>NC_064640.1:795183696-797683696 GCF_023864345.2 Schistocerca serialis cubense | reverse complement strand
CCCACTCTAATAATTGGTTCACAACAGTTCATGTTGACAAGGCTGGGTTCACAGGCCCTCTTAGCTGTGCTGTGGTAGCTGTATGATCTGACACCACTGCCCTTACAGTACGACGATCCTGGCAGGCATCTGTGATGTGTGGATGTCCAGAACCTCATCTATGGGTGTGAGAATGATCATGTGACTATTAATACCAGCATCACTGCACAACTGATGCAGCATGTCCAACTTGTATGACAGTTCTCTGAAGGTGGCATCCCACCACTCGAAAGGCCACAATGTAACCTGTTTCAGACTCACTCAGTTGGTTGTGGGAATCACGGGTGCCTCTCTGTGGCATGGTTGCCAGTTTACTTCCAACGTTTGCACCACACTGATCCTTTTGGCTAGGAGCAAACCCTACTAAGGTAGACACGGATAGCGCTGTGGTAGCTATGCCACTATGCTAACTGTTGGTGGACGTCATTGAAACCATTATCAGCTCATCTTTTATCCCCCAGCTGCTATATGCCATCATCGGATCAGAATCGACGTCATCTTTCTGTTTGTACTAATTTTCTTCCAGAAGTGTGTATAGATTATGTTTGTCTTTATAGTTGATGCACTTTTATTCTTCCAACGGCTGGGAGTACTCATAGAACTGTTGATGGACTTATACATTTAACTACACTTGATATGAGATATTTATTTACAGCTTCCTGTGAGACTTAACAATAAACTAATATGTGACCACTTTTGTCATGAACAGCAGCAGTGAAAATTAACCTGCTGTACAGATAATACATGCACGGTGTGCAAAAAACACTGTAACTTACAAATATAATTTGCAGAAGACAATATAACTTGCACACATGGCGTGTAAACAGCAAAGATCTCCTAACACACACACACACACACACACACACACACACACACACACACACACACATATGCACTCACAGATACATACACCTGCACACACTACACCTAAGCGAGTTATACTATTCCACATCCACATACACATTTTTCACCATATATACAACACATACATTTTATTGCCCCAGTAAACAGTCTGGTTGTGATAAAATTTTGATCCTGTCAGCACAAACGACTCATTTATCATCGTGCCATGACGGGCTGATTCTCAGTTGTGATACAGTGTGCACCTCATATCTTAACTACTGAATACAGAACTGCTGCATCATATGTGGAGCAGAAGACAGAGCAGCGCCAACACCGCTGCACAGACGCTTCAAGTAGTCTTCAGTCATGGGAGCCATGGATGCCACACTCCACATGCTCTTAGTCCGTCTGAGGATGGCAGCTGTGTCTCTGTGGTATCTGCACATTGCTGAGTGGAGTCCTAACAGCTCCACAACAGGTGACCCATTCACCTCGTCTTACAGCAGGCTGATAACCTTATTGTTAGCAACTGCTCTGGCATAAGGATTATCGGTCGCGTATCCAGATACGTCGAATGTGTTAGGGTGGCACAATATTACTTCATACGGATCACAGCCCTTCACCCAATAGATGAAGCTGTCGGTTTACATATTAAGTAACGTTAAATTTCTGAAATGAGGTTTTGCAAACTCGTAACGTTTCATGAACTCTATCGAAACATTAGCCAGCTCCAGAGTAACAAAATATTTCTTGAAATTTTGTTGCCTGTTTAAAACACATCAACATCAGACAATAGTTAAATGTTGATGCATGTCTTTTTGAACACTGCAGCCCACGAAAGTCCTCGTGTGGTGTAGTAGTTTCCAGCACCCAGAACATATGTGTCCAGCAATATACTCCAGAATCGTTCGAAAATATCTGTAAGTAAGTGCACATCTGTATCCATACAAAGTTTTGCGTATTAGTTTAAATGACAGATACCGAACTCCTGCCATATACTCATCACATGTGCATACAATGCATCAAACATGGTAGTGCCTGAAAGTTTCCTGGAGAACGCAGTTGCGTCAGGCAGAGTGGTTTCGTCTAGTTTCTCCCATGAATCCAGATATTCGCATAGGAAAACCCCATTCTTAGTTATGAGCTGAAACTTAGCATCATTGCGAAATGCAAATAGAGTGAGATGTAAGTCCTCCTGATGCATCGTTTCAACAAGTTTCTGTAATGATACCTGCATGAATCTCATTGAGTCGAGGAACCTGAGTGTAACTTTATTCGTGATTTTCTTCAAAAACGTAATGTATCTCTCAGTGTTGTTGGGGATCACACTAATCCTATCTCTGTACATTCTGCAATCAGCCAAGGGCTCAACTAGGAAGTGAGCGTTTTACACTCTTTTATTGTGGATGAAAATGTGTATGTAACGGGGGAGTTGGTAATTCAAGTTGTGCACAGTGTGTGTAGCACCGTGGAATTTCACGGTTAGATGACGATGATCCCTACATAGTGATCCCACTTCTTAATCTGAAGACTGTCCACAAATGTAGCTCAGTCCAGGATTCGAAGAGCGCCCAACTTCATGAGACCATTTTTGTGGGAAACCAAAAAAAACTGCTAAAAATTTTAGTACTTCGTATAACATCACTGAAAAATTATTTCATCTTCGAATCCACAGAGCGCTTAACCCGTTATTTCAAGCTTTAAAACGTGGAGTTGCGCCGCTAATAGCATTCCGTAGAAGCGTGACTAGAAAATAAATGATTTGCACATGAAATCTCAAAATCACAAATAATGGGGGCTGGTCGCTCTTGAACTATTAATTGAAGACATGCGCGGAAAAATGGGCTAAATCTCAAATGTAAAAACTTGGAGATAAGTGCTGTCATCTGATGCTGGGTAAGGGAGCTATCAAAACTGACATTTATCTAACTTCTAGATATCATATTAGGATTAAATACAACACAGAGAGTTTCTTGCGTTTTATTAGATATGATTTCTGTAATGTCAAAAACGAGCTAACCTTCAGCTACATTCCAGCTTCCCAGTAACGAAGGAAGCTGAACAGCTGAGCAGCAGGTCAGCCAACACTGTTCCAAATGATAAGAATTAATTGATTGAAGTTTGGAAAGGTGTGTGTGCAGAAGTAGATTATATAGGAATTAATAAAAGTGGAAAAACGAGATATAAACCTTATGTAATATGTAACATTAATTAGGTTATGAACCAATAGGAAATGGATAGGTTGAAGTTAGATATAGTGGGAATTAGTGAAGTTCGGTGGCAGGAGGAACAAGACTTTTAGTCAGGTGAATACAGGGTTATAAATACAAAATCAAATAGGGGTAATGCAGGAGTAGGTTTAATAATGAATAAAAAAATAGGAGTGCGGGTAAGCTACTACCAACAGCATAGTGAACGCATTATTGTGGCCAAGATAGGCACGAAGCCCATGCCTACTACAGTAGTACAAGTTTATATGCCAACTAGCTCTGCAGATGATGAAGAAATTGATGAAATGTATGATGAGATAAAAGAAATTATTCAGGTAGTGAAGGGAGACGAAAATTTAATAGTCATGGGTGACTGGAATTCGAGAGTAGGAAAAGGGAGAGAAGGAAACATAGTGGGTGAATATGGATTGGGGGAGAGAAATCAAAGAGAATTTTGCACAGAGTATAACTTAACCATAGCTAACACTTGGCTCAAGAATCATAAAAGAAGGTTGTATACATGGAAGAATTCTGGAGATACTAGAAGGTATCAGATAGCTTATATAATGGTAAGACAGAGATTTAGGAGCCAGGGTTTAAATTGTAAGACATTTCCAGGGGCAGATGTGGACTCTGACTACAATCTATTGGTTATGACCGGTAGATTAAAACTGAAGAAACTGCAAAAAGGTGGGAATTTAAGGAGATGGGACCTGGATAAACTGACTAAACCAGAGGTTGTACAGAGTTTCAGGGAGAGCATAAGGGAACAATTGACAGGAATGGGGGAAAGAAATACAGTAGAAGAAGAATGGGTAGCTCTGAGGGATGAAGTAGTGAAGGCAGCAGAGAATCAAGTAGGTAAAATGACGAGGGCTAGTAGAAATCCTTGGGTAACAGAAGAAATATTGGATTTAATTGATGAAAGGAGAAAATGTCAAAAAGGCAGTAAATGAAGCAGGCAAAAAGAAATACAAATGTCTCAAAAATGAGATCGACAGGAAGTGCAAAATGGCTAAGCAGGGATGGCTAGAGGACAAATGTAAGGATATAGAGGCTTATCTCACTAGGGGTAAGATAGATACTGCCTACAGGAAAATTAAAGAGACCTTTGGGGAAAAAGAGAGCCACTTGTATGAATTTCAAGAGCTCAGATGGAAATCCAGTTCTAAGCAAAGAAGGGAAAACAGAAAGGTGGAAGGAGTATATAGAGGATCTATACAAGGACGATGTACTTGAGGACAATATTATGGAAATGGAAGAGGATGTAGATGAAGTTCAAATGGGAGATACGATACCGCGTGAAGAGTTTGACAGAGCACTGAAAGATCTAAGTCGAAACAAGGCCCCGGGTGTAGACAACATTCCATTAGAACTACTGACGGCCTTGGGAGAGCCAGTCCTGACAAAACTCTACCACCTGGTGAGCAAGATGTGTGAGACAGGCGAAATAATCTCAGACTTCAAGAAGAATATAATAATTCCAATCCCAAAGAAAGCAGGTGTTGACAGATGTGAAAATTACCGAACTATCAGTTTAATAAGTCACAGCTGCAAAATACTAACGCGAATTCTTTACAGACGAGTAGAAAAACTGGTAGAAGCCGACCTCGGGGAAGATCAGTTTGGATTCCGCAGAAATGTTGGAACACGTGAGGCAATACTGACCCTACGACTTATCTTAGAAAATAGATTAAGGAAAGGCAAACCTACATTTCTAGCATTTGTAGACTTAGAGAAAGCTTTTGACAATGTTGACTGGAGTACTCTCTTTCAAATTCTAAAGGTGGCAGGGGTAAAATACAGGAAGCGAAAGGCTATTTACAATTTGTGCAGAAACCAGATGGCAGTTATAAGAGTCGAGGGGTATGAAAGGCAAGCAGCGGTTTGGAAGGGAGTGAAACAGGGTTGCAGCCTGTCCCTGATGTTATTCAATCTGTATATTGTGCAAGCAGTAAAGGAAACAAAAGAAAAATTCGGAGTAGGTATTAAAGTCCATGGAGAGGAAATAAAAACGTTGAGATTCGCCGATGACATTGTAATTCTGTCAGAGACAGCAAAGGACTTGGAAGAGTTGTTGAACGGAATGGACAGTGTCTTGAAAGGAGGATATAAGATGAACATCAACAAAAGCAAAACGAGGATAATGGAATGTAGTCGAATTAAGTCGGGTGATGCTGAGGGAATTAGATTAGGAAATGAGACACTTAAAGTAGTAAAGGAGTTTTGCTATTTGGGGAGCAAAATAACTGATGATGGCCGAAGTAGAGAGGATATAAAACGTAGACTGGCAATGGCATGGAAAGCGTTTCTGAAGAAGAGAAGTTTGTTAACATCGAGTATAGATTTAAGTGTCAGGAAGTCGTTTCTGAAAGTATTTGTAGGGAGTGTAGCCGTGTATGGGAGTGAAACATGGACGATAAATAGTTTGGACAAGAAGAGAATAGAAGCTTTCGAAATGTGGTGCTACAGAAGAATGCTGAAGATTAGATGGGTAGATCACATAACTAATGAGGAGGTATTGAATAGAATTGGTGAGAAGGGGAGTTTGTGACACAACTTGACAAGAAGAAGGAACCGGTTGGTAGGACATGTTCTGAGGCATCAAGGGATCACAAATTTAGCATTGGAGGGCAGCGTGGAGGGTAAAAATCGAAGAGGGAGACCAAGAGATGAATACACTAAGCACATTCAGAAGGATGTAGGTTGCAGTAAGTACTGGGAGATGAAGAAGGTTGCACAGGATCGAGTAGCATGGAGAGCTGCATCAAACCAGTCTCAGGAATGAAGACAACATCATCAACAACAACAACAATGAACCAAGTTTAGAGTGTCTAAAGTGTTCAGGTGGCGTATTCAGTACAGAACACAAATAGTGAAGATAGCCGATGGGGAAATGGGAAACGTTGACGAAAATGTGAAAATTATCGAAAGTGGAAGCGTAATACACGGAATTGGCACAAAGAAGTTGAGAAGAAGCAGTGAAACGGACGTAAAGTGTATAACAATTGTAAGGGTGTAGTAAAAGAGCAGAATCACAAGGTTCATATTGTGCCTGAGCGAGAAAATTCCTCAATGTTGTACCTTTTGTTCGCAGGAGAAGTTGTTTCATTATTTTCGGAAACTAAATAACAACGATCTCCAAAATCCTTACATATATGGATGTGTGAATATGAATCCTGTCAAGTAGAGATATACTGAGGATCCAGAGTGGAGTAGGCGGCAGACAGCCAGACAGGTCGCTGTAGGTTAAGTACACGTTCAGATTTGCAAGAACGCTTTTCTAGCACTCTTCGGTTTAAGCAATGTACCCCTATTCCGTGTGAATCAACAAGAGAACACATATGGAGCTACTGTGGTATGTTTCTGTGCTTCATTACGCAACAACAAACTAGATGCGTACTGATAATAACAGATTTATGCGTAACATGACATTAACAGGTAAATATTTTATTTAAGGTGTATATGAGGTGGCGACATAACAATCACATAGATACATGCAGTGAGGACCAGGTACTTGCACGTACGTGGTAGACCCTCCAGTACTAATGTGACATTTCCTCTCAAATATGATGGCCCAAGTCTTATTACATCTGCCAACCTAAAGATTTGTAGCAATTACTAAATTATGTTCCACCAGTTATCCACGAGTATTATAGGAACCTCATTAAACCTGACACATTATGTGAGAATATTAATGAGAATGCATTGTTTGATAACACTGATTACTGTTAATAATGTTTTCTGTGCTTTTTTCAGAATAAATTCATTTAAAACACATTAAGTCTGATATGCAATTTTAAGACTAGAAAAAACTTTTACTACAGTTAATGGTACATTGTTGTTGTGGATATTTGATAATGTACAAACCAAATCTCCACGTAAAATTGTTCTTCTTTATTAATTATTATTTTTCGTGTTACGTTACAATATAAAGGGTATGACAGATCAGAAAGATTTACTGTTCCATTCTATATGGATTTCTGTTAAAAAAATTAAGACTAAAATAATTTAATATTTTTTTCCAGCCTCATTTACAAAGCCCCCTTAGTCTCAATATCCAAATATTGTGGGATAGCCCATTTTTCCGTGCATGTCTTCAACTGAATTCCGGTACAGCAATTTATTCTCCTTTGTTTCGGTCAGAGGAGTGATGCTATCATGAATACCAGTGACTTTCCTTGAAAGGTTTTCCAGCACAGAGTGTAACAAAACGCAGAATTATCCCCCACGAACGAATCAAAATAATTAAGACTTGAATCATATTCACATAAAACTTGATATGCAGCTGCAAAAGGTGTGTGCAGTTCTGTGAGAGTGGTGTACGAGGCAGTAAGGGCCCCCTCACAGCTCACCACGGGAATGAGGAAATATTCAGAGTTGATGTACAGAGCGAAGGGTACTCGCTCCTTCTGGAGATCTCATTCTCCTCAGTAAGCATTAAAACATGTACCAGTCCCTGGTAGTACAATCCATCAGATGTTTTTTAAACTCTCACTTGTCTGAAACGAGTTCAGACACCTAGGATGAAATTTCCATTTACCGTGTTGTGTTGCTTCTCATTTCAGTGATTAACAACAAATTTGCATGTGCTCCACGCTGACCAGCGTCTCTGGAAAAGTAAAGCGGTCCAACAACCATGTATGTAACAACACCATCATCTGACTTGCATTCTCTCAGACCATATACATAAATAGATATGTGGGGATTCTGCTTTTCAAATTTACTGATCTTCTCAGTGCTCATGAGGTATGTAGTACTATCATGTTTATAACAGTGACCAATACTCACATGGTACTTTTCTGGACAGTCGAGATGTATCTTATAGTTTATTCTGCAACCAAGTTGTGACCATAGAAAGCAGAACTGGTCTCTGTTTTGAATTTTAACAACAACCTTTTTAGCAGCTAAACTCTTGGGAAGACGGATATGCGACAACTCTACACGTATTGGTGCAAATACTTATATGTGAACTTCGAAATACAGAACTCTACAGAGATGTTTACCCCAGTCTGTTTGTTGGAATTCATAGACCTCGGTCTGTATTCGCTTCAGGGTAAATCATCAAATCACTCAGCTGTAGAGGTGTCTCTCATTATCCCGCCATTATCACCTCACTTACATATGAACACATTCTCTGAGAGACCCTCCTTTGGTGGGAGAGTGAACTTGCTGCATATCGTAGCATAGCATTTAATGGGAGGTAGCATGGATCATTTAAGATCCTGGAAAGTTCCCTTTCCAGAACTGGCAGTCAGCCATTCATGAAAAGAATTAGAGCTTGGTATGCGACCATATTATGAGTGCGAGTAAGCTAGATCGTGTCTCGAAGTGCACGTCAGATCACTGAAATTGGTAATTTTATGTGACATACCTGAACATTCTCATCTTCACTGTCATAATGGGCAGATGGATTGCTGCTGGCTGATAGTTGGCCCCACTATTACTATGGAGGCCCAATCCCAACGACGTTGGTGCTGCTAGTGGCTGTGATGATGCTAACATAGACGTCGATGGCTGCGCCCTGCTACTGCTAGGTCGGAGACAGGTCGGCGACACTAGGGAGAGGGGACCAGATGAGGTGACATAGATGTTGATGGATCTGTCCTGCTACTGCTAGCCCAGGGAATGTATCGCCACAGGTCTGGACCGGGTGATACACATCAGTCACAGGTCTGGCTGACGTGTTGTTGTTGTTCACGGAAGTTGAGGTGCAGCAGCTAGCCCATGTCTGGTCACATCTCCCATAGGTGGCAAGATCAGGTTGTCAAGTAATTCTGAAGCACCCACATCACAACAGTCTATTAGTATGATGTAAAGCTACACACACACACACACACACACACACACACACACACACACACACACATGCACACATGTTTATAACATCATCGTTTTGGTAGCTATCTGGGATGGTGTGATTTACATATCAATATATGAACTCATATCCGTATGCCATTCTCGTAGTTCTGAGAGTTCTCAGAATAGTGATGGTGGATTGAGAGCGATGGGTTCAGAAATTTAAAAAAAAACTGCCTGTGTAGGGGGAACAGCAAACACAGATACGAATGGAGATATGTTAATACCGGAATGAATTACATCTGGTCTCAGACTAATCGAAATATTATCAACAAAACCTAAAAACGACATAACAGTCAATAATTAACGAAAAATATTAGACACACGTAAAATAACTGCTACTCATCTTGCATTAACTCTGCATATAATGCATCATCGAGAGGGCATGATGGCGGATCCCCATCATCCTTGACACAGATGCATTTACTAACTTGTCACCATCAGCTTGTGTAGATTGTTTCATGGCTGATGCTGATCTGACTGAAATTAGTGGAAGCTATTTAGCACTGATTATTTACAGGTGGCAGTGTACGCATCAATTTGCAGGTGCACGTATACCAAGAGAAATCATCTGGCAGTGTGTACTGCTTCTGTGGGAAAAAAATCGCTTCGTGGTGATTCCTTCTGCACAAGTTTCACTGATCCAGCTGTGACTGCAGCTGTCATTCACTGTCATAATTTTTTTCTGTGATCGTGGTGTACGATCAGGACCTGTCATATTATCCCATGACAAAACCAATGATACCATCCATTTTTCTCCAACTAATGTGAACTGATTGTGGTTACAGGCAGTGGAAGAGACCTGCGCAAGGTGCAGCAGTCCAACTAGAGGACCAGTGTGCCAGTGGCAATGTGGATGCTTCGTCTACACAAGCCTCTTCTTGTTATCAGCCAAGGTGGCACCGTGTCTGCTGGAGGCATGGACTGATGGCGCTTCCATCATCATATAGACAAAGTGTCCCATGTTAAATAACTTACCTGAAACCTATTAGAGAGGAGGTGGAAAATAGGAAGTGAATAAATAGAGACAAAGCTTTAAAAAAATAAACAATTTATTTATTGGTAAACCAATTCAATGGAAGTTGTACATTTTCTGAAGTGTTTGTAAACTCATGTTGTCCATATCTCTTCTTTAGTTGGTTGAGGGCAGGACGTCTTTGTGTTTCCATATCGTGAATAAATGCACTTCTGTAAATTTCTAGAAACCAGGACATCTTCTCAAAGCCTTTAAAGTGAACTATGCTGTCTCTATTATCATACGTTCAGAGTGATTACACCATATCCTGTAAACCACATTGATAGTTTTCGAGTTTTAAAACACTGCACTCAGTTAAATGGTTTGGTTGAAGTGACAATTGTGCCCAGCATTGGAGAATGCGGTTAACGCAACATCTATAAACACAAATTGTTCTCTCTCATCTTAAAACCCCTATGTGCCAGGGATGATCTTCATGCTCTGAGGCATCATTGTAAAATACTACATTTAACCTACACATTGTAAATTCCTGTTAGCAGTGAGTAGTTTACGAGATGGGTACGTAGTAATAATGCGTAGACTCCAGTACCAGCATGGAAGTTTTGAGATAATTCGAATGGAGATATGTACTTCCACAGTTCGTCTTCACCACTTCACATTGCTTTGAACAATGTAGCACCACAATGGGTGATAATTCCTTGAACTTCTGTAGGCTGAGTGTGCATCCAAAACCATCCTCAATCTCATAAACAGTGGATAAAGCTTTGCATACATGTCATACAATAATCCATATACATTCTAATCTCAGTCAAGCAGAATATTATTGAATGGAAAAACTGGGAGTTTAGGAAACTCTAGCTTTGGTTAGTTTATGATTGTCAAATACACTAGAATATGTTTTAAGACTCGCCTTCCTGCCTGTTATCAGCGCTAGGATACTAAAACGAGGCGTTTCTAGCTGAACAGATATTGTAATCATCCACGTTTGGCGAGATGACTGTAAAAGGACTGTGTATTCATACAGCTCCCAGAAATGGAAGGTTAATTGCAGCTGCACCCCAGAATTCAGTATACATAATAGTTTCAGGTTTTCTTCATCTGATAGAGTAATATGAGGCACTTTCCATATCAATTTATCCAGCACAGTTTTATGTTCTTCTCCAGCTTCTAGAATGTACGAGTTATTAGCCTACTAGTTGCACTTCGAACTAGAATCAGCACCTGTTTAGTGTTCAAGATAACACTTTTACTGTTTAGACATTTTGAGTGGGATGCACTAATTAAAGGATTTATCTGTCGACTCATTCAGCGTTTTGTAGGGCACTCAGATCCGATGTTGATGCAGAGACATATGTCCTGAGAGTCGTTGTGATTCCAACGTTTCTGGTGCGATCGATTTTAGCGCCAATATATTTCTTGAAGCAATGTCGTGCGTCAAACGATACACTGGTCGGACACGGCTGTCCTAATGCACCACGTGATTCGATGTCTTCCCTGCTAATGGCGAGACCACGCATTGTTGGGATGTGGGAGACCACTGTAGCCCCATCCCCAGGGATGTACCCACAACTAAATCTGCCTCTCGAAATCCAGTGTTATCAAGCTCCCTGGGAGACAGGGTGTAGGAGATGGAGATGCAGGATGCGTTTCAGGTCCCTGATGATACACCAATGCCGTTGGTCGCGTCCACGTTTACGGCGACAGACGCCTAGGGCGACATGACCTACACCCGCCTCTTCTATCCCTTTGCCCTGAAGATGCTCCACACCGCGAATACTGCCCGTCTGTAATACAAAGGACAGCCTCCATTACTTGATGAAACAGGCAGACCTCCTCGCCACGATCTGTGTCAGCCGCATTACTTCTGCTCTCAAAACCCATATGCTGCAGGATACATTACGAGCTGCGGATCTGGATGTTGTTTCCCTTCAAGAAGTCCGACCAGGACTCTGTCTCGATATCTACGGATATGATGCCTACGCCCTGCCTTCAGATGTGGGCGGAGGAGGTACGGCTATTCTGCTCAGGGAAGGGATTATGGCAGCTGATGTATCCTGTTTACCTTCGGCCCGTGGCTTCGCACTCTCGGTTGCTACGGTTCGTCTGGTGAACCTGTACGCTCCTTCCGGAACCGACAGACAGAGAACGCCGCACCTTTTTTGCCGTAGACACAGTGATGCTCATCCAGGGCAATGCCGATCATTTGGTACTAGGGGGAGATTTCAAAAGCGTGCTTAGACCATCCGACCAGATGTACCACCTGTGCGGCACTTCAGGCACTTGGCTTTGTTAGACATATGGTTCATACAACACGACGATCGACAGAAATACATTTACGCTGTCGACGCTGAGATGTGGCCGGCAGCACTAACGGACCCCCACCAACGCGTCCGACGAATAGGGGTCCGTGATGCCCCAATGTCGCCCTTCTTGATGAGTCAGATTGCATACGCGAAGTTGGGTCGACGTGGAGCAGATGTCAACGGCGTTTACTCGCCTACGGTTCCACACTTCGGTGGTGATTCCAGTGTGTCTAACCCATCTTGTGCCGAAATTAGCCAGCTATGGATGTGATAGAGCGCGCTGGTACATCGCGACCACCAATTTCTTCTACATTACACTCCGTGAACTGCCTGTGCAACCGCCATTACCGGAACGACAATTGGCAGAACACCACGTCAAGGCACACTTGCTACACATCACCGCGGTAACACTCACGGGTGTGCGGGTTCGGATGATGACAACTGATGATCTCAGTGAAGAGCGACCATCCCTCCAGCGTATCATTCAAGACTGGAGACGACGCAAGAGGCAGCTCATTACAGAGGCAGAGGCGGAGGATGGACGACGAGCTGAAACACAAATGGATATCCTCCGAGCGTTCACACAGTCATGTACACTTCTCAAGAGTGAGATTACAACATGGCAGTTGGAGTCAGAGATGTCCTATCCGACCTACCTGCCTCTCGGAATCCACAAGATGATGCTGTGCTCTTGTTGGAGGAACTTTGGAAGAACTACGAGAGGCCATGTTGCGCGGTGTTCCCAACAAGACGCTCGGCCCTGATGGACTTCTCTTGAATTTTACAAAGGGTTTTTTGATCTTATGGTCCCAACGTGACTCAAGATGTACCGAGAACCCCTGAACCCCGCTTTTCAGTTACCATCTGAATTAACTGAGGGCCTCTTGATCCCGATTCGCAAACTCCGCGGAGGCTATCGCCCGCTTGATTTTCGCCCATTGACAGTGCTAAACACAGACTACGAACTGTTGACACGATCCTCCCTGACAGAGTCAAATTTACTGCCATGGCGGCCATTCACACTTATCAAACCAGCCTTGGAGGCAACACTAATGGGTTTTCGATTTTGAGCACGTACAGTGACGTAGTGGCGCCCAAGCAAATATGTCGTCTCCACGGCGCTCTTCTTCTGCTGGATTTTGACCATAGCTTCGACCGCGTAGATCACAGATACCTACGTGCAGCTATGGAACATGTCGGTATCCCACGCGTGGTGACATCTGTTGAGCTTAGTTTGATCCACGCTGTGGTCACGTAATTTTGGTAAACGGCTTTCAGTCCGCCTCTGTCTGTGTCAACATGTCCATTAGACAGGGCTGTCCTCTTTCTGCTATATTATTAGCCATTGCCCCGTTTTGTTGCCCGTCATGGTAAACCATCCTGGGCTTACATTTTAGCAAGATAATGATCGCCTGCACACTGAGAGAGTTTTTACTGTTTGTCTTCGTGACCGCCACACCATACTTTGGCCAACAAGGTCGCTGGATCTCTCCCAAATTGAGAACGTTTGGAGCATTATAGGCCGTGCCCTCCAACTAGCCCAGGCTTTTGATGCCCTAACACGCCAATTGGGCCGAATTTACTACGCTGTCCCTCAGCAGAACATCCATCGGCTCTGTTAATCAATGCGTAGCTGAATATCTGCATGCGTAGGGGCGAGAGGTTGACCAAGGCGTTATTGACTTTCTTGATTTGTGAAGTTATTTCTCTTGAATAAATCATGCAATTTTTCTGAAATTGTATTAATTTCTTTGTTGGTAGATGTACATCATATTTATCGATTTCCGTCCCATTCAGACGATCCCTTCGTGCTGCGTTGTTTTTCTCTCTTTTTTTCCCTTATAGCGTATTTTGTTTGCGAGTTCTTGTGATACATACATACTGTCTAACCGACTCGCCATTTTGGTGTGGAATACGAATAAAGTTCTCCGGTTTTTTTTACCAGTTATTGAATAACTGAACTGTTCAAACCATATAGCTCAGTGTTAAAATTCACATTAGATGTTTGATCTATATGACAAAAAAAAATGGTTCAAATGGGTATAAGCACTATGGGACTTAACATCTGAGGTCATCAGTCCCCTAACCTTAGAACTACTTAAACTAACTAACCTTAGTACATCCACACACAGGCATGCCCGAGGCAGATTTCGAACCTGCGACCATAGCAGCAGCGCGGTTCCAGACTGAAGCGCCTAGAACCGCTCGGCCACAGCGGCCGGCAATCTCTAGGACAAAGTACACAACTATAGCTCCGGCGATGATCATTAGGACGCGAATGTTTTTTAAAAGTCCAGCTATTTCTGTGACGAAAAATTCCTTGCGTTTTTGCTTGGCGCATCACTGACATGTTATTGGAAACTTATTTTCTTAGCCGCTGATGCGATTCTGTTTACGTCAATTGGCGCAAGGCTGTAATTTTTATGCATGCTTCTACCGATCTTTTATTCAGTGTCGCCTTCCCAATTTCAGCTGTCACCGTGATAAAGTCATGTGCTTATGCAAGTTTTTATTTATCGCCCACAGATAATGATTGTGTTATTTCCTGATTTGCATGGGAAAATCGTTCTTGACGACGTTTGTATTCCTATCCCCATCCGGATTACTAGTGACCTTGCTAGATCTGCGTGTAATTGTGTACGTTCCTTATACTCAACGTCCGAATGCGTTCTCATGGTACAGTTGGTCCCTGTCGTTCTCATTGGATCAGTAGTCAATGTCCGTCAGATCTTCAGCAGACATTGCCTGCGATACTGCCTGTCCCTGTTCGGACTCATCTGGTTCTTCAATCGTTTCACAACACTGTGGTGAAAACGCGGTCTCTTACGGCACATTCGTTGTTATATTCCTCGTCCGAGTACGACTCCGGCTTCGCTCTTGTGATCCCCTCTTGTGGAACATTTTGACACCGTTGATCTCACGTTTTCGCCATCTACGTATCAGTGTGAGGTCTTGTTTCCTTGTCCGTACATGCACGTGGAAGTTATCATTGTGCTAATTCTGAAATCCCGCTGCTATTTTCCGCCTCACAAGGTGACGGAACGAACTTCCCCTCACCGATCAGTTTCATACGGACAGTGTGTGTAGGGCATCACTAGGATTTCAACATATGTAAACAGGAAGACCTAACTTTCAACCGTTTTTGAGAACACCGAGTTTGAAAGTTACAGGCGTGATAATGTTGTACGCGTTGCAGGGCCACTAGTGTTCACGGGATCCACAGCCGAGTGAGTAAGCGCTTATTTTGTTCTGCGCGAGGTCCCTGGAGCGAATATCGCTACTGGTAGTTGATTTTTTAATCCAACGTAACTCTAATAACAGATTTATTATGATGGTGGGAAGTATCCGTATCTAATCATTCATTTACTGTTTTCCTAATCTTTAACATGAAAACATTTTTTTAACGATATTGGAAATCGGAAAAGTATACACGAGATCTTTCAGTCAAATCAGTGTAGTAATTTTATTTACGTTATTGTAGCTACATTTGTGACAAATATAATTCGTAGACTATGCAGCACTGCATGAATCAGGATGATAATGATCGTAGAAACACGGAACACAACAATTATGGCGATATATAGCAGACAGAGAGCACATCGAATTTTTTCACGTCCATAGTTGTTTTCAGTCTATCTGTTGCAAAACAAATTTGGTTTACATTCATGACCCGTTGTCAGTCAGTCATAAAATTTCGCAGCGCAACACGCACGCCGAAGCATGGCACAAAATATTGGTGCAGAGAACTCACAAGAAGAAGTAGTGTCGGCAGCAATATTCGATCGAGAGACCATGCGGTTATGGAACTAAGCGCTTACTCGCTCGGTTGTCGACTCCACGTTAGCGACCATTCAAAGTACAGGGTGACAATTATTGAACTATATGACATAAAAGCGACATAACTTAAGAACGGTTTGCGTTAGGACGGTCAAACTGCACGGTTGGCCGCAGGGCATGATGGGAATTAGTATGGTTTGGTTTAGCGACGAAGCTTACTTTCATTTGGATAGGTTCGTCAATATGCAAAATTGGCGCATTTGGGAGAGTGAGAATCCCCATTTCGGGATCGAGAAGTCTCTTCAACCTCAACCGGTGACTGTGTGGAATGCAGTGTCCAGTCATGGAATAACAGGTGCGATATTTCTTGATGGCACGGTGACTATCGAAAGGTACGTGAAGGTTTTGGAATATGATTTGATCTTCATTATCCAAAGTGACCCTGATTTCGACAAGATATGATTCATTCAAGACGGAGGTCGACCCCATCGAAGAAGGAGAGTGTTTGATGTCCTGTAGGAACACTTTGGGACCACATTCTGGCTCGGGGGTACCCAGAGGACACTGGCACGGACCTCGATTGGCCGTCATATTCTCCGGATCTGAACACATGTGGCTCCTTTTTGTGGGGCTATATAAAAGGTGCCAGTAGTGTCAGTGTCGTCGTAACTGCCGTCTGCTTCACGTCTGCTGTGCAGCGAGCTACGTTAATTTAAGTATTAACTGTATTTTTCTTACTTGTCACTACTTCTTCCGTGTGTTTTTGCTTTTAGGAAGCTTTAATTGTCGAGTGCTAGTAATAGTGTTCCACTGATTTCGTGTTTGTTTTGAATACAGTCAGAGAGAGTCCCTTTAGTCAACCATAGTGCCAGTAGTGCAAGTGTTTGTTTTCAATACAGTCGAGAGACAGGTAGTGCTATTTTCATTGTTTTCTACCAGAAGTGTCTAGCAACCACAGTTTAGTCAACAATCAGCCGCCTTTAGTGAATTAGCAGTCTAGTTAAAAGTTGATTAACTCTCTACAGTAAATTGATTTCTTAGGATGGATAGGAGATGTGACTGCTGTGTACGGACGCAGGACGAGCTGTCCACTGTTCGCGAACAGCTGAACGTGTTGATGGCCGTGGTCAGCCGTCTTCAGGCTGCTGCCTCGGAGTGTAGCGGCAGTGGGGAGTCTGGTGCGTCGCATGGTACACCCCAGGTGTTACATGCTTCACCCACTGTTCCTACTGTCGAGACATCTTCGCGGGTACCGGGCGCGGTTGGGCCACCCTCTCCCGAAGGGGAGTGGCGGGTTCAGCGGCGTTCGCGGCGCACGAGGCGGAGGGTAAATGTGGAGGCTCGCCATGTGGCATAGCCCGCTCTGCCTGTGAGTGGACATGTGACCGCTCCTTCAGCAAGGTTCAAAATGGTTCAAATGACTCTGAGCACTATGGGACTTAACATCTTAGGTCATCAGTCCCCTAGAACTTAGAACTACTTAAACCTAACTAACCTAAAGACATCACACACATCCATGCCCGAGGCAGGATTCGAACCTGCGACCGTAGCAGTCCCGCGGTTCCGAACTGCAGCGCCTAGCTTCAGCAAGGTCCGAGCAAGCACATGGGGGGAGGGGTTTATTAGTTATTGGGAGCTCCAACGTTAGGAGGGTGATGGAGCCCCTTAGGGAAATAGCGTAAAGGTCGGGGAAGAAGGCCAGTGTTCACTCTGTCTGCTTGCCGGGGGGTCTCATCCGAGATGTGGAGGAAGCCCTGGCGGCGGTGATAGAGAGCACTGGGTGCACCCGACTGCAAATTGTTGCTCATGTCGGCACCAATGACTCCTGCCGTCTGGGTTCAGAGGTCATCCTCAGTTCGTATAGGCCTTTGGCGGAATTGGTGAAGGCAGAAAGCCTCGCTCGCGGGGTGGAATCTGAGCTAAATATTTGTAGTATCGTTCCCAGAACCGATCGCGGGTCTCTGGTTTGGAGCCGAATAGAAGGCTTAAACCAGAGGCTGTGACGATTCTGCGGAGATCTGGGGTGCAAATTTCTCGACCTCCGCTATCGGGTGGAGAAATGTAGGGTCCCTCTGAATAGGTCAGGCGTGCACTACACGCCGGAAGCGGCTACAAGGGTAGCGGAGTACGTGTGGAGTGCACATGTGGGTTTTTTAGGTTAGAGAATTCCCTCCCTAGGCCCGACAAGACGCCTCCTGAGACGCGGCAAGGTAGGAGTAGGCAAAATGCAACGGGGAATAACAATATTAATGTGCTAATAGTAAACTGCAGGAGAGTCTATAGAAAGTTCCCAGAACTGCTTTCATTAATAAACGGTCACAATGCCCATATAGTACTAGGGACAGAAAGTTGGCTGGAACCAGATGTAAACAGTAACGAAATCCTAAACTCGTATTCGAATGTATACCACAGAGACAGGCTGGACTGTGAAGGGGGAGACGTGTTTATAGCGATAAGAAGTGCAATAGTATCGAAGGAAATTGACAGAGATCCGAAATGTGAAATACGAGGGCAGTTCAATAAGTAATGCAACACATTTTTTTTCTGAAACAGGGGTTGTTTTATTCAGCATTGAAATACACCAGGTTATTCCCAAATCTTTTAGCTACACAACACTATTTTTCAACGTAATCTCCATTCAATGCTACGGCCTTACGCCACCTTGAAATGAGAGCCTGTATGCCTGCACGGTACCATTCCACTGGTCGATGTCGGAACCAACGTCGTACTGCATCAATAACTTCTTCATCATCCGCGTAGTGCCTCCCACGGATTGCGTCCTTCATTGGGCCAAACATATGGAAATCCGACGGTGCGAGATGGGGGCTGTAGGGTGCATGAGGAAGAACAGTCCACTGAAGTTTTGTGAGCTCCTCTCGGGTGCGAAGACTTGTGTGAGGTCTTGCGTTGTCATGAAGAAGGAGAAGTTCGTTCAGATTTTTGTGCCTACGAACACGCTGAAGTCGTTTCTTCAATTTCTGAAGAGTAGCACAATACACTTCAGAGTTGATCGTTTGACCGTGGGGAAGGACATCGAACAGAATAACCTCTTCAGCGTCCCAGAAGACTGTAACCATGACTTTACCGGCTGAGGGTATGGCTTTAAACTTTTTCTTGGTAGGGGAGTGGGTGTGGCGCCACTTCATTGATTGACGTTTTTTTTCAGGTTCGAAGTGATGAACCCATGTTTCATCGCCTGTAACAATCTTTGACAAGAAATTGTCACCCTCAGCCACATGACGAGCAAGGAATTCCGCACAGATGGTTCTCCTTTGCTCTTTATAGTGTTCGGTTAGACAACGAGGGACCCAGCGGGAACAAACCTTTGAATATCCCAACTGGTGAACAATTGTGACAGCACTACCAACAGAGATGTCAAGTTGAGCACTGAGTTGTTTGATGGTGATCCGTCGATCATCTCGAACGAGTGTGTTCGCACGCTCCGCCATTGCAGGAGTCACAGCTGTGCACGGCCGGCCCGCACGCGGGAGATCAGACGGTCTTGCTTGACCTTGCGGCGATGATGACACACGCTTTGTCCAACGACTCACCGTGCTTTTGTCCACTGCCAGATCACCGTAGACATTCTGCAAGCGCCTATGAATATCTGAGATGCCCTGGTTTTCCGCCAAAAGAAACTCGATCACTGCCCATTGTTTGCAACGCACATCCATTACAGACGCCATTTTAACAGCTCCGTACAGCGCTGCCACCTGTCGGAAGTCAATGAAACTATACGAGACGAAGCGGGAATGCTTGAAAATATTCCACAAGAAATTTCCGGTTTTTTCAACCAAAATTGGCCGAGAAAAAAAATGTGTTGCATTACTTATTGAACTGCCCTCGTAATTTGGGTGAAGGTCACGGTTAAAGCAGGCTCAGACATGGTAATTGGATGTCTCTATAGGCCCCCTGGCTCAGCAGCTGTTATGGCTGAGCACCTGAAGGATAATTTGGAAAATATTTCGAGTAGATTTCCCCACCATGTTATAGTTCTGGGTGGAGATTTTAATTTGCCGGATATAGACTGGGAGACTCAAACGTTCATAACGGGTGGCAGGGACAAATAATCCAGTGAAACTTTTTTAAGTGCTTTATCTGAAAACTACCTTGAACAGTTAAACGGAGTACCGACTCGTGGCGATAACATATTAGACCTTCTGGTGACAAACAGACCCGAACTATTTGAAATAGTTAACGCAGAACAGGGAATCAGCGATCATAAAGCAGTTACTGCATCGATGATTTCAACCGTAAATAGAAATATTAAAAAAGGTAGGAAGATTTTTCTGTTTAGCAAAAGTGACAAAAAGCGGATTACAGAGTACCTGACGGCTCAACACAAAAGTTTTGTCTCAAGTACAGATAGTGTTGAGGATCAGTGGACAAAGTTCAAAACCATCGTACAATACGCGCTGGATGAGTATGTGCCAAGCAAGATCGTAAGAGATGGAAAAGAGCCACCGTGGTACAACAACCGAGTTAGAAAACTGCTGTGGAAGCAAAGAGAGCTTCACAGCAAACATAAACATAGCCAAAGCCTTACAGACAAACAAAAATTATGAGAAGCGAAATGTAGTGTGATGAGGGCTATGCGAGAGGCGTTCACTGAATTCGAAAGTAAAGTTCTATGTACTGACTTGGAAGAAAATCCTAAGAAATTTTGGTCTTATGTCAAAGCGGTAGGTGGATCAAAACAAAATGTCCAGACACTCTGTGACCAAAATGGTACTGAAACAGAGGATGACAGACTAAAGGCCGAAATACTAAATGTCTTTTTCCAAAGCTGTTTTACAGAGGAAGACTGCACTGTAGTTCCTTCTCTAGATTGTCGCACAGATGACAAAATGGTAGATATCGAAACAGACGACAGAGGGATAGAGAAACAATTAAAATCGCTCAAAAGAGGAAAGGCCGCTGGACCTGATGGGATGCCAGTTCGAATTTACACAGAGTACGCGAAGGAACTTGCCCCCCTTCTTGCAGCGGTGTACCGTAGGTCTCTAGAAGAACGTAGCGTTCCAAAGGATTGGAAAAGGGCACAGGCCATCCCCGTTTTCAAGAAGGGACGTCGAACAGATGTGCAGAACTATAGACCTATATCTCTAACGTCGATCAGTTGTAGAATTTTGGAACACGTATTATGGTTGAGTATAATGACTTTTCTGGAGACTAGAAATCTACTCTGTAGGAATCAGCATGGGTTTCGAAAAAGACGGTCGTGTGAAACCCAGCTCGCGCTATTCGTCCACGAGACTCAGAGGGCCATAGACACGGATTCCCAGGTAGATGCCGTGTTTCTTGATTTCCGCAAGGCGTTCGATACAGTTCACCACAGTCGTTTAGTGAACAAAGTAAGAACATATGGACTATCAGACCAATTGTGTGATTGGATTGAAGAGTTCCTAGATAACAGACGCAGCATGTCATTCTCAGTGGAGAGAAGTCTTCCGAAGTAAGAGTGATTTCAGGTGTGCCGCAGGGGAGTGTCATAGGACCGTTGCTATTCACAATATACATAAATGACCTTGTGGATGACATCAGAAGTTCACTGAGGTTTTTTGCAGATGATGCTGTGGTGTATCGAGAGGTTGTAACAATGGAAAATTGTACTGAAATGCAGGAGGATCTGCAACGAATTGACGCGTGGTGCAGGGAATGGCAATTGAATCTCAATGTAGACAAGTGTAATGCGATGCGATACATAGAAAGATAGATCCCTTATCATTTAGCTACAAAATAGCAGGTCAGAAACTTGAAGCAGTTAATTCCATAAATTATCTGGGAGTACGCATCAGGAGTGATTTAAAATTGAATGATAATATAAAGTTGATCGTCGGTAAAGCGGATGCCAGACTGAGATTCATTGGAAGAATCCTAATGAAATGCAATCCGAAAACAAAGGAATTAGGTTACAGTACGCTTTTACGACCACTGCTTGAATACTGCTCAGCAGTGTGGGATCCGTACCAGATAGGGTTGATAGAAGAGATAGAGAAGATCCAACGGCGAGCAGCGCGCTTCGTTACAGGATCATTTAGTAATCGCGAAAGCGTTACGGAGATGATAGATAAACTCCAGCGGAAGACTCTGCAGGAGAGACGCTCAGTAGCTCGGTACGGGCTTTTGTTAAAGTTTCGAGAACATACCTTCATCGAAGAGTGAAGCGGTATATTGCTCCCTCCTACGTATATCTCGCGAAGAGACCATGAGGATAAAATCAGAGAGATTAGAGCCCACACAGAAGCATACCGACAATCCTTCTTTCCACTAACAATACGAGACTGGAATTGAAGGGAGAACCGATAGAGGTACTCAAGGTACCCTCCGCCACACACCGTCAGGTGGCTTGCAGAGTAAGGATGTAGATGTAGATGAAAGGCATTATGTACAGCAAAAGCCCAAAACCATGGGTGAGCTGAAAACAGTCATTCAGGAGGTCATCGACAGCACTGATGTTGTGACACTTCAGCGGGTCATGCAGAATTTCGCTATTTGTTTACACCACATCATCGCGAATGACGGCAGGCATATCGAACATGTCATAACCTGAATCCGAATATCTGTAGTGACGTTTATATTTTAAAGAAGTGTGTGCTCGCAGTAGTCGTAACTAATTTACTTTTTTCATGTAGTTCAATAACTGTAACCCTGTATATAAACACGCCCAAAATTTTCTAAATCGATTTTCTCGAAAACGATTGAAAGTTGCGTCTTTCGACTTACGCACCTTGAAGTCCTAGTCGTACCCTACGTACCCTGTAGATACGCATCATATCGGTGAGGGGAAGTTCTTAAGATCCCTTGTAAGTGAAGTATCGGCTCTTTCCTTTTGCCGGCCAGTGTGGCCGAGCGGTTCTAGGCGCTTCAGTCTGGAACCGCTATTTTAGCCGCAAGGATTGTCTAGTCTATATTTTGTTGCACTCACCTTTCTGCGAAATTATTTAGCACCTTTGGTCCTGTCCTAATGGCCTTTCATTATTCTCGGCCGTGCTTTTACGCACTTGACAATAGCGTCATTGCTAGAACTGCAATCCCATATTAAAAAATAAGCCATTACAAATGGTTCAAACGGCTCTGAGCATTATGGGACTTAACGTCTGAGGTCATCAGTCCCCTAGAACTTAGAACTACTTAAACCTAACTAACCTAAGGACATCACACATATCCATGCTAGAGGCAGAATTCGAACCTGTGACTGTAGTGGTCGCGCGATTCCAGACTGAAACGCCTACAACCGCTCGGCCACACCGGCCGGCTAGCCATTACAGCCAACACCGTAAAGATGATTACGAGGCTGTCCGGAAAGTAGATGGTGGTAGAGGTAAGTTTCTATGGGGCCAAATTGCAGAGGTCATCAGTCCGTAGGCTTACACTACTTAATCTAACTTAGACTAATTTACGCTATGGACAACACACACACCCATGCCCGAGGGAGGACTCGAACCTCCAACAGGGGAAGCCGCGCGAACCGTGGCAAGACGCCTATAGACCACACGGCTATCCTGCAAGGCGTCCGGAAAGTGAGGTCCGATCGGTCGAGAAGTGAAAACAATAGTGAAAAGCAAAAATTTTTATTCGCAACAGTTAGCTACATCTTCCAGCTACCTCTCTAAATAGTCACCGCTCCGACTTAAACATTTATCGTGGCGTTGTACAAACTTTCCAGTAACCTCGTCACAGAAAGCAGCGGCCTGTGTTCTCTGCCAATTCTCTACGCTTTTCTGCCTTTCGTTGTTTGTGCCAAAATGTTGTCTTCGTAGCCAGCGGTTTATGTGAGCAGAGATGATCAAAGGAGAGAGCTAATTAAGGGCTGTATTGTGGGTGATCAAACACTTCCCATCGAAAACGTTGCAGGAGCGTCTTCATTGCTCCTGCAGAATGTGGCTGAAAATTGTCTTGAAGAAAGAAACGCATGACATTTATATTATGTGAGCTGCATAGCTTCAGGCGAAATCTCTGACCAGATCCACACACATGGCGGGAGACACCGTTGTTTTAGGCACTTCTACGTTATCATTTTTCGCTCAGAACTGAAAAGAGCGACGTGAAGCGATCGACAGGCACACTACAGGCACTGTCCAATTTATCTGTGCAAAGTTCCATAGTATTTTCAAAGTGGTTTCCATTTCGCGCCTAATAGGACCTTACTTTCCGAATAAGCCTCGTACTTTAAAAACGTTTAAGAGATGTTATGACACAAGATAAACACAGAAGATGTCATTGTGTTGCAGATAAGACAGAAAACAAAAAGGTGTGTATAACCATGTGTTCTAGTTTCATTAGGAATGCTTGTGTGAAATTCCAAATCGCAATGATCACTCATGGCGAGTTGCGGCGTTGCGATCCTTGAAGTTTCAAAAACAGTTGCGTAGGTAGTCAAAGCTGCAGCAGGCATCCTGGCCGTGAATATAATACTATGTGTCTGACAATAGGCGTGTAGCAATGAGGCAACATCAAGTTTTTTCAGTCTTCCAGCGTTTTTGGGCGAGAATCTCCAACTTAGACCTGAATATCGTGAGGTAGATTTCTGATTGCTTCGCCATGACGACATCCTAGCGCGCAAAGCTAAGACTGTGCACTAGTTTTTGGCCAGCAAATGTATCACTGTCCCAGATTACCGACCGTATTCATCGGATTTGATGGCAGCCAGTTTCTGGTTGTTCCCCAAATTGAAACTGGCACTGAAGGGGCGCCGTTATGGCGCAGTTGAGGACATCCAAGAAAACTGTATTACAGTACTAAACGTAGCTCCAGAAAAGGACTACAGCGACTGTACCAAAACAATTTTAAAACGTTCTCATCTGTATTTTGATGCAAGGGTAGGCTATTTTGAATAAATACGATGATTTTGTGAACATAATTCACGAGTTTTATTTTTCATAGCGACAGTCCTAAAATAACTAGGGCACACTGGCTATGCCAAGGAGATCATATTATTTCATCCAGCCCTGATACAATGCAAGGAAAAAAAAAACACCGTAGCGATGTCACTCAAACATCACATTTGCGATTCAGGTAGTAATCATTTTTATTGTCCATTACAAAGACACTGAAGCAGCGTGCACTAAGGACGGAATCTGTTACACGTATTTCCGAGTTGATATTGCTTTGTGCAACCAAGCTATGATAGGTGCGTGTTTACTGACAGACGCTAAGTCCGCTGTTTCTCGTCCGTTTTCGACTGCAAGGGTCATTGTCTCTCGGGGAGCAGCGTAGATTAAGAAGTGCAGACGGATGCTTTTGTAAAAACCAGTAAAGCTGTAAAGGCGGAGCAATTCATTTTATGGCTATTATTCCATTTCCCTGGGAATATCCGAGCGAATCGGGTAAATGGTAAGAGGGCGGAAGCGCGCGCGCGAGCAGCCATTGTGTGGCGGCGCTACACATTTATAATCTGGGATCTTACCTGCGGCCAGCTTCCTCCCAGATACACATCGCGCCGCACAGCGCGGGCCATTGTCGATAGCGCACACCGCGCGCTGGGAACGCTTTGGCGTGATTCCCACTCGTGCACGGAAGTGACACAATTTAGCGCCACTTATTGTTGGAAGCGTTTCATTGCGGCTCGGGTGTTCCATTGTACCGAGCTTCCATTATTTCTTCGCTTCTGTTGCCACTGTTACGTGGCGTTACAATTGTTGCTGGCGGCCACAGTATTACTCCTTTGTCCACAAGTTTAGCATAATCGAGAAATGACAGCATATTCATGAATACTATGTCGGAAGGGTTACAGAACAAGGTAAAGCTTCAGCGCAAGATATTCGACTTGCAACACTGCGCAAAAAATGTAAATTCTGAAACCAAATTCATTTATCTTGTCCATCCAAAATAGCTTTTGTTCAGAATTGAAATAAAACATGTATCAAGCAAATGTTGTTTAGCTACCACAGGAACATTAAATAGCGTGATAGCCTTTCTTCCAACTTTAGTCTATATGAAGATATGATTTCTTATGTCGAAACAGATCGCGAGTGAGCTGCCGGATGTCAGTGTCCAACAAAGATGAAAAGTTCGTCAGCGCGCCTGATGATGTCAGCGTGGTAGTTTGCCGCCATGTTATACCCTTTGGACACTGACAAATGGCAGTTCACCAGCGAACTGTTTCGACTTGAAGTTCGCCGGGAGAACTTGAAGAGACACACCTGTTTTTTAGATAGCTCCCTACAGTTTTTTTATTGGATAATCCACTTCCTATCCTCAAGACCTGCTAGAAAACGTATCACAGAATACCATTCCCGTAAACAAGACGTTGTTAACCCTACAAGGCTAAAGGGGAAATGTTACATTGTAATAAATAATCGTAAATTTTACTACTCCCTATTTTGTTCAAAGGAAGTCATAATTTATAGTTTATGCATTAGTTAACTAAAAACATAAATCCCCAATGTATGTCATATACCCACAATGTCCTCATTTATACCCAGTAATGGCAATACCAGATTGGCGGGAACCGCTTACTGGTACCATCTGAAATCATAAATTTTACGAGAGTTTAGTAGTCTAGGGTTAAAACATGACACGAAACTGTCTCTGACTCTCCTGTGGCAACGTATTTCGACCCGTTACAGGAGTTGGCAGAAACAATTGGAAATGTAAGGAAAACTGCCACTGGTCATGCAGTCATCCGTCTTCAGTTGAAGGTTTGTGTGAGTATAATCTACAACAATGAAGAGGAGGTTCAAAAATGGCTATGAACACTATGGGACTTAACTTCTCAGGTCATCAGTCCCCCAGAACTTAGAACTACTTAAACCTAACTAACCTAAGGACATCACACACATACATGCCCGAGGCAGGAGTCGAACCTGCGAGCGTGGCGGTCGCGCGTTTCCAGCCTGTAGCGCCTAGAACCGCTCGTCCACTCCGGCCGGCTGAAGAGGAGGCATAAATGCTACTCATCTATGGAGAATGTAAGTTAGCTGATCTGTAACTGCAGCACTGTTTTCCTTGTGTTTTATTTCATTTACTGTCAACTCCAGCAAGTGAACGAGTTACATTACATTGGGTACCTGAAATTCGTACTACTACAGGAGAGTCGAAATCACTTTTGTATTACGTTTTCAATAACATCACGTATGCGTGACACTGTGATGCGATTTTGAATAGGTCTTGAGGGGAAGAAGTGGCTTGCCGAATAAAAAATACAGGTTGCCATTTCAAGAAGACGTATCGCTGTTTACATCTTCGTAACGAATAAAAACAGAAAAAAGGCAATCCTGCTGATTAATGTACCCCAGCAGCTAAAAAATATTTGGTTTACACAATTTTTTAAAATTTTACTTCTGGCCAAAAGTTATTTCGGATGGTCGAGATAAATGGTGCAGCCTGCATATTAAAAAGTAATAAAAGCGGAAACTCTCTTCCACTATAACAAGACGGTTAATATCGCTGTGGTTAAATCCAGCAGTCAGGCACGTTTGGTATCAATGTGGCTTGCCTTTTGCGAATTGGTTCAAGAACTCTAGCGCTGTGGGTACCAAATCCTGGGAAACAACTTCCAGAATTCTTATGATCGGTTTCAACACCACCGTGCTTTGCTAGGCATGGTTATAGTTCTCCATTGGCTTCTTCCACACTCGAACTGATATAGTAAGGCAGTTGTACATATAATTCAACAGACACGCTGAACCATGATAGAAGTCGTCATTTTTCACATTAAAAAAACTTGTCAGGGTGGAAATAAGTGATCAAAAAACTGAAAAAACTAAACTCTGCCCGGTTACGCCAATGAGGTCCAACGGTTCCGACCAGCCTCCGTGTCATCCTGAGCCCACAGGCATCACTGGATGCATGCTGAGGGGCATGTGGTCATCACGCTGCTCTTGCACCGACCAGCCTCTGTGTCATCCTCAGCCCACAGGCATCACTGGATGCGGATATGAAGGGGCATGTGGTCATCACACTACTATTCCGACCATATGTCAGTTTAGGAGACCGGAGCCGCTACTTCTGAACCAAGTAGCTCCTCAGTTTGACTCACATGGGCTGAGCGCACCCTGCTTGCCAACAGAGCCCGGCAGACCGAATGGTCACCCATCCAAGTTCTAGACCAGCCCGACAGCGCTTAACTTCAATGATCTGACGGGAACCAGTGTTACCACTGCGGCAAGGCCGTTGGCGGAAATAAATGATAAGTGTCAGATAAAAATCCCAGGACTGGCCACACTTCGAATCCCTAACACTTGAATGTGTAGCCTGGAACATAACCACTGAGCCAATGGGCTGCAGTTCGTCTCCTCAATGTATCCATACTCTTATAAGATTTAAATCTGGAGACCATACTCAGTACTGCATGCAGTGGATATCTTCTTATGCGAGAAAATTCTTCGCCAGGGCAGCTTGGTGCTAGATGAGAGTAGTGGGACAAAGAAAGTTCTGGAGCAATTTTGATAACAAAGTAGTATCAAATGAATTATGCAAATTAGTTAATTGATCAATTAATTATCCCTATCAACTGATGTCATGGAATTTCCCAGCTGGCACATGGGTCCCTCTCAGGGAAATTCCACCTCCCTCCATTCACCCACTAGGCAAAAACTGCAGTAAACTCATTGAGTCTGTGTCGGGCTGCTGGATTGTGGGGACCTCACGATGGTAGGCTAATATATATGCATAAGGCATTGTTTAAACAGTTTGTTTAAGAATATTGATTATTTATTACTGAAATCACAATAGATGTCGAAATTGATGCAGGTGTTTGAACAAATCAGACGATATTAATCAATTGTGGTACTTTTTTTTTTATTCCAATGTCACACGGAAGGACGTTACTACATGGTCACAGATCGTGCTAAATATATATGGTGATTGTATCTCGTCATCCACCAAGCCACACCATGTGTCAGTTGGTGGGCCTCTCCACACCGGCCAGGGCCCGACATGTGCCACCAGGGGTCACGCTAGGGACTTCCTAATGTGTGGGAAATACCGCAACCTTCCCTTGTCTTTCAGCAGGAGTTGCTTCAGGAGTTACTAAATCCAATTGAATATGTCTCGAAATACGCTTTCAATAAGATCGCTGTATGACAGTTTGCCTCAAGATGTGTCATAAATAAATCGTTAAGCAATCTGGCAGGGTGGATTTCACAAATTGAATATACAGTATCACAGTAGGAAATATTAAAAGAAACTACAGAACGATACTGTTTTGGAATATTTGTGCCATAAACAAAGTAGGTAAATTTTTCAGTGCCTCAATACATATGAAGATGTTGTTTTAAACAATTTCTTTCAAATACACTCACACACAAAATACTTCACTGTTTCCCAGGTGCATGTGGAACGGAAATACATCACGCGAAAGTAAATGAACGCAAATACATTCGAAAATACATTGCTTAGGAATATTGTTTATAAACTGAAACTAAAATAAATGAGTGGAAATACACCGTGTCGAAACTCTAAAGACGATCCTACATGACTGAAAAATATTGTTAAGTACACTATTACAGTAGTTGACAACAAGAGGCACAGGCATAACCGGGGACCCGCGAAGCAGCGCATCTGTCAGCGGCCGCAGCTCGCCACAGAGTGAACTGGCGACCGGATGCGGAATCTCCAGCAGGACCGACGAGTGCGTGTTCAACACAAAGAACGGATCAGTGGAACAAGTAGGTATATCCAGAGTGTGTCAGAACCCACACACAAAAGCGCGCGAAATCTGTGGCCAGCAGACCAGCACCAACTTGTCTTGCATGCCCAGACCGGCACTCATCAGCAGATTGGCTCCCTGGGTGAAATGGTGGGTGGAGGGGTTTGAGATTAAATAAACCATCATCATGGTGCAGTCGCTCTCATTCTGCCATCGTCAGTTTGACTGTGTGGTCGATAGTGTGTTCTTGTGCCAATTTTTTTTTTCAGGGAAAAAAATGAAGCACACAGTTTCCAGCGACAGCATCAACATCGATAGCAGCAGCAAACGCCTTTGCCAGGACAGCCAGCAATATGAGTTATTGCTCTAATCGTTCAATGTACCTGTGTGCCCCATAATTTTCATATCCCTCACAGCAGCTGTTCAGGTCGTTGTCGGTAGAGACATACCCCCTTACGACCGAGCGTTTGAAAGATTCTCTGTTGTAGTGTCTGACGAATTTTTATTCAGTAGCTGGTATTATAGCTCTCTTTTTCTTGTCATTGTAGCCTTCATTTCTGAGATGTTGGCCGATCTAGATCGGCAGCTGGAGGCTGAGAGACTATTGCAGCAACAGCCCCCAAAAATAATAATCGAGTCAGCACAACATGAAAGTGCACTTTTTTTCATAACATATAGCTGCTAGAGAAAATATTTTTTTGTTCACGTAGTGTACTGCGGTTCTAATGATGAGAGCTGGGGAACGCATATACATTTATTTTCCATAACATGGTGCATTTAGTATTCTAAGACATATTCTTTGCTTTTTTAGGCGTTTCTATGGACGAGGAAGGAGGCGTAGGGGTATGTGTCGAGGCCAAGAGCCAGGAGCCATCGATTCAGTATTGTAAGTAGTAGAATACTATTTTTAAATTCGGTGCGTTTCATATAAAAGTAATTTCATGGAACTAAATAGAATATGATTTTCTGTTTATACACTCCTGGAAATGGAAAAAAGAACACATTGACACCGGTGTGTCAGACCCACCATACTTGCTCCGGACACTGCGAGAGGGCTGTACAAGCAATGATCACACGCACGGCACAGCGGACACACCAGGAACCGCGGTGTTGGCCGTCGAATGGCGCTAGCTGCGCAGCATTTGTGCACCGCCGCCGTCAGTGTCAGCCAGTTTGCCGTGGCATACGGAGCTCCATCGCAGTCTTTAACACTGGTAGCATGCCGCGACAGCGTGGACGTGAACCGTATGTGCAGTTGACGGACTTTGAGCGAGGGCGTATAGTGGGCATGCGGGAGGCCGGGTGGACGTACCGCCGAATTGCTCAACACGTGGGGCGTGAGGTCTCCACAGTACATCGATGTTGTCGCCAGTGGTCGGCGGAAGGTGCACGTGCCCGTCGAACTGGGACCGGACCGCAGCGACGCACGGATGCACGTCAAGACCGTAGGATCCTACGCAGTGCCGTAGGGGACCGCACCGCCACTTCCCAGCAAATTAGGGACACTGTTGCTCCTGGGGTATCGGCGAGGACCATTCACAACCGTCTCCATGAAGCTTGGCTACGGTCCCGCACACCGTTAGGCCGTCTTCCGCTCACGCCCCAACATCGTGCAGCCCGCCTCCAGTGGTGTCGCGACAGGCGTGAATGGAGGGACGAATGGAGACGTGTCGTCTTCAGCGATGAGAGTCGCTTCTGCCTTGGTGCCAATGATGGTCGTATGCGTGTTTGGCGCCGTGCAGGTGAGTGCCATAATCAGGACTGCATACGACCGAGGCACACAGGGCCAACACCCGGCATCATGGTGTGGGGAGCGATCTCCTACACTGGCCGTACACTACTGGTGATCGTCGAGGGGACACTGAATAGTGCACGGTACATCCAAACCGTCATCGAACCCATCGTTCTACCATTCCTAGACCGGCAAGGGAACTTGCTGTTCCAACAGGACAATGCACGTCCGCATGTATCCCGTGCCACCCAACGTGCTCTAGAGGGTGTAAGTCAACTACCCTGGCCAGCAAGATCTCCGGATCTGTCCCCCATTGAGCATGTTTGGGACTGGATGAAGCGTCGTCTCACGCGGTCTGCACGTCCAGTACGAACGCTGGTCCAACTGAGGCGCAAGGTGGAAATGGCATGGCAAGCCGTTCCACAGGACTACATCCAGCATCTCTACGATCGTCTCCATGGGAGAATATCAGCCTGCATTGCTGCGTAAGGTGGATATACACTGTACTAGTGCCGACATTGTGCATGCTCTGTTGCCTGTGTCTATGTGCCTGTGGTTCTGTCAGTGTGATCATGTGATGTATCTGACCCCAGGAATGTGTCAATAAAGTTTCCCCTTCCTGGGACAATGAATTCACGGTGTTCTTATTTCAATTTCCAGGAGTGTATTTCAGTGAGCTGACGAATACGATTTTCTGTGCATATGTCTCCAACATTTTCAAGAAATAATTACACTGAATATGCAGTCCAGCATGCTGTTGATAAACACACCAGTTGTTAGTCATAAATAGCTTTTACGAAAAACTAGGGAAGAATTTGGTGGAGCTAGCACGTCAGAATGTGCATCTGTTAAAACGGACCATTTCGTAATATTCTAACGTACGCACTGCATTGGTGCATAATAATATGTATGATTCCACCACGCCAGATGTAGGAACAATCGTATTTAAGCATGTTCAAGTATCCAGCTATATGCAAAAGTTTACCATGTATCTATGCACTGTAAGTGAAATAAGTGTAAGTCACTTATTTCTTTCTGTTCTCCCTATGAAATACCTTACCTGCTAACAAAACTGCTTAGTCATCTTCATGAAAGTATCAACGATATACCATTATCACTGGTACTCCATAGTACCTGGCTGTTCCTACAGTACTACATAAAGAAGAACAATGGTTCAGTTCTGCCCAACAATATACTATCACTAACTTATGTCCATCAGATTCTGGCAAGATGAACATTGTCATGTTGTTGGTACACATCCTCATGGAATTCGTGTGAATATGTGCAGGTACTTTTAAAAACGTTATTTCAGCCTAAGTACCAGCTTTTCCAACAGGTATTGTTAGGCATTGATAGTGCGATGTACAAAAAATTCTGTGAAAGCTACTCTGTTCCTTCATCAGTTAGGGTAAAGCTGAATACTGTGTTTAGTTTTGATGATGTTGGTGTTGAAAACTACTAACAGATACAAAAATATTTCTGTTTTGGTCATCACATGGGGGTGGATGGTTTTCATTTGAGTGAAACGTGCTCGAGGATTCGAAATCAGCTGGTAAGGAACCTTATTATCACTTTCAAACAGGATAATATAAATTTATAAAACATACCACCCAACAAATTTGGACCTATGAATGAAGGTTGCTGGAGTCGTGTGCTGCACAAGTGTTTGGTTATTGATAAAGGATGACAACTGAATGATGAATGATAGAGATGAAATTTTGAGTTTTTTAAAAGATAATGTTATATATATATGCAATTTTGCCAGAAAATAGCCCACCAAGGACAAATAAGGTTGAATACACATTCTTGCAAGCTAATGAGCGTAACTCTCACAGCCGAATTAATGACTATTGTTATATCTCTATACAAAAATGTTAACTGTGTTGAAAAAATCACAAAATCAGCATTGGAACGCTATGGAACATCACAGAAGAGCTTAATATGTTAACCGATTGGATGATCGACCTTGCAACAAAGTAGCAAATAGCCTGTATCAAAAAAGGGGTACCTACGCCACTATATATTACACTATGAACAAATTTGTATGCATGTCACTAATTCAGCCAAAGAGATGCACTGAAAGAACGTCCGTATCTATTTTGATGTGAATATTGAAATGATCGACAAAAGTCTCAGGTATACAAACGTCCAAATAGATGTCATACTAGGATCGCTAACACAAAAATTCAAGAGGATTGTTCAACAGATGAATACGCAATTCAAGGAATTCTGGAGTACAATCAATATGTTAGCCACAACGGCTGTGATACTTGAAAACGTGCTAACAGAGTTTAAGGAAAGTAAGAAAAAAACCAACCAGTCTAAGAGTATATTATTACATACTGTCTCAAAGTTCATTTAGTGCACAATACAATGTCGATCACAACGACAAAACATGAAGTCACTAAGGCAAGTAAGGCGATTTGACAGAAATTACGACTGCTGAGAGGGGCAGTTGGAGAGAAAACAGTCTCTCAGGTAAACGTTTAAGCCTGAAACTCTTGAACAACTCTCACAACTGACGAATAATACAAATAATGGTGAAGAAGATATGACTGGAAATTTCATTAAAAGGCAGAGCAATACCGAGATAGGTGGAAAGTATGGAGTTAGCATAGAAAAACCACATATATTTGGCGTGTTATCTACAAATGTAACCAAGCACACAACACGGTTTGGCAATAGAAAATTTGAAAAAAAAAACATTTGGTTTCCTTTTTCTAATATTCTTCAAAACGTGACGAATATGTAGTGAACGAATGAAAAACATATGCAAAAATATTACGTATGACTAAAGTACATGGGAAAATCAATTCACAAACAGGACAAATAAAAAGCACACACAGCAAAAAATACAAAATCATTATGGAACCATCGTTAGGAACATGTTGATGGTGCTGTGTCTGACATTCAGCATTTAAAAAACTGGATACTTGACCTATACAGTATATAGGTGAACTCAATTATCGGATGTTTTTACTGGTCACCTGGTTTCGCCATGACAGGAATAGAATCATTAAACGAAAATCTACGCTCAGTATTATGGAAATACCCAGATCATACAGTATTAGTTGGAGGCGACTTTAATCTAACAGATATACGAGTAGAAATGGGAAGTCTATGGATTCACTGAAGGTGGTACGGAAAGGCAGTCTTGTGAAATATGTACTTTCGAACACGTTTCCCGAAAACTTTGTGTCGCATAAAAGTTAAAGTGAGTAAGTACTAATAAATTATCTGCCTGGGACACTGTAGAAACTCAGTGTAGATGACTACTATCATATCACCCTGGATATAACGTAAGATTTTGCTGAAATATTTAATAAAAGAAAGATGTTTAATTGCCTAAGACCAGATCAAGACTTCTGAATTGAAAAATATTACTTAGGAAATGGCAATTTCGCGGTACACAACGATAGGATAGTTGGAATAGACAATTTAACACGAATAACCTTCAATCGTAGACTAAATATACATAATAAATTTGAACGTCAAATCACAAGCCAAGGACTGAACAAAGATATCGGTGACCATCTTAACGATTTTATAATGTGCCCTGATATGTATCTATAAGAAAGTTTTGCATCTTCCTTCGCATAAGAAAATGGTATTAAGAGACTGGAAACTATGATCTATAACTACAGAATGGATGGTGTGCTTGAAACCGTGAAACACTGTATAAGTGAATTAAACGCTAACAAACAGTATTTACGATGTGCTCTAGTCTGCTCTGTGCCAGTCGCTTATATGTGGTATAAACTAGCAGGTAGCTTACAGAACGGTTACTGTGATGTATTTAACAGCGTTCTGCAGTTTGTCTACAGTGGCAATTAGAATACATGAAAATTGACTAGTGGACATGTAAATATTCCAAACATCAAGAGCATGAAGAGATCATGAATGATGTTTTGTCTCTCTATAGTTTTAATTTTTTACCAGTAGACTATATGAAAATTGTTAACGCATATTTCAATAAGAAAAAAATCGTTAAATATAAATAATGTCAAATCAGGATTGGTTCCCACAAATAAGGTTTGTCTTTAGGTCTTAAGATAAAGAAGCCATTTATAGAACAGATTTAAACAATTCCCTTTTACAGAAATTACTCTTTTAAGCACAGTTAATATGTTACGAACACACAAAGGAAAACTGCAAATGGAAGTTGCTGAAGTCAAAAAACACAAACTCACGTATTTGGTGAAAACAATTGCCATGAAGGAATAATATAAACTGCTGTCGGAAAAATAACAAACCACTGTAGATGTGCAAACCAGGCTTAAAAACGGCTTTAAACGCATTTTGAGGAAAAATCTGCATAGAACTGAGAAATAAGAGTATCAGCGTTAACGGTTAACATCAATAGAAAATGGCCAGACGTTGCAGTACTCGCAGAAAATGATGAATCCAAGGACGTTTTCTATAGTCGCGGGCATACGAAAAATCTGTTTATACACGTCCGTGCCCATATGGATCTGCTTGAAAATGATGGTTACAATGTATTTAAATATGGTGGACTCGACACTGTGAATCCACCAACAGAAAAGCCATTTGCAGAGTTTAAAACTGATGGAACAGCTAAATTTAACGACAATTTCTTTCCTTAAGTAGTAAACTTAAAGGTCTAAACGCAAATTCCGCTAGAATAAGGAAAAGTCTGCGGCATTTATGAATTTCCGTAACGAAACAGTGATGTTTTTGTGACGTCACAAAACCTTTTTTGTGATTGGTTAAAAGAAACAAACCGAGCAGTGGTCATGTTGAGTCTAAGTATTAACGACGCTAACATGCCGTATTTGGTGCTTTTGTAGTTATACTTGCGCATAACAAACTATGCAGTTCAAGTGATACACTACGTTAAAGATCCCTCCAAAACGCGTCGTAACTAGAACGGTTTGTTATGCTAAAATTAAACCCCGTCCGAACAGGACTTGAAAGGCCCAAAGGTACCGACCGGCCGCTGTGTCATCCTCACAAACAGCGTCAGTGGATGCGGATATGGAGGGGCATGTATTCAGCACACCGCTCTCCCTGCCGTATGTCAGTTTATGTGACCGGAGCCGCTACTTCCCAATCAAGTAGCTCCTCAGTTTGCCTCACAAGGGCTTAAGGGCTGAGTGCACCCCCCGCTTGCCAACAGCGCGCGGCAGACCGGATGGTCACCCATCCAAATGCTAGCCAGCCCGACAGCGTTTAACTTCGGTGATCCGACGGAACCGGTGTTACCACTGCGGCAAGGCCGTTGGTTTGTATTAGTTAGAATTTTATTATGAAAAAGGAAGAGATACAGTCTTTTAACTATTCAGATAACCTTGGCACCATAGTTCTGATCAACAAATGTCGCAGCCTTCTTCAGTATGGCAACCAGTAATCGCCTAATCACCCCTGTTCAAACATAAAGCTGCGTCGGATATTTCACAAAGTACAGCGAATATAAAGCCATCTAAAAACATGAATTAAATTATTCTAGTGTAGAATGTGTTGTATTGTCTTCTTCCAGTACAGTGCCGCTTGGTGAGATCAACTATTACTGAAAAACATCTAAAAATGTCAGATGACGCAAGTTTGATTATTGTACCTCCGTTCCTTGAACTTTATTTGCAATAACAAATGCTGCCTCACATCGCAGGACAGACTACCATCAAAACTCAGCGCTTTTTGAAATAGCACAAAACTGTAGCATATACGCTGCCTGACGAAGAAAGTGAAGCGCCCAGAGGGCATGGTCGTATGTTAATGTACACTACTGGCCATTAAAATTGCTACACCACGAAGATGCCTGCTACAGACGCGATATTTAACCGACAGGAAGAAGATACTCTGATATGCAAATGATTAGTTTTTCAGAGCATTCACACCAGGTTTGCGCCGGAGGCGACACCTACAACGTGCTAACATGAGGAACGTTTCCAACCGATTTTTCATACACAAACAGCAGTTGACTGGCGTTGCCTGGTGATACGTTGCTGTAATGCCTCGTGTAAGGAGGAGAAATGCGTACCATCACTTCTCCGACTTTGATAAAAGTCGGATTGTAGGCTATCGCGACTGCGGTTTATCGTATCGCGACGTAGCCGCTCGCGTTGGTCGAGATCCAATGACTGTTAGCAGAATATGGAATCGGTGGGTTCAGGAGGGTAATACGGAACGCCGTGCTGGATCCCAACGGCCTCGTATCACTAGCAGTCGAGATGACAGGCATCTTATCCGCATGGCTGTAACGGATAGTGTAGCCACGTCTCGATCCCTGAGTCAACAGATGGGGACGTTTGCAAGACAACAACCATCTGCACGAACAGTTCGACGACGTTTGCAGCAGCATAGACTATCAGCTCGGAGATCATGGCTGCGGTTACCCTTGACGCTGCATCACAGACAGGAGCGCCAGCGATGGTGTACTCAACGACAAACCTGGGTGCACGAATGGCAAAACGTCCAGGCTCTGTTTACAGCATCATGATGGTCACATCCGTGTTTGGCGACATCGCGGTGAACGCACATTGGAAACGTGTATTCGTCATTGCCATACTGGCGTATCATCCGGCGTGATAGAATCGGGTGCCACTGGTTACCCGTTCTCGGTCACCTCTTGTTGGCAGTGACGACACTTTGAACAGTGGACGTTACATTTCGGATGTGTTACGACCCGTGACTCTATCCTTCATTCGATCCCTGCGAAACCCTGCATTTCAGCAGGATAATGCACGACCGCATGTTGCATGTCCTGTACGGGCCTTTCTGGATACAGAAAATGTTGGACTGCTGCCCTGGCCAGCACATTCTCCAAATCTCTCACCAACTGTAAACGTCTGGTCAATGGTGGCCGAGCAACTGGCTCGTCACAATATGCCAGTCACTACTCTTGATGAACTGTGGTATCGTGTTGAAGCTGCATGGGCAGCTGTACCTGTACACGCCATCCAAGCTCTAATTTGACTCAATGGCCAGGCGTATCAAGGCCGTTATTACGGCCAGAGGTGGTTGTTCTGGGTACTGATTTCTCAGGATCTATGCACCCAAATTGCGTGAAAATGTAATCACATGTCAGTTCTAGTATAATATATTTGTCCAATGAATACCCGTTTATCATCTGCGTTTCTTCTTGTTGTAGCAATTTTAATGCCCAGTAGTGTAGCTTTGTACACATACACTCCACTGGCCACCATGTAAATGATTACATTTATAATTCCTTGTGACTGGTAGAACGGCCATAAGAATGCATTAACGTTGCTTATGTATCATGTTGTTACCAGGCCAGGTAGGATTCGTAACATGTGTGAACAGCATTGAATGTAGAGTGAATTCTGTGAAGGACACGGAGATGCTCTGTACTCGTACACCAATTTGCTGCGGAATTCTTGAACACGTTCTGAGTTCGCATATAATAAACTTCCTTGACACATATAAGCTTATGTCCACAAATCAGAACCGATTTAAAACGCATCGCTCATGCGAATCTCAGCTTGCCCTTTTTCATACGATATGCTGCAGACCTTAGATGGGCGACAACGGGCAGATTCCGTATATCTAGTTTCCCGGAAAGCGTTTGACATGGTGCCCCACTGCAGAATTCTGACGAAGATCCGAGCATACGCATTCTGGTCCCAGGCATGTGAGTGGCTGGAAGAATGCAGTACCTTTTCCTCGACAACGAACGTTCACCAGAGACAAAGACATCATCAGGAGTGCCCAGTGAAGTGTAATAGCACTCCGTCTTCAGGCCACAAGTGGCCCATCGGGACCCTCCGACCGCCGTGTCATCCTCAGTTGAGGATGCAGATAGGAGGGGCGTGTGCTCAGCAAACCGCTCTCCCGATCGTTATGATGGTTTTCTTTGACCGGAGCCGCTACTGTTCGGTCGAGTAGCTCCTCAATTGGCGTCACGAGGCTGAGTGCACCCCGAAAAATGGCAACAGCGCATGGCGGGTTGATGGTCACCCATCCAAGTGCCGGCCACGCCCGACAGCGCTTAACTTCGGTGATCCACGGGAACCGGTGTATTCACTGCGGCAAGGCCGTTGCCGAAGTGTAATATGACCGCTATTATTCTCTGTATACATATATGGTCTAACAGACAGGGTGAACAGCAATTTATGGCTGTTGGTTGATAACGCTATGATGAACGGGAAGGTTTCGTCGTTGTATGACTATAGGAGGCTACAAGATGACTGACACAGAATTTCTAGTACGTGTGATGAAAGAGCCTGCTTTAGACATAGAAAAATGCAAGTTAATGCGATTGATCAGGGAAAACAATTCTCAAACGTTCGAATACAGTAGTAGCAGCGTGAAGCGTGACAGACTGACATCGAGTAAATGTCTATTCGTAACGTTGCAAAGCGATAGGAAGTGAAATGAACTCGTCGGGTTGGTAGAGGGGAAGGCGAATACTCGACTTCGTTTTATTGAGAGAATTTTTGGAAAATCTAACTCATCTATAAATGAGACGGAGTATATATTGCTAGTGCCAGCCATTCTTGAGTACTTCTCAAGTGTTTGGGATACCCCCAAGGTCGACTTAAAGGAACGAAGCAGTTCAAAGGCGTGCTGCTAGATTTGTATTACGGAGGTGTTTCATGAACTCAAATGAGAATCGTTGGAAGGAAGACGAAGTGCTCTTGTCGGGAGGCGCTATTGCAAAGATTCAGAGAACAGGCCTTTGGGGCCGACTGCACATCAGTTCTGTTGCCGCCAGCGTACATTTGTGTAAGGAATAAGAAGATAATATGAGAGAAATTAGGGCTCGTGCGGACTCTTACAGGCAGTCGTTCTTCCCTCGCTGTATATGCGAGTCGAACAAGAAAGGGAACGACTGATAGTGGTACATGGTACCCTTCAGTGGTATGTGGTACCCTCCACCATGCGATGTATGTATATATGTATGTATGTAGAATTAGAAGATGAAGAAGTGATCATAAGGTGTGCATTTCAGAGCTCATATTTACTGAATATATTTTTTCGTTTTGGTCTATACTACCATGTCTGTAAGTTGCCAGCTTACAATCTTATCGACAAGAGTACCACCCCATGTACAGTATTCCACTGGCAGAGGTTTAATTACGATTTCTGCTTGTAACTTTCAACTCGGTCCCTCGCTCCCTTATCTCAAATGATACATATACCCTTCTCCAACAACCCCGATAGTTTGTAACGTCATCACGGGATCACCATGTATATACACTTGATTAATTTTGTTGTGTGTGTCTTTCCGATCACCCTGTAGCGTTTCACAGTAAGAATTCTGCAGCTACGTATTCCTAATAGTGGTCAATGTCCATTAATAATGGGTGTTGCATGATGTGAACTTGTTTCTTCATGCAGTGAGTGTTACTACAATATTGTTGTTTGTGATTATGGTGAGATGACCACTTTATTGCTTTGAAAAGGTCTTAATAGCATTATGTATGGAATAGGTACTTGTAGATTAGGTCAGTCGTTTTGGACGAGGCGGCCAATGAACAAGAGCATCCATTCAATATTTATCCACATCTCTATCAAGTTCACGTAGCCGCTGTCGAATGGAATCTTTTTGCAGAGGTTATTTTATCAAATTAACTCTTAGAATTTAAAGCAGGATGCTTTGTGAGAACCTTTTGCTTCCCTTTGTATACCACCTCACGTGGTTGCATAGATACTGAGGTGAGAAAAGTCATGGTATAGCGATATGCACATCTACAGATAGCGGTATTATCGATTATACAAAAGGACGGTGCATTTGTGCTCAAGTTATTTATACGAAAAGTTTTCCGATGTGATTATGGCTGCACGAAGGGAATTAACAGACTTTGAACGTGGAATGGTAGCTGGAGCTAGACGCATGGCACACTCAGTTTCGGAAATCGTTAGAGAATTCAGTGTTCCGAGGTTCATAGTGTCAAGAGTGTGCCGAGAATACAAATTTCAGGCGTTACCTCTCACCACGGACAATCCAGAGGTCGACGGTCTTCGCTTAACGATCGAGAGCAGCGGCGTTTGCGTTGAGTTGGCAGTACTAACAGACAAGCAACACTGCACGAATCAACTGCAGAAATCAACGTGGTACGTGCCGTCCATTATCCGTTAGGTCAGTGCGGCGAAATCTGTGGTAATGGACTGTGGCAGCAAACGACTGATGTGAGTGCCTTTACTAACAGCACATCACCTGCTGGGGTCGTGACCACATTGGTAGGGCCCTAGACGACTGAAAAACCGTGGCCTGGCCAGTTGAGTCCGTTTTCAGTTGGTAGCAGCTGATGGTAGGGTTCAAGTGTGGCACAGAACCCAAGAAACAATGGATCCAAGTTGTCAACAAGACACTGTAGAAGCTGGTAGCGGCTCGATAACGGTGTGGGCTGTGTTTACATGGAATGGTCTGGTTTCTCTGGTTCAAAAATGGTTCAAATGGCTCTGAGCACTATGCGACTTAACTTCTGAGGACATCAGTCGCCTAGAACTTAGAACTAATTAAACCTAACTAACATAAGGACATCACACACATCCATGCCCGAGGCAGGATTCGAGCCTGCGACCGTAGCGGTCGCTCGGTTCCAGACTGTAGCACCTAGAACCGCAAGGCCACAACGGCCGGCTCTCTGGTTCAACTGAACCGATAATTGACTGGAAGTGGTTATGTTCGACTACTTGGCTACCATCTGGAACCATTCATGGACTTCATGTTCCCAGCAACGATGTCATGTCACCGAGCCGTAATTGTTCGCTATTGATTTGAAGAACATTCTCGACATTTCGAGAGAATGATTTGGCGACCCAGATCGCCCTAAATGAATTTCATCGAACATTTATGGGATATAATCGAGAGGTCAGTTCGTGCGCAACATCCTGCACCGGTAACGCTTTCACAATTATGGACGGCTATAGAGCCAGCATGGCTCAATATTTCTACAGGGGACTTCCAGCGACATTTTGATTCCATCCCACGTCGAGTTGTTGCACTATGGCGGGCAAAAGGAGGTCCGACACGATATTAGGAGGAATCCAAAAAACTGTTCAAATGGGTGTGAAATCTTATGGGACTTAACTGCTAAGGTCATCAGTTCCTAAGCTTACACACTACTTAACATAAATTATCCTAAGGACAAACACACATACTCATGCCCGAGGGAGGACTCGAACCTCCGCCAGGACCAGCCGCACAGTCCGCGACTGCAGCGCTTCAGACCGCTTTCTTTTTTTTTTTTTTAATCTCATTTTGTTCGACTTCGTTCTTTGTATCTGCTCGGGGCGGATGTCGCATGACACCTGTTTCAGTTCGGCGTTGATCCATTAACTTCGTTTTTTATGTTACAGAGAGCAGCTATCCCTCTGACCGAACACGCTGAGTTACCGTGCCGGCAAGACCGCTCGGCTAATCTCGCGCGATAGGAGGAATCCCACGACTTTCGCCACCTCAATGTAAGTGTCAACAGAAACTTATTTCTGTGATACTTTTTCGAACAGGTTCTGAAGAGAGGAAGTGAATTCCCCAATAAAAACATTGTGTGTTATTAAAAAAAGTCGCACTGCTGTTCGTATATTAGCAACAAACAAAGTTACAATAAAGGCAGTTAGGGCGGTTGATGTCCCCCTGGTAGCTAACGAACCTTCGTTTGCTACATTTTTTATTTTGTATGTGGACAAAAATTTATTTCGGGTGCCACAATGACTGGGAGTACATGTATATCAGAAGAGAAATTCTCGTTGTAGATGATCGTTTATTACTGTTGGACACGTTAAACTGAATAGATTAGGTTTTCTGAGCAACTAACAACACAGAAAATGTAACAATCTTTCAATACATTGTTGCATTTACCAAAAGTAGAGAGAGAGAGCATATTCTGTGAGCAGGTACATGAGCCAGGTTCAACAGCACAGTTTAAAAGATTTTTGCTGCGATGGAGGCTTCACAGTCTTCCAGCTAATTCGCTTCTTGCTTGCAGATCGCAGGAACATATCATATGCCCACTGTAACCATCACTCAACAATTCTGTTTCTACATCTATCATACGTTGTTTTGTTGTTGTTGTTGTGGTCTTCCGTCTAGAGACTGGTTTGATACAGCTCTCCATGATGCACTATCCTGTGCAAGCTTCTTCATCTCCGAGTAACTATTGCAACCTACATCCTTCTGAATATGCTTAGTGTATTCATCTCTTGGTCTCCCTCTACAGCTTTTACTCTCCACACTTCCCTCCTGATCCCTTGATGCCTCAGAATGTGTCCTAACAACCGACCCCTTCTTCTAGTCAAATTGGGCCACAAACTCCTCTTCTCCCCAATTCTATCCAGTACCTCCTCATTAGTTACGTGATCTACCCACCTAATTATCAGCATTCTTCTGTAGCACCACATTTCGAAAGCTTATATTCTCTTCTTGACTTAAGTATTTATTGCCCATGTTTCACTTCCATACATGGCTACACTCCATACAAATACTTTAAGAAAAGACTTCCTGACATTTAAATCTAAATTCGATGTTAACAAGTTTCTCTTTTTCAGAAACGCTTTCCTTGCCATTGCCAGTCTACATTTTATTTCCTCTCTACTTCGACAATCATCAGTTGTTTTGATCCCCAAATAGTAAAACTCATCTTCTACCTTAAGTGTCTCATTTCCTAATCTAATTCCCTCAGCATCACCCGACCTAATTCGACTACATTCCATTATCCTCGTTTTGCTTTTGTTGATGTTCATCTTATATCCTCCTTTCAGGACACTATCCATTCCGTTCAACTGCTCTTCCAAGTCTTTTACTGTCTCTGACAGAATTACAATGTCATCGGCGAACCTCAAAGTTTTTATTTCTTCTCCATGGATTTTAATACCTACTCCGAATTTTTCTTTTGTTTCCTTTACTGCTTGCACAATATATAGATTGAATGACATCGGGGAGAGGCTACAATCCTGTCTCACTCCATTCTCAACCATTGCTTCCCTTTCATGCTCTTTTACTCTTATAACTGCCATCTGATTTCCGTACAAATTGTAAATAGCCATTCGCTTTCTGTATTTTACAACGGAGTCCAAACGGATCTTCCGCGAGGTCGCCTTCTGTAAAGAATTTGTGTTAGTATTTTGCAGCCGTATCTTATGTACATCTATTTAAAGTACATGGTTCAGAGTTGTTCTTATCAACATGTCTAGGCGCTACAGTTTGGAACCGCGCGACCGCTACGGTCGCAGGTTCGAATCCTGCCTCGGGCATGGATGTGTGTGCTGTCCTTAGGTTAATTAGGTTTAAGTAGTTCTAAGTTATAGGGGACTCATGACCACAGCAGTTAAGTCCCATAGTGCTCAGAGCCATTTGAACCATTTGAACCAACATGTCTTATCGTTTCTTCCCTTTCATTTTACGAATGGCAACTGCGAAGAATTAGCACATAATTATCTGCTCCAGCAGTTACTGTTCTAGACGTCTCACTCGGTACGGGAGTTGAATGTACGTGTTATGAAATATTAAAAAAATTCAAAAAATGATGTAGATTTTCGTGACTTGCGAGATGCCTTTCTAAAAGTGTCTGCAAATTGTAGTTTTTCAGGATTTCTCTTACATAATCGTCTGAGGCTAACAAAATTGTGACAACGCAGTCTCACAGTATTCAGTAACAGGCAGTAAAAGTATTATGTAAAAAATAGCTTGTCGTCTACGTCTGTACTCCGTGAATCTATACAACGTGTTCACCGATAGTTATTTCATTCTGTATCAGATATAACTACTTTCTCTAGTTTGATTTAAGGGTCAAGTCTTGGAAGAGTGATTGTTTCCACCCCTCTGTGTGAACTTTTATTTGACTAATTCTATCGTCCTGGGTTCTACACGATAGGTACATAATGTTCTTAAAATTTTCTAATAAGATTTCAGTGAGATAAATGAGATCTTTTTTCTAGTGTCTGAGAATTAAGATCAAACAAGCCTGTCGCCACTCCCACTGCCCTTTTATTATTTCGTCGGGGGCCCATGTTACTACGATCTCGTATGGATGCAATTCATTGTAGCAGTGGTCTAGTATGTGTAGTACTTTTCTTTTGAAAACAGTCACTTTAGTAAAGAAATAGCAATTTTGCAATATCGTATCAATGAATCAAAGCGTGCCCATTGCTTTATTTGCCGGTTGGGCCTGTGTGACAGAGCTACCCCAAGCTACTCCAAGATATTTGTTCGACGTGACTGAATTCAGTCTTAACCGTACAGCTAGAGACTTATACATTTAATTCATTTTTCTGTATCTACTGCTAGTTGCCAGACTTTGGAACACACTAATATGTTTTCAAGGGCTGATACGATATTACTAGAACTTTTATCTGATCACACTTCATTTTAATATGTGCCTGTCTAAAAAAAATCTTGGACTATAGTTAATGCCATACGCTGAATCGCTAAAATATAACCAGAACAAAAATGGGCTATCTCTCATCCCTGTCATGCTTTAGAAATTAGTTCTGTATCTGTAACTAACGCTACATCAATGGAAAGGTGTTGGGATTTTTGACTATCAAGAATCTCCCACTATAGTAACCAAAAATAAGTTGGTTATTTTGTATTATTTACGTCCTTAAGTAGGCATAGGTGTGCAATCTGATCTAAAACTTCTCTGAAATTGTCAATGACTCGGTGTACCTGTACATGTTCCAAGGAATGAGAGAAATAAATACTTGAGTTAAGAAACGAACAGTCCGAACATTTTCCCGTTTTGTTAAAGGAGAACGTGGAAAAAAATTCGATGCCAGGTTCTGATGATAAATTTAGTGTGTTTAACGTTCCGTTGGGCCCGCAGAATAGTGTACTCTTACTCATTGTAAGACATAATGAGAACTAAAACTCCAAAACTGGCTGTAATAAGGTGGTATATTTAATATTTTACTCGACAGGATCGTTTCTGGTTAATTGCCATTATCAAGTGACATGCGAAAATGACATTGGTCAGATTATCTATGCGTAAATCGTGAGTGTTTTATGTTTACCTTTGCATTGGTTCTTACGTCTAAATGTAAGTGACGACCATATTGCATCTATAGTAAATTTTTATGTCTTGTCGTGGTTATGTATAGTATTTTCTGTAGTTTAAAAACGTAAAAAAATACATTTTTGACAGGTGTTTTACCGTCCAGTATTTTGACAGTTCCTTACTACGATGCTATTTGTTTACAAAGCATATACAGCTTACCATAGATGATGTTACAATTCATTGTTTTTATTTTTCTTTGAGTTTTATCTGTGGTCTGTGTATGTTTTGTTTTGCATATGACTATTCATTTTCGTATACTATTATATCAATAAAGTTTTCGAGATAGTATTTTTTTTAAAGCCTGTGTGTTCATTTAGAATTTCGTGTGATATATTCTTATTTGAATATATATTTCCAGTTCTTCCAGAATGTTCATAGTAAGTGCTTTCGGTATTCTGTGTAATACTTCTAACGCTGTTTCAATTATCTCGGCTTTGCGGCGTTGAGTTTTCAAATATAAATAGAAACCTGACGGACTACTATCACTGTTTTTAGTGTGTTCTTAAATCTGGTGTTAAAATAATTGACCCAGCATCCGCAACGCGTATTGTAAACTTAGAACATGAATTTTTTCTTTGGCAGTCGGTCCATTCATGCTTCCGGCGTATCTGTGTCCGTCGAAATAGTGACCGTAATCATTTCCTGTCTTGATTTTAATTTTCGTACGCACGAGAGAAATTCTATCGCTTTATTTATTACTCTTATTTTCACAAAATAAATTCATTTTCCTCAAAAGACGAAGGTGGGAAAAAATATAAAGAAATTGATAGCGAATCTTTTCTCCCTTTATGAGAAATGGCAGCCAGGTTTGAGTGGCATTCCTTTCCGATACGCATTGGCTTTCCGGAATTTCTCTTTCTGTCGGATCAGGACGTGGGCGCGTCTAAAAAGCTGGCGTGTCACCCGCGTCGCCACTTGAGCGGCCACTGGCGTCATTTATATAAGGCCAAGACTTATTGGTCCAGCATACGTCATCGATCGTAGCGTCACAGCGAAATAGCAGATGATAAATGCCCGCTGCGTCGGTTGATAGATAGCCCCAACGCAGCGGCGGCGTCACCCTTGCGGCATATTAAATTTCACTTTTCGGGAAATACTACACCCAGTTCAAGCAGCGATGGACCCTCTTTAAATACATACAACTGCTTTAATCCCACAGAATTATTTTACTTTTCAGCGAGAGTGGTCCCTAGAAAAAGAAAAGCACAAGGAATAATAGATGAAATAAATTTAAGCGTTTGTAATTTATGGCCATTTGTCTGTGACTGCGCGTCACACAAGTGGCACAAGTCAAAAAAAGGCAATTTTCAGTTTTTGTCATCAAAAAATACGTATGAAGTGCCCTAACGTGCACGATATTCGCTACATCTCGATCTCACAATTTGTCCTCTTCGGGGCAGCTGTGTCAGTTTTGTTGTAGGCTACTTCATAATGCGACACTGCAAGAACAGTGTCACTTCAGGGTTGCTATGGGCAGGGGTCCATGGACCATTCACGGACAGTGGCACTTTCTGAGTTGTACAACTTTTCATGTATTGGGTAAGCTAATATAACTGATTATTACAATGTCTGTGCTTATACAATGTCCGTATGTCATGTTAGTGTCCTTCACATGTGCATGCATGTCTGAAGGAACAGACACTGTTTTGACAATTAAGGCTGTCGTAAATATGACAAAATTCCGTGCGCTACAGAGTAAAAGGGGAAAAAAAAGATACACATTTCTTCTACAAAGGAAGTTCATACTGAATTCCTTTTCTCTGGGATAAGTATTCCTATGTTATATAAGCCCATTTTTGATTCTGTGTTTTCGTAGATGGTCTTGCTTAAATTTTACCTAGTTGATGTTCGTTATTAAGTTGTATTAATTTTCATAAATTAAAATTTTGCGTGTTATATTTTCCTGATACAAAAATTTCAATTTCTTTTCCATTTTTTGTTTTAATTTAAGTACTAATTTTGTCTGATAGAGGTTCGAATATATATATATATATATATATATATATATATATATATATATATATATATATATGATTCGTCAGTATTTGATGTGATTTACGAAATATATCCAGCGGTAATGTTATATATATATATATATATATATATATATATATATATATATATATATATACGAGGGGCGTTCAGAAAGTAAGCTCCGATCGGTCGCGAAATGGAAACGACTATGAAAATCCGATAAAGCTTTGCACAGATGTGTTGGGTAGTGTCTCTAGTATATCCACAGTTAGCATCACGTCGCTCTTCTCATTTCTGAGCTCGCAGTGAGTGCGTAAAGATGTCTAGAAAATAGTGTCTGCCGCCAAGTACGAGGGCCTGGTGAGAAATTTCGCCTGAAGCTATGCAGCTAACATTACATAACTGTCGTGCTGTTTCGTCTTCACGACAATTCTCAGCCGCATTCTGCAGGGGCAATGAAGATGCTCCTGCATCGTTTTCAAATGGAAATGTTAGATTACCCACAATACAGTCCGCAATTGTCTCCCCCTGAGTTTCATCTCTGGTCACATGAACCGCTGTCTTTGAAGACAACGTTTTGACACAGGCAACGAGGTGTAGGCCAGCGTGGAGAATTGGCGGAAAGCACTAGCGGCTGCCTTCTATGATGAGGCTATTGAAAAGTTGGTACAACGCTATGACAAAAGTCTAAGTCAGAACGGCGACTACGTAGAGAAGTAGCTGAAAGGTGTAGCTAATTGTTACAAGTAAAACATTTCTGATGTTCACTGTGGTTTCAATTTGGCAATCAATCAGAGCTTACTTTCTGAACAGGCCTCGTATATATATATATATATATATATATATATATATATATATATATATACAGGGTGAGTCACCTAACATTACCGCTGGATATATTCCGTAAACCACTCACCATATATATATATATATATATATATATATATATATATATATATATAGGGTGAGTCACCTAACATTACCGCTGGATATATTTCGTAAACCACATCAAACACTGACGAATCGATTCCACAGACCGAACGTGAGGAGAGGGGCTAGTGTAATTGGTTAATATAAACCATAAAAAAATGCACGGAAGTATGTTTTTTAACACAAACCTACGTTTTTTTAAATGGAACCCCATTAGTTTTGTTAGCACATCTGAACATGTAAACAAATACGTAATCAGTACCATTTGTTGCATTGTAAAATGTTAATTATATCCGGAGATATTGTAACCTAAAGTTGACGCTTAAGCACCACTCCTCCGCTGTTCGATCGTGTGTATCGGAGAGCACCGAATTACGTAGGATCCAAAGGGAACGGTGATGGATCTTAGGTACAGAAGAGACTGGAACAGCACATTACGTCCACATGCTAACACCTTTTTATTGGTCTTTTTCACTGACGCACATGTACATTACCATGAGGGGTGAGGTACACGTACACACGTGGTTTCCGTTTTCAATTACGGAGTGGAATAGAGTGTGTCCCGACATGTCAGGCCAATAGATGTTCAATGTGGTGGCCATCATTTGCTGCACACAATTGCAATCTCTGGCGTAATGAATGTCGTACACGCCGCAGTACATCTGGTGTAATGTCGCCGCAGGCTGCCACAATACGTTGTTTCATATCCTCTGGGGTTGTAGGCACATCACGGTACACATTCTCCTTTAACGTACCCCACAGAAAGAAGTCCAGAGGTGTAAGATCAGGAGAACGGGCTGGCCAATTCATGCGTCCTCCACGTCCTATGAAACGCCCGTCGAACATCCTGTCAAGGGTCAGCCTAGTGTTAAAATAGGAATGTGCAGGTGCACCATCATGATGATACCACATACGTCGACGCGTTTCCAGTGGGACATTTTCGAGCAACGTTGGCAGATCATTCTGTAGAAACGCGATGTATGTTGCAGCTGTTTGGACCCCTGCAATGAAGTGAGGACCAATGAGGTGGTCGCCAATGATTCCGCACCATACATTTACAGTCCACGGTCACTGTCGCTCTACCTGTCTGAGCCAGCGAGGCTTGTACACGGAGCAGTAATGTATGTTCCGTAGATTCACTGTCCCGTGGTTTGTGAAACTCGCTTCATCGGTACACAGGTAGAACTGCAACGCATTCTCTGTTAATGCCCATTGATAGAATTGCACTCGATGATTAAAGTCATCACCATGTAATTGCTGATGTAGCGACACATGAAACGGGTGAAAGCGGTGACGATGCAGTATGAGCATGACACTGCTCGCCGACCGTGGCCCGTGTTTGTTACAACACGCAACTGAACGTCGAAGATTTCAAGCGTCAACTTTAGGTTACAATATCTCCGAATGTAATTAACATTTTACAATGCAACAAACGGCACTGATTACGTATTTGTTTATATGTTCAGATGTGCTAACAAAACTAACGTGGTTCCATTTAAAAAAACGTAGGTTTGTGTTAAAAAACATACTTCCGTGCATTTTTTTATGGTTTGTATTAAACAATTACACTAGCCCCTCTCCTCACGTTCGGTCTGTGGAATCGGTTCGTCAGTATTTGATGTGGTTTACGAAATATATCCAGCGGTAACGTTAGGTGACTCACCCTGTATATATATATATATTTCAGTATAAGTGCATGTCGTATTGGATATAATATATATATATGTGTATTTCAGTATAAGTTTTATAGAATTCTTTAATTCGATTTATCTCAAGTAGTACGTTTTCGAGTTGTATCACTGTTCTTTCCAAGGCGGGGTATTATCGGAAGCACCCGTACAGCACAATCGCAGACTTCGGCTACATTAACTGCTTTGCGCTTCGAGCGTATCCCGCTCATAGTGGCTGACAGACGTGGATTGCAGACATGGATGATAGAGGATGTTGTGGCGGTCCCCTGTTGATATGTATGTTAGCGTATGTGTTTTAGAAATCTACACGAGGCAGTTTGAAGTACGTGGTCTGAAAGTGCTGTTACATGAAATGCTTGAAGGATCGTGTCACGCTTCAGTGATAGATATCAATATGTGGCAGACGAGAAGCGGCTTGAGCAAATATTGACTTAGTTTATAAACGACTGTGACGATCGTCGAATGTGTGACGACCATGATCGTCACCGATCGTCTTGGTCACAGTGTGTGGTGTTGTATCAGCACTCAATATCGGACCTCCCCTTCTCCCCTCCCCAAAGCGAACTATGTCTTCGACTACAGCAAAGCAGCAGTACGGAGTTTGCTTCAAAATGTGTCAAAAGATTGAGTAACAGTCTCCAGCAACAGTTTCTTTACTAAGTGGACTGGACAGCACACAAAGTGTGTCTTCATCGAGTGGAAAGAAAAGAAGATACCCGGTGAAGATGAAGTACATAATGATCCCACCTGCCACTACGGGCATGGTGACTGTGTTTTTAGGAAAACAGAGCCACTCTGTTACTGGACCTCTTTCCCGAAGAGACAGTGAATATTCAGAAATAAACCTTCTGTGATAACTGAACAGTTAAATATATGACTGTCGTGTGATTTCCAGTGCAGTGGAAGCCAGTGCGGCAGCTTGTGTGTCACTTTCAGTCTTTTTCGGTCAAGCAGCTTCTTATTAGCCTTCGCTGGGAACCGAATTCGTAACCTCTGTGCAGGAGCCAGCGGCGTTAACCGCTAGACAACGAAGGAGGAAATTGAATAAGTTAAAAGTGCATGTGTCGGGTGGAAAATACTACCTGGGCACCTATGCGGTAGCAACGACTAACAACAGGGCCACGTCTACTCGTCATCACCGATTACATTCAAATTTGTAGCATATGCAGGGTTTGGCCAGAAATGATAGTGATAACAATGGGAGCTCCAGACAGTTCAAAATGATTCAAATGGCTCTAAGCACTTAACATCTGAGGTCATCAGTCCCCTAGACTTAGAACTACTTAAATCTAAGTAACCTAAGGACATTACACACATCGATGCCCGAGGCAGGATTCGAACCCGCGACCGTAGCTGCAGCGCGGTTCCGGACTGAAGCCCCTAGAAGCGCTTTGCCACAGCAGCCGGCCTCTAGACGATAAAGCGTTTAGAAATAAGTGATATTAATGTTGACAATCGCCTTGTAAACAGCAGCGCGCTACTGTTTTCAGGGCGATTGATAAGACTGATATCACTACTGGAGCCTAGGAGAAGAAGAAAGTGAAGGTGTAAGGCATTGCTTCCAATGCTTTCCTCGAAGGTCCTTGTGTTTTTATAGCTGGTGTTTCCAGTTTTTCCCGTTTTAAAAATGATAAGTTTAGTCGTTGTAATGGATGGCTTACCGTCGTTATTGCTCGCTGTGGGAGTCTTGAGAGCATTGGTGGCCGTCAGAGTTTTAATAACCGTGACGTAATTACCCACCGTACTTTCAGTGTAGGTGAAGTTTTAATATGGACATTGGTAATTAGTATTATTACTCTACGATGCCTTTTGTATTGAGGACTAGTGGACGTGCAAGATGGATCAAGCTGAAGCTACTTATGTGTGATGTAGAGGATGTGGTGTGTGTGAAAACGTAGAACTTGTTGGTGATTTGGCTGTATATTATCATAAATAACATACCCTGATTTCCTCCCCCCCCCCCAAAAAAAATAGAAAAAATTACACATTGACCTTGCCAAAAGCCGAGAAGCGATTCTTGTTGTAGCTCTCAGGGGCATTCTGGGATGCTCTCTGTGTGATGCATTTCTGGGAGTCGCAGCTCGCAACACAGAGCTGTATTCCGCCAGCGGAATTTGGAATTGCAAAAAAATTTCCTAGGGAGGTTTGTGCTGGCAGCGTGTACGAAGCCTCAGCAACTAACGTTTCAAGAAGGCATTGTAATTAAAGCGTCCAGAATTTAGTACTGCGTTAGTTTCGTTCTGACATTGGAGAAGACTGCATCAAAATACATTCCACTGTGCACCACCAGCTATCTTCGCCAATATTTAGTGAAATTTTGCCTGGTGTATGGTTTGCTGCCTAACAGTGCGACGAGAGAGAACCTTTCATGAATGTGAACCAGTTGTGTTTTTCTACAGCAACAACCATATAAGTGTAAAATTGCGGCGTTCTAGCGTGTGCAAGATGCCCAGAAACATACTGCTTTCCCTTTTTTATCATGAATATCACCTCAGCACGTATAAATTATCAAGCGTAAAACGAAAAAAACATCTAATTTTATATACGAAGTTCCCTTCATGGAAATTTATTTGCAATCTCAAATTTTCCTTAGCCTTTCCTTTTCATGTCTTTTATGAAAATATTAGTAAATACAATTTTCTGTGCATTATGTCGGTTTATTTGTAATATAGGTGGCGTAAAAACAGATAATACAATGAATGTTTCGCCACACTCGACTGATCAGGTTAAATAAATAAATAAATAAATAATAAATAATTATCACCATTCTATAATCTTCCAGCAGCACGATATTACCCTGGATATTAGGCTAACATACCCGCGTCAGAAATGCTATTTTTTCTAAACGTGTGCCCATCGGGAACTCCCACTTCTATCACTTTCATTTGTGGCCAAGCGCTGTACATGTCATAATTTTCGACGAAATCCGTGATTATGAGTAGGCGTTATTCTCTTGTAAGTGAAACGCGCCTATTTCATTCCATCCTGTGGACAGGTCATAGCGTTTCATTAGATAGGGTTTTTAAAACTGATTAAGTATTAGAAATTTGTTCTTATTCAAGGAAAATGTGTTTAAATTTAAAATAAATATACCTCTTTATTTTTCACTGTTTTTTGAGTCTCTCAATAAATTTCCTGGAAATTATAGATACCTGAAATAATTTTTTTGGAATTACCACTGTATCTTGATATTTTAAGTAAATCGAATTGCGGCAGGATTATTTTTATAGCGCTTAGCACCTCATAGTATCGAGTCCCACAAAAATGAATTTCACAGTTCTTTGCTGTACGCACAAGGTATTATGTTTGAAACTTCGTAAAACCTGAAACGGTGTTTCCCCAGACGTCGTTTTGAGATACAACAGGTTTATGTTCCTGACAGCATTCCGCAGTTATTATTTTGAATGTTAATATTATTGAACGTTGCATCTGTGGTATGAATTGAGACTAATCTGAAAAACTTGAAAAAATTGAGTTTTTTTCTGTAGAATAAATTGCCTCAGCAGCCAAAGCTGCACCATAAAAGCATGAGATAACATTGGAAACTTCGTCGATTATCTTGTAAACTGTAGTGATGCTGGAAACAAATATATTTAAATTTAATCTGTTACTAAAGTGTGTACGAAAATTTTAGAACAGAATCGTTATTATTGGTTAGATGCCTTAGCGTAGAAAATACGTGTGAAATCAGTTGCAATATTGAACAATTTTTCGTAAAGTATTGTATCATTTGTATTGTACGAAAAGGAAACGGGGTAACATTCAGCATTCATGAGCGAGTGAACACCACCAGTAGGAAACGCTGTGATTTACACATTGCAATTTTTTTAATTAGGTAGATACTGTATACGTGGACTCTTCGTAAGCGGATGAAATGAGGAATTAGTCGTTTGAAAGAAGTTGTGTGCATGATCCTCTAATTATGAGATGGTCCCTGAATGTTGGCTGTTAGTCCTGTATTATAGTACGAAAAGAGAAATTTTGTCTCTTACGCGTTTATTTTTGTTCCTTTGAAACATTTCTGACTATGACGGCTAAATGATTTTTGAAAAATATGTAGCTTCTAGACTGAATTTAATGCTTTTATCTGTAACTTTACTCTTTGCAAGGGCTCCTCAGCGTTATATTCACTCTTTCTCCACTTTTAACTAGTATGGTCGTCTGGCAAATGTATTGGTAAAAAAGCTTTTGTTAAAAACTGAAATACGCAACATTGATATTACACAATACTTTTTATTTACTTGTTTGTTGCGAACCGGATCTCTGTTTTCAATGTCATTCTCTGACAACGGTTTTACATTTTCTTCTTAAACCATTACATTCTGATACTTTGAAATAAGAGGCTACTTTTCAGCTGCAAAAAGTAGTCCTAGTGAGCATTTACATATCGTGAACAAAACAATACCAAAGTGTTTCATATAAGCAACTAAGCAGACAACCCAAGTCTCAGTTTCCTCCCTATAGCGTAAAGGAATGAATGTTATTACGACGGTATCTAGCCCAACATACAGAACATAAGTCAATCTAGATGACTGTCAGCAAGAATGTTATCTCCCTAACATTAGACAATGCGTTTCATTTGGGTGTGCCTGATAAGAACCATTCTGCACCATTGTGGTCAACAAACAAATTTCATAGTGCATGTTACTGCCCTCAGTTCGATAAACGATATTTATTACGAGTTTGCGAAGTTATATCTATACAAATACAAGGTTTGCTAGCTGCATTTTACGAGGTTCTTTCTTGCTCGCTAGTAGCAATCCTTCAAGGCACTTACTCATTATCGATAAAACAGTCAGAAGAGACAATGACTGCTGATAGGCTCAGACTTTTCTCGAGGAAATTCATTTTATTAGCGCCTTTGTTCCATTAGTTTGTTTTTCTTCCCTTTGTGCTCATTGCATTGACAAATACGCCATTTCTACGTGCCGGGCTTTCTAAAATATGACAAAAGAGGATTTTAAAACGAGGAAATGAGAAAAAGGCACATACGCATCCATTGTCAGGCTAATTTACATTTCAATTAAGAGAACTCTAGTTAGTATTAATCTAATCTTTTTCAGAGAGGCAGGTTTTTCTTAATTGTAAGTGAAGGGTTTCCATCCCGAGAGTCCGTAGTAACAGCTGTCCTTTTGATCCAAGGGAGCGCCCGCGTGCCGGCTTTTTGTTCCGTAAGAGTTGGCAAAAGAAGGAAAGAATGGAGGCACACAAGGAGGCTTCATAATTAAGTCAGCGAGGAGAGAAATGAGATGCGGGGGAGGTAGCAGGCGATTGTTCTTTCTGAAATCAGGATAACTTACACAATTTCACACTCATTTAAAATTCTATTTCTGTCTTTATTATATGTATTGATTTAGTTTTGGCAGTGCTCTTGGATTCACTTACACCATTATCGTTCTACTGAAGGAAAGACTAATCGATAACTTTTAAAAAAGAGTTTAATATGTTATTCGAATACTACAGCAACTTTCCTATTTTTTGGCCTGGTTTCATTGATGTAACATAAAAATTTTTCTACGTTCTTATGTCGGTAGCAATTATAAAGGAGCACTTGCTCGTATTAATATAAAAGATGTTAAAAGTGTGCCTTTCATTCGACCTTTGTCAATAGGTAACGAAAATATTTGCATGCAGCTTTATTTCGACGTGAATCGTGAACGATAAACAGTATAGAAAAAATGAGAGTAGAATATTTTGAAATGTGGTGTCACAGCACAGTGCTGAATATTCAATATGTAGATCTGGTATGTAATGAAGACGTACTGAAAATAATCAGAGGGAAAAGAGCTTTATACCACAACTTCAAATAAAATATTAGATATCTTTATAAGGACGTATCCTTAGGCACCAAAAAATTTATTTGGTAATGGAAGACCGTGTTGGGTTAAAATTGTAGGAGACCAACGCCTGAATATAGTAAGAGGGTTGAAATGGATTTAGGTTGCAGTAGTTATGCAGCGAGATGCAACAGCAATAAATTTCAAAATTTATATGGGGTCGTACAACATTTTGTGTAGGTATTCCAGCTTAACCGACAGTTAGACACAGGTAAGTGTAGTTTAAATAGTTCAATATGGGGCTGAGGGGAGGGGACGTAGGGTGGAGGAGGAGGAAAAAAGAAAAGACCGGATCCTAATCGCCAATGGAGAGAGGGAGCGATGCTATACGCTGCCGTACAAACCACATTTTGAACCCTCGTGGTTTAGGTTAGCGTACTGCATTCAATCAATCAAGAGTTAATCATATACATCACATAACTGATTGGACAATTCATAATTCATAGCCGGCCGCTGTGGCCGAGCGGTTCTAGGCGCTTAAGTCTGGAACCGCGCCACCGCTGCGGTCACAAGGTTCGAATCCTGCCTCGGGCATGGATGAGTATGGTGTCCTTAGGTTAGTTAGGTTTACGCAGTTCTAAGTTCTAGGGGACTGATGGCCACAGATGTTAAGTCCCATAGTACTCAGAGCCATTTTTTTTATTTAATGAGACGTTAACAACAATCTTTCTTTGCCTGTCGTCGGAGACATTAACCACAGCGGCCCCCCTGGTGCTCTTGCAGAGGAACAGCATGTGCTCCGAGACCAAGTTTTACTCTTTCACTTCACTCTCATCATCATCATCATCATCAATACAATAACGATATTAAATTTTGTGTACATTTACCACAATCATCGAAAATACACAGCTAATTACATAATAGGGGCGTCGGGCGCGAAAATTCTGATATAAAATAAGGTAAAGCAAATACTTATTTAGACTTTCGAGATTTCACATGAGTTGAGAAGCTACCCTACTGCTATTATCCTCATCCGTTTAATAACAGTTGTTTTGGCTTATTGGATTGTCCATCGTAATTTGCGACCTGAGAATCATGGTGCAGTGCATTTTTCTCTTTTTTCGTGTCTGAATTTTGTGTTTCACTGACGTTCTCCATGGTAAATGCCACACACGACGGAAAGAACAGAGTTTAATGCTCCGGCGGCGTCGAGGTCCTTAGAGATGGAACACACTCTTCGATGGGGAAGGAAAACCTCCGTGCTTCTAGCAGGATGGGCAGATAGCTATTTAGTCCCATTCCACCCGATTATGAATCCAGTACGTCAGTTACTGAGATACCTTGCTCTGTTAATGATGACAGTCACTGTTTATCAAAATATCTGACAGTCGATTACCAAACCCACTGATGGTTTAGAACTGTGTGCGGACCATGACTGACACATTCCTTTGCCTTTTTAAAGCAACACTCTAGCTACTAACCCAGCAATGCGTGAGTGGTAATCTACCTCACAGTTTCCATATGTCAATTCCCTCTCTTGCTTACCGACGTCCTCAAGGGCTTTTGCGCATTCTTTGCTGGACTAACAATCCTGAGAGCATTGATATAACCGAGAATGGCTTAGCCATATCCCAGGGCACATACTCAGCAAGCGATCATACGGTGCATGGCGAAGGGTACCTTGTACCACTACTGGTCATTCCCTTGCCTGTAGCCATGGACGAATGACTATCTATATTCCTCTGTGCGAACCATAATTTCTCTTATCTTACCTTCACGGTCCTTGCACGAAATGTACCTTGGCGGCATGGCGGCGGTAGAGTCTTCTGCAGTCGGTCGCAAATGCCATTATTTTCCCAATAATGTCTCACGAAAAGAATTTGTCTTTCCTTCAGAGACTCTATTTGAACTTTCGAAGCAACTCCGTAATACTCGCGTATTGATCGACCCTACCGGTAAAAATGCAAGCAGCACGCCTCTGAATTGCTCAGATATTTTCCTCTAATTAATCTGACGTGGAGGCGATGCCAAACACCCGTGCAGTACTCAAGAATGGGTCGTCCTGATAAAGGACACGTGGTATCCTTTATAGATGAGCTACACTTTCCTAGAATTCTGCCAATAAATTGAAATCAACCATTCGGCTCCTCTACAACCGACCTTACGTACCCTTTCCATTCCATACCGCTTTGAAATGTTATACCTAGATTTATAATCGACGTGACCACGTCGAGAACCACACCACTAATACTGTATTCGAACATTACGTGATCAGCATTAACTTACATTTTTCTACGTTTAGAAGAAGCCGTCATTCACCTCACCAAACAGAAATTTTGCCTGAGTCATCCTGTGTTGTATGATTATATGATAGCGGAACAAACACTGGTGGCAGTTACTTCTGTAAAATATCTGGGAGTATGCGTGCGGAACGATTTGAAGTGGAATGATCATATAAAATTAATTGTTGGTAAGGCGGGTACCAGTTTGAGATTCATTGGGAGAGTGCTTAGAAAATGTAGTCCATCAGCAAAGGAGGTGGCTTACAAAACACTCGTTCGACCTATACTTGAGTATTGCTCATCAGTGTGGGATCCGTACCAGAACGGTTTGACGGAGGAGATAGAGAAGATCCAAAGAAGAGCGGCGCGTTTCGTCACAGGGTTATTTGGTAACCGTGATAGCGTTACGGAGATGTTTAACAAACTCAAGTAGCAGACTCTGCAAGAGAGGCTCTCTGCATTGCGGTGTAGATTGCTCGCCAGGTTTCGAGAGGGTGCGTTTCTGGATGAGGTATCGAATATATTGCTTCCTCATACTTATACCTCCCGAGGAGATCACGAATGTAAAATTAGAGAGATTAGAGCGCGCACGGAGGCTTTCAGACAGTCGTTCTTCCCGCGAACCATACGCGACTGGAACAGGAAAGGGAGGTAATGACAGTGGCACGTAAAGTGCCCTCCGCCACACACCGTTGGGTGGCTTGCGGAGTATAAATGTAGATGTAGATGTATCCTGCTAGTCACTCAACGACAACACTTCCCAGTACACTAAACTGTCACTAGCAAACAGTCGCAGATTACTGCTCTCCTTGGTAGTCGTATCTTATATTTATACAGAGAACAAGTGCCCAGGAACGTTCCTGACTGTATCCTCCTCTCTCATGAACACTCGCTGTCGGGTACAACGTGATCGCTTATATTATTAAGAAAGTCGTCGAACTATTCGCATGTCTGGGACCCTAATCCGTACTCTCGAACCTTTGTTAACTTTCTACAATGAGCACCGTTTCAAACGCTTTCCGGAAAGGTAGGTGTACAGAAACAGCCTGTTGCTCTCAATCCACGATTTGCAGAATATCATGTGAGAAAAGGGTAAGCTGAGTTTCGCACGAGCGATGCTTTCTAAATCCGTGCTGATTTGTGGAAAGAAATGTTTCTGTCTCAGGAGAGTTTGTTGTACAACCACGTAGGCTTCCGTGGTCAGAATCAGGTCATATAAACGTTTTCTGAGTATGGTCTCGCATCATAATGTGAAAAACTGTACTGCAGAAGCCAGTACTCCCGCCCAGCACAAAGTCTCAAGCGACTGGAAAAAAGCGCAGGTGACTCCAGTATTATAAGAAGGGTAAACGAATGGACCCGGAAAATTACAGACCAAAATCACTAACTTCTACTTGCTGCAGAGTCCTTGAACATGTTATCAATTCGAATATAATAAACTTTCTGAGATTAAGAACCTTATGTCCATGAATCAACATGGTTTTACAAAGCATCTCTCGTGCGAAACTTAGCTTGCTTTTTTCTCACATGATATACTGAAAACTATGGATGACGGGCAACAGTCAAAAAATGGTTCAAATGGTTCTAAGCACTATGGGACTTAACATCTGAGGTCATCAGTCCCCTGGGCTTAGAACTACTTAAACCTAACCAACCTAAGGACACCACACATATCCATGCCCGAGGCAGGATTCGAACCTGCGACCGTAGCAGCAGCGTGCCTCCGGACTGAGGCGCCTAGAACCGCTCGGCCACATAAGCCAGTGCAACTGTCAAATTCCATACTTCTACATTTCCGAAAAGCATGTGACACTGTGCCCCAATGTAGGCTGTTAACGAAGGTACGAGCACATGCAATAAGTTCATAGCTATGTGAGTGGTTCAAAGTCTTCTTAAATAATAGAACCCAGTATGTAGTCCTCGAGGGCGAGTCTTCATCAGAGACAAGGTTATCGTCAGGAGTGCCCCAGAGAAGTATGACAGGACAGCTATTGTTCTCTGTATACATAAATGATTTGGTGGACAGGGTGGGTAGCAATTTGCGGTCGTTTGCTAATGACGCCGTGGTGTACGGTAAGGTGTCGAAGTTGAGTGACTGTAGTGAGATAGAAGACGACTTAGGCAAAATTTCTAGTTGGAGTGATGAATAGCAGCTAGCCCTAAATGTAGAAAAAATAGAAGTTAATGCGGATAAGTAGGAAGATCAAACCTGTAATGTTCGGATACAGAACTAATAGTGCCCTACTTGACAGAGTCAAATCGTTTAAATATCTGGGCGTAACGGTGCAAAGCGATATGAGGTGGAACGAGCATGTGAAAACTGTGGTAGTGAAGCCTAATGGTCGACTTCGGTTTATTGGGAGAATTTTAGGAAAGAGTGGTGTACCTGTAAAGAGACAGCATATAGGACGCTGGTGCGACCTATTCTTCAGTGTTTGGGATCCGTAGCAGGTCGGATTCATGGAAGACATCGAAGCAATTTGACCTGCTGTATTTGTTACCGGTAGGTTCGAACAACACGTAAGTGTTACGGAGATGCTGCGGGATCCCTCGAGGGATGGGGACGTTATTTTCGAGAAACACTACTGAGAAAATTTAGAGAACGAGCATTTGAAACTGACTGCAGAACGATTCCGCCAACATATATTGCGCGTAAGAACCACGAAGATAAGATACGAGAAATTAGGGCTCATACGGAGAAATATACAGTCGTTTACCCCTCGCTCTGTTAACAAGTGGAACAGGAAAGGAAATGACAAGTAGTAGTACTGGATATCCTCCGCCACGCACTGTACGGTGGCCGGCGCAGTATCTACGTAGATGTAGAACCAGCTACGGTGACATTGGCCTTCTTCTAGACACAGTAGACCCACAAGAAGGCCACTGTAACCGTGGCCCAAACGCTGGTTTCTCCAGTATGGTATTCAACATTATGATATGGTACCATATTCAGAAAACTTTTACGTCAAAATTTATGACATTCGAATTTAGAATATTCTCAAGAATTCTCCAGCAATCGTATTTTCTATCAAGAATGCTAGTACAACAAGGCATGTAGGTGAATGTACGAGGAGCATGGGAAGTATGAGAGAGACTTTCACAGGCTGAGATTTGAATAGATAGCTGGGTTGATACACTACTGGCCATTAAAATTGCTACACCAAGAAGAAATGCAGATGATAAACGGGTATTCATTGGGCAAACATATTATACTAGAACTGACATGTGGTTACATTTTCACGCAATTTGGGTGTATAGATTCTGAGAAATCAGTACCCAGAACAACCACCTCTGGCCGTAATAACGGCGTTGATACGCCTGGGCATTGAGTCAAACAGAGTTTGGATGGCGTGTACAGGTACAGCTGCCCATGCAGCGTCAACACGATACCACACTTCATCAAGAGTAGTGACTGGCGTATTGTGACGAGCCAGTTGCTCGGCCACCATTGACCAGACGTTTTCAATTGGTGAGAGATCTGGAGAATGTGCTGGTCAGGGCAGCAGTCGAACATTTTCTGTATCCAGAAAGGCCCGTACAGGACATGCAACATGCGGTCGTGCATTATCCTGCTGAAATGTAGGGTTTCGCAGGGATCGAATGAAGGGTAGAGCCACGGGTCATAACACATCTGAAATGTAACGTCCACTGTACAAAGTGCCGTCAATGCGAACAAGAGGTGACCGAGATGTATAACGTATGGCACCCGATACCATCACGCCGGGTGATACGCCAGTATGGCGATGACAAATACACGCTTCCAATGTGCGTTCACCACGATGTCGCCAAACACGGATGCGACCATCATGATGATGTAAACAGAACCTGGATTCATCCGAAAAAATGACGTTTTGCCATTCGTGCACCCACGTTCGTCGTTGAGTACACCATCACAGGCGCTTCCGTCTGTGATGCAGCGTCAAGGGTAACCGCAGCCCTGGTCTACGAGCTGATAGTCCATGCTGCTGGAAACGTCGTCGAACTGTTCGTGCAGACGGTTGTTGTCTTGCAAACGTCGCCATCTGTTGACTCAGGGATCGAGACGTGGCTGCACGATCCGTTACAGCCATGAGGATAAGATGCCTCTCATCTCGACTGCTAGTGATACGAGGCCGTTGGGATCCAGCACGGCGTTCCGTATTACCCTGCTGAACCCACCGATTCCATACTCTGCTAACAGTCATTGGACCTCGACCAACGCGAGCAGCAATGACGCGATACGATAAACCGCAATCGCGATAGGCTACAATCCGACCTTTATCAGAGTCGGAAACGTGATGGTACGCATTTCTCCTCCTTACACGAGGCATCACAACAACGTTTCACCAGGCTGGTCAACTGCTGTTTGTGTATGAGAAATCGGTTGGAAACTTTCCTCATGTCAGCACGTTGTAGGAGTCGCCACCGGCGCCAACCTTGTGTGAATGCTACGAAAAACTAATCATTTGCATATCGGAGCATTTTCTCCTGTCGGTTAAATTTCGCGTCTGTAGCACGTCATCTTCGTGGTGTAGCAATTTTAATGGCCAGTAGTGTAAAAAGCATTGCTTCAGAAAGTCAGGGGTCCGGGTTTAAATCCGGATTGGGCACACGGCGTTAATTTTCTTCTTCGGTGTTCTGGTTGTAGTGAGGTGGAGGGGGAAGAAAGAGCCCCAATACTGGTTGAAGAAAGTAACATACGACATAAATACAGGCTGCAGTCACGAGAATCAGAGTGAAATCCAAAATGACTCAGAAGTATATCGATCATTATTAAACAAAGTAGGTTTATCATTAAAATCCACTTACAGTTCGACAGCTACCGCATTTGTAATTTTTGCACTCGTCAGTTTCTCTGATAGGGGAGGAAGGAGAAAATTAAGAATTTCATGATTTTTACTTGTTAAATAATCATGAGTTAGTCAACAAGTGAGCCTTATTAAAGCCATGGGTCCTAAATAAGGCCCGTCGGGTGTACTTAATAATGCTAATGCTGTTAAATTATTATAGAAATAGGAAATAAAAGACACCCATTATATTGTTATGACAATGCAACATATTTGCATATGACTCATTTTAATACAGTAGTATGTGCACTCATGAATAAAACAAAATTACATTTACTAACAGAAAAAGCTAAGGAAGCTAAACAAATGTAAAATGAAGTATGATAACTCTCGCTAAAATGATAGTGAAAAATTCAGTAGGCACATTACATGTTATATTCATAACCAGGACCAGCAAAAGGTTCAACATCTTTACAACATAGGCTCACACATTGTTCAAGTTCGTATTCCTTTCACATAATGCATAGCCGCATATCCGTTATGTTAATTTTGTAGTGCACGTCTCCCTGAAGAGTTTGATATATAAAACATGTATGATCCAGGAAATTTAAGACATGTGTTTTGGTCTTAAGTGTGCCAAAGTGTAGTGTCAATCCTCTTCACACAGCATTCTTCTATAGCACGTCACTGTATTTCGCTCTGTGGAATTCAAACGCGTATATTTTGTAATGGAAGTCATCAAATCTATTTTCAGGACAATAGAAATTAAAATTCCTTGTGGTGACTTTCCTGCTTCCAGTCGGCCTTGCGACTGGGACTGGGAGAATAAGAACTCCTCAGAAAATTTGCACTCTTTTTTGCGTATTAGCTAATAACTTTTTCTTTTGTGTCACATAAAACTAAGTATAGGAAACATAAAGCCAGTGAAGGCAAGAGACAAGCAAGGCAGTACACATTTCTTCAAACCTTAGGTCCCAGTAGTTTCTTCTCTCTCATCCTGTTACAGATTTAAAGGGCGTGCTGTCCTTTTTTGCGAAAGAATCTATTATCTGATCAAAGTTCGTCAAACGGTTTGCTACATGAAAAATCAAAATGTCGTTGTCTAATACTGAAAAATCCGTTAATACGAAGAGTGCGCAAGACTGGTGTGGTTTCTCTATTAGATTACGTCTCTTTTGTCACTGTCTGCTAGATAAAACGAAATAAGTCTTCCTAATATTACAGCAATTGTAACACACGCCAAATAAGCGAGACTGTATTGGCATGAATGTTTATTTTTATGTACCTCATTTACATAAATAACACGACAGAATATAATTCACGAATTGTCAAAATGGCTCTGAGCACCATGGGACTTCTGAGGTCATCAGTCCCCTAGAACTTAGAACTACGTAAACCTAACTAACCTAAGGACATCACACACATCCATGCCCGAGGCAGGATTCGAACCTGCGACCGTAGCGGCCGCGTGGTTCCAGACTGTAGCGCCTAGAGCCGCTCGGCCACTCCGAGCGGCACACGAATTACCACCGTAAGCCTATTGGGCCTACTACAAACAAAAAGTTTTGTATTAGGAAATGAATTCACTTTTCATTCATACGCTCCAGTATCTCATGCATGAGATCGGAAAGTAGTAGTACGAAATTTGTATATAAATTTGGAATCGTCATGTTCTTCCATATAATCTGTGTGATGTCCACGTTTCTTCTCATCTCTCGTTCTAACAAACAATCTTGTCATCACTAATTCTGTAACTATCCCCGCCACTGTCAAAACTTATTCTCCGGTTAACTTCGCTAACCATGCCAGAATCACTAGTTCAGTTATCCCGCGATTATTCTCCTGTTAGGCGTTATTACTTCTTCGTACAACGCGTTTTCTGCGCTCTACCGAGAACAGAACTTAAGCGACTGCTAACCGCGGACTGTACTATTGGCACTTAGTAGTGTAGTCTTCTGGCAAAAATTTTCTGTCAAAATTCTATTTTCTTATACACCGAGAAGATAATATGTAATCTTTCTTACCTATTATTCCTTCTAGTCGCTTATTTTCAGTCAAGTAGTCTTAATCTATGGATTTCGCTAATAATTATAACAACGCTGATCATTTGCACACCTCGTCAACCACATAAACAAACAGCGATTGTCATTCACCCGTTTGGGTTTATTCGGCCCAGCTCGTATAGCTCCGTCCCGTTTTGTCTGCGAGAAAGTTTTTTTTTATTTCTAGGTGCGACAGGCATTCCCGTGGCAGAGACGTCACGTAATCTATGTACGCATTCAAAAATCAACTTATGATTCGTTCAAAAATCAACATAGAATGTGTTCAAAAGTGTTCAAAAACAAACGGGGGTCTTTTAAAAATCAATGGATAATCGACAGACCAACGTGCGCTGGACGCTAGGCGCTTTGTGAAACAACGTTTTTTGTTTGAGAATGTGAATTTGGCGCCCCTTGAAATTGCCGCCCGGGGCAGATACCCCGGTTTGTACCCCCCCCCCCCTCCCAACTTCCCTCTCAACATGCGGCTCTGTTTCCCTTTTGGCAGACTTTGTAATGCCACGATTCCTTAACTTCTTTCCTCTTTTGGGTACAGCTAGTTCCTGGTATGTTCCACAAGTAGTTAACTTCTTCAGTTTGCGAAGTTTTCATTTGGTTTCATGGAAAATCCCTTTTTTTTCTTTGAATCAAAACATATTTATGAGTCCCTTCTTCTGCAAACAACGACTTCGCAAAAATTTTTCTTTCAGTAGTTACAGGTTTGCATCGTGGTGTTATTTTTTGACACAATTTCGGGATAGATAAAAATCTTGAAACATTTTAGTAGATACACTTGATACTGTGAATGTTCCTTCATCATTATTCTTTTGCAATGTTTTCTGAACGTTACTGATCGGAGAATTTCCCGTCTTTATGTTACTAGCTTCATGACTGTCAGTTCTTGCGTCATCAGATGATAGGTCAGATGCAATATTGGTAACATTTGTTTCAATAGGACGCTCCGTTAAAACTGTAGGTGCAAATGCAGATTCGGAATTTGCTTGAGGATTAAAATCTTCCTGTTCCTTTGAAACCAGTAGTCAAATTAGCTGGTGTCATTCGCCTTAGACAGGAACCTCAGAACAGGACCACACAGGACTTATTAGAGACCTTCTATTTCCCCTCGTTCGATTACTGACTACTCCCACGCCATCAATAATGTCAGAAAGACGAGTAACAAAGTATTTCGTGTTAAGAATAAATCGGTTGACAGCTGGTACAATTGTTGTTTTGTTGATACACAATCCGGTTTCACGGCCTAAAACAGCATCATGAGGTGCAACATACACGGTAAAGAGTAACATACTGCGTCTCACCTTCGTGGATTTTATAATTAATAACGGAAATATCTAAAATATGCCCACAATGTTAGAATATTAGAGGTGTACCCATCGCTCCTAGTCAAGATATATTATTTAGTGACTATTACTCACATTACAATGGCGAACGAAGTATGGCAAAGATGTGATCCACTAATTTCGAAGTAACTGACGGTGAACGGATCATGTAGTTATAGACCCTTGTTTTAAATTTGCCTGCATCTAATAGAAGAAAAACAAAATATTGTATAGTGAAAGGCCGGTAAAAAAAATTTAAAACGTTGAATTAGCAAAACAGATAGTCTCTACTAACGTTATTAGTCGGTGCACAATGCAAATTTCTGTGTGGAATGGTATGAGGTGGCACTTCCTTACCAGTGTGACGACAGGGCATCCTGGTGATGGGAAGAGTAGAAGCAGTCCGCAAAAGCGACTAACGTAAGACGGTCTGACAGGCTGGCGGAACGGAAACTGTCTTGTGGACAGCTTGACGTCATGTATCCAAAAATTTCTACTTGCTCTAATATATTTAAAATATGACTTTTTTCTGTTTTATGAAGTATTTTTTTAAATTTTCTGAAGAGCTTGTGATGCTGTGTCTCGATTCACATAAGTGAGTTGTTAATGCAGACTGGGGATTATTGAAGTTAAAGTGTTCTCGAAACCTTTTTCGAAATGTCCTGTATATTTGTTAGGGCAATCATCGCATGTAATGCAGTATACAGCCGCCTCATTATAATTACTTGCCACAGCTTTTTCCTTATGTCTGAGTCGTAGAAGTAAAATACTCTGGTATGGTAGTTTAAGATCTCAGTATATGAGCTTGCCACGCATATATAAAACATAGTAGATAACTTAAAAATTACCAGGCATGTATATTACATAACACATTACATATAAGTTACAGCAGATATTTGAAAAAGCACATTTTCGAAGCTGGTCAGACGTAGAACACAAAACGGAGCGAAACGCATCACAGCTGAAATGCATTACTGGCGCCGTCGAGTGCTTGCTGCCGAGTGAGGTGGCACAGTAGATAGCACACTAGACTCGCATTCGGGGGGTCAAGAGTTCAAACACGCGTCCGGCCAGCCAGATCCATGTTTTCCGTGATGTCCCTAAATAATTCCAGGCAAATGCCGGGATGGTTCCTTTGAAAGCGCGCGGCCCATTTTCTTCCCCATCCTTGACACAATCCGAGCTTGTTCAAAATGGTTCAAATGGCTCTGAGCACTATGGGACTCAATATCTTAGGTCATAAGTCCCCTAGAACTTAGAACTACTTAAACCTAACTAACCTAAGGACATCACACACACCCATGCCCGAGGCAGGATTCGAACCTGCGACCGTAGCAGTCCCGCGGTTCCGGACTGCAGCGCCAGAACCGCTAGACCACCGAGGCCGGCAATACGAGCTTGTATTCCGTCTCTAATGACCCCGATGTCGACAGGACATTAAACCCAATTTTCCTTCCTTCCTTCAAATGATTAATGGCAGAACTATCAATAAATGCTGAAACCTGCCAGGTCTCGGTCATACTTTCAGATTTACGAGCAGTGGGCCATATTTAAAGCCGGGGCTTATTTGATTCACCTACCATACTACCAAGTTTTTGATGCATAGGTAAAAAAAGCCTGTGACTATCTTTCCCACAAACTTATAACTGCAACATGGTTGCAAAACTGAGTTACATGTATCAGTGACCATCGTTTCAAAGACAAGCGCTACGGACAGACATGTGTACCGTTACTGAAGGGGCTGGATGTTTGTTCAGGAAGTTTCAGAATGCTGCAGCATCCACCTAATTTCCAGAGTCTGCAAGAAGCAAACCATGTTTGAAGAAGCTCCCTCCTTGTTCTTATCGCCTTTTCAATGCCACGTCTCGGGTTCTTACGTTTCACCAACACTTATTTTCAGATTATGGAGCTGGCTAAACACTTTAACTCAAATCCATGCATTTCTCAAGCGAAGCTTGCAATTGCTTTTTTTTACAAGGTACGTGGAGCAAAGAAACGTCTCCTTATAATACCTCAGCAAAGGAGCTGCAGATAATGATCAGCTAGACTGTGGTAGGTTAGCACGGAACACGTCAGATACTGGGCGAGTGGCAATTCCTCTAATTCTGCAATAGCACCAGCTGTGAGATTAAAGCGGCTAATTGCAAAGGAAATGGCAAGATTTCGGCTCTAGAGAATTGGTCTTTAACGGTCTGAGCGCCGTGTAAAACGAATAAATGGTCTCATTTAGTACAAGTCTCATTCGACGGATGCGTTGTAATGACACCACAGGAAATTCGATTCGCTAGCTGTTTGCAGCGCCTCACACAGCACGTAATCGTAAATTACACCAAACGGATTGTAATTTCCTTCTACAAGAGGCCTATGTTACGGTGATTTAACACTGTCAAGCGGTGCAATAACGGCCTGTTGTTAACCTCTCCCACCAGAGCACGACCGCCGCTGCAATACTTTTAGCGCACATTTAGCTCCTTCACGAATGTCAATGCTAAAGGACTCTAATTTCTGATTTCTTTCGTGTTGCTGTATTTCATTTTACCCCACCTTCTCACTTCTACACTTTTTCAAGTAAGAGTACCAGGCGCAAGTTATTTAGCCTGGAAAGAGGTTGCATTGATGTGGCGAAATTATGATTCTGTTATTCTGATTCATCTTGCACAATAAAGGGTACTGCCCGGGCAATTGTCCCGTTTATACAACTTTTTAGACGATATTATTTCGAAGAAATAACCAAACAGGAATACAGCTCGCAAAAAGAAGCTGTTGCTGGTTTGAAATGTCAATCGCGGACGGAGATATTCATACACGGTTCGTGATAGCTTGTAAGTCTTATCCTCCCTCGTTTCCTACAGTCATAAAACTGACGTCTACTTTGAAATATGGCCATTCCTCCCTTGGAGACGATCTACGTGAAATATTTCACAAAACATCAACCGCAGATGGAAACATTACCCCACATTTTCGCTTACTGCACATAACACTAGAATAAAGAATATGAGACTAGCTTTGCGACTGACTTCATTGTAGTCGATAGGACTCACACACCGTTCTTGATGGCTTGAAATCACCAGATCTAAAAGAAACTTCGAGAATACAGAAAGGGAGTATAATAGTGCTGTTACTGTTCGCGACACACTTAAATGAGTTGGAGGATATAGTAGAAAACTCCTGTTGCCATTCGGGAGGACGACGGTTCAATCCCGCGTCCGGCCATCCTGATTTAGGTTTTCCGTGATTTCCCTAAATCGCTCCAGGAAAATGCTGGGATGGTTCCTCTGAAAGGGCACGGCCGACTTCCTTCCCTGTCCTTCCCTAATCCGATGAGACCGATGACCTCGCTGTTTGGTCTCTTCCCCCAAAAAACCAACCAACCAACCAACCAAATCCTGTTGCTGCCCTTGGATGATCCAGTTGTAGACCCTGCATAATATGGATGACTGCCGCAAGAGCTGCCAGTTGACGCTGAACGTAAATTAAATTATGATGCATAAATAGTAGAAGATACCCATTGCTATTCGATTAGAGTATTGGTAATAAATCATCGAAAAAAGTGACAGCCGTAAAATAGCTACGAGTCTCCATCCGGAGTGTAGCAAAAGGAGATGCCTGGCTGAGATTCGTTGCAAAATGGTTCAAAAGGCTCTGAGCACTATGCGACTTAACTTCTGAGGTCATCAGTCCCCTAGAACTTAGAACTACTTAAACCTAACTAATCTAAGGAGATCACACACATCCATGCCCGAGGCAGCATTCGAACCTGCGACCGTAGCGGTCTCGCGGTTCCAGACTGAAGCGCCTAGAATCGCTCGACCACTCCGGCCGGCCTTCATTGCAAGAATCCAAAGGAAGTCTTCTTAAGACATATGTTTGAACGGTATTTAGAAAATTTCTTTTAACGGGTCCAAGGATGTCTCATAAGTGGTAAAAAGAATTGCTCCCGAAAATGCTTTTTTCGATTTACCTCTGATACTGAACGAGTGAACAGGCGCATGTCAGTCGCACATCACTTTCACCGAGATACGTGTGAGTCGCTAAACAATGGACTCCTGAATGTTAGTGGTTCTACCGAGATCTGTATAAATAACTGTCCGATATAATTTCAACCAATCACCATTGCATCAATTTGGTTCAGTGAGAAATAATGTTGCTTATGTATTTCAGAATCTTGTAGAATGTACAGTGTGTTGCAAATGTACGTAAACAAATTGATACAAGGAGTAGAGGAAAATGGTTCAAATGGCTCTGAGCACTATGGGACTTAACATCTATGGTCATAAGTCCCCTAGAACTTAGAACTACTTGAGCCTAACTAACCTAAGGACATCACACAACACCCAGTCATCACGAGGCAGAGAAAATCCCTGACCCCGCCGGGAGTAGAGGAAACCAAGGTACAATTAGTACGGATAGAAACTTATGTTCACTGAAATTTGAGTTTGACGCCAGTGCATATACGTTTTGGAGAAATGGCACACTGAGAAATAACACGGGAAACAAAATACAAAGCGAAATTTTTGTATGTAATGATCTCCAAAGGGAAAACATTTAATACAAAATTTACAGTAATGTAACAATTTATAAACTGAAAAACCCCAAAACTTTTCTTCTTAGAAAACGTATTAAACATTGAGACTATCGGCATTCTATGTCCATTACAATATCATCCCACTTGTTGCGGAACACGGTCTAAGATTCTTAGCATTTTCCCAGCAGCGAAATAAATATTTGCGATGAGGTCGTTTACTTACTGCAAGGAAGACTCAGCCAGGATGCTTCATATGACTATAAAGGAAAAACTCGACGTAGCTTACGTCCGACTATATCAAATGTTCAAATGTGTGTGAAAGCTTACACACTACTTAACCTAAACCATCCTAAGGACAAACATACACACCCATGCCCGAGGGAGGACTCGAACCTCCGCCGGGACCAGCCGCATAGTCCATGAGTGCAGCGCCTGAGATCGCTCGGCTAATCCCGCGAGGCCGACTATATCAGTGGTCCCTTAGAGAACCATGAGCTTCTAAATCACTCATATTCTTCTGAAATGTGACGTCATTTTCTCTAGTTAAAAGTATACTTTTATTCGTGTCCTGAATGAAAGATCACCCAGAATGTTTGGTAAGAGTTCTTTCACGAGACACGTGTTACAACGATAAAAATTTTCCTCGGGTTTCTCTGCTTGCCGTATAGATTTCTAAACACAGTTTTAGAATAATCTTCATACAGGAATATAAAATGAGAAGCACAGTTAATCAGACACTCGCTGTAAAAATTTTTGCAATGTTTCGTTGGAAAAGAATTTCTTCTTGATAATTTGAGGTTTTGACTTTAAGTCGGTCAATGAAGTATAGCGGAGTGCTGTGACATAACTTTTGAAATGAGTAGAACGCTGCAGCTGCGGTCAGAGAAAGCCTTGGCAGCCAATCTATGGCTAACCACTGGCGCATGCGCGATACAGATGTGAACTCCTTGCTTTGCTGTTCACTTCTAGGTCACTCAGGCATTTGTAAGTCGTTAATTTAAATTTTTTCTCAGTGGCGCAGCCCGTTATTCTATTTGATTACAAACAGATATATTTTCAGAGTACAACGGGTTGTTTCGATTGATCGAAATAGTTCGTTTCCTGTTTACTGCTACAACGACGCTTTCGCTTCGCTGTCACTTGTTAATTTGGTCTTTTCGCTATCAATCGGTGAACTTTCTGTGATTAATGGTTGCGTTATTGTGATTTTATTCAGGCACTTGCACTGCCAGCCAGTTCTCCTCTTTCTGTATCCTGCCTCCTTTACCATCAAGTTGTGGCGACGCATACAATTGAGTAATATGGTGTAGTCTGAAGACTGCATTTACTTTGTCGAAAAGAATCAGGGACAACCACTTCTTGCAGCTGTAAATCGATAAAATGACTCTTAAAGAATAATTGTGTCATTGTTTATCAGACTTTTAGCCTGGTGCTGTCAATTTCTTGGACAAGTGTGTAAGCATGCGCCGGCCGAAGTGGCCGTGCGGTTAAAGGCGCTGCAGTCTGGAACCGCAAGACCGCTACGGTCGCAGGTTCGAATCTTGCCTCGGGCATGGATGTTTGTGATGTCCTTAGGTTAGTTAGGTTTAACTAGTTCTAAGTTCTAGGGGACTAATGACCTCAGCAGTTGAGTCCCATAGTGCTCAGAGCCATTTGAACCATTTTTTTGTGTAAGCATGCACTGATACGAGTATATGGTGCCGTGGGGTGGCAATAGCAATGTAAACAACCTCTCTATTACTAGTTCTACACTCAGAACATACTCCCCATACAAGGTCTCATAATTTCATTCTTTCTTCGTGTTCATATCTGCGCATGGGATCACTATGTTACTGAACGATTTGCATAATGCGAGGGGGTGACTTTTTCTAGCGTTCCCAGTTCATTTCTCTGAATCCAGAGGCAGCTACGTCTTCTACGTCTAAAAATCACGAAGAAAGCGACATTCAAAAAATGGCTCTGAGCACTATTGAACTTAAAATCTGAGGTTATCAGTCCCCTAACTAACCTAAGGACATCACACACATCCATGCCCAAGGCAGGATTCGAACCTGCCACTGTAGCAGTCGCGCGGTTCCGGACTGAAGCGCCTAGAACCGCTTGGCCACAACGGCCGCCAAAACAACGTGCAGAGTACACTCATGGTTCAAAACATTTCTAGCAAAGCTTTGTGTTACAAGAATATGCACCTAAAGGACAATGCATGTACTAACAACAAATGTTGGTTACAATATTTAATCTGATTTCCAGTAGCCACAAAAGCAAGAATGGCTCGTGATATTAACACAGTCGGCTACTATTTTGTTATAAGGTAAAACTGTCATCCACGCCAATGTTGATTTTCATCACGCAGTACTATATTAGATATGGTTCTCAGTAGTAGAGATAGTGTATCTCCACCTTTCTTCTGCGAGAAAACGGGTTATTCAGCCATTCATTAGTTACGTGTAGTTTAACGTGGAATCTCTCTTAATTTTCTCAGATACACAGTTGCAGTTCACATTTAAAACCATAAAGAAATTAGGAGCAACAGGGGATTGGAGTTCTGAGCTTTGGATCCATAGTCTGACGTATGTATAACCACGCAGTCTCCAGGGCCGCGGACGTGAGGAGATTCTTCAAATGTATGCAACTATCTACGCTTCAACGTTGTACTACGTTTATTCTAGTTTCTCCTTATTTAAAAACTGTTCGTATCACGCTGCACGATCTTTCAGCCTTTTTACAAGTGTTCTCCAATATTAAAAGTTTGGAGTCTGCGACCATATCTTCCTATTCGGGATATATTTTATTGATATTCTCTGTTCAATATGTAGTTTTGAAAGAACAATTTTGCTACGCCCTCCGCACGGCCACGTTTGTGCTGCAAAAATACAGCTTGAGCTCCATAAAAATGCTTTTCATTCGTTTTTGTTACATCGTTATTGGATGTCTTTTCTGTTCACTCTAACTGTAACAACTAATACCTTGACGTCACCTTATTTATTACTGTTATTATTATTATAATTAGTATTACTGCTTCAGTGTGAAGCCTATATTTTCAGTTGTATGGTCCCGCTACAACAATAAGCAGATGTATCTAACCTGTTATGAAATCAACACTGAAAACTCTGGAAGGTTTCATACAGATTACGCACCACACTGTGGTAAGACAGATTTCGAAAACCAGAGGGACCGGGGGGGGGGGGGGGGGGGGGGAGCGGCACACGTGGACTCTGACCACAATTTATTGGTTATTATGAGCTTCTCATCAAAACTGAAGAAATGATAGAAAGGTAGGAAATTAAGGAGATGGTACCTGGATAAACTGGAACTAAAGATGGCTGAGAGTTTTGAAGGGAGCATTAGACAATCATTGACTGAAACAGGGAGAGGAATCTAAGCGAACACGAATGAGTAGTTTCGAGAGATAAAAGTGTGAAACCAGTTGACAGACAAATAGGCAAAAGGACATGGCCCTTAAGAAATCCTTTGATAATACAAGAGATATTGAAATTAGGTGATGAAAGGAGGAAATATAAAAATACATCGAATGAAACAAACGTAAGGGAATATAGACGTCCAAAAAGTGAAATTTACACTTTTCTGTTCACTCCCGATACAAAGATGAAAACCGTAAACAGAGCACGAATCGTTGTTAGTTGCAGACTGAACGTACACCAGTTGCAAAAACCATACAGTCCAAAAATAAAGCACAGTCACTGTAGGCCTGGCGATATGACGATAGACGAAACTCTTCATTCATCACGGAACAAGTGCCAATTCTGTCCGCAGGCCAGCTTAGTACGCTCTCTATATGATATCCCAGTACCGCCTCTTGCGGCCTCGTGCAGCGACTTATCTGCTGTCATCTTGCTTCATCTGTGCGCCGTCGCTGTTATCGATACCCACTATAGGTAGGGATACTAAAGACAAAAAACTCTAAATGGTGAAGCAGGAATGGCTAGAGGTGAAATGAAAGGATTTAGTAACATGCACGACTAGGGGAATGACAGAAACTGCGTATAGGAAAAATAAAGAGACCTTTGGAGAAAAGAGAATAAGCTTTATGAACATTAAGGGCTCAGATGGCAAGCCAGTACTAAGAAAAAAAGCGAATAGTCGAAACGTGGAAGAAATATATCAAGACAAATGAAACTTAAGACATTACAGGAAGGAAAAAGGGAGGAAATGCAGATAAAGTGAGAGACTTGACTCAGAGAAACATTGACGCAGTACTGAAAGATCTAAGTCGAAATAATGTCATAGGAGTAGATGACTTTTCCCCAGAATTATTAAGATACATATTGTGTGCAAGACAGTCGAAATATCTGTACTCTTTAATAACGGTGTAATAGTTCCAATTCCATAGAGGGCAGGTATGAATACTAACTAACTATCAGTTTAATAAGTCACGAACGCGAAATACTGACACCAACTATTTACAAAAGAATGCAAAAACATGTGCAACAATCCGACGCCTTAAGTTCACTGTCATCGACCATCCTTCATACAGCCCCTACTTGGACCCATCCGACTTTCATCTGTTTCCAAAACTTAAAAAATACCTTCGTGGACTTCGCTTTGAAAGTGATGAAGCGATGCAAGCTGAGGTGAGGTTGTGGCTCCGTCAACAAAGTCAAATATTCTACATTGACGATATGAACCAACTAATAATCGTCGACAGGGTGACTATATTGACAAATAAATATGTAGACATGAAGACTAAGGATGTAGAATATTAATAACGTTTATTTTATTTAAAAAAACCTCAAGAGTTTTCAGATAAAGGATTCGGAGGCATTAGTTTACAACATGCCCTCGTATTATCACGTGAGGTTCTACTGACCCTACGATTCACCTTAGAAAATCTACCTTTACAGCACTTTTGGGAGATCTGAGTGAACGAAATCCTTTGATACTCTGAAGGTAGCAGTAACAAAATGCTGGCAGCGGAAGTTATCGACAACCTACACAGATGCTGTAATTTACCGTCTAGTAAGGTCATCCGAAGACCAGTATCAGTTGCAAAGCGATTTAGAAAAGATTGCTGTACGGTGTGGCAGGTGGCAGTTGACGCTTAATAACGAAAAGTGTGAGGTGATCCACATGAGTTCCAAAAGAAATCCGTTGGAATTCGATTACTCGATAAATAGTACAATTCTCAAGGCAGTCAATTCAACTAAGTACTTGGGTGTAAAAATTACGAATAACTTCAGTTGGAAAGACCACATTGATAACATTGTGGGGAAGGCGAGCCAAAGGTTGCGTTTCATTGGCAGGACACTTAGAAGATGCAACAAGTCCACTAAAGAGACAGCTTGCACTACACTCGTTCGTCCTCTGTTAGAATATTGCTGCGCGGTGTGGGATCCTTACCAGGTGGGATTGACGGAGGACATTGAAAGGGTGCAAAAAAGGGCAGCTCGTTTTGTATTATCACATAATAGGGGAGAGAGTGTGGCATATATGATACGCGAGTTGGGATGGAAGTCATTAAAGCAAAGACGTTTTTCGTCGCGGCGAGATCTATTGACGAAATTTCAGTCACCAACTTTCTCTTCCGAATGCGAAAATATTTTGTTGAGCCCAACCTACATAGGTAAGAATGATCATCAAAATGAAATAAGAGAAATCAGAGCTCGAACAGAAAGCTTTAGGTGTTCGTTTTTCCCGCGCGCTGTTCGGGAGTGGAATGGTAGAGAGATAGTATGATTGTGGTTCGATGAACCTTCTGCCAATCACTTAAATGTGAATTGCAGAGTAGTCATGTAGATGTAGATGTAGATAACAGACGGCAGTTAAATGAGTCGAAGGAAATGAAAGGTAGGAAATAGTTGAGAAGGGAGTGAAACAAGGTTGTAGACTATTCACATATTACTCAGTCTGGGTACTGAGCTAGCTGTAAGGGAAACCGGAAAGGAACTTCAAGTTCAGGGAAAAGAAATAAAAACTTTGAGATCTGCCGATGGCGTTGTAATTCTGTCAGAATCGGCAAAGCATTTAGAAGAGCAGTTAAACGCAATGGGTAGTGACTCAAAAAAAGATCATGATATGAGCATAAACGAAAATAGGGCAAGAGTAATTGGACGTAGTCGAAGTAAACCAGGCGATTCCGAGGGAATTATATTAGGAAACCAGGCACTAAAAGCAGTATACGAATTTTTACATTTGGGCAGAAAAGTAACTGATGTTGGTAGAAGTAAAGAGGATATAAGATGCTGACTGGAAAGAGCCACAAAAGCAGTTAAGGAAAACAGAATTTTATTAAAAACGGTTATGAATTTAAGTTTTAGGGAGTCTTTTGTGAATGTATATATTATAGTGTAATTTTATACGGAAATGTGGACAAAAAAAAAACAGTACAGAAATGAAAAGAATAGAAACTTTTGAAAATCGTTACTATGGAAGACTGCTGAAGATTAGATGAATAGGGGTGTACAACCCGCCTTGATAACCACGCGGGTTAGCACGCTGCTTTTGGGATTCGGCCTATTATCGACGAGAGCCGGTGTGCCAGCCAGCCCGATGTAGCTTTTAGACATCCGACAAGGATAATGCCAGACTGGTACCCACGTACAGCCTCAATTACACGATGTGAAAATATTTCGAAAACGTTCGCACACTTTCACATGGGATAACAGTAGACGCAGACAAGACGGGGTACGTAAATTCCTTCCCCGGAGAAAGGGCATAAGGCTAGCCTCTACCACTAACGTTGTAAAATCCAGAACAACACGCCGACCACGGGAGATATGGGATGAAAGGCAGGAAAGAGAAAGAAGAAGTAAAGAGGCAATGATGAGTGAAACTGGAGAAAAAGAAATTTATAACACAACCGAATAAAAGAAGGAATCAGTTGATAGAAAACTTGTATATTTGTGCCATTAACTGTTTTTATTTTACACCCAATCATCTTCGGTCTTGGACCATCTTCACGAATGAAGGTTTAAAATGGTTTAATCCACCATATTGCATTAGCCAGTATTTAAAATGTGTAGTGCATACCATGAGTGTAAATATATGACACAAGACTTTAAGAGCAAACATACGAATACTAAATGCATACAGAGCAGTATTTGATAGAAAACTTCCTGAAGCATCGAAATATCGACATTTTGGTACTGTGGTTCAAAAAATGGCTCTGAGCACTATGCAACTTAACTTCTGAGGTCATCAGTCGCCTAGAACTAGAACTAATTAAACCTAACTAACCTAAGGACATCACACACATCCATGCCCGAGGCAGGACTCGAACCTGCGACCGTAGCGGTCGCTCGGTTCCAGACTGCAGCGCCTAGAACCGCACGGCCACTCCGGCTGGCCTTCGTTACAAGAATCCAACGGAAGTCTTCTTAAGACATGTTTGAATGGTCTTTAGAAAATTTCTTTTAACGGGTCCAAGGATGTCTCGTAAGTGGTAAAAAGAATTGTTTTCGAAAATGTTTTTTTTCGGTTTACCTCTGATATTGGCGCACGTCAGTCGCACTTCACTTTCACCGAAAGTGAAGTGCTGGTACTGTGGGAAGTGTGGGTAAGAAGAGAGTGGTGGTGGCAGGGACAGTTGAAAATTAAAAAAAGAGAAGATGCCTCGAATAAAGTAAGCAGGTTCAGATGAATCTGGGTTGCAGCAGTTATGCAGAGATGAAGAGGCTTGCACAGAACAGACTAACGTAGAGAGCGGCATCAAACCCGTCTTCGGACTGGAGATCACAACAAGAACAACCCACAACAATCCTTGTATTAATGTTGCTACCGGGTCCTGTCTGTCCAAGTTTGCAGTTTTTGAAATTACAAATGTAACTGTCCAGTATCGTAATCAATGTTGCTGTTATCATTGTTATCGTTATTGTTATCATGGATATCATTATAATTACATAGTCGTCGTTCTGACTGTTATTATTATTTGTTACCATCGTTATCACTATCGTAATCATCACAGTCGTTATCATAATTGTCCTTATTGCCATTATCATTATCATTGTTATGACTGTAACTGTTGTCATCGGTATTGACATAATTAATCATATCATCCTTACCGATGTTCTTGTTACCTTTATTCTCATAATCATGCAAGCCATCATCGTCGTCATCGCTATCGTCATCAAAATGTACGTTCTCGTTATCATCGCTACCGCGACCGTCGTTTTAATTAATATAATCTTTACGAACGGTATCGTTATTATCGTCGTCGTCATCAGCACACCACCATAATCTACAAGCTAATTTTTTCTCTTTGGCTTTCGGGTCGTTTCCATACTGCTATCTGAACAGTGGAATGTCAGTTGTGACGACAGGAAAGTAGGGAAAACTCAACACCCAGTGCGCGAGCGTAGAAAATCTCCGATCCAACCGTGAATCGAACCCAGAACCCTCTGGTTGGCAATCTGCCATAAGCTAAGTTTTACAATTGGTGCTCCAGAGATTTCTGGGACTTACCTGCAGGCAGCTTCAGCTGCTGCTCATCACTTTTGTTGTGGTGGTTAGTGTCGATACCACCAATGCTAAGGCCTGGCGTTCGATTCCTGGTGACCGCCTCGTTTATTTATAGGTTGGGAAGATCTCAAACTGGATCCTCTCAGACGCTGAGAGCCAAATTAAGAGCTGCTTGACTTAATAAGAAGTGATAATGATCTTCAAAGAGTCAGTAAACCGAAAGGTTTTCAGTGACCTGTGAACCACGAATTGTTTATTTATTTAGTGCTTTCCTGTAAAGAACATCATCTTTGCTTTGTCTTCCTTTGTTATGCTAATTATTGCTATTCTGATCAGATGAAGCGCCATCTGCAGGACATTTTTTTAACGTTTGTGTTTTTTTGGTTCTAATAAAACCCCATGTCATTCCAAGCATGTGTGTCAATTTGTACCTCTATATCTACATTATTCCGTGATTTAATCAGTTTTCAAATTTATACTGACTTTTTGATCACCCAGTACACTGATCAGTCAGAGCATTATGACATAGACGTACTGTCTATATAAACCCATAAACCCGAACAGGCAATAGCAGCGTCACCTGGCGAGGAACGACTGCTAGTCGGACATACACACTGTGCATGTACTATCAGTGAGTATGCTGTCTGTGTGTAGAGTGGGGAAGGCGCACGATTCATCTGAGTTTTACAAAGGGCCGATTGTGATGGCCCAGAGGCTCAACAAAAGCATTTCGGAAACTGCACGACTTGTCGGGTGTTGGAACCTATGACGGGGGGAGTCGCGCGAACCATGACAAGATGCCTCAGACCACCCGGCTACCCCGCATCAGACTTTAATGGTGGGCAGAGTACAAGTATATCTGAACACACAGTGCACCGACTCCCAACGGACGATGGGTCTCCGCAGCCGACGAGCCATACATGTTGTTAGCACCAGGACATCGGCGACTACGACTGAAATGGGGATGTGGACTTTGGCGCAGTGGTAGAGCGAGGGCAAGAATCAGTAGTCTTCTTGGGGAACAGCTCCTTGACAACTGAACTACAAGATGGAGACAACCTGGCAGCGGCTCCATTACGTTCTGGGATACATTACCGTAGCCATCCACGGGTCCAGTGGAGCTCATCAACGCACCATTACTGCCTTGGAGTATCTTACACTGGTTGCAGACCACGTTCACTCCTTCATGACGTCATGTTTCCCGACGGCAGTGGCATTTTTGAACAACATAATGCGATCGGAACCCGATCGAACACATCTGGGATTCGATTGAACGTGGCGTCGGAGCTCATGGCCCGCTTCCCCGCAATTTACGGGAATTAGGTGACTTTTGTGTGCAGAGGTGGCGCCAACTCCCTCCAGCGACCTACCAAGGCCTCATTGCTTCCATGATACGACGTATCGCCGCTGCAAAAGGTGGACATACCGGGTACTACATAGGTGGTCATAACGTTCTTGCTGATCAGCGCATTCACAAAACGACAACTATACAGGGTGAAAAGTACTTAAACCGACAAACTCTGGGAGGTTGTAGGGGACATCAAAACAAATATTTTTCCCTAATATCATTTTTTCCTATGAGGAGTATTTAAACCGGTAGAGGAAGATTTCTCTGGCGGCATATTAATTAAACCAACAAACACTTTTCCATTTTTTATGAGCAAGAGACAACACATTAACACAACAAAATTTCAATTACAGTAGATTTCCAAAAATGCCTCCATTGACACGTAAACAGAGGTTACACCGTCGGATCATGTTCTGTCTGACACGGGCAAAAACCCCAGGAGTATCCTGAATTGTTCCTGCTGCTCCTACTATCCGGGCGACCAGATCCTCTTTTGATGCAACAGGAGTTGCGTAAACAATGTTGCGCATCTCTCCCCACACAAAAAACTCCAGAGGGGACATATCTGGGGATCGAGCAGGCCATGGTACAGGACCACCTCTGCCAATCCACGTTTCTGGGAACCGTCGGTCCAGGAATCGACGCACACGACGACTGAAATGTGCCGGCGCCCTGTCAGGTTGGAACCACATGCGTTGTCTTGTACGGATCGGGACGTCTTCCAGCAATTCTGTCAATGCTCTGGCGAGAAAATTGTAATAGTGCCTGCCATTTAATGGCCTAGGTAGCAGATACTGCCCAATTAAACAGTCCCCAACAACAAGACAATGGTTCAAATGGTTCTGAGCACTATGAGACTTAACTTCTTTGGTCATTAGTCCCCTAGAACTTAGAACTACTTACACCTAACTAACTTAAGGACATCACACACATCCATGCCAGAGGCAGGATTCGAACCTGCGACCGTAGCGGTCGCGAGGCTCTAGACTGTAGCGCCTAGAACCGCTCGGCCACTCTGGCCGGCCCAAACAACACCGACCCACACACACATTACGAAGAACGGCACTTGATGAGCGCAAGTAACTGTGGCATGTGTGTTATCCTCACTCCAAAGATGCAAATTGTGCATGTTGAAGACTGCATCACGCCCGAACATTGCTTCATCGGTAAACACCACAGAGAATGGAAATGTAGGAATTTCATACTGTTTCAGGTGCCACGGCGAAAACTGTGCTCTGGGTGGATAATCAACTGGTTCCAGGTTGTGGACACGCTGTAAGTGAAATGGACGCAACAATTGCTCTCGAAGGACTGTTCTTAGATTCGTCTGATTGGTCCCCATGTTACGTGCAATTGCACGAGTGCTGATTGAAGGATCCCGCTCCACATGCTGCAAGACAGCTTCCTCAAATTGCAACGTTCCTACCGTGCGACGGCGTCCCTGTCCAGGTAATCTGCTAAATGACCCGGTCCCACGCAGACGTTGGTACACAGCAGCAAAGGTCGTATGATGCGGGATACGGCGATGAGGATATTGTTGTTGATAAACCCGCTGTGAAACTCGTCAGTTGTGGTGTTCTACGTAGTACGCACCAACCATATCAGTGTACTCACTCCAGGTGTATCGCTCCATTAGTAAACAGAGGCAATGTACTACTACACTGGTGGACAGCAGTTGCCTACAACTGGAGAGCGTAATACGCCCTCTAACAATTGAAGATCGTAATACGGCCACTAACAACTATAGAGCGTAATACAGCCTCCACCGGTTTAAATAATCCTCATTGGAAAAAATAACATTAGGGAAAAATATTTGTTTTGATGCCCCTACAACCTCCCAGAGTTTGTCGGGTTAAATACCTTTCACCCTGTATACAGTGCACTCAGTTTCTTTCTTATCGCAATCTTGCTTAAATCGCAGGGTTAACTGGATATGTTTTTAATTTTAAGACTACATTAGCTAAGTTCAGTCCACTCATCCGTCTTCTATCCTCATGGGAATATGTTTCCACTAAATCACCGCCGGCCGAAGTGGCCGTGCGGTTAAAGGCGCTCAGTCTGGAACCGCAAGACCTCTACGGTCGCAGATTCGAATCCTGCCTCGGGCATGGATGTTTGTGATGTCCTTAGGTTAGTTAGGTTTAACTAGTTCTAAGTTCTAGGGGACTAATGACCTCAGCAGTTGAGTCCCATAGTGCTCAGAGCCATTTTTTGAACCTAAATCACCATTTACACAATAATACAATCATGTCCTTCCACTCTCTCATTTTCACAGATTCTCACAAACATTCCACAATTAACAGACTCACTTCCTCTTCCACATTTATCCAGTTTTACTTCTACCTTACTTGACTGATCCTTGCTTGCTACAGGTTATTCGCTCAGATTTTCTCGTGTCCACGTTATCATGACCCCACTGAATCGCTATTTACAACTAGTAAAATGAGATTAGAAATACTCCCTTCTGAGAGAATTCCTTTAAAAAATTATTTCACAGCGCATGGTTCCACTTAGTTCTTACGCCCAACAACTTCCTTATTTATCAGATGATTTTTCTAAGGCTCTATTGGAGTACATCATCCGGAACTTCGTCTTTGAAACAAATATTTTCGTAACACATAACTGATTGCAAATCTACCTGCATCCTATACAGGCCGTGATATCATACATAGTCAACAAGACATCACTGACTTCGATTTCGAGCCATCCACTGCCCCCCCCCCCCAAATGTCACACCAGCCGCTACAGTAACAAACAATAGGCAAAGAGTTCTAGATTAATCTAGTTCAAGACTGTTTGTTTTTAAGTAACATTTCTCTGTATGTATGTATAAACGCCTGAACATGAACAGAACATGTTCGAAACGCGTTGTATTATATTAGATTAAACATAAAATAAAAAAGTGACTGGTAGCAGAAATTAGAAATAAATAAACGTTTCCATTATTTTCTCTCACAACACACATTCTTAAAACTGCGCTTACACACTCGTTGCTCGTTCTAATTATTTTTTTCCATTCACTGTGAAGCTAAACACATATTGAGTACACCTTGCAATGCCATACTTTCTCATTATAACCAACTTACTTCTACTCTTCTACATCTATATCTACATACATACTTCGCAATCCACCATAAGGTGCGTGGCGGAGGGTATCTCGTACCACAACTAGTATCTTCTATCCCTGTTCCACTCCCAAACATAACGAGGGAAAAATGACTGCCTATATGCCTTTGTACGAGCCCTAATCTCTCTTATTTTATCTTTGTGGTCTTTCCGCGAAACATAAGTTGTCGGCAGTAAAATTGTACTGCGGTCAGTCTCAAATGCTGGTTCTCTAAATTTCCTCAGTCACTTTATGGTGTGCATTGGAACTTAGTGATACAATACACAATTCAGGTGATTCCACTTCCATCATTGGTGAATTTTGTGGCGACGTAAGATCCGCAGCTGTCTCCCTCGGCTGAAACTATGTCTCCCCGGGTCAAGTGTGCGTTCAAGAACAACTACGCGTTTTGTCTTATCGTCGTTTAACATTACGAGTATCGGCAGTTTTACTCCGATCCTAAGGCATTCATTTCCGAAAGGATTCGGTATTGTCGGCTTGACGCTTAGGCTTACAAGTATTTTCCTTCTCTTTCTCTTCTTCCCTCTCCACTTCTGAGGAGGTGGCATCACCACCGGTGGCGATAAATCTGCGTCCTTCGCAAATAAATCCGTCATCATCCACAACATCTGTAATATAATTAAGATGTTGATAGATTCCTGTGCAGCCTCCGAAATATCTACAGTAAAATTACCGTCTGTGGTGGCGCTCAGAACGACACAGAAATCAATGCACATATCCTGTCCTGTACAACTGGCCCAGCCTCCACGGCATCAATACAACATCCATTATCACACAATAGCCTAGATACTACTGCACCTGAATCAATATCACCCATGTCGCTACGCTCACACTCATTTGTCTCAATACAGCCCACACTTGCTCCTTCTGGAGCCACAGCTACTTCAAACGCCACATTTTCACAAGATATTTATTTACATCTACTTCTACATACATACTCCGCAAGCGACCGTATGGTGCTAGTCATTTACTTTTCTGTTCCACTCGCAAATAGAGCGAGGAAAAAACAACTATCTATATGCCTCAGTAAGAGCCTTGATCTCTCTAATTTTATCTTCATGGTCCTTACACGAAATGTTCGTTGATACGAGTAGAATCGTTCTGTAGTCTAATTCAAATGCTGGTTCGCTAGATTTTCTCAAAAGTGCTCCTCGGAAAGAACGTCGACTTCTCTCAAGTGATGCCCGTTTGAGCTCCCGAAGCATCGCCGTAATACTTCCCTGGAGCTGACACTTCTGCACAACTCCCCCTAACTTCCACAAAATCAGTACTTTACGCATCAAGTGAACTCACACTATCTTCGACCATGCCAATACTCTCTTTTCACCTCTTATAATTCTCATTCACACTAGCTAAGAAATGGTCCCGCCGTTCGACCCGTTTTTCCTACTTCTTCAATGATTCGAAAAGTTTAACTAGGTCAACGATAGTTAGACGTGTTGCGCATGGAGGTAGACTACACTCAAGCCTGTTTCCTGTCACAGGCTTGGATTCCTGACATCTGCTCGCACTGTCTACTCCCACGCAAGCACTCCTTTTCCATATTTCATCCCGCTACGTCAATATCGTTTTTTTTTTTTACTGCTAGACTAACATATCAGCGTTTTCTTCCCCTTCCCAGCAAAGCTCCCATTTTTTGCCTTCTCTATTTCGTTTGCAGCAGCAAAACGCCAATTTTGTTTCCATTCCTTTGCAACCCTTTTTTCCCGGCTAAAGCTGCCTCGTCTTCTTCCAGAATATTCACTTCCTTCGACATCTTCACAATCCTTGCTTACAACTGAGCCATTTCAGCTGACGAAAATGTTAGTCCCGTATGGTATTACTAACGATCAGACTGACTCTGTAAGAATCACCTAAAACCAAAAGAACGACAAGAAAACAAAATAAAACAACGATACATAGACCTAAATACACTACAAGACTAGTACTTACTACAACAAAAATATTTAAACATCATGAGTCATACCGCTTGCTGTGCAATTACAATAAAATACTTGGTATAAAACTCACTGTTTCTCCATTAGCTCTGCAGTCTCTCAAACACACACACACACACACACACACACACACAACACTGCTCTCATCATCCTGCCTGTTGTCGAACTTCAACATTGTAGTAGTCAACCCATCTTCCCCAAGATGGCAGCTGGCGAGGTTCCTCTATCACCGAAATGTAGAGGCGACAGACCATTCTGACACCAGATGTAGAGATCGGGGATGAGACATCTCCTGTAGTAGACGAAACGACTGTGCAAAGATCAGGAAGTAACGGTCTGTCATTCGCTGAAGTAAGATAACGCTGGTTGAATTAGACTTTTATCCTTTTTATGTAGAGAGGCTGACAATCCTTGGATGACGTAATGACCTGCAGAGCCCAGCAAGCCCCCTGGGCAATGACCTGCGTAAGCTGCATCACCTGTTGGAGTCACGGAGCCCATGAGAAATACGGGGCCCCAACAAACTTGTGACATCACACTAGTCGGCTTGTCCACCACACTTCGAGAAGTCTCGGCTGCGTGCAGGGCGTACAAAAAATCAGTATACAATTGAAAAGGTACCCGCTAACTGCTTTAACTTTGTCATGTGCTATCGAGAGCTTTCCCAAGTTTAAACGAGCAATCAAAATTATGAAATTCGTTTGTCACAGTTAATTGTCTCCCGCTGGAGATGGCTGCTGGCACTCATAAGACCACTGGTGGTAAGTTACTATGGGACCAAACTGCTGAGGTCATCGGTCCCTAGGCTTACACACTACTTAATCTAACTTAAACTAACTGACGCTAAGGACAACACACACACCCATGCCTGAACCTCCGACGGTGGCAGCCGCGCGAACGGTGGCAAGGCCCCTGAGACCGCGCGGCTATCCCCCGCGGCCATAAGACCTGTAGTACCACGCGCTCTGACGTACGTACCACGGCCTGTCTTTCTCGTGGGCCTCGTTGGAGTCAACAGGACGGCCGGCGCTGGAAGCGGCCGTACGCCGTTGAATGACAGCATCGTCCATGTTGCTGCCCGCCTCGGACCTCGGAGTACAACACAGCAGGTCCGACCGAGGCGTGCGAAATGGAACGCGAGAGCGACGTGCGGGCACGGTCCGCGTGCCGGCCGACGCTCTGCCTGTCTCGACTTTGCTCGACGCTTCTCCGAAGTACTCGGTAGAGCGCGACATTGCATTTAGTATTGCGGCGCGGCATGTTTCAGTCGGCACGACGTTTTTACTTCGACAGAAACTTGGTGTCAGCGCTGTTTACCCTCTGCTATTTGTTCGTGGTATAGGGAAAGTTAACAAGGCTAGTGGCTGCTTGAGAGAGAAAAAATATAAAAAAAATGAGTCAGTTTTCCAACGTACGGTCAGAAGGCTTTAACAATGAATGGAAATGACGGAAGAGAAGGATGAGAAGTCTCGACACCTATTATACAGTCGCATAATCGACAGGTACCGCAGATTTCTATGGAATGAAATTACAACACTATGCAGAAATAATTTGAAGTTTTAATTGACAATGAAAGAGTAAAAATTACTCCGATCGACAGGGGGGATATAATTTTTCTGCACAATTAGATGCAGTTTATGCTAAATTTGCAGGATGGAGCACGTGATGAAATCGATGGAATGAATAGTAAATTTTACTGTAGTCACACGCATTATTACACTCTACCTCCAACGGTTTTGGATGCAACAGGAATGAAGAGTGTACACAATTACTGCAAAGTACGCTGCTTAAGCCAATAGGCATTCCTGGAACGATTTTTCTATTTTAAACCCACTATTCTTCAATTAATGAAGGAAAAAAAGAGTGCAGGAGCGAAAATGAGAATATCTGGAATGGAATTCAGACCTCGCATTTTATGTGGTCTTGATTGCATACTGCCCACAGCAAGACACTGTAAGGTGAGAAACTATTTCTGATCTGATGGATATGCATTTAAAAAGCAAATCGTATTGCGGAAGGGACAAAATCAGTCAATAAGTAAATAAAAGATAAACCAGTCAGGTCTCTAAGCCCACTAATATAAAGAAAATGCGAATCTTGAAGAATTCATTGTGGCCTTGAAAGAATTACAAGGATACCTTTCTAAACCTTTTGAGGGCACCGCTTATCCTACATCTGTTTTCGAGACCATTTGCCCTTTCAGTTGAATGTGTCGTTTACCGTGTGCCCATGGAACAGATTGATCTGCAGTGTAATTCACGTTTAAAAGAGAACTTCTTTTACGTTAAAACTGCCCATGAGGTGTAAGTTGTTTCCCTCAGGAAGAGTTTTCACGGCTCCATAATGTGGTTTCAGATATGATAAAAATTTCAATCAACATGAGGCGTGAAAGTTTTCTTCGACTATATATACATAAGTCACTAATACTTGGCAACTGGTGTGAGAAAATCTGTGAAATTATCTGTGTATGTCTGTATGCTGACATTGTGCAGCGCGCGGGATTAACCGAACGGTCTCAGGCGCTGCAGCCGTGGACTGTGCGGTGGTCCCGGCGGAGGTTCGAGTCCTCCCTCGGGCATGGGTGTGTGTGTTCGTCCTTAGCATAATTTAGGTTAAGTAGTGTGTAAGCTTAGGGACTGATGACCTTAGCAGTTAAGTCCCATAAGATTTCACACACATTTGAACATTTTTTTGACATTGTGTACCAGATAAATATCAAATAATACATAAAATTTGTGTAGTGTGTGATCTTTGCTGTTGATGAAGGTGAAATATAACACTGAGTCGTATGCAGTGTGACAGCATTGCCATTTAAATGGGGCATATTTGCAGTTTTCCCCCTCTTCCCCCTCCTCAGGTAGCATGGAGTAGCAGTGGGAGAAGTGTGCAGACCAGCAAGAGACCTATGGCACTTGTACTAGCGCATGGCTCGTGAGCCACATCCTTGGCTGCCCTGTAATGCTGGAAAGGACGGTACTCAAACTATGGCCTCCAGCATTCTCGATGTCAAAGGCATGCGCCTGACCTGGGCAGCGACAAGGCGGTCCATAAGGACCAGAGGGCAGCTACAAGGTGGCCGGGCAGCTACCAGGTGGGATCCAAACACACGTTCCACCAGGGAGATGGGTGCCCCAGGAAGAAGACACCCAGTAGATGACTCAGCAGGGTAAAGACGCCAGGTAGTCTGCATGCAACAGTTGAGGCTAATGCTTGAAGGGTCTAGAGATTAAGTCGAGAGTAGGTGACTGCCTCTATCATTGTGTACTATGATTGGTCTTCAACTCCGACTGAGAGACTGGCACTGATGGTGAAAGTCAGAGTCACGTGCACACCTGGAGACTGTCTAAGCGTATCTGAGCAAACAAAGTGAGAGGGTGATTTGGGGGGTGGAGGGAGATGGGTGTGTATGAGAGAGTGCTGGCGAGTACTTCTCCCACACAAGCACACCTACTCAAGAAGAGACAACAGGTCGTAGCGGCTGGGCGTGGCCATGGGCTGGAAATGATTTCATGCGCTTCGATCTACTTGTTTAAATGGTTCAAATGGCTCTGGGCACTATGGGACTTGACTTCTGAGGTCATCAGTCCCCTAGAACTTAGAACTACTTAAACCTAACTAACCTAAGGACATGACACACATCCATGCTCGAGGCAGGATTCGAACCTGCGACCGCAGCAGCAGCGCGGTTCCAGATTGAAGCGCGTAGAACCGCTCGGTAACTCCGGCCGGCCTACTTGTTTAGTTATCTCTTGAAGGAGAATGGCCAGAGTTGTAATATTTCCCAGCTTTAGTTTTCAGATACACTGGCTAGTAGTTTTTTCCGCTTTGTCACCTTCCTGAATAAGTATTCTTGCTTCATAGTGCGTGATACCACAACGACGGCACCTCTTTCCAAATGACGTCACTTTGCTGCATTGGCGACAGACGGCTTAGTCCCGCAGACTAGAGCCTTGTGCAACAGTTTTCCTTTCAAAAATGGTTCAAATGGCTCTGAGCACTATGGGACTTAACATCTATGGGCATCAGTCCCCTAGAACTTAGAACTACTTAAACCTAACTAACCTAAGGACATCACACAACACCCAGTCATCACGAAGCAGAGAAGTTTTCCTTTCCCTGGCTTGTTGCGCTGTCAGGTAAGCTGTCTTAGTTTTTATCCTGCTATGCCAAGTACTGTACATTATTCAGCGGCGTAAGAAAACCCAATTAGAATATCCACCTAATACGATGTATGACCAATTTCGGTATCCACAACAGTCCACATGCTCCTGGAAGCCAAGAACAGTTATATGCCGGGTAGCCAACTTAACGTTTCAGTGCAAATATCTCTGAAACAAAAACAGATATTGAAAACCGACTTTCACTGGTATGAATAAACACCCCGTATTGTTTCTTACGCAATCAATAACATGAAAAATTACTGGAAGAATGGCGTTGGTTGCATCGCAATACGTCAGTTACATTCCAAGAAATTGCAAAGCGAAGTTGACGCTTGAAATTCGAAACGCGCCGCCATTGCACATCTCGAGCTGCAAGCGTGAACTCCACTTTGCTCATAATTACAATGTGATTGACGTACGTAATCTTACTTTCACTGCTGTCACGAAGGCTGAAAGTGGGTTTCCTGCCACAAATGTTGATATGTGGGGATCACGCTTGCATCTCGAGAAATGCAATAGCGGTGCGTTTCGTTTATATCAGGTTTCAACTTTGCTTTGGAGTTTCTTCGGATATAATTGACGTATTGCAATGCAGCCTACGCCATTCTTATTTTGATTTTTCATGTTACTGATTGCGTAAGAAATAATATGGGTTATTCATTAAAAAAAAATTGCGTAGAAACTTATATTTGCTTTCGTTTTACAATGTCTCGTTTTATTTACTTTTATGTGTACCTGCTTTACACTAATACCCCTGAAAGTCGTTTTTCACTATCTGTTGTTGTATCAGAGGCATTTGCGCTGAAACGTTTAAGTGGGCCACCCTGTATAAAGGAGAACAATGGGATTATGTAACAATTATCGCAAAAGGCCTGGTACGTTCATTGAGAAATGCTACTGACAAGTAGTATGATTTTAATTTTTTTTACATGTACTTACAGCGTAACAGCTCAGTAACATTCTTTCGTGAACACTGAGTTCTCTAGTCCGGCAAAAATCTGTACAGTCACTGTCGACGCCATCAGCTTCGTATCAGATGTAATACTCTCTTTTATGCACCTATAATAATGTTTCGTTTGCCTTCTACTACTACGTTCAGCAGATAAAAAATTCCCAGAAATGCTGTATGTCATAACTCTAACTACAATACCTACAGATAGGCCTGTAGGTTTACGGTTATTGTCGTGGACTCACCTCCTAAGTAGGTATACACAATTTTCCTGCCATGTGAGAGTTTAACACCCAAAATATCAATAGGTCAACAGCACACAATCATCACAGATGTAGTGGCGATTCGAAATATTTCTCCGTGTAATAGAGCAGTGACTTACAGATATTGCAGAAGACAAGATCCGGAAATAATATGTCAGTAAAAGTGTGCTCATCCCTTTTAACCAACATATTTTCACCTTCTCTCACTCTACCCCCACCCCATCCCCCGCCCGCAGCGCCACACCCCCTCCTCCTCTTTCCTCCGACTTTGGGTCACACTGACGGGAAACGGAATAACGTAATACCGTATAAAAATACGTAAAATATTCTGAACACTTAGAGTGAGATCCTTCTTGTTTTCGTATCATTTAATAACTCGTTGATGTCAGCGACACTGGACGATATCAATAATCTAACTGATATTAACTTAATATTTAACGTGAAATTGTCTTTTTGTCGGTGGAAATGATAATCAAACATGAAATTTAGCTTATTTCGTCATGCTTAAGAACCGATTAAATCTCACGAAAAACTGAAACTAACTTTATAGTTTCTCTGAGGATGGGAGTCGTTGGAATAAGCCACTTATACTTGTTAGCGTACTGGTATGTTGGTGTTCTTAACGTGGAAGACAGAATTAAGTCTCGAAGCGTCAGTCAACTAAAATGATAAACAAAATATTGTGGCCATAACGTTTTATATTCCATAATTTACAGGTATTTGCCTTGTGATATTACACGGTAAATCGTAATTGACTGTTTAAATACTTCGGGCCCTCGTATTGTTCAAATGTTCAAATGTGTGTGAAATCTTATGGGACTTAACTACTAAGGTCATCAGTCCCTAAGCTTACACACTACTTAACCTAAATTATCCTAAGGACAAACACACACACCCATGCCCGAGGGAGGACTCGAACCTCCGCCGGGACCAGCCGCACAGTCCATGACTGCAGCGCCTTAGACCGCACGGCTAATACCGCGCGGCTCGTATTGTTAATAGTACAGTAAAGACCACGAGCGTTTTATTTTTATATGTCATAACCCAGTGGAGGGCCTAGATTCACATTTAGATGACTCTTCACAATAGATGACTATGCTTCTAATCTACAGTCTGCAAGTTCGTGTTAGGCATTGCCATAAACAATAATGGGGCTGTCACAAATGATTACTGTTAAGTAAATTGGGTTGCGTGTATAATTAAATTCAATGCTTAAGCAGTTTGAAATGTTGTCTGAAGACTTACTTGGGTATAAAAGTTTTTTAGACGTACCTACCATTACGTATACACTATATGATCAAAAGTATCCGGACACCCACCAAAACATATGTTTTTCATATTAGGTGCATTGTGCTGCCACCTACTACCAGGTACTCCATATCAGCGACCTCAGTAGTCACTAGACATCGTGAGAGAGCAGCATGGGGAGCTCCGCGGAACTCACGGACTTCGAACGTGGCCAGCTGATTGGGTGTCACTTGTGTCATGCGTCTGTACGCGAGATTCCCACATTCCTAAACATTCCTAGGTCCACTGTTTCCACGAAACGTAATGGATTGGCTTCACAGTCCTGACCTGAATCCTATAGAATACCTTTGGGATGTTTTGGAACGCCGACTTCGCACCAGGCCTCACCGACCGACATCGATACCTCTCCTCAGTGCAGCACTCCGTGGAGAATGGGCTGCCATTCCCCAAGAAACCTTCCAGCACCTAATTGAGCGTATGCCTGCGAGAGTAGAAGATGTCACCAAGGCTAAGGGTGGGCGAACACCAAACTGAATTCCAGCATTACCGATGGGGGGTGCCACGAACTTGTAAGTCATTTTCAGCCACGTGTCTGGATACTTTTGATCACATAGTGTATGTATCCCGCTGTGTCAAGCATCATATTTGCATTGGGCCACACTGATTAATAATCACTGTAGGAATGTGAAGGTTAGCACGCCATAAGAGAGTGACAAGGCTTATACAGATTAAAAGTGAAACTCATATCTTGACTCGAACACGAGACACTTCGTTTAACCGCCTTGCCTAGTACGGCTAATTTGGCCAGTAACTTCTTCCAACTGGTGTATACAACAGATATTACAGAATGGCGCGTTTACAGAGGCGGGGTAACAACCTAGCTTACAAAACGTAATATGTCGTCTTTATGCAATGGTTGAAATCTTTGCCATATAGGAAAAAGAAGATATTTTCATGCAGCTAGATAGTCGTTACTACTAGTTCCCTCTCGCACTGAAATAGGGATGAGTTGAAGTACTGCATATTCCTCGGGACAGAGAAACTGTGTCTGATAGATTACACGTCTGCTCAGTCAAATAAATACGGCAGTGTCTCTTGTGAGGCTGCGACACGCGGTAAAATGGTGTTGAAAGTTGTCTTTATGCCCTGGCTTTGTCTGCTTCGCACTGAAGCGAACGAGCCCATCCATAGCGCCTGCCTCTAGTCCCTTAGCGTCCTTTTTTCTTCATAATTTCCCTTTTATTTCTTATTTTCGATCGTCTCGCGTTTAATAATTCGTCATGGCGGCTGCGGCGGCAGCTCGGGGTGACACACTGCCGGTGATTGATGAAAGTATCCGCCGCCAACAGTGGCTCCATCTCGTGCCGGGATAATTAATGCCCCATTATCAAAGCTACCTTCTATTAAGAAGGAACAATGCTTTCCAGTTGTAATTTACCATCTAACTTTCAAAACATACGACAGCTTATTACAGACCCGCTTTATTATCCGAGAGCGAAAAAATTCTACGAAACTGAATCAAGTGGGGTGAATTAGAGAGAAGAAGAATTAAAACGAAAAGTTTTAGTCCGAATGCCCTCGCATTTATGGGTGCAAAGGATTTCTTGTGGTCCGTGACTCTGGAAGCGAAGTTAGGTCAAGGTACTAATGGAAGCAAGCATTCCTTACAGCGTACGATATGTTACTGTCTGCCTGAGGCAGCCCTATGGGAGTACGTTAAAACGTCGAAGAAACTAGATGGACGTGAGGGAAACCAAAGTTTGCAGCGGTAATGGTAAAGATGTGGCGTTGGAAACATTATATCTCCAGCTGCTCAATATCGAATAGCATTGAACATAAGAGCTACACGTATCCTCCGTCCTATTCTCAGCTGTCGACTATTTTTCTTTTAAAATATTTGTTCTTATGCTAAAAACAGTCTGTCTCCTCTCCTGTTATAGGATGTACATACGTAGCAGCACTACTAATGAAAATGAAGCCATTTATTAAAAAAACGTGAATTCTAATGAATGTTATCACAAGACTTAACGATCCAAATAAAGTTTTTTGAACTCAAGAGAGCATCCAAAGGGTCATGTAAAATAACTACATAAACATTGGCCATTAAAATTGCTACACCACGAATACGACGTGCTACAGACGCGAAATTTAACCGACAGGAAGAAGATGCTCTGATATGCAAATGATTAGCTTTTCAGAGCATTCAAACAAGGCTGGCACCGGTGGCGACACCTACAACGTGCTGACATGAGGAAAGTTTCCAACCGATTTCTTATACACAAACAGCAGTCGACCGGCGTTGCCTGGTAAAACGTAGTTGTGCTGCCTCGTGTAAGGAGCAGAAATGCGTATCATCACGTCTCCGACTTAGATAAAGATCGGATTCTAGCCTATCGCGATTGCGGTTTATCGTATCGCGACATTGCTGCTCTCGCTTGTCGAGATTCAATGACTGTTAGCAGAATATGGAATCGGTGGGTTCAGAAGGACAATACGGAACGCCGTGCTGGATCCCAACGGCCCCGTATCACTAGCAGTCGAAATGACGGGCATCTTATGCGCATGGCTGTAACGGATCGTGCAGCCACGTCTCGATCCCTGAGTCAACAGATGAGGACGTTTGCAAGACAACAACCATCTGCACGAACAGTTTGACGACATTTGCAGCAGCTTGGACTATCAGCTCGGAGACCATGGCTACGGTTACCCTTGACGCTGCATCACAGACAGGAGCGCCTGCGATGGTGTACTCAACGACGAACGTGGGTGCACGAATGGCAAAACGTCATTTTTTCGGATGAATCCAGGTTCTGTTTACAGCATCATGATGGTCGCATCTGTGTTTGGCGATATCGCGGTGAACGCACATTGGAAGCGTGTATTCGTCATCGCCATACTGGCGTATCACCCGGCGTGATGGCATGGGGTTCCACTGGTTACACGTCTTGGTCACCTCTTGTTCGCATTGACGGCACTTTGAACAGTGGATGTTACATTTCAGACGTGTTACGATCCGTGGCTCTACCCTTCATTCGATCCCCTCGAAGCCCTACATTTCAGCAGGATAATGCACGACCGCATGTTGCAGGTCCTGTACGGGCCTTTCTGGAGACAGAAAATGGCCAGCACATTCTCCAGACCTCTCACCAATTAAAAACGACTGGTCAATGGTGGCCGAGCAACTGGCTCGTTACAATACGCCAGTCACTACTCTTGATGAACTGTGGTATCGTGTTGAAGTTGCATGGGCAGCTGTACCTGTACACGTTATCAAGCTCTGTTTGACTCAATGCCCAGGCGTATCAAGGCCCTTATTACGGCCAGAGGTGGTTGTTCTGAGTACTGATTTCTCAGGATCTATGCACGCAAATTGCGTGAAAATGTATTCACATGCCAGTTCTAGTATAATATATTTGTCCAATGAATACCCGTTTATCATCTGCACATCTTCTTGGTGTAGCAATATTAATGGCCAGTAGTGTATTTACAAGTCGACGGTAATTTAAGGGCACCGTTGATGCTTCAGAAGAACAAAAAACTGAAAGTTTGCACAACTATTCAATAGACTTAATGAACTACACATTAAAAAGTGCGTTGAAGGCCGAAAATATTATAAACACATGAAGACGACACAGATACAATGAGTTCATTAAGGGATTATGGAAACTGTAGGTTTACTTTAGTCTTCACACGTTGATGGTTGATTCCATCGACAGTACCAAACTATGAAAAATGTTCAAATGTGTGTGAATTCCTATGGGACCAAACTGAAGAGGTCATCGGTTCCTAGACTTACACACTAATTAAGCTAACTTATGCTATGAACAACACACACACCCATGCACGAGGGAGGACTCGAACCTCCGGCGAGAGGGACCGAAACTATGAATATTGGAATTACATTCACGTTGTAAACAGTCATCAGGAGACAAATGATTATAGAAATCAAAAGTAGCAGAATCGATGCATACGGGACATAACCTTTGAAACTATACACTTTAAAGAAGATTGAAACAAATATTAAATCATATGAGAGATATGGAGTGATCGTACATCTATTAACTATGAACTATGGTGTGGCTGAAAATACGTGGATTCAATATTTTGCACATAAATGGGAGGAAGAAAGATTAGGGTTTCATGTCCCGCTGACGATAAGGTCATTATAGTCGGAGCACAATCTCGGATTCGGAAAGGATGCATAAGGGAATTAGGCGCATTGTTTTCGAAGAAAACATACCGAAATTTGCCGTATGCTATTTAGGGTATCAAATCTGCGTGGTTAGATGGAGAACTGATCACTGATGCAAGTCCTGTTCCGTGATCAATGCGCCTCCTGGCTCGGTCCATACACAGAAGCTGCAGCAATGCAACTATAAATGGCATTTATAGAAGGATATTTACACTGCATTTAATTGGCGGTAGGGATTTACACACAATTATTTGGTACAGGATGCTTCAGGAGTAAATTGACATACATGAATTGGTGATAGCATGGACCCATTTGAGGGGAAAACGTCACGTCACTAAGTGCTTTATTTTCAACCACTTTGAGAAAGACAGCAATTCAAGGAACAAGAAAACATCTCAAGCACTCATTGCATGACTTTGAAAACCAATAGTCTAAGGTCAGATTAATAAAAACCTATCCCATCGTCTCAGATATATCAACGAATAGAACTCTGGTGAGGCACAGTCTCAAGAAGATATCAGCAACAAATATGCTGCTATTCACAACACGAATTGAAGATGATGGACGGGAGGGATGCAATTCAAAGAGAAGCTGAAACAGATAAGCAAAAACAACTAATCGAAATAATGGATTAACACATACTGAAGGTGTTGGGTATAAAGGAATTAGATACCTAGATGAAGACACAAGTAGATAAAAAATCTACTTGTGTCTAATCCAATACGAAAGATACAGACCAAGTGATGACTTTGGATATTATGTACACCTAATGTAATACACAGTTCATTTATCACTAAGATATCAAAACTGAATTCTATATCACAAAAAAAAAATGATTAAAAAAATTTTGAAGTAAGAATAAGAGATCCACACTCATCATTACGTACGCACCAATGCACCAGGATACCCAATAAACTCCTCAGAAATTGCAAACATTTAGGATGGAACTGGAAGTGACTACTTAAGTTTCTAGGAATCGTTCATTTGTTATGTTACATCAACTTTGAATAAGTGAATTGTCAAGTTATAAATGAAATCCATAGCACAGAATAGAACTAACACTAAAGGCAAGAGATTATTAGAGTAGTGTAAGAAATTCGAAATGACAACAAATTTCCAAAAGAAACCCAAAAAGCAGACAAGGTCGAAGTCGACAAATCAGTTACTCGATGGATTCTTGACCGACCATGTCGGAGTTAATTACGATAACTTAAAAGAGATTGAAGGCATACAGGTATTTGAAAATGGGCTTCGAGCAGAAGACCCCCCGCAAAGCCCAGACTCCTTTTTGCAGCGTCTACTATTGGAGTTTGTGGAGCATTTTTTCTGGTGCTGTCACACTAATAAAGCAATCCTTAATGAAGTTTGCACCTCTTCTTTGAATCTAATATGTCGTTAATCGGAGTGATGTTACGCCTACAGGCAGACTGTGCAATAAGGAACATTCACTGTGCTGTGAAGAAGCCTTCCAGAAAACTCGTTGTCTTGTTGGCATAATTCGTAAAAAAAGAAAAAGCTGCCTTTTACAATCTGACTCACAGATGATTATACTCTTAGCTCATGGAGCTCCCATATTTTGATGATCTAGTACCGTTTTTGAACTAGAGTTATAATATAAAAATTGGGTACATCTCGGTTTACTTTTGACGATCACGACTGTGGATAGTTCCAATGACAACCTTTAGTTCAGGGAAATTGTAGGCACCAAAGTGAATCCGTGTTTGAGCATAATGTTAGCAGTACATTCGAACATGATGAAGCTAAACCACTTGAAAGCTCAAAAAGTTAATATTTCTTTCGTGAGATAGTGAGACGTTTCTTCTTTGCTCAGTCAGACGTGCCACTGGCTGGATTCATGAGACATCCGACCAATCGTTCATTTATAGAACTCATTACAAATGAATTATTGAATCGAAGTAGCATATTTTTAAGTCTTTGGTGGAATATATGCAGTGGTGAACATTGTGTCTGGCCGGGATATAACCTGGATACCTTGCTACTCGCAGGCGGCGTTCAGATGAGCGATCCTCAAGGCCATCACAAAGCTTCCCCTTGCGACTGTTTCCTGTCGTACAGGTGTATCGAGCTCTCCGTTATAACGGCAATCTCTCAGGTGTTAGCCTGGCAAAATCACTAGGAGCTCTGGGAGCTTGAAGTTTACAGTCGGCGAGTCAGATGTGCTCGGATGCTACAACTGGTTGTGCACTACCTGTGTAAAGCAGGTATCCGGTTCCGACACTTCGGCAGTTCCAAAATATTTACCTCTAAAGTGTTCAGTTATGGACATAAATAGCAGCTGCACGGTAAGCTGTCCTTGTAAACAGACAAAACGCTTCTTTATTCCTATTTCGTGACGTATAAAGGTTCTCGTTTCAGTTCCCAGTAGTAGATCAGGTTTTTGACACTGATTTGGTGGTGTTGGTACATAGTTTTTGTGCTTTACTAGTAACACTATTAGCTGAAATCTCTTAGTATTCGTGCAACATTTTTAACTATGGAGTTCTACTCTATGGATGCGATGAACATTTGAATAAGTGATGAATAAGTGGTGAACATTGTGTCTGGCCGGGATATAACCTGGATACCAATACTTGCTACTCGCAGGCGGCGTTCAGATGAGGAATCCTCAAGGGCCATCACAAAGCTTCCCCTTGCGACTGTTTCCTGTCCTACAGATGAATCGAGCTCTCCGTTATAACGGCAATCTCTCAGGTGTTAGCCTGGCAAAAGCACTAACAGCTCTGGGAGCTTGAAGTTTACAGTCGGCGAGTCAGATGTGCTCGGATGCTACAACTTGTTGTGCACTACCTGTGTAATGCAGGTATCTGGTTCCGACACTTCGGCAGTTCCAAAATTTTTACCTCTAAAGTGTTCAGTTATGGACATAAATAGCAGCTGCACGGTAAGTTGTCCTTGTAAACAGACAAAACGCTTCTTTATTCCTATTTCGTGACGTATAAAGGTTCTCGTTTCAGTTCCCAGTAGTAGGTCAGGTTTTTGACACTGATTTGGTGGTGTTGGTACATAGTTTTTGTACTTTACTAGTAACGCTATTAGCTGTAATCTCTTAGTATTCGTGCAACATTTTTAACTATGGAGTTCTACTCTATGGGTGCGATGGACATTTGAATAAGTGAGCTCCAAATGTTAGAAGGTATCAAGCACACTGGACAAAAAATTAACAGAGCCTCTAGCCGTGATAATGAACTCAACTGGACGAGGAAGAGACTACTCAAGAATGCTATACGCAGGTGAAACCACTCCTGTAGAGCTACCATATTGCGGGGATTTTTATTGTTGAATTTCACTCACTGTTCCAAATAGTCCTAGACTTTCCTATGGAATTAAGAGAAGGTGATTTAGTGGGTCATTTGAGTTGCCATAGGGTACCCGAGTGTTCACCAAACTAGCAACGTATATATGCAGCCCTCGGAACTGCTCTTGTCGCACTGAAAGACGATGGTGTTCACAGCACACTCATCATGAATCCATACTCCATACATATTGTAAAAATAGATGTACCTATATATGTGTGTACGTACTTTCCATATCTTCCTCTAAGCCGCTGAAATGATTTGAAAGAAATTTCGTACAACTATTATTTGCAATCTGGTAAGGGCCACCTACTCATCAAAGGGGCGGCGGTGAGCCTGAAAAAGCAGTGTATCTCAGGACACGCGAATACCCATACTTGAGTAAGCCAGTGTATAACAATGAGAGCACTTAGTGACTTGCAACAAATTTTACACATAATTTCAAACCTTTAAGAAACTTTTTCTCACTGACAATCCCCACAAAATGATGAAAGCAGAAAAGGTTATGCTTACTACATTTTTGTGGTGCATTCATAACAACTGCGGCATGAAACTTGACGTTTTAATTTATTACTTCTTTACAACTCACTGTATTCGCACCAAATTTTTCTGACTGTATTCACATATACCTCTGAATGTAAGAGAACAGTTATATCATTGTACAACACATAGGTCAGGAGAAACGATGTCATAAAATTTGAGCTGCGTGAAAATGAAAGTGCAGGGTGAAATTCGTTAGAAATGCAGTGCAGAAATATGTGTACAAATACGTGTGAAATATATTTGTTATGTGCATACACGAGAAAAGCCACGGGTAAAAAGCTCTGTCTAACCCGTGGAAGAAACTGAATTAAATTTGGTACCTATGTTAGTTACAACCTGGAAAGAAATACTGTAGGGGTAATAGGGTGATACCATGGAGAAAGAAGGTGGGAGGAGGGGATGAACAGACAGTGAGGATGAAGGAAGAGGTGGACACATACATGGGGAAGGAGGAAATGGACAGAGACTGGGCAGGAGGACGAGGAGGAGATGTACGGAGAGGGGAAGAGGGGGACATAGAGAGAGAGAGAGAAAGAGAGAGAGAGAGAGAGAGAGAGAGAGAGAGAGAGAGAGAGAGAGAGAGAGACAAGAGAGGGTGAGAGACAAGAGAGGGTGAGTTGGGCAGAGAAAGAAAAGAAAACGACATGGACTGAGACAAAGGTAGGAAGAAATAGGCAACCATAGGAGGAAGGAGAAAGAGTTGAGCAGAGAGAGGGGGAAGAGAAAATGGACAGAGAAAGGGAAGTGGAAGAGATGGACAGAGAGAGGGGAGAGGAGGAGATGGACAGAGAGAAGGGAGAGGAGGAAATGAAAAGGGAGAGGGGTATGAGATGGACAGAGAGAGGGGAGACAAATTCAGAAACAAAATTATGAACACGAGATCTGAAGTAAGAGAAAGAAAGAAAACAGGCAAAATATGGGAAGAGCAGAGGAAACAGGAACATAGCCAAAGAATGAAGAGGGTTTGGGAAGAAAAAAAGAAGAAGGAAACAACAAAAAATGAATAATCTTGTAACATTCAAGTTAATCACTCTCCTGGAGCCAAAAATGTGTGATAATACTAACAATAATGAATGGGAAAAATTATTACCAAAAATCTCAAAAAGTACTTTAAAATTTCTAATGGGAACCCCTATTTTTACTGCAGAATCAGATTCTACATAAAAAAAACTACGTACATTTTGTCTTAAACATTTGTTTTGATTCTTGGTAGTTGGCGCTGTAATTCAAGAAAATCCATGTTCTCATTTTTGCGTGGAAAACGGTTACGAATAAATAAAAAATACTTAATTACTTCGTATATTTTGATTCGCTAAAACTAAAACTCTCCCTCTCCCCCTATTGGGTGGGGTTTGAAAGAGAGGACTTAAGAGTTTTACAAATGTTCACCCAAATACTGTATTAATTGTTTCCGCGGATTGGGATAAGTTTTGTTTGTTTCGTGGTCATGAGGCCACACAACTTTTAATTATCAAACAAATCATCTGACTAGCTAACTATCTAACAAAACATCCTACTTACTAACGAGTGAAATCATTAACTAACAGAGTAAACAAAGTAAAAGACTAACAAAAATATGCCTTTGATGTTCCCTGGCAGAGGCGAGGACACAAATCTAAGAATGGAGTTGCAACGGCAACAAGTGTTGACACAGGAAAAGTCCTGGACCTTGAGATTTTGACAAAATATTGTTAAGGATGCAGATGTGCTGGCGTGGACAGAGAGAGAGTAGAAACTCATAAGCCAAACTGTGGAAAAAATTATGAGGGATTTTCTTGAATTACAGCGGCAATGACAAAGAATCGAAACAAATGTTTAAGACAAAATGTACGTGGTTTTTCATGTAGAATCTAATTCTGTAATAAAAAATGGAGGTTCCCATGTGAAATTTTAAAGTTGCCTCGCGCCCCACTCCCAGAGGCCTGGGGTGACGGGCTAATTTTAGCACCAGCAGATGTCCCCCTCGAAAATAAACAACTTTCGATTCTACGCATTTTTTTCGTGTGAAGCTTATTTTTTGAGTTATTCCGGTTTGTCAACTTAAAATTTACACCCTGTATACAGGGTGAGTCACCTAACATTACCGCTGGATGTATTTCGTAAACCACATCAAATACTGAAGAATCGATTCCACAGACCGAACTTGAGGAGAGGGGCTAGTGTAATTGGTTAATACAAACCATAAAAAAATGCACGGAAGTATGTTTTTTAACACAAACCTACGTTTTTTTAAATGGAACCCCGTTAGTTTTGTTAGCACATCTGAACATATAAACAAATACGTAATCATTGCCGTTTGTTGCATTGTAAAATGTTAATTACATCCGGAGATATTGTAACCTAAAGTTGACGCTTGAGTACCACTCCTCCGCTGTTCGATCGTGTGTATCGGAGAGCACCGAATTACGTAGGGATCCAAACGGAACGGTGATGGAGCTTAGGTACAGAAGAGACTGGAACAGCACATTACGTCCTCATACTAACACCTTTTTATTAATCTTTTTCACTGACACACATGTACATTACCATGAGGGGTGAGGTACACGTACACACGTGGCTTCCGTTTTCAATTACGGAGTGGAATAGGGTGTGTCCCGACATGTCAGGCCAATAGAAGTTCAATGTGGTGGCCATCATTTGCTGCACACAATTGCAATCTCTGGGGTAATGATTGTCGTACACGGCGCAGTAAACCTGGTGTAATGTCGCCGCAGGCTGCCACAATATGTTGTTTCGTATTCTCTGGGGTTGTAGGCACATCACGGTACACATTCTCCTTTAACGTACCCCACATAAAGAAGTCCAGAGGTGTAAGATCAGGAGAACGGGCTGGCCAATTTATGAGTCCTCCACGTCCTATGAAACGCCCGTCGAACATCCTGTCAAGGCTCAGCCTAGTGTTAAAATAGGAATGTGCAGGTGCACCATCATGCTGATACCACATACGTCGACGCGTTTCCAGTGGGACATTTTCGAGCAGCGTTGGCAGATCATTCTGTAGAAACGCGATGTATGTTGCAGCTGTTTGGGCCCCTGCAATGAAGTGAGGACCAATGAGGTGGTCGCCAATGATTCCGCACCATACATTTACAGTCCACGGTCGCTGTCGCTCTACCTGTCTGAGCCAGCGAGGATTGTCCACGGACCAGTAATGCATGTTCCGTTGATTCACTGCCCCGTGGTTTGTGAAACCCGCTTCATCGTTGATCGGTAAACAGGTAGAACTGCAACGCATTCTCTGTTAATGCCCATTGACAGAATTGCACTCGATTATTAAAGTCATCACCATGTAATTGCTGATGTAGCGACACATGAAACGGGTGAAAGCGGTGACGATGCAGTATGCGCATGACAGTACTTTGACTCAGTCCATCGGCTCTCGCAATGTCCCGTGTACTCATGTGTGGGTTCATGGCAACAGCAGCTAACACACCAACTGCACCCGCTTCTCCTGTGACGGGCCTGTTACGGACCCGTTTGCGTGCTACGACCATACCTGTTGCATACAGTTGGCGGTAGATGTTTTGCAATGTGCGGCACGTTGGATGCACTCTGTCCGGGTACAGTTCTGCATACACCCTGCAGGCTTCAGCTGCATTTCGTCGACACTCGCCATAGATGAGTATCATTTCCGCCTTTTCAGAGTTCAAATACACCATGGTCACAGTTCCTACAACACTACACTATCACAGACGTCTGGTAACACGATGTACTACGGTTGGTCTGCGTGCGGAGACGAATGCAGAATAACAATAGCAGCAAGCGCTACATGTGGACACTGCGACAGCTAGACCAAACCACAACAGTGCACTACAGCCACACTCGTAAACACGGTCGTCATCGTAAACATGTCCCTGCAGATGCTGCTCGCCGACCGTGGCCCGTGTTTGTTACAACACGCAACTGAACGTCGGAGGTTTCAAGCGTCAACTTTAGGTTACAATATCTCCGGATGTAATTAACATTTTACAATGCAACAAACGGTACTGATTACGTATTTGTTTATATGTTCAGATGTGCTAACAAAACTAACGTGGTTCCATTTTAAAAAAACGTAGGTTTGTGTTAAAAAACATACTTCCATGAATTTTTGTATGGTTTGTATTAAACAATTACACTAGCCCCTCTCCTCACGTTCGGTCTGTGGAATCGGTTCGTCAGTATTTGATGTGGTTTACGAAATATATCCAGCGGTAACGTTAGGTGACTCACCCTGTATACTTTCGCGTAGACGGATTTCACAGAAAATAACAAATATTTTATTTCTGCGTTTTCGGCTTATGATTAGAATCCTGCCACAGAATCTGAACTTGCAATAACGATAAACAAGGCTCAAGGGCAGAGAGGGGAAAGAGGGGGATGAGATGGACAGAGGGGTGGGAGGAGCGGTTGATGGAAAGTGAGAGGGGGAAGGAGGAAGAGATGACCAAAGAGAGAGGAGGAGGAGATCAAGACGCATACCGAATTCCCATACATATTAAAAACGTCTGCTTTCTCTTTTCCTTCTTTTCCATTTAACCATTCTGAGCCACAGCAACGTGTGGCTAGGTAGAGTTACTTTTGTACTAAGATCTTCTATTCTTTTCTGTTATTAGTGACTTTTCAATTATAATTTCAGAGGAAGCTCCTCGCAAGAAGGCACTGAACAAAATGGTTCATGAGCTAGTTGGCAGCACTTGGGAAATGGCGTGCATCGGTGAAACTACTAGTGTGGACAGGCACAACGGCTAGAGACTGTGTCGCGCACAAGCCGCCTTAAAGATTAAAGTTAATGGTGACAAGACGCAAGTAGCGGAAAATGTTTCGTGATAGTTAACATTCTCTGTCAGTCTAAGATTGTAGTTGGGGAGTACTGTAAAACTCTTCGCGCTGAAAAACAACGGTATAGTGAATAATACCAATTAGATGCAGTCGAACTGCACTGCTGTGCTGTCTGGAGGAGAACCGACAATGAAATTACAAGCGAAATTGTTGAACACATAAAAGACTGCACTGAAAAGAATACTTGCTATATACAAACTACCCAATTATGGTGACACTCACTGGTATTCGGAGAGTGATAGAGGCTCTCTGTCTTGCTGCAAATGATCCTGAAATGATAAACTTGCTTATTTTAAACTTTAATGGCACAAATATAACAAGTAATGCACATAGTATCTAGTAGTGACTGCATTATGTGATGCAATAACGGGTTTTTGAGAATTACTATTTATTTTTATTCAGCCTGTATAACTTCTATTCAAATGGTGATTTCCCCAACAACTAACAACAACATTAATAACAACGATGATGTGATAGTGCAAACACAGTTCCGATGAAGAGGATGGATCTGTTTTCGACACCCACAGTGACACAAAGTTTTAACTTGTCTCAAATTTCTACGATACCGACATCGATAAGAATACTTCATATGCCACAATTTTGTGACGCTTCAGTTCATAGTAGTTTCAGAAGACTGATTTTTCCCCACTGATTCGGTGGTGCTGCCGGCCGGGGTGGCCGAGCTGTTCTAGGCGCTACAGTCTGGAACCGCGCGACCGCTACGGTCGCAGGTTCGAATCCTGCCTCGGGCATGGATGTATGTGATGTCCTTAGGTTAGTTAGGTTTAAGTAGTTCTAAGTTCTAGGGGACTGATGACCTCAGCAGTTGAGTCCAATGTGCTCAGAACCATTTGAACCATTTTGAATCGGTGGTGCTGATCCAGAATTTCAATGCTTGTTATTGGTACTATTAGTGAATTTCTCTTTGCTGTGGTGCAACGCTTTCTCGAAAGTAGGCTAGAGATTGACGATTCAAAAGTGTTATAGAACAAAAAGGAATTTAAATTAATTGAAAAATAAGAAACGAAAACTAAACATATTGAGTATATCATTCAATAGGTGAAGTTTCTGTTGAGAACATTCTGAACATATCTAGTATCTCAATTTGACCTAATTGGTCTTTCGGCTCGATGATAGGACGTGAATTTTTCGGTAGGTGGACTTCATTTATTGCTACACGGGCAATTCTGGATAAAACGGCGGTAAGGCGTCCCCACCGCACGTAAGCGATACTGAAATAGTTTGGCGGCCAGCGAAGGACAAAAAGGGCGGGCAGCCGCAGTGTGGCTCGAGTTTCCTGGGGTTGTCGGCCGCGCGCCACGCCGCCCTACTTCAAGCTGCACTGCTTACACCCAGACCGACACTCATTTGCTGCGTTTACATACAAACAAAACTCAGGAAGAGGAAAATCAAAAGTTAGGAACAGATTTCCACTGATGAGTTTAGGATGGAAAGTCATAAGGTTTTAATAATCACCTCGAAAAAACAAGCGGTGACCATGAAACTTGGCGATGGTACAATTCCTTTTCGGTATATCCACCCTCCAATGCAACACGTTTTCTTCTGCCATGGAAGACTAGGTCGAGGTCTTTGTATCAGAAGTACTAACAATCGCAACACACAAGACGTACACTACTGGCCATTATAATTGCAACACCAAGAAGATATGCAGATGATAAACGGGTATTCATTGGACGAATATATTATACTAGAACTGACATGTCATTACATTTTCACGCAATTTGAGTGCATAGATCCTGAGAAATCAGTACCCAGAACAACCACCTCTGGTCGTAATAACGTAATAATGGGCATTCAGTAAAAATGGGCATTCAGTAAAAATTCAGTAATTCAACGTAATAATGGGCATTCAGTCAAACAGAGCTTGGATGACGTGTACAGGTACAGCTGCCCATGCAGCTTCAACACGATACCACAGTTCATCAAGAGTAGTGACTGGCGTATTGTGACGAGCCAGTTGCTCGGCCACCACTGACCATACGTTTTCAATAGGTGAGAGATTTGGATATTGTGCTGGCCAGGGCAGCAGTCGAACATTTTCTGTATCCAGAAAGGCCCGTACAGGACCTGCAACATGCGGTCGTGCATTATCGTGCTCAAATGTAGGGTTTCGAGGGGATCGAATGAAGGGTAGAGCCACGGGTCGTGACACATCTGAAATGCTACGTCCACTGTTCAAAGTGCCGTCAGTGCAAACAAGAGGTGACCGAGACGTGTAACCAGGGGCACCCCATACCATAACGGCGGGTGATACGCCAGTATGGCGATGTCGAATACACACTTCCCATGTGCGTTCACCGCGATGTTGCCAAACACGGACGCGACCATCATGATGCTGTAAACAGAACCTGAATTCTTCCGAAAAAATCACGTTTTGCCATTCATGCACCCAGGTTCGTCGTTGAGTACACCATCGCAGGCGTTGTGATGCAGCGTCAAAGGTAACTGCAGCCACGGTCTCCGAGCTGATAGTTCATGCTGCTGCAAACGTCGTCGAACTGTTCGTGCAGATGGTTGTTGTCTTGCAAACGTCCCCATCTGTTGACTCAGGGATCGAGACGTGGCTTCACGATCCGTTACAGCCATGCGGATAAGATGCCTGTCATCTCGACTGCTAGTGATACGAGACCGTTGGGATCCAGCACGGTGTTCCGTATTACCCTCCTGAACCCACCGATTCCATATTCTTCCAACAGTTATTCGATCTAGACCAACGCTAGCAGCAGTGTAACGATACGATAAACCGCTATCGCGATAGGCTACAATCCGATATTTATCAAAGTCGGAAACGTGATGGTACGCATTTTTCCTCCTCACACGAGGCATCACAACAACGTTTAACCAGGCAACGCCGGTCAACTGATGTTTGCTAATCATTTGCATATCACAGCATCTTCTTCCTGTCGGTTAAATTTCGCGTCTGTAGCACGTCATCTTCGTGGTGTAGCAATTTTAATGGCCAATAGTGTATATATTGCTGAGAGGGACATTACAGCGACACCCATTGATCAATGTATAGAACATAAACATTGTAAGAGGAACAGCCAAAACATACACATTCACGAAATCCACAGTATCACCCAATACATATGCGTGACTATTGGTAAAGCAGAGAAAATACAAATTCTCACACGTAAATAATACATAGTACAGCCACCAATCACACACATGAGAGCATACCACCGCACTCTCTATGAGTCGATGGCGCGCTTCGCAGCAAGTTTATGGGTACATAGGCTTGCTATAGTGACCAACAGCATAGCTGTGAGGCGTAGATAAAGGTAATGAGGGTGCCAGGGTCATTCCACACCATCTCAACATAGGTGCTATGTGTGGTTTTGGGTGTCTTCCCAATCGACAAAAGGATCAGATATCGGGCTGCATGCTATTGGCTTGATAGGGGAATACATGATAAGATCAGGGAAACAACAGAGGAAGGCGTCAACTAATCACATGGTGGTTGAGTGACTCTCAACGAGAGTGGAGCCAAAGTGATAAAAGGTGTACGGCTTTTTCCCGACCATCAGGGAACCGTTATGGGTGAATCATGCGAATCTCAGCAGTGCAATAGTTCATTTCCTGACTGGAATGGCCCATATCCATCGCACTTACAGAGCCTGTCACTTTCTGCGGAAGGTAACTGCCAGTGCGGAGAACATGGATCCCCTGAACACAGCATGCTGTACTGTGAGCAATACTCACATGCACTGCGAAACGTAACAGGAATCACAACAGATAAACTACAACACACACTCAGGGACTCACACAAATGGGGAAAATCAAATGAACTAAAAGACCAGATCTCCAAGACAGAACACGTTTCTATAAACAGACGACGCCTTGCTGGCATCGTAGCAACGGCAAAGAAAGGACTGGGTTAGTTCAGATAAGGACTCCAGTACTACAGACTCCTCCAACACCGACACGGAGGACTTAACAAACAAAGAAGAATATGTAGTCATCCAATCATAGGAACATGAAACATAGATCAAACCAGAGAGACATGTTTTATCACATGATGGTGGTCAGTAATTCTAGAAGGTGCCATGTTAAACCTGTTACTATAAAAACACAGATTTCTTAGCACATAGCATAAGTTAGAATAAGAATAAACACACGGTAAAAAACATGAGTAGACATAGTACGTAGCATACACAACACATATCAATAGTAATTCTTTATCACATATCATGCAGAAGCGATGTAGTGTGGCTAGTTATTGTACCAGGCGCCACGGTAACACTTGAAAAACGCTCGACTAGAATTAAGTAGACTATCATTTCAACATAACTTAGTAAGTAACCTTGGGAGGTACTGCACAGGGATGCCACGATCCAGATCACATTCCGAGATGTACTCCTTGAGTTGCGCAGGTGAAGGGATCTCTATTAGTCAATCTATCCTATCCTGTTTTATCGTTCTACTTAAATCAGTTTTCTTCTTCTATAATTTCCTTTATCCAGTATTATACAGGGTGAGTCACCTAACGTTACCGCTGGATATATTTCGTAAACCACATCAAATACTGACGAACCGATTCCACAGACCGAACGTGAGGAGAGGGGCTATTGTAACTGTTTAATACAAACCATACAAAAATGCACGGAAGTATGTCTTTTAACACAAACCTACGTTTTTTTTAAATGGAACCACGTTAGTTTTGTTAGCACATCTGAACATATAAACAAATACGTAATCAGTGCCGTTTGTTGCATTGTAAAATGTTAATCACATCCGGAGATATTGTAACCTAAAGTTGACACTTGAAACATTGTCCTCACTTCATTGCAGGGGCCCAAACAGCTGCAACATACATCGCGTTTCTACAGAATGATCTGCCAGCGTTGCTCGAAAATGTCCCACTGGAAACGCGTCGACGTATGTGGTATCAGCATGATGGTGCACCTGCACATTTCGCAATTAACACTAGGCAGACCCTTGACAGGATGTTCGACGGGAGTTTCATAGGACGTGGAGGACGCATAAATTGACCAGCCCGTTCTCCTGATCTTACACCTCTGGACTTCTTTCTGTGAGGTACGTTAAAGGAGAATGTGTACCGTGATGTGCCTACAACCCCAGAGGATATGAAACAACGTATTGTGGCAGCGTGCGGCGACATTACACCAGATGTACTGCGGCGTGTACGACATTCATTACGCCAGAGATTGCAATTGTGTGCAGCAAATGATGGCCACCACATTGAACATCTATTGGCCTGACATGTCGGGACACACTCTATTCCACTCCGTAATTGTAAACGGAAACCACGTGTGTACGTGTACCTCACCCCTCATGGAAATGTACATGTGCGTCAGTGAAAAAGACCAATAAAAAGGTGTTAGCATGTGGATGTAATGTGCTGTTCCAGTCTCTTCTGTACCTAAGGTCCATCACCGTTCCCTTTGGATCCCTACGTAATTCGGCGCTCTCCGATACACACGATCGAACAGCGGAGGAGTGGTACTCAAGCGTCAACTTTAGGTTACAACATCTCCGGATGTAATTAACATTTTACAATGCAACAAACGGCACTGATTACGTATTTGTTTATATGTTCAGATGTGCTAACAAAACTAACGGAGTTCCATTTAAAAAAAACGTAGGTTTGTGTTAAAAAGCATACTTCTGTGCACTTTTTTATGGTTTGTATTAACCAATTACACTAGCCCCTCTCCTCACGTTCGGTCTGTGGAATCGATTCTTTAGTATTTGATGTGGTTTACGAAATATATCTAGCGGTAATGTTAGGTGACTCACCCTGTATATAATATTTTAAAAAGTATAATACAGAAGCCGTTTACACAAAGAAAGAGGATAAAAGATCTCCATAAGGCCCCACGTCCTCGTGGCCCTGCATAGACAATGGAGCCCGAGGCCTCAACTGCGTAGAATGTAAGCCGCGCGCCTGGGACTGTTGATCCCAGATCAGTGGACTGAGTAAAGCTTTACAGTCCATACAAGACATATTAGATGCCGAGCCCTATTTTCAGAAAACGATCCACCTTGATAAACAACTTGTCTTCTTTCGCGACCCTTTCAATAGCTTCCCGCGACGATTCGTCTGGAGGTCTCTATAGTAAGCTCCTGTCATGATTTGCCCCTTGTGAGCATTCTCTGTTAGTGTCCCACCGTGGCAGTCCCAAATAAAACACTCAGCTTTATCTTTTCCGGTGGTGATAAGGTCTTCGCCTACTTCGGTGGTGCTGAATTCACATGTTTTCAGTGCTTGCCTTACCACTTTCTCTCGGAGTAGTAGTGATACATCCATCACTTGCCGATTGTGATTAGCCAGCTAAAGACGTCATCTTCATTGGTTTAACATTTCTGCAACATCTTCACTGCTTCTTCGGTTCGGTGGGTTCTTTGAGTGGATGTGAGCAGTCGCAGAACCCAGAGGGTGGTGACATTTATAATCTTCAAATTATTGTGGAAGATTTTGACATCTAATGCATGAGTGATTTTCACTTTTTAAACTGCCGCCTCGATTTTGACACTCTGGTCTTCGAGCACCAGGTCCTTGCGATTCTCGGTTCTTCATAGAGAGATGGTGCGTCACTTCATTTTTCGTCATTCAAATTTTTTGACCACAATAGAACCATCAGCGCCATCTAACCACAGTATCATATGTAGCTGTGTTGTTGACGAGCACCTCCATCAATTCAGTATGGATTGCTTCAGCATTTTTTGCTTCTAATGTAGTTAACGAATTACTGCACGATATTTAGCGTTATTACTGGGCTAGATCATTTTGATTCGGCTGCTCTAATGATATGCTATAGTCGGTGATATAGAGATTTCCATATCTACCAGGACTGCAGACATTAACTTAAAAGTAAACAACAAATCATTACGTAACTTTATTTTTGTCAAAATAATATTAAAACTTTAAGATTAGTCCTTATACATGCTACACCACGTATCGTGTTTGTTAGTACGCAACGAGCCTGATATTCCTCCCCCTCCTTCACCGCACAAAAAGACACTCTGTCCCGATTAACCATTATTTTTCAAACGAGCACGGAACCTGAGAACCCCACAGCGTTCCAAAATCGACCGAACGCTTTCTGAACGTACTATTTGTACATGACAATCAAAAACAATATACGGAGTGTTCCAAAACTACTCGTCCAAATTAATACGGCAGGCAGAGAACACGAAAACAGATATATTCCGATAAAGAACATGTTGTTTCTGAAGTAATGTTATACTGTTAAGAAACATTTTTTAGTAGTGCTGATGTAGTTTGTTGTGTCGGTGTCACTGACTGAGAATGTGTACTGACATTCAAAACTGCTCTCTGTACGGATGGTTGGCTCTGAGGTCTGCTTGGAAACACACAGATTCATTCGCAACCGACACTGAATTCCAACAACAACGGCGACTCCCCTGTACACACACAGATTCAGGCGCAGTCATTACAGCCTTGTGACAACAGCAGTGAACATGGAGCGGTTTACGTATGCTCAAATGGCTTACTTGCATCTGGTATACGGCTCTGTGAATGGAAATGGACGAACTTCAGTGAGAGAGTATCGACAGCGCTCTCCCCAGCGACAGATTCCATAACACAAAACATCTGAACGTCTGCATCGCCTCAACAGCAACTTTCCGTGCAAATATGCATAATACTGGTTGGAATCGACCAGTCCAAATTCCCGAATACAAGACGAGATTCTGCGACACGTTGAAGGCACTCCATCCACAAGTACACGACGTAGTGCACATAATCTTGGCGTCAGAAATAGCCTTTTGTGGAATGTGTTATCCTTTCCATCTTCAGTGCGTGGCAGCACTAACAGCTGAAGATTTTCTCCAACGCGTGCAGTTCTCACAAAGGTTTTTACAACAGAGTGCCCTGCACTTCTTATTGACAGCCGAGGTCCTGTACACTGGCGAGGCTTCGTTTACTCGTGAAGGCTGATTCAATATCCTCATGTTTGGACACGAGTGAATGCACGAGATAATCGGCCTCGTGCTCATCTGCAGCGATTCTGTGTTAATGTGAGAGCCGGCATTCTCGATGTTAGGTTGGTTGGATGATACATTCTTCCATTCCGCCTTAACGGACGGAGATATCGCATCTTCATGGAACATGAGTTGCCAGAGCTGCTGGTGGAAGTACCTCTGAATGTTAGACAAAGGATGTACTTCCAGCACGGTGGCGCGTCAGCCAACTGCAGCACTATTGTGAGAAATCATCTGAGAGCGTCCTTCGGGAATCGATGGATCGGCCTACGAGGTGCATTCAAGTTCTAAGGCCTCCGATTTTTTTTCTCCGGACTGGAAAGAGATAGAAACATGCGCATTGTTGTAAAATGAGGCCGCGTTCATTGTCGATACGTCCCAGAGATGGCAGCACCATACGGCAGATGGAATTTTACCGCCAGCAGCGAGAATGAGAACTGTTTTAAATACTTAAAATGGCGACGTTTTCCTTACTTGAACAGCGTGCAATCATTTGTTTTCTGAATTTGCGTGGTGTGAAACCAATTGAAATTCATCGACAGTTGAAGGAGACATGTGGTGATGGAGTTAGGGATGTGTAGAAAGTGCGTTCGTGGGTGCGACAGTTTAATGAAGGCAGAACATCGCGTGACAACAAACCGAAACAACCTCGGGATCGCACAAGCCGGTCTGACGACATGGTCGAGAAAGTGGAGAGAATTGTTTTAGGGGATCGCCGAATGACTGTTGAACAGATCGCCTCCAGAGTTGGCATTTCTGTGGGGTCTGTGCACACAGTCCCGCATGACGACCTGAAAATGCGAAAAGTGTCATCCAGGTGGGTGCCACGAATGCTGACGGATGACCACATGGCTGCCCGTGTGGCATGTTGCCAAGCAATTTTGACGCGCAACGACAGCATGAATGGGACTTTCTTTTCGTCGGTTGTGACAATGGATGAGATGTGGATGCCATTTTTCAATCCAGAAACAAAGCGCCAGTCAGCTCAATGGAAGCACACAGATTCACCGCCACCAAAAAAATTTCGGGTAACCGCCAGTGCTGAAAAAATGATGGTGTCCATGTTCTGGGACAGCGAGGACGTAATCCTTACCAATTGCGTTCCAAAGGGCACTACGGTAACAGGTGCATCCAACGAGAATGTTTTGAAGAACAAATTCCTTCCTACACTGCAACAAAAACGTCCGGGAAGGGGTGCACATGTGCTGTTTCACCAACACAACGCACCCGCACATCGAGCTAACGTTACGCAACAGTTTCTTCGTGATAACAACTTTGAAGTGATTCCTCATGCTCCCTACTCACCTCACCTGGCTCCTAGTGACTTTTGACTTTTTCCAACAATGAAAGACACTCTCCATGGCCGCGCATTCACCAGCCGTGCTGCTATTGCCTCAGCGATTTTCCAGTGGTCAAAACAGACTCCTAAAGAAGCCTTCGCCGCTGCCATGGAATCATGGCGTCAGCGTTGTGAAAAATGTGTACGTCTGCAGGGCGATTACGTCGAGAAGTAGCGCCAGTTTCATCGATGTCGGGTGAGTAGTTAATTAGAAAAAATATCGGAGGCCTTAGAATTTGAATGCACCTCGTAGAGGGCTCTGTTGCCTGGCCACCCAGGCCATCTGAACTCACGTGGGCATATGAAGCAGCTGGTGTATGAAACCGTTGTGGAAACATAAGAATAGCTCGTCGTCATAATTTCCGTCGCTGCTGGTACCATTGCGGACATCTTCGAACGGACATGACAGTTAATGGTCCGACGGTGAACTGCGTGCATACAGGCCAGTGGTCTCACATTCGAGCAGTTTCTGTGTATGTAACTGCTGTAATTAGCATGCTAAACTATCTCTGAGTAAATCTTCCCTAGCATCAGGAACTGTCGTCAGCGACCACAGGTACCGTAACTAAATATATTTGCTTTGATGATCTCTACCTCCTGTATTAATTTGAAAGAATACTTTAGGAAAACACTGTATACGATCTACATTCTTTATGTTATGATAAAAACCTTAATTATGCGATACAATATCTGATCATAAGTATCCTGACATCTGTTAGTGGGCAATAATATGGGTGTGTCCACCCTTCGCCTTTATCACGGCTTAATCTTTGCTTGGAACACCTTAATAAGCCGTCTGAATGTCTGTGACTGAATATCAGCTCATTCTTCTTCAACAGCCGAAACCACACAAGGCTGTGGTGTTGGATGCTGGGGTCTCGATCGAAGCTGACTTTCTAACTCTTCTCGAAGGTGCTCCACTGAGTTAAGGTCGTGACTCGACAGAACAGTCCCTGCATATCCATCTTTCAGAACTGGTTCTGGACCTCGGCTATTCAGTACAAAATGTCAAATCAAATACCTTTCAACTGTCTAAATTTCCAAATTGTTATTTTATTGGGCTACAAGTTTAGGCAATATATTACGGCATCATCAGGCCCCCTGACAGACGTGTAGGAAGCTTCTAACCTCGGTTCCGGTCAAAATAGGGGCCAGCATTCAAAGACTGTGTCTGTAAGTTTCTACTTGAGACAGCGAACACTTCAAACAATACCTGCAGACTAAGCAGGTGTACTAAACACACTGATTATATACCTTTGTCCGCCCTCTTCTGGAGTATTGCCGTGCGGTGTGGGATTCGCATCAGATAGGATTGACGGAGGACATAGAAAAAATTCAAAGAAGGCCAGCTCGTTTTATATTATCACGAAATACGGAAGACAGTGCCTCGGATATAATAAATGAATTTGGGTGGCATAATTAAAGCAAAGGTATTTTTCTCTGCTGCACCTCCTCATGAAATTTCAGTCACAAAGTGCCTCCTCAGAGTGTGTAAGTATTTTTTTGATACCTACCTATCTGGCGAAATCACTATCGTAACAAAACGCGAGAAATAAAAGATCGCACGGAAAGACTGAAGTGCTCGTTTCTCCCTCGTACAGTTCGAGCGAGGAACGGCAGAGAAGTAGGTTGAAGGTGGTTCGATTAACCCTCTGCTTGGCACTTAATTGTGAATTGCAGCCTAATCACGTAAATGTAGGTGTGCGAACCCTTATTGGCAACTGTTGCGATAGGAAAGGGGAGAAAGAGTGTGATAACAGAATTACCCTTCCCCAAAACACCATAAAGTGATTTATCGAGTGTGGAAGTAGATGTGGATGTTGAATATGACTTCCCAACGCTGTTGGCGTAACGTGGAGTCCATCGCTCAAACCGTTTGCTGCGTCACCAGCAAGAAAATTGATGTTGGACACTATTACACAAGTGTGTCTACTTCATTTGTTTATATAATAATTATATTCCAAATTCAGAACGTGCATCGAGAACGACAGAATAAAAATGAGTACAAAAAGAGAAGGAGAACTGTAAAAATGAGGGAGGGTGTCAAACATGTCTACGTCTTTTGGTGACGCTAGTAAGACCCCTGATTGTGGACTCAGAAGTAAAATAGAGCCATCATTCTTTCAAGAGATAGCCCATTTGATTCTTTTGACTGTGGAGAAACGTGCAACTTCTCTGATCGTATGGAGCAGTTTGTTCCGTAGCCTAGCTTGCAACATAGAAGTTGGCGTACCATGTGGTATGCTAAGGAACTCAAAGTAATGTAGAATTCAAGGTTCAGATGTGTCGAGAACGCTGTTATGGAATATTTTCTAGAAAACAGATATTTTTGTTTGTAAATACTGAGGAGTTGAGAAAACAAAAGTAGTGTGTGGTAAAGGCGTCTTCAGACTGTACGCGTCACGTACAGCTCTTCGCACGAAGATGTAAAAATGATCATACGGCTATGAGTCGGTCAAGTGTACACAAATTTAGGGTGTTTTATGGCTTCGCAATAATATGATGGTAATCTCTTTGATGTCTCCGAAAAATAGTTTCTAAGGTCTTTTACTTTTTTAATAGGAATCGACACAAACTACAGCATCTGGCACATAGAACAGCATTAACCTAGTTTTACGCCAAGCTCTCTAACGGAAGAACTGAAAGGGTATTCTACTGCAACATCTGGCACACAGAACAGTATTAACCTAGTTTAACGCCAAGCTCTCTAACAGAAGAACTGAAAGGGTATTCCGTTTTATTTAGAATGATAAACGGAAGAGTTTTACGAAGTGTGAACTACTGTGTCGTTGAAGAAGTACGAGGACTGTTAGCGTTTTAGTAGCCCTAACATTATAACGTCTGTCCTGCTTTGTTGACTCAGACGCAAAAGGCTTGGAAAGCGTAGTTAATTGAACATGTAATTCCTGTTAGGTTTCGTGGTCTGGTGCTCAGATACATGTGAAGATTGTCGACATATTTACTTACTCTTTGGCGCTACAGCTCTGACGATCGCAGCCCAGTCTTGACGATCTCTGGCTCGTTCCTCTACCTTCTTACTCCCATCTTCTAGTCATTCCTCACATCATTGAGCCATCGTTTCCGTAGTCTCCCTTTGCACCGTTAGTCACCTGGATTTCCTTTACAGATCTTCATGACAGACCTATCCTCTGACCTTTGCTCTACGTGGCCCAACCGTCTTAATCGCTTGCTCTAGATTTCCAAAACTAGGTCAACGAAACCATAGAGTTCCTCAAAATCCTTGATTTTCCGCATTCTCCATTGCCCTGCCCAACTCACGGCTAAAAAAATTTTTCTCAATATTTTCCTTTCTAATCTTCGGAGGAACTCCTCTTCTGCCACAGGCATTATGTATGTTTCTGGGCCATACATTACCACTGGCATTATAATCGTTTGATAGGCAGTCACCGTCCATTTTCTGCTCATGCTACGTGAGTTAATAATCTTAATCAGAGCCCAGTAAGCTGTATATCCCGCGGCAGTTCTTGCTTTTATTTCTTTACTTATGCTGTTATCATCGGTTACCATCGCTCCAAAGTACTGAAACTTTTCACATCTCTCATAAATCGCTCCAATCAACTTGATATATACTGAAGCGCAAAATAAACTGGTACAGACATATGTATTCAAATAAAGAGATACGTAAACAGGCAGAAGACGGCACTGCTGTCGGCAACGCCTATATAAGACAAGTGTCTGGTGCAGTTGCAAGAGCGGTTACTGCTGCTACAATGGCAGGTTATCAAGATATAAGTGAGTTGGAAAGCGGTGTCATAGTCGGCGCGCGAGCGATGGGACACAGCATTTCCGAGGCAGTAAGGAAGTGGGGATTTTCCCCTACCACCATTTCAGGAGTGTACCTTAAATATCAGTAATCCGGTAAAGCATCAGATCTCTGACATCGCTGCAGTCGGAAAAAGATCCTGCAAGGACGGGATCAACGACAACTGAAGACAATCGTTCAGCGTGACAAAAGTGCAACCCTTACGCAAACTACTGCAGATTTCACTGCTGGGCCATCAACGAGTGTCAGCGATCGAACCATTCAAGGAAACATCATCGATATGGGCTTTCGAGGCCGAAAGCCAACTCTTGTGCCCTTGATGACTGCACGACACAAAACTTTACGCCTCGCCTGGGCCCGTCAACACCAACATTGGACTGTTAATGACTGGAAACATGCTGCCTGGTCGGACGAGTCTCGTTTCAAATTATATTCAGCGGATGGGCGTGTACGGCTATGGAGGCAACCTCATGAATCCATGGACCCTGCATTTCAGCATGGGACTGTACAACTGTTCAAGTTGGTGGATGCTCTGTAATGGTGTGGAGTGTGTGCAGTTGGAGTGATATGAGACCCCTGATACGTCTAGATACGAATTTGACAGGTGACTCGTGCGTAGGCATCCTGCCTGAGCATCTGCATACATTCATGTCCATTCTGCATTCCGACGAACTTGGGCAATTCCAGCAGGACAATGCGACACCCCACACGTCCATAACTGCTCCAGAGTGGCTCAAGGAACACTCTTTTAAGTTTAAACACTTCCGCTGTCCACCAAACTCGTCAGACACGAACATTATTGAGCATATCTGGGATGCCTTGCAACGTGCTTTTCAGAAGAGATCTCCATCCCTTCGTTCTCTCACGGATTTATGGACAGCCCTACAGGGTTCATGGTATCAGTTCCCTCCAGCACTATTTTAGACATTAGTCGAGTCCACGCCATGTCGTGTAGCGGTACTTTTGAGACTTTGTGGAGGCCCTACACGATATTAGGCAGGTGTACCAGTTTCTTTGGCTCTTCGGTGTATTTCTCTTTAACAGCAGCGTTCCTCCTGGAAGAGAAGAGATACTGCGTTTTGTGTCGTTTACTCGAAGCCCCAACTCTTTTCTTGTCTGCTAAACCCATTTTCCAGGTCTTTCAATCTTCCAGACGGTATACAAACATAATCAATACATTCTAGGTTTTGGATCATACCGTAAACACAGTACCAACTGAGTCACTGATTTCCGCCCTTCTGATCATTCTGTCCAACGTTGTGTTGAAAAGTAATGTGGATGACACATCCCCTTACCATAACCCATGGTTTATTTCAACGTCTTTAGAGAGGTTTCCTTCGACTTTCACTTAGCATTTCGTACTTGTGAAGATCATTTGTACCACTCTGATTAATTGTATAGAAATTCCGTATCCATTAGGGTGTAATTCAACTTTTTCCTTTTAACGCTACCATAAGCCTGTTTGAAATCTATAAAGAGTAGAGCTACATCCACATTATATTCACAGCACTTTTCTACTAGGCCTATTTGGCTTATAGGGAAGATATAATCAGTCGTTGATCTGCCCTGTAAATGACTATTCTGGTAGTCTCCAAGTATCTCTTCTGCAAATGGAGCGAGTCTCATAGCAACGACTTTGGCTAAGACGCTGTACAGAACACTGATGCCAGACCAGTGAGAATGGCTATTATTCGCCGAGTCATAAGGTGGATAAAGCAAACTGTGAAAATTACCGTGGCATCTTTTTATTCAGTATTGTGTACAGAGTCTTAATCAAAGTCATTGCTATGAGATTGTCCACATGCAGAGGATAAATTCAGTCTGAAACTATGGAAGATATGTTGTGTAGGGAAAATAAAATGGCCCTGAGATTGTTCCATAAGGGGATTCTTCAGTTTTGACGTGATTCCAGATTCTTCACAGAGAGATAGTCGGCTACTTCGTTCTTCGTCATACAGACTTGTTTCACCACACGGGAAGTGTCTGCTTGTTTAATCGCTGTGTCATATCATTATGTATTGTTGCCGTGCACTTCCTTCTCTGTTTTTAAAGAAATATTTCCCACATATGGAAGAAAGGTTGTTGACTTTTGGCCTTTGACCAATAACATGTTGAATCACAGCCACTATGAACTAAAGTAGTTTAATATTTAGGAAACAGACCAGGACTTTGCTGGGTGAAAGATGCTGACTCACCGTGGTACATGTTGAACTGGACCGTTTATGCTCTCTTCTGTTTGATCAGTGAATCTTATTGCTGCTCTTCCACAGCCTCTTTCACCGCCTAGATATACCGAAATATTGTTTTACATATGCTCTCTCTTCTTTTAGGGTGCCTGAAGCACTTGGAAAGTAACTGTTATAGTACTGTCCTTATATATATCTTGATGTTGAACTTGATATTAGAAATAAAGTCCATATGATATATGTTCACGTGTCTCTCAGCACTTTTCTCCACATTTTGTTGCATTATGTGATTATGAGTTTCATCTTTCTGAGAGTATAGCATTGTGATGTAAACGTGGATGTGGAGCAGAGACATTTCTAACGAGAGACATTTCAGTGTCTACGCTCATACTTAACTGGCCCCTATTTTTTACAACTGTGCCATCTTAAGTTTTACAATCGTAGCTGGACATTTTAATTTCATGTGCGTCCATTCATACAGCCGGAACGAAATCAGCTGGGCAAAATGGAAACTATTGACGTTTCAAGATTTTATTTCTGCATTGAATATTTTTTATTTTCTTCATACACTTCCTCTAGCAGAAGCTTTTCTGTTCAGTTTGTCAGGTGGAGTAAGGAGACGTTGTGGTGAAAACTCCCCGATCCACGGATATGGGTCAATTCCATTGGCTCAGTTTCAAAACTCTCCGCAGTATCTCGTAAAGAAATGTAAATATGAGGGAGAAGACTGATCGTGATTTCACCGTCGGGCGGGGACGTTAAGCTAGGTAGCTTCTTCCGTGCTATTCAAGATAAGTACGAATAGCTTATGTGCTGCTACCTGATTATACTTTTCGCAACTATACCTCCTATTGTCGTAAACTGAACTATACAATCTATACTTACATAAAGCAGTTACAGTTAAGGAAGGACATAGAAACTTTGCCAAGGATATTCACCCAAAGGACGTAAATAAAGAAATCCTTTCGGATTTAAGCAACAGAATACACAAGAGATTTTCCTAGCCATAATGCTTTTAGATATTGCCATATTCCTCAGCATATCACATACATCGCTTTTCACCGATCTACACTGACGGAAAAAGTAATTAACGTAGAGTGATGATACTTCGGGAATACATTTGTTTAGGTAACATATCCAAGTGATTAATGTTGCAAGATAACAGGTTCAAGTAAGAGCAAGAAAGCCGTTGCATATATTAAACGCTGATACAAATGGTTCAAATGGCTCTGAGCACTATGGGACTTAACATCTATGGTCATCAGTCCCCTAGAAATTAGAAATACTTAAACCTAACTAACCTAAGGACAGCACAGAACACCCAGCCATCACGAGGCAGAGAAAATACCTGACCCCGCCGGGAATCGAACCCGGCCGTGGGAAGCGAGAACGCTACCGCACGACCACGAGATGCGGGCAAACGCTGATACATTTATAACCTGTGAAACAGATGGAATGTTGAATGTAAGCATGCAATCGTGCATGTATTATGTCGTACATGTGCCGGATATCAGTTTGTGGGACAGAATTCCATGGCTGTTGCTCTTGCTCGGTCAATACAGGGACTGCTAATGCTGGTTGTGGATGACGCTGGAGTTGTCGTCCGATGACGTCCAATACGACATCGATTGGAGACTGATCTAGTAATCGAGCATGTTGGGCTACGACAGTGGTATGTGGGCAAGAGTTATCCTGTTGGAAAAAATCCCATGGAATGCTGCTCATGGCTGGCAGCACAACAGGTCAAATCAGCAGGCTTATTTTCAGTCAGGATGCTTCGAATAACTACAAGAATGTTCCTGTTGTCATACTAAATCATACCCCACACCATAACTCCAGTATGTCTAACATGCAGACAAGATGGTTGTAAGCGTTCTACTGACCACCTCCTAACCGACACACGGCCATCACCGGCACGGAGGCAGACCCGGTTTTCATCAGAGAACACATCCACTCCGTACTCCAGCGAGCTCTCCCTTGACACCATCGAAGTCACAAACGGCGGTGGTTTGGGTTCAGTGGAATGCACGCTACAGGGCGTCTGGCTCGGAGGTTTCCTTGACGTAATCGACTGGTAACAGTTCAGTGCGTCACTGTGGTGTCATCTGCTGCTCAAATTTATGCTGCAGACCCAGTGTGATGCGCCAGAACCATACGCCGAACATGACGATCTACCCTCTCGGTAGTTCCACGGTCTTCTTGCGATCATACCTCCCCTTGAACAGCGCTGCCAGCAGTAATGTACTGGGCCTACATTCCTGATAATTTTTCTACAATATCGAGGAAGGAACATCCAGCTTTTCGTAGCCCTGTTACAAGATCTTATTCAAACTCAGTGAGTTGTTGATAATGGCTAACATCAACTCACTACCTTCACTCTCAAAGGTAGCTAATGCCCGTGACCGTCACAGCTCATATTTAAAGCAGTCCTGATTTGCATCCGCATAGTGGCGCTACTAGTGCCACTCTTTGTGACTAGTGCGAAATCTGAATAGACGTAGTCTTTCAGATCTAGAACCACTTCTACTAACTTTCGTTTATTTCGCACAACTCCTTCTTGTTTTTGGGATTCTTTTCCATCAGTGTAGATACCTCCATTCCACTTTTTATACTAGACATATTAACTTTGTACTTCTGTAGGACGGCAGTACAACACAAGGAAGATTCCTTAACAACATCCATAGTTAGGATGTTACAAAAAGGTACGGCCAAACTTTCAGGAAACATTCCTCACACACAAATAAAGAAAATATGTTATGTGGACATGGGTCCGGAAACGCTTAATTTCCATGTTAGAGCGCATTTTAGTTTCGTCAGTGGGTACTGTACTTCCTCGATTCACCGCCAGTTGGCCCAATTGAAGGAAGGTAATGTTCACTTCGGTGCTTGTGTTGACATGCGACTCGTTGCTCTACAGTACTTGCATCAAGCACATCAGTACGTAGCATCAACAGGTTCGTGTTGATCACGAACGTGGTTTTGCAGTCAGTGCAATGTTTACAAATGCGGAGTTGGCAGATGCCCATTTGATGTATGGATTAGCACGGGGCAATAGCCGTGGCGCGGTACGTTTGTATCGAGACGGATTTCCAGAACGAAGGTGTCCCGACAGGAAGACGTTCGAAGCAATTGATCGGCGTCTTAGGGAGCACGGAACATTCCAGCCTATGACTCGCGACTGGGGAAGACCTAGAACGACGAGGACACCTGCAATGGACGAGGCAATTCTTCGTGCAGGTGACGACAACCCTAATGTCAGCGTCAGAGAAGTTGCTGCTGTACAAGGTAACGTTGACCACGTCACTGTATGGAGAGTGCTACGGGAGAACCAGTTGTTTCCGTACCATGTACAGCGTGTGCAGGCACTATCAGCAGCTGATTTGCCTCCACGGGTACACTTCTGCAGATGGTTCATCCAACAATCCTCATTTTAGTGCAAATGTTCTCTTTACGGATGAGGCTTCATTCCAACCTGATCAAATTGTAAATTTTCACAATCAACATGTGTGGGCTGACAAGAATCTGCACACAATTGTGCAATCACGTCATCAACACAATTTTCTGTGAACGTTTGGGCAGGCATTGTTGGTGATGTCTTGATTGGGCCCCATGTTCTTCCACGTTATCATGATTTCATAAGGGATACTCCACCTGTGCTGCTAGAACATGTGCCTTTACAAGTACGACACAACATGTGGTTCATGCACGATGGAGCTCCTGCACATTTCAGTCGAAGTGTTCGTACGCTTCTTAACAACAGATTCGGTGACCGATGGATTGGTAGAGGCGGACCAATTCCATGGTCTCCACGCTCTCCTGACCTCAACCCTCTTGACTTTCATTGATGGGGGAATTTGAAAGCTCTTGTCTACGCAACCCCTGGTACCAAATGTAGAGACTCTTCGTGCTCGTATTGTGGCCGGCTGTGATACAATACGCCATTCTCCAGGGCTGCATCAGCTTATCAGGGATTACATGCGACGGAGGGTGGATGCATGTATCCTCGCTAACGGAGGACATTTTCAACATTTCCTGTAACAAAGTGTTTGAAGTCACGCTGGTACGTTCTGTTGCTGTGTGTTTCCATTCCATGATTAATGTGATTGGAAGAGAAGTAAGAAAATGAGCTCTAACATGGAAAGTAAGCGTTTCCGGACACATGTCTACATAACATATTTTCTTTCTTTGTGTGTGAGGAATGTTTCCTGAAAGTTTGGCCGTACCTTTCTGTAACACCCTGTGGAAGAAAGTATTGTCAGAATAATAATGTGTTAATTACTTCCAAGAATACTGTCTGAACTATTCGCCACTTCTCGACTTTTTATATTTAAGTTAACTGTCTGTCGAACGAGGCGTTTTGTAGCACTGAGACCTGAGATGAAGTAAAGTATTTGTATAGGCACTTGTACTGACTTCCCAGTAGTAAAGAAGTATACTTGTATCTACAACAAATTGAATCTCTTTTTTCTCTCCAGCCCATGTTTAAGACTCCTAAACAGGTCAGGAAACTACGGCTATCTCTTCAGGTGGGTTCCAAAGTTTGACGTCCTCTTGGTGGGAAGTTTCAGGTAGCAGGCATACATCACATTGATATCTTCTGGACCGGAGAGTGTCGAGTTCCAGTATCGCAGCATGTATCCTGGACGAAGCTCTCGTGTAACGGAGCGCGTCTCCATTTCAACGCGGTTTGAGTTTCGCATTGACATTTTTGAGTTGGTCTTAGTAACTATAAGCGTGAAATGCAACGCTGAGGCCTGCTGATTGTACCTTCAGCAAGGATGTAAATAGACGTAAGTGTCTATACTGCGTTCCTCAGGATGACGATGAAGCATGTCTTTCAGTCTACGTAAATACTCACGGAAATAATAAGTAAGTAACCTGATTAATGTCTGTTCGTAAGTTCGTAGGTTAACGTATCGATGACAAGAAATGTTTCGCAGATGGAACACTGTAGATCACGTCTTGAACCAACGCTTCGCTTCAACTATACCTTCTCCATCTCATTCGTCTATTGGTACGCACGAAGCTTTATTATATCTCATTATTTTGTCAAGTTATCGTCTTCAGGATCTTCCTAGTATTCGTGTAGTGCCAAATGTTTCACAGAACACACTGCAATTTATCTGGCCTATTTTATGGCATTCGAGCTAGATATACTGTGTGTTCAATATTTTGTTTTTCAGGTTTTGGACCATTTTTGCTTTTTTCATGAGTTCTTAGAGTTTTCTGTTGTTTTCAGTTCTCCATGTAATAATGTCAGCAGTGCACCTATTCTCGAGTCGTCAATACTCATCAACAGCCGCAATTTTAATTTCTTACAGAGCATTTAATTTATTATTTGCTTGTGTACAGATGTGAACAGCAACGGATTACGTTGGGTCTGTATTTAGTAGTAACTTTTAATTTCTTTTCTTGATTGTGTATTTCACAAGCATTACGATCGCTCGTCAAATCTTAGCAGCAGACGGTTGTTCAGCCAAACTTAGAAGTAGTTCTTGTGTCTCAGTTTTTTTGGACCTTGGCATCGTACAGCTTGAAGACTTTCCAATTATTTCACAAGCTTATCCGTGCTATCTAATACTCAAAGATGCCTGAAGATTATGCTAGTGTCCGGAGGAACGTGAATTGGCCACATTCTGCATATAACTGGAAGCTATAATGGTACTCGAGAGGCTCGAAGGCCATTGTACTGTGCTGCTGTGGAGATGAGGCCTTTTGGGCGACGCTTGTGGCATTTATCTGGTCACTGGTGTGGCCTGGGATCCCTTACACCGCTGCAGCTTCAAGGGGACCTGACTAGTCCACCCTCTACCCTTGGTGGATGGTAGACAGTGGTGAGACCTTGAATGTCTTGGTGGAGGATGAATGTGAACCATAACAGGAAGTACTTGGTGTTGCCCGTTTCTGATAACTCCGCTGAGGCAACACGAGAAACTCTGGATGTTGGGACAGGAGCAGATCTTCCTCCGAGGTCTGCACTTGTACAGAGGGAGAGGTTACATGTTGCTGGATGGAGGCTCCAGAGGGAGTGGTTGATGGAGGCTCTAGAGAAAACTGAAGCTAGGTAGAATGTCCACAGGGTCGACTGGAAACTAGATGATCTCTTCCAAGATTTGTATGAGGCTCTGACGGCAGTTAGTGAACGGATCTGAGCAGTCACCTTAAAATCGGTCTTATGTCACTAACAATTACGCCGTCTTTTTCAGAGGCCATTTTCTGTTCCTTTCGATACGTAGCGCAAGTGGCGAAAACGAAAGCTGCACCCGTACAGTCAAAGCACAGCTCACGATTTTAGCAGCGTCCTCAGGACCATTCGTGGAGCCTTGATTTGGAGTCGGGTGGATTGCAAAAGTCACAGGCTCCGTTGAGTCTGTGATATTTTCTGGTGCAGGTTGCTCGGGCTGCGCTGTCAGGTGAAGAACTGTAGGATTTACTGTAATATGTCAGACATTCACTACATTCCATAACCAGCTACTTGATTAGCAGAGAACATTTTATATTATTTGTATAGATTAGAGAAACCCCGGATGAGCAGTAAAGTGTAGTGTGCCACATATCCATAAACAGGTCAGGTATAATTATTTTGAACGACAATGTACATCACTGCGAATCAGAAAAAGGGAACTGAAACTTAATTTTAGTTAACTCCAAAAACATTGACGTGATGTCCTCGCACAGTTTTAAAAGAACAGAACATTCAAAGTTTTGAAGAACAATCGTGGATGAAATGAAATTTCCATATGCGCTGAACAAATTTATTGAACTCATAGGTACGATCTTATTCAACAGATGTTGCCCTCATGGTCGCCAAACGCAAATGTGCGCGCTCTACATCTCCATTTACGTCTATAGGCCTACTATGCAAGTCACACTTGAGTGTATGGCAGAGGGCTCTTCGAAACACCTTCAGACTGTTTCTCTACCGTAAACGCAACTGCATCTGGCAATTATGGAATGTGGGACTGCGGCTCGTCGATGAATTGTAAAAATAATATTCCAACAGCCGTTATTTTTACAGCTTTTTATTTAGGCTACCAGTTTCGTCTCCCAAGCAGTGTCATCTTCAGGTACTGTAGGATGAGCGACAAAAAGCATCTAGTCGTATACGTATAACAGGGAACCAAGATTTGCGTCTGGTTTCCGTAGAAGACATCACGACGCAAGCCTGGATTAGTTGATAAGACAACCTAATCAAGCTGGAAATTTATAGGGACTACTGCCTACAAATTGTAAGCAATAAACTGTCGTGATTTGATTAATCTTACTGTAAAATACTATGCCTAGGATCTGTGATGGATATTTCTAACCTCTCTCCATTTTCTTGAACTCAACATCTCATTCACTGTGATGAGCTATTGAATAAGCTTTTCAGACTCTACTTTACCCGTTACTTCTTATAAAAAAAATATTCTCTTAACACTTAAGATAATATGTCTGATATCATTTTAAATGATCTACGGATGAATAAATAACTAATTAACTAACTAACAAACAACCACAAACTGTTCGATTTAGTGATCGTACAGGTAGGAATCAGCGACCATAAAGCTGTTACTGATCGTTAATCACTAGCTTCGAGTCAAAACCTAAGGTGTATAGAAAGTTATTTCCAATCGCTAAGCGCAGCAAGAATAATTAGCCATTACCTCAGGAGTTAGCAGTAAATACACAACTTTGCGGAGTAGGATGTGGAGAATCCTTGGCACATACTCAGACGTACTGTTGGTCATGATCTTGATAAATCTGTACCGTGGAAGGTACTGATGACTGAAAATAAACCAATATTAATATCAGAAAGTTACTACGAATTCTCTCGCACAAACAAAATCTGAACACAGAATGAGATTTTCACTCTGCAGTGGAGTGTGCGCTGATATGAAACTTCCTGGCAGATTAAAACTATGTGCCGGACCGAGACTCGAACTCGGTCCGGTACACAGTTTTAATCTGCCAGGAAGTTTCAAAATCTGAACGATTTCAAAAGAACTATACCCACAGTTTGCTAGATAAATTCAATGGACTCTAAAGTAAGAGCCTGCATGCTGAATGTTAAATAGTCCCTGCAAAGGTTCAATCTTATTTAAATTCAGTGAATAGGTCTAAGGCATATATCCTGGTGCTTGCTGATCACGATTGCAGAGAAACGAAATAAGGAAAAATTAATTTTTTAATACTGAATTTTTTCTTCGGCTGTCGCACCGATATAAGACGAGTAAATATAGAAATAAGTGAGCGCGGAATTGATTCTTATCGCAAGTCGCACGATGGAGAAAAGGATATTGGGCCTGACTGTTGAATCTCAAGGTAACGTGCTGGTATATACTCAATTATTGTTCACGACGAATTGAAAATAGTTGGACACATAGTGCTACTCTTCGAGGGAGTTAGGTTTTATATGGAATGTGTGTGAAACTGGCCTCTGCTCTAGCAACTGCTTTTTATAGGTCGCTTGGAAAAGGAGGCGTATCACGTGACTCTTAAAGAAGGGCATGCCATTTATATCCGAATGAAGAGTAACACGAAAGACTCGCATAACTATAGACCTCTCTCGCTGGCGTCAATATATTGTACAATTATGAATCTATTTTGTGCTTCGTGTGAATACGTTTCTGGATGTCGAAAAATTAGTCTACAATAATCAACCTACTTTTCATAAGCAAGAACTGTGTGAACATCGGATGAACCTCAAGGTAACGTGCTGGTATACACTGAGTTACTGTTCACGACTAATTGAAAATAGTCTGACAGATAATGTACCCTATGAGGGTTTTTGTAGATGACAAACTTTCGTGGATGAATATAAAACATTTACAGATGATGAGAGCTTGATGCTCAGACTGGTAGATGACCCTTTGGAACGAGTCACAATTGTCAAATATCTAAGAGTACCTTCCACAATGACTCACGGTAGAACGATCACACAAATCTTGCAACAGGAAAATCAATGAAAGCCTCCAATTTATTAGAAGAATAAGTGTAAATCAGGCACCGTACTGCCTTATCAACCTGGGTTAATGAAAGAGATAGAAAATTAATAAGGAAAAGCTGCATTAATTTTCATATTTTATTTAGTACTGCTAGAGAATCACAGATACTCTACAGCTGTAATGGGAGATGCTAAACGACAGGTGTCATGAGCTACAGAGAGTCCTACAGTTCTAAGACACCTCGTTTCAAAAGATTCAAAGAACATAATACTTCATCAAAGAATAGATTGTATGTAAAGACCACGATGATAATATTGGAGGAATCAGTTCAACCCATCGACGCTATTTCTCCCTGTATAACATTCACAGCCAGAAGATATGTGAGGTGGCGAAGGAGGGGGAGGGGGGGGAGGGAAGTGGTGAGGGAGGGGAGAATGGCTTGTGGAATCAGTTGCAAATTTCGATGTACTGCCCCCACATATACTCATTTTAGAGTGCTTCTGAAAATAGCTTTCTAGATAGACGGGACGCTCTGAAAAGCACTCGGGGAGAAGTATGGAGTGTAATGTCATTGGTCTTATGGAACTTCCCTGTCGCTTGACAGTTGAACATATGTAATTGACATCAGACTCTGGACCTGTAAAATCGTACGTGAATGGACTAAATAACATATGGACTAAAGAAAAATAATAAGTCACTCAAAATACAGTGTATTTAGTAAAATATTGAGGAGCTAAGAGACGATAATAACTTGATACTAAGAACTGCTCTGTGCCAGTTGTGGTTTTGGGGATAGATGCTAATTGCGAATCGTAAAAGGAGTGTAACTGCTGCGCATCAAATAAATTTTATAAACAGAGTGTCAATCGACAGCTCCAAAAGAAGCACTGTCGAATGATGTATTCAGAAAATCGGGAAATACAGCTAAATTCAAATGGAAGTTTAAAAAAGCTGCTCAGTCACTAATTAACTAATTTGAAATCCATCAACACTAAAGATGAAACATATTTCAGGTTCTGTTACATTAAAATGTAACGTTGCTTAATGATTGTATTTCACTCAATAACAATAGTTTAATTAGAAATAGGTCATTTCGTGATTAACTGCGCAATTAACAGTGAATTACCCACCAAACTAGGAACGCTATAGAAAACCCAAAAACATCACGTAAAATATGCTGTCGAAATAATCGTAACTCATGTGTAACATTTGTTATAGTTAGAAGATTTTATTGAATCTGAAGGGCACTTATTTGGAATGGATTATCCGTCATCAATTAAGCCGTCTGTGACTAGAAAAATATCAGACTGATCAAAGTAAAAGCATGCTGCAACCTACATGGAATACTGGATAACTAGTTTAGGAAATACAATTAGTATACAGGGTGTCCCAGGAAGAATGGTCAGTATTCAGGGACATGGCAGGAGCGACCATTCGAAGTAAAAATGTCTGGTAAACATGGGCTCTAAAATGCTACGAGCACTTCTTCATCTTTGATACTGTGAAAAAAATATCTTCTAGAGTGAGCTCTTCCTTTCCCATATTTTGAGGTGTAGTGGTATGAGCCAAAACATGAAATAAATGTGCAATAAATACGGGCTCTTATGTGCATACCTTACGAGCTATGAGCACTTGTTCATCTTCTCCACTGTCAAACACATTTCATTTACTGAATAAGCGTTCATAGCCCTTGCAGTATGCATTTTAGAGCCCATGTTTACTATACAATTTTTCCTTGTTTTGGCCCATTCTACCTCATCCCAAAATATGGAAAGCAAAGAACTTGCTGTAAAAGAGATTTGTTTCATAGTATCGGAGATAAAGCAGTGTTCATGGCTCTTGCGGTATGCATTTACTAGTTGTTTTTCTTCAAGTTGTCGTTCTTTTCATACACCAGAATATTCCTCCTGAGCCACCCTGTATGTAAATGAAATCGGAGATCAAATATTTCGTGTTGCAGTAGTCCGAGATGAGGCACTTTGGTTAGCAAGTGGGCTGCATGGTTTTCGAGACTAAGTAGAATCTGATAGAATGCTTGGTGCTCCTCAGCTTTCAGATATTTATTAAAACACATCTTCTATACACCATGAGCTGTTGTAGAAATGTTTTATTTGCGAAAACACGTTTTCGGGTTTGTAGCCTGTCATCAGTGATATCTGATACAGCGGAGCAAATGACTGTATGTGCGTCGACTTCTACAAGTTATCATTATGTAGAAATCGATGCACGTACCGTTTTTGTTTGTTCCTCTGTGTCAGATGCCACCGATGATGGATTACAAAACCGAAAACCCGTTTTGGCAAATAAAACATTTCTAGTGCAGCTCATGGTGTATGGAAGATGACTTTTAATAACTTGCAGAATCTGATACTTTAGGGAATCACTCATGACAGTTTAATAGAGGCACCGTTTTGGACCGTCGGTATCTCCTGAGTTTTCTTGGACTTCGATTTTTTTGTCTCACAGCATTGTGACATAGAATTTATACAGAACAGTGTTGAGTTTGAGCTTAGTTTTATCTGTGCCAAGTTTCGAACAATTCTGACAGATGACAGAACCTTAGAGAACCACCAAAACGGCATCTACGCGTTGCTATACTGTAATTGAATTATTGTTTATGGAAAAAGATATGGCAGTGAATATCCTAATACGTTTGTATGAAGCGTATGGTAGTGATGCTGTTGATGGGAGTACTGTTGGACAATGCCAAAGAGTTCAAACGTCAGAAAGCTCGGAAACTGAGCTCCATAATCGGGCACGTTCGGAACGTCCTGTCACAGACTCTGCTCGCAGCATGGGGAATCGCGCAGATACCATTATTTCGTGCAGACCAATGCATCACAACTCGACAATTCGTTTTATAGCTACCTGCGAACATTTTAAGTTTGTTTGCAATGACTGACATTCTTGGATATTCCAAGGTGCGCTCGAGATGCGTTCCACGAAGGCTCACAACGTACCACAAGTTACAAAGAAAAGCTATTGTATCTCAACTGTTGAGCAGTTTCAGGCCAAGAGAGATGCCTCTCTGTCACTGATCGTTACAGGTGACGAAACCTAGGTGCATCGCTATGAGCCGAAATAAAAAAAAACCACTTGCTGGAGTGGCACCAACCATAATCAAGCAATTAATAAATCAATAAAAATAAAATACTCATAACAGCTGCATGGGCTGGCAAAGTCATGATGACAGACTTTTGGGATATTAATGGCGTCATTCTCTAGTATGTGTTGCCAAAAGGGACAATTTTTAATTCAGAGGCATATATGAAGTATGCGAACAATTTCGAGAGCCGTTTCCAATGTGTTCGTCCTAAGAATCCTACAGAAATCTTGTTCCACCAAGACAATGCTCACCGACACACAACTTTCAGAACACGGAAACACATCGTAAACTGGGTTGGACGCCATTATTCGTATGGCTCAGACGCAGTGTAAAAATACAAGTATATAACATTAGTATATTTATATAACAGGAATACCGAGAGAAAAAACTACATATAAGACTAAATAAAAGTCAATATCTAAGTTCCTAATCGATACTGGAGCTGTATCGTCAGATTTCGTGAGGTCACTCCATCGTCCCTGATTGAAACGCAATGTACTTGATTATCTGGTTCGGATCCCCAAAGTCACAAACTGGAGACTCTAGCACCCCATTTGTGAAGCTAGTCTGGGCATCGACAATGCACTGTGCGAGCTCTGTTCAATTTGACCCCCAGTTTCCTGCCGAGTTTTGTGTCATGATTATCACAGTTATACTTTCGGAACCACTCACGCTCTTCAGGACTTTCAGTAAGTCAGCAGTTCTCATCCCACAGATTTCTCACCTCGACATTACTGGCATCTAGCTGTTCTGCTTGCCGTAACGGTGGCTTTCTTGAACGGACTCAATTTCGTGGCAGACTTGGTACGTCTTCCTGTATGGGTAATTCCAGGTTCTCCTGGAGCTTGCAGTATTCCCTAAGCAAGGCATCGCTTCCCTGGATTGTGGGTAGATAGATATTGCTCAGCAGAGGAAGCCAATAAATGGGTGTTGGTCGGATTGTCCCAATTATTAACCTCATAGTGTGGTTCAACTGGACGGTCATCAAGTTGATGTGGCAGCTGTCTAGCCACACCGGGGCAAAATACTCGGCTGCTGAGAAGACCAGCGCAATGGATGATGTGCTCAAGGTATCTGCTGAAGCTCCCAATGTCATTCCACACAATTTTTGAATGATACTGTTACGAGTTTTTATCTTGGCAGCGGTATTTTCAAGATATAATTATATGGCAGGGTGCCACTAACCTACTTAGACTACTTGTTATTGTGAAGAGTATTTCCGTTAAGTTTCACTCTGATTTCCGTGTTAGCTTATTTTTTGTTCAGATAGGATGTATATACTTCAGTTTTACTTTTACTGGGTCTAAGTCGTCACTTTCTAAAGTAGGAGCTCATAACGGCTTGATCTTCTGTGAGAATTGTCTCCGCTTGTCCGAGATCTTTGGTTCTACAAGCAAGTGGTCCGCGTAGCAGAATTTTGTTGATCTTGTATTGGTGAGATCGGAGATATATACGTTGTATAATAGGCGGGCTAACACGGAGCGCTGTGGTAGACCATTACTTAATGTCCTCTCCTTGCTCATATGTTCTTCCAAGTAAATGCGGAAACACCTATAGTTTATTATGGTGTTGACAGTTACAGTTTTTCGGCATCAGATTGTTTTTAGTAATTTGTGTATCGTCCCTTCTCTCCAGACTGTGTCATATGCCGCGATTAGATTTACGAACGCGACAGATGTCTTCTCGTTTTCATTGAAATCAGCCTGTATGAAAGTTGTTAGGGCCAATACCTGGTCGTAGCAACTTCCCTGTGGCCTGAAACCTGCTTGCTCGGCTGGGATATGTTCCAGAACAGCCGGTCGCTGTGGCCGAGCGGTTCTAGGCGCTTCAGTCCGAAACCGCGCTCCTCCTACGGTCGCAGGTTCGAATCCTACCTCAGGCATGGATGTGTGTGATGTCCTTAGGTTAGTTAGGTTTAAGTAGTCCTAAGTCTAGGGGACTGATGACCTCAGATGTTAAGTCCCATACTGCTTAGAGCAATTTGAACCATTTTTTTGTTCCAGAACGAGGCCGCTAATCCTGTTGTCAATGAGCCTCTCCGAAGTTTGTAAGTACAGGTCAATAGGCAAATTGATCTGAAACTTCGAGGATGGTTAGCTGGTTTACCTGCTTTCAAAATTATCGATATTTTCGTTCTCTTTAGCTCCCTCGGCAGTGGTCCGCTACGTAGAATGTTGGAGAAGACGCGGTCCAGCCACTTTTTTCGGCTATCATCCACGTTTTCCAGAAATTATGGGTATATGTTATCCAGACCAGGTGCTTTACCATGTTTAGTTTGTCTCAAGGCCTCATCCAATTCATTCAGCGTAAATGGTGAAGAGAAATTAGATACCTTTGAGCGCTGAGCTTTTAGTAAAGTGAGTTCTCGTTTTATTTTGGGATGAACTAGATGTTTCAGCTACATAGCTAGCGATTTGTTTATCTGAAATACCAGGCGTCCGAAGTGGTTTATTAGAGGTTCCGCCGCGCTTACGCAGAAAGCTCCATACCTTTCTATTTGAATGTTTGAAATTTACTTTTCCCATCGTCTCGCACAATCGTATTCTTCTAGCAGCGTCAAGACTCTGGAGGAGGTCGTCTGCAATGCCGCTGCGGCCAGTTTTGCTATATTCTTCATAGACTAGTTCGCAATGTTCACTCCACCATGGTATATATTCTTTTCTGTATACACGAGGATACACTTCCTAGCAGCAGTAAGAACAGACAAATCGAGGGTTGCTTTTAAGTTCTGGTGGAATAAAACAAATATATTTATTTAGCAGCCCTGCGGAAATTCCATGTGGGTCGCGGTACAGATCTCGGTATTGGGACAGAGAGCCCCATATCGAGTATTTCTGGCCTGTGTTGGCTGTGTGGGAAATTAGGTATGACTTCTCTGGCTATAAGCACTGGGTGCCCTCTACAGTCCCGCGACACAAAGTAGGGATCTGACTTGTGGTCTCTACCCCAAATGGCCGATATGAAAGTTCCCAAATCTTTGGCATCATAAACCAGATATAGATTTTCATTTTCAGCCCAGTCGTTGAGTGTAATACTACATTCATTGTCACGTGTATAGTTCCAATGACCATGGTGACTGTTAAAATCTCCAGCATAAATCGAAGGGTGGACAGTACTTGGCAGAACATCCAATGGCCATGGCACACTTGTTGGCTTGTAAATATTATTTATAATGATCTCCTCCATTTGTATCGAAACATAACGGATCTCATTTTCTATATTTGTTGAAATGAGGCGAACATGCTCGGTATTGCTCCTTACATAGGCGGCAACACCGTGTGCGCTGTAATATGTAACACCCACGAGATCGTAGCCATGGTTGCTACCTCTTTTATGCAGGTCTTCCATAGCTGGAGCGTGTATTTCCTGGATTAGAACTACGTCAATATCATTATCTGCAAGTAGTTTAGATAGGTACTCGCTTTTAGCTCGGCTCATGCCTTCTGTGTTTAAATGGCATCCTCGGACTGAAATGCCGAGTCTTTTAATCGGTTGGTCTTGAGAAGATCCAATTTACAAGGCCTTTTCATTTTGATTTGTCTGCATGTTTGTAGCCAGGAAAACCATTGTTTGCCGGCCGCGGTGGTCTAGCGGTTCTAGGCGCTCAGTCCGGAACCGCGCGACTGCTACAGTCGCAGGTTCGAATCCTGCCTCGGGCATGGATGTGTGTGATGTCCTTAGGTTAGTTAGGTTTAAGTAGTTCTAAGTTCTAGGGGACTGATGACCACAGATGTTAAGTCCCATAGTGCTCAGAGCTATTTTTTGAAACCATTATTTGGTATTGCTGCCGGTTCGTTCCAGCTCATTTAGCGTTACCCGTGGTGCATATGTAGTATTCTGCATACTACGTACACGAGCTAGTTTACATCACTGTGTATCCTTCTCAATACCTCAGATCTGGCACACTCGGACTTCCATCTGTTTATACGAAGATGGTATCTGTTCTTTCGGACATGCAGCTCTCTAGAATGAAATGATAATAAAAATAAAGACCCTAAGCTGCCGACAGGCGTTGATATACATCAACGAGCACAGTTGAAAATACGTGCCCCGACCGGAACCCGAAACCTGGATCTCCTGCTTACATAGCAGGCGCTCTATCCATGTGAACCACTGAGGGCACAGAGGATAGTGCGACTGCAGGGATTTATCAAATGGCTCTGAGCACTATGTGACTTAACTTCTGAGGTCATCAGTCGCCTAGAACTTAGAACTAATTAAACCTAACTAACCTAAGGACATCACACACATCCATGCCCGAGGCAGGATTCGAACCTGCGACCGTAGCAGTCGCTCGGCTCCAGACTGTCGCGCCTAGAACGGCACGGCCACTCCGGCCGGCAGCAGGGATTTATCCCTTGCACGCTCCCCGTGACACCTACATTCCCGCCGGCCGGAGTGGCCGTGCGGTTCTAGGTGCTACAGTCTGGAGCCGAGCGACCGCTACGGTCGCAGGTTCGAATCCTGCCTCGGGCATGGATGTGTGTGATGTCCTTAGGTTAGTTAGGTTTACTTAGTTCTAAGTTCTAGGCGAATGATGACCTCAGAAGTTAAGTCGCATAGTGCTCAGAGCCATTTGAACCATTTGAACCTACATTCCCAACTTAATGTCCACACACTATATTCGTAGTACCCCTGCGCATTACACTCATTACTCGCGGCAGACAATCTTACCGAGTCCCGTAAGAGTTCGGGCAAAGCGTGTGCATCCAACACAGAAGAATAAGGTCAATGGTCGGTGAGCCTTAACTATATGAAGTTAAGGGATAAATTCCTGCAGTCGCACTCTCCTCTGTGCCCTCGGTGGCTCAGATGGATAGAGCGTCTGCCGTATAAGCAGAAGATCCCGGGTTCGAGTTCCGGTCGTGGTACACATTTTCAACTGTCCCTGTTGATATACACTCCTGGAAATGGAAAAAAGAACACATTGACACCGGTGTGTCAGACCCACCATACTTGCTCCGGACACTGCGAGAGGGCTGTACAAGCAATGATCACACGCACGGCACAGCGGACACACCAGGAACCGCGGTGTTGGCCGTCGAATGGCGCTAGCTGCGCAGCATTTGTGCACCGCCGCCGTCAGTGTCAGCCAGTTTGCCGTGGCATACGGAGCTCCTTCGCAGTCTTTAACACTGGTAGCATGCCGCGACAGCGTGGACGTGAACCGCGTGTGCAGTTGACGGACTTTGAGCGAGGGCGTATAGTGGGCATGCGGGAGGCCGGGTGGACGTACCGCCGAATTGCTCAACACGTGGGGCGTGAGGTCTCCACAGTACATCGATGTTGTCGCCAGTGATCGGCGGAAGGTGCACGTGCCCGTCGACCTGGGACCGGACCGCAGCGACGCACGGATGCACGCCAAGACCGTAGGATCCTACGCAGTGCCGTAGGGGACCGCACCGCCACTTCCCAGCAAATTAGGGACACTGTTGCACCTGGGGTATCGGCGAGGACCATTCGCAACCGTCTCCATGAAGCTGGGCTACGGTCCCGCACACCGTTAGGCCGTCTTCCGCTCACGCCCCAACATCGTGCAGCCCGCCACCAGTGGTGTCGCGACAGGCGTGAATGGAGGGACGAATGGAGACGTGTCGTCTTCAGCGATGAGAGTAGCTTCTGCCTTGGTGCCAATGATGGTCGTATGCGTGTTTGGCGCCGTGCAGGTGAGCGCCACAATCAGGACTGCATACGACCGAGGCACGCAGGGCCAACACCCGGCATCATGGTGTGGGGAGCGATCTCCTACACTGGCCGTACACCACTGGTGATCGTCGAGGGGACACTGAATAGTGCACGGTACATCCAAACCGTCATCGAACCCATCGTTCTACCATTCCTAGACCGGCAAGGGAACTTGCTGTTCCAACAGGACAATGCACGTCCGCATGTATCCCATGCCACCCAACGTGCTCTAGAAGGTGTAAGTCAACTACCCTGGCCAGCAAGATCTCCGGATCTGTCCCCCATTGAGCATGTTTGGGACTGGATGAAGCGTCGTCTCACGCGGTCTGCACGTCCAGCACGAACGCTGGTCCAACTGAGGCGCCAGGTGGAAATGGCATGGCAAGCCGTTCCACAGGACTACATCCAGCATCTCTACGATCGTCTCCATGGGAGAATAGCAGCCTGCATTGCTGCGAAAGGTGGATATACACTGTACTAGTGCCGACATTGTGCATGCTCTATTGCCTGTGTCTATGTGCCTGTGGTTCTGTCAGTGTGATCATGTGATGTATCTGACCCCAGGAATGCGTCAATAAAGTTTCCCCTTCCTGGGACAATGAATTCACGGTGTTCTTATTTCAATTTCCAGGAGTGTATATCAACGCTGTAGGCAGCTTAGGGTCTTTATTTAATTATCATTTCATTCTACGGAGCTGCACGGTCACCGACGGTATCTGTTCTTTCGGACAAGTCCGAAAGGACAGGTACCATCACCATATAGTTAAGGCTAACCGGCCACTGACCTTCTTCTGTGCGGATGCACATGCATTGCCTGAACTCTTACGGGACTCGGTAAGATTGTCTGCCACGAGTAATGAGTATAATGGCCAGGGGCACTTTGCATGTACCTTGTGGACATTAAGTTGGGAATGTTGGTCTCACGGGGATCGTGCAAGGGATAAATCCCCGCAGTCGCAGTATCCTCTGTGCCCTCGGTGGCTCAGATGGATAGAGCGTCTGCCATGTAAGCAGGAGATTCCGGGTTCCAGTCCCGGTCGAGGCACACATTATCAACTGTGTCGTTGATGTATATTAACGCCTGTCTACCAGCTTAGTGTCTTGAATTAATTATCATTTCATTCCGTCTGTTTGGTTCACAAAAGGATCCTCTATGTGGGATAAACTTTGAAGATGACGAAAGTATAAAAATATGGCTACGAGCACAGAACAAAACCTTTTACGAACAGAGAATACAGGGTCTTAAACAACGCTGGCGTGAGACCATATGTCTTGATGGAGAATACAGTATGTAGGAAACTAGTACATGTAAAAGATATGTTGGCTGATATTGTCACAAAATTCTAACTCTTAAAAATAAAAAAAATTGTGAGAAAAAATTGTGGAGCATTGTCTATTGAATAACTCTCGTAGATTTACTTAGATTTGATTTGCCTGTATCATGATACCAATATAGTGTTCGGACAGTTCAGTGTCAACTTTTTTCACTTGCAGACCTTTTTAAAGCTTTACATTACTGTTACTAGTTATTCATAGATTTCTATGCATGAGTCCGCAGCCATGGTGCGTTTATGAAAGGGAACCAATTGTCCTGTAAAGCTAGTTATTCTCAACAAAACATTATGGTTGGCTAATATCAACTTCATTGTCATTTAAAAGTACGGGTTGTGGATCACTGCGAAGTCGAAATTTTCCAGTAGTGAAGTATAACAATCTTTTGATCAATAAGAAAAGCCTTCCAAGAACTGGTTTCATGTAATACACCAAAATTGTTTTGGGTTATTACAGGTACATGGGACCACCTCTAGCCACATTTGAGCAGTTTTGAACATGCATCATTATATTGTGTCGGCGGCAGAGTGGCCGTTGTACTGTGGTTGTGTGTTTGATTTGGTTTGGGCTCAGAGGATTAGTTTTGGTCAATGTCAAAATCTTCACCGAATATTAATCGCCGCAGGAGTAGCAAAGGATGTCTGGCGAAGCTTGGCTACGTAGGAGAAATTTGACACTCATGTTAAACAGTCATTACGAGTTTTATATTAGTGTACAAAGTGACCATGTTCCTCATTGTAATTTAATTGAAAACTTTATGTTTTCAATGTTTTTTATTGAGCACTTCGGGGATTAAGTTCGTGAGACACTATTTTGTCAGGAAAATTGTTGGCTACATCCAGTGTTTATTATTTTAATAATTCGTGCGTGACATAATTATTATATTTCATTATAAAATCTGTTTTCGCTTATTGTTTAATTCACAGCGTCAGTTGTGTAACCCGATGAAATTGTGGGCTGCCTTTGGAACACCCGAGAGAAAATTATAGAAACGATTAGTTCGAACACAATCAGCTAGTAATTTCAGACGAAACGTACCCCGCGGCGATTCAGTGGCCTCATCTTCTCGCCAGTTCAGCGGACGACGCTTAATACGTGTATTAAGTCGCAGCCTGTGTAACGAAGCGCCGCAGTGAACGGGCGCCGCTAATTTTGTAAGGCGAGCGCCCTCCTCTGCTGCTTCTTTAAAATTCCGACGAAGCTACCGTATCGCTCGTCCACTTCATTTATTAATCGAGCAATCCTGCGGTGAGCTTCTCCGGGACCATCAATCATGTCGGCGTGATAATGCTCTCGCGCGCTCACACTCAACGGTAATTTCCTTGCGCCGCGGCGCGCTTCCTTTTGCATTCTTCTAGGGTTCTGAGAATGCCCCTGAACGTGAAGCCCTAAGTGCTGCTCTTCATTTCTGCCAGAGTCGCACATGGTGCGAGCCTGCCTCAACAGTGTAGTCCCCACTCTATTCGTTTACTGCTATCCACTGCAACTTTGCAAGTGATGAGGTTAATTGTTCTTGGACTGGCACGTGGATGGCTCTTCAGTCAATGATATTTCCTTCTTGTTTTGTTTGTGCATATTATGCATTAATCTAAGTCAGCTCTATCTACAGAACAATTTTTATGCGGATTTTTAGAACAGCTGTGTGTCTTTCAAATGGACAAATTAGAATACGACGAGCTCATAAAGTTCTTTGTGTTATGAAACTTCCTGGTAGATTAAAACTGTGTGCTGGACCGAGACTTGAACTCGGGGCAAGTGCTCTACCAACTGAGCTACCCAAGCACGACTCACGCCCCGTCCTCACAGCTTTACTTCTGCCAGTACCTCGTCTCCTACCTTCCAAACTTAACAGAAGCTCTCCTGCAGACCTTGCAGAACTAGCACTCCTGAAAGAAAGGATATTGCGGAGACATGGCTTAGCCACAGCCTGGGGAATGTTTCCTGTGGTGTGCATACTGTAAGATCTTCGGTACACACACCATCAGATTATTTGACTTGTCGCTCTAACGAAGTAGGCGAGTGTCAGCAATATGTCTCGTGGTCTTATCGTGGCGTGTTTATCTTCTGCCGTTAGGTCAGACAACATAAATGCCACTTGCACGCTTAGAGTAGCAGATTGACAGTGACCAACTTTAAGCAGAACTTGATTAATTTTCACACACACTTATTAGAATAATAAAAAGCATAGACATTACGTAACTTGATTCTGGATGCTGTTTACAATTGACAATCTGAAGTTCCTTTGGTCTTGATATGTTAATCTTATCCTCACATGCCTCTGATACTTGACAAAGTGTCTATACATTTCTCTTCATGGCTATGTACAGTAATATGATAATTTTATTAGGCGCAGACTGAAATTTGGCTATAGACTGGTACAGACTGGTGCAGACAAATGCAGACTAATGCAGACTGACTAATCGGAGGTCTGTACACTCGTTATAATACCTCGCGTGTTCAGGTATCACTGTGCGAGTGTGATCCGCGAGGAGAAAAGGTTCTACGTTAGCAGCAATCTCATTGGCTGCGTTACATTTAATACGCGGATCGGCAGAAACAGAATTTGGTCCGTCCCTAAGGCAGCGCCATCTCGTAGTGTGGAGACAGACGAGCGCTGCGCCTGTGCTGTTGTGCTTAGCGGGGCGCGCTCTAGTGGGAAAGTTGTGTACGCGCTGACTACGCAGAACTATGAACACAACATTTCTAGAATGAAATTTTCACTCTGCAGCGGAGTGTACGCTGATATGAAACTTCCTGACAGATTAAAACTGTGTGCTGGATCGAGACTAGAACTCAGGACCTTTGCCTTTCGTGGGCAAGTGCTCTACCATCTGAGCTACCCATGCACGACTCACGCCCCGTCCACACAGCTTTACTTCTGCCAGTACCTCGTCTCCTACCTTCCAAACTTAACAGAAGCTCTCCTGGAGACCTTTCAGAACTAGCACTCCTGAAAGAAAGGATATTGCGGATACATGGCTTCGCCACAGCCTGGGGAATGTTGTGTTTAGGTGTTTTTGTGTTTAGCTATGGATAAACTTCCACAGTTGCTGAAACTTTAGAACTAGTCTGCTAAATTGTGTTTGACAGTTATGAGACAGGTGAATGAATTCAATATGGCCATACAGCTCTTGGAAACAATGCTCGTTAATGACATCCCGAAACCATAGCCATAGTCCAATAGGTCGATGAACCGCGCTATATGATACTGGAGTGGTCAGTGATTAGATGTTTAAAAATACCTGACGTCATAGGAATGAGAAAAGAAAGACCACGGAACATTTTAAACCCACTATTAAGGATGAGGCAGCTTTGCACAAATTGGGTGACGATTTGTTAGATGTTAATCCAAACAAAATCTGAAAACCGTTTTTGCAGTATTGTTTGGATCATTGTAGGAAAATCTGATTCTGTGAGTCTATAGTTAGTTTGTGACTCCAATTCTTGAACTCAGAAATAGAACAAAAACGAAACCAGCGGTTGGAAACGGGTGGCTAGTACCAACAGGCGGAGTACCTCCATCTTTTGTGTCGTAACATGACGTGGGACAGATAAAGGTACATGTATGCAAATGTACGATGGAAACCAATAACCCTAGTGCAGAGGTACGTAGAGTCAAGCGTTTGCATGTCTTTATTAGTGTACAAGCTTAACTGGAGGTAATGCTCACTACATAGGATTTGCTATAGGCTGCTGGTCATTCGAGGCCACTCGATCTGAAAGCCTCCTCGGTCTGGTAGTCTTCAGTTCGCCGGAAATCTGCATATCTCGACGTTTGGTGCCCTCTGTATACGGCACTTGGGGCTGGTTGCTTACCGACGGTACTTGACTGTGTCGCTATTTACTTCCATTTCGCAATCAGTGAACTTGAAATCACTGGATTCACAATGCGAGTGACCTCTAAAGATGATTTTTTTTCTTTCCGCTACCCTTCATACTTCGGTGATTACAGTGGAATGGATATAGGCAGCGTTGTCTGCGATGCAAAAAGAATTCGTAGAGATTACTTTCTAAAGGGTAAAACAATAAGAGCCTGGAATAAGAGTGCTTTGTAGAATATTGCTGTAGCGGATATACTACTCTTACATATCGCGGGATTAAATAATGAATATAAGGTAGGGATAGCCACAACGGTCCCTGTCAAGATGACTGTCATCTGGGATATGTACCAAGTACCATTTCTGCAGAGAGACTGGTGGCAACGCTGTATTCAGTGTTCTACATTAATCACTGCAGACGAATTAAAATCAATACGTCGTTATAAAAGACAGTCTATACGAGCCCTTTTCTAAAAACATACAACAAAAGTAAAACGAAGGGAAATATCTAGGAATGTTCTTGGAAGGAAGCACGATTTTCAGTTTTTACTTGCACATGTTTGGGAGCCGAGCTACAAAAGCCGTAGTAACATCTTGCAGTTTACCACTATGAGCATTGAGACCCTACTACGACGAAATAGTAACGGCAGTCGGAGTTTACGGTATCTGCGTATCATCAGTTCATAGACTACTTATAATGAAGCCAGTACAGACTCAGAAGGCTGCAAGTAACAACATTAAAATGTTTCTACAACTGGTAGAAATAACAGTAATTTTATCCTGCAATACAAAAGAGTAATTAATAATAAGACACGTAAATTATTATTGTTGTTTTTTACTGAATTTAACCCTGACACGCTTTCTGTATTCGCCATTGACGGCAAAGATCCTAATGAGGTCAGCGTCAGGCGCAATACAATCTGAATGGATTGGGAAACGATGACAGGCATCAGCTGCTACTTTGGAATGAAAGATCGTCTTCAGTAGGAAGTTCACCGCAAAATCCTCCGTCACGTCGAGCTCTACAGCATCAAATGTTGGTCTGTTACACGTAGGCAGCACGTCGAAAAAGTATGATGGAATCATTAATGGACAGCTAATGATATTAGGCGGCATCACGTTTCGGATCATGGCGTTAAAAAAATCGTTGATGTCACACTGATCCAGATAAAGCAATTCAAGAAAATTGCCTATGATGGACTCGGTGTACACTGGCTGTGAAAGAAGAAACAATGTCGAAGACAGGCTTCACAGTGGAGATTGAAAGAAAAAGGTCGAAGGAACGACCAAAGCAACTTTGGGTAGAGATGTAACATACTGACTTGTACTATAAAACTTCACACCAAATTGACACAACCGTTCAAAATGGAGACGACGGATCCGCATAACGAACCATGACACACACAGTGGTAGCTGCACTGAATTAAAAAAAAAAAAAAAGGATTCGCTTAACGCTAATTGTGTTTCATAATTGTTTAAAACGCTGACGTAGTCGTATCTAATACAAAAATAAATATCACAAATCATGATGCACAGTCCAATAGCTTAAAGGGCAAGACCCGCAACCGAGTTATTTGAATGAAACTGAAATGACGACTACTCTTGCAGGAGTCAAAGAGACTCCTACGTAGTATCGCAATCTTCCCACTACGCGGAGGAGTGCAGAGAACTAGATTTCTTGAACCAAAAGGTAGTTTAGAATGAATTAACAGTGAAGAAATTAAATATATCACAGTACACAGGATATTTACAGACTTTTACAGTAGGTTCCTGACCTTGTTACGTCCGTATACATCTGAGTGCTGCATTAAAATCTTTGATTGCAACATTATTTTACCAATAGATGAGCTGACAGCCCTAAAATTTTATCGTGCCCGGCCGAGTGGTTCTAGGCGCTAAAGTCTGGAACCGCGCGACCGCTACGATCGCAGGTTCTGATCCTGCCTGGGGAATGGATGTGTGTGATGTCCTTAGGTTAGTTACGTTTAAATTGTTCTAAGTTCTAGGGGACTTATGACCTCAGAAGTTAAGTCCCATAGTGCTCAGAGCCATTTTTTTTATCGTGCCCAAATAAAATTATGTGGAACATTGGCTGTAAAAATATGTATCCAGTCTAATTGCTACAATACAGCGTGTTTGAAATATTAATCGGATTTCAAAAATGAAGATGAAAACTTAGAGTAAATTTTAACTTCCGTACAAGACTACAAAGTCTTTATTTTCAAAAGAACCACCGATTTTACAAGGTCATATCTTTTACATGCATACACATACAAACTTGGGGTACTTTTTACAATTACGTTTAGAATCAAAGTTTTGTCCCAACCACCGGGGGACACGACAGACATATAGACTAAAGTCCAACGCGTGCCTTACTTTGGCTAGCATGACTGGAGTTACAGCATTCCATGTTGGTGATATGTGGCCTAGAAGTTCGCCCACATTTGTTAGAAGGGGAGACACGTAGACCAACTCTTTCACAAAACTACACAACAAAATATCAAAGCCGTCCGGAGTGGCCGAGCGGTTCTAGGTGCTACAGTCTGGAACCGCGTGACCGCTACGGTCGCAGGTTCGAATCCTTCCTCGGGCATGGATGTGTGTGATGTCCTTAGGTTAGTTAGGTTTAAGTAGTTATAAGTTCTAGGGGACTGATGATCTCAGAAGTTAAGTCCCATAGTGCTCAGAGCCATTTCTGAAAATATCAAATACAGAGATATTAGACGACCCAGGAGGTCAGTTGTCCATTGCGAGATTCCTACGGTCTATTCAACTCAAAAATAAATTGCTTATGGCTTGAGAGTTGAGCGTCCACCTTCGTAGCTGAGTGGTCAGCGCAGCTGAGTGCCATACTGACGAACCTGGTTCGATTCCCGGCACTATCAAGGGTGTTTCCCTTGGTGGGATGCATTCCGCCTCGTGAGGCCAACAGATTAGATACTCGACCGGTTATTTAGTAACGGTTCCAATGTTAAGAAACCCGACAACGACCGGGAGAGCAGTGTGAAGATCACATGCTCCTCCATACCGCATCCAATCAAGCCGGCAGGGATGACACGACGATCGGTCGTGTACCATTAGCCCGTATACGGCCAGAATGCGGAACTTTAACTACCTTAATTTAATGGCTGAGTGTAAACAACCAATCGGACGTCACTTTGCTGACTTGCATGCCCCCAAACTACCCCAGTTATCCGACAGAGGAAAGGGGTCAATGCAGTTGTTTGTTAAGAAAAACACATCGCGCAGTTGTAACTGAGTTGCATCTGTTGAAACAGAGGACGCAAACCACCCTTTGTTGCTGTGTTAGCGCCACCTCATCTCGACGCACATGAACGAGTAAAGTGGCACAGTGGAGTTACAACATTAGACCCGCAATCTGGAGGAAGAGTGTTCAAATCCGCGTCCGACCAGCCAGACTTACGTTATCCGTGACTTCCGTAAATTGCTCCCGGGAAATTTCTGGATGGTTCCTTCGAAAGGGCACGGTCGATTTCCTTCCCCGTCCTTGAAGCAATTGGAACTTTGACTCCGTCTCTAATCACCTCGATGTCGACGGGACGTTAAATCCTAACATTCCTTCCTTCGACGGAGATGAGATAAAGAGCGAGCGAATATGTTAGCTGCGCCAGGGAGACCCCTGCCGGTAACCACATGAACCGGCAACTGGCAGCTGGTGTCAAAGTAAACTTGGAGTTTGATACGTTAATAAAAAGACTACCCCAAGTTTATATTTTTATTCATTTAGAGGACGCAGTCTTATGACATAGGAAGAATGTTATTGTAAAACTCTGTACGTCACCAAGTATGCACAGTTAAGTCAATTGAAATAAAATTATTTTCATTCTTTTGTCTATATCAAGACCTGACACAACTTTCAGATAACTGAAAATTAAAGTAAATCATTGTATTTTCTTAATAAAAAGAAAACATTTTTGTGTGGTGCATGAGAAGATTGCATGAATACTGTAATATCTCGAGAATTTTGTCATGTAGCTTATTTTTCCGATGACTCATCGTACATTGCAGGAAATGGAGAGCTATAATTATAGACAATATTTGTTTTACGAAATACAGAAACTTATTGTTAAGCTAACCTGTTATCCGTTGGTCAAGAATATCTCATAAAAATTCGCCTTGTTGCTTCCTTTCCTTGTGAACAAATCTTCGTTGCTCTCTAACTGGTATTAAGATCAAGCTCCTTTGTTCACAAAATAAATATTCCGGGAAAGTGCCTGTTATCATGGATCGTAAAATATAACGCTCTTTACCAAACGCGCTTCAAAGAAACGTTTCGCTTTTGTCGTGGCACGCTATTTGTGCATTGAATGAAGTTATTGATGTCTGTTGCTCCACCCTCACGATTAATTCACTCTACACTGTGTACGAAGGTGCGCTGCCTACCTTTACCGAGAGATTTGTTGGGGATTGACCTTATCAGATTATGAAATACAAGAAGTAACTACAAATGCTTCAGAAAATAATATCGTTATGGATATGGATTTAAGAAACAAGGTCTGTGGTTTCTTACGGCTTTGCTGTATTATCTTTGTACCAGCAATTTTCTGCTCAACACAGCATTAAAAAGTACTGTTACACACTATTATATGCAGATACTTTGTCCCATAGTGGTATATACGATGATGTAGAAACACAGCATCTGATTAAGACTACCAGGAAAACTTTATGTAATGCGACACTGATGGTTCGAATGGCTCTGAGCACTATGGGACTTAACGTCTGAGATCAGTAGTCCCCTAGACTTAGAACTACTTAAACCTAACTAAACTAAGGTTGCGCGGTTACAGATTGAAGCGCCCAGAACCGCTCGGCCACAAGGCCGGCCATGACTAGGGCGTGGCCCCCTTATTGTACTTAAGAAAAGGACAAATGTGGAGGGATATGAACGCATTTCACTGCGTTATACAGGGTAAACAGTATAGTAATATCGACAAACTACAGGGACGGGTTCCTGACTGGAAATAGAGGAAAAGAGGTCCTATGAACTTGAGTTCGGAAATGGACGGTGTGCGTGCAACGACGACAAATCTTCCCGGAACGCAGTACAGAGCTGCATCGCACCCATGTCACAACAGACGTTCAAAGTCGTCTCCATGGGATGTAACGCACGCGTTCACATGTCGCATCGTGGACTACCGCATCTTTAGTATTTTGGCTTACACCATGTTGGCGGTCCCTTGCCTGGAGATTGTACTAGGGTTAGTTTCAAAATCCCGTAGAATCCTGTCCTCCAAACCTGGTGTACGTAAAGTCCGCCGTTTCCATGCACATTCATCTGTCTGAAAGGACCCATGATCACACATACGCCCAGAAAGGGCTTGAAATGTTGTATGATGTCGTTGCTGTCTGTGAGGCCGTGCTGCTCTCGACCGTTTCCATCTGCTTAGTAGCGCGCAAACATCTCGGCTTCTTCCCGTCATGAATACCGGACCATTCTGCCGCTTACAGCACGCTGCGTCTATCACACAGCCTGCAATACGCAAAGAACGCACGGCATGTGGTCAGAGACACTTTCATTCGTCAGCGCTACCTACAGTCCCAACGCCGCATTTCCAGACACATGTTCATAGGACCTCTTTCTTCCATTTCCACTCAGGAATTCGTCCCTGCGGTTTGTCGGTTTTATTAATGTTCACCCTGTGTACTGCGTACACTAGTGGAACAGTTCGGAGACGATGATTGTATCAGCAGGACAATGCACATTACCATAGGGCAAAATCTGTGGGCAATGGTTTATTGACGATAACATTCCTGAAACGCACTAGCCTTTCAAGGGTCTGGACCTGAACTCAATGGGGCACCTTTGGGATGAGTTAGAAATTCAGCTTCACTCCCGTCCGCAGAGTCCAACATTACTATCTTCTGTCGTATTGGCTGCTGTAGAACGGATTGCCATTCCTCCAGGATGTTCAGACACGTCGTTGAAAGTGTTCCCAACGAAGTCATAAAGACAAAGAGTGGACACATCCCATATTAATTTCCACTACTATTTGTCCGTATACTTTTGATCAGATATTTCATGTGTGTGGGTATCATTTGATACTGACAACCTCTTTAGATTAAAGAAGTTAAATATCATCAACAATTTCAAGTTTAAAATTACAACAAAATTTGTTGCGACTCCCGAAAAAATGGGAAAAAGGGCAAGAAATGAACTGATCTCTGACGCTACAGCCAATGCAGGGTTGAAGATGTAGTAATAATAGTAGTAATGGAACATTTTTACAAGGTTACTGCACATGTAATATTACGATTTAAGAATAAAATATATAACACATATACACCGAAATTTACATACTTATACACTATGTGATCAAAAGTATCCGGACACCCTCAAAAACATACGTTTTTCATACTAAGTGCGCTGTGCTGCCACTTACTGCTAGGTACCCCATATCGGCGACCTCAGCAGTCATTAAATATCGTGAGAGAGCAGAATGGGGCGCTGCGCGGAACTGACGGACTTCGAACGTGGGCAGGCGATTGGGTGTCACTTATGTCATACGACTGTACGCGAGAGTTTCACACTCCTATACCTCCCTAGGTCCACTGTTTCCGATGTGATAGCGAAGTGGAAACGTGAAGGGACACGTACAGCACAAAAGCGTACAGTCCGACCTCGTCTGTTGACTGACAGAGACCGCCGACAGTTGAAGAGGGTCGTAATGTGTAATAGGCAGACATCTATCCAGACCATCACACAGGAAATCCAAACTGCATCAGGGTCCATTGCAAGTACTATGACAGTTAGGCACGAAGTGAGGAAATCTGGATTTCATGGTCACGCGGCTGCTCATAAGCCACAGATCCCGCCTGTAAATGCCAAACGACACCTCGCTTGGTGTAAGGAGCATAAACATTGGACGATTGAACGGTGGGAAAACGTTGTATGGAGTGGCGAATCACGGTGCACAAGGTGGCGATCCGATGGCAGGGTGTGGGTATGGCGAATGTCCGGTGAACGTCATCTGCCAGCGTGTGTAGTGCTAACAGTAAAATTCGTTGACGGTGATGTTATGGTGTGGTCGTATTTTTCACGGAGGGGGCTTGTACCCCTTGTTGTTTTGCGTGGCACTATCAGAGCGCAGGCCTACACTGAGCCTACATTGATTACATGGGTAAGGTTTAGAACAAGTCAGTGTTCGCCACGGCGCTTTATGACTGTGGTATGTAGGTAGACAACGCTCCTGTGTCACGTACCTGATGGTAGATTATTTAGATTATTTATACAGGGTGTTACAAAAAGGTACGGCCAAACTTTCAGGAAACATTCCTCACACACAAATAAAGAAAATATGTTATGTGGACATGTGTCCGGAAACGCTTAATTTCCATGTTAGAGCTCATTTTGGTTTCGTCAGTATGTACTGTACTTCCTCGATTCACCGCCAGTTGGCCCAATTGAAGGAAGGTAATGTTGACTTCGGTGCTTGTGTTGACATGCGACTCATTGCTCTACAGTACTAGCATCAAGCACATCAGTACGTAGCATCAACAGGTTAGTGTTCATCACGAACGTGGTTTTGCAGTCAGTGCAATGTTTACAAATGCGGAGTTGGCAGATGCCCATTTCAAATGGCTCTGAGCACTATGGGACTCAACTGCTGAGGGCATTAGTCCCCTAGAACTTAGAACTAGTTAAACCTAACTAACCTAAGGACATCACAAACATCCATGCCCGAGGCAGTATTCGAACCTGCGACCGTAGCGACCGTCTTGCGGTTCCAGACTGCAGCACCTTTAACCGCACGGCCACTTCGGCCGGCGATGCCCATTTGATGTATGGATTAGCACGGGGCAATAGCCGTGGCGCGGTACGTTTGTATCGAGACAGATTTCCAGAACGAAGGTGTCCCGACAGGAAGACGTTCGAAGCAATTGATCGGCGTCTTAGGGAGCACGGAACATTCCAGCCTATGACTCGCGACTGAGGAAGACCTAGAACGACGAGGACACCTGCAATGGACGAGGCAATTCTTCGTGCAGTTGACGATAACCCTAATGTCAGCGTCAGAGAAGTTGCTACTGTACAAGGTAACGTTGACCACGTCACTGTATGGAGAGTGCTACGGGAGAACCAGTTGTTTCCGTACCATGTACAGCGTGTGCAGGCACTATCAGCAGTTGGCCTCCACGGGTACACTTCTGCGAATGGTTCATCCAACAATGTGTCAATCCTCATTTCAGTGCAAATGTTCTGTTGCTGTGTGTTTCCATTCCATGATTAATGTGATTTGAACAGAAGTAATAAAATGAGCTCTGACATGGAAAGTAAGCGTTTCCGGACACATGTCCACATAACATATTTTCTTTCTTTGTGTGTGAGGAATGTTTCCTGAAAGTTTAGCCGTACCTTTTTGTAACACCCTGTATTTAGATTATCAATACGACGTAATGTATTTCAGAGCTGAAGTTGAAACCTTTCGCCGGCCGGTGTGGCCGTGCGGTTAAAGGCGCTTCAGTCTGGAACCGCGTGACCGCTACGGTCGCAGGTTCGAATCCTGCCTCGGGCATGGATATGTGTGATGTCCTTAGGTTAGTTAGGTTTAATTAGTTCTAAGTTCTAGGCGACTGATGACCTCAGAAGTTAAGTCGCATAGTGCTCAGAGCCATTTGAAACCTTTCTTTGCAGATTACTCGTCACTAAACGGGATGATTAAAGGTTGCCTTACGCTTCCGTCATCAAAGCTGCTTGTTTTCTCTACTTTTACTACTACTACAAGGGTAGCCTATGATCTAAGTTAGATTGGAAGGTGATTGCGAGACGGTGAAATCAGCGAATGTGATGTCGCGAGAAAATGTTTGGCGACCCTACCGATGCCAAATAGCCAAGTTAGTGTATTCGTTTGTGTTTCATGAATTAAAAAGTTATTTTTGTTGTAATGGAGAGTCCCTTTTGGACTTTTGGGTTTACGATCGCCTTTCTCCCGAAAGCTTTGGGCATTCCGTGGTAAAATTCACAGCAGGATTTGGCACAATTATTGAAACTCATTAAGTCAACTCACTGCTTTAAAGGACGTCGTCTGATTGCTACCCTCTCTTTAGTCACTTACAACCAACTTCTGACGCACCGCATTGCGTTCCCATCACACCTTAGTGCGGATGCTGCTAACGCTGTTTTTCAATATATGTAAGTAATACCACTGCCCATATTATAGACTCTTAACGAGTGACATTCGTAGGTCACAGGAGTGTAGAATCTAAACTAAAAATTGGTCGGCATAAAACACTCTTCTCTCATTTATCGTACAACACATCTGCATGCATGAGACGACTGTCACGTTGATTTAACGGAGTCTACTGGATCCGTCATAATGAAGTTGCTTGCACATGATGGATTAGCATAGAGAAGTGCATTAAACTGGTCTTTGGACTGAAGACCACGACAAAAACTATATCAACTAAGTGTGTACACGAACATCCTTAAATCGTCCGCCGGCCGGAGTGGCCGTGCAGTTCTAGGCGCTACGGTCTGGAACCGAGCGACCGCTACGGTCGCAAGTTCTAATCCTGCCTCAGGCATGGATGCGTGTGATGTCCTTAGCTCAGTTAGGTTAAATTAGTTCTAAGTTCTAGGGGACTGATGGCCTTAGAAGTTAAGTCGCATAGTGCTCAGAGCCATTTGAACCATTAAATTGTCCAGTAAGATTGGGAGTAGTGAAGGGAGGATTAGGGCACTCAAGGGCAAAGCTTGTTGAATATATATCATGAAGAATCACATACCTATTACTTCCATATTGATACGTACATCTTCTTAAATCGTAATTAAGTGAGGTATCATGAACATTCCGTACTCGCATACATACCATTCACGAACATGTAAAATAAAAACGTTTCTGGATTAATGAAGACAACTAAAGGGGCGTTTAAATAATCGGTCGTTAGAAATACTAGCCAGTTTCACCTAGCACTTATATCTGAGAGAAACTGAGAACATCAGTTAAATTTGAAACCCATAAAACCTATGTCTTTTTGTCTGTGCTCTTACGGGAAAAGAAATCTTTGTTACTATTGACATTAATCACCTAGCTCTTTTCTTCATATTTTTACTTATAGACGATAGATACTATCGAATATTCATAAAATTCACAGAGGATGACTTGCAACGTAGCTGTTGGTTTCTAGCTATCAGGATACTCCGGAAATAAAACAATTCCAAACCAAGGTCCATGATAGTTGTCTTCCGCAACAGGAGAGAAAATTTGAGCTCGTAAGTTTGCATCTGTGGCTGAGTCGAAGAATCTAGCAACTAATTAGCAGTTTTTACTGTATGAGAGATGGTAACATCCCAACGAACACATAAAAACTGGTTGTACTCTTACATGATGACTAGGACGTATGCACGAACCGTACCGTTCTATTTGTGAGTTTGAAAGAGGACGCACTATTGGCAGGGGAGAATGTGATGCATCCATCTGGGAGACTGCTGCTCGTTTGGGACGAAGTGTTTCGGCAGAGCAACGGATGTGTACAGAATGGTTCACTGAAGGCCGTAGAACACGACGAGATGAGTCAGGTAGCACCACCCAGGCCACCCCCAAAGAAGGTCGACATCTCATCCGAATGGCATAGCAGAACAGTTCTGCGTCGTCCTCGGCACTGGCGCAACAGTGTATGTTAGAGAAGAAATGAACAACTCTGGCAATAAAATAAAATCAATATGGAATGTTGTTAGAAGGGAGACAGGAAAAGTAACCACTGGGTTAGGTTGTATTATTGTTAAAGAGAACGAGACTACCCTAACCAACAGTACACAAGTAGCTAATGTATTTACCAACTATTTCTTAAGTGTAGGAGAAAAAATTGATGAGAACAGTTCAAAAGAAAAAGCTAGGCAGTACATGAAAGAGCCTGGTTTGAAAAAATTTAGTCAGATTAAGTTTCACCTATCAACCTTTTGAGAAATAAGTAAAATTATTAAATCTGTGAAAAATAAATGTTCTGTTGGAGTAGATGACATCTCTAATAAGATATTAAAACAGTGTGGAGCATTTACAGCTGATGTTCTGAGTCACATATGAAATGCATCACTAACTCAAGGTATTCTCCCAGACAGGTTAAAATAGGCCACTGTTAGGCCTCTCTATAAAATGGGGGACACCACAGATGTCAATAATTATCGGCCAGTATCCTTGCTTACAGCATTCTCAAAAATCTTCGAGAAAGTAATGTACTCAAGAGTCATCTCAACAGTAATGGGATACTTAGTAAATCGCAGTTCGGATTTCAAAAATGCTGTTCCACTGAGACAGCAATATACAATTTCACTCTCCACGTAATAGAGTCTTTAAATAGTAAAATGTCACCATTAGGAATTTTCTGTGACTTGTCCAGAGCATTTGATTATGTGAACCGTGACATTATGTTACAGATATTACAATTCTATGGTATAAATGGAACAGCATATGAGTGGTTTAAGTCATACCTACAGGACAGGAAGCAAAAAGTTTCTTTATATGGGTGAAGTGATTTAAATAAGTTTGCCATTTCATGTAACTGGAGTGAAATTACATTAGGTGTTCCACAGGGTTCAATCATGAGTCCCCTTCTGTTCTTGATATATGTGAACGACCTCCCTTCCTATCTGAAACAGGAAGTTGAACTGACACTGTTTGCTGATGATACAAGCGTCATTATTAATCCAGTAAAAGGAAGTCAAATTGAAAATGATACAAATAAGATCTTTGGAAAAGTCATTAATTAGTTTTCTGCAAATGGGCTTGCTCTAAACTTTGAAAACACCCAGTACATCCAATTTTCTGCTGCAAAATGTACAATTCCTTCAATAAATATAACACATCAACAGAAGTCAGTAGACAGGGTAGAGCATACTAAGTTTTTGGGTGTACATATAGATGAGAATCATAATTGGAAAATTCATATTTTGGATCTGCTAAAGCGACTAGGTTCAGCAACTTTTGCGATCAGAATAATTGCCAATTTTGAGGATATAGAAATTAGTAAGCTAACATACTTTGCATACTTTCAGTCTCTGTTGTCAGACGGAATAATATTTTGGGATAACTCAACATTTAGACAAAAAGTATTCACTGCTCAAAAGAAAGTGGTTAGAATAATGTGTGGGGTTCATAGTCGCACATCTTGTAGGCAGCTTTTTAAAAGATTGGGAATTCTTACAACAGCCTCACAATACATCTACTCACTAATGAAATTTGTTCTCAACAACATGGGCCAGTTTAAAAACAACAGTGACATTCATGATTATAATAACAGAAAAAAGAAAGACTTACACTATCCTTTGCTCAACCTATCTTTGGCACAGAAAAGGTAAAATATGCTGCTATAAAAATTTTCGACAAATTGCCGGATGAAATAAGGTGTCTGGCAGACAGCAGTAATAGCTTCAAAAATAAATTGAAATCATATCTCCTTGACAACTCCTTCTGTACAATAGATGAATTCTTGAATAGGAATAAATAAATCTATAAATATAGTATATGCATTTTGTGCCATTTAAGGGAATGGGGTAAATAATAGAAATATTAATCTTTAACTCTGTATTGTAATATACATATATATATGAAAAAAAATTGTTTCATATGTGCATTTCTTGTGCACTTGACACGTCCCACACCATAACGGCTACCGTACCGTGCGATTGATCAATGGAACACCCAACCAACTAACTATAACATCGTACGCTATCACGAGTGACAGTCCATAGCCGTTTATTATGGCATGGGTTACATGCGCGTCGTCCACTTCTCCGCTTACCTTTGACGAATGTGAAGCAACATGATAGACGGCAATGGTGTTTGGAACGACGTCACTGGGTACAGGAATGGCATCAGATAGTGTTTTCGGACGAATCCAGGTTCTGTTTGTTTGAAAATGATACCCTTTCGGTACACAATCCTAGACAATATTTTTCGACAAGACATAAAACTATGGGTGCGGCGCTGAGACCCAGTGCCAACCACCACAGATGAACTTTGGAACCAGTGATCGCACCGTGGATTGGTATACAACAAAACGCCATTGGCGCTTTATACGCGTCAATGCCATCACGCATGAAACAAGCTATCAGGGGATGGCGGACCCTGTGTCTACTAGGCAACAAGATACATGCTGAAACGTGGTGACTAAAATGTTAATCATTTCTACATAACATACTAGTGTATATGTCCGGTAAATATGAACATCCTACCTCTAGTCGTTCAAGTGTGTTTTTTTTTTGTTCTTTGTTTTTGAAGATGGATGAGTGTATAATTGTTAAGTTATGCTCATTAAGTTAAGAGACTTTCGAAATCTACGAAAGAACATTGCACTATGGCGTCACTGAATAGACCAAATCAAATTGTGGCGAAACACACGGGACAACGTGAGAAGCACGCATGTTAATATGAGACTATCTTGTGTGCCTGTAACGGTCCAGTTTGGTAAAGGTACTGGGTATAATGGCTCCGACTGTGTACTGTGTATGTGTGGCATAGGATACTGAAGTCGCATGGAAGGAGGCAGGAAGATTAGGGTGCCCTTTTGAAGGAAAAATGGTTCAAATGGCTCTGAGCACTATGAGACTTAACTGCTGTGGTCATCAGTCCCCTAGAACTTAGAACTACTTAAACCTAACTAACCTAAGGACATCACAAACATCCATGCCCGAAGCAGGATTCGAACCTGCGACCGTAGCGGTCGCGCGGTTCCGGACTACGCGCCTAGAACCGCTAGACCACTGCGGCCGGCTTTTGAGGGAACCATCCCGGCATTTGCCTGGAGCTACTTCGGGAAATCACGGAAAACATAAAGCTGGATGGCCGGACGTGGATTTGAACTGTTGACTTCGTGAATGGGAGTCCAATGTGCTAACCCCTGCGCCACTTCGTTCGGTGGTTTTACGGAAGCAGAATTCCACAGCAAATTTGTGGTATTGCAGGTGGGGAACTCATGCGTTCAGTAACCGTCGTAATCTGTAGGGATAACAACCTGCACTTTTCGTGGAGCGTTTGGACAAGAAAAGTAATGCTGGACCATAAAGAATGGCTCTGTTGATGAATTACATGCCACATGATGAAATTACACGTCTATAGCCGACAGCTCGCCTTCGGATTTAAACCCTGTTCATAATTCATGAGACGATCTAGAGCAAAGGACGTCTCCAGCACTAACTAATACTTTTTCAAGGGCCGCCATACTGGACTGCCCGATCCTATATTTTGTGGAAATTATGTATTCTGTTTTGCCATAGGAAGGTGTGACGTACAATATCTGTATTCCATTGACTCACGCCTAAGTGCCAGCCATTGACGGACATCCAGTATTCATGTAAGTATCAGTGTGTTATGTGTCACAATATTTGCAAGGAAATTATAAGCGCACACTTTATTCGCCGTGTTTCATGTTGTTTCTTGGCGCTTAAAGTCTCTTTTAAGTTATACTCATTAGTGAATACTAATAATAATGAAAGCATTAGGGATAAAAATATGCTGGTTATACGAAAATAAAATGAAACGATCTTGTGGCATTATTGGTGGGAAGAACCCGTCTGAGGACGGACGCCTAGTGTTAGTCTTTGCATTTGACGCCACTACGTCGATTTGTGTGACGATGGTGATGAAACGAAATAATAAAGACCACACAAAGGCCGAGTCTTCATACGAAGAAAATCTCCGTCCCAGCCCGGTGTGGAACCTCGGAACCCAGGAACTGGAGGGAGCAACGTTAATCAATAGACCACGGGCTCCAGGACGGTTACCCTCAAGTTCATACATGCAACCGGGGTTCACGAAATAGCACACAAGACAAAAAATATTCTCCACCAGGAGACATCACATTCATATCGTGTAGCACCCTCTCTAACTCAGATATTGGTCTCAGTTAGACGAGGATGTTTCTTCACGTGTGTAATATCCAGCTCAAACCAGTCGTTAATCATTAGAGTTTAGCTACTTAATATCAAGTACAAGGACGGCAATGATTTACAGCTGTTGCAAATAGTCACAGACATTTTCTGAGGGATGAAGAACGAGTATTTAGCGGGCCAGTCGAGGTGGAGTAGGGTGCCTGATTGCTCGTCAAACCAAGAGACGTATGCGTGCAGACTGTAGATACGGTTGTCGTCATCTTGGAAAGCGGGAGTGTTCACAGCTTTCGGCACAGGCACCTCAGAGAGAATAAACACTCCACTGAAAATATCGAACGAAATCTCACAATTTTACGTAAAGTTTTCAGTGCCCAGTTAACGGAAATTTTAGAAAAAAATACAAATCTACAGTCACACACACAAGCACCCAGAATAAATGGTAAATCAAATTCATAGAAAATTTCCGTAGCACCTTAATCAGCATGTGAAAGGCACTCCCACCAAATACTTAATCACAAGCGATTCAAAGAAATGTTCAATAGTATCTTCTTCAGCAATGAATTGCACTCCATCCTACCTCAGTCACGCACAGTATACGAGGCTACAAACAATGCCCTACAAATTACGAGAGTATAACAATCCTATTGTATGTGGGTGTCATTGAAATACAAATGAAACAATACGTTTCCTCTTAAATAGTGCTAGAAAGAAAATGAAAATTTATTGTAATCTGTGCCTCACACTGAATGTAGTCAGTGATATTAATACAGTCCCGAAATAAACTGAATATATCAAAGATTATAAGAGACATTACGATAAAATTCTTTGCATCAGCATCTGTGAAAATTACAACACCTACAATAAATAAGCCAGCGTGACACACAGAATAATCCAATAACAACTTCTCTTCTGCACATAAAACATCGTTGTAACGTGTATCACTTCATTTTGGATAATGGAGGTACCACAATCAACAATATATATACTGGCCATTAAAATCGTTACACCAAGGAGAAATGCAGATGATAAACTGGTATCCATTGGACAAACATATTACACTAGAACTGACATGTGATTACATTTTCACGAAATTTGGGTGCATAGATCGTGCGAAATCAGTACCCAGAACAACCATCTCTGGCCGTAACAACGGCCTTGATACGCCTGCACATGCAGCTTCAACACGATACCACAGTTCATCAAGAGTAGTGACTGGAGTATGGTGACGAGCCAGTTGCTCGGCCACCATTGACCAGACGTTTTCAATTGGTGAGAGATTTGTAGAACGTGCTGGCCAGGGCAGCAGTCGAACATTTTCTGTATCCAGAAAGGCCCGTACAGGACGTTCAACATGCGGTCGTGCATTATCCTGCTGAAATGTAGGATTTCGCAGGGATCGAATGAAGGGTAGACCCACGGGTCATAACACATCTGAAATGTAGCGTCCACTGTTTAAAGTGCCGTCAATGCGAACAAGAGGTGACCGAGACGTGTAACCAATGGCACCCCATACCATCACGCCGGGTAATACGCCAGTATGGCGATGACGAATACACGCTTCCAACGTGCGTTCACCGCGATGTCGCCAAACACTGATGCGACCATCATGATGCTGTAAGCAGAACCTGGATTTATCCGAAAAAATGACTTTTTGCCATTTGTGCACCCAGGTTCGTCGTTGAGTACACCATCGCAGGCGCTCCTGTCTGTGATGCAGCGTCAAGGGTAGCTGCATCCGAGCTGATAGTCCATGCTGCTGCAAACGTCGTCAAACTGTTCGTGCAGATGGTTGTTGTCTTGTAAACGTCCCCATCTGTTGATTCATGGATCGAGACGTGGCTGCACGATCCATGACAACCATGCGGATAAGATGTCTGTCATCTCGGCTGCTAGTGATACGAGGCCATTGGGATCCAGCACGGCGTTCCGCATTACCCTCGTGAACCCACCGATTCCATATTCTGCTAACAGTCATTGGATCTCGACTAACGCGAGCAGCAATGTCGCGATACGATAAACCACAATCGCGATAGGCTACAATCCGACCTTTATCAAAGTCGGAAACGTGATGGTACGCATTTCTCCTCCTTACACGAGGCATCGCAACAACGTTTAACCAGGCAACGCCGGTCAACTGCCGTTTGTGTATGAGAAATTGGTTGGAAACATACCTCACGTCAGCACGTTGTAGGTGTCGCACACCGACGCCAACCTTGTGTGAATGGTCTAAAAAGCTAGTCATGTACATATCACAGCATCTTCTTCCTGTCGGTTAAATTTCGCGTCTGTAGCGCGTCATCTTCGTGGTGTAGCAATTTTAATGGCCAGTAGTGTATATATAATGCACCTACTTTAACATAACACAGTAAAGTGTAACAACAATTGTGACATTCTTCAACGCAGGCCTGAGATAAATTTGCTTGTGATGACATAAATAGAACGGTCCACATAAAACACATCCTACATGCAAAATACGGAGGTAGTTACCATACCAAACACATTATCAAAGACACCTTTATTATTCACATTCGACGAATCCACTTGTAACAAATTTTATTCTCTGTAGTGGGTGACTTGTGAGAATGGGCAAAGCCCGAAACTATTCAGAGACAAAAATAAATAGCAGCTTTGGTGGTAAACATTTAAAAAATGTATTTTCTTCAATATTTGGAAGCTGCAGGACGCGACGTATTGGAAACATTTACAGAGCGTATTCATCATGAAGGTTTAGAGGACAGGGCAACACATGGTTTCGATAGCGTCGAAATAAACATAGTGTTTCATTTTCACACTATCCTAAATCAGTGGGACCGAGTCATGGTACGAAACAAAACGTCAAAGAACCATCCCTGTCCTGAACCACGCCCTCTAATACTACGGCCTGAAGGTCCCATCCGTGCACTTGATGCCTTGGATCATTTGAAAAGAGGAAGAATGGTGGTCGGAGGAACACACTACACGTCTCCAACTACTGTTCAGTTTCTGAGTTATTATATCTACTGAAGACGGGAAACTGTACTTGCTGCTGTGAGTAATGACTTTCTGCGTAGTACCCGCTGCCAAATGAGCACTGAATGGTCTTCGCAATGTTCACTGTGAAACTGAGATGAAATTACATTCACTGTTAGCAGCAGTTCCTGTCGGGTTTGAAAAAGATTGTCATTGAGAAAGTATAACAATCGTTTTCGGTTCCGTTCGGTAAGCATATTTTTATGATCGCTGTTCTTACACCGTGCTGAGAAATCCTGCTGCGTTGATTCCATACAAGCGACTGACACATACACACCACTTCACTACCATGAGTTACAGGGATGGCAAAAAAATACGGAAACACGAAATCGCAACATATTACCATGACTAACAAGGTACAGGGAAGCAGTTGGCATCCAGAAGAGCTTCCTGTCGTCCCGGAATGGACAAATACAGGTTCTGCATGGTTTTAAAGGAATTATTACTCCCACCCTTCCTGCAAGATAGTGGCAAGTTTAGGCAACGATGCTGGGGGTGGATAGCGCTCAAGCACTCTTCTCTCCAAAGCAGATCACAAAGGCTTAATAATATTGAGATCTGTGACTGATGATCGGGGCTGATGTGACAATTCATCCTAGTGCTCGCAAAAACAGACCTGAAAGATGCGAGCTGTGTGAACAGATGCCCTGTCGTCTTGGGATACGGATTCATCATTGGGGAACAAATATTGTACCATAGGGTGTACTTGATCAGCTGAAATGGTTACAAAATCTTTGGCAGTAATGCGACCTTGCAGAGCAACCATTGGACTTATGGAATACCTCGGCATTGCCGTCCAGATCATCACCGAACGTCCCGGCGGAGGTTCGAGTCTTCCCTCGGGCATGGGTGTGTGTGTTTGTCCTTAGGATAATTTAGGTTAAGTAGTGTGTAAGCTTAGGGACTAATAACCTTAGCAGTTAAGTCCCATAAGATTTCACACACATTTGAACATTTTGAACACATCACCGAACGCTGCGATGTTTCACTCTTGGGAGGTAAACTCGGCCAGAAGTTGGTAACAGCGTGATACATCCTACCATGCCACATTCTTCCATAGCTCCATAGTTCACATTTTATAGCTTCTCCACCATGTTTTCCTGTGTTGGGGATTTGCGTTGCTGATGATTAGTTTTTGAGTCTCAGCTCGCCCTGTAATGTCCTACCTATGAAGCTCCCTTCGTGTTGTTTTTGTGCTGACAGTGTTCGCAAGTGGGACATTAAGTTCTGCAGTGAGTTTTGCAGCTATTGTCGTTTTCAATGACTATCCGCCACGATCACTCAACACAAACTTTCATTCTCGTCGTGACATAGCGGGTGATGTTTTTGCGCTTTCCCTCTATGCAGTATAAATATTCGACAGGGTGCCTGTTGACACACCAAGCACTTCTTCGGCTAGCATAGTTACGAAAGCACCCACCGTATGAGCACCAATGAGTTACCCATGTTCTAATTCACTTATCTCCGACACAGTCCACTCACAACTACACAGAAAACTGTTGTGACTACAATTTTAATACAAATTTTTGGAACAGTGATCAAAGATTTTTAAAATATTTCTTTTTAAAATTCAGTCTTGATCACACCACGTATGTTACAAGAACATAGGTGACCGGTTTCGGTCATATCACATGCCCATCATCAGACTGATGATGGGTCTGATGATGGGCGTGTGATATGACCGAAACCGGTCACCTATGTTCTTGTAACATACGTGGTGTGTTGAGACTACGACTGGCACTTGCAACGTGTTGAGGACATTGGACATGTGTCGTTCTTGGGCAAATACAACAGCACAACCTGCAGACTTGTCTAGCATTCGCATTTATGCTTAAGCATGCTTTCTCACTGTTTTCTCATGGTTTTTTTTTCCAGCCCCTGTATTTCAGCGGTGAAGGGTCACCCGATCGCCTGGTACCAGTTTGAAAAGTATCAACAGCTATCTAAAATGACAAGCATGCTGTAGAAGGGGTGAGTAGTATTATATCTGGTGAAGTTACCATCGTCTGATGTTGAGCCTGCAATGGCTTCAATTCTAGCAGGAGGCCAAACATTACTTTACGTTAATTGACGACTGGTTCTATTTCTACTAGAATCATTTACAGTAAAATCACAGTGTTCAACAGTGTTCAGAACGGACAAGATAAGCGCCGTGACGTAGCCGCTACGGCAAGCGCGAAACGGCGCGGGGAGAACACGCAGAATGTCATCGTAGAGGGGCAGAGAGAACCCTCAACAAAGTGGGCCACGCGCGCGCGCCTCTCGAGGGCCACGTCACGGGCGCAGAGGGGGCCGAAGAAAAAAGCCCGGGATGAGGTCGGTAAGTGAGCGGCCGCGTGCGGCGTGCGGCGTGCGGGTAGCTATCGCGTCGTAGGAGGTCCGCGTGTCGGGTTCCCTGGCGTGCCACCGCTTCCGGGGTCCGCTTGCATCGCTCCCCAACGGCCTAACCGGAGCAGGTGTACCGCTAAATCTGCCCCGGGCCCCGGTCACTCTCCCAAAGAATTAACGGTCGCTTCTCGCCTGCCACAGTCTTCTGCACCTATGCCGAACCTCCGCTCTTCGCAGCGAGCCGAGCTCCGTAGTTGCTGAAACACTGGGCTCGTATTCGCGGGTACGGGGTTTAAATTCTCGTCTTCACTGCCAGCTTGACATGTTCTTAACTCACATAAATTACTTTAGACGAATCTCAGTACGATAATGTTTCTGTTCTCCGAGCTATTGATCGCCTCGATGCCGACGTGGCGAAACGTAGAAAATACTTTCTAAATTCGAAATATTTCATATAATATCTCGAATAGCAGAATTATTTAAATTTAGATAAATGAGAGATAATTTCCATGTATAAGAGAAATGGTCAACAGCATCCTGTAACAAGATTAATTGTATACCTTCTGCAGACTCATTCGAAGATTTAAGTACCGAAGTATTGCGCCACGAAATGATGTGAAACGATATGGGCACATGAAATCAATTATGGGTTCTTTTTGGAGGATTCTCTTAAAGTACCTGCATATAAGGCTACTGCATGACCCGGAGTTCTTCTTCAGTGTTTGGAGTTGTTTTAAGGCAAACCAGATACCGGACGAAGGACTAGGATCGTAAGATACATTATGTGATCAAAAGTATCCGGACACCTGGCTGAAAATGACATAAATTCGTGGCGCTCACCATCGGTAATGCTGGAATTCAGTATGGTGTTGGCCCACCCTTCGCCTTGATGACAGCTTACACTGTCGCAGGCATAAGTTCAATCAGCTGCTGGAAGGTTTCTTGGGGAATGGCAGCCTATTCTTCACGGAGTGCTGCACCGAGGAGAGGTATCGCCGTCGGTCGGTGAGGCCTGGTATGAAGTCGGCGTTACAAAACATCCCAAAGGTGTTCTATAGGATTCAGGCCAGTACTCTGGCAGGTCAGTCCATTACAGGGATGTTATTGTCGTGTAACCACTCCGCCACAGGCTGTGCTTTATGAACAGGTGCTCGATCGTGTTGAAAGATACAATCGCAATCCACGAATTGCTCTTCAACAGTGGGAAGCAAGAAGGTGCTTAAAACATTAATGTCGGCCTGTGCTGCGATAGTGCCATGCAAAACAACAAGGGGTGCAAGCCCGTCCACTGCACACGCTGGCATTCGCCATACCCACAACCTGCCATAGGATCGCCACATTGTGAACCGTGATTCGTCACGCCACACATCGTTTTTCCACTGTTAAATCGTCCAATGTTTATGCTCCTTACACCAAGCGAGGCGTCGTTTGGCATTTACCTGCGTGATGTGTGGCTTATGAGCAGCCGTTCGACCATGAAATCCAAGTTTTCTCACCTCCCGCATAACTGTCGTAGTACTTGCAGTGGATCCTGATGCAGTATGGAATTCCTGTGTGATGGTCTGGATAGATGTCTGCCTATTACACACTACGACCCTCTTCAACTGTCGGCGGTCTCTGTCAGTCAACAGACGAGGTCGGCCTGTACGCTTTTGAGCTGTACGTGTCCCTTGACGTATCCACTTCAGTATCACATCGGAAACAGTGGACCTAGGGATGGAAACCTCGCGTACAGACGTCTGACGGAACCAACCACCTGACCACGTTCGAAGTCTGTGAGTCCCGCGGGGCGCCCCATTCTGCTCTCTCACAATGTCTAATGACTACTGAGGTCGCTGATATGGGGTACCTGGTAGTAGGTGGCGGCACAATGCACCCAATATGGAAAACGTGTTTTGGGGGGTGTCCGGATACGTTTGATCACATTGTGTACATATTAATGTGAAAAAGGACATGTTCAACGAACTTAGAAGCAAATCTTCCGCATAAAGACGGTGTTGTTCTCGCTAAATACTGTTGGACAAATTTAAAGAACCACTCTTCGAGTTCGGCAGTGTAAAAGTTGCATATCTTTGTCGTATATCTCTCGTAGGGACCGTGAGAGTAAAATAATGTATGCTACGGTATGTACATACATAGAGCGTCAGTCATTTTGCCCTCCTGCGTATGTGAATGGTATAGGGGAGGTATTGACTAGTGTTTACTCAGTACCTTCCTTCATGCAGAGTCCGTTAGTTATGAATATATAGATGAAAATATATATCTAGTTCAGTTAATGTCATTTAAGCGTTGCTCACCCTGAGAACAGCAATTAACGTAGGCTGGCGGAACATTCAGCACCCTAGAAATATAAGAAACTTATCGATCTTCATTTACTCAAAATCCATGTCTTGAAACTAAAAACTACTGTCGCGAATACTCCATTGAAGGAAAACTTTTCCACTAAAATATTTTTTATTTTATTTCGATAACGAATGTAAGTAACACGGCACAATTCATACTCCCAAATCACATGATAAGAAATTAAATTCAATCTCAGTGGGTGACTGCAATTCAAAGTGTAGCTCTGGTTTACATACAAAGACACGACGTTTCCGAATATTTATAAGTGAAGTACTACTGAGTGTATCAGACAGACCCAAGACTGTTTTGTTTACAGAATGATACGGGAATAGTTTCATAATAACCGTACTAGATTTCACCTTAAGTGTGTGACTTCAAAAATTATATAACAGATGAAACATGCTACATACAGGCACCAGTATTATTTACTTGTTCCACGTGGCGCTTCGAAGGTTTACTCTCATTTCGTCACATGGGCGGCCATTTTACGTTACTGAGAACTTGTTGTGCAGCTTTTATTACGTTTCTGTGAAATGTTATGTGTTTGTTTCCTAAGGTCAAAGATTATTATTGGTTCACCTACAGTGACCTCGACACGTCACATAAAAGCCATAACATCAACAGTACGTATACATCGGTAGAGTAATATGTGTGTTCACCTGAAGACGACAGAATAAAAGCATTTAACGCGTGGGGGAGCTGATCAGTGATAATGATAAATACTTGCAGTGTTATAACAAGAATTTCACAAGAATGGTTGTTTGTAGCTGTGGTCATAAACTGTATCGTACAGCAATTAATGTGCTTCACAGTCAATTTGCTATCGCTCAATACATGCAGTTTCTCACACATAATTCTGATTGAGAGTATGATTAGTGCATCGGAGAACATAAGTTTTTGGTTTGTAAGTAGATAAGACGCTCTCATATAATTTATGTATTTTGCCTTTCTGCAGAAGAACGCACTTGTGCTGTCGTTAAGGCACTCGAAGTGCATCCAGGGTTCAAAGGATGTTACATACCGGCAATTGTCGTACATGTTTGCTTTCACCTTCTGTGTCCTTGTGGCTGGGCGGTTTCTCACTCATGCTCACGCCCTTCATCCTCATATTACATTATTATCCATAAACAGCCGAAACAGACTAAAAGTGGACTAATAAACATTATTTTGAGTCGCAGGCAGATTTATGTCGTCATTTCGTAATTTTACTATGTCTGTGGACTCTGTTCAAACGGAAGTAATTTATTAACAAAGGAAAGTAATATATTACCAAAGGAAAGTAATGTATTATCAAAGGGAAGTACTGTATTGCCAAATAATACTGTATGTGCTGGAGAATGGTTAGAGGTAAACGCCCCATCGACGCCGAATTAATTAAATGACGAGTAATTTCTCAGTCAGAGAATTATTTCGAAGGCCAGTGTTCATGGAATGTTAAGCAGAACAAAATCTAAAGGCTGGATGAGGATTTGAAAACCGCTCCTTCCAAATTCGAATCCAGCGTTTAAATAACTACACTTCGTTACTTAGTGTGTACCCTGAGACACTAAAATGCTTACCTACAAGTAGATACATCTTTAGTTTAAAGTTGCACCAGTAATTCTAGCATAATACAACAAAATCTTCTCCAAGCATCAACCGATTCAGAACCAATGAGTGAGAAAACACTGCGCATATAACTCGAATTCTAAAATAACATCGTGATGTGTGAAATAGCGATTCTCACTTATCCAGTCCTCAAATAATTAAGTCAGATTGAAGAAATAACAGAATACTAGAAATATAAGGGAGCTTTTCGGAAAATAAGGACCGATCGATAACGAAATGAAAACCACAATGAAAATCAAAACTGTTTTGAAATGGAAACCACAGCGAAAATCAAAACCGTTTTGTTTGCAAGAGTTAGCTACACCTTCCAGCTACTTCTCTACATAGTAGCTGCTCCGACTTAGACATCTACCGTAGCCTTGTACCAACTTTCCAATAACCTCGTCATAGAAGGCAGCCTCCTGTGCTTTCCGACAATTTTCTACTCTGGACTGAAGCTCGTTGTCTTTGCCAAAATGTCTTCATAGCCTGTGGTTCAGATGAGCAGAAACGAAAATCGGAGGGAGCCAATCCCTGCCTGTGTGGTGGGTGATCAAACACTTCGCATCGAACATGCTGCAGTGTTCGGCCTTCATGAAAAAGGAACCTCATGACATTTGCGTTATGTCGGGTAGTATGAAATTAGGCGAAGTCTCTCGGCGGAGACGCTATTTTCTAGGCACCTTTACGCGGTCACTATGCGCTCAGAACTGAGAATAGCGACGTGACGCTATCTATGGACATACTAGAGACACTTCCCAACGCATCCATGTAAACCTTCATTGGATTTTCACTGTCGTTTCCATTTCGTGACCGATCTTTCCTTGCTTTCCTAATAGCCCTTGTACAAAGAAGTATCTCAATACCTCCTGACCATAATTGTCATTCACTTGCAACGTATATCATGGTGTAAGGGTATTCATATTATAAAAATTTTAATTATGCTAAATGAACAACCTAGTTCTAATACTAGGCAGAAAGTAGAACTGAAATGTTCATTCATGTACGGTGAAAAAAAAAAAAAAAGAACGAGTGAAGCGCGTGTGGAACGTCCCATCACCTGCGTAACAGATGACGGAAAAAACGCTTTGCGTGACTAACAAAACACTCTGTCGCGGAACCGACGTCTGAGGCAAGTGGTGTAAATACGTAACGAAAATACGTGGCGTCTCTCGGCAATGACAGGGACGATAAAGGCATTTTCTGTGGCACGCTATGAACGGTTAAATTGATTTACCGCATTCTTCGCCAGAATAGGAAAGCAGCTCTGACAGAAGTCGATCTACATGCACGCTGGCACTCTAGTAGGTGGCTTTGTTCAGAAAAGAATGTCACATATTTTGACAAAGACGACAACATATGATGCTGTTCGAGGTACACTGGCGCATACAGACCACTTGATGGCTCGTGAGGAGCGAAACTCAAGGAGTCCGTTAAGGATAGAATGTAATTCAGTACTTTGAATAGCGCGTGAGTATTACCATAATTACAACACAAGAAGAAATAATAAACTGTGTTATTCTTAATTAGAATTGGCTTAAGCCCACAATGCCTACTATCAAAATATTTGACTACTTACATGGTTCTATAAAATGCCTGCGACATAGGATAAATAAACTTGAATTAAAGTGAAAAAAGAGAGAAAAAAGGAATATTCCAACTGAGCCATTGCTTCACTTCTATCAACTTTTATTTAGAATGTCGTGTTTTTTACTGGTATCATCATTTCTGTTATTACACTAAATATTTTTTTCCTACTATGTGGTGTGATCTGTGAATAGTCAGCATACAGCCACAGAAAAATAGAAATTCCTTTAATGGTCTGGAAACTGATTAATTCTATGCTATTACGATGTATTTTGTAATTGACCCATAGAACAAGTAATTAACTAATTCATCAGGGCACTTTCCATTCGGAAAGCGATTGCACTCAGCGACTGTTACATTGGCTTGTAAATTATAGATTGCAGCAATCAGTCGTCCTTTTTAAATTTTATTATGCAGATCTAGATTTCGGCTAGAAGCTAGCCATTCTCAAGGCACTATTATTTTGGCTCAGAGAATGTAAGTCCCCTTGATCGGGCTTCACCCACAGTTCATTGAATAATAATTAACTAATTAATATAGTTATTTTTATTCTTGTTTATATCGTATGTAAGAACTTTCAATTTCATATAGCTACATGTTACATAGTCACGTGGAAGTATAACAAGTGAATGATGGAGTGTTATAAATACGAATACAAAATGGGCGAACTTAAGAGTTTAATATTTAATCGACAAAGATTATGTTAAATGTCGAGATGGATAACTTATAGTGGCTTGTTCAATGGACACATGCTGGCTACGTACCAACGGCAAAGGATTCGCAAACCTCTGTCCAGCCCCACAGTCAACATTTCGCCAATTAGTTGGTCTTTAAACCCTATAAAGCTCGAGCGCAGCCCTCCCATCTCGTGAACATCTTCCTCCAGGAGGCACGATGCAAACGAACGGACTGACCTGTGGGATCTGCCGACACGAACCTGAATGAGAATGCTTGAGACCACTCAGAATATTCCGTGCGCCATCGGAAGAAACCCCCTCACCCGCTGGACGACCCCAGCCAGGATGGCTGCCTTCGAAAGGTTGGACAGCAACATCTCGGCCACCTTGCGGACAGCCTGCCAAACAGAGTCCAAACATGTTACTCTTCACGGCGTAGAGCAGTGTTTCACAGCAGCTGATTTTCATTCTGCAGATACGGAAAGATATGTACTTTCGAACAGACTGCTTTTATTTTTGTATTTTGTTGTTTTATTTCACAGAAAATAAATATTTCAGTTTTGTAATTTTTTTTCTTCTATGTTCCCGTATATTCTGCTTATTAACAAATTCTGTCTTTTTACGTCACAAATGTCCTTTTCGTGCTTACAGTACCACAGACAATATAAAGGACACAAACGAGGTATGAACAAACACTAACGGCAATTTTTTTCTTAAAGAATCTTTATTTATTCATCAATATCTTTTATATCTCCTTTAACGTAATTCGCCTCGGAGATAATACATTTGTGCCAGCGCGATCTCCAATCTTGGAAGCACTTCTGGAACTTTCCGTTTTGATGTTCAGCTTCTTCAGCGATTCTGTTTTTATCTCGTCAGTGGTATAAAAACGGCGTCCTTTAATGGTTCTCATCAGCCTCGGGAATAGAAAGAAGTCGCAGGGAGACATTTCCGACCAATACGGTTGCTGAGGCAACGTAACGATTGTTTTTTTTTTTTTTTTTGCCAAAAATTACGAACAAGCATTGAGGTGCAAACGGGAGCATTATCATGATGAAATTTCCTCGAGTGGTTTTGCCACAATTCTTCGGATTGCTTCACGCAAACGACGCTTAACTTTCAGGTAGTATTCCTTATTGACCGTACCACCACAAGGAAGGAACTTATGATGCACCATCCCACTGTAATCGAAGAAAACAGTGAGAAGAACCTTCGCATGTGATCGAATCTGTCGAATTATTTTCGGTCTTGGCTATTCAGGCAGTTTCCATTGGTACGGTTGGGTCTTGGGTTCGACATCGTACACTTATACCAATGTTTCGTCACCTGTTATAACCTTCTTTAGACGTTCTGGATCGTTGTCAACTGCATTCAACAATTCCCGAGCCATGCCGATGCGACGTCGTTTTTGGTCGAAATTCAACAATTCCGAAACAGACCTAGCTGCTACACGTTTCATGCCAAAAACATCAGAACAGATTGCTTGGCATGAGCCAAAGAATGTGCTGACTTCATCAGCAACTTCTCTGATGGTGATTCGGCTATTTTACAGAACCATTTTCTTTACTTCTTCCACATTTTCGTCCGTAACTGATGTGGTAGGGCGTCCAGGGCGGTTGTCATCTTTAGCGCCTTCTCGACCCTCTTTGAAACTTTTATACCACACGTAAACTCTTGTCTCACCCGCAGCACTTCATTCGTTTTTTAAAGCGATATACAATGCAAATTCTTTGATTCATCTTTCTCGAAAGTAAAAATTCGCTGATCACTGGAAAACGGGCATAACCTTTTCGACTGTCAACAGTAAAATAAATATTCAAAACAGCTGAAAATGCTAACGTACATCAGTAGCATGTGTACCAACGAGAGAAAAAAAATTGAAAATCGGATGTATAAATCCCGTGAAATTAAAAAGTTCCCATTACTTTCTGATCGTAACTCGTATTGGGTGTGAGAATAATAGGCAAACAATTTCTATTTGTTCCATCTACCAGCGCAGATATTTCACAATGTAGTTTGGTAGGCGTAGTACAATAGTTCATAGATGACATGACAGATTTCGAGTCCTATCTCAGACCACCCAACCTCTAGTGTAGATTCGTAGGTGGGGTGGTTGGGGAGGTGGGGTGGGGGCGTACGTTACATGTTCTGCTGCGGTAAGGGTAACAGGTGGATGACAGTGTGGTTATGAAATGGCACGACAATTGAAACGTACTCCAAATTTGAACTGCGCGTGACAGTACTATTCTTGTGGGCAATACGTCTAAATTGCACACAGATTCACTTCGAAATTCTGGCGGTATATGTACAAAATGAAGTGCCACGTCCAACCGTAGTGAAATGGTGCCAACAATCTGACTTAGGCCGTACTGGCGTGGATGATGATGATCGGAAAGCCCAGATCTTGCAACACGTGATTTTCCATCTTCTCGGTAAGCTGGAAGAACATCTGGGGGAAAAGAGGTTTTCCAGCGATAAGCACATTCACACAGTAGTTCTCGAATGGCTCCGTGACCAAGAACAGCATGTCTGTTTTCGAGGAACTGAACGATCAGTAGAACCTTTCGACCGCCGTTTAAATAGACTTGCGACTATGTTGAAAAATATAGCCATATATTTGTATCACTTTGATATTCAGTGCAGAATTCAATAACAGTTCCGTGGCCCTACACCATAATGTGTAACTTACTTTTTGAATTCTTCCATAATTTTCCTAGTTACTGTTGGCTCCGCATGTTCGGCGAATTGGATTATTGTCGGCTTCCTTTGCGATGAGCTGGATGGTAGCTTTGGCTACAGTTGCATGCAAAGTCAGTGGGTGCTCCGCTCTCCTGTTTGTATGCTACTTCCTGTTTTGGTCTTTAAAAGTAACTGTCTCTGATAGAATCCTCGCAGCTGCTCCTCCGTACATCAGACTTACAGTGAACATTTTATGCGTACTAGAAACATTCGTCTACTGAGAAGTGTCAGACACATATCGTTACCGAATAACGGAGAAGAGGTAAACTGCAGCCCACTGCGGCAAGACCTGTCCGTTCAACAGTCCAAACTGTAAGACGAAAGCACGCTCCTTCTACGGCAGTAATACCTAAGTTCTCTGTAACATGATGACTTCTGAATGATAACGAACAGAACACGATTTAACTTCAGACGATGTTGGAGAAGGTATCATCAGTGCGTTTGTCGACCGAACTATCTGACACCTACCTGAACCGGTGGGACCATGGAGGTTCAAATCAACACGATCAAGAAAAACTGAGCGCGGTTCAAGTCATTAGATTATTCTTTATACACGAGCCTTCCACATGCTCAGAAGTCTTTTCAGTTATGTACCCTTAACAAATAAGCCTACCTTTCTGAGCTGTTAGATTATGTTGTTACTATAGTATTGAAAAATTTTGATAATAGCGAAGTGTAAGTTCTGTTATGAATTTGTTTCAAGATAGATAACTGGCTGGTAGTCAAGTGTGAAAAATGGAAAGATGTCTTAACACGATGATACTTCGGCGGCTGATAGAGCAACACTAACCTGCACCGATTGCAGTGGTGGAACGATGTCCACACTCACTGTTGCGGAACAGAAACTTGTTGGCTGCTTACGTGCTCTATATATGTCCCTGTGGCAAACGACTGAAATACTGTAATACGTTTTGTATCAGCAAAGTGGTTTCTAAAACTTCAACCGAAAGCCTACTAAATTCTGAGAGCCATTGTGTAGCCTCGTTGCAGAAGAAAGTAATTTTCTCTTTTGAACGAGAGGAAAAGTCTCTGCTTTGAGATGGGGAAAAATGTTTTTGTTTCGTGTTTCGTTGTTCAGTTTTATCGAGTGAAAATGGTAATACAATGTAGGCATTTTCATTTTAACTTACGATCTGTAGTTATGTCAAAGGGAGTATATTATGTCTAACAACAGCTGATTATTTCCCAGAAGAGCGATATTGACTTTCGAAAGTGAAACTTTTGGCCTCTGTGGCGCCGGAAGTGCGAAGTAATCAGTTCCGCCGCTGCACAAAACAACAAAGAGACGTGATAATATCAAAGCTGCTGATGGCGGTTATCTGCGGTCGCTGTGAAACCAGTGGCAGCCCACAGCGCAGTTCGAGTTAGCACTCATTCATTACAACTTAGGATACCCTCAGAATTCCAAGTTCTCGGATATCTTTTCACTGTTCTTCTCACCTACATCACATAATAGTAGTAGCATTTTTTAATTTTTTTTTGTATATCTATGACATAAGTTATTCTACAAGCATTGTTGCACTTTTCCACATGTAACTATATGTTATAACTCATGATTACTTTTCTAATTTGGAAAATTACTTATCATGATTTATGTTAATGGGGCAATGTGACATGGCGGTCACGGACCTTGAGAGACAAATCCCCATTCGTCAGGAGAGCCTGATTTAAGTTTACTGTGATTTCTCTAAAGCGATTAATGCTACTGCTAAGATGGTTCCATCGAAAGGATCGATTTCTCGCTCCGTCTTTGTGCCATTTAAAGCTCGTCCTCCTGCTGTTAAGACGACGGAAAGTTAAATCGTATCTTTCTGCCTCCTCCTACTTGCACAGAAACTTATTTTTTCCATTCTCCTTTAGTTACTGCGTAGCTTACGTGTATGATTTTCAGAATGAAAGGAAACACGCACTTTAGGTATTACAACCACCCTGAGACATGTTTGGCGAATAAAACATAAACACCGAGTTTTACAAGAAGACGGTGTTCAGCTAATTATTCATTTCCTAGGAACTGTTCCTCGAATAACAGAGAAGAAGGTAACGAGTGAGTGTGGCAGAAAACATGATAAATACTGTAAATTTCGTATAACAGTCGCAAATCTCAATCGATTCCACTGCAGTGTAGATAAATTTTACCTATTATCGGTGTCATTCATCTTTACGGCAGTAGGGTAAGTGAATTATGCTCGCATTCCTCCTTTTCGTGGAATAAAGTGTAGAAACAGAATTAACTAGGAATACAGCAGAAAGCCTGGACACGACTGGACAGATTGGGTACGTTTCAGTGTTTTGTCCATTGCGACTACACTACGTCTCCGGGCCAACGGAATCCAAATGTATGGAGAGACACTCATACGATCCCTTGACTTCAAGATAATAAAATCAAAATTCTCTGTCCCGTCTTCAGTGGGAGTCCTCTCAGAGAGCTCAGACGGTGGGAGGCGGACGAAATGCTAGCTGTTGAGGTGCAGGCCTCTGAGGAGGACATTAGCGGCGATCTGGGGCCGTAATAGAGCGCACCAGGATCCAGTGTCACACTAGCCGGGCTTCCCGTAAGTCACACCGCCCACCGGGGCGGCCGAACACGCATTCTTTACGTGCCCACCGCCCAAGATTACAGAACACTACCTAACGCCTACCCCAGCACGCATACAACTAGACGAGTATCGATGGGTCACACAATGTGTATGAGGTACAGCTCCATCTTCATTTGTACATAGGTATGGAGAGTACGTGCTGAACGAAGTGCATCTCCCTTCCTTTCCGTTCCATTCGTGTAAGTAATATGTTTCTTCACCGGTTTTGGAGCCCGGTTTTCCGGAATTCTGAGTGTAATGCTGTCTGTGATGGACGCAATGTCTTTAGCTTTTCCCATTGTATTTTGAATGACGTTCCCGTAACGCTGTCACGCTGATTACTAAACAAACCTGTGATAAATCACGCAGCACTTATTTGAATTATTTTAATACGTACAGCAATCAGCCACTTTTCTATGTACTGTTATTTATGCCGGCTGGTGTGGCCGAGCGGTTCTAGGCACTGCAGTCTGGAACCGCGCGATTGCTACGGTCGCAGGTTCGAATCCTGCCTCGGGTATGGATGTGTGTGATGTCCTTAGGTTAGTTAGGTTTAAGTAGTTCTAAGTTCTAGGGGACTGATGACCTCATATGTTAAGTCCCATAGTGCTCAGATCCATATGTACTGTTATTTATGCTAATACGCGTTTTGCTCTTTCACTCATCTTCAAGTGGCGTAATACATATTTCAACCTTCAGTTGTACATCGTTAAAACGTCGACAACAATTTAGATGCTGCAGATGGTTTGTGAAAATGAACAGTTTGTTTTAGCTACTATACTTCGGGAGTTGGATATTTACGATATATTGTTGGTTAAAGGTGCTTACTTTCTATCCTGCTTGTTGAGGTTCCGATTTTAGCCTTTATAATCGCTGCACAAATACTTTCTTGGTTATATTTTGCACAAAAACAGCGTAGTATCCGCCATGTTGCTGACTAATATCATTGTTTACATCGAAATATTATGTCTCTGGTCTAAGTTATATTTTACTTATAGGTTCTGAAAGTATTATTTCTAGTTAAAGCTTTTCTATGACTGAAAAACTGAAATTACTTAGCATGAATGTCCTGAGGGCAAGTATGATTATTCAACAAGTACAGTACTGGTTGGTTAGTCAAACTGTATTGATTATTATAAAAATGATCTACTACATTTTATGTAAAAGAACTGATATTACTCACAGTTGGAGCGACATTTACAAACAATGAAGGGAGAAAAACTGGCTTCTTTGACGTAGGATTACTGTATACATTAGATGAGCTCGTACTGGATTATGTTTTTACATGACTGTACTTAGTGAGTGGTTGTGTAGGTAAATTACTGAAATTCCTTGGAAAAATTTTGTTGGGTAACTCTGGTCATTTAGGATGTCATTTGGAGATGCACATTTATAAGAAGAATAAATTTCAATTTCTGCAGGTAAGGTGATTCTTTATCCTTTGTTAGCCAGATGGTACATATATACGTGGGTTGTTACTTATGACTGTCACTTGATGTTTTTCTTCAGTGACATGTATGGCTAATGTGGATTTGCTTAATTTTCTTAAACGAAGAACATCTATACGTTCCTGGAAACGTACCTTGAAATTTCTTCCTTTTTAGTCAACGTCTATTTTATAAGTTGAACTGCCGTTAAGTTTGTACATTCCTGATCGAGTGTATGGTTTGCTGCTATATTTAATACTATGGATGGTTTGTCCATTATTTTGTTACTTCTGATTCTCAAAGATGTTCCTCGGAAACGGTTAGCTACTTTATATGACAGTTTTCCTAAAAAGGGCATGCTCACATATTTTTCTGTTGGCTGTGATGTGGTGCTTTTCAGTATTGGTTTGTCTTTTTGGTTGGTTACTTCAGAATTTATTTCACTGTAGTCATTATTTCAAGCATTTGCTTCCAATGTGTTTAGTTCATAAGTTTTGTCAGCTGTTTCTAATGGGATTTTGTGCATTCTGTTGAGCATTGCACTGTATGAAGCCATTTTGTGATTATCTGAGTGGCATGAGGTTTTATTGATTGTGGCATCTGCGTATGTTCGTTTCCTTTATACTTGAATTTTATATGTATTGTTGGAGCTACTTATGGAGACATCCAGGAAATTTAAACGTTTAACTGTCTGATGTTCAAAAGTGAAGGCGATATACTAGCCCATTTTCTTTGTTTTGCAAGGCCCTTAATTTTTTCTGTTATACTATCAAATAATATTAATACATCATTAGCACATCTTGTATAATGTATTACTTTGGCAACTATCTGCGTGTTTACTTTAAAGTTACATTCTAAGTTGTTCATGAAAATGTCAGCAAGTAAAGTGTCAACCCAGCTGCCTACGACTAGGCCATCTTTCTGCTGGCACATTTCGGCATTAACAGAAAATTCAGATCTCTCTGAATTTGTAACAACTTTCAGACGTCAGCTGTCTGCACGCAAATGCGTCGTCTGCTAATAATCATTCAGAGCATATACACTATCTGATAAAAAAATATCCGGACACCCCTGCGTAACGTTGAATTGACCACTAGATGTCACGAGAGACAGACCACCAGCATGAAAGGAGGCGGGGAGTATTCTGTTGTCAGCAGAAAAACAGTAACAGCAGAATAGGTCGGTCAGGACACGCAGTGACTTCGAACGTGGACTAGCAACTGGACGTCATCTGAGTAGAAAATCCATGAACGATATTTCAGCCCTTCTAAGGCTACCGGAGTCGACTGTTGTTGATGCGATAGTGACGCGTAGGAACAACCACAGCTAAACCAAGACTAGGTAGACTTCATGTACTGACTTACAGGGACCGTGGAGCATTGTGGAGGGAGATTGTAAAAGATTGAATTAAATCACCGGAGAAAATCACTCGCGAGTTTCAAAGTGTTACCAGCAGGCCACCTAGCACACTGAGTGTGCGCAGGGAATTACCAAGAATCGGTAAAATGGTCGAGCAGCTTCTCATAAGGGAGATACACTATCTGATCAAACGTATCTGGACACCTGGCTGAAAATGACTTACAAGTTCGTGGCGCCCTCCATCGGTAATGCTGGAATTCAATTTGGTGTTGGCCCACCCTTAGCCTTGATGACAGCTACCACTCTCACAGGCATACGTTCAATCAGGTGATGGAAGGTTTGTTGGGGAATGGCAGGCCATTCTTCACGGAGTGCTGCACTGAGGAGTGGTATCGATGTCGGTCAGAGAGGCAAGGCATGAAGTCAGCGTTTCAAAACTTGCCAAAGGTGTTCTATAGGATTCAGCTGAGCACTCTGGCAGGTCAGTCCATTACAGGGATGTTATTGTCGTGTAACCACTCCGCCACAGGCCGTGCATTATGAACAGGTGCTTGATGCTGTCGAAAGATGCAATCGCCATACCCGAATTGCTCTTCAACAGTGAGAAGCAAGAAGGTGCTCCAAACATCAATGTAGGTCTGTGCTGTGATAGTGCCACGCAAAACAACAAGGAGTCCAAGCCCCCTCCATGAAGGACACGACCTCACCATAACACCACCGCCTCCGAATTTTACTGTTGGCACTACACACGCTGACAGATAACATTCACTGGGCATTCACCATACCCACACCCAGCCATCGGATCGCCACATTGCGTACTGTATATTCGCCACTCCACACAATGTTTTTCCACTGTTCAATCGTCAAATGTTTTCGCTTTTTACACCAAGCGAGGCGTCGTTTGGCATTTACCGGTGTGATGTGTGGCTTAAGAGCAGTCACTCGACCATGAACTCCAATTTTCTCACCTCCCGCTTACTGTCATAGTACTTGAAGTGGATCCTGATGCAGTTTGGAATTCCTGTGTGATGGTCTGGATGGATGTCTGCCTATTACACATTACGACCCTCTTCAACTACCGGCGGTCTCTGTCAGTCAACAGACGAGGTCGGCCTGTACGCTTTTGTGCTGTACGTGTCCCTTGACGTTTCCACTTCACTATCACATCGGAAACAGTGGACCTAGGGAGGTATAGGAGTGTGACGCAAGTGACACCCAATCACCTGACTACTCCTGGGTTCTGGGTCCGTGTCGAACGCTTGTCCGAAATCTAGAAATATGGAATCAACCTGTTACACTTCATCCATAGTTCTTAGTATTTCATGGTAGAAAAGATCAAGCTGTGTTTCAACAGAGCGATGCTTTCTAAAGTCGTGCTGATTCGTGGACATGAGCTTTTTGGTCTCTAGGAAATTTATTATATTGGAACTCACAATATGCTCAAGAATTCTGCAGCAATTCCATGTTAATGAAACTGGTCTGTAATTTTGCTGGCCCGTTCATTTGCTCTTCTTATATACAGGAATCCCCATGCTCTTTTTTCCAGTCGCTTGGCAGTTTGCGATGGACGAGAGATTCCCGACAAATGAAACTAAGGAAGGGACCAATAACGCAGAGCACTTTTTGTAAAACCGAATTGGGATTCCACTCTGATCTGGGGACTTATTTGTTTTAAACGTTTTCTAGGCCAACGATATCGGGGATTCATGGACTTCATATTCCTAAACAACGACTTCATGTCACCGTTTCACAACTGTTCGCGACTGGTTTGAAGAACTTTAAAACGAATGATTTGTCCAGTCAGACTTCCCGACATGAATCCCGTCGAACATTTGTGGGACGTAATCAAGAGGTCAGTTCGTCCAAAATAACCTGTATCTGCAATCCTGTCGCAATTATGGATGGCTATGAGGCAGCATGCCTCAGCATTGCTGCAGGGGACTTGCAACGACTTGCAGAGTCCATGCATTACGCCGGGGTAAAGGAGATCCGACACGATATAAGAAGGCATCAGAATGGTTCAAATGGCTCTGAGCACTATGGGACTTAACTTCTGAGGTCATCAGTCCCCTAGAACTTAGAACTACTTAAACCTAACTAACCTAAAGATACCACACGCATCCATGCCCGAGGTAGGATTCGAACCTGCGACCGCAGCGGTCGCGCGGTTCCAGACTGTAGCGCCTAGAACCGCTCGGCCACCTGGGCCGGCTAAGAAGGTATCCTATGAAATGTCGCCTCACTATATGTGTAAAATGTTAATGGCACTACTCCTACCATCTTTGTGTTGTTGTTCATCATTTGCATGTAGAGGGTGTCAACGACGAAGTCCCGGATTTCAAAATTAAATATGTCGGAAAGTAAGATCGATAGACGAGTGCAACAAGACGTGTGTTTATTGTGAAAACTGTAGTTTAATATGTAGTTATATAGAACTCTCGAAATAATTTGAAAATCAGCTGACAGATGAAGGTGTACGCTGTACAGCTCGTAGAGTATTATTGTACATAATTAGATTCGTCCTCCGCAAACATTCAATTGCAATCACAACAGAAACTTTTCGAAATGTCCACCACTCGCGCAGTAAGGAGGTGACACAAACAACGAAATTTGCCATACACATCTTGTATTGTCTCAGCGCAAATGGACTCAGATGCCATATAGATCGCCGATTCAAGCTCGTCCAGCGTGATCAGATAGTTCCGGTAGCCAAACAGAAAGCGCCAATAGATTTACCAAAACGACATGCAATGGCTCTATTCCCAAGCTATTCATCAAGAACTCGAAACATCTTTTCAGTGCCGTGTAGTCTGGCCCCATCTTGCTTGCACCACTCGGTATGCGGACGATCCTCCAACGCTAGCTGTCTGGTGGCGATTCAGTCCAAAATTTTAACGTAACGTTCTCACGTTACCGTTTCGCGCATGAAAGAAGGATCACTAAAGCCTACGCTGCAAACCACAACCCAAAAAATAGCGTTGGGAATATATAGTCGTTTCGCTTCACACAAATGGGTGTTTTCGTAAGCCCAGAATCACCAGTTTTGCTTATTCACTATTCCATCCAGGTGGAAGAGTGCTTCATAAGTGAACCAGATGCGACCAACATCAAGCCCTTTATTAGCAATCATTGTGAGAATTTGGTTCAAAATCTGCCACACAACTAGTACATTTATGGCCTGGTGGCTTTGGAGTTTTATTGGAAACAAGTGTCGGCTCTATCTCAATACGTTCTGTGTGCTTGAACGTTTCAAACCAAACTCTTCTGTAGTTCTTCTGTCCCATTTCCATGGATTTTCATGAATAATTCCAGAAACTGTGTCGATATTTTCAGGAGTAAATAATATTTTCCTGGGACCAATATTCCCCAGTTGATTATCAGCCACATTACCTATCCGTTGAAATTTGGCGAAGAGTTTGCGGATGAGTTTTTGCATCGGGTCATTTTGGACCATCTCTAATTGCATGCGGTGAAAAGTTGCTATTCCTTCACACGCAGACTTCCCACGCAGCGTCTCTTGTCACCCAGGTGGTCCGGTGACAGGCGGGCTCTGCCGATCTTGAAAGGGTAAGCCGACGGGTGTGAGGGAGTCGAGTGAATGCTTTCCAGACGCCGACATTGTCAGAAGACATGCCCGGAGGAACCTGAAGTAGCAGCTGGGCTAGAGGTTTCGTTACTTCGCAGAAACTTAGCAAAAACACTTTCTGGCGGGCTACCAGCGAGGCGCGGGAATGACTTGTGTTCCCAAGCAGCCTTGGCGCGCAAATTCCCGCGTTTTCTGCCGTATAGTAACTGTGATTGGCTTGCTCAGGGCATAGCTTCGTGACGTAGCAAAATCGGCGCAGAAATTGGCGCCAAGAATCTCCATTGGTGGAATGGTAGTGCTCCGGCAATAGAGTGGAATTTTCCGCCGGTTTTCGAGTTGCTGATTGGAACATTTAACCACAGCCACTGTCGTGGGGGCGGGAATGTCCTGTGTTCGGTTTGTATGGGTGCTCTTGTGGTAGTCGGCTCTCGCCTTTCGGTCGGAGTAGGTTACAAGACTGAGCTCTCGCTGCGCGGGTCAGCCTGCCTTCCGTTGGCTGTCTAATATACTTTTATTTAATTGTAACTGTTTGACAAAGTTGCTGAAGTTTCGTCTTCAACGTAACTTTCTGAGTACAGTTGGCAATTGAGCGTTCTGCGTACAAGCGGCCCATGTTGTCTGTCTTGAGCAGTTTTGGCTAAAGTTGACTGTATTGGAGTTACTGTGTGACTTCACTTGTTAAAATCAATCACTGTACCGTCAGTGATTGTGTGGCGAGCCTTCTTCGTCTCCCTCAGAGGCGCATTTGTATTGCTAGGAAGTCTTTAGTCTGGAACAACCAGACCAGGATAATTTGTTTCAGGCTATACTCGCAACATTGTCATCACCAAGACGGGACGTCGATGCAACCAGCCATCGCCTCCGGTACGCCATATCGTGTTCTTGTAGTTAAGAAGACAGTTTGGTAATGTATGTCCGCTGCACAGGCAGATAGGGATTTTCCTAGGTGATAATCAGAGCTAAGCAGAGCGCGCCTGTTCGTCTTTCTCTAGCTTTGTTCTGTCTTGGGTGTTCATTGTCTGAGTTCTCACTAATGTGGCAGCAGTTAATGTTGGGCTAGCTGTGTGTCTTTCTTAAGATTTCAGTGGCAAGGAATTGGATCCACATACCACTTCGTCATAATCCCCACAATCTAGTTTAGGGACAACTTCACCTTCACAGCGTTTGTTTGAGTATCCAATTTGAGCCAATTTGATGTATTGTAAATGTTTCATATGTTTTTGTTTATTATTTTGTGTTTAGTCTTAATAAATCATATTGTTATTTTGGACAGAACTTTCATTCTGTTAATCGGTAGAGCAACCCTATCAATTCTCACTACGTTAATGAAACCTTCGTTTATTTAACTTATTTATCAAATTAAATTATTGCAGGTGCCTAACTCTTTTCTACTCCACTGGCAGGGTTGATTAGAGTCAGTTCGCGTTTTTTTTTAATCCATGTGGAACAGCAAAAGTCGGAGTAAGAATAGGGGGGGCTTAGAGCATCATTTACATATGTAGATTCTAGAAGAATTTAGTGTTAAATACACTGCTAGCCCCGGCACCTCGCATAAAATGGCGACCCTGCCAGGATCTTTCCTGTGAATCACTGATTAACAAACAGTATTCTTAGTAGGAACATTCAAATTTTTTTCTCTACTATTTTTATGATTAGTACCCAAGTTCTTTTTCTTGTAGTTCCACGATTAGTTTTTATTAGTGTATATATTTTTTGTCTGTTCATTGTTTTTTTTGTGTTTCTTTGATGTGGTATCCGTACCTCATTACCCTTTGTCGGGTTTGTGTGCAGTTTCTGTACCACAACAAATCGTGCTTGTAGTTACAGCGTTGGAATGGCGTTGTTGAAATTTTATGTCTATGTGGAAAAATATTGGGAGTAGATGATTTTTATTGTGAATTTTAGATAAATTTGTTTTTTTCATGAATGATCACGAGAAGTAAGGCACGACTATTATCGAGCAAAACTAAAACAAAAGAGGATAGCATAATGGATAAGAGGCAGGTTACTGTCGAGGATAGATTCGAAGATGAGATGGGCACATTTTTGGCAGCACAGGACGACAGGGTCATTGATGAGGAAGGTGATTTGGACGCGATCTTAGAGCAACGTCGCGAGCGTGATTATGATAGTGAAGTGGAGGATGGAACAGAGACTGGCACACAGGTCGAGACGGTAGCAGAAGTTTATAGTCAAACGAACAAGTGCAGACAGAGGCCAGCTCGGTCATTCAGAGCTCTAGCGCCCAGGTGTCCAGAGTTACATCACCCATGTTTGAAGAGGATCAAAAAGATGACGTAAACCCAATACTGAGCTTCCTACGATCAATGAAAGAAGAAGCTGATGAACAACGTAAGAAGGAGAAGGAAGAAGATGAGAAACAACGTAAGAAGGAGAAGGAAGAAGCTGACGAACAGCGTAAGAAGGACACTCAGGCAATAATTTCGCATATAGGAGAAATTCGAGGGGAATTACTAACAATAAAGAAAGAATGTGGAGAAGTAGGCCAAAACGGCGGCAATAGGGGCAATGAAAGTCGCGGAAGCAACTTCTAAACTCGCAGGGCGCTTGCGACGTACAACACAATCCCACTCAAAATCCCTAGCGTTCTTAAAAACTCAAGGTAATATCGCGGTTGCGAACAACACGAAACGAATGGAAGAAGTAGAGAGGCGGATAGCAAAACTAGAGCAAAACGGGCACACGAGCACTGCGCGTTCGGATACCAGTGATGGAGTACACAGAATTGGTCTCCGAGGAAAAGCCCGCCGAGCTCTAGCCCAATGACCGAGTGCGGAACTAACAATGCACACGCAGAAACAGCGAGTAATAGCTCTAATAATTGTATCCCGCTTAGGAGAGTGAATTCTGCATGCCACTGCCACTGTGATACAGAGGTAGCACATCACAGTTATCAGCAAGATAGATCAGGACACTCAGCAGACGTACAAGTATCGGAAACGAGTGACAACACCAGTGCGAGGATCAGACAGGATTTTGATCACAATCACTTCCTGTCGATACTAAAATTCCGGAAGTTCGAAGAAAATGGAGGGTCGATGCATCCGAAGAGCTGGGTGATGCAGTTTACAAATTCATTACCGACATCATGGCCAACCCAGGCAAAATTAGAATTCATGTGTGGACACATCGAAGGCCAAGCCGCGGAAAAGATGCGAGGTGTGGCAGCGACGTGTCGGACTTATCAGGAATTTGTTGGTGCATTCCTGCGGACCTACTGGTCAAAGGAAACGCAAGACAGGATTAAAGAGGAAATAATATTTTGTCCTGAACTGGAAGTGTCCGGGCATAGGAGCGCAACCAAATCTCTTGATGATTTACTCAAGAAGAATCAATTTTTAGATAGTCCATATAGCAACGGAGAAATCATTAAATTTTGCTTTTCCAAATTGCCAGTTAGGTACCAACAGACACTTGTCGGGAAGTGTGGATCTGACATAGAAGCATTCAAGAGTCTACTCCGCGAACTCGAAGTTGTCTTTGATAAACAAGACGCAAAGGACAAGAAGAAGAGGCAAAGTAACAAATACCACGGTCCAAGAAGGGAAGACGACAACAGATCGCATAATCGCACTGGTCAGTTAGGAAACCAGGGTTACGGACGCCAAGGTTACGCTATTCAAGGTTATGGAAACCAAAGACACGGAAACCAGAACGTCAGGGAGCAGGGTCAATCTAGACAAGGAATCTGGGATAGGAGGAATAACGAACGGCAAAGCGACCGTAATTGGAGAGAGCGAAACCAAGGACAACAGTGGAGCCAGGAGATTGAAACTAGACCCGCAAATCCTAATGCACGTCAGAGGAGGGGGAGCTAAACAAGGGATTGACGCCAGACTAGTGCGAACACAGGCCGCCGGAATTTCGCACGTAATCTCGGACCTGACCAACTACTGATGATAAATTACGAAGATTTATCAGAAATCCTGCTCGAAGAACCTAAAACAACACCTCGACAGGATCGGCAGCCTCTTATCACAGTATCAACAGCTGAAAAGAGTATGAATGCGATAATAGATAGTGGAAGCTACATAACAGCAATATCTGAGGCAGCATACAAGAGGTGCTCTCAGGAGGTGTACTGGCCTGTCCTATCGGTTAAGAAAACCAAAATAAAAGGGGCATTAGTGGGTAAATGTACGGTGGTCACCCAACAAACAAGACTGGAATTCTCCTGCCAAGGACACAAAATAGAGTCTAACTTCTGGATCGTGCCAAATCTGGCGATCGACATGATAATCAGAACGGACTTCCTAAATGAGCATGAAGCGATAGTTGATCTAGGACGAGGTGAAGTGGTTCTGAGGAAAGGCAATCCCGTCCACATTAAGTTCGACGACCAGCTGATCCCAGCTCAACTACCGTCTAACTATGCGTGTCAGAAAGACAGAAAGGAAGAACAGGTCGACGTTGCGGGTAGGGGAGATGACACGGATGAGAATGAAGTCGTAGTAATGGGAGAAATAAAGGAGAAAATAGGAGAAAAAGTGGAAACAATAAAGAATATAAGGTGCGACCACCGCAAAGAACTTCATAAATTACTAGTAGAACATGCGGAGGTTTTCATTCCCAAGACAGGATCAATAAAGAACTTCCAATATGAATTCCGTGTACGTCCGCACAACCAGTTTCGTGTGTCACCCTACCCAATCCCCTTGGCATATCGACAGAAAGTAGAAGCTGAAATTACGCGAATGCTGAGTGAAGGAATAATAGAACCTACGGCTTCAGCCTATAATAACCCGTTAAGAGTAGTCGAGAAGGCAGATGGTAGTATTCGTTTAGTCTTGGACTCGCGACAGATTAATACCATAATAGAACCCGAAACAGCCAGACCGGAACGATTAGAGGAGCTCTTACAAAACTTCCATGGAATATCAATCTTCTCATCAGTTGATCTAAAATCGAGTTTCTGGCAGATTGAGCTCCATCAAAATTGCAGACAGTATACAGCCTTTTTAGCATTTGGAAGATGTTACCGGTTTCGTCGTCTGCCATTTGGTTTAAACATTTCGTCTGCCGCATTAATTCGGAGGCTGGACAGCATACTAGGCGATAATTTGAAACGTCATGTCACCAGCTATGTGGACGATTTGCTGATCGCGGAGAAATCTTGGGGAGAGCACAATGCGGTCCTCGGTGAACTCCTTGCGACATTCAAGGAATACGGAGTGACTATCAATATCGAAAAATCGAATTTTGGGACGTCCTCTGTCAAATTTCTGGGACATATCATCACGGGTAAGGGCATTGCCCCAAATCCCGAAAATATCGAAGCGATTGAAATGTTTCCCATTCCTACGACAAAGAAGCAATTAAGGGGGTTCTTGGGGATTATAAATTTTTATAACCGCTTTATACATGTCAAAACTCAGAGCAGTCCTAGGTTGCATCAACTTACAGGAAAGAAGATTCCTTGGGAATGGGATGAGGCGGCCGAATCCGAATGGAAAGCATTAAAATTCGCATTATTACAAGCACCCATCCTCTCACACCCTAATTTAGCAGAAGAGCTTTGCATAGTCACGGACAGTTCATACTCAGGTCTGGGTGTCATGGTGTTCCAAGACTATGTACATGAAGGAAACAGGGTGTGGAAGACAATTGCGTTTGGTAGCAGAGTACTAGCCAAGAGTAAGAGGAATTACTCAGTAACCGAGTTAGAGGCGCTGGCTATTGTATGGGCGTTTGAAAAATTCAGATACCTTCTGTTTGCTCGCAAGACGAGGGTCTACACTGACCACAAAGCACTCGAGTTCCTGATGACTGCAAAGCTTAATCACAGGCGGCTCATTAGGTGGGCATCATATATGCAGCAATACAATTTTTCGATAGAATATATCCCCGGCAGTCAGAACATTATTGCAGACGCCTTATCACGGTCACCGATCAGATTTGAGCACAACATGGAAGAAGATCTGGAGGAAAATCACTACTGCCTTTTCTATATGCAGAAAGTAGCCTTTGAAAACTTTATTACCTGTAGTATGCAGGACATCAAGAAGGAGCAAGACAACGACCCTGCCCTAGTGTTATTGAAACAGAAATGGATAGACAGAAGACACGCCACCGTCAGGCAGTTCTACCTGTTGCAGAAAGGCATAATTTTCCACCGAAATTATGCCAATGACACTGAATGGGGGGTATGCATCCCTGAAAACCTAATAAACAAGATTATATGGCATACTCACCTCAGTTATGGACACTTCGGACCACGCAAGTGCAATCTCAAGCTAAGGACCATGTGTTACTTTCGAAACATGGAGCGTCGAATTCGGAGGGTACTGTCGGTGTGTAAAGACTGCCAAAAGGCTAAGCACACCACTGTGAGCATGCAGGCACCATTATACCCAATCGTACCGACCAAATTAAGACAATTAGTAGCAACAGATTTGATGGGACCTTTGCCAAGAACAAGAAGAGGATATACTTACGTATTAGTGTTTGTTGAACTAACGTCCAAATACGTTACCTTACGGCACTGAAGAGGGCGACAGGACGAACTGTATCACGAGCCCTAATCCGGGATTTCCTACCACAGGTTGGTCATGTGAGTAGAATTATTTCTGATAACGGGCCACAGTTTAAGTCAAAAACATGGAAGGAGACGTTGCGTCGATGTAAAATTGATCCCATTTTTATATCTTCACACCATCCGAGCTCGAATGCTGCAGAACGGGTTATTAAGGAACTCGGAAACTTGTGCCGGCTGTACTGTAACAAACAGCACACGACATGGGACGTTTTCCTTAAAGACTTCCAGGAGGTGATCAATGAGGCACCCCATGGGATAACAAAATTGGCACCCATTACAGTACTGAAAAATCGGATTCCTAAGGAGTTGATAACCGAAGTGGTAAGCTTCCCACCAAGGGCGCGAACGCAGCACCGAGCCATAGTGGATTTGGCTCTCAAGAGGATACGGGCTGCAGCAGAGGTCAGGAAGAGACGTGCCGACAGGGGAGCTCGTCTACGACACTTCCAAATTGGACAAATGGTGCTCGTGAAGTCTTTCCGACTCTCTAACAAACAAAAAATGATATGCCAAAAATTCTATTCTGTTTACAACGGCCCGTACCGTATAAGGAGAGCAGCTCACCACAATGCTTATGAATTGGAGACGCTGAAAGGAAAGAAGTCAATAGGACTCCACCACATCTCTCACATAAAGAAGTTCGTGGAATAGTAGTAGTGTAAGTGGTGTACATAGTAGAATGGGCAAATACATGAACCTTGCTATAGTAGTAGTGTAAGTGATGTGCATAGTAGAATAGGCAAATATATGAACCTTTCTTCGGGGAACAATAATCGTTGCATTAATAGATTAAGATTGCTAAAGTATTAACACGCTGCGTTGTCTTGCATAAGAATTTACTGCTGCTATCCTCTTTTTGTTTACGTTCGCGACTTCCAATGTCGATGGAGTAGGAGACACTACCTTTTCATGAGCACTGTGTTTGTCCTTTCCTGTCTGGTGTCCATGTTGAGGGATAATGATGAGTGAGGAGATGTCGCACAAACGGGCGCATACAACAACGTGCTTTTAGAAGCGTTCTGAGAAGTCGTGATACGCTCTATAGCGGCCACAATCAGTTCGTGAGACGTTCATACCAATGCTTGCAGGCACGCAACAGTGCACTGCAAGATTGTGGTATATTGCGTGATTTCGAGGATGAATATGGGAAGTATAGTTTTTACAGTGCTGCGCCAGCATCGTTGTCTTGCAAGTCGGGGTGAACCTGTGAGCGTTTGACTCCAATGGTGCCCTAGACGGTAGAAACGCGGGCATAAAGCCTACCATGCCAATGTGCTGGTTGGGGATTTAGCATGCTGCTTGCGACTGTCACAGATGAATAACCAGGGACTTATACTTGGATATTCGTGACATACTGTGTAGCTGGCGTGTGGTGGGCGACTGAATCCTCAACAGGAACCAGTCTTGGCTTGGTCATATTACATTGCCTCTGGAAAGGTGCGCTTTCATTGCTAAAACTGCATCACATACAAAATTAAGTTCAACTATAAATTTATTGTCTTGTATAGCCATGGCTAACCCAGTCTCCGGAGTTTCAGTGAGGCGTAATGAAAACTCGGAGGTCATGTCGTACGGCGCGCACATCACTGTCGTCAGTAGCGGCGAGCAGCGAGACATCTCAACGTAACAGGAATTATGTAAGACTATTGTATAAGGTAAACAAAAAATAAATAAATAAAAATAGAAAAAAAGGAGAGTACTATATACTAGGATAAGTTAAACTTTAGGATTTAACAATAGCTAGATCCTTAATATTGTGGGGGTTTTCTACCATAAGTGTTTGGCGCGCGACTGTTGGGATGCTATGTTTCAGGTCACCAAACCACAGACCCCAAGTGGAGGGACGACGGGCGAGCAAATGTAGAATAGTTGCATGTTCTTTATAACTCAGTAAAACTTCCACCTGCATAATCACCTAATTTATTCAAAAGACATCGAATGTAGATCTTTGGTAGTTGGTAGTTAACTCTTGAGCATGTCTGCTGTCGCTCTATATAAGTAATAGTAATATAAGTGCGGGCCCGCACATTTAGCTGTTCATCCAGTATAGCGTCACACACCATGAACAGTAGTGAGATCAGTCTCTACACAAATATCAAGATAGATTATTTCCATGTCTAGCTTAGATACACCAAGATTTGGTTATAGTGATAGCCGTAAATTGATAACTATAAAATTAAAATAAGAGTGTCTGAAATGACAGACCATCAATGTATCGTTATGTAAATTTATTATAACATAGAAGGTCATGGGAAAAAGTTAGGCATAAGATTTTTGTCAGAACTGTGCAGATGACGGGAATCGTGGCAATGCAGAAGCCAGGCGGAGCAAAAACAAGAGGTCATCGGCTACCTGCAAGAAGGGGAACGTCAACGCGCCACCTGACGTGAAGGGCGCGAGAGCATCCGGTCCTACAAGCTGTCAGTCACCGGGCCGTATACCTCAGGGATTAGGCGGGATCCTCGCCGGGCCACAAGCGAAAGTGAGGCTGGCCGTCGACACTGACACGCGACCCACACATGACAGCCTGCTAGCTCTCCGGACGCGGCAGCCGTTTGGAGGGATTCCCTGCGGCAGACCACGTTGTCGTGAGTACACGAATATCACATAACGTGTCAGAACCTGCACCTCATGTGCCTCAGGACAGAAAGGGACGCTATATACTCACCTGTTTGGGTTTTTACAACTCACTAGCATTTTCCGATCTCCATACACAAAGCAGTATCATGCCACACACTCTAACAAATGAATGGTCTCATTTCTAACTTCTCCTCTCTATTAGAGAGCAGTTGTAGCAATCGTCGCTCCTAGTTCGATCCTGTATGGATGACCTCACACACTTGTGGAGTCACTCCACGTGCCATCATCCCTTGTCGAACTGCAATATTGGGAAACGTAAAGTACTGTCCAGCGAGAGAACAGACCTAGACTAGTGATGTATCCCAACAAGTAGACCTCAGAGACAATTAATCGACACGAGGAGAGCCTATCACTGTGTCTTCCTACCGTCCTGCCGTGATCGTATGCGTGAGTCTTGCTGCAATCTCAACATAGTACTGCAGATGCTCCAGCACACCCCATTGCTGTTGCAACAACGTAGCAGCAACACCCGACGTTTAGCCCTATGTGATGTCAGTACTGTGGAATTTGTGAAGTGCTTCGAATATTTCTAACAATGTGATTTAGTGCCTCATTCTCAGCACAGTCGTGAACGTTGTGCAATGTGGAAGCACAACTTGACACCCCATGAACCTTGTTTTTTTTTCTTAAATTTCTTTCTCTAGTGTTGTTTTTGTAATGTATGTTATACCTTGTATGTGTTTGTGTTTTACACTGTAATTCTTATGTAAGTGATAGAGTAGGGCGCACAAATTACAAATTTCTGTATTGTTCTCCACACCATGTTTTTTGTTTGTATTTTGTATTTATTGTTGTGTGTATGCAAACAGTGTGCCTGAAGTCCCCATAAACTGAAGCAGATACCACCACTGTCATTGTGAATGGACCATCAGTTCAGGGAACATTTTGTAAAGGTTATTCTTGCTGCAGGGAGACAGAATGAATCGGAGGTTGTAATTAAATTCTGAAAGCTCCCAAAGAGATTGTTAAATTAAAAAGTATTGTGTGTGGGTGAGTTCAGGTTAGTTTAATGATTCAAATTGTTGTAACATCTTGGGCATTTAATTGTGGAGCACTCCAACTCTGATTGTAAAGAATAAATTGCTCCATATTTGGCTCACATGCCCGGGCCATATTTAGAGAGTGAATGTCTGTGTGAATCGGTGTTTGGAAGGGGCTCCCTGGGTATGGATGTGTGATGTGAGTGTTAGAGTTCCATATTAAGAAGGTGAAGTTGGCTACATCATAAATAATCCTCCCTCTATGAGCTGCATTTTTCAGTTGGAGTGATTTTCTTTATAGAGTGCGGCATGTGGAGTCAGTTGGCGAGATTGTTCTTGGGCGATTGACTCACTACCTTGCTCCTAAGTGAGCCAACCGCTCACCAATTACAATCTAAAATGGTGTAGGGGCTATGAGAGGTGCCATGAGCCCCCTCTCATATTTCTATCTTACGATTTTCCTCTGTAATTGCATGCGGTGAAAAGTTGCTATTCCTTCACACGCGGACTTCCCACGCAGCGTCTCTCGTCACCCAGGTGGTCCGGTGACAGGCGGGCTCCGCCGATCTGGAAAGGGTAAGCCGACGGGTGTGAGGGAGTCGAGTAAATGCTTTCCAGACGTCGACATTGTCAAAAGACACGCCCGGAGGGGCCTGAAGTAGCGGCTGGGCTAGAGGTTCCGTTACTTCGCAGAAACTTAGCGAAAACACTTTCTGGCGGGCTACCAGCGAGGCGCGGGAATGACTTGTGTTCCCAAGCAGCCTTGACGCGCAAATTCCCGCGTTTTCTGCCGTATAGTAACTGTGATTGGTTTGCTCAGGGTATAGCTCCGTGACGTAGCAAAATCGGCGCAGAAATTGGCGCCAAGAATCTCCATTGGTGGAATGGTAGTGCTCCGGCAATAGAGTGGAATTTTCCGTCGGTTTTCGAGTTGCTGATTGGAACATTTAACCACAGCCACTGTCGTGGGGGCGGGAATGTTCTGTGTTCGGTTTGTACGGGTGCTCTTGTGGTAGTCAGCTCTCGCCTTTTGGTCGGAGTAGGTTACAAGACTGAGCTCTCGCTGCGCGGGTCAGCCTGCCTTCCGTTGGCTGTCTAATATACTTTTATTTAATTGTAACTGTTTGACAAAGTTGCTGAAGTTTCGACTTCAATGTAACTTTCTGAGTACAGTTGGCAATTGAGCGTTCTGCGTACAAGCGGCCCATGTTGTCTGTCTTGAGCAGTTTTGGCTAAAGTTGACTGTATCGGGGTTACTGTGTGACTTCGCTTGTTAAAATCAATCACTGTACCGTCAGTGATTGTGTTGCAAGCCTTCTTCGTCTCCCTCAGAGGCGCATTTGTATTGCTAGGAAGTCTGTAGTCTGGAACAACCAGACCAGGATAATTTGTTTCAGGCTATACTCGCAACATTATCATCACCACGACGGGACGTCGATGCAACCAGCCATCACCTCCGGTACGCCATATCGTGTTCTTGCAATTAAGAAGACAGTTTGGTAATGTATGTCCGCTGCACCGGCAGATAAGGATTTTCCTAGGTGATAATCAGAGCTAAGCAAAGCGCGCCTGTTCGTCTTTCTCTAGCTTTGTTCTGTCTTGGGTGTTCATTGTCTGAGTTCTCACTAATGTGGCAGCAATTAATGTTGGGTTAGCTGTGTGTCTCTCTTAAGATTTGAGTGGTAAGGAATTGGCTCCACATACCACTTCATCATAATCCCCACAATCTAGTTTAGGGACAACTTCACCTTCACAGCGTTTGTTTGAGTATCCAATTTGAGCCAATTTGATGTATTGTAAATGTTTCATATGTTTTTGTTTATTATTTTGTGTTTAGTCTTAATAAATCATATTGTTATTTTGGACAGAACTTTCATTCTGTTAATCGGTAGAGCAACCCTATCATTTCTCACTACGTTAATGAAACCTTCGTTTATTTAACTTATTTATCAAATTAAATTATTGCAGGTGCCAAACTCTTTTCTGCTCCACTGGCAGGGTTGATTAGAGTCAGTTCGCATTTTTTTTTAATCCATATGGAACAGCAAAAGTCGGAGTTAGAATAGGGGGGGCTTAGAGCATCATTTACATATGTAGATTCTAGAAGAATTTAGTGTTAAATACACTGCTAGCCCCGGCACCTCGCAATATCATATTTGAAAACTGAGCCTTGTTGCTTTAGAACTGTGTTATAATCTACCGTATTCCAATACCAAGAAAACACTTTGTTCAATGGAGTACTTGATTTCGCCATCTTCCATCAGTACGCTAACCTCCTTCTGCAATGTAACTGATCGTTCTGAGCTGCGGTGCACTATTTATAGGCACTACGCATTGCGATTACAGTACCACCTGTTGGCAGCTTTTCAAATTATTCCAAAACTTCTGTATGAATTTTTTACATCTTTCACAACTAACGTATTCTTTGTTGCACTGGTCTGTCGATCTTAGTTTTTGGGATATTTAATTTAGAAATCAGGTACTCCTGTGCTGGACACCCTGCACAAGCATATAATACACTTGATGCCGATTTGAGGTTTGTTGCATGCTGCGTTCATGTTTTGCAGTAACTCTGATGCCAGATAACGTGTAGCCGGATTCTGTAAGAAGGTTTCAGCAAGAAGGTGGGAATGTCGGTTCAGATGATTTTACAAGAATAATACGGGGCCAATTCCCAAACACTTTTGACATTCGTGGAGGTATGTATCGTCTGTGCATTTTGACATTATCGATAACGACCACGGAAGTCTGTGTTCTTATTTGACGTAATTTGTTACCTACATGGCATTATTAATCGAATCGAAGACTTTTCATAGGTCAAGAAACACGGCATCAACCTGGACTTCGCATTTCGTGATCGAAGAGAGCAAGCTTGGTTTCACAGGTTCTGTACTTGTAGAATCGATATTGACTCGTAATGAGGAATTGCTCGGCTTCTAAACACGTCATCTCAATAAAAGAGTCTAGAAATGTAAAATTTCCGAGCCTCAGTTAGGAAACAGGTGACATGTGCATACATTTCGTCGGTTAGTTACAACAGGAAGAACGTATCAAACTATCCAAGCTATATTTTGCAATACAGCTTAACACACACAGTATGAACTCCTTCCTATTATGATGCAGCGCCAGATTTTGCATCAAAAATAGACTGAATTCTCTGAATGACTGATGGAAATCACTTCTGAACGGAAATCAATAGATTTTTAAACGATTTATTAAGGAATTTTAAATTTCTAGGGAAATGCTGAAGGGGGGTTATGGGAATTCAGTTCTTTTTAAATATCGATCGCATTCACTTGAAAGTGCTCTATTGGGACCAATTTCTGCGCTACTGACTGAACTTCATTACCAATAATAATCTTAAAGTTCTTAACAATTATAATCTAAATTGCAGTTGTTTCAAAGAAAATGTCCTTTGTATGCTCCACATCCAAATTTTTATTTTTATTTACGCACCCATGATAAAAATAAAAAAAATAAAAATGTCAATGTGCAGCTTGCAAAAGACATTTTCTTTGAAATAACTGCAATTTATATACAGCTGCTGCAAAAATGGCCACTACAAGAAACGAGTTATACTCTCTTTCACTGCCGTCACAGTATTCACCAAAATGCACCGCATGACTTTTCAAGTCATTATAGTATCTCTAGCATACTTAAAAATTGGAAGAAGACTATCTGAATCGTAAGTTCCTCCTGACATTTTCCCTAAGTAAACACACCGTGTGATAGTGTACACTTTACACCGGACAAGCTAATTGTATACAAGATCCCGTCAGCGCCACTTTGGCGCTTTGTGGTTCATAGGCAAACCGACATAGTTACTCAAAACACTCAAGCCAAATAGAAAACAGAACGCAAAGTATAGCTATTAACAGACCATAGTATTATTCTACTGAAGGAGGAAGAAGAAGAGGAATCAAATGAGCCACTACCATCTAGATGCGGATCACAAACTTGGCTTGATCGGGCTAATAAAGAACTCTCGTCGCACCAAACTACATTTTTTCCCCATTGGTCGGTAGCGCATGTAATGTGCTCCTTGTATAGGAGAAGCTGCTAAGTTCCATTCACTGGTTTACAAGATCTTTGGTAGTAGAAGCCCACCATGAAAAATATGTAATTTCGTTGACGCTGTATTATTTAGACACATATTAACCTCAACAGTTTCTTTTTTTCATCCAGAGGTAGGCTGATTAGGGGTAACACGTCTTCTTTATGAGCCGGTTTAGATTTTACACCACTCTAATATCTAAGAGACGAAGCTACACCATGTACACTGTATGCTCACATGGCAAAAAATACAACAGCTCTAGATACCCTCAGGACTGCAGTATTAGGCAGCAATTATCAACCAAGTGAGCAATACAATTTACTCTGAGCGTCTGATACGACGTTAGATCAGCACAAAACTACTTTCATCGTGTCAGTCAAGCCTAGAGGTACTGGGGATGAAAGTTCATTATAAATTTGGACATCAAAGTGCTGTCATTTTGAGCTTCTACAAGCAACTGTATGTATGTATCTTAAGTAGGAACTGTAGTTGTCGTGTGAACAACTGATAATTAAACATTTGTACGTATTTGCTAGAATAATTAAATCTCTTCCGTGGATTTCAGATGATATTGGTTGCTTCATATAAAATTTGTGTGATGGGCAACAGGTTCCATGCAAAGCATAAAACTTCAGATAGGTAGATGCAAAATATTCTTGCCTATCAGAGGTCCAGTGCATACCTTTACAGCTTCATCTTCGCTACTGTGAAACACGCCTTTACTGAACAGGTGCTCATAGCTATCAAGGTATGCATTTTAGAGTCTATGTATGCTAGATAATATTTTCTTGTTTTGCTCCACACTACCTCATCCCAAAATAAGAAAAGCAAAGATCTTGTAATACAAGGCTTTATTTTACATATGGAAGATGAAGAAGTGGTCATATACCTTACGGTGTGCATTTTAGAGCTCAAGATTATTTGTCTTTTCTGCCTCGTATGCTTGTTCCTGTCATATTCCTGAACACTGATCAATCCTCGTGGGACACTCTGAATAATTATGCTAGTCATTAGCTACAAATTTCTTTAGATGTCCAAATAAGTCCAAGGGTGACAAACCCTTTGAATAGGGCAAGTGTTCCAACAATTCGCACTTCAAACTCCACTTTGTTGGCTGATACAGATGTTTTATTTTTATTTATTAATTTATTTGCTCTGCCACCAATTTTCACCAAATGCTATGATTGTTGTTATTTCTTTATCAAAACGTGGTGGGCACATCCTTCATCCAGAGTGCCAAAATTCTCTTTAAAACGGTCCTGTATTACTGAGAAACACGTTTTTGCATTTGTTAATAGTCAGCCGGCCGTTGTGGCCGAGCGGCTCTAGGCGCTTCATTCCGGAACAGCGCGACTGCTACTGTCGCAGGTTCGAATCCTGCCTCGGTCATGGATGCGTGTGATGTCATTAGGTAAGTTAGGTTTAAGTAGTCCTAAGTTCTGGGAAACTGATGACCTCAGATGTTAAGTCCATAGTGCTCAGAGCCATTTGAACCATTTTTTCGTTAACGGTTACCATTCAAGTTACATGGCACCGTTCTTGTAGAAAGCTTTCTCGTGGCTAATTCATCATGTGTAGTGTACCACATACCGGGTGATCAAAAAGTCAGTATAAATTTGAAAACTTAATAAACCACGGAATAATGTAGATAGAGAGGTAAAAATTTACACACATGCTTGGAATGACATGGGGTTTTATAAGAACCACCCCATATTGCTAGACGCGTGAAAGATCTCTTGCACGCGTCGTTTGGTGATGATCGTGTGCTCAGCCGCCACTTTCGTCATGCTTGGCATCCCAGGTCCCCAGACAGTCCGTGCGATTATTGGCTTTGGGGTTACCTGAAGTCGCAAGTGTATCGTGATCGACTGACATCTCTAGGGACGCTGAAAGACAACATCCGATGCCAACGCCTCACCATAACTCCGGACATGCTTTACAGTGCTGTTCACAACATTATTCCTCGACTACAGCTATTGTTGAGGAATGATGGTGGACATATTGAGCATTTCCTCTAGAGAACATCATCTTTGCTTTGTCTTACTTTGTTATGCTAATTATTGCTATTCTGATCAGATCAAGTGCCATCTGTCGGACATTTTTTGAAATTTCGTATTTTTTTTTTTGGTTCCAATACAACCCCATGTCATTCCAAGCATGTGTGTCAATTTGTACCTCTCTATCTCCATTATTCCGTGATTTATTCAGTTTTCAAATTTATACTGACTCTTTGATCACCCGGTACTTTAATATTCGACTGCTCAGTATCATATTGCACCATGTGTGTCAATGTTTTCATCTGTGCAGGAAAAGAAGTAGCGCCACTTTTGAATTCAGTTGCCAATTTAGTAATAGGTGGCAACTGAGCACAAAAGATCACGAACTTAGGATGTATTTCCTATGGCGATGAACTACCCCACGCATATAATTTTACAATGATATAACATTTCAGTTTATCCATCTGAACGAAAAAAAACACGACTCCGGAAAACAGATATATCACAGATCAATGTAACATTTCACGTATATTTTTATACACTTGCACCAATGTAACAGCATCCTTATTAACAATGCCAGCTCTGTCCTAGACGATGAATTTTCCACACTGCAAACACACTCGGATGTGAGTTTGCGAGCTGTCGTTTCACCTATAAAATAATAACCAGGTAACATTTTGTGATACACGTTGTAATGGTACTTGAATTACGTAACCATTACGGCACCTCACCTCAACCTCTCGATACCAGCAATATTCTACTGTGTTTCTGTAGAAAAGTTAACATATTTCTGTGACAACATTCAGATTTGATTTCATTAATGTAGAGGTACTTCGATACATGGATCTGTATATGTTGCAATGATATTATTCTTATGTGTATTCTTTCTTTTGTCACTATGATCGTTGACGTACTTGTAACTCTGATTTTTGGGCGCGTAAGCGGTTATTAGAGAGTCAAGCTTTGGTCATCATGTTAAAAAGACGCAAATTGTAGTCGGTTTATGAAATGTGAACTTTAACTGTGAGGAAGATATTTTCAAGTATGTTTTATATTGTGAAGTGATGTTTTGGAACGAGTTACGTGATATTGCAACAAAAGTAATAAAAAAGAAGTGTAACATAAATTCGGAGTGCTGATTACTTTTTTTACATCACGATTGTCCTAACTTGCAAAAGTTTAATCTTCAAGAATGGTTTATGAAACACATCCATAAAACTTTTGAATATCGCAGAATAACACCTAGGCCTCTTTGCATCCGAGTTTGGAATCATCACTACCTAGATTTTCGACGATTGAGCCATGAGTTCACAGCGAGACCAGCGTGGGAAACAGGAAAAGATGAGTGCTTCGTTTATCCATTATTTCAAGAAATGACTTTATTAACTGTGCTCTAATGACACCTGCCACATAATATAACTTTGTTGTTGCCCGAAAATGCAATATTTAGCAGCGTGAGCAACACTACATTCATAATTAATTTTTGACCTTTGTTGTGGTAGGGTTGTTAGAACGTGACAAATTTTACGCATGAATGTCTCTAGAGAAGTGTCCAAGACGGGGATAGTTCTGATCGTGGTAATGTGCTATACTTATTTGTGGGCGATCCGGGAGCTGTGGGACGGTATGGCGCCGAGAGAATCAACAGTTTTTCGTATCGCCCTTTCCCAGGAGCCGCCCGCACGCCACTTAGGCCGCTGTTCATCTTGCGGTGTATTTCTATTATTGTCTGGGCGGGCTCTCAGACGGTAGTTCTCGAGCTACCGGAAAATAACTGATGATTACAGGGACGATTAATGGCGAGGAAATGATTTTGATCCCATCTCATGTGAGCCAAGGCCAGGTAGTTTTTTTGGGGATGAGTGCAGCATTTAGGAACCATCGGGATCCGCGGCCGGACTCTACCTGGCGATTGGCCGCCTCCACTCGCTACCCGCGAGCCCTATCGCTCGCATGCCGGAGGCTCCGATTTCGATTAACACAGACAGAGCTCGTGGCGGCTGCGGGCCCACGCTTCACCTGACTCCTTTGCAACAGCTTTCTCGCTCAGGGCAGAAGCTTAGAAACTCAGTACACTGGCTACAATGAGTGCTGTATACACTACTGCCCATTACAATTGCTACACCACGAAGATGACGTGCTACAGACGCGAAATTTAACCGACAGGAAGAAGATGCTGTGATATGCAAACGATTAGCTTTTCAGAGCATTCACACAAGTTTGGCGCCGGTGGCGACACCTACAACGTGCTGACATGAGGAAAGATTCTAACCGATTCCTCGTAATCACAAAAAGCAGTTGACCGGCGTTGCCTGGTGAAACACTGTTGTGATGCCTCGTGTAAGGAGGAGAAATGCGTGCCATCACGTTTCCGACTTTGATAAAGGTCGGATTGTAGCCTATCGCGATTGCGGTTTATCGTATCGTGACATTGCTGCTCGCGTTGGTCGAGATCCAATGACTGTTAGCAGAATATGGAATCGATGGGTTCAGGAGGGTAATACGGAACGCCGTGCTGGATCTCAACGGCCTCGTATCACCAGCAGTCGAGATGACAGGCATCTTATCCGCATGGCTGTAACGGATCGTGCAGCCACGTCTGGATCCCTGAGTCAACAGATGGGGACGTCTGCAAGACAACAACCATCCGCACGAACAATTCGACGACGTTTGCAGCAGCATGGACTATCAGCTCGGAGGCCATGGCTGCGGTTACCCTTGACACTGCATCACAGACAGGAGCGCCTGCGATGGTGTACTCAACGACAAACCTGGGTGCACGAATGGCAAAACGTCATTTTTTCGGATGAACCCAGGTTCTGTTTACAGCATCATGATGGTCGCATCTGTGTTTGGCGATATCGTGGTGAACGCACATTGGAAGCGTGTATTCGTCATCGCCATACTGGCGTATCACCCGGCGTGATGGTATGGGGTGCCATTGGTTACACGTGTCGGTCACCTCTTGTTCGCATTGACGGCACTTTGAACAGTGGATGTTACATTTCAGACGTGTTACGATCCGTGGCTCTACCCTTCATTCGATCCCCTCGAAGCCCTACATTTGAGCAGGATAATGCACGACCACATGTTGCAGGTCCTGTAAGGGCCTTTCTGGATACAGAAAATGTTTGACTACTGCCCTGGCCAGCACATTCTCCAGATCTCTCACCAACTGGAAACGTCTGGTCAATGGTGGCCGAGCAACTGGCTCGTCACAATACGCCAGTCACTACTCTTGATTAACTGTGGTATCGTGTTGAAGCTGCATGGCAGCTGTACCTGTACACGCCATCCAAGCTCTGTTTGACTCAATGCCCAGGCGTTCAAGGCGCTTATTACGGCCACAGGTGGTTGTTCTGGGTACTGATTTCTGAGGATGCATGCACCCAAATTGCGTGAAAACGTAATCACATGTCAGTTCTAGTATAATATATTTGTCCAATGAATATCCGTTTATCATCTGCATTTCTTCTTGGTGTAGCAATTTTAATGGCCAGTGGAGTATTGAAATGAAAAGGGTGAAACACAAAGGTATTTGTGAAACTTCACTAACGACATCTGAAGGGTGCAAGCACGAAGGTCGCTGTAGACATATGCCGAAGAAGGAAGGCTGATTAGACCTAGATATATTTCCAAGAAAGTAGGCTGATTAGACCTAACATGTCGTCGACGTCTAGGTCATTTCAGATAGCATTGTGGCGCGGATGATACAAGAAATCGCTCAAGTCTTTGTTGCCGAAGGAATCTGGTCATTCGGCTGATTTAGGAAAACCACACAAAACAGTAATATGGAGAGCAGAAAGAGCATCTTTCCCGGTTTCACTCGAGTGCAGTTTGCTACTGGTTGTACATATTCGAGGTCGCCAAAGGAAGCTACTGCTGTGGTAATTGCCTGGGGGTAAAATAATTGAAGCCGGAGGACGAATGGAACTTTCCTCTCGAGTATAAGAAGAGGAGCAAGTCAGAATAGGACATTGTTCACGAATAAATCCTTGGGGAGTGTGGTAACTGAGTGCGGATCGATCTCGTGGCAGGTGATACATACGCGTATCGAAGGGACCATATTTTGCAAGCTGCAGATGTCCACCTTGTAGTCATTCATATTAAGTAAAGTAAATGAGTAAATGGTCTGATTGCAGGAGATAATGAAGATACTGCCGTTGATTTTGAGTCAAGTACGTACAGGATGTCAAGGCTGAAACTCCAATCGATATATTTGTTGTTTCTAGACGATTTTCTTTACAATTTTTTAACAGTTTGTTGTTAGAGACCTGACCATATAAACCGGAGTTACTTATATTTATTGGTATGTCCCGAACATATTTTAACAAGTTGAGCCACCATACGTGCATGATCTTCATTTCATGGCCTGATTTCGTTTGAGAAACTTTTTGTAAGAGAAACATAGATGTATTATGGGATAGAACAAAATATTTTAAAAAATCGCATTTCCACGTGCGTTGAAGTTGGAACAACCTCTTTCGTACGAATCCAGTACCAATGAGAAAAATTGAATATATTACCATAGCTTTCGCGTGTGGGTGCCTACCACAGCTTCTTCAGAAAATACTCATGTTTAATTTAAAAAAAGGGCTAAGTAATTCCTGACTCCAGTTCATCACATGCTTGCCTTTTACAGTCAGTGATGACAATAAGTAAATGCATTGATGATATTAAATCTGAACAATTACATTCAAAACAGTGTGCTGTGCAGAGTCTTGTGTGTACTCATGTTGTTGTTGTTGTTGTGGTCTTCAGTCCTGAGACTGGTTTGATGCAGCTCTCCATGCTACTCTATCATGTGCAAGCTTCTTCATCTCCCAGTACCTACTGCAACCTACATCCTTCTGAATCTGCTTAGTGTATTCATCTCTTGGTCTCCCTCTACGATTTTTACCCTCCACGCTGCCCTCCAATGCTAAATTTGTGATCCCTTGATGCCTCAAAACATGTCCTACCAACCGATCCCTTCTTCTAGTCAAGTTGTGCCACAAACTTCTCTTCTCCCCAATCCTATTCAGTACCTCCTCATTAGTTACGTGATCTACCCACCTTATCTTCAGCATTCTTCTGTAGCACCACATTTCGAAAGCTTCTATTCTCTTCTTGTCCAAACTAGTTATCGTCCATGTTTCACTTCCATATATGGCTACACTCCATACAAATACTTTCAGAAACGACTTCCTGACACTTAAATCTATACTCGATGTTAACAAATTTCTCTTCTTCAGAAACGATTTCCTTGCCATTGCCAGTCTAGATTTTATATACTCTCTACTTCGACCATCATCAGTTATTTTACTCCCTAAATAGCAAAACTCCTTTACTACTTTAAGTGTCTCATTTCCTAATCTAATTTCCTCAGCATCACCCGATTTAATTTGACTACATTCCATTATCCTCGTTTTGCTTTTGTTGATGTTCATCTTATATCCTCCTTTCAAGACACTGTCCATTCCGTTCAACTGCTCTTCCAAGTCCTTTGCTGTCTCTGATAGAATTACAATGTCATCGGCAAACCTCAAAGTTTTTACATCTTCTCCATGAATTTTAATACCTACTCCGAATTTTTCTTTTGTTTCCTTTACTGCTTGCTCAATATACAGATTGAATAACATCGGGGAGAGGCTACAACCCTGTCTCACTCCTTTCCCAACCACTGCTTCCCTTTCATGCTCCTCGACTCTTATAACTGCCATCTGGTTTCTGTACAAATTGTAAATAGCCTTCCGCTCCCTGTATTTTACCCCTGCCACCTTCAGAATTTGAAAGAGAGTATTCCAGTTAACATTGTCAAAAGCTTTCTCTAAGTCTACAAATGCTAGAAACGTAGGTTTGCCTTTTCTTAATCTTTCTTCTAAGATAAGTCGTAGGGTCAGTATTGCCTCACGTGTCCCAACATTACTACGGAATCCAAACTGATCTTCCCCGAGGTCCACTTCTACCAGTTTTTCCATTCGTCTGTAAAGAATTCGCGTTAGTATTTTGCAACTGTGACTTATTAAACTGATAGTTCGGTAATTTTCACATCTGTCAACACCTGCTTTCTTTGGGATTGGAATTATTATATTCTTCTTGAAGTCTGAGGGTATTTCGCTTGTCTCATACATCTTGCTCACCAGATGGTAGAGTTTTGTCATGACTGGCTCTCTCAAGGCCATCAGTAGTTCTAATGGAATGTTGTCTACTCCCGGGGCCTTGTTTTGACTCAGGTCTTTCAGTGCTCTGTCAAACTCTTCACGCAGTATCTTATCTCCCATTTCGTCTTCATCTACATCCTCTTCCATTTCCATAATATTGTCCTCAAGTACATCGCCGTTGTATAAACCCTCTGGGCTCTTGATATTCATACAAGTGGTTCTCTTCTCTCCAAAGGTCTCTTTAATTTTCCTGTAGGCAGTATCTATCTTACCCCTAGTGGTTGGTTGGTTGTTTGGGGAAGGAGACCAGACAGCGTGGTCATCGGTCTCATCGGATTAGGGAAGGATGGGGAAGGAAGTCGGCCGTGCCCTTTCAGAGGAACCATCCCGGCATTTGCCTGGAATGATTTAGAAAAATCACGGAACACCTAAATCAGGATGGCCGGACGCGGGATTGAACCGTCGTCCTCCCGATTGCGAGTCCAGTGTACCCCTAGTGAGACAGGCCTCTACATCCTTACATTTGTCCTCTAGCCATCCCTGCTTAGCCATTTTGCACTTCCTGTCGATCTCATTTTTGAGACGTTTGTATTCCTTTTTGCCTGCTTCATTTACTGCATTTTTATATTTTCTCCTTTCATCAATTAAATTCAATATTTCTTCTGTTACCCAAGGATTTCTATTAGCCCTCGTCTTTTTACCTACTTGATCGTCTGCTGCCTTCACTACTTCATCCCTCAGAGCTACCCATTCTTCTTCTACTGTATTTCTTTCCCCCATTCCTGTCAAATGTTCCCTTATGCTCTACCTGAAACTCTCTACAACTTCTGGTTCTTTCAGTTTATCCAGGTCCCATCTCCTTAAATTCCCACCTTTTTGCAGTTTCTTCAGTTTCAATCTGCAGTTCATAACCAATAGATTGTGGTCAGAATCCACATCTGCCCCTGGAATTGTCTTACAATTTAAAACCTGGTTCCTAAATCTCTGTCTTACCATTACATAATCTATCTGATACCTTTTAGTATCTCCAGGATTCTTCCAGGTATACAACCTTCTTTTATGATTCTTGAACCAAGTGTTTGCTATGATTAAGTTATGCTCTGTGCAAAATTCTACAAGGCGGCTTCCTCTTTCATTTCTTCCCCCCAATCCATATTCACCTACTATGTTTCCTTCTCTCCCTTTTCCTACTGACGAATTCCAGTCACCCATGACTATTAAATTTTCGTCTCCCTTCACTACCTGAATAATTTCTTTTATCTCGTCATACATTTCATCAATTTTTTCATCATCTGCCGAGCTAGTTGGCATATAAACTTGTACTACTGTAGTAGGCATGGGCTTTGTGTCTATCTTGGCCACAATAATGCGTTCACTATGCTGTTTGTAGTAGCTAACCCGCACTCCTATTTTTTTATTCATTATTAAACCTACTCCTGCATTACCCCTATTTGATTTTGTATTTATAACCCTGTAATCACCTGACCAAAAGTCTTGTCCTCCTGCCACCGAACTTCACTAATTCCCACTATATCTAACTTTAACCTATCCATTTCCCTTTTTTGATTTTCTAATCTACCTGCCCGATTAAGGGATCTGACATTCCATGCTCCGATCCGTAGAACGCCAGTTTTTTTTCTCCTGATAGCGACGTCCTCTTGAGTAGTCCCCGCCCGGAGATCCGAATGGGGGACTATTTTACCTCTGGAATATTTTACCCCTAGAGGACGCCATCATCATTTAATCATACAGTAAAGCTGCATGTCCTCGGGAAAAATTACGGCTGTAGTTTCCCCTTGCTTTCAGCCGTTCGCAGTACCAGCACAGCAAGGCCGTTTTGGTTAATGTTACAAGGCCAGATCTGTCAATCATCCAGACTGTTGCCCCTGCAACTACTGAAAAGGCTGATGCCCCTCTTCAGGAACCACATGTTTGTCTGGCCTCTCAACAGATACCCCTCCATTGTGGTTGCACCTACGGTACGGCCATCTGTATCGCTGAGGCACGCAAGCCTCCCCACCAACGGCAAGGTCCATGGTTCATGGGTGGGTGTGTACTCATTGCTGGTATTTTCCTGTATAGAGGCATATTTTATTGCTCACACTAGTTTCAGTGTGAGAGAAGTTGTGTCATTTGCGCCTGTACTAGTTCTCCCTGCTGTTTCAGTCTTGCAGATGTAAAAAGATCTCAATATTACATTTTCGAACTATGGAATGATAAGACGTTCCTAGATTGTCGCTATCAGTTTTGATTCTTTATTCATTTGTCACTTAGTAGACGTGCTTAAATGAGGAGTAATTTCTAACAAGCTTTTCTTGACATATTGCACATTTCATTATTTTTGCAGTAGCCTGAGATAATCCATCTGATACATGTTGACAAAATAAAAAGAACGATAAATAAAAATGTACAAATCATCACGTAATGCCAAAAGCTAAGTCTTTTTCTGAGAAGTGAGGCCATTCTCGATTACAAGTAATCGATTGTTATAATAATTTCTTTCGTTGTGCAAAAATCTTCATACATGTTTTGTTTTATTTGTAAGGATGTTAATTTGCTGTGACGCCTCTAAAAGTACGCACAGAGAACATTACAGCAAATATTGTGATAGTAATACCTGTTGCTGGTTAATCTTACGGGATATTGTCGTGGTCCATAACACATTTTTGCTCCTGACATTTCGTCCAGAGCTACATTGGACACTTTCAGAGGAGCTTCTGGCTACGGTGAGTCACGCTGGCTGGTTCGGACATCGGAGACTGACAAAAATTCGTAAGAAGAGGCCGTGGTAGAAGTCTACACGTAATGACAGAGATAACCGTTGTCATGGACTCAACGGGTTACTTATTGCGACGCCATCGCCTGGCTCATAGATCAGTCGTCCCACTGAAAATGACTAGAAGTAAGGAAACATCTAACAACAGCAGCCAAATCCTCTGAGGGAAACATCTTCTATTTAGATCCACGCTTTATTAACTGGAATCGTTATAAATCAAGACAGTATGTCGAAGCTTACAGGCATATATACAGGAACCAACGTCAGCCGTTCAAGCTTTTCGATGATAAGATGCTACTCTTTCATACATGAGTCAGTTTTTCCAATGTATCGCTACAAAAGAGCTGCCAAATATCTTACTACTTGATATGTAGGGGAAAACTGATTGCATTAACGACGGGTCTCAAAGAAAAATCAATTATATGAATATTGGGAATTTTATGAATGTTGAGAAACTCTGGGACACAGTTTCAGTCGTCAGTAACGCTTTTTTTATCTCTCTCTCTCTCTCTCTCTCTCTCTCTCTTTAATTGGAGCACTTTATCAGAGGGTCTGAAGTCGTGAAAAGTAATAATAGATAGACATTAGTTCTACAGAATCGATAAATAGTTTTATTTCTGACAGACGACAGTCCGATAGTTAAATTTTATCTTCTGCAAGAGTTATATCTGCCGATCACGCATTAACATCTACCAAGCCCATTTCTACGGCATTTACGTCGCTCATCCGCGTCCGACCCGTCAGTCGGTAAGACTCTGCGTAGCCAGAAGCACCTCTGAAGATGAACAATGCCACTCCAGACGAAACGTCCGGAACAATAAAGTTTCATGGACCACAACCCTGAAGATTCGCCAGCAACTAATACAACCGGTCGTGAAAGACTTCATAGTAATCCGTGTGTTATCACAACAGGTTGCTTATCAAATTCGGACAAAAACGGCTAGAATGTGACGTAGATCAAGTCACCTAGCACTAATTTGGCGCGATTAGCGACACCGATGCAGATAAAAGCATCATTGTCGCTTGTGATGAAAGATGATAAGGTATCTTTTGGACACCACTACTTACAAAAATCTTGAGCAGCGTATCACAATGCAAGTTTTGAGAATAGCTAATCTATTCTTAAAAGTGTCCTCTTGTTGTCCTAATGATAAGAAACACCTCTGCAACAGAGAAGCTTATCCGTCCAGGTCGTTTGGTGTACATAAGGTTCATAAACGTAAGGTTCCCTTGCGAACTGTTGTTAGTACTATATGATTCCCTACCCGCCATGTGCTAGGTATCTAGTCTCGTTACTGAAACCATACCATTTGTTGGTAAAACTGACAGTGTAGTGTTAAACACTCACCGCATTTTGCTTAGAAACAAAGACATCAACGACGACCCGAATGAAATTCTTGTTAGCCTCAATATTATCTACTTACTTAGGATGATTATTGTGAGCGAAGCTATTTTACATATAGAAGATAGACTGCAACCTATTTCCAGCACAGTAATGAGTTTTACGAATAAATTGTTGGGGTTTCCATTGACAGCCTTCTTAGTCATGCTGTTGCCGACTTGTGTACTGTGATTTCTGAAAAACAGTCACTTCATGTAGCCATACCATTTAGTTTATACTCTGCTGAGTGTGTGAATGATACTTTCGTAGTATCGACCTATGACGAAGAGGATTTGGATGTGAAGAACACTAATCCAAAACTTCAAATTGTTATGGAGAAAGAGGGCAATGGGAAATTTAATTTCCTGAATGTATTAGTGCACAAATACGCGAAGGGAACTTCGAGCCGTTAGGTGTACAGAATAGCATGTCATACATATCGACACCTCCATAAAGAATGAAGCCAACATCCAAAACAGAAGAGGGATGTAATTAAAACCTCGAACGATAAGACAAATAAAATATTCGAGCTGGTTTACTTACAAGAAAATCTCAGTTATCTACTATCGGCTTTTTTCGGAAATGATTGGTATAATAAGCAAGTTAAGTATGTGAGACAATTCAGTGAAGGAAGATATCCAGCACTTATATGAAACAACAACTACGAACGCGGATGGTTTTCCTGCTGTTTCTGAACGCAGTGGAAAGGTTTTGGCCGAGAACGGGATTTGATAAGAGTTTTAAGCCCATCAGGAAAATAGATAAATTGCTTAGATTTGTCATCATCATCATCATCATCATCATCATCATCATCATTTAAGACTGATTACGCCTTTCAGATTCAGTCTGGAGCATAGCCCCCATAGAAAATTCCTCCATGACCCCCTATTCAGTGCTAACATTGGTGCCTCTTCTGATGTTAAACCTATTACTTCAAAATCATTCTTAACCGAATCCAGGTACCTTCTCCTTGGTCTGCCCCGACTCCACCTACCCTCTATTGCTGGACCCATGAGTCTCTTGGGTAACCTTGCTTCTCTCATGCGCGTAACATGACCCCACCATCTAAGCCTGTTCGCCCTGACTGCTACATCTATAGAGTTCATTCCCAGTTTTTCTTTGATTTCCTCATTGTGGACACCCTCCTACCATTGTTCCCATTTACTAGTACCTGCAATCATCCTAGCTACTTTCATATCCGTAACCTCAACCTTGTTGATAAGGTAACCTGAATCCACCCAGCTTTCGCTCCCATACAACAAAGTTGGTCGAAAGATTGAACGGTGCACAGATAAATTAGTCTTGGTACTGATTTCCTTCTTGCAGAAGAGAGTAGATCGTAGCTGAGCGCTCTCTGCACTAGCTTTGCTACACCTCGCTTCCAGTTCTTTCACTATGTTGCCATCCTGTGAGAATATGCATCCTAAGTACTTGAAACCGTCCACCTGTTCTAACTTTGTTTCTCCTATTTGGCACTCCATCCGTTTATATTTCTTTCCCACTGACATTACTTTCGTTTTGGAGATGCTAATCTTCATACCATAGTCCTTACATTTCTGATCTAGCTCTGAAATATGACTTTGCAAACTTTCAATCGAATCTGCCATCACAACTAAGTCATCCGCATATGCAAGACTGCTTATTTTGTGTTCACATATCTTAATCTCACCCCGCCAGTCTATTGTTTTCAACATATGATCCATAAATAATATGAACAACAGTGGAGACAGGTTGCAGCCTTGTCTTACCCCTGAAACTACTCTGAACCATGAACTCAATTTACCGTCAACTCTAACTGCTGCCTGACTATCCATGTAGAGACCTTTAATTGCTTGCAAAAGTTTGCCTCCTATTCCATAATCTCGTAGATCAAACAATAACTTCCTCTTAGGAACCCTGTCATATGCCTTTTCTAGATCTATAAAGCATAGATACAATTCCCTGTTCCACTCATAACACTTCTCCATTATTTGCCGTAAGCTAAAGATCTGGTCCTGACAACCTCTAAGAGGCCTAAACCCACACTGATTTTCATCCAATTGGTCCTCAACTAATACTCGCACTTTCTTTTCAACAATACCTGAGAAGATTTTACCCACAACGCTGATTAAAGAGATACCTCTGTAGTTGTGACTATCTTTTCTGTTTCCATGTTTAAAGATTGGTGTGATTACTGCTTTTGTCCAGTCTGATGGAACCTGTCCCGACTCCCAGGCCATTTCAATTATCCTGTGTAGCCATTTAAGTCATGACATTCCACTGTATTGGAAGAGTTCCGACTTAATTTCATCCACCCCAGCTGCTTTATTGCACTGCAATCTATTGACCGTTTTTTCCACTTCCTCAAATGTGATGCTATTTCCATCGTCATTCCTATCCCATTCTACCTCGAAATCTGAAACATTACTGATCGAATTTTCACCTACATTGAGTAACTCTTCAAAATATTCCCTCCATCTGCCCAAGGCATCCACAGGATTCACCAGCAGTTTTCCTGACCTGTCCAAAATACTTGTCATTTCCTTCTTACCTCCCTTTCGAAGACTGCTAATTACACTCCAGAATGGTTTACCAGCAGCTTGACCCATAGTCTCCAACCTGTTTCCAAAGTCTTCCCAAGATTTCTTCTTGGATGCTGCAATTATCTGTTTGGCTTTGTTTCTTTCTTCAACATAACTTTCTCTGTCTACCTGAGTTCTAGTATGTAGCCATTTTTGATACGCCTTCTTTTTCCTTTTACAGGCTGCCTTGACTGTGTCGTTCCAGCAAGCTGTTTGCTTCATCCTACCTTTACACGCTACTGTTCCAAGACATTCTTTAGCCACTTCTAGTACTGTGTTCCTGTACCTTGTCCATTCCTTCTCCAATGACTGTAATTGACTACATTCAACTAACTGGTACCTTTCTGAGATCGCTGTTATGCACTTGTGCCTGATTTCCTTATCCCGAAGTTTCTCCACTCTTATCCTCCTACATATGGACCTGACCTGCTGCACTTTCGGCCTCACGATCCCAATTTCACTGCAGATTAAATAATGATCAGTGTCATCAAAGAATCCCGTGAATACACGTGTGCCCCTCACAGACTTCCTGAATTCCTTGTCTGATATTATATAGTCGATGACAGATCTGGTTCCCCTGCCTTCCCAAGTATACCGGTGAATGTACTTATGTTTAAAAAAGGAGTTTGTGATTACTAAGCCCATACTGGCACAGAAATCCAAGAGTTGTTTCCCGTTCCTGCTGGCCTCCATATCCTCTCCAAATTTACCCATAACCTTTTCATACCTTTCTGTTCGATTTCCAATCCTGGCGTTAAAATCACCCATGAGCAGAACACTGTCCTTGTCCTTTACTCTAACAACTACATCACTGAGTGCCTCATAAAAACTATCCATCTTATCTTGATCTGTCCCTTCACAATGCGAATATACTGACACAATCCTAATTTTCTTGCTAGACACTGTCAAATCTATCCACATCAGTCGTTCGTTTACATACCTTATTTCAACTACGCTGGGTCCCCTTTCTTTCCTGATGTAAAGCCCTACACCCCATTGTGCTATTCCTGCTTTGACTCCTGACAGGTAGACCTTGTATTCTCCCACTTCCTCTTCTTTCTCACCCCTTACCCGAATGTTACTAACATCTAAAACGTCCAGCCCCATCTTACTTGCAGCCTCTGCCATCTCTACCTTCTTCCCAGAGTAGCCCCCATTGATATTAATAGCTACCCATCTCATTACCATTTGTTTGCCAAGTCGTATCTTAGGAATCCCTGGTTTGTCAGTTAGACGTGGGACTCCGTCACCTCCAAAGGTCCTAGGCATTTTGCTCTGATTGTTGCCACCATCATATTTAAAGTACCAGGGAAGCAGGTTGCTAGCCTTACTTGCCCCGAGTCCCATTGGGCATTACCCCTAACGGTTGAGGGACTAACCGGTGGATTTGGTAGTCTTTGCCGTATGAGTACAAAGGTGACCACGCCTCAAAATATGTCCGAGATGCCCAGCCTTATTCCAAAGTAACTGGTATCCCGACTGTCGGGACCACTTACTTGGCCACTCATACGTTGCCCGTGGTTCATGAACTAGGACATGACTACAGGAACCCACACCATGAACCACGCTTAGATTTGTAAAAAAAAAAAAAAAAAAAAAAAAAAAAAAAGTATTTGCACCAGTTTAGCCCAACACAAGAGGAACTGTTGTTTTGAACAAATTGATAATTCAGCCGCAGGGGAAAACGCTTTGCAGTGTGTAGACCACGAAATAAAATTTCATGATATACAAGTTTGATGTCTGTTCTGCTGGACATGTCCGACAAAAAAGACACTACACCTCTGAATCTATGAGCGAGGACGGCTCTTGGTAGTTTCAGTACAGATGCACTTTAATTTCGGAACCCCTTCGGGACTTACTAAATGCTACGAGCAGTTGGGCTAATGAAAAGGGGCGCTACTTGTGCTTGACAGATTGAGAATTTGTGTTGCACAGAAAGCGTGTCCGGATGACCGCGGAGATGCCGGCACGGTAGCTCAGCGTGTTCAGTCAGTGAAGTACTCAACGATGAACATGAAGGGGTGTCGTGTGACGTCTACCCAGACCAAGTGTCGAGAACAATGATGAAGAAAAGGAAGAGAGAGAAAAAAAGGCGGTTAAGGCAGCCCTTCTAAAGAAGCGGAGCATCAGGGTTCGAGCCCCGGTCCGGCACGAATTTTCATCCTTCGCTGTTGACTTATTTCAACAGCTATATATGGCAGACAATCCTGATTTCTCTTAACCAAAATTTCACGAGACTAGTATTTTAGCCAAGACAAGGCATTGACATGTTGCTTTGTATGGAGAGGGGATACAAGTTTTGTATGCACCACAATAATTTTAACGTAAAGGAACAAGGAATTAACTAAGATAAAATAAAGATATCGACCTTGCACAGTGAAAGGAATTCTAAAGGTCGACTATTTGTGATCAAAACTAATGTCATATGATGGACACAAACATACATATTCGGCATCGGTTGGCGAATTATAGTACAACCTCTTCTGTGAAACCATCTCTACAGTTCATCGTGCCCCTATAAATTCGTGTCCCCTTGAGCGTTATAAGCTGTTGTCAGTGTTTCTTGTCTGAAGATCGTTCGGCAGGCGGAGAATAAACGTTTGTAGATTGTTTTACGCATAGTGTACGCCTTCTCAGCTCGGAATTTTAACTGAAATATACACAGGCCTCATCCTTCATTTTATTATTTAGCCCAAAGTTTGAAATGAGCGTCACACCGGAATGTGACATTAATTCACGGACTTCATACGAACCATCGTGGAATAATCTGGTGATTTTTACACTGGAAAACCAAAACCCCACAGACTATTGCTGAAAATAAAATCAAAACGTGCTTCACATATCTGGGAAACTGCCAGAACAATATCTACTTATATTGTAAGTTTTATTCTGCAGCGTTTGAATAAAAGCCACAATGATCAGCTTGTAAAAGAGATAAACTCTTTTCTTGACTGGTGCCACGAAACAGCATAACTGCTATCTATACATCGCGTTATCTTTGACAAGCAGCATTCTCAGTTCGGCCTTTCTGGTGTCTGCCGCAAAGAGAGCATAGTTCCGTTTGTTCCGAACCAGTAGTTACGTCTAGGACACGCTATTTCCCGATGAGCAACGGAGCATCAAACAGAGGTCGACTACGGGCGCGTAACCACATACACACAGAGCACAGTTTCATGTTTCATTGTGGCAACGCGTGTGCGTGTGTGTGTGTGTGTGTGTGTGTGTGTATGTGTGTGTGTGTGTGTGTGTGTGTGTGTGTGTGTGTGTGTGTCTCCATTCGCGTACCCTCCTAACCCAAAAAACGTACGTACTGAGTCTACTTGCCAATACATAATTTTACATATTCTTACGTATTTTCAGCGCCGTGCTTAACAACTTTTACTCATTGGCTAAGGAAAGAATGCAGTACCTTCAAATGACGAATAAGTTAGCCATCTGTCAATGTGTAACATAATTTTTGCTTTTGATTGCCTCTTCTGTTTCACAACGATTACGGCAGCTAGTTAAAACGGGATTTCCGCCGAGTTTCGATACAACGCTACACAGCCCGAAAGATCATCGCGTGCTAGTAGATGTAGGGCGAAGGAACCGTCTGATATGGGTTACTTGATATGAAGGTTTTGTAATTTGCAGTGTAACGATAGAGAGACTGCCAAAGGGTTCACTGAAGTGGTGTATGCAATCGCCGAGGCTATAAATGGGTTCTTATTACAAAAAAAAGGTGCATATGAGCCATGAGGAAGAGTTGGCATCTCACTCAGCTGAGATTTGTCATACTGAAAGGGAGCACTTAAGGAAGGTGATGTAAAACAAAGAGACAACTGAAATTTCACCAGTACATTCAGGGGTGCTGCTCATGCCAGCTTGAACATCAACTGCAGACTGTACTCTACAGTCGCTCTTGTATTCAATTATCTTACGAATTATGATCGGCATATCTTGATCGTGAACATACGTGAACAAAACAGAACAGATGGCTATGAAGGAGTTAAAGCTAAATTCACGACGCATTTCTCCTTTTCTATCTAATATGGAGACCATTTACAAACAGTGTCACAGTAAAGCATCAGGAGAAGTGGTGTAATATAAATTTCAGATTTATCAATTCACTGAATGTTCTGATGTGTTCTCTCGAAAAATATGCATCTTTCCTTAATTGTGATGAACTCAACATAATGAGGGCACAATTTTCTAATGACCATGAGTTTAATTCAGTTAGCCAGAAGGGCGTTTTTCCATATGGATATATGCGCAATGAATCGATTTTACTGATTTCGGTTACTCTAAATTCGGAATTTTAAAAGTTTAAGAGGCACCACAATAAAACCGGCTGAATACCAAAGAGCTTGCAGTCTATGGGAAGTATTGAAGTTTTTCCCACCATCTGCCATCGTTAAATTTTAAATATACCGCCATATTTACTTTTTTAAATTTATCGCTATCTAAATTATTTAAATTTACCGTCATCTGCCTTTTTGGTTACGTTACGTGTTCTAAGTCATGGGTGACTTTAGAGAGGGGAGGGGTGGTTGTCAAGACAATTGATGACGTGATACATTCAATGTGATTACATCATGTGACGTTACCAGGGGGATGTAGCTTTTGACTTACAAAAATGTGAACACTTTAAAGCTCTGTAACTACATCAGGTGAGTTGAAGTACGAGTAGATATAGTACTTTAGCGGGTCCTTAATTTGTTGCAAGGTGATTCTTTCAACGTGCTTTGCCAATGACCTTGGCACATAATTTGTTAGCCTTTTCTTTGTGAAAATATTTATCAGTTTTCGATTACAGTAAGGTTCTTACTGTTTGGCGATTATTGTAAAATTATTATCTGAACACTTATTAGTCTTAAGCAACGAATCTGCTGCTTCTGACTACGACAGAACCTAAGAAATATCAATTTACAACAGAATTTCTGGAATGAGCGCAAGAATGTGGCTGTAGAAGAAACGCAGTCACCTTCTGTTTCCCTACAGGGAATTTCATGCATTCAGTGACGGCATAATCCATGGTAAGAGGTAGGAAATGACTAGAATTATCGTTGGAAAGAGGTAGACATTGCGCAGCTATTTACCCAGATATGTCAGAGTGTTCATGATTCAACCACTTACCTCAACAGTTACCTCGTTCATCAGTATGACCCTTGAATATGCAGCTTGCTCAGATCATCTGTTTGAGGCAGTTTATTTACCAAATTCTAATGGTTGTACTCCTGAAGTAGAAACAGTAGATTAGCCACTATTGGCATCTCCAAAATTTAGAAATGAGTGAAAGGTTATACGTTTTGTTACTTCACCCTATCATCCCCGCACATACTGGAGTTACTGTACAACAATATGGTATTGATGACACCGTACATTAAGCGATTTATTAGTACTTCTTAAAACCGGAAATTTTGTGTAGATAACAGACTTAAATAAAATAGTTACAGAAGAATAACTACATCGTGAGATAATAGACGTGCAGACTTAATATTTTGTCATCCCCGAGAATGTAACGTCAGTCTCAGCCACTGTTTCACGTTTCAGAGCTGTGGACTGAACAAACCACGAACTATAATGCTGTCGGTTCCGCATTAAAGTATGTATGTGAAGTATGTAAACCAGGTTCATTATTTTGTGAATAATCTGTGTATTAATTGGCTACAATGGGTATTTAAAATGTCAAATTACTGAAAAGATGAGTGGCTGGCGGTTTATTTGTGTTGCTGTTTGTCGGACGTGAAGTGAGCTTCTGGACAAATAGCAGCATCTACGTGCCTTTCATCCGTATCGGCTTAGGCTGCTATTACAACAAATTGCTTCGTTCTGGCAGCCCGCGAGGTCTTCGTTTACCGGCAGTACACATAGCTCGTAACAAACCCATAACGCTACCGACCATTACCATTCCACCCTCCGAACGGTACACGAATTGTTGCGTTCTAGAAAATTCGGTTTCCCCTTGCCAATGCTTATAAAAGAAACAAGAACCGAAGTAAGATGAAACGAGTTCCTTTACGTCCATTTCCTCCGGCTGATGATACGTGAACAGCCTCCTTTCACAGGAAGATTATTGCGCAAAATCCTCGGACCAGTGCTCTTTGAACTCCGAGCATCGTTTTTGTACAGCTCACGGACTTTTTTTTGCCTTAAAAGAGGAATGTAATGTACCTGGTCGGAATGAGAAGCTGAGTCACCGCTATGACTGCAACTAGTAACTGGTTCTAATATACATTCTGTATCAGCACAAGTTAGAAATGGCTGCATTAGTCTCTTTCTGATCTTGATAAATTCCGCAAAACTAGGCATGCCACTGCTGACACATCTAAACTGTGCACAGTTAACTAAACGTGCATTTAATTTTTCTTTGGAATGAAAATAGCACTTACGACGTTCACATACCAAAACTGAATGATGATGGTCAGTAGTGCTACTGCTCCCTAGCTTCGACAAGATTTTTATATAATAGGAATGACATATCTGTAGTAGCAACCTGAACATTAATAGATTCACATATTTCTCGTGACGATGCTTTGAAGTGGTACAACCTTCCTTTTTACAGGATACAATCCAGCTAAAATTAACTGCTTGATGCAGGCATTGTCCTTTGCTATTGCATGTTTATGCCTAAAAAATGGCTCTGAGCACTATGGGACTTAACTTCTGAGGTCATCAGTCCCCTAGAACTTAGAACTACTTAAACCTAACTAACCTAAGGACATCACACACATCCATGCCCGAGGCAGGATTCGAACCTGCGACCGTAGCGGTCACGTGGCTCCAGACTGTAGCGCCTAGAACCGCACGGCCACCCCGCCTAATCAGTAGATGGGAGATGAAAGAGTGTTATTAATAATGTTTATGTCAGAAGAAACTTTTTTGTTCAGTGTTGTCACACACGTCGATTTCTCCTCAGGATCGAGTGTTCTGACGACAGCCAGTGCAGTTATCCAATCACTACTCTGATCGAGTACTGACAACAGTCGGTGCATAATCTGCAACACTGGTGAGAAAAATACATACCTTAGTTACAGCAAATAGTCAGCAGGCGGAAAAATATAAATTTGCTAGCAGTAATGTAAATTCGTTAGGCTTACATGTTTCGGAGAGTTGCTCGCATGCTAAGATGAAAGTGTTGAAACGACAGCTGTGATGGTTCAGCATCAACAATTCGTCACGACTGGCTGCTACTACTTTTATAACCCTCTTTCCAGCCCAGTACTTCCAACTACTTTCGAGTAGTTCCGAACCTTCTGGCTGAATCAGCACCAAAATTGTCTGCGCATCTGCACCGATGCTGTTTCATATTTCACCAACTCAAAAGTCCAGACCAGCTGGGGCCTTGCAAAATGCATAGTCAGCGAGTTCAAGTTTTCCACTACCTAAACATCAAGCAGAATGCTCTGTCAGGGAGCTGAGTATTGCTGATGCCTAATCGACATGTATGTCATATTACACAAAGCCGAGAGTCAAATTCAGTGGTCTCTATCACCCTAATGTGACACACAGTAATACAGATTTTTTGTTTTTTACATTTTCACGCATACACTAAAATCACAGTTAACTTTGTGTTGCAGTACAACCTACCATTCAGTCGTCAGCCATTCAACTGCTCAGCAGGTTAAGTGTTCACCTCTTTAACTATATTAAAATGTTCAAATGTGCATGAAATTTTATGGGACTTAACTGCTAAGGTCATCAGTCCCTAAGTTTACGCACTACTTAACCTAAATTATCCTAAGGACAAACACACACACCCATGCCCGAGGGAGGACTCGAACCTCCGCCGGGATCAGACGCACAGTCCATGGCTGCAGCGCCTAAGACCGCTCGGCTAATCCCGCGCGGCTTTAACCATATTAAATACGTGAAAAATATAAAAGTATTAAATGTAAAAAACATTGTACAGTTTTGCCTCTTAGCATCTCTCGTCATAGCTAGAGTGCATGTACATGCCGCCATCAAACAAGTGTGCATCTAGCTTTCTTTGGAATGCAGTCTTTTATTTATTTTGTATTGCGAGTGCTTTTTCAAAATTTTTTTCCATTCCCATTCCCTCTGTGATATACAAAGTGATTCACATAAACATAGAGACACACGAAACATTGTTACACATCCTTGCAACAAAACAAAGAAAAAAGAATAAATACACTCAGAATCACAGAGAATATAGACCCCAGATGCGGATTTTAAATAGGTTAGACAAAAGATAAGTGACAAACGTAAGAATTTTTTGAGTATGGGCATCTGCAAAATACAATACAATGGCTGTGAGAAGTTTTATCTTGGAGAGACGAGCAAGAATTTTAACATCAAGTTGAAGGAACACATACATCACAAGACAGAACTGCATTTGGACAGCACTTGATTGGACAGAAGCACACCGTAACTAACATAGACTACAATATGCAGGTTATACACACTGCGCCAGCCGGCCGGTGTGGCCGAGCGGTTCTAGGCGCTTCAGTCTGGAACCGCGCGAACGCTACGGTTGCAGGTTCGAATCCTACCTCGGGCATGGATGTGTGTGATGTCCTTAGGTTAGTTAGGTTTAAGTAGTTCTAAGTTCTAGGGACTGATGACCTCAGATGTTAAGTCCCATAGTGCTCAGAGCCATTTGAACCATTTGAACACTGCGCCAAAGAGGTGCTGAATCTTTTGGAAGAAATAGAGAGTTTTGTGAAAAGGAAACGCCACCTTTCTAAACGTCTTAATGAACAGAATGGATTTGCACCCAAACCCTATTTTTCGTTACATGGCGGCCTGCTGTAGGCCTTGAATACTGGTGTACCTCAGTTTCTACCCTGGCCTTGTGCTACCGAGTTTCATTGTCTTGGATTTAGCGAGCCTACTGCGCATCCAGCTGTTTTATCGTGTTTTGATATGCTGCTTTCAGCTCGTTTAATTGTGCACTGCATGCGTCACAGACAACCACTGGGAACTAGCTCTCGTAATTTTAAATGACATATCATCGTACTTCTGTCTAAACCTTACAGATTTTATTAATTATGTTTCTGATTTTGTCCATCTGCATTATTTTTTGGCCCTGGACCAGCCGCGGATTTTTAGATCTGTTCTTAGTATGTCCGCTGTGCGTTTGACTTTTTTTATCTTGTGGCATGCTGATGTCAGTTAACTTTATTGTACTGCATATTTCACAGACACTTATTTTCGGCTACCTCTTGTAATTTAAACTAGTATTTCTCTTTGAACGCACGTTAAAACTCTAGCTCTTTCTTAAAGTGCATTTTAACGTATCCGATTTTAGTTTTATAGCGTATGTCTAGGACAATTTTTCTGACTTCGTATGACGCCGTTGCAAACCGCCTTCGGCCAGCGACACCTAGCGACCACAGGCCCTCAGCTGTTTGCACCGTAGTTGTAAACACAGTACCGCAGTGGCGACCCGACATGGGTCAATGAGTGTTCACCATTTTCCCATATTATACTCTGTTTGACGATACCATTCATGGCTACATATTTTATTCGCTTGCTATGTTGGCTTCATGAGGACAAATTACGATACTGCTTGTAGTAGTTGATAGCCTACGTACAAATTTTTCGCCGGCCGGTGTGGCCAAGCGGTTAAAGGCGCTAAAGTCTGGAACCGCGTGACCGCTACGGTCGCAGGTTCGAATCCTGCCTCGGGCATGGATGTGTGTGATGTCCTTAGGTTAGTTAGGTTTAAGTAGTTCTAAGTTGTAGGGGACTGATGACCTTAGAAGTTAAGTCCCATAGTGCTCAGAGCCATTTGAACAAATTTTTCATAAATATGCACATTTTATCTTTCTAGATCAACCTGAATATTATAATAATCACAGAAACCGGTAATTGAAGAAACAGATATTTGCCATCAGAGACTGTTGTGGTAAATATAAAATTTCATAACACTGGATCGCTATCATCTTCACAATAACTATATCACCTCTCATCGACATGGAATGTACTGATGATGAGGCAGTATAGTATTTTGACATAAATTTTGGTGGAATGTGAAAATAGAGAGAGATGAAGTTCAATGATAAGACAGCAGAGTTTTTGACATGAACATTAAGTATGAAATCTAATAAAGGATTAATTACTGATTAGGTTACGGTATTAAAAGTCATTGCAGAACATATACCTTTTCAAACAAGAAATACCTTTCATCATCTACTTTGCGTCATGGAGAACGAAAATGTAATTCAACAAGTGAGATCAGAAAATACAATATAATTCTCTCTGGGCTGCTGTTCTCTCGAAATATCTGGAACAAGGTTGAGGCACCAGAGCTCAACGACGTGATCCATGTCTTCCTTTGACAGTATAATATCGACTGCAGACCGGGGGGGGGGGGGGGGGGGGGGGGAGGGATGCGTGTCAAGGTCATTGACGACGTCATACATTCAGCGACTGTGACAGTGCATGACGTCACCAGGGGCATGGCTGATTATGTCACTAATGTAAACAAATTAAAACTTTCTGACCACTCACTAATTATAGATTTATTATCACACATGAATAACCTGCTTTAAAGAAAAAGGTCCTTTAAGTACAGACTTCAATAATTGTATATCACATAAATAAAGTAGGGTAGGTTAAATTAGACTAGGGCTTTAACTGACATCCAGAAGGCTCACTAAAAGGAAAAAAAAAATGTTTCAGTAATGAAAGAAACAAAACAAACACCGTCTGAACAGGCACTGAAGACCCGACGGGACCGACCGGCCGGCGTGTCATCCTCAGCCCTTAGGAGTCACCGGATGCGGATATGAAGGGGTATGTGACCAGCACACCCCTCTCCCAGGCGTTGTCAGTTTTTGTGACCAGTGCCGCTATTTCTCAATCAAGTAGCTCCTCAATTGGCTGCACAAGGGCTGAGTTCACCCCGCTTTCCAACAGCACTCAGCAGACCTGGACAGTGACCCATCCAAGTGCTAGCCAAGCCGGACAGCGTTGAACTTCGGTGATTCGATGGGAACTGGTGTTACCACTGCGGCAAGGTCGTTGGCCTAATCACTAACGAAACTGTAGAAAAAGATGGAAAACGGAAGACTGTTGGATCAAACTATTGACAAAAGCTATTGTTCCCTATCACCACAGTATTATTTCATGGAACCTCTGATTTCTATGATTCCCTACTATCACGTCACTTTAACATTACCTGATTCAAAATTATGTTGAGCGTGTGTGTTCAAAGATGCCATCGGATGACACATACAGCCATTATGAAGACATCTACGCTGACAGTATAGTTATGGTGTTCCAGGCCTGTTAATGATTCCACTTTAGCGCACAATATCTCGACAAGTGTCATAGTTGTGTACTTTAGGGGCAGCGAGCGGTGAACTTGTATGCTCGCTGCTTTCACTCCCACCAGACACATGTAGCTTGTATGCATAAGCCCATCATTCACAGCACGTGAAGAGACACCCAAACCGATTCAAATACGAAATTTTCTACGATATCAGACGCTGCAGCATATAGCCACACTCTTAACAATTTGCTGAGATTGAAACGCGCCCAGGAATCATAGAAAACGAATTAAATTTATTCCACATGTACTGTATAGTGATAAGGATAAACTGCTCACGGAGTGTAGTCGTAGATGCAGGCAACTGCGCTAGTGGTTTATTCAAAGAAGTGGTGAGGGATTCTTGCCCTCATGGTTTCCAAGCTGATGAAGTTGTCATCCGATTAGTACGTCACAGTATGTGGGTATTTAAACGAAATAGAGGGAATTCTGAAATCCCTTGCCACACAAATGTGCTCTTAATCATGCATACAGCACAATAACTACAGCGGTTACTGCATCAGTTTTTTAGTTGTTTTCTTAGAATTGTACTCTGTAGATGGAAAAATCTGTGTCTTTCTTATTATCGATTTTCTTAGTCGTAGTTACAGAACAAGAGGAAACCCTAGAACACTGTTCAGCATTATATGTAAATATCTTAGCTAAGAATTTTCTGTTTTAGAAAACAAAATAAATTTACGATGTGAAGTAGGAAGCCAACTTCATGAATTTGTTTGTTGCACGAAGATCTTTAAAATAATTTGATAGGACTGCTCAAACACCAGGTGGCTACCATTAGGGACCTTATTTGTTATCACGGAAGCACCTGTTCAAATTTCCAACGAACGTACGGGCTATGACGTATTAGCGCCTCCAGCTGTGTAAACATTCATTCCTGAATATCAGCTGAACGCTTCATTCCCATCTGTGTTCGTTGTGCTGGCGTATATCACCTTATAATTCGTCGAGTCATCTCTCACCTTACATGTACAGCTACTTTTACAACTATATTCGTTATCAAGAATTATAAGCAGAGGTTGCAGTAAATGATGAAGATAATTTCAAAACTGGGGCAACCACAGCCAAAATTGTTATACATGATTGCTTGACAATTCATACAGTGAACAGTTTTTTATTTATAAATACAGGTGTTAAAAACTATTGCAATGAAACTGAATGGAATGTCCTATGGTCTGCCGTAGCTGTATTTCTTCAAGTCACATATAAATACACAAAACGGGTTTCACAACTTTTGATTGCATCTTCTGGAGCAAACATCTGTACAAAATAGTTTGTTTAAATTAATGCAGTTATTTGCGATACCCTAAAATAGTGAATGACTAGACTTAAACATGGAAGAAAATATTACACAAAGCTAGAAAACTGGTGTGGATCACATACGACACATACGACACACAAGAACTTAATAAATGCAGTTTGTAAGTTCACACTAACAGAAACTTACTTACAAATTCTATGTCATAAGTTTCAGAATGCCACAGAGTAACGATCGCCGTTGCCAGGGAAAGTTTTCAGCTCTCCTCAATTGATAAAAAACCATACTCAGTTGATAAGAAGACTATAGTTAATGATGAATATCATGTCTAAAACGAAACTACAGAATTAGGAGTCAAAACTAGTTCTTAATTAAAAAGCAGTGAAACAGTAACTCACATTAAAAATAGATGCTGACCACCCATATGTGACGTGGGTCAACAGCCAAAACGGTACTGACCTGTGTTAAGTCACGAACTGTACACTGTCCGATTACAGTATGCTCTTGTCGGCCTGTGTCAAGCAACAAAATGCCCCTCACAGGTGTCATTCCGGGAAGTACTGGGCCCTGCAGTGGCTGAAGAATAAATTAAGGTCAGTGATGAAAACTAGTAAATTTAATGCACTGAAATCTAGTGAAAATTATTTTAACTGTTACTGGGAGGCTGCCAATTACCGAAAGGAAAAATCTTATGCTGCCGGCCAAACTTAACAGAAGCCGACACGCTTATGTCTACTGTGGCTGCCGTCTTAGTACTGTGACAGGGACAGAAAATGAACTTAACACGGGCAACACGGAAAGAAAGAAAGCGCGAGGCTAGTGCTTTGCTGAGGGCTTACGTTCACCATGCAAACTCGGCTCTCTGTATTACATGAATTTTAACCTGAATAATACTAAATATAGTAAGTTCTAATGATTCAGAAATAAGCAGTTCATCGCAGCAACATTACTATATTTAGTACTATTTAGGTTCAGTTTCATGTAACACAGAGAGCCGAGTGTAATACACTCCTGGAAATGGAAAAAAGAACACATTGACATCGGTGTGTCAGACCCACCATACTTGCTCCGGACACTGCGAGAGGGCTGTACAAGCAATGATCACACGCACGGCACAGCGGACACACCAGGAACCGCGGTCTTGGCCGTCGAATGGCGCTAGCTGCGCAGCATTTGTGCACCGCCGCTGTCAGTGTCAGCCAGTTTGCCGTGGCATACGGAGCTCCATCGCAGTCTTTAACACTGGTAGCGTGCCGCGACAGCGTGGACGTGAACCATATGTGCAGTTGACGGACTTTGAGCGAGGGCGTATAGTGGGCATGCGGGAGGTCGGGTGGACGTACCGCCGAATTGCTCAACACGTGGGGCGTGAGGTCTCCACAGTACATCGATGTTGTCGCCAGTGGTCGGCGGAAGGTGCAAGTGCCCGTCGACCTGGGACCGGACCGCAGCGACGCACGGATGCACGCCAAGACCGTAGGATCCTACGCAGTGCCGTAGGGGACCGCACCGCCACTTCCCAGCAAATTAGGGACACTGTTGCTCCTGGGGTATCGGCGAGGACCATTCGCAACCGTCTCCATGAAGCTGGGCTACGGTCCCGCACACCGTTAGGCCGTCTTCCGCTCACGCCCCAACATCGTGCAGCCCGCCTCCAGTGGTGTCGCGACGGCCGTGAATGGAGGGACGAATGGAGACGTGTCGTCTTCAGCGATGAGAGTCGCTTCTGCCTTGGTGCCAATGATGGTCGTATGCGTGTTTGGCGCCGTGCAGGTGAGCGCCACAATCAGGACTGCATACGACCGAGGCACACAGGGCCAACACCCGGCATCATGGTGTGGGGAGCGATCTCCTACACTGCCCGTACACCACTGGTGATCGTCGAGGGGACACTGAATAGTGCACGGTACATCCAAACCGTCATCGAACCCATCGTTCTACCATTCCTAGACCGGCAAGGGAACTTGCTGTTCCAACAGGACAATGCACGTCCGCATGTATCCCGTGACACCCAACGTGCTCTAGAAGGTGTAAGTCAACTACCCTGGCCAGCAAGATCTCCGGATCTGTCCCCCATTGAGCATGTTTGGGACTGGATGAAGCGTCGTCTCACGCGGTCTGCACGTCCAGCACGAACGCTGGTCCAACTGAGGCGCCAGGTGGAAATGGCACGGCAAGCCGTTCCACAGGACTACATCCAGCATCTCTACGATCGTCTCCATGGGAGAATAGCAGCCTGCATTGCTGCGAAAGGTGGATATCCACTCTACTAGTGCCGACATTGTGCATGCTCTGTTGCCTATGTCTATGTGCCTGTGGTTCTGTCAGTGTGATCATGTGATGTATCTGACCCCAGGAATGTGTCAATAAAGTTTCCCCTTCCTGGGACAATGAATTCACGATGTTCTTATTTCAATTTCCAGGAGTGTAGTTTGCGTGGTGACCTAAGTCCTCAGCAGAGCACTAGCGTCGCGCTTTCTTATTTTACGTGTTGTCCATGTTAGTTTATTTTCCGTCATCGTCTCAGTATCAGGATGGCAGCCACAGCACACATAAGCTTGTCGGCTTTTCCTAAGTTTGATCGGCAGCATAAGATCCTTCATTTCGGTCTTTGGTGACACCCCAATAAGAATTCAAACAATTTTCAGTAGCTTTCAATGAATTGAATTTACTAGTGTTCTTCACTAATTTTATTTTGTTCTTCGGCCGCTACAGGGCTAAGTACTTCTCTCAGTAACATTTATGAGGGGCATTCTGTCGCTTGACATGGGCCGACATGAGCATATTTTAATCAGAAAGTGTACAGTTCGCGACGTAACACAGATCAGTTCCGTTTTTGGCAGTTAATCCAAGTCACATAGGGATGGAACTGACCTATTTTTGAGTTACAAAAAATGGTTCAAATGGCTCTGAGCACTATGGGACTTAACATCTGTGGTCATCAGTCCCCCAGAACTTAGAACTACTTAAACCTACCTAACATAAGGATATCACACACATCCATGTCCGAGACAGGGTTCGAACCTGCGACCGTAGCGGTCACGCGGTTCCAGACTGAAGCGCCTAGAACCGCATGGCCACATCGGCCGGCAATTTGAGTTACAGTTTCACAGTTTTTTAAATTAAGGATCAGTTTTAATTCTTAATTCTATTCTTTCGTTTCAGACATGACATTCATAATTGTCAATGGTCTTTCTATCGATTGACGGTGGTTTTTTATCAATTGAGGAGGGCTGAAAACCTTACCTAGCCACGCTAATTGTTACTTTGCGGCAAACTGTAACTATGACATAACATTCGTAAGTAACTTTCTTTTGGTATGTACATAAAAGTTATATTTATTAAGGATATATAAGTCCGGGCGTAGGTGACCCACACCAGTTGCCAAGCTTGATGTGTAATATTTTCTTCCATGTTTAGGTCTACTCATTCACTATTTTAGGATATCTCAGAAAAGTACGTCTCAGAGGAAAAGTTCGCAACCATCGTGTGTAGCCAGATTACACTCATGGCAGTGACAAATGCAAAAACCATTTAGAAACTGAGGGCTACCTTCAAACAATTAAGAGATGCATGATGGGTTTTCTCAAAAGAGACAGGGACGTAAACAAATGAAAGTGGGAAGAAACTGGAGTAGAAGACGATTCTATGACTACAATGAAAAATTTATTAGAGATGTACTGAACTGTAACCAGGAGAATGGATGCTCGATGGACCTAAAACGTCCTCTGTGGGACGCCAAGAGGTAAGATAAGGCCGAAACGACGTTCCAATGAAAGATGTGGAAATGACGAGGAAAGACATTTTACTGCTAAGACTGTTGTTTCATTTTCAAATACACACTTTATTTCATTAGTTCACGATTTCCTTGTTTCATTACACCACACTAAAAATTTTATTGCATGTACCGTATTCCACACTTTCGTGTCGAGGAAGAAACATGTTAGGATATAGCACAATCATATTAGGTAAGGGCACAAGTATCTCAGGCGTGAAAGCGACATGTCAAGTTCATTGACATCCTGTCCATTTCATTTTAAGCCACTGACCATACCAAGCATGTTTTCATTTTAAGAGTTCCGCGGATGTATTTCAATGTGTAGCATGTTGGCTATGTCACAAAAGCAGTTTAATGAGTGCAGTCTTTCCGTAAGTCCCCTGCCGTGTTTTTCTGCCTGTGTGCGAAGGCTAATCTCAGGAACTACAGAAAGGGTTTTGATATGGTTTTGACTAATAGTCTGATTCACGAGGAGAGTTTTCCTGCCATAGATACATAGTACTACCCGTAAGAAGCCGTCGCTGGCCGCCAGTTTTACGCGTGGGCCTCAAATCGGAGACAGTTGTGCCTGCACCTTCTCTGGTTGTTGCGAAACGACTATTAGGGACGCCATCACATGTTTCTTCCTTCACACTGACGTGTGGAATACGTCATGCTACATACATTACAAATTTTACCGTGATATATCTTGATAATGCTCAAGGGGGTGGCGGTGAAATTATGTGAGCGCTAAAATATAAAATGAAGTATTCGTTTCAAAATAAAAAATATATACGAAGGATAATAACTTCCCTCTAGAAATTAACAGAAGCCTTGAACTCGTATAAAAAAATATTATTCTAATAAAACATTCAGGAATAACATAGATAGGTATAGTTCATTCTGAACTGGATGTCAAATTACTCCTGATTATGATACTTAATATGAACCATAGATCTCGCCGATGCTAAGCGTGGAAAAGTTTATGATACTCAGTCTGTGCTGCTATTAAGTAAATGTGTGACTAGGGCCTTCCGTCGGGTGGACCGCTCGCCGGGTGCAAAGACTTTCAATTTGACGCCACTTCGGCGACTTGCACGTCGATGGGGATGAAATTATGATGATTAGGACAACACAACACCCAGTCCCTGAGTGCAGAAAATCTCCGACCCAGCCGGGATCGAACCCGGGCCATTAGGATTGACATTCTGTCGCGCTGACCACTCAGCTTCCGGAGGCGGACTGCTATTAAGTAAACACATAGGATGCGCTTTTCTCCAAAGTTTTGTCACAATGTTTGTGATTTGCGCTTCCAAACAAGCATGAACATAAAAGTCCTCTACAAAATTTGTATGCCGTTTCTGCTGTAACATACCACCGCTCTTGCCTAGATTTCACTGATAGGTGAAAACTGTGGGATCTCATAAACTGTAAGTGGAACGACGCGCTGCCAAAGCCAGCAGATAGAAGATGCCAAGTTGTCTTCTTCTTAACCGTCGATGCTCTACCAATTGCTATTTTGAATGGACAGAAAAACTCTCATGTTGTAAGTCTGATAACTTTTTATTACGATAAGTAAAGCGTTTCGGAAATGGTCTCCCATTTTGAGGTATTTACCTACGTGTAGACATCTCGCTTCGGTAACAACTCTGCCTGCTCTCTGGTAGTACTCATTTCCGAATGTCGATTAAAGCTCAATTGAGTGGGGCGGCGCAGTGGTTCGCACACTGTACTTCCATTCGGGAGGATGATGGTTCAAATCCCCATCCGGCCACTCAGATTTAGGTATTTCGTGATTTTCCTGAATTGTTCCAAGGAAATGCTGGAATGGTTTCTTTGAAAAGGGCACCGCCGATTGCCTTCCCCATCCTTTCTTCATCCGAGATTGTGCTCTGTCTCTAATTATCACGCTGTCGACGAGACTTTCGACTGCAATCTCCCTTTCTTCTACCTTTCCTTCGATTAACACAGACTCACGTCGATGCTGACAATAGTTCAGTCAACCAACCTTGTACGAGGGCAGTTCAATAAGTAATGCAACACATTTTTTTTCTCGGCCAATTTTGGTTGAAAAAACCGGAAATTTCTTGTGGAATATTTTCAAACATTCCCGCTTCGTCTCGTGTAGTTTCATTGACTTCCGACAGGTGGCAGCGCTGTACGAAGCTGTTAAAATGGCGTCTGTAACGGATGTGCGTTGCAAACAACGGGCAGTGATCGAGTTTCTTTTGGCGGAAAACCAGGGCATCTCAGATATTCATAGGCGCTTGCAGAATGTCTACGGTGATCTGGCAGTGGACAAAAGCACGGTGAGTCGTTGCGCAAAGCGTGTGTCATCATCACCGCAAGGTCAAGCAAGACTGTCTGATCTCCCGCGTGCGGGCCGGCCGTGCACAGCTATGACTCCTGCAATGGCGGAGCGTGCGAACACACTCGTTCGAGATGATCGACGGATCACCATCAAACAACTCAGTGCTCAACTTGACATCTCTGTTGGTAGTGCTGTCACAATTGTTCTCCAGTTGGGATATTCAAAGGTTTGTTCCCTCTGGGTCCCTCGTTGTCTAACCGAACACAATAAAGAGCAAAGGAGAACCATCTGTGCGGAATTGCTTGCTCGTCATGAGGCTGAGGGTGACAATTTCTTGTCAAAGATTGTTACAGGCGATGAAACATGGGTTCATCACTTCGAACCTGAAACAAAACGGCAATCAATGGAGTGGCGCCACACCCACTCCCCTACCAAGAAAAAGTTTAAAGCCATACCCTCAGCCGGTAAAGTCATGGTTACAGTCTTCTGGGACGCTGAAGGGGTTATTCTGTTCGATGTCCTTCCCCATGGTCAAACGATCAACTCTGAAGTGTATTGTGCTACTCTTCAGAAATTGAAGAGACGACTTCAGCGTGTTCGTAGGCACAAAAATCTGAACGAACTTCTCCTTCTTCATGACAACGCAAGACCTCACACAAGTCTTCGCACCCGAGAGGAGCTCACAAAACTTCAGTGGACTGTTCTCCTCATGCACCCTACAGCCCCGATCTCGCACCGTCGGATTTCCATATGTTTGGCCCAATGAAGGACGCAATCCGTGGGAGGCACTACACGGATGATGAAGAAGTTATTGATGCAGTACGACGTTGGCTCCGACATCGACCACTGGAATGGTACCGTGCAGGCATACAGGCCCTCATTTCAAGGTGGCGTAAGGCCGTAGCATTGAATGGAGATTACGTTGAAAAACAGTGTTGTGTAGCTAAAAGATTGGGGAATAACCTGGTGTATTTCAATGCTGAATAAAACAACCCCTGTTTCAGAAAAAAAATGTGTTGCATTACTTATTGAACTGCCCTCGTATTATGACCAGTTGTGGCCTTTATATTACGAATAACCACGTACACACAGGGTGTCACCTTAAATAAGAGGATACTATATTGTAACTTCTGTTTTTACATGAAATAATTATAACAATATTTGATTATAATTACTAAAAACACCTGGAACTATTGCAGTATGCAGTTATTGAACTGTTTCTTCTTTGTGTTTCGTTTTGGATAAACAGTGTATTATGTAAACATATTCTATAAACTGTTCAAAATGGCTCTGAGCACTATGGGACTTAACATCTATGGTCATCAGTCCCCTAGAACTCAGAACTACTTAAACCTAACGAACCTAAGGACATCACACAACACCCAGCCATCACAAGGCAGAGAAAATCTCTGACCCCGCCAGGAATCGAACCCGGGAACCCGTGCGTGGGAAGCGAGAACGCTACCGCACGACCACGAGATGCGGGCTATGAACTGTTCAAGGTATCGAAACAGGGCATACTGCAAGTAATATTGCGTAAATGGACAAACAATGATATTCCTCGCTTTACGTCTGCCAAGACATTGAAGCAAATATATTTTTAAATAGGACAATAAAAATATAGAAACGGTAAATATGATACTACCGGAACTCCTTTATTTCAGTACAGATCTTATAAATAATTATTACTTACTTTTAAATGAAGCAAACCCGGTTTCATTTTTTTCCTATTAAATTAAGTGCACGTCAGAATAGGCGAAATTGAGTTTCGCAAAATTTTGTCGATCCTGCATTAAAACGACTATTTTAGCAACATGCATATCAGACGTCAATAAATAGGTTTCTTTCATTTTGTATTGGTCATTTACAATGAATCACACTGTATAGTACACATTATATGAGCTGAATCGGTTTCACGATCTTCGTGTACCAGATTTAACATTTATAATAATTTCCCCGTTTAGCTATATTTATGATGTAGGCGTATAGCTGAAAAACCGCTTTGTAAAAGAAACTTAATGAATTCTGAATCTATAATATTATCGCTGTGGATTGTGCTCCAGCATCATATCTGGCTATTAGTTATCACCTGAGAATGGCCTGATTAGCCGAAAACTATCTTATGACAGTGTAAAAAGCTACGGATACCTAATAAACGTATTTAGTTTTGCTGAATGTTATTGCATTTAGTCAAGTACTGACTGCAAAGCCCTTTAATACTATGTCTGTAAATTCGTTCTTTCTTTACGTCTACCATATTGATCAAGAACGAAATAACGGAACGGCTTTACTCCTTGGTTCAATATCCACGAAATATGAAAGATTTATACGTCTCATCGAACAAATTCTAACACACACAACAACAAGCAACAAAGCTAGGACATTAGATGCAAATTCTAGAGTATGGTAGGTACATTGTGCTGTAGAAAGTCAATAGCACAGAATGTTAACGACTAATATACGGTGAAAGTCGGTGCCCTCTACACATCAACTCAGAACAAAACCACAGCCACGAACACATGCGAAAAAAAAGTAATACAGTAGATAACCGCAGACGAAATCAGGACAGGAATCCACGTCCCACAACTTTGTAGCAGGATGTAGATCTGCTTACGACTCGCTAAGTGGGCGTAATAAATTAGTACGAAGACAGAAGACAAATACATGGCTAACAATAAAAAAAAAGATTGAAATAAAGACATTTGTGATGTGTATTTTCTGTATGCGGATGCTTGAATGAGACATACAAAAATATAGCGAAGCTTTGACGTGACTTGTTCCGCTACTCCCTCCCTCCCTCTCTCTGCCCCCCCCCCCCTCTCCCCCCTCCCCCTCACCCCAAACACCGAACTCTGCATCTCTTTCATCGTTTCATCTTCCTTGCTTCTTTTGGTGTGTGTGGCCAGCGGAAATGTATTCGTGCTTGCACACATACGCGTGTGTAAAATGCTTTCGCTTCATGCTGTATCATCAGCTTACGGCAGGAAACCGAACTCGAGATGTAAAAAGAATCGGCAATCGCAGACCGCGATTGAGTTAACATTTCCTGCAGGCAATAGGGCACCTCATATTTTCACGTAGCTTGCCTTAAGATGGTCATGCTACAATACATAATAAGGCAGGGGAGCCGCCGCAATCTGACGGAATATGAGACTGAGATGAGATCCATTAAATCCATTTCACAAGCGCAATCGTGATTGGACGTTCTCTCCGCCGGCGTCGGGAGAGAGCTCGTGGGTTGCGCAGTCGCTAAGCGATCGTATTTCTGCCGATAATTCTTGCAGTTAAAGCTAGTGACACCGAATTATGTAAGGTAATTATAATAATCTGGAGTTTTGTCGAGCCGGATCACCTGATATTCTACTGAAGGACTTTCACAAGCAACGCGGCCTTCGGAAATGGGTGTAAGTTACAGACACTGCTGGCTGAAACGAAGCTGATGTAGGCCAGTTTACTGCTCAGGCAAAAGGCTCGCTATCCAGACACTTTTCTGATTGTAAAGCGAGGTTTACGTGAAGAGACATTCAGTGTGATTAACGTTATTGTCCGGCTTGTGATCCATATTTTTTGTGTCCTTAACAAGCCTGTATATGTGACGCATATTCCCATCGTTAAATGCACTTGTCTGTCATTTTATAGTTTAATAGAATCCAGGCAACTGGTACGTTCCTGTCTTACACACACACACACACACACAGTCGCAGAACCCTTGTTTTTATAAATATTATTGAGATAGAAAGATGAAGGCTGCAATTGATTCAACAACTTCTACGTCTACATCTACATGGCTACTCTGCAGTTTGCACTAAAGTTCTACAAACCACCTTCAGACTAACAAAATTGTTTCCGTGGCCGTCCTCCGTAGCAAGTACAGAAATATTGATTTTGTAAATAAAACCACATTTTCTTGCAGCAAGGAAAGGCGGCTCTATTTACAAAACAAATACACCTTTAGGCTATTTCTCTAGCAGTTCACTAACAGCACGTGGAAAGAATGAACGCTTAATTCTTTCCGGATGAGCTCTGATTTTTCTTATTTGATTATGATGATCGTTTCTCCATATGGAGGTTGACAACAGTAAAATATGTTCACCTTCAGAGGAGAAAGCTGATGATACAAATTTCAGGAAAAGATCTCTCCGCAACGAAAAAGCCTTTGTTTTAATGTTTGCCATCCTCAATCGTTTATCATATCCATGACATTCTCTCCTCTATTTCGCGATAATACTAAACGAAGAGACATTCTTTGAACTTTTTCTATGTTTTTCACCAATCCTCTCTGGTAAGGATCCAAATACAACATAGGAATACCCTAGCAGAGGACCAACAAGCGTAATGTTAGCAGTCTCTTTAGTAGACCTGTTGCATCTTCTAAGTGTTCTGCCAACAAAACGTAGTCTTCGGTTTGTTTTCCAAAACATTATCTACGTGATCGTTCCAACTTAATTTCTTCATAATTGTAATTCCCAGGTATTTAGTCGAATTTACAGCTTTCTTTTTGTTCTCATGTGGGTGACCTCACACTTTTCCTCATTGAAAAGCAATTGCCACTTTTCGCACCCTTCAGATATCGTGTCTATGTCACTATGCAATTCGTTTTGATCTCCTGACGACTTTATTAGAGGATAAATGGCAGCATCATTTGCAAGCAATATGAGAGGGTTGCTTAGGGTTGCTTAGATTAGCTCATAAATCGTTTATGTGAATTAGGAACAACAGAGTGCCTATATTGCTCCCTTGAAAAACGACAAATATCACTTCTGTTTTATTGGACAATTTTCCGTCGAATACTACTTCTTGGGACCTTTAGGAGAGAAAATCTCGGATCCAGCCGCACAGCTGATGCGATACTCCATAGGTACGCAATTTGATTATCAGTCTCTTGTGAGGAACGGTGTCAAAAGCCTTCTGGAAATCTAGGAATATGAAATCAGTTTGAGATCCCATGTCGATAGCATTCATTACTTCGAGTGGATAAAGAGCCAGTTGTGTTTCAAAAGAGCGATATTTTCTGAATCCATGCTGACTGTGTGTCAATGGACTTTGGTTAGTTCCAATTGGAATTTACCGACAGTAAGGAATTGTATGCAGCCTCACAATACCAAAGATTTGTGTGTAGTACCAGCCGGCAGTATGATGACGTTAAATGGTGGTAATAATACAACACAAGTAAGAGTACCACCGCCACAGTTAGAACGGCAATGAGGAATACCTGTCTCACTAAATACACACAAACAGGAGCCAATGCTATGAATTTTAGCATACGCGTGTAAGCCTTGCAGATGCTAAGAACAACATAGTGAAACTTTTCTCAGTTCCTTTCTAACAGGGTGTTATACACATTTTCAGATAGATAAGACCGCGTATTTCTTTTACTTCGTTCTTCTCCCAGTATGCACGGTAAATTTGTTGTTAGACAAGTTTATGGTGAACTCAAAAACTGGTGAAGGTGCAATTCCAGTTCTTTCACAGTTTAAATGAAAGATTACAATGTTTAGCGTATATAATATTAGGTAAACTGAACGGTAAAGCTGCGTTGTATTGTACCGTGTGAATGAAACAAATCAAAAGTTCACCATGAACACTACACACTAAATTATGTCGCTGAACACCTTTTTAGTTACAAGTGTTAGAATGAACACATAAAGTTAAAAGGAAAGCTACTTGATATTAAGATCGTGTAAGTTTGTTTGCTGTGGAATTAATTTTTAAAAAACCACCTTAAATTGTGCATTACAAAGTGCTTAACAAATCACAATTCGAACCGTTCGAGGCCGGGATAGTGCAAGAAAGATTTTTTTTTTATTTAGCAGTAATCCGTTTCCTTGCACAGAAGGATAGTTCCATATTATTTCTGTCTCTCATATTTCCCTAACTGCTTTGCTAGACTGTCGCATCTTTGTACCGCGTCAAATGCAAGTTTAGTAGCGTATGTTGTTGTTGTGGTCTTCAGTCCTGAGACTGGTTTGATGCAGCTCTCCATGCTACCCTATCCTGTGCAAGCTTCTTCATCTCCCAGTACCTACTGCAACCCACATCCTTCTGAATCTGCTTAGTGTATTCATCTCTTGGTCTCCCTCTACGACTTTTACCCTCCACGCTGCCCTCCAATGCTAAATTTGTGATCCCTTGATGCCTCAGAACATGTCCGACTAACCGGTCCCTTCCTTTTGTCAAGTTGTGCCACATACTCTTCTTCTCCCCAATTCTATTCAATACTTCATCATTAGTTATGTGATCTACCCATCTAAACTTCAGCATTCTTCTGTAGCACCACATTTCGAAAGCTTCTATTCTCTTCTTGTTCAAACTATTTATCGTCCATGTTTCACTTCCATACATAGCTACACTCCATACAAATACTTTCAGAAACGACTTCCTGACACTTAAATCAATACTCGATGTTAACAAATTTCTCTTCTTCAGAAACGCTTTCCTTGCCATTGCCAGTCTACATTTTATATCTTCTCTACTTCGACCATCATCAGTTATTTTGCTCCCCAAATACCAAAACTCCTTTACTACTTTAAGTGTATCGTTTCCTAATCAAATTCCCTCAGCATCACCCGACTTAATTCGACCACATTCCATTATCCTCGTTTTGCTTTTGTTGATGTTCCTTTCAAGACACTGTCCATTCCATTCAACTGCTCTTCCAAGTCCTTTGCTGTCTCTGATAGAATTACAATGTCATTGGCGAACCTCAAAGTTTTTATTTCTTCTCCATGGATTTTAATACCTACTCCGAATTTTTCTTTTGTTTCCTTTACTGATTGCTCAATATACAGATTGAATAACATCTGGGAGAGGCTACAATCCTGTCTCACTCCCTTCCCAACCACTGCTTCCCTTTCATGCCCCTCGACTCTTATAATTGCCATCTGGTTTCTGTACCAATTGTAAATAGCCTTTCGCTCCCTGTATTTTACTCCTGCCACCTTTAAAATTTGAAAGAAAGTATTCCAATCAACATTGTCAAAAGCTTTCTCTAAGTCTACAAATGCTAGAAACGTGGGTTTGCCTCTCCTTAATCTTTCTTCAAAGATAAGTCGTAAGGTCAGTACAACCTCACGTGTAGCGTAGCGTATAGGGTCCATAATATTTTACCTCTACCTTGGTAGTTCAGAAATACCACCGTTATCAAATTTTATCCTTTCATTCTAAATCACTCCAAGATAATATGCCGATATGTACCAATGAAATTGCAGAACCGATTGCTTTCCTGATCCCCGAGAACCCCAACTCTGATCAAATTACAGTAGTCATGACGGCCAACACCGAAGAAAGACAAAAGGTAAGGTGAAGTTTCTCCATCCGAATGAAGACAGAGAAATGAAATGTTTAATTCGTACGAAGTCATAGGACAGGGAAATTATTTCAGAAATGTTACTGAAAAGTGAAAGCTGTGTAATGTGCCATGGGTGAAAAAAGACACAAGCAACTATTTCCTAGATATGACGTTTACAGCACGTGGATCATGATCTATAAGACGCTTTGTAGTTATTAACGTACACTACTCATATTTCGGAAGAGCGGGCTTCAAATCTCAGCCCAGTCTTCCAGATTCAGGTTTTCGTTATTTCCCTCATTCGATTCAGAAGGAAGCGATGATTCTTTATAACAGACCACGTCAGATTTATTTGTTTCCCCTCTTCAGTGACCTGGGGATGCTTTCTGTGTCATGTAACGCGCACGTGATGTAGGTATAAAGCGGGCTAAGCAGCTAAGTGTACAAAAGTCTCACTCATTGCTGGGAGCAACAGTTTGTGCCCTGAGTTTCGACACAAGTTGGTAGTACTTCTGATTTGATAAAGTCTGCGAACACACTGCACTTATATTCTGAGATTAATCTCCAAAACTCTGGCCCGAGGTGCTAGTTCGTGACTTCCTTAGCTCATCAATGCGTTACACTCGTGCATACTTAAGGTTACACCACGGTCGATTCATTCCTCAGTTCTTGACCTTTGGAATAAGCGTTGCATCTGCAATGATCTCTACGTCAGCAGTAATTCTAATTTTTCCCGTCTTCTGCGTCGAACAGTCGTATTAATTCTGGAGTAGTACATATACTTTTTTTATTAATTGGCTTTCGGGTCATGCTCATACAGTCATCTGAAGAGGGGAGTGTCATTCCTGACGACACGAAAGCAAGGACAACACAACACATAGCCCCCAAGCGTAGAAAATCTCCGATTCAGCAGGAAATCGAACCCGTGCCCCTTCGGTTAACAATCCACTGCGGTGACCGCGCAGCTACCGAAGCGGCCTACTGGACTAGTACACTCAATGTCCTGTCGATGAAGAGGTTACTAATGACCAAAAAGAACTTTCGGTAGGGCAAGGATGAGGATGGGTCTTTCTCAAGAGAACCATATTAACATCTTCGTCGGTCAACTAACAGAAACTGCGGGAAACCTTAACATGCGTTACGCTACAGAGGTTGAACCCTGCTCCTTTCTAGTGCGACTGAAGTGCTTCTCATTTAATAGGTCCACAAGTCTTACGCAGTATTCGCCTGCTATTTTCAAGACAATAGCCATGCTTTTCGCGTTGTTCTCACTGTTGTAATTGCTGTTTTATTCCTGCTATGAGCTGATGAGCACACATCTCAACCCCTGTAACAATACTGTGTACAACATTAATTGTTTTACTTTTATAACGATGTAAATAATGGTTACGATATTTTCTTACGTGTTTTTCGTCGGAATTTACCAAAAGCGGCTCCCACGGTGCTCAAAGTTTTCTTATTCTTCGTGTGAAATATACCGTCCCCGTCCTATTCATATGCTTATGGAAGTCGAATGGCTCATACTCGATGATCATTCAGTATCATATGCTGCACTTTTTCGATGTTTAATTCTGCGACTGCAGTTTTGGGAAGTCCTCCACGTATATAAATTTCAACAGAAGTACTTCCATGATGCTTCCACTTAGTGATATCCTAATTGTCGAATTTCAAGGAGCAGATTCCTTATAAATCTTCAGAGACGTTTTAAAACCCAGTTGGCAATGGACATCCCAAAAACGAAATTTTAAGTGGCATTGTACATATTTGTATCCATTCGAACGAAACGAGACTTCTTTAACAGCTGTGTAAATAATACTGCTCCAGAGACCAAGCTGACATTTTTTTATGTCATTGCAAAACTTAGACCAACTTAAGAGATGCTAAGCGTTATCAATATCAGATTTAACCAAATCTAGAACGTTTTGCCTCGTCGGCACTTAATTATAATTTCATTATACCGGTAACACGGGGAACTGCGGGGAGACGTTTCTATATGCAATAGCAAATAGCCGAGTACCTCACTCAGTCTTCTACGAACGGTAACCTAGAGCATTAACCGACAAAAGTGGAGCATTCCATCGGTCCAAGGAAATTTTTCCACGCGACCGAATCAGTAGCCTTATTATTACGAGTATAAACGGCGGAGAATGTTACCGCCGGTGATCGCGGTCATAGGCACAGAAATTGTTTCTCGTTCTGGAGTGGACGACGTTAATGAGTTTTAGCGGCAGAGCCTGGGACAGAACAGTATTCACCATAATGGGCTGCGGTTAGCCTTCGGAAGAGAGACCACAGAGCGAACGGAAATCGACGTGCTCGTTATTAAGAAGCAAACACACTTTTTGAGCTACATGTAGCAGACAACTCGTGACTACCGAAGGATCTGGGAGCTAGGAATGCACTTTACTAATGCGAACTTCGAGGAAGAACAAGAAGGAGACGAAAACTGCCTCAAAGCCCGATATTAAGAATCAGTCATGAAAAACTGAAGGTTTGGATGCCGCCGCGAATACCTGAACCCACTTGCAGTTGGAAACATAATTGTCAACTACGTCGCACTGAATTTCAGAGCCATTTTCAAATATATTGATGTCGATCATTAATGTTATTCCTCAGCACGTACTAAATGCGTTAATTTTCTTTACGGTGAATGCTGTTGTTAAACTCTAAATAACGGCGTGTACGATATTCTTAACGTCTTAGTGTTACAGGAAGTGAAACAGTGTGGCGATTCAGTATAAGTGTTAGACTAAATCTTGAGCTGGGCATGAAGTGTAAAAATATAACGGGCGGTCAAAAATTTTCCGTTCGAAGGCCGTACGGTCCAGAACTGACATGCTATTGAGGCAAGATCACCGTGAGCATCGAGGCAATCATCCCATCGGTGCACCAGCTTGAAGATACCCTCTTTGAGAAAACAACGTGTCCTACTGCTTGAAGAAGTCTGTAAAATACTTAGGTCTAAAACTTGGTAGGTATATGAAGTGGAACGATCACATGGGCCCAGCCGTGAGTAAAGAAGTTAGGGAACTTCCGTTTATTGGTAGAATACTAACGAAATGCAGTCAGTCTATAAAGGAGATTGCTCACAATTCACTCGCGCGACGTACCCTGCAATATTGGTCAAGTGTGGGGGCCCTTACCAAGCAGGACTAACAGGGGATATTGAACGTATACAGAGAAGAGCAGTACGAATGGTCACAGGTTTGTTTGACCCGCAGGAGACTGTCTCCGAGATGTTGAAAGAACTGAAATGACAGACTCTTGAAAATGGACGGAAAATATCCCGAGAAAGTCTACAACTAAAGTTTCAGGAACTGGTTTTAAATGATGACTAGGAATACACGAGGGCCGTTCAATAAGTAATGCCCAACATTTTTTTCCCCTCAGAACATATTTATTGCTAAGAGTCAGAATTTGTTGACAATATACATCAACATGGTTGTCCATGTTCTGTTTTTCTACGTAGTCTCCATCACGTTGTATGGTCGAAGGCCAACGTTGTGGAGGAGCATATCTTCCCTGCTGGTAAAAGCTCTGGTTCTGTAGGCGTAGCCACGTTTTCACAGCATGACTGACACTCTCGTTATCTTCAAACTGTGTTCCCCGTAGAGAATCTTGAAGCGGCCCCAAGAGATGGAAGTCCGAGAGTGCCAGATCTGGACTGTAGGGCGGATGAGGCAATGATGTCCAATCCAGTTTGGCGATCTGTTCCCGGGTTCTCAGACTTGTGCGTGGATGTGCATCGTCGTGTTGGCGCAAGACTTGTGCTGGATTATTGTCCGATCGAACACGTCGGAAACGATGCAGCATTTCTGGAGCAGTGGCGTGGCTGTGACAGGACGTCCCGAGCGTGGCTGATCATGGAGCTCTGTTTCTCCATTCTCTGAAGCTGTAACATTCTTTGCCCATCACCCAACTGTACTTCTACCAACTGCAGCATTGCCATACACTGTACGCAAACGTTTTTGGATGTTCACCACGATTTCTTTTTCTGCACACAGAAATTCAATAACGGCACGCCGTTTGTAACGTGAGTGTATGTAGACACCATTTTAACGCTGTACTGCGGCTCTTCCGTCTGCCAGAACGGTTCGAAACTTCACCGGCCCACAGAACAAAAATCAAATGTGAAGCACCAACAAGGACGTTTGTCTGTGAGTAATAATGGCTTTTTCAAAAAACGTGGGGCATTACTTATTGAACGACCCTAGTACTACAAATCCCTACATATCGCTCCCATAGGGATCAAGAAGATGAGATTAGAGTAATTACAGCTTGCACAGGGGTATTTAATCAGTCAGTTTTCCCGCACTACATACGTGAATGGAACGGGAAAAAGTCCTAATAACTGGTACAACGTAACCTTCCCTCTACCATCGCAATTCACATATGTTCACAGATTACAAATGTGAATTTAGATATAGATCAAAAGCAGAGCGTTTTGTTTCGTCCTGGTTTCGTCTAGTATGCGCGAGAGCGTTATCGAGACGCTCATGGAATTCCAGACGCAAAAGCTCAGTAGTGGCGTTGTTGAACACGGGGAGGTATGCTCTAAATCCGCAGCATGCTCGTTTCAAGTAACGTATCAGTTACTTTCAAATATATCTTGCGAAATGAGGCCAGCGGGAAAAACAGAGTGATTAGAGCTCTTATGGAGGCTTAATGTGTGTACTTTTTGTTCTTCCTACATACGATTCGGAAATGGAACATGAATCTCAGGAGTAATATAATAATTGTGGTTCTAGGCGCTACAGTCTGGAACCGCGCGACCGCTACGGTCGCAGGTTCGAATCCTGCCTCGGGCATGAATATATGTGATGTCCTTAGGTTAGTTAGGTTTAAGTAGTTCTAAGTTCTAGGGGACTGATGGCCTCAGAAGTTAAGTCCCATAGTGCTCAGAGCCATTTGAACCATATAATAATTGTACTGACAGCACCCTCCGCCACACGCCCTAAGGCTGATTACGGAGTATATATACGTATTCACAATATACCTATCAGTTCACCACAAACGAACGACAACAACTGACAGAATCCTTTGTTCCTGAAATACTGCCACGTGGGTCTGAAATCCGATGATTACCTGTGTTTGCAGTTTCATAAATGTTAAACGCTTACACAGCGCTAGCATACATGTCCAAAAGAACATTGGATCGTAATAAATTCTTAACAACACCGGCACTGCCAACATCGTATTTATTCGCCAATACCAGGCAGCGGCTTTCAATTAATCCCACCCCCCCTCCCTCCCGTACAGGTGCAGATTATGACGAGATATGAAAGTTATGGTCTGGCCGTGAGTCGTGCACGGACAACTAAGGCTGTTAGGGCGACCTCTCGCGTAAAGCGAGAAATCGGGGTTCGAGTCCCAGTATGGCACAAATTTTCATTGTCGTCATTCCATTATTGAGCTGAGGATGACACGGCGGCCGGTCGGTACCGTTGAGCCTTCATGGTCTGTTCGGGAGGAGTTTAGTTTCAGTCCATTCCATTATACAACTGATGATTGACAGTATTCGCAACTGCGATTACATTTCATGTATAAACACTACGTTTAAAAAATTAAAATAATATTTGTGCCTAGCCGCCCACGTCACCAGACTGAGGCTCATTTTCATCTACCTGGATCCGTTTTGACTGAGGCTGTCTAGCCTACATACACGTGACGTACACAAATTATACAGATCTCTGCATGTAACTGCTTCAAGGTTCACGATCAGAGAAGATACAGCTCCACATCATCGACGCATGTGGTTTTCCCCCATCTTTTCCATTTATTGGATTGGCTGGATTTCCCCTTTAACTTTTGATTTTAACTTATCAACGGCAGCTTGTGAGTGGAAGATGGAGTACTTAGTACTTACTCTTCTGGAAAAGAATAGGAGAACAAATCAGCTGTGATTTGTTGAAGGAATCGTCCTGCCATTTGCCTAAAAAGATTTACGAAAGCAACAGAAAACGGGTCCGTTGTGATAAAAATTGCTCCTCCTCACCTTATATTAAAGTAACTACAACAGAAGACGAATTTGTATTAACTGCAGAATGCAAGTGTGAAATCAATTTCATTCATTATCCAATATTTTGGAACTGTACAGAAAACGAGAAACATTGCGAATTTCTAGGCGTAACTATCCACAGTAACCTTAAGTGGAATGACCACATAAAACAGATAGTGGGAAAAGTAGACACAAGACTGAGATTCATCGGAAGAATCTTAAGGAAATTCACAAAAGAAGTGGCTTAAAAGGCGCTTGTTCGCCCGATTTTTGAGTATTGTTCATCTATCTGGGATCGCTGTCAGGTAGGACAGATAGAGGAGATAGAGAAAATTCAACGAAGAGCGGCGCGTTTCGTCACGTGATCGTTTAGCCGGAGAGAGAGCGTCACGGAGATGCTAATCAAACTCCACTGGCATACGTTACAAAAGAGGCGTTGTGCACCACGGAGAGGTTTACTATTGAAATTTCGGGACAGTACTTTTTCAGGAGGAGTCGGACAACATATTACTTCCCCCCACATACAACTCACGTATTGAGCACGAGAAGAAAATTTGAGAAATTAGATTCAATACAGAGGCTTACCGACAATCATTCTTCCCACGCACTATTCGCGAGTGAAAAAGGCTTGGAGGGATCAGATAGTGCTACCGAAAGTAGCCTCCGCCACACATCGTTACGTGGCTTGCAGAGTATGATGTAGATGTAGATTTCTCCGACTGAACAGTACCTTACGAAAAGAAATAATTACTACGTTACTAACTTGATGGTAACCGAATTGAGACACGTTTTCTTCATAAAGCTTTTAATTTTATGTTACGAATGAAAAACACACGACAGTGATACAATATTCTTTTATTATTTTACAAAGTAGTTTGGGGTGTAAGGCCATCGTCAGGTAGAAAGGTAAATGTGTGTGGCTGTGTAGTTTCTGTGAGATCAAAGATTTTAAACTCGTGCATCTACGTAGAACCTAAGCTGGTTTCCAAAGATGACAATTGTTAATATTTGATTTAGGACTAAAGCGAGAGCAATTATTTCAGGAAGAAAGCAATGTAAAACTATTTAGCTTAAACAAAATATGTCACACATTAAATAATGAACTACACGACAAATTAAGAATTGTTCTGGCATGAAAAAGAAGCTGAGCAACAAATAGTAAACTTTGATGACGTGTCATAAGTGGATGACTGAATAAGATAATCTTGTCCTTAACAGATCATCTATCACAATAAGATAAAATATTACAGTGAGACAAGGCAGGCAACTGGGACAACAGTAATTATCGAAAGTAAATTTTAACATAGCACGTGAACTACAGTAACTGAAATAAAGGGAAAATGAGACATGTGTGTAGGAGCGTAATCTACAAAGTGGTCTGGATGGAATTATTAGCAGCAGGTGCTGTTAGAAGTGGCGAATAAGGGAATTGCGTCTGATCAATCAGTACTAAGGTTGGCAAAATGGGCATATATTTATTAATATACATTATTTAAAGGTAGTTCATCTTTCTTCCTTTGTGAATGTTATGTAAGACTTCATGTTGCACCTTATATCTGTGGCCTTCTCTAAGTAGATGGTCTGCAAAAGTGATGTCTCCTTTTCTAAGTCTCCAACGTCTATGGTGCTCCTTCAAGCTGGTAAATATTGATTTGTCACTCTGGCCTATATATAATTTGTCTCAGTTACAAGTGAGTTTGTACAGTGCGCTCTTTTACAAAGCCTAAGTGCTGTCTCTACCACTGAGCAAAATAGTGTTGCATATCAATGTCGTGTGTTTTTTAATTCATAAAATATAAAATATTGTACCAAGAGTCAACGTATCAGTGAAGTTAATTAAGGTTAATTTTATGTTAACGTAGACTCACTCGAATTCTCTGTAGCTGTCTTTCAAGCTCTAAAAGAGAATTACATCCTTCTAAAAAAAGGTTGTTTAAAACTAAACGTAGCGGCCTGACACAATTTTCATCCTTCGTCTTCAGAAAACCGTCGTATATCCATCAGCATCATGTGAACTTCACAGCTATTATTTCATAATGGTACGTGTGTGTTATACAGTATCACTACAAAATATTACACTAAACTAATTATTGTAAATAATTGAAGTTACATACTAATTACAGACAAAAATATTTATTCTTTACGTGTAACATATCACAGAATATGAAGTCCATGCCCGAACAGTCACACACCAGCAATTCACAAACGGTCTTTTTATTGAGAAGGTTAACATGGCTAAAGAGTTCGTTTCTTCACTGCCTTGCTAGAATTAATCGATGGTCAGTAGATTTGTGACAACAAATATACCGTGATATCTATAAGTCCTCTTTAATTGTTTGGTTATTCCTATCATCATTCGTCCAACAAAACAGTCGATATGTACTTACGTCAAACCCTTTAAGCTTTTTCTTCCAAAAGCATTAAGTAACGATTTTCTCAGTTTTTTAAATCTATGCTGATAATTTCTGTATTCTCATAAGAATTTTATAAGAAATTTATTTATTTATAAAAACTTATCTGTATTCTTATAAGAATTTCCTACGATTTTCCCATGGTGTACCATCAAAACATATACACTCGTTTGCACCTTTCAAACACTGTAGGAAGCGAATTTTGTTCTGAAGCGAGTACTCCTTACAATACGATGGTAACACGGAAATTTCCGAAAAAAATAAAAACGAACTGCATCAGTCGAAAATTCTCATCGGAATTTTCAGTTGCAGAAACGATGACACCAACCACCGAATATGAGGACGCATGTGAAAACTAAACTGGTCGACAATGCACGAAAATTTCCTTTTTAAATTGTGTTTTTATATTTCAAAAAATGGTTCAAATGGCTCTGAGCACTATGTGACTTGACAGCTGTGGTCATCAGTCCCCTAGAACTTAGAACTACTTAAACCTAACTAACCTAAGGACATCACACACATCCATGCCCGAGGCAGAATTCGAACCTGCGACCGTAGCGGTCACGCGGTTCCGGACTGTAGCGCCTAGAACCGCTCGGCCATTAATCTTTCACCTCAGAATGAGTGCTCAGTTTAGAGTCACCTAGATAGTTAATCGGAGGTACTCTTTTACATATAATTTACATATAAGTAATTGCTGTGTGACACAAAATTTTGATCGTTTTCGAATACATACTGCTATACATTGTACAGAATGCTTCAGAAACTTTCGAAAAGTTTTGAGTCAGCCAAAAGAAGTTAAATAGCTGGGGTCTGCGTAAGGAACTCAAATGAAGGCAATTTGATAGTTTTTTTTATAATACAGTACTCTCTGCTTTATAACTCCATCTACAATGGGTGTAGCAAACTTCCCACTTCTCGCTAGACTGAACAAGATACTAAGTGACTGCATTTACAGGGTGCGCGATCCAGCAAAACAGCGCGACGATGTGTGAAACCACTAAAACGATAGGGGAGTTGCAGAAATGTCTGCTGCGATATTCCTTCGGGGCAGTACAAACACCGGGCCCCGTCGCCACACGGCCACTTTGCCAGTAAAAAAGTGAAGAACCTCTTTCAGAACGGGTTGTAAGCTGATGACGCTGTAATACTACTCTCTGGTGAGCTTGCTTGTCAATAACTCTGCAACCCGAGACTGTGGTTTTACCAGCACACAGACGCGCGCGTCTCCCCAAAAGTGTTCGTTCACACAATGCAGATTAAGTTCTACATACCCATGGGTATTCAGTGACTTGATGGGAAAAACTGACTCAAGTGTAACAAACGATCTGGCCTTCCCACATCCCACGTAGCGGTCGCAATTTCGTGGAGTCGGGTATAGAGTTCCACTACATCGTTTACATTAGTTCCCGTACAGGCACCTCGGGAATACTTGTCTCACGCGGGTCTGCCCTATAATGCTCGACTTTTTGCGATTAGAATTTTCTATTAGTTTCAAATTATTCCAGCTGATTTATTCATTTGTACTCCTTACCCCGATCAGAGAACGAAGTTATGAAAATAATTGTTTCACTGTTTTATATCTCGGAGAAAATAAAAGGCGTTGTACTCTCCCAAAGAGAGTAATTGCAGTCACCTTTTCACGATACCTTATTTGTAACGTGGTCTTAAATAGAGCATAATCACGACAGAAACTGTGTGAAACAGGTTGTACCTTAGGTCATGTGCCTATTTTTCCGTGTAAAGCAGACAAGCATTTATATTGCTACTGTAGATTTGTTTTCTTATATCACTAAATTATGTGTTAATCAACTGTAAGATCGTTTCTTCTATAATTCCTCAAAATATGATCCTTTTCCAATGGTTATTGAATTTTTAATATCCCAGTATGGTACTCCTCTCGCGATAGGTAAAAAATTGGTAATATTTAAATGTGAATAAACTATTTATACAATAACAAGTTTGTTTGCGTGGCCATCCTCCGCAGCAAGCATAGAAATACTTGCTTTGTAAATAAAAGCGCCTTTACCTGCTGCATTTAATTTATTTACTCCAGACGCGTTTCGCCTTTTTCTTGTTCTAAAGCATTCCACTGGTGATGCCTTAGAATAAGAAATACGCGAAACGCGTCTGGGATAAATAAATTAAGTGCCAACAGGAAAAGGCGGTTTCATTTACAAAACAAGTAGTATTTATACAATACTTGTGGATGGCTGCTGTATTTAAATTATAATGCTTATAAAATTATTATATGATGTATGCGACGTGTATTTTGTCTTTGAACTCAGTAGGAAAATGCAGGTTGATTGAAGTAACTGAAATTTCTTGTGGTTTTCTCAGACATCAACTTGATGTACTTTTAGAGAAAAGAGAAATTTTGGTAATAAAAAAGGACGTTAAAAATATATGTTTCCTGAAATAGCTGCTTGTACAGCTTCATTACTATCGAAGTGAACTCCTTGAAGGTGTTCTTTAAGTTTTGGAAGCAGATAAAAGTCGGATGGGGCCAAGTTGGGATTTTAAGGAGGATGTTCGACGGGAGTGAACCCAAGGCGTCGGACTGGTGCTGATGTCACGGCGCTCGTGTGTTTTCTGGCATTAACATACTGAAGGAGAGAGTGCTGTATATGTGGACGAATTCTTCGAATTTGAAACTCGATTACAGCACGATTTTTCTCACGCACCGGCATAGTTACATTACACACCGCCATTTACACGTTGCAATTCTGAGCCCCCTAGCGGCAGAGGAGTGCAAATATGTTGACGTGATGAATAAATATGCAGAAAGTTTATAATGTTTTTATTGAAAAAACTTTAAGAGTTTCCACATAAAAAATTCGGAGGCTTTATTTTGTAGTATACCCTCGTATACTCGTATGTTACATTAGCTGTCCTGTCCTTTTTTTATTTCTATGAGCGTACCATCTGAAAAAAAGGACTGAATTTACATCTTCTGGTGATGGTGCAGACGGAAGATCACTGATCTATACTAGAAACAACAAATGATTATAGAGAGAGGCACATGATGTACCACATTTGTTTCAATTTCAGAATGTCTATTTCTGTGCGATTTACATGGATATGATATAAAATGCCTACTGTCATTCAAATCAAAATGTTGATTATTCAACAGTGTCATAATTTTTCATGACTATGAAGTTTCACCCAGTCAGAAACCTTAATCAATTTACAAAATATTACCTATGAAAATAATTTGTTAGGTATAGATTGTATGGTCTGTCAAGATGACAAAAGTCTATTTAATTGATAGGCCAGTAGAGTTACGTTTATGTCCACGACCTTCCATTCTGTAAATAGTCCTTCTTTGATTCGACTTTATTTTTGAAGTTTGAAATACACAATGTAAGAGGAGTATTAGATATCGATTGTTCTGTTCGTAGTGTGTACTGTTTGTATTTGTAAAAATGGAAGTTTTCAAATAATAGTTTGAATTTAAATTGCAGTGTTTCGCGGTTAATTGTACAGCAGACCCAGCAACGGGTGTCTATGAAGTGGTACAAACAAGAAACAAACACGATGGAAGAGGAAGTGAACAGTAATATCCCAAACAGTGATACTAAAATAGAAGTGTACAAAGTTAGTGTGGATCTTCCTCCGTTCATTAGTGGAAAGCCTGATAAATGGTTTTGGCACGCCTAAGCACAATTCACTAACGCGGGAATACAGATTGAAGGAAACAAATTCAGTTACTTATTACCACCGTTATAGCCCTGATTTGTCGAAAATATATGCGATCTCGTGAACGGTGACGAAAGCAACAGTTATTGGCTAGCTAAGGAAAGACTGATAATGACTTTTAAGGAAAGTGAAGAACGACAAGTTAAGAAAATAGTTAGCAAATTAGAAATTGATGACATGGAACCCAGTCAATTGCTTCGGAAAATAAAATATAATGGAGGAATGAACGCTTCAGAAAAATTTGAAAGACAAGCAGGTTAGACAAAATTCCTGGAAGCGTCCGAAATATTTTAATAATTTCCGTAGAAACTGTGGACAAATTACCGCAAATGGCTGACTGGGTCATGGAAATGCGAAGCACTCAGTTACTTCAATCAACTTCAACGGAAGTGTCCCCTGTGGCATATGATTCTTCTACGTCAGTGAAAGACCTTCTGGTAAGGATCTAAGAACCTGAACACGAAATCAGAAAATCCAGAGCTAGGGAGCGACAGTATCAATCGGGACAGCGTTCTCATAGCGGAGGCTGCAGCAAGCCGAGGTACAATAATTCAGGAAAGTATTGCTATTTTCATTTCCGTAATGGCTCAAATTACAGACGTGAGATCTTTGTCAACTTTGCCAATGGAAAAGTGAGGGAAACCCCATTTGGCAGACACAGTAGCGGCTGAATGTTCTGCCAGGCCGGCAACGTCGATAGTTTGTTAGAGATGTAATCGGTTCAGATTTTCGTCAGTTTGACTCGTTAACAGACCTGAGAAGAAAAATATTAATCGACAGTAATACTCAGTTACATGTGGCTGTACCCCAGTGTACAGTTGATTTGTCTGATTCCGTTAGCTCACTTCACGCTAACTTTAAACACTCTGAATAACTTAAAAAACTTTCTGAACTGACAGCATCCACCGTTATGCAGGGAGAAATTAAGTATGATGTTAAACATTATAATGCAACCAGCTGTCGCCCTCAATTGTAGTCAAAAGACCGCAGAATAGTTACACATAAACTACATTTGGCTAAACAAGACTTCCAGTTCATAATGAATAATTATGTAATTCGTCTCTCTGAATCCCAGTGGGCTAGTCCTCTGCACTTGGTAGAAAATCCGGATAATCAATGGCGCATTTATGGAGACTATCGATGTCTTAAAGACCGGACCCTTCATGATAGCTATACAGTTCCTCACATGAATGATCTAAATTCCATTCTTGTGGGCAAGAAACTATTCTCTAAAGTCAATCTCCTAAAAACATATTACCAAATTCCACTAGCTGAGACTAATAAGGAAAAGAGTGCTGTGATAACAGCCCTTGAACTTAATGAAATCAACTTCGTGCCGTTTCGCCTCAGGAATGCACCCAGTGTCTTTTAGAGATTTATTAATAAAGTTTTGAGAGATACAGTTTTCTGTTTCGCGTATCTAGATGAAATACTGATAGCTTCTAGCTCTCCAGAAGAACACATTCAACATTTAGCTATCCTACTTGAACGATTGAAAAATTATGGCTTAAGGATTAATGTTGGAAAAATCTGTGTTTAGAGTTCCAGAAATTAACTATCTAGGAGATGTGATTACTCTAGAAGTTGCCAAGCCAGACCCAGAACGAGTGCAAGTGTTAACTAACTTCAAACGTCCAGGAACTCTGAAAGAGTTTCGTCGTTTGCTTGCCATACTGAATATTTACCGGAGGCACTTGGAACATTCCACAGAACACCAAGCTATCCTAAATGATTATTCGACGAACACAAGAAAAACGACAAAGGAAGAATTCAGTGGCCAGAAAATGCAATAAGACATTTCTAGAGGTGCAATATAGGCCTTCAAAACGCAGCGCTTTTAACATTCCCGAATGTAAATAATGAACTTGTATTATATGTACACACTTCCGATTTTCCATTCGGTGCAGTGCTGTAACAAAAATGAGGAGGACTACGGAAACCAACTGATTTCTGCTCCAAAAAGCTCTCGCCATTCCAGAAGAAATATTGAACATACTGTAGGGAACTTCACAGCACGTATATGGCAATAAGGTATTTTAAATGGCTCGTTGAAGACTTTCATTTGCAGTGTATAATGACTACGGTGCTTTGATGCATGTTCTTAAACAACGAAACGATAAAGCAAACCCTATGCAGTTGTATCACCTACAGTTAATATTACAATTTACGACAGCCAACACATTTCTGGAAGGAAAAATAATGTGGCTGACAAGCAGCTCAGACTGGATCGAGTAGTGCCAATTGATTACGAGAAGACAGCAGATGCTCCAGTTAGTGACGAAGAACTCGAGAAACTTCGATCTAGTCCTATAAAACTCATTGAATTTTGAACACCGTGAAACCCCTGGCGGAAGATTATTAAGGTGCGATGTATCAACAAGTAACATACGTCATTATAGCCCTCAGCAATTTAAATGTACAGTTTTTGAGAATTATCACAGTATGACACACCTTGGTATTAAGTTTCCTGTGAAGTTACTCACATGTAGATTCATTTGGTCAAACATCAGATAAGATACCCAAAACTGGGCGGAACGATACACAGCATGCCAAAAGAACATAGTTATTTGACGGAACTGATCTGCTGTTGGCCATTTTCAAAGCGCAGATGGATGATTTAATGCGGCACACATCGATCTGTCGGCTCTATGCCTCCCTTAGCTGAATTCACATACTGTTTAACGTGCATCGATCGGTTTAGTAACTGGACTGAAGTCATTCCACTACGCGACGTTCGAGCAAAAACAGCAGCACGGGCGTTTTATTTATAGCTCCTGGCTCACTAGATTTGGAGCATCTAACCAAATAGTCACTGACCAAGGAGTACGGTTCCAGTCAGATCTGTTCGTGCATTAGGTGAGATTTGTGGTTCTGAATTAAAACAAACGATGGAGTATCATTCACGATCAAATGGAAAAATAGAGGGATTCCAACGAACAATGAAGGCATCCATCAGAGCACATGGTAAAAGTAAATGGAGTGGTATACTTTCTACAATTCTCCTGCATTGTTGAGTGAGAAAAGAAAGTAACTCAACAGCTGCTGAGACGCTGTGTGGCACGACTCCAAAATTGCCTGGTTATGTCATTGTAAGGGCAACAGCCTTGCCGCAGTGGATACACCGGTCCCCGTCAGATCACCGAAGTTAAGCGCTGTCGGGCGTGGCCGGCACTTGGATGGGTGACCATTCGGGCCGCCATGTGCTGCTGCCATTTTTTGGGGTGCACTCAGCCTCGTGATGCCAATTGAGGAGCTACTCGACCGAATAGTAGCGGCTCCGGTAAAGAAAACCATCGTAACGACCGGGAAAGCGGTGTGTTGACCACACGCCCCTCCTATTCGCATCCTCAGTGAGGATGACACGGCGGTCGGATGGTCCTAATGGGCCACTTGTGGCCTGATGACGGAGCGCTTTATGTCACTGTAGGGTTTGAAAACAGAAAAGAAAGCATTCACTTCGCGTTTCATGGCGTTTCTTAGTATTACTGCTAAATATGTATACGATGTTAAGTGCTCAAGATGTTCTCCAATGGTCCTGTAGTCAGATACTATACCGTTCTTTCTATTTGTTACACGAGTTATCCTCCATTTATCCACACTGAAAGAGAAGTAGGCCTACCATTTACTACACTAAGTGGAAGCGTTGTCCAAGTCTCTCTGCAGTTCCTTACGGTCGTCCAACTGCGATACTTTCTTGCACACTGCTGCATCACCAGAGAAAACTCCTACAGTGTTGGTGAACCTATTTGATAAATCGTTTATATTCACTGAAAATATTAAATGTGTTATCACGCTTCCTTGGGACACACGCGATGTTACTGTCGTTGTTATGGACATTGCTACTAAATTAATTTGGTTTCTGCTTGTGCAAAATGGGTCAAATGGCTTTGAGCACTATGGGACTTAACATCTGAGGTCATCAGTCCCCTAGAACTTAGAACTACTTAAACCTAACTAACCTAAGGACATCACACACATCCATGCCCGAGGCAGGATTCGAACATGCGACCGTAGCGGTCGCGCGGTTCTGCTTGTGCATCACAGGCTTCTAATACTGTCCACTACAATACCAACTGGCATAATATCAGCATACACTTTTTTAATAACCAGTATGGATTCGTCTACTTTCTAATATAGACTGATGAGCCAAAACATTATGACCACCTGCTAAATAGCTTTTTGGGCCATCTTTCTAACGCATTATATCACCGATTCTGCATAACATCTATTCAGTTGTTTGTAGATTTTTGGAACTACGAGGCACCAGGTGTCTATGCACAAGTCATGTAATTCCCTGAAAATAACAGGACACTGATTTGCGTACGCGGTAATGGCGCTCGACGGCGACCCAAATGGGAACCATTGGGTTCACATCAGGCGAATTTGGTGACCAAGACAAAAACGTGATTTCACTATCATGGTCCTCAAGCACAGTAGCACAATTCTGGTTTCGAGTCACAAACATACTGCTGAAAGATGACGACGTTATCAGGGAAACATGAAGCATGAAAGGAGGTAGATGGGTCCGCAGCTGACATGGTGTCTTCGATTACTACCACTGGTGCCATGCAATCGTATGAGAATGTCTATAACAGCATAATACTGCTCCCACCAGCCTGCGTCCGTGGCGCGGTGCACGTTTCGAGCAACCGTTCACCTGGATGACAGCGTTTGTGAAGGCGACCATCGACCTGGTGTAGCAAAATCGTGGTTCACCCGACGAGCCGACGCGTTTCAAATGATACACGGTCCAGTCTCGATGTTCCCGAGCCCACTAAAATCGTAACTGATGATGTCGTTGGGCCAACGTGGCAACACGCAGGGGTCTTCTGCTACGAAGCCCCTTGTTCAACAACGTGCGCTGAGTGTATGGTCCGATACACATGTGCGTCCACCGGCAGTGTGCTCTTTCGGCAGAGATGTCACAGATCTCCATATAGTCTACTTTACAGAGCAGACAAGCCTCCAAACCCCAATTTCTGTGTGTGTTCATATGTGTGTTAAATCTTATGGGACTTAACTGCTAATGTCATCAGTCCCTAAGCTTACACACTGCTTAACCTGAATCATCCTAAGGACAAACACACACAGCCATGCCCAAGGGAGGACTCGAACCTCCGCCGGGACCAGCCGCACAGTCCATGACTGCAGCGCTTAGTCCGCTTGGCTAATCCCGCGCGGCCCCCAATTTCTGAGGGGAGTCGTGGATGTCCAATTATTTAACGCCTAGTGGTAGTTTGGTTGGTTGGTTGGTTTGGGGAAGGAGACCAGACAGCGTGGTCATCGGTCTCATCGGATTAGGGAAGGATTGGGAAGGAAGTCGGCCGTGCCCTTTCAGAGGAACCATCCCGGCATTTGCCTGGAGTGATTTAGGGAAATCACGGAAAACCTAAATCAGGACGGCCGGACGCGGGATTGAACCGTCGTCCTCCCGAATGCGAGTGGTAGTTTGACTGCCCTTCTATCACTTTCCGTAAATGCTCACGAAAGTAGCACGTAAACATTCGACCCGTTTCGCCGTTTCCGGTATACTCGTTCACAGGATGTGCGTAGTAATAATCTGTCCTTATCCAATATTTGCGCTATGTTAATCCCCATCCCTTTCTTCTCAGCTTACATACTTTTCTTACTGCGTCACGTGCCCGCAATGACACCAGGAGGCATTTAACCTTGCAGTGGGCAGTGCTTATAATGGTATAAGTGGTGACTCTTCCTTTCTCCATATCTAATTCATTGTACTATACCAGTGATCGATATACAGAATTCCTATATCAGTGTATAAACAATATCTTGAAGGACTTCGTATATCAGCTGGGTGGTTCCGCTATTATGCTACAATCTTTCAGGGGTAACTAAGAAGGATAAATCAATTAGAGAAAAGGGACCCTGGTTCGGAAATGACCGAGTCGGAAGTTACTTCTTTATTCGAAAATCGTTCCGATACACTGACAGCGGAATACATTTACCGGACTACTGATGCTAAGATTGTAGGGTAGGCAACTTTCAGAGGTAATTAAAACACTACAAAACAGCCACTCAACCAGAAATAACATACGCAAGTGAAACCATCTTCAAATCAACTAACACTGCACAAATAGACCAAATACTAAAAACAGAGGGAAGAATCATCAGAATGTGCATCAGCAAATCGTACCAGAAAGATGGACACTGGAGAGTAGCTACATATGAAACAGTCTACATGGAAATAGAACCAATAATGAGTACAATCTCGCCGCGCGGGGTTAGCCGAGCGGTCTCAGGCGCTGCAGTCATGGACTGTGCGGCTGGTCCCGGCGGAGATTCGAGTCCTCCCTCGGGCATGTGTGTGTGTGTTTGTCCTTAGGATAATTTAGGTTAAGTAGTGTGTAAGCTTATGGACTGATGACCTTAGCAGTTAAGTCCCATAAGGTTTCACACACATTTGAACATTTTTTAGTACAATCAGAAAGAAACGCATTTCATTTTTCGGAAATCTAATCAGAACACCAGAGAACAGGATCGTCAGGAGAATAATAGAAAAATTGTGGAATAGTAAGTGCAACATTAAGTGGATTACAGAAATCAAGGAAGGTATGAATGACCTACAGATTACGTTGGAACACCTAAGAAACAAAACTGACAAAATCACGAAACTCACAGACAAACAAACCAGGCTGCAAACGAGAATCAACAAACAGACAATAGGAAGGGTGATTTCCGATGAAGAAAGAAAGATGAGATCCGAGAGAATGAAGAAGTACTAGGCTGACAGGAAACTGAAAAATTCTTTGTATAAAGTTGGCTAGAGTGGTCCAATGATGGCCATAAAATGTAAATAATAATAAACATGGGGTCAAAAATACATACATTAAGAGCTATCTGATAAATGTGGGCTCAAAAATGCATTCTTTAAGAGCTTCGTACTATGAAAAAACACATCTCTTCTACTGAACAAACGTTCATAGCTCTTAAGGTATGAATTTTAGGTCCTATATTTATTGACAGCTTTTCTTGTTTTGGTTCATTCTGCCACCTCTGAAAGTTTCCAACCCTGAAATCTTAGCAACAACAGTACCAGTACATGTATTCTGCTGTCAGAGGTATCACAACGATTTTCGCTGATAACTGTCGGCTCACTTAGTTCCAGACCATGGTCCCTTACCTCAAATTGATACATTATTCTTCTCCATCATCCCTGAAAGTTTGTAACATCATCACGGAATATCCCTGTATATGAGTTGTAGGCATCTCATCTAAAGGTTTGAGATAATTAATTACGTTTTATATTCCTCTTATATTTTGGTGCATTATTTTTACTTTAGTTCCTTTTTTAACTTTGCAAGTTCTAGGTTCAAAATTTTCGGTTATACTAATTTGTTTTAATTGTGATAATCTGAAATCTCCGTTTACCCTAAAAAATTTACCTGTCCTTATACCTGTGTCCACTGGGATTCGCCCACAAGTAACAATTTCAGCCCCTGAAGGTTTTTTTATCAACCAATACAGTTTTCTTTGCTTTCCTGCTATCGTGGGCAACATGACTAATGAAACCCGACTTTCCAGTATCTTCGACGATAATCAGTCTTATGTTAGAACCAATAGCTGACAGAAATAGTTGTTTTGGCTTCATACTCGTATTCTGGAGAATAAATATTCACGTACCCATCCACACATCCAGATTCAGGCTTCCATTCGTTTTCGCAAATCGCCTGTTAAAAAGGCTATGATTTTTCCTTGTGAAAAGACATTTTCGTGTCGGGTCCTGTGCTCTGTTTGTAAGAAGCTTCTCACTGCGATGACTTGAAACATTTAAGCTTCGAAATATCATGAGAAGTGGGGAGGGAGTGCTTTGTGCCCACCTTTTGCAAATATTGTCATCTACTCATGTACCATATATCTTAAAATTTTGAAAATAGTTAGTATTATTCTTAATGATTTCTTCTACCAGACTCCGCACTTGTTTTAAATTTTTCGGTAGATCTGAACCCAAAAATTTAAGTTTTAGTTGTAGTTTTCACAACAAATATCATTCATATTTTGAGGTTCAGGGTCATTCTTACACATCAAAATATCTTGAAAATGTATGTTGTGGATAAAAGCAAGGACAATTAACGAAATTTCTATTCATTTTATTTTTTTCTGGCGGCCCTAAAGTATCGTCTCTTGGTTATGGTGAATACGTTGGTATAGCTAGGATTGTTCTAAACGCTATTTTCAGATTATGAACCCTGCTTACATATTAGTACCTATTTCAAAAGTGTGTTGTTAACAAAATTTAAGAAACAGTAACACTCCCTCCCTTGGTGGTACATGTTATGGCACTGCTAGTGTTAAACTTTAACCTTAGTTTTATGTTGACTCTTCTCACATAGACGTTTACGTCGTGCTAATCACAGCGCCTCAGAAAGGTTTTTTTACCGCTTTACTGTTTAATGCCGTTCCCTGACTCTTGTCAAAAGCGTTTCTCCCCGATAATGACAACATTATCGTCGTCTGAAGACTCCTCGAACAGGATCCTGTACCACCAGGCCGAGAAATGCTTGGTTTAAAGAAGCTTCTGACGTGGTATTTTGTATCTAATTCTTTCTGCAACAACTGGGCCACATCACCTGTGTGACTGATTATTATGAATAGGTCCTTCCTCATATTTTTTACTTTCTTTGAAACTATTGGTTTTCTGCTGAACCATGACTATACCTTTATCTGTCAGAGACTGAAATTAGCAGTACAAAGCTACTTTTCCCGCCGATAACAAAGTTGTCAGATGTTACTCTTTCTGTAACTCCTATATACTGCTAACATTACCCACTTCTCTTTACTCTCCCTTCTACCAAGCTTTTCAGTTCTTCCCTAGCAGTGTCGAATACCGTCGTAAGAGCCTTAATCATTCTCTCGTGTTCGGCAAATGCCCGTTCTCGGACTCTACAATAACATAAATGAGTCTCACTTAAATAACGACTTTCTACGCCGCTACATTTCTCTTAATAACACCTCCACAGCAACCCAACACCTCAGAACCACTTTCCCACTGCATGACAATCACATCAGATTGATTGTTGTTTAAGCTAAGCCAAAAAATAAAGTAAAATTTTTGTATGTTTGAGATCACAGGACTTAAGTCATATGATAGGCTATGTGTTTCTTAAGTGACAAGATAAGTAAAGCGCAGTTATACGGAACTTTATCGTTTATTGGAGTGCGAAAATGTGGGACTAGAAATGCATGTATACGGTGTGAATAACATAAAATTTACAAAGAAAAAGACATAAGAAAATGAAATTCTTAATTACTCAACTGGTCTAACATATGTGCACGGAACAAAATTTCATTAAATAAAGCAGTTAGTACCTATGACAACAGACTTAATCTGCTCACACAGCAACATTGCACAGCCTCACATTCAGAAACTTCCTCATATTAACGTCTGTTTCACACAAACTAAGGAGTTTGCAGCGCATTTACCACATATCATATTCCTTTACACCTACATCATTTCAGTTGTATCATCTTTGATTTCACCTTCTTTTCCAGTCTACGATTCTCTTTCCATTAGAATTTTTCATTTCTCCGTTTCTCTAAATCATGTTGTGCGCTATCCATGTGTTAATTTGCACTGTTGTTCAAAAACTCCATAATTTCTGAATTTAATCACTACTGCAAATTGATGTTTTTGATAATCCTGAGTCCAGAACTCTTACTTACTTGGAGGAAATTTCTCCTTTTTTAGCATGATTTCAACAAGGTTTTAAATGAAGGCATTTATCTGCACTAAGTCAGTTCTTTATCTTATTCACGCAAGAAAACGTAGCCATGATGAGCGCTAATGTTATAAGTAAGGCTGCAGGCAGACCATATGCAGGTAGAGTTCGCAGCCTGATTTCTGGATATGGGTGCTTTTTAGATTAATATATTGTATCCAACGTTTTCCCATCAATGGATTCAATCCCTCGTCCTTTCGGTGGAGTCCTTTTTCCAGACCCCTCCCCCCACTTTTATGGAAGCGTGCAACTCCGTTTCTTCCACAGAAACGGAGCGATTCACAAACCCAGTTAACATATTTTTAAAACTTTCTAAGCAATGTTGAGGAATCAGTCTTCACATTTTCTTTGAAGAATTAAACTAGTGAATTACTCATTTTGCACAAAACATTATTGCAACTTCCTGGCAGATTAAAACAGTGTGCCGGACAGAGACTCGAAGTCGGGACCTTTGCCTTTTGCGGGCAAGTGCTCTACCAACTGAGCTACCCAAAAACGACTTGCGATCCCTCCTCACAGCTTCAGTTCTGCCAGTACCTCGTCTCCTACCTTCCAAACTTCACAGAAGTTCTCCTGCGAACGTTGCCCGTGAAAAGCAAAGGTTCGGAGTTCGAGTCTCGGTCCGCCACACAGTTTTAATTTGCGAGTATATGTTTCATGTCAGCGCACACTCCGCTGGAGAGCGAAAATTTCATTTTGGATTCTCATCATTAATTTTCCTTTGAACGCGTTCCGTGCCCTTTCCATTTACGTGCCATTGTATCGGGTATGCACTGAATCTTTAATAGTCGATTCTGCAGTGCCATATTGGCTCTTCCTCGATATTTTAGAATGTGACAGGAGTTCTGTAACTTCTTTCAAGTGGATTATCTACAAGAGAAATGCGTCCACGTTCGAATTCACATCCATTTCTTAACAGTTGAAAATTTTGAGATAAGCTCCTCACAAAATTTGAGCAGCTGTGGATGAACTTAGGTAGCGAAAAATAAAGAACTTCTTGACGACACGATTTTATATTTGATCAACTCGAAAAGAACATACTAACCGCGAATGGTTTTAGAAGTTGGTTAAAAAAAAACATTCCACCGATTACTTACGTTTTTGCCCAATACGTAGATCCATAACAAAACTATAATTAAATAGAGATAGAAGTCATCTCTGTGTCAAGCCGAAAAACTTCCTCCGTGCCATAATACACTGCCGGAAAACAAAGAAAAATTAACACACCTGGAAAGACGACGACGTCAATTTTGATCCGATGACGCCATATGCCACCTGGGGGATAGTAGACGTCCTGACAGTGGTTTCAACATCGTCCGACAACAGAGAGCGTAGTGGTATAAATACCGGAGTGCCATATATGTCTACCATTTAATAGAGAATGCTTACAGCCAGAAGGCTCAGCATGGTAAAAATGTGTGAAGCAATCAGGCAACTATGCCACAGAGACGCACTCGTGGCAAATTGTGGCCTTCCAAGGAGCGCGATGATCCTTTCTGAGAAATGCGTCAGTTATGCAACGACGCTTTTATCAGTGGGTGAGTGGATATTCCACCTGCCGTAGACGAGGCTCTGGATGTCCACGCAACAGCACAGACGCCCGTCAGGGAAACAGTGGAAGGTCGTACAGCTACTACAGCACAGATAAGAGGGCTTGTGAGCCCAGACGTGTCAACACGAACTGTTGTGAACCAGTTATTAGCAATGGGACTACATATATAGCCCCTCTTCCAATCACGGCACAGGATCGACCTGCACGGTTCGACTGGTGCGGTCAGAGGATCACTTGGAAGATGGAATGGCGCGCCGTGGTTTTCAGAGATGAAAATAGATTCTGTCTGCACCCACGTAATGGTCGTTTGCATGTACAACGTAGACCTGGTGAGCGCTGTCTCATAGTGTGTGTTCCTCCAGGACATACTGGCCCCACGCCGGGCCTTATGGTCTGGACTGCGATAAGCTACAACTCTGGTTCACATTTGGTGATTCTAGAGGGGACGCTAACCAGCACTCAGTACGTGCAGAATTCTGTTAGACCCGTTCTTTTGCCGATCTTGCAACAGGGAGATGATTTGTTGTTAAGATGTTCCAACAGGATAACGCTCGCCCCCACACTGCTCGTGAAACTCAACGTGCTCTGCAAGTCGTGCTGGAAATTCCGTGACCAGAAAGATCTCCGAACTTGTCCTCAATCGAGCACGTGTGGGATGTGATGTGACGAGAAGTTACTCGAGCGACTCGTCAGCCAACAATACTTACAGAACTACGTGAACAAATTGAACAGGTGTGGCATAACGTATCCCAGGACGGCATTTGCCATCTGTACGATTGAATGGATACTAGAGTCTGCGCCTGCATTGCCGCCCGTGGAGGTTAGACCAAGTACTAATATGGGTGTTTCAGCATGTATCGATACCTGTACAGCAGAACCGCTTGCGCTTTTCATCTGTAAAAGTAATCATTTCATGTACTCCACATGTACTGTTGCAACAATAAATCTTGAGTAAATTGGAAACCTCTAAAATGAGTGTGTTAATTCTTTTTCCGGCAATGTATACTGTGCGCGCACAATCGTTTGCACAATGATGCCGCCTGTAATTGCCAGCTGAGGCTCGAAGTCGTCAAACTTTGACTTAAATACCATATTCTCTACCAATATGATTCCTCAGAACAGATGGAGTGTCGAAGCAATCCAAAAGAACAGCGTTAGATGCAGTATAAAAGGAGTGTACGTGCTGGCAGGGTGGAGCAGTGTCCGCAGCGCGTGGCTGCAGAGGTAAACGGCGCGTTGTGTGGGCGGGCGTGGCCCGCACCAGTCCCATTGTGCGACCACGTCGGAAGTGGCCACTGTCCGCACACCGCTAGCCACTACTAGCAGCTGCTCACCCACATTCACTTTGCCCTTCATTTTATTTCAGTTCTCCAAAAATGCAATGGAAACATGTGTTATCTCTGCAGTCCTTCATAATTAGAATTTTAAAGCGGTCCGCACACGTCAATAGTAAAAATACTAACGACCCACACTGATGACCCTCAAAATGTTCTCAGTATTGTTCGTGCATAATGAACATGTAAGGTCAAGTATTGACAGAGCTTCATGTACTGGCCACACGGTGTCAATGTGCACTGTTTGTTTTCAATTCGCCGTTGTGTATATCTCTGAGTCAATTATTAAGTAGTTTTTAACACAAAACAATTTAATGTGATTATGGAAGGGTGATCATTGTACATGCCACTTATAGATTGGTTAGTTACAAAACAATTTGGCAAAACGCTTCCACTTCGAAAAATATGTCGTACATTGAAGAGCCAAAGACATTGGTACACCTGCCTAATATCGTGTGCGACCCTGGCGAGCACACAGAAGTGCTGCAACATGGACTCAACTACCGTCTGAAGTAGTGCTGGAGGGACTATCTCCTTAAATCCATAAGAGTACGAGGGGGTGGAGATCTCTTCTGAACACCACATTGCAAGACATCCCAGATATGCTCAGTAATGTTCATTTCTGGGGAATTTGGTGGTCTCAGGAATTGTTTTAACTCAGAAGAGCGTTCCAGCAATTCTGAACGTATGGGGTGTTGCATTGTCCTGCTGGAATTGCCCAAGCCCATAGGAACGCACAATGGACACGAATGGATGCCGGTGATCAGACAGGATGCTTACGTACGTGTCACTTGTCAGAGTCGTAACTAGACGTATCACGGGTCCCACATCACTCCAACTGCACACGCCCCACACCATTACAGAGCCTCCACCAGCTTCAACAATCCCCTACTGACATGCAGGGTCCATGGATTCACGAGGTTGTCTCCATATCCATACACGTCCATCCGCTCGATACAATTTGAAACGAGACTCGTCCGACCAGGCAACATGATACCAGTCATCAACAGTACAATGCCGCTGTTGACGGGCCCAGGTGAGACAAATTCTGGAAATTTGGAAATTTGTGGTAAGTACTAAGGGACCAAATTGCTGAGGTCATCAGTCCCTAACCTTACAGGCTACTTAATCTAACTTAAACTAACTTATACTAAGGACAACACACACACCCATGCCCGAGGGAGAACTCGAACCTCCGATGGAGGGAGCCGCGCGAACCGTGGCAAGGCGCCTAAGACCCGCGAGGCCCAGACGAGGCGTAAAGCTTTGTGCCGTGCAGTCATCAAGAGTACACGAGTGGGCCTTCGGATCCGAAAGCCCATATCGATGATGTTTCGTTGAATGGTTCGCAAGCTGACACGTGTTAATGGCCCAGCACTGAAATATGCAGCAATTTGCAGAAGGGTTGCACTTCTGTCACGTTGAACGATTCTGTTCCGCGTCGTTGTTCCCGTTCTAGCAGGATTTTTTTCCGGCTGCAGCGATGTCGGAGATTTGATATTTTTTCGTATTCCTGATATTCACGGTACACTCGTGAAATGGTCGTAAGGGAAATCTCCACTTCATCGCTACGCCGGAGATGCTATGTCCCTTCGCTCGTGCGCTGACTATAACACCACGTTCAAACTCACTTAAATCTTGATAACGTACCATTTTAGCAGTTGTAACTGATCTAAAAACTGCGGCAGACATTTGTCTTATATAGGCGTTGCCGAGTGCAGCGCCGTATTCTGCCTGTTTACATATCACTGTATTTGAATACGCATGCCTATACCAGTTTCTTTGGCGCTTCATGTATATTTGCTATGACTAGTAAGAGGTCTGCGAAATGCATACCAGTTTCACCTAATTATCATAAAATGTACAGAAATCATGTACGTTGATTGCCTGAACCTTTCTTTGCCATATATATACCGGTAACTGATTTGATATTTAATTTTCCCGGAGAATTAGATGTCCGAAGAGATTTCAGGATTGCAACCAGTAGTCGTAAACTTAAATCCACGACATTTCTACTGGACGCCTGCTAGTCATCTTTAGGTGAGCCATCGAAGACTAGAAGACGCCCTACATAGCGCGCTGAGGGTATTGCTGCGCGTGCGTCAGAGTCACGGTGACCACGCAGCCTGGCGGCAGTGCCCTTGCTGGTGAAACTGCGAAGATCAGCTGTGTTCGGCGTTGCCGCTGAGGCGTAGCTCCGTATAACGATCTTGCCTTGGAGGCGGTTAAGTGGGAGATGTGTCTCAGAGCTGGATAGTGACAGATGGTGACGCGAGACTGGACGCGCACGTAGTTTATGTATCAGCCGATAAAGGACAATATTGGATAGGGGGACTGTGATTTTAGTTTCGATTGTGCCCACTAGAGTGCACTAAAGTAACTGAATGTTTTTCATAAACTGTTCTAGTGTTTTCATAAAGTGTTATTATGTCTTTTTGTGTATGTAAAATGTTATAAATGTGTTTTAGCAGTATGAATGATGCGTGAGTGTGGTTTAAGGTTAATATGGAGATAATTGTTTAACGAGTTATGTAGTAGAATTTAGTGTGGGAACATTTCGAAGAAGTATGGATATGGACAAAGGGGATTTTTGTAGAATAGATTTGTAAAGTAAGTTTATGGTAAAGAGAAAGTTAATTCAGGTATAAATAGCAACAGTAAATAACCATATGCATAAACAAAGCTTCAGCATATTAGATAGTTACGTCGGTAAAAAGTGCAGTCGTGAGGTTTATTATTTTGCGATTGGTTATGGATGAAAAGCGCGGACTGACGCGGGAGAATGTTGGTTTGCTATTGGCTGTTGAGTAAACTGACGAATAGTAAAGCAATATTCTTCGCGCGCTTTTCTCTGCTGGTAGAGAAGACTTAGAGTACGCTAGAGAAGAGTGGGAGCCTAGCCGTGAAAGAGCTCGGACGTGTGTAGCAGTAGCTCCGATGGAAATGATAAGTTGCCGGATCTAGCTGTGTTTCATACATCAGAAGTGACGGCATAATTATTCCGATGTGTGTGTAGACATTTCGGAATTTTTAAGTGAATTTTGTGACGAGAAAAGACATATATTCTGCGTGGCGTATTGAGCAGGTCGGTGGCTAAAAACTGTGACTGCATTTGGCACCGGCAGACTTAATATTTGGCGAGCATTATCAATCAAAATCAGTATTTTTGTAGCTATTACGTTTGCGGGAAATGCAACACCATAAACTTGCTAACGTGATTGAAAGGGATTGTGAGTGACTGTGTTAAGACTAGCACGGGCTTGGCAGTGATACTTGTTCACCCAAGTTTCAGAATATATTAATTGAGGACAAAATTTCCAAACTTTCATTTCGTGTTTCTCCCGAAACGTAGATTAGTGACATAAATTGCAGCGTAGTTCACGTCGAAGTACAATAGGTTTCACTCGGCTTTCCTACTGATGATCTGCTGAGACAATGTTCACAGGTAGGTGCAGGTTCGTCGTAAAGAAACGGAAAGAACCGCGCCGCAGCACCGCTCGCAAGTTCCATCGGAGTATTCTGTCGTCTTCGTCTGGAGCAAATCTCGGAGATGACGGAATTCCACTTTTTATCCAGCTGGTAGCCGCGATGTGTATTTCAACGGATTATTTTATAATGAAGCTCCAAAATATGTTTCTGTGGCTAAAATTAATGTTTTGTCATACTCCATTGAACGTCCGTTAGAGATACAATGTTCCTGAATTTCAGACGTGCTGGGTTGCAAAAGGCGAATGCAACGTTTATGTTCTGTGCAGTGTTCTTCCATTGTGCGTGTTTTTGTCCTACACAGGCCATTCCACAATGGCAAGTTATTTTGTAAATTCCCGTCTTCCGCAATCACAAATCATCCTTCACTGATCCCGGCAGGTCTGAAATCTTATATGGTGGAAGGAAAATCACTTTCAACTGAAAATTGGTTTTCTTGCAACTGCTGTCAATTGCTACTGAAGAAAGCCTCTATAGGAAATTGAATTTTGCTATCTATCGAAGCAGTGACTAGAGCGAGAATCATGATTACTTCTACGTACATCTTCAACATGATTCTCCCTAATCGCTGGGAAATATGTGGACTTTTTCTCGTAACTGGATCCCTATGGGAGAACTATGAGCTGCCGCAGTATTCCCAATGTTACTTGCTCAATAAAGATTTTAAGTAGCTGTTTATTTTAGGTACGAGGCATGTCCGGATGGTAAGTACCGTTTTGGAAAAAAACCATACAAACAGTTTTTAAAACCAAAATTTATGTTTACAAGAAAGAGCATTTCTTAAACTGTTTTTCTACATAGTTGCCACGATTGTTCAGACGTCTGTCATAGCGGGAAACTAACTTTTATACGCTCTCGTCATAGAGAAATGCGGCCAGTGAAGACAGCTACTACTGAACACCGTTTTCTGCATTGTCATCCATGTCAAAGCGGTGAGTATGGCAGATGATCGAACTGCTCCCAACCGAATTGTTGGGTAAAGTTTTGAGCGGCAGCGGCAGAATGAGGACGTGCGTTATCATGAAGTAACACAGTGCCTCGACTGGGCATTCCACGTCTTTTGTTTTGAACTGCACGCCTAAGTTTTCTCAATGTTTCACGGCAGCGCACCACACTGACAGTTTCAGCTCTAGGAAGGAACTCTAAAATCAGAATGTTCTGTCTGTCCCAGAACACAGCGCACATGATTTTTTGTGCTGACAACATTGTGGAGTGCCTTCACTCTATAGACTGTTGTTTTGATTTTGGAGTGACATGGCAAACCCAAGATTCATCACCGGTCACAATTCTGTTCAAGAATTCATCTCCCTCATCTCTTTATCGGGTAAGAAATGACAAAGCACTGCCAAGTCGCTTCTTTTTGTGAACATCCATCAGCATTTTTGCAAGCCAGAGGGAACACAATTTGGTAAGATGTACGCGATTTGTGATAATGTCACGCAAAACAGTTTTTGAAATTTGTGGAAACTCATAAAAAAATTTAATTGTGAACTGCCTGTTTTCAAGAAGTGTATGATTCACTTTCTCAACCAAACCATCGTTGGCAACGGAAGGCCTCAGACCCTGTGTTTTGTTATGAATATTTGTCCATCCATCATCGAATAGTTCAAGACGAATTTCAGATGGCTTAAAAAAACGCATTACAGAACGCACTTCACATTTGGCGGGCTAAGAGATTGTCTTTAAACATTTGAACAATCACTAACAAATGTAAACCCAACACAATCTGGCTGTAATGAAGTCAATGGAAAGACAATGAACCACACAGATGACTGCGAATGTGCGTAACTGCGATACTAGTGCTGCGGTAGCAGTAGATCGAAACGGTACTCAGATTTCCGGACAGGTCTCGTATTAACAATGTGTGTTCTGCAAGGAAATACAACTTCGCCAGAGGTGTACGACGGGACTGCAGGATTGCGCGCTACGGCTTTCCTTCCGCTTAATTAGCAAGCATTGCGTGCCTGCGTTGTATAATAAGTTCCTTCCCTTCTTTACACAGTATCTCCCCACTGGTAGGTAAAACAAAAAGTGTTCCCGAATTCGACGTCCCGTCGATGTTCAGGTCATTTACGACAGAGCACTATCTCCATTTTGTAAGGAATGGAGACGGAAGCAGATACAGTCTTAGTTAAGGAACCATCAAGACATTCGGTTCAAGAAATTTCAGTGGCGATATGAAAAGCGCATGGCAAATAATTTTGATGAGACGGAGATCTGATGGCCGCTCGTCACCAATACGAGGTCAGCGTCTAAAGCAGTGTCCCACATCGGTCGGTATAAAAGCGAGTTGTTTCGCCCACAGATTACGATGTAATATTCTGTGTGTTGTACAGAGTCACTGTTTGCTGATTAGCGTTGATACTTTTACTTGAAAAACTCTCCTTCGATTTGTGAGGCCTGTTCCCCGAACGTGAGGCAGAAAAAATTGGCAAGAAACAAAAGTGTCAGGAGACTTAGCTGCTCAACACGCACTGTATAGCTTTGTGAAATTTATCAATGAATAGACAACTAACTCGCAGTAACTCAAACTGTTTAATCGTTTTGACTTGGAAACGTCTTCGTTTGAAATATGTTATTTCAAAAATATGGAAGTAGATTTGAGATACATTGTTTTAATTTCTTAGCTTATGACACATTTATTGTAATTAGCGGCCGATGTTACGGTTATAGTAACAAATTTTCTTTCCTTGACCCACCGTTACACAAGTCTTGGGCGATGTCCCGCTCACCTTAATATTCTCAATAATTTAGGCGCACTCATGCTCAAGAGTATACAGCTATTCATTGTCAGCTACTGTGCAGAAGTTACAGAAATGGCTGCTTGCTAAACAGTTTCTCAGCGTTCCGAATGCGAACAGGAACAAAATCCGCGCTCGCAGACGGCGTTCTCAGCCCTTTGGGAGCTCGTCACGAACGCTGTAAGGTAGAAGGACTGCGGAAACTCTCTCCAAGTTAGCACCGCTTAATGAATTAAATAACATAATAAAGAACTCGGTATCCAGCGGCGCCGTTTGCATTCACTTAGCGTCACTTAGAGGGAATTAGATTAGCGTAACTGGAAGTTGCATCCGTTCGTACCTTGGTGAGACCCTTGCTAATCTCATCAGTCGGCAGGCGGGTTGCGAGTCGATATCTGAGCTCACAACAGCCACTCTAACCGCCGCAGACTGTGAGCCTCCTGGCAAGACGCTTTCCCCAAGTAAGGCCGCTTTCAGAGACACGTTTCTGGAAACTCCAGTAAACGTGTGCTGGAAAACATTTACACCGTTGGTCGTTTCGCATCTCGGCATGTGCGACCTTTGTTGTAGGCTATTCTTTGATCATATTTCCTCTGCTTTCTTAAAGGGTGTAAGTAGGCTGTTTAGGTTTTTTTATTGGTAACGCCACCTCTGTATGAAAATCACTGGCTGTGCTGTGTGCAGTCTGTGGCTGCTTTGCATTGTTGTAATACTCGCCATTGTAGTGTTAGGCAGCTGGCTGTGAACAGCGCGTAGCGTTGCGCAGTTGGATGTGAGCCGCCAGCAGTGGTGGATGTGGGGAGAGAGATGGCGGAGTTGTGAAATTTTTAAAACTGGGTGTCATGAACTGCTATGTATATTATGAGCTTTCAACACTATTAAGGTAAATACATTGTTTGTTCTCTATTAAAATCTTTCATTTGCTAACTATGCCTATCAGTAGTTAGTGCCTTCAGTAGTTTGAATCTTTTATTTAGCTGGCAGTAGTGGCGCTCGCTTTATTGCAGTAGCTCGAGTAACCAAGATTTTTGTGAGGTAAGTGATTTGTGAAACGTATAGGTTAATGTTAATCAGGGCCATTCTTTTGTAGGGATTTTTGAAAGTCAGATTACGTTGCGCTAAAAACATTTTGTGTCAGTTTAAGCCCAGTCACGTGTATAATTTTTCTAAGGGGACGTTTCAAGGGTATCTAATGCCGATTCAGCTATGATTGGTGGCACTATAATTCACTAATTTTTGTAATTTAGGAAATATGATTTTTGTAACGAAAGTGCAATTCGTCAGTTTTTCCAACTACCCTGATGTAGTTTTCCTTGGTGTCCTCAAATTATTCTACATGGTGTTTCCTTACTATAGGCTACAGCCATTACCTTCCCCATTCACTTGAAATTAATACCTTATACAAGCACATTATTATTAGTGTTATGGTCGTTCATTTAATTCAGTGACATATTACTTGGTAGCATGATAATGAGTGCTGTCATTTGAAAATAATCGATCCAGTTTCAGTGTCATAAAACATCTTAGACTTACAAAAACTGCTAAATATTTTTTTATGAAAGTGATTTAAAAATATTAGTGTGTAATATGACTACGAGCTATCGAAAGTAACACTCGCTAGGACACATTTTAGATCTCGCCCACCGAGCTTTGCTGCTTTGTATCATTGCAAAACCTGTTTAAGCTCGGTTTTTTTGCAATGATTGATCTCTAAAACTGCATTTATTATGCTGAGAAAGATGAGAACCGAAAATGCAATGTTGTTTGTTATGAAGGGACAACGAGATGGTTTGAATCGGCAAACCAAACAGGACTACAATAAACACTATAGGAAATGAAGTAAACAAAATATATCCCTAATTTCTTACAGTACACGCTTAAAAATTGACATAAAATCACAACAGCATGTAAACAGCAGGTAAAAAGTACAGTGTGAGATGCAGGAACTTTTTAGGAGAGTAATTTTTCTATGAGCTTATATGATTTTTGTTTGGAAATGTGCTGCGTACAAAAACAGTAAAATTAATAGCCTTGTATGATTATACAAGCGTATTTGCGTTACTGCTTGTTGCTAGGTAGTGTAGCTTAAGGAAACCTTCTGTATGATCTACTAGTCTCCGCGAATATCTTTATTGATTATTGCCATGGTAGTTATAGTTCACCTTCATGAACACTTTATTTAAGTTACTGAAGAATGTGAAATTTATTACAGTCAGATAGTGACCTTTCATTCTCGTAGAGCTGTATGTTTTGACAGATAGGAAGCTATCGATGAAATGATCAACGTAGTAACGAAAACCAACCTTCTTCTAACAACAGGGTGCCGAATGGTGCAGATTCCAAGCCATTTTATCCTTTACTACGTGAAACATACCTACAGATGGGAAAAACAGCAATTAGTATCGGCACGGCGACACGGAATCATGAAGAAGTTATTGCACTGAGTATGGTCATGTTAGTGTCGCGAAAGGATCCTTCTTAGCAATATAGTGAAGTGTCAGAAATTCACTGTTAATTGCCGAGGTCTTGGGTCCTCCGAGAGAGCTTTCAAAGGGAAAGTACATAGTATTCCTTTTGAGATCGAAAAGTGATGTAAAAGACACACACCAGAAAAATTTTTGACATTGAGACTGAACCACTTTATTAACGCATAATTTAAAAATAGTAGGTAACATAAAAAGTGTAACATTGGATAGTCATGTGCAATGAACTGTATAGCAACAATACCTTCTTATTGCTGCGGTATATACTCAGGTTCAAATTGGGAGAATATGTAGATTATTTCTATAGTATATTCCTGACCTCTACGTTTCTTTGTTCTTTTCTTTGATCTACCCGATATCCTCTACCTAGACGTTGTAATTTCAGTGCCGGCCGGGGTAGCCGAGCGGTTCTAGGCGCTACAGACTGGAACCGCGCGACCGTAACGGTCGCAGGTTCGAATCCTGCCTCGGGCATGGGTGTGTGTGATGTCCCTAAGTTAGTTAGGTTTAAGTAGTTTAAGTTCTAGGGAACTGATGACCTCAGAAGTTAAGTCCCATAGTGCTCAGAGCCATTTGAACCATTTTGTCATTTTAGTCACGTTCAATCTTCCAGTGCTAGAGTGTGCTATATTTTGTTTTGTGAACCCTCGTTGCCACTTTTGTAAAGGACTCGTCACTACTGTTGTGAAGGCCGAGTTACAGTTGTTGTTACGATAGGCCGAGTCTGTGAATTCGTGAAACGGCTTCCGGTGCAGAACACCGCTAAGACAATTTCTCCCTGCCATTATTACGCAGCTGTGCCTCAGAGTCAGGAAACAGGATAGGAGAACGAAGGTTCTACAACTCTCCAACTAGTAACGAAGTCACACAAATGAGTTAAAAAGTTTACTTATCTTTGTGACTAGTTGAATAACGAAGTCTGCAACGCTGCTTGTGATATAACACAAAAAAGGCCCTCAATGGATAAGTATAAATAATCGTAGGTAAACTTCACAACACATAGCAAATGCAATTTACAACAACTAACTGTTCACTTCTAGGAGTACACTCAAAGATGTTCCCTGTCTAGGTCAGCCCTGGACGATGATCTATAACCAAGTGGGCGAGAGCTGCTCTTCCATTTTCCGAGTAAGCTTCTGTCCGTTGTCGTCTGGTCTTTGGCGTATTGTACTCGCCCGGCAATTGGCCGAGGCAAAGTCGATATCTTCATCCTTAGCTCCGCCTGTGGCGCTGATGGAACTCGCGCAAGTGGCGAGTTCCTATGGCACTGGCACAAGCTCTCATCTTTGCGCCTGTGGTGCTTTTGCCCTGGCTGTTCGAACGACACAGGATTTTGAATTAAAGAATTAAAGTTATGCTGATTTCTTACTGTATGTTGCATTTTATGTAACATCGGAGTTACTACCGTTTAAAACTGTTCCAATAAAAACGTGTTTCCTTCTGTTACTGAATGTCCACGTCATAGTAAATTTTTTGTTAACATAGTACTGCTGTGACAAATATTCCTAAAGGAATAACAGTAGTTATCAGTAGCTAACTCAAACGACCGAGCGAGGTGGCGCAGTGGTTAGACACTGGACTCGCATTCGGGAGGACAACGGTTCAATCCCGCGTCCGGCCATCCTGATTTAGGTTTTCCGTGATTTCCCTAAATCGCTCCAGGCAAATGCCGGGATGGTTCCTTTCAAAGGGCACGGCCGACTTCCTTCCCTGTCCTTCCCTAATCCGATGAGACCGATGACCTCGCTGTCTGGTCTCCTTCCCCAACACAACCAACCACCCAGTAGCTAACTCAAACGAGTGTAGAATGATAAGAAAACAAATGTCTAACTATTAATCTAGATAATTCATTTCGTCGTGGTGATAACGTTCTCTACAGTCTCCCTCTCTCTTTTTCGAAAAATGTTTCCAGCAACTAGCAATGTTAATGTGAAGGGTCGACATAGCACAAAAGTAACAACTAAATGTCTAGTTTATGGATAGTAGTAGTCTGATCAAAAAAGTTTACATAATTTTTTCTGTAATTAATGTTCTCACGCACTTCATTCTCTCCCTCCCTCCATTTCTCTCTCTCTGTTTCTCTCACTCTTCCTCTCTCTCTCTCTCTCTCTCTCTCTCTCTCTCTCTCTCTCTCTCTCTCTCTCACACACACACACACACACACACATACACACACAAACTCTCACACACACGCGCGCGCGCGCGCGCGACAGAGAGAGAGAGAGAGAGCGAGAGAGAGAGAGAGAGAGAGACAGGACGAGAGGGGAGACAATAGAAAAACGAAGAGCCACTTTTTGATCTTCAGCCATTTTGGAGGTTACTGGACTATCATCGCTTACAGATCTGACGTAGAAGACTAGGTCAATCGTTGAACATCGTGCATAAAATCTGATTTGTCAGCCCGGCTGCGCAGTAAAAATTACACCACCCATCATTACTGCTGGAGGAAAGAAGAAAATCACCAGGAATAAGAGGAAAACAACTCTTATTTCATTGTTAAAATGTAGGAAATTTTAATTTCACTCTTTGGAAACGTTTGACGTGTGATACATTGCATAAGTTTTTTCCGTTTGTGGTTAGTTGGTCGATTTGGGGGAAGGGACCTAACAGCGAGGTCATCGGTCCCATCGGATTAGGAAAGGATGGGGAAATAAGTCGCCCTTGCCCTTTCAAAGACACCATCCTGGCATTTGTCTGAAGTGATTTAGAGAAATCACTCGATTTGTGGAAATTCAGAAATACTAACCTAAAGATATATACAGACTGAACCAGAACACCACCGACCAACTTTCAGAGCTTCTTCAGGGGTACCTTCTGAGTATTTTAGTACAAAGGACCCGCAGACTCCAGCGGTTCGTTACAGAGTAATAATGTAATTATGACTTATTCTGCTTGTTACTGTGATCACTATTGTTTCTGAGAGAATACTTTTATAACAGTGACGATGCAGAAACTAAACCGTACAACACAAAACAGAGTGTAGTGCAACAGCCCTCAGATACAAAAATGCTGTGATGTGGTTACCGTGGGTGCAGGAACAGGGCAGCACAGCTCTGTTGTGTCGTTCTTCCATTGCATTCAGTGAACCCATACACGAGTTGCATATGAGCCAACTTTTCATCAGTAAACCTATTGCTAGTAGTGCTACGTATCACAGTTAACGCACAATGAACATTGCCGGAAAACAAAACCCTAGACAGAACCGAGCACTACCTGTTGATAATACTGCTATTTACAACAGTAAGCGCACAATTAACATTTCCGGAAAACAATACCCTAGACAGAACCGAGCACTACTGAACGCAGACGTGAGAGAAACGAGCGGGAGGCGGCATTACCGTTGCCAGCAGTAGGTAGCATGATCGAATGGAAATAATACGCACAGAGCATACAGTACACATTTCCACTGTTGGGCACTATTTTCAGTGTAATACAGGTAAAAAGGACATTGGGGCAAGAAACGAAACTAAATGCAATAATTCTGTGACGAGCAGCCGCAGCCTGTTGTTTTCTCGTACCAAAATACTTAGAAGGTACTCCTGAACAACATCTGTCAGTTTACCGGTGGAGCTTGTAATGGTACTTGAATTACGTGACCATTACGGCACCTCAACTCAACATCTCGATACCAGCAATATTCTACTATGTTTCTGTAAAGTAGTTGACATATTTCTGATAAAACATTCAGATTTGATTTCATTAATGTAGAGGTACTCTGATACATCGATATGTTTGTATTGCAATGATATTTTTCTTATGTGTATTCTTTCTTTTGTCACTATGATCTTTGACGTAATTGTAACTCTTGATTTTTGGGCGCGTAAGCGATTTATAGCTAGTTTATACTTTTTAGAGAGTGAAGTCTTGGACGTCATGTTGGAAAGACGCATATTGTAGTCAGCTTATAAAATGTGAACTTTAACAGTGAGGAAGATGTTTTCAAGTATGTTTTGTATCGTGAAGTGATGTTTTGTGTGTTACGTGGTATTGCAACAAAAGCAATAAAAAAGAAGTGCAACTTAAATTCGGAGTGCTGATTATTTTTTTACATCACCATTGTGCTAACTTTCAAAGGTTTAATCTTCAAGAATGGTTTGTGAAACACATCTATAAAACTTTTGAATATAGCAGCATAAAACCTAGGCCTCTTTGCATCCGAGCTTGGAATCGTCACCACCTAGATTTTCGACGATTGAGCCACGATTTTACAACGAGACCAGCGTGGGAAACACGAAAAGATGAGTGCCTAGTTTATTCTTTATTACATGAAATGACTTCATTAACTGTGCTCTAATGACACCTGCCACATAATAACTTTGTTGTTGCCCGAAAATGCAGTATTTAGCAGCGTGAGCAACACCACGATCATTATTAAATTTTGACCTTTGTTGTGGTAGGGTTGTTAGAAATTCTGGTTCAGGAACAATTCTTATAAAATCGATATGGTAACATTGCAATAGTATTTTGAATATATAATGAGGTGGAAAAAGTCATGGGACAATATTATGCACATATACAGATGGCTGTTGTATCATGCATACGAGACGTAAAAGGGCCGTGCATTGCCGGAGCTGTCATTTGTACGCATGCTGACAGCATGACATCTCCAGCAGCGCCTTTCCTGGGCTCGGGATAATGTCGGTTGGACCCTAGACGACTGGAAAACCGTGCTCTGGTCAGATTAGTAACGATTTCAGTTGTTAAGTGATGGTAGGGTTCGAGTGTGGCGCAGACCCCACGAAGCCATGGACTCAAGTTGTCAACAAGGCACTATGTGAGCTGGTGGTGGCTCCATAATGGTGTGGGCTGTGTTTGCGTGGAATGGACTCGGTCCAACTATACCGATCATTGACTGGAAATGCTCATGTTCGGCTACTTGGAGACTATTTACAGTCATTCGTGGACTTCATTCTTATGGATGATAATGTGCCATGTCACCGGAACTCAGTTGTTCGCAATTGGTTTGAAGAACATTCTTGATAATTCGAGGGAATGATTTGGGCACTCAAACTGCCCCACCATGAATCTCATCGAACATTTATGGGACATAATCGAGAAGTCAAGTTGTGTACAATACCCTGCACTGCTAGCACTTTCGCAGTTATGGACGGCTATAGAGGTAGCATGGCTGGGTATTTCTGTAGCGGACTTCCAACATCTTGCCCACGCCACGTCGAGCTGCTGCACTACGCCGGGCAACGGGAGGGCAGACACAATATAAGGATTAATCCCATGGCTTCTGTCACCTCAGTATAAGTAAGCTGTGTAACGCTGACGGTAAGACCTACTATTGTGAGCTAATTTGTCAGGGCAGCGAGCTGAAGATTTTGTTCCTTCGGACAGCACTTAAACACCGGATTTCTAGTGTAAAATTCTCGGACGCTTAGCTACTATTCTTAGAGTTACTGGACTCGAATTCTCGAGGGGTTGGGTTGGGTTGTTGAGGGGGAGGAGACCAGGCAGTGAGGTTCAAAAATGGTTCAAATGGCTCTGAGCACTATGCGACTTAACTTCTGAGGTCATCAGTCGCCTAGAACTTAGAACTAATTAAATCTAACTAACCTAAGGACATCACACATATCCATGCCCGAGGCAGGATTCGAACCTGCGACCGTAGCGGTCGCTCGGTTCCAGACTGTAGCGCCTAGAACCGCACGGCCACTCCGGCCGGCCCATAGAGGTCATCGGGTTCATCGGATTGGGGAAGGACGGGGAAGGAAGTCGGCCGTGCCCTTTCAAAGGAAACATCCCAGCATTTGCCTGAAGCAATTTAGGAAAATCACGGAAAACCTAAATCAGGACGGCCGGACGCGGGATTGAATCGTCGTCCTCCCGAATGCAAGCCCAGTGTGCTAACGACTGCACCACCAAGCTCGGTTAATTCTCGAGGAATAAATTTCAAATTCGCGACTGATCATCCTCATTTAGACTTTCCGCTGTATCCCTCTATCAACCAATTGCGAATGCTGTGATGATATTCTTGTAAAGACCACTGCCGATTTCCTGCCTCAATTTTGAATTTCGACACTACTGATGTTGTGGAGTGGACATTAGACCGTAATCTCCATTTCTCCATTTACTTAGAAATGAATGGAAAAGTTAATAACACAATAGGTATCAATTCAAGAGTCAAGAATATGCTCCCGTCAGTAAACGACTTCCATATGTTTCTCTAACATTACATGTTTTGTTCTAAAAAGTCTTAATTTGCCTTTCATATCTTTCAGTCCAATAACTAATAAGATCAAATCAACACTTATCCAGTGAAAAGATTAATAGCTGCTGTGAAGTCACTTTCTGGGAAACTGTTACTATCTCCTGCAATTATCAAGATACAGTCTCGATAAGTTACGTTTCAGTCATCCGGCTGAGTTTTTGTCCTCCCCGCTGCCACGGACCAAGCGTCTCCGGGAAGAAAGAGAAACAAACATATGTCGTAATGATAGAAATACCAGTATTTAAAAGCTCAACAGGCTCAATAAAGGCAGTGACGTAAAATGACACCTAAACTAATTATTAACTAGCACTGTTTTTAATACCCTAGCGAAAACCAAGGTAAATAGTTTACTCATGTGCTGGTTACAGTATTTCTTTCAATGACACTGCATTTTCTACGATGACAACTTTCTCACTGATTCTAGCAGTCAGATTTTTCTGTTCGGAAAAAGGAAGCTGGACACCAGCATACCTCCAGACTAATCGAGTGATTGCTTTGGACTATCTAGTATCCACAGTAATGTGATGTTTGAAAAATGATTGCATTCCTGGAGGTATGTTTCCGGAAGGAGGTTCAAAGAACATTTTTCAAGTCGCCATTTTTAAGCGGGCTTAGAGGCTCAAAATATGAAAGGGAAAAGAACTGCACGTGATCTTGTGGAAGAGACTACCTAAGCGTTCACCTGAAGTCTTTCAAGGTAATTACGGGTAATTAAACACGGTAGCCCGAGCAAGTATAGCGTCGATATCGTTTAGAAATTCATATTCATTCTGGACAAGCGAACCGTAGTAATCCATGAGAAATCAGTTTTGAGCCTCATTACGTAAACAACAAAGAATGTAATTACAACAGATGACTTGATTGAGGGTGAAGTGTCGGACATATTGTTTCACAATAAAAGAACTGCTGTAAATTGAAACACAGACAATTAGGTGTACTGAATATAAATCTTTTCAATTAAGATGTCCTTATGACCCCACGCCGGGAATTTATAGAGTTTCTCTCATTTTGTTTGTCCTGCGCTCACTAACACAGGTATCACTTTATAAGAATTGGTCCTAGGCTTCATGTATGCCATTCCTTTGAATTATTTTATTTTAATTAGAACGAAGCATAAAACCTGCAGTGTGCCCGTATATTGTGTCAAATATGTTGTTTATACATCATAAATCTAGGTATTTCTTAGACAAAAATGGGAAACGAAAGAGTTTTCGTATTAAAGTCTCCATAAATAACGGTGGAGCTGCTCGGCATCATTTGGATGATGAAGTGACTCACCTCCCTATCTCGTAAGCTATCACTGCGCATGTTGCGATGTACAGAAAATTGTCCAACAGACCCCCGAATGAATAATAATGATAATGTGAATAAAATTAATAAGGAAATTCATATTACTGTGCTCCTATCCGTGATTGTACCGGAATGTCAGAAGTAGCAAATAGTTTTATGCTTTTAAAAGCAGACATTAAATTATAATTTTTCTCCACAAGATGTACGATGCTTTGAAAGCTGTACAGCATGTCAGTATCACTCGCCAGGTCCGCGCTTCTGCCCCTACAAACCATTTAGTGGCGTCTAGTCGCTGTGCTATCATCTATCCTTGCCATTCGGAAAAGTATTCGCAGTTGCGAATATCAACCACCTTCGGCTGTTTATTAGATTGCCTACAATAAAAATCCGTGCGCGACTGGTACTCGAACCCAGATCTCCCGCTTTGCGGGAGTGGTGGCCTTAACCGTTTCGGCCATCTGTGCACGAGTCATTGCCAAACAAAAACTTCCATACGTCGTCGTCCTTGAGTCGCAACCTGATTTCATACTTTACATATATCCCCATCCAGGAAGAACACAGTCTTGAAGTACCTTAAATGTATTCGCAACGGCGAATATGGACAAACATCAGCTATAGAATGGAATAAGACAATGTAAATTTGTGCCTGACCGGGACTCGAAACCGGATTTCCCGCTTATTGCGAGCGGTCGCATTACCATGTGGCTGTCTCTACACGACTGACGGGCAGACTCAAACTTCCAGATGTCGTCAACTCTTTATCTACCACCTGTGCTCGTACGTCCATTATGTATATTTCCATACAGGTGAGACATTCTACTTGAAATTCGCTTGCCCTGTGTCGGCGGATAAATGAGGTATTGCAGTGCCCGTGTTATTCTGAATTACGATGCCAAGTTCCTGCGTTGTAATTCAGAATAACAAAGGCACTGCAATATCGTATTTATTAAGAGTCGAGGGGCTGGTATTGGCGAATAAATACGAAATGTATGCTGAAATGTTGCTTCGGGCGTTGCATTGCATTCTACATCTACATCTACATCCATACTCCGCAAGCCACCTGACGGTGTGTGGCGGAGGGTACTCTGAGTAGCTCTATCGGTTCTCCCTTCTATTCCAGTCTCGTATTGTTCGTGGAAAGAAGGATTGTCGGTATGTTTCTGTGTGAGCTATAATCTCTCTGATTTTATCCTCATGGTCTCTTCGCGAGATATACGTAGGAGGGAGCAATATACTGCTTCACTCTACGGTGAAGGTATGTTCTCGAAACTTCAACAAAAGCCCGTACCGAGCTACTGAGCGACTCTCCTGCAGAGTCTTCCACTGGAGTTTATCTATCATCTCCGTAACGCTTTCGCGATTACTAAATGATCCTGCAACGAAGCGCGCTGCTCTCCGTTGGATCTTCTCTATCTCTTCTATCAACCCTATCTGATACGGATCCCACACTGCTGAGCAGTATTCAAGCAGTGGGCGAACAAGCGTACTGTAACCTACTTCCTTTGTTTTCGGATTGCATTTCCTTAGGATTCTTCCAATGAATCTCAGTCTGGCATCTGCTTTACCGACAACCAACTTTATATGATCATTCCATTTTAAATCACTCCTAATGCATACTCCCAGATAATTTATGGAATTAACTGCTTCCTGTTGCTGACCTGCTATTTTGTAGCTAAATGATAAGGGAACTATCTTTCTATGTATTCGCAGCACATTACACTTGTCTACATTGAGATTCAATTGCCATTCCCTGCACCACGCGTCAATTCGCTGCAGATCCTCCTGCATTTCAGTACAATTTTCCATTGTTACAACATCTCGATACACCACAGCATCATCTGCAAAAAGCCTCAGTGGACTTCCGATGTCATCCACAAGGTCATTTATGTATATTGTGAATAGCAACGGTCCTATGACACTCCACTGCGGCACGCCTGAAATCACTCTTACTTCGGAAGACTTCTCTCCATTGAGAATGACATGCTGCGTTCTGTTATCTAGTAACTCTTCAATCCAATCACACAATTGCATTGCTTTCGGATGTGGTATGGAGGGCCACGTGGTCAGGTCACAGTACCCCCTGCCGTTTTGCCGACTTTCCAGACCGAGGAGCTGCTCAAATGGCTCTGAGCACTATGGGACTTAAAATCTGTGGTCATCAGTCCCCTAGAACTTAGAACTACTTAAACCTAACTAACCTAAGGACATCACACACATCCATGCTCGAGGCAGGATTCGAACCTGCGACCGTAGCAGTCGCGCGGTTCCGGACTGAGCGCCTAGAACCGCTAGACCACCGCGGCCGGCGAGGAGCGGCTGTTTCTCACTGAAGCAGCTCCTCAGTTGGCATCACGAGGCTTAGACCACCCCTGACCAGTCATCCCATCAAGGAAAAATCCTTGTCAGTACCCAGAAGTGAAGCCGGCTCAGCACTCGGCTGCGGGAGTGGACTCGTGTTCACTTACTCTGGAAAATATGATAATTTCTGGCCAAGCTATTTGCACGAAAAATGGATGAGAAAAGAAAGTAGGGTTGTGACTCGCCGCTTGTAATACAGTAAGTGATTTGATTCCGCACCTCGCCCGTTGTCGATAGCGCTGAGCGGTCGTGGTGTAAAAACAACGACGCTGTACTGTTGTACATATAAGTAATTTTTTCCATCTGATTTTTCGATAAACTTGTGTAATTGATGTTCTGATTTCAATTTTTTTGTTTCACTCCATTGTGTTAGGAAAACTGAAAATAAGTTTCAAGGTGAATATTAATGTTGATGTCAAATGTCAAGTAATATTGTAATAGAATTGAAATGTAACAAATGTTGAGACTGTTGTAAGATGTTTAAAATTGTAACTGTGCGTCTGGTCCATACGTAGACAATGTGTTATGATATGTAGAATGCAAAACCTCGGGTGAATACCCGGTCTGACAGTGAGCGGTAAAAGGTGGATGGCAGGCGAGCGCGGGAAAATGCGCGCGGGCACTGCACGGCACAACGGGCACAGTTGTAGTTGGAGTTTGGCATTGGTTTGAGCAACACCTTCTGGAGCGAGGAGGCTGTCCTGGAAGACATAGCTTCACTGAGCCTCGGGTATGCTGTTCCAACGCCCACACAGCATGGTAAAATTCCATAGGCACTAAATGGAAAAGTATTGCGACGCTAAGAAGAATTAAAGTGCCGATACATCAAGGGCCATAGCTGTGGTTATATGTATGCTCTGTGCCTCGCCATCTCGCCGGCCGCCAACCGCCGCATCGATACTAGCAGGTTGAAACTTTTAGTACTGCATTCGTGTGGATCAGAGAGTGAACTGTGTTTGTTTGGTGCAATAATAACCTAAATTTTACCAGAACTTTCCCATCATTTAATTATCCTCTCAACTAACCTAGACGGAGTCCTTTCCAAATGTTGTGTAATCCGAGTGTCCCGAAATGAAAAATAAATTTGTGTTAATAATAATTATTTGCAGAACTAGCTATGTTAGAATGGTGTTTAAAGAAATGTTTTGTTAAAGAACCAGTAAATGAATAACGAAGGTCTAACGAAGTTGAAAGATAACTTTAGTATTGATATAGTAATGAAGTTTATTATTTCGATACAGATTTAAAGGCATTTAAATGAGCACTAAGTAAGATGAAAAGAGTAGTAACTTATATACTGGAAATCTTGAACGCATAATAAAGTCGGTAATCAATTTTTTAAATACAGCTATCATAGCAGTTTCAGGGTCCCCCCTTATTCATTTGAATTCTGAAGTGTTCTAAATTGGTTTGACCAACAAAAGTTAAAGTCAATATAAAAGTCAAAATTTATCAGTGTTTTATCTTTATCAAAATTGACATTTTGTGTGTGGCACGAAAGTGCAATTTCTAGGGTAACCTATGCCCGATTTTAATCAGATTATTAGACAGTATAAAGTTTTGTAGTATACATTATAGTGTAGTGTTATGTATTCATCCATATCAGTACAGAACGTGAAACTATCAGTTCAATAGATTTTCTGGTTTTAAAATTCGACAGTATTATGCAGTGTTACAACTTGTCGTTTTGCATGAATATATACCAACTTGTATAGGGAAGAAACTCAGTTAATGCCTAATTAGGCTGGCGATCGTATTATTATCTAATTTGTAGCATCTTCTGGGTTGCTTTTGATCCATCCTGACGTGTAATTGCATTTCGAACTTACTTGACGGATCATTGTTATTACAGAGTGGATGTAAGTCTGATTTGCCACCATTCAGGTACACACGGTCGATAACTATACGAAAATCCTTTCTCATAAGGTGAATCCCGCTCACTTACCACAGCACAGACCTTAACGAGTACTGTGTCAGGGATTACAGTGGAAACAAATTTTTTTTCAGCAACAGACGTATATATCTTGCAATATCGGATTAAAAACGAAAGTTTTAACGTATGTACACTGGTTCTCCGACAGAAAGCGTCAAGTTTGAGGTTTATTAAAAAAAATTTTACAACTTTTAAGTGTGTTACTAACTGTAAATAATACTTCCTACGTGTCCTGAAAGCGGACACAACTTTAAAGCCAGAAGCACTGCATTAAACAAAACACGGGTAAATTCTCACAATAAAGTGAACACAGGAACCAGCCACAATTGAGGAATTTTCCTAAAGAAGGGTCCATAGCTCTACGTGCCCTTTTTCGGGAATTTTTTTAAAATTAATTGGCGGGTTATGTAGAATATTGTACCAAAGTTTTGTTTCATTACCACAATGTTACAGGTCAGGGCACCGTATCCTCGATGCGTGTGTGCGGCACTTCTCAATCAATTTAATGTAGCGAGTGCCTATGTGCAGGTCATTATTCTTGGAGCATCGGCAATTTGTGTCGTGTTTACATTACGGAGAAACCTGACGAAATTGTGTGAGAGTAAATAGTAGTAATGAGTGGGAAACGGTGACAGTCTTATGACGACTGCGCAATATGTACCTTTCTGAGGGTTCCCTTATCATAGGTATTATTAAGAATAATATTAGTGTTATGTTTTAACGTGCCCTGACAGTTAAAATAACATTTGAAGAAAGAAATGTTTGTTCATGATAATCTACTGACACTGATTTATGGGAAAAGTGCCTATAACTGTTTATCAAAAATATTATTTTTCACACTAAAAACGTAGGTAAAAATATCTAGTGTTATGGAAAGATTTACTTAGCAGTAGTGCACATGCTATTAAGATATAATTGAATATTAGAATCAGATTGTTATTCAAATATATTAAAAGCAAGTATTTAAGCTGTCCTATTTGAAATAACCATTTCGTCCTGTGAGCCTTTCTTCCTGAGGATGTCTCAATTACTAAAGCTATTTATTATGGATTAATAGCGCCGTTATCTGTATCGAAACTTCACGTACAGCCTGAGACGGCTGCTCACATTTGAAATCACAGTCATCTGAGAATGAATCAGTAGGTTCGAAAACGGTGACGGCGCTATTCATCCCTAATAAATATCATTATTAACAGCGGCTAGTTGCGCTTTTCGCTTTATTATAATAATTAATCCATATTCTCACACAGTCAGGATCTTACAATGTCAGTTTTCTGCGAAAAAGCACTAAACAAAATATTTCCATCTGACTAGTAGCGGGCAATTTTTTGTAATCTGCAATAAGAGAATTTCCACAACGACAAGTACCAGCGTTGAACGAGAAAAATATTGACTCTCCGAACCAGAACTGCAATTGTAGAGTTGGAGAGAGTTCTCTTGCCGCGTTATTTATTTGCAGCGGAGACCGAGATTTTCCTCACACAGCGGTTTGTCGGAAACCTTTTGATTACGGGTGGCCACCAACTGATTACTGAGCGTGACAGACGTAGTTTGTGGATCCTGTATCCGTAAAACTGAGCCTATTACAGTTCCTAAACGAAACTGAGGAAACGACGGTTAACATAGGTTTTTACTGCGGCCACTGCCGTTAATTAGGAAAGTTTTTAATAAGCAGCGGTAATGGCATCCCCCTGCAAAACACTGTACTTACACGTCACGCAACAGCGATTTCCAGTACCCACTTTTGTGCATTTCTTAATATGTAATTCCATATACTCCATCCTACGGTCAAATGCTTCGTTAAATTGCTTAGCTGTGGGTATTAATCTGCTGCTGGACGTAAGCACACAACCTGTAAGGCGAGCAATTTATTCCAGTTTTTACGTTTTAACTTCTAGATTACAGTTCGTGCCGACCTTTGCGGAGCTCGGTAATTAACCCCCGGGGAATCTGAACGTGAGAACAGTTGCCCGAGCTAAATAACGTCGAATTCTGAAGCCGCAACGCTGATATTTCCCTAATTTCCAAGACTGTGGGGGAGGGTGCGTGGTGTGAGGAACGGAGTGAGGAAGGAAAAAAAAAATAATTTTTTTTCCACCAGAAGATAGCTGGCTGAAGCGGGGGCGTGCATCCTGGTAGCCGCTGCACGTCTCCCGATTGGCTAACTTGGAGAAAATAACCAAAATTAACGCGCGGAGAGGCTGGCCGCTTCCATTGGCAGGAGAGCACGCATTAAATGCTCGCGTTGCCCCCTCCGCGCCAGCGCTACCGGTTTTTGTGATCGCTCCCTCCTAATTACAGCGCGGTGATGGCTGCCGGCAGACTCTATAATTAAATGCGGCGCCTGAGCGCCCGCTCCTTCCCCCCCACAACAATCGTGCAATTACCTTAAGTGAGCGGCCAGATTTATCTAAAGTAATTCTGTGATTTACAGCGCGCGCACGCTTTTGATAGCGCCGGCCGCCGCCACACGCGTAGCTGCTTTTCGCGATCGCATTCCGCCTGAGCCGCAATTACCGGTAGCTGATAACGCTCGTGACTTCGGCAGCAGATTGCAAGTGTGTTTCGGATACGCACTAAAACCTTAAATGGTGATACTGGGGTTCATAATCAAACCGCCAGCTCCTGACGTGACCTTAAGGTGGTTGTACGACTGGCGGTCAATAACTAGTGCAACATTTTTCTTTCTGAAAGCAGGATGCTTTTAGTCAGGGTTCAAATACACCATACACCACTGGCTACAAAAATCTGTTTTTCAACAATATCTCCGTTAAACGTGACGGCCTAACGCTCCCATCATCCACATTCTGCTTCCCGTGGAGTGCATCCATCACTTGGCCAAACAGATGGAAGTCGGGAGGTGCGAGATCCGGTCTGTAGGGTGGATGAGAAAAACGGGCCAATGAACTTTCGTGAGCGCCTCTCGGGCGCATAGACTTGTGTGAAGCCTTCAATTGTCATGGAGAAAGAGAACTTCGTTTTCCTTTTAGTGGCGACGAAATGGTTCAAATGGCTCTGAGCACTATGTGTCTTAACTTCTGAGGTCATCAGTCCCCTAGAACTTAGAACTACTTAAACCTAACTAACCTAAGGACATCACACACACCCATGCCCGAGGCAGGATTCGAACCTGCGACCTTAGCAGTGCGTGGTTCCGGACTGAAGCGCCTAGAACTGCTCGACCACAGCGGCCGGCGCCGTTTTGTTTCCAGTTGGCAGTTATGAACCAACGTTTCATCTCCTGTGACGACGTTAAAATAATAATAATAATTGTCACGGTCAGCTTCCTAAAGCGCAAGCATTTCCGCACAGCTGTTCCTTCGTTTCTCTTTACAGTCTTCCGTTAGGCGACAAGGAAACCAGAGGGCATACACCTTTGAGTTCGCCAACTGGTGGACGAGTGTGTATGCACTAAGAATAGAGATGTCCAGTTATACAGCGAGGTTTTTCATTTTGATCCGTAGATCACCTCGAATGAGAGTGTCCGCACGTCCTAACGTTGTAGGAGTCACAGCTATGTGCGGCAGGCCGGTTCGCAGGGAATCGGACAAGTTAGGGCGACCATACTGCGGTGATGACAAATGCCTCGCCCAACGACTCATCGTGCTTTTTTTCACTGCCAGGTCTCCGTATTCATTCTGCATGCGCCTATGAATATATATATACGATGCCTTGGGTTTCCGCCAAAACGAACTCAAAGACAGCTCAAAAATATTCAAATGTGTGTGAAATCTTATGGGACTTAGCTGCTAAGGTCATCAGTTCCTAAGCTTGCACACTACTTAACCTGAATTATCCTAAGGACAAACACACACACACACCCATTCCCGAGGGAGGACTCGAACCTCCGCCGGGACCAGCAACACAGCTCTCTGCTTGGAACGTACCTCCAATACAAATGTCAATTTGAAGGTTACGTATAGCGCCGTTTCATATCAGAACTTAATGAAACGATAAGAACTGAAGTGGGAATATTCCAGTATGTCCCATAAAAATTCCACACTTTTCCAACCTAAACTGAACGAGAAAAAATGTATCTCATCACTCATTGAACGTTCCTCGTAGCAACAATGTTTATCGAAGCACAAATGAAAATGAAAACAAGAAGAAATATCCTGATGTTCAGCAGTGTTGATAAATTGGGAGTAATGTTACATCTCAGGGATAAACTTGGAACACATAGCTCTGGGTAGAAGCATGTAGATGATCTGTGGCTGAAGTTCGCAAGAATAGTTGCTCAAGCGCTGGCTACGTATGTACACTCGACAGCAAAAAAAGTGGGTCACGCCTGAATTCCACCATGTAGGCTGCACCTAAATGTATGCAACCAACACAGCATATCTGTGTTGCACATCATCACAACCCTCCACAGTACAGTCGTTGTAAGATACACAATGGGTACCACTAGAGACTACTAGAGAACACCGGTCTTCATGACAGTCCATCCAGATGTAAAGTAACACCACGATAGTACAGAAGAGATAAGACAGTCCTTAACGTTTGTAAACTAAACTTAATTACAATAAATGACATTTCACCGTTATGGGACAAGTAATTTTGTCACATAAATCGTTCAGTAATCCTTACGCACAATTAAATATTTGAGACAGTATATGGATTTATGAAGTTGTATGGCAATTGGAAACAAGTTCTTTGCTATCTAAAAGGTTTACCCAACACATGCTGAACGTCGTTCAACGTTCAACGGGGAGTGGTTTCGCATCAACTGTATGTAATACTAAGCAGTTAAAAGAAAACGTAATTGACGGCGGCAAGCAATCTATGGAAATCCCAACATTAACAGCGAATCACAAGTAATATCATTGTTCACATTACTCATCAACAGTTACTTGTAGACACAGTTGTACTTTAAATGACATGACCAACGTCTTCGTTCTGGATACGGATGCAAACCCATAACGTAAAGCCATTGTTAACTAAGCTGGCCGAGGTGGCCGAGCGGCTCTAGGCGCTTCAGTCCGGAACCGCGCGACTACTACGGTCGCAGGTTCGAATCCTGCCTCGGGCATGGATGTGTGTGATGTCCTTAGGTTTAAGTAGTTCTAAGTTCTAGGGGACTGATGACCTTAGATGTTGAGTCCCATAGTGCTCAGAGCCATTGTTAACCAAGCAAAGCTTTGTGCCTTATCGAGAATCGATCACTAGGCAGAAAGAGACGTCAAATATTACCGTTTGCACCAGTATCAGTTGTCAATTCTCAACTTGAACGTAAATGACGATAATGTTTGTACGAAACCAGGAACCCAAACAGGACAATTACCTTCTTGGTAATTAACCTCAAAGAACATTGTATATTGTTGCATTGTCAAGGAACAAAGGATGCACATGTTTAAAATTGAAATACCATCATGTAAAGCTGGTGACAAGGGTGCGAACCCAGCACCTAATCAGATTGTTGAATAAGTACGTAAAATCAGAATGTAGATATCACTGTTTGTCACCAGTAGTGAGGTTGGAAACTTAAATGACGAGCCGGCCGGTGTGGCCGTGCGGTTCTAGGCGCTACAATTTGGAACCGCGTGACCGCTACGGTCGCAGGTTCGAATCCTGCCTCGGGCATGGATGTGTGTGATGTCCTTAGGTTAGTTAGATTTAAGTAGTTCTAAGTTCTAGGGGACTGATGACCATAGATGTCAAGTCCCATAGTGCTCAGAGCCATTTGAACCATTTTTTTTTTTTTAAATGACGACTGAAGTTGTATTGCCTGACCGGAATTCGAACCCGGCGCCTACCGCCATCGTTGTCTAACCAGGAACAGACGAGAAATGTCCAATGTTGGTCCACCATTAGCGAGATGTGCGCACGTTTAATTAGAAATAAGGTGACGAAAACGTCTATTCTGGCAGAGTCGAACGCCGCACACATGGTTATGGTGACACGTTGATAATCAAATTCTTATTCAGTAGTAGCTAGGAGTAGCATGTTTAGTTGTAAATCTTAAGGCCTTTCTCATCCCTAGTAACGTGTTGCCTAATATCTGCGATATCATGGTGTTAATTTACAAGTGGATTGACTGCCGTACAAAGCAATGTTCTCTAGAAGTCGTGTATCATTGAGATGTAAATGAAGTACCTCAGCAGAAAGTAATCCCCGTCGTGCAGCGCATATTGTTTCAGAGACACAGAGTACATGTTATAAGTGCACAAAACGTGTATTATATACTACGTATATACTATTATTTGGAGAAGCTGCCGCCAAACCTGTTTACTTTTACATTCCGCTTAGTTGTCGTGGTTGAATACACGTTTCTTAAGGATACATCTAATGCAGAGCGCTTACAAGAAAGAATAATTTCCTGCGTCATGCTATTGCTAGCTAGGTGAAATATTTTGTGGTAGCTATGTTTAAAATGAATGTATTTTTGAACGTATTGTTCGTCAAATATTTGAATGAATCGCCAACTGTAGGTGTGCCTGCACACGTTATAGCATAATAGCTGTAGCTGCGTTAGTTTATACTACAGACTTGGGTAGGTTAGCTGTAACTTTTAATCCTTCAATGGGTGATCGTGGCCTTGCGGCCCGGGTCTGTACTAGCCGCGGCTCGCGAGCTAAGGGCCAGCCAGGCTGGCCGAGGCGAGGCGGAATTGAGCGAGCTGGCGGTGGCGTCGGTGGGCCAACAGCCCAGGACGAGTCAGCACTGCTGCGCCGCATGCCTCTGCCTCTGCCGCTCCGTTTGACGTAAATATGTTTACCTCCTCTCCTGGCAGCAGTATAAGAGCGGCAAGCAGAAATACACATCAAGCTGTCTGCCGTAATGACTCACTGGGAGAGGTCTATTCGAGATAGAGTCGTCGCTCTCATTGAAGAAGGAGGCTGTTCCACCAGAGAAGCTGGCAGACGGTATGGCGTACCACATACCACAGCAACGAGATGGTGGAGGATCTGCCTTGAAAGAGGCACCACCAATAGGGCTCCTGGCTCAGGCAGGAAGAGAGTGAGCTCACAGCAGGAAGACAGGGACCTAGTGTCTAGGAGCAGAGAAAAATCCCTTTCTAAACACGAAGCAGTTGCGGCGGAAGACCAACTTCCCCGGCTCTAGTGACACGATTCGCCGAAGGCTGAGGGACGCTGGACTGCGTGTACGACGATCCGCCGTGAAACAAGAGCTCAGCGAAGACAACGTTTTATACCTGCTAGCATTTGCGGAGCTCCATCTGAGGGCGTCGTGGGACAACGTCATTTTCACTGATGAGAAGGTGTTTTCTACCAGTAACGACGGTCCACGAATCGTTTACAGGCCGCAAGGGACTCGCCATTGAAGCGAATATGTAACCACGACGAGAAGAAGTGGCCGGCTATCTGTTACCTGCTGGGGTTGGATTTCTGCGAGAGGGGCGGGAATTCTTCACAGGATAGAAGGAACTCTGGACAGCGCGCAGTATGCCCACATATTGGAAAATGTGATGCTTCCGTCATTACGAATGCTCTACGCAGAAGGGGACGTCACGTTGCAAGAGGACCATTCTCTTATTCACAAGTCTGCATTTGTTCAGTAGCGGCTCTCCACGATTGGTGTCAACGTCATGGACTGGCCGCCAGGGGCGGCTGATATGAACCCCATGGAAAACATGTGGGCTGAGGTCGCCAGAACATTAACAGAGAACTGGCCACGAACCAACCAACTACTGTGGACGCTCTTTGGGACTGCGTCCTGGAAGCCTGGGAGGAAGTTGCTTCTTCAGGCTGTTATGTCCGACGACTTATATATTCTATGCCAAGACGCATGATAGAAGTACAAAATAATGAAGGATTCTGGATAAAATATTAGAGGCCTTAAAATGTTTTGTTTTGTCTTCTTTTTCGTCATTTTTTCTCTTTGGGAGCTAGTAGAAGATCGCGTGGCAACAAAAAAGACACAATATGGGTTAGTTTTCCTTTGAGTTGCCTTTTTAATTCAAGTGAGTTTATTTTGAATATACAGTTTGTTAAATATTCTGTTTTGATTTCATTTATACCCTGTCTAGATACTTACAAACTAATCAGCGTAGATGGACTTTGTCACAGTAGTTTTTGTTATTTCAAATACATCTCTCTCTTCCCCTCCATCCATGAATACACGCTCCGTCCTCCACACAATACGCAAACGATTTCATATTATGTTTACTCGTTGTTAATATCTCCTCTATTCTCTCTCACACACTCTCTCTCTAACACTATCGCCGCAAGTGCCCTTCTATTCCATTCCCCCAAAACTTTATAAACAAATCTAGCGGTTTCTATTGACGCCACATTTTCTCTTTTAACTGCTGCTGTCTTTACTCTCCATCATTCCTCTCAACACCTATGAAACCGTATTCTTTGATCTCCCCTTCCCTATAACCCATTCTTCGTTCTGCAAACAGTCCTTCCTTATCTCTCGGTCCTAAGATAAAACGAACTGTGGCACACATCTAAGTAAGCACTACTTTGCAAGCACTTCACGCTTATATTTAGCACTTCTGCACTTCTATCCATTCACAGATCCCGCCCTCCTTCCTGTTACCGGTCCCTTGACATCTGCGGCTACATCTAAATGAATACTCTGCAATTCATAATTATGTGCCGTCCGGGGTGGCCGAGCGGTTCTAGGCGCTACAGTCTGGAACCGCGCGACAGCTACGGTCGCAGGTTCGGATCCTGCCTCGGGCATGGATGTGTGTGATGTCCTTAGGTTAGTTAGGTTTAAGTAGTTCTAAGTTCTAGGGGACTGATGACCTCAGAAGTTAACTCCCATAGTGCTCCGAGCCATTTGAACCATTTGAGCCATGATTATGTGTTTGGCAGGGGGTTCTGTGGTCTGGTGGATTAATCTTGTATTGATGTGTAAAACGTGTAGGTTCACATCTCAAGTCAGACCTTGATTTTTAACACACACAAGTAACTCTCCTTCACCCCTAGTAACGCGAAGTGCAGAACGCCAGTAAGCTCCGTTGTTTAATATCCGCAATAAAGATAACATCTCTTTGCTGCCGACTGGGGCAGAGCGGCATTCGTTTGAGCTGTGACAGATGGAGAAACCCCGGAAGGCAGAGACTCTGTCACCAGCAAGCTGTCGTAAACTAGAAAACGTATTTCATTTAATGAACCAATGGCCATGTAAGTTCACAAGGCTCTTACTTTATTTGAAACTGAGACGTTGAAAATTGTGGTGCTGGACTGGGATTCGAACTCGATTTCACTGTGTTCCCCAAGATTGCAAACTCTTCTAGGCCTCCTCGAAAGGCACGTATCTGGTTCGAATCCTGATCAGCACAAAATATTCATTATTTCATTTCAAGCCCTAGCATGTGCACTCCGAACTACTAGTGAAAAATAGTTGCATTTTCAACGTCTCTTCGTGCGTTGTCAGCTGTAACGTGTTCGTTTCAACTCACAGCCACATGATGAGCTTTTTATCACAACATTACAAGATCAAACGTTTCCTTACAACTTTTCAAGTTCAAACGTTCCTCTCCATCCTATTAGCGAAAACGGATTAGGGTTTGACGTTGTGTTCGTTGTGATCAACAACGACGATATGTTGTGGATTCAACTTCTAGCCTGCACAAGTATTTTCCATCACATCATTGAAAGTACAAATATGCCACTCCTAGCTATTATTGGAAAAGAATTTGATAGTTAAAGTGTCTTCATGACCACGTGCGCGGGGTTTGAACTCCATTCAGCACAGAACTTTTCGTCGCCTGATGTCTAACTTAACATGCGCACATCTCGCTACTGATGAACCAACAATAGCTATTTATCGTCTGTTAATGGCTAGAAAACGACGGCGCTAGATGCTGGGTTCGAATCCCAGTCAGGCAAAAACAATTCTATCGTCATTTAAGGTTCCAACATCTCGCTATTGGTGAAAACATTCGATATTTAACTTCTGATTTTACGTACTTCGTTAACAATCCGATTGGGTGCTGGGTTCGCATCCCTGTCACAAGCTTTACATGATGTCATTTCAGTTTTAAACATGAACATACCTTGTTCCTTGTGAATGACACCATATTAAACGTCGTTGGGGGTAGTTCTCAGGAAGGTAACCGTTATGACAGGATTCCCAGTTCAGTACAAACATTTTCGTCATTTATTTTCAGGATCAGAACTGATAACTGATACTGGTGCAAACGTCTATACTTCACGTCTCTTTATGCCTAGTGATCTGGTCTCAATAAGGCACAAACAAAGCTTAGCTTAGTTAGCAATTGGTATAGGTGCTGGGTTTGAATCCAGGTCCAGAACGACGACGTTGGTCATGTTATTTAAAGTTCAAATTTGTGTACATGTAGCTGTTGATGTGTTACGTGAACAATGATATTACTGGTGATTCGCTGTTAATGTTGATATTTCCGTAGAGTGCTTGTTGCCGTTAATCGCGTTTTTTTACTGGTTCGTCCAATAACCAGTTTCCGGAGCCACGCGCCGTTGAGCGACGTTCAGCACGTGGATGGAAAACCTTTTCGAGAGCAAAATACTTTTTTCTAATTGCCGTACAGCTTTTTAACTCCATATATTGTCTCAAGTATTTAATTTTGACTAAGGATTACTGTACGATATATGTAACATAATCCGTTTTCTCAGAACTTTTGGAATGTCACTTGTTGTAATTAAGGTTAGTTTATGAGTGTTATGGGGTGTCTCATCGCTAAGACCATGTTTTATAATATGTTTTGTATGACGATATTAGTTTACGCTTAGACTCACTGCCATAAAGACCTTCGGTCTCTAGTAGTCTCTTGCGGTACCCAGTGTGTGTAGTCAAACGACTGTACCCCACGGGGTTTTGGTGTTTAGAGGGCCTGCAACGCAGCTACGTTATGTTGATTGTATTCGGCCGTGACCTACTTTTTTTGCTGTCAAGTGTACATACTTCTAGACATGTTAACGACATTCCAAGGATGTGGGTTGCAGTAGGTACTGGGAGATGAAGAAGCTTGCACAGGATAGAGTAGCATGGAGAGCTGCATCAAACCAGTCTCAGGACTGAAGACCACAACAACAACAACAACGACATTCCATAAAATACTACAGTATTTTTATAGTATGCAAGTAATGTCGGACCTTGACATATTCTGTCATTTATGTACTGAAGCGGCATGCGTTTTTAAATACAGAGATACGTAAACAGGCAGAATACGGCGCTGCGGTCGGCAAGGCCTATATAAGACGACAAGTGTCTGACGCAGTGCCAGGTTATCAAGATTTAAGTGAGTTTCAACGTGGTGTTACAGTCGGGGCACCAGCGGTGGGACACAGCATCTCCGAGTTGGTGATGAAGTGGAGATTTTCCCGTACGACCATTTCGCGAGTGTACCGTGAATATCAGGAATCCGGTAAAACATCAAATCTCTGACATCGATGTGGCCGGAAAAAGATCCTGAAAGACTGAGACCAACGACGACTCAAGAGAATTGTTCAACGTGACAGAAATACAACCCTTCCGCGAATTGCTGCTGGTTTCAATGCTGGGCCCTCTACAAGTGTCAGCGTACGAACAGTTCAACGAAACATCATCGATATGGACTTTTGGAGCCGAAGGCCCACTCTTGTACCCTTGATGACTGCACTACACAAAGCTTTACGCCTCGCCTGGGCCCGTCAACAGCGACATGAGATTGTCGATTATTGGAAAAATGTTGCCTGGTCGGACGAGTCTCCTTTCAAATTGTATCGAGGGGATGGACGTGTACAGGAATGGAGACGACCTCATGAATCCGTGGAGGCTCTGTAATGGTGTGGGGTGTGTGTAGCTGGAGTGGTATGGGACCGCTCATATGTCTAGATACGACTCTGTCAGGTGACACGTACGTAAGCATCCTGTGTGATCACCTGCATCCATTCAGGTCCATTGTGCATTCCGACGGACTTGGGCAATTCCAGAATTGCTGCAGAGTGGCTTCAGGAACACTCTTCTGAGTTTAAACGCTTCCGCTGGCCACTTGACTCCCCAGACATGAACATTATTGAACACCCTGCAAGGTACTTTTCAGAAGAGATCTCTACCCCCTCTTACTCTTATGGATTTATGGACAGCCCTACAGGATCCATGGTGTCAGTTCCCTCCAGCACTACTTCAGACATTAGTCGAGTCCAAGCTACGCCGTGTTGCGGCACTTCTACGTGCTCACGGGAGCCCTACATGATATTAGGCAGGTGTACCAGATTCTTTGGCTCTTCAGTGTATAAATTTACCTCTTTCTCCTAGATGAGATTTTAAAGCTCTTATTTATCCATAGCTTACTTGGTTTTTTAATGTTTCTTTTTTCTTTTTATGGATAGTACTTTCAAATATTGACTCAGATCAGTTATGGAATAAATTGAATTTGACATTAGCATCTTTTTGTATATAAACCTCATCCCATACAAGCTGTTTTAACCTACTCTAAAAAACATAGTATTGTGTTCTTATTAATAAGCATCACTACTTGGTATAGACCTACGTCATGGCTGTAAGATAATACATTGTTTACATCTATTACTTATGCATCATGATTAGATACTCAAATTGTTTCAGCTTGAGCACTGTCAATAAAAATTTTAGCAATCAGGGTCCTACTATCTTGCTGTGGACGAGTTGGAAACTGACTATTGAAATTAGATTGAAACACTTAAATAATGATTCCAGTTCACTTTCTTGTATGTATAATTTAAAAAATGTACATTGAAATCTCCGCTATCTACCAACTGCTCCCTCTTGCTTGTAGGTTGCTCAATTATACATCTAGATTTCTCGTAAATAGCTGAACGTTTCCTAGAGGACATCTGTAGACTGTAAGTATTGCCACTGACATACTTACAAGCACATGCATCTAACTTCTAATCCACGCAAAAACTTTTGACTTTTGGGTATGTTGTAATTCCTCCTTTTTCCGTGTTAATTCTACACGAAAATGATAAAAGTCTATCATCCATCATGTGTAGCTTCTCCGTTCCTCTGGTTGCATGATGCTGAGAGAGCCATAGAGCATCTACCACTTCATGATGTCCCACATCTTCCAGGCATACAAGAAGCTCATTCTATCTTGTTTTTGAGCCCGCAAAGTTCTGATGAAACAAAATAATTTTATTTTCCTGGAAGCTGATATATATTCCGCTTTAACTTCATATAGTATTGTGTTTCGGTAACCTGACTCTAACCTACAAAAATGTGCCTCTCTGACTCCAGTAATCTAGCGATTTAGTCTTGTGCGCTTGTGGCCGCCTCTTCAACTTTCTGCAAGTTGATCAGTTAACATGTGCTGTCCCATTTTGTTCATGTGCAGGCTATGATTTGTGTATCCCCATCTCCCAATTGCAGCAACCGTCACAACACAGATATGAGACTTTGTTTCAGTTAAAAGCAATCCACTCAGCTCTTTGTTTGTACGGCTGACAGTGGTGTTAACACGGGGCTGGTCATGGTAAACCTCAACAAACTCCACAGAAGGGTGTGCTGTTGCTGCTCCTATTTCCTCCAGGCCACCCTTAATACTATACTTATTCCCGTTATAAACTAAATAAGAACATTTCCTATTTCAATAGAGGAAGAGATCTCCATATAAATCAGCAATCTGCAAATCACAAAGATGAATCTTGTCAAATTGTAGTTTATGATATACAATTATCACCAAATGTGAGTTCCATTTACGAATGGACTTTGGAATCACGCGAAAGAACTTGCCCCCCTTCTAACAGCCGTGTACCGCAAGTCTCTAGAGGAACGGAGGGTTCCAAATGATTGGAAAAGAGCACAGGTAGTCCCAGTCTTCAAGAAGGGTCGTCGAGCAGATGCGCAAAACTATAGACCTATATCACTGACGTCGATCTGTTGTAGAATTTTAGAACATGTTTTTTGCTCGAGTATCATGTCGTTTTTGGAAACCCAGAATCTACTATGTAGGAATCAACATGGATTCCGGAAACAGCGATCGTGTGAGACCCAACTCGCTTTACTTGTTCATGAGACCCAGAAAATATTAGATACAGGCTCCCAGGTAGATGCTATTTTTCTTGACTTCCGGAAGGCGTTCGATACAGTTCCGCACTGTCGCCTGATAAACAAAGTAAGAGCCTACGGAATATCAGACCAGCTGTGAGGCTGGATTGAAGAGTTTTTAGCAAACAGAACACAGCATGTTTTTATCAATGGAGAGACGTCTACAGACGTTAAAGTAACCTCTGGCGTGCCACAGGGGAGTGTTATGGGACCATTGCTTTTCACAATATATATAAATGACCTAGTAGATAGTGTCGGAAGTTCCATGCGGCTTTTCGCGGATGATGCTGTAGTAAAAAGAGAAGTTGCAGCATTAGAAAATTGTAGCGAAATGCAGGAAGATCTGCAGCGGATAGGCACTTGGTGCAGGGAGTGGTAACTGTCCTTTAACATAGACAAATGTAATGTATTGCGAATACATAGAAAGAAGGATCCTTTATTGTATGATTATATGACAGCGGAAAAAACAGTGGTAGCAGTTACTTCCGTAAAATATCTGGGAGTATGCGTGCGGAACGATTTGAAGTGGAAAGATCATATAAAATTAATTGTTGGTAAGGCTGGTACCAGGTTGAGATTCATTGGGAGAGTGCTTAGAAAATGTAGTCCATCAACAAAGGAGGTGGCTTACAAACACTAGTTCGACCTATACTTGAGTATTGCTCATCAGTGTGGGATCCGTACCAGATCGGTTTGACGGAGGAGATAGAGAAGATCCAAAGAAGAGCGGCGCGTTTCGTCACAGGGTTATTTGGTAACCGTGATAGCGTTACGGAGATGTTTAATAAACTCAAGTGGCAGACTCTGCAAGAGAGGCGCTCTGCATCGCGGTGTAGATTGCTCTCCAGGTTTCGAGAGGGTGCGTTTCTGGATGAGGTATCGAATATATTGCTTCCCCCTACTTATACCTCCCGAGGAGATCACGAATGTAAAATTAGAGAGATTCGAGCGCGCACGGAGGCTTTCAGACAGTCGTTCTCCCCGCGAACCATACGCGACTGGAACAGGAAAGGGAGGTAATGACAGTGGCACGTAAAGTGCCCTCCGCCACACACCGTTGGGTGGCTTGCGGAGTATAAATATAGATGTAGATGTAGATCACTTAGTCCAGATGACACCCATCTTATTTCGAAATATGTGAGCGATATGTAAAAATGTAGACCATTCTTAAACTTCTCGAAACTGTGATCTTCGCACTCAGGCTTTCGGGTTGTCTGGAGCATCAGAAGAACTCAAGGTCAGAGTGGCTATTGTGTCCTATATACTCAGTGCCGGGTTAGCCACGTAGCAGAAAGTAGCAGATGCTACGGACCCCGGGCATTAGGTGGACCGCGCCTGGCTTTAAGAAAAGCTATCAAGTTAGGTATGAAAGATGTTCTACCCACCGTCAAGTGGCAAAACGGCGGTGTCCAAACCCACAATGAGCAGTAACAATTTCAGCTTATTTATAAATGTGAGCGCTGACCACGCCGCACATTGTATGTCATAGGTTGATGATATCGCAAAACTTGCAGGGTAATAATGTCCTAGTGTTGTCCGATCCAGTCGTAATAATCCAGTCAATTGAAATAGGGTTGTATTGATTACCAATAAGAAAGTAATTAATGGATACCACATTTCTTCCTGTGAGTCTACTAACAGTCGTTCGTTCCTTCTACAGAGTATTTACTATTCTTACAGTACTTTTGACACGACAGATCTAGAGTGAAGGTTGCTTTGTTGTACAATTCTTGTTATCGTGTTGTAGTTTCGCTGTTCCTGAGTTTCGTTTGTGTTACTTCTTTGCTGGTCGCTGTTTATCGATAGTAGAAGATATTAAGACAGTGAATTATAATCGTATCTAGTGATTGCGAAAAGTCCCGACAGGAAAACAAGAAGCACAGATGAAAAAGGTAAGCTTATTTCTTTTTATAAATCGTTACACGGCTACGTCAAAGCAATGCGATCCGAATTTTCAGATATTTAAGCAAAACTCAAAGTGCTGACTGGTTGTGAAAAATATGAGCAAAAGAATTCTACATGGTGCGAGCTTAATAAGACTGTTTCAGCGGCTCTGTTACATTCGATGAAGTTGGAGAAAATCAGACATCTGGACAACATTTTAAAATTCAGGTGTTTATTTTCATAATTGATGTACTGTCTGTATTAACTAAAAATATGGAAGGGTACCATCAAGTGACTAGAGTATTTAAAATACTTCGGAAATTTAAGTCTTCAACTCCTGAATAGATCTGGTAAGAACTCCAGTTATTGTTAGTGCTTACACAGACGATTTAGAAGAAAGCCTAGGGGATGAAATGGTGCAGTTGAAGCTGTTCCAAACAGATGTGGCTGCTGCAATTGGAAGCAAAAAGCACTACTCAGTGGAACTGTAGTTCGTTGAACGTTTTCACAGATGCGTGAGTGGCTCGAAGACTTCTTAAGTTATACAAGCCATTACGTTGTCCTCGATGGAGAGTGTTCGTCAGAGACAAGGGTATCGTAAGGAGTTTCCAAGGGAAGTGTGATAGGACAGCTATTATTCTCTGTACACATACATGATTTAACGACCGGGTGGGCAACAAGCTGTGGGTTGTTTGCTGGTGATGCTGTGGTGCGCTATAAAGTGTCGAAGTTGAGTGACTGTAAAAGGAGAAGGATGACTTAGACAAAATTTCTAGTTGGCGTTATAAATAACAGCAAGCTCTAAATGTAGAAAAATGTAAGGTAAAGCAACCTATAATGTTCGGATACTGTATTACTAGTGTCCTGCTTAACGCAGCCACGTCGTTTAAATATCTAGGCGTAACGTTGCAAAGCGATGTGGAATTGAACGAGAATGTGATGATTGTGGCAGGGAAGGTGAATGGCTGACTTCGGTTTATTGGGTGAATTTTAGGGAAGTGTAGTTCATCTGTAAAGGAGACCGCATACAGGGCACTAGTGCGACCTATTCTTGAGTACTGCGCGATTGTTTGGGTCCGTACCAGGTCGGATTAAACGACGACATCGAAGAAACTCATAGGCGGGCTACTGGATTTGTTACTGGAAGATTCCAACAACACGCAAGTGTTACGGACATGCTTCAGGAACTCAAATGGGGATCCCCGAGGGGAAGGCGACGCTCTTTTCGAGGAGCACTTTCGAGAAAATTTAGAGAACCGGCATTTGAAACTGGCTGCAAAACTATTCTACTGCCTCCAATATACGTACATTGCGCGTAAGGATTACGAAGGTAAGAGATGAGAAATTAGGGCTCATACGGAGGCATATAAACAGTCGTTTTTCACTCGCTCTATTTGCGAGTGGAATAGGAAAGGAAATGACTAGTAATGGTACGGGGTATCCTCCGCCAAGCGCCGTAAAATGGATTGCGGAGTATCTGTGCAGATGGAGAAGTAGAAAATTCATTAAATCGTGTTTCTCGAATGTATAAATAGTCTAACGCATTTATTTGGCCTTGATGATTGCTAATGTGGAGAAAGTTCTATTTCAACTCTAAAGGGCATTGAAACTGAGCTACGGAACACCACGGACAAGGACTTCGAAACGACCTCACTTTAATATGCGTAGAGTGTGATTTGCTTAGAGACATTGATTTGACTAGTGTTATCTCTAATAGAGGAAGGCTTTTTGTGAACTACCGTTTCATTTTATATCCTAAACTTTAAGGAGGAAAGCAAACCAAGAGGCCCCGCGCTGGCTTAATTCGGCACTGTATGTACTCCGTGATTCCAACTGAGGAAACGTCAGTACGAGTTGATAGAAAGATCACGGCTGGTTCTTCCCCCATATCACCCGCTATTGAGCTTTGACTGCATCACTAACGACCACGATGCCGATTAGACCTTCCTTCCTCTTTCCTTCCTTTCGTAAAATAACGCACGGTCTTGACGCGTAGATTACAACAGAAACATTAATTATATCGTATTAATGTGTATCGGATGCGGACTCAAGCACGGGTAACGCCGTCTTACTAGTAGGAATCCTTAGAACATCGTGAAAGTAGGATTTGTAGCTGATTGTGTCGTGGTTAGCAGTGTAAAAATGCTTAGCACGCATTAGGTAGGCCGGCGGTGTGACGTGCATTGTTTGGGCAGGGAGGTGGGTCCTAATTGAGTCTGGCGTTATGTGGCGCGCAGCGCGGGCACCTGACCAACATTTTTGTGTTGTTCGCTCCTTCTCTCGCCCCCTTCGCTTATGTAGTCCGTAACGATTAGCCTCGAATTGCATACAAAAGCTATTACACCAACAAGCCAATCAATCCCCCAATGCCCAGAACCGTGTGACTGAAATACTTAATGACGCAATATGCATTATTTTTTCCCCGTCTACACAAAACACATCGCGTGATTTTAAAAGCTAATTGTAAGCCATACTTTGTTAGCATTTCAATGGAGGAGATTTTATTTGTCCCATAAATCGATTAAGTATATAGAATAATGCGGCGTCTGCAGCTGATGAAGTTCCGCCGTCAATGATGAGGTTAGTGCGCATGAGCACTGGATTATTTGCTTGTGACAATTACGGCTAATGCGGACGATAATGGAATTGAGGCGGAGTGGGTGCGCCGTGGCAGCCTCTAATTGCCTAGCGACGGTAATTAAGAGAGACCCAGCTCCACTTGCCAGTGAGGGGCATGCCGCATCAGCAAATTTCTCACGTCGCCTCGCACCGTTTTGCCCTGCAAGAAAACCGCGACGCCGGAGGCTGCGTGCACCAACGCTAAGAAAGAGAAACAGAGCTGAGTTCATTAACACGGGTGACAATACGATAAAGGATCTACCACGAGTCTGTTAAAAGAATGAGAGCTCTCCTGATAGAAAAGCAACTTCTCTGGATTCATTCTTAGGAAGCAAACAGATTTGTCCAGTTCCAACTTTCCTTGAAGCACACTATAAGTGGGCAAGTGGTGAGAGCCGCATTGTTTGGACAAGAGTGTCACAGAACATTTCTACGTTACAACAGTCTTCAGATCAAGCTGCTGACTCTACAATGTTACATATCTGTCGTGTATTTATTCATATCTGTAAGGTTAAATAATGAAAGTCAGTGTCAGGGGGTTCACTCCCCAACTCTTCACTATGCTTTGCGGTATTGAATTTTGAAGCTCCAAGTAAAAATATCTGACAATACACCTATTTCGGGGAACTATCTCGGTTAAGTATTCCTTGTGGCAAAAATGTAGGAAGCACAGTGCCGGCCGGGGTGGCCGAGCGGTTCTAGACGCTACAGTCTGGAACCGCGCGACCGCTACGGTCGCAGATTCGAATCCTGCCTCGGGCATGGATGTGTGTGATCTCCTTAGGTTAATTATGTTTAAGTAGTTCTAAGTTCTAGGGGACTGATGCCCTCAGAAGTTAAGTCCCATTGTGCTCAGAGCCATCATCTGAAACGCTGTGAAGCTTATATTTTTCTCGCGACTCATAAATATCATCACTATCTTCCTGACGTAACTGAATGGCAAATCTGCAATATGTCGTGGTTAAAACTCAATAATATCAATAGGTGCCCTCTTTAACGTTTTCTTTCTGTTACTATAATGTCTACTTTATCCGATATTTTCTCATGGAAGGTGGGTCGATGATGTTTAAAATTCAGTACCGAGTTACAGGGAGTTACAGGGAGGTTGGACACAGATTTCCAGAAATGCTGCGCAAGACGAACTGGAACTATCAAGTTCTTTTTAACGCATCTGTTCAATTGCACATTTGTTTTCAAGAAAGCCAATCCGTACATAATTTAGCATTAGTAAAGGTCGCTAAATGCTTTATACATGGTGAATACCTGCCCCTACCCATGTCGTTTTATGTCCGCAGCACGTCGTCTTTTGGTAGCGTTCTCGCTTCCCGCGCACGGGGTCCCAGGTTCCATCCCCGGCGGAGTCAGTGATTTTCCCTACCTCGAGATGACTCGGTGTTGTTGTGTCGTCTTCTTCATCATCGACATTCCTCCTAATTACGGTCGGAGGAATACAATGGCAAATCACATCCGCTAGGACCTCGTCTAGTCGGCGGTGTGGGTCTCCCGCATCGTCCCCTCCGCTCCTCGGAGTATGGAACCTCATCATGTCGTTTTATACAACTCGTAATGCTATACCTGACCAAAAACCACGCGATAGAGGTTCATATTCCTTCGCTCGCTCCGTGCAAACTGTTAGTTCTACAGAAAAAATGTACAGGACCTTTTTGTAGAAAATTTAATATAGCTAAATTTTGTTCAGGGATACGTTTTCGCTAGAGTGCGCAGTTTTGGAGTTATTCAAGAAAAAGTACAAAAGTAACGCACCCCCACTTCCGTACGCAACCGTCATCGGTCAGGATTTCTACTATTGTTCATGATACTTCCTCCTAGTAATGTACAAAAATTTGCGAGTGCACGAATTATCTCCGAAGTCCGACTTTCTTTGGCCTTGATTGACCGGCCTTATCACGCCCCTGGTTTAGTCGAGCACTTACGAATTGTAAAACTGACGTTTGTGTACATTTTACCTAACAATTTTGTGAAGTTTAACAGTATAAGATAAACAATTAGATCGTTGTATTCGTCAGGCCTTCTGACTACGAAACTACTGTACTTGCAAGGTTAAATTTGGATCGAATTGTCAACATGAACAGTTTTAGCGTAACGTTTACAGAAATCGTTTTTCTTTCATTATTCTCACGAGAACGTGTAAATTAGCAGTGTTAGCGAAATAACTGATAATGCTGACGGCGTAATAGCTCTATCAAGAGACCAAAAAATGTCGAATATCGGGAATAGTTCGTGTAGTCGAGAATTGTTGTACAGTTGTAGGAGGGAGTGCCACGAAGAACATCCTGTAAATCCTGATTGGTGAGGGATGTGTGTGGGAGTGAAGATACGTTTGATCACTTTCGTACGTTCTTATTGAGTAATACGAAAACCGTGGCCTCCTGCGAAACGTACTGCGTTGCAAAATTTAGTTACATTAAATTTCCTACAAAAAGCCCCATTAATTAGTTTGCTTGAAGCGAGCGACAGAATTTGTGAACCTTGTGCGAGGTTTTTGAAAGCCAGACATAACATTGTGGGTTGCATAAAACGACTTCGGTAGGCGTAGCTCAATCACTCAGTATGTCTTGACTCTTAACTTAACAGTGAAATATTCTTATCTCTTGATAGGACATATCTTCGCACGACGCATCTGTGTTATAGCATATTTGACACTCGCCTGTCTTTGGAAGTACATTTATAGCATTTGTTTTGTGAGCGATAGAATATATGGTGCATTCTGGGAAGCAGTGTTAATGTCAAGACATAACTAATACAAATGACGAATACCATGCGTGTCTGTGTGTGCTTCAAGAAACTCGTGAATGTTATTAATTGCTGGGGTAATCAAGAAAGCACTCCAATTTGATATCTCACGTTAACTGTTCTTTCAGGTGAGATTTGAAGCACAGTGTCGAATTTTCAACATTATTTTCACATTTTTGGACTGTCTAACTCTGTTCATCTTCGGGCAATACGTATGGTTACTACGAAACAAATTCGCTGAATGCGAATAACTTGGCTTCAGCTGTGTTAGGTATAGATGTACTACTTATTGGTGACATATGGAAATTTGTATCTGAGGCGCCTTGTCACGGTCCGCGCGGCTGCCCCCGTCGGAGGTTCGAGTCCTCTTTCGGCCATGAGGGTGTGTGTTGCCCTTACTGTAAGTTAGTTTAAGTTAGGTTAAGTAGTGCGTAGCTTAGGGACCGATGACCTCAGCAGTTTGGTCCCATAAGACCTTACCACAAAATTACAAAATTTGTGTCGGACGGGCACTCGAACCTGGATTTCCCGCTTATCGTGAACTGTCGCCTTAACAATTAAGTAGGCTACACGTGCACGCTACGCAGACCGATCCAAACTTCCATTTATCGTTCTTTCTACGGTACGGGGATGTAGAAAATGTGACATATGAAGTTTGGTTCGGTGTGGGAGGCGTGCATGGATAGCCTAATGGTCGCCGTCAAGGTAGCTCAGCGTGTTAGGTCAGAGAGCTGGCTGGTCTCTGTAATAAAAAAATAAAAAAAAGATATAAAAATCACTGAGTGGATCAACGATATTCAACGGATACCGTGTATGTCCGCTGTAACCAAATACAACAAACAGTAACGGACAAAATGAAAAAAAAGAAGGTTAAGGCTACCGCTGGCGAGAAGCAGGAAATCCGGGTTCGAATCCCGGCCCGGCACAAGCTTTCATCTTTCAGCAGGAAGTAATACATCTATACCTAACACAGCTGTAGCCAAGTTATTTGCATTCAGCGAATTTATTTCGAAGTAATTCCTGAACGCTGTTTATCGTCAACAATGTCTCTTCATCCAGACATGCAAGTAAATAATGAATATGGATAACGATGCACAATGAGATTTACTTCGTTGTTGAAACGTTATTTTTGAATGAACGACTCGTCTAAGAATCAGCATAGATTTGGTAAGATCAGAGAATTAATAATCATCCGACTTGCTCGCGAAACCAGAGAGCTATGAACAGAAGAATGCAAATTTATTCTGTATTTCTTGATATCTACTGTATAAAGCCTGAGATTTCTCGCTATCCCCTAACTAAAAACACACGTACTTCATGCACTTTCAGAATGTCAGACCAGATATCATACTGAATTAAAAACTTACTGGCAGACACAAACCATTCCAATGTGGAGGCATTTTCAGAAGCAAACTAGCATTAGGTGTGCCTCAGCTAAGTTTGATAGTGCCTTTGTAGTTCAAGATACACCGGGTGTTCCCCCTAAGATTCTCCCTAAACTTCTTATGCGCTGTTTCTGAATTTCTCTGTTTGAATAGTTAATCAGACCAAGTAAACATTGCCAACGGATGTCTTATTGCGATGTCTACTGACAAAGAAAAGAGTCGTTTCGACCATCATTGTGTTTTGTTGTCTAACGTAATTATACGTAAGTATCTTAGAAAAGAAGTTACACATGTCGTCCCACGCTAAGACCATTACGATATAAGAGTGGGGTATTGTCAGAATGCAGTACACGTCCCATGAATCGTGCATGTAGAGTTTTGCTGTGGTACAGACAATAGGTGCATCACAGTGTGCGGATGAATTTGCGCTACAGCTGGAAACGTACCCCAAAGTTGAGATATGTATATTGTGAGCAGAACATCTAAATTTCACACAGATTCATCATGAAATTCTGGCGATATATGGTCGAAATGGAGTGTCACGTCCAGCTGTAGTGAAATGGTGTAAATGTCACAGACGTGGTTGATGCCGATAGTGATTTTCATCTTGTCGGCAAGCTGAAACTACATCTTGGAGGGGGAGAAGAAGATTTACCAACTATGACGTTGTTCACGAATAGTTTCGTGGCCAAGCACCGGATTAGTCTTGTTGACGAATTGAGCGATTGGTAGAAAGTTCCGGCCGTTGTTTAAAGAGATTGGTGACTATGTTGAAAGATAAAGACAAGCACCAGCGACACCCTAAAGTGTAGTGCAGCATTCATTAAAAGCTATTTGGTCTGCCATAATAACGTGTAACTTAGTTCTTGAAGTCCCCTCGATTATGCCTAAAAGAAGAGCAACCTCGGATTAGTCTGGTGGAGTATTCAGATGAACGACAATTACTGACGGTAATCTGTTCCCAGCAGTGACTGAGTAGTGCTAGACTGCAATGTCTTCACAGTCATAGTAAAGCTGCTGTGCGACTGAACTGAATATCTCAGGATAATTTTACGTTGTTCTGTCCATTAGTCACATACAGTTATGGTGCAGATATTTTGATTACAGGGCGTACTAAGATACCTCTTTCTATTAAAACTGGTCATCGTATGAGCAGTGTTTGTGTAGGACGACTCCACACACACACACACACACACACACACACACACGCGCACACACACACACACACACACACACACACACACACACACACACACACACACACGCACACACAGGCGCAATGATAATAAATTTGTATGGCTTTCTTATCGGTAGGTTCTATCTACACGCAATGATGCCGAAAATGCTTCATGAAGTGAATTGGGAATCCCTGGTGGAAAGGAAACATTCTTTTCGCAAAATACTACTGAGAAAGTTTAGAGAATGATTAGCAGACTGCAGAACGATCCTCCTGTTACCATCTGCGAGACATCTTACATGAAAGTTCCTTGCACGGTGTCGGCTGATAAATACGACATTGCAACGCCTGTGTTATTCCGAGTTACGATGCGGAATAACGTAGGCATGGCAATATCGTATTTATCCCCGACACAGGGCAAGGGAATTTAAAGTAAAATGTCTGTCCTGTACTAGAATATACATAATGGATGTAGGAGTACAGGTTGTAGACAAGTGGTTGACGACGTGTAGTATAATCATGCTCGGGCAGTCTAATGGTAAGGCGACCGCTAGTGTTAGGCGGGAAATCTGGGTTCTAGTCGCGGTCCAGCATCAATTTTCGTCCTTGTCATTCCATTACCCAACTGATGATGGTTCATATTCACAAGTGCGAATACATTTCATGTAGTACAATGAATTACCGTCTAGAGTCGTTCATAAATAGTAAGTATGCAATTTGTGAATGAAATTACACGCTGATTCAAATAGGTACGTGATGTAAAGGTAACTAAATGTAGAGCATCAAACTCATATGGACACAGTTGCATATGTTCTTTCATTATGAACGTAGCGTAGACCGTTGGTGAAATATATAGTGTAATTATACACATAATTCATGTGCATCCTGTCATGAAGTAGGCTAGAAGCAGTTTACAGCCTCAGCAACGTTGGACGGGTCACAAAGCGTCATGTCAAGGCTTTTCGAGATGCAAAAATGTTTTTCGAGGGCCAGTGCAAGGTCGATCAAGAGTAACTACCCAATAGTGTCAATATGTGGTCATAAATGCACGGCGAAACTAAACGACATCTCAAGAGTTTCAGTTTCCCTCAACCCATGTATGAAACGCACAGCACCGATTCGGGTACGTTTATGGTCGGACGAGTTCAGATATAGAATAAGGTTGTAGCAGCGATACGAATACCGTGTCGTGGGTGAAGGAATTAAGTGTACTAAATCTGAGTTATGACGATGAGCCACTTTGCAGATTAACTAGTTCGCCAAATACTCGTCTTGATAAAGTCTATAGGACATTCATGGAGGAAGGGAAATTAGACTCCCGCGCCTCGTCAATGACACTACTAGATACAAAGTGCAAGCACGGGTTGAATAAGTATATAGTAGCATTTCGACCATATCATTTACAAAGGAACGACCCCGCATCTGCTTCAAGTGACCCAAGGAGACCACGGAAAAGCTAAATATAGACACACAGACGGAGGTTTGAACACCCCTACTGTAGAATGTGTGCTAATCACTGCGGCATACCACTCAGTGGTCCTACTGTGCGGAGGTGTCATGCTGAGTAGACGAACATCGTTTTATACGAGGGGATTTCAATAAGTAATGAAATACTTTTTCTAGCAGGTTGGTTTAATTCAGAATTCCAATACACCATATTATTTCCCATTCTTTTGGCTATAAAATATGTTTTTCACCATAATCTTCGTTCAACGCAACAGCTTTACGTGATCTTACTGTATGCCAGCATGGTGCCAGTCTGCTGGTCGACGTCGGAGCCAATGTGTTGCTGCATCAATAATCTCCCCATCAGGCAAGTGCTGCTTCCTGCAGAGTACATCCTTCATTGGGCCATGCAGATGGATGATGGAAAGTGCGAGATCGAGTCTGTAGGATGGATACGGAAATGCAGTCCAATAAAGTTTTATGAACTCCTCTCGGGTACGTAGACTTGTGTGAGGCCGTGCGATATATTAGAGAAGGAGACGCTCGTTTGCATCTCTGTGGCGATGAACAGGCTGAAGTCGTTTCTTCAGTTTTATGAGGTTATCACAGTACACGCACGAGTTGACCATTGCAACATGAGGGAGGACATCAAACAGAATAACACTTTCAGAGGTCCAAAATACCGTCACAGAAAAATGAAATTATCGTATGGCATTGGCCGGGAGGCCCCATTCGGGGAAGTTCGGACGCAGCGTTGCAAGTCTTATTGCATGTGACGCCACATTGGGCGACTTATGCGTCGATGAGGATGAGGTGATAATGAGGACAACACAACACCCAGTCCACAGGCGGAGAAAATCTCCAAACCGGCCGCGAATCGAACCCGTGCCCGCTGCATCGGAAGCAAGCACGTTACAACGCAACTAAGCAGGCTGTCGCCGTCCCAGAATATCGTCTAGTCATTTCATCGTCTTGGGGTGCGGCTTCGAATTTTTTCTTCGCAGGAGAGGTGGTGTGGCGTCAATCCGTGGATTGCTGTTTCGTTTCCGGTTCGAAATGATGAACCCATGTTTCTTCGTCTGTGACGATGTTCGACAAAGAATTGTCACTGTCAGCCTAGTAACGCGCAAGTAACTCTGCAGAGATGGTCCTCCATTGCTTTTTATGGTCTTCTGTTAGATGGTGAGGAACCCAGTGGGCATACCGCATTCGGGAGGGCGACAGTTCAAACCCGTCTCCGGCCATCCTGATTTAGGTTTTCCGTGATTTCCCTAAATCGTTCCAGGCAAATGCCGGGATGGTTCCTTTGAAAGGGCACAGCCGATTTCCTACCCCATCCTTTCCTAATCCGAGCTTGCGCTCCGTCACTAATGACCTCGTTGTCGACGGGACGTTAAACATTAATCTCCTCCTCCTCCCAGTGGGCATACACCTTTGACTGCCTCAACTGGTCAACGAGTGTGTCATCAGTACCAACAGAGACGTCCAGTCGAGTAGCGACATGTTTGATTGTGATTCGTCGAAAGCCTCGAATGAGTGTTCGCACGTTCCAAAATTGTAGGAGTCACAGACATGTACGGCCGGCCGGCACTTAAGACAGGTTCGCGCGACATTGCTCCGATGATGACAGACACCTCGCCCAGCGATTACCGTGCTTTTGTTCACTGCCACATTCTGAAAGCGCCTATGAAAATCCTCAAGGCTCTGGCTTTCCGCCAAAACAATCTCAGTGACAGCTCTTTGCTTGGAACGCACTTCCGTTACAGACGCCATTTTGAATGCTACGTATATCACCGTAATCTATCGGAACTTCATGAAACAATTGGGGCTGAAGCGGGAATATTCCACGATGTTCGACAATAAATTTCGCATTTTTGCAGTCGAAATCGATGGAGGAAAGAAAAGTATTGTGTTACATATTTAACGGCTTTCGTATCTTCTTAGGTGGTCAGGGAATGTAAACTTTAGGAGTTACACAACTGAGATGCTGCAAACAAATGTGCAACTGAATAACTTCACGACAACTTAAAGTCGACGTAATCCACATAGGCCTTATTTTTTAACTGTCTTGTAATTATTATGCCCAACTGCGGTGGTACACAAGTCGATGTCGATAGCTGTCCAGAAATTCCTGAGATTTCAGCGAGTAGCAGAGCACTGCGTGTATAAAACACTTATGCGACTTCTCAGAAGCGTCCGTTCTCATCTATCTGCTCCGATATAAGAATTTCTTCTGCCTGCGAAGTCTGTGGACCTCAATCTCAGTACAGCGTATCTGGAATGTATTGATGGGACAAAATACATTTTGCCAACGTCTACTAAAGATTCTCTCGGGGTTGGGGCAACTTCCAGCAAAATTTTTGAAGTACCTCATGCCGAGAATTCCACTTGGCTGCAACAAATATTAGAGCTCTGCGAATAAATGGCTCAAATGGCTCTTAGCGCTATGGGACGTAACATCTTAGGTTCAAATGTGTGTGAAATCTTATGGGACTTAACTGCTAAGGTCATCAGTCCCTAAGCTTACACACCTCTTAACATAAATTACCCTAAGGACAAAGACACACACCCATGCCCGAGGGAGGACTCGAACCTCCGCCGGGACCAGCCGCACAGTCCATGACTGCAGCGCCCAAGACCGCTCGTCTAATCCCGCGCGGCTAACATCTGAGGTCATCAGTCCCTTAGACTTAAAACTAATTAAACCTAACTAACCTAAGGACATCACACATATTCATGCCCGAGGTAGGATTCGAACCTGCGACCGTAGCAGCAGCGCGGCTCCGGACTGAAGCGCCTAAAACCGCTCTGGGAATGACTGCAATATTTGCTAACGTCTTATTCTGGAAGAAAATTTCCTGTTCTGGCGCTTTTCATTGAAATATATATAGTTGGGTTTAGAGCACGGTCCTGTACTGTTCCCTTTGTCATCCTGATCAGAAAATACACTGTCCAGTGTGAAGGAAGAGAGCCATAAGGTTCTGGAAGGTAACGACATGTATGTGGAGCGATGCCTACTCCAGTGCGATGGACAGCTGCGATTTTGTTTAAATTCGGTGAGTCTGATGGCCAGGGGACAACGGGAAACTCATCCTGGGACTCTTCGAACCACGCCCATACACTGCCAGCTGTGTGACACGTTGTATTGTCCTGCTGGTCGATGCCATCGTGCAGAGGAAAAACAAACTAAAAGAAGGGGTGGACACGGCCACTAAGGACAGGTGCATACTTTTGTTAATCTATTGTGCCTTCCAGAATGAAGAGATCTCCAAGGCAATCTCACGATAACATTCCCAAGACCATAACGTCCTCCTAATCGCAAGGTGTTCGCTTTCAGACGTTTCACGTCGTACACACCAAGGGCCGTCTGTCCGACGGAGCATAAACCGTGATTCACCTGAAAAGGCTACCTGTCGCCACTCTGGACATCCAGTTGTGGTACTGGCGTGCAAATTCCAGCTTTCGTCGTCGATGAACAACAATCAGCGTGAGTCCATGAACCAAGCACCTGTTGTAGAGAGCCATACGCTACAACGTCGTCGAGGAGACGCTGTTTGTATCCCCTTGGTTCAGCTTTGAGGTCAGCTGCTCACCAGCTCCACGTCTATTGGCCCATACTCATCTCCGCAGCCGTCGTTCAGCCCTGTCATCGTCCGCAGCTCGCGGTCTAGTGGCTAGCGTTGCTGCCTCTGGATCACGGGGTCCCGGATTCGATTCTCGGCCAGGTTGGGGATTTTCTCTTCCTGTGGGGTGGGTGTTTGTGTTGTTCTCATCATTTCATCATCATCATCGATCGTGACAGTGGCTAAATTTGACTACGTAAAAATTGGGACTTTGTACGCAGTTGAGCGCCCCACGAACCAATCATCATCGTCAACCCCTGTCATTAACGGCCAGTGATGCACGATAGTTGCTTCGGCACCGATTTTGGACAGTGCCATTTTGCCATGGACAGTATACTTTAAACTCGAATATTTTACAAACTTAGCTGTTTCGGAAATGCTTCCACCCTTGTCCCTAAATCCAATGATTAACACATTACGACAACGACTGCGTTGCTGTTCGCGTTTCCCTCCGTCCCCTTCCCCCACCTCTCACTCCAGGACACGATTCAGATGTTCTCCACTGCCAACGCTTCCACCTGCCATCTGTGAGTGGTTACTGCACATTGACGTCAAACATAGGCGGCGGTCACATTATTGTGACTGGACCGTGTATGTTCTCAATTTTTATTTTTAACTTTTGAAAGCTAATTCTCATTAAAGCTACACACGTATAAAAAAATAACTTAAGAATGAGTAGAACACTGAAACGAACTGTTAGGTGTTGTAACTGAATGTTGCTGTCAATTAAAAAAATTGGTTCAAATGGCTCTGAGCACTATGGGACTTAACATCTGTGGCCATCAGTCCCCTAGAACTTAGAACTACTTAAACCTAACTAACCTAAGGACATCACACACATCCATGCCCGAGGCAGGATTCGAACCTGCGACCGAAGCGGTCTCGCGGTTCCAGACTGTAGCGCCTAGAACCGCTCGGCCCCACTGGCCGGCCTGTTGTCAATTCAGCCCTATCTTCGATGATAGGAGAAAAGTTATTTCATGCTATGATTTTTTTTTTAATGTGGTTGCACCACAATAACACATAATTATACACTTTCTAGACAGGACGGCACTGGAACAGAAATTTGACAACAGAGTAAGAAATAATCGGTAACATTTATTAATGGTGATGGTACATGGTTTTACTTGATTTTGGCAAAAGTCGATACGTGATTCATGTTGGCCTATACCTAATATACTGTAATCTAAATAACTTTGCTGCCTCTAGGCAGACTAGTTTTCAGTCACTACGACTGAAAGTATTACGCAGAAACACGTAGTTAGCTGTTACTGTTAGTCCGTAAAGAGCGACTGTTAAGTCTTCGGAACGGAACTGCTGAAAGTCGCAGAACTGTGTAGTTGCTTGAACTACAGGAACTGAGCTAGTGTCACCTTTTGTGCCTGTTAGCGGAGGCAACTCCATCAGTGCCAGGACTGGGCGGAAACATAGTAGTCCACGGTTGACAGCACTCTCGCTTGCTGACAACACTATCGGTGGATGAATTTGACTCGCCAGAGGACGTTGGGCGGAAGCAGAAGATAGTCCCGATTAGCGATCGCCATCTGGAGGCAGCCGCTCGGAACTGAGAGCGTTGTGACGCATGGTATTGCTATGTACCTCTAGAGCCACGTATACAGGACGAACTAATCAATGGAATTTTAGGTTTAGGCACTTACTTACTTATCCGTGGCTTGGGCGTTAGTGACTATATGCCTGCTCCACACTCCTCCTCCATCGTTCACGGTTGCGAGTCTCCTGCCACCACCCGCCCGCTCCTAGTCCCATGTCCCCCGTGTCCTCGTCAATATTGTCCTTCCATCTTGTCCGCGGTCGTCCCTGGTACCCCTTACAGCTACAGCTCTCAGAAACACATCATGGAGTATCCTCCCTTCATTCATCCTTGCTATATGTCCAGCCCAGGTCAGCCTTCTTCTTCTTCTTATTATTATTATGTCAGGCTGTGCGTAAAGCTCTTTTAATTCTTGGTTTTTTCGAATTCTCCATTCCCCTGTTTGTGAATCTATCACAAGAATATATATTTTTCGGAGGATTTTTCGTTTGAAAACAAGTAGTTTCTCTTCATCTGTTCTCCTAAAGGTGAGGCTTTCACACTCGTACATAACCACTGCCATAATCGTACTTTGGTACAGCCTAATCTTAAAACTTCTTGACAGGGATCTTTTCTTCAGCACATTCTGAAGGCTAAAGTATGCTCTGTTGCCTCGGACAATTCTTGCATTTATTTCGATTTCAGAGTGGTTCTGATCACTGCAGAGACTACCAAGTTATTTGAAAGTATTTGACTTTTTGAATCGAAGACTGTCCACCGTGAGCGGGTCCCCATGTCTCGCTGACTTGCTCAGGACCATGTTTACTGTCTTATCTTTACTGACTTACAGGCCTTCCCTACTGGCAATCTTGCAGTACGAGCCTGCCATTCTTCGGAGTTCTTCTCTACTACCGCTGATTACGATCATATCATCCGCGTATGCCAGTCGAGTCACTGACATGTTGTCTAGGGGTATTCCAGTGGCGTCAATTTTCATGAACTCCCGAACTATTTTTTGTAGCACAAGGTTGAATAATATAGGGGAGAGGGCGTCTCCCTGTCTGAGGCCGGTTCGAACTTCGAACTGTTCTGATAAACCGGTGCTTGTCTGCACTTTACAGAGTGTTTGTTTTCGACACATTTCCATCAAGCGGATTATTTTAGATGGAAACTGAAATTCCTTTAGTACCCTGATTATAGTACCCCTGTGTACGCTGTCATAGGCTTTCTTTAAGCCAATGAAGAGCGTGTGCATGTATGTATTATATTCCCATCATTTCTCCGTTGTTTGACGTAGGCTAAATAGGTGGTCCACTGTTGACCTGTTGCGTCTAAACCCACATTGATAGTCTCCTACAGCTTCTTCAGCAAGTCGTAGTATCCTCTTTAGGAGGCATAGAGATAGTAATTTATAGCTGATGTCTAGCAGAGATATCCTCTTATAATTGTCACATACCAGGGGGTCATTCTTTTTCAGTAATGGACAGATGATGGCCATTTTCCAAATGAATTGTTTCGAACAGCAGACATAAATCTCGAAGCGTTCACCCGTGCTGTCGACAACTCAGTTGTCAGTCATCTTCACAACAGTACACATACGTCTTCTGAAGATACCTTCGCTACTTCTTATTAGAGTAGCAGCATTAAAACACGATAAACTAGTTTCACCTTCTACATTTAATTTTACTACAGATTTCTGTTCCGGTGTATTTCTAGACACAAAGTTCCAATTTAATCAAATTCAGTTACTATGATGACCAGTACGTGTGACTGATGCAGATTTTGTTGATGTCTCAGCTCACGGCTAGAATGTGTATAGCCTTCCTCTCTCCGAAAGTTCTTTCTGAATTTTACGCTCCTCTAAATTAATACCTTGCAAGTCGCTAGAGAGTAGATGAGGTAGTAAGTTTTTCACTGTATCGTAGATCAAGATTTCCTCCTGTTCTTTTCACGGAAGGAGCATGGGGAACTATGATTGATTCTAAGCCTCTGATGATGGTCTACTTATACTTCCACAGTTTTTACAGGAGCAGTTCTTCTAATATTAGATTACCATAACTTCCTCGTTATTAACTTACACTGCTTTCCTATCATCGTACTGGTCCTAAATTACATTGGTCTCACTATGATTAATCTTCAGGTCTACTGTCATAATTCTTCTGTTCAGATCCTCCATTCCTAGCTGAAAATCTTTTGGATGCGAAGCAAACAAAACAGTCTCATCTGCAAGTCGAGGTGGTTTGGAAAGATCCATTTACATGCATTTTTTCTTTATGCCACATTAATAATTTGAATACTTCTTCCAATGATGAAGAAAGTAATTTTGATAAATTTAAGCCACCGTGCCTAACTTCCTTTGCAGTTCTGAACTTTTTACTTTCGTGACGTAATTTAATGAAGCGGTATCCTTTTTGTATATATTTTTCAACGAACCGATATAGGAGGATTTTATTCCTGGGTTTTCAAGTGCCGTCGGTATATATTTTATTCTGACAGCTGTAACTGATATTCTTTACTTGTTTCTATAACTTCCGTGGCATCCTACAAATGTCCAGTCTTTTATACCCACTCCTAGAGGCAATTTGTTCTTTTCCTGATTGATGTAAAACGATTTTTCTAGTCTGTCTACCAGGATTTTCGTAAAAAATTTGTGCAGTATTGACAAAAGACTAATTGGCTTCTGGTCCTTCACATCTTTGCTGATTTCTCTCTCTGTGTTACAATAATTCAACTATCAAGTATCGTCCTCTTACGCAAAAGTTCAGTCAATGACAAAGTTTTGCTTTCTCCATCTCGCCCTCCGCTTTTATTTTTTTTCTACCGTTGTCTCAACATTCCGAATTTTTTTCTCTTTGCAGGTGCTGAGTTGCTTCCCCTGCTTGTTTTCGTAATGCTTCCGGAATGCACTAAATCTCACAGTCGTTCCATTGGGTGTGAAATATTGATTTTTGAACAAATCTTCAGACAAAGACACGTTTACTATGGTCTCCCGGTATGTCGTAAAACTGCTAGCTTACATCCTGACTAATCTGATTTGATGTCTTCCTGGCACAAGTGACTGTTTCTTCATACTTCGATTATTCTTGATAGTCTCCGTTATAATCTTCTCATTATACTTTCTGACATTTTCTCTTATATTTGTCTGAATATTTTCGTTTAGTTCAGAGTTTCCTATCTGAATTACTTTAAATTATTTTCTGTTTATCTTTGGATGTTTTTTGTCCTCCAAAATTTTGTTTCATTTGTTCTTTTTCGTTCCTGTAACAGCTCTAGCTGTTTCCAGTATAACATTTATTAAATCAGTGTTTCTCATATTTAATTCTACAATTCGTTGATTTTAATTAGTGTTTTTCGCATCTTGTACCATTTTTTTAATTGATGATACTGAACCCCCCATGTACCATGGACCTTGCCGTTGGTGGGGTGGCTTGTGTGCCTCAGCGATACAGATAGCCGTACCGTAGGTGCAACCATAGCGGAGGGGTATATGTTGAGACGGCAGCCAAACGTACTGCGAACGGCTGAAAGCAAGGGGAAACCACAGCCGTAATTTTTTTCGAGGGCATGCAGCTTTACCGTATCATTAAATGATGTTGGCGTCCTCTTGGGTAAAATATTCCGGAGGTAAAATAGTCCCCCATTCCTATCTCCGAGCGGGGACTACTCAGGACGACGTCGTTATCAGGAGAAAGAAAACTTCCTTTCTACGGATCGGAGCGTGGAATGTCAGATCCCTGTAGGAATGTCAGGTAGGTTAGAAAATTTAAAAAGGGAGATGTTAAAGTCAGATATAGTGAGAATTAGTGAAGTTCGGTGACAGGTCAGACTTCTGGTCAGATGAATTCAGGGTTATAAATACAAAATGAAATAACGGTAATGCAGGAGTAGGTTTAATAATGAATAAGTAAATAGGAAGGCATTATTGTAGCCAAGATAGACACGAAGCCCAGTCTGTCATAGTAGTACAAGTTTATACGCCAACTAGCTCCACAGATGATGAAGAGATTGAAGAAATGCGATAAAAGAAATTATTCAGATAGTTAAGGGAGATGAAAATTTAACAGTCATAGGAAACTGGAATTCGATTGTAGGAAAAGGAAGATAAGGAAAAGTAGAAGGTGAATATGGACTGGGGGTAAGGAATGAAAGAGGAAACCGCCTGGTAGAATTTTGCACAGAACATAACTTAATCAAAACTAACACTTGGTTTAAGAACCATGAAAGAAGGTTGTATGCGTGGAAGAGGCCTGGAGACACTGGAAGTTTTCAGATAGGCTAAATAATGGTAAGACAGAAATTAGGAACCAGGTTTTAAATTTTAAGACATTTCCAGGGGCAAATGTGGATTGTGACAATAATTTATTGCTTATGAACTGTAGATTAAAACTGAAGCAACTGCAAAAACGTAGGAATTTAAGGAGATGGGACCTGCATAAACTGAAAGTGTCAGAGGCTTTAGAGAGTTTCAGAAGGAGCATTAGGGAACGTTTAACAAGAACAGGGGAAAGAAATATAGTAGAAGAAGAATGGGTAGTTTAAGAGGTGAAAAGGTGAAGGTAGCAGAGGAACAAGTAGGTAAAAAGACAGGGCTAGTCGAAATCCTTGGGTGACATAAGAGATATTGAATTTAACTAATAAAAGGAGAAAATATTAAAATGCAATAAATAAAGCAGGCGAAAAGGAATACAAACGTCTCAAAAATGAGATTGATAGGAAATGCAAAAAGGCTAAGTACGGATCGCAAGAGGACAAATGTAAGAATGTAGAAACATGTATCACTAGGAGTAAGATAGATACTGAATACTGGAAAATTAAAGAGACCTTTGGGAAATGAACCACTTCTATGAATATCAAGAGCTCAGGTGGAAAGCCAGTCCTAAGCAAAGAAGAGAAAACAGAACGTGGAAGGAGTATATAAAGGGTCTATAACAGGGCGATGTACTTGAAGGCAATATTATGGAAATGGAAGAGGACGTTGATGAAGATGAAATGGGAGATATGATACTGCGTGAAGAATTTGACAGTGCACCGAAAGATCTAAGTCGAAACAAGGGCTCAGGAGTAGACAACATTCCATTAGAACTACTGATAGCTTTGGCTGAGCCATCCAAGACAAAACTCTACCGTCTGGTGAACAAGATGTAAGAGACAGGTGAAATACCTTCATGCTTCAAGAAAAATATAATAATTCCAATCCCAAAGGAAGAAGGTGTTGACAGGTGTGAAAATTACCGAACTATCAGTTTAATAAGTTATGGTTACAAAATACTAACTCGAATTCTTTACAAACGAATGGGAAAACTGGTACAAGACGAACTCGGGGAAGATCAGTTTGGATTCCGTAGACATGTTGGAACACGCGGGCAATACTAACCCTACGAACTATCTTAGAAGATACGTTAAGGAAAGGTAAACCTACGTGTCTACCATTTGTAGACTTAGAAAAAGCTTTTGACAATGTTGACTGGAATACACTCTCTCAAATTCTGAAGGGGCAGGGGTAAAATGCACAGAACGAAAGGCTATTCACAATTTGTACGGAAACCAGATGGCAGTTACGAGAGCTGAGAGGCACGAAACGGGTCCAGTGGTTGCAAAGGGCGTGAGACAGGGCTGTAGCCTATCCACAATGTAATTCAATCTGTATTTTGAGCAAGCAGTAAAGAAAGCAAAAGAAGAATTTAGAGTAGGAATTAAAATCCATGGAGAAGAGATGAAAATTTTGAGGTGTACCGACGACTTTGTAATTCCGTCACAGACAGCAAGGGACCTGGAAGTGCAGCTGAATGGAATGGACAGTGTCTTTAAAGGAAGATATAAGATGAAAATCACCAAAAGCGAAACAAGGATAATGGAACGTAATCGAATTACTTTGGGACCAGTCTTCCTTCCACGTCGCCTAACAGACCGGAACTATCGGCGTTTCTTGGGGGTGACTTTGCCTCCCCTGCTGGAAGAAGTGCCATTGATGATTCGAAGTGTTATGTACCTGCTGCATGATGGTGCTCTATTCGACTTCACCGTTAGCGTCCGGATCCATCTCAGTCGTGTCTTCGCTGGTCGATGGATCGGACGACGGGGTACAATTGCACGGCCTGCTAGTTCACCGGATGTCAACCCGTGCGATTTCTGGATGTGGAGCCATCTCAAAAGTATGGTGGTGTGCAGAGCCCATTCCAGATGTGGAGACAGTGGAGCAGCGTATCCATACTGACTTTGACACTATTCGGATGCAGCCTCGCTGATGTGGACGTATGAAACAGAACATGCTACGGCGCGCGCACGGATGCGGCGAGGCACGTAGAAACCACTCCCAACACATGCTATAGCTGTCATGTATGGTACAGCCCGTATTAGGCCACAGCGTCTGTAACAATGTATGATTGAATAAATGGTCTCTAGTATGGAAACAACGTATTTCCGGACATAAGTTTATTAGACCTTTTTTATTCCGTATACTCTCATTGATCAGTCCCTAGGGTTTGTACACGGTGGAGGAAACCACCCTGAATATTATAAATTTCGATTTTCAATATAATTAATGATGTTCAAACCTGTTCCTGAGTACCCACCTTGTTCTGTTGCTCCATAGGAGAGGGTCTAAAAGTTCGGCTCGTGAGCACTGGCCTGCTACGAGGGTCGTGGCGATCAGCCTCGCTACACATTTCCCCCAAAGCCAAGCACGGCACGCAATCTGAGCGCAAGGAGGGGAAACAGGGGGAGACTGCGAACGCACCGTATACACTGAAGTGCCAAAGAAACTGGTATAGGCATGTGTATTCAAATATAGAGATATGTAAACAGGCAGAATACCGCGTTGCGGTCGGCAACGCCTATGTAAGACAACAAGTGTCTGGTGGAGTTGTTAGATCGGTTACTGCTGCTACAATGGCACGTTATCAAGATCTAGGTCACTTTGAACGTGGTGCTATAGTCGACGCACGAGCGATGAGACACAACATCTCCGAGGTAGAGATGAAGTGGGGATTTTTCCGTGGGACCATTTCACGAGTGCACCTGAATATCAGGTATCCCCTAAAACATCAAATCTCCGACATCGCTGCGTCCGGGAAAAGATCCTGCAAGAACGGGACCAAAGACGACTGAAGACAATCGTTCAACGTGACAGAAGTGCGTCCCTTCCGCAAATTGATGCAGATTTCAATGATGGGCCATCAACAAGTGTCAGCGTGCGAACCATTCAACGAAAAATCATCGATATGGGGTTTCTGAGCCGAAATTCCATTCATGTAGCTTGACGACTGCACGACACAAAGCTTTACGCCTCACCTGGGCCGCCAACACCGACACTGGACTGTTGATGACTGGATATATGTTGTATGGTCGGACGAGTCTCGTTTCAAGTTATATCGAGCGGATGAACGTGTTCGGGTATGGAGACAACCCCATGAATGCATAGACCCCGCATATCAGCAGGGGACTCCTCAAGCTGGTGGGGCTAATCGTGTGGGGTGTGTGCAGTTGGAGTGATATGGAACTCCTGATACGTCTATATACTACTCTGACAGATAACACGTACGTAAGTATCCCTTCTGATCACCTGAATCCATTCATGCCCATTGTGCGTTCCGACGGACTTGGGCAATTCCAGCAATACTATGCGGCATCTCACACGTCTAGAATTGCTACAGAGTGGCTCCAGGAACACTCTTCTGAGTTTAAACACTTCCACTGGCCACCAAACTCCCTAGACATGAAAATTATTGAGCATATCTGGGATACCTTACAACGTGCTGTTCAAAAGAGCTCTCCACCCTCCCCTACTCTCACGGATTTATGGACAGCCCTGCGGGATTCATGGTGTCAATTCCCTCCATCAGTACTTCAGACATTAGTCGAGTCCATGCTACGTCGTGTCGCGGCACTCCTGCGTGCTCGCGAAGGCTGTACGCGATATTAGGTAGGTGTACCAGTTTCTTTGGCTCTTCAGTGTAAATGGCAATACGGTCGCAGTGCATTCTACAAGTTTTATATTTCGCATTTCTCAACAATAGAGATCACCCAAAAAACAAAATTGCTACTATTTTTTAATTACTTTTGGAGCGCTAAAGACACAAATTCCTATCTGGTGCAGACTGTTGTCGTACGGACGGACGCATACAGTTTCTCAGATTTTCGCACTCTGGTTTCCACGTAATCGTGACATATTTATTTTCATATCGAAAGCGGTCTTTCACACACATATGATGATCGAAATGTTGTAACACTTTCAAACATGGAGACGTGGAAACCCTACCTGAGGAGAACAATGCAGATGTTCTGGGCAGTTTTAACGTTGAAGAATTTGTCTTTAAAATGGTAACTACATTGCAGAACAGTCAGTTACATCCGCACATGCAAAGGACACTTTCAACTGAAACGGAAAACGGTTTCGAAAACAGCTCGACAACAGGTGCAAGACTGGCAGTGTCCTCAAAATGTTCGGAAAACTAGCCTCGAAATTCTTTCAAGGCCAGAATGAGTTCTCAAAACCATTTCCTTTAACGCCAGTGAGCTGAGTGAACTAGACTGAGTTTGTCAGAATTCTTCCCTTCTACAACTCGATTTTCTTTTTAAATATACCTCCATCAGCTCAGAAAGAAGCTGTTTCTCACTTTGCAGTGTATTACTGTGGGCAACGTACACTCACGTCCACCCAAAATTCGAGGTCTTCAATCCATTCCAGATGCTCTAATTTCGTTGCTGCACTCCTTTTTCATTCATGAATTCAAAAATAGTGGGTTTTAAATCGAGAAATCGTACCAGGCGTGAACCTTGACTTATCCAACGTTCTTTGCAGTAATATAGCAAGTCTCCATATTCTTCGTTCAGTTCCATGGAAAACCGTTGCAAGTGTCAATGGAATAATGCATGTGGCTCCAGAAATTTTACTATTCGTACCACCAATTTATTTCTTCGTGTGCTCCATGCTTGTAAATTTAGAACAAAGTGCTTTTTGATGTACAGGACAATGAATTCCGACTGCCAATCGTTGTAATCTTTTGCTCCTTCCTTTTCAACGAAACCTTTAAACTCTTTCTGCACATTATTATGCGAATACATAGAAAGATAGATCCCTTATCCTTTAGCTATAAAATAGCAGGTCAGCAACTGGAAGCAGTTAATTCCATAAATTATCTGGGAGTACGCATTAGGAGTGATTTAAAATGGAATGATCATATAAAGTTGATCGTCGGTAAAGCAGATGCCAGACTGAGTTTCATTGGAAGAATCCTAAGGAAATGCAATCCGAAAACAAAGGAAGTAGGTTACAGTACGCTTGTTCGCCCACTGCTTTTATACTGCTCAGCGGTGTAGGATCCGTACCAGATAGGGTTGATAGAAGAGATAGAGAAGATCCAACGGAGAGCAGCGCGCTTCGTTACAGGATCATTTAGTAATCGCGAAAGCGTTACGGAGATGATAGATAAACTCCAGTGGAAGACTCTGCAGGAGAGACGCTCAGTAGCTCGGTACGGGCTTTTGTTAAAGTTTCGAGAACATACCTTCACCGTAGAGTCCAGCAGTATATTGCTCCCTCCTACGTATATCTCGCGAAGAGACCATGAGGATAAAATCAGAGAGATTAGAGCCCACACAGAAGCATACAGACAATCCTTCTTTCCACGAACAATACGAGACTGGAATAGAAGGGAGAACCGATAGAGGTACTGAGGGTACCCTCCGCCACACACCGTCAGGTGGCTTGCGGAGTATGGATGTAGAAGTAGATGTAGATTATTGTAATGTCGTTTCATAGCAGATTTGCAGATTTAGTGGATTATCCGATGACATAATAGATACAGAGATTTCTTATACCTCTCTTCTGTCATTCTCATTCAGTTTCAAAGACTTGTGATGATAGATCGCTAGACCGCCTCTCTTTGTGCAGTCACAGGACTTGTGAACATGCTTCACACCACGAACAAATAGCGAAGTATAAACAGCACTGACATCACCATTCCACCGAAATGAAGAGAGATATGCTGACCGAAGAGTCCCACACCGCAGTGCTAAATGAAATGTCGCATTGTGCTGTGTGCTTCAAAGGAGCACCGAGCAAAGAGAAGACAGGCCGAGCCATCACCTGCACGCAGCCTGGACACCTGGCACATGATCGTTTTGGCACGCCGTGGGCGGCCCTGTTCTATAGCATTATACATTTACTGACTACAGCTCTATCTTATCCTCTTCCTATCTTCGTTCCTCTGATACCCTAACAATATCTCACTTCATACGTTCTAGTTCTACTATCAGTTCCAGTACCCTATCTTCAGTACTATACGTCCTACAGTTTATGGCCCCTATATGGAAAGTGGAGAAACAGTGAAGTATTTATGAATCATTATAATTTATTTTAACCAAACTTCGTGTAGTAAGGTGCATTCGCTGCAGTAGCAAGGCGTGCCTCCAGATTGAAGGCAGACAACCCAAGACATTACATGGAGCTACTGATTCTCTCACAGCCGTATCCATGGTACACCAGCCTGTCCAATGAATTTGGTGAGGCATACGTCCAGTTGTATATCTCGGCACACCAGGTCTTCCAGTAGCTTCTAATTGTCGAGGATGGACATCCAAAAATCCCGTTTATCTGCATTAAGACCTAGTTGGGACTCTTCCAAACAGTCTGGAAATTATTCCTAACCCAACTGCATATACCTACATTTCTCATAGTCAACAGCTTTATCTGTGAAGATTCACTCTGCGTCTAATACCATCTAATAAATAATTAATATATAACGGTAATGGCTCTATTCTGCTTTATTGTAGGAAACTAGAAATCACTCTGGTTACTGTCAAAGACATTTAATACTAGACAGACTGTAGGGTCCTGCCTTCAGGGTAGTTTTTATCTCAGTTATAAACTAAGCAAAGTATCCTGTGCGAAAATATTTCCTTTGGTTAGCGTCAAACTTTTCAAAAGTGTAGCAACACCTAGTACACATGTCTGTTCATATCTATGGTTCTTTGAACGTGAACGATCGTGAGCTGAACTTTCAGAATCCAGATCAATTTCCCACGGAGGAAAACATTCTTTGTGGCAGGCCATTATATAGTGACGAAAATGAGAAGTATTACACTATGAATCATCGGTTGGATATTTATCAGACTGTTTACAGATGTTCATCAAATAACTGGTATTAAATGATTAAACTTTGATTCCATTCTGAACTGACGTTAATCGTCAACATTATTATCAGATTTGACCATCAGAGACACGAATGCTCTCTTCTGTTCGTTGTGGCGCGGAATCAAGTAGTCCCCGAATATCACCCTGAGGAGTTTCTTGCTAAGGCGAGAACATGCCGCGTCATGTCTTGAAGATTGCTGGCTGGGTCTGATAAAAGTGTACGCTTCCCATTACATCACAGACGTGCAGCATGGGCGACAAATAAAGGGAATGGACACCCCAGTCAAGGATCCGGATGTTACTCAAGGCCTTTGCGTTGTAAACTACAGTGCGGGGCATGATGGAATAAGCCGTTTGGTGCCGTTGTCGTAATGACTATGAAAACACGATTCACCATTCTTGTCCCACACTAGCGAGCTTTCAGCAAATACCAAATCAGTGGTGTCCTCATATACGAGGGGTGGGGGGTGGGGGGGGGTAGGGGGGAGGGGGAATGGGGGGGGTTAATTAAATAATGTAAAAATTTTTTTTCTCGGTCAGTTTCGGTTGAAAATATGCGGAATTTGTTGAGGGACATCCTAAAATATTCTTACTTCGGCTTCTATAATTTCGTAAGTTCCAATCGATGGCGGCGCTATACGTAACTTTTAAAACGGCGTCGGTAAAGGAGGTGCGTTTGAAACAGAGCTATCATGGAGTTTCTTTTGGCGGAAAACCAGAGCATCACAGATATTCATAGGCGCTTGCAGAATATCTACGAAGACCTGACAGTTAACAAAAGCACGATGAGTCTTTGGCTAGGTATCTGCCATCATCGCAACAAGGTCGCGCAAACGTGTCCGATCTCACACGTGACGGCCGTCCGCACATAGCTGTGACTCCTGCAATGTTGGAAAGTGCGGACACTCATTCGAGGTGATCGACGAATCACAAACACTTCGCTGCTCAACAGGACCTCTCTGTTTGTCTGCGCACACTAGAGGAGCTCACAAAACTTCACTGGATTGTTCTTCTTCATCCATCCTAAAGTACGGATCTCGAATCTTCTGGCTTCCATTTGTTTGGTCCAATGAAGGATGCACTCCGAGGGAAGCAATACGTGAATGATGTGGAGGTTGCTGACGCAGCAAGGCCTTGACTCCGACTTGGACCAGTAATTTGGTACCTTACGGATATACAAGCCCGCCCAGAAAGGTGGCTAAAGGCCATCGCATTGAAGAGAGATCCGCAGCCAAGAGAGTGCCGAATAATGTGGTGTATTGCAATACTGTATGAAACCAACCTGCTTTCAGAAAAAAGTTGCATTACTTATTGAACGCCTCTCGTACAATAACGCCTCACATCACGATTCAACAGTTGGAGAGGTATTGGTGTCAATAATCGCTGCTATGTGCGATCTTTCAGCAGGTCGTCTACGGAAACATCGTGATGGCCACAAACGAAAGCTAGACTCATCGCTAAATGCCACAGAACGTCACTCAATGTCCATTTAATTATAACTCCAAACAATGGAATCGTCTGTGGCCTGTAGTTTGGTGTCAGCGATAAACGACGCACAACACGAGATCTAAACCCAGGTTCGTGATGATACTATGCCTATAATCTCTGCTCTGATTTCAGCTGCTGTATCGCTTCTACACGTCAGAGCCAGTGGAATAAGCCTACGGTCTTCATGTGGCATATTCCTTCTGGAAGGTACCGTGCCCAGTCTTCTTTCCACTCTGACGTTCTGAGTCCACCTCATCTCTGCAGACATGGCACTACAGCTAAATGTCGGTCTACTTGTCGGTAACCTCTTCGCATTCTCCCAAGCCTATGATTCGACTTTTCTCAGAGTCCGAACGATGGCGATTAGATGCATGTGCTTGTTTTCTGAGCGTTCCGCGTTACTATTTTCACCTGAGAATATCCATTTACGTTAGATAAACGTAACAGGCATCTTAAGCTCACGCTATTCTTCATCTGTAGGAGCAGAATTTTTTCTGTACTGAAAATAAGCCAGCACAAGCATGAAATATTATTAAACACATTTCATAGGCATGGAAATACTGCAGTGTATGCATGGTCAATGTATGCATGGTGTAACACTTTCCTTTGACGTCAGGGTATTTGAACTTCAACTGGAGCTGAGAGATACGGCACCATAGTTCTGTAGACCAGTTCTGCTACCTGTATGTTGGACTCGCGATTTTCTATAATCAGTAGAAATCGTTCTCTGGCCAGGGAGGATGGTTCAGATGGCTCTGAGCACTATGGGACTTAACTTCTGTGGTCCTCAGTCCCCTATAACTTAGAACTAATTAAACCTAACTAACCTAAGGACATGACACACATCCGTGCCCGAGGCAGGATTCGAACCTGCGACCGTAGCGCTCGCGCGGTTCCAGACTGTAGCGCTTAGAACCGCTCGGCCACCCTGGCCGGCGGCCAGAGAGGACTCGGTTGTAAATTATGATTAAATCGAAGATTCTCTATGGAATCCTACAGGAACCCCACCAGGTCATTAGGCCATGTTGAGATTTAGTCATGTCCACACCATTTCTGATATCTATGTCACTCATCAGTGCAGTTATAAGGCAAATGAATGACTGCAACATTCGCTGATTTTCATCTGTTAAGGAACGTTTGAAAACAAAATTAAATATTCCACTTTAGTTTTCTCCAATTACTTACTTTTGTCTCTACGCCTTTGGCTAATGGCGACACCGACTGTAGTGCCACAGGCAACATTTACACATAAAAAAAATTTCTTAGACTTGTTTGAGAGTTCCTACGATACGGCACTCAGGATCCAAGTCAAGGAATACCCCCCCTGAAGAGTACGACGTGTATTTCACTGTCACCTAAGTACCGCTAAATACAATTCTTGGGTAGTGTTATTCCTGAGGTTCGAACCGATGATGTCAGGGACCACGTCTTGTAACACAAGAAACACACGCCCCAGACCATTACAGAGCCACCACTGGCTTAAACAGTCCCCTGCTGACATGCAGGGTCCATGGATTCATGTGGTTGTCTCCATACCTGTACACAACCGTCCGCTCGATATAATATGAAACGAGACTCGTCCGGTCACAACAACCAGTCACTTTACTTGTCACTGACTGCTGTATTTACACTGAAGCGCCAAAGAAACTCGTACAGGCATGCGCGTATTCAAATACAGAGCAATGTAAACAGGCAGAATACCGCGTTGCTGTCGGCAAAGCCTATATAAGACAACAGGCGTCTAGCGCAGTTGTTAGATCGGTTATTCCTGCTACAAAGGCAGGTTATCAAGATTTAAGTGAGTTTGAACGTGGTGTTACAGTCAGCGCACGAGTGATGCGACACTGGAGATGAAACGGGGATTTTGTCGTAGGGCCATTTCACCAGTGTACCGTGAATATCAAGAATCTGGTAAAAGATAAAGTCTCCGTCATCGCTGCTGCCGGGAAAAGATCCTGCAAGAACGGGACCAACGACAACTGAAGAGACTCGTTCAGCGTGACCGAAGTGCAACCCTTCCGCAAATCGCTGCAGATTTCAATGCTGAGCCATCAACAAGTGTCAGCGTGCGAACCATTGAACGAAACATCATCGATATGGGCTTTTGCAGCCGAAGTCCCATTCCTGTGCGCTTGATGACTGCACGACCCAAAGCTTTACGCCTCGCCTGGGCCCATCAACAGCAACATTGGACTGTTGATGACTGGAAACATGTTGCCTGGTCGGACGAGTCATGTATGGGTATGGTGACAACCTCATGAATGCATGTGAGCATGGGACTCTCCAAGCTGGTGGAGGCTCTGTAATGGTGTCGGGCGTGTGCAGTTGGAGTGATATGGGACTTCTGATACGTCTAGATACGACTCTGACAGGTGACACGTACGTAAGCAATTTAAACACTTGCGCTGGCCACCAAACTCGCCAGACATGAAAATTATTGAGCATATTTGGGATGCCTTGCAACGTGCTGTTCAGAAGAGATCTCCATACCCGCGTACTCTTACGGATTTATGGACAGCCCTCTGGGATTCATGCTGTCAGTTCCCTCCAGCAGTACTTCAGACATTAGTCGAGTACTGAGCGAGGTGGCGCAGTGGTTAGTGGACTCGCATTCGGGAGGACGACGGTTCAATCCCGCGTCCGGCCATCCTGATTTAGGTTTTCCGTGATTTCCCTAAATCATTCCAGGCAAATGCCGGGATGGTTCCTTTGAAAGGGCACAGCCGACTTCCTTCCTCGTCCTTCGCTAATCCGATGATACCTAAGACCTCGCTGTCTGGTCTCCTCCCTCAAAACAACCCAACATTAGTCGAGTCCATGCCACGTCGTATCGCGGCACTCCTGCGTGGTCGCGGAGGACGTACTCGATATTAGGCAGATGTACCAGTTTCTTTGGATCTTCAGTGTAAGTTACAATCCTTGTAATTATACTATAGCTACGTTTCTAATAATTTCTGTTTTCGAAAAGACAGGGATGGAAGGCAATGAAAAAGTTGACGGCAGGAGCCACGCGGTGCAAGAACTTCAAGCGGCAGTGTTATGTTATTATAGAGGTACTCTGTGAATGTGATGAGCAGCAAGACAGACAACGCCCCTAGATTATGACGAACACCTTGATGAACGTGTAAAGCTTTGCATTATAATTTTAAGCTCTATAGTTACTCTCTCCTATAAAGTTTACCTTATTTACATTGGAAAGTCATCTGTGAATTTTTCATTAAGAACTATTCTCATTCTGTTTAGCCTCCGCACAGATGTGTTATTTGTTTTTCATTACTTTAATATCGGTTTCTAAACGCATACCTTCACCTTCAGGCACAGCCGAGTGTGCACTAAATAGTAGGATGATAGTATTTATTCTCCACGATAAAATCTATTGTCTGCATATTTTGTATACTTGTCGTTAAGTTCAAATACAATTTTGCAGTGCTTCGTTCTTGATACCGAAATAAAAATTGTTCTAAATCGTCACGCCAAAAGCTAGCACGTGATCCAGAAGGCTAAATCAGTCTACAAAAGACATATACCTATACGAAAAGAGGCTGCCCTGCAAGTCAACAGCAGGAGCTGCGTGTTGTCCGTCGAACGGTATAGTCAAATGACTTCCGGACCTTTTTCCTCATCAGTACATGACAATTTTTCTGAACCTAAATCCACCTGGCCTTACCGCCATAATTCTAGCAACGAGAAAATAATTACATTTTGCTGTCGAAGACAATGAATACAAATACCAGACAAATTGACTCATATCAATAGTTACGTACAGTGTCCTTTCAAGTGGCTCTGAGCACTATGCGACTTAACTTCTGAGGTCATCAGTCGCCTAGAACTTAGAACTAATTAAACCTAACTAACCTAAGGACATCACACACATCCATGCCCGAGGCAGGATTCGAACCTGCGACCGTAGCGGTCGCTCGGCTCCAGACTGTAGCGCCTAGAAACGCACGGCCACTCCGGCCGGCAGTGTCCTTTATTCCTGATCTTTTGTTATGAGAGACCGACTCCACTTTTTTCTCCTAACCCCTTCGAAATTAAGGTTCATACAACCTTGTTTTTGTAGTTACTTCGTTTCCTTCACGCTCAGAAGAAGTCATGGTGCCGTAATGCTCATTCAGTTCTCACGTAAGCTGTACGGACCTCTATCAGTTGCATTTTTTTAATACTGTGATTTTAATTTGTTTTGTTATTTGTATAACTCGACCGAATAGTAGCGGCTTCGGTCAATAATACCATCATAACGACCGGGAGAGCGGTGTGCTGACCCCACGCCTCTCCTATCCGCATCCTCCACTGAGGATGACACGGCGGTCGGATGGTCCCGGTAGGCCACTCTTGGCCTGAAGACGGAGTGCTTTGTTATTTGTATTACTCAGTCTTCGTAGACACCTAACTGAATAAGTACCGATCTAAAACATGTGTTTACATTGAGGAAAATGCAAAACAGGGCGTATCAGTTGAAATAAAAGAAGAAGGTTCCGACAAATCCAGCTTATTAGAGGTGTTATAACGGAAGCCGGTAACTGTGTTAGTGCTAACCCAAGTGTAGCCGTTTCCATTTATTTAATGAATGTACGCACGAAATCAGAACGAATGTGATACGATTTGATGATCTTGTATTATCTGGTTTTATGTAGCAGCAATTGTTGGAAATATTTCCAATTAACGGAAAAATTGGCAGTTGCTGTGAACCGGACATAATGAGACTCGTTAATGTTCACGGGTTAGGTTTTTCCAGGGCGCGATAATACATTGGCTCATCCCATGAATAAAATTCGTGATCCACAAATTGCCTCTCTGACAAAACACTACTGCAACTGCTGCAAAAATGAACAATGTATACGTTAACGTGAAGAATAGTCTTTGAACGTATGTGTCCTGTAAATAATGAAGCACAAGACAACACACACACACATGCACACACACACACACACACACACACACACACACACACACACACAAATTTTCATACAGATAATTCTTTTGAAAGAAAACTAAATACGACTTTCATACAGATAAGTTTTTCGAAAGAAAACTAAATATGATATACTGTGATTAAAAATAAGTAAGTAAAATAAGTAATAACACTGGGAAATTATATGCCTGGTATTAGTTATCTTTCACCTATTCTGCGAGCACCTATATTTGGCCTGAAAACGAAAATAATATATTACTAATTAACGCTTATTAACGTTTAACGATAATGGACAAGTTATCGATATTTTCTAGTATTGTTTTCTAATATTGTATTACATGGTTAAGTTTTTTACCATGACATGATTGTGAGCAGATTCAAGAATGAGTACAATTGAAAAGAACTCTTGGTACTAACATATTAATTATTTCATATACTAAATGATGATTTTAGATTATTCCATTCTGGTACTAGCCGTTTAAAAATCTGGTAAAGGATATAAAAGCATAGACACACTCCTTTCCAAATGTAGCGAGAGATAAGTTTAAATTTATCGCCATTCATTTTGCCTGGGTCTTCTGTGATTTTCCGCAATTCATAATGGAACAAATCAGATGGCTGAGTAGGATTTATCGGAAGAATCAAGTGTAATTACATACGATGGTGTTCCCTTACAAAAATCCTCACTCGAAAAATTCTTTAGTGTTGTTAAATGATCTAGTAGACTTACCAAGTAGGATAAATGAAAGAGATAAAGAATATTTCAGGAAGGGATTCGCTATTTATTGCGGGTTTGCTTAGTGAGTGTGAGATCGTAACATAACAAGTCAGTAAATTCCAAGACGCTATCAAAACGTCATGTGCATTACGGAGAGCTTCACTCTCGAAACAGAGAGTCCATGTTCCATTAGAAGCCAAGTAACATATTACTTCCTCCACATTACGTCTAGCGCAGTGAGCAAGAATTAGTGACAACTGTTTCCGTGAGCAGTCATCGAATGGAATCGGAAGAGGGGGGAAATTATGAACGAATCGTGATTGCACCGAACAGTCTAAGCCTCTTAAGTTCTATAGCAACTATGCTAAGATAAACGAATAAGTTCCAACAACGATTACGTGATACATAAGTTACGGATATGAACTGAGTAGCAGTTAAAGTCCCCAACCTATTTTCTTTGTCTACCTTACATTATTAATATTTTGTGTAGCGTCTACTGAGTTATACAGCGTGCACTATATGGAGCGATTATCCACGTAGAACAGACACAAGTGTAAAAAAAAATCACGATATGGAACCGAACCTCATACGTGCGTACATATCACTATAAAACCCATCATGTAAACTAATGTGAAGAAAAGGGAAACAGAAGTAAGTAACATAGGTCATAAGGGAAACAAGGTAACGTATCTTCACACCGATTGCTACGTTATGTGGTTTATGCTACAAGGTATTAGGTTAAAGTCTTTGAAAATTTTCTTTTGAGAGTCGTATTATAATGCGGCATATTATCCAAATTCCTATTAATATCCTTTATAGTAACGCTGATCATGAAAGATAATACTCAGTGATATTCTCTTCAGTTTCTTTCAATAAAGAAACTTTGTGTTATGCCTCTGTCACGTCCTAAAGAGATACCTGAAGACATAAAATTAGATATCAATGGAGAAGTAATTTTTCGCTAGAAATTTTCGAAAAAGCTGTTTCTGTAACAGCATCATTAGTCAAGCAAATTAAAACGTTCGTATCTTTAAACTATATCGAGTGGTACAATTCAGCATGTACAACACTGGTGTCGTACAAGAGAGAAGAAATGGACTAAATCTCTGTCCGGTGAATTTCAGGTAGATTTTATTGTTGTTTCCCTAAATCATATTAGGCGAATGGGGAAACAGTTCCACCGACTAAAGAAAAAGTTGATACCTGTCACCATTTTTATCCTTTTTCGCCATACGTGAAAACGAGGTATGGCGATGACATCAGTCCGAAGTGTGAGATCTCCGTAAATATAACGTAATGTGAAGGTATCGAAATGTAAAACAAACAACGGCACGAAAGCCTTGAGAAATATCAATTACTGAGAGGCAGGAACTTTTTCTTTTCGATTTTGACTCTCGCAGAGTTCCATGCACGAGAAGCTGTAGGTTACCCTTAAGTATTGGATAAACTAATGTAACAGATCGGAGGAAAGCAAAGGTGAGCCACATCCATTACGGGAAAGCCTAGAAAAACGACGTGTCTTTCAAACATTTTCCTAACGAACATTTTACTTATTATATCAACGAATTTTCTTCCAAGTTCGTATGGAGAATATTAGCAATTTTTTACATCTCGTTTATTAAAGGGACAGAAATTTCTAGTTAACATTATTTCATATTCGTTTTAATGACAATGATGAACGCAGCAAAAAAAGTAAGTTTCTTGTCTTGATCTTGTTTTCATGTGTCGCCATAGACTCTTCTACGTGTAACCATTCATGGAGAAACATTCTCTCTCCCAGTTCTCAGTCGTTACGAAACGTCTTACGTATGTTTCTACAGTAATGCAACAGACATTCACGGATGAGTCGTGCCAGAGAGATTTCCCCGCCATTAACTTAAACCGCGTTTAGAGTTGCACGCACGGTTACTTCTCTGCAAGTCGAAGCTGAGAATTTCATTGACTTCGTTAAGGAGAAGCGTTTCTACGAAGTGGCGAAATGGCGGTAGCTATTCCGCTTTCATTTGTTAGCGTCCTTGAGCTTAAGAGAGGACGAAATTCTTCCCTAATGAACCGGCTTAGGATGCCTGCTTGCATGATAAGAAATGCCTGACAAAATCCCCCTTTCCTAATGATTAATTTAACCTCAGAACGGAGTATCTTGTTTCCTTGAAAAGAGATTTAACGCTTTGGGAACAGTTGACTCGACACTCTCCCTAATGCATTGTGTGTGGCAACGCGTTCGGTGTTTATTGTAATGAAACGCCACAAGTAATTTCAGACTTGGTTGCACGCGGCCGCTGCCTGTGTAACCCTATACGGGCTCAGCCACACACCTGCGTTTATCCTCGAAGAGCTTCCGCGGCGTCTCCTGCCTCACTCACATTCGTACAGCTCAGCTCGCTACGCATTACCCCGCACTGCTCACTCTTCACAATAAGACGACGACGACAATGGTGTTGACGGTTGCGTAACGAATTACGAATGAGGTATACATAATAAATTATAACATGACAGCTAAAGTAATTGGGTTTCAGAAGTGGCAATTATGACGCAGTTAGCCGAAATTATTGGCCTTCCCGGCTTTTCATCCTTTTTTGCCGGACCCCAACTAGTATTAATCGAATTCTGTATTTGGATTTGTTTTTGTTCCAGCCTCGTTGTGCCAGTTTGCGGAGTCTTTTGTTGCTTTCGTCGCGACGTCTATTAACCTGAAAAGTAATTTTAACTCATTTGAACACTTATTTCTTACCGAAAAACAAATGACAGCACTCCTGTTTAAGACGGATGGTTGCTAAGTGTTACTTCCTTGCAAGACTTGTTGCTCAGCCATATAACGAAACCACCTCTTCTAGAATCTCAAATATCTTCATTTTTTCTTACAATAGGATATCCTTTCAGCTTATGACTAAGTTCTGTTTATTTTCAGTTATTGTCGTCTTGTACGGTCGTTGTGTTCCTCAACTGCGATTTAAATTTCTATCCCTCCTTCGTGTAGATTAAAAAATTTAATACCTGTCTTTTGCAACTAAAATTTGTTACTTGCATTACCCAAACATCTGTGGAGCTTCTCAATTAATCAGCAGCTGTTTTTGTCTATGGTCGTTCTCTTTACGCAAACATTTAGAGCGTGTGCCAATTATGTGAAAAGACGACCTGTCTATGTCCCAGAATATATGTTTTCTACAGGACAAACCGTGAATGTATAATAAAACAGATTTAAGTTGCAACTGATGACTGTTTAATAAAACAGAATGCATGGTGAACTATTTCCATGTCGATCTCTTACAAATAAACGCACAATATTTGCTGAAAACTGGGATAATGCAGTAAATGTACAAAAGGGAATGCGTAAGAAACTCCCGTGTGACCCCTACCAGCCCGAGATATTGGTCAGGTGTGAAAGATGCATACCAAATAGGACTAGCAGGTGATATGGAACGTACACCGAGACTTGCAGCTTGAATGTTTATAGATTTGTTTGAGTCACGTGACAGCATCAAACAAATTAAATCATTCAGGTAGGAAATGTACAAAATACCAGCTTTTGACCATCGCACAGAGTCCCGTATGGACGACATAGTAAGAAGCATTTCTGTCGTAGAGAAACAAATCAAAGAGTTGAAAACAAGTAAGTCACCAAGCCCGGATGGAATCCTAATTGCCGCGCGGGATTAGCCCAGCGGTTTAAGGCGCTGCAGTCATGGACTGTACGGCTGGTCCCGGTGGAGGTTCGAGTCCTCCCTCGGGCATGGGTGTATGTGTGTGTTTGTCCTTAGGATGATTTAGGTTAAGTAGTGTGTAAGCTTAGGGGCTGATAACCTTAGCAGTTAAGTCCCATAAGACTTCACACACGTTTGAATTTTTTTTATTTTTTTGATCCTAATTCAGTTTTACAGGGAGTACTCTATTGGAAGAGCGCGAATATGGTAATTTGTAGGGAAAGGGGTATGGTTTATTTTTCATATTTTGAAAGATTATCGGTGACTTATATGTAGCCGTGAAAAAGTTTCACTTGAGACCCTGTCAAAAATCTGCGTAATACCGATATTTTCTTGAAACAAAAACGTTTGACTCAGCTGTATTTTTTCCATTCCGTAAGAGCTAGGGGACAGTGGCGCGAAGGCGCTCCCTCCCCCCTCCACCTCCCCCACCCTACCATAAGCGTATGCTCCCTTGCTCTGAGGCATTGACCCCTTACTTATCTTGAATTTATCGCGAATATTTCGCTCTACGCCAAGTCCTAAGTGACTGAAAAAAAAAACACACAGGAGACTCCAATATATAACAAGGGCAAAAGAACTGGCCCGAAAAATTACAGACTAATATCTTTGACAGCGGTTTGCTGCAGAATACTTGAACATATTCTCAGTTGGAATATCATAAATTTCTTACAGACCGAAAAGCTCATGCCCACGATCCAGTACGGTTTTAGAAGACATCGCTATAGCGAACCTCAGCTTGCCCTTTTCTCACGTGATATGCTGCGAACCATGGATGAAGGGTAACAGGCAGATTCCATATGTCTAGATTTCCGAAACGCATTTCACACGGTGCCCAACTGCAGACTGTTAACAAAGGTAGGAGCATATGGAATAGATTCCCAGATATGTGAGTGATTCGAAGACTTCTTAAGTTATGGAACCGGGTATGTTGTCTTCGATGGCGAGTGTTCATCAGACACAAGGGTGTCTCTAGAAGTGCCTCAGGGAAATGTGATAGGATCGCTATTATTTTGCGTAGGCATAAAATATTTGGCGGATGGGGTGGACAGTAATCTGCGATTGCTTTGTGATGATGCTGTGGTTTATGGGAAAGTGTCGAAATTACGTGACTGTAGGGGGATACATGATGACTTAGACAAAATTTATAGTTGGTGTGACGAATGGCAGCTAACTCCAAATGTAGCAAAATGTAAGTTAATGCGGATAAGGAGCAATAACAAACCCGTAATGTTCGGATACGGCATTAATAGTCTCCTGTTTGACACAGTCACGTCCGTTAAAGAACTGGGTTTAACGTTGCAGAGCGATATGAAATGGAATGAGCAAGTGAGGACAGTCGTAGGAAAGGCAAAGGGTCGCCTTTGGTTTATTGGGAGAATTGTAGTAAAGTGTGGTTCATCTGTCAAGAAGAGCGCATACGGGACGCTAGTGCCAACTCTTCTTGAGTACTGTTACAGTATTTGGGAACCGCTCCAGGTCGGATTAAAGGAAGACATTGAAGTAATTCAGAGGCGGGCTGCTAGATTTGTTACATATAAATTCGAACAGCACTAAAATATTACGAAGATGATTCTAGAACTCAAATGAGAATCCCTGGAGGGAAAGCGGCGTTATTTTCGAGAAACAATATTGAGAAAATTTAGAGAATCGGCATTTGAAGCTGACTATACAACGATTCTACTGCCGCCAACATACGTTTCGTGCAAGGACCAAGAATACACGATAAGAGGAATACAGAGGCATACAGACAGTCGTTTTTATATAGCTGTGTTTGCGAGTGAAACAGGAAAGGAAGTGACGAGTAGTGGTACAGGGTACCCTCCGCCACGCGCTGCACGGTGGCTTGTGGAGTATGTATGCAGATGTACAAATGATGCAAAACCTCACCTGGTAGATGTCTGAAGATAGGCTTCAGTTGCACAGAGAAAACGCATTAACAACATTTAAAGAAGCTGTATTACGTGAGGAATCTAGGAATATACGACAGCCACTACATATCACTCCAGTAGGGAGCCAATTCAATCGTGACAAATGATCGATGGGATAACAGAGAGCACAAAATAATTTTGGAAATTTGGAAACACGCAGCCAGATTTATAACATAGAGTAAGAGCAATAATGAAAAAAAAAGTAAATTAATGGAATAAATTTCAAGACAAGGAGATTGACTCTATCCATTACTATTTAACTGCGACGTTGAGAAAGTAACAACAAAGTGGCTCAAGCGAGAATCCATCCTTAAGTATATCCATCCAGTCACATCAGGCAGAGGCAGGGGAAAATTTGAGATTTATTGCCTTGTTTTTGAGTATGATTTTGGAGTCTTAGCTTCAGATATTACAATAAGAAATTGCAGGAAAAATTGGTGCGTAGATTGCATTCGAAAAAACTGAAAGTATTATTTGCAACAAACAAAAGTCAAAATACACAGACCAAAATATGGCAAAATCAAGTGAGTCCAACAGTTTCAACATCTCGATGAAATAATGCAAGAGAAGTGAACTGAAAAGAAAGCCAATGAAGTTAAACGAACAAAAAATGGAAACGGCTTACCGTCTCACCCAACATATCAGCAATATGAAGTACATATCCAAATACAGTAAACTGAAACATTACAGTTCCTCCATTAAGCCAGAATGTCTATGTGTGTCAGAAGCACTAAGTCTGAATATAAAAGTACATATCGAAAACGTTGAGAAAATGGTTCTGAGCACTATGCGACTTAACTTCTGAGGTCATCAGTCGCCTAGAACTTAGAACTAATTAAACCTAACTAACGTAAGGACATCACACACATCCATGCCCGAGGCAGGATTCGAACCTGCGACCGTAGCGGTCGCTCGGCTCCAGACTGTAGCGCCTAGAACCTCACGGCTACGCCAGCAGGCGAAAACGTTGAGAAAAGAGGAAGAAAAATCGTAAGAAAAGTCCTCAGAACAAAATGTGTAGAGGGTCAGTTCGGCCCACCGAGCAACTAAGAAATCAAACAGTACATAGATATTTACAGTAATATTAGAAAATACGTATTAAAACTTAACATGATAAATTTAGAAGACATGCAAAAACAGAGACCATAAAATGAATCCGGAATGTAAAAGATTATCAGAAACTGGCAGGGATCATGCAAGAAGATATCCAGAACAGGGAAATTTTTCGATCTAAAGTTCAATGAAGGCAAACTAACCTAGCGGAAAAACTGAAGAAGCTAGGGCGAACGTAGTCAGAACCGCGGGATCAAGTTCGTTGCAAAAGAAACAAGTGCGCAGTGGAGATCCAAGCAACGTTCCCAAGTACTTCATGCATTCCTAAATGGGCTCAGTTGTCATGTGACTGTATACGATTCTAGCAACGGACAACATTCTGATCACAAAGGTGGCTGCGTTCTGCAGGAGGACATGAATACGTGATCTCCATAAGTGATTACCGTCTTTCTTCAGTCACAAAAACTGATATTCTACACTTCACTTGTCATACCTTCGTTGTAATGGAGTACAAGGACATCCCTGACAGAATTACGTGTGGCAACTAAACTTGTCTTGCATTTTATTCGGATAGGAAGTGTTAGCTGCGATCAAGAGGCCGATTTCCTGCAGTACAGTTTTTTTTATTTTACTATTCAGATTCTGTCTTGTGACCGTAACAACTATGCATGTAATATCGGAAAGAAATGATCTCTGGGTCTGTATGCCACACTCAGCAAAAAACCATTGATGTATGTTACAAAAAGAAATGATTGAAGCCTGGGGACGTGATATCGCTAAGAACAATGTGTATTTTCTGTTGTTAATCAGCATAAAGGTACTTTCCACTCCTGAATATAGGACTAAAAGTGATATCAGCGGTATGACCTACTCCTAATTCCATAACTCAGCTTTTGTGAATTTTTTTGTACTTAAACATTCTCTACAGGCTTTCATTAATAATTTATTTATACTTTTTTGAATAAGAATACTAGAACAGTAACGTATTACGATGGTCCACATTATTCGTTCCGTAATGGCCCAGGAAAAGTAAAAGAAAAAAAGTTAGTACGCCCATAGCTTCCGACGGAAAATGCACGGCAGTAAATTGCGCTCCCATGCCACGAAGATATGCTATTAGCGCAAATGCGGGCTTTGTGGGGAAATCGTAACTGCTGCGAAATGTCTCAGATTAGCGTTGTGGGAATTCACACAGAACGGTGGCAGTATTCATTACCACCGCTTTGTAAAAACGTGATTACAAGCTGGAACACATTGTTAGCTTAATTAAAGGACTCATCTATTACAATTATACAGAGCTTTAAGTGCAAGTGATACTAACCGGCGCAAAGCGAAGGTCGGCCGAAGAGACAGATTGCTCATTACGAGAGCGAGGCTAATGATTTGGCGTCACAGCTGTAGATGTAACGTCACGCAAAGTCAGCAGAGAGAAACATGTAACACGAGCTGGGGGGACAGTCGTAGATCGCCGTGTGTGACATCGTGGCTTACCAACAGACGCACGCTCCATTTAGTGTCAATAGTTTCGGTATCCGCGAATTCAATCCGGTATCCGTGAATTCAACAATAGAGACAGATTTTACACAAAAATTGGACTCATTAGTGATAATAATTTCCTATATAGCGATCAGTGAGGCTCTGGAGCTCGAAGTTAGGTCGAACTAGTCGGTTGAATGTGCAAGTCCCTGGAGAAGCATGTATCCAGATCCTGTAGGATTACATCAATTTAGGTTCCCCATTGTTTCCGTGCACGTGAAACGTAGGTTCGATTCATTCCGAGGCTGGAACTAAACCACTGGATACAGCTGTAGCGACAGAGTTTAGCACAGAGGAGTAACATCTGAAAATATCGAACTCGATGTCACACTCAACTCAGAAATTTAATCAATAGTTAGCTTAGTAAGGTGTATGAATTTTTCCCTCTCCCTGTCTAGTATTTTTTATCTGCAAACTTTCACGAGTACAAGTGTATGTGTGTGTGTGTGTGTGTGTGTGTGTGTGTGTGTGTGTGTGTGTGTGTGTCCGTGTGTGTGTGTGTGTGTGTGTGTGTGTGTGTGTGTGTAAGCGTACGTGTGCGTATATTTATGTGTGTGTGTTAATAAATGAAAGACAGAAACAAATAAACCAAAACAAATACAGGAATGAAGATAATCAGAGCAGTAAGTGTAAGTAAAATAGCACTTACTGTGACGCAATAAACTCAACGAATTATTTTCGTATTTTTGGAGTGAATATGATACTACCTCCTTATCTCTTTTCTATTCAGTAAGCTCATTTTCTTACTGAAGATTGTCTTCATCATCTCGTAATACATTGGCTAGCCATACTCGAAGTGTCGCAATACATGTTAAGACACAAATAGTGAAGCACACCTATGTGTTAACTGGTATCTAATATGGTGAAATTGAAGTAGTACTACAGAGAAAAACATACGTACCCTTAATTAACAGCTCACATTTTTTAAAAAATCTTATGAATAGGTAAATGGTATGCGTCGTTTATTTAATCTTTGCAAAGACAGTGACGCTTTACTTATCAGCATTTGTACAATATTATAAATTGTCTGACAGGTAGCAAAGAAGGTTTTAAATCTAACCTAAATTACTTTCTCCTCGACAACTTAAAAAACCTAACAGTTTTTTATGTGTGGTGACATACATAGGACTAAAAAATAGAGAGACCGTTAATTTTATAACTAATCACGTGTATATAACCCGTAAACTCACTCGTTCTACACCATTTCGTAAAAAGACTCGTTCAAATGATCTATGGTTAATGTAACTAACTCATAAATGAAGTAATGGGAAAAAGAGTGGACGCAGAGGAAAACGTGCTTTTGTAGATTCTGTTTGATGTAAAAAAAAATGTGATCGTTAACAAAACTGTGTTCTTTCGTCAAAGATTGTTGTGAAGATTTTCTGATTTATCTCTTTTTTGTATTTCTTCAGTGGACAATTTTCCTCTGTAAACGTAATGACAGGCAAGAAAGAACTCCGAATAAAGAATCCACAAACACCTTTCCTAGATATAATTAGTGATGTTAACTTGACTAAAACTATAACAAATTACAGAGAAAAAAATGTTAGACTTAATTGAAGCAAAGAACCATCTCCTTGTAGAAATCGATATAGGACGATGATACACTTGTGACAGAGATTATATAACGGGGCAATGAGGATTGTTCCTCACCTTTCCTGTGTTTCGTATGTTTTATATTTACTTATTAACAGCCATGGAGAAACAAGGCACTGATTGAACATACGATAGTATACTAAACAATTTATTCGTTAATGCTGCGGCTTACATTAGACTTTATCTGGATACTGAGGACATCAGAAATAAAAGAGAAGAATACCAAGAATTCCACAGACACAAAATTCTCATTAGCAGTCGTGTCTCTGTGGAGAAATGGTGGGAGAGCACCTAATGACATCTTACGAGAGCAGCTCATAAAGTTTATTAATGCCTGGGAAAAATAAAGCAACGTAATTAACTTTTTGTTAATTTGCAGGTACATTTCTGCAGTCCTGGTACACACAGAAATCCCGCGTCACAGAACCGTAGCACACCAAACTAAGAGGAACTAAAACAACACGGAGTATTGGAGTACTATGCGATAATTCCTGTTCTGCATTTGAAGGGAAAAAACGCTGCAACAATTCGTGTTGGTGTGGTGGAAGGGTAGTTGGCACAGACTCTTTCATTGTGGTAAAGTATGCCTGAGTGATTAAGGACGAAGTGGCAGATCACCTCTGTGTGAAGAAACAGGAATCACAAGAGAAGTGGAAGATCTGCTGCTCAGTGAACAGTGTACCGCAATCGAGACGATAGTGTAAAACGTCAAAATTATTCAATATTTAGTTTTCAACGTCTTAGAACATTGCCTGGATTCCGTTATTGATCACATCCATTCAAAAAGCCAGCGAACCGAGGTGGCAGTGAAAATATTACTGCTGTGTCAGGCGAGTTCAGATGGCTCCTATAGCCGTCCGATTACCATGGACGAATTTAGGGTGTATCATTATGAGATGAAATGCAAGCTGTGGATACATGTGGATTCACCACTGTGCCGTATTGTAACAGGTCTTGTTCAGGAGGAGGTCGAGCAGAAACAACAACACGCACAAAAATCATTACGGGGGGGGGGGGGGGGGGGGAGAGGGGGGCATTCAATAAGTAATGAAATACTTTTTTTTGACAGCACGTTAGTTTTATTCAGGATTCCAAAACACCATATTACTCCCCACTCTTTTGGATACAAAAGCCTATATTTCAACGTGATCTCTGTTCAGTACGACGGCCTTGCACCACGTTCCTGGGAAGGCCTGTATGCCCGCTTGGTACCACTCTATTGGTCGAGGCCGGAGCCAATTTCTTGCTGCATCAATAACCTCCCCATCATCCACGTAGTGCTTCTTATGAAGCGCATCCTTCATTGTGCCGAACAGACGGAAGTCGGAAGGTGCGAGATCCGGGCTGTAGGGTGGATGTGGAAGAACAGTCCAATTGAGTTTTGTGACCACTGCCAACAGAGATGCCCATTTGTGCAGCGAGGTATTTGATTGTGATCCGTCGATCACCTCGAATGAGAGTATCCGCACATTCCAACATTGCAAGACGTCACCCGGGAGATGGGACAGATTTACGCGACCTTGATGCGATGATGGCAGACCCCTGGGCAACGACTCACCGCGCTTTTGTTCACTGCCAGGTATCCGTAGACATCCTGCAAGCGTCTACGAATATTTGGAGTGCTCTAGTTTCCCCCAAAGGAAACTCAATGGCAACTCTCTGCTTGGAACGTCCGTCCGTCACAGACGCTGTTTTGAGGGCTACCGACAGCGCATCCACCAGTCCGAACTTCATGAAACTATAGGGGTTGAAGCAGGAATGTTACACAATATCTCACAATAAATTCCGCATGTTTTCAACCGGAAAAGGGTGAGAAAAGTATGTTGCATTACTTACCTAACGCCCCTCATAGTAACTTATTAAAACTTGAACATAGTAAATGCTTTACTTTGTCTCGGAGCTTCAGTCCGGAACCGCGCTGTTTCTGCGGTCGCAGGTTCGAATCTTGCCTCGGTATGGATGTGTGTTGTGTCCTTAGGTTAGTTAGGTTAAAGTAGTTCTAAGTCTAGGGGACTGATGACCTCAGATGTTAAGTCCCATAGTGTTTAGAGCCATTTGAACCATTTTGCTTTACTTTGGGAACAAATGTTGTTGTTGTGGTCTTCAGTCCTGAGACTGGTTTGATGCAGCTCTCCATGCTACTCTATCCTGTGCAAGCTTTCTCATCTCCCAGTACTTACTGCAACCTACATCCTTCTGAATCTGCTTAGTGTATTCATCTCTTGGTCTCCCTCTACGATTTTTACCCTCCACGCTGCCCTCCAATACTAAATTGGTGATCCCTTGATGCCTCAGAACATGTCCTACCAACCGATCCCTTCTTCTGGTCAAGTTGTGCCACAAACTTCTCTTCTCCCCAATCCTATTCAATACTTCCTCATTAGTTATGTGATCTACCCATCTAACAAATAGTGTCCACAAAGATGATATGAAACTGATGCTGTCGCTAACACTTTTAATATGATAATTTCACACCAGAGTGCGGAGTCTTTAATTGATAAGAAGTTCAGAATAACTGTTCTGTTCTCACGTAGCTGGATCTGATCTGCGACGATACTGTCGTCGTAAGCGATGATTGCCATTGATCGCTGATTGCATAGAGACTGATGTGAGTGCCACAGCGGTCGGACATAAATAACTTACCAGCTGCGATGGCATAAGGAACACTAGTGCGCACGCCGACGTCTCCGATTAGTTCCTGCGTCTTGCACCGACTGTCGTTACTTGTGGTGCCGTCTTCAGGTACGACACCACAACCATCGTTGGAAAAGGCGAAGACCCAACCATCATCGGGCATGTTGATGCTGCTACTTTTTTTCTGTGCTACTAACAGATTAGGCTCGTAACGGGAAAACTGTCACAGGAGTGTTCCACCGAAAACTCTTGACAGTATTATGGGAGACTCTCAAGACGAAGGGTCGCGTGAAGGTGCCCATGGGGTGTTCTTGCCCCGCCACAGCGCCCCAACTCATTCTGCGAAGGGCACAGTCACATTAGCTGATTCTTTGGGGTATTAAATTTTGCCTCACTTCCTGATTCTCGAGAAATGACATCCAGTGTTTTGTTCCTCGCTTCTCTGTTGAAGAAACCATCGCGTCGGTGACATTTCATGAATTATGAAAAGGTGATTTTCGAGATGAAACGTTTCTTTAGCAGCCAGAATGCAGCCTGTTCCAATCAGGATCTCCACCAAGTCATCTATAGTTAGGAAAAGTGTGTCGCATCTAAGGGTGTACATTTAGAGATGAACATCATCACATGGTTTCATGTTCGCGGGTTAATTTTTTCGACTTGATTATTAAAACTTTAGATAACCCCTCGTAGTGTGATTCAAAGAAACACTAGAACCTAATGTATAATCCAGACGGTAAAGTTTTGTGAGGAACAAACATAAGTTATAAGGTCAACAACCTGCACTGAAGACAGAGTGCAAGCCAATTTCTGAAACCCTAACTTCTCTGAATAGTCAGGCAATGACTAACTCACTGTTAAATGATAACGAGTTTTGACTTGTGGGATAAGATGGCACACCATCAGAATGCGAACTCGTGCTGCCGGCCGCTGTGGCCTAGCGGTTCTTGGCGCTTCAGTCCGGAACCGCACTGCTGCTATGGTCGCAGGCTCGAATCCTGCCTCGGGCGTGGATGTGTGTGATGTCCTTAGGTTAGTTAGGTTTAAGTAGTTCTAAGTCTAGGGGACTGATGACCACTGATGATAAGTCCCGTAGTGCTTGGAGCCATTTGAATTAACTCGTGCTATTGACTCATTAAATTGAGGTCCAGAAGCGCACATACATGGTCTGCGATTTCGGTCACCATAGAGGCACGAACCCGTTCACATGTCTTCCCAGATTCTCCGGACCTGACAGTCTAGTGTACCAAGATAAGTATTATAGACGGCCCTACTCTCTTCTCTTAATTCCTAGGAAGTCGTTATTCCGACCTTGACGAAAGAGCGTATGGAATAATGAATCTCGAAAACTCAGACAATGGCTGTAGATCGTTGGACAACCTAAGCTACTTCGGCCCCAAAACCTTGCTACACGTAGTTTGGAAACAAAATATGAACCTTAGAAATTCAAATGCGTACGTACAATGAAATCCACAAGTTTAGGATGAGAAGATAGGAAGAGGGATTTAGTGAGATCATATGGGACATCGTGGAGATCTCTGACGTGCGGCAAAAAATAGAGCAGAAAAAAATGGTCAAGAAACATGTTCTACAAAGAAACAGAGCGGGAATGAAATTGAAATATAGATTTGATTGTGTGCAGAAAATTTAAAAAAAAGTTAGATATGTTGAACTTGCCTCATACAGACTAGGAAGGCTTGTTTTATAAATAAACAGAGCTATTCTATAGAAATCATTCAGGTCATGCAAAAATGTGCTCACGTTCTTTGGAAAAAGAAGACTCTATGAAGAGTTACAGAAACTGATCGGTGACAATAACACTCACTACAAATTGCTTGCTATTGAAAGGTTTTAATGCGAAAGTAGGACACAAACTAAATAGCAGCTCTTCACTGGGAAACTTCAGAGGTCATACGTCAGTAGCATTTTCTAAGGACAACGTGTTTGTTTTCAGCAGACTCCATCACAACAAAGGAAAATGAAAGTGGACTTCGCAAAACCCAAACGAAACAAAAAATTAAATTCACCTTTCATTAAACGATAACGAAATTTTACGGGATGTGATATTCGTAAGCCATTTTATAATTTCAAGCAGTCATAGACTAATCATATCCATAGCAAAAACGGACACAAAGTTGGAAAGAAACGAAGTCAATAGGTAGGAGACGACGAGGTTGTATATAAGATTAGGGACATATGCTAGATTACGTTAAGCAATTGTTTTTACATCTTAGAAAATACGACAGTACGGACATAGATGAAAGGTACAGTTCCTGTAGAGATGTGTGTATGGAAACAGCTAACGTTGTAGTCGGTGAGAAGATACCAAACAAAAGGGAATATCAAATAGAACGATGCAGCTGATAAATAAAATGCGAGGATTTCAAGTAAAATCATTATATAAATATGATTCATTGTGTTGTTCTAAACTAAACTAACGGGGAAAGTCTTAGAGAGGACATGAGAAGATGCAACGGAAATCTGAAACCATAAAAAACGGAAATAAATGAAAGTATTAAAGAGGAAAACAAAAAAAGTACTTACCAGGTGTAGAGGTATGAAACCGGAATTTGGTTGCAATAATTTCACCTCTGTTGTTTGAAACTGATAAACAATATTTTATTCAAAATAATCTCCATTGCTATTTATACATTTCTCCCACCTGTCCGGCAGGCTTTGAATGCTATGCCAAAAAACAGTTCTTCTTTTGAAGCGGACCAGTCAGCGAGCCATTTTCTTACATTTCCAAACGAACTGAAGCGTTGTTCAACGAGAGCGTGTCCCAGTGATTAAAATAGATGATAATCGGAAGGATCCAGGTCTGGAGAATAAGTCGCATGGCCTAGTATTTCCCAACTGAACGCCTCGATCGTTTCCCTGACCCGTTTTGCTGTGTGTGATGGGCGTTATTATGGAGCAATATGACTTTGTGTTGCCTTTTTCCATATTTCGGTCGTTTTTCACGTAATGCTCGATTTAAATCAATCATCTGCTGTTGGTAGCGATCAATGTTCGCGGTTTCACCAAGTTCTAGCAGCTCGTAATAGATGACATCCTTCTGATCACATCAAACACAGAGAATTTTCTTCTTTCCAAAGCGATTTAGACTTGCAATGGATGTCGATGCTTTCTCTGGATTCATACATGATGTAGAACGCTTAGGTTTCTCAAAATATGTCGATTTTTCATCACCTGTCACTATTCGATGGAGAAACGACTTTCTTTAGTATCTAGCAAGCAGCGTTATACGAATGGTGTTTCGAACTGCTTGCTGTCTTTTACTCAGTTCATGCGGAACCCATTTCCCCACTTTCCGCACCTTTCTCATACCTGTCAAACAAAGAGAAACGGATTTCCGATCCACATTCTATTGCTCCTAGAGTTCCTGTTCAGTTTGAGTGTCATCTTCATCTAATAAGGTCTGCAATTCGTGTCTTCGAACTTCTTCGGTGGTTTTCCGCGCTCGTCGTTTCTCATCACTTCTGAATTTTTTTGGACCACTCGAAACACTGTGTTTTCCCAAGAGCATGTTCGCCGAAAGCTTCGACGAGCATTCGATGCGATTCTGCAGCAGTTTGCTTCAAACGATAACAGAAAACCAATGCTGTCCGCAAATCGTAGTTCGTAGGCACAAAACTCGACATGTTTACGGGTTTGAAACAAATACCAATGCATGGAACTTCTATTACTGTGTGCCGGCCGGGGTGGCCGAGCGGTTGTAGGCGCTACAGTCTGGAACCGCGCGACCGCTACAGTCGCAGGTTCGAATCCTGCCTCGGGCATGGATGGGTGTGATGTCTATAGGTTGGTTAGGTTTAGGTAGTTCTAAATTATAGGGGACGGATGACCTCAGAAATTAAGTCCCATAGTGCTCAGAGCCATTTGAACAATTTTTTTTTATTACTGTGTGTTGACATCCGTCGTCAGCCGTTACAGGAAGCAGATGGCGCTGCAGACGCGGCCTCACGGGCCCTACAACAGGCTCTCTACCCTACACTGACGGCTAGCACCATTTATAGGGAAATTCCGGTTTCATACTTCTAGACCTGGTACATAGACATCACATTTCATCACATATGTTGGCAGTTGGCAAGTGACTAACAGCAGGAAGAAACTGTAAAAGCATAAAGGAAAGATCTCCTAAAAGTTTCTACAGTTCATCAGTTGAATCAGAAACCTTCGTACAAATAGAGGCAGTTCACAAGTAAGTCCAGTACTGAGAAAAGATTGGAATGTGGTTGAACTACTATGAATAGCATAGTGAATTCATTGTCATAGTCAACATAGACAGCGAGCCAACACCAGCGTCAGTAGTACAGGTTGGTATATTTACCAGCTCCGCAGTCGGTGATGGCATAGAAAAATGAAAATAGAGGTGAAAAAATTATTCAGTACGTTACAGAAGACAAAAATGTACACTTGGCTGAGGCAAGAATTTGATAGCACGAAAAAAAAAGACCAGGGGAACATATGCTGGAGGAAAGCTATAAAAGAGGAAGCGGTCAGGTAGAATTTCAAACAAGGAATAATTTAATCACTGCAAACACTTGGTTTAAGAATCAAGGAAGAAAGTTCTTTTCTTGAACTAGACCTACACACACCGGAAGATTTCAGACACAATTTTTCTGTGTGGCTCAATGGTCGAGTGCCATTTCGATTGGACGCCAAGTCGGTACCTTGCATGTCCATAATCTACGCCAGTTATACATCCGGCGATAGGGGACGTACAGTTTAAATTAGAATCCGAACCACGTGACGTTTCTGGTGACTCTTCACATTGTTGAGACGTTAAGGCTCCATTAATGGTTGACTGAACATTTCCATAATCTGACCGGGAATCGATCCCACAATTTATAGAATAGCAGGATATGGGTTTACCGCTAGACTACTATACCCATTAGAGACATTACATAAAGATAAGACACATAACTTTGGATTGTCCTATGACTGTTGATTCCACTGCACCGCCATCTGACAGTGAAAGATTTATTCCGCAATAGCTTTTTGCGTCTACAGGAGTTGTACACCGTGAACAACTTGTCCGAACGCAACTGAACTGATATCCATTTTCTCCGTGCGTGTGGAATATGCTGATGAATATTTCATCCTGAAACGAGTTTATTTTCAGTACAGGAAAGTTAATCCTACAGATGGAGAATGATGTGAGCACCCGATAGCTTTTGGGTGTGTCTAACGTTACTGGAACGTTTCGGGTGGAGATCGGAACACAAGATGTCCAGAGAACGTGTACCTGAGCTTATTGCCACTGTTCGCACTCTGCCAAACGTAGAATCATTGGGGTGAGGGATATGGGGGAATTAAACAGACAGATAGAACAGATTGTCTGCTGTAGAGTATTGTCTGCAGAGCGAGTGGTGATGCGATGGACTTAGGACAACAGTGTGGAAAGAAGAGCAGGCATGTGTTCTTCCAGAAGGAAAGAAAATGGTTCAAATGGCTCTAAGGACTATGGGACTTAACATCTGACGTCATCAGTCCCCTACACTTACAACTACTTAAACATATCTAACCTAAGGACATCACACACATCCATGGCGAGGCAGGATTCGAACCTGCAACCGTAGCAGCAGCGCGGTTCCCGACTGAAGCGTCTAGAGCCGCTGGCCACAGCGGTTCTTCCAGAAGGAATATCCCACGAAAAGATCGTACGACTGTTCGACTGACGCTGACAAATAGACAGATAACTGGGGCTGAAATCCTGCGGAGATTACAACCATAATATCACCACGAACCTGGTTGCCGGGTGTTGTTTATTTTTTATTTATTTATTCAACCTTATCTGATTAGGGCCATAGGCCCACTTTTAAATCAGACGAGGGTTTCACAAATACAGTACCCTTTTTTACACAATCATACAAACTGTCTACCAGATGTCCGTACAAGTGCGTTCTGCATGGAAGGTGGCATTCCGGTCAACGGACAACCATGCCAACAATGACGTCTGGGCGCTATGAAACGAGGTAGTGTTTTCCGGGTAGTCCCACATCCACAATCGCTGTGTACACAATCAAAGAAAGTGCAGTATGACACAGAGAAGATGCCTGCAAGACACTATGCGGTGGAGGTCATAAAAAGAAAGGAAGCAGGACAGTGGCAAACTGATTTGGCCCGATGGCTTAATGTGAATCGCTCTGTCGTTTCTCGGAATTTCTGCAGTTTATAGAGGCTGAAACAGTATGCCGAAGATCAGGACAGAGCCGACCACGTTGAGTTCAGAAGAGAGAACTGTTATTTGGCTGTAAGGGACGGCAGTACCACCTTAGTACTGCACGGCAACTGGCATCTGACCTCGCAGCATCCACTGGACGTGTGTAACGAGGCAAACGGTCTGCAGAAGGCTTCGGCAGAGTGGCCTTTATTGTCGGAGACCTGCTGTATGTCTACCTCTGACGCGCCTGCAGATAAGGGAACATCTAGAGTGGAGTCATCAACATGCTATATGGACGGTCGAACAGTGAGGCAATGTTGTTTTCACAGACGATTTCCAGTTTAGTCTTGAGAGTGATTCTCAATGGATTCGTATCTCCAGGGAACGTGAAACACGATTTCGGAATCCAAACATTGTGGAAGGAGACTGATGTCGAGGAGGATCGCTAGTGGTGTGGGCAGGTATTATGTTTACACTCGAACCCCTCTGAATGAAATTGTTCGGGTGAATCGCAAGGTTTAACTGCTGTCAGGTATCGTGACTAGATCTTATGATCTCATTTGCGTTTGTTGCGATGTGCTGTGTGCCCAGACTTAGTACTCCTGGACGATAATACTTGACCTCATAATTCACGGCTAGCTGATGTTTTATTGTAAACAGAAGATATTGTACTCATGGCATGATATGCTCGCTCTCCCCATTTGAATCCCATAGAGCAAGTGTGGGATGCACAAAGGAGACTGCTTGCATCAAGTCAGCATCCACCAACCGCTCTCCAAGACTGCGAGCAGCTCTGCAGGAACAATGAGCGTTAGTGGCTCAACATGAGACAGATAACGACGTTCACAGCATGCTCCGTCGTTGTCAGGCCTGTAATGCCACCAGAGGTGGTCACATCCCATACTGAGGACATTAACCAGTTGTCGGAACGTTTGTACAAATCCTTTACGTTGGAAAAAAAGAAGAACATTTTTGTCTATCTTTATGCATGTTGCACTTGTTTACCTTCTGTAGTCTTTACATTGTTTCTACTCTCTTATCACCTGTTTATAATGTTTTGTGGCAAAACAAACGCAGCCTTGCCGGCCTGTGCGGCCGTGCGGTTCTAGGCGCTTCAGTCTGGAACCGCGTGACCGCTACGGTCGCAGGTTCGAATCCTGCCTCGGGCATGGATGTGTGTGGTGCCCTTAGGTTAGTTAGGTTTAAGTAGTTCTAAGTTCTAGGGGACTGATGACCACAGATGTTAAGTCCCATAGTTCTCAGAGCCATTTGAGCCAAACGCAGCCTTACAAAATTTCTGTTTATTGCTTTAATTTTGGACACCAGTATACTTACCTCAGAAATAACAACTTTAATATGAAAAACAATATTAAAATTGAGTGTCAATAATTAAAATATGAGTAAATAATACCGACTATGAATTAATAAAGTTAATTCTGACAGTACCTCAACTACTGCTGTTACTGCCACTTATCATAATAATAGTAGCAATAATAATAACAATGACATTAATAACTGTAATGATAGTGGAAGATATAAAAAGAATTTGCAAGTGTGTAAAATAGATGTTTGCTGATATAGCGAGTTCTGGAAAAAGAAAATCTGAGGAGACTGCACCAGCTAAGAATACTGGGGAATGAGGAAGATTAAGTTGGAAAGAGGGATGTACAATGCTAATGAGAACGCAGAGGCACAATGGGAATCCTTGTTGTTGCTTTTATAGATGTGTCATTAACTGTCTTCTGAAGTTGGAGATGTTATTCAGTACTCTAGTATAATACGGGAGGTTATTCCAGAGTCGGGTTCCTGCTACTGGGAAGGACTTCGAGAAAATGGCTGAACGATGGAGCGGGACAGAAAGGATTCTGCTCTGTTGGGAACGGGTATTTCCGCCATATAGTTCAGACACGAACTTTAAGGTCGAGGAGAGATATGAGGGACAGCGTACATTGACAAGACGGTAGGTAAGAAACACAGTACGAAAGTCTATACACGTGTCTGCACACAGCCTGGCTAGCTGCGCATAAAATGGCGAAATATAATCAAAGAGTCGAACATCACAGTTATAACGGACACTGTCATCCATAACCAGGCGCTGTGGGCTTTCCCAAGAAAGACCTTCCAGGATAATATCGCTGTAGTCAGTAACTGGAAGTATGTGTTTGTACATGTTCAAGTCAAGAGGGAAGAGCTTTTTATATTTTTGTAGGGCATGGAGAGATGCTAATGCCTTCTTGCACACTGCAGTTACGTGCTCAGTACAATTTAGGTTTCCATCTATCTCTACTGCTAGACTCTTTGTTGGAAGAGAGTAGTTGATATTTGCCCCATTTGGGTCACAGAAGGTAGGGATTCCCCATATTTCCTGGTAATGAGCCTAGAATGTCCAACCAGTACCGCTAAGGATTTGGATGGGTTGAGCTTTAACCCTATATCCTCCTCCCATTTTGATAGTGCACACAGGTCTGTACTGAGGTTCTCGATAGCTGTCAGCTGGTTTATTGACTTTGCACTTAGATACAGCTGGAGGTCATCATTATATTTTTGGTATTTGCAATACGACAGAGCTGATGACACATCATTCAGATACAATGAAAAGAGTATAGGGCCTAATAACGAACCCTTAGGGACCCCTGATACTACCTGCCAACGTCGCGACTTTATGGTGTCGGAAATGACGCATTGCTGGCGAGACGTCAGCTATGAGCGAAACCGTTGAACTGCACTTCGCGAGAAATTTTAACTGCTAAGTTTGACTAGTAAAATTTCGAATTTGACAATATCAAAATTTTGGTGAAACCTAAGAAGCACATGATGATCGCCTCTTGTGCATCCATGGCAAGCTTCACGTCATATGTTTCCTTTGTTAAGGCAGACGTTGTGAGGCGATGTTTACGGAAACCTGATTGGTATTCGTCTAGTAGGTTGTTTGTAGCAGTGGCAACGTCCATTTTAGAGGCTTAACTAGTCAATGTTTCCAGGGCGCAGGGAAGACACTTGAGTTTAAGGAGTGGTTGAAGATATACCATAGTGGGCAGTAGTTGGCCAGTAACAAGCTTCATCTTTTGGACTATGACGTCATCGAGTACAGCAGGTGACGATGTGACACACATGATGGCAATTTGACGGTACTGCAAGTAACATGCTTTAGATAGAATTTTTCGTGGCTACAGTCGTTTGCCGGCCGTCGTGGCCGAGCGGTTCTAGGCGCTTCAGTCCGGAACCGCGCTGCTGCTGCGGTCGCAGGTTCGAATCCTGCCTCGGGCATGAATGTGTGTGATGTCCTTAGGTTAGTTAGGTTTAAATAGTTCTAAGTCTAGGGGACTGATGACCTCAGATGTTAAGTCCCATAGTGCTCACAAGGGAACCTCCCCATCGCACCCCCCTCAGATTTAGTTATAAGTTGGCACAGTGGATAGGCCTTGAAAAACTGAACACAGATCAATCGAGAAAACAGGAAGAAGTTGTGTAGAACTATGAAAAAAATAAGTAAAATATACAAACTGAGTAGTCCATGTGCAAGATATGTAACATCAAGTATAATCTGATGTGAGGAGCGCCGTGGTCCCGTGGTTAGCGTGAGCAGCTGCGGAGCAAGAGGTCCTTGGTTCAAGTCTTCCTTCGAGTGAAAAGTTTACTTTTTTTATTTTGGCAAAGTTATGATCTGTCCGTTCGTTCATTGATGTCTCTGTTCACTGTAAAAAGTTTAGTGTCTGTGTTTTGCGACCGCACCGCAAAACCGTGTGATTAGTAGATGAAAGGACGTGCCTCTCCAATGGGAACCGAAAACATATTGCCCACGAAATACATATCACGTATTTAATGCACTCTCGTCCAAAGTAGCGAACAGTCAACTGCCAGCCAGGGAGCCTCGTTAGCAAGAATACTCTCTCTTCCGCGCGCTGTAGTCGACTGACGTCGAGTGTTTCGATGTTTGTTCAAGTGTAGCGTCCCCATACTACGGCGCAGTTACCTCGCATCGGACGGACGGACGGACAGATAATAATTATCTGAAAATAAAAAATTAAAATTTTTGAGTCGATGGAAGGTTTGAACCAAGGACCTCTCATTCCGCAGCTGCTCACGCTAACCACAGGACCACGGCGCTCCTGAACTCAGATTATCCTTGTTGTTGCTTATCTTACACATGGACTACTCACTTTGTATATTTTGCTTATTATTTTCATAGTTCTACACAACTTCTTCCTGTTTTCTCGATTGATCTGTGTTCAGCTTTTCAAGGCCTATCCACTGTGCCAACTTATAACTAAATCTGAGGGGGGTGCGATGGGGACGTTCCCTTGTCAGAGCCATTTGAACCATTTGTACAGTCGTTTAGTCCCATGAAGTAATCAGTGACACTCCGTTTGCGATTCTGTTATGGTTGAAGGTAATGTGAAGTACCGATTCAGTTTTTCGGGTGGGACGATGATATCAGCTGCAGCTTTTATTTTACCTATACCAGGACCACGCAGGTTTGCCCGTAGGACAGCTGGTCTGTTTCTGTTGTTGGTTAATGTCTACCTGTGTTTTACATTTCTCACAGCTTGTCTGACTCTGTTCCGCTTCTGGTTGTAAACAATATGATTTTCAGGCGTTCTGGTTAGTTAGTATCTTCTTACTTTTCTGGTCTTCATGGGAGCATATTTCTCATATAGTTGCCAGAGAAGTGAATAGAAGAGGTTTATGGCTGATACAATACCACAGGCAACTGAGATTTTGGTGGTTAAGAGTTAGAATCAACTGGGACATTGAGTGACGTCCTGTGGTGTTTACCGATGAGTTTCACTTACGTCTGTGGCCATTAGATTGACAAAAATGTGTCCGTAGACGTCATCGTGAAGGATCGCAGACATCAGTAATTCTTCAGGCCCGTATCCTCCAAACACTGAATCATAATGTAGTGAACAGGTGGGTATGACAACACGACTGATTTGGTATTTATTGAATGCTCACCAGTGTGTGGTAAGACTGGTGAATCCTGTTGTTATAATCATCATCTGTGTACCAAACGATTCTTTCCAGCAAGATTATGCAACATCTCACTCTATAATACACATCACAAACGCTTTAAGGAATGTGCAGATCCTTGAAGGGCCTGCCAGATTCCCGGATTTCCTACCCATAGAGAGTGTCTGAAGTGTGATGGGAAGACGTGTATTTTCATTCAGGCCTCCAGTCAGTAATATTCATGAAGCGACAAAGTATGTGTTTCAGGCGTGGCAAGAAACTCCTCATTATGTCATTCGGAGGACGTTTGCTTCCATTCCACCTCAGTATAAGACTATGTCCGTGTCCGTGAGGGTCACACCCCATACTGATGTTGACGATGGACGTAAGTTCTTAATGAAATGAAAGTTTAATCATGTAATAACCGTTATGTGATCGACATCTCCAAAACGTTTGGTAAATATCAAACTGGTGCTTCATGGCGTAATACTTTTCATTTCCGTCAATGAATGTAGATGTGGTTTATCTCAGTAACTACCTTCCTTCGAAGGACAATTTCTGCAAATGGTTACAGTTTGGAAAGAATAGTGAAGTCAACATCCCTGACACTGGAACAGAAGATGGTCATAATAACCCATCAACAGGGTCAAGAAGGTGCGAAAAGCAGATTTTAAATCTAAAGCGAAAGTCTTTCTTTTGGACAGCTAATTCAATTCTAACGAAGAAATCTGACTAAAAACAACAATCATTGCCAGTATTTCTACTTCCGTGGTTGTGATGAAGTACTATGTTTCAATAGTAACGTGAGTAATATAAAAGAATAATGTTTTCATTTTTGTAGCTAAATTTGAGCTATTGTTGAGTTTAGTAATGTGTTAATGGCCCCCTGGCAAAAAAAAAAAAAAAAAAAAAAACCATACACATTGCCTGTAAACAGAGCTATTCCAGGTAATTTCGATAGGAATCGTGGATATTATCTAAGAAATTAATTATGTAGCTACCGTGAAGACGGAATTGTTACAGAAATCCTGAACTCAACTGGTTTAAAAAACTTAAAAGAAAGTACAAAACATTAGGAAAACTGAGGAAATTCATGATGAATGGGAAAGGGAGACGAAACGGACGTTAATAATTATAGAGGGATTTCAATTCTCCATGCCCCATACAAAAATCTGTCACCCTCTCCAGGATCGAGCCCAACAACAACAACAACAACAACAATAACCTGAATGTAACTCTGCCGAATATCAAGCTGGTCTCAGGCCAGATAGATCTTCCCCAGAGCAACTTCCAGTTCTGAAAGAAATTCGCTGTCACCCAAAAATTTATGATAAGAAAGTGCACTAGTGTGCAAAACTTCGGAATGAACGTAACTTTCGCATGGCGTGTCACTACCATGTAACATACCTCGATGACTTGGGCCGTTGTCACTCTCGATATATGAGGGTACGTAATGCACGCAGGAACATTGCGAACATGATCATTTTGTTGGTCCACGTATTACGGATGGAGGGGGGTGGGGGGAGAGGGAGGGGAGGCATACCATTGCATGGGCTCTTTGAAGACGATATTGTTATTACTGTACTCATTCACCATATGCATCTTTTCAGGGGTGCCTTCAGCCCTGACTTCATTTTCAGGGTTTTATAGCTCATTCGGTAAAAATGGATCACTCATAGGAGCACTTAGTTGTTCGTCTGTTTGTATGTCTGTCTGTTAAGACTCCTTTTTCTAAGGAACGGGTAGAGGTGTCAAGTTGAAATTTACCTGAAATACGTTAACAGTTCCTTGGCGGTATATGAAATTTAAGCTTCTTTGTCAGTGTTATCAGAAGAAACAGCCATTTGTGTCACATATTTTGATATTCGCTAACACATTCATCATATCTTACAGATGAACTGTCCACACTGGTATCCAAAATTAAATCACCAAACGGAAGTTTTGCAAGGTTGTGTTTATTTCGACACAAAACAATATAAACAGTTGATAGTAAAGTAGAAATAATGTAAAGAATACAGAACGTAAGCAACTGGAACATGCATAACGATAGACATAAATGTTGGTCCTTTTTTCCAACTTAACGGATCTGCACACACATTCCGACAACTGGTTAATATGCTCAGTATGGGCTGTGACCACCACTGACAGCAGTACAAACCTGACGATGACGGAACATGTTGTGAATGATGTCATAAATCTCATGTTGAGGCAACAACTCCCATTCTCCCTACAAAGCTACTGGCAAGTCTTGGAGAGTGATTGTTAGATCCAGACGTGTCGCAATCTGTCTCCCTAGTGGATCCCAGATATGTTCTATGGGATTCAAACTGGGAGAGCGAGAAGATCACACTATGCGTATAATATCTTCGTTTTTCAAGAAAACATCAACCACCCGTGCTCTATGAGGTCGAGCATTATCGTCCATCAACAGGAAATTTGAGTCTAGAGCACCTCGCTACAACCGCACATGAGGTTCCAGGATGTCGTCGCGGTACCTGACAGCAGATTAACCTTGGACGATTCACCAGTACAATTTCATAAACAGGTGTTCGAATGGTCAACGTAATCACTGATCACACTATTAGAAATCCTCCTCGATATCAGTCTCTTTCCACTGTGCGCGAGTCCCGAAATCGTGATCCACGTTACCTCCAGATGCGAATGCTTGTAGAATCACTCTCCAGATCAAATCGGGCTCATCTGTGAAAAGAACAACATCAGCCGACTGTTGAACCGTCCAGGTGGCATGTTGACGACTCCTCTCTAGCCGTTCCCTTCTGTGAATACGCATCAGAGGTACACTGACAGTGGGTCTCCGACAATAAAGGCCACTCTGCTAAAGTCTTCTGTACACAGTTTGCATCGATACAACACGTCCAGTGGATGCTGCGAGGTCAGATACCAGTTGCCGTGTAGTATGAAGATGGTACTATCTTGCCCTAAGAGCCAAGTAACGGTCCTCTCTTCCTGAAGCCACACGTGGTCGACCGGGCCACGGTCTTCGGGATAGCCTGTCGACACATCCAAGAAACAACAGAACGATTCACATTAAGCCGTCGAGCCACGCCAGTTTAGGACTGTCCTGTTTCCATTCTTCCTATGACCCTCCACCGCAGAGGGTCTAGTAGGCGTCTTCTCTGTGCTTGCGTACACAGCGATAGTTGGTGTGGGGCTACCAGGCAAACACTCAAATTGCTCTAAGTACTATGGGACTTAACATCTGAGGTCATCAGTCCCCTAGACTTTGAGCTACTTAAACCTAACTAACCTAAGGACATCACACACATCCATGCACGCAGTAGGATTCAAACGTGCGACCGTAGCAGTAGCGTGGTTCCCGACTGATGCACCTAAAACTGCTCGGCCATAGCAGCCGGCCCGGTAAACACTACCCCGTTTGATAGGTGCGCTGATTTCATTGTTGCCGTGGTTGTCCGTTGAGCGGAATGCCATCTTCCGTGCAAAACACGATCGTACGGATCACTGTTGACAGTTTGTTTGATTATATCGTGAATTAGTCAAAGGACGGGGAAATAGCGATTTGGTGCTTTAATTTTGGACACCAAAGTATATACATAAGTAAGTTTATACGGAATCCTCAGCACTGAGTCCTTCTAACACATGTCCGGTTTTTTTGTAGACGCCAATGCGCGACCAAATTGATCTTTGCAGGTGGAGCAGCTCATTGAGCAAGAGGAAATTTTTGAGAATGGGCTGGCCTGATCATTCCCGCGACTTAACACTAGAACTGCCAGTTTTTTCGAAGCCTTTAGACGGCCGTCTGACAAAAATGTTCCGTCTCCAATCGATGAGTCTACAGCTTATGCTTAGGCTTTCTGTTTTAGGCGATGTGTTTCTCTGTAACAAATAGCCACTCTAATGATCTTTTATTTTACATTAAGTACAGTCATGCTAGATGCTTACAATTTTAAAATATTTTCATCTGGCAAAATAAAAACTGAACATTTTCTAAATTTTTGTCCATCCCAAGACAAATACGCAATTATTTGGAAACTGTTCGCAATATCATGACGAAATACAGCCAAATCGAATAAATTTCAGCACAAAAGGGTATTTTCTACAAGCAATCAAGAATACATAACATACAATCAACATTCTAAAATGTTTTGAAAGTATGACCAAGCCACATTCTTCCACCAGCTTACACTAAGTGTTTGTGGGCCCTCTGGTCAACAATGCCTACTCGACACGTAGTCTCACTGTAACATGCCACTGTGCCAGAGTTTGACTTCGTGTCAGTTGCGTTTTGTACATCTGGATGCAAGGAACTGAGAATTATTACTTTCTTTCTTGGTTATCCTTGATACAATTGAGAATCATATCGACGTTTTGAAAGCGTACACGTGCTCACGAGCTTTCTTCATTCACTCATGAACTTGTATTCTAAATTTTTTTGTTATACCAGCAAGCTTGTACACTTTGTTTTCAAATGTCATGCTAGTGAAAGTGGCGTATATGAGGTGTCACCCGTAATATTCCTTCCCTTATTTAAGTATGGACCGTAAAGTTTATTTAATACAATCATCAACAGGATGAGTCACCTCTTTGGCAAGATATGGTTAAGCATTTAAGACATATTTGGAATCTGTATCAACCGTCATCTAGTATTTCTGCCCATACGTATCATATTTTGAAACCAGTGAACCGACATCTACACTTGGACGGGAACAATTGCTCGTCAACACAAATATATTTACCAGGAATCTACTTGATTTGACAGTTTGCTGCGAATCCCTCCCATACAGATGATATGCTAGCAAACCTGTCACTTTTTGGGCACTCTGAGCACTGAGCACGTTGACCGCAAATCAAACCGTAGAAACCTTGTGATTTTTCTGAAGAGTTTACGCGACATCACAGATTTGTAAAATTACATTCCCTGCTTCTCTGATTAAAGATTCTTCACTTCTGTTCCTTTAGATTCAGTGGGACTCTTTACATACAGAATATCAAAAATCCATCTATCCCTTATAATGGTAATGGCCATTCCTCCAATTCCAGCACTCTACGCAGGTCTGTTTCAGTGCATTCAATAAACAAACCCCAAGGACTCGAGAGAAAATCACTGATATCACAACCTTTCGTGTATAGAGAAAGACTAAAATTCTTCCGAAGAACATTTTGCTGTCAACGCCATCCAGAAGCTCTAATAATTGTAGGAACTACTTCTACTCCTGTACTGACAATCAAATTATCGAGAAAGCATCTTTTGCCTGAATTACATCGCCTTTTAACATGTGTATGGCTGTCAAAGTTGCCGCACTTGCACCCGTTGCAGCAGCAGACACAGTAAAGGCTAACGACACTGTATAGCAATCGGCAGCCTTTAGTTCATTCAGTGAGACGAAAACGTCTCGCTGCGCGGGATAGTCGCTCGGTCTAGTGCGTCTTGTCACGATTCGCACGGCTTCCCCCGTCAGAGGTTCGAGTCCTCCCTCGGGTATGGGTGTGTGTGTTGTTCTTAGCGTAAGTGAGGTTAAGTTAGCTTAATTAGTGTGTAAGTCTAGGGACTGATGACCTCAGCAGTTAGGTCCCATAGCCTTTACCACAAATTTCCAATTTCGTCGGCGGTATTAAGTATTTCTTATTTTTTTCTGAAAAGTATGCAGACGATAGCGTACACTTTTATTTCAAACTAAACTATGTCAAGAAATTTTAAACGCCACGAACTTTCATCCACCTCCTAACAAAATTAGGAAACATAGAGGCGCTACCGTGCGGTTCTAGGCGCTACAGTCTCGAACCGGGCGACCGCTACGGTCGCAGGTTCGAATCCTGCCTTGGGCATGGATGTGTGTGATGTCCTTAGGTTAGTTAGGTGTAATTAGTTCTAAGTTCTAGGCGACTGATGACCGCAGAAGTTAAGTCGCATAGTGCTCAGAGCCATTTGAACCATAGTGGAGCTAAAATTTTGGTTCCATTGAGTACGGGTGGGATGTGAAGCGCTGTAGCACCCCCAAAAGCGGCAACGACCTTTCAGCTGTTGTAAACCGTGGTGGCAGGGGAACGAACGCACAGCAACTCCTTACCGACCTTGTGGCCAAAATGGGGGCAAGTTGCAGAGCATGCAGGTGATCTTACACTCTGCTAAAATAATGTCACGCATTTTGTATGTCCAGAGGACAATCGTGAATCGTGTTGACTTCGGTGTAATTGTTATCTCTGAATAAAAGTGTCATTGCTGTTCGTATTATTGTGCATTACTTTCAGTTACCTTCTGTACTATACTGTAGCAGCTTTCCCGTGCGTGGTTCAAGTCTCATCGAGCTATGTTACTTAGCAACGACATATCATGCGAAAGCACCTTCGTCCTCAAGTTTCGCACACCAGTGTATTTCGGACCTTCGTAGATTTTAAAAATACTTATGACTCGGTGGATTTTAAGTCTTTCTTCATAATTCTGAAAGAACAAGTTCTGGATCTCAAAACCACTGCAGTTATTAGTGAAACACTAAATGTCATAAAATCTAAGGTATAATCCAGGGGGCAAATTTCGGGACATTTGAAATTAAAACAAAAATGAGACAAAATGATCGAGTTTATTACTTATCAATTACGCCATACGAAAATAATTCAACAGAGTCGAAAACTAAAGTCACAACTTTCAGTCGCCGAATCTACCAAGTATCGGGACAGACAGCTTAGCCTTTGCAGATGACCTGGCAATTCTATGTCAGAATATTCAAACAGCACAAAAAACAAGAAAGAGTAGGGCTCAAAATACTATTTGAAAAAAAAATACATGTTTAGCTACAACCGGACACCCAAGAATATAAAATCGAAATACGAGAAATATTTTGATGAAACCATTCAAGAAACTGTCCTGGAAAAGACTGGTTTCGGAATGCGTTGTCGTAAAACTGAAACAATTTTCAGGGACACAAAAAATAACTCTGTAAAAAAATTCATAATCAAACACACCAAAATGAGACATTGCAACACAATCAGGAAACCACAGTTTAGACAGTATTTATGGGACGCTTTTTAAACAGAAGGAAAGACATAGCAGATATCCAAAATAGTGAACGCAGAGTGAGAAGGAAATTTTTAGCTCCAAATCATACTATAATGGTTCAAATGGCTCTGAGCACTATGGGACTTAACTTCTGAGGTCATCAGTCCCCTAGAACTTAGAACTACTTAAACCTAACTAACTTAAGGACATCACACACATCCATGCCCGAGGCAGGATTCGAACCTGCGACCGTAGCGGTCGTGCGAGGCCAACTGTAGCGCCTAGAACCGCTCAAATCATGCTATAGAAAGTATATACAGACAAAGAGCAAATAAAAAAAAATGAAAAGCAGACCAACATTTATTGGAATATGTTAAAACGCAGGCTAAAATTATACGGGCATATTAAAAGAATGGATAGAGGGTGCTTTCCATCTAAGCCGTCATCACTTCTAAAGGACAATAATAGAAGATACCTTTCACATCCCCCCCATGAACCATGGACCTTGCCGTGGTGGGGAGGCTTGCGTGCCTCAGCGATACAGATAGCCGTACTGTAGGTACAACCACAACGGAGGGGTATCTGTTGAGAGGCCAGACAAACGTGTGGTTCCTGAAGAGGGGCAGCAGCCTTTTCAGTAGTTGCAAGGGCAACAGTCTCGATGATTGACTGATCTGGCCTTGTAACATTAACCAAAACGGCCTTGCTGTGCTGGTACTGCGAACGCCTGAAAGCAAGGGGAAACTACAGCCGTAATTTTTCCCGAGGGCATGCAGCTTTACTGTATGATTACATGATGATGGCGTCCTCTTGGGTAAAATATTCCGGAGGTAAAATAGTCCCCCATTCGGATCTCCGGGCGGGGACTACTCAAGAGGATGTCGTTATCAGGAGAAAGAAAACTGGCGTTCTACGGATCGGAGCGTGGAATGTCAGATCCCTTAATCGGGCAGGTAGGTTAGAAAATTTAAAAAGGGAAATGGATAGGTTGAAGTTAGATATAGTGGGAATTAGTGAAGTTCGGTGGCAGGAGGAACAAGACTTTTGGTCAGGTGACTACAGGGTTATAAACACAAAATCAAATAGGGGTAATGCAGGAGTAGGTTTAATAATGAATAGGAAAATAGGAATGCGGGTAAGCTACTACAAACAGCATAGTGAACGCATTATTGTGGCCAAGATAGATACGAAGCCCACACCTACTACAGTTGTACAAGTTTATATGCCAACTAGCTCTGCAGATGACGAAGAAATTGAAGAAATGTATGATGAAATAAAAGAAATTATTCAGATTGTGAAGGGAGACGAAAATTTAATAGTCATGGGTGACTGGAATTCGAGTGTAGGAAAAGGGAGAGAAGGAAACATAGTAGGGGAATATGGATTGGGGGACAGAAACGAAAGAGGAAGCCGCCTGGTAGAATTTTGCACAGAGCACAACATAATCATAACTAACACTTGGTTTAAGAATCATAAAAGAAGGTTGTATACATGGAAGAACCCTGGAGATGCTAAAAGGTATCAGATAGATTATATAATGGTAAGACAGAGATTTAGGAACCAGGTTTTAAATTGTAAGACATTTCCAGGGGCAGATGTGGACTCTGACCACAATCTATTGGTTATGACCTGTAGATTAAAACTGAAGAAACTGCAAAAAGCTGGGAATTTAAGGAGATGGGACCTGGATAAACTAAAAGAACCAGAGGTTGTACAGAGATTCAGGGAGAGCATAAGGGAGCAATTGACAGGAATGGGGGAAATAAATACAGTAGAAGAAGAATGGGTAACTTTGAGGGATGAAGTAGTGAAGGCAGCAGTGGATCAAGTAGGTAAAAAGACGAGGGCTAGTAGAAATCCTTGGGTACAGAAGAAATATTGAATTTAATTGATGAAAGGAGAAAATATAAAAATGCAGTAAGTGAAACAGGCAAAAAGGAATACAAATGTCTCAAAAATGAGATCGACAGGAAGTGCAAAATGGCTAAGCAGGGATGGCTAGAGGACAAATGTAAGGATGTAGAGGCGTATCTCACTAGGGGTAAGATAGATACCGCCTACAGGAAAATTAAAGAGACCTTTGGAGATAAGAGAACGACTTGTATGAATATCAAGAGCTCAGATGGAAATCCAGTTCTAAGCAAAGAAGGGAAAGCAGAAAGGTGGAAGGAGTATATAGAGGGTCTATACAAGGGCGATGTACTTGAGGACAATATTATGGAAATGGAAGAGGATGTAGATGAAGATGAAATGGGAGATATGATACTGCGTGAAGAGTTTGACAGAGCACTGAAAGACCTGAGTCGAAACAAGGCCCCCGGAGTAGACAATATTCCATTGGAACTACTGACGGCCGTGGGAGAGCCAGTCCTGACAAAACTCTACCATCTGGTGAGCAAGATGTATGAAACAGGCGAAATACCCACAGACTTCAAGAAGAATATAATAATTCCAATCCCAAAGAAAGCAGGTGCTGACAGATGTGAAAATTACCGAACTATCAGCTTAATAAGTCACAGCTGCAAAATACTAACACGAATTCTTTACAGACGAATGGAAAAACTAGTAGAAGCCAACCTCGGGGAAGATCAGTTTGGATTCCGTAGAAACACGGGAACACGTGAGGCAATACTGACCTTACGACTTATCTTAGAAGAAAGATTAAGGAAAGGCAAACCTACGTTTCTAGCATTTGTAGACTTAGAGAAAGCTTTTGACAATGTTGACTGGAATACTCTCTTTCAAATTCTAAAGGTGGCAGGGGTAAAATACAGGGAGCGAAAGGCTATTTACAATTTGTACAGAAACCAGATGGCAGTTATAAGAGTCGAGGGACATGAAAGGGAAGCAGTGGTTGGGAAGGGAGTAAGACAGGGTTGTAGCCTCTCCCCGATGTTGTTCAATCTCTATATTGAACAAGCAGTAAAGGAAACAAAAGAAAAATTCGGAGTAGGTATTAAAATTCATGGAGAAGAAATAAAAACTTTGAGGTTCGCCGATGACATTGTAATTCTGTCAGAGACAGCAAAGGACTTGGAAGAGCAGTTGAATGGAATGGACAGTGTCTTGAAAGGAGGATATAAGATGAACATCAACAAAAGCAAAACAAGGATAATGGAATGTAGTCTAATTAAGTCAGGTGATGCTGAGGGAATTAGATTAGGAAATGAGGCACTTAAAGTAGTAAAGGAGTTTTGCTATTTGGGGAGCAAAATAACTGATGATGGTCGAAGTAGAGAGGATATAAAATGTAGGCTGGCAATGGCAAGGAAAGCGTTTCTGAAGAAGAGAAATTTGTTAACATCCAGTATTGATTTAAGTGTTAGGAAGTCATTTCTGAAAGTATTCGTATGGAGTGTAGCCATGTATGGAAGTGAAACATGGACGATAAATAGTTTGGACAAGAAGAGAATAGAAGCTTTCGAAATGTGGTGCTACAGAAGAATGCTGAAGATTAGATGGGTAGATCACATAACTAATGAGGAAGTATTGAATAGGATTGGGGAGAAGAGAAGTTTGTGGCACAACTTGACCAGAAGAAGGGATCGGTTGGTAGGACATGTTCTGAGGCATCAAGGGATCACCAATTTAGTATTGGAGGGGAGCGTGGAGGGTAAAAATCGTAGAGGGAGACCAAGAGATGAATACACTAAGCAGATTCAGAAGGATGTAGGTTGCAGTAGGTACTGGGAGATGAAAAAGCTTGCACAGGATAGAGCAGCATGGAGAGCTGCATCAAACCAGTCTCAGGACTGAAGACCACAACAACAACAACACCTTTCACATTCAGCTGCACTGACGAACATCCCTGGAAAGATCCACCAAGTTCGATTAAAGGAAGACATCGAATAAAATCAGAGGTATACTGCTAGATTTGTTACCGATAGGTTCGATCACCAAACCGGTATTACGGAAATGCTTCGTTAAATCAGAGGGGGATGCCTGGAATAAAGGCGACGCTTTCTTCACAAGGCACTATCATGGAAATTTAGAGAACCGGCATTTGACGCCAACTGAAAATCGATTCTACTGTCGCCAACGTACGTTTTGCATCAGGACCATGAAGATAAGATGCGAGAAATTAGGACCCGTGCGAAGGCTTGTAGACAGTAGTACTTCCCTCGCTCAGTTTGGGAGTGGAACAGGAAAGAAAATAGATGGTTGTTTTCGGCATGATGCTGCGCGGAAGTGAAATATGGACACTAGGAGGAGCAGAAAAAGACGAAATAATAACGTTCGAGATGTGGAGTTACAACAGAATCTAAAGATTTACTGGGTAGACAAGATATCAAAAGAAAAGGTGTCCCACAGAGTGGAGGAAGAGAAGCCGTATGTTTGTAAGCTTATCCAACGCAGAAGCGTCACATGGGTCAACGATCTGCTGAAACATGATGGTGTCATTAAAGGTATCACTGAAGGGGCAGTAGAGGGGAAGATCACAAGAGGCAAACCGAGGCTGGAATACATCAACCAGATCATGGAGGATACCAGTTACACCACCTACATCGCTCTCAAGAGGAAGACCTACCACAGAAAAGCATTACGAGCTGCTACCCACCAACATGATGGTAGAGACCTAAGAAGAAGATTAAACGAATGGAACCAACAACATTAACTACGAAACTCGCAATAGTGGTACAACTTAAATAATCAAATGGGGCGGTGGAGTGAAAGAGGATCAGAAAGAAGCAGGAATTTCACAACTTGAAATTTTTGGGCAGAAAATTCGCAACTGGACAGTTGACCTGGCCAAAATACCCAAGAAATCCTGAACAACTTGGTCTGACGAGCAAAATGAGCCCATTCTGAGAGACTGAAAGGAAACGTAAAACAAAACTCTGAAAATGCCCCGCATTATACATCGCGTGGTACAGTAGGGCCCAAACGTGAGTAATAATAATAATAACAATAACAATAATAATAATAGTAAATAGGTAACTAAATTTGAGGGAAACAACGACGAAGATGACGACAATGAGCCAGTACAGTGAGATCGCGGGCAGGAGAAGATGGAGGAAAGTGGGTGCGCCCGGCGTGCTCCTAATAACGTATCGCGACAGTGGCCGGAGTTATAGCGGCTCTGCGCCGCCTTCATGTTTCAGGCGCGCCGGCTGCTCATTGTCTTCCGGAGCTGTACAGCGCCACGCAAACGCGCCTCTAATAATCCGAACCACATGTGGTCTCCTGACTAATTACTCCAGACTACACCCCATCCCAGCCACAGAAAGGCCACATAATTAACAGCTGTAAACAGCTACACTAGCGCTCTAATTCGTTCCTGTTAACCCCGAAAGAAGAGAGTTCGGACGTGAATTAACTGTCCGATTTCGCGCAGTTTTTAATAGCAGATGATACAATCCGATTTCGGGTAGTTCGTTATAACAGAGAGATGTTTCCTGTATGGTCAATTAATATGTGTTCGGTACTTATTTCACCGGTTAGCGGAATTCTTCTCGGCCGGTTTCACGCTTAAAAAGAAAGAAAATAAGGGGGAAGTTAGTTCTCTGTGTGCTTCGAAACAGAAAACTCCGCACATGTACTTAAGGTGGTACACACTGCCTGACAAATAAAAAAGCAGTAAGAACACATGGTCAGGTGCCAATGTAGCTTCGTACACGTGCACACCATGGGCAGTTAAGTAAAATGATTAGATTTGCTATTCTCCGTGACAAGTGGCACCCACAGGAGTACACTATTGTTCTCGTGTTTAATGTTGTTACCAGGCCTGGTAGGGTTTACAATGGCCGTGAGCAGCGTCATAAGTTAATTGATCACTATGAACGAATCGGAAATTCCACGTAGTCGTGTGAGACAGCGTTATTAGCACCTTCCGAGTTTTAAAGGGGTCTTTATTGAGGAAGTCCATTTATCCGGCTGATCGAATCGTGCAATATACAGATCTGTTGGGAATTCGGATGTTACAGTGACCCGACGTTGGTCTTCATGACGACGAGTCAGCAGGTATACTCGTCATCAAGGCTCCGGTTGGCCATGTACACTAAGTGATCAAAAGTATTTGGCAACCCCAAAAACATACGTTTTTCATATTAGGTGCATTTTGCTGCCACCTACTGCCAGATACTCCCTATCAGCGACCTCAGTAGTCATTAGACACCATAAGAGAGCAGAATGGGGCGCTCCGCGGAACTCACGGACTTCGAATGTGGTCAGGTGATTGGGTGTCACTTGTATCATACGTCTGTAGGCGAGATTTCCACACTCCTAAACATCCCTATATCCACTGCTTCCGATGTGGTAGTGAAGTGGAAAGATGAAGGGACTCGTAGAGCACAAAACCGTACAGGCCGACCTCGTCTGTTGACTGACAGAGATCGCCGACAGTTGAAGAGAGTCGTAATACGTAATAGGCAGACATCTATCCAGACCATCACACAGGAATTCCAAACTGCATCAGGATCCACTGGAAGTACTATGACAGTTAGCCGGCAGATGAGAAAACTTGGATTTCATGGTCGAGCGGCTGCTCATAAGCCACATATCACGCCGGCAAATGCCGAACGACGCCACGCTTGGTGTTAGGAGCGTCAACATTGGACGATTGAACAGTGGAAAAACGTTGTATAGAGCGAAGAATCGCGGTACACAATGTGGTGATCCGATGGCAGGGTGCGGGTATAGCGAATGCCCCGTGAACGTCATCTGCCTGCATGTGTAGTGCTAAAAGTAAAATTCGGAGACGGTGGTGATATGAGGTGGTCGTGCTTTTCATGGAGGGGGCTTCTACCCCCTGTTGTTTTGCGTGGCACTGTCACAACACAGGCCTACATTGATGTTTTAATAACCTTCTTGCTTCCCGCAATTCGCGGATGGCGATTGCATCTTTCAACACGATCGAGCACCTGTTCATAATGCACGGCCTGTGGCGAAGTGGTTACAGGACAATAACATCCCTGTAATGGAGCCGGCCGGTGTGGCCGTGCGGTTCTAGGCGCTTCAGTCTGGAACCGCGTGACCGGTACGGTCGCAGGTTCGAATCCTGCCTCGGGCATCGATGTGTGTGATGTCCTTAGGTTAGTTAGGTTTAAGTAGTTCTAAGTTCTAGGGGACTGGTGACCACAGATGTTAAGTCCCATAGTGCTCAGAGCCATCTGAACCTGTAATGGACTTGAATGAGATTTTTACTCTGCAGCGGAGTGTGCGCTGATATGAAACTTCCTGGGAGATTAAAACTGTGTGCCGGACCGAGACTCGAACTCGGGACGTTTGCCTTTCGCAGGCAAAAGTGCTCTACCAACTGAGCTACCCAAGCACGACTCACGCCCCGTCCTCACAGCTTTACTTCTGCCAGTACCTCGTCTCCTACCTTCCAAACTTAACAGAAGCTCTCCTGCGAACCCTGCAGTACTAGCGATCCTGAAAGAAAGGATATTGCGGAGACATGGCTTAGCTACAGCCTGGGGGATGTTTCCAGAATGAGATTTTGTAGTGGACTTGCCTGTATAGAGTCCTGATCTGAATCCTATAGAACACCTTTGGCATGTTTTGGCCTCATCGACCGACATCGATACCTCTCGTCAGTGCAGCACTCCGTGAAGAATGGGCTGCCATTCCCCAAGAAACCTTCCAGCACCTGATTGAACGTATGTCTGAAAGAGTGGAAGCTGTCATCAAGGCTGAGGGTGGGCCTACGCCACACCGAATTCCAGCATTACCGATGGAGGGCGCCACGAACTTGTAAGTCATTTTCAGCCAGGTGTCCGGATACTTTTGATCACATGGTGTATGACCACCATAGGGGAATATCGCCATATTGTGCATAAAGCTATCGTAAACCTTCACATCCGCTCTTGCCATTCAAGAGAAAGTAATGGAATCTGCAACATTCTGTGTCACTGATCAGATACTACCAGAAGTGAGACTAGGGAAGTACCAACCCAACTATGGGCTGCCGCTAACGCCACAAAACCATCAGAGTGGTGCCGTGACCGGGAAGCATTGACTGCTGATAGTTCTGCATTGTATTCGCCGATGTATCGCGGTTTTGCACTACTCTGCTTGACCATCATCGGCGAGTGTGGTGGTGATTTGGGCAGATGTCTCATTCTTTCAATATTTTGATGTGTCACAGCGGTGTTCTTAATGCATCGTGGCGGGGGGTGCGATGGAGTATGCCTTCATGTCACGACTAGTAGTGACTGACGGAGCTCTTACAACGAAACGGTACGTCACGGGGCCCCTACGTCCTCATGTGATATCTATCACGCAAGAGTATCGTCGTGCCATTCTTAAACAACACAATGCTCCTCTACCTCTGTGAACTGTATGGGTGTTGCTGAGTTCTCCTTTGACCGACGGGATCCCCAGATCTGTCTCCGATAGAACATGTGTGGGACCAGCTTGATCACCCCAGTGCTCGGGAGATCAAGGACCATTTACATCAGTTGTGGGCCATTTCGCTTCAGGAGAGGATACAACGACTGTATGATATGACACTGCTCCCCACCGAATCAGTGTGGCATCCATGCCAGAAGCGGTGCAACGTCGTACTGATAAGCGAGTTGATACTGCCAAATGGTTTCCAAATTTGACTCGATTTTTGTAATCACTGAAGTAGCGTCACGTACCCTCTCAATCAGAGAAGTTTCATTTCCTTTCCTCTTCTTCTGGGTGCTTCACAAGCAGCATTGTACAACTATGGGAAAGAAAACTTAGAACGCCTTCATTACTTACCCGCCCCACTCGGTGTTTTCGCGTGTACACTTCCCTGCAGAAAAACTGATGTATCATTTCTAGCATTTGCTGTTTCCACAACGACCGTACGACCATATTTTTGACGGAAGCCTAGGCCTATTTGTGATCTCAAACAGAGCAACGTAAGAAAGTTTCATATTTATGGACAATAGTCAGCTAAATGAGCGAAAAATCCATGACGTTGATTTATGAGTTATTCACGCAAGACTGCTAAACAAACTCGTCTGTTTTCAAATTTCTCAGCTGCGCTGATTTAGATTTCTCGATTGGAACTAGATGCACTCTGAGCTCTTATTCGGTAAGAGTGGGATTGAAATCTCCATCGGCTGATCCCAATTCAGGTTCTTCGCGCTTTTCTTAACACACGCGGCGCAAATTTTGTGATAGTTCTTCAGATAAAACCATAACCCAGTAACCCCTTTTTCCGTCCAATCCGTTCTCAAAATGGTTCAAATGGCTTTAAGTACTATGGGAATTAACATCTGAGGTCATCAGTCCCTTAGACTTAGAACTACTTAAACATAACTAACCTAAGGATATCACACACATCCATGCCCGAGGCAGGATTCGACCCTGCGACCGTAGCGGTCGGGCGGTTCCAGACTGAAGCGTCTAGAACCGTTTGGCAATAGCAATCCATTGTCATTGAACTCATTGTGGGCAGACCGATAAAATCAAAGTTTTATTATTGTTTGAATTTAAAAAATATATAAATGTATCGTACAAGTAGAAAGACCCGTCTACACGATTATCAGAAACAGACATGTTGTTGTTGTTGTTGTTTTGGTCTTCAGTCCAAAGACTGGCTTGATGTAGCTCTCCATGCTACTCTATCCCGTGGGGATAACTACTTCAATCTGCCTTCTTCTGAATCTGCATAGTGGATTCATCTCTTGGTCTCCCTCTGCGATTTTTACCCACCACACTTCCCTCCAGTACTAAATTGGTGATCCCATGATGCCTCAGAACGTGTCCTACCAACCTAACCCTTTTTCTAGTCAAGTGATGCCACAAATTTCCCTTCTCCCCAGTTCTTTTCAGTACCTCCTCATTAGCTACATGATCTACCCATCTAATCTTCAGCATTCTTCTGCAACACTACATTTCAAAAGCTTCTATTCTCTTTATGTCTATACTATTTATCGTCCATGTTTCACTTACATATACGGCTACACTCCTTACTAATGCTTTTAAAAAAGACTTCCTAACACTTAAATCAATATTCGATGTTAACAAATTTCTCTTCTTCAGAAACGCTTTCCTTGCCCTCGCCAGTCTATATTTTATATCCTCCCTATTTCTACCATCATCAGTTATTTTGCTCCCCAAATAGCAAAACTCATGTACTACCTTAAGTGTCTCATTTCCTAACCTAATTCCCTCAGCATCACATGATTTAATTCGATTACATTCTATTATCCTCAGTTTGCTTTTGTTTATGTTCATCTCATATCCTCCTTTCAAGGCAATGCCCATTCCGTTCAACTGCTCTTCCATGTCCTTTGTTGCCTCTGACAGAATTAAAATGTCATCAAAAAACCTCAAAGTTTTTACTTCTTATTCCTGGACATTAATTCCTACGCCAAAATTTTCTTTTGTTTCTTTGCTCAGTATACAGACTGGATAACATGGGGAATAGATTGCAACCCTGTCTCGCTTCCTTCTCAGCCGCTGCTTCTCTTTCATGCCCCGAACTCTTATAACTGCCATCTGGTTTCTGTACAAATTGTAAACAGCCTTTCGCTCCCTGTACTTTACACTGCTACCTTAAGAATTTACCCCTGCCACCTTTACAATTTCAAATAGAGTATTCCAGTCAACATTGTCAAAGGCTTTCTCTTAGTCTACAAATGCTACAAACTCAGGTTTGCCTTTCCTTAACCTACCTTCTAAGATAAGTCGTAAGGTCAGTATTGCCTCATGTGTGCCTACGTTTCTACGGAATCCAAACTGATCTTCGCCAAGATCAACTTCTGGCAGTTTTTTCATTCGTCTATAAAGAATTTGTGTTAAGATTTAGCAACCGTGATTCATCAAACTGATAGTTTGGTAATTTTCATACCTTTAAGCACGTGCTTTCTTTGGAACTGGAGTTATTATATTCTTCTTGTAGTCTGAGGTTATTTCGCCTGCCTCATACATCTTGCTCACCAGATGAAAGAGTTTTGTCATGGCTGGCTCTCCCAAGGCTATCAGTAGTTGTAATGGAATTTTATCTATCCCGGTGCCTTGTTTCCACTTAGGTCTTTCAGTACTCTGTCAAATTCCCCACACAGTATCATATCTCCCTTCCCATCTTCATCTACTTCCTCTTCCATTTCCATAACATTGCTCTGAAACATATCGACCTCGTATAGACCCTCCCAGAGAAACAGACATATTCGTTAAATATCTTGGAGTATGCGTACGGAGTAAAGCTGCGATCTGCCATAACTACGGTTCGGTAGTTCTGATACTCTACATAAATGGCGTAGTAAATGATTGAATTAGCATTAATATTTGTAATTTGTAGTGTTTGTAGGGAAAGAAACATAAATGAATGTGTAAGAAACAAACAAGCCGACGACTTCTCTGGGAGCTAACAATTTCTCTCTTTTTTTGTTTTGTTTGTTTGGCTGTTTGTTTTGCACATAATTAGAACGGCACATCATTCAGTGTTAAGCTATAGTATACTTTTTGTCCTTATAAAATATAAATTGCAGTTTATAAGTAAATAAAATTAATTAATGTGTAACTTCTGCGCTTCTATGTAGCCAACGCAACTACTTTTGATGGAAGTACAGTTTACATGCTCAAACATTATATACGTGCGAATGAATGACAGAATAACAGAAACATGTTTTATGCAAGTTCAACGAATTACTGAAGCGGTTTTTTAAACGTTTTTGTTTTGCGTTTTTTTAAATTTTACTTTTTTGGTGACGACATTGCGTTTTCTAGCACTGTGTGATAAACCTGTATTCTTTTCATTATTTTTACTACAACATCCTTCTGTTTCACGTCAACAATTTTCGAAAGAATCTGAATTAAACATTGACAAGTTCAATTTTGCTATGAAGACTGTTTATTTTTAAGCAACAGACAGCAGGATAACTACGTAGAACAAAACAAGCGGCCATTATATATCCTCATTCAGTTTTTAGAGGGCTTACTGCTTCCGGTTTTAGAGGAGTCTAGTAAGACACTGATCGCAAACGTAAAGAAGGCGATCGTTATGAGGCAACGCTGAATAGGGGTGCAGCACTCCTAACGTGCAGGTAACACGGGTATGACCTGAACTGGTTAAAGCTACTAGGAACACTACGGCTGTCTAGGCTTACCTCTGATAGTCTACCATAGCCTGCGGTAGTCTTACAGCTCCAATACCGAACGATTTAAAGTCGAACGACCAAACGACATTAATTGCAGGTAAGGCGGATGCGAGACTGAGATTCATTGGATCGATCCTCACGAAATGTTGCAAACTCACAAAACATGAAACCTACAAATTCATCGTTCATTCGATACTTGAACATTGCTCCTGAGTCTGGAACCCTTACCACCTAGCTTTGCTGGAGGAAACATATAAGGTAAGAAGAAGAGTGCTGCGTTTCACTACGCGTTCGTTTGGTAAGCCCGGATGCTTCACTTAGACACTCATCAAACTGCAGCGAGAGGCGGTGTGCATCACAGTGGGATTTACGGTTACAGTTGTGAGAGGGCACGTTCCTATAAGAGTCAGTCAGTATATTACTTTTGCCTACATGTATCTCGTTAAAGGTCATGAATGTAAAATCAGAGAGACAAAAGCTCAAACGAAGGCTTAACTACAGTCATCCTTCCTGTGCAGCATTCACCACTGGAACAGGAAAAGAAGGAATGACGGTGGTACACGAAGTACCCTCCACCACACACCGCAAGTAGCTTTCTGTGTAAGAACGTTTTTTTGCAGGCATTTGTTAACAACTTCGATAGACTTGGAAAAATACATGATACACACTGTACTGTCGAATAATACTTTTATTCGCTACCGGTTTCGGTCACGGAACATCTTCACAGTGCTAGAACAAAAATGGAAACAAAGTGAAAACTATGAATCAAAAAACACATTACATTTTCATGATAATTATTAGTTGGAAAAATGAAGTGTACTTACAAAAAATATGTATTGTAACAACGTTACAGGGCATACATTCTATCTAAGTTTTCAAATGAGCAATGGTGTATACTTACCTGGTTAAACAGAATGTGTGCCATTTGAAGTTGTTACAATAGATATCTTTCGTAAGTACAATTCATATTTCTGCCTGATAATTCTCAAGAAAATTTAATATGTTTGGTGATTCAGAGTTTTCACTTTGTTTCCATTTTTGTGCTAGCTCTGTGGAGATGGTCCATGATCGAAAGCGGTAGTGAATAAATGTATAGCAGGACAACACAGTTTGCGCATGGTCGTAGATGTAGGTGAGGATATAGATGTATGCGTAAGATTATTGCCGTAAAATACAAAACGAGAACGTGAACATAGTCCCTGACTTCCAAGATTCTGGAACACTTACAGAAAATAAAGAAAAGTCGTCGTCGTCTTTACAGACTTGGACAGGAATGGCGGAATTCCTTCTTGAATTTTCTCCTCCTCAGTGATTCTGTGAAACTACAGAAAACTGTAAGGGGCCATCGAAAAGTTTTCGTCCGAGGACGATACTGCAGCGTATATGCAACGTAGAGCGACTCCGTTGCGATTGTACAAGCAATGACGTGTAGGCAAGGGATGAGTGTGTCAGTCGTGTCTTTGCGACGTGCGTGCGGTAAATGCGGAAACGTGAACTGTTTCGTCATTATTACCAAATGCCCCGTCCGCCCCGATACCTGAGTGGTCAGTGTGACGAATTGCCGTCCTTCGGGCACGGGTTCGATTCCCGGCTGGGTCGGGGATTTTCTCCGCTCACGGACTGGGTGTTGTGTTGTCTTCATCATCATTTCATCCCCATCCGGCGCGCAGGTCGCCTAATGTGGCATCGACTGTAATAAGACCTGCACCAAGGCGGCCGGACCTGTCCCGTAAGGGGCCTCCCGGCCGATGACGCCAGACGCTCATTTCCATTACCAAATGCGTCGTAACCGGACCAACGTGCTGTTACTCATTTCTTCGGTGCGAAAGGGCAAACATCGGTAGACAACCATGGGAGAATGGACAATACGTATGGGGCAGCAGTTAAGCGAGTCGTCCCGGAAAACTACAACAATGGCTGCTGTTGCTTCATAAATGACGCACGTCTCTATATCACAACTGTCGTAACGCAGAAGTGACACTAACTCAAGTCCTCATCTCTCCCCATGGGATTATCACGCCTTCGGTCTCTTAAAAACGGTGTTGAAGGGTCGACGATTCCTGTCGGACGAGTACCTGCAGCACGTATTTAAGGACTTCTTCACGCAGCAGGACACAGTGTTCTACCAAACGGGTCTCTCCAATCTGGTGCGTCGGTGGGCCTCAATGCTCACCGCTACTTTACGTGACTGGCATACCGATTTTCGACTGTACGGCCTTCGAAAAGAAACTTTTTGGTCTCCCCGTACTCTCAGATGACTGAAGTTATGGGATAGCGATACGCACATATACGATGGCAGTAGTATCGAGTACACAATATGCGTGAAGGCAGCGCATTGGAGGAGCTGTCATTTTTATTCAGATGATACGTATGAAAAGATTTCCGACGTAATTATGGCCGCACGATGGGATTAACAGACTTTGAAGGCGGAATGGTGGTTGGAGCTAAACGCACACGGCATTCAATTTCGGAAATCGTTAGGAAATTCAATATTTCGAGATCCAAAATGTCAAGAGTCTGCCGACACGGACAACGCAGTGGCCGACGACTCCGCTTAACGACCGAGAGCAGCGGCGTTTGCGTGAAGTTGTCAGTCGTAACAGGCGAGCAATACTGCGCGAAATAATCGCAGGAATCAATGAGAGACTTACGACGAACGTATCCATTAGGACAGTCCGGTGAAATTTGGCATTAGTGGGCTATGGCAGCAGGTTACCGACGCGAGTGCCTTTGCTAACAGCACGGCATCGCCTGTCTAGGACTCGTGATCATATCGGGTGACTAGAAAACCGTGGCCTGATCGGATGAGTCACGATTTCAGTTGGTAAGTGCTGATCCCAGGGTTTGACTGTGGTGCGGACCCCACGAAGTCATGGACCCAAGTTGTCAGCAACGCGCTGTGCAACCTGGTGGTGCCTCCACAATTGTGCGGGCATTGTTTACATGGAATGGACTGGGTCCACTGGTCCAAGTGAAGCATTGCCGGGAAATGGTTATGTTCGGTAATTTGGAGACTATTTGCAGCTATTCCTGGACACGTTCCCAAGCAACGATATCATGTCACCGGGCCACAATTGTTCACGATTGGCTTGAAGAACATTCTGGACAATTCCAGCGAATGATTTGGCCTCCCATGTAACCCGATATGAATATCATCGAACATTTATGGGACATAATCTGGAGGTCAGTTAGAGCACGACATCCTACACCAGCAACACTTTCCCGATTATGGACGGTTATAGAGGCAGCATGCCTCAATTTTTCTGAAAGGGACTTCCAGTGACTATTGGAGCCCATGTTAGATCGAGTTGCTGCACTACGCAGGGAAAAGGGAGGTCCGACACTATATTAGAAGGTATCCCGTGACTTTCCTCATCTCAAAGTGTATATGAGAGGATTTGAACGAACTTTTGAGCCCAGTTCCTCTCGTATGCGAATTCGGTGTTTCAAGAAATACGCTTGCGCAATAGTTGGTAAGGATCGCGACGATTTTGTAAGTTCTATTCATGAAGACCCGCAGATGATTGAAATTTGATATTCTTGTGTCACATTTCCTATTAAATTGGAATGCAATCATCCAGTCGTAATTAACTGTACATGAATTTTTAGCTTTTAGACATCTCTGCTGCAGTCGCAGTTTTACAAGTAACAGAGGGTATATACCGTCTTTTTCAACTTAACAGTCATACTTAGACCGGACATGTTTCTTGACTGATCAATTTTTTCCCTATATTACCAGTGAAGTACGAACCAGAAACTGATAACATAAGATGCTTTAGAAGTAAATTGCAACACGTCTGGTCTAAATAAGAATTTTGTTACAGTTGCCAAAGGCGGTATATATCCTGTATCACTTGCAATTATTTTGTGTTTAACATTAAAATGGGAGGAACAGTGGATAAACGAAGGCAGATAATGACCAACTTTCTCTTTCTCAGTTCGTTTCAAAGATCTGGAGAGTATTTCTTGTGTCTTATTACATTTATCCAGCAGAGCAGTAACTGGTAGCAATTCTGAGCCTTCATTTCTAACGTGTTATTTGTTTATCAGAGTAAAAGTAGCAAGTTTTTATGTTATTAACAAATTTTTAATTTTTTTTCAGTTTTTAGTGACTAGTGACCTACAAGCTTTGAGCCATTTAGTACCACGGAATCTGAGTAAAGATGAGATATTGAAACTCAAATATTTTCTTCTGGCTGATCCTTCAGGCTAGAGACTGAGTTGAGAATCACATGAAACAATGCGCACCAGAGACGGCCATTACCAGTTTCCTTCGTTTTCCACAGTTTTTGCAGTTTATACACATGAGACTGCATTTTGTGCATCATTTTTTAAATATTTTGAGTTATATACATCTAAGAGTAATATAATATATTAAAGCTGTTTGGAAGATATTGTTAATTCTTCAGCTAAAGAATTTTATGGTAAGTAAAAATCTACATATTTTTAAAACTAGCTATACAACGTGAGGAGGGTGAAGCCATACCTCATCGGCTGGACACCATCTTGTATTTTGAAACAGAAGACCTTTTACCATGGAACATGTGATGCAGATTATCTGAGTTTCTTTATTATCTTAACAGTTTTAGCTGTCTTTAAAATAGAAATGCTTGTTTCCAATAACTTCAATTCAAAAATGTGTCCAACTTGTAATTGGTTTTTGATAATAATTCTGCTTAATTTGATTTCACTTCCTGATTACTGGTATGTAGTAGAACAATAATGCAATAAACAGACGTCTAATTACAGAAATAACGAGATATTATCGTTTTCAACACTTTTAAATTTCAATAGGATATTTGTTGCTAGTTACATATTTGTACCAGTTTTATCATATGGTAAATTACTATAAGATTATCTCCAAAAAATGTCTCACACTGGTTCTTTCTCTTATTTTATCAGAAAACTACCGTATTTTAGGGTAGAAAATAATCAATGCGGATATTATCTGCAGAATGCAAAGATTTTGTCGAATGTAGCAGCCATCTTGTACCTTGCCACATGTTATCATATTTCAGAAAACCTTAATTTTCTGGGGTAATTTTTGTGATTTCAGAAAAAGTACAACGCTCTTCGCTACTAATCGACAACAAGCTGATTGATATTTTGTGTCTGAGCAGTTTTACGTTGACAGAAGACCTATAAAATGACCTTCGAGGAAGCTGGAGATGTACTTAAATTGTGAACAACTTGAAGTTGATTGAGTTTTTGCTTAGGGCTAATTAAGACATGAAGTGAGGTCAGAGAGACATCATGTGTGACGGCAGGAGATAACACGCAACCGTTGAATATGTGGTTTGCATCCGTTTTCCAAAATAAACCGTAATAATTCACATATTTTCTTATTTTTGTACTTAAACTATTTCGTTAAAATCATTTTTTCATCCTAACAAAATCACGTTTCAGTTTTTGCATTATAAGTTTCAGCCAAATGGAACGACCATCTCCAGGTAAATGTGAAGTATGCTAGCCTTACCTTGGTTGATATACATGCATATTCAATGATATATGTGATAAGAAATCAAAAGTACGTCCTGTGCCGTTTTCAGTTCTTTTAAAACCAGTCTGTGACTAACAGAGTGCAACAGTAAATGCCACTTCCGTTGTTAAAATTTAATTTCGCTTAAAAGTCGTTAATGTTCCCAAAGAGATAAATAAAAAAAATTGTAATTATATACTCAAACACCGAAAAATTCCAGAACATTCTTGAGAAAATTTATTTTCGCAATCCAGACTAAAATCTTGCTAGCTGTCGGCAGTCCCATGCCCCTGTTAAATCATATTTTATCATCAGGCAAATTACTATAAAATTATCTCCACAAAGTGTCTCACACTGTTTCTTTCGCTTTTGTTTGAGTGAACTGCCGTATTTCATGGGAAAGAATAATGAACGCGGGAATTATCTGCAGAATGCAAAAATCTTGTCGAATACGGCATCCAGCTTGTAAAAACGTCCAGACGGCACCGCGGAGCTTTGCGTCGGATAATGGCTAGCAAGAGATGTCGCTTACACGCAGGAAGAGACAAACAGGTTTCTTACGTAAGCTCGTCTTTAACTGGACATCCAAGAGTTGTACAGGTTCATCTTCATTAGTGGCAGCATGTTGCGGTTCACACTTGACGATATCTGAAGCGGTCGAACTTCGTCAGTGTAATCAGTCTGGAATAAATATCCTATTGAAGCAACCAGAATATCAGAAAGAGCGACATTACCATTTATTTGCTCTATTACTTAAAAGAATCTTTGGGAAACGCTGGTTCAGATTTGTTTCCTTGTTCTGATGGAAGAAAACGCGTTAAATATTAAATCAGTTTTTTTTTTCAAAGAATATAGAGACAATATTAATAATTATTATTAGCTGCGTAGCGACAATAGAGCAAGTAGTTTCTTCTCCCAGTCGTCCTTGGCACTTCACCTGCCCATCTAGTATGATAATCAGTGGAGACATAACAACAAGTATGACAGCCCGATTTTCGCCCTGGAGCGGAGGATCCATTGGTACTGACGAACCAGTCACCAGAGATTAACCGCACAAAATACACAATTCACGAGTATAAGGACGAAATCCTGTCTTTTGATTGAACGCTTACTTCCCTTTCGAAAAAGCACATACTTCTGAGGAAAATTAATCTCCCAAGCAAGGATCTACCTTTCTATATCTATAAACCACTCCACAACAAATTTATCGCTGTCAAAGTTTTCCAGTTATTGACCCTACATCAAGTGTTCCTATTTGGACAACTGAAAGCTGTCGGTCTGTCTAATTATTGAATGGACACATAAATATTGCCCTTTACTGGAAGCGAATTAGTAGCTGTGATAAAGCAAAGATTAAGCTCCCGACGACTTCGAGTACAACTTTGCACAGCTGCTAAGCTACTGTACATTCTGAAGGAGCGAGGTCCAAATACTTGTGCAGTCATACTGACTTAAACTTTCCAGTGTTTCCTTGAATCACTTAATCTGAATTCCAAAAATATTCCTTCAGTAAATTCACGGCCGATCCTTTGTCCCATCCTTATGGAAATGAGCAAACATCACATTAATGAGACGTTCTGGTTTAGAGTAAGAAATTTTTTCAGTGGTGGAACAATATCCGTACTGGCAAATGTTCAGCTACCAAAGTGATTCTGTAACAAGCCGAGGAAATGGAGTACCATATTTTATATTTGCTGAAATTTACAGGGTGCACAAAAATGTACCACCAAAGTCGAATAGTTTTTGCTGCCTGAAGAAATCGTTCTTATATGAAAGCTTTTACGATTGACTTGCGCTGTTATTTTACGAATCCGTCTCTCAGACAAATTTTCGGCTACAGTCGTCAGTACGTATATTTAGATTCGATTAGAGTACCTGTCTCTAGCTTATTTCGTTCATCCTCCGTTGTACAATTACCAAACAATTACGAGCTGCATTATACCTTTAGAAGCTAATAGGAATATCTCTGCAACACGGAAACAATATCTCATGCACGAGACTTACGTATTTGTAAATCACAGTTACTTATTCCTGCGATAGCGATCTCAGCGAAACTTGTAAAGTTACTGTACAGATCCGACTGTAAATATATACCTCCCCGGTGTGCAGAATTAGTGATAAAAATCCATGTTGTCAAAACTTAAAAAAATGACTGTAATGCTATTTGACTCTGGGTATAGCATGATTAATCACTCCAAATCACTCTTTTTCAATCATCAACGGTCCAGTGGTGTCGCTCTACACACCATCTCAAGCGTCGCTTAGCATTGACTATCTACATCTACATCTACAAATGAAAGGCTTATTTCAATAGTGGTACAAGTCCATTTTTGTTCATATTGAGATACAGAGTCCTAAAGTTAAATGAGTGCTGAAAAATCTGCAGTTGAGATACCAGAAATATTCAAGCATATGGCTTCTTGCTAGAGGTGGACCTTTCTTTCTGTTTGTTTGGATCATTAATTTAAGAAGCATTATAGGCAGAATAGTGGAGGTAATGGACTTGTACCACTATTGAAATAAGCCCTTCATATATACTAGCCACCAAGTGGTGTGTGACGGAGGGCACAATTCGCGCCAAAGTCATATTTCCCCTTCTGTTCCAGTCGCGGATCGCGCGAGGGAAAAACGACTGTCTGAACGCCTCCTTTAAACCATCGAACATACGATTAAATGACAGATATTGTAATAAGTGGCGAAACGATAGAAAAGCAATTGAAATCGCTCAACAGAGGAAAGGCCACTTGATCTGACGGGGTACTAACACGATTCTACATAGAATATGCGAAAGAACTTGTCCCTTCTGGCAGCAGTATACCGTAGGTCTCTGGAGATTCGAAGCGTTCGTAAGGATTGGAAAAAAAGCAAAGATCATTCTCATTTTCAAGAGGAGTGGTGGAACAGAGGCACAGAGCTATAGATCTATATCTCTGACGTCGATCTGTTGTAGAATTTTTGGGAACAAGGAAGAAGCCTCAATTCGTGCACTATCTGGGCTAAGAGACCAACAAACATCTATCAGATAATGCTTGAGCCCTCTGGAAACCTTGCAATAAAAGGTAACGGCCAATTCTTCCAACGCCGTAGCAGCGTGAGGAAAATGCATTTCTCACAGCCGACTCTGCCGATTGAAAGCCAAACGTAGAGGGTATCATAAAACAGAAACAACGAATCCGGTCTGAAATTCATTGCACGCTTTAATACAACATACGGAAAAGAATGGGAAATAAGACGAAAAATAGAGGCAATGAAACTAACTATAGCAAATCCATATCGTAAATATGACGGCTCTATCTTCATAAAATCTGAGACAGCCATAACAGAACTACCAACAACAACATAGAAATAAAAATATTGATTGATGAATGTCGTACCTTTACTGTAACATCAGTTTACACGCCGCTTGGACACAAGCTCAGACTGATTTTGCAAGCAAACTTCAACGACCAGAAAACACAGTTCATTTTAGGAGACCTTAACTGCCACAGCAGGCCATGGGGCTACAGAGATACAGATGTGAACGTACGTATACTAGAGCTATGGGTGAAAATGAGTGATCTATCCCTCTTCCATGACTACAAGCTACCATGTTCGAACAATAGAAAGATCTAGAAGCGTGAATCCAACCGCAATAATTGTTCTGTAAGCGCATAACGTGGAAGATCGATGCTTAAAAACCGTATATGCACCTCTTCCCAAAACACAACACCGGCCTATCAGAATTCGAATATACGAGTATGCTGCTGTGAGAATAACAAAAATACACTACAACAGATCGATGTCAGAGATATATGTCTATAGTTTTGCGCATCTGCTCGACGACCCTTCTTGAAGACTGGGACTATCTGTGCTCTTTTCCAATCATTTGGAACCTTCCGTTCCTGTAGAGACTTGCGGTACACGGCTGTTAGAAGGGGGGCATGAGACATTGACCATCTTGTCTCACAGTGGATTAAATGCATTGACAGTTACGACAATTGCTTTTGATACAATTTGATACAATAAAGAGTTTACTTACTTTTCCCATCTATCTTGTTTTCATCTTACTACCCCCTATATTTAAATGAAAACACAAGCGACGCTTTCTTCAGTTTATACACGGACTTCACGTCTGGTATAGTTGAGCCAGTACCTACTAAGGTTCTGCAAAATGCTAATTAGAGACACTGTCACACGTTGCGTCCCCCACACGAATGTGTGGAATGTACCATTCTGCACACATCAAAAAAAAGTTTTGCATCACCTCGGTCCCGAGAGTTCCGGAACCTGCACAGAAAACTGGAATAGAGATCAACATAAGCATAATTTCCGCCCTTTTTATTTCTCATGAAAACCACACAGTGCATGTTGTACCACCGTACAGCGAGACCTTCAGAGGTGGTGGTCCAGATTGCTGTACACACTGGTACCTTTAATATCCAATAGCACGTCCTCTTGCATTGATGCATGGCTGTATTCGTCGTGGCATACTATCCACAAGTTCATCAAGACACTGTTAGTCCAGATTGTCCCACACATCAACAGCGATTCGGCGTAGATCCCTCAATTTATCTCAGGCATGTTCGATAGGGTTCGTGTCTGGAGAACATGCTGGCCACTCTAGTCGCGCGATGAAGAAAGTCATTCACAAGATGTGCAAGATGGGGGCGCCAATTGTCGTCCATGAAGACGAATGCCTCGCCAATATGCTGCCGATATGGTTGCACTGTCGGTCGAAGGATGGCATTCACGTATCGTGCAGCCAGTACGGCGCCACCAGTGGCGTACGTCGACCCCACGTAATGCCAACCCAAAACAGCAGGGAACCTGCACCTTGCTGCACTCGCTGTACAGTGTGTCCAAGGCGTTCATCCTGACTGGGTTGCCTCCAAACACGTCTCCGACGATTGTCTGGTTGAAGGCATATGCGACACTCATCAGTGAAGAGAAGGTGATGCCAGTTCTGAGCGGTCCATTCGGCATGTTGTAGGGCCCATCTGCACCCCGCTGTGTGGTGTCGTGGTTGCAAAGATGGACCTTGCCATGGACGTCGGGAGTGAAGTTGCGCATCATGCAGCCTACTGCGCGTTATTCAACATGGTGGCGTGGCTGTCAGGATTCCTCCGAGCCATAATCCGTAGTTAGCGGTCATCCAATGGAGTAGTAGCCCTTGGGCGGACTGAGCGAGACATGTCATCGACAGTTCCTGTATCTCTCTGTATCTCCTCCATGTCCGAACAACATCGCTTTGGTTCACTCCGGGACGCCTGGACACTTCCCTTGTTGAGAGCCCTTCCTGGCACAAAGTAACAGTGCGGACGCGACCGTATCGCGGTATTGACCGTCTAGGCATGGTTGAACTACAGAGCCGTGTGTATCCTTTCTGGTGGAACGACTGGAACTGATTGGCTTGTCGGATCCCGTCCATCTAGGCGCTGCTGGTGTAGGGCTGTTTACATCTGTGGGTGGATTTAGTGACATCTCTGAACAGTCAAAAGGGCTGTGTCTGTGATACAATATCCACAGCCAACGTCTATCCTCAGGAGTCCTGGGAAAAAAAGGTGATACAAAACTTTTTTTGATTTGTTTATATACATAACAATTTTGATTGCGATGTAGCTTGATAATGCCAAATGTGGCGAAATTAGATAATTACTAAATTTTGAAATACAGTCTTTCTTTCAAAGTAAAACAACAACCTATGCAGGAAAATGACTTCCTCCAAGAAATTGATAGTGGCTTCACTGTAGACCCGTACATACAAAAGAATAAGAAATATAACTGTTTATGCCGGCCGGAGTGGCCGTGCGGTTCTAGGCGCTACAGTCTGGAGCCGAGCGACCGCTACGGTCGCAGGTTCGAATCCTGCCTCGGGCATGGATGTGTGTGATGTCCTTAGGTTAGTTAGGTTTAATTAGTTCTAAGTTCTAGGCGACTGATAACCTCAGAAGTTAAGTCCTATAGTGCTCAGAGCCATCATCTGAAGCGCAATGAAGCTTATATTTTTCTCGCGACTCATATACATCATCACTAACTTCCTGGCGTAACTGAATGGCAAGTCTGTAGTGTGTGCTACAAAATATGTCGTGTTTGGAACTCAATAATATCAATAGGTGCCCTCTTTAACGTTATCTTTCTGTTGCTACAATGTCTACTTTATCCGATATTTTCTTATGAAAGATGGATCGTGTGTTGTTTAAAATTCAGTACCGTGTTACAGGGAGTGGAGGTTGGACGCAGATTTCCAGAAATGCTACGCAAGATGAACCGGTACTGTCAAGTTCTTTTTAAGGCATCTGTTCAATTACACATTTGTTTTTAAGAAAGCCCTTAAAAGGCATTGATCTATGAGCCAATCTGTATATAATTTAGCATTAGTAAAAGTCGCTAAATGCTTTATACATGGTGAATACCTGCCCCTACCCATTTCGTTTTATACAACTCGTAATGCTATACCTGACCAAAAACTAAGCGAGAGAGTTTCTTATTCCTTCGCTCGCTACGGGCAAAGTCGCATAGTGCTCAGAGCCATTTGAACCATTAACTGTTTACAATTTATGAGATAAGTATCTCACCGCTTAGCATAAAAGAGACTGAAATACTTGGTGCTGTTATCATCCTCATGATTTCACGGCATGCACTACGTGTTAATTTCCAACGTACCCACGACCAGTACCAAGGAAAATGTCACCTCTGCGTGCTCTCGTTGTGTACACCTCTGTGTGTGTGTGTGTGTGTGTGTGTGTGTGTGTGTATGTGTGTGTGTACGGATACAAGTACGCGATCATCGTACTCGGCAGCCGTAAACTCGGAGGCTGTCCGGGTGTCTCCAGCTTAGGATGGCGCGCCTTCCTAATCCTCGGCCCGCAGGCGGCGAACCAAGGACAGCGGCCTGGTTTACAAGGCGGGCACGCTGTCTCATTCACAGAAGGCCCTTCACTTCCCGGCCCCTCAACTCAGCCGCGTACACAAGCCGGACCGCTCCTCAGTTACATGATGTGCCTATAATTATGTTTGCATTGACAGTTACGACAGCGAGTAGAAAATTTATCGTGTTAGTTTGAAACACTGTACTTTTTATGTCAAGAAAGTTATTATTTTCTGACATCCTATTTTAAATTGATGTACTTCGTCCAATGTTTTCTAGTGAGAGGATTCCATCCGTCAAGTCTGTAAACTGCTCATCTGTGGCTGCCGTAATCTCTTAATATGGCTCAAAGCATTTTTCAGTCACAGATTTTTTTTTTTTTTTTTTTTTTTTTTTTTAGATGAGGAAACTGAAGAGAGTCAGAGGGCGCACAAATCTGCTGGATAGCGTAGGTTTTCCAATAAGTTGTACATTCAACGCCTCCGTTTTTCCATGACAGTCTTCTGTTCCAATTCTGGTGTCTACTCTCCTGTCCTCTCTCGTCTCACATAAATCCTGTTGAATTGGACCCAGAAGAGTTCTGTGTAGTCTCTTGCCACGTATTTTTATGCTCTTCAACAATAAGAATAACACATTTCGCATTACAGAAAACGGTGGCTCTAACGTTTCTGCGAATGAAATCAACTTTTCATTTTTCGGTGTGAGGTGAGCGGTCTACAAACATAGCTCCGATAGCGGGTTCGCCTCTAAAGTTAAGTGGTGGACCAACTTTCCTTTGCAGAGTAGTAAATACGGGCAGAAAACCAACTGCATTCTACACTCCTGGAAATTGAAATAAGAACACCGTGAATTCATTGTCCCAGGAAGGGGAAACTTTATTGACACATTCCTGGGGTCAGATACATCACATGATCACACTGACAGAACCACAGGCACATAAAAACAGGCAACAGAGCATGCACAATGTCGGCACTAGTACAGTGTATATCCACCTTTCGCAGCAATGCAGGCTGCTATTCTCCCATGGAGACGATCGTAGAGATGCTGGATGTAGTCCTGTGGAACGGCTTGCCATGCCATTTCCACCTGGCGCCTCAGTTGGACCAGCGTTCGTGCTGGACGTGCAAACCGCGTGAGACGACGCTTCATCCAGTCCCAAACATGCTCAATGCGGGACAGATCCGGAGATCTTACTGGCCAGGATAGTTGACTTACACCTTCTAGAGCACGTTGGGTGGCATGGGATACATGCGGACGTGCATTGTCCTGTTGGAACAGTAAGTTCCCTTGCCGGTCTAGGAATGGTAGAACGATGGGTTCGATGACGGTTTGGATGTACCGTGCACTATTCAGTGTCCCCTCGACGATCACCAGTGGTGTACGGCCAGTGTAGGAGATCGCTCCCCACACCATGATGCCGGGTGTTGGCCCTGTGTGCCTCGGTCGTATGCAGTCCTGATTGTGGCGCTCACCTGCACGGCGCCAAACACGCATACGACCATCATTGGCACCAAGGCAGAAGCGACTCTCATCGCTGAAGACGACACGTCTCCATTCGTCCCTCCATTCACGCCTGTCGCGACACCACTGGAAGCGGTCTGCACGATGTTGGGGCGTGAGCGGAAGACGGCCTAACGGTGTGCGGGACCGTAGCCCAGCTTCATGGAGACGGTTGCGAATGGTCCTCGCCGATACCCCAGGAGCAACAGTGTCCCTAATTTGCTGGGAAGTGGCGGTGCGGTCCCCTACGGCACTGCGTTGGATCCTACGGTTTTGGCGTGCATCCGTGCGTCGCTGCGGTCCGGTCCCAGGTCGACGGGCACGTGCACCTTCCGCCGACCACTGGCGACAACATCGATGTACTGTGGAGACCTCACGCCCCACGTGTTGAGCAATTCGGCGGTACGTCCACCCGGCCTCCCGCATTCCCACTATACGCCCTCGCTCAAAGTCCGTCAACTGCACATACGGTTCACGTCCACGCTGTCGCGGCATGCTACCAGTGTTAAAGACTGCGATGGAGCTCCGTATGCCACGGCAAACTGGCTGACACTGACGGCGGCGGTGCACAAATGCTGCGCAGCTAGCGCCATTCGACGGCCAACACCGCGGTTCCTGGTGTGTCCGCTGTGCCGTGCGTGTGATCATTGCTTGTACAGCCCTCTCGCAGTGTCCGGAGCAAGTATGGTGGGTCTGACACACCGGTGTCAATGTGTTCTTTTTTCCATTTCCAGGAGTGTATTTCGAAAGGACCAAATGTTGCTCATAGTTTCGGTATTTGCTTTGTACCATTAGTGAACAAACATAGTACAAAAATTTATCGTAACTGTTTCTATGTATCAAATGCCATACTTTTCCTCCATATCCTACTGTATTTCTGGCTCCCTCTATAAATACCACATTACCATATCTCTTTTCTGAACGTGTTTAGTGTTCCCTTCCGATTTTTTGTTGTGCTCCAGCTATGTGTGTGTGTCTGTTGTCGTTGACTTGCTCCGTGTTTCTGGCTCCCTCTATAAACACCACATTACTATATCTTTTTTCTGAACGTGTTTAGTGTTCCCTTCCGATTTTTTGTTGTGTTCCAGTTATGTGTGTGTCTGTTGTCGTTCACTTGCTGCTTTGACGTATCTCCATGTCAGACCTCAAAAATTTCGAAGACGAAATTTCGCTATCGGCTTATTGGATGCATTCATAGCAATGGCATGTCTACTAGGATTACCTAGAACTTCTGTATCTAGTATCTCGATAGCATACTGTATACTCGGAAAAACAATCAGATAAAGCATAGAGCAAGAAAATAGCACTAGCTCAGACACAGAAGGGCTTAAAGAGCATCATTACTACTAATAAGAAACAAATGAGTAGTTTGCCCAACTAAATTACCAATATCATCCGTCTCGTTTGATCCTTGGCGTGATCAAAATGACGGACATAAACCACTCCACGAAATTCTATATTGGTAAAATACGTGCTGCAACAAGAATTAAAGATATTCTCATGACATCACATTCGTTAACTTCGTCAACTTACAAATTAACCGTGATCATTCATCCTAATTTTGGCCGCGGGATAGCTACATCCAACCAACATTACCAAAAATTATGTAGAAGCAAACTGAATACACACTTGAGTCAAATTAATGTGACAACCTCCTACGTTCAACCTCAACTTGAAATAACCACTCACAGACGACAGGTGCCAGCACTAGCAGTGGAGGGTATATAAGGTGTGTCGGGGGGACGCAGAAAACAGTGCATGCGGGAACGGAGCGATTTATCTGATGAACAAACTGGCATGGTCATTGACTTTCGGGCCAAGGATGGAAGCATTTCCGAAACGGCTAAGTTTTTACACTGTTCGCGCGTCGCTGTTGTTAAATTGTACTGTGCATGGCAAAATGGCGCTACCTAAAATCGACGCCGGGACAGCTGTGGAGTACCAAGGGTCCTACGTAACAGAAGTGAACGATGGCTGTGGAGATGGGTACGGACCAACAGACGTGCGATTGTTGAGCAGCTGATCTCCCAAAGCTTCCAACCGTGCCTCCTCAACGAACGTTGCAACGTATGTGCTTCCGCAACCTATCACACAGCTCACAGTGTTCGTGTGTGGTTTGAAGAACACCAGGATGAGTTTGCCCTACAACCCCTGGGCACCAAACTACCCGGATTTAAACCCAACTGCAAATCTGTGGGACCACGTCAGCCTGGCTGTTCGCGTCATGGATTCTCAACCATGAAACCTAGGTGTAGCTGGCTGGCTGGCCACGTCACTGGAGTAAGCATGATTCTACATCCCTGTTGGTACGTTCTAGAACCTCACTGACTCCCTTCCTGCACGCCCGAGCAGCGAAAGGTAATTATTCAAGCTTTCGACACGTGGTCACCTTATTGTGAGTGGACTGTGTATATCTGTGTTTGCGAACATTTGACGTTTTGACGTCACGCGCCACAACATCATTATGTCACGAATCAGAACCGACGTCCGATATTTGTAGGTTCAAACCAACTTGTCCCCCCCCCCCCAAAAAAAAAGATCTTTCCAGTGAAGAGAAGATGACAGGAGGTGCTTACGAAAGCTTTCATTATTTCACTACTTCGAACGAGATGTAAGAGTTTTCTGAGAGAAATGGTGTAAAATTAGAGACTATATGTTCAAAAATATCCAGACACCTGCTTGAAAACGACTTACAAGTTAGTGGCGCCCTCCATCGATAATGCTGGAATTCAATATGGTGTTCGCCCACCCTTAGCCTTGATGACAGCTTCCATTCTCGCAGGCATACGTTCAGTCAGGTGCTGGAAGGTTTCTTGGGGAATGGCAGCCCGTTCCTTACGGAGTTCTGCTCTGATGAGAGGTATCGATGCAGGTCGGTGAGGCCTGGCACGAAGTCGGCATTCCAAAACATCCCTAAGGTGTTCTAAAGGATTCAGGTCAGGACTGTGCAGGCCAGTTCATTACAGCGATGTTATTGTCATGTAACCACTCAGCCACAGGCCATGCTTTACAAACAGGTGCTCGATCGTGTTGAAAGATGCAATCGCCACCCCTGAATCGATCTTTAACAGTGGGGAGCAAGAACGTGCTTAAAACATCAATGTAGGCCCGTGCTGTGATAGTGCCACGCAAAACAACAAGGGGTGCAAGCCCCCTCCATGAAAAACACGACCACACCATAACTCCACCGCTTCCGAATTTTACTGTTGGCACTACACACGCAGGCAGATGACGCTCACCGGGAATTCGCCACTCACACCCTACCATCGGATCGCCACACTGTGTACCGTGATTCGTCACTCCACACAACGTTTTTCCATTGTTCAATCGCGCAATGTTTACGCTCTTTACACCAAGCGAGGCGTCGTTTGACATTAACCAGCGTGATGTGTGGCTTATGAGCAGCCACTCGACCATTAAATCCAAGTTTTCTCATTTCCCGCCTAACTTTCATAATACTTGCAGTGGATCGTGATGCAGTTTGGAATTCCCTTGTGATGGTCTGGATACATTTCTTCTGCCTATTACACATTACGACCCTTTTCAACTGCCGGCGGTCTCTGTCAGTCAACAGAGGAGGTCGGCCTTTACGTTTTTGTGCTGTGCGTGTCCCTTCACATTTTCACTTTACTATCGCATCGGAAACAGGGGACCTAGGGAGGTTTAGGAATGTGGAAATCTCGCATACGGACGTATGACACAAGCGACACTCAATCACCTGACCACGTTCGAAGTCCGTGAGTTCCACAGAGCGCACCATTCTGCTCTCTCACGATGTCCAACGACTACTGAGGTCGCTGATATGGAGGACCTGGAAGCAGGTGTCAGCACAATGCACCTTATATGAAAAACGTATGTTTTTGGGGTGTCCGGATACTTTTGATGACATAGTGAGAATGCAGACTTCCGCGGCGGTATTTGTGGTATTCCTGATACTTGTTTCATGAGCAATGGCCTTTGGTGCAACGCATAATTATCTGCTTAACGTTTCGTTTTACAACGCTGCATACACCGTTAGTGGCTTAAACGACTCAGAGAGCAGTTACAGGCTCAACAAGCTCCGCACACGGAACTTTGTTCGTGACTGCAATTGCTTTCCGAGTCGTTAAGGTCTGTGATGATGTCTCCAGCAATGGAGGACGAACTACTAGACCGACAATTATGCCATGGACGGAGGCCTAATTCTCATAAAACAAACATTAGCAGTAATGGTGTAAAACATCATTGACGGCTACTTAGATTTAATGTGCGTCAGTCGATCAGAGGCTTCGGTCTTTAATGTTTACATGTTCGTGCGTATCAGGTTTGGTGAAAGCGACTGGTGGGGATTTTTTTTTTTTCAGGTTGATGTTGCTGTAGCCACAAAAATGAAAGAATTTACTGGTTTCGATACGTGGATGAAATAATATGTCTCATAGATGAAACACAACAGGATAGAAAAACTAAACAGTAACATCAACACAGTGCACCCACAAATCCACTTCGAAAAAGAGGCAGAAAGAAACAAGAAACTAAATTCCCTGGATCTTACAATTATCAGAAACAACAACGAACATAAATTTTCCATATACAGAAAACACACATCCGCAAGCACTGTTATCCATCGGTTCAAAATGGTTCAAATGCCTCTGAGCACTATGGGACTTAACATCTGAGGTCATCAGTACCCTAGAACTTAGAACTACTTAAACCTAACTAACCTAAGGACATCACACACATACATGCCCGAGGCAGGATTCGAACCTGTGACCGTAGCGGTCACGCGGTTCCAGACTGAAGCGTCTAGAACCGCACGGCAATAACCATAGGTCATCCCACCCCCTGACAGTTCATAAATATGCCAGTTTCACACACATGCTGCACAGGATAAACAGAACACCTCTTAAAATACAAAACTATACACAGGAATTAAATATAATAAAATAAATTGCTGTTGAAAATGACAGCAATGAGAGCATAAATAAGCTCAACAGCAACGTAAAAATGAAACATAACAATAGTGACCACCCATTCAAGGGCACAACCAAAGGATTTCAAATCGAGAGGCAGAACACACAGATAACACAGCAGACCACACATCAGGAAAAAGAAACAGATGGTGCATACTAACATATAACAGTAAAATATCAAATTGAAACATATAGAAAAAGCAAGGGATCCAAATAATATTCAGAACAAACAACACGGTTCAACAAATGCTAAGACCAGAAAAAGAACCTCAGTCAAATTCAGCAATGCTGGAATACACCAACTCACATATAACTCCTGTTAGGCCCAATACGTAAGACAAATAAGCAGGAATTCCCCAACAAGGTATACAGAACACATGAGAGCTCTAAAGAGTGACAGTACACATTCCACTTTCGAAGAACACCTAATGAACAAAAACCACAATCCCACTAATAGCTAAAGTGATATACAGATCCTGAAACACAGCAGAAGTTTATGCCGAAAACCAACAACAGAAGAAAATTATGACTTACAAAAGGTTATAGTGGAAGGGAAAAAATATAATAAACGAAAACACAACGTTTTGCAGCAACACACTGTTCTCCGCTCAAAGAGAACTGACACAGGACACACAACAGGAAAACACACACACACAAACCACTCCCCCATCCCACACAGAGACATAAATAAGGAACAGAAGTAGTCAGAACTCCCGGAACAATTTTTATAACCTTCTCGCAATAGGCGATGCATTTCTCGAGAGCCGCGCGGGATTAGCCGAGCGGTCTGGGCCGCAGGACTGTGCGGCTGGTCCAGGAGGAGATTCGAGTCCTCCCTCGGCATGGATGCGTGTGCTTGTCCTTAGGATAATGTAGGTTAAGTAGTGTATAAGCTTAGGGACTGATGACCTTAGCAGGTAAGTCCCATAAGATTTCACACACATTTGAACATTTGAGTTTCTCGAGACACACGTGAACTGCAAGGTGCCATGTTTTGGATTGCGGACAAGATGAGAAAGTTATGTTTTTCTGTGTCTAAAAGTAGCTGCAGGCCGTCCAAGAACGTGAGTACATGAAAAACTACGTAACAACCTAGTACACACCAAAACTGTATCCACAACACTACTGCAATCCCAATTGTACACTGAAGCGCCAAAGAAACAGATATAGGCATGTGTATTCAAATACAGAGATATGCAAACAGGCAGAATATGGCGGCAACGCCTACATAAGACAACAAGTCTCTGACACAGTTGTTAACTCGGTTACTGCTGCTACAATGGCAGATTATCAAGATTTAAGTGAGTTTGAACGTGATCTTATAGTCGGCGCACGAGCAATGGGACACAGCGTATCCGAGGTAGCGATGAAGTGGTAATTTTCCCGTACGACCATTTCACGAGTGTACCGTCAATATCAGGAATCCGGTAAAGCATCATATTTCCGACATCCCTGGGGCTGAAAAAAGATCCTGCAAGAACGGGACCAATGACGACTGAAGAGAATCGGTCAACGGGACGGAAGTGCAAACCGTCTGCAAATTACTGCCGATTTCAGTGCTGGGCCATCAACACGTGTCGGCGTGCGAACCATTCAACGAAAGATCACCGATATGGGCCTTCGGGATCGAAGGTCCACTCGTGAACCGTGATGACTGCACGACACAAAGTTTTACGCTTCGCTTGGGCCCGTCAACACTGATACTGTTCTGTTGGTGACTGGAAACATGTTGCCTGGTCGAACGAGTCCCGTTTGAAATTGTATCGAGCGGATGGACGTGTACGGGTATGGAGACAACCTCGTGAAACCATGGACCCTGTATGTAAGCAGTGGTCCTTTCAAGTTGGTGGAGGCTCTGCAGTGATGTGGCGCGTGTGCACTTGGAGTGATATGGAATCCCTGATACGTCTAGATATGACTCTGACAGGTAACACCTACGTAAGCATCCTGTATGATAACCTGCATTCATTCATGTCCATTGTGCATTCTGACGTACTTGCGCAATTCCACCAGGACAATTCTACACCCCGCACTGTCAGAATTGATATTGAGTGGCTCCAGGAACACTCTTCTACGTTTAAACACTTCCGCTGGCCACCAGACTCCCCAGATAAGAACATTATGGAGCATATCTGGGATGCCTGGCAACTTACTGTTCAGAAGAGATCTTCATCCCCTCCTACTTTTATGGATATGTGGACAGCCCTACAGGATTCATGGCGTCTATTCCCTCCAGCACTACTTCGGACTTTAGTGAAGTAGATGCCGCGTCGTGCTGTGGCACTTCTGCGTGCACGCGGGCGCGCTACACGATATGAGGCAGGTGTATCAGTTTCTTTGGCTTTTTGGTGTATGACGCTGACATACGTAAGTTCACGTTTTTGTATTTGTTTACTAACAGCCACTCATATACACTACTGGCCATTAAAACTGCTACACCAAGAAGAAATGCAGACGATAAACGGGTATTCATTGGTCAAATATGCTAGAACTGACATGTGATTACATTTTCACGCAGTTTAGGTGCATAGATCCTGAGAAATAATTATCCAGAACAAGCACCTCTGGCCGTAATAACGGCGTTGCTACGCCTGGGCATTGAGTCAAACAGAGCTTAGATGGCGTGTACAGGTACAGCTGCTATTGCAGCTTCAAAACGATACCACAGTTCTTCATGAGTAGTGACTGGCGTATTGAGACGAGCCAGTTGCTCGGCCACCATTGACCAGACGTTTTCAATTGGTGAGAGATCTGGAGAATGTGCTGCCCAGGGTAGCAGTCGAACATTTTCTGTATCCAGAAAGGTCCGTACAGGACTGCAACATGGGGTCATGCATTGTTGTTGTTGTTGTTGTTGTTGTTGTGGTCTTCAGTCCTGAGACTGGTTTGATGCAGCTCTCCGTGCTACTCTATCCTGTGCAAGCTTCTTCATCTCCCAGTACCTACTGCAACCTACATCCTTCTGAATCTGCTTAGTGTATTCATCTCTTGGTCTCCCCCTATGACTTTTACCCTCCACGCTGCCCTCCAATACTAAATTGGTGATCCCTTGATGCCTCAGAACATGTCCTACCAACCGATCCCTTCTTCTGGTCAAGTTGTGCCACAAACTTCTCTTCTCCCCAATCCTATTCAATACTTCCTCATTAGTTATGTGATCTACCCATCTAATCTTCAGCATTCTTCTGTAGCACCACATTTCAAAAGCTTCTATTCTCTTCTTGTCCAAACTATTTACCGTCCATGTTTCATTTCCATACATGGCTACACTCCATACAAATACTTTCAGAAATAACTTTCTGACACTTAAATCTATACTCGATGTTAACAAATTTCTCTTCTTCAGAAACGCTTTCCTTGCCATTGCCAGTCTATATTTTATATCCTCTCTACTTCGTCCATCATCAGTTATTTTGCTCCCCAAATAGCAAAACTCCTTTACTACTTTAAGTGTCTCATTTCCTAATCTAATACCCTCAGCATCACCCGACTTAACTCGACTACATTCCATTATCCTCGTTTTGCTTTTGTTGATGTTCATCTTATATCCTCCCTTCAAGACACCATCCATTCCGTTCAACTGCTCTTCCAAGTCCTTTGCTGTCTCTGACAGAATTACAATGTCATCGGCGAACCTCAAAGTTTTTATTTCTTCTCCATGGATTTTAATACCTACTCCAAATTTTTCTTTTGTTTTCTTTACTGCTTGAGAGATTGAATAACATCAGGGAGAGGCTACAACCCTGTCTTACTCCCTTCCCAACCACTGCTTCCCTTTCATGTCCCTCAACTCTTATAACTGCCATCTGGTTTCTGTACAAATTGTAAATAGCCTTTCGCTCCCTGTATTTTACCCCTGCCACCTTTAGAATTTGAAAGAGAGTATTCCAGTCAACATTGTCAAAAGCTTTCTCTAAGTCTACAAATGCTAGAAACGTATGTTTGCCTTTCCTTAATCTTTCTTCTAAGATAAGTCGTAAGGTCAGTATTGCCTCACGTGTTCCAGTATTTCTACGGAATCCAAACTGATCTTCCCCGAAGTCGTCTTCTACTAGTTTTTCCATTCGTCTGTAAAGAATTCGTGTTAGTACTTTGCAGCTGTGGCTTATTAAACTGATTGTTCGGTAATTTTCACATCTGTCAACACCTGCTTTCTTTGGGATTGGAATTATTATATTCTTCTTGAAGTCTTAGGGTATTTCGCCTGTTTCATACATCTTGCTCACCAGATGGTAGAGTTTTGTCAGGACTGGCTCTCCCAAGGCCGTCAGTAGTTCCAATGGAATGTTGTCTACTCCGGGGGCCTTGTTTCGACGCAGGTCCTTCAGTGCTCTGTCAAACTCTTCACGCAGTATCGTATCTCCCATTTCATCTTCATCTACATCCTCTTCCATTTCCATAATATTGTCCTCAAGTGCATCGCCCTTGTATAGACTCTCTATATACTCCTTCCACCTTTCTGCTTTCCCTTCTTTGCTTAGAACTGGGTTTCCATCTGAGCTCTTGATGTTCATACATGTGGTTCTCTTATCTCCAAAGGTCTCTTTAATTTTCCTGTAGGCAGTATCTATCTTACCCCTAGTGAGATAAGCCTCTACATCCTTACATTTGTCCTCTAGCCATCCCTGCTTAGCCATTTTGCACTTCCTGTCGATTTCATTTTTGAGACGTTTGTATTCCTTTTTGCCTGCTTCATTTACTGCATTTTTATATTTTCTCCTTTCATCAATTAAATTCAATATTTCTTCTGTTACCCAAGGATTTCTACTAACCCTCTTCTTTTTACCTACTTGATCGTCTGCTGCCTTCACTACTTCATCCCTCAGAGCTACCCATTCTTCTTCTACTGTATTTCTTTCCACCATTCCTTTCAATTGTTCCCTTATGCTCTCCCTGAAACTCTCTACAACCTCTGGTTCTTTCAGTTTATCCAGGTCCCATCTCCTTAAATTCCCACCTTTTTGCAGTTTCTTCAGTTTTAATCTACAGGTCATAACCAATAGATTGTGGTCAGAGTCCACATCTGCCCCTGGAAATGTCTTACAATTTAAAACCTGGTTCCTAAATCTCTGTCTTACCATTATATAATCTACCTCATACCTTTTAGTATCTCCAGGGTTCTTCCATGTATACAACCTTCTATCATGATTCTTAAACCAAGTGTTAGCTATGATTAAGTTGTGCTCTGTGCAAAATTCTATCAGGCGGCTTCCTCTTTCATTTCTTAGCCCCAATCCATATTCACCTACTATGTTTCCTTCTCTCCCTTTTCCTACACTCGAATTCCAGTCACCCATGACTATTAAATTTTCGTCTCCCTTCACTATCTGAATAATTTCTTTTATTTCATCATACATTTCTCAATTTCTTCGTCATCTGCAGAGCTAGTTGGCATATAAACTTGTACTACTGTAGTAGGTGTGGGCTTCGTATCTATCTTGGCCACAATAATGGGTTCACTATGCCGTTTTGTAGTAGCTTACCCGCATTCCTATTTTCCTATTCATTATTAAACCTACTCCTGCATTACCCCTATTTGACTTTGTGTTTATAACCCTGTAGTCACCTGACCAAAAGTCTTGTTCCTCCTGTCACCGAACTTCACTAATTCCCACAATATCTAACTTTAACCTATCCATTTCCCTTTTTAAATTTTCTAACCTACCTGCCCGATTAAGGGATCTGACATTCCACGCTCCGATCCGTTGAACGCCAGTTTTCTTTCTCCTGATAACGACATCCTCTTGAGTAGTCCCCGCCCAGAGATCCGAATGGGGGACTATTTTACCTCCGGAATATTTTACCCAAGAGGACGCCATCATCATTTAATCATACAGTAAAGCTGCATGCCCTCGGGAAAAATTACGGCCGTAGTTTCCCCTTGCTTTCAGCCGTTCGTAGTACCAGCACAGCAAGGCCGTTTTGGTTATTGTTACAAGGCCAGATCAGTCAATCATCCAGACTGTTGCCCTTGCAACTACTGGAAAGGCTGCTGCCCCTCTTCAGGAACCACACGTTTGTCTGGCCTCTCAACAGATACCCCTCCGTTGTGGTTGTACCTACAGTACGGCTATCTGTATCGCTGAGGCACGCAAGCCTCCCCACCAACGGCAAGGTCCATGGTCATGCATTATCCTGCTGAAGTCTAGGGTTTCGCAGGGATCGAATGAACGGTAGAGCCACGGCTCGTAACACATCTGAAATGTAACGTCCACTGTTCAAAGTGCCGTCAATGCGAACAAGAGGTGACCGAGACGTGTAACCAATGGCACCCTATACCATCACGCCGGGTGATACGCCAGTATGGCGATGACGAATACACGCTTCCAATGTGCGTTCACCGCGATGCCGCCAAACACGGATGCGACCATCATGATGCTGTAAACAGAACCTGGATTCACCCGAAAAAATGACGTTTTGCCAACCGTGCACCCAGGTTCGTCGTTGAGTACACCATCGCAGGCGCTCTTGTCTGTGATGCAGCGTCAAGGGTAACCGCAGCCATGGTGTCCGAGCTGATAGTCCATGCTGCTGCAAACGTCGTCGAACTGTTCGTGCAGATGGTTGTTGTCTTGCAAACGTCCCCCATCTGTTGTCTTAGGGATCGAGACGTGGCTGCACACGATCCGTTACAGCCATGCGGATAAGATGCCTGTCATCTCGACTGCTAGTGATACGAGGCCGTTGGGATGCAGCACGGCGTTCCGTATTACTCTCCTGAACCCACCGATTCCATATTCTGCTAACAGTCATTGGATCCCGACTAACGCGAGCAGCAATGTCGCGATACGATAAACCGCAATCGCGATAGGCTAAAATCCGACCTTTATCAGCGTCGGAAACGTGATGGTACGCATTTCTCCTCCTTACACGAGGCATCACAACGACGTTTCACCAGGCAACGCCGGTCAACATCTGTTTGTGTATGATAAATCGGTTGGAAACTTTCCTCATATCAGCACGTTGTAGGTGTCGCCTTCAGCGCCAACCTTGTGTGAATTCTCTGAAAAGCTAATCATTTACATATCACAGCACCTTCTTGCTGTCGGTTAAATTTTGCGTCTGTAGCACGTCATCTTCGTGGTGTAGCAATTTTAATGGCCAGTAGTGTAGTTGCAGATGACATGGTGTATGCCGAAGAAAACGGCGACAAGAAACGCAGAAAATATACTGGAAACAGTGGCAACAATGGTGAAATCATACTGTGAGGTACAGTAAATAAGATATTTTGAAATTATTCACAGAAAACAATATTTAGAAGCAAACAGTTTACATGTAATAATATTTTATAAGTATGCTCACTTTGCATTTAGAATTAAAGATTTCACTGATGATGGTGATATTTTTTCGCTGAAACTAGTTTGGGAGTAAATAAATAACAAACGTGTTTTCTATCATGACGGACTCAGAATGCTATATTGTTTTTGTATGCAAGCGCGGCCCGATGGAAAAGTTTCAAGATAAAACATTATAAGAGAATTTTATAGACTTAGATACAAGGTAGTTCCGAAATTAGGACGAAGGAGAACATTACGAGAAAAAAAGTTATATCTCATCGATTGAGATAAAGTGAAGAAGGAGCAGGAGTTGGGAGCACCGAACGCTGGCGGTGGTGGTGTCGCAGAGCTTGACGCGACACCTTGCTCTAGTTTCCGAGCGGAGGTGCGGCGGCGGTGAGTAGCGCGGCGCGGGCAGCGGGCAGCGGCTGCGGCGGCCGTCCTAATGACCGCTTCCGGCGACCGGCGGCCGGCTTCCGGCGGAAGCGCGCCCGTCACACGCAGCCTCTGCTGGCGCGCCGCGCTCGCCGTTTAGTGTCATCCCTATCTGCGCCCGTTATGTTCATCTGCGTGTACGCCGGCTCACACGGCAAAACCGCTTTGTCGCTCCCAGGTCGTAAATCTGCCGCCGCGCCGGCATAGTACTGCGGCAGTTCTCACTCGACGCCATGGTCCGGGGATTTCTACACTGACGTTCGTGAACATCACAACATACGGAAAGTAACTTCTTGATGCAATAATTTACCAACAGCCGAATGATTTGTAGAAGTTTATTTTATTTTATGAACTTCTATGTGCTACCAGTTTCGTCATTACATTGATGCCATCTTCAGGCCCCACTCATCATAGTCCTAAAATCGCCACACACTGAAGGAACCATGTAACTGGATCCGTGAATCAATGGTCCTGCAACAGCTCCTGGTGGCCAGGACGATTGATTCACGGAAGGAGCCATATAACTGGATCCGTGAATAAATCGTCCTGCAACAGCTCTTCGAGGCCAGGACGATTGATTCACGGATCCAGTTATATAGCTCCTTCCCTGTATAGCGATTTTACGACTATGACGGATGGGGCTTGAAGATGGCATCAATGTAATGCCGAAACTGGTAGCACATAAAAGTTCACAAAATAAAATAAACTTTGTAAGTAGGCTGTTTAGGTTTTTGTGTTGGTAACGCCACGTAGCGCTCTATATGAAAAACACTGGCTGTGCTGTGTGAAGGCTGTGGTTGGTTTGCATTGTTGGAGTATATGCTATAGTAGTGTTGGGCAGTTGGATGTGAACAGCACGTAGAGTTACGCAGTTGGAGGTGAGCCGCCAGCAGTGGTGGATGTGGGGAGAGAGATGGCGGAGTTTTGAGAGCGGATGATCTCGACGTGTGTCCATCAGAGACAGTAAATTTGTAAGAAAAAAATGGTTCAAATGGCTCTGAGCACTATGGGACTTAACTTCTGAGGTCATCAGTCCTCTAGAACTTAGAACTACTTAAACCTTACTAACCTAAGGACATCACACACATCCATGCTCGAGGCAGGATTCGAACCTGCGACCGTAGCGGTCGCGCGGTTCCAGACTGTAGCGCCCAGAACCGCTCGGCCACACCGGCCGGCAAATTTGTAAGACTGGATGTCATGAACTGATATATATATTATGACTTTTGAACACTATTAAGGTAAATACATTGTTTGTTCTCTATCAAAATCTTTCATTTTCTAACTATGCCCATCAGTAGTTAGTGCCTTCAGTAGTTAAAATCTTTTATGTAGCTGGCAGTATTGGTGCTCGCTGTATTGCAGTAGTTCGAGTAATGAAGGTTTTTGTGAGGTAAGTGATTCGTGAAAGGTATAGGTTATTGTCAGTCAGGGCCATTCTTTTGTAGGAATTTTTGAAAGTCAGATGTGTTGCGCTAAAAATTTGGCTGTCAGTTTAGTGTTGATCAGAATAGGTAAAGAGCGAAATGTCTGAGTACGTTCAGTTCTGCTCAGCTGTTTGAAAATCAAATAATGTAAGAGGTTTATCAGCACAGTAATTCATTAATTTTTCTAAGGGGACGTTTCAGCTTCTACAAATAATACGGCTGTTGGTAAATTATTGCATCAAGAAGTTCATGCCAGCCGTCGTCCCACGATCCATAATGGATCAACAAAGATTACGGAAAACAAGGTTCGAATAAATGGAAATTTGCAGGATGTTAAGACAACTGTTCAACAAATAAGTTATAATGACTGGAGACAGATGCAGCACACGAAGGTTCAGCACTGCCCACGCTCTAAATAACGGTAAAAAGAAAAGTGGAAGTGTGAAATAAGGGGCTAGTATGCCATATCGGCGTCAGTAAGCGCATCTTCTACATGTATGTTTATAGGCAGCAGAATGGGCTGTCTGTAGGTCAATAGGCCTGCACATCTACGACGGGGGATCCATAAGTAATGCGACACATTTTTTTTCTCGGCAAATTCCGGTTGAAAGAATGCGGAATTTGTTGTGGGACATCATGGAATATTCTCAGCACAGTCCCATAGTTTCTCGAAGTTCGGATAGGTGGCGGTGCTGTATGTCGCCTTCAAAATGACGTCTGTAACGGAGGTGAGTTCCAAGCAGAGATCTGTAATTGAGTTTCTTTTGGCAAAAAACATAACATCGCAGACATTCATAGGCGCTTATAGAATTTCTACGGAGACCCAAACAGTGAACAAAAGCACGGCGAGTCGTTGGGTGAGGCGTCTGTCATCATCGCAACAAGGTCGCACAAACCTGTACAATCTCCCGCAATGTTGGAACGTGCGGACACTCTCATTCGAGGTCATCGACCGATCACAAACACCTCGCCGCTCAACTGGACGTCTGTTGGTAGTGCTGAGACAGTCGTCCACCAGTTGGTGTACTCACAGGTGTGTGCCCATCTGGGTTCCTCACCGCAGACCGATGACCGTAGCAGTCTGGTCCCTTCAATACCACAAACCAATCCTCACCGCCTAACAGAAGACCATGCGGAGCAACGAAGGACGATCTGCGCGGAATTACTTGCGCGTTACGAAGCTGATCGTAACGCGTTTTTGTCGAACATCGTCACAGGCGATGAAACATGCGTACACCACTTTGAACCGGAAACAAACGGCAATCTAGGGAGTGTCGTCAGGTCACCTCTCTTCCGAAGAAAAAAGTTGAAGGCCGCATCCTGAGCCGTTAAAGTCATGGCGACGGGCTTCCGGGACTCTGCAAGGGTTTTTCTGTTCGATGTCCTCACATATGATGGAACGATGAACTCTTGAGTGTATTGTGCTACCCTCAGGTAATTGAAGAAATACTTCAACGTGTTCGTCGCCACAAAAATGCAAACGAACTTCTCTTTCGCCATGACAACGCGATGCCTCATACGAGTATACGCACCCGAGAGCAGGTTACAAAACGTCATTGTACTGTTCTTCCTCATTCGCCATACAGTTCGGATCTCACACCTTCCGACTTCCATCTGCTTGGCCCTATGCAATCAGTGGGAATTAATACGTGGATTATGGAGAGGTTATTGATGCAGCAAGACGGTAGCACCGGCGTAGACAAGTGGAGTGGTACCATGCGGCTACAAAGGCCCTCCCAGTAAGGTGGCGTAAAACCGTCGCATTGAACCGACATTATGTTAGAAAAACAGGGCTTGGTAGCCAAAAGAGAGTGGGTGTTAATATGGCGTATTGGAATACTGAAAAACACCAACCTGCTTTCAGAAAAAAATTCATTGCGTTACTGATGGAATGCTCCTCGTATACCACTACGACACTAACCATAGTGGATCCTAGGCGAAGGCGGTGGGGATATCATGATCCGCCAAAAAATATTTTAGTGGGAGCTTTTATACTTTTACGTACGTTGTTTCCTAACTTCACAACTGTTGTTTTTGTTGTTGTTGTGGTCTTCAGTCCTGAGACTGGTTTGATGCAGCTCTCCGTGCTACTCTATCCTGTGCAAACTTCTTCATCTCCCAGTAACTACTGCAACCTACATCCTTCTGAATCTGCTTAGTGTATTCACCTCTTGGTCTCCCTGTACAATTTTTACCCTCCACGCTGCCCTCCAATACTAAATTGGTGATCCCTTGATACCTCAGAACATGTCCTACCAACCGATCCCTTCTCCTAGTCAAGTTGCGCCACAAATTTCTCTTCTCCCCAATCATATTCAATACCTCCTCATTAGTTATGTGATCTACCCATCTAATCTTCAGTATTCTTCTGCAACACCACCTTTCAAAAGTTTCTATTCCATTTTTGTCTAAACTGTTTATCGTCCATGTTTCACTTCCATACATGGCTACGCTCCATCCAAATACTTTCAGAAACGACTTCCTGACACTTAAATCTATACTCGATGTTAACAAATTTCTCTTCTTCAGAAACGCTTTCCTTGCCATTGCCAGTCTACATTTTGTATTCTCTCTACTTCGACCTTCATCAGTTATTTTGCTCCCCAAATAGCAAAACTCCTTTACTACTTTAAGTGTCTCATTTCCTAATCTAATTCCCTCAGCATCACCCTACTTAATTCGACTACATTCCATTATCCTCGTTTTGCTGTTATTGATGTTCATCTTATATCCTCCTTTCAAGACACTATCAATTCCGTTCAACTGCTCTTCCAAGTCCTTTGCTGTCTCTGACAGAATTACAATGTCATCGGCGAACCTCAAAGTTTTTATTTCTTCTCCATGGATTTTAATACCTACTCCGATTTTTTCTTTTGTTTCCTTCACTGCTTGCTCAATATACAGATTGAACAACATCGGGGAGAGGCTACAACCCTGTCTCACTCCCTTCCCAACCACTGCTTCCCTTTCGTGTCCCTCGACTCTTATAACTGCCATCTGGTTTCTGTACAAATTGTAAATAGCCTTTCGCTCCCTGTATTTTGCCCCTGCCACCTTCAGAATTTGAAAGAGAGTATTCCAGTCAACATTGTCAAAAGCTTTCTCTAAGTCTACAAATGCTAGAAACTTCGGTTTCCCTTTCCTTAACCTAGCTTCTAAGATAAGTCGTAGGGTCAGTATTGCCTCACGTGTTCCAATATTTCTACGGAATCCAAACTGATCTTCCCCTAGGTCGGCTTCTACTAGTTTTTCGTCTGTAAAGAATTCGCGTTAGTATTTTGCAGCCGTGACTTATTAAACTGATAGTTCGGTAATTTTCACATCTGTCAACACCTGCTTTCTTTGGGATTGGAATTATTATATTCTTCTTGAAGTCTGAGGGTATTTCGCCTGTCTCATATATCTTGCTCACCAGATGGTAGAGTTTTGACAGGACTAGCTCTCCCAAGGCTGTCAGTAGTTCTAATGGAATGTTTTCTACTCCCGGGGCCTTGTTTCGACTCAGGTCTTTCAGTGCTCTGAAACTCTTCACGCAGTATAATATCTCCCATTTCATCTTTATCTACATCCTCTTCCATTTCAATAGTATTGTCCTCAATTACATCGCCCTTGTACAGACCCTCTATATTCTCCTTCCACGTTTCTGCTTTCCCTTCTTTGCTTAGAACTGGGTTTCCATCTGAGCTCTTGATATTCATACAAGAGGTTCTCTTTTGTCCAAAGGTCTCTTTAATTTTCCTGTAGGCAGTATCTATCTTACCCCTGGTGAGACAAGCCTCTACATCCTTATATTTGTCCTCTAGCCATCCCTGCTTAGCCATTTTGCACTTCCTGTCGATCTCATTTTTGAGACGTTTGTATTCCTGTTGCCTGCTTCATTTACTGCATTTTTATATTTTCTCCTTTCATCAATTAAATTCAGTATTTCTTCTGTTACCCAAGGATTTCTAGCAGCCCTCGTCTTTTTACCTACTTTATCCTCTGCTGCCTTCACTACTTCATCCCTCAAAGCTACCCATTCTTCTTCTACTGTATTTCTTTCCCCCATCCCTGTCAATTGTTCCCTTATGCTCTCCTTGAAACTCTGTACAACCTTTAGTTCTTTCAGTTTATCCAGGTCCCATCTCCTTAAATTCCCAGCTTTTTGGAATTTCTTCAGTTTTAATCTACAGTTCATAACCAGTAGATTGTGGTCAGAGTCCACATCGGCCCCTGGAAATGTCTTACAATTTAAAACCTGGTTCCTAAATCTCTGTCTTACCATTATATAATCTATCTGAAACCGGTCAGTATCTCCAGGCTTCTTCCATGTATACAACCTTCTTTTATGATTCTTGAACCAAGTGTTAGCTATGATTAAGTTGTACTCTGTGCAAAATTCTACCAGGCGGCTTCCTCTTTCATTTCTTAGCCCCAATCCATATTCACCTATTACGTTTCCTTCTCTCCCTTTTCCTACTACCGAATTCCAGTCACCCATGACTATTAAATTTTCGTCTTCCTTCACTATCTGAATAATTTCTTTTATTTCATCATACATTTCATCAATTTCTTTGTCATCTGCAGAGCTAGTTGGCATATAAACTTGTACTACTGTGGTAGGCGTGGGCTTCGTGTCTATCTTGGCCACTTCACAACTAACGGTCGGAAATTAAAGCAGCAAGACAGCTAAGACTCTCAGAAATGGCAGAAAAATTGCAAGGAACTCTATAATTGAAAAGTTATATTTAATGCAGGATACTATTCAGTTCCTTGCGTGAGGGCCTGTCCACGTGGATATAACAGCAGCCTCACTGGTATCGTATCAGACAAGTAAATGACCAACATTTGCGTGCTAATTGTACCTGATATCAACAAATAACCAACACGATCCACGAGTGTACAGGTAGAACAGGCAGACCACAACAAGCTGAGCAAGTCACGACAGAAAGAGTAAGACTCTCCGCTAGGGAACAATGCACAAATCTGTTCAAACAACTTATGGGCATGCAGCCAGGTGACGTCGTCGACATCTTGGACGCTATGCAAAGTGATGTACTAAGCATTGTTGTACACAAATTATTGTAATTATAATGGGAGATGAATAAGTTTCCGTTCGAAGACCGTACAGTCCAGAATCGGTATGCCAGTCATACAAAATCGCCGTGAGCATTGAGGCTATCGTCCCACCGACGCACCAGGTGCGTGAGGAATTCCGTAGCTACCTGCTGCACATCCTCGTCCGACTGGAATCGTCGATCCTTCAAGATCTTTTTTTAAGGGAACGATGGTCTGATAATCGCATGGGGAGAGTTTGGCGCCGGCAGGTGTGGCCGAGTGGTTCTAGGAGCTTCAGTCTGGGACCGCGCGACCGCTACTGTCGCAGGTCCGAATCCTGCCTCAGGCATGGATGTATGTGATGTTTTAGGTTAGTTAGGTTTAAGTAGTTCTAAGTTCTAGGGGACTGATGACCTCAGATGTTAAGTCCCATAGTGCTCAGAGCCATTTGTACCAGAGTTTTGGGTTATAGGACAGGTGTTCGAGTTTCTACCGCTTGTCCATAAAGGATGAGACTGCCTTCCACCTCCCGGAACCAGTACGGAACTTGTTGTACCATTCCACAACGGCGATTTTCGACTGACGTGCTGCCCCACACACATTCTTCATTCTCCGATGGACGTCTACCGGTGTTTTCCCTTAGGCAGCCAAGAAAAGACTAAGAGCCCGTTGGTCCTATTTGGACACATTTGATAATAATGTCGCCATAGTTCACGTACTCGCGATATTTTGCTTGTACGCTGCAGCAACGCCCTCAAACAGAAACTGTTTGATCGCCGCTTATATTTTATTAAAATTGTATATGTTTTCCTTATTAAAATCTGAGGCTCGTGTGTACGTGAAAGAGGGTGTGACGGCTAGGTATATTTGGAAAAACTCTGACCTTCTCCAGAACCGAATCCCAGATATACGCCAGGATTCTATGTGGATCAATGGATAGAGACAGTCGTAGACAGTGAGTTGTTTGCACACTGCTACACAATGACATCGTAGTATGGGGTGTCTACCATAATGTCCTCCCGGAGAGGATATACCGTACAACTTCCTCCATCTCATGGGCTTGACGTTGGAGCGCTGCGTAGAATGCTCAGTTCACGATCCGGAAACCACATACGTAATGTAATTTGAAAACTTCGATTTCCTCCAGCGTTTTTTTCCCAACTGGGACTCCCAATTTTCAGTCTGTTCTAAGAAAATGTCGAAAGAACTAAGCGAAAACTCCTCAAGCATAAGGGATTAGCACGTAGTCCCGGAAATGAAGCACACAGCAAAAGAAAAAAGACTGAAAGGTCCTCCATTCCCCACTGGGCGCACTAGTTACCACCCGCAGCATCTTCCTAAAATATTATTCATGTCTACATGTGTTTTATCATCTGATGATTTGTTTGTTAGCCTGAGTAACAATCACTAGATCTGAAGTGCAGCAAACGAGAGGAAAGGTGTTGGGGAAAGAAGAACTCAAGAATAATTTAGATTAATATGGGCACTGAATCCAACACAAAGCAAATGAAAGAATGTTTGAATGTCAAGAAAAGTCAGTAGGACAGGCTGAGAAGTGACATGGGACTCTGTGACTCTATCCAGCGCTGAAGAGCACAGCAGAATAAGGTTTCTGATTCAATCACGACGCCTCATTCATCAACTCAATGGACATATCTCGTATCTAACCAACTCATATTCAATAGAGAGGTTCTATTCGCAGGAAAGGTCCCTAGAAGATATTGTTTAGGCGTCATCGCTACAAGAAACAGCCAACTAGACATGCGTGACATCGCTGGTCGTCTTATGTGTAAGAACAGGAGAATATACAGTATCCCCCCCAATTCCACAAATGAAAAAAATATTGAAAGCTATTAGCAAAGGTATGACTATGTTTTAGCGACAGACTTCTCCAATAGACTGTCGTAGGAAATGTAATCTGTCAGCAGTAATAGTAAAAATTGGTGATCAATAGAAATAGGAGCATAACCAGCTTTGATTCCATCAGGAACCGTTGTACACAGCGACCGTATACTATAAGGAAAGAGAAGCACACAGCAGTCAGTCGCACTACAATTAGTCTTTATAATTCTTGAAAATCTAGATTTCGGCTATAAATAGCCATCGTCAGTGCATTTGCATTACATTTCAACAGACTCGCGGCAGTTCATCTTACAATAAGTTCTTACAGGTGTGTAGGCGGAAGGAAATAGGAACATTATTGATGAATAACTATTTCGTATTGTATGTTTCTGTTTTTAACATGTACTGCGAACTGTGAATTGTGTTAAGTGCTGTTTCATAAGTGTGAGTTTTTGCATAAGAAGACTATAAGGAAAAAGAAGAAAAACAGTAAGTAGAAGTTTCCTCCAAATTCGCCATTAATTATTTGGAAAGATTCATCATTAAATTGAGCCTGTTTATACTAGGTGTTCATCAATTCCTATAATAGGTTTGAAGGGGTTGCAGGGAGGACTTACTAGTCAATGTTCTCACAGGAACCCAGGTCCGAAAATATACCGCTTGGGTATAAAATAAGTCTGAAGATGGAATCACTTTCAAATATCCCAGTTCACGGTAGTACACAAGCTAGGAAGAGGGCGTCGTCGCCAGTCACTATCACATCACACACCATCTTCGTCCGACTACAACAGCGTTCGTAACTAGAAGGGTTGCACATGATTGCTTGACACTTCATATAGTATATTGGTGGCAAATATACATGAGCATATCGGCTTTTGTCACTACAGCGCCCACGACGTCCCTCAATAACATCTGTGAGGGGTATTTTGTTGCCTGACATAGGCCTACAAGGGCATATTTTAATCGGAATGTGTACTTAGCATCGACATGACTTTCATCATTGACGATGGTCTTTTTATCATTTGACTGTGGTTTTTTATCGATAAAGGAGTGCTTAAATCTTTATCCAGCCACTTCAGTTGTTAGACTGCGGCATTTCGTAGCCTATAACATAGCATTTACATTTGCACGAATTCAAAAGCGGCGAAACCGGTTGTGTGGATTCATAAGTGACCTGAACAAATACAACTATAGCGGACATTTCATTCAGTTTCATTTTGTAAAACTGGTCACTATATGAAGTGTCAAGCAATCACGTATAAGTATTTTAGCTGTGGTTGCCCCAGTTTTAAAATTACCTGTAAGGGCTGACTGTGGTGTTCCATAGGTGTATAGAACTCTTGACTCTGGTGAGAACATCCTTCGTCACGTAGAAGAGAATCCGACAACGAGTACTCGCAATGTTACCGATACCATATGTTACCGATGTTATGGGCTTATTTAGATCACAGACATTTGAGCTCATTGTCTCCACTGTGCGCGTAGCGTAACGAGGGAGATTTGAAAGTGATTCAGTCTTCAAACTTATTTTACACCCAAACGGTACATTTCCGGACATGGGTTCCTTATCAAAGCTATATGTACAAAATCCCCTCTACAGCCCCTAGAAGCCTGTAACAGAATTTGTGAAATACCCTCTACATTCCCCAAAATAATACAACAGCTCACACATCGAAAATACCTCACATAAATGACACAATACTTGAAGAACGCACTTGAGATTGGAAATTATTTCCCAAAACGTGTAGTGGACAAAATAAATAACAGAAAATCGTTACTGGCAGCAGCAAAAGTTATTTCATGACAAACAAACCGAGTACTAATATTATTAGTAATTGTTATATCATTTTCTTAATTCTTTCTCCTACCTGTTAAATAATGTTGTAGAAGTTGCCATATTGTCAATTTTGTATTTTCTTAACTACCGTTATTAAATCTTCTACCATTCTTACGAGAGAAAATTTGTGTTTACTCGTATCTGAACTGTCGGTAGCAGCAGTAATTGATTATCTGTTGTGACAAAACCAGTATTAATGTGTTTTTATGGAAGTTATTGCCATGTTTTCTTGTATTTTCTTTATTAAATTGAGACTAACAGACTTAAATTATACATAGTGCACAAATTTATGCAGATACTCTAAACATAAATGAGATAAACAAAGGTACATTTTAATAATCGTAACAAGTTTATAGACCAAAAAATGAGGTGAAAACATTCGTATAATAATTAGCATCTCATGTAAGGCAATCAGAGCATTAAGTACTGAAGGCTTTTGCTTAAGATAAAAGACTTCCTGTTCCATCTCCATAAAAGGCTCTTCATTTATACTTCCCTTTCCATTCACTTCTTTTGTTGTTAATTTAATTAAATCACAACTATGTACAATATGCTGCTTCGCATCACATTCAAATTTCACCAAATGGTTTTCAACGCAAGAATTCCGGTCGCACTGCACTCCAAAGGGGCGCGATGATATTCTTTGCGGATGCAGCCCCACAATGTCCATGGAGAAGGGTTGAAACGTCGGAGGGTGTCAGCAGTGTCAAATGTTGTTCATCGCACTGCGAACTATCGTTACCGACCGCGAAATGTCTTGCAATGGCCCTAATCAACGTCCTAAGGAGATTTGCTAAAGAAAACCGCATGATTTAACCGCTGGGTGTTGCGGTTCTGACCTCCGTCGCAGAGGCGTCGAAAGAAGTGGTGAAACATGGGCAAGAGGGCTTGTAACGGTCATCCCATCGTGTGAAACGTCCGAGGTGGCGTTGGGCAGAATTATGGTGGAATTTGGTGACAGTATGCTATCAATAACCCACTTTACACGTCACATTTACTTCTGAGCTCTGCCCTGTTTTTGTGTCAACACGTTGCTGTTTTAAGCTTCGTCGACCCCGAGGGTGACGTCACAGGGAGCCATGGTTTTGCACCACTACAGAAGACGGTTGTAGTCACGTTTGAGCCAAATTTCAAACTTGAGCGTTGCAATGGAAGACAGTTACGGCGTTTCTAAAACGTGATACTTTAATTCCGTTGCACAGTGTATAAGCTTGATTATACCTCTAAACAAACAAACAAAATTCATTGAAATGTATTCGTCTTCGCAACTAAATAGAGGTAGTTTTTTTCCCCGTAGTCGTTTCGCTAGTTTCTTTGTAAAACATCTTCAATGACCTGTAATACATGTCTTACGTGTACAATAAATGCATTACACAGTAGCTACAAGTATGTCACTATCTTACGTTTTCTCTCGTTATTCTCTTGTTTTTTAGGTTATAAACGACTTTTTCAGCACAAGATTCGAGACATTAAATTATCATTTGGTGTTACTTACGATTTCCGATGTTGTTAATCCATGCATGTCGTCCTGGAGAAGTAAGTACTTGGTCTGCATACTTCGCATGGCCAATTCTCGGTGTTTATTCGACCACATTCAGTTCAACACTTCACTTCCACTTTTCACTGTGTACTGAATATGTTTATTTACAGTGTGTAGTATTGCCAGCTGTTGTTGTTTGTTTACCCTTCGTCTTTTGTTTGAGTTGTGGTATGTATGTTTGGTTTGGAATTTGTTCATTTGTTGTGTGTGTGTGTGTGTGTGTGTGTGTGTGTGTGTGAGAGAGAGAGAGAGAGAGAGAGAGAGAGAGAGAGACGGAGAGAAAGAGAGAGAGAGAGCGAAGGTAATTATTTAGTATGGTGTCTTTTTCACTTCTGTTTGTTATTGTTTTGTGGCTAACGTGATCAGTTAGTTATTGCTTATACTGATTTGGTCATTAATTACTTTCTTTTACATTCGAAGGGCTCTTTGTGAATGGGAGTTTTCCTGTAGTGTCAGTAGATTTTTGTTGTAATTATTCACTTTAGTAATTTAAAAGGCCCTTTCCCTGCTGGATAATTCATGTCCATGTTTTACAAGGTGTTCGGTATATGTAGGGTGGCTATTTTCATACTTCCAGCTTCTTATGTGTTCTTTATATCTAGTTTTTAAATTCCGACCTGCCATTTCCAGACACACTGACTCACATTCTTGACATTCTAACTGGTATATACCTGTTGCTTGGTATTTATCTGGTTCGTCTATTGCTATTTGTAACTCTACTGGAGTGTGTTTCTTGTTCTGCAAGCAATGGATAATTGTTTTTTAGTATATTTGCTGTTCTGTGTGCTGTTTTGTGTTTATATGTTAATGTGTACCATTTCCTTCTGTGAGTCGTGTCATGAGTGTTACTGTTTTGTGTTTCTGTATGTACTGCAGCGTCTGTATAGTTTGTGAGGTTCTGTGGTATTTGTGTTTTCTGCTTGTTTTTATTATTCTTTTGATTTTGTGGCTGAGTCTTTGTACTATATCGGTGTTATAATAATTGATTTTGGATATGAGTTGTACTGCTTGTAATTACTTTTCATAGGTTTTTTTTTTTTTTTTTTTTTTTGCTGAGTGGGATATCATGTAGTCTACGTAACAGGTGTCGTAATCTTTGTTTTGTGGGTGGTTGTGCATGGCATGTATAATGGTGTCTTTTGTTGTTGGCTTTCAGAAGATATCAAATATGTGCTTATTGCTGTCTCTCTTCATTGTTATATCCAAGAAATGTATTTGCTTTTGTGTTTCTTTTTCCATGGTAAACTGAATGTTTTTATGTATACTGTTTATATTTCTATGAAGTTCATATATTTTCTCTGTTGATTCACTACTATCCAGACTATATCATCCACGTGTCTATATCAGTAACCAATTTTTTATCCTTTCTTTGTGATGATTAAATCGAAGATTGTATTTGCTATGTGGCTGATGAATGTTTGCCAATGTTCTCGATATTTGAGATTCCATTGGAAGGGCATTTTTTTGTAAGTAAAATTCCTTTTCTAATTCTAATTTATTTTGGGATGCGATCTCATTAAGGGTTTTGGTTATTTCTCTGATATTATCTGTAGGTAGTTTCTTGTATGTCAGTAGGCTTTCTTCAACTAGTTTTGCTGTGTCTGTGGTGGGTATTTAGGTGTATATGTTCCCTATATCAAAAGAAATGAATGCTGTTCTTTGTGGAATATGTAAGTCTTTTATTTGTGTTATAAGTTCATTTGTGTTTCTCAATGTTCTGTGGTTCTTCATTTCATAGTGTTGCATTACTGTATCGTTCATGTGTTTTGCCACATAGAATGGTGGTGCATCCATGCAATATGTTGTTTCTGAATTTTGAGTTGACTTATTATTGTAGGTGCTTGTGGGTTCTTTTGTATGCCGTGTTGTTCTTGTTTGTCTGTGAGTGTATGTTACCATGAGAACTAAAGTATTTCTCTTGAAGTATTGTCACAAACAATGAAAGTAATTGACATACTGAGAGGCACCCAATGCCTTGCTCATACTGTGACATCAAGCAGTCAGGCCTGCGAGATGAGTGGTCTGCCAAGCGAGTGGATTCATTCTTATTTCTCGAGTAACATGAACTCTAGTACTCACAATTAAGTTACAAATTATTCTCCTGTATGAATATAGCGCAACGGAAACGCACATCTGACTATTAGTAATTTACACTACTCTGACTGTTCACTACGCACTGGCAATACCACATTTTCTTTTTTTTTTATTTAACGGCTTTTATCAACACGTGGCCATCGCACTGAATATGAATGGCGCACACATTATAAGTTCTGGATATCATGACAACATACAATTCGAAGGAAAAGGCCACCAATCTTTTTCTTTTATCTATCTTATCTATTCCGATAAATTCTATAACCTAAACACACAAATTCTATAACCTAAAACAATAATACATTTGAAATTCCACCCAGTGGGCATGGCTTTACATTGGTGATTCTCTATCTTATGGTCTCGTAATTATTTAATGCTACAGTGCACTTTCTGGATAGGATGGTGGACCTTTTTTTTATATATCTCGCACTTCGACTCTCACAACCATCATCACGAAACTTTCCTCCAGACCGAGCGGTACAAAAGGAACATGCATAGCCCACTACCTATGAAACTACCTTGCTACTCTCCATGCAACACACACATACTTAAATTACATGACATACACCACACTGCAACATGGAATACAACACAAGGAATAGTCACAACATTATCAATTTCAGCTTTCCCACCTCAATTAGTATTCATCCCAGTTTCACACAACACTGCCCCACTTCGTAACTTTTCTTTCCTACTGCTAAGAACATATTCATCACACACGCGAGTCCTCAACTGAAACCATGGACGAGTACTTCTCTTTATCCTTTGTCTCATACACAGATTGAGACTCACACAGTACTCACCACGTGGAAGTACTCGTCTCTAATTTCAAGTCCTGCACACGCCATTTCTTAAATATTTCCAACTTATAGTACACACACTAGTAATTCAGCTTAACTTAAGCACTCGGAAGTATTTCAACTTATTGCTACACGTGGTTTCATTGTGACCGTTGGTCACTTCCGAAGATTACTACGATCCCCTTGATATTACCTGCCTGACATTTAATTCTCCCCACAAAAGTCCCTGAAATAGAGAAATTATTATTCTAAACTACTCTTAAGTATTTCACATGCATATCATGTCTCCACTCTTTTGTCCTTATGGAACACGCCTAAGACAGGTCTTACCAACACTAGATCCAGCGGCAGAGAGCTGAAACATGGCTGTTCATCAGGTCCTCTCACTCCTCTTCCGAAGTGGGGGAGCACCTTGCTACCGTATTGGTCAGCCACATTTCAGGCACTCAAAGCTCAGGTAAATTTCATCATTGGTCCCACCAAAGGTGACCCAAGTACCGACTCAAAGATGATCATATATTCACATTCACTATCTGCGGTTAGCAGACGACCATACATTCATTCATTTCACAGATCTCACCAAACTGGATGTAGGGATTTATTTTGTGGGAGTGCACATGTGATCAGTTAAATAAATAAATTGTCATTCTTTCCCACACTGGTATCTGCCTTCGCTGTATTAATTGAAATTGAGTTATTATTAGAAAAAATATGTTCTTCTGACAAGAATAACGAAGAATGTTGCACCTATTTTCAATGTCGGCGGTACTGTACCCTTTCACCATCGGCTACCCATGCAGAAAAACATGGCACGGTACTATCGTTGCAATGCGAGGGTAGTTCCGAACATTTTTTTAAGAAAACTGTATTAGAACAAACGTAGCAAGTCATGAAAATAACCAGGAGGAGACCTTAGCCCCTGGTGACCTCAAATAGACGACCAAATGCTGTTACTTTACCAAATTATTGAGACAGTTGTTGCATTATTGTACTCTCCACAATCCAGAGTAACGTACACATACAAATTTACATCAATCCAAATGACAAATAAAACATTACATCATACAAATAACAAATAATGGTGAGATAAAAATTTGCTTAGTTACCGGGATCTCCGTTATTTTTGGGAGTAATCCAAACTTCAATAATTCTAAAACAAATAAAAAAATACTAATTGTACTCATAAAATTTTAAATAGCTCACCGTCCAAACACAGAACAAGTAATCTGACATTCATAAATTGCATTGTAATAATCTTTACACGGCAATGTCTAAATACAAAACTAAATCAACAAAAGAAAAAAAATTGCGTACACTAGTTACATGTAGAATATCAGGCTCCATACCATTACTCTAAAATGTACATCAAACCTACAGAGAAATTAAACTGAGAAGAAAAAAAACAATGAAATATACCACAAGTTACATACTGGTTACGTAATATAGTCAATCTAAGACATCATGTCATACCTCATTAACTATCATCACTTAAGCAATTGCCACCACTACTCGACTGTGAGTTTAACCTTATCCTTGTCCACCAGTGCAAATACCTGCTGCTGATCTAGTCAGTCCATCAACTTTGATCAATACACACAGTAAATAGTTAGCAATAAGTGCTTGAATCCACCAGTAGCTCTCGTATCTTACTCTACTGCTCATTTCTCTGTTGTTACATATTTAGACGACAAGAACTTGCATTTCGACTAGCCTTCGTTACACTTTAATGTGAAACATCACCACTGTGATAATGGAAATAAGTGGCTTCAGTCAACACACCAACAAGATCATTACTGTCCACGACATCAAAATGCATCAGTTAATTCCGATATTTGTTGTGCAATGCAAACTTTTGTCCCCTGTGACAACCTTACTGACCAATGCAACAAGAGCCGCTACATTAGTATTACGCCACTGGCTAATAATTAAAGCATCATTGTACCAAATATTCTAATAAACATGCTACGTGAACTTGATAACGCAGAACAAACAAAAAAAAAAACACTAACTATTCTGAACACAAATGTTAATGAAATACGATTACACTTGCTGTCCCTTCAGGAATGAAACATATAAAAAAATTTACATAATTACAAGTACAAATACATTATTCCCTATCTTGCGAGTCACACGGAATCATTTCATTCTGTGATTTTCTTGGGGTCAAAAAAGTTGCTGACAGGTTCCCTAGAAACACTGTCTCGGTGTCAAAGCTCTCCCATGGTTACCCAGACGAAAGTCTTTAAGTCACTCAAATCAGCATTTAGGACACATTAAACACAAATGTCATAGTCACTCTCAGAGTACCATCCACACGAATCTGGTCGTCCAGAAATGGCCCTACAACTAATATTACCCACGGTTCTGTCCTCTCAGTTCATGGTGTAATTAAAAGTCGTAAGTTCAACCACCAGCACTTATTCCCGCACCAATTAAAGAAATGTCTCCTACTACAAATGCAAATGTCAATGTCCCACTTTAGTTACTTGCATTCATACAATAATTAGTCACCAAATGACAACTGTCCTATTTAAGAATACCAAGCGTCCCACATGCAATTCACAAAGCACACTTAACAAGTCACTGCCAAAAGTTTATGGATCCCACCATTCAGTGGTCAAGACAAAACAAAACAATCGTCCTGTCTGCTAAAGACAAAATCTTTTCCACCACTCACAACGTGGAAACACCAGTCCTTCACTTTCCACCATATGGAGACATAACGAGCAGTCATCTTGTTTCACGGCGCCACAGTCCAGTACTAGTTAATAGTTGCCGGTAAAAAATGCCCGCCGGACTCTGCCGCGCGTCGTTCACTCTGCCGTAGCGCCGCCGCCGCAGAAATAAACCACCCGCTCTCTCCAGTCGGAAGGGTGGCGCAACTTATGAATGGCCAGTGGTACATGCGTGTCGCCCCAGGCCGTTGACCTGCTGTAGTGGGCACATGGAGTGTACCTCGACCGGCAGTGGAGTGGGGAGTGCCGCGGCTCTGTCGCCTCTCCCATGGCGACGTCAGCTTGGCCTCCCGCTAGCGGTATGGGTGCGTTCTGCGTAGCACCTCAGCGCTACGACACCCAATCAGTCAGACCCTTCCGTGCATCTCGCAACATTACAGACAAAAGGATATTCTTACAGTATTTAAATACTCATTGATTACATGTATGGCCGGCCGCGGTGGCCGTGCGGTTCTGGCGCTGCAGTCTGGAACCGCGAGGCTGCTACGGTCGCAGGTTCGAATCCTGCCTCGGGCATGGGTGAGTGTTATGTCATTAGGTTAGTTAGGTTTAAGTAGTTCTAAGTTCTAGGGGACTTATGACCTAAGATGTTGAGTCCCATAGTGCTCAAAGCCATTTTTTTGATTACATGTATGATCTATTAGATACATTGGTAATAAAAGAATCTTTGATCTAAAGAAACATAAAATCATACACCCTAGTTTTCTACACATACAACATAAACATTTATCCCTTTTCTATATACAGCCCACACTTGTGCTATTGATTGTACCTGTCGTCCCTCATACAAAACATGAAAGTGTCCCAAAAACAAAAAAGGAATAAGAAACAATCTGTACAGCCCACAATTACAATATCAAATAGTAGACTACTTTAACATCCTAACACAATAAACAATTTAGAAACTGATGACTCTAAATCTACAACATACAATGCAACTTTGTGCTTGTGACAGACTGAAATTAGTATCTCTTTACATATTTTACCTTTTTATTATATATAACAACATTTCTAGGACATGTATGTACCATCCACATGATGTCAGATCCTGACCTGCCATCGAGGTTCATCCAAATCAAACAATAAAGCACAATAATGTTTTAGTCATGGATCGGTAGCATCCTCTTTACAGGAGTGTGCGCATTGATCACACTACTCTACGACTCTCACTCACCAGATATCACATTTTCCTTCTCATTCAATCCATTAATACACTAACAGAATAGGTCTAGAAGTCAGCTAACCTTAACACCACCACACTCACGACAACATACCATACCTTAGCTCCCTTATACTCAACCACATAACACATGAAGTTGTTTCAGAGATAGCATTCCAGTCTCCGAATTCGTCCTTTCGCACTGGCACCTCTCTCCATCAGCTTACCTCTGCATTCACTTTACCGATTATTCATCTTGCTAAATATCAACTCAGAATTGCGACATTTCATCTAAGAACAAAAAATACACAAATTATTCATCCTGCAAAATAACTGTACACATTCTTGGTACCGTTTTGATTAGTTGTACTGGTACCAGGCTTCAACAACAACAACAAAAATTATGTTTTTCATATCACAAATGTTATGGTAAGAATTAGATTTACACTTATATTACATCATACGTCAGTATTCCACAAGGTTCACCATCTGAATCTCATACTCCCTTTATGTCCTTTCACATTGTGCAGTTGTCCTCATCTCTTCATTCGTATTTCGGCTCTCCATTCGTCCATTACTCCATCATTTCCTCGTCTTCCTTCGCCATTCGCATCAATCTCGATTGCAGCATACACAGGCCTCTCTGTAACATACATCTAAGACATCTCCACATTATTAATTCCACTCACCTTCATTTACCACTGTTTCATCACGTTGAATCTCTCTTTATTAATCACACTGCTTCAGGTCGCTTCTCTCCTTAAATATCACCTTTATCCACTATTATTTATCACGTCATCTTTATCCACTCATTAATCATCACGTCGTTTCTGCTTGATCCTTATTCATATGACAAAAAATACGTACATACACCACTCTGTCGACTCCTGTTCATGACTCATTCGACCAGTCTATTCCGTCATACTTCCTGACATCCCGCCTGAAAATTCTTATGTTCGATTTGACCCCGCACAACGTTACACACCACAAATAAATACACTGACTATCTACCATAAATTGCCTACTTTAGATCTATCCTTAACTTTTCCATAATTTGATGTTAGAAATGTGATGAAGCCCACGCGATTGTTTTCCCTTGATCATCTCAATCAGTACAGCATTTTCATGGACAATCCGCCTCACTCTGAATGGTCCACTATGCACAGTAAAGAATTTGCTAGTTAGGAATCTGTACTTACATGAAAATTAAATGTGTGCAGAGAATATAAAAGCTGGGAGAAAGGTACAGCACAAGTGTTAGAAACTTTGGTGCTAGTGGCCTCTTTCCCTAACACCAGATTCCAAACAACCATACACAGCACTTCATTATAACTGTCACCACAACAATGACATACTATAGATCAGATGGCATCTAATTTAAAAACTTTGATCACAACGTTGACTTTTTACATTACGTGTTAAGTACCTGCAATAGTCAAATCGCACTAATTAAACTGGACTCATTGGCATTATTACATAACATTTTTTTAGCAACTGGTTTGTTTTGAGGAAACAGTCATTTTACTTTAGTGTTCGAAATAAAAATTTGCAAATATTGCTCTGAGAGACCAGCCTAACAGATGCCATTACTGGTGTTTTATTCTCTGATCAGAAGTATGGTATTTGCATTCCTACATATCAGTAGAGTATGTCTGCTACATAGACAATTTTCAGTGCCAGCAGCATGTGTTTTAAAGCAAGATGTAAGGACTGATATGTTGGATTAGTTTCTCCTATCCTTCAATCCATTATGACAAGAATGAAATGCCAGGATTCCATGCTCTCCTGTCAGTCTGATAGTTTCTGCCGTTCCTATCCTCGACTCTGTCTGACCTATGAGTCGTATCTCCATTCACGATGTTGCTCTCATTACTCAGTTCCTGTAACAAGTGCTGAAATGACGCGGAATCGTCTAAGCCTCTGCCTGCTATCACTATATCTCTGCGCAATCTCACTGGCAACTTCGTTATACAGATCCTAATGAGCTCCCCAGTTTCGTATGGCACATCCAAATACCTATTTCGTCTCAGCATTTCCTGATAGCACGCCACTGGATCTCTTATACCACCTTCGTTACAATTTGGCATCATCAATATGCTTTGCTTAACCTTGTACTGCCTACTTTTCGACCAGAATTCATTAAAAAACTTATCACAAAATATCTTGTAGCTACTACAGTCTTTAATAACTTCCTGCATTTTCGCTCTAGCCTCGTCCCTCAAATGGTTACACACAAACTTCATTTTGAGGAGCGGTCCCCACGATGAAGGTAATGAATCTTGAAACTGAGACAGCCACAGGCATGGATGTTGGTAGTTATCTGGATCCGGAAAACAAGTGTACATTTGTACCGACACGAAGTGCCTCCTACATTCTTCTTCCGCATTTATGTTTTCCGACCTTGGATTATACCCAGTTGGGTTTGCCACCTGTTTTATCCGACACAACCGTTCTTCTAACTCTCTGAGTTCGTCTTCCTCTTTCTGCCTATTTTCGTTTTTTGAATTTATCTCATTCTCCCTCTGCAATCTACCTGGTGGTGTTTCACCTTCGATACTGCACGCTAACTGCAACTGTGCTAGTTCTTCCCTATGTTTCCTATTTATTTCTAATTGTGCCTCTTTAAACTGTAATAGTGATTGTATCTCCTCCTGGTCAGCATAAATCTCTCGCTGCGTACTGTCTGAGCCTGTTTCGCCTCTTATACTGATCTTTTCTACATCTGCGCTAATCGTTTTCATTCTGACCACTACCTCCGCAACTTCATCCCTGTGTTTATTTAGCGCCACTTCCTGCCGGGTTACTTAAGCTTCCACGGTGTCTAATGCCCCTTGTTTATCTGCAAGTAAGGCCTCCACTATCTCTTTGATTCGCTCATCCGGCAACACGTCCCTACGTTCTGTAGTATCACTCTCTATTGCACTTATCCGTACCTCCAAATTATTGGCTTTTTCTTTCACGGCATCACATATTTGCTTCAACGCATCCAGATTCTTCTCCCCCTCATCTAACCGATTATTAACTGCGGACAGACGCTCATCGATAACTGTGTATAGCTTCCTCATTGCCTCTTTATTTCCCTTATCCATTGCCTCCAATCTTTCCTTATTTGCTTCCAGTCTTTCCTTAGTCTCCCTATCTCTCTTCTTACTATCGTTATCCATCGCTTCCAATCTTTCCTTATTATCTCTATCCATCGCTTCCAATCTTTCCTTATTATCTCTATCCATCCTCCATAAAAACTGCAGTAGCACTTTGTCATTTGCTACTTTCGGTGCGCTCACCTCGTTCGCCTGAGAAACCATAGCTTCGCTAAGGGTAGCTACACTTTCACTGCATACCTGACCTAGTCCCGGCTCGCCCGTGTCGTCGGGAAAAGCCCCCGATTGTGGACAAGGCCTGCCGCTTAAAGGATCACCTAGCCATGGTCCGCTGACCAATTCAGCACCTTCCGAGTGTTTGCCGTTCTCGCTCATTAACCCAAGGTCGACACCTACTTCCTGCTGCACTGCTACGTTCACCCCAGAATCACTATTCTCCATGGCGACTACACTTTTCGACTGCGACCTAGTTACTACAGACATTACGCAAAAAAAAATTATGCAACAATCTTCCAGCCTTGGACGATATAGCAATTAATTACATAAAAAAATAAAAGATCCTCACCAATCCAGAAAGAAATTGCAAACAAAAAAAATTTTACTTCTTAGCGCTATCACAATATATTCCATCAAAAAAAATCTTAACAGCAAACCCTAACAGCAAAATCCTGCCAGGGTCGAAATTATGAGAGGCACCTTCATGCCTTGCTCATACTGTGGCATCAAGCAGTCAGTAATTTACACTACTCTGACTGTTCACTACGCACTCGCAATACCACATTTTCTTTTTTTTTGTTTAACGGCTTTTATCAACACGTGGCCATCGCACTGAATATGAATGGCGCACACATTATAAGTTCTGGATATCATGACAACATACAATTCGAAGGAAAAGGCCACCAATCTTTTTCTTTTATCTATCTTATCTATTCCGATAAATTCTATAACCTAAACACACAAATTCTATAACCTAAAACAATAATACATTTGAAATTCCACCCAGTGGGCATGGCTTTACATTGGTGATTCTCTATCTTATGGTCTCGTAATTATTTAATGCTACAGTGCACTTTCTGGATAGGATGGTGGACCTTTTTTTTATATATCTCGCACTTCGACTCTCACAACCATCATCACGAAACTTTCCTCCAGACCGAGCGGTACAAAAGGAACATGCATAGCCCACTACCTATGAAACTACCTTGCTACTCTCCATGCAACACACACATACTTAAATTACATGACATACACCACACTGCAACATGGAATACAACACAAGGAATAGTCACAACATTATCACTTTCAGCTTTCCCACCTCAATTAGTATTCATCCCAGTTTCACACGACACTGCCCCACTTCGTAACTTTTCTTTCCTACTACGAACTCTGGAGGATATATGCACGTCTTCCTGTGCAATGCAAGCCAAGTGGCGTTGCTGGATAGACGGCTGACTCACCTTGCTTCTCTCTCAGATTATTATAGTTTGAATCAAGCATCACACGGAAACATAACACACAAACTAATATTAAGAACATATTCATCACACACGCGAGTCCTCAACTGATACCATGGACGAGTACTTCTCTTTATCCTTTGTCTCATACACAGATTGAGACTCACACAGTACTCACCACGTGGAAGTACTCGTCTCTAATTTCAAGTCCTGCACACGCCATTTCTTAAATATTTCCAACTTATAGCACACACGCTAGTAATTCAGCTTAACTTAAGCACTCGGAAGTATTTCAACTTATTGCTACACGTGGTTTCATTGTGACCGTTGGTCACTTCCGAAGATTACTACGATCCCCTTAATATTACCTGCCTGACATTTAATTCTCCCCACAAAAGTCCCTGAAATACAGAAATTATTATTCTAAACTACTCTTAAGTATTTCACATTCATACCATATCTCCACTCTTTTCTCCTTACGGAGCACGCCTAAGACAGGTCTTACCAACACTAGATCCAGCGGCAGAGTGCTGAAACATGGCCGTTCTTCAGGTCCTCTCGCACCTCCTCCGAAGTGGGGGAGCACCTTGCTACCGTATTGGTCAGCCACATTTCAGGCGCTCAAAGCTCAGGTAAATTTCATCTTCGGTCCCACCAAAGGCGACCCAAGTACCATCTCAAAGATGATCATATATTCACATTCACTGTCTGCGGTTAGCAGACGACCATACATTCATTCATTTCACAGATCTCACCAAACTGAATGTAGGGATTTATTTTGTGGGAGTGCACATGTGATCAATTAAATAAATAAATTGTCATTCTTTCCCACACTGGTATCTGCCTTCGCTGTATTAATTGAAATTGAGTTATTATTAGAAAAAATATGTTCTTCTGACAAGAATAACGAAGAATGTTGTACCTATTTTCAATGTCGGGTGGTACTGTACCCTTTCAATACAAACTAAAGAACGGACAGTACATTAAATTTTCTCTTTACTTGCTTTTTCAAATGCTTTTAACAGTGGGAGATGAGAAATAGTCATCAGTACACCAAACACTTGATTAATGATTTTGTAATGGTTACTAAAGTTACATTGTTGATTAGAGTTTCGTCTATACATTATTAAAATAGTTTGCAGACTGAATCCTGATATTTAAGCTAATGGTGCAGTAGTTATGTTTAGCACTCGCAGCAAATAAGACCTTTGTCCAAATTATCTAACTTCAAACGAACAATCACACCAGAGAGCATCTCAAACAATTATCTTCTATTCACCATGTCCGCCATCCGCGCTACTCACTCGCCGACCACCGACAACAGACTTCTGCCCATGGCAGGACGACATGCACATGATCTGCTCTTAACACAACCTCTGGTAACCAGCGTGTTGCATATCACCTCTGTGGTCAGATATGCAAACACGCTCTCTGTAGCAAATATAAAAGGCCGTCCGCTGTGACCGAGTGGTGCTAGGCGCTTCAGTCCGGAACCGCACTGCTGCCACGGTCGCAAGTTCGTCTCCTGCCTCGGGCATGGATGTGTATGATGTTCTTAGGTTAGTTAGGTTTAAGTAGTTCTAACTCTAGGGGACTGATGACCTGAAATGTTAAGTCCCATAGTACTTAGAGCCATTTGAACCATTTTTGAGCAAATAGAACAAATAAAACTACCACTTCTTCTAATGTAGAACCTTTACAAGCTACATGTACTCCCTTAGCAGCAACATCGTAGGCGATTGACGTGGCCAAGTTTTGGTTAAAAAATAATTAGTTTAACTTATTCTGCTTCTTTCTTCGTTATGTATATTATCATTTTTTGTAACTGAGTGTTCGTATTTGAATGCGTTGACTTTAATTTCGCATTGTCGGGGTAAATAAATCTAGACGAATTCGATTAGGGGTTTTGTATTGTATACTGCAGATTTACTAAATTTCGCTTTGATACTCGGAGAGAGATAAATGGGCGACACAAAAATTTCCGCTGAAAAACAATACCAGTGATTGTTGGTGTGGCTTTAATAAAACCCTTCACGCTGTGCAACCACTCAGCTTCATAATTTGCGTTAATTAGACAATCAGTATGAAGTTTCAGTCCAATTCAATTTTTCGCTACTGTTACAATGTTTCACAGCTTTCGAAACGCAGATGCAAATGGGAAGTGACATTATCGATGCATGTAAATTGAACACAGATGTTTTACATAATGCGAAAATTAACCCAAAATATCGGCAGGAACAGCGTGACAGGTCACGCGCGCACGCTCGCGTTTTTGAAGAATTTTGGACAGCGCCGATTGACCTCCACGGTTGCGTTCCTTCTTCTCTAGTTATCACTATATACAGGTGTAAACAGATACGTAGCTCAGGGGTTGCTACTGACATCAGCCAGATTGTTATATCGCAACAAAATAACGTTAAAATGAAAAACGAGGATCAGTGCGCTCATTCAAGTACTGTCGGGGAAAATTCCAAGAGTAATATTACCAAGCAGACGAAGTTTCTCAAATAATTCCTGTACTTTATGTAAAGGTACTAGCGTATATAATTTATGTAAGGTTATTTTTCTAGTCTTAGAAAGGTTTTTATCATCAGTCATTCATACCCTCATCTGTGTCACTAATTCGTTTGTTAAGGACCCCCAAAAAGCGAACAGAATATCCGGGGGGGGGGGGGGCTATGTATATTTGACGGTCAACCAGCGGAGAGTGTTATAATGGAACTATCAAAAGTTCATAGCACTGTCGGTGCTCTAAATCAATAAAGTAAGAACCGTAGTCTTTCAAAAGTTCATTAGTTTAAAACAACTTCTTTCCTCTTTTATTCAAAATTTTTTCCCCAAGGTTTACCGGAAACTGGATCTTTCTTTTAAGGCTTTGTGACGTCTTAAAAGCAGAGTTTTAATTATATGTTAGATGAAAGATGGCGTGTCATAATGCCACGGTCTCATAATGTGCATTCAGTAGCTACTTGCTTATTTTGTAAACATCGATCAATTATGTTCGTACATTACATTCCCCATGGGTCAGGTTGGTAACCACTGTGATTCATTATGCCTCTTTAGAGGTTTAATGAAAACGTTTCCACAAATCATAAAGTTCCCCAGCGAAATATGCATCGGTATTTTGAAGGTAAGAAGGAAGGAAGGAAGGTAGGTAGATTAGGTTTTAAGGTACCGTCGACACCGACGTCATTACAGATGGAGCACAAGCAGGGTTTAGGGAAGGATGAGGAAGGAAACCAGCAGGGCCCTTTCAAACGGATTTGCCGTAAGTGATACAGGGAAATCACGGAAAACCAAATCTGGATGGTTGGACAGAGATTTGAACCGTCATCCTTCGAGTCTACTGTGCTAACAACTACACCACATCAGTCAGTCCAGTATTTCGAGCATATATTATAGCAGACTCAATTCTAAATTGAAGCTACTACAATGGAAATTATTAGTACCAAAATCGATTACTTTAGCCCACAATCCCATTTTCCGGAGGTCCAAAAGAAAAATATTTAACTGGTATTTTCTTGAAGGAGAAAAAGACTTTCTTTAACAACTATAGCTGAACTGAATTTGCCCTGAGTGTTCTGGCCTTGTTAAAATGAACAATCGAAACGAGGAGCAGAAACTATCTCTTAGTTTATTCTTGCAATCGACAACAAGAAAATGAAACAAGAAAAAAAATCCAAAATGGGTTTTGACTCTCAAACGGAGTGTGCGTCGATTTGACACTTTACGACAGAGTAAAGCCACCCTCACAGCCCTCCGCAGTATCCTTTCTTCCAGCGGTTCAAGTCTCGTAAGGTATGTAGAAGAAGTCATGTAAGGTCTGGAAGTTATAGGAGAGGTAGAGGCGGAAATGAAACTATGAGAGCGAATTGTGAGTCTTAACTGAAGAAAACAGAAAAAAATGTAAGCACTTCCCCGCGAACACAGGTCCAAGGTTTGAGTCCGAGTCTGGCACAAAATTTCTGTCCGCCAGGAAGTTTCAAAAAGGAAATCTTTCTTTCTTTTTTTATTTTTATATTGACCGTCCCTTTCTTAACGATATGTAGTAACAGAATCGTGCGTGGTCATTCAGGTCAGTGGCTTTGCGTTACATTAAAACTGTAAGACACAACGATTCTTCCCATCCCGCCCGCATAGCCGAGCACTTGAATGAGCCGATTCCGGGACTCGGGGAGGAGCGCAGGCACCGGATAGAATCTACCCGGCAGATTAACGAGGGTCGGTGTGCGGGTCAACTTGGATACGGCTTTTGGACGGTTTCCCACATCCAGCAAAGCAAATGCCGGGCTGGTTCCCACGTCTCGCCTGAGATAAACAATGCGCAAATGTTTAGAAAACGATCTCACATCAGACAATGTGCTTTCCTCTAGACGCAGACAGATGGAGTGCACGAATTACGACCCAGGAAAAGGGTGGCATCCGGTCGCCCACTGTCACTAAAATCACTTCAACCCATCAACCCATATGAAAATGCCGACACAACAGTCGAACGAGACAAAGTAAGGGTGAAGGACAAGGAGATACAACGATCTTTCCCCACAAGCGCTATCAATGATGACAAGATGATAACCTATTTGCTTAAGTATCAAAAAAATCTTCCAATGTGTGTAAATTCCTAAGGGGCCAAACTGCTGAGGTCATCAGTCCCTGGACCTACACATTACTTACACTAACTTATACTAACAACATCCATGCCCGAGGGCCAGGGGGGGGGGGGGGGGCAGCGCAATCCGTGACACATGGCGCCCTAAAGCACGCGGCCACTCCGCACGGCGCTTAAGTATCTGCACGACTACTGGATATCTTTGATTGAGCTGAAATGTGCTATTAATCTTAAGATATAAGGATATATCAAGTGAAATGTACCCAGTTCCATATTTTATACAACAAGTATTGTTTTCCCCTTTCCATTTTATCGACGTATGTTATAATAATACATAGACCAGTCTTATGAAAGCAACGTATTTTGAAAATAATATGTTGATTTGCACTAAATAATTGTGTAATAATCATACATAATTAAGTTTTATACGTTGTAACCTCCCCCTCACTTATCGACCTTAATGACAGTGAAAAATTAAACCGCGTGTACCTAATGGAAATTTGGGAAAAGCAATCGTCACCGAAGTTAATCTGTCGGTAAAGAGGGAGGAAAGGGTTACATCTAAATGAAAGGAAAAATGCAAATGAAACTGGTGGAAATTAATTTTGAAAAGGGGTGAAGTTAATAAAGAAAGTAAATGTGCGGCCGTTACGTTAACAATCAACTAGCGATAATTAGATATTTGAGATTTGGGGGAAATTACGGTCGCCAGTCCTATGGACAATTACTATAGTAACTGAAAAAGAAAGGTTATTACACATATAATTAGCACTAGAAGCGTGGCAACTGAAGGTTGACACGTGTAGTGTGAAAACTGAAAGTTTGTGAGAAGTAATAAATTTCGCTACACTCTGACTTAATTTAGCAAAAGAATTAATAAAACCGGAAAATCGAAAGTTAATTTAGTGACTGAAGTTAATAGTGAGCTTTCTCTCTGAAGCACATCGAAATTCAGTAAGATACGGTTAGTCTTGGACTACCTCAACAATCATTTCAAAAGCTACTTGAATCTACGCAATTTAGAAATAAGAGATTTAACTTTGAACTTGAATTAAATGACTCTGAACAATTAACAATAGTAAAATTTAGTACGTACCAAGCTCAGCTGCAGTCACAGGTAAGCTAAAATACGGTAACAAAACTTGCACTCTTAATTTGTGCTTGTGTAATCTAAATATTGTAGCCAGCTATGAATACCTTAACTGAACTTTGAAATTAAAGCAGTGAAATCGAATGATGCTGGCGTTTGAATTTCAACGACACTCGGGTTCATTCGGGAAAAGGAAGGGACCCTGCTTGGTAATGCAATTGGGACAATGAGCAACAAAGGTTCATGCTAAGTTGCTGTAATTTTGTGATTTGAACAGTTTGAAAAGCTGAGGTCTGCCATACAGTTCCAAAACTTTACGTGCTTCCAGTCTTCCGTGTTGGTTGATTGAAGGTTTGAAGCCGTCGATCGAGGAGGTGGCGACAGTCACTCATTGTCGGCCGTCGCTGTTGCAGAAGCTGGATGTTGGCGCGCCTTCTTCTCGACACGGTCACCAGGCGAAACGGGCTCTTGATGTGCGCCAGCTAATGCTTCCCGTCCGCGACACCGTGTCAGAAACTATCATAGCAAGTCGAGCGCAATTACATGCTGCCTAACCCCGAAAGCGCGGCAACTCGCGGGAGCGTCACACAACACACCTGCTCCACTGCACCACCCCAGCCAGACTCCCCCTGCTCAGCCCGCGCTCCACGCGGCAGAGTTAACACTACCAAAGATCCTAAACACTTTCGTTCTCCACACGACCCATCGACGTATTCGTTCGATAATACAGTTTTCCCTAGGCCAGACCCAGCGTATAAATACAAATAATATTCACAAAATAAACCAATTATACATCGACATAAATGCATGTATATAAAAATAGTAAAACAATTACAATATACAAAGACACAGAAATGTTATATCTTGAGGTAACAAAACAAGGAAAAAAATTATAGTACAATAGATGGAAATAGGAGGACATGCATTTCCGGCGTTACAACGTCATTATCAAGTTCCCTATCTTTCACATACGTTCATCACATATTATATTGCAAGACACTGTATTGGTTTATATGTATTTCTTACTATTTTGATTACCCTCTGCACTGACGTGTGTTATTTTCCTTTGTGAAATTAGCTCTGTGAAAGAGTGCATTGTTCTGTAGGAAAAAGATTGTTTCTCTTTCGCTATCCAGGTCTTTTCTCGCGTAATATTTTCATCCAGCTATTCCAGATAACCTGTTTGGTATTCTCCGGTTATTGTTGAACTCATCTCAAGGAAATCAATACGAAAATCCTCAGTCGAAAGTCATAATCTTCCTAGCAGATGAAACGATGGGACAAATGGTTCTGAGCACTATGGGACTTATCATCTGAGGACATCAGTCCCCTCAGGTGAAATGAATTTACAAGTTTCGTTCAGGACCAATTTTTTCCCTAGCAGTTTGGTTGCTCTTTCGTTTCTGGCATGAACTGCAGGAGGTGGACCAAAATATGGAAAAATCGCGAGAAATACATGCTTGAACATAAATGCATATGACAGCCAAGCCTGCAAGTTGCACTGTTGTGCTGTATTTGACTACAAGCGGCATCTGTACAGTGCTCTCAATATACTGTAAGTGTCAAGTGTGGTCATAACAGAGTTCTGTGTAGTCTCTAGAGCATTATGCCGGATATAAGTAAACTCTTGTGTGGGTAAATTGTTGCTCTCGTATGGTGGGTGCTTCCATAACCAACGTGCGGTGCTTCAAGTGGCACCGTGTCGAAGATTTAAACCGTATACAGAGAAAGCGGACAAATATCATCTGCTAAATAACAATGCAGACAAAAGTGCGTGTTGACTCATCCTGACAGACGGTCATTGATGAGGACTGCGACGAAACATAAGAGGTCGACAGCTGCAAAGGTCACTGCAGAACTGAATGTCGCACTCGCAAATCCTGTCAGTCTCAAAGCATCACGAAGACAGCTACATAAACAGGGAATCGCAAGCCGAGCTCGAATTCCAGAACCACGCATCAGTGGTGAAAATTCCCATAACAGGAAAACGTGGAGCCGAAGTAAAAAAATCTGGACTATGGACCAATGGAAGGAGGTCATTTGATCGGTTGAGTCTCGTTTCACACAATTTCTGATTTCTGGCCGCATTTACGTCCCAAAAGTGAAACCTGAAGGGGGTTCAGTGATGATTTGGGCAACCATGTGGTAGTATTCCATGGACCATACGGTTACTCTGCAAGGGAGCATTACAGCCAAGGATTATATGACCATTTTGGCTAATCAGGTCCATGCCATGGTACAATGCTGCGTTCCAAGACGACAAGCCCCCTGTTCACACAACTCGTATCGTCCAGGACTTGTTTTGTGAGTACAAGGATGAATTTTCGCATCTGCTCTGGCCGCCACGACCTCCAGACCTATATATTATTGAGCCTTTGTGGTTCACCTTGGAGAGAAGAGTGCGTGATCGCTATATACCTCCATCGTCGTTACCTGGACTTGACACTATTTTGCAGGAACTGTGGTGTTGATTCTCTTGAGAACCATTCAGGACCGGTATTTATGAGTTCCGAGACTACTGGAAGCTGTTTTGAATGAACGGTTTTTCTACACGCTATTAGGCGTAGTAATGTGTTGTGTTTTTCCCATTTCGATTGTGTTGTCCACCCCCGCACTTGACACGCGCCTCTTCCACAATACCGAATTGCCGAACTAAATTAGCAGAATTCTTTTAAAAAATGTAAAAATATTGATTAGTAACTTGTTTCTACATTATTTTGGCCAGTATTGATTAATTATCGATATCAAATGTATTGTACTCGTTTTTCTGATGTGCCTGTTGCCTGAGTTATTTCATACATTTTCAGTAGTGTATATTTTCAGAAGACTGCTCACAAACCAACACCGACTTCGGATAAAGTTACGATGTCCCTAAATTGTTCATAACAAACAAGTTTATGATGACATTGTATCCCACTTTATTCAGATGAAGAAAAGACACTGCGTAAGGTTTATATTTACATTCCCCCAGCTTTATGGTTCCCTTTTCTATCTGTTTTAAAAATTAATAATCCCCCCCCCCCCCTCCCTCGCCACTGCTTCTCCGTGCAAGCAAACAGATCGACGTATTTACAATGGGACCACTCTTTTAACCACTCATTTGCATATGAAAGGTTGTGGGGGGATACAACACGGAAACACGTAACGTAATAAACATACACATCTATCTTGTACGAGGCCGCTCAGTTCATCTGCATGGACAGATCTTTTATAGTGGTTCTCACTACGTGTTATTATCCTTTGGGCGTCTGAATAACATGATGTGTGGCTGAATCATTGGCAAATTGGAAGCAGTTCACAGTCATCGTCATTTCACGACTATGGAAAAATTTCCAGGAAGGAAGAAACGTTCAACTATAATATGGCCAAGGCCGATCAGTGCTACAACCTATCTTGCAGCAAGTGTTCGAAGACACCGAGCAAGCACGTCAGCTGCCGTGTCCAGAACCCCATCGGCAGCATCTGGGTCCTAAGTCCCCTATTACACCTGCACTGTGCGCAGTCGGCTGTGCTTTGTTTGCTCGTGATCCACACACGAACAGTGAGGCAAGGTCTTCTTCACGGATGAATTTCTTGGCGATCAATTCATTTGGTGTGATCCAGGGACACTTTCCTATATAACGAATATTGTGGAAAGAGGCTAATGTGGTGAGATAAATTGTCTCTGCTAGAAGAACATAGACCACTGCTTGTGTTTCCTGGGGATGCTGACAAGGAACCATTTGAGTGCGATGTCGCAAGTTCAGTCTTTCATGACGCTCATTTGAAAGTGTTGTGATAACAATTATGACAGGAAAAATATTAGCTGCTAATGACTCATCATGTGCATCAGAAGAGCGACAGAAAATGACTGTCTGGGAGTTGCAGAGATCACCCTTGTATGGGATGTATGCATTACATTCCACAAAATGGACATTTTCAACATTCAAGATGTTCAAAGCAAGCTATTAACTTGTGCCATGAACACCGAATGAAAAATGGCGCGCCACAGTTATCACAAAGGTTCACACCATCAAGATGGAAGGCGAACTCCTTGGGAATTAAAAACCTTGTAGGTCGTTCAGCCAGGTATCCACTCCTTAAGAACATATTGGTGTAACAGGGTAACGAGAACTGATGCAATGTGATGGCATGCAACCGAATGCGAAACAGTCTGTCGTGGAGTTTATCGTGAAACTGGCTCTCCTTTGAGGCGTAGCTGCAGGCAATGCGATAATGTGCTTTACAAGCATGGAAAAACACAACCATCCAGTGGCTGAATTTGTCCAGTGGTTACGGGTGGTGTGAATTGAAATGTTACAAACTTTTCAGGAGGCATAGTTTGCTCTAAAGGAGTATGATTTTTATACACAGACCAGAAAAAAAAAATTGGCCAAAAGCATTACTCATACCATAGTCGTAGTTCTCTTACGCCCATTTTCGCACTCTTGCTTGCTTTGACGTAAATATTCCCTACTGCCCTTGCAAGATCAGGCACACGAGAAAGAATCGAAGGGGAGGGCGGAGCACGTCCAATTTGTCGCAGCACAAAAACGACTTTCCAGCAAATTTATCATCCACATTAACAGTCGGCGAGCACGTCCAATTTGTCGCAGCACAAAAACGACTTTCCAGCAAATTTATCATCCACATTAACAGTCGGCATAATTGTATACGAATGCGTTACGACATTCATGTTAGTTGATATTGATACAACTCTCTTGGTACCTCTAATTTCCAGGGTTCCTTTCATATGCATCTCCTCTTTAAATCCCGATTGATCGGAGTTGAAAAAAAAAATTCCTTACTGAACGGTGAAATAAGTTTGTTTATCTCATCTACAAATTTTCGGGCTGATTCTGCAGTTTCTTGTGCATCTTCAAATGGACACTTTGTTAGATATTACGTTACCTTACGTCTTCCAATTCTGTAGCATTATTTGAAGTTATGCAGCAATGCACTCCTTCCCTTGAAATTACTGCAATCTATTTCGCGCGCAGTTTGACCTGCAAAACACAGTAGGTCACTATCATGCACATCCTGTAAATTGTATCGAGGATCCTTGAAACGCGCAAACACCAGTTTCTGTAACAAGTGCGCCTTGTCCTTCCTTGAATATCCTCAGTTTTTATTATGCATTTAACGATAATATTGCTGCGGACTTATTCGACATCTGTTCATAATTGATTTTACTATGCACCGGATGATCTTCCATGTACATAATTGTGTGTTCCTTGGACAACGATTGTCCTTTATTATGTTTCCCTGGAGACGGGATTTGTGGCTTCCTGTGCTAAAAGTTTGATGAAATACATGGCTCAACACCTGTTTCAATATCACTTCCTTTTGTTAAGCACGTATCGTCATCATTGCACTCCTCATGTACATTGTCTGCACAAGCGAGCATATACTACACCGCACATTCCACATACTCATCTTGCAGAAACGCTAATATTTCATCTGTTACTTCTTTCTCACTCTGCATATTTCCTAGGGTTCCTTTCTGACGAAATGTCAACTTCGGCAACTGTTGTTATAGATATAATGTAACGTTTGCTTTGTTTATCGTTGTCATTAATTTGACGAAATGTCAACTTCGGCAACTGTTGTTGTAGGTATGGTGTAATGTTTGCTTTGTTTATCGTTGCCATAACTCTGCTTTGTATCGACGCCTCTAGGACTGTAGCACTGTTGTGAGTTACTCGTTGATTAAGCAGTTCAACTACGCTCCGTAGTCTCATGCTGTGCTCACCATTGGATACTTCCAGTCCCGCTCCCTGTATGTGGGGCGTCGAATGTTGTAAATATCATGGGTCTATTACGGCCCCACACGCGAGGGGCTCCTTGTGAGATGGCCGCTCTAGCGCCTGACGGCAGGCAAATCTGACTCAAGGTTTGTCGAAGGGGTTGCCTAAACCTCAGGCGCTAGAGTAGCTGCCGTGCTGAATTGGTGTCGTCATTTATGAGAGTTACATTTGTAAAGCGCTCAACAATGGTGAGTGGATGGCAGCGAGGATGTTACCGAACTCGGAGTCTTAGAGTGATTGCTTGTCGTTCTATTCACGCAAATGTTGCAGCCCCCTATGATCACACCACAGGAAGACGGAAGATTCAAATTTATATTCGATGCTAGCTAATTTCTGTTTTTCAGAAATGATTTTTCTTCCCATTACCAGTCAGCATTTTATATAATCTCCCCTTCGTCCATCATCAATTATTCTGCTATCCAAACAGCAAAATTCATGTTTACTTTTAGTGTTCCATTGTCTATTCTAATTCCTTTAGCGTCATCTGATTACTTCTACATTGCATCACCCTTGTTTTATTTTTTTTACTGTCCATCTGACAACTTCTTTTCACCCGCACAGCCAGTTTCTTTTACCTGCTCTTACCAATTCTGTCTACATATATGCTCTGCAAACCACTGCGAACTGTATGGCACAGGGTACGTCTCACTGTACCAGTTGTTAGACATTGCCCACGTTCCATTCACTTATGTAATGCGTGAAGAATGGCTGTTTAAATACCTCCATGATTGCTGTAATTAACCTAATTCCTAGAGTCATCATTTAAATAAAGCCGCTTACTGAAGGCTTCCGTGGGGTAGTCTGTGTCTTCGTGGGATAATTTATGTCTATCTTCAAGAGTCTGCCAGATGAGTTTCTTCAGAATCGCTGTGACACTCTACCACGGGTCAAAAAAACCTGTGACTATTTACGATGCCCTTCTCTATATAAGTTCAATATCTACTATTAGTCGTATTTGGTACGGGTCCCACACACTTGAGCAATATTTGAGGACAGGTCGCACGAGTGATTTGTAAGGGATTTCCTTTGTAAACTGATTGTATTTTCGTAGTATTCCACCAGCAACACGTAATCCGACACCTGCCTTACCTACGACTGCGTCTATATGATAGTTCCATTTCATGTCATTGTAAAGTACACTCCTGGAAATTGAAATAAGAACACCGTGAATTCATTGTCCCAGGAAGGGGAAACTTTATTGACACATTCCTGGGGTCAGATACATCACATGATCACACTGACAGACCCACAGGCACATAGACACAGGCAACAGAGCATGCACAATATCGGCACTAGTACAGTGTATATCCACCTTTCGCAGCAATGCAGGCTGCTATTCTCCCATGGAGACGATCGTAGAGATGCTGGATGTAGTCCTGTGGAACGGCTTGCCATGCCATTTCCACCTGGCGCCTCAGTTGGACCAGCGTTCGTGCTGGACGTGCAGACCGCGTGAGACGACGCTTCATCCAGTCCCAAACATGCTCAATGGGGGACAGATCCGGAGATCTTGCTGGCCAGGGTAGTTGACTTACACCTTCTAGAGCACGTTGGGTGGCACGGGATAATGCGGACGTGCATTGTCCTGTTGGAACAGCAAGTTCCCTTGCCGGTCTAGGAATGGTAGAACGATGGGTTCGATGACGGTTTGGATGTACCGTGCACTATTCAGTGTCCCCTCGACGATCACCAGTGGTGTACGGCCAGTGTAGGAGATCGCTCCCCACACCATGATGCCGGGTGTTGGCCCTGTGTGCCTCGGTCGTATGCAGTCCTGATTGTGGCGCTCACCTGCACGGCGCCAAACACGCATACGACCATCATTGGCACCAAGGCAGAAGCGACTCTCATCGCTGAAGACGACACGTCTCCATTCGTCCCTCCATTCACGCCTGTCGCGACACCACTGGAGGCGGTCTGCACGATGTTGGGGCGTGAGCGGAAGACGGCCTAACGTTGTGCGGGACCGTAGCCCAGCTTCATGGAGACGGTTGCCAATGGCCCTCGCCGATACACCAGGAGCAACAGTGTCTCTAATTTGCTGGGAAGTGGCGGTGCGGTCCCCTACGGCACTGCGTAGGATCCTACGGTCTTGGCGTGCATCCGTGCGTCGCTGCGGTCCGGTCCCACGTCGACGGGCACGTGCACCTTCCGCCGACCACTGGCGACAACATCGATGTACTGTGGAGACCTCACGCCCCACGTGTTGAGCAATTCGGCGGTACGTCCACCCGGCCTCCCGCATGCCCACTATACGCCCTCTCTCAAAGTCCGTCAACTGCACATACGGTTCACGTCCACGCTGTCGTGGCATGCTACCAGTGTTAAAGACTGCGATGGAGCTCCGTATGCCACGGCAAACTGGCTGACACTGACGGCGGCGGTGCACAAATGCTGCGCAGCTAGCGCCATTCGACGGCCAACACCGCGGTTCCTGGTGTGTCCGCTGTGCCGTGCGTGTGATCATTGCTTGTACAGCCCTGTCGCAGTGTCCGGAGCAAGTATGGTGGGTCTGACACACCGGTGTCAATGTGTTCTTTTTTCCATTTCCAGGAGTGTATTACACCGAAGTCTTTACATGAGTTGAACGATTCCATCTGTGACACACTGATGTTATAGTCACAGGATACTACTACGATTTTTCGTTCTGTGAAGTGTACAGTTTAACATTTCTGAACATTTAAAGAAAGTTGCTGATCTTTGCACCACATTGAAACCTTAGCAAGATCTGTCTGAATATTTGTGCAGCTTCCTTCACACAGTACTTCAATATAGATAACTACACCATCTGCGATAACCTGTGGTTACTGTAACATTGTCCGAGACGTCGTTAATCTACAACCTGAACAGCAAGAATCTGAATACACTTACCTGGGGAAATCCCAAGGCTACTTCTACATCTGTCGATGACTCTCCATTCAAAATAATTCGCTGTGACCTCACTACCAAAAAGCCTCAGTCCTGTCACAAGTTTCGCCTGATATATCAAACCAAATTACTTCTGATAACAAGCTTAAATATGGTACTGAGTCATATGCTTTACAGTCTCTGACAGTATTACAATATCATCGACTCCCTCGAAAATTTTATTTCTTTGCCCTGAACTTTAATTACCTTTCTAAACTTTTTCCTTAGTTTAATTTATTGGTTGCTCAAAGTACAGACAGAGTTATATGGGGCAATCTTGTTTCACTACTCTCTCACCTACATACTATCTTCGACTCTTACAATTGCAGTCTGCTTTGTTGTGAATAACCTTTTGCTCTCTGTATTTTATTCCTGCTACCCTCATAATGCCAAAGAGTGTAGTCCACTTAACATTTTCAGATGCTTTCTCTAAATCTACAAATGCTAGAAATGTAGGGTTGCCTTCCTTTATTCTGTCTTCTAAGATAAGTCATAGGGACAGTATTGCCTCGCGTGTTTCTACATTTCTCCAGAATTTAAACTGATTTTCCTCGACATCGGCTCCTTAGCAGGTTTTTCCATTTCTTTGTAACTAATTCTCCTTATAATTTTGCAACCATGAAGTATTACACTGCTAGTTCAGTAATATTCAACACCTGTCAGCACCTGTATTCTTTGGAATTGGAATTATTGCATAGCGACTTCAGAAAGTAAGTTTCACTTGATGTCCCACGCTAAGACCATTGTGCAACATGAGTGCCGTATTCTCGGAAGAGAATACATGTTCCGGCTTTCCTGCAGACACAGTTCTACAGCTGTACGGATAATATGTTCATCACAGTGTGCAAGAGAAATGACGCTGCAACTGGCAAGATATTGCAAATTTTAAGCTCGCGGGGTAATACGATTCTTGTTGGAAAAACGCCTAATTACCCGTAGATGCATTGTCAAATTATGGCGGTACATCGACTGTAGTGAAATGGCGACAAACATTCGACCAGGGCTGCACTGACAAGGGGTGATGATAATCGTAAGCAAGGAAGGTCTTGAATCATTCTGTTTCTATCTTTCCGGCATGCCGATAGAGTATCCGGAGGAAAAGAGATTTTCCAGCAATGAGGACATTCCTACTGCGACTGTCGAACGGCTCCGTGACCAAGGGACGGATTTCTGTCGTCAAGGCATTGAACAATTAACAGAACGTTCCGACCGCCGCTTTAAGTGACTTAGTGACTATGTTAAAAAACAGTGCCTATGAAGTGTAGCTCAGCATTCAATAAAAGTTACTTGGCCTGCGGTAATAATGTGTAACTTACCCTGAGAAGTCCCTTTTTACGTACGTCCTTCTCGAAGTTTGCCGGCCGAAGTGGCCGAGCGGTTCTAGGCGCTTCAGTCAGGAACCGCGCGACCGCTACGGTCGCAGGTTCGAATCCTGCCTCGGGCATCGATGTGTGTGATGTCCTTAGGTTAGTTAGGTTTAAGTAGTTCTAAGTTCTAGGGGACAGATGACCTTAGATGTTAAGTCCCGTAGTGCTCACAGCTTTCTCGAAGTTTGAGGCTATTTTGCCTGTCTCATATGCCTTGCACACCAGGTGGAATAGTTGCGTCGCGGCTGGCTCTCCCATTGTTCTCAATAGTTCTGTGGCAATGTTGTCTACTTCAAGAGCCATGTTTTTATCTAAGTCTTTCAGTGCTCCCTAAGACTGGTCTCGCAGAATCTTCTGTCTCATATTTATGTGCTTCCTCTTCCCTTTCTGTAATTCTGTCTCCAAGGTTAATTCCTTTGCACAGCCTTTCTACAGGGTGTCTCCCCTAAGAGTCTTCAGGGGCATGTTCTCTGCCATTTCAGCAGATATTTCCACTTTTGTTTTTGCATTATGTAACTGGAGTCAGCCCACACAAATAGTGCTCATCACGTGTTTTATGCGGCACCCATTGTTGACGGAAACCATTGATCTGTTTCTCGCTACAAATAAAATAATTTTTAAAGCGGAATTTTACGTGCCCCTTCGATAGAGCGGTCCCAGGTTAGTTCGGTGCGGTACATTTTTATCGACATGTATTAACAGGGACAGTAAAACTCGAAGAATAACCAGTACTCGAGCAGCAATAGCACTGCCCTGGACCGCACTGATTGCCACCGCCAACCATGCCCAAAAACTGTACACAGATCAATTATGAAAACAGGATGTACTGAACTGCGAAAAAAGAAGCAAAACAGACAGTGAACGACGTCGTGGTTGTGTGGTCACTGTGTTAGACTACAAAGCGGGAGATGAGGGTTCAAAACTCCCTAGAACACCTTTTTTTTCACAAAATTGTGAACATTCCGTATGGTCGCCTGCATGCCTGTTCTCCTCTTGTAGCCGTTGAAATTGTCATATTGTAAATTGATTATAGATTGTGAGTCATGTGGTAAGAATATATTAGCGTCGCAAGTAAACGAGTAGTGAGAGCTGGCGAGATGTCCTATAGCCCTCTCACAGAAAAGAAAACAGCAAATAATCAAATGTGAACTACACTACTGGCCATTAAAATTGCTACACCACGAAGATGACGTGCTACAGACGCGAAATTTAACCGACAGCAAGAAGATGCTGTGATATGTAAATGATTAGCTTTTCAGAGCATTCACACAACCGAGCGAGGTGGCGCAGTGGTTAGCACACTGGACTCGCATTCGGGAGGACGACGGTTCAATCCCGTCTCCAGCCATCCTGATTTAGGTTTTCCGTGATTTCCCTAAATCGTTTCAGGCAAATGCCGAGATGGTTCCTTTGAAAGGGCACGGCCGATTTCCTTCCCCATCCTTCCCTAACCCGAGCTTGCGCTCCGTCTCTAATGACCTCGTTGTCGACGGGACGTTAAAACAACACTAACCTAACCTAACCATTCACACAAGGTTGGCGCCGGGGGCGACACCTACAACGTGCTGACATGAGGAAGGTTTCCAACCGATTTCTCATACACAAACACCAGTTGACCGGCGTTGCCCGGTGAAACGTTGTTGTGATGCCTCGTGTAAGGAGGAGAAATGCGTACCATCGCGTTTCCGACTTTGATAAAGGTCGGATTGTAGCATATCGCGATTGCGGTTTATCGTATCGCGACATTGCTGCTCGCGTTGGTCGAGATCCAATGACTGTTAGCAGAATATGGAATCGGTGGGTTCAGGAGGTTAATACGGAACGCCGTGCTGGATCCCAACGGCGTCTTATCACTAGCAGTCCAGATGACAAGCATCTTATCCGCATGGCTGTAACGGTTCGTGCAGCCACGTCTCGATTCCTGAGTCAACAGATGGGGACGTTTGCAAGACAACAACCATCTGCACGAACAGTTCGACGACGTTTGCAGCAGCGTGGACTATCAGCTCGGAGACCACGGCTGCGGTTTCGCTTGACACTGCATCACAGACAGGAGCGCCTGCGATGGTGTACTCAAAGACGAACCTGGGTGCACGAATGACAAAACGTCATTTTTTCGGATGAATCCAGGTTCTGTTTACAGCATCATGATGGTCGCATCCGTCTTTGTCGACATCGCGGTGAACGCACATTGGAAGCTTGTATTCGTCATCGCCATGCTGGCGTATCACCCGGCATGTTAGTATGGCGTGCCATTGGTTACACGTCTCGGTCACCTCTTGTTCGCATTGATGGCACTGAACAGTGGACGTTACATTTCAGATGTGTTACGACCCGTGGCTCTGCCCTTCATTCGATCCCTGCGAAACCATACATTTTAGCAGGATAATCCACGACCGCCTGTTGCAGGTCCTGTACGAGCCTTTCTGGATACAGAAAATGTTCGACTGCAGCGCTGGCCAGAACATTCTCCAGATCTCTCACCAATTGAAAACGTCTGGTCAATGGTGGCCGAGCAACTGGCTCGTCACAATACGCCAGTCACTACTCTTGAGGAACTGTGTTATCGTGTTGAAGCTGCATGGGCAGCTGTGCCTGTACACGTCATCCATGCTCTGTTTGACTCAATGCCCTGGTGTATCGAGGCCGTTATTACGGCCAGAGGTGGTTGTTCTGGGTACTGATTTCTCAGTATCTATGCGCCCAAATTGCGTGAAAATGTAATCACATGTCAGTTCTAGTATAATATAGTTGTCCAATGAATACCCGTTTATCATCTGCATTTCTTCTTGGTGTAGCAATTTTAATGGCCAGTAGTGTATGTTACAACAAATCAATTCAAGAGTCAAAACTTCGAAAATGGAACGCAGGAGTTATAACATGTGGTACTTGTGTAGAACAGACAGGAGTTACGTACGTCTGTAAGTCCCTTCCTCACACCTCACTGTTGCAAACGGACGTTACACCACGACATAGACATGAATCTGACTACAGCGAAGAGACACTTCTATGACCGGACTGACTATTCACACTTTTCTGAAAAAAAGGGACACGACGGAGATTTGAACACGGACTTCCCGTTTCCAACTCCACCCCCGTGAACATTAAACGCCGACGCCGCAGCTACCCGCATCCCTCGCTGTCGCACATTTTGATCTTGTAATGTTCACTGTTTCGAATTTTCATTTTTTTTCTCAGTTCAGTCTACTTTGTTACTGTTTTCATGCTGGGCCTGTGTACATTTTTTGATGGGCTATCCACTGGGCCGTCTTACCACTAAACCTGAAGGGGGTACGATGGGGAGTTCCCCTTGTGAGCTGCTGCTGAACTACTGTTTATTCATCCTCTTTTTACTGTCCCTATTAATATATATCGATAAGTCGAATATCGGACTAGACTAATTTTAGACTCTTCTATCGAATGGACACCTAAATTCCCGATTTAAAAATAATTCTGTTTGTAATGGAAAACAAACCGACGCGTTCCGTTGGTACTGGGGTCTCGTGATCGACATGATGAGGGCGGCTTGTTTGGGCTGACTCCATCTACTCAACGCAAAAACTAAATTATAGATATCTGCCGAAACACCAGTAAAAGTGCTTGTGGAGACTCTTAGCAGAGATATCCTATATATATTCTTTCCAACTTTCAGTTTTCTCTTCTTTGCTCATTACTGGCTTGGGTTCCGAGCTGTTGTATTCATACAGCTACTTCTCTGTTCTCCAAAGGTCTTCTTAATTTTCCTAAAGGCAGCATCTACCATTTCCTTCGTCATACATGCTTCCACACCGTCGATTTTATCCTCTAGCTTTTCTACTTTGCCATTTTCCACTTTCTACCAGTCTTATTTATAGATGCCTGCATTACCTTCTGCGTGCTTTATTTGCTGCATTTTTGTGTTTATAATTCGTTAATGAATTTCTATACCTCGTGTGTTACCCTAGGATCGCTTATTGGTTGTTGTGTTTTTACCTATTCGTTCCTCTGATGCTTTCACTAATTCATCTCTCGAAACCTCCCATTCGCTTTCTGTTGTATTTATTTCCCCTTTCTCAGTCAATCGCTGCGGAATGTTCGCTACGAACCCCCAACAACCCTTTGTTCTTTAAATTTATCTAGGTTCCAACTCATTAATTTCATATGTTTCTGCAGTTTCTTCAGTTTTAATCTGCAGTTCATAACTAAAAAATTATGATCAGGGTTCACATCTGCCCAAGGAAATGTTTTGCATTTTAAAATCCGGTTTCGAAATTTCTGTCTTACCAATATGTAATATATCTGAAACCTTTAGGTGTCTCCAGGTCTTTTCGATGTGTTCAACCTTCTTTTACGGTTGCGTAAGTGGAAGAGGCGGGGAGGAACAGGAAGGTTTCAGGTGGATTATGTAACAATAATTGAGGACCATTTCAACAAAAGTCAACAAACGCCAAATTTTAAAAATACGTTATTAACGGGTCCTGGTAATTTAATGCGAGCCTCAAACAATGGCTAAAAGAAAATACGACAAAACTGAATATTTGCCGTTGTAAAATGCGCCTGAATACAGCAAATTTTCACAGAACTCGACATCTCCATCTTTCAAGATTCCACAAAACTCAACTAATCCTTCTTTTATACCTCATGGTTTAGAAGTTAAATTTAATAGCCTTTACACTCGCATGTGTTAAGTGTCAGGTAATCGCACAACCTCCTACAAGATAAACCAGCAGTTTGGTAACGGTTTTCTGGACAACAATGCATATTGTCCCGCTTAATTCTCTTTCATTTTCAGCCAGTGTTTTACTACAAGATTAGTAGCTGTGTTTGTAGGCTCTTGTTGGAGCATCATTATAAGGTATTAGAAGATTCAGAATATTCTGAAACAGTACAGGAGGGGAAAAGTTCAATATAAAGTAAGAGTCATCAATGTCGCAAGAGTGAGAAGCAGATGATTGCACCCTCAAATGAAGATCTGATACAGATTGTAACCAATTGAAATAACAGAAGAAACAACATGCAAAGGAGAAAATTTGTTTCAGTTATCTTATTCGTTTTAGAGGTAGCATGTACATGAATAAAACAAAAGTTGAACAGTATGATTTCTTATTACGATTAGTGTAGACACCTTAGACTTTTACTGACCGATAAATATACATGTGCTGGAAATAATTTTAATCGACGTTAGGGATCCGAAATAAGAATTAAATGATCCTACGACAGTTTACGGTTTGTGCTTAACTTCTGAGGGCAAGAAAAACACAAAAATTTTGGACATTTTTTCAGTTTTTCCCTTATAACACGAAAACGATACATTCTACAGAAAATTTCCACTAAAATGAAAGAGCATAAAATTTCGCTTGTAATGATCTACTTAAGAGTTAAAATCGGTTCTGCCCTTTAGCCATGATCGATCGTCAAAGATCGGCAGTTTTTACCAATTTGGAGGGAAAGTGAGCTACGCTCATGTTCCAACGCCTGTAACTCAAAAAGGGCTACTTCAAATTAAAAGTTCTATGCATGAAAGTTGTAGATCATCAATTTCTGATTAAAAAGAACTTTTAAATTTTAATATTCGTTTGCGAAGATACAAATAAAAGAGTGAAATTATGCGTAGTGCTAAAGGAGAAATACGTGTGGAAACCCGAATATGTTGAGTTTTGCAAAAATTTATGGTTTATAACTTTTTTTCTCAGTAAAGGAGACTAATGGTGAACTTCAGTTATTCCTACATTAGTCACAATTTACATGGATGATCAGTGTTACATTTTTTGAAATTTTTTAAATCAACGATGTTAAGTACACTAAGAAATACACCTGCAAACATATTGTAAATAGCATTTGTTGAGTTTTGTTAAAACGGCCCTCAGTTTTAAAATATTCAATTATCGTCAGGAGGACAGTAGAGTAGCCATTGCAGACATACAGCTGATGATCAGTCGGACATCAGGGTTTTATAAAGCACGCATTGTGGTCGGAAAGGAAATTTACAGCCACTGTATCCTCTCTAGAAAGTTTACCCACAGTGTTGCAATCAGTCGTCAGCGTACTGCGAACCAACAGAGGGTCGGAGTGGACATCCGTGCTGATCGTACTCCGTTATATTGGGTGAGAGTGAGAGAGAGAGAGAGAGAGAGAGAGAGAGAGGGAGGGAGGGAGAGAGAGACAGTGGTTAAGCCACTCGCTCACATTCGACAGGTGAGGAATTTAAACCGCTGTATTTTCGTCTCAATTTCAGTTGCTTGCTGTTCCAAAGTTACTTCAGGCAAATGGCGACTCCCTTCCCCGTCCTTATACAACCAGGCGGACAAGAAGTCTGCGAATCAGAGAAGTTCAACGAAGGGTACACTAACCACAGTACTGAGTTCCTCAACTTGTTCTTCATGTAAAACAGCATGTAAGTATATCCGAGCAGACGAGTCCTCTGTATTTTAGAAAATTACAAAGGCATGCGAAAGACTTCATTCTTGACAATATCTATCAGATCAAAAGTTTTCAATGACTAAACGATGAAATGGGCAGGTTTCAGTGACTGAAGTTTATTCTGTACAAAAAATTAGTCTGATTAAAAATGCTTGCGATTGAAGTTCGTTATCACATAGTTTCTTTAAACATTCTGCCATGACCTTTTTGTCTGTTAGGGTATTAAAATAATAATTTATCTTTTCCCAGGGAAATCTTGGACCGGTTGGGGTGTTCAGCTGTTGAGGAGGTAAAACTTGCTGAAGAGTTCGTTTGAATTAATCCAACCCTGGCAGTCATACATGTCTAGCGTCATCGCTATCGCTGAGCTTCTTTGAAAGTTTCAGGCTAAGAAATCAACCTTCAAGTTTTACTTTCGCAGCAAAATGCATTTCTTAGCCCGTTGCTTCATCTGCAGTGTAAGAAGTCAGATCAGCTAGACTGCAAAATAGTTTGTTTATACGACTTTTTAAAAATAGTCTTGTGTGTGTGTGTGTTTTTCGTTCTAATGACTAAACTGCATTAATAAAGGTCGTTGTTTTGAACGGTTTATCACCGTCACAAATTCATCCAAAGTTGATGGAGCACGATGAGCAGTCTGTTCCTTTATTATCAACGGTTGTGAAGTAGACGTTTGAATTGAAACATTGCATAATCCACATAGATATGGTTACATACCTGTAATCTTGGATGAAAATACTTTATACGGTGGTTGGTTGGTTGATTTGGGGAAGACGACCAAACAGCGAGGTCATCGGTCCCATCGGGATTGGGAAGGATGGGGAAGGAAGTCTGCCATGCTCTTTCAAAGGAACCATCCCAGCATTTGCTTGAAGCGATTTAGGGAAATCACGGGAAACATAAATCAGGATAACCGGTCGCGGGTTTGAACGGTCGTCCTCCCGAATGCGAGTACAGTCTGCTAACCACTGCGCCACGTCGCTCGGTTTTATTTAGTGTTTACATGGTATTGGGTGACCAGGTATGAAAGGTGTATGAAATAATTTACGTTATAGACCTACCTGAAGAAATCTACGGCGAGTTTTGCATGAAAAATTAACAATGAGAAAGTTTCAAGTAAGTTTAATGTCCCATTTGCAGATTGCTGACCAAATGCAAAAACTAAATTATCAGCAAGGTTTCAGTCACGTTACAAATTATACAACTCATTTGGTGGATTTATTTATTCCTATAAATGAAACACGAACATATCTCTTCACACTAGAAAAGAACAAAAAAAAAAAAACAGCTTGGTGATGATCAGTAGGACACAACCCTTAAAGCCGACGTCGTAAGTTGCCGGACTGATTATGGTCAATGTTACCTGTGTTTCAAATGGAATTCTTTATACTGAGAATCTTCCGGAGGGGAAATAAGTTACTGGTGAACTGGTGAATGGTACGCATGCATTCTTGGCTAACTATTTCAAACAAGTGAGAGAATATCTGAATTCGCAAAAAAAAAAAGGCTGCGTGGATATGATTTATCTGCCCATAAAGGAGATGTTGCAATGGGGGAACTAAAGGATTTGAAGCACGAATTGTTGGAACGTCTGCTATGTCCATTAGATTTGTTACCCTATGACTTCCACCTAGATCCACATCTAAATTAACATGGGCCGAAGGATATGGAGATGGCTGACTGGCAACGCCAAAGAGAGACCGCGGTCTGTGTGGTCAATCTAGTAAGTAAGTATGTAATCACTTTCTAACTCTCGGTTCAGTGTGGGGTGGCGGTGGGATGAGTGGACTGCTGTAGCCTGTTGTGGGGTTGTGAACCACTGAGGGCTACGGCGGGGACGAAGCCTCTCCGTCATTTCTAGGTCCCCAGTTCAATACAATACAATACAATACAATTACTTTCTTCACTCGATGATATTTTCTGACTGATATTGAGATTACTACTATGATATGTAGGTATTTGGCAGATTTTAAAGAATCTCTCTTCGTGGAATCTATTAAATTAAAAAACCTTGTACAAATTATATTGATCCAAAATAGAACATGGTCGGAAACTAAATACATTTTTTTACCTAACATCATAGTCTTTCATTGCCAGACGGAGTTTTCTCCCTGTCCTCGGATCTGTTTATCAACAAGAGAAGCTAAACAGTTCGAGCTACTGAAGTCCAGATGGCACCATCAGAAGTAATGACACTGAGCTCAGAGTAGGGAGAAGTACACTGATGCTCCCGCTAAGCAGTCACATTTGATGTTTTGTATCGCTCGCGACATGTGGTAATGTATTTTGGCCCGTTGTTTTGTCAGTGCGGTATCGGATCACTTAGCGTACGAAAACATTGGAGGATTCGACCACCTGGCATAATTCAGACTCTCTATAGTGCCTCTTTCAAGATGTATCAAGCTCTGGTGCTGTTGCTTAAGGCGTAAGCAATCGTTTCTCTTTGTTTTCTCATATTACTGACTAACTACTTATGCCCACGGCTTACCAAACTATCGGCTTGACACCGTCTTGTGAGCCGCTGCGCTAATGTCTCCAATGTGTAGAGTAGAGTATTGCATTGCACATCTAATAATTGTCATATCCAGATATGTACGTGTCCAAAATGAAAGTTGCTTATTATGTGATTTCTACTCTTTTGGTGCGTGTTCCTTATTACTTTGTTCTGTTGTTGTGCTCTATTAAGAAAGAAAAACAAAAACTTTGCCATCATCTAAGAAGAGTTGCTTTTGGGTAACACAAATTTTTGTAAGATATATGTTCTTGACATCTATCTGCGCAGATTCATATGTTATGGATATTATTCGAAGCCTATCATTCAAAAGACATGATGCATATAATACTGTTATTTGCATATTTACAGTACAGCTCATGAATGAATTGTTAAGTACTTACTGGTGGACACTGTTTCTCTCTTACATCAGAGTTTCTGAGAGAAAACCAACAAAAATTCCATACAACTGACCCAGTCGTTTCATCAGTTATGTATTACGATATAATGTGTATTCCATACAACTGACCCAGTCGTTTCATCAGTTATGTATTACGATATAATGTGTTTACGTGTCTACTCCGCAGCTACCATTATTTCTAAACGTGCTTCTTATACACTCAGGACAAGGACATAGCGTACATAGCGTACGTATTATCTACCAAATTCTGTCAATAATATCAGTAACAGTTTGGCCACCAGAGAATCGACTGCCATTGTTTCCTTTCTATTTTTATCACTTGACTGTTCCAAACTTTTAGGAGTATCACGAGCATTGTGTGAAACACGAAGTTTGGGAAGTCTGTCATTCTTTACATACACAACAGCTGCCGAAGCAGAAAGAATTCTTCCTGTTTTAGTACAACTAAGGATTTTAGCCCAAGTCGGGTTAATACTTACGGATTCATAAACACAAATGTCTTGTTCCTAGCACGGAAATTCTGACATGAATTCGTGGTAAATTGTTCGCTTCTTCGTAGACCGTAGGATGATTACTTATCTAAGAAAATGGTTTTTACTTTTGTTCGTTGCCAAATCAGGGCAATAGTGCTGTGTGTCTAAAGAACTAGATGGTCTCAAGAATCTACAGAACGAAAAAGTCCTCGGCAAAAGAGCTTTCAGTCAGAAAGCGTTTGTTACGTTTTGCCAGAGTGTGGGTAAATGTCTGAACTTAGCGTTCAATAAGCAGTATATCTTAATGGGTTGTTTGGTGATGATTCATGGGTTTGTAGCATATGTGTAGAATGCTTAATGTGGTGATGGTGAGCAGAAGCAATTGTACATGCAAGTAGATGTTCATCGGCTCAGATAATTATTTTTCTTCACCATTTAACTCGTATTTGACTAGAATTACTTCACGTCTATAGGTTAAATTATGTTTGCTGAGCATAGAAAATAATTGTTACGAAATTTCTACTTTTTTGCCTTACTTGTAAAGTCCAAATAGATTTTAAGTGTCAGTTTTAGTAACTGTCTTATTCTGATCAATAGTCAATACACGTAAGAAACTTGGCTGAAAATTTTCCCCTTTGATTTCCTGGTATCTTATCTCTTCTTCTTCTTCTTCTTCTTCTTCTTCTTCTTCTTCTTTGATATAGTTCCCAATTTTGCGGGGTGGCTTGACACATTTGTTTCTGTAACCGGATGACCTCACATTATCCTCCTGGCTGTGGAGGGGAAGTTGTGTGCACTCTCTGTCTAGGAATTGTGTGATCTCTGTTCCATGTAATTCCGTATTCTGACTGTAATCGTGCATGTTATCTGTGACGGGAATGTGCAACTAGACTGTCATTTGCCTAAGAATGTGAAGGCACCACCTAAAAATGGCTCACACGCTGGACAACGTATCAGAGCAACGGTCGGAACTCCACATCATATCCTCAAATGAAAGATGTACGTCTTGTGCTGTACGTTAGTATCCAAAGAGATATCTCAGGAAGTCCTTAAATTTGTTAATACGTACCTGTTCGTTAGGAGGTCAATTTTTGTTGTTGTAGTTCTTTAGTGCAAAACACTGAGTGTTCACTGCAGTTCCAAAAAATTGTATTAAGTGTACCGTCACTTGAAAAATGCTGTAAAAATGGGAATCTTGTATGTGTTTGCAAAGCAAAGAACTTACGTTACTGAAGTGACAGTGTAATACGTTTCCAACAGCTTTTATTGGAGGTGAACATAGATATATCGAGATTACAAGGAAATGCATGAAACGTCAGAATATGCTACACTTGAAACAAATTCTCATATAAAAACACACAGTTACTAAAAACACATTGTTCTAAGAACATATACAGCCGAAAACAAAGCTACGTCGAATACGTGCCAGGTTTAGCGGATTACTCATAGAGTCCTTCAGTGGATGCCGCACGCTTACGTAACACACAGCGACAATTTTGATAATATAAACAGTACGTGGTATATACAGTATTTACACATCTTAGTCTACCTTTGATGTTATTCATTTTATATTCTCACAGCAATGCGTACAAAAACAGCAGGAAAGTAGTATGATAATATCTGTAGGAAGTTACAGAGTGCTTCATTCAGCTTTGGCGATTTAAGACATTTATTGTATCGAGGCATGTCATACAGGAATCAGTGAGGAATCTTACGAAACACCTTTTGAAGTTGAGCGCGTAAGAACGAAAAAATTTTCGATCTCGCTGATTTATGTCGGCATCCAGTGTACAAAACCAGTGCTATGTCTGAACTTATAGCAGATCCATCATTCTTATCGTAAAGATGGTTTGTTACTGCGAAAACCCAACTGCAAAACATGGAATCGTCGTGCTGGAAACAGTGGAGCCTCAAGTATCGTTAACATTGATTGTGAGTATGATTCCTGTATGGCTTGTCCTCGGTGCCTGCAGAAGTGTGGATCCTCCACAGTATTTTAAAATTGCACTGGCAGATTATATCACGCTTAGTCACTACACTTGTTCATCGTCCTCCTACTTAATAGTGGCACAGCAGCGTATACATCTCTCGACTCGTGTGAGTAACTAAGTAGCTGAAATTAGTTTTTTAAACGACACATAAATAAATTAAAAAAACTTCAGTTTAGTACAACGTTATTTTGATGCATATGGTTAAGGTAATATCATATACCAAAATTGCACTATCCGCCTCTTAATTTTATATCATTCTAGATTTACAAACTAAGGATTTATAAATAAATTTCAATTAGATCTACATTATTTTACAGAAAATAATGTTCAGTCCTTCTTCACAATTTTGTCCACATTTGAACATTTCGTAGAACGTACGGAAACACTAATATATTAAGATTAAGTACATTTTGATTCATAGAGCAACACGCATTTCGTTTATACGCTTCCATGTATTCCCCTTGCATCTTATAGATTCACGGAAGTATATTGGTGTGATTTTTATTGTAAAATGTGTTATATTCGTGTTTAATGATAACAGTGATTCCTAACCCAGGATCACAGCTTCCAACTTGTACACAGATACCTCTTCTTTGTTAACGGTGCTGTTTGTATGAAGTAAATATTCTAAGTTCAGCGACGTGTTTGGAACACCAAAAATAATACTTACTCTCGAAGAAATGAAAAGTTCAAATGTCGAGGAACTGCCCTGACACACCCTTCACTCTGTGACACATTAAGGCAAATTAAAAAAGTGAATTGTAGAATTCTGCTGTAGGAAAGCCAATAATAACAGGAAGCATTAAAGATGGTAGTTCTGCTGAGGAGAGTAAACTTTTTTGTAACATTCAGAATGTAATAACGTTTTACCACGATGAAGTCTCAGTCAGCTCGTTTATTTTAAAAATTAACCACAATCCCTGGTTTACTGACATATTCGTCAGTAAAATGTTAAAAATTCTTTGTGAGGAACCCAGAGTTTTCTTCACAGCAAGATACCAATTTAATTTTTGAATTAAACAAAGTACGCAGGACTGACGGAACGCACACTTGATGCGGCATGGTCAGGTTACTCTTTCATCATCAGAGAACAGACGTTCCGAAAACTCTGAGTATAGTAGTTACGCCCATAAGGTTTGCTATCATGTTGGGCCACGATAAGTTAAATGACATAAACCACATTTTCGGACGTTATTATTTAATGAAAAGACGGTAACTGCAATATAAAACTTCGGCCAGTTGCCTTAAGTTTTGAGGAAAACCTCAGGGAAGAGGCGAAATTTAAGCCAAAGTCTGTCGATTTGACAAAATAATTCTCCAGGGTGGTTGATCCTTTACGATGCAAATGTTATTGGACAGTTGGATACATCCAGAGGAAATGATCTCGCTAGGATTCAGGGGGAACTGATGGTGCTATTGTTTGAGGCCTGTTCCGTGTTTATAGTTGAGCTGAGAATTCCATTACTGCCCACAATATTTGCATAACTGATCTGAGACATCTTCTACAGGTATTGCAGACGATAGAGTTGTCAACTGTTTGCAGTAGGTGGATTAAACGATTAGATGTTTCGTAGAAATATTGCACAGAAAAATAGAATTTTGGAAATCGTAAGAAACGTGATCAAATGATACTGCTTTCATAACAGACTCTTTTCACAACTATCGATGAAGTTTTTCATGATGAATAAACCCACCAAGTTTTACTTGATAAATCCTTTACTTGAATACAGCCTTAGACACGGCCCGGGCTTCAGAGTATAAATCCCATCTTCTGACGCTTCGAGGAAAAAAAAAAAAAAAAAGGAAAAGTAAGGTGCCACAAATGTGGTCATCAGGTCGTACCTCGATTGCATACGAGAAAGTCGTACCAGCTGTGTACAAAATCCATCAAATTTGTGAAGTAGCATGCGGGAACCCGTGCGGGTGGAGCATGAAAAGATTCTCTGAGTCATCCACATGGAATAAACGGGGCCTAACTAATAATACCATGAATGTAACAGCAAATAAGCACACGTTGCTAGTCTAATACAGCCCACGAACCAATTGCGAACGAGTAGATATGTGGCGTTTGGGAGGAAATATGAGAGTGCGGCCGTGTTGTTAGCGAAGATTTTTTCGGTGATACCTCGCGTCCTAGGTTTAGTTCCGGTGGCGGCCACCTTGACGAATATGTTTACTCGGGTGCCTCATTCCGGTTCGCACGGAAGTTTATTGACCAATCTTGCTGAGGTTCCACGACATGCGACTTGCTGGGCATTTATGCGGTAAGCTACTTGTGAGGTTCACAAATTGGCATTTTACGGCTTTTATGCCATCATTTTAATTTCTTAAGCCCAGTCGTTCGCTGTTGGTTCATAGGTCACATTAGGCTGGCAATGTGCGCTTATTTGCTGTTACATTCGTCGTTCTTTCGGTTAGGCCCTGTTTACCCAGCGTGGTACTGGTTGCCTCAGAGAACCTTTTCATGCCTCACCCGCACTGGAACTCGCACGCTACTTGATAAATTTGCTGTATTACGCTACTTGATAAATTTGCTAGATTTTTTACATGACTGGTACGACTTTCTCGTACGCAATCGAGGTATGGCCTGATGTTCATGTCTGTTCGGGCCCTTTTAACGTTCATGAATTTTATGACGAATCTCTCTTAGTTTTCTTAGGGTTTTTTTTAAGCGCCTGAAGACTGGATTTACATCCTGAAACTCGGGTCGCGTGAACGATTTTATTCAGACTAATTATTTATTGAGGACAACTGCAGCGGACTCATTCGTCACGAAAAATAATATCGCTCGATTAGACGTTAAATCCTTTAAAAAATGAAAGAAGGGCAAAGACTATTACTAAAATTTTTAAGTGGTTTTCTGAGAAAGAGGATATAATTTCGAAATGTATAGTCTGTAATATGTGGGGATATGAGTGTCTGTCGTTGAATTACACAGAGAAAAATTGCTTTGTCAAGGAGGACATTATCTAATGCAAGGTGAAAACTACGCGGGCGGAATACCGACGAAGTTGTCGCGGGAACTTACGAAAAGGAAAGACAAGAAATAGACGGGAATGAAATAAGAAATTGTCGAGTTCGTCCATCTTCGATAGTAAGAGAAAGTTTCTTTAGCCACCAAATAAAAGTATCGTGTCACAAAGACGAGGTAGTGTTTTAGTAGTCTATTTCGTAGCAACCTGTCCTGTTTAAATACCGAAACGTAAGTCCGAGTACGTTCCTGTGAATCTGAATAACGTCGTGTGCTTCCACTTAACGGGATAACGAATATCGAACTCAGTCCACCTTACTAAGTAGTGTCGCATTTTCAGTTTGATCGCGTCATCTCAAAAAATATAGCACTAGGCTGGTGTGTGGACGGCCGCTGCGTGGGCGGTGTCGATAGGAAGGCGGCGGCCGCTCAGGCGTGCAGGTCCGAAGCGGCGCCCACGTCAGGGTCCGAGACGGCGGGGCTGCGCGGCGGCAGCGCGTGCGGGCTCAGCGCGGACGCCTCCTCAGCCGACACCACGGCCTGCGGGGGCGGCGGGGGCGGCGGCGGCGACGGCGAGCGCGCCGCCTGTGGCTGCTGCTGCTGCTGCTGCTGCTGGTAGTAGCTGGACAGCGACGACAGCGAGGCGGACGCCGAGCCGAGGTGCGAGGGCCCCGGGCCGGGAAGCGTGAGGCCGAGCCCGGCGGCGGGGTACAGGCGGTAGGGCAGCGGCTTCTGCAGCGTGGAGACGGCGGCGGCGGCGGCAGCGGCCTGCCGGTAGTACAGGTCGGGCGACACCACGGCCGGCACTGGCGCGGCCGGCCCCGCCCCCGCAGTGCCGTACGGCCAGCAGCCGTAAGCGGCGGGCGCGCCGTACAGCCGCTGGAAAGCCGCGTAGTTGCCCGCTTCCGCCAGCAGCTCCAGGCCCACCGCCGTCTGCCTCTTCCACTTGGTCCTGCAACACGACACACAGCCTCAGGCTAACACTCGCTACCACCGATCGTCATACACTTGCGACGAATAACGAATCGATCCATTTGGAAACATCGAAGGAAACAACATGTTTACTCTTACCAATTTCTATTTATGTCCACAACGCATATCAGAGGTTTAAAACTCCATCATGAGGTGGATTTGCGTGACGAGCCAAAATATTATGAACATAGCCACAGCGACGTTGGACGCCGCCTGGTGGCGTTGGGGGCACGTGACTCGGTAACAAAAGTATGTAACCGGAGCAGACACGACACGGACCCTAGTGAAGACATGGGCTACAAATGGGAAAATCCATTGAGATAAGTGACTGTGACAAAGGGCAGATTATTATTACGCAGAGCCCGTGAACGAGTATCTCGAAAACGACGAAGCAGGTCGAATGTTCACGAGCTACTGTCGTGAGCATCTACGGAAAGAGCTAGAAGGACAATAAAACCACCACTAGGCGCTAAATGGTTGGACGTCCACGACTCTTCACAGAACGTGGTATTCGGTGGCTTGTCTGCTCTGCAAATCTGGATAGATAGTGATCGACGGCACCTCTGCCGGAAGAACACAAGGCTTGGTGCACGCACACCGTTCATCGTACATTGTTAAACAAGGAGCTCCGCAGCGGACCACCCCTACGTGTTCACATGCTGGACGGCTTGGGTGGCCGAGCGGTTCTAGCCGCTACAGTCCGGAACCGCACGACCACTACGGTCGCAGGTTCGAATCCTACCTCGGGCATGGATGTGTGTGATGTCCTTAGGTTAGTTAGGTTTAAGTAGTTCAAAGTTCTAGGGGACTGATGACCTCAGAAGTTAAGTCCCATAGTGCTCAGAGCCATTTGTTCACATGTTGACCCAGCAACATCGTCAGTTGCGGCACCATCGGGATACGGCTGTCGATCAATGGAGACGTGTCGGCTCTTCGTGTGAATCACAATTTTGCTACACTGGATCGCTGGTCCATAAACGCCGTCATCGAAGTGAACGGCGTCTTGAAACGTTCAGTGCTCCACGGATGCAGGCTGGTGAGAGCAGTATGATGCTATCGAAGACATTCTCCTGCGGTTGCATGGGACCAGTGGTAGTAATCGAAGACACTCTGACAACTGCGAAACACCTGCATTCTTTCATGCTTGATGTCTTTCCCGACGGCGATTTCATCCATCAGCAGTATAACTGTCCTTGTCCCCAAGCCATAACCGTGCTACAGCGGTTTGAGGAGCATTATAGTGAACTTACGTTGATGTCTCAGTGACCAAATTTGCCCGATGTAATTCCTAAGGAACCCATCTAGGTCTCTATCGGGTGCCATCACCGCGTGCGCAAATCAACGGCCAATTACTTACGCGGATTATATAACCTGTGAGTTGACATCTAATGGCCGCGCGGGATTAGCCGAGCGGTCTTGGCCACTGCAGTCCTGGACTGTGCGGCTGGTCTCGGCGGAGGTTCGAGTCCTCCCTCGGGCATGGGTGTGTGTGATTGTCCTTAGGATAATTTAGGTTAAGTAGTGTGTAAGCTTAGGGACTGATGACCTTATCAGTTAAGTCCCATAAGATTTCACACACATTTGAACATTTGAACAAGAAATCTAATGCCACATACCTCCACAAACCTACCAACAAACTGCTGGATCCACGATACGCAGAATCGGTGATGTATTTCGTTCCAAAAACGGACAAACGACCTGTTAAGCAGGAGGTCATAATTTTTTGGCTCATCAGTGTTTACGTGTTAGGCGGGGACGTTCATGAAATTGACAAAATATAACAATTTTCAATTTATCGTTTATTTCTTAGTAGAACCCGTCGAAAATTATTTCCCAGAGTTTCAATGATAAAATCGCATCCGAAGTGCTTGAAAAATAACTAAATTTTTGACGCCAGCTTCCTGCCACTCCCGCTCTTTGAAGCAACACGTCAATATGACCTCGATGAACAACGATTCCGTGGATTATTTTTAAACGAACTTGAAAGGGATTCATCTAGAAGGCTGTGATATATAATCTTAGATGTTACAGGTCATCTGTGACTCTGTTTCGTATCTTACAAACAACAACAAACCATCTGCGTAGAAAAGAGCCTCTAAAGCCACATTTTCATCTCCTACAGTTGGTAGAATTGCAACTTATGATGCACTTCTTGTGTTTAATAATGGGAAAGTAGGGAGGATCAAGGTATGGGAGAGAATGGGCTTTAGGATACGAAATTTTACTACAGGCACTTGAGAAAAATAGATTTACAGCGCCTCTCTGCTACTGAAAAGTCAGTTGAAGACGTGGTAAAGCAAAGAAGGCAGAAAATAAGAAACCAGAAGAGAAGTCTTGAAGGGAAAGGGGACCATCAATACAAATCTGGGACCTTCTGAAGAGATGATATAAAGAAAAAACATTAGGTTGAACTTTAAACTGCATTTTCTGAAAATTATATTTTTTTAAAGTTTATGTACCTTCTCAGAATCTATGAAGGCTAGAATTATCATATTTTATACACTTATTTCTATAAACCCTACAAAAGTCGTCTCAAGAATAAATTTTGAATGTAAGCTGTGGGGCAAAGTGCTTGGAATTTTGCATGAATTTTATGTTATACTTAAAGAACCAGCCCAAGGACTGAGCCTTGATGTGGCAGGGTGTTCATTACTCAATGATCCACACCAACAAAGCGGGACAGTCTGTTTCTAATAGCTGGTCGCTTGGTAAGAGGAGAGAGGAAGCCAATTAGCCAGCAACGTGGGAGATGAGGTGAAGAGGTTCAACGGCTTCTGAGGCGGATGAAGATATTAATCTCAACGGCAAAGAAGGCGGATGAGTCACTTTCCCATCACAGTGATACCTCAACGGCAGTAAAGGCGGAGTGGAGTGGATGGACCTCAATATGGCGGATCTAGCGGAAGAGACAACTCACTAAGTAGAACAATAACCCAAGTCACGTCTGACTTGCAAGAAGCGGCTACGTCATCACCGTCTCTCTGCATGTTGATCGAAGCAGCAAAAATCAGTTGCGACTGTTACCAAAGTGGTCGGCTGCGAAAGGCGTCTGTTCCCATATAGGGTGGCCTGTTAAGATCCATCTGGGGAGTCGGTCAGAGATGTAGCATCCCACGAAGAGGTTAACACCCCTTCCTAATTTACTTTCAACCAAGACATGATGGTAAACACTGAACGGAAAAGTAGTCCAGGGGGTAACAATCCTTCATCACTGGAAATAGTGATTCAACTACGCCATCGAATTCTGAAGAGCGTAAAACATCATGTACGGAAGAGCCGTAGCTTCCTAGAAATTTTCGCATACGGCCTGAGAAAAAAACATCTGCTAGGAGCATTGAACATCAACATTCCACTAAAGACTGGGAAACTTAAAAAATAACATACTGATACTAGACTTCAAGAAACAAGACACGGTGATGAGAAAGCATCTGAATCAGAAGACTGCAAAATTTATAAAGGAAAGCCAGACATAAAGAACAAACAGAAATTCACTATGCTTGGAACAGCTTTTATGGTCACACGGAATCTAACAGAATCCGTAACAAATTTTGTGTCCCCATTGGAGCAAATATCACTTTTCTCGTTTAAATCAGCAAACAAGGACTATACCATCATAAATGCACATGCACCTAACAACAATGACAACAGAAAAAATCCAGAAAAGTCAAATAATTTTGGAAAACACTAGAAAATGAGATATCAAAATACCAAAGCACCACATAGAACTACTCGTAGGAGACTTCAGTGGACAGAGCGGCACAGAAGAGAAATGCAAAACAATAGCAGGAACTTTTCATGAACACAAACGCACCAATAAGGATGGAGAAAGGCTCATCAACTCCTGCAGACAGTGTCAACCTTTTCCAGAAAATTGTTAAGGAGAAAGAAGATCTGGTTTCTCTTAATACGCATTTAGGTTCATATAAACTGGATCATTTGGCACTAACCAAACAAAACCGTAGATAAATCATGAACATACGGGTCAGAAAAGGACTAGGGATAGATTCGGAACACTTTTTAACAGAAATCAAAGTCAAATTTCGACCTATGGACCAAACCCCAAAATTAAAAACTTCAATTGAATAGACACAAAATTTCTGACAGGCAACAGAAACGAATTCGCTAAAAAGTTTCACATAGAGGTATGGGAAATTGGAATGAAATCCGACTAGGAATAATAGAACCTGTGAAAGAACTAGAACATCCAAGAAGAAGAATGAAACATAAGTGATACAATAAAATACACTATGTGATTAGAAGTATCCGGACACCCCCAAAAACATACGTTTTTCATATCAGGTGCATTGTGCTGTCACCTACTGCCAGGTACTCCATATCAGCGGCCTCGGTAGTCATTAGACATCGTGAGAGAGCAGAACGGGACGCTCCACGGAGCACACGGACTTAGAACCTCGTCAGGTGATCGGGTGTCACTTGCGTCATACGTCCGTACGCGAGATTTCCACACTCCTAAATATACCTAGGTCCACTGTTTCCGATGTGATAGTGAAGTGGAAACGTGAAGGGACACGTACAGCACAAAAGCGTACAGGCCGGCCTACTCTGTTGAATGACAGAGACCGCCGACAATTGAAGAGAGTCGTAATATGTAATAGGCAGACATCTATCCAGACCATCACACAGGAATTCCAAACTGCATCAGGATCCACTGCAAGTACTATGTCATTTAGGCGGGAGGCGAGAAAACATGGATTTCATGGTCGAGCGGCTGCTTATAAGCCACACATCACGCCGGTAAATGCCAAACGACTCCTCACTTGGTGTAAAGAGCGTAAACATTGCGCGACTGATCAGTGTAAAAACGTTGTTTGGAGTGACAAATCACGGTACACAATGTAGCGATCCGATGGCAGTGCGTGGGTATGGCGAATGCCCGTTGAACGTCATCTGCCAGCGCGTGTAGTGCCAACAGTAAAATTCGGAGGCGGTGGTATTATTGTGTGGTCGTGTTTTTCATGGAGGGGGCTTGCACTCCTTGTTGTTTTCCGTGGCGCTATTACAGAACATGCCTACATTGATGTTTCAAGCACCTTCGTGCTTCCCACTGTTGAAGAGCAATTCGGGGGACGGCGACTGCATCTTTCAACACGATCGGACGATAATAATATCAAACGAAGCGTGGGAAGAGATACTAGGTTTATTTTTGGAATATGCGGACAAAAACTCTTGTCCACTCACTCTGATTTAGCTTCTGAGGAGACGATATGATCCAACAGCCCTTCCTTCGAATGGATCGAAAGCTATCGACTACAGTTACTATCGCACACCAGATTTCCAATTGTCATAAAATACCCTTACGTATCGAAAAGCACCCATGAATAACGTTCTTCGTAATTATGATGTACGTTCCTTAAGATCATTTGCGTACAGGAACCCTCAGAAAATGAAAAAAACTTCCCTAATGCGTTGATTACCGTTCTTGATACACTCTTATTTGAGCAGATGAACATTAAGATTGATAAACATTTCGAGCAAGGACTACTGTTTGGAATAACGGGGAGACTAGTTACATCTTGATGGCAACGTGTTGTGTTATACATTACTGTGCTTATATGGGCGTCATTTCCACGGTCCGTACTAAGCACTACGTTTACTTTATCCTGCCACAAAGAATAATGTTCAGCAGCGGCATGTGTATTCCTCGCCCACAAACAGTAACCTTCTCGCTAACAGAGGTAAAAGCTGGATATGTGTATCCGATCTAGAACTTTAGATGTATGACCTTCTTCTGTAGCTACATATGAGAAATATAATTAACAAAAAATTTGAGAGCGTGACATGTACAGCCGATAGTTGAGTAACAGATTTTAAAAAATTGATAGGAGATCCTCGAGCAAGGTTAGGCAGATTTAAAGAGGCGTAGAACAGTTTGTCTACTGTTCACCTTCAACCTCACCTCACAAAAGCTTTCATAGCTCCCTAGGCACATAAAATCACACTTTTTTCTGAGATTAGTGCCCTATGTGAACTCCACTAAACTCCATGACGGATAGATCTGCAAGAAGTTGGCTCGTCGTTTAATCACTTTTTCATGCTCTTCCTAAAGCGTTATTATACAGCAGTATTGGGGGACGTGCAGTCAACACACAGCTCTCCCACCCATTGAGGTCGGCTTTCGAAAACAGAGGCGCTACATCCCTTTCAAGTAGCTCCTCGGTTGTCCTCAGGAGACTGGGAAGAGCCCCTTCTATTTTTTCCACTGGCGCTAGCGAAAATGGAACTTGTGGCTTCCGAGTACTAGCCAAACACACAGATCGTACTGGACCGTGGAGAGACCGAGCAGTATTCGTCAGTGTACAAGTACCTGTTCCAGATAACTCGTTATTCTGTCTTGAGATTAGGAGGTATATATTGTTGATAAAAGATGCTTGTAGTGGTGCCTTTGTGTAATTGGTTAACGACTGACAAGGAATAATATAACTTTAATAGCCTCATTTGAGTCGGAACACTTTTTCAGGTGTAAAAGTGTGACGGGAGGAGTCGGTGTGCGACTGGCTGGATGAACCACCGCGGCATCAATCAGAAATTAATTAACGAAAATTTAAACAGAATGTAGAGTCCTGAAAGGAATTCGAACTCCCCTCCTACTAAATACAAAATAAAGGAAAGAATGTTAGGGTTTAACTTCTCGTCGACAACTAGGTCTTTGCCGGCCGCGGTGGCCGTGCGGTTCTGGCGCTGCAGTCCGGAACCGCGGGACTGCTACGGTCGCAGGTTCGAATCCTGCCTCGGGCATGGGTGTGTGTGATGTCCTTAGGTTAGTTAGGTTTAAGTAGTTTTAAGTTCTAGGGGACTTATGACCTAAGATGTTGAGTCCCATAGTGCTCAGAGTCATTTGAACCATTTGAACTAGGTCTTTAGAGACGGAACACAAGATGGGAATGTTTCAAGGATGGTGAAGGTAATTGACCGTGCCATTTCGAAGGAATCATACCGGCATTTCAATGGTTTGATTTAGAAAAATCGCGAAAAACCTAAATATGGATGGCAGGGTGCGGAGTTGAACCGTCGTCCTCTCGGATGGGTATCCAATCTGCTGACCAGTGCGCCACCTCTCTCGGTAATAAGGACAAGTACAATTCCTTAATCGCTGCGTCATCTTGCACGCTTACGTTAGAGATAAAGCCAATGACGAACGCTGTGCAGAAGGTGCTGGTATAATGAATAAGTAATGGGATTTCGACCTACAGCTGAATAGCAGGTCAAAGTGTGTTTAATACTGTGGCCTACCCTTCTTAATTAAGATTTGTGCTGATGCACAAACTTTTGGTGTTACACATCGCGGAATTCGAGTTGCGAGTCCATCTCCCCTAGCAGCACTAATGAATGCAAAGAAGTATGTACAGAGCTATGATAGTCAAGAGAAACATCACTTCGGAAACAGTGAAGATATCAAGGACTAATATCTGACATACCAGTACATCATAAATATTACCATTCCACGTTATTCCGCTAGAAACCCGAACGGCACTCAGGAAATCTAGATGTATTTCTAAGAGATACACTGCACAGTGCTAGTGGATAAGTCTCAGAGCGTTGTTTCTCTGGCTCAGGCACTCCTGTTGTGGAGTCGTGTCAATAGGAACTCATTGTGGCCTTTCCCACGTTCTCATTTACGGCCGATAACGAGCTGTCCGGGAACATTAAGCAATAGCCAGGGTAAACTCCGTAGTGTACTTCCATAACTGAAAGTCGATTTAGCATCTATTTTAAATCGCTGCGGCTATGAATTAGCAAGAGCGTTTCCTCATGGCTGATTGCTAGTTTTCATCGCTACGCTAAGCGTGTATTGGCTCTGTAAGCGTATTGATCTGGCACTTGTCCTACGCCGTGATGCAACATGTTGAGTCCACCTCAACACAGAGGAAACAAGTAATTCATGACATGTCGTCAGTTGCTCTAAACAAGACGAAATCTCACGTTTGGCCTCTCGACCTGTAGGAAAGTAAACCACGGATGTGGTGTACATATTCCGTGAAATGTAGATTAACTTGTCTCCGAAGAATGGGATATACATTATTCAAAATCATAACTTAACCTCGTGTCACAACGCCGTATTTATAAGATATTCATACAGCAATACAGCCAACCTACATGGGACTGGAAGCATCTGTTCTTACATAACTTTATGACAGAAACAGAAACGTGAAAAGAAAAGGACACTCCTGGATATAAGTGAATTCTTATTTTATCCTGTTCCTGAATAGAGACAGAATTAAAAATGGAGGTATAGAGTTTGCTTGTACCAGAATTTTATTTTTCGAATTTACTCGAAAATGATTTTGTCTATGTAAAGAGAAAACACTCCTGGATTCAAATGAATTCTTACTTTATCCTGTTCCTGAACAAAGACAGAAGTAAAAATGTAAGTGCAGAGGTGGTTTATATTGTTTTTTTTCGAATTTACACTAAAACAGTTTTGTCCACGTAATCACACGTGAAGAAGAGAAGCAATGTATGAATCGGACAGTACTTCAGAGTCTTTAGATTTCGACGAAAATCTGTATATAATGAACCCAAAACTTTATGGATGTATTACGGATTGATATCCAAAACTGACAACATGGAATTAAATTCTTATCAATGACTCCCTCATGGTGCGTAACGGGTACAGCGGTAATTCAAAAAAGTAATAAGGTGCTACATGTTAAAATTATGAAGTTGGGGTTTCGATGAAACTGATCCTAATGTGTTGGAAATTAACAAAAGGTTTAATTACGTTCACCTAACAAGTTCGGTTACAAATGTTTCTAAGCTGGGGTTTTAGGTAAATATCTCATTTGACGTTTAGTCTGAGAACACTTGACAGTGCTACGACAGCTAAACCTACGGAATCTGTGCAAAATAAAGCGTATATGAGATTCACGGAAGTTTAAAGCTACACTGTACTATGTTCACTTTCTGCATTTAATAGAACACCACTTTTCTCATGACTTTTTGCCAGACAGAGAAAATTTGGGAAGGTTAATGACATACGTCATTTCTAATCTAAAAGAACATACGATCTGACGATAATTGTTGCAGACTGAATTTCGAAATAGATGAACGGCAAAATGGGCCTGAAATTGCTCTCACAACCAACAATTCTAGGGGTTCAAAGCAAAGGAATCCAGCCACATTCTAGTACTCTCGTCTTTTAAAATGCGTCTCTTTCAAAAAATGACATTGTCTACTCTAAATGTCTGAGACATCAAATAAAGGTGTGTTTAAAATAGAAACAAGTCACATCCTTCACTAAATTTGGTAGGAGGTGTCGCAGAATGTTTTTAATTTCGTCATGGTAATGTTATTTGAAGCACGTAATGTTTTTCGATCGCACAGGCTGCAAAGCCATCCAATAATTGAAATTCCTTAAGAGTTCTTTTCGATTTTGTAATGCATTTTTTGCGGAATCTCTAAATTGAAGAGTCACTAGCTGACAACCACAATGTCATTAAATGGAATTATTGTGTTATTTAACCTCGTATTGGCAGTATGGTTTATTACATGAGAGCATCAGCGAAGTGTTATATCCGAGAGAAACAATCATTACAGTACACAATTCAATTATGGTGAACTGCGTAATGGGTGCCCTAGTGCAAAGATGGTATACGTTATTTGCAGAGGTGATGCGCCAAGGTTCTCCTTAGACATTTGTCTGAGAGACAAGGTGAAACAAGAAAGCAGATAAAATCAAGGCTCCAGCGGAAATGTTGTCGGGTTACACTGCAAACCAGCGAACCGTTCTCCAGCGTGGTCAATAAGACGCTCTAACGGATTTGTGTCCTTGTTGTCTACGTACATAAAACACATTTCTCTGGTGCAATGTTCACAATAATTTATTTGATAATGTAATCATTTTACAACGTAAACATTAAACTCCAGCACATCCGTCACCAATGTGTGTAAATTTCCTTACAGCAGTAGCACCGTGTCTGGAGGTACTAGATCCCGTACTTGGTAGTGAAAGACATTTTCATCTCCAGATTTTTGCTCAAATGGGAGGATACATGGTGATGTATAGTTCTCGGTTACAATATAGTTCTACAAGGCGACAGACTACGTTTTCGACCTCTCCGCTATGGTTCCTGCAGTGAAGGCCTAAAGTTCTGCTAATAATAGTCCTTCATCCAGAAAAGGACGAGCTCAGAGGTAACTGCGAAAAAAACTCAAAAATTATACATCGTCTTTTGATGAAAAACAACGGATTTCCATCGTTCTACATAGACCGTATGATTTATCTTGATCCAGGGTAGTTTTGGAAAAGGTCAGTGTGTACACCCCCTGCGCAGGTGTGAGAGGGTACCTGCGGTGAAACGAGAACATCATTTTGCTCGCCACGTTTGTAACCTAGTTGCATAATTCGCGCGTCTTATTCCAGCAATAAATAAGAGCTGTCCGCTCCTGGAAATCGATTCGCTTTGCGGTTGACAAAGACCCAAAGCAGTTTCCATGACGTATTGTATGACTGGACACGGACGTATTTCAACAAATAAGCCTGCAAAACATCTCGCATCAAATGTTTAATTGCTCCGAAGTATCTCTGTACAGTGTTCTATTTCATTTCCTTTCTGTCCGCTCCCATGTACTCGCCACCAAAAGCGAAGATATTCTTTGTCTGTAACAGAGTTGGAGTAGCGTCTAATATATATTGTTCTAGGGAGATGTCGGATTTATCCTGATTCAGGCATCTTGACTTATCTTTTCGTCCACGTGAATGGCAGAACACTTCAAATAATATCGTGGCCCTTTTTTCTCCAGTTTGTCCGTCTCCAGAAACTTCAGCTTCGACAAGTATTTAATCTCTAAGCTTCTTTCCGTTTTTCTCTTTCCTTGGTTACGAAGACAGCACAGGTAGCTATACACATCATCAGCCGGAATGACACAGAAGTTACATTCGTCACGGAGCTTAAAATGTAATTCTTCTGCGAATTAGAAGATGAGACGATGATAGTTATAACGAAAAACGACAAAATACATGATAGCAGATCCTGACGTTAACTGGGTCTCTTACTTCGTCCTGTCACTGCTGCAATTTGTATCAGTCGCTGTTGATTTTATCACGCTCTATTTTCTTAATTATTCGAAGTAGTTAGCTAGGGTAACGACAAACTCCTCGCACGGATGCCAAGAAACCAGCAGATGACATACGTACGACTGCAACTCGTCATCTGTAACAAATCCTAAACCATTTAACAGATGTCTAAATGTTATACTAAAACTGCATTCTTATACACCAGACATTAAAAAAAGGTCTTACATTCCTCAGCAGACTATAAGAAAGCAAACGGTCTCAAGTACGTCAAATTAAATATCTGCGCAGCGGAGTCAAAGCCGCTTAACTTCTGGGGAAAAGTGTTGGAAAGAGAAAGGATGTATGCACTGCGCTCTCCCATGTTCAGCAGAGCGTACGGCACACACTGTTCCACAGGAGACACGAGAGGAACTTGGAGACCACTCACATCCTTTGTACGATAGATCTGAGTCTTCACGTTGTAAGACTATGTTTAAACTAATTAGAACATTTTCGGAACTCAAATGGAGTTTGTAGATAAACGACCTCAAAAAATCTGTATACACCTCATGGCAGAAAGAAGTAATTGTCTGGTTTGGAATACGGTTGACAGTTAATGAGTTCCCATAGCGTAGCACGCAACATATATCAAACACTTCCGAAAGCAAATATGAAAGTTAGAGTATTTTCTCCATTATAACAGGGCAATATTCTCACCGTTGTTTCTGTCAGTTAGCTAACTTTACCTTTAGGGATGACAAAGTGGAGAAAATGTTCTGAAATGGTCAATTTCTTAGTACTTTATTAACTTATTTAATAAACACAAATCCAGAAGATCTTAATTCCATATAAAGTTCGACAATTGTCACACATGGCGAGAATTTCTTTGTTGGCACCCAAAGTCACGCTTGATCAGCGCTGCTTTGCCAAAAGTGCTATCAAAACGCGCAGTGTTGGTAAACCACTGGAAGAGTACTTTTTTTGGGTAATGTATTCCATATTTACATAAGCAAATTTTTGTACTGTTCTGTTGAACGCAGTAGTTATTCAGTCAAAATAGAGATCTGTACTTATCCAAATAACTGGAAAAAAACAAATCAAATTCTCATTTTTCAAATAATGTACCTGTGTCAACGGTGTAGGTTAAATAATCAGAGAGCGCTTTGTATGAGGAAAGAAAGAAGGCAACAGGCATCGATTGAAGGACTTGGCGTGGAGATTGTCACGTTTCGTCAGGTCGCGTAGCCCCTGCAGTAAGGCTTCCTCGGAATCTTAAGGTGTTTTTTTACCACCAGCGTGCCGAGTTGTCGGTCTTCGCCAAATTGACAAGCTCTTAGCCCGACGAATAGGACTGTTTCCCTGCCGCCGGCTGAGTTCATTATGTAAACAAGCCAAGTATTATGAATAAGAATGAAGTTGTGAAACAGAGGGATCGTACAGATTTCTCTAGATTCAAACTTAGGGAAATAAATTGCATGCTCAGAAATTATTTCAGTGAGAAGGAATTCTAAAGACAACAATAAAGATCTTCTTTGTTCCTTTAGTCAAATATATTCACTTAACATAGAAAGGCAAGGAAGAAGTCTGTTACACTTAGCTTGGGTGGGCAAATATGCTTTTGTGAAGATACTGATGCAAAAAAAGAGGTCTGTTGTGTCAGTCACGATTCTAAAATGAATGAGATTGTAGAATGACAAAAGTTGAAACGATAAGCTATCATTAAAACTGATACGTAAATCATACTAATCCTTGAAGGAAAATATTTCCTGTGTGATGTTGTTTTTTATTTTAAACTAACCAGCCGGCCGAAGTGGCCGTGCGGTTAAAGGCGCTGCAGTCTGGAACCGCAAGACCGCTACGGTCGCAGGTTCGAATCCTGCCTCGGGCATGGATGTTTGTGATGTCCTTAGGTTAGTTAGGTTTAACTAGTTCTAAGTTCTAGGGGACTAATGACCTCAGCAGTTGAGTCCCATAGTGCTCAGAGCCATTTGAACCATTTAAACTAACCCACTGTTTCAATGGGGATTAACTAAGTTCTCTCCGTTTGAAAACGTCAAGCAAAATAACATAAAAATATCCTTCATTTGATATCATATCAGGCGCCATACAGCAGTGTGGAAGTAAGAACTTGTAATGGTGTCTTATATTCCCATCGAATAGCACAATATCGTACAATCAGAGATGCGACTTTCCAAAACTAAACAGCCGCAGGCCGGCTATTTGCCAGTTTAGCCACAGTATGAGCACAAACAGCGAATAAAGAATCTGACATATGTGATTCCACGATATTCCGTCACACGGGGGAAAATGGGGAGCCGTTACATGCTGATCTTCCCATATTGTGGTGTGGATCGTGGTATGCAGACGAATGGAAACATGTAATGTAATGTTTTTGTGATTCTGCTTGATCATACCCAGAGGGGCGATATTATATAATCGCAAATAGAATGTTTCTTTTTTTTTAACAGCGTCTTTCAGAAAAATGACTTCTTTAAAGAAATTTAATGTAGCTGACTGAAATATATTATTTGTGGAGGGATTTTGTTAACAAGGTCTTCCTTAGCAACCACTCAATTATAAAGAAAAAAAATTAATAATTTCGTATACGTAAAGAAAACTCGTGTTGCGTAGAAACCAAAGTTTCTCCGATATAATGATTAGAAGAAATTTTAGTGTCTCTTTTCCTTGCAGTTGGCACACGTAGTTTAATTTGTCCTCAGAATAAAGACAAAGGAAAGTCATAGTTTTGTCGACGTCGTAGTAACTAGACACTTAACACAAAACTCACCAAGAGCAGGAGGGAAGCAATTACCATGACCTTTCCAAGCAATAATTTCGGCATTTATCTGGAGAGATTTAGCGAAGCCACAGAAAAAAATTAATCTGGGTGGTTGTAAGATGATTTCCCCTCCCCCCCCCCCCCCCGTCCCATTTTTCCATTGTTTTCGTCCTTCATCAAGGTTTTCCCAAAACGCTTAGCAATATTGTGGTTGTCATCTCTGCTCTATAGGACTTTGAGCATATAGGAAGACTATTCGGAAAGTAAGCTCCGATCGGTCGCGAAATGTAAACTATTGTGAAAATCCTATGAATTTTTGCCCAAAGGTGTTGGGTAGTGGCTCTAGTATGCCCGTCGATAGCGGCTCGGCATGCTTTTCAATTTTGAGCGCACAGTGAGCACGTAAACATGTCCAGAAAACAGTGTCGTGCAGCCCACGTGACATAAACGTCATGTTTTTCATTCTTCATGACAATTCTTGAGCGCACTGTGCAGGGGGAATAAAGGTTTTATTGCGTTTTAGATGGGAATTGATCACCCCCAACACAACCAATAATTGGCTCCCTCTGAGTTTCATCGCTGCTCTCGTGAACCGCTAGCTACGAAGACAACATCTGGGCACAGACAACAAGTTGTAGACGATTGTAGAGAATTGGCTGAAAGCACTGGCGGCTGGCTTTATGACGTGGATATTGGAAAGTTGGTACAACGCTACGACAAATGTCTAAGTCGGAGCGGTGGCTATGTAGAGAAGTAGCTGCAAGGTGAAGCTAACTATTGCAAATAAAACTGTTCTGATTTTCACAGTGGTTTCCATTTCACGACCTATCGGAATTTACGTCCCGAACAGCCCTCGTATGTTTTTCATACATCTCTTTTAACGGGTGGTGGACTTCCGTTCCTTTTCATTTAGGTCACAACAATTTGAATTATTCGCGGGTATTTTTAACATATTGTATCATTTACGTGTGAAGTTGGCTTTCCTTTTACTTTGATATGATGAAGATAATAATTCTTTATAATGAAACTATGTATTGAGCATAACTTCCACAAAACAAGCTGTTTATACTTTTAAATCTTGCCGTAACACAACCATCAGCCCCGTGCTACTGCTTATGAAATGTGAGATCCCGTTCTATACTTCCATTTCGTTCTCTTTTCGTGTTAGCACTATCAGATGGCGATACCATATATTCTATCATCATAGTTATAATCCAGTATCAAAAAGAGCCGTGCTGGTAACAAACCAAAAAACTTTTCGTGTCCTTTCGGAATGTACGAGTAATTGTTGCACGTCTGGGAGAACTCAATCTTCTAATAGCATTTTCACCAACTTTAAGATAATGAGAAGGATCACGTTAATGGATGAATCTATGAAAGCTTCACAGAAAGACAAACAGCACGTACTAGTACGTAGAAATGAAACTGGAATTCGTAGCGTACTTTGTATCACATGAAATCAGGGACATAAAACACTGTTCTTGCTATACCGTGTTGAACTTATTTCGAGAATGCGATCGTATGGTCCTTAATTTGTCGTAAATTGATTTCTCCTACCCTATTGATTCCAAATTACGTTATGAAGAGCTAAAGTAAGTCCATGATAGTATTCAGAATTGCAATGGCTGCAAATACTTACAAGAAGCAGCTTTTGTCACATCCATTACCTATATATTTGGTCTCTTCTGTCCGTATTGTTCCCCTCTAACTATGTATTGTCGTATTATCTTACTGATAATGGATTCAGTAGGTACTTAAAGTCATCTTACCAGAAACTATATGATTTCACTCGTTTGTGTACGTAAAGTGAAAATATTGCCAAAGAACTAGTCAAAAGTGTTTCGACACATTCTAAGGAAAGGAATCGGTTTAAAGGCTTCCAGTGTGTTCTGAGCTGTTACTCAACAGTTAGCTTCATAAGGTTTCTAAATTTCCAAACTGGCCGCTAGATAAAGACTAACTAATGCTCTAAGTGAGTGAATGTAATAAGGTAGCTGACGGGAGCATACCATCAGAGAACTTCGCACACTGCTCTACAAAACGAAATATGTATCACAAGGACAAATTAAGGGACGCGTGTTATCAATGGAATTCCGGAATTACCTAAGAACTGTTGTCACAGAAAAACTACAGGTTACGCTAAAAGCAACAACTTTACAAATGAATAAGGTACTATTTTATACAGTTAAGGATGTACGTGCTTACGAAACGAGACTACACTGCTTTAGAAGAAATGAACGAAATCAAAGTGCATGTAACGCAATCATCTCTCATGTGACATTCACGCATAATGAATGACGGGTAACGAAATTTTCCACTCTGTGTTTGTCGCATAGCCATCAATCTCAGCTTCTCAACCACGCACATTTCCACTTCTACAAAAACTTATGTTACATTGTGTTCGGGAGCTCAAATGCAAACAAATGCTGACTTTTTCACCAGACAGATGTCTCATTTCTACGCGTTAATTCTATTGTTTGGCTTACGCCTACTATTTCCCCAACAAGTTAGGCTTCATGTATGTACAAATACTAGAGGACACAGGCGTAAGCTCGAAAGATAATTCTGTACTAATGTAAAAGTACTGTGATATTTTGAGCCCATCGATGAAAGTGATAAACATATATCTAAATTACTTACAGATTCAATCGACTTAAGCAACACGATCACGGAATCATATGTAACACTAGGTAGTCAGTATGTTTGAACGATGCATTTGTTAGTTTGTTTGTTTGTATAGCAGTTGCTTCAAGACGAATTATATAAAATGTCGTCTGTCTTACGCGGTTCAAGGATATTAAACCAACATATTTTAGTTCATCTGTTCGCTACACCAGCAACAACTCAATAATTTTGCTGTCTGTGAAGAGTGGACGGGAGTAAAATTTCTTCTTGTTAAAAACAAATATTTCACTTCACCATGGGTGATCATCATCTGGTATTCTTGCGAATTAAAGCACTAGAAAATGTTAGCAAGGTTGTAACATTTTTCATATGTGAGATCACTGAATGAAGTGTTGCACTTCTTAAGATACTGCATATTTCTGAATAAGTGAGTTTAATATCTCTCTCTGATCATTCTACGTATGTTCTCCCGTGGTTTTTATAAATCCTACCTCCGAATGTCAAAATGGTCACTTCGAGAGTGCCACGGTAGAGACTTCTCCCATCCTTATCCAGCTGAGTTAATGCCCCATTTCTAATCACCTCGAGTCTACGGGACGCTAAGCTCTTAATATTCCTTTCTGTCTTCCTTGTAGGAAATCTGGCGTAACACGAAGTTACTCGAGTAACACGTAGTCTAATTAGCTGTAAAATTAAAAGAATATATGTATACAGACGAGTGTGATGATATAACAGAAAAATGACTAATTTTTAATTTCAGTTCGGATAAACTGTAATACTGTAATACTTTACAGAATCTTTTCTAACGGCAACAAGTGACCTTAAGATGTCCATAGCTTTAGGCAGAGTGTAATAGACTCACAAAAAATTATTTTTTTTATTTTTCACGTGTTATTGCAAGTCAGGCGGCACAGATCTGCATGTACAGCCATTGTATGTAGTCACAAGAGATATCGTCTTCTGTTAACGTTGCTGCACAAAACCAACCTCCTCAGAACTGATTGACTGCTGAACGCAGTTCTGACATCCAGTCTCCGTAAAATTTCATTATCCTTTCTTTTAAGAGGACGACCGTTTCCAGAAGCTTTTACGATTAAATACCTGAAATGCTCGCATCTTCTTTTTACCGGGACCGCGTTTGATCCGTAATTTAAATTGGGATAAGCACGAGAGTATTAACTTCCTATTTTGAAATTTTCTAATCTTTTTCTGACGTAATCCGTCCCGAATTGTGGCGGGCACAGATTTTTTGGGCTTGTCGTACACGCTGCGTGCTGCGTTAAGAGGGACTCCTTTTATGCGACAAACAAACAGCCACTCATCGTTTAATAGGCCGCCGCTCACAGAAGCCGCCGGCGTCGCAAAAACGTTAGCTTCTCAACGCGTGGATGACTGTGCTGCTACTGATCGATCTTGCCCCGCGGGTCGCTGGAGCACTATCGTTTGTCGTCCTACGTGCCACGCAACGTCGTGGCCAGTTACAGTGTGTAGGAACAACACGCCGAGATTCTCTGATTTTAGACTGGATCACAGAAACGTGCGCTGCCGGAATTTCCTGTTGCGGAGAGACACGCGGTGCCTCTTGCTTTAGTTCGTGTCTTCCGTCTTAAGCCTGTCAACTGAACCAGGTGGTGTAAAAATTAAGCCACTGGACTCACGCTAAGGACGAGCAGTGTCCAAATCCACGACTCACTAACTAAATTCCACAAATGATTTAAGTAAAAATTTCCGCCATTCTTCGCCCACCGGACTGTTCCGTCGCGAACAATGGATGAAAGGCACAGGCGGATTCCATATTCATGTTGTTGTTGTTGTCTTCAGTCCTGAGACTGGTTTGATGCCGCTCTCCATGCTACTCCATCTTGTGCAAGCTTGTTCATCTCCCAGTAACTACTGCAACCTACATCCTTCCGAATCTGCTTAGTGTATTCATCTCTTGGTCTCCCTCTACTATTTTTACCCTCCACGCTGCCCTCCAATGCTAAATTTGTGATAGGCACAGGCGGATTCCATATTCATGTTGTTGTTGTTGTCTTCAGTCCTGAGACTGGTTTGATGCCGCTCTCCATGCTACTCTATCTTGTGCAAGCATGTTCATCTCCCAGTAACTACTGCAACCTACATCCTTCCGAATCTGCGTAGTGTATTCATCTCTTGGTCTCCCTCTACGATTTTTACCCTCCACGCTGCCCTCCAATGTTAAATTTGTGATCCCTTTATGTCTCAGAACATGTCCTACCAACCGGTCCTTTCTTCTTGTCAAGTTGTGCCACAAACTCCTCTTCTCCCCAATTCTATTCAATACCTCCTCATTAGTTATGTGATCTACCCATCTAATCTTCAGCATTCTTCTGTAGCACCACATTTCGAAAGCTTCTATTCTCTCTTTGTCCAAACTATTTATCGTCCACATTTCACCTCCATGCATGGCTACACTCTATACAAATACTTTCAGAAACGACTTCCTGACACTTAAATCTATACTCGATGTTAACAAATTTCTCTTCTTCAGAAACGCTTTCCTTGCCATTGCCAGTTTACATTTTGTATCCTCTCTACTTCGACCATCATCAGTTGTTTTCCTCTCCAAATAGCAAAACTCCTTTACTACTTTAAGTGTCTCATTTCCTGATATAATTCCCTCAGCATCACCCGACTTAATTCGATCACATTCCATTATCCTCATTTTGCTTTTGTTGATGTTCATCTTATATCCTCCTTTGAAGACACTGTCCATTCCTTTCAACTGCCCTTCCAAGTAGTTTGCTGTCTCTGATAGAATTACAATGAACCTCAAAGTTTTCATTTCTTCTCCATGGATTTTAATACCTACTCCGAATTTTTCTTTTGTTTCCTTCACTGCTTGCTCAATATACAGATTGAATAACATCGGGGAGAGGCTACAACCCTGTCTCACTCCCTTCCCAACCGCTGCTTCCCTTTCATGCCCCTCGACTCTTATAACTGCCATCTGGTTTCTGTACAAATTGTAAATAGCCTTTCGCTCCCTGTATTTTACCCCTGCCACCTTTAGAATTTGAAAGAGAGTATTCCAGTTAACATTGTCAAAAGCTTTCTCTAAGTCTACAAATGCTAGAAATGTAGGTTTGCCTTTCCTTAATCAATTTTCTAAGATAGTCGTAGGGTCAGTATTGCCTCACGTGTTCCAACATTTCTGCGGAATCCAAACTGATCTTCGCCGAGGTCGGCTTCTACCAGTTTTTCCATTCGTCTGTAAAGAATTCGCGTTAGTATTTTGCAGCTGTGACTTATTAAACTGATAGTTCGGTAATTTTCACATCTGTCAACACCTGCTTTCTTTGGGATTGGAATTATAGATTTCTGAAAAGTATCCCACTGCAGACTGTTAACGAACGTACGACCATTCTGAATAGATTCGCAGATATGTCAGTGGCTCATAGACATCTTAAGTAAAAGAACCTAGTACGTTTTCTTCGACAGCGAGTGTTCATCAAAGACAATGGTATCGTCAGGGGTGCACCAGGGAAGTATGATAGGACTGCTCTTATTATCTATATACTTACTTTTGCTACTGCCTTTATCCCGCATTGTGTGAATGGTTGGCAGGGTTAAGGACGGATTTGGCATGGTTAATTTTTTTTTAACGGGTGGCCAGACGCCCTTCCTGCCACCAACCGTTACCCCCCCGGGACGGAATTAGTGTACCCCAGCGGTGTGCGTGTAACTGAGGCGGGATGTGGGGACCAGCTCAGTATTCACCTAGGAGGATGTGGAAAACCGCCTAAAAACCACATCCAGGCTGGCGGGCACACCGGCCGTCGTCGTTGATTCGCCGGGCGGATTCGATCCGGGGCCGGCGCGCCTACCCGAGTCCAGGAAGCAACGCGTTAGCGCTCTCGGCTATCCTGGTGGGTGCTCTTATTATCTACATACCGGTACGTAAATGGTCTGATGCACAGGGTGAGCAGCAGTATGCGATTGTTCTCGTTGATGCTGTAGTGTATGGGAAGGTGACGCCATTGAGTGACTGTAGGAGGATACAAGATGACTTAGACAAAATTTCTAGTTGGTGTGACGAGTAGCAACTAGGTCTCAATGTAGAAAACTGTACGTTAATGCAGATGAGCAGTAAAAACAAATTCTGTAATGTCCAATAGAGCATTAGCAGGCTGCTGCTTGACTCAGTCACAACAATTAAATATTTAGGCGTAACGCTGCGAAGCGATATGAAATGGAACGAGCATGTAAGGATTTTAGCAGGGATGGCGAATGACAGACATCGTTTTATTGCGAGAATTTTAGGAAAATGTGGGTCATTAGTTACGGAGACCGCGTATTGAACATTAGTGCAGCCCGTTCTCGAGTAATGCTCGAGTGTTTGGGATACACACCAGGTCGGATCAAAGGAAACCATCGAAGCAAGTAGGAGACGTTACCGGTAGGTTCAACCAACACGCAAGTATTACAAAGATGCTTCGGGAACTGAAATGGGAATTCATAGAGGGAAGACAACGTTCTTTTCAAAGAATGCTATTAAGAAAATATAGAGAATAGGAATTTGACGCGGATTTGTAGAATGATTCTACTGCCGCCAAACTACCTTTCGAATAAGGACCACGATCATAAGATAAGATAAATTACGGATTGTATGGAGGCATATAGAAAGACATTTTTCCCTCGCTCTATTTGTGAATGGAACAGGAAACGAAATGACTGGTAGTGGCACAAGTTAACAGCCACCACGAACCGTGCGGTGGCTTGTGGAGTATGTATACAGATGTAGGTGGAAATGTAGAAGATTATTTTGAAATGGCGCAGACAATTTCCATCGCATCCATGAGAAACAGGAGATTTTGCTTCATCTCTACTGATATCGTCTACATCTCCATCTACGTGATTACTCTGCTATTCACAATAAAGTGCTGGCAGAGGGTTCAATGAACCACCTTCAAGTTGTCTCTCTACCGTTCCACTCTCGAACGGCGCGCGGGAAAAACGAGCACTTAAATGTTTCTGTGCGAGCCCTGATTTCTCTTAGTTTATCGTGATCATCATTTCTCCCTATGTAGGTGGGTACCAACCGAACGTTTTCGCAATCGAAGGAGGAAACTGGTGATTGAAATTTCATGAGAAGATCCCGTCGCAACGAAAAACGCCTTTGTTTTAATGATTGCCACACCAATCCACGTATCATGTCTGTGGCACTATCTCCCATACTTCGCGATTATACAAAACGAGCTGCCCTTCTTTGTACTTTTTCGATGTCATCCGTCAGTCCCATCTGATGCGGATCCCACACCGCACAGCAATACTCCAGAATCTGGCGGACAAGCGTGGTGTAAGCAGTCTCTTTAGGAGACCTGTTGCACCTTCTAAGTGTTCTCCCAATGAATCGCAGTCTTTGGTTGGCTCTACACACAACAGTATTTAATGTGTTCGTTCCAATTTAGGGTTGGTTGGGTTCGGTTGTTTTGGGGGAGGAGACCAGACAGCGAGGTCATCGGTCTCATCGGATTAGGAATGGAAGTCGGCCGTGCCCTTTCGAAGGAACCATCTCGGCATTTGCCTGGAGCGATTTAGGGAAATCAGGATGGCCGGGCACGGGATTGAACCGTCGTCCTCCCGAATGCGAGTCCAGTGTCCAATTTAGGGTATTTGTAATTGTAATCCCTAAGTATTTAGTTGAATTTACAGCCTTCAGATTTGTGTGACTTATCGCGTAATCGAAATTTAGCGGATTTCTTTTAGTACTCATGTGAATAACTTCACACTTTCCTTTATTAAGCGTCAACTGCGGCTTTTCGCACCAAACAGATATCTTATCTAAATCATTTAGCAATTCGTTTTGGTCATCCGATGACCTTAAAAGACGGTAAATGACAGCATCATCTGCAAACAATCCAAGACGGCTACTGAGACTGTCTCCTATGTCGTTAATATAGATCAGGAACAATAGAGGGCCTATAACACTTCCTGGGGGAACGCCGGATATTATTTCTGTTTTACTCGATGACTTTCCGTCTATTACTACGAACTGTGACCTTTCTGACAGGAAGTCACGAATCCAGTCGCACAACTGAGGCGATATTCCATAGGCACGCAGTTTGGTTAGAAGACGTTTGTGAGGAACGGTGTCGAAAGCCTTCTGGAAATCTAAAAATATGGAATCAATTTGACATCCCCTGTCGATAGCACTCATTACTTCATGAGTATAAGGAGGTACTTGTGTTTTGCAAGAACGATATTTTCTGAATCCGTGCTGACTACGTGTCAATATATCGTTTTCTTCGAGGTTGAGGGGTCGTTAAACCTTAATGTTCCTTCTTAGAGTCTAGCCTCATGGCTGTAGAGACAATGTATGGAGAACACAGCCATATAGGTTGTTTAAAAAATGTGTCAGATGCTCTTACAGGAGGTAGTATCAGTCAAAACTAGAAGAAAAGTTCCTATAGTGATACTGTATGTCTGAAAACAAGTGGGTGATGAGCTATGGGTCAATTTGTCCTCTCATTCTGTTCTGCCTGTTACTTAAGCGTAGACACTAGTGGGTGTGGTGCATGTGGTTACCACGCATCCCGACACAGCCTTTTGCCGTTCTTCGCAATTAATCACGCACTCTTTCAAACACGCCTGGTTCTATTCGGTTCAAAATGGTTCAAATGGCTCTGAGCACTATGAGACTTAACATCTGAGGTCATCAGTCCCCCAGAACTTAGAACTACTTAAACCTAACTAACCTAAGGACATCACACACATCCATGCCCGAGGCAGGATTCCAGGCTGCGACCGTAGCAGTCCCGCGGGTCCGGACTGAGCGCCTAGACCCGCTAGACCACCGCGGCCGGCCCCCGCCGTCGTACGTAAGCTTCCGCAGCCAATGTTAAGGTGATTAAAATTCTTCTGCGTGTTGTACCGCATCATTGCATGAAATATACAATACTTTAAAATATATAAATTATAATACCAACGTTTCGGCTGTATTAAAACGGCATTCCTCAGTTCGAGACTGGTTTTACTAGAGGAAAGGTGCCCATATTTACTGAATAATTGATTTTATTATTTACATATTTTCAAGTATTTTATGTTTTATGCAATGACGCGATACAACACAAACAAGAACTCTAATCGCCTTCACAGTCACTGTCTTTCTGCAAGCGTAAAGTTCTGTGGTACCCCTGGTAATTCATCGCGCAGACATCGGTGATTCACATTACCTGTTAGCCTGTTTGGTAAAACGTATGGCCCGACGATCCACTCACCTAAAATTTCTGCCCGTACGTTGATACTGAAGCGATTCTGATGCCTCACCTCCATGGCTGCTCGAGGATTTGCATCTGCCGACACGTGCGTGTAGTGGTAATTTACTTTGTCATCTCCTGTGAATCCTACATCATCTGTAATTACTATACATTATTCGTAACAAGCAAAACGGTGCACAAATCAACAGGTATTGGTTTCTGGAAACACAGTTATATGAACTTTTCTTCTGTTTTTGACGAGTATTACCTCGTATAGCAATATTTGACACAGTTGTTAGACATCGTGAACAGCTCCCAGTACAGTGCCCGGGCTGGGAGCGGAAACTAAACAAGGGTTTCTCCTGAAATGTTCACACAACGACGTGCATCATCAATCTCTCATACGTGCTAATTCAGGGTCTAAAATGGTTACAGTATTATCCGGGAGACGGTGGGATATCCCGATTTTGAGTTCGACTCTTTGTTTTTTCAATTTCATTTCGAGCGGATATTAGGATAGCTGATCGAATAAGATCACTGTCGATTCGTTGGACCCTCCATGTTAAACAACTCCAGTGTCCCGAGTTTAAGAATTACACTGTTAATATTGTGCAAAAGTACTCTCTTAAAGAATCATATATTTGACAAATTAAATCCGTGACGACTTGTATCAACTGTAGGTGTAGCAAATGCTAGCAAGTTCATCTCAGGAAAGTACAGTACAATACTATATGTTATAGACGATGTTCCGCATCATGCGTCAGAGCCATGATAAAATAGCGACGCGTTGCTGCATAAATTGAGACGCAGGTAAGGTACACCTGTAGCAAAATGAGCAAGGCAGTTAATATTTTCTCAACAAACAATGTCGTTCTGCAGCCTGCGTAGTCTCGGAGGAGTCTCGCTGTCTCTAGAAGTGGAGGTCGTGAGTACGAAACTGGCCTCGGGCATAGATGAGGATTTTTAATCCACTGTTACTGTGTATTTTGTCTGTGGAATCAGGGTAAATATTAGATTGCAACTTAATGTGCTGTATATCCTCTAAATATTTCGCGTGCTTACAAAAACTGACTGAAATAAAAAAAAACGGCTAACGACATGACTGTATGGCTAATTTACCGAACGCCATATTTCTTCTGAGAAAGGATTTTCCCTAACAGTAATCGTTATCGGATTTTTAACGTATTTTATGGACTATAAGACGCTACGAACTATAAGACGCATCTTAATTTTTAAGCATCTTTTAAAAATAACGTATCCATCATTTTATTGTTAGATCGCAAAGTCGGACTAAAAAAAGTCTTAGTTTATAAAACAGAACTGACCTTTAAAAATTCTGAAAATCGTCATCTTCTAGTTTTGGCCATTTTTCGTTCAGTCCTCTATGCACGGTTAATCTACCTCATGTTTTTCAGTTCTTCTTTGTTAGCCTGTTGGTGGTGGGCCGAAACGCCGTTCAGCTGTTCTGTTTCCATTTCTCCATTTATAGCCCGGATTTTTTTTCCCCATTACAAAACCAACTACTAACAAAACTATTGTACTGTTACCGATAACACAAATCACTTTAAATTCAAGTTCATTGATACCGTAGACTGGAATGACGCATCATAGACTAGACAGTTTTCTGGTTTTGCTATGGTGGGGAGGGAGGTAGACAGTGCTGGCAAGGTTGTGACTCCCAGCATGTCATGTTCACCACATCGATGCACTGCTGCTTCCAGTTGAATGCAATGCTGTCAGATAGAGATAGATATCCCGCGACATTGAATATACGGCCATTTTTAAGACTGGATATTTTTATATTAATTTCGAATATACGTACCTGAATTTTTCATATTGATGAAATCTATTATTACGGCAAAATTGTCGTAATATAAAAGTCAGAAAGACACGATCAAAATAGTCTAGGGAATTAGCTTTGGTAGATGATAAGCGTGGGGTGGGGAGGGGGGAATAGATTTCAGGTGAAATAGAAATCCCACATTGGCGTCCCGAGTGAGGTTGGAGTGGAGATGGTCTAGGATCTGTTACGATGTATCTGACTGTGGTGGAGGGTGAAACTCGGTGGCCAGCCTGCTGACCGCGTAGAACTTCCACGGGACCGTCGGGCTTAACGTCCCCATCTGATGGAATAATCGCTACCAATAATGTCATATGTCCTCAATCCTACAGACTCGGTGGAAATATTTAGAACTTAATCTAGGACTATGGTGTAAATTCCGGCGATATAGAACTTTACACCACCATCTGACATTCCCTTGTTGGTCAAACACTGGCTGTCGAAACTATTAACACCAAATGGATTCATAACGGCTACTTCTGAGTCAAATGCCATGATACAAGCGTGCGTTAGCCACCTCTAGATGTGAGACGCGTGTATTTCTCTTACGATGAGTTACTGAAAAAATCAAGGTCAGTCCGAGAAACTAAAATGTAAAGTACTAGCACGTAGAGCAACGTAAGCTACGTAAGCTACACGCTAGTATGTCTTCGAATTCGGCATGATCGATCACCGCAGAGTTTCTCTTGCTGTTTGTAGAGGTCACTATTGAGAAGCAAGTTATTGCAGCCTTTTTCGATTCTGGCATAGACGAGTTCTATGAATACGAAATAGTAGCGGTCCCTGCTCTAGGTTCAGATGCCAGCTTTGTACAGCAGACGTGCTGTGATTACGCGCCGGCCTCCTGGCCGCCAGGGGGCGCTGCGCGATGGACACGCTCTCTGTCTACATCTACATTTATACTCCGCAAGCCACCCAACGGTGTGTGGCGGAGGGCACTTTACGTGCCACTGTCATTACCTCCCTTTCCTGTTCCAGTCGCGTATGGTTCGCGGGAAGAACGACTGTCTGAAAGCCTCCTTGCACGCTCGAATCTCTCTAATTTTACATTCGTGATCTCCTCGGGAGGTATAAGTATGGGGTAGCAATATATTCGATACCTCATCCAGAAACGCACCCTCTCGAAACCTGGCGAGCAAGCTACACCGCGATGCAGAGCGCCTCTCTTGCAGAGTCTGCCACTTGAGTTCATTAAACATCTCCGTAACGCTATCACGGTTACCAAATAACCCTGTGACGAAACGCGCCGCTCTTCTTTGGATCTTCTCTATCTCCTCCGTCAAACCGATCTGGTACGGATACCACACTGATGAGCAATACTCAAGTATAGGTCGAACGAGTGTTTTGTAAGCCACCTCCTTTGTTGATGGACTACATTTTCTAAGCACTCTCCCAATGAATCTCAACCTGGTACCCGCCTTACCAACAATTAATTTTATATGATCATTCCACTTCAAATCGTTCCGCACGCATACTCCCAGATATTTTACAGAAGTAACTGCTACCAGTGTTTGTTCCGCTATCATATAATCATACAATAAAGGATCCTTCTTTCTATGTATTCGCAATACATTACATTTGTCTATGTTAAGGGTCAGTTGCCACTCCCTGCACCAAGTGCCTATCCGCTGCAGATCTTCCTGCATTTCGCTACAATTTTCTAATGCTGCAACTTCTCTGTATACTACAGCATCATCCGCGAAAAGCCGCATGGAACTTCCGACACTATCTACTAGGTCATTTATATATATTGTGAAAAGCAATGGTCCCATAACACTCCCCTGTGGCACGCCAGAGGTTACTTTAACGTCTGTAGACGTCTCTCCATTGATAACAACATGCTGTGTTCTGTTTGCTAAAAACTCTTCAATCCAGACACACAGCTGGTCTGATATTCCGTAGGCTCTTACTTTGTTTATCAGGCGACAGTGCGGAACTGTATCGAACGCCTTCCGGAAGTCAAGAAAAATGGCATCTACCTGGGAGCCTGTATCTAATATTTTCTGGGTCTCATGAACAAATAAAGCGAGTTGGGTCTCACACGATCGCTGTTTCCGGAATCCATGTTGATTCCTACATAGTAGATTCTGGGTTTCCAAAAACGACATGATACTCGAGCAAAAAACATGTTCTAAAATTCTACAACAGATCGACGTCAGAGATATAGGTCTATAGTTTTGCGCATCTGCTCGATGACCCTTCTTGAAGACTGGGACTATCTGCGCTCTTTTCCAATCATTTGGAACCCTCCGTTCCTCTAGAGACATGCGGTACACGGCTGTTAGAAGGGGGGCAAGTTCTTTCGCGTACTCTGTGTAGAATCGAATTGGTATCCCGTCAGGTCCAGTGGACTTTCTCTGTCGCTGAGTATCAAGCAAATAACACTTACTTCGATGTGACAACTGCAAATTCAAGAAACGCACAATGTGCTTTTCGGAAATGCGTGAAGAGACGCCCACAAGCATGATTATGCGTGACTCTCCAATACAAACTGTGGTCCCGGCAGTAGCGGTTTCGCAGGCCGAAGTGGCCGCGCGGTTCTGGCGCTGCAGTCTGGAACCGCGAGACCCCTACGGTCGCCGGTTCGAATCCTGCCTCGGGCATGGATGTGTGTGATGTCCTTAGGTTAGTTAGGTTTAACTAGTTCTAAGTTCTCGGGGACTAATGACTTCAGCAGTTGAGTCCCATAGTGCTCAGAGCCATTTGAACCATTTTTAGTAGCGGTTTCAAATCGGACTCGTGACTGCTATAATCACGTTCCAGTTCAAAATAGCGTACGTTTGGACTAAACAGCATCAAGAGGACACTGATCACGCAAATCACGGAACAGCACAACGGCTTGTTTGTTAACGCCATTAAATATGAAGGACGAAAGAGCGGTAGGTGGTACCAGAAGGTGACAGGAGATGCTTGAAAAAGTTAAAGTTGAGTAAGACGTTGATGCGTAAAACACGGAATCGGGACTGCACAAAGCCGCGCGGGATTAGCGAGCGGTCTCAGGCGCTGCAGTCATGGACTGTGCGGCTGGTCCCGGCGGAGGTTCGAGCCATCCCTCGGGCATGGGTGTGTGTGTGTTTGTCCTTAGGATAATTTAGGTTAAGTAGTGTGTAAGCTTAGGGACTGATGACCTTAGCAGTCAAGTCCCATAAGATTTCACATACATTTGAACATTTTGGACTGCACAAAGGAATGGTTTTCGAATATCCCTACCAAGAAGTATCAACGGGCTCTCGATAGGTTTTTCATTCACAGCGTACATGAATATGCTATTCGACAATAATTTCTCTGATGCAATGTGGAATATAAAGAGATAGTAAGTCACCGAAAATTTGACTGCCTTATAGAATGAGAGAAGTTTGACCAGCGCTGACTGAAATTTTCTATGTGTCAGACCGGGGCTCAAACCCGGAAGCTTTCACTTTCGCGGGAAAACGCTCTACTGACTGGACTATCCAGGCGTAAAGGAGAAGCGTCCGTGCAGGATGCGCAAACAAAGGTATGAGAAAAAATTTACTTTTGAGTCCTTTATCTACGCGACAGAAGTGCAAGAATAACGGATGGGGAATAATAAAGGAGAAGTAGAGGTTTAAGTCAAGAGCGAGATCTAATGAAGAGTTCACAGAAGTAAAAAAAGTAAGAGCAGAAGTAGTACCACATTCTGTGGAAGGGAATCAGAGTTAGAAAAGTCTGCTTCACACTAGGCCGGTAATTGTGTATCTGATTCTGTAGAAGGGGAGCAGTTGTCGTCCTTAGGGTTCTGCTGCCGCTTCTACAGCCAAGAGGGTGCACTCCAGGAGGAACAGTTCCAATAAAGATAGATAGATCGCCATCGTCGCCCAGCAAAGCAGGCGCACGGTGCAAAGAAAGTTAATGGCCCAAGACGACTTATTGGCAGCAAAATGGAAAGACTGGCCATCACAAAGGGCCACTTTTCACGGGCAATTTCATTCTTCGCCTAGCACCTTTGTTATCTCCATGGGTTCCACTCCTCTCCACTGTTTGAATCAATAACTGTATTTTAATTAGATAGGTGTTAACTTATAGATTACAAAACAGTGGTTTCACCTTTTAATAAAACTACTATTGCTGCTTAGCAAAAGTTGTAATAGAGCCATTTCCCAGCACCACATTCATATTACTGAAATTCTACGTGTTAGTGCGCTGTTGAGAATAGTACGCAGGTTCAGGGATAAATCTGGTGCTCTCCTCTTTCAGTTGTCTGAGATTATGTCGTTTTAGTCATATTTTGATACTATTCACTCATTTCTTGTGATAATTTTCTCTAGCGTTCAAGCAATTTATTTTGATAGTGGTTTCTTCAGTTGCAACAAATATTATGCGCCAAGTTTTTGATGTGTAAAATCAAAAGTAAAGAACATACCCAAATAATGTACAGTGAAGCGCAAGGAATTACGAGATGGTAAGCGCGGCCATGTGAATAAATGTCCCCTCCATGTTAAAACGGTGCTACGCCTTACAATTTATTCAGAATCTTTGAAAATATAAGGGTTCAATTCTTGAAGAACTATGCACATGAGAAAGCAATGTTGGAGTTTAACATCAGCTGCCAATGAAGTCGTTGCAGATAGGGATGTGGCGTAACAGGACGAGAGTATAGAAGAGAATCGTTCGTGGTCTCGCCAAAGGATCTACCCTGAAATCGCCTCAAGTGATCGAGCGAAGCCACGGTAACCAAAATCAGAATGGCTGGACGCCGACATTCCTTTCCTCATCCTGAATGCCACTGGAGTTTCTTAATCACTGTGCGCTCAAATCTTCCAAAAAATACCTGTGATTAGATAATTTCGTGAAAATGTAGTGACATTTGAAGATTTGTACCAGATAGTAACTCGAGGAATCTGATATAGTGCTTGCCACGAGCTCTCCTTGTGGATAGGGTTATCGGAGCACATCCCCAGGTTGAAGTTTTCACCGTCCATCGCTCATTCATTTTAGTGGCTTTAATTCATTTGTAGTTTACTGAATGTGCTTAGAAACACAGTCAGACTTCTCGGTTTCACATATTCAGATGAAGGACTGCATATCACTCGTATGCAAAACGAATTTAAATTTTCAGTCATATTTCAATAGAGTAGGAAATTTTTTTTCAGAAATTTTCGCATTCTCTTTCTTTATTTTTTCATTTAAGTAAAGTGAATTCTTATATCGAAGAGTTTGTCTGGAGTTCGTTGAATGATCGCCATGCATTATAAGAAAGCTGACAACCAGCGGTACTTTTTCCTTCAGAGATAGACCAGAAAGCGATGCGAGTGCATGATCTCAACGCCCTGCCATTAGTTCAATGTTCTCAAAATTCGTTGTACACTGAAAAGGATCTGTTTATTTGTTTTTGGTTGCTAGCACAGGAGTTCGCGGAAAATCACTTAGAGAACAGCAACTGGAGATACTCCGAGAGAAGGAGCTACTAACTCGATAATTTATCAAAGAGTACAGGGTTGCTTGGGCGGTGAGGATGCTATACTGATTCCGAGATTGACGCCAACGGCAGTTTAGAGACATCGTATTATTTCTGTGTATTCTTCTCTATCTAAATTAGTATTTGGCTTGTTTGTTACATTTATGTTAATGTGACTCGTTAAGTTGTACAAAGTGTCACAATTGCGTGGGATGTAGAATTTTGAAGAAACTCACAATGCAAAAGACAGTGTAATCAGCACAACCGCAGCTGCGTCTGTGCATCTTGGAAATTAAAAAACCGCTCCAGATTTTTGAAAATCGTTTTTATTGGACTCATTACGGTTTCATGGCATTACAGCCACATCTTCAGGTGTACATACACCTCAGATAATAAGTTGAGCAACATGGGGATATACAGAAGACCCAACATTCGTCGTCAATTTAGAATGAAAACTAAATTGCCAAGGAGATGGCATGCCGAGAGTATAAAAGCTGTAACGTAGCGATCGTATCGCCTATTAATAGGTAAGACCGAAAGCTTTAACGTGATGGTGTAACTGTCAACGAATTCGAAAGATAAATAGTGGAAACTAGTCATACGTCCAATGCTGGATTTCCAGTGTAGAAAAACCAGTACCATTATTCAGGAAGTCGATCTCACGAGGCCCAGAGGACACCACCTCTAACTGTCTAGACAGTTTACTTTTCATTCTGAAATGACGACGATTGTTAGTTCTCCCATACAACCCCAGCAATGCTCATCTGATGACCTGAGGTATATGCTCACCTGAAGATGAGGTTACAACGCTACGAAAAAGGCCGTGATCCGACAAAAAGTATTTTCTTACAGCTGAAGTAGATTTTTAATTTTCAAGAAACTGACGATAATTGTACGGCTTAACTTACTGTTGTTTTCTAGACTGCAGTCTAGTAAAGATTATAAATTTCTTTTTCAAGGAGAAGAGTATTTCGTTTGAAAAGAGTAGTGCCGATGAGACCATGAAGAACGAGGTATTGGTGCTTTGTCCCACAGTAGTTTCCCGACTAAGATAAGCGGATGAAAGTTTTTTGCACTTAACTTCAAACGCCTTGTCTAGGATAGTTGACTCGCAGTTATACAGTTAGGAAAACAAATCTACAGTGTTTTCTAATTTTGTTTCGAGCTAAACGGTTAAATGTGTGACAAGACAAAGAACGTTGCTATTGTACGGCACCAACTATTCTTTCATTCATTTGCTTTGTCACTGAATAGATTAAACATTTTTCCTTGTGCGAAACGGGTTTTAAACGATAGAGAGATCTTTAATTCCGTAACTGTATCTTCACTCCCTCAAGCAGCTACCAATCCAAATTCGTCAAGTCGATGCCGGTTGCATGAATAATTTACTTAGCTGAGGTAGGAATGCTTCAGACGGCAGCTACTGCATTTCAAAAGGTACCAGCTTCTTAACTACCTACTTACAGTGATTTTAGTGAACTCTTATGACAATTTACGGTAAAAAAACTAAAACAATACAGTAGTACCGTCCAGCATATTGGTCATGCTGGTCGACTTCTATACTTTTTTTTATTCCCTGTCTTAACTGTTATTGACTGGCGTTGCTGCAGCGGTGCCTCATTCTCTCGGGCTTCTGTGTCGGTTTTCGAAACATTAGCCCCTACTTTCACTTCAAACACCCCTTCCAGATAGCTGAGCGAATAGCGTTCCATCCTCCAACAAACGGTAATTCCTTGATTGTGCTTGGGATCGACCCTGCGTCACAAGCGTGGCAGCTACAGACGCTGACTACCGCTTCCGCAGTGCACTCAATGGTAAAAAAATATAATAAACTTTCGTTTCCGAAAGTCAGCTACTAGTTGTTACTTAAAAAAAGCTTCGTAAATAAAATCCGTTTCGTAATATACGTAAATGGCAGTAGAGTATTTGATATTTTTTTTTACTTTCCGTTAACAATAATTAATTTAGACCTACTCAAATTACGTTCCCGCTGGTCAAAAAAATTCGTTACTTAAATGTTTGTTTATTTTCTTAAGATATGAAAAGTACAGAAACGCCGTTCACCAATTCCTCTCACAGTAAGCCTTTAGCACGAATCGGTTTATTCTACCCTGTATAGATGCCTGCTATGCCGTGTGGAATAATCCCGAAATTCAGACGTTTCCTCGATACGTTGGCGCGTTACATTCGGTAGCGCGGCGGCGCGGCGACCGCAGCAGGATGTGAGGAGGTGAGACAAGCTGCCCGCCATTGCTTCAGACCGCAGCGCAGGCAATTACGTGGCTTCTTCGCGCGCATGCGCACTCACCGCGCACTGCAGGCGCTTCCCTCCCCGACAAAGTGCTTGAGTTTCCATTGTTACCTTCAGTTCTAGTTCGCTGACGAGCAGTTTATCGCGTTCGCCGTCACAATATATCTGTTCTGACTAACTCATACACGTTACTTCAGTTTCAGTTGATCGGGAAGATGAATGGCAGGTGGTTTAGTTAACAAGACGGATTTCTCTAAATCGCGGACGATCACCGCGGCATGACTGGGAACTGTTTCTCCCAGGAGTGTACATATCAACGTGTTGGTAGCAAAAAACGTTGATTTTAGGTCGTTATTTGAAATCAAACACCCAGATATGTGTGATATGCCTGATGTCTCACGTATCGTTCGTACTGCCACGACGCTATTCACAACACGCTTTCGAATGTGCTTGTTCTACACGCCTCTGCCACGATGGACAAAAGTATGCCTCATAACGTATTCACTTTTAATAAAGAGGGCATTTCAATGTTGTATTTATTAACAATACCAGACAGTACAAAAAAGAAGAAAGATGCGTAATGGTCGCAGGTGGCTGAAAGCATACCGTATTGTGGAAGACATGGCTGAGAAAACGTGTTGCCCGAATATAATAAGTAAGACGACGTTGCTTTCCGGATATTAACAAGATATCATCGGCGATTTTGACATTCTGGAGACTATGATACAGCCATTTTCATCAAGCAGTGTTATAAGTTTCCGGAAGGTAGTTCCAATGAACCAGAGACGTACTGCTCCTCGTTTTCTTTTGGCAGAAGCAGATTAATTGTAGAATCTCACATTTCAAAGCAAATGCTTTGTGCTTCCAATGGAGGCCATGTATATACACTTCTGTCACTTATTCTTGAATATCGCTCTGATGTGTGGCATACTCGCCATGTCAGATCGAAGGCAGAGATCAAATTCAGAAGCGTTCTGCATTAGAAACTTTCATTCAGTGCCAGAGTGTTACTGGGATCTTACATTTCTGACAACGTCGACAACCATTTTCGAAGAGCTATTCGACAAATTTAATGGAACACTATCCGAGACAGAGAGTAAGGAAAATTCTTCTCCTTGAATCGTACATCCCGTGGAAGGGCCATAAGAAAAAGACAAGAGCTTGTGGAGTGAGCAGATCATTTCTCTCGAACTTTGTTTGAGAGTGAAATAGGAAAGGGAGGGAGAAATGCCGGTGCAAAGTACCCTCTACTGTGTGGCATACAGATACAGCGGAACGCAAAAAAATTACGTTGACATATTCGTAAATCTACATAAGTCGCTAAACGGTTTCGATCTAGGTTTGGGAAACCGTATCCATCACGAAATGTATATGGAAGATCACGTTCATGCTACTCGTATACACAGTGTTGGCGTGTATATTCTTCAGTGTGAGTTGACAACTTCATCAATTTATTGTCGTAAGTTAATGTAAAAATAAAAGTTACGATTAAAAAGTTTCCGTTGAAAGGCCGTACAGTCCAGAATAGGTATGCCGTCAGACAACATCTCTGTGAACATTGAGGCAATCATCCGACCGACGTACCAGGTTGAAGATACCCGTTAGGTAAAACACAGTCCGGCTGCGTGAAGAAGATCGTAACTGCCTGCTGTACACCCTCGTCCGACAGGAATTTTCGACCATTGAAAGTTTTTTTGATGATAATCGAGATCAGGATTACATGACGTGTGTCGATCGTCTCCCAATTGAGTTGGCGTAACTTTTGGGTTAGGACATTTCCTATATGGAGACGTCCGTTAACACGAAGCAGCAACATTCCCTGTCACAGTTATCACGGGCGTTTTGCGTTAGTTGGAGATACACATTCTTCATTCTCTGATGCGTATGTACCTATGTTTGTCCTTCGGCAGCTAAGAAAAGAATAACAGCACGTTGGTCATGTTTGAGTGGAAAATTGTTGGAAATTTGTGGTAAGTTCCTGGGGAACCAAACTGCTGAGGCCATCGGTGCCTAGGCTTAGACACTACTGAATCTAACTTAAACTGGCTTACACTAAGGACAACACACGCACCCATGCCCGAGGGAGGACTCGAACCTCCGACGGGGGGAGCCGCGCGAACCGTGGCAAGGCCCCCAAGACCACGCGGCTATCCTGCGCGGCATGTTCGAATGGAAATAATGTTGATAATAACGCCGTCGTGGTACACGTGTCCGCATTTACCGTACGCAAGTCGGAAAGACATGACTGTCACACTAATCCATTACTTACATGTCGGTGATTATATACACCAATCGGAGTCGAGCTACGATGCATATACGCTGCACCAAACCTTCAAACGGAAACTTTTTGATCGCCCCTTATGTTACGTGAAGGATTAACGGAGAAAACTTACCCACATGTGTTACTGAACAGCCTCTACAAATTATAAATGAACCACGTGTCACTTTTAACAAATTACTTCCCGTTTAGTGAGCTATCGAACTCGAGGGGGTACATCTTACGAACATAATCAACATAGATACTAGATTTTGGTATTCGTTTGGGAGAAGAAAAGTGCTTCACAGTTTTGGTGAAATGCGCGTGTCAAAGAGATGGAACACGTTTTTTGTTTCAATAGTATCGTTTACGAAATATTGTATTTTTCATTGGGATCACGTAACACTCGATGATGGAGCTGCAGAGCATATAATCAGATGAGCCTCTCAAGAGACAGCTCGCAGTTCCGTGGTGAGCTGATGGCGTCCCACTGCAGAAGAAAGTGTGTCCTTTGTCGCGGAACATTTGTGAGTACGTGCCGGCACGGCCAGCAAAAACTTCACGCTCAGCTCTTGTTTCGACTCGAAGGTAATTCATGCAGTCGCAAGAAAACCACTGTCTTGATCGCAAATCTCACCTATGACATCCTGTTTACAAGAGAATTACTGCTGTAAAACATTATAAGTTGTTGCAGAAAGTAGTCCCGTTCTGCCTCATCTATGATTGCTGGAAACCGCAAGGCGAAGTTCCGAACGTTCAACTGCGCTGTAGACACATGCACCATGAAATGAGAAAAGGAGAAGTTCGAGTTTAACGTCTCGTCGACATAGAGAACGTTAGAGACTGAGCACTGCATCAGTTGAATATGGGCGGGGGAAGAATATCGGCTTTCTCCTGCAGTGATTTAAGAGAAACGACGAAAAATGTCACCTGACGCGACAGTAACTCCGCTCCTACACTTAAAACTCCATTGTTTGGCCCCGAAACGAAAATCATAATGATTCCATTCGGCATACTACCGAGCGAGGTGGCGCAGTGGTTAGCACACTGGACTCGCATTCGGGAGGACGACGGTTCAATCCCGTCTCCAACCATCCTGATTTAGGTTTTCCGTGATTTCCCTACATCGTTTCAGGCAAATGCCGGGATGGTTCCTTTGCACGGCCGATTTCCTTCCCAATCCTTCCCTAACCCGAGCTTGCGCTCCGTCTCTAATGACCTCGTTGTCGACGGGACGTTAAACACTAAACACCACCACCATTCGGCATACTAGGGCACAGCAAAAATTTCATTACGTAGCAATGAGGAACTAATTCATGAATAAAATTGCACTTATTTCGGACGTAATGCCGTTTTAAGCCGATGTACTTTGTCCAACTTCTATCCTGTGAGACGATTCATTCCCAAAAAGTTTGATTCTAGAAGGTGTGCAATATATCCGCCTTCCATTGCCATACCCACTTCGTTAGAATGAATATATATCCAAGACACAGATCTGTTTAGCTGTGCAAACAGGCAATACAGCGTGCGAAATTGTCGGATGCTCTAGCTGGTTCAGACGACGTGCATAGTATTTTCCAGTTATTCGTTTACTCGTTACAACATAATTAACAAAGAGGATCCTTTTTGCATTCCAGTAAACACTTGATATAATCTTCCCAGTAGAAAAAGTCCAGTTTGCTGTCTTCTATTTTTTTCAGTTCCGGAGTGAAAAGATGAACATTCGTCCCATCTACAGTAGCAAACTGATCCGCAGAATTCGCCTGATTCTCTCCGAAGCCATCCAGAAATTGACGAGAAGTTAGTTCCGCCTTTGCCTTTGGTCAGAATTTAACTTATTCGACACCAACAATGCTTTTCTCATGTACAATCATTTGATAAAAAATATCCGGACGGCTATTAGTGGATATGAATATGGAGTATTTCCACACTTCGTCTCTATGACAGCTTGATCTTTGTTGGGTTCACTTTCAGTGAGGTGTTTGAGTGTCCGTGGAGGAACGGCAGTCCGTTCTTCCTCGATAGCCGAGACGACAGAGTGTAGTGATGTCGCACACTGAGGTCTGGAGCCAAGTAGATATTCTAACTCACGTCAAAGGTCTTCCACTGGATTAAGGTCGGGACTCGCAGGCCAGTCCATTTGAGGAATGTTTTCGTCCACAAACTGTTGCCGGGCAGGTGCTGCTTTATGACATGGTACATTGTGACGCTTACGCTAACAACCATCGTCTCCGAACTGTACCTCAACCGTATTCAGTGCACAATGATGTAAAATGCGTTCAAATTCTCCCGCATCCAGCTTTCCTTAAGCACAATAATTGGCACAGCACCCTAACCATAAAAAACACCCCCATACCGTAACACTACTGCCTCGATGCCTCACTGTTGGCATTACACATGATGAAAGGTAACGTTCCCCTGGCATTCGCCAGACCCGAAATCTTCCATCGGTCTGCCACGGGACACAGCGTGATCATCACACAAAATCACTCATTTTCAGTCATTCACTTCGAATACGTCGGTCTTTACATCACCTCAAGTGTCGCTTAGCACTGACTGCACAAATGTTTAGTTTATAAGTAGCTCTTCGACCAATATACCCCAATCTTTCTAATTTCCTATGTGTTGGATCAGGCATAGATGGGAGCCGAGGAATAAGTGGGTGCTTAGACAGGAAGCAAAAATAATTATAAGTCCACGTAATCTGATTGACACTGCCGTTTATTTTAATGCAGCAACTCCAACTCTATTCCAGAAATTTCTCAGTCTGAACCTAGTCGTCATAAACGATCACAGTACAGAGAAACTAGGACTGTTGAGATTTTTCAATATATCGGGAATCCGATATATCGATATTTAAAAAAGTGTCATTCAGGCCGTCGACGTATTGAAAAATGTATCGTTATGTCGATATTGTGATGAAAAGTATATCGACATTTCGGCATATTAAAACATCAGCTGCACATTGTAAATATGCTGCCGGTTTTAGAACTGTATATTTAAGTATTGATTTGTTGTTAGATATTCTGTACATTAACAAGCTACCAGCCTGCTTATCCCCTTTCGTAGAATAACTGAATGGAAAACGATGCACGTAACTGCGTGTAAGTTGCACAATAAAAGACGTCGGATGGGTCAGTCGTTCGGTTTCATCACATATCGGATTAATCCGGAATACTTCATGTCGACTTCCCCGTTTTTTTTCATCCCTGCAAACGCCAGGACATAGCAGTGGCAGTGTCAAAATTGCGTGTGAAGTTAAACGTTGCTGTTTCTGCTGTTAGCACGGAGCGCCGATTACAGCAGCATTTCCCTTCACACGTCTCCGTCCACTGCAAGGACCACTCTTGCCATTTAGATTTCTCTTCATCATTTTCAGCAACTGTTTTTGAAGAATGCCGCTGTAAAGAAAGAGGACACTAGTGGCATTAAAATTTGGTTTTTAACGCAACTGGTGTGCTATTCCTTCACATCGGCAATCTTACTATTCCATTCACACCACCATCTACCAGTGCAATCGAAACTCTTTGTGCCACCTGTACTTGCTTCACACAGTCAAAGAAAAATACTGTACGCGATGAAAGCTCAAAAAAGTAGTAAGACACGTTCACACGGTGAAAGTAAAATCATGTTCTACTTCAATTTCGAATATTTACTGAAAATTGCGAAAAAAATATAATATAAAATAAAAATAACGGTATTCGATATTGCCATTTCGATATCAATATTTCTTGAAAAGAGATATCGATGCTATTATCGATCCTTGTAAGAAGAGACATATAGATTTATCGATATTTTATCAGCTGCCCTAAGAGAAACAACGAATAAGGCCGCTAATGCACTCTACGAACTCCGCAATGAAATTGGATGACATCTGTGCTCCGCGTTCCATTAAGCCGTCTCGGTGGTAGCGCTGTTCCCTGGTATAGCAAGAGGTGTGACTTCAAGCCTGCCGCGGATTGATGAGGCCGTCGCATGGTTTACTGCCAACCTTGGGATGCGTTCTGCTTGGTGCGGTATCGATAATGTACGATACCACACTGCGCACAGTCACTGTGGTCACTGTTAGCACTTTGGAATTACCGAGTGATCCCTTCCGTTGATTTCATGAGAAGTTTCACAATCTCCCTCCGCAGTACCTGATGGACACTGGTCATGGCTTAGTGGTGGTTATTTCTTCATGTTTCCACCTCACGATCACGCCATCGACAGTCGACTTTGGCAGCTTTAGACGAAAGAAATGTCCTTGATGGTTCTGACCTACCCATCGCGCTTTTACTGCTTCTCTACTAACAACACAGCACTCTCGCCCTGCTTTATTACTTCTGGCGGTTCCGCCTCTCGTAGCATTTTGTGGCCGATTCCGCATTACATGAGGTGTTCACATACTTCTTCTGGCAAGCCTGTAGTGTCACGTATTTTCCACACCTCTCATTTCTGCTTGTCCAACACTATATTTTGCACTTTCCCTGTATTTACAGCTGTCTTCATAGTTTCAGTACCTTTTTAATGGCGGCGAGTTTCAAAAGAATTGCAACCATAAACAAATGAAGACATCTACTACTGTTGGATTACACTACAGGCGACATGTCGCTGGAAATAGTAACTACCGTAAAACACCTAGGGGTAATCATCCGGTGCGACCTGAAGTGGAATTCCCAGATAAAATAAGTAGTAGGAGAATCACATCCCAGGCTGAAAAGGACTGGAAGGCCCTTAAGGAAGTGTAGTTCATCCAAGAGAGAAGTGGCTTACGAAACACTCGTTCGACGGATTTCTGACAAGGGAAACTCCCCCTCGCACCCTCTTCACCTGTAAAACGTCGTACTGTAATACTGAGTGAATCTGCAGTGTTCAGAGTGACCAGTACGACTTCGACGTCATAATGTGTCATTACTGGCAATTACACTGTACAGAAAATTGCTGTCTACACTTTCCCGAGAGGAGTGACAAGTCCGTTGGCACCTATTCCAATAGTGAATTAAAGTTTTAGAACATAAGCAAGTTTAGACTGAAATATTGGTGTCTTATCCTGGGGAGTTATAGGCAAAAAAGTAAAAGAATAGTTAAGCGCTGGAGTTTCAGTTTTGTAGATAGATGGCGCACACGATGCTATCATCACGGATGCCCGAACCCATGACAACTGAAGACAACGTTTCCGGACTACGTCAGAGAATGCTTCGAATACTTCACAAACCCTAATTCTTGGATACTGCTAGTAAATCTGAAACACTTATCAGGTAGGATTAGTAAAGGAGATATTGAAGATATAAGGAAGAGCTGCACATTTCGTCACAGGTTTGTTTAATAAGAGTGAAAACATCAGGGAGTTGCTCATCCAACTAAAATAGTAGATGGTAGAAGAGAGGCGTTGTGAAATCTGGAGAGGTTCACAGTCAAAATTCCTTGACCGTACGTTTAACTAAGAGTCAAGCAAAAATTGCTTCCTTCCAAACACAATTCGCAAAATGTCTATGCCGCCAAAATAAGGGAAATTAGACTTCAAATGGAGGTTCTCCAATAGCCGTTCTTCCCCCGAGCCAACCGTAAATGGTGTCAAGCGTGAATGAAACATGGAAGAGAAATGATGTTGGTATACGACATACGCATACACACGGTAAGACTGCTAAATTAGTAAGAATTTAGATGTGCAATAAGAATGGAAGGAGGAAAGATGTATAGTTCTGTGACTCTATATCCTTTGCATGAAGTTAAGTGCTGACTTTTTTGGAGACCAATTAACTCTTCTATAGGAATATACACGAATTCCGCTTCCATCGATCATGAGGAACCCTAAGAGGACGTATAATACGGATAAATAGGTGCAAAATGATACAGACATGATGTAATGCGCAGAAAGGTAAGAAAGATTACGACATTGCTTGATTATATGATCGCTGTAAAATCACTGGCGTCATTCCAAACTCGCAAATGTCTAAGGCAATCAATCGGGAGTAATTCAAGGTGGAACGACCACAGAAATCTAGATGTTCCGAAGGCAAATGCCAAGCTGCGGTTCATCGGAACCAAACTAATTACGTGTAACGTGTCACCAAGGGAGATTGCTTACGAGATTCTCTGTTGTCCCACTCTTAAATAATGGTCGACACGTTAGGTCTCTCTCAACGTTGGATTTATATTTAGAGGAAATTTAAACAAGATCTGTGAAATTCGTCACGACTTTATGCAGAATTCCCGATGGACATCCAATGATAGACGCTACAGCAATGACTTCGTGCTCTATTTATAAGCTTGCGCTTAAAACACCGCGAGCCGATGTTCTAAGGGAGTCACGAAAATTATTATTATTCCTTCTCACATACACCTCTATTGATAATGATGACATCAAAATTAAATACATTCCGGTTAAATCGCAGGTGTACTGACAGATTTTCTTAAACGCAATGTCTGCCGATGGAATAAGAAGGGAATAAAATTATACTAGTGCACTCTAATCCTCTTGCATCACATAGAAAGATATCATGTGATAATAAGATTTTGGCTACACAAATTATATGACTGTCATCGTGGAGTGAACATCTGATACCAAGGACGCATACACGTAACAAACCTATGGCGACCGATCGTATGGTAAGCGTGTTGAGATCATCTATTTGAGAACGACACGTGCGGGTAGCAGCGGGTAACAGCTTCCGTTGAAGCAGCTGCAGACGTTTCTGTGATCAAGGGGGCGCCAATTGTTACAGTAAGGACTGAAGCTGCAAGCACTAAGTTGCTCCACCTCTGAGTGGCGAGCGTTAATAATAATTTTACGTTTGGAATAACATTAAATTTGAAGCGGCGAGTGTCCTTAGCACTCGGCGACCGACCACAATAAACAGCGTTCGGATTAGCACCCATTTCACGCACCCCTGACTACCCCGCTATAAAATGTAAATCCCCCAATAATTATTCACAACACAGACGTCATTTACAAAGCTACCACTCCAAATAATATATCACCAGCGCGGTCATAGAAGTGCGAGCCGAGCAATATTTTATTACGACGACTGACAAATTGCGGCAAAGCGTTTTTTGTCTGTGTAAGTACTGAGTCGAGGTTCCGTTCCGTGATGAAGCTGTTTTTAATGTCGCGATCACTCACAGGCGAGCGAACTGCAATAGGCGCTCGAGGGAAGGGTTGGCCGCAAAGCCGCCTGCTATTGCCGACTCTCACACCACGCCGCTACCTGCGACCAACAGAGCTGGCTCCTTCTCTACTTTGAAGTCGGTATGAACGTAGGTATAATACAGATCATGCCAGAAAACGCTTGGCATGTACAGCACTTAATCGTACGAGCAATGAAGCTGAAGGGAGTTTAGCTTTGCAGAAATGAAATCGTTAGTGATTAAGATCCCGCCAGCGTCGAAAACATCAATCCCTCTGTTACAAGGAAATCATTCCTTAATCATCCGAGATGAGACGTGATTCTACTTATCTTCTCGTTTGCTGTGTAGCGTCACTTTCATGGCGAAGTTAGAAAGCAGCGGCTGCATAAAAACGGAAGAAGGTACGGTCTAACGTTTCGCCGACATTACATTTATGAAAGATATCAATCACTTACGATTGCACGGATAAGGGTGCAGAGGAATAAGAATCATGGACTGTGTAATGGTACTTGAGTTACGTAACCATTACGGCACCTCAACTCAACCTCTCGATACCAGCAATATTCTACTGTTTTTCTGTTAACTACTTAACATGTTTCTGAGACAACATTCAGATTTGATTTCACTTTTGATACATCGATATGTTTATATTGCAATGATATTATTCTTGTGTGTATTCTTTCTTTTGTCACTATTACCTTTGACGTACTTTTAACTTTGATTTTTGGGCGCGTAAGCGGTTATTAGTTAGTTGTTAGAGAGTCGGACCTTTAGAAAGTCAAGAATTGGACGTCATGTTGGAAAGACGCATATTGTAGCCAGTTTATAAAATGTGAACTTTAACAGTGAGGACGATGTTTTCAAGTATGTTTTGTATTGTGAAGTGATGTTTTGTGTGTTACGTGATATTGCAACAAAAGTAATAAAAAAAGAAGTGCAACTTAAATTCGTAGTGCTGATTACTTTTTTACATCACCATTGTCCTGCAAAAGGGTAATCTTCAAGAATGGTTTGTGAAACACATCTATAAAACTTTTGAATATCGCAGAATAAAAACCTAGGCCTCTTTGCATCCGAGCTTGGAATCATCACCACCTAGATTTTCGACGATTGAGCAATGATAATTTACAACGAGACCAGCGTGGGAAATACGAAAAGATGAGTGCCTAGTTTATTTATTATTACATGAAATGACTTTATTAACTGTGATCTAATGACACCTGCCACATAATAACTTTGTTGTTGCCCGAAAATGCAGTATTTAGGAGCGTGAGCAACACCACAATCATTATTAAATTTTGATCTTTGTTGTGGTAGGGTTGTTAGAACTGATAGAAGGAAAAATATCGTCATTCATTTCTGAGGTTTGAAAAAACGCACATAAAAGAGTTGAAATGTTCCTCGCGAATTTGCGAATTTTATCACGATTTTCAGCGTTCACGCCTGATGTGTGTTTGATAATCATGCATGTGGCACCAGATTTCTGTAAGTGAATGCTTTTCCTCACCACACAGAGTCATCTCACTCTAAAGAATTAATACCGTAAACGAAAATCGGTCCGTGGATGATGTTCTCGTCTTTAACTACTTCTGTCTTATGTTTTTCTCCTAAAGAGGGATCAGTCGAAAACTGAGCTACATGGAAGGGGGAAACACCTAAAAAGCACATTTTGGGGGACTGTTGTCTGAGATCTAGTTTGGTTACTCTAGTTTGAGCAAGATGGCTCAGTGGTGCAGACACTAATTTTGCATTCGAAATGAGCAGGATCCAACTCTCCGTCTGGCATCTGACGTAGTGTTTCCGTGGATTTCCTAGATTTCTTGTAGTTCTGAAACGATATAAACGCGTGGTGTCTGTTATTTGGGACACGTCCGACCTCCTGTGGGAATCTCAGAGAGCGAACATGGAGGAAGTTGACAGGGACTGCGGATAGCTGTCGCTCGATGGGAATGTGGATCGGCCATGAAGCATGCCGATTTACACCGGACAGTTACGCTAATACTATGTCCCGGATGGCGCAGTGGTTAACGCACCTGCCTAATAAGCAGAAGATCACGGGTTCGAATCCCGCTCCGGTACGCATTTTCATTTGTCACCGCTGATTCCTCGTAATGTCTCGATGTGGCTAACAGCAGTGATTCCCTCCCTTTCCTTTCCTTCCTTCCCCTCTCCACATTCATTTTACATATAAAGTTCTGAAATGGTTTCTTTGAATACAATTTTGTAGATTGCCTTCCCTTTCGGTACCTAATCCGAAATAGTACTCCGTCTCTAGCGAGCTCGGCGTCGATGGGAAGGTAATCCTCAAACAGCCTTCTTTTTGGAGTGTTTTCTACTCAGCTCCGCCTCATCTCTCCTTGCCGCAAGGTAGCACCTACGCACTACAATTAACAAGCTGGTCCCACTTGTCGAGTCCTAGACGCTAAAATTGCTATACTCTCTACCAAAATAAGAACATTTCAAAAGCCAGTGTGGACTGATCTAAGATGTTGGAGTGAATGAGCCATTTGTTTCTAGGACATAGTCGTTTTTGATGCTTATTTGTATGAGAAGTTTCAAACAAGATTTTAACTGGAATGTGACTTTTATTTTGGGGCAGTGTAGGAAAGAGGTTGATAATGGAAATGTAGCAGGGAAACATACATTCTACGTGAAGACGGGACGCTCCCGCAACCGGCTCATCCGTGGACTGGACCAACAACCTCATCACAGGCCAACCACGCGTTGGCCTGACCTGCTGAGGGATTAAGTTTCACTAATCCCTCAACAGAGTGTGTCTTTCTCTTTTTCAGGTTACACCAGACAGGACCAATCGACACGAGTGGTAATATATATTTCTCTCTCTTACAGGAACCGCAGGGATGACAAATTTTGTCTAAACTGCACCACCACGAGCCAAGGACAGGCTCGTCATTCCAGCGTCAGCGTCAGGGAAACATACAGCTCTCGGCGGCGGGTACATCCTTCACCATCGCGAATACGTGCAAACTATTTAGTATTATGACGTAAAATTGATGAAAGAGGTGAAAGTGTGACATTATGTCCGAAATGACACACCACATTGGCACCGAGCGAGGTGGCGCAATGGTCGGCACACTGGACTCCCATTTGGAAGGATGACGTTTCAAACCCATGTCCGGCCATCCACATTTATGTTTCCCGAGATTTCCGTAGATCGCTCCGGGCAAATGCCATGATGGTTCCTTTGAACCTTCCCCAGCCTTTTACTCCGTCTCTAAGGACCTCGATGTAGACGGGACGTTAAACCCAATCTCACCTATCTCTGCCAGGGTGGTTTTATTTCGACCTGCGCCTGTCAACAAACGAAGCTGCATGTCACTGTTGTTTAACAGTTGAAAATTAACGTTAAAAATGTGGCTACCAAATGGTAGGAAGGATAAGCACACAACTGCCTTTAACATCCCTTTTAGGTATCTATGTTCATTCAGCAAACAAAACGAGTCTGTCTTGAAACTCTCTGGACTACTGTTCCTGAGGTCGCGGAAGCAGCACATCCGAGATGTTATTAGGCCTGTCTCGAAGCTACCTGCAAATTATTTGCAGTCCTGATGCATGATTCGATTTCCTCTACTGTCTATTGTTAAACTTCAGTAACAATGACCCCATACTTTGTATCACTCTTGTCGTACGGCTTGGATGTTTTAATTAGTAACCAGTCAATTTGCCTTAGCACTTCAGCTGATTCTTACGTGTGTGAACAATTTTCTGTTAGATCAATATTTTCTGTTGTGGAGCCAGAGTTTCTTTTTATCGTGTGCCAGAAATATATCATCATCAGTGGGACCACCACTGAGTTAGAGAAGACACGCCCACTTCAGTCATCATCAATATCATCATTGAAGTGTATGAGCCTTCTCTGTGGCAGTGGTGGTGTTACTGTGTGACACACCCACTTCAGTCATCATCAATATCATCACTGAAGTGTATGAGCCTTCTCTGTGGCAGTGGTGGTGTTACTGTGTGTATGACTCTCTCAAATGATAATTTAAGAACGAAGAGTTGGAAGCCACAGTAAATTTCCGCAAAACTTTTTGCTTACTCATATAGCGTCTTGGCTTCTTCTTTAGTTTCCCAGCTACCATTTGAGAGGAGCAGGACTCAGGTTGCTGTGAGGGTATAAATATTTAGATTTTTCATGGTTCCGCTAAACCTCTTAACGAAACTGTTGAGAGTTCTTTTTGAAAAGGTGCGTCCTATTTCTTCATCTGATAAAGGCCTGTCCGAACATGCACTTGCGTCTATTGATCTGGTTGTCGACGGGGATCCACACGCTATTCGTCATTCTTACCTTTCTACCGAGGTTTAGATCCCAATTTTGCTGATGGAATTTGACTGTATAAATAAGAAGAAGAAGCAAAAGCACCATACAAGTACACAAAATTTTTGTCATGATATAACGAAACTACAATATGGCACGTATATTTCCTACTGCATAACTTGCTTCAGATTAGTGCAAAATATGGTATTACATACGACGTGTGCAACACTGTTCTCCGTTAAAGTACTGGCTAGTACTATATCCTTACTTCGAACACATGTGCCTTCATTTATGATTCTTTCATGAACAGTGATATAGTAAATAACACCCATCACGATAAAGTATGATTACAGCCAGTTTAAAAGCTTGGATATTATTAACTTCTTTTATTTTTCATCGAGCCTTTTTGGTTACATACGCTATGCTCTTCGAAATCTGCTTCAGTCCCCACTTCCATCTGTCTAAATCTACCCATCATTTCCATTCTTCATTATAAATGTTTTGTTCGTAAACACGACACGGATTTCGTAATACACGCATTTCCGCACGTGTATAGCTGCGCTCAGTGCAGTGTAGTCACGAACTAAACTGTGGTAACAAACTGAAAGGATCATCCTGTAACGGTACACCGGAGATCACTATAAAACACTCAGTGGATAACATTCATCAAGTTCTAGAACTTTGTAGGCGGAGTTATGATCAATTCAAACTGCAATAAAGATATCTGTGTAAGTTACTGGAACAGTCAAGCAATATACGAGAAGTTGCCGGATACTAGTTGAGCACTAAAATTATGTATTGAAAAGTGTGACTCGTTTGTCAGGACTGAACTCGGGAGTAGCAGAAGGAAGGGAGAACAAGGTTTAATAATCCGTTGAGTACAAACTCAGACTGAACAAGGATGTTGTTGGAAACAGGCCGCAGCGTTTTGAAGGGAGCCACTCCGGCATTTACTTGAAGTGCAGACAGCAACGGGATTAAAGATTCCATCTGATCATTCCGCCGACGGTTCTCTATAGTTGCCCGAAATCGTTTCCTGCGAATGCTGGGAGGGATCCTTCAACAAAGCCTCTTCCAATTCGCATCTAATCAGGGCTAATGTTCCGTTTTTAATGTCCTCCAAATTGACTGGACGCTATACCTGTCATTTCTTCCTCCCTTCCTTTCATCAGAATCAGTGAATCTCCGAAGTGGGTTAAGACACGTGTATTGGAATAGCCGTTAAACAAATAGCTGCCACATGGTGTTTTTAGAGAAACGTTCCTAAAAGAAAATAGTTTGACGGGGCACTGAGAAAGGGTGCAGGATGACGAAACGGCAAGAGGCGGAGCAGGGTAGCAGTAAAGCAGTGATACATGCAAAAAGGCCACTTAATGGCACGGATCGGAGTTTTACGACCCTCGCAAGCAAAGACCCGAATGACGCAGAGGGTCGTACGGTGAACGAGCACCAACTCGCATCCTGCAGCCACAAAATGTGGCAAATTCAGTGTCGAGGGAAGGGAATAGTTCGTGACACTGTTTCTTTAGGCTTCTTCCACGCTTCGCGTCTCGACAATATAGTGGGTCATTATGCGAAGTGGTCGCAAAGAATGTCCACTGCGCAACATTTCTTAAAGTCTTGTCTGGAAAATGGTTCAACAATTCGAAATGGATACCAATATTGAAACTGTTATTTACACAAATAAAGTACTAGTTACTCAATCACCGTTTCCTTGTGTGGAATAAATTGTAAGGTAGGCTGAGTTCACAAATGTTGCAATTTTTTGTGAGTTCATTCGATCTAACAACCTGCGCATTTACACTCTGGGGGCTGAAAACTGTAATAGGTCAATATAGCTACAATTAATATCAACGTTTATCAGATGTTTCAGAAGATAAAGAAAAGCGGAGCGCGTTGCTATAAAACTTTTCATCACCCATAGCGAAACTTTAAGCAAAAGATAGCCTGAATGTATGACAACTGTCTAGCCAAATTCTGTGGAATTCCATTTCTATGTAAACCACTTAACGGGGATAAAACCAACCTGTGTCTGTGTCCCAAACGTAGGCCTCACGTTTCCCAGGTATTTATTCGAAAACTTCACTGTAAGTCCTGACATTTGTTATATCACAACAATCTATTTTTCACGAGTTAACCTTAAAAAAGTTGTAGTTCAATTTGAAATCAAAGGCTGCTTCACTATGTAGGTAGACTTGGTATGTGTGATTTGGTATATCTCAGAAATAATTTCACATAATATTTCAACAAAGATGAAAGCTCTTAATAAGAGTGATGGTTGGTTGGTTGATTCGGGGAAGGGAACCCAATAGTGAGATCATCGGACCCATCGGGATAGGGAAGGATGGGGAAGGAAGTCGGCCATGCCTTTCAAAGGAACTATCCCGGCATTCGCCTGAAGCGATTTAAGGAAATCACGGAAAACCTAAATCAGGATTGCCGGACGTGGAACCGGCGTCCTCCCGAATGCGAGTCCAGTTTAATACAAGTGACAGCACGAAATCTAAAGAGCTAGGAAACGAAGAGAAATTTGATATACGGTGACTTGGACGAACTTTGAAACAGACTGCTTGAAAATTGAAATATTTAATGCAAATCTATCCTGTACCAGTTATGGTCTCCATACAGTCTGGAACTTCAATGTTTTCTGGAGGTCAGTAGAGGTGGTAGACCCACTTTGTTCCATCTACAAGAACATAAATGTAAGGAGACGCAGAGAACGAAGCTCCGCATAAGTCATATCAACTCTACATGTATATTTCTTGTTTTATGTCACCAGCAATAGGACTAGATTTAGCGAACACGAAAATTTGTTTCAGCTATGGAGAAAATTTTTTAAAAGTTTGGATGCATTCACATATTACAAGTGAAAACTCCATCTAACATGATATGTGAGACATAAAAAAATGTATTTAGACGTTATTTTTAGTTTAGAATCCTGTCGATGGCGAGATGATAATGCATGGGAAAGAAACATCTATTTACTCTCTCCGGATTTTTAAATGGTAGAAAGAGGTTTGAGCTCTTACTTCAGTGTACGAGCGTAACCTGGAAAGTAAGAACACAGTGCACAAATAATACTTCTGAAGCACTTGTCTTCGTGCTCACTTTAAATATGTTTAAAACGTATGCTTATTTACTCTTCCACGTATTATTTCATACTATAGAACATCACTGCCTATAGAAATTGACTGCCGTTTCCAGAAGATTTTCCAGTCAGATATTCTATCAATAATGGACAGAGGAGAAAATAATATGGCGCAAAAGTAGTATTTTAGGATCAATGCTAAATATGTGCTAAATATAATGTATGTGCAGGCGGGAGATGTCGACAATGAAACAGTCTTTCCACGACAGCATATCTCGCCTTGTTTTTGACAGCTGGACGGAGCTCCTGTAATGCCTCGGCGTAGATACTGCATTAATTTGGAGTTAACTGGGTAAAAGTTTGACGAAAATTAGTCCTTTTCTTTTTTTCTCAAAAATAAATGTAAAGAAACAACGTCCTGACCATTCATAGTGAAGTTGATGCCAGCGCGTGTGGCTCCATCGCATTCATTGTCACATATTGTCATTCGTGTAGGTTCATTGACAAGTTCACGGGCGTATACGCAGGGCCACTCTATCTACTGTCTTGTATTCTCGGGCATCTAGCTAGTCATTCGAGTGTCATCATGAAGATTATGTGAGTGTGCATTGCGCCATTCCATTAATTGTTACATTTTCTCATTCGCTTCGTGAGTAATTAAGTTTTCATCGTCAAGTTGTGAGTGTGTTGCTTCCATTCCAGTCTTCGTTGCTTATTATCATGTGTGTAGCAGGCAATACAAGTGACATCACTTTTCGGAATGTCGTCGCGAAAATAATTTCCTGTTGTATCAAAGCTAGACCTGCGCTCTGCCGAAAGTACGGTTCGGTCGTGTTGGTGCAATACATAAGTGACGTAGTAAATACCGGTAGTATTGGAAGCATTAGTAGGAAAGAGATATAAAAATGAATGTACGAGAGAGGAACTGGAAGCCGACGACTTCTCTTTGTCTGTGTGCTTTCCACATCACTCGAACCGCACGTGGTTCAGTGTTAGTCCATCGTGTATTCCGTATCCCTATAAATACGAATTGCATTTTATAAGTAATAAAAATTAGTTGATCGAGTAACTTCTGCGCTTTTATGTAACCAAAGAAATTACCTCTGATGCAAGTACAGTTTACATACACAAAAATAAAAGTAATATATATTATTATTGTTGTTTTTTGTGTGCAATAGAGCATTCTTCATCATGATCAAAGGCAAGAGTTTCCTTTTATTATTGATAAGGGCGAAAGTTGTTTATGAGTAACAGAAACATGTTTTATATAAGCTCGACAAAGTATTGAATAAATGTTTGGTATGTTTTTGCTTTGCAGTTTTTCCTAATTTTACCTTTTTCTGAGGAAATTGCGTTTTCTTGTACTATATCATAAATCTGCAGTTTTTTCTACAACATCCCTCTGTTTCACGTTACAAATCAACTATTTCTGAATAAAACCTGAATTAAATATTGACAATTTCAGTTTAGCTATAAATACTCTTTATTTTTAAGTAAGAAACAGGAGGATCAGAATGCAGAGCAAAAATGTTGCGTAGGTTACGCGGCCCTTTATATATCGTCACTCAGTTTCTAGACGGTTCACCGCTTCCAGTTCCTAGGGGTATGTGGTAAGACACTGATCGCGTACGCAAACAAAGCTATCGATATGAAGTAAAGCCCGATATGTATGCAACACACCTAACGTAACGGTAACGCGGTTAGGTAGCACAGTTACAATCTTAACTGACCGAAGCTTCTAGGAAAATTATCGTAATATACGCTTGCTTGTGATATTCTATGGTAGCCAACGCTGTTTTTAAAATTCTAATCACAGCACAAATTTTGCATTTGACAGGAATTGAAATCAACATAGCTTGAACTCACTTCTCTAAAACAACATTACTGCAACTGATGTCTGTTGGTTTGTGTCACATCTTGCAGGCAAAGGATTAAACGACAGTGCCTAGGCAGATATCATTACTTTTTTGTACGCTCGTCGTATATTAACGCTGTAACATATGCGAGAGCGATTGGCAAATACTCGTAGCCGAGAGTGAGACATCGGCCAGTGCCCTCCCTCTGAAGCTCCCCCCCCCCCCCCCTCTCTCCACCATCCAACATAAAGACTCACGCCAATAACGGGCTGGCCATGTCACCAACAGCACTCGCGGATTGGAATATAAGAATCTGTCGCAAGTTTAGAATTGACACGAGTAAACAAATCAGTTAGTTAGTAGCTTCAGGAAGAGACTTTGACATTCCAGTCTCTAAAGCAGTTTACTGAGTTTTACCTGCAGATAGCCTAGCGTTTTCTTCATCACAAGTGTGGCACTCGTTTTTCCACGTCGTGTAACTCTCTGCCGTAAATAGTTGCCGTTGACGTTTATTTAGACGAATTAGCGGGTGCCTGCTTGCATCAGACAGCGGTAGATAAGCCTAACTTCAATCGATGGCAAGTGGCTGGGAAAGAGAGTAGAGCACGCGGTAGCTTATCTGCGCGCGGCCGGCAGTGTCATTGTGTGCGATGTATTTTAGTAATAAGTTAGGCCGCGCTGCAGCGCCGCCTAAGTGCCGCTGCCCGGCCTTCATGCATTATTTAAACAGGCTAAAAGCAATTAGGGGCAATTCAGGAAGGTTGTTCCTCAAAGTGGGTGTGTGCGCCGCTTATCTCGCTCATCGCCCTCGCAGGTCTCACTCGCTTCCTGCGCCATATGGCTGCAATCGCCGCCTCGAAACCTGCACTGCCTCCACTGGAGCCAGTGTCGTGTCGTCTCTGCCAGGACGCAACTCCTCACACGTTTCAAAATTCGCTTCGCGTGAGTGCCGTATGAATGAGAACCTTCTCGGACTCTTACAGAGAGGACTGTTTGTTGTCAAGCAGCCTGTCTTCCAGTGGATCGTTTTGAAATTATGTGCCCCTCTTTAAATGGTATCTTTCAGAGATACAGGGTGTCCAGAAAAGGACTCCCTGATTTCAAAATTAAATACCTCGAAAACAAAGATCGATAGAGGAATACAGTAATCGGTATGTTTATTGTGAAAGCTGTAAGAAGTTTATACAGCAGTTTGAAATAATAGTTACAAAAGCTGCTAACAGATGGCGCTGTAATCGCCATACGTAATGCCTAGTATAGATAGTTATCCGACGCCCAGAACGATCAGTTCCACTATTGAAACGTGAAAGGAGGTTAGCGTACCGAAGGAAGAGATTAAAACCATGTAGTCCATTGAACAACGCGTTTTTGTGGTGCTAGAGTACCACAGGTTAGAAGAGAGTCATACGTCAACAAGGCGAAGTTTTCAAGCACGATTTAATGTTCCAAAAGGACCCGATGCGAAAACCATTCGTACGCTCTTCGCAAAACAGGCAGCGTAACTGATGATCTAGTGGGGCATGTTGGCCGCAAGCAAACCGTAGTTACGCCTGAAAATATCGCCACAGTTTCTGGAATTATTCAGCGAAATCCAATGTCATCTGTCCGTAGAATTGCATCTGAGACTGGTTTTAAGCGTTCCAGCACGCAGAAAATACTGAGAAAGAGCCTACACATGTTGCCATTCAAAATTCAAACGCACCAGGCCATACTCCTACGAGCTGTGCAACAAAGGGTTGCCTTTGCTGATCAGATGCTCACAATGATTGATAGTGAAGGATTTGATGTTGGCTGCATCTGGTTTATAGATGAAGCACACTTCCACCTGAATGGATACGTGAATAAGCAGAACTGGCGATTTTGGGGTTCCGAAAAGCCATATTGGTGTGAAGCGAAACCCCTGTATTCTCCTAAAGTTACTGTGTGGGCTGCAGTATGCAGCAGAGGCATTATTGGCACTTTTTTCATTCGAGAAACGGTCACTGGTGCACGTTACGTTGCAATTTTGGAACAATTTGTCGCCACACAGCAAGCGTTAGAGGATCGACCAGGTACTGAATGGTTTATGCAAGATGGAGCCCGACCACATCGGGCCGAACAAGTGTTTCGCTTTCTTGAGGAATACTTCGGGAATCGAGTCATTGATTTGGAATATCCCAAATTTACTGTTGCAGGCATGGATTGGCCTCCATATTCGCCGGATTTGACTCCCTGTGACTTTTTTTTGTGGGGCACAGTGAAAGACATGGTCTACCCAAAGCATCCCGCCACGATGGACGAGCTTGAATCGGCGATCTCTGTGGCATGTGAATCCATTTCGGTTGAGACACTACGAAATGTGATGACGAATTTCATTCTTCGTTTGCGCCACCTCTGTAGTGCCAATGGTGAACATTTTGAAAACGTTGTGATGTGATTGTTTGCAAAGATTGTTTTCATACGATTATTTCACTTATGTATGCTGATATGAGCTGTACAGCGTACAGAGCCATGTGTTAGCAGCTTTTGTAGCTATTATTTCAAACTGCTGTATAAACTTCTTACAGCTTTCACAATAAATATACCGTTTACTGCATTCCTCTATCGATCTTTGTTTTCGAGATATTTAATTTCGAAATCAGGGAGTCCTTTTCTGGACACCCAGTATAACCAGCGCACTTATAATCTTTTCATGACCTATACGACATGTGATCAAAAAACTATCGGGAATTTTGTAATTTAGCTGGTTGTATTCGTCTGATTCGCGCGATTTTTCGTAGTTATATTGGTAAACATTTTTTAAACGTACGTGTTCGTTGGTAGCTGTATGAGATGTATAGTCTGTAGTCAATATTGAAGAAGGTTACACGTGTTTGCTTCGAATGGCGATTACCGATTTATTTTAAAAATGGGCCAGAGCATTTGCATTAAATTTTGCTATAAAAGTGGAACAAAATGCTAAAAAGTTTTAGAAATGTTGAATGTGGTTTTTGGTGAGTCCGCTGTGCGTAAAATAGGGTTTGCCAACAGTATAAGAGTTCCCGAGATGGCCGTGGAGAAGTTGAATATGACGAAGGTTCTGGATGCCCGAGGACATTAACAACCGTTGAAGACACGGAAAAAGCCAAAAAAAATGAATAAATAAATAAATAAATTATGAACGGTTCAAATGGCTCTGAGCACTACGGGACTTAACATCTGAGATCATCAGTCCCCTGGAACTTAGAACTACTTAAACCTAACTAACCTAAGGACACCACACACATCCATGCCCGAGGCAGGATTCGAACCTGCGACCGTAGCGGTCGCGTGGTTCCAGACTGAAGCGCCTAGAATCGCTCGCCCACACCGGCCGGCGATTATGAACGGTCGCCGAATCACAATAGAAGTTGCTGATGATGTTGACATATCGATTTGCTCATGCCTTGAAATCTTTTCGGTTGTTTTGGGTATGTAACGTGTGACAGCAGAATTTGTGCCAGAGGTGTTGAATTTCGAGCAAAATGGAAGTTGCGCAAGACTCACTAAATGAAGTCAGCAACGATGCAGAACAACTGAAACCTGTTGTAACAAGTGACGATACATGGGTGTACGGGTAAACGATGAAACTAAGACTCAATCTTCCCAGTGGAGGCATTCCACATCGTCAGGACCGAAGAATACCTGGCATGTGTGGTCGAATGTTGAGGCTCTGCTCATTTTTTTCTTCGATTTTAAAGGCATAGTGGAACATGTTTTTTTTCCAAATGGTCGAACAGTCAATAAGGAGTACTACCTACAAGTCAACGCTCTTTTCGGGAAGCAATGCGAATAAATGTGGAGATTTGTGACGAAATAATTAATGTATTTTGCGCCACGCTATTGCATCTGCTCACACTTCATTGGTTTTTAGTGAATTTTTGATGCGAAACAACATTGCAATCATGCGCCAGCCTCCATATTCACAAGCTATGACCCCGTGTGACTTTCTCCGTTCCCAAAAATATACATAACCTGAAAGGACAGTTGCTTTACACGTTTAGATGAGGTTAAAAGTGAATAGCTGAAAGAGCTAAGTGCTGTCCCAAACATCGAGTTCCAGAAGTGTGTCACGGACTGGAAGATGCGCTGGCATAAGTGTATAACATCTCATAGGGACTATTTTGAAGGAGATAACATTGATGCAGATGAATAAATAATATTATTTTCAAAAAATGTAAATTCCCGATAGTTTTTGAACAAGCTTCATATATCTTTTACGTTGAGCAAGCATAAAACAAATCATGGAGAAATTTGGAAAAGGAATTGAAGTTCAGAGAGAAAAAATAAAAACGTGAATGTTTGCCTATGACACTGTAATTCTGTCAGAGATGAGGAATTAAGTCCAGGTAGAAGAAATAAAAGCATCAAAGGTTGCAAATGAAACAGAAATTCTGTCAGAGATGGTAAAGGGCTCAGAAGGTCAGTTGAACGGAATGGATAGCACCTCGAAAAGACATAATGAGATGAATACGAACAAATAAAAAGACAAGTGTAATGGGATGTAATCAGATCAAATCAGGAGATGATGAGGCCGTTTGATAAGGAAATGAGACAGTAAAAGTACTAGCTGAGTTTTGCTATTTGGGCAGCAAAATAACCGGCGATGGGCGAGATAGAGAGGATATAAAATGCAAACTGGCAGCGACATGAAAAGCATTTCTGAAGAAGATAAATCTGTTAAAATCAAATATAAATTTCAGTGTTAGGAAGTGTTTTCTGAAAGTATCTGTCTGGCGTGTGGCCTTTTATGAAAGTGAAACTGGGGTGATTAACAGTTCAGACAAGAAGAGAACAGAAGCATTTGAAACGTAGTGCTACAGAAGAATACTTCAGAATGGATGGGTACATCCTGTAACTAATGAAAAGATATTATGTCTAATCAATGAGAAAAAGAGACTGTCTACACTACAAGAACTGTTGCTTCTTCTAAGTGTTCTGTCAAAAAAGCGCAGTCTTTAGTTCGCCTTCCCAACAACATTTTCTATGTGTAATTTCTAATTTAAGCTGTTGGTAATTGTAATACTTAGGTGTTTGGTTGAATTTACGGCCTTTAGATTCGATGATTTATCGTGTAAACGAAGTTTAACGGACTCCTTTTAGAGCTCATATGGATGACCTCACACATTTCAGTATTTAGGGTCAATTTACAATTTTCGCACCATGCAGACATCTTTTCTAAATCGTTTTGCGATTTTTTTAGATTTTTTCATCTGAAGAAACTGAAATGTCGCCCATAAGACACTTGAGACGCATGGTCGCTCATGTCAGTCTTGTAGCGTTGCTACCTGGGAAATTGGGGCTAAAATTTAGATTGTTATTTATGCCTCCACCGAGTGAGGTGGTGCAGTAAGTAAGACACATGAGTCGCCCTCGGGAGAACAGCAGTTCAAATTCCCGTCCTAATCCCCAGATTTATGTTTAGCATGAGTTCCAGAAACTGCTTAAGGCAAATGCTGGTATGGTTTGATGAAAAGGACACGGTCAATTTCCTTCCATAATCCAAACTTGTACCCCATATTTAATAATCTCGTCATCGATAGGACGTTAAACCTTAATCCGCACTTTATTGGAAAGAACACACATGTTTCCTTGTCTCCCTGGAGGACAATAAACTTTACTTTATTATTCATTTTCGGACAATGAATATTTTCATTGTGAGCCTGCAGTTTGTCTCCCCACAGCTGTCTTGAAAATTTCGACTCGCATTAGACTGCTCGAGGTGTTACTCATAGTGTGAAACCATTCCGTCAAGAGTAAGAACGACATAACCACTCCTCTACCGCAACTTTATTCCTCAATGAACTTCTCACAAACAGCAAGTACGATATTACGTCAAAAAAACGATTCAGTTTTCCTCGTATCACTGGTAAGTAATGCAGACGCTAGCGGTACTTTCCAGAGGCTGCTGGTGTAATAGGTCGCTGGGCTTTCTCATCGAACCAAGCAAAAACAGGTGTGAAAACCGAGAAGACGGGGCCGGATACTGTTACAAAAACTGTTACCACACCAAGCGAGTGAAATATCATAGGCGTCTCGCAGATCAATGTTTCGGTTTAAGCTTTAAACGAGAACGCATGCAGGCGGTTTCCACGATCTCTGTTTCAGAACAGGTATCAAAGGCAATCGGATACGCTGCTATAAACGCAATCGATTCTCACGGAAGATCGTGATTTCGAACGGGTCAGAGCTCGTAATTTTGTTTGGTGTAGATAAGATGCGAATTGCTTACGAGTCGCTGACATTATCGGAAAAGGATAACCATTACCTTACAGCAACATAAGCTAAGATTAGAGAGTGACGAGGTAATAATCTAGCAGCCGTCGGAAACACTTTTCTATAAGGGCAGTGTATGTAAATTAAGATTAGTTGGCACAAACTTATTGTGGCTAGGATGGGAAAATAACTTCTCGACGGTGAAGTACTGACATAAGACGAGCATGTTGAATGAGAAAATCATTCACGGAAGATAGATGGTTACGTACGGCCTTGTATTATCTACTTCTTTTCTGTTCATTGGCCGATTTCAGTACGTCATTCCTTTTCCCATTAATAACGCGTCGTGGAATTAATAATCCGCATTCCTTTTCTCATAAAAAAGGATGATAGCAGTACTCATACACATTAAATGTATTGACTTAAGCGAGTCAACACGCGTCACAGAGTTGATACGCTAATTTATTTTTTGGCGTCCTGTGTAAAACACAGTGTGTTCATAATCATGCAGACAGTTTGTGAATGCGGCCAGCAAAGGAACATTACACTGAAATTAACAAAATAAAAAAAAAAAATCTACACAAATGGCATCTACATTACCCTTACGGGAACTTCTCATGTATTAAATTGCCTCCTTAAGATCATCCGTTGAAAAGTATGCAGTCCATACTACCCATTTCCAACCATCGTGGGTCCATGTTGTACAGCCAATGCGCAGAGTTGTCGGTGCTGCCAGAAAGGTTCTTAAATACGGCGGAGCAGTGGTTATTCATTTCGTGCAGATAACATCGAACTGTGACAACAAGAAGTCGTTCGAGATGCTATGCTCTGACACAACTTGTGTCGCATTACCTTCACAGTTCCTTAAGATAACCCCTTTCAGTTTGAGGCGATTCGTAACGCTTGGCTATCAGCTGCTATTATTATTATGACTCACTGGTGCCACGAGTCACTCTTACATCCTTCACCTCAGATGCTGTCGCTCTGATAACGTGAAAGCCTGTGTCACGCGGCAAAGGAATGAGTGAACAGTCTCGTAGATTGCAGCTGAGTACCATGTTTGGCATGTTAAGTGGCCAACAGGCACCAAGATTCTAAGAAAACTCTCCGTGCCTACTAGCCAGCCTTAGCACCACCTACAGCACGCAGCTGCAGTGCAGACAATTATTGGCTTGATTGTTCGTCGTGTAACACTGGCTTATAATTGTGAATTTTTCAAAACACTTGCTCAATTTTACTGAGCTTAAAATCGCGTTGCCAGGCCTCTCATTTAGTCTCACCGTTGTCCGTGTAGTTGCACGCACGAAGGTGTTAAATCAGTATTATACGTTTTAAATTGTAAGGCATTTCCAGGGGCAGATGTGGACTCTGACCACAATCTATTGGTTATGAGCTGTAGATTAAAACAGAAGAAACTGCAAAAAGTTGGAAATTTGAGGAGATGGGACCTGGATAAACTGAAAGAACCAGAGGTTGTAGTTAGTTTCAGGGAGAGCATTAGGGAACGATTGCCAGGAATGGGGGAAAGAAATACAGTAGAAGAAGAATGGGTGGCTTTGAGAGAGGAAATAGTGAAGGTAGCAGAGGATCAAGTAGGTAAAAAGACGAGGGCTAATAGAAATCCTTGGGTAACAGAAGAGATATTGAATTTAATTGATGAAAGGAGAAAATATAAAAATGCAGTAAATGAAGCAGGCAAAAAGGAATACAAACGTCTCAAAAATGAGATCGACAGGAAGTGCAAAATGGCTAAGCAGGGATGGCTAGAGGACAAATGTAAGGATGTAGAGGCGCACATCACTAGGGGTAAGATAGATACTGCCTACAGGAAAATTAAAGAGACCTTTGAAGAAAAGAGAACCACTTGCATGAATATCAAGAGCTCAGATGGAAGCCCAGTTCTAAGCAAAGAAGGGAAAGCAGAAAGGTGGAAGGAGTATACAGAGGGTCTATACAAGGGCGATGTTCTTGAGGACAATATTATAGCAATGGAAGAGAATGTAGACGAAGATGAAATGGGAGATATGATACTGCGTGAAGAGTTTGACAGAGAACTGAAAGACCTAAGTCGAAACAAGGCCCCGGGAGTAGACAACATTCCATTAGAACTACTGACAGCCTTGGGAGAGCCAGGCCTAACAAAACTTTATCATCTAGTGAGCAAGATGTATGAGACAGGTGAAATACCCTCAGACTTCAAGAAGAATATAATAATCCCAATTCCAAAGAAAGCAGGTGTTGACAGATGTGAAAATTACCGAACTATCAGTTTCATAAGCCACGGCTGCAAAATACTAACACGAATTCTTTACAGACGGAATGGAAAAACTGGTAGAAGCCGATCTCGGGGAAGATCAATTTGGATTCCGTAGAAATATTGAAACACGTGAGGCAATACTGACACTACGACTTATCTTAGAAGCTAGATTAAGGAAAGGCAAACCTACGTTTCTAGCATTTGTAGACTTAGAGAAAGCTTTTGACAATGTTGACTGGAATACTCTCTTTCAAATTCTAAAGGTGGCAGGGGTAAAATACAGGGAGCGAAAGGCTATTTACAATTTGTACAGAAACCAGATGGCAATAATAAGAGTCGAGGGGCACGAAAGGGAAGCAGTGGTTGAGAAGGGAGTGAGACAGGGTTGTAGCCTCTCCCCGATGTTATTCAATCTCTATATTGAGCAAGCAGTAAAGGAAACAAAAGAAAAATTCGGAGTAGGTATTAAAATCCATGGAGAAGAAATAAAAACTTTGAAGTTTGCCGATGACATTGTAATTCTGTCAGAGACAGCAAAGGACTTGGAAGAGCAGTTGAATGGAATGGACAGTGTCTTGAAACGAGGATATAAGATGAACATCAACAAAAGCAAAACGAGGATAATGGAATGTAGTGAAATTAAGTTGGGTGATGCTGAGGGAACTAGATTAGGAAATGAGACACTTAAAGTAGTAAAGGAGTTTTGTTATTTGGGGAGCAAAATAACTGATGCTGGTCGAAGCAGAGAGGATATAAAATGTAGACTGGCAATGCCAAGGAAAGCATTTCTGAAGAAGAGAAATTTGATTACATCGAGTATAGATTTAAGTGTCAGGAAGTCATTCCTGAAAGTATTTTTATGGAGTGTAGCCATGTATGGAAGTGAAACATGGACGATAAACAGTTTGAACAAGAAGAGAATAGAAGTTTTCGAAATGTGGTGCTACAGAAGAATCCTGAAGATTAGATGGGTAGATCACATAAATAACGAGGAGGTATTGAATAGAATTGGAGAGAAGAGAAATTTGTGGCACAACTTGACTAGAAAAGGGATAGGTTGGTAGGGCATATTCTGAGGCATCAAGGGACGACCAATTTAGTATAAGAGGGCAGCGTGGAGGGTAAAAGTCGTAGAGGGAGACCAAGAGATGAACATGCTAAACAGATTCAGAAGGATGTAGGTTGCAGTAGGTACAGGGAGATGAAGAAGCTTGCACAGGATAGAGTAGCATGGAGAGCTGCATCAAACCATTCTCTGGACTGAAGACCACGACAACAACAACGAGACCCAAAATCGTATAGTCAGCAGCGGTACGGTGTGACTGTTCTTAATATAAAGTACACGAAGTGACGTAGACGCCGCTGCGACAAGTAATTTAATACATGGCACACGGGGCCGCGAATGTCGGGATATACACCAAAAGTGAATGACAAATATTCAGCATATTACGTCAGCATAAGGCGTATTTCGCCGCACGCGCAGCGGTTGTGCTAGTCACTTCTGCACTCACTGGTAGAAGGCAGTGCTACACTTCGCCACCGTACGAGGGGGCGCAATGGTTAGCACACTGGACTCGCTTTCGGGAGGACGACAGTTCAAACCCGCGTCCGGCCATCCTGATTTAGATTTTCATTGATTTCCCTAAATCGCTTCAGGCAAATGCCGGGATGGTTCCTTTGAAAGGGAACGGTCGATTTTCTTCCCCATGCTTCCCTAATCCGATAGAAGCGACGACCTCGCTGTTTGGTTCCTCCCCCCCCCCCCCCCCCACACCGAATCAACCAACCAACCACACTTTGCTGCGCAACGGAGCAAATGGCGAACGCGTAAGTTACCAAATTACTTTCATCACTGTAACCAAGCAAAAGCTGCTGTTATTTTGTGTTTCTTTCCTTTTTTCCCGTCTTCTTTTGTTCATAGACGTAATTTAGTAAAGAAAGCGTAGATAATTTACTGGTAACAACGTAGATCGGAAGCTCGTACTCATTTACCTGTGACGGAATACGGTAGCTTTCGGTTGTAGTACCCTTTGCAATGAACAAGCAGAGGCCGCTAGATCGGTAAATAAATTAATAAATCCTACCTCGTTGTAAACACGTAATTGTCTAACGCAAAAATTATATTATCCGCCGGACTCAAAGACTGGAATCTTGAGCCCCACGCGTTTAAGTCGCGAACGTAGACCGGAGCCACACCGACGTGAATACTTGACTTGGGTTGGGATGTTGAGGTGTGACAGACCGATAGGTTGGACCGCTGCACGAGCGGCGAAGTACGTCATCTGGCAACGTCACATGTTCAGCATCTGTCATACACTTTTGGAGTACTTCCCGACATTTCGGACCTCATGTGTCTTACATTAAATTACTTGTCTCAGCATCATGTACGTCGCTTCTGAAGTTTTTAAACGTTAATAAGAATCACCCTGTATAACAAATATAGCGAGTGATAACAGCAGCGCGGAATGGCCGTGCGGTTTGAGGCGCCATGTACGGATTGCGCGGCTCCTCCCGCCGGAGGTTCGAGTCCTCCCTTAGACATGTATGTGTGTGTGTTTTGTTCTTAGCATAAGTTAGTTTAAGTAGTGTGTAAGTCTAGCGACCGATAACCTCAGCAGGTTCGTCCCTTAGGAAATCACACGCCGGCCGGAGTGGCCGACCGGTTCTAGGCGCTACAGTCTGGAACTGCGCGACCGCTACGGTCGCAGGTTCGAATCCTGCCTCGGGCATGGATGTGTGTGATGTCCTTAGGTTAGTTAGGTTTAAGTAGCTTTAAATTGTAGGGGACTGATGACCTCAGATGTTAAGTACCATAGTGCTCAGAGCCATTTGAACCATTTGAAATCACACATTTTGTGTAATACAGCTAACAGGCACGCTAGATTCTGAGTACCTATTGGTTACTTTATAGGCGCAATAGTTCTCGTTTATAATGCTGTATTGACTTAATATACCGTCTAACATACTGCAGAGTAGCCGGTCGTGGTGGCTGAGCGGTTCTAGGCGCTTCAGTCCGGAACCGCGAGACTGCTACGGTCGCAGGTTCGAATCCTGCCTCGGGAATGGATGTGTGTGATATCCTTAGGTTAGTTAGGTTTAAGTAGTTCTAAGTTCTAGGGAACTGATGACCTCATATGTTAAGTCCCATAGTGCTCAGGGCCATTTGAACCATACTACAGAGTACTCCTTCACGACAACAGCGAATAACAAACGCTGCGCATGAATAATCTATGATAACCGTCTGTACGGTACCTGAAGGAAAGCGCGATGGCAGCGCCCTACTTGGTGATGAGCAGAAAACGTTGGGACCGATGTACTGTGTTGTATTTCGCAGCGCCTTTGTGAGAAGGTAGCAAAATGCCGGAGATATTGCAGGGGCTCTGGCCGCTTCACCACGTCAGACTGGAATGTAAATGCGGCGGCGTCGGAAACTTCGCTTGGCGTCGTTATTGCCGAGTCGTCCGCGCTGGAAGTCGTAACCGAATTTTTACTAATATTAACAATTGGTTCGCGTGCTTACATGCAATTTCCACGTTATGTGTCTGTCGAGCGAAGAATATACACAGCCAACCGTGCAATTGAAAAGCTTCCACAGTCGGAAGTCTTTAATGACCCGCGGTCCGATAACAGATTCGAGGTGGTGCAACGGCTTCTGGGAGCCCTCCCACTTTGCCCTGAGGAATATTACCCAATATCTGGCCCACACACGCGAATCTCGTATTGTATAATGTTTCGCCGAATTGTTGGCTTCCTCTGCCCGCTATCAGATTCCTTTCGACCGTCTCTCTGAACTGCAAATGTTATTTCGACTCTCTGCCGTCCTTTCACTTTCAAATTACATCCGTCACGACAGAGGCTGCACGATCTGCTTAATCCACCTCGTTTATGCGTAAATAATTTTAAAAAGGAACGGCCCCAAAATCTACGCCAAGGATGTTTTTAAAATTATGTAGATTACAGCAGCCGAGTGAGTTATTTCCGCAACGTATCAACACTCCCTGCTAAACGGGCTTACTTCTTCCTTTCTAAATTCAGAAACTAGCAGCAGGTAATGGAAGCGTAACTGAAACACTTCTGGTCATTAAGACGTTAATTGCTCTAATAAGTCAGGCTGGAGACTAGGTCCTGTTAGCCGGAGCTGCTATGGAAACGTCTTAATTCAAGAGCAGAGGTTTCCTCACGACTGCGTTGGCTAACTGAATTTCCAAGCAGCAAACGTTGTTCCGCTAACACCGAAGATTTGTCGCCGTCGTGAGGCGCATTCCTGGACCGCCTGCCGACAGGATGGTCGCATTACTCCGCTGTCAGCAGAGATGCTGCCTGCTTGCGGCTTCGTCCGTTACTGCCGAACGCTGAAAATTTGCCAAATCCCTCGCTCATCTCTAATGCAGCTGAGACGGCGTTATGCGGCTTGAAAAAACCGGCGTCGTGTTTCAGTACAATAATTGGTAAAATGATCCCATCTCTGGCACATTTATATCACGCCTTTAGAAGTGTGCGCGTCCCATCTTCCGTCTCAACTGCACAGTGCAGGTCTGTAGTCAGTATCATTAGGTGTGTTACCGCTATTAACGCTGATGGTGGAAGATTCCAAAACGTGGCTCTCTCCACTTGGCTAAGGATCAAACATTCGAACATTAGAGCACACATCTCATTAAAATTTCAAGTAATTAATACCAGAATACATTACACCTACTTTAAAATCGGTTCATGCCATTTGGACATTACCCTATCATAAATCCGAGCGGTAATCAATAAGTATTAGTTATTGCCTCCAAAGAAAAGTTATATACCTTAATTTTAGTTTGTTTACAGGTACATATCTGAAATGCCTGTTCTGCAGTATCGTAACAGCCTACTACAGCAGCGAAAACTTAACAAATCATCCCATCTCCACTTCTTCAATGGACTGCGACACATTTTACTACGATACTGTGGCGCAGGCGTTTCCAATTGTCACAGAACTCCGCGCATATACCTGCAAACAATTACTTACTTAACTTTATTCTTTGAGGTGATCATTAAAACTTTGTCACTATCTCACGCATTTCCCAGGCAGCAAAGCAACAGACGACTTCTCACTGAAATGTCGACTTGTATAATGCCCATGAATTTTATAGTTCTAAGTTTCTCAAGTTATCAACAGAGTAGCAGTACCATCTTGAAGTAACATTTTAGCGAGTAATCAACTCACTTCGCTTTAAGATGACTAGTAGGAAGATGGTTGAAACGTTGCTTGCTGCTCGGGCATCTACATTCACATCTACATACATACTCCGTAAGCCACCGTGCGGTGCATGGCAGCCTTTACCTTGTACCACTAATAGTCATTTCCTGTTCTGTATCACTCGCAAAGTGAGTGAGGGAAAACGTCTGTCTACAGGTCGAATGTTAATAAAATCTACAAACTACAGGGATGGATTCTTGACTGTAAATTGCAGAAAAGAGGTCCTATGAACGTGTGTCCGTAAATGCATCGTTGCCACGGAAAATGGCACTGACCAGTGGAAGTTCACCTGACAACGTGCTGTGTGTTCCATGTGCATTGCAGGCTGTATGATTGATGCAGCGCAGTGCAAGCATCAGAACTGTCCGGTATTCATGTCGGGAACAAGCTGAGATGATGATATGTACGGCCAAGCAGATGGAAACGGTCGAGAGGCAGTCCTCCAGATCTGGTGTACGCTCAATCTGTCACCTCCCTGCACTTTCATCTGTCTGAAAGGACCCAGGATCACACAAACGCCCAAACACTGCTTGAAATGTTGTACGATGTGGTTGATGTCTGTGAGGGTACTTGTTTTGGCTTAGCCGTGCTGCCTCTCGACCGTTTCTATCTGCTTGGCCGTACACAAACACCATCTCGGCTTGTTCCTGACATAAGTATCGGACCATTTTGCTGCTTATATCACGCTGCGTCAATCGTACAGCTTTCAACACACGAGGAATACACAGCACATGGTCTGAGGAACTTTCATTCGTCAGCGTCGTCCACCGTGGCAACGATGCACTTCCGGACACATGTTTATAGTACCTTTTTTTCCTCCATTTCCAGTCAGGCGCACCGGCCGGAGTGGCCGTGTGGTTCTAGGCGCTACAGCCTGGAGCCGAGCGACCGCTACGGTCGCAGGTTCCAATCCTGCCTCGGGCATGGATGTGTGTGATGTCCTTATGTTAGTTAGGTTTAAGTAGTTCTAAGTTCTAGGCGTCCGATGACCTCAGACGTTAAGTCGCATAGTGGTCAGAGCCATTTGAACCAGTCAGGCTTCCGTCCCTGCCGTTGTCGATTTTATTAATGTTCACCCTGTACATGCCTCAATACGATTAATAATTTCTCTTATATTTGTGGTCATTACCCTGAATGTAGGTTGATGCCGGTAGAATCCTTCTGCGGTCCGCTTCAGATGCCTTTTCTCTAAATTTTCTCAATAACTTTCCTAGAAAAAATGTCTCCAGGAATTCCCATTTGAGTTCCCGTAGCATCTCTGTAATACTTGTCTGCAGACTGAATCTACCGGTAACAAATCTAGCTGCACGCCTCTGATTTGCTTCGATGGCTTCCTTTAATCCGTGCTGGTGGGGATGACAAACACTCGAACAGTACTCAAGAATGTGTCACACTAGCTTTCGGTACGCCGTCTCCTTTATACATCAGCTACACTTTCCCAAAATTCACCCAATAATACGAGGTCGAGCATTGGCCTTCATTACTGCCAACCTGACGTGCTCATTCCACACCATATGGCTTTGCATTATAACGCCAAGATATTTAACCGATATGACTGCGTCAAGCAGCACCTTACTAATGCTATATTCGAAAGTTACAAAATTCTTATGCGTACTCATCGGCATTAACTTACATTTTTCTACAGTTACGTCAAGCTGCCATTCATCACACCAATTAGAAATTCTGTCTCAGTCATCTTGTATCTTACAGTCACTCAATGCAACACTTTTCCCGTACACCACAGCGTCACCAGCAAACAACCGTAAATTGCTGCTCATCCTGTCCGTCATATCAATTATGTATATAGAGAAAAAGAGCAGTCCTATCGCACATCCTGACGGTAAGTCGATAAGTGCTGACGACCAGAGAAGATTCCATCAATAAATGTCTGAAGATGTTTACTGCTGATCGACAACGAGACTGACAATGAAGCAAAAGCTTTCCAAAAAGAAACTATCTTTCTCAACAATTTTTAACAGAAGAACAACCACGGAGTTAAGCAAGAGGCTTTCACGAACTCTGCACCATTTACCTGCTCGTCTTCCAGAGTACGTAACTTGCCCAGATCTGCACTTACCGCCAGTACCTGAACTCCATAACTATCAGAAAACTTGTGATTTTCTCTTGTAAACTCGGCTCAACATGGCAGTGAGCTAAATCATACGAGTTTAGCAATGTTAAGTTACAATTTACTATTACATTTTTATTTAAAAGAATTAAAAATGGTAAACTGTTATCTTAAATACCGGAACCTACGTGAAGGTGGATGAAGAAGAAGTATTTAAAGAAAAAAGTATGTGATAACGAGATTGAAATGAGAGTGCTTTTGCCGGCCGGTGTGGCCGAGCGGTTCTAGGCGCTTCAGTCTGGAACAGCGCGACCGCTACGGTCGCAGGTTCGAATCCTGTCTCGGGTATGGGTGTGTGTGATGTTCTTAGGTTAGTTAAGTTTAAGTAGTTCTAAGTTTTAGGGGACTGATGACCTCCGAAGTTAAGGTCCATAGTGCTCGGAGACCTTTGAACCATTTTTGAGAGTACTTTTATTCAAATGATAGTTTTAAGCTAATGTTAATTTTTAAGATAGTTTGAAACATGCTTCAATTAGAGCAATCTCTCCATTTTACCTTTTTCCCATTGCAGAATTTTGATTTTTACTTCTGTTTCTTTGGTTTTCTTGTCACCAGACTTTATTTAGTCGAATATAAGAGTTATTCACAAAAATGTAAACGTTAGGGTGTGCAGATATACTCAAGGAGTTAAAACGAGAATAATAACATTCGCACGCATCTTTTATTCTCCAAAGTGCAGGGGACTTGTCCGCGCAGATATGCGTACGCATACTTCTACCTGAAGACTAAATTTGGGAATTCCTGTGGGGGAATTAGTGGGCCTTTTCTGAACTGCGGAGTTCGTGTCCGACTTATCAAGATTCAAGGATTTTGTTCGTCCACGGTCTACTTTTTTATGACACTAAGTGCTCAAATTTATATACGTATGAAATGCATTCGCACTTGCGAATACGGACAACCATCAGTCGTAATCGTTTGGCTACCCGTGCACGACTCACTGCCAGAACCAAACTTGAATGTAAGTTGTTGTTCATTCGTCACAACCTGCACGCGTACACACGATGTCATTCCCGTACAGGGAAGGGAGACACTTTAATTGAAAGTAGGTGCCTGGAATTGGCGGATAAATACGATGTTGCGGTGCCTGTGTTGTTAAGAAGTACTATGCGATGTTGCTTCGGATGTGCGGTAGACATTGCATCGTTCTTCTTAGCAACACAAGCACTGCAATAACGTGTTTATAGACGTACCTTGTACTTCACAGTTAGCGATTCAATACTTCTAAGAGACGCCTTGGAGATTTTTTCTCTTTTTTTTAATTATTGGCTTTCGGAACGTGTCCATATGGTCATCTCAGTAGCGGAATGTCAATGGCGACGATGCTAACGCGAGGAGAACAGGACACCCAGTTCTCAAGCGTAGAAAATCTCCGACCCGGCAGTGAACAGAAGGCACACTATGGCTAAGCCGTCGGCACACGGACCGTGCTGTTGAACGTTAACTTTGAGCGTGCCAAGTTCAACTTGCTGCTGAACGCTCAGGAATGATGCGACTTGTGCATACGGTACGTGAGCCCCAACGTGGTATACGCGATCGCAACGCACTCCAGCGGCAGTTGAGCGATGTTTCTAGTTCGAAAATCGCACTGTTTACTCAACGGGCGCGCGTAAAATTCTCACGTTAGCTCTATTAAAACGCACATTTCCTCCATGGTCCACGAAAAGGAAAGTACCATATCCAATCAACAAGGACAGAGACATATAGAAGTTCCATTACAAACAGTGCGGTACAAATTTGGAATACTTCTCTGCATAAGATAAACATTATTTCATCATTCCCAGATTTTATTAAAACCCCAAGGTCAGTCTTACTTAATCACTGTTCCTACCCAACAGCAGAATCTGTGCAACATGTGAATTACGAAGCGTAAAAGAAAAGGAGCAAAACATCTGTATCCAAGTAGCGCAAGCTGTCCTGTAAATTAAGCCAATCGAACAAAGTCACCCCTCAAAAAAAGGTGAACTTATATTTACATAACATCAAATATCATAGTATATACTTATATTAAACTAATAATAAAGTATCAGAACCTAATAAAAACGCTAATGTTAGGAAATAAAATACAGGAGTGTCACGACGCGAACCACCGCACCAACTATTACTCAATACGAGACGGTTACGCTACTCATTACGCTATTCCAACAACACACAGAAACACGTCGCAAGTAATCCAAGTATGTTACCCGTTTCAGGAAACCTTATCGTAGATACGTTACTAATTGAAATTTAATTATAACAAATTGTACAAGAACAATGCGTTTTGGGTGGATCTTCCGTGTGTCACTGCCTTCAAATAGCCTACTCTCATAAGACGCAAGTTACAATAATTCTTTTGCCACGAATATGATGTTTCCCGTTATTTTATTGGAACGAATCACACAGTTAACAACGGGTTTTCCAATGATTCTGAATTTGCTGATGCTCAGAAACGGCATGTATACATATGAGCTTGAAATGAATGCCAATATGGCGCCTCACAACTCTGTACTGAAGGGAGACGGCTAGCGTGTGACGTAGGTGGCGTTGTGGTATCTCATTGGTCAACGCTCAGACGCACGCTCAGAATATCTGACATGGCAGATATTGCTCTGCACGTTCGGAAAGACTCCCGAACGTGCTATTCCACGCTATGACGTCAGAAACTCGGAACGCCCAACGTTCGGATGCACGGTCCGTGTGCCGACGGCTTTAGCCAACCGCGCAGCTACCGAGGCGATCGCCGCTTCGTAGCAGAAGACGTAAATTCTTAACTGAAATAAGGTTTGTATGCATCCACTTTGAACCACGTGAGATCGTCGCTTTGGTGAAATGTGAAAAGCTTCGTGGTCGTGCTTCTCGTGTCTCTTGGCTCAGACCGAACGGTTACTTTGTTTATAGCTCTAAAACGCGGGCCGAAGGGCACTCACCTCGTGGACGAAACTGGCGGACAACAAATCAAAACGGCCCCGTGATGACAGCGCCAACAAGCCGTGAAGATTGGCGGGCTGGCCGGCACAAAGGAGCCCCCACCGGCCCGGGCCGCGGGGACTGCAGGACTCTCCCCAGGGAGAGGGCAGCGGGACGGCGCAGCGCTAAGCCACTTCTTTGTGGCGTAAACTGCCGCCTCCCGTGCACTTGGCCTCTGCTTTGAGCGCATTCACTCTGATAAACGAAATTTTACGGTTTCAGTTCCAACGCTTCGAATGGACCCACGTCTGTGTACGAGGACGCCGTATCTGCGCTCCGAAGTGCTTTACATCTGCGATGTTATCGATGGAAAATGTGTTCGCGGCGAGGACGGTGGCGACCCCTCAAAAGCCTACACTGCATATGCTACCGTGTCTCAGTTTTTCTTCGAGCCATATAACGTACGGTCAAAAGTCTCCCGAAACCTCAGTGAACGCGCTTTGTGTGACGTCAGTCTCCTTTAATGTCTTATTATATCGAATACTAATCATTGTCCAATACTTACACTACTAGATAGTATACGCCAGCACCCAACTGTACCTTTGCATAATAGTAAATATCTCTCCATCTCCGCCGGCCGATGTGGCCGTGCGGTCTAGGCGCTTCAGTCTGGAACCGCGTGACCGCCCCGGTCGCAGGTTCGAATCCTGCCTCGGGCATGGATGTGTGTGATGTCCTTAGGTTAGTTAGGTTTAAGTAGTTCTAAGTTCTAGGCGACTGATGACCTCAGAAGTTAAGTCCCATAGTGCTCAGAGCCATTTGAACCATTTGAAGAATCTCTCTTATCCATAAGTCGCTGATTCGCAGTAGTACATCATTGAACCAAATACCAAGATTTGCTTTAGTTACACTTAAGTTATGTGAGGCATGTAGGTGTAGGTTGCTGATATAAATTGATGAACCCAAACATTATGACCACTGAAACTCTTCTGGTGGCGATGCGAGCACGTGACGTGGCAAGGAAAGTACGAGGGCGTGCTGAAAACTAATGCCTCCCAATTTTTTATCCTGTTTGCAATATCGGTTCAAGTACTACGTGTTATGCATATTACTCGGTCGAATCAAGTTACAACCCTCTGCTACTAGAGGGCTCCGAATTGTAGCGTGTAAAGTGGCGGTGTGTAACGTAACTATGTCGGTGCGTGAGAAACAGCATGCTAAACTCGAATTTCGCATTCGAAGAGTTCGTCCACACAGGGAGCACCCTCTCCTTCAGCATGACAATGCCAGACCACACACGAGAGCTGCGACATCTGCAACGATCCGACGCCTTACGTTCACTCTCATCGATCATACAGTCCTGACGTGGCGCCACACGATTTTCATCTGTTTTCGAAACAGTGGGTCACTAAAGATCAGCTTAAAGGATTTCACTTTGATAGTGATGAAGTGGTGCAAGCAGAGGCGAGGTTGTGCCTCCGTCAACGAAGTCTGATACTTTACAGCAACGGTGTCAACAAACTGGTCTCTCGTTGGGAAAATGTGTTCGTCGCCATGACGACTATGTTGAGACATAAACATGCAGACATGAAGAATAAAGATGCAGAATGTTAATAAACTCTCCTCCCGAACAGGTCATGAAGGCTCAAAGGTACCGACCGGCCGCCGTGTCATCCTAAGCCCACAGTCGTCACTGGATGCGGATATGGAGGGGCTGGTCAGCACACCGCTCTCCCGGCCGTATGTCAATTTCCGAGACCGGAGCCGCTACTTTTCAATCAAGAAGCTCCTCAGTTGTCTCACGAGGGCTGAGTGCACCCCACTTGCCAACAGTGCTCGGCAGACCGGTTGGTCACCCATCCAAGTGCTAGCCCAGCCCGACAGCGCTTAACATCGGTGATCTGACGGGAACCGGTGTTACCACGGCGGCAAGGCCGTTGGCAGAATGTTAATAACGTTCGTTTTATTTCAAAAACTTTAGGGGTTTTCATCTAAAAATTTCGGAGCAAATACTTTTTAGCACGCCCTCGTATATTAACACAACAGAGACGAATGGGGAATCGTACGATACTACAGTTCCTGTGTTGTTCAGAAATTGGATGCAATGTTCCTTCGTTCATGCACGCATGGGGATTCGTTCGAGCGACGATACGGGCTGCAAAACAGAACATGCATTGATACAAGCGACTCGGACAAAGTGAAGCTGATCGGCTGTTCGCACACTACTGTCGTGAGCATCTGTGGAAAGTGTTTGAAGGACGCGTATAGGAGACAAGGGTCTGGACGCCCACACCTCATCTCATGACGTGAATGTTAGAGGCCTTCCTCCTCTGTGAAGCATCATAGGCGGCAATCTGTGGCAAATCTGACGTCAGTGTACAATTCTAGTGCAGCCACAAGTGTTCCAGAGCACCGTAGATAAATGGATACATGTCATCTGATCGGGTGATTCACATTTCTGATTGCGGCATCTGAGTGAACGGCTGATCGAAACATGCACCACTCCACAGACGCAGGACGTCGGAGCAATGTTACTCTGTGGGGATGTTCACTTGTGCTTCTGTAGGACTGTGGTAGTAATCGACGGCGCTACGACACCTGTGAACTACGTGAACGTTATTGTGGACCATCTGCATCCCTTCGTGTTGCCGGCCGGAGTGGCCGAGCGGTTCTAGGCGCTATAGTCTGGAACTGCGCGACCGCTACGGTCGCAGCTTCGAATCCTGCCTCGGGCATGGATGTGTGTGATGTCCTTAGTTAGGTTTAAGTAGTTCTAAGTTCTAGGGGACTGATGACCTTAGAAGTTAAATGCCATAGTGCTTAGAGCCATTTGAACCATTTGAACCCTTCGTGTTTAGTGTCTTCCCCGACCGAGGTGGCTTCTTCCAGCAGGATAACTGTCCGTGTCACAAGGCCAGAATCGTACTACATCGGTTTGAGGAGCTTGATAATGAACTCACATTCAAGTTTTGGACACCAAATTCTTAAGCCGGTGGAACACTTGTGGGCCGCTATCTGTAGTCTTCATCGCGCCAACGAAACACCTGGTCGTAATAACTTACAAGCATTGCGTGACCTGTGCATAGACATATGGTTCCACGTAGCCCCAACCTTTGGAAACCTACTAAGGACTTGTCGAATACATGCCACTTAGAATTGCTGCTGCATTGCATTGCAAAGGCGGACCAACACGCTGCGAAATAGGTGGTCATACTACTTTGGTTAATCGGTAGTTGTTCCGAGGTAGTGTACATTGGACACCATGATATCAATAACTGTACATGGCATGTTATTTCTGTCTTTTACCGTTTACGATGACGTATCCACACCTATTACGCACTTTTAACTCAAGAAATAAAGTTATCCAGGCTGTGATGCACACCCAGAAAAAATCTTCGAAGTGGTCTTTTTCCACTACAAATTATAGTTGTTATCGGATCGTAAATTTTCTCTTGGTTCTATTTGTGCTTTCCTTTGTTGAGTATTGACATGTCGCTAACCAGGACAGTGGTCGGTGCTTCTATGTTCGTGACTAACGATAACTAGTTTATGAGATGTCCGTGACTAGGCTTTATGAACGATGAGAAAATAGATCTTCCGGGTTTGTTGCAGGACAATTTAAAGGATCACACAGAATCTGGAATTAAATCTTATGAACCGAAAAAGAAATCAGTGTTATGCAGGTTACTATTCCTCCATTTTAGCGATCTGCGATGAGAAGAAACGTTGCTTGCGAACATACTCATTCACAGAATTGATCGTCACCACATCACGAGTGTGTAGGTGTCTATTTGCCTCTTTCGCCCGAAATAGTTGTTTGCGAGCGTACAATCACTTTTATGTACAAAAGGAACTTGGGTAACCGCGTGCGTCAATCGTTTTCCAGGTTGTGAGAGACGCCACTAACACGTTAAGCTCGACAAACACGCACACCTGTAACCACAGCTACTGACGTTAGTGGCCTTTGTAGCATGTAAATAAATTCCAGTCCCCACATTTATAGCGTCTGGAAGTACGACTAAATCTGTCCCTTTTTCGACATCAATCCATCGTACCATTGATCCTTTACCAGATACGATACCTTAATATCAGTAACACTTCTGAAGAATCTTATCTAAGGGACGCAAGAATTTTATAAAAATGTTAAACAGTCCTCCGCCGCTCCCCAATATAGCTCAGCTAACAATATTTTTTTTTTTTTTTTAGTTGGAGGATGTTTCTTTCTTTGCATTTTTGCTAAACAGTATCTTAAGGAGTACTGTGCCACAGCTCATTTGCTTGTGTTCGGATAGACCTAGGTGCAAATCCCCCCATATGGCCATCGTCATTTAAAGTCTGCATTAATTTCCTAACACTTCAGGCAAACACAGGAATGTGAACTCAGCAAACCAAACTCTTTCCATAAATCTCTGCCGGTATGAGAGTGGAACGACCTCACTTTGAACCGGACGCACACCATAATAATAATAAAAATAATAATAAAAGCTGAATATGGAACAGTAACACTACCCAAGGGAGCTAAGGAAGTCTCAAAAGTGTAGGCAATGAAACCAATTCACGGTCTCCACTAGCCCCATCCGTAAGGCGTGAATAATGCCAACTGCTCCAATTCTTGTTCGGATTCTTAATTTAAGATTTATCACCGATGTGAAGTGTACTTTTTAAGTGACAGTTATACTTTCGTTATAAGCATAAATTTATATCAAAGCTTACCTACATGGAAACCACAAATGCAACAAAACGGTTAAAGATGACGAAAGAAGATTTTCATTAGGTGATACAAAGCAACAGAGCGAGTCTATTGCTGCACATTTTTACCGGGATATTGATGCAACTTCTTTCAACGCAACGGTGTCCTACTGGAGAAAACACGAGAACACACGATGGTGAAAAATTCCTGACTGGACAGTATAACTCTGTGAACTATGAACAGGCTATTTAAAATTTCCTGGAACAAATACAATTACCTGTGACACAGAAGTGAAACCCTACGTCTGACTACAATGCTTCCTGAATGATGTCATAAAAATTATAAGGTATGGTTCGTGTAGGATGTAGGCATGGGGTTCATACCATGTTACACCTTCAATAGCTAAGAGTTCCGTCCACGTCAGGATATATTAAAAATTATGGTATCGGATCGAGTACAAGGCATGACGAGTAATAACTGCTGTTAGCCGTTAACGGGGATCAACAGGGAGATGATATGAGCAATTCCTGTTTCGTAGAACACAGTCGGTTGCTGAAGGATCCACAACACTTGTGAACTTCCTCGCCGACTGAAACCGATGTCCATGCATGTCTTTCTCACGTCACAAAAGACATGAAAATCACACGGCGAAGGATACAGCTGTACGGAGGATGTTGCAGTGTTTCCCAACCATATCGCTGAAGCGTAACCTACTTCCAATGAGCAGTATGAGTGCGGGCGTTATCGTGTAACAGGATCATTCCGTCCGACTGCATTCCTGGACGTCGCAGTTTCTGCAAAGTATCTTCATAGCGCTGCGCACTGATGATAGTTCCACACCCGAGGGAGAGGTCATCATGAAATTACGTGGTGCAACCATTTAGAGCCTGACGGCAAACGCCAAAGCCAACAGTGGAAAAATCCCACATCTCCCACATCAAAGATGTCCGAAGCTGTTCACACAAGCTACGATAAGTTGCACGATAACGCCCTCCCCCACACTGCCAGTCGGGCAAGGCTAGGTTGCAGCGATTTGGTTGGCAAACACTGCAACACCCTCCATACAGCCCCGATCTTTTACCGTGTGATGTTCACGTCTTTGGCGACCTGAAGAAAGACGTGTGTGGATTTCGGTTTCAGTCGGAGGAGGAATTACAAGGGAGGTGCGGTTTTGGAACGGTCAGTGGCCGATAGCTTTCTACAAAACAGGAATTGATCGTCTCTTCTCCCAGTGGGATAAATGTCTCAGTGCGTGTGGTGATTACATCTGAACGGAATCATTCCATGGTCCCGTTGTGGCGGGTATTCGGTATTCATTTGACTGCTTCTTATATAATGAGAAACTGATACTGGCATACGGAATATCTTCAGCCGGCCGTGGTGGCCGAGTGCTTCTAGGCGCTACAGTCTGGAACCGCACGACCGCTACGGCCGCAGGTTCGGATCCTGCCTCCGGCATGGATGTGTGTGATGTCCTTAGGTTGGTTGGGCTTAAGTAGTTCTAAGTTCTAGGGGACTGATGACCTCAGAAGTTTAGTCCCATAGTGCTCAGAGCCATTTGAACAATTTCGATTTTGGAATATCTTCCTTGTTTACACGCAATTTTCAGTAAATATAAGTTTCCACTGCTAAAAGGTTTGAGACACGTACTTCTGTTCTGAAGACATCGGGATTTGGTTATTATATCATTCATGCTTCCTACTATTGGGTATTAGCAATGCAGGTGCAGTCTACGTCTGTGGAGCTCACGTTTTCTCTATAAGAGAATATGCAACTATCTTATAGCTCGTGTTGAAATATTTGAATATTTTTTGTTCTAATTTTGCATTAGCGTAACATGTCATATATTCCGTTGCGTTATGAAAGCCTACTCCGTCCAAAGAGGTCAGGAAGGCCCCATGGTACTGACAGGCCGCTGTGTCATCCTCAGCCTACAGGCATCACTGGATGCGGGTATGGAGAGGCATCTGGTCAGCACACCGCTCTCCCGGCCTTATGTCAGTTTCGAGACCGGAGCCGCTACTTCTCAATCAAGTGGCTCCTCAGTTTGCCTCACAAGGGCTGAGTGCACCCCGCTTGCCAACAGCGCTCGGTAGGCTGGATGGTCACCCATAGAAGTCCTAGCCCAGCGCGACAGCGCTTAACTTCGGTGATCTGACGGGAACCGGTGTTACCACTGCGGCAAGGTCGTTGGCTATGAAAGTCTACTTGCTACTTACTCTATCATCAACAGAAGTCATATCACGTTGCTGTTAGTTTATTGGTCAACGTTTTCAAAGAAAGAATATACAGGGTGAAAAGTATTTAAACCGACAAACTTTGGGAGGTTGTAGGGGACATCAAAACAAATATTTTTCCCTAATGTCATTTTTTCCTATGTGGATTATTTAAACCAGTGGAGGCCGTATTATGCTCTTCAGTTGTTAGAGGCCGTATTACGATCTTCAGTTGTTAGAGGGCGTATTACGCTCTTCAGTTGTAGGCAACTGCTGTCCACAAGTGTAGTAGTGCGTTGTCTCTGTTTACTAATGGAGCGATACACCTGGAGTGAGTACACTGATATGGTTGGTGCATACTACGTAGCGCACAACAACGGACGAGCTGCACAGCGGGTTTATCAACAACAATATCCTAATCGCCGTATCCCGCATCATACGACCTTTGCTGCTGTGTACCAATGTCTGCGTGAGACCGGGTCATTTGGCAGAATATCTGGACAGGGACGCCGTCGCACGGTAAGAATGCTGCAATTTGAGGAAGCTGTCTTGTAGCATGTGGAGCGGGATCCTTCAATTAGCACTCGTGCAATTACACGTAAAATGGGGACGAATCGGACGAGTGTAAGAACAGTCCTTCGAGAGCAACTGTTACGTCCATTTCACTTACAGCGTGTCCACAACCTGTAACCAGTTGATTATCCATCCAGAGCACAGTTTTCGCAGTGGTACCTGGAACAGTGTGAAATGCGTCCTACATTTCCATCCTCTGTGTTGTTTACCGATGAAGCAACGTTCGGGCGTGATGGAGTCTTCAACATGCACAATTCGAATGTTTGGAGTGAGGATAACCCGCATGCCACAGTTACTAGCGCTCATCAAGTGCGGTTCTCCGTTAATGTGTGGATCGGTGTTGTCGGGGACTGTTTAATTGGGCTGTATCTGCTACCTAGACCATTAAATCGAAGGCACTATTACAATTTTCTCGCTAGAGCATTGTCAGAATTGCTGGAAAACGTCCCGCTCCCTACAAGACAACGCATATGGTTCCAACATGACGGGGCGCCAGCACATTTCAGTGGTCGTGTGCGTCGATTCCTGGACCGACGGTTCCCAGAAACGTGGATTGGCAGAGGTGGTCCTGTACCATGGTCTGCTCGATCCCCACTTTTTTGTGTGGGGAACAATTCAGGACACTCCTGATGTTTTTGCCCGTGTCAGACAGAACATGATCCGACAGTGTAACCTTTGTTTACGTGTCAATGGACACATTTTTGAAAATCTACTTAATTGAAATTGGGTTATGTTAATGTGTTGCCTCTTGGTCATAAAAAAAATGGAAAAGTGTTTGTTGGTTTAATTAATTTGCCGCCAGAGAAATCTTCCTCTCCCGGTTTAAATACTCCTCATAGGAAAAAATGACATTAGGGAAAAATATTATTTTGATGTCCCCTACAACCTCCCAGAGTTTGTCGGTTTAAATACTTTTCATCCTGTATTTCAGGGCATTAGTACAGGAGTAGTATTATTTGTGAAATCAGATTCAAGACAAACAGATAGTTGGGCAGCTTTCGATCTGTCTGAGGGCCACGATTTATGTAGCTCTGTATGCTGAAAATGAAGACAGAAATATGAGAGGAGGCGTTGAAATGAGCTGTGTTTACCTGCGGTTCTGGTACCACGTCTTGACTTGTGTGTCGGTGAGGCTGAGCTTGGCGGCCAGCTCCATGCGGTCCTGGACACTCAGGTACTTCTGGCGCTCGAAGCTCTTCTCCAGCGTCTGCAGCTGGTGGTCGGTGAAGGCCGTCCGCGCCTTGCGCTGCTTCTTGGCCAGGGCGCTGCTCGAACCGTGGCCGCCCTTGCTCTCGTCCTCTTTGTGTCCTGCAACAATAAGTTCATATTGGTATCAATATCATTTACCGCTATTATTTCTTTAATGGACAAGCTATAGTATATAAATATTGTAGCCCACAGAGTACCTGTACAAAAATTGGCCGGCTGCGAGGAAAACTCACGTTCTGAAGGTTTCTCATAAACTAAGTTATGTATATAGACAGTTCGCCCATTCCGGGAGTCGAGGCTATTGACGATTTTTGCCTGTTATCGACACTAATACTGGCAAGATTCCGAGACCCTTGACAATGTTTTAATTTCAATTCTGTAGTTGGATAATTCAAATTCTGAAGGTGGCAGGGGTAAAATACAGGGAGCGAAAGGCTATTTACAATTTGTACAGAAACCAGATGCCAGTTATAAGAGTCGAGGGACATGAAAGGTAAGCAGTGGTTGGGAAGGAGGTGAGACAGGGTTGTAGCCTCTCCCCGATTTTGTTCAATCTGTATATTGAGCAAGCAGTAGAGGAAACAAATGAAAAATTCGGAGTAGGTATTAAAATCCATGGAGAAGAAATAAAAACTTTAAGGTTCGCCGATGACATTGTAGCTCCGTCAGAGACAGCAAAGCACTTGGAAGAGCAGTTGAACGGAATGGACAGTGTCTTGAAATGAGGATATAAGATGAACATCAACAAAAGCAAAACGAGGATAATGGAATGTAGTCGAATTAAGTCGGGTGATGCTGAGGGAATTAGATTGGGAAATGAGACACTTAAAGTAGTAAATGAGTTTTGCTATTTGTGGAGCAAAATAACTGATGATGATCGAAGGAGAGAGGATATAAAATGTAGACTGGCAATGGCAAGGAAAGCGTTTCTGAAGAAGAGAAATTTGTTAACATCGAGTATAGATTTAAGTGTCAGGAAGTCGTTTCTGAAAGTATTTGTATGGAGTGTAGCCATGTATGGAAGTGAAACATCGATGATAAATAGTTTGGACAAGAAGAGAATAGAAGCTTTCGAAATGTGGTGCTACAGAAGAATGCTGAAGATTAGATGGGTAGATCACATAACTAATGAGGAGGTACTGAATAGGATTGGGGAGAAGAGGAGTTTGTGGCACAACTTGACTAGAAGAAGGAATCGGTTTGTAGGACATGTTCTGAGGCATCAAGGGATCACCAATTTAGTATCGGAGGGCAACGTGGAGGGTAAAAATCGTAGAGGGAGACCAAGAGATGAATAGACTAAGCAGATTCAGAAGGATGTAGGTTGCAGTAGGAACTGGGAGATGAAGAAGCTTGCACGGGATAGAGTAGCATGGAGAGCTGCATCAAACCAATCTCACGACTGAAAACCACAACAACAACACAGTTGGATAACACTTTCCGATTTTTCCCTTTACTTGTACTGTGAAACCTTTCTTCCTGCCACATTTCATGATTCTAGACCAACGGGAAGTACCCTATATGTTTTGATGAGTGAATTTGCGAGTGGCCTTATATTTTGACTGCATTGACTTAGAAGCCAACTTTCGTAATACCGCCAAGGGACTATAGACCTTAGCACGTGACATAAATTTCAACTTGTTACGTCAACCCGTCTTTGAAAAACAAGGGGCTTAACTGAGGGACGGGCATACGCACAGGCAGTCAGATAATGAATGATACATTTTTTGTGTGTGATATAATTTCAAATTGACAAGTTTCCGCGTTTTTCCTTTATTTTTTCGGTGAAACCTTGCTTCTTGCCAAATTTCATGATTATAGACCCGTGGGAAGTACCGCATAGGTTTTGATGAATGAGTTCGCGAGTATCAAAATATGTGACATAAATGGTCATATCTTTCGATTGCAATGGCATAGATGCTTACGTTTAGTACTCGCCTACCGATCATAGACCTTATTATGTGACATAAATTTCAACTTGAAACTTTTACCCGTTTCAGAGAAAGAGGAAGCATAACATACGCGCGGACCGACAGACAATCACATAGCAAATGACAAAGAACTTTCTTCATGTGATATAATCAAAAATTAACGATTTTCGGTTTTTTTCCTTTGGTTTAGTATAAAAATCTTCTTTTTTTGGCAAATTTCATGATTCTAGGTCAACGGAAAGTACCCTGTAGGTTAGGTTTAGATGAGAGTGTTTGTACGTATCAAAATATGACATAAATGGCCGTATCTTTTGATTGTATTGGCGTAGAAACTTCCCTTTTTTACAGCGACAAGGAACCGTAGATCTTAATATGTAACGTAAATTTTAAGCTGATACGTCTACCCGATCCTGAGAAAAAGGATTTTGAACAGTCGCACAGACAGACAGCCATACAGATACATATATATCCTACAATAGTTTCGTTTTTACGGAACTCTAAAACGGCAAGCAGAAATTCCATCTTCAATGGCTTGAGTCTCGTTTGAAATCAAAGGCGAATGCCGCTATGATGACGTTGAAAGGTAAATGGTGAGTTTCCTACTGCATTCTACTCCAGTCTGAGTTCGCGCTCCATTGTTTTGACCTCCTCGACAGCGAATCATGAAAACCTACTCTTCCTTACTTCTATTGCGAGAACTGAATGCACGCTGGGTAGGACAGGGATTAGACTGATCCTATGCCAGGTATTTTTCAGTTTACCAGCAAGCACACTGGCTTCCGATTGTGTCTCGAGAAATCCCCCTTTCCTGAGGTTGTCCTATTTCTTACTCCGTTTCTAAACAGACTCTGTGTGAGCTGTTTTGCGCTGTATTGCCACAGTTCTCGAAGTGCTGCAGCTGGTTGTTTATCAAACTCACCAAAGTCGTGGTCGGTATTTCCTACGTATGGGTTTTGTAGATGGTGTTAGAGGTCCAAACATTGACTGAGTCTTGTTGAGCGGTAATGTTACCTTTTATCACTTGTAGCCACCTCTTACCTTGTGATATCACACAAACTAAAGTTGTTTCAGAAGTGTAGCTTTCAACGCTTCTGTTAACACTGTAGACGTTTTATTATGTTTTAATCGACTCAGCTTTTATGATCAGATGTCAGATTACGACACATTAGAAAAACCACCGAACGGCTGTGGCAGGCAGCGTTTTAACATAGAAAAGAGAGATACAATACTGTATAGAGTAAACTGGCCCTTGAAGGCGAAGTTTTGTAGAGCGCTGAACCTACGGTACGCAGTGTGCTAGTCAATACAAACAGGTTCGATCTATGAATCGGCAGTAAGAGTGGTTTCGTGGTCTGACGAATCTTTATTAGCGCGCTTCGAGATTACATGACTACGACCGCAATTGACAGTTTAGTAATTAAAGTGAAGTTTTGAAATTGCGTGGTCATTAAACTGACCATCATATTTGTAGATTCATACACCGACATTCTACGAATGTGACGAACGCTTTTTACCCCGGCGACCATTATACTGTGTTAAGCTACATGTGGATTTGATTTGCATTCTCTGCCACAGGGAAATTGAAGGCAAGTGTAAAGATCCTTGTCACGATCCGGTACGATTCTGATTAGCTAGGGATGAGTACTCCGCAGATTTTATTTCGGGCTGTTGTATGTATGAATAGGACTAAACATGCACAGAAGTACATTTTGACCCCATTCAGTCAAAGAGAGAAACAGAAAAATAAACGAAGACTGTAACCAGAAATTAGTCCGACCTTCTTGTACACTACCATGTACTAGAAGCTAAAAAGGAGATGTAATTGGAAATATCTCTGCATATCTGGAAGTGGACTGTAGTAGTAGCATTAGTTCTATTTATCTGTTGATCACTTTTACGAGAATACTGGAAATACCATGAAATTATAATTTAAGAACAACAAAAATAACATAACTCATATACATAGGCATGTTCATACCTGCAGGTCTATTCTGACATGGATGGAACAGGTAGTTGGTAGTGGCCTCATAATAGTAACCATACTGACATTTTCCTTAAGTGATTTATGGAAACCACGATAAACCTCAATAAGAATGTTTAAATAAAAGTATTTTTTCGCCAGCAGCTGTCCATATTTAACCTTATTCTTGAGCGGTTTCGGTTATTTAAACCATGACCACTGGAAGAAAATGGAGTACATCAGTTGGATCACCTTTTTATTCCAATCATCATGGCTCAAATAACCGAAACTAGTCAAGAATAAAGTTAAATATGTACAGTTGATGGCGAAAACACACTTTTCTTTAAATGTGTTACAGCTGTCAAGTTACAAATAGAAGTTAATAAATCAGGATGGCCGACTGCGGAGCAACAGAGTTGTACGAGACTTTAGTGTTCCCTTACCTAACATATATCTAACCCAGGTTTGGTTTCCCGACGAAAACTTTGACCATGGTGTGTCAAATTTTCCTTGTACGAAGGGCGTCCAATAAGCAGATTGGTATTATTCAGGGATCCAGTACACCATATTATTCCCCACTCTTTTGGCTACGAAACATTATTTTTCAACATAATCTCCGTTCAATGCGACGGGCTTACCCCACCTTACTAGGAGGGGGTTGGGGGTTGTCTCTACGCTCCATGGTACAACTCTACTAGCCGACGTAGGAACCAACGTCTTGCTGCATCAATAATCTCTCCATCACCAACGTACTGTTTCCCGCGAAGCGCATCCTTCATTTGGCCAAACAAATAAAAGTCGGAAGCGAGAGAACCGGGCTGTAACGTGGTTGAGGAAGAACAGTCTGATGAAATTTTGTCAACTTCTCTCGGGTGCACAGACTTGTGCTTTGTCATGGAGAAGTGAAGTGTTTGATTGTGATCCGTCGATCACCTCGAACGAGAGGGTCCGCACGTTCCAATATTGCAGGAGTCAAGGATTTGTGCGGAAGGCCGGCACGCGGGAGATCGGACATGTTTGCGCGACCATGTTGCAATGCTGACGGACGCCTCGCCCAAAAACTCACCGTGCTCTTGTTCACTGACAGTTCTCCGTAGATACTCTGGGGTTGGCTCTGAGCACTATGCGACTTAACGTCTGAGGTCATCAGTCGCCTAGAACTTACAACTAATTAAACCTAGCTAAGCTAAGGACATCACACACATCCATGCGCGAGGCAGGATTCGAACCTGCGACCGTAGCGGTCGCTCGGTTCCAGACTGTAGCGCCTAGAACCGCACGGCCACTCCGGCCGGCCGTAGATACTCTGCAAGCACCTCTGAATATCTGCGGTGCTCAGGTATTAGGCCAAAAGAAACTTACTTGGAACGCACCTCCGTTACAGACGCCATTTTGACGGCTGCGTTTAGCGCCACCGCATATCGGAACTTCATGAAACTATAGGGGCTGAAGCGGGAATATTCTAAGATGTCACACAACAAATTCAGCATTTTGAATCTAACTGGCAGAGAAAATAAATGTGTTTGCATTCTTACTGAACGCCCTTCGTGCAACGCAGTTGTCTCATGCGCAAGAGGAAGGAAGTGACGACACACTTTGTTAGCAGATGACAATTTATTTGCTCGTCTCAGAAGCAGCAAAAGAGAAACTCAGTGTAATTAACGCAGAACTTTACGAAAGCAACAAATGTTGACAGGTGTAGTTATCGTAATTTAATGAAGTAGTTAATGAGATGGAACTGGACAGGCAAAGCTTCAGAGCACGTACGTCTAAAGTTGGTGATTTTTTGCCTTGGGTATCTCCGCACTGCGTGACTTGTGACGGTCACACACATGTTGCGCCTTCTGTTCTCCCCGGCCGTAGCATTGTGTTGGCTCTTCAGAGCACGTCCGTTTCGCGAGATTACCCCGTTTCTTCCATCACCTGTTCTCTACCCCTGAATGGATCAATGCCGATTTCCTACTGCGTGCAAGCGTATCTGTAGCTGTAACCATGCCTCAAGATAGTTACAATTTGCAGTACACGAGTTTGCTGTGTCACGCTCAGAACAGTTAACTAGCTAAGAAATAATAAGATTTCACCAGGTACCTTTCTGGTTGAAAATAACGTAATCAGTTTTATTGGTTTTTTTTTCAGTATTCTTCCTTTCAGTCTCTGCAGCTACTCTTGAACGTACAACGTGAGGAACTGTCCTGCTACGAAATGTAAATTATTTTAAATACTATTCTGTGTTACTAGCCTCACTCGTTCCCAGAAGTACCGAAAAGTTGGAAAGCAGATGAACTTACATCTACGAGGAACAGGAGGTAAACATTAGACATTAGCTGTCTTAATAAACACTTAGATAGGGATGACATCTGTGTTATGCAGCTTAAATGTTTTTGTGTAATAAGGGATATTAAGTATGTTAGGCAGAAAATTTGAAGTGTTGTCTACATCTTAGCATGAGGCAAAAGCCATTTGTCAATTAAGTTGTACATCGAGTTCTTAATTAGCCCAATCTGTCCCATTTTACAGCTCTTAACTACGGAAGGTTGCCCTTAATTATCCATTATTTTAATATGTTAATTAGTTACTTTTACTACATTATTTTTTTATTTGTGCTCTGCGATTTTCTAACACACCTTCTTATCACTAGGTAATCTACTTCAGTTCGTTATTGTACTAAGAAATCTCAGTTATGATACTTGAGTACAGTTGTTTTTGTTCATAGCCCGTAATTCATTAACATAAAACAGTGCTGGAAGAGTCACTGTTTTACAAAATATCATTTTAGTATGATTATTTTCAAGTACTTATATATCAAACAACATCAATTTCCGAGCTTTGAAAGCTTCCCACATAAACATTGCCGTCCTTACGTCACGTCAACGTACTTGAGGTCCTTAACTTGGTCTTTTAATTATGATGTATGACTTTTCTTCCCGACGAACTCTTCTCAAACAGTATACTCTACGAATAATCACCGAGTAATGGTTGGAAAAACCTACATAAAAGCTGCCATATAAAAGTGTGAACCACACTCACATACCTCCGGTAGTGTTGTATTTCATTGTAAGTTTACGTGGCCGATTAACTGGGAAGATTTCACCAGACAAGGTGTGCACAGCCGAGAACAGGCAGCGAAACTCTTTCCCACCATTATATTAGTTTAAGTTAATCTCGAATGCAGTCGGAGTGGTATGACGTTAAACACAAAGCGAAGTTCCAGACTTGTAATTAATTACAATTACCACAAGTAACTAGCTGGAAATAAGATACAGGAAGTTTTTTAAAGTTACTTATTTTTCAAGCAAGTGAACACTACAATTAGCCCGAAATTACAGCATCCATTTTTCGCAATTTAACAGGATTCGCCATCGAAAGCGTAATAAAATTTGTGTACCGTAAAATCTCGAGTAATACGTATAGCTTTTTCATAGAAGCAACGATCCAAAATCCAAGTGAAAGTCTAAAATAATGCAAAAAAATTAGCTATCATACTTGAGTGTGTTTCTTATTACAACATGACATGATTTCTGAAAATGAAGTACACATGTATGTGTCTCAATGGAGAAATACAATAAGAATGTAATGCATCCTTCTTTATTGAAATTCAACACTATATTGTCCTATCAGGAAAAAAACTACCATCAAACAACAGCATAACGTAAAAGAAGTCACGGAGCGGCACAAAAATTGCAGTTTCAGCCTTGTTTTAGTTGAAAAAGATCGCTTATTGCCTTCGTGCCAAGTTGTAAGAAGCTTAGCTAATAATATTATCGCAATTAGACAAGAGACAGGCAGTCGCTACCACAAGAAAAAATAAATAAATAAAAATAGAAAAACTAAAGGACGACACAGTAGGAATACTCATCGACGTCATCCAGGAATTGTACAGTATAAACGCCGGCCGGTGTGGCCGTGCGGTTCTAGGCGCTTCAGTCTGGAACCGCGTGACCGCTACGGTCACAGGTTCGAATCCTGCCTCGGTCATGGATGTGTGTGATGTCCTTAGGTTAGTTAGGTTTAAGTAGTTCTAAGTTCTAGGGGACTGATGACCACAGATGTTAAGTCCCATAGTGCTCAGAGCCATTTGAACCATTTTTTACAGTATAAACGAACTATCCGTCACATATCATCCTGACAAATGTTTGTCATGTGTTCGGCGGAACATCTTTAGAGCTGAATGCTCTGCCAAACTCGTTGCAGAGGACAAACCCTGCTGTCACCCCTGCATGAAAACGGTCTTCGCTCTAAAATTTTATATAACGAGTATGGTTAAAATTGTTCTACAGTAGTCTCGACAAGATCTGAAATTGCGGGTAAGATCCGTTCCTCCATTGTCAGATGAGACACAAAGTTTTTCCTTCGAAACAGTGCTGTTTAGTCCTGTTTCTCTGCATCCGTTTCACATCCGCGAGAGCGAGGTTTTTAATTATCGTTTGCATCATTCAACTCCAGGCAAAGTCTTACATATTTGAGAAGTGCTAACTTGTAGACTAGCATCCGAGGTGACTGAATGAACTGGTTATTATTTTTGGAGGTAAATGCAAACTCTACCTGTGACGACTTTGCGGATCTTGCAATGCTGAGAACAACTGTCGTGTTACAGACTGTTTAGTTTAGCCAGGTTTGCTAATCTCTCATCTGTGTGTGTATGTGAGCGACAGAGAGAGAAGTAGTGGTGTCACTGAGGAAACGTTCACACCGCAACCTGCGGCAGCTTTCCACTGGCTGCACAGATTTCAATCTGCGTGTGTATGACGAACGCTTCCGCTTTCAAGTACAAAGCGGTGCTCTTGTAACACCACACGTGGCTTCGTAACACATGATGACTACGTAAAAGAGCAAAATTGTCATCAAAAGCTGAACTTAGGCAGGAGAGAGGCCACAATGCATTACAATTGGTGTGGTAACTTGTCGTTCACAAAACTCGACACTTTACCACTTTTATCGGCTACAAAAACAGTTTTATGCACTGGTTCTGAAGGACAGACTCAACGAATGGCTAGTACGAGACTTTATTCCTGATGTGCAAACAGTTTCTAACGTGTAGTCTCGTATAGCGGAGTTAATTGTCAAAATATCACACTCCAGTTAGGCTACGAGCTGCATCTCCCCCTTTTCTCTCTTGGCTGGATCCGAATCGATTCACGTTGTTGCGAATTTAAATCATGCATACGACCTAAATATCATCTAACGTTCAATAACACAACGAGCATGGATTTACCTCAAATTCTTCAGTTTATCAGATGCACTTCGCATGTGTTGTCTACCAAGCTAAACTGCACAGAAGTGAAATTATTGTACTGATGTTTGGAAGAAAGACCAGCCTCATTTAGGTTTTCCACGATTTTCCTAATTAACCCCAGACGGATGCCTGTGTGGTTTCTTAAACATTTATGAACGAGTATCTTCTGCACCCACTGTCCGATAGGAGCTACTGCTGCATCTCTAATAATCTGGACGTTGACGAGACGTTAAACCTGTATTCATCGTTTTCATGTTGACCAGCACAAACAGGTATAGTTTCAGATCTTATAATTAAATTTTCCTCGAGATATTTGCGTCTCATGTTTACAGTTTTGGTAAGATGGAGACATATAGTTACCACTGAAGTTTTTGCACATTCTGACTTAGTCAGTAAGGTCGTGTTCCTATGACACTGCCTACATTTCACACCAGGCTATGATTAGTGTCTGTCTGTCTTTGTCTTTATAAACCGAGCTATGCAGTACTACAGTTACCGGGTCAAACATACACTCACATTTCGCCCTTGTCTCGTTCTCTCGAATACTACGAGACAAGGGTGAAATGCTATTATAATCAGTGGTTCACCGCAAACTGCTCAAATCATTTTCTACATTTGATGGATGACCTTTGTCTTTATGTTGAACACGCATAACAAGAAAATCGACAAACGTATATAGTACGTTGGGGAAGATGCCATACTCTTTGCTTCAACATGAAATTATGAGGGGAATTTTGGGATTTTCAAAACTCAGTTAATCACTCATGTTTGGCAAGGTCTCTTCAAACCAGAAAACCGATGTATGCGATAAAATCGGGGTAAGATGGCATAATAAATGCGGTACCATCACCAATTTTATTATATGTTTTGTCAAGTAACAAAAAATTAAATTTTGTTTTGCAGTTACCGACTATCCTACATTTGATTCTACAGTTTTACAGAAGAGTCGTTAGAAGTATCTTCTTAATCGGTGCATGTTTTAAGAAGCTACTTCTTACAGCGATTGCACCGAATCCAGTCCACTTACAGTCCTTTTTTTTCGTAGCAGTATTATTTACACACAACATTGTCATTTTATTCAGTAGTCGACTTTACTTTTCTCCCTCGTTTGGAGGATGGATGACTGTTTTTGGTGTCAGTCTTTCATGCTGCTCTCTTTCAAACTTTGCAGGGTTTCCTGGTCTGTCAACACCGATGCAGTTTTCTTCCTCCTTTTCTCTGGTGTTTCTAAAACTGGTATCGGTGCAGTCTTTTCAAACGAGGTTACAGGTCTCTGCTTTAGCTGCAACACTTGCTTAGATGCAATTTCTGCGCTTACAGATTCATTAGGAGTGTTGGGTACTGAGATGCCAGATCCAACAGTTATGTTGGTCCCATTAGGATGCTTCTTCGTAATTTCTGCGCATCGTCTGCAAATAAATAAATGAACAAAGACAGGTATTATGAGTGTCCATCTTACCACAGATAAAATATGGCGTCTTTCCCAGGTATCGGAGTGAGATGCAGGTTGCAATATGCGTTCCCATATGGCAGCTAATGGGAAATAGCCAGGCGAACACGTAGTTCAAGACACAGTAAATTTTAATACATTCCACAGTTTTTTGCTCCCAAACATGAAAAATGTCCGTTTTAACTACACCTAAAGCTTGCCTCTAACGACTTGGACTCAAGGAACCGCTGCACAGTCAGCTGCTGCGCTCTCTTGACACATTGAAGTAACGCGAGCAAATAGGCATCACACACCGATTACCATCTTCCCCCGATTCACTCAGTGTCAGAATCGTCCCGCTAAATGAACTGTCTTACAACTCAACAGATCCAGATATATGAAATGATGGTTACCCCTATGGAATAAAACCTTCTAGGGTATCTTGTCGCGACAATTCAGTGTTCGCGAAGATTCGTATGAAACCCTTTCTTCTTCTGTCTTCTGAAAATGACGCGGATGCACTGGGAATTGATGCAGCAATAAACTCGAGAGACTTTATTACAGGCTTAGAAATAATTATCTTCGATTTAATAGATAGTTCTGTTGTATTCACTAGATAAGTTTGGTGCCCAACATAAAGTTAGCCGAAGCGAACCCCCTGCAACAGAAAGTAGTTGCTGTATTGAGTTGGCATGCTTGCGCGCAGCAGCTCTCTTGGCACAGGGGCAATTAGGACTACTGCAAAAATACTGGTGACAACACAATGAGTAACAATTAAAAATCATTCATTAAAATCTTAATGCAAATACTCAGCTTTAGTTTGACGATGAGAAGGCGTGGTACTTGATGTATACCTAACTCAGTGGTCGACGATTAATCTAATAGGATTTCCAGTCTGGCTCTACTATTGGTGACAGTATCTAAGTTCTGTCTCTGTTAATAAGCACACTACGACACTCGGCAGTTATCGTGACACTGTGCGACCACCGCGGCGATTAACAGCTGTTCGATGACTGCAGGATAACCGATGGCAGCTGCCGGTAATCGATGGCACCTAGTAAATGGCGACTGCGAAAACTGGCCGAGTGGAGCTTTTATTCTCGACTGGCGGACGAATATTCGTTTGCGAACTATTTGTCTGACGTCAGGTGGAAGCGGCATGTAGTGCCTGTCCTGAACGCCGTCTATGGCGTCAAAGCATAATTTTGGCTGCTGGATCTGACTTATGGCAGAAGCATAATATGAACCCTGTTCTGTGCGCCATTTATGTAGCGACTCCTCATTAGTACGTAGCCCCACGCTGGAAACTGGCCCTGATCTGTGGCGCTGTCTGTGTGTATCGGGCGCAGCGAGTTCAAAATGAAATACGAGAGGCTTCCGTATTGATTTACGATATACTTTTCCCCCATCATTCATGGGGCGCCGTTTGACCCAAAGTTACAGAAACAAGTACACTCCAGGAAATGGAAAAAAGAACACATTGACACCGGTGTGTCAGACCCACCATACTTCCTCCGGACACTGCGAGAGGGCTGTACAAGCAATGATCACACGCACGGCACAGCGGACACACCAGGAACCGCGGTGTTGGCCGTCGAATGGCGCTAGCTGCGCAACATTTGTGCACCGCCGCCGTCAGTGTCAGCCAGTTTGCCGTGGCATACGGAGCTCCATCGCAGTCTTTAACACTGGTAGCATGCCGCGACAGCGTGGACGTGAACCGTATGTGCAGTTGACGGACTTTGAGCGAGGGCGTATAGTGGGCATGCGGGAGGCCGGGTGGACGTACCGCCGAATTGCTCAACACGTGGGGCGTGAGGTCTCCACAGTACATCGATGTTGTCGCCAGTGGTCGGCGGAAGGTGCACGTGCCCGTCGACCTGGGACCGGACCGCAGCGACGCACGGATGCACGCCAAGACCGTAGGATCCTACGCAGTGCCGTAGGGGACCGCACCGCCACTTCCCAGCAAATTAGGGACACTGTTGCTCCTGGGCTATCGGCGAGGACCATTCGCAACCGTCTCCATGAAGCTGGGCTACGGTTCCGCACACTGTTAGGCCGTCTTCCGCTCACGCCCCAACATCGTGCAGCCCGCCTCCAGTGGTGTCGCGACAGGCGTGAATGGAGGGACGAATGGAGACGTGTCGTCTTCAGCGATGAGAGTCGCTTCTGCCTTGGTGCCAACGATGGTCGTATGCGTGTTTGGCGCCGTGCAGGTGAGCGCCACAATCAGGACTGCATACGACCGAGGCACACAGGGCCAACATCCGGCATCATGATGTGGGGAGCGATCTCCTACACTGGCCGTACACCACTGGTGATCGTCGAGGGGACACTGAATAGTGCACGGTACATTCAAACCGTCATCGAACCCATCGTTCTACCATTCCTAGACCGGCAAGGGAAATTGCTGTTCCAACAGGACAATGCACGTCCGCACGTATCCCGTGCCACCCAACGTGCTCTAGAAGGTGTAAGTCAACTACCCTGGCCAGCAAGATCTCCGGATCTGTCCCCCATTGAGCATGTTTGGGACTGGATGAAGCGTCGTCTCACGCGGTCTGCACGTCCAGCACGAACGCTGGTCCAACTGAGGCGCCAGGTGGAAATGGCATGGCAAGCCGTTCCACAGGACTACATCCAGCATCTCTACGATCGTCTCCATGGGAGAATAGCAGCCTGCATTGTTGCGAAAGGTGGATACACACTGTACTAGTGCCGACATTGTGCATGCTCTGTTGCCTGTGTCTATGTGCCTGTGGTTCTGTCAGTGTGATCATGTGATGTATCTGACCCCAGGAATGTGTCAATAAAGTTTCCCCTTCCTGGGACAATGAATTCACGGTGTTCTTATTTCAATTTCCAGGAGTGCATTTAGTACTTCGGCTAAGCCGTCGGTGGCAGGATAAGCACTGGAACTGTAATCCCTGCACAGTACAGCCCAATTTCTCAACCGCTTGCATTACCTGATGGGACAACATAGAGTGTCAGCATCAGGGACAGCGTTACATGACGCGGTTTCTATGGAAGGAGGGAATAAACACTGTGAATATTCACAGACGATTGGTTCCAATGTGTACAGAGTGCGCACAGTCTTGAAACGAGCTCGTGCAACGCGACAACGCTCGTTCCCATACTATTCGGAAAACCGCTGCCGCCATCGCTGAAATGTGGTTTCCAGGTACTGCCACACGCACCGCATTCTTCTGACTTGGCCGCTTCTGGTTACTAGTTACGATTAGGGCTATGAAGAGACTTCTGATACATCATTTTGCAGATTTCCAGGAACTGCGAGGCTCGAGGAGGGCCTACAGAAGTTAAAGGGGCCAAGTCAGGCGAATATAATGGGTTTGGCAGTGCCTGGAACCCTACTTCGACGATGGAAGCCATGATTTTCCGACTCGTACGGAGACGAGCGTTGTCCTGTTGCAAGAGTACTTTGTCGTGGTGGCGCACGCTCTCAACACACGGCAACCAATTGCCTGTGAATATTGACAGTGTTTACACCCTCCTTCCACAGAAAGCACGTCGTCCAGAGCTTTCCGTGTTGCTCACAATCCATATTGTCAGCGCACGTGATGACAGCGGTTGGGAAATCGAGCTGTATTGTGTAGGGTTACAGTTGTGGCGGATGTTATTCTGACACGTACGGTTAGACCAAAGTACTACACACCTGCAACTGCAACGAACAGACAAGTGGTACACCATGGGTGATTGGGAAAAACACAGTGTAAATCAATAAGGAAAGCTGGAAGCCCGTCGTACATGCACATTCCGAGGAAGGAAAGAGCAATACTTTCACGTGACTAACATGTACTATCTTGAAAATTTGCTTTCCAAGAGAGTATAAGTAACAATGGACGTCGGAAAGTCTCAACTGCTATTTATCATGTGCCACGCTTAAGATCATTAGTAGTGAGCACCAAACTATTCACGACATGGAATGAGCAGGATATGTCTAGGAGCACATTCGTTGAATCCAACTGCTGGAGGGAGATACAAAAGAACGACTCCGACTATACTCTTGAGGCAACACTTAAAGCGAAATTCGCATTTGACTGCATTCAGAGGTTATAGTCACTTCTGACTCTCCCTCGGTTTTCTGTGGTCCTAACACACTAAGAAACGATCTTTACGCTTCGTTTTTGTTTGGTAATACCAGGGAATTAAGTTCCTTCTTACTTTCTTAAATGAAAGTAAAAGCTGGAAAAGAACACACAACCCAGACGGTTGTGTAACATATTCAGATAACTTAAAATACCCCCTTGGATTAATAAGTGACCACATTACTGTTTATGTCATGTAAAGAATTTTCATGTACCAGCATAGACAAGTATGTCTGTAGCAGAAGTTGTCCGAAGGAACAGACACCACATGTGTACAACTCGGACGAGGCGGCTCAGTTATCCCTCGACCTCTTACACGAGTCAGCGATATACGGTGTGAAGGGGTGGGGGGGGGGGGGGGGCACTACGTCAGTAGTGCGCGGATAAGTTGGAAATTTAAATCGTTCAGGGACCGTGTCCGGATGGCCGAGACGGTCGACGGCACGGTAGCTCAGCGTGTTCGGTCAGAGGGCTAGCTGCCCTCTGTAATAAAGAAACTGAGTTAATGGATCGACGACGAACTGAAACGGCTGTCTTTCGATGTCCGCCCAGAGCAGATACAACGAACGAAACGGAACAAAATATGAGGTTTAAAAAAAAGTAGGCGGTCAAGCGACCGTTTCCAAAAAATGGAATATTCCGTGTTCCGAGTCCTGGTCCAGCACAAATTTTCAACTTTCTGCAATGATGTAAGAATGGCACGTGGAACAGGATGTGTTTTCCTTTCTTGAAGTGTGGACAGCATCTAATGCGACGATAGTTTTTGAACTGAACCTTACTTACTGTGCAGAAGCCGATTCGTTCACGACTCTTCGAGTCCTGTTGAGGTATATCAGCAAAATGGCATTTCTCATTAGCCTTATGTACTGTGTAGTGTCTTCCCAACTTGCGTTCTAATTTGTTGCGGATTCCACACTAGCAGATCTAGGTTGTTCAGCGTAGAAATCACGCACAGGCAAAGAATAAAAACTTGTCTGTTAAAGTGTGGCCATTGTGCTCTGTGTTTGAAGCAGCCTGTACACACGAAAGTAAGAATTCTGAACTTGGTCGCCATTCATTATAGTCATAATATTTTCTGGAATCGCGAAGAAACTCTCCTTACGGAATATCTACAGGCGTAAACTGTACAGCAATAACTGACGAATACTAGGGAAGTATTCTGGCTGAGCTGGATGGGAAAATACGGCACAAGACGCGTAGATTGCAAAGTAGAAATGTCAGGTCAGTGCGCTTGGTGACAAAGGTTCTATGGCAATGGGAAGCTACGGGAATTGAAATATGATTAGTTGGAACATCCACTTAATTTACCATTCTCTGGCTTTCATATATTCCCGCATCTAAAGAAATTTGCTTCTGGAATAGTTTTGAGACTCATGAAGGGGCTTATGGCAGCCACAGTGAGGTTTTGTTGTTGTTGTCGTTGTTGTGGTCTTCAGTCCTGAGACTGGTTTGATGCAGCTCTCCATGCTACTCTATCCTGTGCAAGCTTCTTGATCTCCCAGTAATTACTGCAACCTACATCCTTCTGAATCTGCTTAGTGTATTCATCTCTTGGTCTCCCTCTACGATTTTGACCCTCCACACTGCCCTCCAATGCTAAATTTGTGAGCCCTTGATGCCTCAGAACATGTCCTACCAACCGGTCCCTTCTTCTTGTCAAGTTGAGCCACAAACTCCTCTTCTCCCCAATTCTATTCAATACCTCCTCATTAGTTATGTGATCTCCCCATCTAATCTTAAGCATTCTTCTGTAGCACCACATTTCGAAAGCTTCTATTCTCTAGAGAGGTATTTTACGGATTTTAAAGAATCACATTTCATGGATGGAATATGTTCAGTGGTAAAATACACGACAACGTGCACAGATCTTAACAGAGATTTCATTGGAAAATGAGTGCATTTTAGCCTGGAAACAGTATTCCAAAGACAGGGCGAGATATTTTCTTCTTACCTTCGTAATTGTAAGACATTCCCAAAGTTTCATTTTTGCTTGTTTGTGTCAGGAGCGATTACGGGGAGTTTGTTTCGCGTGGAAAGTAGCGCCAGAGCAAGCGCCGGCGGCGCAGCAGCTGAGCCTCGTAATGAGGATGGCCGCGACAGCTGGCCGGCAGCCCGTACTGCACTACAGCTTCTGTCGTCTGCCTCATTACTCATAAACGCTGCCACTTCCGTCGCTTTTGTTACGAAGAAAGAAAAGCTAGAGTTTAACGTCCCGTCGACATTGAGGTCATTAGAGTTGGGGCACTAGCTCAGTTGGGCAACCGTAGCGAGGGAATTTGGTCGTGGCCTCGTTAGAGAAAACAGCTAGAAAACCACGTGAAGAAATATAAGGGAGCCACGGAAAAACTAAAATCAGGACGGCTGATTGGGGATCCGCACTCCACCAAAATACGACGGTTGTTCAATACGTAAAGCAACTCTCTCTCTCTCTCTCTCTCTCTCTCTCTCTCTCTCTCTGTCTGTGCCAGCTTCGCTAGACAAAATGCTGAATTCATTGTGGGACGTCGTTGGCTATTGCAGCTTCAGGCCCTGTAGTTTCATAAAGTTCAGATGGGTGGTGGTGGTACACGTAGCCTTCAAAATGGCGTCTATGGCGGAAGTTCGCTCCAAGCAGAGAGCTGTTATCGAGTTTCTTTTGGTGAAACACCAGAGCATCGCAAATATTCATAGGCGCTTACAGAATGTCTACGGAGACCTGGTAGGCAACAAAAGGAGAGCGATTCGTTGTGCCAAGTGTCTGTCATCACGAGTTCGCATGAACCGTAGGCCGGCCGACTGCACACAGCTGTGACTCCTGCGACGTTGGAACGTGCGAACACTCTCATTCGAGGTGATCGACGAATCACAATCAAACATCTCGCTGCACAATTGGACATGTCTGTTGGTAGTGCTGAGAGACTCGCACATCAATTAGGATACTCAAGTTTAAATGGTTCAAATAGCACTGAGCACTATGGGACTTAACTTCTGAGGTCATCAGTCCCCTAGAACTTAGAACTACTTAAACCTAAGGACATCACACACACCCATGCCTGAGGCAGGATTAGAACCTGCGACCGTAGCGGTCGCGCGGTTCCAGATTGTCTCGCCTAGAACCGCTCGGCCATCCCGGCCGGCTACTCAAGTTCCTCGCGGCCTAACAGAAACGACTTGAGAGAGTTCGACGCTACAAAAATGCAAACGCACTTCATCTACATCTACCGGGTGATCAAAAAGTCAGTATGAATTTGAAAACTTAATAAAACACGGAATAATGTAGATAGACAGGTAAAAATTGACATACATGCTTAGAATGACATGGGGTTTTATTAGAACCACTCCATATTGCTAGACGCGTGAGAAATCTCTTGCGCACGTCGTTTGGTGATGAATGTGTGATCAGCCGCCACTTTCGTCATGTTTGGCCTCCTAGGTCCCCAGACCTCGGTCCGTGCGATTATTGGCTTTCGGGTTACCTGAAGTCGCAAGTGTATAGTAATCGACCGACATCTCTATGGATGCTGAAAGACAACATCCGACGCCAATGCCTCACCATAACTCCGGTCATGCTTTACAGTGCTGTTCACAACATCATTTCTCGACTACAGCTGTTGTTGAGGAATGATGGTGGACATATTGAGCATTTCCTGTGAAGAACATCATCTTTGCTTTGTCTTACTTTGTTATGCTAATTATTGCTATTCTGATCAGATGAAGCGCCATCTGTCGGACATTTTTTGAACTTTTGTATTTTTTTGGTTCTAATAAAACACCATGTCATTCCAAGCATGTGTGTCAATTTGTACCTCTCTATCTACATTATTCCGTGATTTATTCAGTTTTCAAATTTATACAGACTTTTTGATCACCCGGTACATAGATACTCCGCAAGCCACCATACGGTGCGTGAGGAGGGTACCTTGTACCACTACTAGTCATTTCCTTTCCTGTTCCACTCTCAAATAGAGCGAGGGAAAAATGACTGTCTATATGCCTCCGTATGAGCCCTAATTTCTACTACCTTATCTTCGTGGTCCTTAAGCGCAATGTATGTTAGCGGCAGTAGAATCGTTCAGCAGTCAGCATCCAATACCGGTTCTCTAAATTTTCTCAATAGTGTTTCTCGAAAAGAACGTCGCCTTTCCTCCTGGGATTCCCACTTGAGTTCCCGAAGCAACTCTGTAACACTTCACCATCTCCATGACAACGCAAGGCCTCACAAAATTTTATTGGACTGTTCTTCCTCATCCACCAAACAGCTCGGTTCTCGCACCTTCCGACTTCCATCTGTTTGACCCAAAGAAGGATGCACTTAACGAGAAGCAGTACGTGGATGACGGAGAGGTTATTGATGCAGGAAGACGTTGACTCCGGCATTGACCAGTAGAGTGTTACGACGCGGGCGTACAGACCCTCCCGTAAGGTGACGTAAGGCCGTCGCATTGAACGGAGATTATGTTGAAAAATATTTTTTTGTAGCCAAATGAAGGAGGAATAATTCCGTGTAATAGAATCTCGAATAAAACTAACCCGTTTTCAGAAAAAAAATGTGTTGCATTACTTACTGAACGCCCCTCATATGGTTTCACAGTTGTATGCATTGCGTCATCTCAATCAGTTATATCAAGTATTCATCTAGTGCTATGGAAGATAGTTATAGTCTGACACAGACTCTACAAACTTGCAGAATGAAATAAAACATATCTTGACTCTAATGTTGGAGCGGTGCATGGTAATTAAATCGAGCACAATCTGCCGAATACCCACAGGTAACAGTAAGGTTTTTTGAATGGCGACTAAGATTCTTTAGCTCTTGCATTTCTACCCGTCGTAATATAAAATCAAGTTTCTGTCACAGAATGTGCCCTACATCTAAAAGAAAATTTCGCTCTATTGAATGTCAGCTAATTAATAAAACTAAAAAGGCAAGAAATAATAATATGGATTAATTTGCCAAAGTGGTTGTAGAAGCAATTTTTATCGTAGTTTAAGGTAACAGGATAGTTATCACCAGGATCTTGATGCGCGTGACCTTAAATGTGGAAGCAGAATCAGGTACAAAATTGAATCAGTAAATAAATGAAGTATAGTAAATGTTTGGATGAGTATTTCGTACGAAAAGCGAGAACTTATATCGGACGGCACATTCTTCTCACGAGCGTTGCTACAGTTATCAATATTAATAGTGAACGTGTCAGTCGTATGTTAGGGTTAATCTCAGCACTCATGCTCCAGGGCTTACAACAGGACTCGTATTCTGGACGAATGGGATCCTCATCCCAATTGGGTCTGTCTGATATGAGCTTTCGTGGTCAAGGCAAATCGCTTTCTATGAATGTCAGTATGATTCTCTAACCTACGCTACATCCGATTCTTTCCCCCGCCTACTGAGTCAGTATTCTTATTCTGTTGATATCAATGGAAGGATTAATTCCACACTTCCCCCCTTGCGTGTTTCCCTACTCCTGCTCCATGTCTTCATCCTCTTCATAGCGCGTCCATTAGTAGCAAATAATGGACACTTTCTGGCTGGCCAAACAAGGGGCAAGACACGTGTTCTTGCGCTCACTAATGACGTCATTGCGAAAGCATAAGTGACTACCATTAAGTGCTAAATGTTGCTATTACGTAAAAGTTCATCCAGCGGAAACTATGCTTGCGTAATACCTTATGCTTCATAATGCTGAAAAAATCCTAATGGGGAAATAATTGGACTGGCCTTGAGTGAAACTGGCAATAGTCTCTAAAACAACGCAATTACACTTCTTGTCCCGTCTGCAATTTGCTGAAATCCTTAATTAATAGCGAACAGTTAAATTGCTTTTTTGCGAGGTGACGTATGTAATACAAATAAAAAGTGTTACCGTATGGGAACAGAGTTTTAATACATGTGTTTGAAACATAAATGTATGTTAACTCTGCATCGATGCTCTCTTTGTAGCATCAAACAGACTTTTCGAATCGTCGTGTCAACATAATTTGTATACGACAATTTCTAGGAAACGTAAAAATCTACCTTCGTTTATCTGGTCAATGCATATGTTTCTTTGCCAACCGAGGTGATGCAGGGGTTAAGAAACTGGAATTGTGTTTGGAGAGAGACTGATTCGAACATCCGCCCAACCACCCTACTTTAAGTTTTCCTCCGTTTTTGTAAGTTACTTCACTTGAACGCGGGTATGTCCGTTTATATGCTGCAACGGCTGTTTCAGTTATACAGTATATAATTCGCTGAGGAGTCCTTACACATCTTCGATACAGTATCGATCTCTCCTCATGAGTTGCCCATCTCTTTGGAATACAGAAGAAACATTCTCATGGCTGTCGATTTGCTTCTGATGTAGAGGCGCAAACCTGGGTACACTCATAGTTTCGTGAACAACCGCAAACATTTTTCAATAAAGGCACATAACGTCTTGCCTCACACTGGGATTAATGTGTTGACAGGTATGGCGATTACTTTTGAAGTAATAAACAGTTTACTTACATTCTTCCATCTGTCTTGTTTTCATTTGACTGCTGCTTATATTTCACATAAATTACATTGAAACACCATTTATTCAGGCTTCCCTATTACTCGGCAGTCGTAGAGAGCTCTTACCGGTGTAAGTGGATGTAGGGACCATGTTTAAGTGTACCATTCCCTCGACAGAATCATTCAGGCACCATCGTAATGTTTTTTTTTTTTGTTTTGTTTTTTGGCGTTTAGGAAAAACCACACACATGCCTACGGTGGTCCTGTCGTAACAGCGGCACTGGCGCTTTCCTGTTCTCCACATCTGGAGCTGGATTTCGCTAAAGACATTTATCGCTGTAATTACTTGCATTGGGTGAAGACTACCCAAACCAAGTGTGAGCTCCTTTATCTCTGTCCGCAATTTTTCTCGAACACACGTCGTCTCATGGGATCTCTGTCAGCCTTCAGTGATTGCTGGTCTCGCGTCGAAGCGACCTGCGGAAGAAAGCGTCGCATCCATAAAGCGCGTCAGGAATTCCCATCTACCTGGAAACAAAGCACACAGCAGAATAAATGGTTCAAATGGCTCTGAGCACTATGGGACTTAACATCTGTGGTCATCAGTCCCATAGAACTCAGAACTACTTAAACCTAGCTAACCTAAGGACATCACACACATCCATGCCCGAGGCAGGATTCGAACCTGCAACCGTAGCGGTCGCGCGGTTCCAGACTGTAGCGCCTAGAACCGCTCGGCCACCCTGGCCGGCTATTAGTAATAAGTTACGATTTAGAAACATTGGATCCGACAGAGTCGAGCACCAGCCTCAGGGACAAGATCAGGCTGGAGATGCCCAGGTGGCAATGACAGTGGCCAGGCTACATAGCGAGGCAAGACTCCAACAGATGGAGGTATAAGATGGTTCACCTTAAGGACACAAAGTGAACATTGGAAGACCACAAAAGGTATGCTGTAGTGACAACACGAAGCCTACTGATGTGGTGGTATTTGACGGCACACATCATAGCGGAATGGAAGAATATGGAAGAGGCTTTCATTCATCAATGGGTGGGTGTTAGCTGAAGAAAAAGAAGAACATTTTCATAATTTGTCTTTTCTACAGTTCATCACTTTATAAAATTAGAACCAACAGATAGAAACAAAGATATTTTCGATTAAAACACATACAATAGTGTTGTGTACATAGTCCCGCGTAGTCAGCGCGTACACTACTTTCCCACTAGAGCGCGCCCCGCTAAGCACAACAGCGCAGGCGCAGCACTCGTCCGTCTCCGCACTACGAGATGGCGCTGCCATAGAAACGGACCAAATTCTGCTTCCGCCGATCCGCGTATTAATATGTCACGCAGCCAATGAGATTGCTGCTAACGTAGAACCTTTTCTCCTCGCGGATCACACTTGCGCAGTGATACCTGAACGCGCGAGGTATTATAAGGAGTGTACAGACCTCCAATTAGTCAGTCTGCATTAGTCTGCACCAGTCTGCGCCTAATAAGATTGTCATATTTATGTACATAGCCATGAAGAGAAATGTATAGACACTTTGTCAAGTATCAGAGATCTGTGAGAATAAGATTAACGTACCAAGACCAAAGGAACTTCAGATTGTCAATTGTAAACAGCATCCAGAATCAAGTTAAGTAATTTCTATGCTTTTTATTATTTTAATAAATATGTGTGAAAATTAATCATCTTCTGACCTAACGGCAGAAGATGAAGAACACGCCACGATAAGACCACGAGACATATTGCTGATACTCGCCTACTTCGTTAGAGCGGCAAGTCAAATAATCCGATGGTGTGTGTACCGAAGGTCTTACAGTACGCACACGAGAAATAGCGAACAGAAACGAAGGAAATTATAAGCAGGAGGTAGTTGTGTGTTTCAAGGTGCGGGACACGAGCTGTGGACAGATTTCGAGAAGGAAATGCTCGGAACCGGACGCGCCCTCACTCCGCAACCCAGACCTCGCGCGGCGCTCGGCATTTGTATTCATTTGTCTACGTTTCGGGTCGACCGAACTTTTTCATCATCCGGAGGAATCGGTAGTTTGAAGCAGAAAAAGGGAAACTGTTTTATCGATCCTGGCAAAGAGTTTTTTCCCTCACCCAGAAGCAAAATAAAAAGAAAATAGCCAAATGGAGGGACGGGGAGTGAGGCAGCCAAAGGAGAAGAGGGAGAGAGAGAGAGAGGCGAGGGAGAGGTTTAGAGGAGGATGAGAAGCGGAGCCAAGAGAGCGAGTGAAAAGAAGGGCAGCGAGTGGTGGAAAACGAAATTTAAAGGCTTTCTCGTAGCCCGGCTGCGCTGCCGAAGTTAGGGCCGGAGTTGCGGTGGGGGCGTGGGGTGGCCAGGGCCCGGAGCAGCCGCCGCAGATATCGCCAACACCTCGCTGCCTGCGCGTCTCCTGCCGTTTCTTTATTTATGAGAGTGCTCGCCGCTGACAGCCGTCCTGCCCAATGCCCGCACGGCTCCAGGCGGGACACCAGATGCTAAAGCGTGGACCATTCCACGCCGCCCAACCGCGCCGATTTATTTATCTATCTTTTTACTTTACGAGGGCGTAGGGGAAGTCTCTCGGTTTCACACACAGACGGCGTTTCTCATCAATAACGTTTTTTTCTTTTTGCTCTATTGGTACACGATATGTAATAAAAATGGTTCAAATGGCTCTGAGCACTATGGGACTCAACTGCTGTGGTCATCAGTCCCCTAGAACTTAGAACTAATTAAACCTAACTAACCTAAGGACATCACACACATCCATGCCCGAGGCAGGATTCGAACCTGCGACCGTAGCAGCAGCGCGGCTCCGGACTGGAGCGCCTAGAACCGCACGACCACCGCGGCCGGCGTATATGTAATAATATATGTCAAATTATACAGGGTGAAAAGCATTTAAACCGACTTTAAACCGACATAGTAGCAGCAGCAGCAGGAACAATTCAGGATACTGCTGGGGTTTTTGCCCGTGTCAGACAGAACATGATCCGACGGTGTAACCTTTGTTTACGTATCAATGGAGGCATTTTTGAAAATCTACTGTAATTGAAATTTGGTTGTCTTAATGTGTTGTCTCTTGGTCATAAAAAATGGAAAAGTGTTTGTTGGTTTAATTAATTTGCCGCCAGAGAAACCTTCCTCTTCCGGTTTAAATACTCCTCATAGGAAAAAATGACATTAGGGGAAAATATTTGTTTTGATGTCCCCTACAACCTCCCAGAGTTTGTCGGTTTAAATTCTTTTCACCCTGTATTTAATTTGCAGAGTAGTTATTCATGGACAACTTTTCAAAATAGTCATATTTGAAGGATGAGGGGTGGGACAACCTGGACCAAAAGTGCCTTGATGAACTTGTGGATAGTACGCCACGACGAATACAGGCATGCACCAACGCAAGAGAACGTGCTACTGGGTATTAGAGGTACCGGTGTCTCCAGCAGTCTGGACCACCACCTCTGAAGGTCTCACTGTATGGTGGTACAAAATGCAATGCGTGATTTTCACAAGCAATAAAAAGATCGGAAATGATGTTTATGTTAATCTCTATTCCAGCTTTCTGTACAGGTGCCGGAACTCTCGGACCCGAGGTTTGCATCACCTCGGTTCCGGAACCTGTACACAAAATTGGAATAGAGATCAACATTGCCCGTGTCCTTGTTCGATAAGTCGTCCCAGTATTCACACGAAAAATTGGAGAACTATAATTATATCGTGACGGCCTCTGGGAACGTAAATTGGCGCGTTTTTCTTTAAGGAAGAGACAAAGCTACAAAAAGTAACTGCAATATTCTAGAGCTAGCTAAAATCAAGGATCTTGTTTGGAGCGATTTATGGTGGGACTACAACATCAATCTAGTTATGCGGAAGACAGTGCCAGGTTGAAATTCATTGAAAGACTATTCAGATAATGAAATTCACTCTGAAGGGTGTCACTTCCAAAACTACAGTCCGGCTAGTTCTTAAATGTTGCTCCTCAGAGCGAATATGTTACATGTAATGTTCTAAATTATCCCTCACTTTCGTGTGATACGCCTTCGCTACTGACAGTTATGGCCTCATGTTTGTTACAACAAAGTCAACGGAAGAACTTAAAGTGCTTTCTTAAGCAATGCTCTTATTTGATTCGGGTAAAGATGAGGAAGGCAATGGGACGTGTTCTATTCAAAGGAGTCATTTCGGCATTTGCCTGAAGTCATTTAGGGAAACCACGGTAAACGAAAATTAGTATGGCAAATCTTGATTTTCTCTTTCTAAATAACACATTTGGCGCGAGACGAATAGGAACAGGTAGACCACCTTTCTGGCGTCCGAATCCATTAGATTTATATTTGTGGAGGCATCTGTCTATCGAACAGTGGCACAAGATGCAGAGTCTTCGTGCTCGTATCGCGTAAGGCTTCGAGACTGCACGCAATACCCCAGGGATACACCAGCGCTTTCGGGATTCAAAGCAACGCTAGGCGATGCAAACGGAGGACATTTTAAACAGTTAATCCCTTAATGAATTTAATGTATTATGTGGATACTTTGTGTTCCTGTGCGCTTGCCGTGATACTACGAGGGTGAGTCAAATGAAAACCTTAAATATTTTTTAAAAATATTATTTATTGTGCAGAAGTGGTACAAGGCTGTATCACTTTTCAACACAAACTCCCCCGCGCTCAATGCAAGTCCTCCATCGCTTACAAAATGCATAAATTTCTTTAGAAACAAATTCTTTTAGTAGTCCGCGCAACCACTCATGCACCGCGTGGCGTACCTCTTCATCAGAACGGAACTTCTTTCCTCCCATTTCGTCTTTGAGTGGTCCAAACATATGGAAATCACTTGGGGGCAAGGTCTGGTGAGTATGGTGGATGAGGAAGACACTCAAAATGCAGGTCTGTGGTTGTTGCAACTGTTGAACGGGCAGTGTGGGGCCTTGCATTGTCATGTTGCAAAAGGACACCTGCTGTCAGTAATCCACGTCGCTTTGATTTGATTGTAGGCCGCAGATGATTTTATAGATCTGTGTATGATGCACTGGTAACAGTGGTCCTTCTAGGCATGTAATGCTCCAAAATGACGCATTTTTCGTGCCAAAAATAACCTTCGCTGCTGATGGTTCTGTTCTAAACTTCTTTGGTTTTGGTGATGATGAATGGCGCCATTCCTTGCTCGCTCTCTTCGTTTCCGGTTGGCGGAAGTGAACCCAGGTTTCGTCCACAGTAACGATTCTTGCAAGGAAGCCATCACCTTCTCGTTCAAAGCGCCGAAGAAGTTCTTCAGAAGCATCAACACATCGTTCTCTCATTTCAGGAGTCAGCTGCCGTGGCACCCATCCTGCAGACACTTTGTGAAACTGGAGCACATCATGCACAATGTGGTGTGCTGACCCATGAGTAACCTGTAAACATGCTGCAATGTTATTCAGTGTCACTCGGTGGTTTTCCTTCACTATGGCTTCAACTGCTGCAATGTTCTGTAGAGTCACAACTCGTTGTGCCTGACCTGGACGAGGAGCATCTTCCACTGAAGTCACACCATTTGCGAACTTCCTACTCCATTCATAGACTTGCTGCTGTGACAAACATGCATCACCGTAACGAACCTTCATTCGTCGATGGATTTCAATAGGTTTCACACCTTCACTATGCAAAAACCGAATAACAGAATGCTGTTCTTCCCTGGTGCAAGTCGCAAGTGGGGCGGCCATCTTTATACTGATACTGCGACGGTACGTGTGCATCTGCACTATGCTGCCACCTACCGGCCCTTCTGCACGCACAAATTCAAGGTTTTCATTTGACTCACCCTCGTGTAAATACTTGTAGAGAAACAGTTCTAACGTGGAAATCAAACGTTTTCCGAGCCATGTTTGTGTTATATATTATCTTCCTCTGTGTGTGACGAGTCGGCCTCACAGTTTGGCCGCAACTTCTTTCTTACACGATGTATGCCCTCCGACATACGGTGCAGGGAGGTTAGCAGAGTACAGACGCCCATTTAAATGTCGCCATTTCAAGTAAATACGTATAGATTAGGTGCAAAACGTGTCGCAAATGAGATATAATAATAAACCTACCTGAATCATAACCGCAGACGATCCGACGAGTTGGCATCTGATGAAGTCTAAGAGCGGAGCTCCAGCACTTCAGAAAATCGTGCACTCAACACTCACAGCTAAAAGTTACCAGGCAAGAACGTTTTCGTTCTGCTTAAGACAGCGCGGCATTTAACGCGAGACTCTTCAGGCTAACTGCCTAACAGCGAGTAAGAGGTTTATACCGGACGGATTCGCAGAAGCTGGTGTCCTCAAGGGCCGTTTTTTCCAGCGGCCGGTCATTATTTTCACATCTTCCGTAACTCGTTTCCTGGCGCCGACTAACGGAAGCCGGGAGAGCAGTTGCGCCCGCCACAGCCGCTGCCGCAGCCGCCAGATGCCGGCGGCCGGCGGCCGGCGTAAGCCGTGACGTCGTTAGCCCAGCTCCAGAGTCTTCGACCTCAGCCGTTCCCCTTGACACCTCGCGCGCTTTCTAGGCTGCCGAGTCCGCAGGCGCAGGCGATACCGCCTTCTGTTTGTTTCCTTGGCTTCGCTCTGCGACCTCATGGCCAGAGAGATGGGTCGACGACGGGGGAAACATGGGCAGCTGCCCACGTCACTACAAAACAAATCACCACTCAGAAAAAAGTATCAATTTTAAGAAATGCTGAACATTAACTGAAGGAAAAAAGTCCCAACACCAGGAAACAATTAACGTATTGAAATTTCAGAAATACTTTTTTCTAGGCAACATACACTACTGGCCATTAAAATTGCTACACCACGAAGATGACGTGCTACAGACGCGAAATTTAACCGACAGGAAGAAGATGCTGTGATATGCAAATGATTAGCTTTTCAGAGCATCCACACAAGGTTGGCGCCGGTGGCTACACTTACAACGTGCTGACAAGAGGAAAGTTTCCAACCGATTTCTCATGCACAAACAGCAGTTGACCGGCGTTGCCTGGTCAAACGTTGTTGTGATGCCTCGTGTAAGGAGGAGAAATGCGTACCATCACGTTTCCGACTTTGATGAAGGTCGGATTGTAGCCTATCGCATTTGCGGTTTATCGTATCGCGACATTGCTGTTCGCGTTGGTCGAGATCCAATGACTGTTAGCAGAATATGGAATCGGTGGGTTCAGGAGGGTAATACGGAACGCCGTGCTGGATCCCAACGTCCCCAGTCGAGACGAGAGGCATCTTATCCGCATGGCTGTAACGGATCGTGCAGCCACGTCTCGATCCCTGAGTCAACAGATGGGAACGTTTGCAAGACGACAACCATCTGCACGAACAGTTCGACGACGTTTGCAGCAGCATGGACTATCAGCTCGGAGGCCATGGCTGCGGTTACCATTGACGCTGCATCACAGACAGGAGCGCCTACGATGGTGTACTCAACGACGAATCTGGGTGCACGAATGGCGAAACGTCATTTTTTCGGATGAATCCAGGTTCTGTTTACAGCATCGTGTTTGGCGACATGGCGGTGAACGCACATTGGAAGCGTGTATTCGTCATCGCCATACTGGCGTATCACTCGGCGTGATGGTATGGGGTGCCATTGGTTACACGTCACGGTCACCTCTTGTTCACATTGACAGCACTTTGAACAGTGGACGTTACATTTCAGATGTGTTACGACTCGTGGCTCTACCCTTCATTCGATCCCTGCGAAACCCTACATTTCAGCAGGATAATGCACGACCGCATGTTGCAGGCCCTGTACGGGCCTTTCTGGATACAGAAAATGTTCGACTGCTGGCCTGGTCAGCACATTCTCCAGATCTCTCACCAACTGAAAACGTCTGGTCAATGGTGGCCGGGCAACTGGCTCGTCACAATACGCCAGTCACTACTCTTGATGAAGTGTGGTATCGTGTTGGCGCTGCATGGGCAGCTGTACCTGTAGACGCCATCCAAGCTCTGTTTGACTCAATGTCCAGGCGTATCAAGTCCGTTATTACGGCCAGAGGTGGTTGTTCGGTGTACTGATTCCTCAGGATCTATGCACCCAAATTGCGTGAAAATGTAATCACATCTCAGTTCTAGTATAATATATTTGTTCAATGAATACCCGTTTATCATCTGCATTTCTTCTTGGTGTAGCAATTTTAGTGGCCAGTAGTGTATTTAAGTCATTAACGTTGGAACATCATAGGTTAATGAAAGCAAGAGATAAGCCACTGCAAGTGTGAATCCCTGCTACATTAATAACCGGTGCAGAATGTTGCAAGCAAGCAACGTGCATGTATTGTGTCCTACAGGTGTCTGACGTCAGTTTGTAGGATAGAGTTCTATGCCTGTTGCACTTCCTCAGTGAATACAGGGGTGGTTAATGCTGGTTGTGGATGACGCTTGAGTTGTCGTCCGATGATGTTCCATACGAGCTCAACTGGGGACAAATCAGGTGATCGAGAAAATCAAGACAAATTGTTGACGCTCTGCAGGGCATATTGGGTTACAACAGCGGTATGTGAGCGAGCGTTATCCAGTTCTAAAACACCCACTGGAATGCTGTTCATGAATGGCAGCCCAACAGGAGGAATCACTCGATTGACGTCCAGATCTGCAGTCAGGGTGAGTTTAATAACCACGAGAGCGCTCTTACTTTTGTACGAAATCGCACGCTCGACCACAATTCCACGTGTAGTCCAGTGTGTCTAGGACGCAGACTGATTGGTTGTAAGCCCTCACATGGTGTTCTAACCAACACACGGCCATCACTGGCATCGAGGCAGAGCCGGCTTTCATCTGAAAACACAACACACCTCCACTCCGCCCTCCAGTGAGCTCTCGCTTGACAGCATTGAAGTCGCAAACGGCGGTGGTTTGGCTTCAGAGAAATGCACGCTACAGGGCATCTTGCTCGGAGCTGTCCTTGAAGAAATCAGTTTGAAACCGTTCGTTGTGTCACTGAGGTGGCAACTGCTGCTCGAACTGCTGCCGCAGACCGAGTGCGATGCGCCAGAACCATAAGCCGAGCACGATGGTTTCACTCTCGGTAGTGCCGCGTGGCCGTCCAGAGCCGTGTAATCTTGGGACCGTACATTCTCGAGACCACCGCTGCTAGCAATCATGTACAGTGCTTACATTCCTCCCAAGCCTGTCTACAGTATAGTGCAAGGAACGCACAGCTTCTCGTAGCCCTGTTATACGACCTCGTCCAAACTCAGTGAGGTGTTGATAATGGCGCAAAAAAGAAAAAATGGTTCAAATGGCTCTGAGCACTATGGGGCTTAATATCCGAAGTTATCAGTCCCCTAGAACTTAGAACTACTTAAACCTAACTAACCTAAGGACATCACACACATCTATGACCGAGGCAAGATTCGAACCTGCGATCGTAGCCGTCGCGCGGTTCCAGACTGAAGCCCCTAGAACCACTCGGTCACACCGGCCGGCCTGATAATGGTGCCTTCGTCGTCTTAAACGTATTCTGGTCTAACATCAGCTCACTACGTCAAATCTCAGAGATAACTAACACTCGCGACCGTTACGGTACATATTTAAATCAAACCTGATTCATATCATTATGGCGGCGTAACCAGCGCCTCTTTTATGCGACTGGCGCGAAATTAGAACAGACATCATCTTTCTGATGTAGATACATGCCTACCAACTTTAGTTTATCTTGCACAACATCTTCTTGGTGTTTGAATGGTTTTCCGGTCAGTGTGTAATGGATTCTAAGTAGTATCAAATGACATCCGTCATGGAATCTCAAAACTATCCCCTTTTCCCTTGCTCGGATCCTGGGTAATCACTTTCCAATAAACATAGTAAGTGACAGCTAAACATAAACATCCACACTTACACATGTGCACACCGAACGGCGTCTGGCGGAGCATACATAAGTATCGCGATCATCTTCATTTTCCATTGGTGGCTGGTACGCATGTAGAACGATTGTCGATACCTTTCTATTTACGTCCGTGTTTTGCTTTCATTTCACTCATCGTTATTTACATCTACGCCCCTTAAACCATTTTACGGTGCATGGCGGAAGCTAAATCGTACCAAATTTATCGATTTTCATTCCTACTTCAGTCACTTACTAGGCGAGGGAAAAATGACTGTGTATATGGCCCTGCACGCAACCTAATCTGTCTGATCTTATTCTTATTATCTCTACGCAAGATATATAAAGTACGATCAAAAAGATTCAATTTGAGGGCGTTGCTGCAGCTTATACGCAACATAGCGCGAATCCGTTTCGGGTACTTAAGCACCGACGTGTAGACAACGGATTAGTGTGACAGTCGTGTCTTTCCGACGTGCTTGAGATAAATGCGGAAACGTGAACTATGGCGACGTTATTGCCTTATGGGTACAAATAGGATCAACGTGCTGTTACTCTTTTTTTTTACTGCCAAAGGAAAATCACCGGTAGACATCCATCGGAGAATTAAGAATGTGTATGGGGAAGCACGCCTGTCGAAAATTACCATTGTGGAATGGTGCGACAGTGGCGACTGTTGCTTGATGATGACGCACATCCCAACATCGCAAATGTTGTAACGCAGAAGTTACGCCAATTCAAGTGGCAGACAGTCGAACACCCGCCCTACAGTCCTTATATTTACCCATGTGGTTATCTTCCCTTCGGTCCCTTAAAAAAGGCCTGCAAGGGTCGACGATTCCTGTCGGACGAGGATGTGCAGCAGGCAGTCACAGACTTCTGCAAGGACCAGCACACGGTGTTTTACCAAACGGGTATCTTCAACTTAGTGCGTCGATGGTATGGTTGCCTCAATGCTCACAGCGATTTTGCCTGATTGGCATACCGATTCTGGACTGTACGACCTTCGAATGCAAAGTTTTTGATCGCCCCTTATCCGTTAGCTGCAGCATAATGGTTTAAAAGTCTTTTTCGAATACACGTTCTCTAGATTTACGCTACTAAGTTTCGACAGAACTACGTTGTCTCCCTTCCAAGTGATTCCAGTTCATTTCGCCGAGCATTTCCATTACACTATAGCAACATGTTACGATGCCAGCAATGCGTCCCTGAGTTCGTTCGAGTCTGTTCTGAAGTCTACTTCTTAAGGACTACAAACACCAGAACAATACTCAAAAATTGATCGCACTAATCTTTTGTATACGATGTTTTTTACATTTTCCTTGAACTCTTGCAATACATTTAAGACTTCCATTAGCCTTCGCTAATACTGGTTTTACGGGATCGTCCAAGTTCATATAGTTTCTTAGTATTACCCGTAAATACTTGTAAGATGTGACGTGTTCAAGGTTTCCATCACTAACCTTGTAATCAGGTACTGTATTCTTTCTCTTTGTTACAGCTATTATTTTACAGCCGTCATCATATAAAGAGAGCTGTCATTCATTACACAAATTAGAAATTTTCTCCAAGTGTTTCTGCAATTCTCTGTAACCGTCCAACGACGATACTTTCCTCTATATATCAGCTTCGCCAGCAAACGAGCTTACAGTGCTCCTAATCCTATCTGATAAATTGTTTATGTACATCTAAAACATTAAATGTTCTAATACGCTTGTGTGGGACACAACTGATTTTACTTTAGTTTATGGGGAACATTCGACGTCCGGTACAATGTACTGGGTTGTATTAGGCAAATATTGCTCTAGACAGTCACATATTTGTGAAGATACTTCGTATGATTGCATCTTGGTTGTGGTAGTAAACGAAGTGGTAGAGAGTGGAATGCCTTCAGAAAATCTAGGAAGACGGAATCCATCTGTTGTTTGCAAGATGTCGTGTATGAATTACTGGAGTAAGTAATATACTTGTTGTCCTGTAATGGAATGTGAGTTGTCGTAATTTTGTAAGAAAGGCTTTCTGCGATGCACGTCGCTTTTCTTGTAGCCTCTCTCACTGGAGGTTGTTGAGCGTTTCTATGAGGCTCCCGCCCTGACAAAACAAATGCTTGACAGGAAGACCACATTTTCTTTGAGTCTTCTGTATCTCACATGTTAACCACACTTGGTAGGGTCCCAGAGATACGAACATCAGGAGTTGTTCGATAGAGGACATTGTAAGCGGCCATTTTCGCGAATGAATTATGCTTCAGGAGGATTCTTCCAAAAAATCTGAGTCAGACATCCGATTTCCCCAAGAACAAATTTATGTGGTCGTTGAAAAAAATTGTTCAAATGGCTCTGAGCACTATGGGACTTAACCGCTGAGGTCATCAGTCCCCTAGAACTGAGAACTAATTAAACCTAACTAACCTAAGGACATCACACACATCCATGTCCGAGGCAGGATTCGAACCTGCGACCGTAGCGATCGTGCGGTTCCAGACTGTAGCAGCCGGCCGGAGTGGCCAAGCGGTTAAAGGCGCTACAGTCTGGAGCCGCGTGACCGCTACGGTCGCAGGTTCGAATCCTGCCTCGGGCATGGATGTGTGTGATGTCCTTAGGTTAGTTAGGTTTAAGTAGTTCTAAGTTCTAGCGGACTGATGACCTTAGAAGTTAAGTCCCATAGTGCTCAGAGCCATTTGAACCATTTGAGCCAGACTGTAGCGCCTAGAACTACTCCCGCCACTCTGGTCGGCGCGTGGTCGTTAAACTGCAGGACGGAAGCTCATATATTCTTCATGGCTGTAATTAATTCAGTGACTGATCGCCATTCTATATTCAGATAATATTACAAGTAAGCTGTGAACATTAGCATTAATTAACAACTTGAATAGAGACACGGGCCAAGCACTCAGTAACGATTTGAACTCGGAGTTGGATACCAAGAGGCTACAGACGACTGTGGGCTAAATTTGACGTTGCGATGAGAATAATGAAGAAGCAAGCCACGTGTCGTCATTGGTACCGGTGTATTCTTTGGTGACAGGAGGCACCGCTATAGCATCCACATTTGTGGATTCGTTTCTTATGTTACAGTCAGTTGCCTGCAAGTAGCGAATGAGAAATAAATTATTAAAAAATTGGAGGTTTATCAAGATTTGACGTGGACATTTCCCGGAAAATATTTAAGCGTGAAATATCTAGCGAGAGACTTCAGGTTTATTTTGTGTTATGACGAAATACACATCCGTTTCATAAATATGACTTGTTCTTAAATCCGAAATTAAATTCTTTGTACGAAACTGCGTTTTAAAATTTTATTTGTTCTGTAACAGGTTTTCTTCACTTTGATTAGCTTAGGTCCACTTCATTACACACATATATATATATATCACCTTCCTCAATCCTTTTGCGTTCAGTACCCGATGACACCACCCCATCATTTACTACAACAGGGGCAGACCGTAGACGGGAAGAACTGGCAGGATATTATGGTTTGGGGCTCGTAAGAGAGACATTTGGTCACCATCACGCGTCGCATCCTTTAGCTGCTGCAGTGGGTTGAATCTTTCGGATGTAGGATCTAGGTTATTAGCTATTGTCATAATCTATGGCCGGCCGTAGTGGCCAAGTGGTTCTAGGCGCTACAGTCTGGAACCGCGCGACCGCTACGGTCGAAGGTTCGAATCCTGCCTCGGGCATGGATGTGTGTGATGTCCTTAGGTTAGTTAGGTTTAAGTAGTTCTAAGTTCTAGGGGACTGATGACCTCAGAAGTTAAGTCCCATAGTGCTCAGAGACATTTGAGCCATAATCTATGAACACCAGACGAAGGTAGATACGATCACCTAGCCACTTCACTCTATGACAGCCTCTAGTCTTTCAAAGGTTCTTCATCGATGCCTCGACATCCTTACAGCTAGTTGGCTTATCCGCGATGTTTTTTTCACTGTCAGGCGTCAGGCTCCCTCCACTGTCTACTAATCAAACGCACAGATCAAGTGTACAGATCAAGAAACCGGACAGCTGTGTCGTTATTAGCCTCATTTTACTATCGCTGTTCCTGAGGAAGCTCTAAGTAGAGTTCATAAAATATGCCTAGAAAGTACCATCACAACCGGTTCTTCTAATTTTTAAGTACACTTATGCGAGATACTGAAATACTGTCTCATACCCGTCTGCAATGGGACTGAAATTTTCACCCTCCAGATTTAGCTTTTCCAGGATTTCACTAAATTCTTTCCACGCGGATACTGGAACGGTTCCTCAGACGAAGCAGTGGCCAGCCATCTGTTCCTTGCTGTTTCTATGCACCTTCAAGTCAACAGTGCATTAAACTCCAAGCATCAGCTCCCTTCATTCACTCAGCTCTTTCATATGGCGCAACTTACGCCTCTTTCGGATGTAAAGATGGGCAGCACGTAGACACGTATGAGGTGTGGACAGTAGGCTAGGAGGGAGGCTGAAGTATAGCCACAGGTGTTGCGCTGGCTGGAGAGGAGAGCGGACGGTTTGCCGGCTGGTAACTGCTGCGCTCGTTACGCAAAAGGCTTCCACGCCTCACAGCTCAGACACTCGTGTTCACTTCTGCTGCGTGCTTCTTGCTCTGCTGCTCGCAAGTTATCGCAGACTTCCTACGAGGGCAAGGTGAAAATTTCTCTCGCTTCCAGTGAAAGGAACCATTTCTTAAAGTCAAAATTGAGCTTGTTTTTTGATGTAGTCGCGTTTCATATCTAAACAATTGGTCCAGTGCTTTTCCAGTGAATAGACCAATTCCTATCTCTCTATAAAACAATCACCTACGTCCTCTTCATTGATTCAGAATGTATTCCAGGCACAATTTCATTTATATCTGAATGAAAGTCAGAGACTACCAAATCTGGAGAAATCGATATATTACCAACAACTGCTTTTTCTGATTCTTTATTTTGTGTGTTTATAAGCTCCATTATGAGTAAATCCATAGGTCTGATGCAAAAGTATTTTTTCTTTTGCAGTCTAGGCCCTTCGAACGTATATCTAAACTAGCTGTTCCAAAAGACTAATCTAGTCATCACCATTTAGTGATTTATTCTTTGCAAGGTAATCCCTTTCGCATTGCAGACAGCAGTGGTAATAGCCTACGAGGGATAATTTGAAAAATTTAATTATCAATTCGAAAAAAATAAGGTTACCTTTTTTTTTTTTTTTTGCAGGCACTGCTACTCACTGAAATCCCTGCGCCACAGCATCGTAGCATGCCCCGATTTTATTGAATCTGTACACTGAGCATGCACTAAAAGAAACAAAAGAAAAAATTTCTAGCAGGGATTAAGGTTTAGGGAGAAGAAATAAAAACTTTTAGATTAGCAGATGATATCATAATTCTGTTAGAGGCAACAAATGACTTGAAAGAGCAGTTAAACTGAATGGACACTGTCTTGAAAGGAGGATATAAGATGATCATTAAGAAAAGCAAAACAAGGAAGTGGAATGTAGTCGGACTGTGTGTTGAGGGCAAGACGGGGGGGGAGGTGAAATCGTCAAGGGAGACCAAGAGATGAATACAGTAAGCAGATTCAGAAAGATGTAGGTTGTAGTGGTTATTCGGGAATGAACAGACTGCACAGGATGTATGACAATGCCGGCCGCTGTGGCCGAACTGTTCTAGGCGCTTCAGTCCGAAACCGCGCGACTGCTACGGTCGCAAGTTCGAATCCTGCCTCGATCATGGATGTGTGTGATGTCCTTAGGTTAGTTAGGTTTAAGTAGTTTTAAGTTCTAGGGGACTGATGACCTCACATGTTAAGTCCCATAGTGCTCAGAACCATTTGAACCATGTTTTGTATCACAATTACAAGGACAATTTAAATTTTGACTATATCACTTACAGGGTTTGTCAAATTTTAAAGACTGTTTTGACAGATGGTTCGTTTCTGGCAGGAAATGTTCGAATAAGTACGTACACGGAATTTAATCGGCTCAAAAAAATCTGTACGATTATTTTAATAGTACCCCAGTATTGCTTATAAATTAATGTTCCCATTTGCTATTGGTCAACAAGTAACTAATGACGTACCCATACGGCGAAAATCCTAATCGTTGCTAGTTCTTTGTGTGAAAGGGACGTCCTCCCCTATGAATATATTCAAATACTAGTAGTATGTGACTACGTTTGAACTAATGCACACATTTCTTAATTGCTGGAAACGAAAGAGCAGTCTCATAAACCTACACCAGTTTCGGATGAATTTAAATAGATGATTAACCGACAGACGTTTACTGTATGCTAGTGTATCTATGTAAGCGAAACACACACGAAACGATTAGTTTAAAAATCTGTACAAAGAAAGCCATTACGCAGGACAAGCCGACACATAACTTAAGTTATCGCGCAACATGTATAAAAACAGTAAAACAAAGTGAAATCTCATTGTCGAAGTGAAAACATTTCATCTTACCGACTACTACGCAGATACACGTGAAACTTAATTTACCTTATAGTGACTACGTATCAACATAATACAACAAAATGTCACTGAATTCATCGAAACCACTCAGCCAACGCGATAGTTTTTATTTTACCGTAGTACGCGTCGTCAAGGAGAGATCTCTAAATCAGTTGCTCACTGACGTACAAACAGTTACCTTACAGGAAAAACAGTCTGCGTTAAGACTGAATTTGCATGAAGTTGCGCGGAAGGCCAGTGAGTAGGCAGACAAGCAAAGGCGAGCCGGTAATCGAACCCGGCCGTTGGCGTCCAAGAGGCGTGCTCGGCGCGCAGCGGCGTAATGAAGTATTTAGAAGTTGTCGCGTTAGCGTGCGCCGGCTCAGATAAGCCGGCGTTTTGTTGTGCGGTGTCGGCGATAGCTGGCCGGCGCACGCACGCCTCCGCCTAGCGCCTAACGCCGCTTTTAAGAGGACGGCCACACCGTCACACTACACAGCCGCCGCCAGGTTAAAGATACTCTCTACCCAGACTGCTCACTGTCGCTCCACACACACGAAGAACTGTTCGCACTCAGCTGCTACGGGAGCTGGACAAAATAACGAAAGCACGCGGCCAATATGATGTAGGGCCACATATCGAATCGAAAACAGTCTAAATAATCCTGGCTTTTCCAGCTCCTTGATATTTTGGAAGAAGGTATAAAAGCAAGCTTCGCCATGCTACCGCCGTGTCATCCATCAGCCAATGGCGTCATTTTGATGTACAGCGGTGTGCTGAAAAGTAATACGTCCGACATTTTTATGTGAAAACTATCAAAGATTTTTGAACGAAACAAAATTTACTAACATTCTACATGTTTATTCTTCATGTCTACATAGTTATATCTCAACATAGTCACCCAGGAGACGATCACATTTCTCCCAACGAGAGACCAGTTTTTTCAAACTGTCACTGTAGAATGTTTGACTTTGGCGACGGAGAAACAACCTCATCTCTCCTTGCACCGCTTCTTTACTATCAAAGTGAAGTCTTCGAATGTGTTCTTTGAGATATGGAAACCGATGAAAATAAGGTGGACAAAGTCGCGACTGTATGGAAGATGATCGATAACAGTGGACCCATGGCGTTAGAGTGTTGCTCTTGTGTGGTCTGGCACTGTCATGCTAAAGGAGAGGTGCTCCTTGTATGGACGAACTCTTCAAAATCGCTCTTTGAGTTTTATGATAGTCTCTGACTCACCGACGTAGTTACGTTACACACCGCCATGTTACACGCTACAATTCGGAGCCGTCTAGAGGCAGATAGTTGGAACTTGCGTCAGGGAAGGGAGAAACTCGATTGAGTACTGAATGACGGCGAAGACCTCAACCGATATTGAGAACAGAATAAAAATTTCGGAGGCATTACTTTGTAGTACTACCTTGTAATATGGAGGGGGCTGTTTTCAGTATACCACTCTCCCGGCCGTTGTTGGATTAGTAGATCTAGATCTGCTACGACTCGATCAGGTAGCTCCTCAACTGACATCACGAGGATGATTGAATCCTATTCCAGTCCTCCCATCAAGGTAAGATTCTTGGTACTACTGGGAATCGAACCTGGGTCCTCCACATGGCAACCGTCTACACTTACAACTCTTTTTTCTTTCGTCCTTTCGAGCTGTTTCTTCGTCATCGTTTCGTTAGTAGTTCTACGCGAATGTCGCATGACATCTTTCAAATTAAATCGATGAGAAGTTCACTCGACTTTTTTATTATTTTTCTTTATTTTTTATTACAGAGTGTGGCCAGTGCCCTCACTGAACACGCTGAGCTACCGCACTGGTGACCACTCGGTTACAGAGATGGCTTAGCGACAGATTAGAGGCCGTTACTTACAATAAGTGACGAAAAGTCATGAGAAGGTACTTGTGGTGTTACGTCTCTCTGACCTTTATTCTGTACATATGTGAAGTGATCTTCACCGTATGATGTTACTCGGAGTCTTCCATATAGCGAAACATTTGCATTGGCACCTGTTTGCTTAAATCGCTGCAGTGTAGAATGCGTTACGCCAACTGTTGTTTGCTATTATCTTATTCGAATGACCTTTCTGATGCAGAGCTACAATTTCAGCACGTTTTTCATTTCCAGTCTCCTGCTTACGTTCCATTAGGAGGTAATATGGCATGAACCTGATCAGGTATAAAAACACACTGCTAGATGCGCACTGTGTACTGTAAACAAACACGAGATTTTTGGTACACAGACAGCAGAAGGAATGAGGCCAACTCGAATGAAACCGTCTTAGGTAAAGGCACGTCAGTTGTTGTGGACACTCATCAGCTCCCCTCTAGCCGAACAGCCACTGAAATGATCGCTTATTCAATACGAATTACCTTTTTTAACTAAAAATCCATAGTTGTGATAGGCGATCGCAAAGTTTTGACCGGTAGTGTAATCAAGAAGCCTGATATAAAAACTACAGTAGTGACGACAGGACGAAAGGCCTGTAGTAGGCTGTAACCTACACGACATTATTTTGTATTCAGTAGGAGCAGTGACTACCTGTTTTCACAAGCAGATGGCAGTTCAAGCGACAGCCTGCTATAGGGACAAGTAAAGTTTATGAGCGCAAGTACAGTCCCACTGACTCAGTCAAACCGCTCGCTTTATTTCCCACAGCAAGTATGAACCATTTGGCACAATTAACAGGCAGGGTACGCGGCAAAGCGGCGAGCCGTGTCGGCACACTATTTGCCCGCTGGCGCAGTAATGGCAATCATTATCCTTTCACCGTCAGAGAGGCCGCACGTAAAGTCGCCCGTGCCAATCCCACACGCGACCCTTGCCTTCCCAGAAGCCGAGGCGAGTCGATCGCCACCCCGATACCACAGCTTAATGATGATGACTGCGCTTTCCGTACAGATTTCTCCGCCTGTTCCGTCATTATTATTATTCCTTTTGTTCTTGTACTCCAGTGACATTCGCAGAAGTAGTGACAAACGAAAATGCAGCAACGTTTTTGGCGAGGAGAATATTATCTGATTAACGCTTTCCAAGCGTTTAGGTACCTGGTAAGCTATCATTTCACTAACGATCGGTGGTGGCACTTCTTTACTGGCAGCTGAAAACGGTGGCCAGTTTGCATTGTGCATTTCTGGCCGCTCGATAGGTTCCCGATACAACCTTCGATCAACGTTTCGTAATAATAAGTGTATTATAAATGTAGCGCTAAGGAAAGTGCCACGTGACGTCAGCTAGAATTCCTGAAGGAAATTGATTGCAGAAGAAATGAGTTCCCAGTGTCTTGGACTAGCAAGCTATTGGTGACACGTATCTTATCCTTATATGGGGATACTGGCAATCTAATGTGCCTCTTGATTTTGACGACATATGCGGACAATTTTTTTTTTCTTCTTCCTCTCCGTGTGCACTAAGTGATCATTCTACCATACGAGTCACTTTAACGACTACTGATACATCCACAAATGTGAACATTATTAAGTCATTTCTTTTTATTGGCTTTCTGGAGGTGCCAATTCATCCAGCTCCGTAGTGGAATGCCAGTTATGGTGATACGAACGTAAGGACAACAAAACACCCAGGCCCGAGAGGAGAAAATCTCTGACCCGTCCGGAAATTGAACCCGGGCTCCTTCGCTCGGCAGCCCGCCTCGCTGGCAGCACAGCTACCGAGGCGGACTTAAGCTTTCTTTCACACTCGTCTTAGAGACGACTGATCATCATCTTGATACGTTAATATTATCCGACGAGCTTTTATGCGAGGAGCAGATGATATAATACAAAACTACAGTAATTCGCTTGTAGCAGTTGTTTTTAATTAGAAAGTACAGATGTAACCTACAGGCGCTTTACTAATAAATAAAGAAAAAAATTAAATAACTGGAATGCACGGCATTACAAATGTCCAGGTAACAAACTACACCACCACATGAATAAAATAGTAAATAAAGTCGAAATTCGGCGCCGTTACACCATAATCGCTAAACGATATTAAAAACTTGTGGAAGCAAGCAGTGGATAGTTCCAACTCATGTGCTTCGTCAGTAGGACTGAAGACCCTCCCCTGACTACTACCTTGAACACAGTACTCCTTTACTAGAAGCTTTCCTTGAAAATGTTTACGTTTTGTGTGCGTTTGAAGTTCTCAGGCACTTTGGTCTAAAAGAAATCGACAGACATGTCCGTTTTGAAGTTGGCGACGGACACATGTAATTGGCTGTCCGACAAATATTCATGAAATCGCGTTCCATAATGACGAAGTTAATCCAAATATACGTTTTGTTCTCCCCCTCCCCCCCCCCCCTCCGCCCATTTACTGCCAAACAACTTTCGAAGGACGGAGAATTACTTTCTTTGTTATCCTGGAGGGCAGCGAGATTAAACGAAGCATGTCCGATAGAATTAGGCACTATCCGAACACACCCACAAACGTCTGATCGTTCCTCGCCCTAATTAAAAGCATCACCCCAGTAAACAGACCACAAAAGAGAAGCATGATTTGGCAGAACTGTTTAATAGCTGTATTCTCGTGGTTGGGCATACTTTAAACGCATTGGTTCGCATCGTTGCCAATTTTAACCACAGGTGACTACGCTTTCTGGCGATGAGCAGGCAACACAAATATGTTTACGGCGTGTCATATTCTCCTGTACGCTCAACGCCGCTTTAAAATAGGTGTACTCGTCTACATTACATTCTTTTTTTGTGCTGCAGATCTTTGAATGCTAGAAGGAAAATATATCTGCAACAGAGTTATCGAAGATTCATTCCTTACATTAGGAAAATTTGAGTGTTTCCCAACTTTGTTCCCGCAGATACTTATGTAGCAAAACTCATGGATGTACTACGTTCAGTGTTTTTGTTGTCTCTTACCAGTTAAAAACGGCAGCTGATACTTCTTTAGATATTCAGTATTGTAAAAGCGATTACTGCCAATTTCCTAGCCAGATGTCAACTGAAGAGCGTCATTTTCTTTTCGGAACAGTGTGATTACTCTCGCAATATTCGGGAATGACCCGCTCTAAGTGGCCTGAAACATAACTCATACTACCGTGACACTACACTGTTTATTAAAGCTTCCATTGTGAACAGAAACTTCCGTTTTCCTTAGATGCCTTCATAATGGCAGATACGAAGTGTATTGAACGACAACTGCTAATGGAAGAAAGAAAAATGACTGGGAGCTAACAAGTCTGATTGCTGAATTTTCAGACTTCTACTAATGCATTTGTTATGACAAAAAATTCCTTATACGAGCTCTTACTTCCTTGAAGTTCCTTCACGCTCTTTCTTTACTTGTTTGCTGTTTTGCTTCTTTCTCTGTTCATCTAAAACACGTTAAACAAACAGCGTGAAACTACAATTACTTTGCCAGAATCTTGAATCGCATGTCGACAGACTGCTTTTACCTTCATTGAAATAATCAATAATAACGCTCAGCTTAAATATCTCGAGTAAATTACGTGTACGAAGACCTCATTCCGGCCACAGAAATCTAACAGCAATTCTTAGATACAATCAAGGAACGCGAACGTAAACAAAATACGTGGCACATTTTTACCAGGGCTCGACTCAATTGCCTTACTTGTGTCTATCTGGAAGCAAGTGACATTTGTAAAGGAAAAAGTTTCACTAGAATTTTGAAAATTGTATGTTTCTGTTCTCACGTAATAGCTACAGCATAGTTCCATTACTGAAATATTAAGTTCTATGTACGGAGACGTTATTAAACAGTGGGATACTTAAACTCGATCGTTCTGGCGCTCATGGATATACTCCATCTCAGATTTACAAAGGTCCATGGTGCACTGGAAAAGTTGAAAATACTGGTACAAGCAGCGACCACAGAAACCGTGGACAGTAAGATAACAATCGTTAGTGTAAACTTCAAGCAAGGGGGAAAAGATAAAAAAGGAAAGGTCGAGGTAAAAATTAGCGGGAAGCAACGTAAATACAAGCTTATTAAAAAATTGTAAGTAAGGAAGGGACTGCAAGACAAATTGGAGTTATTTTGCAGAGTAAATTAAACACAGAAATGTGATAAGGGATGAAAAACGTAGTGAAAGAAGCAGATGAATTACTTCCTGGAGTATATATATATATATATATATATATATATATATATATATATATATATATTCAGATTTTTTACTACTAGGCAAGGAGATAGAGTGTCTGCTTTGGGCTAAAGAATCCCATTTATAATCGTGACAGGGGAAAGCAGTCTTCTGTACGGCAATCGCATTTCCCCTTTGGTCCAGTTCATCCTACCACTGAAAAGAGCATCAGGGCACACCAGGCAGTCGCTCGTCCGTGTATTAGTTATCCACATCATCGGCTGGAAATGGTGAATTCTTCCTCCAACCTATTGGCAGTAAGCAGTGCTTTGTGAATTGAAACCAGTCTGTGTGCCTGAAAACAAGAAGTTTCACTGATAGCTGCCTTCGGCATCTTTCCCCTCTTGTAAAAGTTACATACTGTAATAATGTCTATCAATGTGAAACACAAAGTCTGCATCAGATATTGTACAAATTTTACTAACTTTGCCACGCATGGAGATCATTATTCGGTGTTCCATAGCGCGTACACAATAAAATTAAAAAAATAAACGTGACAGAAGGCTGTCCGTATGACTGTAGGTACAGCACGATTTGGGCTTTGTTCCGCATTTTACCAGTGGTCCACAACGTTTCACGCCAAAATGCCTGTTCTCATCTTTATTCAACTAGTATCGTCAGCGGCTAAATACTGTGATATCGCTGATTAATATTCACTCTGTTTTAAGGTTAATAGGTGTAACATGTGTTGCAAAGGTCAGGGAAACCAGCAACTGCAAAATTACGTACTGCACCTGCAGTTTGCTTGGATCAGTTATCATAAATAGCATAAAATATGATCGGGTCTAGTGAAATAGCAACAGCAGCAGTTTATTTCGCCCCACTCCTAACATGCCATAGACAGCGCGAGGTTTTCAACAATTAATACTACACAAACGGGCTGTATGGGTTAATGGTTAGTACCTGTGTGGATTATCGGAAAACACGGATACTTGTATTTGGTTTTAAAGTATTTTAAGTAATTTCCATGCTCTGTAAAACTATTAAATGGGAGTAGAAAGGCTGACAGCCGTTAATACATCGTTTCTATTTCTAGGATTGAGGGAAAACAGTACTTCGCGCTATTATTTACCTGAATTGAAAGTTATCGTTTGCGTCTGAGTGAATGTTAAGCTCTTGTTAGTCAGACTTTTACCAAAACGGATAATATTGTAAAGGAAACATGAGGAATTATGTTTGGGGGATAACAGCACTTGAATTTTAATTAATAAATATTACACATTCCTGATAGGTTTTCTCGGAATTCTGAAAAGATATTTTCAGTCCATGTAGACCGCAAGTGCTCTACCTAATGTGTAACGTAGTGTAGAATCTTTTTCCCTAAGATATTATTACCATCATACATCACGATTAAGCTAATTTGTTTTTGGGTAAGCTGCTTATCGTTAAAATTTGTATATCCCTGTGCATACGATGATTAGATCTTGATCATATGACACATTTGTTTCTTAGTAGTAGTATATATTTTAGGTGACATGTTTTACCGTTTGTTCTAAACTGTCAATAAAATGCGATATGATCCCCCATACTCATTGTCCTATCGTTCGAAAATGACATTACAGTTCAGATCCTGGAAAGTGGTTTTGAAATGATGTAGCTACTTTCCTTGTCATATTACATAAGACATGGTTATATACAGTATGTCAAGCATGGACATCATAGAGAAATTCATATTCTGGCAGATTACAATAAGGGCTCTTCTGCTGCACTGACCACTCTTAGGTATCCAATATTTCAGTCAAACGCAGTTCAGACAATTTTGAATTAATCTTAAGCCCGCGCCCTAGTTATTTCTACCAATTTTCGGCTCATTTACCAGCCCATGGATGAAGCAGCAATATGACAATTATTTTGGAGCTGGCTTAAACGGACACACAATAATTTTGTTATGTAAATCCTAATCTATTTGACAACAGGAGCTACTTTGACTCACACCGAAAGGAGGCCAAATAAATCAACACTATTTTATGGAAGTCTGCATGCTTTCGCGACTGTTGTCATTGAGGGTATAACTTGTAGGTCATTATGCCGCGTCTCGTTCCTCTTCAATTTCTTCTAGACGATCGACATTTCGACCCACCTACTGGGAGCTTCTCCAAAATTTTTTTTGTGTGCACCATTGGCTAATCACTATCGGAGACCAATGGTGAATAATCTTATAAAAGGCAGCTTTCCATCGCTTACGCTGAAGAAGTGCTGTTATTGGGTACAATTCTTCCAGCTTCTACTGGTAGGCCATCATCATTCGATAGAAGACGAAACAGGCAGAGCAAGAGAGGGCGGATGTTTATTAAAATCTTGTTGTGTCGCAGAGATGGTTCCCTAATCATTGTTTGTATATCTCGCGCACCGTGGTTGCGTATTTACTTCTTTGACGGCGAGAAGGCACGTATTGAGGGCCTGTAGCCGTCTTTTCTATTTAGCTAACATTCCTTCTTGGAAATTTCAATGGCTTCTCGAACTTCCCCTCTAAAAATATTGGTTTCCTTGGCCAGAACACACTCGTTGTTGAAAATGCCTTGGTTGCAGTCTTTCCGATGTTCCACTAACGCATATTCCACACTTCATTTAAACCGATCCTAGACGTGTTAGTCTTTAGAAAATCTGACAACACTCTAGGGACAGCAACATAGAGAAAGCCTACAAACATAAATAGGTTTTTAGATTCCACTTTGCACCACCGTCCAGCCCAGAAGCAAGCAACGCTTAACACTGTCTTCACTTCTCTTCCATATTAGTGACAATAAAAACTTGTAATCAGAGCTGGATTCCTTCAAAAAGTCAATCAAAGCCAACGGTTACGACGATTTGTTCATAAACAGGGTTTTTCCGAAGGAAATTTTGTTAACTGCGTCAGTAAATAGGGCGATGGGTCGCCTTATGGCTGTTAGATTGCTGTTCGTTTGCAGGGGTATTGACCGCATCAGCAGAATTCTACCGATTACCTCCGTTCTCCTGGAGTCCACGAAGTGACGCGTGGGTGTGTCAGAGTGTGTATATGCGAAGCGGGAACGACTGTACAAGAACATATTAACAAGGACGAACGTCACACCGGCTAAAGTAAAGCGTAAAATCCACAGTAGTGAAACAACAGGGGAGCTGCACCTAAGACAGTGATTTCAACAAAGTACACGTACTGATCATGGAAACCAATATTTATAGAAGGGAAGTCTGAGAAGCAATTGAGATTTCCAAGAAGAAATGTAACTTCAATAAAGAGGACGGCTATAGGGTGCGTGGTGGCTTCTTCCCGTCAAGGAAGCAAATATCCAGCCACGGCGCGCGAGGAATAGAAACGACGATTATGAAGTCACCTCTGCTGCGCGACAATAATAGTTTGAAAAAGATTCCGTCTCTGTTCCTCTGCCTGTTTCGCTTTCTATCCGATCTCGATAGCCTGCCAATAGTAGCTGGATGAATTTTACGCACTAAACCCACTTCATCATAAGAGTGGGAAACTTCCCTTTTATAAGTGAATACGACATTGAACTCTGACAGTGATCAGCTAACTGTGTAAGCCTACACCAGAAGATTCTGGAGAAGATCCTAGGAGAGGTGTTTAAACGTCGATCGTGTAGAAGTTGAAAAGAAATACGGCACGATTTACAATCTACAAGGTTTGATCTTCAACAGTACTTCGTCAAGTTATTCGACGCTATAAAATATATACACTTATCGATACGATATACACACTAAGTATTTTTGCATAATGTGCGCTTCCAAAATTGTGACAACCAAATGTAACAAGTTTATAATAGCAGTTTTAGTGCTATACATTTGAGAAGTGCGAAACATGTGACAGGAACAAAAAACTGACATCACTACACGTGTGTAGATAAAGATTGAACTAGTTCGAGTATGTCTTCATTTGGCAGATACATCTACCTATTAAGAAGAATAAGAACGAAGACATGTGGCAAACTCTTTTTGGTGTGTGTGTGTGTGTGTGTGTGTGTGTGTGTGTGGTGCTTTTCACAATATGGTGATGTGCAAATTACGTAAGTGCTGGATATATTTAGGAATATGCGAAAAATACAATCCTGCAACTTCGCAACAAAATCGCGCGGAATTTTTGACGGTAACAACACACCAAAAATACTTCGCCACAGTGGAATAATAAAAATCAAAATGGTTCAAATGGCTCTGAGTACTATGGGACTTAACATCTATGGTCATCAGTCCCCTAGAACTTAGAACTACTTAAATCTAACTAACCTAAGGACATCACACAACACCCAGTCATCACGAGGCAGAGAAAATCCCTGACCCCGCCGGGAATCGAACCCGGGAACCCGGGCGTGGGAAGCGAGAACGCTACCGCACGACCAATAAAAATAAAAAACGGACGATAATGTAAAGTGTATCTTTAAAATCATGTGAACAGCCGTCTGATGATGAACTTGCCAGTTCGAAACCGGTAACGACGCTATTTACCTAAATAAACAGAAGTATTAATAGTGGCTGGTTGCTGTTTTCTTCTCTGTAAGAATTAACCTACACTAAGAACGAAGAGAATTTGATTCATTTCCTTTGTAATACAGAACATGCCACTTCTTCCGTTTTGGAACAAAACAAGTCTCTATGACCAAAGTAAGCTCATTCTATAGTATTGTGTACGTCACAGTATCTCGGAGGAAGGGAAGATACGAACACTAAAAAAAGAAGGCTTGGCCCTTTGTTTTCCAATAGCTTTCGAAAATGTAATTATGATATTTTAACCATTTTGAAACATATTATGAGCAGGTACATTATGTATGACAACTAGCATAAGACGAAGATAGCTTACAGGCAAGCACCATACTTGCTCGGTAATAACGGAAGGGTTTAATTGTCGAAAGATAGCTCCCGCATAAGAGATCTAGCAGAAAAGCATCGGAAGAGAAGTACGCATCGGCCACGAGCGGGACGGCAAACGTTTATAAATAAAACAGCGAGATGGAAATCTGGTTTCGGAAACTGGATCACAACAGTTCTTCCGCTCAGGAGCCGGATGATATAACAGTGACAGAGACTAAGCCGAGATCAAACCGGCGCATTTAAAATGACCGGAGGGTGACTTTGTTGAGAGGTTTATTGAGCACAAAAGTTCCCCGGACCCCGCGTCACACGGTTTTAACGGACACTTAAATGTCTCATTGTAGGCAGAGATTAGTTTGATTGTGAAGGGATTAAGCGTGCGGCTCCGCATTGTTGTCAACATTACTGTTGACATTTGACGGGATTATGGAGAAGCGCTGTGGCAGGCGGGCTTCGCCGTTGCAAGGTCAGCACACACCTCCAGACTTCCCCTCCCCAACCCCACTTCCTCCGCCTCTTCAGCTCTGCCACACACACAACAGTAGCACGAAAATGTATCCGAGCTGCGAGATGCCGTCACTGATACTCTGCTGTTTGTTCCCTTTGGCGCCTTGACTGATTGTTACAAATACACAGATTTCATGCATTGTCCGCAGAATCCCATCTAGCTGTCGATGTTGACTTGCTTTGTACTTGCAGACAGTTTCCACAAGGCCAAATTATACTGACGAAAATGAATTCCGTATCTCAGATCACACCAAATTGTTCCACAAGCTACTCTTTCAAACCACGAAATCGTTTCCAAAAAGAAAAGGAATCAAACAGATAAATATGTTTACGACGCCGACCTCCATGTTCTTGAGAAAGCGTCATTTATTCTTAAATTGAAGGTCACGATATATATATATATATATATATATATATATATATATATATATATATATATATATATATATATATTGTCATGTATATATGCGACGAATGGCTTATGGGGCGAACAATTTTTACCATTAGGACATTAGTTACCGTGGCAAACTGAGCTCACACTGAGGTGACCGACCAGCTCTTAACTAAAGAGTAATCTGTTTGAAGGAGAGTTCTCTGTTTGAAGGGAGGAAAGTTAAAGGGTGGGGGGGGGGTGGAAGGGGGGGGCTATGACTCTGACAGGCAAAGATGATGGAGGGAATCGGCCGTGAATCTTATTTAACCTCAAATTATTTATGGAAACGATGGCTCTATGGAGTGCCAAATGTGGCATAGTAGAAGAAAATCTGTTATATGAGGCGCGAAACATGACGTGAGGAGCTTTGATTGCTTACCTTTCTCTTCTGGCGCGAAAGATCTCTTAAGGGGACAATTGGTTGACTGAGAAATGTCATGCCCGTTATAATCTTGTACGATTTCATCTGTGGGTAATGGCTACCGCTGCATGTAAATGTCATCATGTCGATTAACAACACTCTACCACATATTACCAACTGCTTCATCATAATTTGTCATCTTGTCGAGTGTCGTTAGTAGGTCACAGCAGAGGCTAAAAAGAAAATCATAAAAACTGTAAAATGTTATTTTCACACGAAGTATAATGTGAAAGTGTTTAAGTCCATCACTAAGTGAGTAATTGAACACAAGGGAGTGCGACAAATACAACAGTGCAGTCAGCTTTTGCTGTATTAGAAAGCAAGTGAGTTTCTTGTATTATGTCCTTCGGCCATCAAGTTGATGTAAGTCTTTTCTTTTGAGTTTTTGTTTCTCTTTACCATCACACTGAAGTTAGATTATAACAGATTATTTCTCAGACATGGGCTGAGTCCAATAATGTCTTCTTTTTGTTCTGTGCTATAAATACAGACCTTGCCTTGTTAGATAATTCGTAAACTGACTGATCTCTCTTCGAACGCCATCTTGGTTTCATACGTTCAAATTCTTTCTCAAATCTAAGGCCAGCTGTTATTTGTGGTTCTAGACTTTTGACGCAAGGAAACTCGTTCAGTCTGGTTACAACACAGGTCTCATTAAGGGATTTTTCCTTTTGAAAAAGATGGTGTATCTCGTCGTTCAATTGAACTGTGTCCCTCCTCATATTCTGAATCACCGTTATTAAATACTTGCTCCACTGCTTGCTCATATGTATGTGGGTTTGGCTGCAGGCTTATAGAATGTTAATGTTAATTGCTGCAAAGAGACTTATGCACATTTTGCCCATTGTCATGTATACTTATTGTTCACAACAATAGAGGTAAAAGGGCGGATTCGGTGTTTGTAGAGTTGCGAGAGTCTTACTATTAAGTACCGAATCAACGTCTGTTACAATAAGTGCGTTAATACGGTATAGCTAGTCACGTTTACAAGTGTACTCAAGAGTTCTTAAAAAGCACAAAACAGCACGTTAAGATTATTCAACGACACAAATGTAACTTTCGGTCGGTCACAGGGAAAAGTGATGAAGCCATTAATGTTTGGGTTATATGGTAGGGACTAATTGAACAGTGATACTTATAAGTTAAGGTTTTTCGAAGAATGATGCGCTTGTAAGTGAAAATGTGGTAGCTAATAAAAAAATAGTGATACAGATCAGATCTTCAAGAAAAAATATTAGCCAGGCGCAAATGTTCGCTGCTAGTATTTCATGTACGCAAATCTGGAGATGTAACACTCGCGAAATGTACGAAATGTAGAGGTATATTACTTTGATAACTAAAGTAATGCCTCATAACTGAAGTCTCCCAAGTTATATTACTATCAGGGCTATGAAACCAGGTTTTTCTGGGTGATACGTAAGAATTTTCTTCAGTCCCTTACATATAATCCGTCCAGAAAGGAAAAAGTTAAAATTAGATTAATAACACCTGGCACAGCGATAAGAACCCATTCTTCCAATGCTCCAACTGCAAATATGACAGAAAAAAAACAGTAACATACTGTAGAGTAACGATTATCGTTTGCCACACAATATATAATGACTTACCGAGTACAGTGTTAGATATATCGATACCGTTCTAAATCGAGTGTGGGGCCCTGGACGCTTAGTAACTTAACATGATCGTTTCTACTAACAGCCTTTTTTTTTTGCTGTTGTGTAGATTGGGGCGTAAGTTCGTAGCGTGTTTGTTTTGCATGTTGATGTTCCGGTCATTTTGTCATTTAGAAATACTGATTGGAGCTGTGGACGCTAGAAAGTGGAATGCCAAGTGGAGAAATCGGAACATTTCCGACGTATTCTTCTGTTTGAGTTGAACAGAGGCGTGACAGCACCTGAGGCAGCCAGAAACATTTGATACAGGACAGAACATGGCAAGAAAATGGTTTTCTTCTTTTAAGGAGGCTCGTTCTGCCGCAAGCGAATCTTCAGGAAGACCTTCGGAGTTCGATAAATTTAATTTAAACTAATTAATCCACAATGATACTCGAGTACTGGTAAATGTAATGAACTGTGATCATTCTACCATTGTGCGACGCTTGCATGCAATGGGGAAGATTCAGAAATCTTTTATATGGGCACAACATGTTCTAAGCCAAAATCACAAAAATCAGCGGGTGGGCATTTGTGCATCTGTGCTTGCTCGTTATCAATTGGCTCGTGAACAGCACGGACAGTCCCTGTCATGTATCGTTACTGGTGACGGTAAACGCTTTCTTTATAGTAACATAAGGAAACGAAAGGAATGATTGAGCCCAAACCAAGCAGCAACTCCCAGTACAAAGACCGACTCGAATCAACAAAAGATAATGCTATACATCCGGTGGAACAGCGGCGGTGTGGTGTACTACCAATTGCTTCACCGATGTGTAACCATCACTGCTGACACATGTTGTCAACAACTGAAACGTCTTGTAGACGCAGTCGAACAACAACAACCAGGAAAATTGAGTGAGGTGATGCTACTTCGCGATAAAGCCCGCCACTCTGCTAGACTGACAAAAAGCACTATGCAGGAGTTGGGTTGGGAAGTCATTCCGCACACACGCTATTCACCTGATCTTGTGCCCTCAGATTTTTTCCCTTTTCCGCTGTCTACCGGAGAATCTTCAAGGAACTTCATTTTCGGATGAAAATGCCCTGCGAACACGGCTCGGCGAGTTCTTCGCCTCAAAATCAGCTGATTTCTGCAGTCGCGGAATCGAAAAGTTACCCCAGATTTGGCAGACTGTTGTAAATAATGGCCGGCCGAAGTGGCCGAGCGCTTCTAGGCGCTACGGTCTGGAACTGCGCGACCGCTACGGTCACAGGTTCGAATCCGGCCTCGGGCATGGATGTGTGTGATGTCCTTAGGTTAGTTAGGTTTAAGTAGTTCTAAGTTCTAGGGGACTGATGACCTCAGAAGTTAAGTCCGATAGTGCTCAGAGCCATTTGAACCATTTTTTTGTAAATAATGATGGAGAATATATTGACGACTAAATTCTCTGTTATGCGTATCTGTCGTGTTTATTAAACTTGTGGAAAATTCCTGCGAAATTATGCACCTACCTAATATTTTCGAGTATTATTCAACTTCCGACAGAAGTCTCAAATGCAGGTACGCAGACTGGTCACTAGTCCAAAAATAAAGTTAGTATGTAAGGTGTCCAAGTCACAGAGTGCACAAATAAACACAATACGACAGTGCCAGATAAAAACGACCCAACGTTCCTAAGGTACCACTTGACAGTTGGATTTGTTACTTGTTTCTTGTGTCCACTGAGTTGAATGCCGCTTGTACGTGCTTAAGTTTTGACTAGTGGCTATATTTATGCCTGTGTGCTTATTTTCATTTGATATTTGTCTGTGAATACGAGTAATAGTCGGAATTTCACTTGCAATAAATAAATGTTGTTGTTGTTGTTGTTGTTGTGGTCTTCAGTCCAGAGACTGGTTTAATGCAGCTCTCCATGCTACTCTATCCTGTGCAAGGTTCTTCATCTCCCAGTACCTACTGCAAGCTACATCCTTCTGAAACTGTTTAGTGTGTTCCTCTCTTGGTCTACCTCTACGATTTTTACCCTCCACGCTGCCCTCCAATACTAAACTGGTGATCCCTTGATGCCTCAGAATATGCCCTACCAACCGATCACTTCTTCTAGTCAAGTTGTGGCACAAACTCCTCTTCTCCCCAATTCTATTCAATACCTCCTCATTAGTTATGTGATCTACCCATCTAATCTTCAGCATTCTTCTGTAGCACCACATTTCGAAAGCTTCTATTCTCTTCTTGTCTAAACTATTTATCGTCCACGTTTCACTTCCATACATGGCTACACTCCATACAAATACTTTCAGAAACGACTTCCTGACACTTAAATCTATAGCCGATATTAACAAATTTCTCTTCTTCAGAAACGCTTCCCTTCCCATTGCCAGTCTACATTTTATACCCTCTCTACTTCGACCATCATCAGTTATTTTGCTCCCCAAATAGCAAAACTCCTTTATTACTTTAAGCTTCTCATTTCCTGATCTAATTCCCGCAGCATCACCCGCTTTAATTCGACTACATTCCATTATTCCATTATATAAAAAATAATATTTTTTTATGTCTGTTAGTGGGAAGTATTTAATAAATACACGAAGGCCGTGGATTAATCCTACATGAAGTTATAAAACTTCTGCTATTCCTATTGTGAATATAAATACCTAACTCAGCAACTTGAGATTTTTTTAAATAATACTGTTTTCGCTGTGGCGTTTCAATAACGACAGTTCCCTCGCGAGCAACAGCAGTCACCATTATCACGGAGACGGGCAGCGACCGACAGAAACGGCTAGTCTCTAGAGGGTCTGCGAGTTCACGGCCCGTAAGAGAGTGAATTCATGACCAACAGCATCAGAGGCGCGTCGCCGTGTCTGTAATTGCGAGCAGTGTTAACAGCGGGTGCTGGCCATCAGGACAGCCGGGGGATTCGCTCAAAGCGCGGCGCGCCGTGTGCCGGTAATCATTTAACGGAATAAGCGGACAGCCCTCAGTCCTCAACCCCTCGGGCCGCGAGTCGATCCGGAAACAGCCGAGGTAACCCGGCGCCCCGCGGCGATCAGTGCTGAGTGCTGCCACTTAGGGTTGAATGGGGCTGCCGGCGCTTGCAGCCGCCACGCGGCAGCCCACAGACCAACTCACAACTTTCGCTTACACGCTGCCCTAAGCAGCACGCGTCAAGCTAAATCTTCAAGGTTCTAACACTCGAGAAAATGAAACTGCGTACATCGTCGATCGATTCAAAATGTCATGTTTATTCCTGCGTTCACACATAACAACTACCGTAGTTCTAGCAGAAAAGCTAATTAGTCGTTGGTTTGCCTAGGAATACTTGTTTGTCCATTAGGTTTTACCCGACAAAGTACCTTGTCGAGCAAGAATGCCTGTACCGTCGTTTACGTCCGAGGAAGAGAGCGCCAAAGCCCAGAATAGTGTACTCTGGTAAACTGATCTGTACCGCACATCTGCAACTGAGGGTTGATTGTCACTTTTCTTCGCCGATACACTGAAACTGACACGGCATACAGGGTGAAAAGTATTTAAACCGACAACCTCTGGGAGGTTGTAGGGGACATCAAAACAAATATTTTTCCCTGATATCATTTTTTCCTATGAGGAGTATTTAAACCGGTAGAGGAAGGTTTCTCCCGGTGGAGGTTCGAGTCCTCCCTCGGGCATGGGTGTGTGTGTTTGTCCTTAGGATAATTTAGGTTAAGTAGTGTGTAAGCTTAGGGACTGATGACCCTAGCAGTCAAGTCCCATAAGATTCCACACACATTTGAACATTTTTTGAAGATTTCTCTCGCGGCAAATTAATTAAACCAACAAACACTTTTCCAGCTAGGTAGCAGATACGGCCCAATTAAACAGTCTCCAGCAACACCGACCCACACATTAACAAAGAACCGCACTTGATGAGCGCTAGTAACTGTGGCATGTGAGTTATCCGCACTCCAAACATGCGAATTGTGCATGTTGAAGACTCCATCACGCCCGAACGTTGCTTCATCGGTAAACAACACAGCGGGTGGAAATGTAGGATGCATTTCACACTGTTCCAGGTACCACTGCGAAAACTGTGCTCTGGGTGGATAATCAACTGTTCTAGGTTGTGGACATAACAGTTGCTCTCGAAGGACTGTTCTTACATTCGTCTGATTCGTCCCCATGTGAGATGCAATTGCACGAGTGCTGATTGAAGGATCCCGCTCGACATGCTGCAAGACAGCTTCCTCAAATTGCAACGTTCTTACCGTGTGACGGCGTCCCTGTCCAGGTAATCTGCTAAATGGCCTGGTCTCACGCAGACGTTGGTATACAGCATCAAAGGTCGTATGCACGCCAATTGAGAGCATTGCCACAGATCTTTCACGCAAGACCTAGTGAATGTGTGAAAATGAACTAGTGTCAGCATTGTAGCTAAGGCAACCACACTGCAAAGAAGAATGGAATTTTCCGAACAGCAGAAGCTCTGGAAAGGAACGCTTTCGTATCCGAGACGGTAACTGATTAGCTTCTTCCTCTAAAGAAGTTTGAAGGATGTCACGTTACCCTGGAGTTTGTCGCGATGTTAATGAAAAATGCTGCATCGCTTGCTTGTCATAGTCGCCTCAGATTACGATCGTATCTGTGCACATAGAAATCAATTTGATGTATGATGCAGCTGTCAGCAGCTTATCGTATAAAGTTGTAGGAAGATACCATGACTTCACAAAAGAAACAGCTTTCACAAATGTATTTTTCAGAGTACTTTTAGTGCAGTTTTCGAGAACTGATAGTGGCTTCGTTTGTCTTACGACAACTTGTTCTTGGCAGGAGACGCATGCAACTCAAAATGGTGGTATAGGCTGATGCTAATCACAGAGTGGCTAGCAGAGTGTCCCATTGAGAGAAAGGAAAATAGGGAGTTAAGTTCCTGTCGACAAAGATGCCATTGAGGTAATAGGTGAGGACTATTCAAAGGAACCATCCAGAAATTCAGTTTAGGGAAACGTAGGGCAAACACGGGAAGACGAAATATGTGGACAGGAGTCGAACCCTGCTTCTCCTAAAGACGAGTCCAGTTCTTTATCCCCAGCGCCATCACGATAGAAATGCCAGGTTAGAACTGCAGCCCCCAGTGTAGACTGAAGCGCAGACAGGATCACCGAACATGATCTTATTAAACATAAATGTGACTTCTTGTATGAAGCACAAACTAGAAGAAAGGGCACTATAACCGAGCGAAGTGGCGCAGTGGTTAGACACTGGACTCGCATTCGGGAGGACGACGGTTCAATTGCGCATCCGGCCATCCTGATTTAGTTTTTCCGTGATTTCCCTAAATTGCTCCAGGCAAATGCCAGGATGGTTCCTTTCACAGGGCACGGCCGAGTTCCTTCCCCGTCCTTCCCTAATCCGATGAGACGGATGACCTCGATGTCTGGTCTCCTTCCCCAAAACAACCAACCAACCAAGGGCACTATATCGTCCTCGAAAGGTCAGAGGGAACATAAGGGAACAACACGCGAGTAAACTATGACATGCTTTGTAACTAGTTTTCTCAGCTGACCGGTAACAATAATCATCTACATACATACTCCGCAATATACTGTACGGTGCATGGCGGAGGGTACTACATATCACTAATAGTCATTTCGTTTCCCGTTCCACTCGCAAAAAGAGCGAGAGAAAAACAACTGCCGGCCGCGGTGGCCGAGCGGCTCTAGCCGCTTCAGTCTTGAACCGCGCGACTGCTACGGTCGCAGGTTCGAATCCTGCCTCTGGCATGGATTTGTGTGATGTCCTTAGGTTAGTTAGGTTTAAGTAGTTCTAAGTTCTAGTGGACTGATGACCTCCGATGTTAAGTCCCATAGTGCTCAAAGCCATTTGAACCATTTGAAAAAGACTGCCCAGAACCCTTCGTAAGAGCCCTAATTTTTTTCACCTTGTCTTCGCAGTCCTTGTACATCAGCGGCAGTAGAATCTATCAGCACTCGGCCTCAGATGCCGGCTCTCTAAATTTCCTCAGTAGTGTCTCGCGAAAAGAGTCGTCTTCCCTCCAGGGATTCCCAGTTTAGTTCACGAAGCATTTCCGTAATACTTCTGCGATGATCGAATCTATCGGTAACAAGTCTAGCAGAACGCCGCTGAATTGCTTCGGTGGCTCCCTTTAATCCGATCTGGTGGTGATCCCAAAAACTAGAACACGGAACTAATACGTTTATAGCGATAAAGGTCAATATTATAACAATATCACTTAGTTTGCAGAAATTTTACCCACATTTTGAATCAAGTGACGTTAGACACGAGATGCCACGCAGTATTGTTCTCATCTTGACAGCAAGCAGAAAGAGAAATTGAAATGCACGGAAACAATGCTTCCCAGGCTCTGTCAAAGAGTGGAACAAAAGCGGAGGCGGTGAAGCTGTCCTCAGCACTCACTGTGCTGAAAATTTTGATTGCGCGTGTACGGGCCTTAGTTGCTCAGTAGAACAAGGCAATGATATTAATATTTAACTTTCCCTTCCACTACTGACAGCTGATCGGTTTTGAAGCCTCAAGGAGAATCCGATGTGTTTTCCAACATGTCAGTGGCTAAAACGGCGGATATTGGCGAGAGTAGCTCAAACGAAACCTGATGGATTAGTATCGGCAAAGATTCGTTTGCTGTCATTAACGACCAGGATATTAGTGTGCTTCCTACATGGACTGTCGCACTAATTAGCACAGTAACAATTATAATAAACGTTGATTTTGAAGAGTGAGCAACTCTGTACTCTAAAAGTTAACTTTGGATGAGATACGTAATGTGCCAGATTCATTTTGCCCCCTTCCTTTTTCCAGTTTCGCCGGTAAGAAAGAAGACTGATTTTGAGCATCTGACTTAATAATCCCGAATTTATGCAAATTCACTTGATTGGTCATTAAGTACAATGTGTGTTGGAGAGATAACATGTTTTTTGATCTTTACTGGACACTTGTGGGTGAAGATCTCTGCGATGCCTAACCTTTTGCAGTCTTCCTCATCGGTGTTTGTTCATCGATTTTATGACACCCTCGTGCTGTCTAAATCGGCTAGTGTTGAATCACGTAGCTCTTCTACAAATGCATTCTCTCTTTTCTGTTGCCGGTCGGTGTAGCCGAGCGGTTCTAGGCGCTTCAGTCTGGAACCGCGCGACCGCTACGGTCCCAGGTTCGAATCCTGCCTCGGGCATGGATGTTTGTGGTGTCCTTAGGTTAGTTAGGTTTAAGTAGTTCTAAGTTCTAGGGGACTGATGACCTCAGATGTTAAGTCCCATAGTGCTCAGAACCATTTGAACCATCTTTTCTGTTCATCCAACTTGGTAGATGTATATAATACAGGAACAATGCTCAAGAACTAGTCCAACAAGAACTGCGCAAGCGGTCTCTATCATGAGCGAACTTCGCTTCCTTAGGATCATTGTGATAAATCGCTACCTGACATCTGCCTTGCCTTTGGCGAACTTCATATGTTCGTTCATCCTTGAATAGCTGTGAACTGCTACGTCCGCCGTTAGATGCGGTACAGAGTCATACACACAGAAGGCATCCCACAGCGAGGCCAATCTCCAGCGAGGCGCAACATAGTTATGGTCTGACGCCACAGAGGGTGCTAAAACACGAGCTGTATCGTACTTCCACCTGAAGTCAAGCAAACAGTTCGCAAATGAACAATCGTCCGCCAGTCGCGGTTTAAAATCGACGCACAGCTTAACTCAGTGTCTTCAGACCCACTGAGTGTCGCAGTGTCCGTGCATCAACAGGCAGTCCTAGGACTTGTACGTGGTTGTCAGAAACAGTCCGAAAAGCTTGTAAAGGTGTTGCAGGATAGCTTGTGCTGAGAAATAATAATTGTTAAGAGAAAATTCGATGCGTTGCGTCTTTTCCGAGTTGTTGAACTTAGCCAGTCAGGCCATTGAGGGCGCATATTCAAGCGACCCGCCAGGTACAATTAATGTCAGTTTTTCTCGTAGCGTAGAAGACAGCGCATGAGACTGCACATCCTTTGGGTCGTATTCGATCCCTTCTATCGTCCAATGTCCAATTTTTGTATCGCTATCTCGTGCGGTTTTAGGAAACCAAACGAAGAATACGTTTTGCGACACCGTGTATGGCGGGCCGCTTGAATTTGCCCGCGCAACGGCGTGATTGGCTAACTCCAACGCTAGTTTACTTGGAAACGGCGCAACATATCTACGTTCTTTGTTAGCACTTATTTCTCAGCACAACCTACCGTGCAACACCCTTTCAAGCTTCTCAGAATGTTTGTGATCACCCCGTGTACTGTCAGTGCTAGCGATGGCAGACTGGACATACTATTAGTTGCGTTAAGCCGTCGAACACTGGAATCGAAAGCTAGACCAATGTCCACAGTTATGTCTGTGATAGAACTGTTTAAAAAATTGCCGTGCATCATCCTCATCATCATACCGAAATTAACAATTTGCAAAGTTCTCTTAATAAATTATTGTTTATTATATCCTAATCTGCTGTGCCTTCTATTTCTGTTCATACCTAGTTGGCCCTGTGACGGAACTGATTAGTTGCTACGTTCTCACCAAGCCGCCTCAATAAAAGCAATTAATGTTTGGGGTAGGAGGTTCTCTTCCCGTCAGCTTTATGTTGGATGCCAAGCTTACGTGGTGAACACAACACAGACAGATGCTCCTTGACACGTCACCATTGTGGCTGATAGCAAACCGTCATGTATTTCTCTGCAGTATTCTAAAAACGCCGTCTGCTTTGTGTGCAACTGCACTGCCTGCGAGCAAGAATATATCGTCAGCCACTTCTGGATAAGTCCTCCTGTAGATATATGCACGCCATACGGTTTTCAAGTGTGTACATTAATGTTGCTCCTCCATGTTTTATAATGCTTTCTACTCGACTATCCTTAGGTCATCTTCTCGCACTTTCCCTACGTATTTGAATCTAGCAAAGAATATTATTGGTTCACTGACCGTCCATTCGTCAGACTCCATTCCCACCTTCTGCATTTTATTTTAATTATAGACATTATTAAGTCTTCTACTGATGTATGTACTCGCTAACCTTTGCTTTTTTTTCAGTCTCGCTTAGTAATTCACAACATAAATCTCTCCTTGAGGGTATTTTCGTTCTGTCGTTGCAAAGATATAACGAAAATATCCTCAAGAATTGTGACGCAACTACGGACAAAATTCAAATTTGTGTCAATTCCTAAGGGACCAAACTGCTGAGGTCATCGGTCTCTAGACTTACACACTCTTTAAACAAACTTAAACTAACTTACACTAATAACAATACACTCACCATGCCCGAGGGAGGACTCGAACCTCCTGCAGGAGGGGCCGCACAACCACGAACAACATGGTCACGCAAATGAAGGATGAATTTCTCCATTAATTGCTGACCAGCTCTCAGATTTTGAATAGTATTCGTAGTAAATGTCAATGTCCCATTATTATCACCATAAGTCAAATCTGATATTCTCTAATCGTAAATTTCTAATTTTAGAAACACCTAAACCTTTGGTTTGGTTTAGCAAAAGCACTCAAAGCTGTTTCTTTACTCTTCTGTTTATTAATTTTACTGCTAATCCAGTTATTTTCAGAACACAAACTCGTCAACCGCTTCTATGATATCGCTCTAATATGTTCATAGCACATGTTAAATTTATAATTATCGATTTACTGGCCAAATTTAAAATACGCTCTGTTCCGTCATTCCTTCGCTGGCCCTTTAAGAGCGCATAACTGTCCGTGATTTGCTTACTATCAGAGTCCTCCACGTTGGGCTGACTTTTCAGCGTCTAAGTTTTTTGTAAATCTCCCAATGTTTCTTCCACAGTTCTTATTCTCGAGTAAGACGTGTGAAATGAAAGAAAAGAATTTTGTTTGATGTCACCTATACCACAGGCGTTTGTGCAATAGTTGTGTAGTAGACCCACTGTTGTATCCGTCCAGCGCCAGGGTCTATGTCATTTCTAACACGGAGTTTCTTTCCTCCTTTTTACAACATTTTATGTTGTAATAATGTTTTCATGCCATTCGTATAACGCCCGTTGAGCTAGCCTATCACTGTATACCTGGAGCCGGCCGCAGTGGCCGTGCGGTTCTGGGCGCTTCAGTCTGGAACCGCGCGACCGCTACGGTCGCAGGTTCGAATCCTGCTTCGTGCATGGATGTGTGTGATGTCCTTAGGATAGTTAGGTTTAAGTAGTTCTAGGTTATAGGGGACTGATGACCTCGGATGTTAAGTCCATAGTGCTCAGAGCGATTTGAGCCATTTTCATACCTGGAAATCGAAAGCAATGTGTTATACAAACTTCACACACATACACATACACGAGGACGTGTGGGATGCGTTGCGGAGCAGCACCTTGACATGCACCAGCGACAATCCAGCAGCAATCAACCGCTCTGCTTGAGGAGTGGAGCGCCCTACCACAAGAGCTCGTTACCAACCTTCTGGTCAGCATGCGAGCACGTTGTAGAGCATGCATCGCCGTCCGTGGTGATCGCATCCCCTGTTGAGAACCTTGTCCTGCCGTTTTTAGTGTCTAATGAATTGCCGTGTTTTCAGTGTAATTATTATCTTTGGATAAAATTATCATTTCTGTTAATGTCATTGCGTGTTTCTTTCAGTAAGTTTCTGTACTATACTGTAGCAACTCTTTCTCTATATGGTCCAGGTATCTTTGAACTATGTTATTTGGCAGTGACACACCTCGGAAAAGTTACTTTCGTCTTTAAGTTCTGCACTCCAGTGTAATTGATTATAGAGTTTCTTCTTTGGGACATACAGAACTGCCCCCAGAGGCGATTACTGTTGTTCGTGTTTAGCATTGTTACCAGGCCCGGTAGGGTATATAACAGGCGTGAACAGATCAGGTGTTGAGTGATCACTGTAAGGGACACGGAAATTCCACGTACTCGTGTGAGACAGTGTTATCAGAACATGATAGAATTTGAAAGTGGCCTCACTGTGGGTCTCCATGTGGCCGGATGACCCAATCGTGCAATATCCAGATTTTTGAGGCATTCTTATGAGACAGTGGTGCTATTTATGACGGTATGGAAACGGCAGGGCTTTCATAATCGTTAAGGTTCTGCTCGAGCACGTGTGACCACACAATTGAGGATCACCGTATTGTGTACTAAGTACATCTAACTCCTTCACATCTGCACCTGGCATCCTAGAACAGGTAACAGACTCCCTGCGACATTCTCTGTCACGAACCATTGGTCCAAGATTAGCAGGAATTAACATCACATGCATAGGCTGGCATTAACATCACAATACAAAGGCTGTGTTTGGTGCGGTGCCGTGGCTAGTAAGGCTGACTGCTGATGAATACCGTCGGATTGTGTCCAGATATGAATCGCTATTCTGCACTACCCCCGGGTGACCATCCGTCGACGAATACGGCAGCGACTTGGGGAGAGGTCTCTTTCCTACAATGTTCGGAGAGGCACAGCGGTACTATCTCTGGCGTCATTGTGTGGAGAACCATCTGGTAGAGCTTCACTTCATGGCTGGTGCTGACTGAGGTAAATCTGATGGCACAATGGTACGTACGCACACCCCGCATCCTCATATTTTATCCCTCATGTTAATACCTTGACGCCATTTTTCGACAGATCAATGTTCGTCTACAGATGGCACGTTTCTTTATGAATTGTCTGCGAAAGGCTGAGGTACTCCGGTGGCCAGAAAGATTCTCAGATAGAACATGTGTAGGAGCAGCTCTGTCTTCAACTCCATCCCAGGCCAGTATCCTTATTAAGGATCAGTTACAACAGTTGTGTGCCAGCGTGCCTCAGAGGAGGATACAACGGCCTTTGTGTCACCCTTCTCAACACAATCTGTGCAGAACCAGGCCAGAAGGGGTGCAACATCACACTGATAAGTCGACTCATACTGCCTAGTACTTTATAAATTACACTCGACTTTTTAAACACTGAAATATCATCACATATCCTCTCAATCTGTGAAGTTTCATTTTGTTTCCTGCTGCCCTTCTGGGTGCTTCATTTCATCTTTCAGGCAATATATAACTCCAGGTCATTTGCTAACGAAAGTTTGACACTAGTAGGTAACTGCTGTTCACATATCACCAGGCAGTGTAGCAAATTAGTTGTGTTTTGCGATCACAAAGGGCAGCCTATGACGATATGGTTGACGTTCTCCTCAGCGCCTCCCTGACACCGTATTTACTTTGTTTCTTTTGCTTCCCCCTCGGAACTAAAGCAGTAGATCGTGTGAAGCTATCGACAAAAATTTTACGCACATTTAAACTTAAAGCACGTAGTTACTTGCTGTTAAAATTTACGTTAGTCTTTCCTTAGAAATAATTTAATGTAGTACTGTATTAATGAAAAAAATTACGTGCTTGCTGTCATAAAATACATATACATTATCAGTGCACGTCATGTTTCAAGTCCTACTAAATCAAACTCCACGAGACAAAAGAAAGCGGAGGAAACGTTTCTATCAGCTTAAAATATTTGAATTTGAATCATTCTAACATTTTCCGCTTCCTTATTCACGATCGTCCTTCTCAGCCGAAGAAACTGTGAGTCAACTGCACTCAACGACATGGACAAATTAACGGCAAGAAGAAAAAAAAAGTCAGCTAACAGCAGGTGAGTAAATAGCAGTAAATACTGCGAAGGCTTGAGAGGCTTGTTACAAAAGATGACAGAGCACTGCGAACGCATGATCTCAGAGTAGCATGTGGCCACCTCCTGAATGTTGGATTTGAGTTCAATCTCAAGTGTGGAGAGCATTTTTCCCGGATGTAGTTTCACTCAGGTTAGTTCACGGATCGATTAGCCACACTGTCGGAATGAGCTTAGACACTTAATTCATTTAGAAAGATCAAGGCAAGGTCGTGGCATCTAGCTAACCGTGCTACAGTCTCTCCATTGTTGGACGAGGCAGTCCAACTTCCCGCTGTCCATTCTGAGTGTAATTTAAGAAAATTTGTTTATTTCACTTTATAATAAATATACTTCATGTTATTAGTGGCGTAATAGTGCCAGAGTTCGAAGCTTCACCGCATTATTTTGTGCATTGGCCTCCGGAGGAGTTTCGGAAGTGTCCCGAAAGCCGAAAGGTTTGAAATTCTTCTTCAGTGTTGGGAGTACGAACCTATCCTGTCGCTGAAATCATCTTGTTTTTCGACTGTTGTGATTTAGATAAACAATTTGAGCCGTGCCACTTTACTCAGGCCAGAAAAATTAGGTTGGATTATTAATTTTGTGGTTATCTGTAGACCGATAATGTAAAATGAAACATTGCTCTGTTCTGAAGCACCGATGAAGGTTACATCACTAAAACCTTTCCTCCAGTTTTACTCTGCAGCTAAACCTGTGTTTCAAAATTATTTGTCTTTCGTAGGATTTAGCTTGTTTTAAACTATAATCCAGTTCGTCTTACAGCGTCGGAATCTGTCTTGCTCAATGTACAAGTATCTCACTCTGATAGCTTAATATACGCAGTTATTTACATAAAACTAAAACGAAAACTTGTCAGGCTGATACTAAAGTCAGCAGTAGCGCCGTACAGAACAGTCATATAAGACACTAACCATGTTAGCTTTTCCATTTCTCGACTTGACACTCAATTCGAGTGAGAGGTTGCCTCGAATTCATGTACCACACCAAAGGAGCAATGCACGGAGTAACGTTCTCTCTGTTCAGCATAATTTATCTTTGATCTTTTCTGGGTATATTCCAAGAGACTACGCATTGTGTCTCTGATATGTCAGGAAGAACCAGTACTCTCACACGATATAGTAGCGTTGGTAACACTGTCGTATCTCTGTTTCAATCCACTTATATTAATTCATTACTGAGAAAACAAGCTTCATCTGAAACGTGAACTGCCGTTTTATTATTGTACTGATGCTTCAAACCTCGACCTGCAATGGTTGTGTGTTTCGAATGTCATCTGGTGCAGTGCTACTCACCTTCTTTCAGGAAGAGTGAAATAGGTGACTTTTGCAGCTTATCACGTTCCACTCTTACTGTCAAAGGATTTCTAATTCATCCCCACATTACATAACGGGAAGAATCTAATGTTTTATTTAAATACACCAGTGATATTCTAGTTACAACTTTTTTTTGAGAGCTTGAGCGCAAAGCTGAAGCCAAGTTGATCCTAACGACACGAGAAGAGCGCAGTTTTCCATCCTTGAGGTGCAGTTTGGAGTGTCGAGATCCAATAGTCATGAAGGACTGCTGCATGTATGCTAACATTTTAGAAACGCTGTGGTACAATTTCACCAACACGACATGGATAAATTGACTTGCATTTGACTTACATACTGTGACCCAGAAGAGGTATACGTTGAGAGACCAATAGCCATACACAAATACAAAATTATCTTCATTTAAGGATCCAAATTATATTCTCTCTGTAACTCTTATGTTAGTAGGTATCTACAATACATCTGTAGATGAAATTCCAATAGCTCTGCCCTATGGTCGTATGAAAGCTAAATGGTTCAAATGGCTCTGAGCACTATGGGACTCAACTTCTGAGGTCATCAGTCACCTAGAACTTAGAACTACTTAAACCTAACTAACCTAAGGACATCACACACATCCATGCTCGAGGCAGGATTCGAACCTGCGACCGTAGCGGTCGCGCGTTTCCAGACTGTAGAGCCTAGAACCGCGTATGAAAGCTATTTTAAGTTTTGTTCACTTTCGTGTCTAAAGTAATTTTTATAAAGACACTAAGACGTCCTCCTTAAAACTTGAGAACGCAACCGTCCGCTAATTTGAAGATCAAGAAACAAGAGAGAATCAGGTTAGCACCTGCAACAACATTTTGTATGGAACTAAACATGATGATTCGCCACATTCATTCAGCTCTTGTGCGAGCCAAAAATTTTATTTTTATAATGACTCAGAAAATCCGCTCCACTGTAAAATTTCTTTATTTCTTTAAAGGAAATCATATCCCGGTTTCAGGACATGTGTCCCATCTTCCATGCATAACTGAGGTTAAAATTGATTAAAATATGTTATATATGTAAAAGTGTTCATCTATTTTATCCTGAGTTATGCATCCTTTTTGGACTCACATTTCTATGCCCCAGAAGATGGGACATGTACTGGAACCGGACTGTGCTTTCCGTTTTCGAAATAAATAATTTTTAGAACTGTAACGGATTTTGTCACTGATGATCAATAACAGTTGTGAATATTCTGTCAAGAGAAACGTTTAATTCTTGTGACAGGCAGTAAGACCGGCATGTCAAACGCTACAGTAGCCACCTGCTCCACTATTGCTGGAAGGAGGTGTATAACCGTGCACTAGGTGATATTCGAGTCGAACAAAAAGCGGCTCTTCAAGGTTCAGATGAAACACATTCGCCCAGTAATGAAGTACTATAAGAGGCTTGAAACGGAGGTACGACAATTTTTGTTTAATGCACTGTTACAACATGTCACCAACAGCAATATAAACTAGATATCTGAGTATAAGTTAATCATTACATGAAATATGAATGATGGGAGATCTAAATAATAACAATAATAATAATAGTAATAATTATTATTATTATTCCATAAAGGAAGAAGATTATAAGCGCTATTAACTCGGTGCACAAAGTCAGAATCTCCCTGCATCCTGCGTAATGGGTTTAGAAAAACGGATTTGAACCCCGTTTCTCTGAAAGCGAGTCCATTGTGTCGACCACAGAGCAACATCGCTTGGTATACTAGCGTCCGGCCTCGCTGCTACTTTTCTTTTTCCATTCGATTCTAAGTGTCGCACTTCGATTTCCTAATCCGCTTTCAGTTCTGGCACTGTCTCTTGATTCATTCACAAGGATTTTGCTTTCGAGGATCCTTTTTTTACAAAGTTATTATGCTGAATTAAGAGCTCAGTTATTCTTTTCTTTCCATATGACTTAAATCAACATCTCTTTTGTTAATCTTTCTTAGTTCTTGGTATTGAATGTTCTTTCAAATCAGATTGTTTTCATGGCTGTCGACCATATGCACATACGTGCTGCCTCTAACGTTGTCCTTTTTTGTCTCCCCAGAGTCCATGATTCACAATACAAGCTGGAGATACACTTCTTGATGAAATGCTACCTTGCTCCTACATTAAAGTTGTTATTTGTTAATAAATTACTTTTACGTCTGAAGCACTGTTTGGTCATTGCAATTCTTTATTTTAAACTGAGAACGAAATTGTGATTCATTTACTGTGCAGTTCAGGAGCTTCGCAAACGACAGATTTGCAGTATACACGGCTGAGAAAAATGTGTCAAAGTATACAGAAAATAAAGAACTTGGAAGTAATGCAGTAAGTATGCAATCAACAGTAAATCAGTAGCTGGAACGGAACTAAGAGTTGTGCTAAGACACACGAATGAAAGTAACTCTACCGGACGCTGAAGAAACGGGGTTATGACGATTGGCAACTCAAGAGTTTCGTAGAAAGTAATCCGATACAAAATCTTTTGTTGATTCTGAGCAGTCTATATTAATAACAATATTCAGTTGAGCCATAAATGGATGACTGCAAATTCTGAAATGACAGAAGCACAAAGAGGCAATATGTTTTCTCAGGACTAACTATTTTAATAGCTACATTTTATCAATTGTGTAGTTACGAGCTGCCACTCTGATGCACGACAAATGAGACTATAAGTACAGTTGAAAAATATATAGTCATAATTGCGGAGGTTAATCGATGGTCTTCCTGCTTTTTGGATACATAGCCAAATCATCCGAAATCATTTTCCTGCTGCTGTTTATATAACGCGCGAGAAATTTCATTGTGCTCTCGACGTCACCTCTTTGAGTTGGCAGTAGCGGCAATGATCATCGTCGTTTATGTGGAGGCATTCTCTTGAAAATGGTCGTAAACTAAGTGGGGGGAAAGCAGCATGTGAAAGCGCTCTTCAAAGCTGTGCTCTTGTGGCATTGTATATTTCGGACTTCCCGTTTGCCATTGTCTTCCGCTACCTTTTTTCAGATTGTGGGGCACAGCTTTATGTAATAAACCAGAGAGCTCACGAGACATTTATATGGCAGGTGTGAATTGCCATGAGTTTCACCAGACCGCTTCACACGGCTGGTAGCTCCAACTCCTGTACCTTAGACCAGAAATGAATTAACAGTGAAATTGTTTTTCACAAGAATAATCTTATATATTCTTATAGGCTTGGTTTGTTCTGGTTTCAACTCTTCTTCGCTTGCCTTTTCCCCCGTCAAATTCTTCCAGTGTAACATGAGACAACCTCTATATATTCTCTTTCTTGCCAAATTTGACAAACCAAAATTTACTTATACTGAAAACCAGGAGGTGTGACTTTTAATCTTGTGTTCGAGGGATCTAATGGATCTGACAAACTACTATCGTCTTCTGCATGTTCTATATTTTTTAACCCTTATTAGCATTATTCTTGTTAAGTGAAATGTCTGGCCATGTTACTCTAGATAGCATAAAAAAGGAAGATTTAGCACCTCGTTGACAGCAAGATAATTAGAGACGTAACTGAAGCTCGAAGTAGATAAGGACGGAAAAAGAACCAGCTGTGTCTTTTGTAACGGAAACATCCTCGTATTTGCCTTAAGAGACTCACGAAAACCACGGAAAACCTATACCTCGAAGGACGGAAGGGAACTGGACCATAATCTTCCCGAACAAGAATTGAGTCTTAAACACTGAGACACCTCTGTCAGTTGGATTACCAGTTCAGTGAGATTAAGAAGTACATATAGAGCAAATAGTCGATCTTTTCAGCGATGATCTGTTACGACAGAGTGAGGAGTGACAGATCTGTTCCTTATGAAACGCACTGTGCCACTCAGACAATGAAACGAACGGAAATACTCTACAGTGTATTCGCGGTAGTCACAGTGAACGTTTCCTACCTTTCCCTTATCAGCGTATGGTGTCCCTTTTGTAATGAACTTCATTAACAAAACTGGAAAATACATCTTGCTCTGCCACCGAAACCCGTTTTTTCTAGAAATTTTCTATTTCTGTGCAATTAAAGGAGAACTTGGAATATCTGTGACATCCTGGATACTATCTAAACTTCGTCGAGCTGCAATTAAAGAGGCCTGACGAGAAATGTTACTCATACAGAATAGGCCGCTTCCCTTGTTGTTCCATCCGCGCGTCTGTTGCTGCCCAGCAAATGCCAATTACTTCTCCAATTATTTCCACCACTTGCTTCGCTCATCTCTCTGACCCCCCCCCCCCCCCTCCCTCACACCTCCCTTCATCCCCCCCCCCCCCCTGTTGCTCTGCCACCCTACTCATGGCCTTACTAAAGATCGGTAGATTCAGAGACGGAACGTCAGGTTCTCCGGAAAGCAACGAACTGGCTTGTAGTTTTTCGCTTGACGTGACTGCGACGTATTTGTGACGCAGCCATGTTTTATTTGTAAAGTGCTGTTGGCCGGCGATTTTGTGAGCAGCGCAGCCGCGTGGCTTCCATAATTGAAGGAGACCGGCTGTGGAAATGGTTGCGTGGCCAAGCATTTAATAAGTGAAGCCTCCTTATGAGTGGCCACCTGCAGCCGCCATCTTTCTTTGATGAGAGACAAATGTCAGCGCTCTTCTCCTCTCAATTTGCTTTCATCAGCGCCAAATAATTAACTGCTCCGTATTCCAGATTTGGTTCATCCAATAAATTCATTTCATCCTGTAAGGTCATCTTGATTTTCGCAACATGTGGCGTGGTTAGATTCACGCCGCCGCCGAAATTATGTTGGAGTGCCATGCAGCGCTTTACGCTATTACACGTACACAGGATTTAATTAAGTCTTCGAGAACATTACTTCTATCGCCTTCCTCGTGCGAATGGTCAGACGCCTTCATATCCGTCTTACGCGCCACTCGGTATTGTGGCAAAAAGAAAGCTGAGATCATTTCTCAGTCAAAATACAAAGGGATAATATGACTTCGCGAACCGAGAGAGGTTACTCAGTGGTTTAGGTGGTGAATCAGCATTGGGAAGGTGCAAGTTTGAAACCGAGTCCATCCATCAAATTTCGGATTTCTGTAGCTGCCCTTAATCGCATAAGGCGAACGGCGGGACAGTTTCTTTGAGAAGGAACTGATTTGTTTTCATCTCGACCGTTGTACCATTTGATTGCGTGCTTTGTCTCTCATCACACCACATCTGACAGGAAATTCACTCTAATGTTCTTTCTTTCGTTTTTTGATTTCTTAATTTTCATTATAGAAAGAGTTCAATGATTGCTAAGAATAAATGAGAGGTTATAAAGAATTCTGCTGATGTATAAAACTACATGGTAATGCAGGGAAATAAGAGTAAAAACATAATTTCAGGATACGTTATCAATGAAACGCCAACAAGCATGCCCATATCGTCTAAGTATTTAGCTGTGACAATGCCATGTAAATTCGTGCATATTGATCATATAAAGCAAATGTAGAAAATATGTCTTGTATGGTATGTATTATATTCGAAGTTCATAAAACTTTGTTTCATCAATTTCGCACTTTACAATGACTGTCTAAAAGAAGAGAGCCGTCGAATTCATACACTCGTACTGTATTTATGTTTATTAGTTCATAGACATCACGCATATGGTCTGCGGCCTTACGTGGGAAACACTAACAGTCGAAGATATTTCTCTCATAAAAAGAATTTATGGTTAAGATTTTGAAATCCGTTCATCAAAATACATCCTGAAACTGTTTTTGCTACCATTCCATAACTGAAGTATACGAATAAACAATGAGGATAAAGGTACAGATTCAAGATTTTCGTAAAAATAAAATAAATTACATCTTTCTCATCAAAAATATATTAACTACAAGCAAATGCTACCAAATTAGTCAGCCAGTAAGGGCAAAGACTGCAAAGAATTCAGAAATTAACTGACTAAAGAATAGTCTCGTTTTTGCTTGTACGGCTTCTTGTGACAAGCAGGAAGCTTGGTGTTAAGATTAAACTTCTACAGATAAGTGTATTTTCTAATTTTTTTCTTAGATTTAAGTAATATCTGCATTAACAAATACTGAAATAGCATAGACGAAGAATACATACCGATATATATTTGTTGCTGAAAAGAAAAAAACTGCCGATCCGGGAGCTAGTTGAAGTTGATTATTCGAAATACTGCTCTCCACACCATCTATTCTATGCAAGCTACTTCATCTTTACATAATTACTGAACTTAAATCTATTTGAACCTGCCTGCTGTATTCAAACCTTGATCGCACTCTAAAGTTTTTTACCCACACACTTATCTCCCTTAACAAACTCTCAATTAGTTGGAGTCTCAGAATACGTCCTGTCAACAGATCCCTTCATTTAGTCACCCTCTCCAATAAATTTATTTTCTTCCCAATTCGATTCAGTACCTCCTTGTTAGTTACGTGACGCACCCACCTAATCTTCGTCACTTTTCTGTGGCACCGCATTTCAAAATCTTGTATTCCTTTTTTGTCTGCACTACTTATCGTCACGTTTCACGTCCGCACGACACACTCCAGGCAACTGCTTTTAGAAAAGACTTCCTAACACTAATTTATATTCGATGTTACCAAATTTTTCTTTTTCATAAACTTCTTCCTTTCTATAGCTAGTCTGCATTTAATACCCTCTCTACTTCGGTTTTCATCAGTTACTCGTATTTTGCTGCCCAAATAGCAAAACTCGTCTTCTACTTTAATTTTCTCATTTCCTAACCTAATTCTCTCAGCACAGCCTAATTTAATTCAACTACATTCCGTTACCCCTATTTTACTTTTACTGATGTTCATCTTCTACCATCTTTTCAAGACACTTTCCGTTCCGTTCAACTGATCTTCCAAGTCCTTTGCCGTCTATGACAGAATTACAATATCATGAGAAAACATGAAAGTTTTTATCTCTTCTCGCCGAACTGTAATTCCTTCTCCACACTATTCTTGGGTTTCCTTTACTGCTTGTTCGATGTACAGATCGAATAACGTCGGGAATAGATTACAATCCAGTTTTACTCCATTTTCAATTACTGCTTCCCTTTCGTGACCTTTGACTCTTGTAACTGCATCTCGTTTCTGTACAGGATTTTATACAGGGTGACCAGAAAAAGTCTGATAGATTGTGAAGGTGTTGCAGGGTAGGTTGTGCTGGTAAATAAGTACGAGGAAAATTCGAAACGTTGCGCCCTTTCCGACTTAGTTAGCATCGAAGCTAGCCAATGAGGCCGCTGCCCGGGGAAATTCAGGCAGCCCTCCATATACAAGTAGCGTAAGCTGTTGTCATAAAGTAGAAGATAGAGCACGAGACTGATCAGCCTTTGGCTCGCGTTGGATCCTTACAACAGTCCCTTGTCCAATATTTGTATCGTTCTCTTATTCGATTCTAGGAGACCAATCGAAGTACACGTTTAGCGACACCGTCTCTGGCGGCCCGCTTGAATCTGCCCGCGCAACGGTCTGATTGGCTAACGTCAATGCTAATTAACTCGGAAACGGTGCAACGTATCTAAATTTTTATTATTAGCTATTTCTTAGCACAACCTACCTTGCAACACCCTTACAAGCTTTTCAGACTGTTTTGACCACCCTGTATAACCTTCCACTCCCTATAATTGAACTATGATACCTTCAGAATTTCGAAGATTATATTCCAGTCAAAATTATCAAAACTTTCTCTAAGCTTACAAAAACTCTAAACTTAGGTTCCCCTCTGTTTATCTGATCTTGTAAGGTAAGTTGTTGAATCAGCATTGCGTAGCGTGGTCGTACATTTATCCAGAATTCAAACTGAACTTCCTCAAGGTCGGCTTCTACCAGTTATTTATTACACAGTTCGAATCTAACGTATAGCTCAAAGCTTTATCCGATACTATGCACCAGTTTCAGATTTGGCTCAGGAGTGAGAATCACTCATGTGGATTCGCGGTAAAAAATTTGTGAGAGGAAATATTTCTTGACCTTAACGAAAAGGAATCAGTGGCAGCCAATGTCGTCTTTTTATTGCGTATAAAATTCAATGGTGCCTTATTTATCTAGCGGCAACAACCACAGATTTCGTAACTGATAATATCTCGATTTTATGATTCACCACAGTCCCTCAGTAAGTTATCGTACAACTTTTGGCGTTAACATTCGCGAGGGGGAATTCACAGATTAATTTAGTTTGTTATCTGGTCGCTTTTTCCAGGCGTTAAAAAGCTGGTTTCATAGAATTGAGAAGTTCGAGGTGCTCTATCAAAACCTGAAAAGACATTGATATGAAAGAAAACAATGCGATTATTCTCACAGCAGATAATTGTTACGAAGAATGATATTTTGGTAGATACTCTCCTACACTGCGTATTGGGACCGTCATATTCTTTCTCGAATACTATCTCGCTTTATTGATAAGAGCTATATGGCATCAGCGCTATCCACAGATAGGGCTGTTTTTGCATTTGATTCCTCATGTGGGAACTTTAATGTTTTAGTTTCTAATTCTCATTGCAGTTTCGTTGCGCTACATGTATTTCGTCATATTATTATTAATAGAAATAAGTGCATCATGTTAACCGCGATATTTTCTAAGTAGGCTTGAACCAGTACATATGTAGATTACGCACAGTATTTTCGCATACACCAGATATACATAAGCTCAAAATATCGGTAAATTCCTTTCTTTAGACTCTAACAACGGTCACGTGAATATTTAAAAATATGAATTGCCAGAAAGTTAATCCCCTCTAATTCTCCAGCCAAAGCAATCGGCTATTCGTTTCCGAGAAATACGTGAGGAAAGGGACTCCCCTTTTACTCGAGAGCGTATGTAGTCTGCAATGTTAATAACCATAATAAGGCATTCCATGTGTCTCTAGTTTTCATCGGCTTACTATAGAAGTTCGAATGTTCTGAGGATCAAAGGCTTGAGGAATGTTGTGGCCAACGACGTATACGGACACCAAGCAAGAGTTGCGTTCGTTAGAACAAAGTAGGTCATATACCCTCAGAGCTTTACAAAGGGAATTCCGTATAAAAGCGCTTTTGTAAAATAAAATTTTAGCCACAACTGAAATTGGATGTTGTGGTTCTGTATCAGATGGGATGATAAAGAAGCAACTTATTACGTAGATGTTTGTTCAAGGGACGTGTTCGTAATTTTAAAAGCTGCTTAGTTTTAAGGCAGTACGATGTTGAACAATGTTCAAACACATACAAGCCAATGGACGGACGAGACCCAAATTTTCAACATCAACAATGTATCGTTAGTTTCAATAAGGCGTCTAACATAGACTCTCCGTTTATCGCTTTACCATTCGCTCCCTAAAGGCAGAAACACAGAACGTGTATACTGAGTTTACAAAAGGAAAGAAGGAAGATTAGGGGTTAACGTCTTGTGTGTGACTACGTTACTAACGACGGAGTGCAAGCTTGAATTGCAGAAGGATGGGGAATGAATTTATCCGTGTCCCATTTCAGGCAACTCAGCACAGCATTTGCCATAAGCGATTAGGACAACCATAGAAAATATAATCTGGACGGCAGAACTGGGATGTGAACATTAGAGATAGACCATCATCTCACCATTGCAACAACGCGACCGGTGTGTCAAAGAACAGATAAAACCGAATACTCGACAAGCTGCCTTGATATTGTTGAAAAGCAATACTATTTTCATTGGAACTATGGGTAACAGAAAGGAGGTAAAATACTACGGGCGGTAAGTGCATTTGGAACACGAGCGAAGTCAGTTGAGACATTAGCGCTCGTGCCAGACGTAACTCTGGGACTGCAACGCCGTCAAGAGGGGGTGAGTGATACGAGACGTTTGAGGCAGACATGCTCCAACGTTTCGCGAGTCCAACAGAATTGATCAGTGAGGTTGGAACTCATCCAATAAGCTTTTCTCACTTATTTAAATTCTGCTTTATGAAAAAAAACTACTCCACTTCCTGGATAAACATAACAAAAAGCAATTTTAGTCATTGCTTCCAATCGCTATCCAGAGGCTTTCTTAAAGATAAATCGAACAGATTATTTCCTCGTTGTTATGAAATGTGATAGCTTTATTAATGATACCGTAACTGAAATGACAAATAACCTAAATACTACAATAACGAATGTTTTTCCTTTATATTTCGCAGAACAAAACTTGTACTCGTCATGACTAAGCTCAGCTAGGTTGCACAAGTTTTAAGAAAGAAATGAAGTATGCTTTCTAGTCAACATACTGTTCATAATTCACTTCGTTCACCACCTTGCCATATTATCACACATAAACATTAGTAGACTGTATAGTTTCTGTTATCTCAGATATTCAGATATGCATGACAGTTTCTTTTGACTCGGCCGTCGATTCCAAGCACATTTTGAAGCACACTACTTTTTACAGGCGCCGTTCGTATACATAAGTCCTATATAAAATATCCTCCTTATTGCCCAAAATCGTTAAGTAACGTCACCCTATCCATTTTCTGAAGCTTCCTCCATTTTTCAGCCACGAACCTCTCAAGGCTTAAACAGGGCTCAAATTACAGCAGCCAATATGAAATTCGTACTATCCACACTCTTGGGAGCGTTCGAACATTGTCAATCAGGCCCGGCGTATTTATTCTAGACATAGCTACTAGTTCACGATTCACACTTACAGATCCCTGCCAGATTCCCGTCTACTCCGATTTACGTATTCCATGCGTTCATAAATGTCATCAGCGTGTAGTATATTGTTCGTTATATTCTAAACTACCTTCATTTCCATCTTACACGCTAGTGTTTACGCCGAGACTGCGGTGCAAACACTCGACAATGGAATATCCTGCGTTGTGCCAAAGAAGAAGTTCTACATTTTCCCGTCTGTTGAAATAAGCAAACGGTTTATCTTAGTACACTATAGCTTTAGTATTTTATAGCTGTTGCCAAATGCACACGTTTTAACTCACTGCCTCCTACAGCTTTTTCTCAATTTCCTTTTTTCCAAAATTACCATTCCCACTCGACAGTTTCAGTTTTCCATTACAGTTATTGTACTACGAACTGATAACATACTTCGTCTGTTGTTGTGTCAAAGTATACATGTTTACGTAGTAAAATGTACAATGCGTGGTCCAGCATAAGGGAAGTCTTGAAGGACATACTCTGACCAGAATAGATACAGAAAAAATAAATAGAAATAATAGCGAGAGCAAACAAATACTTCTGTTTGAGAAGATTGAAAATCTGATAATAAATTCTCAAACGATGTGAGCGAGTTCTGTCTCTTTGATCTAAAGTGAAACATCTACGACACGTCCAGTACCACCAAAAATTAGAAATATGGCGGACTTTTAGATTCAGCGACAAGTAAAAAGAAAAATCATAATTTCTAGCTGCTTTATTGCTTACACTCTGTTTTCAAGCGATTAATCACATGTGGAGATCGCTACGTTGCAACTAAAAGTGATAGGTCACCAATTCAAACTCCACATAGGGTATATATAGACAAAGATAAATAATTTCATATCCTTAACTTATTGCTGGACCGTCCGTTAGATGCGCTGCGTTGAATTCTAAATATTAAAGGAAGACACAGTGAGGAGAAGAAGGTACTGCAATATCACCATTACTATATAACACAGCTGCATCTATACTGTTACACGTGTTACTAAATAAGCACACTAAACTAAGAAGTGAAATAGAAATCCTCATACATTGCACTAACCAAGCAGTGACCTTGTGAAATGCTATATTATAGGCAGCCACAGAAAATCCAGACCTCATCTGGCTCCAAAAATACATATAATACTTCAGATGAAAACTGCTATACTAAATTGTAAAATATGTATAAATCAGTCATAGTGTACTATACTCTGCAATGTGTTGACCAAAAGATTCGAGGATGGGATTGTCAGGGAACAGACAATTTAAAAGAATATTCTGAGGAACATGAAGACAGCAATAAACTCCGTTCGTATTTGATAACAGGTTGCGATAGTAATACAATTTTTTTCACCCAGAGAACGTAGAATCTCTCGGTGGGTAATCTGAGGTAAATCGGATTCAGAACGCGAGTTATTTCCTACACCATGTTCGTAAGGGCGGGGGGACCACCTCGTTCCTGGCAGTCAACATTTGTCTCCCAGTCTGGAACCGCGTGACCGCTACGGTCGCAGGTTCGAATCTTGCCTCGGCCATGGATGTGTGTGATGTCCTTAGGTTAGTTAGGTTTAAGTAGTTCTAACTTCTAGGGGACTGATGACCTGAGATGTTAAGTCCCATAGTGCTCAGAGCCATTTGAACCTTTTTTTTTTGTCTCCTAATGATGACAGTGTTGAAAATAATCAAATAATCGAAAGCTCGAGCTCCAAACTTGTTTGATACAGCTCAGATTGTGTGAAGATTTTATCCTGCATACGGCAGTGGCGCTAACGTCGTGTTGACCTTTGTGGCAACATCTTTAAAATAGTTCATGCAAACAGCGAATAAATAAGAAATATGTTTCGTTTCCAAAATATTAAAAAAACGGACTTTAGGACTCATACTGCTTACCCTTCACGTGTCTCGTGATTGATAATGTTCTTATTTCTGTCTCCAAGGGAAGCAGAAATGAAGTGAAGAACGGGACGTGGCGGTCACCCACTGGACACGGCGACGTCGCAGGCGCGGTCGTGGTATGTAATTCGTGGCGTTGATACGCGGCGTAACGCAGAGCCTTGAGCTACTAAATCTAGAAGAGCCGTTAATAATGCACCGCTATCGACGCGAACAACGCAAACAGTGGCGCCTGATTTGAGCGTGCGACGCGCTGCCAGCCGGTCTAAACAGTCGGCGTTACGTGACAATCGCCACTGCTGTTTCCGGCGAGCTGCTTTTTGTTTTATTGTCCAGAAATTGCACGAGTCTGAGTTGTCGGGGACACCCTCACGTACCGCGTCACGTCATTCAAAAGCGTACGATCACATTTCAGAGTGAGTGCTGCTATTAGCATTGTCTTTAATGTCACAACACTACGGACTGTCGAGAGAATAAAAAAAAAAAGGTGGAAATAAACTATGTCGCGTGACTTGCTATGCGCGCTACTACCAGAGCCGCGCGCGTCTACATTTTCTCATTACAACCTAACAACTGAATTTCCCGTTGATAAATCAATGTAAGAGCACACCACTTTTCCGACACGTTTTCGCCTGCCACATTATCCCCGCATCGCTATATTTTAACAATGTTGACACTCATCTTCCATGTACCTCCAAGAATGACATTTTCGCTCAAGTTTCGCTGTTTTCGGAACAGACAAAGATATGCTGAGATATTGTTTACGAAATCTAACCAGGCAATAAAATATAGTCCAGCTAATCAAACTTTTTCGACACAGTTGAAACGCTTCTGCTATTTGCAGCTATGTTACTGTTAATTTTATAGCACCTATGAAAGAAATTGCATTTTCTCACTTATGCAGGACAGTTTATTGGAATGCTCGTAGCATTAATAGGCTGTAAACGTTTTATTCAGGTAATGAAGTTCGATGCATTAATTTCACTTAAACAGTCATACAAAATTTCTCAGCTAGACTAACTAGCAGAGGTAGTCAACTTTTAAGCCCTCTGTTCTGAGCAAAATATTTCGCGAACTCTTTAAGTGACGGTTAGTTTAGTAAGTTATATCTTCGCGCCGGCCGTGATGGCTGTGCGATTCTAGGCGCTTCAGTCCGGAACCGCGTGACTGCTACGGTCGCAGGTTCGAATCCTGCCTTGGGCGTGGATGTGTGTGATGTGCTTAGGTTAGTTAGGTTTAAGTGGTTCTAAGTTCTAGGGATCTGATGACCTCAGATGTTAAGTCCCATAGTGCTCAGAGCCATTTGAACCATTTTTTGTATCTTCGCCGACAATAGTACTACGATTCGTTTTCGTAACCTTATTATGAAATAGAATGCGTTCTGTGACGGGATGCTTTCAAACCCAGACATTTACCTTGTGTGTTACCTCTAGTTACGTTTCTTTGAAATTTATTTGCATATCTACAAAGAAACAAAGTATTTTTCTTTCCTTTTTGCAGGAAGATGTGTTTGAAAAGAGTATGCATTGTTAATTTGTTTACATCTTTTGTGTCTTCGACTGTTCTAACTAAGAAAGAAAATCCTGCCTTAACAAACAATTTTTAACGTCCAGTAACTGTGAAATCAAATCACTGTGTCAGTGTATGCAAGCATCTCAGAAGCGATACGGTGCGGTGTCACTTTGAATGCTGGTATGTAATTATGCTCTGTAGACCCAGTGGTTCACAAAATTCCGTGTAGAAAGATTTTTGAGGTATTCGGCGGACTGCATTAATAAAGGCGACGACACTGGAGAATCACATTAAACGCTCAGTAGCGAGTAATATATCCTTCTCAGGATTTTACATACCGTTAGTAACAACGTCATCGGAGATATAATGATTAACGACAGCAATCTAAGATTTATCTACACGAAAAATTTATCACGAATCACAGATTCAGCATTTGGTTATTGTAAACGGATGGTCTCTAGAAGGAGAGAATTTTAGCGCTACTGAGCATGCTGAAAACTACTGGCAGCTAGTTAGAAGATGGAGTATTAAGAAAAATAACTACTGAAGATGTCAGTTCACACATTTGTAATGCTTCGTTTCCTTTTATTTGTTGTGTTTGACACGAGTCACTGTACATCTCACAGCTACTTACGAAAGCAATGAAAACAGTTTGCTGGAACACAACACAAATATAATACACATTTATATTCACAGTTTTTGTCCTTATACCACAGAGAAATATTACGAAAAAATGATATTATCGCAGAGCATCCTTCCATCCCGCCGCGTTTTCGAATATAGAAGTAATAAGACGAAGCAAAGCGTAATTAAAACCATGTAGACAATTATTTACACCTGTTTTTTATCCGTTAATAGCGCTAGGAAGCTCTGAAATAACAGTCTTAAAGCATTGAGACTGCATCGGAGGCTAGGGTACGTCGAGAATTCAGCCGGGAAGCGTAATAGGAATGTGAATGATACCAGTATGTAAAAACCATTGACAACACGCAGGGTTAACCTTGGGATTATTATATTACTATATTATTGATTATAGGAGAGCGACATATCTAATTTACTGTAGGATAATTCAGAATAACATCGATATAATATTTACACTTGGCGTACAGAGTGACCACTCTCACTAAACGTGGATATGCGTAAAATAATTCACTTAAGGAGAACAATAATCAACTAGCACTCAATTTTAGTTTAGATGGTAAGCCTCTCGACGTTGACACTGATTAAAGATGTAGAACCAACATCACAAAGCAATACCAAGTGGAGGAAACACGTCAATCTGTTATATGAAAGCGACTTGAAGAAATCGATTTACTTAGACAATTCTGGAGAAGGTTTATTGCATCTATAAGAGGAAACACCTACAAGATTCTCGTACGAACAATTTTTGAAGAATGGTTTCCTCAAAAAGGTAGCATGAACGGAGAGTCGGGAAAGTATTCAGTGTCTTCTTTGAAAGGGTTGTAAGCAGTGCAATTAGTTAGTACAGAAATAATAAAGAGCTGAATTGTGAGCATAAATGAGAGCAATTGTAAGAAATGTCAAAGTTGTTCTCGCAAAAGGAATGTGGAAAATAGAGAAATAGTAGACTGAATAATTATTACATTGGGCTCGACGTGTTTACACTGTGTGTTCGATGTAACGAACAAACTTCAGTTATAGAAATAACGTTTCCAGGAATTAACAGTACTGGAAGGTTACTTTAAAGTGTTTGTAATTCTCTTAACGTTTTTACCAACTGAGATATCGGGGAAATGATGATTTTTTTTAATGAGACGATATATTTTGTTAAATCGCATTCCATAGAACGTGAAAAAGCATACAGTGATATAATACACGGTAATAACCGCAGGGAATCTCAATGCAAAATGGCTGAAAATTGTGCTGAAATTGAGCTAGAAATCGCCTGAAATAACACAGTTACATTTACATGCCCACGAAAAGATCGCATGATGAGCATCAATCTGCAGTGTGTGGGCAGATTTTGCTCTCACGTTTTGTATATTTCCTGTTTATTTTTGTGAAGACTTCGCTTCTAAAAGATTTGCGTCCCTCATTTCTTGGACTATCGAATGACGTAAAGACAATAAAGCATTTGTTCAAAAAATTATTTCAGTATCTGAGTCAATAAAAATGTTACATTCATACACCAAAAACTGCAGAATTCTATGTTTCAGTTCCTTGAATATCTTATGAAACATCGGAGTGAGCACGTTTCTTGAGACGCCTCGCAATTTGCGTAGAGACCGCAAGAAAGTAACTGTATCGATACACAATCACTTTTACAATTGTGAATGGAGTAGCACGTGAAGTTAGTAACACGAGGGATGCTGTGGAAATTCTCGTCCGGGAATAGAAATGCTACGCAGGTGGCTAACATATTAGGATCTTTGCAAAATACAACTCTTTCAGTGACACACAGTGAAGTTTCAATGATTTTTTGTTACTTGCTTGTGACAGTCATAACAATTGAGTGAATTGAGTGTTAAGACATCAATGAAGATTGAGTCAAACTGAATTATGAGCGATGATGAACTACATTCTGTTAATAAGTTAAAACACAAGGATTGTAAAAGGAGAGCTGTATTCATTATTAAAATATCCTAATGAATTGAGGAGGGTCGTGCATCCAGTGATGATAAGTATTAAGAATTACCTATTCCGTGCGATTAACAAGACTGTTTTCGTATAATTTCACAGAGTCGTACCTAATGACTGCTGACTCATGGTACGAGAGCTCGACAACATTGCAAAGGTGTGATACCGTACCACATTTTTACAGAATTTTTTGCTATATTAACGTACGCTTTGCTCAAGAGTGTTCGGACTTGTTTAAACACAATAGCGCTGAGTTCGTCCAACGTTTCATAACGACAGATGAAACACGGATTCATCATTATACACTGAAGACACGATGTAGTGATAAGAGCAAATGACAAGAGGGGAGATCACCAAATAAATCAGAAACAGTTCCGTCTACATGAAAAGTAATGGATATCGTTTTCTGAGATTCTCGTGATGTGGGGAACGAATCTCCCCCCCACCCCCTTCGTGGGCGTGGAGTATTACGTTTCTGAACTGAACAAACTGAAAGATGCAGCTTGGTCTGACATTCGTCTCACAAAATAGAAACGTTTCCTTCCTCTACGATAATGCACCTTCACACACGCATTGGTCGTTACTGCAAAACTGCATAACGTTCCGAACGTCTTCCTGCTGCTTTCTATTCTGAGATTTGAATAAATGGCTAGGTGAACGTAGGTTCAAATCAAATGAGTGAAAAAAATCCTTTATATTTCAGTTTCTGATGAAGCGTACAGATTTAGAGAGTTCCGATTGAACTAATTACCTAGGGGTTACGAACAACTTAAATTGGAACCAGCGCATAGAAAATGCTGTGGGAAAGGCGAACCAAAGACTCCATTTGATTGGCAGAACACTTAGAAGATCGTACAAATCTATTAAACAGACTGCTTATTCTACAGTTCTCTGTTTTTGTAGAGTATTGCTGCGCGGCATGGGAGCCTTACCAGATAGGACTAACGGAAGAAATCGCAAAAGTTTAAAGAAGGGAAGCTCGTTTTGTATTAGTACGGGATGGAGGAAAAGGTGTCACGAAAACGACAATCTAATTGAGGCGATAATCATTAAAACAAAGGTGTTTTTCCTTGCGGGGAGAACTTTTCACGAAACTTCAATCACCAGCTTTATCGAAAGAGTGCCAAACATTCTGTTGACACCCAGCTACGTAACGAGAAATGGCTATCGTAATAAAATAATAGAAACCAGAGTTCGCCCTCATTTTTTTTCCAAGTGCTGCTCGAGAGTGGAAAGATTACGAAGAAGTCTAAAAATGGTTCCACAAATCTGCTGCCAAACACTTAAGTGTGCAAAGTAGTCACGTAGATTTAAATGTAGACTCGGACACTTATTTTACACACTTAGGGAAACCTTCTTTTACTGCAAGTTTTAAAAAGCTGGAAAGTTTTCGAGTACATTTATTGATTTAGTAATTGATTATTTTGCTAGTAAATAACAAATTAATCTTTTAAATCCAGCGTTTTCTTAGTCATGACGAAAATGTCCCAAGTATTACTATGAAATGCCGTCTAGTAAGAAATTCATAGTGGCCTGTAGTATTACGTAGGTGAAGAAATATGGAAACAGAGACGCGAGTGACATACGCTGCGCCGCTCCGTTTTCTTGCGCCTACTCGACCACTGTTGAGTCCCGATTCATTTCAGCAAACGAGACGCGCTTAACAAGCGCCGGCGCTGCTGTGGTGGAGGGCTTAGAGCTCTGTGCTTGTCGCTGCCGCGGGGGGGCTCGCCGGGTGAAAAACCCCATTTGTCGCTCGCAGTGGCCTAATGAGGGTTTTGATATCGGCACGATAGCGGTCAAATAGCCGCCGAGATAAGGAGCGCGTAAAGTGCTTATATACATACGTACATGCGCCGATAAGGCTTAGAGCGGCTGCCTAGTTTTAAAGCTAGTTTCAAGCTGTTGAGAAAAACTGTTTGCACGTTTGCACATTTATCGAATTACTGGTGAATTAACTTTCAGTTTCTAGTCGAGATTAGGGCCTGCTTCATTCCTATAGACTCAGTAACACCTCAGGCCAGTCCAGGAATCTTTTCCTCATTCCAAGGCCAAGATTTACAGGTAATCCAAAAGCAAATATTTTCAGAACAAATAGATGGCTTTTCACTGTTGCGTTAAGGACAACCAGAAGATGGTTTGTTCTATAGCATACCAGTAAAAACTTGAATTCTGGACCCCGCATGGTATCTGACTCGTAAGTTCAAGACGGTGCCAGGAACTCTGTGACCAGCAAAAAACTTTCTAAAGTTTTGGTAGGCATTCTCTTTAAAGCATATTGCACGACGCGTGAATGTGTGGATACGTAACTTCGTCGACCTCCCATCTTTTATGGAATGAAACTCTGTGAAACAATTCTCAGTGAAAAAAAAAGTGTTCAAATGTGTGTGAAATCTTGTGGGACTTAACTGCTAAGGTCATCAGTCCCTAAGCACACAGGTTCGAATCCTGCCTCGGGCATGGATGTGTGTGATGTCCTTAGGTTAGTTAGGTTTAAGTAGTTCTAAGTTCTAGGGGACTGATGACCACAGATGTTAAGTCCCATAGTGCTCAGAGCCATTTGAACCATTTGAACCTAAGCACACACACTACTTAACCTAAATTATCCTAAGGACAAACACACACACCCATGCTCGGGGGAGGACTCGAACCTCTGCCGGTATCAGCCGCACAGTCCATAACTGCAGCGCCCTAGACCGCTCGGCTAATCCCGCGCGGCAATTCTCTGTGACTAAAACGTTTTTAAACTGGGAGATATCATGTATATGGAATCATAAGGTACAATTCTTTCCCTATCCCTACGGAATAACGCGAACTTTTACAATCACTAAAATGGTTTTGCCATTAGCTATCGGTAGATAATTCCCTCTTGCCGATTGACGCAGACGGACGTGCTACGATGAGCCAGTACATGGTGGACCATCTATAATGAACATAAAGTGTGCTAAAACTCGAAAAACTAAATTTAAATAATTCCTGAGACAAATCCCTCGAGTTAATTAATCTCCATTCTATCGATGCTAGTTGACGTTAACCTCTCCTCGACGTGAAAGACTGTCTCTACTTCCACTGCTTTCAAGATGAGGAGATTGTTGAAAATCTGAATCTAATTTATACAACAACGTTTTATTCATGTAGAAGAACTCCAAATCACGATCCCTTAACCGTTTCATTAAGAAAAATCGGTACAAGTTGCGAATGGTAAAGTAGCTGCAATATTTGTCCAACACAAATATGATTTCTAAGACAAGAAAATCACAGACTACTGGTTAATGACGACGATAACAAAAAGTAGATGATATACAAATTTGTAATCCGCACTGACCACGTAAGAGTCAAGAGAATGACAGATCATAATGCTGCTTCAGAAGACATACGTTCTCCACTCTGCTCGAATCCTCATTGACTCCGTCAGCCCTATACTGGTTAAAATTCTTGTTTTCAGAAACCTCAGCCTTTCACTGCCAAAAATCGGATGAATGTAAAAGTAGTTTAAATATTATTGGGCATTACTTGGCTGATGTGGCGCTCACCTGGCGCAGTTGTTGAAAGTCCTTTACGGTGATTAAGTCGGGTCGACGTCGCAGTAATTACGCAATAAACGGCCGTGTCCGCTTCCTGTGTTCCGTCGCGTGCTCTACTCTGTCATTCCGGAAGACAATGTTCAAAGCAAATAGGCCAATATGATTATATTTTTGTGTACACTGTAGGAAGTGTACATAAAAGCAGGCACTTTTCAACAATACACAATAAGTTCCAAAAAGATTATGAAATCGTTCTTGTCACGAAACCGCAAACAGGGGAACAAAAACTTTAATAAGGCAATGAGTCATGAAAGCTAGAATCCATTCTGACCGTTGTTCGCAAGAGTGCAGAAGTTTATAGTATAATGCAGTGAAGTAAAATGGGTATGTATTAAATTCGAAAAATGAATTCGAGAACGATTGCGCAACAAGTTTTACCATCCCATGGAGTGGGTAACGAAACGAAAAGGAAGTAGACGGATATCCCATTACGCAACGACATAAAACTGTTAGAATAATAATCTGACGTACAGCAAACGTAGGTAAACACGGTGTATGTTTGTAAATATATTGAGATAAGTAAGTTACAAATGATCGATGGGCATAATACAGCGATAATCTTCGAGTGCTTTTGTTGCCTTGGGCTCATTTTAACACCTTTTAAAAGCGCTCACCGTAATTTATTTTTTCTTGAAACAGCATTCAGTTTTTATCTAAGGCCTTCATGATTGCGACGGCACAGTAACGGCTTTTCGAAAGCGTATTTTGTATCAAACAGCTATTTTGCTTCTAAATATTATGTTCGGTTCTTTAAGAATGGCTACGACAATCAATGGTAATTAATTGCATAAAACGCTCAGACGTCCTGTGCTATCTGTATAGTAACATGTATCAGAGATAAATCTATACCCAAAAACGACACGACTAGACATCTACTGCTCCTAAACACGCGTCTTTGGTTTTTCAGAAGACAATGGCGCTTCTCAGGGAAGATGGGGAAATATCCGTCAGAAGATGGCCGTGACGTAACAGGCTGATGGTAGGTGGAAGCAAGTCTGTCAACCCCGCTTCGCGAGCCGGTGATCCGTCTCTTTGACAGCACGTCACCTGCCAATACTCCGGCTTTGGGGTCAAAGCACGACACGTCTTGTAAAACTGCGAGGTGGATGAGAAATCTGTAGTCAGTGTGTACGAGAAATTCTCAGCATGGAAAACCATACCCTCTACACAGCCCCGCAGTTGGCTGCGTAACCTTTTTTTCCTGACTGTATAGAATTTAGTACTTTATCGAAAATTACGTATAAGACAAATATAGCTCAATGGAGGCTAATACGTCTGATATTAGCATTGTTTGAGGCCTGTACTCGGTGTGGAGAATACATTTTATCTCCGTTAGACCGTTTATTTCTTATCCGTGACAACAGTGAAAGCGAGAAACTGTCAGCAACAAATAGAGTTATGGTACTGCATAGTCCCAGTACTGTAAACTAGTCACGTTCCACTTTATAACTTTCATAGCAATAAGGCGTAGTTAAAAGAAATTAGCGTTTCCGATTACATGTCCTTCATTGGTTTTCGTTTTGTTTCGGGAATGCTGTTTCCGCATTCGGCAACATAAAAATTCTTTAGCTGTAACTGCCAGTAATTTCCATTGATGAAGTGAAAGAAAAAAGACAATTCACACGCCATCACCACGGGCCGATAACGGAGAAATAACAAAAAAATTGCTTGTATTCACTCAGTGTGTACTGTGTCTTTCAAGCATTATTATAACTTACCTTAGGTGACACGCCAAAATATGACAACTATTTTTTCATAAGCTGGAACACTGAGAATGAGCCTAATGCCCGAAATATACACCATTGAGAAACGTAATACTAATAACAGAATCTGTGAATCCAACAGCTTGTACTTCGCTTTTTTCAAACGTAACTAAATTCAAACTGCTCACCTTCTGAACAGAGTTTTTAGGTACTCTGTTTACGATATAAAGATACAGGGAAGTGTGAGAAGTTTTTAATTGTTGTAAACATTAGTTGTTTGTTGCGAATGTTTTAAACAAATAGCGATTTCACTATCTGCAACGTCTTCCTCACTTTCGTCCGGCCTCTTGTTACATAAAACACTCACATTCTGGATTGGCTCACCGTTTTTCAGTCCGAACCCCCACGAGAAACAATATTTTGCGTTGTCTCCTCTCAGGCGTTTCACATGCAGCGGCGTCAACTTTAATCGTTTGGTCAAATTTAACAGCGAATGGAAATTTAACACATTGTGATCTGATCGTAGGTGTGACACGGAAAGGGTGATAAACGTTTGGAACCGGACGGTAACGTTTAGCTGTCCATCCGAGCGCATAAATTATTCGGTATTCGTGCGAATAATAATTTTAAAAAATCATTAGCCCAAATTTGATACAATATTTCTGTAGTACGCACGACGACACCTTTTGTGCGCGGCCTTTAGCACGGATATTGTTTAATTTATCGCTCGTTTCATGTAATATGAAATGTATCAGCTCGATTAAGCGTCATTTGTCGCTCCGAGAGCATTTTGGAAGCTATTTAGCAAACGTCACATAGTGCGAGCCTGCCGTTTAAATATTTCATCGCGCACGTTTGATTCAATTACTGCTCTTTGTAACGTTGCTAGCAAACACGTTATTCACACAGTTTTGCCCGAGGTACGATATAAGCGCAATACGTTTATAGAGCCGACACATCGCTCTGTTTGGCTTTTGAATAATAAATGCGTGTATTGACTGGTGGCCGGCCATGATTCCTGTGTCAATATTCCCAATCATGGCACTCACTATTACGACCGGCCCGCTTCTCACGAGGATCGAAGTTTCCACTGCGACACCGCGTTCAGAACGCCTCCCGTACTGCGCCGCGTAATTATGCTTTCTAATAACGGAAAGAATGGAAGGCGAACTACTCGTAATTCATGTCGACTCAATTACGTCCTCTCACAGCGATGGAGGAACGCAAATACCTCGAATTGTGCCTCTCATCGATTCGAATTACCTGTATACGGAGGGGAAAAAACCAATCTTTAAACCAAGTAAATAACACTAAAAGCCGTTGGATAGGCTGCCGCATATGATATAAAACTGTTACGGCAAAGTACGAATGTACCGTCCCCTTACCTGAACGGCGGTAGGTTTCTAATAATGTGATCTCCATAGAAGACAGTTTAGTCAAAAAAAATAAAAAAAAATCACGCTATATTGCCGAAGCAAGGTATCCATAAACAACATACAATCTCAGTGAAAGGATATATCTTCACTAAAGGTACATTTTAACGATCAGTTCCACATTAAAGTCACTAAACAAGGAAAAATAACTTAGTTGTAATAGAATAATAGGAAGTTTTGACAGTCGTTTTGTTTGAGGAACTATCCCGAAATTCAGCTAAATTGATTTAAAGGAATTAAAACAGGATGGGGATTTAAACGACACTCATCGAAAATACGAGTCAATTCTCTGCACTTTCTTGTCCAGTGGTATCTGTATCAGATATTGATCTAATGTAATGCCAGAAAACTTTAAATTTACTGAAACTGGGACTGAATGAATGTGTTACATTTAGAGTTAGAGACATATAACATAAGGAAGGAACCTGCGAACGTTAAAAAAACTTAGAATCCGAGGAAATTTGAAAGTAAAACAGACAATAAAGAGACGTTAGGCAAAATGAAGAAATGTCATTGGAAAAAGGGATAACATACTGAGTCACGTGCCGAGACTTTCGGGGTTAACTAGCGTGGTACTAAGCGGATCACCAGACTGTAGGTTAAAACAGAGACGAGGATACTTCACTTAGATGTTGATGATGCTGAGCATGATAAACACTCAAAGAGGAGGGTGTTAGGCGACAAGCTGAAACAGAGGTTCGTATATAAGTTCTTGGTAAGCTGGAGGACATTTTTCCAAGGAGGAACTTAGTTTAGCACTGTCATTCCATCCAAAGTCATACAACATCGAAGGTCACTGATAACAGAATCCACGTTTGGTAAATTACAGCAAATGGAGAGACTGATTACCTTATATTAGAAAAATCTGGGAGCATAATAAACAAAATCAAACTGTTCATTACATCACATGTACTGATGAACAAAAACAAAACCATAAATTAGCAAACATACTATCTGAAAAACCTCTCGAATGGTTATTTTGAGACGACAGCACTCATTCAGAAAATACAGAGAGACTGTATTGTTAGAAGATTACAGACAGGAAAAAAAAATTTTGCAGATTGCAGTGTAAAAAAAAACTTAAATAGAGGAAATGAAGAACTGGAGGCAGCCATCGGGAAAATGATATGAGTTACTGGAGACGCTGCAGGGCTGAGAATATAAAACTACATCCATGGGACGCTAGTTAAAATGTCAAATACCTCTAACCTGCACTGATAGAGTCAGTTTCAAAACGGAGTTCACTTGCAACGTTAAAACATCACTTGAATAAACCAGAAAGATGAGTTATCCAAGTAGGGCATAGGTTAACACCGCGCAATCATCAAAAAGGTGCTAACATAGTTCCACTAAATATTTTTGTCAGGTCACACTACATACCGCAAAGGAAATGTAGAGTAATGGATAAAGTTTCTGTAAACTTGTTTTAGTTATTATTACTAGTTTTCTCGAACACAAAGAAAATTGTATTCTATCATTATACGGTAGCAAAAAGGAAACGACAAATACCTTGAGCGTAAGAAAATACCATGAGCTCTCATTTCTCCTTGAGCAGTACCATTATACGGCGAGCAATATTCTCGGTCTACTAGGAAGATTCCTGTTTTTCTAGCATTGTATTCCCGTGCCTGAACCTTCCGATAACGTCTTGCTAACGTTTAGAAGTTCAAAAAATAGTGTCGAAGAAGAAGCATGCCGTAAAAATTTCTTCAAATAGGTGCAGGTGCTGCAAAATTGTACGGTATTTGATAATTCAGTTCTTTATGATGATTTGTAAGAAATATTTATTACCATCGTATTATGAAACTGATAGTCAATTCTAACACATGTGTCCCATTTTGGTAGATGTACTCGGATTTCGCATCGGTTTGTAAGATACATAAAGAATATCCACGATTATTGGAGTCAAAAATGACCAGCACACATGAACAAAAGGCGGAGGAAAGATAAGGTTTAACGCCCATTCAGCTACAAGACGGCTAGGAACGGAGCATAAGTTCGGTTTGGACAAGGACAGGAGAGGAAATCTGCAGCGTGCTTTTCAACGGAAACAGAATACAAACGCATAAATACGGAATAAATTTCAACGTTCCACATTTACTAATTTTTTTCTCACTATCTATTTGTGTGCGTGAACCCGTTGAAAACTTCCTCTGCCGTCTCCAGAGTTGAAAGTGTGAGTTATTACAAGAAATCATGGTGCGAAAGGAAATTTCAGACATCTGTTGAGAAAGATGTAGGACAGATAAGCATTTGAGGTCCTGCCGATGACGAAGTGATTAAAAAAGGTCTACCGATGAAAGCCGGGTGAATTGAGCGGTTTGACATTTCAGTGCTATTTGAGGACTGGAAACGAAATACTTATAGTCGTCTGACGAGAGGTTCATAATTTGTCGCACACACCACGGTTTCGTCTAGATTCGTAAGCGAAAAACGTTAAGAGACAAAATATGGAAATGAAAACACGAACAGGGAATGTTAAAAAAGAAAAGGCAGATTAAAATTTAATACCCGGTAGACTATAAGGTCATCGGGACGGAGCGTAACCTCGAACGAAGTAAGGATAGCATAGGTAACTGGTAATTTTTTAATGAAAACATCCCAGCATTTGCCAGATGCGATATATGAGAAACAAGGAAAAGTATGCTAGAAGTACTCTACATACTTTTGATTATACGTCCATCGCGCAAGATCGTTGAAAACATCGCTATGACTCTTCTAGCATTAAAGATCTTACCGAGGGAGGTGGCGCAGTGGTTAGACACTGGACTCGCATTCGGGAGGACGACGGTTCAATCCCGCGTCCGGCCATCCTGATTTAGGTTTTCCGTGATTCCCCTCAATCATTCCAGGCAAATGCCGGGATGGTTCCTCTGAAAGGGCACGACCGACTTCCTTCCCCACCCTTCCCTAATCCGATGAGACCGATGACCTCCCTGTCTGGTCTCCTTCCCCAAACAACCCAACTCCCATTAAAGATCTTAAACATTCTGTATAACTCTAAGCGTGGGTGAAATTTGCAGTAACCTACAGAACAATATTAGATGGTAAGGAGACGTTCAAAGGAAAAGATATATCGGTAGCTACGGCAGCGACCGCCCCTCATGGGTAAACTGAGCGCCATGGTTTCCGGGCGGCGTTTAGGCGACGGCGTAATCAGATCTGACATTTTGTACTAAGGAGCCCGAGTGCCCGCTGTCCGCGGTAATTACTCGACCTTCTCCCTTGTATAATTCGCTCCTCCTTTCCCAGCACGCTGCAGGCTAACTCAACTGTAAAGCAAAATTTATTAACAACCACTCGCTCCTCGACTAGTGTGCGAGGCAGGGGCGCAGCTCGGTAATTAATATATTATTCCGAAACTGCCTGACGAGATCCGTAGCTGGAGTTATCCGATTCGCATCTGGATATAACTTCCTAGAACCGTTAATTACAAATTCTGTGTCTTAATTAAATGGAAGCGGCTAACATACGGCTGGTGCTTGAGGGCCTGTACGCGAAGGTGTGTTACGCTGCTTATAAGGTAACGGATCACACACCCATCCCAACGCACTCGAGGATACGCCTACGAATAGATTTCAAACGACGATAATTCTGCGTCGTTCGCACGACACGCTAGACCACGCCGCACCTGTTTAATAGAAAGGTAACGTGTCAGATAGGCCCTCGTGTACTTTCTTTGTTCATCGATAGGGAATTTCGCCATCGCTGCAACGATTACCTCGTCGCACCAGCGCTTGTTTTTGATATAAACGATCTTTATAGTCAGGAAACACGCGTGCGGCCGACAGAGAATTTTCTTAACGACTTGCGTGTTAAACTGAAAGCTGTTCAGGTTAACCGGATGGACGCCGAAAGTGTTTTAAGTGTTGTGTTGGTTTCGGGTAATGGGTCAGGGCCGATCGGAGAGATAAACGCCGTCGCGGACACACACACATACACACAGCCGTGCAATCTGAGCACTTTTATAGCGCATAAAACATGCACATTACATTAGCGTCAAATTGTAGTCCTCGGGTCACGATCTCTTGACCTTTCCCGGAGAACTGCTGCTACAGTACTACAACATAACTTATCCTGAAAGCGACGCACTTGGAGATCTTGCTCTGGACTAGCAGAAATAGCAAATCAGAAGTGTTCGGAGTACACAGGCGAAGTGTTATATATATAGTACCGCGTATAGTGCCCTGAGGAAGGCAGTCAGCATGATATTGGTAACTCAGTGTCGTGTGGAGATGGAGATGAATACGTCGTATTCTTAGAAGTTAAAAAGCTGATCACTCATCAACACGAACACTGATTTGAACACCGGAAGGCTCTATTAGCCTTGTCGTACTTTGTGAACTGATTCATCCGTTCATATAGAGGAGGATCTGCAGTTCAACCAGAAATCCGAACGATTCTGCAAATTCCCACAGACATATTGATTTTATAGAAGAAAAATTCACATCCATTGCCACAAAAAAGCTGTAGGATTAGCCAGAGATCAGGCCATTAATCTATGTAACTGTAGTTTTTTTTAATTTGAATTTATTGGTTCAAATGGCTCTGAGCACTATGGTACTTAAATGCTGAAGTCATCAGTCCCGTAGAACTTAGAACTAGTTAAACCTAACTAACCTAAGGACATCACACACATCCATGCCCGAGGCAGGATTCGAACCTGCGACCGTAGGGGTCGCGCGTTTCCAGACTGTACCGTCTAGAACCACTCGGCCACTCCGGCCGGCGAATTTATTGGCTTTCAGGACGTGCCCATAGAGTCAACTTAATAGTGTATTGTCAATTATGACGATACGAACGTAAGAACAACACAACACTCACTTCCTGAGCGGAGGAAATCTCTGACCTGGCGGGGATCTTACACGATCTCCTTCTGTTAGCAATACGTTGCTCTGATCACTCAGCTACCGAGGCGGATAACTTTAGTCTTGCATTACATCTTAGGTACTACAAATGTCTAATTTATCACAGTTTTACCTTTTGCTGTAAGCGCGGCCGAGATATTACTACACAGTATATCAAATCTAATAGAATATCCATATTTAATTTCCGTTGTGGATAGAAACGGTTTCAGTACTTTATGTGTGGGCAGCGACAAGTGCATTTACGAATAACGGTACTGATCGGGAATGCATAAACGGTATAAAAATATAATGTTGCCCCCAAAAGACTCGACATGTATCACTGTGTAGCTATTGCCTCTTTCAGCCCACCGGTACAAATATTAAACACTCAAGGTGAACATTCTGGCCGTACTAAATATCTCTGAGAAGCGTGGTGTGTCAAAAACAGGAGTTCACCATATGAATGCCTTGACATATAGAGCATAAAATTTAATACTCGGGAAGAAGAGATTTTCTTTATGGCTAATTAAAACCAGAATAGTGTACTAAAACACAAGTGAAGCGTGCAGAAAGCACAGGTGAAGCACATAAGCTTTATTTAAATTAAACAATACGGCACGAGAACAAACTGACGGCATATGCAGGCTACGTGCGCGTCAGTCACCACGCTACAGGACAGATCATTATTTACATTAATTACTGCTCGCCTGAAACTAGCGCTACGGATATGTACCTGCAGATATCGGAAAACTAATTTGAAATTGTCGTTTTACGAGTAATCTACAATTAATATTGCAGACCAAGCGATTTTTGCTTGGGGGAAAAATTCAGTGAGCCGACTTTCGTCAACAATAATATCTAGCAAAAATACACACAACAAGCTTTGTTTGAATTGTTTTCGTGTAGAGTATCCGCGCATCCCACATTCGGTGTAAAATCATTATGACGGTAGCTGTCTGACTGAATCGTGTGCTGCGAACATAGTGCTTTTTAATTTTTGGGAAAAGGTCAAGCAACTAAATTCATCCTTCCAGCTACCTAAAACACTACTCGACGCCTAAAGGCTACCTTGTAAAGACATGCAAATGTTACTGCCTGTATACAAAACGCTGCACATACACAAATAAACTCTTTCTATAACCTGGAAAGGGCTTCGTTGTACATGAAGGCCTAAGAAGGTGTTCACAGAAATAGTCACGTATTTAGAACAACGTATTATCAACATTTTTGCTACCAATTTTTGAGACATACTGTACAGAAAGTTTATATTACTTTTGGCCGTCCCCCGCTGAGTGTTACACTACGAACACTTTCGGTAGCCGACGAGGAGAAACTTCCGAGGCAAAGGATTACTATAAACACTTGAACTAATGGCAGTTTTGTTAGAGTTGCGACCCCATTTTGAGACAGATGTACCAACGTATCACACTGCATCTTCTCAAACACTGGCGTCTAAATGAAATCTTCTGAAATACTACTAGACTGCATCTAGTACAGTTGTACACATGGTTTTGTAACGTTGTATTGGATAATATGACATCATTCAACACTGTCATTCTGCAGTTGCTCACACTTCATTACAGTTAGTAATTACATTCACAACAATAATAAAATGACGTAGCAATGAATTACAGGATCAAGCGCCAAACTTGTGAAACATTCCAGACAGCATAGACTCGTATGTGTGCGTGACCGCGTGGTACCATGAGAAATTAATATACCACGTCAGGTCCCGTGTGCACCACCCACACAACACATCCAATCACGCTTTAGAACAAATTTTAGTTTTCGTCCTCAATTACAATTGTGTCATAATTTGGTGCTTATTTTTCACAAGGATTTTATAATAAATCAGCCATACTACAGTTTCGCACGGATTCATAACATTAATATGTCACGAAACAAAATTAACTGAAAGGAAAATAAGAATATTCAAAACATGTCCCACGACGACAAAAAATACTGAAGAATAAAACTAAAAGCGAGTGAGAAATGGATTCCTCGTTATCAAATACTGATATTGAAAAGATTGCTACTACAATTGTGGAAAAGTTCTGCAGTATAACACCAAAATACAAAAGTGGAAATGCGAATCAGGAGACTCATCACTAATGCAAACAAAAATATTTAATAGCTGAAAGAGGATGGAAAACTGAAGTAGATACCATGCTAGAACTGGGCTGAATCGAATTTTAGCTCTGAAACACGCCGGAAATCGTAAAAACAACAAACATATACTATTAGAATACGATTTAATGCTTAAATGAAGGAGTTATAGTTGCGTTATGCCAACTGATACAATAGTGGCAGTTAATAATACGAAAAGAAGAACAAGAACTGAGAAGGCAAGAGTCCTCATGTGGGAAGGGAACGATTGAAATGCTCCCATGCCGATGATTGCCAAGGACACATGCTGATCAAAGGACGCGAGAAGGAAAAAGCATTACGCTGTTCCCATTCGGAACAATTACTTAGAAAAATGGTGCGATAGCGTAGCGTACAGATTAAACAAGCCGTTCGTCAGCTCCCTGGAATGGGCTAGCCGTAGCGGCGCTGATTTTTATAGGCGACCGTCAGCTTTTTATCTGAGCTTCTCCCTTGTCGCGGGCGGCACACGGAGGTGGGAGAAGTCGAGGCGCGCTCTAACACGGTACGGAGCGCCAGTCTTAATGGACAGAGGGCTTCGGCTTTACTAATAAAGAAATAAAGGAAGGCGGTGCTTAGTTTGCTGTCGAAGCCAGAGGACTCTAACGAGCTATTACTCGACGACAAGCAACCAGCCGGCGCGACTGGTTTCCCCGGTAATCGCGGTGTGTAAAAACGTCAGTTGCAGCCAACAGGGCGCGACTTAGTCTTCCTGACAACTCGGCAGGAGCGGCAACAGGACGCTGCCCACTAACTGTGTATCTCATATCATTTCTATAGCTGCGGGCACTGTCCTATTAATTTCCACGACGTTCGATGCCGAAGGTGAGAACACTTCCGAGATGAAGGCGCTACTGCTCAGCAGATTAGATACTGTACAACCTTATCTACCGGTTTCCTGACGTCGTGTATCGCCGACGGACGAGAGAATACTCTGCACGATATTTTTGCTCCCGGTTAACAGAAACTAGTGCCACACCGCCAGTAAAACTGTTAAATTACTCTCAGCTATCGTCTAACGTAACTGCATAGATAAAGGCAGTGTCTAAACGAGCCAACAAAAACAGTTGCTGTAGACAAACGTATATTGTGGCACTATGGCACCGAGATTAGAACAAATATGAACATCGCAATTAGCACCGAAGCATTTAGCACCTGCACTAAGTAGTCATTCTAGACCTGACTGTTATTAAACGCACTTTCAGCCTTCGTAATGACGCTGTCAAAGGATAATATATTTTTGGTGCGGCACTTCACGTGGAATTAGTGAGAGACAATTCAAAGTGCGTTACAACAAATGTCAGCAGCGATGACAGGCTACCCATCAATTTATTTTTACCAAGAATCAAATTCGTTAAAAATGTGTACAAAAATAACTTATGTGGAAGGACTCTAACAATGCGGGCATACCCTGAGATTAGCGATAGTTTCTGGAAGATAGTGACAGTACGAAGATCCTTTGTGAAACTGGCAAATAATGCGATGTAATCTCAGGGTAATTTGTACAACAGCTGACGAAGTAAAGGCTACGAAATTTCGGCTGTCAAACAGTCCAGACATTACAGCAATGGTCATTTGGTAGCATTTCTGCTAGAACTGTAATGTTCCACTATGTAACGGTGCAGTATGTGTCCTCAGAAGGGTGTTTCGGTCGACACAGCGCGGGCATGCGGTGCACACGTGTACTAACCATTGGAGCAGACGGAGTGCGAGTCGGCGGCGAGGCCGGAGTCGGTGCCGCTCTCGTGGCCGTCGCTGAGGTCGGCGTCGGGCGGCGCGGGGGGCGCGCCGTGGGCGGCGTGGGCGGCGCGGCAGCGCAGCGACAGGTCGCGCGGGCCCTCTGATCCCGAGCCGGGCGACGAGCAGGGTGACGCCGAGCTCGCGCCGTGCACGGGGCCCGAACCCGCGACCCCTCCTCCGCCGCCGCTGGCGCCGGACCCCGGGCTCGACAGGATGTCGGTGATCATGAAGCGGGAGCGCGTCGCCTGCTGCTGCTGCTGGCTCACCATGGCTGCGGGCGCCAGCTTGTCGCTCACCGTCATCTCGTCCACGGTCATGCCCCGCTGCGTCGCCAGCCTCACGACGGCGTCCACGACGGTGACGTCCGCTGGCTAGGGGCGGCCGCGCGCGACTGCGGGCCGCGCCGCCCGGCGCGCGCCGCGGCCCGGCCCAGCGGCCATCTTGCTCCGCCCTCACCCCCCTCCACTCAGCGCCGGCCGCCCTCCGGCCAATCGCGGAGTGCGCTCTGCCACGCCTCCCGCCCGCCGGCCCGACCCCGCCACTGACTTTCACCAGCGATCTCCTCCGCGGGATCGATAGCGTCTCCGTCGAGGTCGACGGACGGAAGGAAGGGAAGGAAGCCTACAACAGATTTACAGGCCGCCTAGACACTCGGTTAATAAGCCTCTCCCCTAGCCGCTAAACGACTGCCACGTGCCGCCTGTCCTCCCGCCGTGACGCGTGTGACAACGCGGACACTTCACGGCCCCCGTGTCTGAGGATCGCGGATTCTACTGCCGGTGGTCGCTTAAACGTTTTCCAAACGTTTCGCCGGTGCTACGATGGACGCCCTCCATCTATTTTCTCTGTTTCTGCCAACCTTGTCCGATCATATCACGAAGCTGTATTCAACGCTATTGTGCGATTCGCCACCAGCGTCTGGGCGCATCACTTTCGACTGGAGTGGAACAGAACAATTCTGCGACGAATATAGTGGAGCGTATTCCTGAGGGTGACCGGTGGCTTTCGTACACCTCTCGAGCACTCTTTTAAAGTGAACAAAACTGAGAATTTTAACGTGTGCCATTAACATCATTTTCGACTCAGTGAGAAACACTAAACTACAACAACAATGAGACGCATAAAACACAGTTAACATTATAGCTAATCATCTTTACCTTTGTGAAGCCTTGAGTAAACCTTACATTATATGTCATTAAAATTGGTTTTCACTTTCCTTCTTTTTAGGCGATGGTACTTCATTAGTTTTGCAGACGGCGAATCCAGTAGTAAAAATGTTTCGCCAGTAGTAACAATAACCAGGTGTTTCGATGGATTTCTGACTCGCTGCTGAGGTTGACGTAAGCTAGCCGACCTCAACCCCTGACCTCACACGCCACCACCACGCGGGGTGAACAAGCCACAGCTGCTTCTACAAGCAGAAGTCGGACGTGAAAATGAATTAAATGATGTTCGCAATTGAAACTGAAACCGTCATAGGTATTGATAGTTTTAATAAAGACCGTAACTGCAACACTTACGTATACTTACACGAGGAAACACTCGAAATAGAGTGAAAAACAGCACACAGTAACAAAGCACACTCTGGCTACCTCTCGCAGAATTGTCAGCTATGAGGGTAACACTGGATGTTGCAAAAACAAATGTCTGTCAACAGAAACTTGTGGACTTCTGCCGGTTGAGGACTTTTTTTGTCATAAGCTGGCATATAGGTTACAGCCATTCAGGTTTAGGGGGCTGATCGGCCAACTTAAAGTTGAGACTCTGAATGGCTCTCGAATGCAAGTCTTTTAGGACTGAATGCTGCATTTTTAAGTTCAGTTACATATTATATAGTGCCTCTTACCTCGCATAAGAAACAGACTGTATTGTATGAAATATTATTCGTTCCGGTGCAAAGGGGATTTTTATGTTTCTTTAAATTTTAATTGGAACTCGCGTTTTCTACAGAAAAAAATCGGGAGAATCCCGCCCAAATTGAGATACTTGCCAACTCTGCTGACGAGAGTTTACTAGTGATTCTCTGGATATATCCGTTGGATATCGTTACATGTTAGGAGGCAGCTTACTATTTTGTGTGATGTGAACAATACGGTCGTATACACGAAATCACAGGAGCCTGTATAGCTAATAGAAGACGCGTACGAGACAGCAGATTAGACCAATGCCAGTCAGACTGGGACATTAGAAGCACCGCGAGACGAGTAGACAGCATATTCCCAAGCATTTAAATAGGCCCAGAACGCATTGACAGACTCAAGAAATGGCGCATCTATTCACCCGTCGTGGTCATTGTCAGAGGCATTTAATCGAGTAGGATGTAGTAACACACCACTCTGTGAAGAAGGTTCAGCTGATCATGTCGTCTTCAGGTACTTCAGAGAGGGAATGCAGAGATTTACATTGCGATTTGCAAACAGTTGTAAAATATAACAATCTACGGACCACAGTTAATTTCGTTGCTCACAGCACTTCAAGAAAAGCAAATCCTTAAGATCGAGTGTACGCTCTGAGTATCAAATTAAAGTCAGTAAACTGTAAGATTAAGATAGAATAGTAGCAATAATGGTTATATGTATTGTAGCAAATTACAGGTACGACTAAAATGTAAGTGAAAAATTCAGTGCCCACTTACATGGGTATATCTAGAATCAGGGATTGCCGACAGACGCACATATCAGTGGGTGCAATGTAGAATAATTTAGAAATAGTAGGTCTAGATGTGGTGTTAGTTGTAGCTAGTTAGTCGGTGAACCATGAGCTGAACCATGAGGCTGCGAGTAACAGTTGTAGTAAACAAAATTGAAAGTTACACACTTATGTTGTTTTATTTAATTATATTTTCAACATCCTCTTTTGTATCTTCCTCACATATTTACAACAGTTGCTGTGATATACTATGTTACTATTCGTAATTTAAATCTTTGCTTTTTATCATGATTACTGAATTTGTACGATTCGTGTTAGAATTTCCACATAACAGGTACAGAAATTTATGGTACTGAACTGAACCGAAAAACTGAAATCAGTGAGATCGGTCGGTATTCCTCTTTCTACATATACGTCTGTAGTCTGGAAGCCACAATATAGTGCATGGCGGACAGTACATTTTGTTAGTATTATATAGATTTTCTTTCCTATTCCACTCGCGTACTAAGCGAGGGAATGACTGTCAATAAGCCTCTGTATATGCCCTCATCTCTCGTATCTTATTCTCATGATACATACGTCGGTGGCAGCATAATGGCCGCTCAGTCTTCTTCGAGCGCATTTCTGTTATACTTCCGTAAGGCAAATACCGACCTATTACCATACTAGCAGCGCGTCTCTAAGTTCGATGTCTGTTCTCGTGACTGTTTGGTAAGGACTCCAAAAACTCCAACAGCAACCTGGAATTGGTCTCACTTGCGTCTTTTTTGGGATCACGTTTACGGAAGCATTGCATTTTCCCAGAACGTTTTCCACAAATGTAGGTCAAATTCTCGCTCTTTGACTTCTGTCTTAATGACTCTATAGCTACGAAGTGGAATGATCACATAGATTCACTGGTAGGTATATTTAATACCATGAGAGTTTGAAAAGTTGAGTGAATGGTTTCATAAGCAAAGCAAATAAGCTTTACAGACAAAGCACCTTTACTGATCTTTAGAGAAATCGTGATTAGCAACAACACACTACGAAATTGCTTGTAAAGCAGTTGGAAACGTTTCTTGTGGAACTGCTCGAGCCACCGTGGCCAGGCGTTGTTGGATATCCGCATCATTACAGGTGACAAGACCTCGAGATTCCAATAACATCCGGCGACCCACTAAAAACGTCGACTGGCAAAATCCAAAATAAGACAACGATGGTCGCCTGTTTCGACAGCAAGGGCTTGATATTTTATGAATTTCTACCCGAGGGAGGCGGGGAAGACGATGAACGCCACGCTATTGACTGTCGCTTAGTCTCCGCATGGTGTTGATTACGTCAGGTCTTATCTCCTACAACGATGCGGATATTCAGCAACGCGTGACCACGGTGCTTCGAGCGAAGTGTTTGCTGACAGTTTCCAACAGTTTTGCAAACGATGTCAGAAGTGTGTTGCAAGTAATTGTGATTTCTTTGAAGGTCAATAAAGGTATTCTGTTTGCAACTCCTGTTTCCTTTATTTTCTGGAATCATTCAAAGAACTTTTCTGACGCACCTTGTAAAATTTTGCGCTGCATTAGTACGCTAGTGGGAAAACACGAGTTTTCTATAATGTTAAACACTTAGAAGACAATAGTTCGAATCATACTGGAACACTGATGTAAGTGTTCAGGATTCAGTAAGGGCACTAGCTGGATATATAGAGCGTATGCAAAGAAGGTTGGCACAGACGGTTACATGCGAGTTTTTCTGGCGGGAGAGAGGACCAAAAATGTAAATTGGCAGACCCTTGAAAGAAGATCCTGCACATCTCACAAAGACAGGAAAAAGAAAAGAGAATCTGATTAGAGAATTTTATGTAACCCCACTCTTTACAGAACCCACATACATCGTAAAGATAGACTAATAGTAGCTCTCACAAATGCGTACTGTTCCTATTGTAGAACCGGCCGTGGCGGACGAGCGGTTCTAGGCGCTACAGTCGCTAAGGTCGCAGGTTCGAATCCTGCCTCGGGCATGGATGTGTGTGATGTCCTTAGGTTAGTTAGGTTTAAGTAGTTCTAAGTTCTAGGGGACTGATGACCTCAGAAGTTAAGTCCCATAGTACTCAGAGCCATTTGAACCATTTGAACCTATTGTAGAAGCTTGAGTGAGACGTGGAGAAACTCTGTGTGGTGTAATAAAATGTACCCTCTGCCACACATTTAATAGTGACTCGCAGATGTAGATCAAAATGTACTGAGAGATGGGGAGTATCCACGAAACATCTAAGAGTATTTGATAGATAGTGATTTGAATGGGAATTCATATTATCCCGAGACATAGTGTTTACGATTTAAGGAAACGAGAGAGCTAAATTTTGCACTCCTCCTGCTGCGTTGCCATATGAAAGGACGGCACTAATTTTCAAAAATTCGACCTGTCTTAACCATTAGGTGGAAGGTCACACGTAAATGGCAACAAACAAATAAAACAAAAATATTTTGACTACTATAACTGGTCTCGCCAACTAGCAAATTTGATAACACTGCCTAGTGCTAACCTTGCTCATAGTAGCGGAAAAGGATACAGATCGTAGCAAACGGGTAAAGATCAAGATAACTGCGAACGCATTGTGTTCTCTACAAATCGCAGCAGTGCGCGCAGCGGGAGCTTTCATATATTATGTTCTCATTCATGGAGGAAGTGTAGGAGAAATGAGAGTTGATACACCATTTCTATTTCTGTCACTAGATTATTTTCCCGTTCCCCATGCATGGTTATTCCTAGGTATTTGTATCGACTGACCGATTCCATTTTTGAGTAATTAATCGTGCTCTCAAAAGCTACTGCATTCTTACATCTCGGGAGGATCACAAAGCTAAGTTGCTCGAAATTCGGAGCTAGTTACCCGTCTGTGCACTAGGCTGGTAGTTTGTTCTGTATTTGACGAGATACTACTACAATATTTCTCTGCACAACATTTTCTTATTTTTAACCACCTCATTTCTGGAAAGTCTGACAGACCAACTATTTTGTGTCCAAGAAATAAATAACGTGAATTGTAGTGGCCCCATCCCGCTTTCCCGAAGCATACAAGAAATCACTTCTTTGTCACTGCATAGGTCTACATAGCAGGACGTTCTATAGCGTTGGAGACATCTATAGTGACTTGGTTATTTTTCCTAAATGTTAATTTAACTGGTAAAAATCACGATTATTAAACTGAATTATCGACTTCAGTTATCAAAGCAATCGTTTTCATGTTACTTCCATGGCGGGTGCATGTTGGATATTCAACTACATGCAGTGTCTGATTTAATCTGTCGATGACTCTCCAGCCAGAGTAATGTTATGCATTATACCTCCGCTCAGTTGAGTTGTAAGCCTGCTTAGATACGAACGAGCGCATTTGTTATATGGTACTGAACACAAGTTTGACGAAAATCTACAAAAAGATTATCGAACACATTGTTACCGTCTCTCATGCACGTATATACATCTACATCTCTACTCTGCAAGCCACATTACGGTGTGCGGTGGAGGGTACTTCTTGTCCATCACCTTAAAACTCCTTTCCTGTCCCACTCGCGACTGGCGTATGGGAAGAAAGATTGTCGGTAAAGCCCTATATAACATTTATTTTCTCTGATTTTCTAGCCGTGATCTTCTAGCGTTACATGGGGGAGGAAATCATACTTTGTTCGACTCTTTTTGATATGTACGCTCTCGAAAGTCCAACGATAAACCTCACAGTTATGCACAACGCCCCTTTTGTTGCTTCTGCCACTGGAGTTTGTTGACCATCTCCGGTAACGAAACGCGCCGCTCTCCGTTGGATCTTCTGTATCTATTCTACTAATCCTTCTTCGCCGGCCGGGGTGGCCGAGCGGTTCTAGGCGCTACAGTCTGGAACCGCGCGACCGCTACGGTCGCAGGTTCGAATCCTGCTTCGGGCATGGATGTGTGTGATGTCTTTAGGTTAGTTAGGTTTAAGTAGTTCTAAGGTCTAGGGGACTGATGACTTCAGAAGTTAAGTCCCATAGTGCTCAGAGCCAATCCTTCGTCGAAAGGGTTCCATACTAATGAACAATACTGAAGAATCGGTCGAACGAGTCCACTTCTTTCGTGGATGAATAACATACGGTTCAGATTAGGGAACGGCGCCTGGTAGGGGTCCCGTAAGCCAAGATTGGTAGAAAACTTTATTTTTCTTTTTAAATATGGTATAACTGCATAAAACAGTTGCCTGAACATTCGTTTTTGTTTAAATGGTGAAAAAGAATTGCTAACCAAAACGACACAAACCAAGAAAAGAATTTCTAGGACATAATTCGAGGTGTTAAGATTCAGATGGTTCAAATGGCTCCAAGCACTATGGCACTTAACATCTGAGGTCATCAGTCCCCTAGACTTAGAACTACATGAACATAAATAACCAAAGGACAGCACACACATCCATGCCCGAGGCAGGATTCGAACCTGCGACCATAGAGCAGCGCGGTTCCGGACTGAAGCGCCTAGAACCGCTCGGCAGGTGTTAAGAGAAGAATGGGGTAATATAGGCCATACAACAAAATACAGGTTGTCTGTTTATGTATCAAAAGTACATGATTATAAAGAAAATAGATGGTTAAAAAGCTTTCAACTTGCGGTTTATTGGACCTGACACGACACATCAAATCTGTGTTCTGAGGTTTTGTCTAAGACATTTTTGGGTGCTTCTTCACAGAGTTTTGATAATCTTTGCCTGTTAAATCTGTGAGGCACTTTTAAATGTACTCCCAAATCGTAAGCCAACTTACTCTTAACCTGGAATCTAAATCTCTCACGTGTGCTACAAGCTTTCTTCGTAATTTTCTTTAAATGTTGGATTGAAAAGTCCCATATGAGGTGTCATAGGCGTCCGGTGATTGCCTGCAACTGATGTTAATCTCTTTGTAGTGTAATTCTGCTTCTTCTTCAGTCTGGGTATCGTTCTGAAAAAAAAAAAAAGCGTATATGCTCCATTCTGTCCAACTGACATTGTACTGTTCGCCAGACACTAAAAAATTAATAAAATTTGCTTGTGACACAAATTCAACAGCTACATCACTCAAGTTCTAAAATATGAGGGAGTGATAATATCTGTGCATTATTCCAAACACTTTGTACGTCCTCTGCTTTGCGGCAAACTCGAGGAACACTACGTGGTCCATTGCAACGGCCGTTTCGTAGGGGAAGTTTGCTATCGACGGGCTGGCTCCATGGATGGATATTGGCAATAACTACAATCTAGCAGTCATTAAGCGTATCCAGTTTTGCCACAGATTCACCATCTTAGTGGTGAATTGCTCGTCGAAGACACGTACAAACTGTGAGAAAAATGTAAGATTTGCACCATGTTGTTGTAATTAACTAGTATTAATGACTGAAACGTCGTAGTGGTACGGTAATAGTGGTTAAATGTCTGCTGCTACCATCATTGGAAAGTATGAGCAATTCACGTCATTTTGTCATATTCGCAATAGAAAGTCAGATGCTGTGGACGGAGACTAGATGTCGTTACGCGATGCAGAACGAGTTGCCTTGAATGAGCCACCTCGAATTTCGTCTAGTCTTAGGCCTAAGAGGGTTACTTTGAAGAAAATTTAATTAACTGTTCCCATCATATGTTGCCTAATAGTTTTTAAGTGTTTTCATAATCAGACAATTTTTTATTTTTTCTTATTTAATCTCTTTCTTCAAAAACAACATTTCTACTTTTGTCTGCTTGGTTTCAAAAAAAAAAAAAAAAAAAAATGGCTCTGAGCACTATGGGACTTAACATCTGTGGTCATCAGTCCCCTAGAACTTAGAACTACTTAAGCTAACTAACCTAAGGACATCACACACATCCATGCCCGAGGCAGGATTCGAACCTGCGACCGTAGCAGTCGCGCGGTTCCGGACTGAGGCTTGGTTTCCAATATATGTTATTCAGTTTCATATGCCAATAAAAAACTACTAAAAAGAGATGTACTGACACTTATTTAGATGAGTGTAGTATTTAGAAGCCATTACATTATACCCCATTCATGGAAAATGCCTTGCCCAATGAAGGAAACTAGTCCCATAGAATGGACCGATGGCACATGATTTTATTTTTCAGATATTTCATTCACGGTGAATATTTATACCTTCTGTGTCTGCTATAGTAATAGACAAAAGATAAGGTTCGAGTTACACTGAAAATAAAATTACATATTTCCATTAGGTAGCCCATCGATAGCAACCTTCCGCTACCAACCGCCGTTCCTGTAAGTCTGGCATCTGCTTTTCCTACTCTTTGTTTTATGTGCTCATTCTACTTGAAGTCTCCCACAAGACAACAATGTCGCCGAATAGCCTCACGGAGCTTACAACATTATCAACTAGATCAATAATACAAACTGTAAGCTGTATGAAGGGCACTTGCTGGGTTAAAAATAGCTCTTAGCACTATGGGACTTAACGTCTGAGGTCATCAGTCCCCTAGAACTTGGAACTACTTAAACCTAACTAACCTAAGGACATCACAAACATCCATGCCCGAGGCAGGATTCGAACCTGCGACCGTAGCGGTCGCGCGGTTCCAGACTGAAGCGCCTAGAACCACTCGGCCACACCGGCCAGCGCTGGGTTACAAGATCAGTGCTTCGTAAAACATCGAATCTCACGTTTCATAGCATGAGAAAGTTGTTGTTGAGTGCTAAGTACGATCAGCCAACATGTCTCCGAGAAAAGGACGTCGGTGCGACTACGGAGACCTACAGTGAAATGCAGAGAAGCAGTCCATCACGCGATAGTAGACGATCGACGATTGTAGCTGACGTAAAGCACTCATTAACGACGAGACACTTACTCTAGATAGAAGCTAAAATATTAGACACATTCTCCCACTAGTTATACCCTGTCAGTCCAAAATGTTTCGAGACTGGTTTAATAAAAATAGAGCAATGTTAAGATGGTGGTTTTAATGCTGCAGATGTTCTAAATAGTCTCCGTCCAGTTGAGTTCAGCTCACAGATCATCCGAACAACCATGTGAAACTGTCACAGAAGTACGAAATAGCAGTGCCTGTGTTATTAAGAAATACGATACAATGTTAACATAGGCACTGCTATTTCTTGCCGGCCGCGGTGGTCTCGCGGTTCTAGGCGCTCAGTCCGGAGCCGCGCGACTGCTACGGTCGCAGGTTCGAATCCTGCCTCGGGCATGGATGTGTGTGATGTCGTTAGGTTAGTTAGGTTTAAGTAGTTCTAAGTTCTAGGGGACTGATGACCACAGATGTTAAGTCCCATAGTGCTCAGAGCCATTTGAACCATTTTTTTTTTTTTTTGCTATTTCTTATTTATTCGCCAATACCAAGCCCTCGACTCTCAGTAAATTTGTCCTTCCTGGACGAGAATATAAGTATCGCACGAGTACAGCTCTTGACACGTGGACGACGACATATGGAAGTTTTTGTCTGGCCGTGAGTCCTGCACGGGTAGCCGAAGCGTTTAAGGCGACCGCTCGCGTGAAGCAGGAAATCCGGATTCGAGCAGAACTTTTCACTGCCATCATTCTAATACACAGCCGAATATAGTTTGGTTCGAAACTGCGAATAAATTTCCTGTCAGAAAAGTCCTTTAAGATTTTCGACTCACGCGTCGCATTCGCACCTTCTTCGCTCTTGCCGAAACATCAAAGTCCTTTCTGAACTTTGTCGTTTTGTGGTAGGCTCGTATTGAGAACAACATGTCTCGTCACCAGTGAGCTATTTTCGAGAAAAGAACTGTCCGAATTCGTCAACTGAATCAAGTCGCGGCAGGCGTCCACGCGTCGTTATTTTTGTGCGGAAGTCAAGATTGCGGGACGAACTTTGCATACATTATTCTGTTCTTCAAAACATTCTGGAGAATATCTTGCACATCTGATTTAGAGATGTTCAGTTCGTTGCTCCATTGCGATTTGTGACTCAAGAACACTGGCACACTACAAGCCTGTTCACAACTGACTGGTCAGTTCACGTCCGTTGTTTACAGGCGTTAATTCAAGCTGACATCGTAGTTACTGGGATGATGTCACTTACACGCCAGGAATTTAAGGACGGATGGTGTAGATATAAGAGTCACTAAAGAATGCAGCCAGAAGCCCCAATAACTCCGAAACTCGCTCAAAACTGTCGCTACCCTCTGCACCCGTATCCAGCAACTAGGAGCACACCTCTGATTTGTGTCTTCACCATTCGCAGCAACACATAAGAAAGCCATATTATGAGAGTGTATCAAGAGTAGTATTACAGTGCTATTAAGGAGTGGGAATTTATTGACTTAAATACCACAGATGACATAACGATAATCAAAAAGTTTTTAACGGAATGAAACTCTAATCAGCTTCTTGGGGTTGGAGACGCCTCTGTTTTTAAACTCCGCTTTCTGCAAAATGTTACAATGTTACGACAAAAATGGTTCAAATGGCTCTGAGCACTATGCGACGTAACTTCTGAGGTCATCAGTCGCCTAGAACTTATAACTAATTAAACCTAACTAACCTAAGGACATCACACACATCCATGCCCGAGGCAGGATTCGAACCTGCGACCGTAGCAGTCGCTCGGTTCCAGACTGTAGCGCCCAGAACCGCACGGCCACACCGGCCGGCGAATATTTCGACACTTACGTTTCACCTTCAGTGGCTATCGCCTTATTTCTGTAACTATATTAATTGTAAAGATATAACCGTACAGAGTGATAGTGACATGCTTTTATGCGTTTTTACACTTATCAGGATGCCATGTTTTCTGCTCTGTTATTGTTACATCACTGAATTTTTTTAATGATAGACGCTGTTTTTCATGCCTTTTTCACTTCCCTGTCTCCTGGAATCACACATTTTCATACAAAAAAAGAAACTTATGGCACCGCATTCATTCTCCACCTTTTTCTGAATTGTGAAGTTCGTGTCTGCCAATAATCATGAGATAGCTACAGAAATCTCAAGCTGATTAATATTTCTAGATTTCTAGAAGGCATTTGTCACGGTTCCACACAAGTTCCTTCTAATCAAACTACGTTTCTATGAAGTATTTCCTCAGCTGTGCGACTGGATTCGCGGTTTCCTGTCAGAAAACTCACAGTTCGTAGTAACTGACGGGAAGTCACCTGGTGGAACAGTTCTGAAGCGAATGACTTCATCTTCGGAATCAAATCAAAGTCACAAGGACTTACGTATGGTGGATGGTACAGTACTTCCCAGTCCCATCCACCGAACAGAGCAGCCGCAGCTTGCGCTGAATGCGCCCGTGCATTGTCGTGCAAAATGATGGGTGGGTTGCACAGAAAATTTCGAAGCTTCTTTGGCAAAGCTGGTCGCAGGTGATGCTTCAAAAACGAATTTTTTCTACTGTCTTTCTAGACACTACAAGTGATTAATGTCTTAAATTACCCAAAAATGTCGCACTACCTTTTCGTTTCTATGACGCCTAAGCAGCGATAGCGATTCCGAATCTTAATTATCGTGCTTCTTTCAATTATGTACCCTACCAAGATGAATTTGTTATCCCACAACTACCACGCCTGTCATGATTATCTGTGCAACGATTTCAGTACAGTCCACAGTAAATGCTTCCACCTGTTGATGAACGTTCTGAGGCTCGAAACCCAACCATAAAAAAATAAACGTATCGAGAGGTGATAATTGCGACTGGTTCAAAAAAAATTATTCAAATGGCTCTGAGCACTATGGAACTTAACATCTTAGGTCATCAGTCCCCTAGAACTTAGAACTACTTAAACCTAACTAACCTAAGGACATCACACAACACCCAGCCATCACGAGGCAGAGAAAATCCCTCACCCCGCCGGGAATCGAACCCGGGAACCCGGGCATGGGAAGCGAGAACGCTACCGCACGACCACGAGATGCGGGCGCGACTGGTTCCTGTTTTGTTAGACCAACCACAGTCGGACAACGTAAGTAAATTAGGAATCGTTCACGAAAAGAAGATTAAGTGTATAAAGCAGAATATAAAATTCCAGTAGGTCACCATCGGCAAAACACCTAGCAGTATGGCAGGAAATTTTTACTGTTGCTGTCTAGGGATTGGCAGCGTTTAAGGATCAGGAGTAGAACGATGCTATCATCTACATCTACATCTACATGGTTACTCTGCAATCCACACTTAAGTGCCTGGTAGAGGGTTCATCGAACCATTTTCATACACTTCTCTACCGTTCCACTCTCGAATGGCTTGTGGGAAAAAGGAACACCTAAATCTTTCCGTTCGAGCTCTGATTTCTCTTGTTTTATTGTGATGATCATTTCTCCCTACGTAAGTGGGTGTCAACAAAATATTGGAAGAGAAAGTTGGTGATTGAAATTTCTTAAATAGATCTCGCCGCAAAGAAAACCGCCTTTGTTTCAGTGACTACCACCGCAACTCGCGTATCATATCAGTGACACTCTCACCCCTATTGCGCGATAACACGAAACGGCTGCCCTTCTTTGCACTTTTTCGATGTCCTCCGTGATTCCTACCTGGTAAGGATCCCATACCGTGCAGCAATATTCCAGCAGAGGACGGACAAGTGTAATGTAGGCTGTCTCTTTAGCGGGTTTGTCGCATCTTCTAAGTGTTCTGCCAACAAAGCGCAGTCTTTGTTTCGCCTCCCCCAAAATATTATTTATGTGGTCTTTCCAATTTAAGTTGCTCGTAATTGTAATTCTTAGTCGAATTGACATCCCTTAGTTTTGTGCGATTTATCGTATACCTAAAATTTATCGGATTTCTTTTAGTACCCATGTGGATGACCTCGCACTTTTCTTTGTTTAGTGCTAGTGCAATCACGGATTGCTCGTGTCATGTTAGTTCCAAGCATCGGCCCTATCTGTGGTGGACGCTATTGGAACGCCAACGCCGGTTTCTTGGCTTCTATAGGATGTGGACAATTCTGCAGACCGCAGATAATGGGCTGGCCCTCCATTAAACCTGTTAAATAGTCATAGTCTGCCCCGTATCTCATTTTGTTAAAAGAAAGTAATTTACTTTTATTTTTAATAAGAACCACAAAGCAAAGAACATCATCGGGTGACAATATCAACAGTCTTCGTAACAAATTCTCACTGTATTGTGCCGATATCATGACTCAAGAAGTCTAAACGGGTCTCGTAATACTGTCGGCACAACTCTGTGAGAATTTGTTACGAAGACTGTTGGCAGTGTCACCTGATGTTCACTGAACGGAACAAATCGCGACATAATAAATGTACTTTAACACAGCCGTGGTGGTTCTTATTAATATTAATATGAGTCAGCTGTAGAGCACAAGATGATCAAGATAATTTGCAAGTGGTTTCCATAGGATTGTCGGTGTTCCCTAATACTCATTGGAAAAGAAGCTTCTCAGGGGGTTTCATCTTGAAGCAAGTACTATGTGCGTTAGCAGGAAATATCTAACTGAAGTGTCGGCATTATGCTCTGGAGCATTACTGGCCGAAAGGTCTGCATGGGGCGATTTTGGAAGCTCGCGAAATTGGGAAGTCACCCGGCAGCCACAGCGACCGTAAGGTCTTGTGGGACGCAGCTGAGGTTTTTAAAGTATTGCGCGAATTAAACTGGGAGTGGCTGACGCTAAGCGAGCAGTGAAGTTGTTTTTTCGGTTTTCTGAGTGAAAGGATGCGACTTAATGAGTGAGGATTTGCTAGGTGAACAGAGGACTTATACAAGGTGATTATAATTAAAATTAAACTTTCAAACCGCTGTAGAAATAACACCGCTGGCCAGAATGACGTCAAATTGCAACGGAATATTATCGGAGCAGGGGAAAATGTCACCGCTGGCCAGAATGACGTCAAATTGCAACGGAATATTATCGGAGCAGGGGAAAATGTATGGCAGAAGAAAAATAAATAGTTACAAAATGTAGCAATACAGGGCGCTGTAAGCATCATAACTTAATAGTGACCGAGTGCAAAAGACAAATGAATCATACAACAATGCCTAAAGTGTACGTCTGACGTTAAACAAACTGTACTATTCAGTGTGCATGGGTGTACCGGTGTGATACTGTTAGTTATGTAAACCAATCCACCACCGCAAGGTCATATCACATCGGGTGGGAAAAATCTGTTTTTAATTGTCCTGAGGCCAAAAACCAAATAAATAGCATCAATCCAAATCAAATCAGATTATTAATTTCCGTGTGACTGGCGCAAAACATGTTCAATATGCTGTCCACTGTTTTCTGCAACAAGTTGAAATCGAGAAACAGCATGTTCCAAAACTGATCGAAGTGTTACCAGGGCCACGTTCAGAATGTGTTGCGCAATGCGTGCCTTCAGTGGAGCTAAGTTTGCAATAGGAACACTGAACACAACATCTTTCAGATAGCCCCACAGCCAGAAGTCACACGGATTAAGGTCAGGTGATCGAGACGGCCAGGCTGTAGGTAAATAGCGGCTGATAGTTGTAGCATTTCCTATTGGTGCTTCAGCATCTGCTTAACTGGATTTGCAATGAGTGGAGGTGCGCCATCTTGCATACAAATGATCCCATCCACAAATCCACGCTGTTGTAGAGCTGGAATGACGTGGTTGTGCAAAAGACACTCATAGCGCTTACCAGTGACGGTACAGGTAACAGGACCGGAAGCACCTGTCTCTTCGAAAAAATATGGCCTTATGATAAATGATGCCGTAAACCCGCACCACACAGTGACCTTTTCGGGATGAAGTGGTACTGGTTGATTTGAGTGTGGATTTTCCGTTGCCCATATTCGACAGTTCTGTGTATTGACATATGCTGTCAGATAGAAGTGGGCTTCGTCTGTCCACAAAATCTTCCACGGGCAATCATTGTCCACTTCCATGTGAGCAAGAAATTATAAATTATAGGTCTCTCTTGCTGGCAGGTCAACAGGAAGCAACTCGTGCACATGGGTAATTTTGAACGGATAGCTAAGATGGAGGCTTTGTATGCTTTTATTCACAGTGCTCAGGGGTATGTCCAATGTTACGACAATTCTCCATGCACTACACGTTTGCACACCACCACTCGTCTCCTCCTGCATTTCTGTGGCCACTGCTTCCACTGACGTCGAATCAATTCGTTTTCTCCCTCTGTGAGGCTGCACCCCGAAAGAACCCGTCTTTTCGAATTTCCGAATCATTTTCTCCGGACCCACGGCATTCATCGGACCAACGCCTTTTTTCAAACCCTTCAGTGTCCGGAACTTCTGCAGAGCGACGTGTGCAGTCATCATTGTTGTAATACTGCTTTACAAGCAGAGCGCGATCCTGCATTGAGATAGTCATGGCGTACGTCGCAGACGCGAAAGGAGAAAAAGCCGTGTACCCGGCGTATTTATACCAACTTCTACGCGTCGTGCGCATGACAGGTGTTTTCATTTACGTATTGTGACACATACAGCACCACCTATTGATCAATTTTCTCACTATTTTTATTCTTCTGCCATACGTTTTCCCCCTTCTCCGATAATATTCCGTTGCAATTTGATGTCATTCTGACCAATGGTGTTATTTCTACAGTGTTTTGAAAGTTTAACTTTTATTATAATCACCATGTATATCAGAACTTGGATACAGCAGGTAGCTGGAGGTAGTGTTTGATAACGACGAGGCGGACTTGGCAACGTCTTATACACTGTCCAGTCGCAGTAATGTGACCATCTGTTAAAAGCCTGGATAACAACCTTCCACAGCACGGAACGCTGTGGACCATGTGGGAAGTGAATCAGTAAGATTCTGGAAGGTACCAACTGGAATGTGGAACCATGCGACACCAGTGTCATGGCCAGCTGCGCAGTGTCTCTCGGCTGAGGATCCATGGCACGAACAGCGCGCTAGAGACGGTCCAACAGATTCTCGATCGGGTGGAAATCCGGGGAGTGTGGTGGGCAGGGGAATACGGTAAACAGCCGACCAGAGTGGTCGTGCGCTTCTAGACGCTACAGTCTTGAACCGAGCGACCACTACGGTCGCAGGTTCGAATCCTGCATCGGGCATGGATGCGTCATGTCCTTAGGTTAGTTAGGTTTAATTAGTTCTAAATTCTAGGCGACTGATGACCTCAGAAGTTAAGTCGGATAGTGCTCAGAGCCATTTGAACCAATATGGTAAACTCATCCTGCGTCGCCAATGAACAGCATTCTGCATGGGTGCATGAACAAGACATCTGCTACAGAGACCCATACGCTGCAACGTTCTATGCACAATATTCTTTATTCAGGGCTGCATGCGAGAAGTTTACAGACTTACCCGTGTCGGAAATGCTTCCACCCTTGGTATGAAGACCAATGATGACGCCCTTTTGGAAGTCAGATGAATCGCTCCGTTTCCGCATTATGACAACAACCGCACTGTTTTCCGTGTCCCTCTGATACGATTTTTTATTTCCTACACTGCTAGTGCTGCCACCTACCGTCTTTGAGAGATTGTTGCACACTGACATCGAACATAGGTAGTGGTCAAATTAATGTGTCTGTACCGTGTAAAAGACGAATTCCATTTGTTCGAGGGAAAACTTATTGTGTGTTGGCGTTTACCCCCTACCTTTTAACTTAAGATTGTTGTTGTTGTTGTTGGTTGTTGTTTGGGGGAAGAGACCAGACAGCGAGGTCATCGGTCTCGTCGGATTAGGGAATGACGGGGAAGGAAGTCGGCCGTGCCCTTTGAAAGGAACCATCCCGGCATTTGCCTGGAGCGATTTAGGGAACTCACGGAAAACCTAAATCATTATGGCCGGACGCGGGATTGAACCGTCGTCCTCCCGAATGCGAGTCCAGTGTGCTAGCCACTGCTCCACCTCGCTCGGTAAACTTAAGATTGCTATCCCGTTTTGTGTATGGGGAAGATATTATAATACGGCTGGAGATGGTGTTGTGACTATTTGTGATATGTGTTTTGTAATCCAGTAGACGAATTTGTAGGTCTCTTCAAAGTAACTGGATTGTTACAGGGCATTAACAACCGGTACAGAAGTAACTCTTTTAACGAGGATTGCGACCCTTGTTTAGCAGGATAGTATTTCTGTGTAGCAGTGTACATAAATAACACAGGTCTGCGACTAAAAAACTGCATAGGATTTTTTAACATTTTCTTATACATTTTGACCTCCGAAAAACAGGAAAAATATTCAAAAAACTATATCACATAGGTTTTTATGTATATTGCAGTATTTATGTTCATTAGTAATAAACCTATGTGTTTTCTTAATTTAATAATTATTAAAAATTATATCAATTATAACTGAAAAAATAAACTTAAATTTAAAAAATTTACAATGTTAACTATTCTTTGTTACCACTTGCAGGTTTTACCGTGAACTCCTGTTCACCGGAAGCAAATGCAAACAATCTTATTAATCAGTTTTATCGTGTTGCGACAAGTCAAATGACGATTTGTATCTCGCATGAAATAAAGGGAAACTCTCAGTAGACATATTGCTATTCAAGTGAACAGTACTGTTGTTTCTGTCTAGTCATGGCTACAAGAGGTTGTAATACTTCTCCAAACAGTTTTTGTTATATCTGTGGTGAATTCACTAATAAAAGTCAACAGAGAAACATAAGTGACTTTGTGAAGAATGTTGATTTTGCTTACTTTATATTAAAACTTGGTGATCAAGATAAACCATGGGCCCGGCATAAGATGTGTAGAAGATATGAAGAAGATCTTCGTTTGTGGTTTAAGGGTAAGGAAAATGCATTTCGATTTGGAATTCCTATGATATGGCGTGAGCAGTAAAACCATACCACTGATTGCTACTTCTGTTCAGTTTACGTAAAGGGATTCAATTCAAAAAACAAAAGAAGCATAAGTTATCCTAACCTTGACTCAGCTACACGTCCAGTGCCCCACAGCTCCGAAATACCTATCCCACAGCCACCTTCCAGTTTAGATGAATACCCAAGTGAGCTGGAGGACGAAGTTACATTGTCTCTTCAGGGTGAATCAAGCTCAGATTTTTCTTTAGACGAAGATGAAAGGCCTCAAGTATTTTCTCAAAGTGAGGTCAATGATCTAATAAGAGATTTAGGTCTTTCAAAAGATGCAGCCGAACTGTTAGGTTCCAGATAAAAAAGTAAAAACCTTTTACCATCTGGCATCTCATTTTCATGGTAGAGACATCGAGAAAAAGAATTAACCCAGTTTTTCTCAAAAGAAGGAAATTTAGTGTTTTGCAATGATGTGGAAGGACTCATGCATTGCTTTGATATGCAGTATGACTCATCTGAATGGCTCCTGTTCATTGATTCACCCAAAACTAGTCTTAAAGCAGTATTATTGCACAATGGAAATAAATTTCCATCGCTTCCGATGTGACATTCTGTGCATATGGACAAAAATTATAACGATTTGGCCACTGTCCTGGAAAAAATCAAATATCAGGACCATCAATGGATGGTTTGTGGAGACTTCAAAATACTCACGATGCTTTTGGGTCAGCAGGCAGGCTATACTAAATACCCACTCTTCTTATGCTTGTGGGATAGTATACAGCCAGAGAACAGTACTGGACTAAAAGTGATTGGCCACCCCGAGAAACTTTAATACCTGGAGAGAAAAATGTTATCAATACTACTTTGGTACCACCAGAAAATGTTTTGTTGCCCGCTCTCCATATCAACCTGGGGTTGATGAAACAATTTGTAAAATCGCTGCAAAAGAATGGGGACTATTTTAAATATCTGTGTACAAAATTCTCGAAGCTGTCAGAATCAAAGTTGACTGAGGGAGTTTTCACTGGCCCCGACATAAGAAAACTTTTAACCGACACCCTCTTTGTGGAAAGTGTGAATGAGAAGGAAAAATAAGTTTGGTTATCGTTCATGGATGAAGTGCGAAAGTTTTTGGGAAATACTAAGGATCCTGACTACAAAACCATTGTTCAACGGATGCTAGCAGCATACGAAGCTCAAGGCTGCAAGATGAGCTTGAAGGTCCATTTTTTACATTCCCACAGAGACAGTTTTCCTGAAAACCTGGGAGCTTACAGCGAAGAACAGGGGGAGTGGTTCAAATGGTTCAAATGGCTCTGAGCACTACGGGACTTAACATCTATGGTCATCAGTCCCCTAGAACTTAGAACTACTTAAACCTAACTAACCTAAGGACATCACACAACATCCAGTCATCACGAGGCAGAGAAAATCCCTGACACCGCCGGGAATCGAACAGGGGGAGTGTTTTCACCAGGATGTCCGTGATAACGAGAGAGGGTACCAAGGAAGATGGGATCTCACTATGCTTGCTGACTATTGTTGGATGCTTAAGCGGGAATCTATAGATGGAAATAGGAAAGGGACTCAGCGAAGTATCAAGGAAAAGAAGAAAAGGCTTCATAGAAAAAATGAATAAGCATAATATTGTTACTATATGTCTCAAAATAATGTTTCATTGGTTATAAAAAATATTGTGTTTGATAATTTTGAATAAACGAGTGTTTTTACCAATTTTTTGTGTTTGAATTTGCAAAAAACCTTACATGATAGAAAAAAATGGACATCGCTTCTGAAATCAGCGCATTCTAAAGCATATAATTCCGTCAAAATATCTCATGCAGCTGACAAAAAAAATTTTTTTGCAGACCTGTGTGAACGGCTCCCGCCAAGAAACGTTTGCTAGGAAGTCTGAAGAGTAATATTTCGTGTAATTTATCTCATGAAATTCATGGCACTAAAGCCTTTTCTATACCAACGACTTTCAGGCCAAAATACATTCCTCATTAACTCGTTGAGGGTGTGCGTCAGGTGCCTGCGTGTAAATCAGCCGCCAATCATGTCGCGAGTGATCAGTGACATAATAATCTGTTGGCTGTGCCGAATATGGAGTTCTAAAACCTTGAGTACGTATGTTGGAGACTGCGCATGAACAGAAACAAGTGACTGTGGCATCGTCTGCTGACATAGGTAGCCAACCTTTCTCGTTGAACTCATTTGTGTCATATCTTCTAAACTTCTATTTTGTTATCTGTTTCGTTTTCGTGAAACGGAGCGAAGGCTGCTCAGTGCGAAGGTGGCTCAATGTTTTTCCTGTTAATGTTCTTCTTCAAGAGAGAAAATCTGAAAATAAAAATGGTTTTCACGTTTTACAGTACATAGATAAACAAAAAGGCTACACTATGCATAAATAAAAAAGTAAATGGATAAAAAATTTAATGAAAATTGTTTCAACAGTGAAAAAGTAAGACCTATTTCGCGCCGGCCGCTGTGGCCGAGCGGTTCTAGGGGCTTCAGTCCGGAACCACGCGGCTGCTGCAGTTGCAGGTTCGAATCCTGCCTCGGGCATGGATGTGTGTGATGTCCTTAGGTTAGTTAGGTTTAAGTAGTTCTAAGTCTAGGGGACTGATGACCTCAGATGTTAAGTCCCATAGTGCTCAGAGCCATTTGAACCATTTTTTGAACCTATTTAGCGAGGAACATAATTTTCGATTTTGACACTTAGAAACACAAGAAAATAGAAAGAATAAATTAAAAAGGCGCTATTTTACGCCATCTAAATGTTGCTTGATGTGTTTGTAAATATACAGGGTGATCAAAAAGTCAGTATAAATTTGAAAACTTAATAAACCACGGAATAATGTAGATAGAGAAGTAAAAATTGACACACATGCTTGGAATGACATGGGATTTTATTAGAACAAAAAAAAAAACAGACTTCACAAAATGGCCGACAGATGGCGCTGGACAGCAAAATGTCAGTAACTGCTACCGTGACGGGTGAGAGGTACGCCGATATGTTACAGAATTGCATCATCCCCAGCCTGGCTGATAAACACCTTTTGGAACGTACGATGTTTCTGCAGGATGGCGCTCCACCCCATATTGCTAGACGCGTGAAAGATCTCTTGCGCGCGTCGTTTGGTGATGATCGTGTGCTCAGCCGCCACTTTCGTCATGCTTGGCCTCCCAGGTCCCCAGACCTCAGTCCGTGCGATTATTGGTTTTGGGGTTACCTGAAGTCGCAAGTGTATCGTGATCGACCGACATCTCTGGGGATGCTGAAAGACAACATCCGACGCCATTGCCTCACCATAACTCCGGACATGCTTTACAGTGCTGTTCACAACATTATTCCTCGACTACAGCTATTGTTGAGGAATGATGGTGGACATATTGAGCATTTCCTGTAAAGAACATCATCTTTGCTTTGTTTTACTTTGTTATGCTAATTATTGCTATGCTGATCAGATGAAGCGCCATCTGTCGGACATTTTTGAACGTTTGTATTTTTTCGGTTCTAATAAAACCCCATGTCATTCCAAGCATGTGTGTCAATTTCTACCTCTCTATCTGCATTATCCCGTGATTTATTCAGTTTTCAAATTTATACTGACTTTTTGATCACCCTGTATATCTTCTTGACCAAATATATTTATATAATTTGAAAAGTTTGGGCGATACTTTTCCTATTCTTTCATTTCTCAGGAGAATTTACCATACGACCTTTGTAAAGAACATCCACTACGGATTTTACTTTTGTCATTAGGAGACTCTATCTCTTACAATCTGCAACCAGTGCTACATTTCGATTGTTTTCGTAAAAAAAGATGGTCCTTCCTAACTTAACTGTTACCGTTCAGGTGCCAAACTGTACAGCGGACAACTCTGACGACAAACTCAATTTTGGAGCAGCTGTGTAATCGCGAACGACCACTAATGACAGATGAGACTCAGTACGGAATAAAACGCCAGCAGTGCTGCAGTACTCGTAGAGTAACTTATAACGAGTGGTCAACGACGATAAGAATGTTGCTCGTGTAAAAGGGGTTTAAGGGTGCGTGGATTATGGCGCGGCCGAGAGCGGATCTTCGTCAGAGGCAACGGAAGCTCCGAAACGACAGATGAGAAGCAGAATTTGAGGCTGACACAAGAGGACAGCAGAATTTCATTTAGAATGTCGATCTGCACTCCGCATCATTATATTAACAGCCGCCTTCATTAATTCTCGATAGAAAATTGTCGTCGGGCGCCGACTGGAGCATCGCGTCCATAATTCGGGGAAAGGCCACGGGAGGCAAGGCGCAGAGTCCGCCCACAGCTCTGTAATTACGCCACCGCCTCCTCACGTGCTTCAGCTTTAGAGTATCGCCGCTGGACGCATTTCACTGCCTTCGCGTTTCAATGGACGCGCTCCGCCCTTCGCCGGAGTAAATTCTGTTGCGGTTACACGTGGCACCGGCCGCTGTCTGGACAGTGAGGCTGCGTCACTCCTTCAGGTATGAGGCCCACGAGAAATACGGGCTCCGCAACCAACTTCTGACGTCACACTAGTCGCCTTCTCTGCCATACTTGGCGAACGCTCGACTCAGCGCGGGGCCGACGGGAAATCAGTACGTCAGTGAAAAGGTACACACTAAAGATCTTAAATTTGTAGTGTGTTATCGATAGCTTACATGCATTTAAACGCGCAGTTAAGAATTATTAAACTCGTCTGAAATAGCTACTCGCTCCCCGCCGGAGACGGCTGCTGGCAATCGTAAGCCCTGGAGTGTCACGCGCTGTGACTTACACGCAGCAGGCTGTCTTTTTTGCGCGTCTCGTTCACGTACCAGCGTTATGTGGGGCCAAACTAACTCAATCGTGGGACTTAGCGAAAGCAGGAAAAGGTGTGGACAGGGCGTTATTCAGTTACCTCTGGTTGCACAGTAAACACATACACTTTACTTAAGGTATTAATTTTCAACAATCATTCTTAAGTAATTGACTGTAACACAAACTACACTGATGGTTGAAGGCCTCATTAAGAAAGACTTCAAATTATTCGTCGGCTGAAGGCCACAAGCAATACCACAGAACGATTAACGGCTGAAGACCTGAATTACAAATCAGGAAGACAATAATGGCCCTGAGTACTATGCGACTTAACTTCTGAGGTCATCAGTCGCCTAGAACTTAGAACTAATTAAACCTAGATAACCTAAGGACATCACACACATCCATGCCCAAGGCAGGATTCGAACCTGCGACCGTAGCGGTGGCTCGGCTCCAGACTGTAGCGCCTAGAACCGCACGGCCACTACGGCCGGCTCAGGAAGACAATTACGCGTTGAAAATATTAAAATAAATTTTAAAACGATCATAAAATTACTGACTGTAACGTAAGCTACACTGACGGCTGAAGGCCTTATTAAGAAAGAATTCAAAATTATGTGGTGGCTGAATTCCAGATGTAATACACAAACAATTAACGACTGAAGGCCTGAATTACAAAAATGGCTCTGAGCACTATGGGACTTAAGTTCTGAGGTCTTCAGTTCCCTAGAACTTAGAACTACTTAAACCTAACTAACCTAAGGACATCACACACATCCATGACCGAAGCAGGATTCGAACCTGCGACCGTAGCAGTCACGCGGTTCCAGACTCTAGCTCCTAGAACCGCTCGGCCACTCCGGCCGGCGCCTGAGTTACAAGTCAGGAAGAGAATTCACGCTGAAAATATTAAAATAAATTTTAAAAGAATCATTAAAATTTTTTTACTGTAACATAAGCTGTACTGACGGCTGAAGGCCTTATTAAGAAGAGATTCAAATCACTTGTCGGCTGAAGGCCGCAATAGGAGTAATTTACACAAAATATTATTTTTAAAGAATTGACACAATCAAACCAAATAGAGAAGGGAGTGATCCACAGACAGTGCTCCAAGGATCGACCTGGGAAAGTCCCTCAAACGTCAGTAAGGTGGGACAGTAGTACGCAGACAGCGTTAAAATGACTGCTCATTCAAAATCACACTAGATACACACGGATCCGCGAAAACAATTCCACAAACAACTCAAACAATACTAAAACCAGTCACTGTGGAGCAACAAGAACGAATTACAAGTCGACACAAACATAGAGTACCCAGAAGCCGTCGGAATACCAAATACACGTCGTCCGTTGAGACGACCGACTGAACGACCAACCAACGGTCGTTCTCGATCAAGTTAGGCAAAGCAAACGTCCCAGTATGAATTGCGAACTAACAGCTTGTGACCATGAGGTCATTTCGGCAGACGCACACACACACACACACACACACACACACACACACACACAATGGTGGTGGTTTCACTACTCGGATTTAACGATCCATTCTACTTAAACTAGCTGAATCCGGTCCTTGGCGTGGTCATGCACTCTCACGACCACATCCTTCCATCAGGTAGTGCATTTATTGCCAGCTGTTCCGGCGAGTCCTGGGGCTGTGCGGACCTCACTCGTCCTCCGTCCCAACCGAATTCCGACACACCACGACCCGGAAATACTTGAGGTCGCTCCAGAGATAGTACCACAGTACTCGCTATCGATAAATGCCGCTGCTGCCACTCACGGACAGATAAAGCGAGCAAACGTAGTGAACGTACTAAGAAAACGAGAGGTCACAATCCGAATACACGACGCCACCCTGTCAACGGCACAAGCGCGAGCCGGAGCGTGGCTCACTAACTGTCGCTGTGCTGCCGCCTTAGAGTAGAATCATCCAGAAGACGAAACTTTACTTACAAAGTGCACTCGAAGTGAGCTGAATATCAATCTTCGCGGATTTTGTTCGTGCAAGAGACTGGTAAGTGTATCGCCCACAGTGGTAACTATAAATGTTGGAGCTCCTGCGTCTATCACCTGCATTTTGAAAACGAACAGCGTATATGGATCTTCTTCTCCATAATAATTCGAGGCACTCGAACCAGAATTAGTTATCTGAAAGTGTTTTGCCACTATGCGCTGACTTTGTCTCACACAAAGCAGAAAAATTAGACGAACTTCACCACAGAATTTAAATATACAGTTTTGTCCAAATATTTTCGTAGGTGAGTCGAATATGAAAGATTTTCTTCCATTTCAAATCTTTCTCACATTACAATAATCCGCTTTCGGCTCACCTAAAGTAAGTTCTGGAATGGTTCTGCTCTACTCAGCCACCCTATCTGCACAGAGTCTTTGTATGACGGTAAAAGTTATTTAGAGACGCTTGACATGTGAGAGAAAAAACAAAATATGTAATTATCAGTAGAATATTATTCCTTGTGAACAAGAATATAATTTGGTTCAAATGGTTCAAATGGCTCAAATGGCTCTGAGCACTGTGGGACGTAACAAATGGTTCAAATGGCTCTGAGCACTATGGGACTCAACTGCTGTGGTCATAAGTCCCCTAGAACTTAGAACTACTTAAACCTAACTAACCTAAGGACGGCACACAACACCCAGCCATCACGAGGCAGAGAAAATCCCTGACCCCGCCGGGAATCGAACCCGGGAACCCGGGCGTGGGAAGCGAGAACGCTACCGCACGACCACGAGATGCGGGCGGGACGTAACATCTGAGGTCATCAGTCCCCTAGAACTTAGAACTACTTAAACCTAACTAACCTAAGGACATCACACACATCCTTTCCCGAGGCAGGATTCGAACCTGCGACCGTAACAGCAGCGCGGTTCCGGCCTAGAACCGCTCGGTCACAGCGGCCGGCTCTAGTGTAACATATTAAGTGCAAAGATGCACATATTTCTCAGAATTCTACTTAATTACACTTCAAAATTTAATTTTCTTATAACAGCGTGTGCTGAAATAAGCATCTCGTATCATCTTTACGACAACCTGATCTACATCCTACAGCCACTATGGGTGAAACGCCACTTTGGCTCGTCGGTATCTCGAAACCTTGTATCGTTTGAAAAGAGTAAAATCGCGACACGTCGGGCCATGCGACACGTCTCTAGTCAGCTATAGTCCAGCCTCTGTGTTTTTTGTGCCGCCGAAGACGTGGAACCTCTTGTGCCACTGTGAACAAAGGCCTTCTATTAGTTACCCGACTCAAGATGTCCATTTCATGCAGTTCCGATCGCAATATTCGCTCGGAAACTGATTGAGACGAACCTGCATCCAGTGGCAGCAGCAATTCTGGCAGGGTTTGAAACGGATTTTCATTGACCAGGTGTGGCACCCGTCTTTCGGTCGTTTAAGGTTAGGATCGCACTACTCTCACACCGTTTCAGATGGCTGCAAGCGCTACACCACACGTTGTAGGCTCGTTGGGCAGTTCGTGCTGGAACACTAACAAAGAGAGCAAATTCATTCATGTAGATATCATCAGCACGTCTAGTCACAATAGTTCCTTTCTGCCATTCTGTTACGTGGTACCACAGTACCGTGCTGCTTCTGTCATACCGACTGGCATGTACTCATCACTTCACTACTGTGACTTACGTCACAGAGGGTTAATGACTGCCTGATACCAGTAATACACATTATACAGCACTTCAAAGCGTTTTTCTTTTTTGAGAGTATTACTAATACTTTTCCTAATGAACTTATATAGAAACTTAAAGTGGTATCAAGGATAATTCAATTAACAATGTTTGTACCTGAATAAAAAAATAAAAGAGAACAATAACTGAAACTGAAACGTAGGATGGGAAAACAAAACTGGCCTGAAAAATACAGGGTGATTCAAAAAGAATACCACAACTTTAAAAATGTGTATTTAATGAAAGAAACATAATATAACCTTCTGTTATACATCATTACAAAGAGTATTTAAAATGGTTTTTTTTCACTCAAAAACAAGTTCATAGGTGTTCAATATGGTCCCCTCCAGACACACGAGCAATATCAACCCGATACTCCAACTCGTTCCACACACTCTGTAGCATATCAGGCGTAACAGTTTGGATAGCTGCTATTATTTCTCGTTTCAAATCATCAATGGTGGCTGGGAGAGGTGGCCGAAACACCATATCCTTAACATACCCCCATAAGAAAAAATCGCAGGTGGTAAGATCAGGGTTTCTTGGAGGCCAGTGATGAAGTGCTCTGTCTCGGCCGTCCAGAACTTTTCCCTTTGCACAAACACCCATTCTCTGTAAACTGTTTGTACCAACGTTTAATACACCACCTAACCGGAGGTTTAACACCATACTTCGTTCGAAATGCACGCTGAACAACTGTCGTCGATTCACTTCTGCCGTACTCAATAACACAAAAAGCTTTCTGTTGAGCGGTCGCCATCTTAGCATCAACTGACGCTGACGCCTAGTCAACAGCGCCTCAAGCGAACAAATGTACAACTAAATGAAGCTTTATAGCTCCCTTAATTCGCCGACAGATAGTGCTTAGCTCTGCCTTTTGTCTTTGCAGAGTTTTAAATTCCTAAAGTTGTGGTATTCTTTTTTAATCACCCTGTATTTCATGCACCTTAATATGGGCAACCCTTCTTACGTCTTCCACACCTAAGGCACACGAAGTAAGTTGTCTTGCCCATATTAAGCTGTATGAAATGCAGGGTGTTTGAAAAAGAATGTACGTGTTACAAAGTATTATGTTGTCAAAACTATCGATCGACGCATCACGGCTTGGTTACTGAAGGAACGAATACGCTGTCTAGTTTATATTCATTGCCGCTAAATGTCGGTTGCCTTCCGTTTGCTTGGTTACCGTCACATCTTGCAAAATGGCTACTCTGAAGCAGCAAATGATTCCTCATTTTGCGTTCTCTTGTTTGCGAGTAGTAATTCCATGATTACAGTGCAAAGACGTTTCAGGTTGAGGTACCAAACGGATCCTCCGAATGGACGGAATATTCGCAGGTGGTATCGACAGATTGTAGACACAGGATGTGTATGTAAGGAAAAAAGTCCCGGCCGGCCTCGTGCTTGTGACGAAAATGTAGCGCGAATTCAAACCGCTTTCCAACGTAGTCCTACAAGAACTACTCGTCGTGCCATTCGGGAGTTACAATTACCTATGACACAATTTGTCGTCTCTTTTGAAAGGTCTGTTGGTTATGAAGTCGTACAAGTTACAGCTACTACAGGCTCTACGTTATCACAAACGCAAACGTGTGGCATTTGCTAACGAGGTTCAAAATGCTACTGACATTTATAATACTTCAGTACAACGCATCGTGTTCAGTGATGAAGCAACTTTCCTCCTATAAGAATGGGAAATGGAACAAACACAATGCTTTTGGGACGTACAGTACCCTTACGCACACAATGAACGTGTACTGAATTCACCCGAAGTCAATGTGTTTTGAGCGATTACCACTCATTTGTTTACAGGCCAATCTTCTTTGATGGAAATACGGTTAACAGTCAGCTGTCTTGCCATGTTAGGAAACTGGTTGTTTCTGAGCCTGAACAAGAAAAGCTTCGTTTTTCAACAAGATGCGGCACCCCCGCACTGTAATCGCCAAGTGCATAAACATAGCCGGCCGAAGTGGCCGAGCGGTTCTAGGCGCTACAGTCTGGAACCGCGCGACCGCTACGGTCGCAGGTTCGAATCCTGCCTCGGTCATGAATGTGTGTGATGTCGTTAGGTTAGTTAGGTTTAAGTAGTTCTAAGTTCTAGGGGACTGATGACCACAGCAGTTAAGTCCCATAGTGCTCAGAGCCATTTGAATCATTTTTGAACCATAAGCATATCAGTGAAAGTCTACTGAGCCACAGGATTGGTCATGAAATAGTCGGCAGGTTAGTACTTCTCAGCTGGCCTCCACAGCCACCGAATTTGACGTCCTGCGACTTCTTCATGTGGGGCTTGCGACTTCTTCCTGTCGGGTTTCATTAAGGGCAACGTTTATGCACCAAAACTACCATAGAACATAGAAGAGTTGAAAAAACGAGTCCGTACTGCCATAGCATCAGTGTCGATGGACGTGCTTACCCAAGTATGGGAGGAATTCGAGTATTGCTGTATTGTTGTTCAAATCACTGGTGGAGGACGTATTTAACATCTGTAATCTAAATTGAGAGATTCGTAAATATGTGTCCCAAGTTTCATAGTTGCATGTCTTACAGTTTAATAAATACATACGTTCGAAATAAGTAAACACTTTTTTAAACACCCTGTATTTTGCAAGTCAGCTTTCTTTTTCCAGCCCTGTGCAACCAACTGAGTCAGTTATTTTATGACATGGATTACATCCTCATTACCACACAGGAGATCATTCAGAGTGAACGTGTCCTATGTTAGAGGGTAACTATGTAACTGCAGAGGTGGTTGTTCTTGTCCACATTTGTGAATGCAGCCGGCTGAATGAATACTTCTCTCAGACAGCTCCATGAAGCCAAGTTTTCTGGATAAGTTCATAATTCCGCGTACGATAGAATCGCTTCTAAATTTACTAATTTCCCATCTGGCCACGAATTGACAGCAATAACGTCGCAAGTTGTGTTCGGCTCATTTAAGTTTCCAGCGCAGTTTTCTCTAGCACATTATACAGAGATAACTTTTGTGACGGTTATCATCATGGCTCTAGGTCTGAATACTCGACTAGGACGCTTATCTCCAAATTAAGACTGAACCTCATAACACTCCAGTACCAACCCTGTTGAGAAGTACCAGCCTGCTAAGAAACGGGGAGCTGTTCTGTCCAGACCATTCAGTTTATCACTGGGTGTCGCTCTGGGTTTGATTACGACCTGACAATGGGACGATCGCTTAGACAGTAGGTGATTAGGGTAACTGACATGTAAACTGTCAAATAACCTCTCAGGATTGTAAAACCGCCAGATTTTTGCTTATCTGCATTCCAGACTCACTCGTTCATTCGTCGTGCAATAGTGGCTTTAGACCTCCAGCAGTTAGCCGATTTTCTAATGTATTTGAACAGATTGCTGTTTAATAATACGATAAATTTATGTTCAGGATCGCTGAATATTGCCTTGCCAAACCACACTTCACGAATATGGCGGATTTCGGAGACGTAAGGCACTTTAATTCAATTTACTGTTGAATGGATTTCGCTTTGCAACTCGCTTTACTACCGGTGTCCGGACTTCCTCGCTAGGAACTTTTACCACCCACGAAGGAGTATCGAATGTAAACAAATCTGCCGCAAGAAGAGTCGCGTTTCCTGCTGTCATAACCCGCATCGTGAGCGAATCGCAACGAACTGAGAAATTACGGAGAAACATCAGTGAAACTGTTGCACGCGTTGTGAGCACGGTAAGAGATGGCCGCAGAAAAAGCGACCACCTCCGAGGTCATACGCGCAGCAAACTCTCGCTGGCAATTTCACGCTACGCGGAGCGGCCCTCGCTGTTCTAGCAGGCGCGCTGCCGGTCGCTGGCGCGCCATTACTAGACTTGTCGCTGTCATCCCTAATTCCCTACTCTCTTTTGTCTTGAGGTACAGAATGAAGCTGATCATTTAAATAGGAAAAGTATGTGAATCTTCGTCGTTTTCTTTCTTTGTCTGCTCCTGTTACCTAGCGAGGGTCGCAGATAGGACAGTGCCCTCTCATGCTGCCTTGTCGAAAGCAGTCTCTGGTGCAATTTATAAACTGTGTAAGTATTCACGTATTCGTCGAGTCTCCTCTTAAGCGTCGTTCATGATCTTCCGGAGGTCTTCGGAGAGCAGTGTGTGTCTACTCGCCGACTATTTCGGTAGGACATTGTCGTTCGGCATCTGTATATGCTGTGAATACATGTGCTTCTCTTTGACATGGTTTCTTGCCCTGTGATGTATTCATTTTTTCCCTATTGAAAAAACAATTCCCATCAAACTCCTCTCGGGTGTTAGCTGCACTTTCTCATAATTTTTATTTGCTGCCTAACATCCTCAGCTACATATCATACACGATGTAGCCGCATTTTTGTAAATGTTTTCCTTTAACTGTTTAGTCATTTTCCTACCCACTAACACTGAGAACATTTTCCTGAACATTATTGAGACGAATCTGCTGTAGTTTCATATATTTTTCATAGATACTGCACCCTCCCAGAATATCACAGAAATACATGAACTTTTCCACCGAGGAAATTATTTTTAAACCAGTGGAGATCTTACCTCCATCTCGGTTGCTACAAGCAACCTATTCTGTTTTACGTCTCTTAACCACATGTGCTTCCGCTTCCAGAACCTCAAAAATACTCAGTTACCTTATCTTATGTGCCTTGTCCAGTATTCCCTACTAGCTCGACGTACGACATAAACAGATAATGGAGTGTTAAGACTTGATGTAATCCAGCACTTGCACTGTTTGCAGGTGATGCTATCATTTTCAGTCTTGTAAAGTCATCAGAAATCAAAACCAATTGCCAAATAATTGAGATAAAGTATATATATGATGGAAAGAGTGGCAATTGACCCTAAATAATGAAAAGTCTTAGGTCTTTCACATGAGTCGTAACAGGAATCTGTTCAATTTCGGTTACATATAAATCACAAAAATCTAAAGGCTGTTAGTTCAGTTACATACTTAGGGATTACAATTACTAACAACGTAAACGGGAAAGATCGCATTGATACGGTTGTGAGGAATGCTAACCAAAGACTGTGTTTCATTGGTACAACGCTTACAAAATGCAACAGGTCTACTAAACTGATTCCCTATACTACGCTTGCCCGTCGACTTTTAAAGTACTGCTGCGCCGTGTGGGATCCGTACCAGATAGCACTGACGGCGGACGCTGAAAAAGTTCCAAGAAGGGCAGCTCGTTTCGTATTATCGCCAAACAGGTGGGGAGTATCACGGAATGTTATGCGAATTGTCGTGGCAATCATTAAAGAAAAGGCGTTTTTCATTGCGGCGTATCCCTGATAAATCTCAGAGTTTTTCTCGGTGGAATACGGGTTCACCCTAAAGACACTCATCTCTATTGTAGAGTCCCATATAAGGTCTATAAGTATTCTGTTAGATTTTTCTGGTGAATGAAAACATAACGTACGCGGTTTTAGATCTTTGCATCTCTTGTAAAGATCGGACAACGAAGCCATGTCTCTGGGGCCTTTTCCTTTCATGAACCCATGATTTTCTATAATTTCTTAGTAAAGTAGTTCTAGAGGTTTATTTTACACGTACTCCTCTACCTAGATACCATCGTGGTTTCTCAGTTTAGTAGGGTGGAAGTAATGACACTGTTGGACTCCTTCTTTTATAAAGGAGTATTTTGTTTACTCGTCAGCTGTTTTGCCTTCTGGTAAGATTCTGCCAGTTGTTACGTGAGGAATCGTATATCATCTGTCCCCAGTATCTTTGCAGCTGCTATAAGCGAATTATCCGATTCAATCGTCTTTCACCTCCTTATCTCTTCCGGTGCCTTCCCGACTAAACCCTCAGAAAAATCTCGCACCAGCATAAAGTAATTTGCAAATTCCTTCGTCTTACTTTCTTGTGAAAGAGCAAATGAGATCCTCAACATCAACAGCTTTCCTTTCCTTTTCTTTGACACCTACCAAAATTCATGTGATGAGCTTCTCCAATGTAGCAGGAATTCATCACATTGCAGCACTGCTTCAAACACTGTAACATTACCGTCATGACGCAATACTATTCACATAAACACGCTATGTACTGGGGCGTCTCCCACCAGCAGATCATACACTGTTTTTCTGTAGTAGCTTTGTTAGCTATTTAGCTTGGCCTGCCGGTGTGGCCGAGCGGTTCTAGGATCTTCAGTCTCGAACAGCGTAACCGCTACGGTCGCAGGTTCGAATCCTGCCTCGGGCATGGATGTGTGTGATGTTCTTAGGTTTGTTAGGTTTAAGTAGTTCTAAGTTCTAGGGGACTGATGACCTCAGATGTTAAGTCCCGTAGTGCTCAGAGCCATTTGAACCATTTATTTAGCTTGCAGCAAATCTGTTAAGTCAAAACAACAATAGCATGAACCGTAGAATACAATACACTTCATTATGAGAGTTGGACTGGTTTCTAGAGGAACTCTAGATTTATAAACGGATATCACTTTTGCTTGTACCACATATTTAAGTTTCCTCTAGCTCTGTTCATGATTCTAGCGTGCAAAGAATGATTGTTTGTATAACCAGGCTTAAGATTTTATTGCCTCTATTTTTGTAGGAACAATATGAAGGGTGCTTATAAGTATTTGTAGATGCCACTGTCAAAACAATTTCTTTGTGATTTCTATGTGAGCCTTACGTGGGATATGAGGCTTGTTCCTCAAGTGATTGTCACTTTGGATTTTGGAGAGTTTCTGTTACACTTTCATGCTACTTATACACCTTATGAATATTTTTATTTTCTTTCACTATACAGGCTCAATGTTCTGTGCTGCTTCGAACTAATATAGTTGTAGATCCTTCACACTTACGTTGCATTCCAATACCGACCGCATACATACAGGGTGGGGCAAATAAAAGTGGCCCGGACGAGTGGATACGATTACACGCGGATGTATGCATATAACCACACACCGTGACGCGCACACCACGTGCACGCCCGCTACGTCATCCACACCGGTTCAAATGTTCAAATGTGTGTGAATTCCTAAGGGACCAAACTGCCGAGGTCATCGGTCCCTAGACTTACACACTGCTTAAGCTAGCTTAAACTAACTTATGCTACGAACAACATACACACCCATGCCCGAGGGAGGACTCGAACCTCCGGTGGGAGGGGCAGCGCAGTCCGTGACATGGCACCTTAAACCAAGGGGCTATTCCGATTCAGAGCGGGCTTTGTCATTGTGAGCGGAGCAGTGCAAAGGGGACGATGGTACTCTTAGTGGACCAGCGGGTGTTCGTTGTGGTAAGTTATCTGACAACAAAGTCGTGGAAACGGTGCGGTCAGTTGTCTGCTGTGAAGTTTAATGATGTCGTACTGCCAGCAAAGGGTGTCATGCAACGCTTAATTCGGAAATGGCGTCAGACAGAATCTGTTTCGAACCACTCAAAAAACATTCCGAAACGTGCCCGCGCACCAGAAAATGTGGCTGCATTTCATCAGAAAATGCTTCAGAGTCCTACCAAATAACCCGACCTTGTCGCAAGAGGCCGGCATATCCCGTCGATCAAGCAGACGAATACTCCACCAGAACGTGCACATGTGTCCCTACCGTATGTCGGTTGTTCATACATTAAAACCAGCAGATGCTCCCCAGCGCCTCCAAGTTCACTGAGGTAGCAATGACTGGCTTGGACATGGATCTATTCATCATATCTGATGAAATCTGGTTTCACATGAGTGGTTACGTCAACTCACAGAATCATAGGTTCTGGGCAGCGGAGAATCCACATAACTTCCATGAAACACAATTGCGTGGTCGGAAGGCTGTGGTTTGGTGAGCATTGTCTGCATGCCGCATTATCGGTCCCATCTTCTTTCATCATCGCTGACTTTGGCGCGTTACATTGTCAACGTTTTGAAACCATTTATGCACATACAGGCGGCCGAATCTTCGAACACATTTTCACAATCTTCACGTCTGACAGAGTTGTCAGTAGAGGTCAGTCTCGTCGTGGACCTAGCTGGCCATCCAGGTCACCTGACCTGTCAGTGAGCGATTTCTTTTTGTTGGGAGCCCTCAAGTCTAAGACGTATCGCAACAACCTTATAGTCTTCAAGAACTGTAGAAGAACATTTCAGATGAGACTGCAGCAATTCCAGAAGTCCATCCTCGATCCGCCTTCAGCAACTTGCTGACCAGGTCCCAAAACTGCTAAGAGATGAGTGGTGGTCACTGACAACATCTGCTATAGTCTGGTTAGTATAGTACTTCCTTTGCTCTGCTGTGTTTCTTTGTATGGTTCAAAATGGTTCAAATGGCTCTAAGCACTATGGGACTTAACATCTGATGTAATCAGTCCCCTAGACTTAGACCTACTTAAACCCAACTAACCCAAGGACATCACACACATCCATGCCCGAGACAGGATTCGAACCTGCGACCGTAGCAGCAGCGCGTTTCCGGACTTATGTGCCTAGAACCGCTCGGCCACAGCAGCCGGCTGTGTTTCTTTGTACCCTGGAACTTTGTTCTCCGGGCCACTTTTATTTGCCCTGCCCTGTATTATAAGCCTTCACTGTATTGTAAGGCTTCTGTAGACAAACTTCACTTTCTGGCTCTTTGTAATGATTCTATCGAGCCTTCCCCGAATCGATGGTTCAAATGGCTCTGAGCACTATGGGACTCAACAGCTGTGGTCATAAGTCCCCTAGAACTTAGAACTACTTAAACCTAACTAACCTAAGGACATCACACACATCCATGCCCGAGGCAGGATTCGAACCTGCGACCGTAGCAGTCGCGCGGTTCCTGACTGAGCGCCTAGAACCGCTAGACCACCGCGGCCGGCGCCCCGAATCGAATTCGCCTCCCGGATTCACGACGAGGGCAGGAGGTGGCTTTCAGGCCATCTAGAGAAAACCGTGGTGATACCCACGTCCCGCCTAATAAACACGCTAAGCAGTACGCAGACATTGAGAAAACCTTCTCACATTTGTACATGAGATTTACACAAGACGTAGAGAGGGAGGGAGGGGAGTGATGTGAGGGGGGGGGGGACGAAGGTCAGCCTACTATCCACTGTCACTGAAACTGCTCCAACATGTACAACGATGCCGAGAAACCAGGACAACGTTAGGAAAAGAAGGACAGGGCTGCGGTAATGCTGGAAGAATTTACATTCAACTAAGAAAAAGATTAATCATCAACTGTAATTTTGAAGAGATTTTGGTTTTGGATTCATCGAAGTGGCATCGATGACATGTACGTTCGATTGCCAGCATTTAGTGTAGAAGATTGTGAAAAATATACGTCCAGTGTAGTGTTATCTTCGTCTCATTAATGTTGAAAGCAGGAAAGTAACGGGTCAAACTCCATACCTGCCTAATATCTCTCCATAAACACGCCCGTGGAGACCAGAGGCATCAAGTCCATCCTTCGCACAAATAGTCGTCAACAGAATCAAGTACCATCGGTGCGTGAGATTTTGCAGAAAGAAGTAGAATATACTCAGCGTATTAGTTCAAAATCTGGCCGTTATTAATTATAGGCTACCTCATCTTCACTCCTAACTGGTAAGTTTCTAGTAACGAAAGTTTCTTCCTCCACCAGGATTTGAAGGAACCATCACAGTGATTCACCACTCACGCATGTTCAGTGGAATCAGTATTATTTAGCTACAATCTCTAGTGGGTGAAAAACTAAATGTAACATAAGCACTGAAAGGAAAATACTTACTATTGGGTAGATTCGTAGCATTCTTCCATAAGTTTAATAAACACAGCAGATACACGTAACAGAGACTTTATTCACCAATAATATATTCTTCTTCACAATGTACAACAGCCTGCCAAAGCAGGGGTAACTTTTCGATACCGCGACTGCAGAAATCATGTGGTTTCGAGGCGAAGAACTCGTCGCATCATGTTCGGAGCGCATTTTGATCCGGAAAGGAAATTCCTAGAAGGTTGTTGTTTCTTGAAGGTTGGACGCAAGAGGGCGGAAAATGTGAAAATCTGAGGGCGCAAGAAAGGTGAATAAGGTGGGTGCGAAATGACTTCTCAACCCAACTCCTGTATAGTGTTTCTGACAGTCTAGCAAAATGCGGGCGGGCGTTATGGTGGTGTAAAATCACTTCATACAGTCTACCTGGTCGTTGTTCTCAGATTGCGTCTGCAAGATGTCTCAGTTGTTGACAACAAGTATCAACAATGATGGTTGCATCATGGAGAAGCAATTCGTAGTACACCACACCGTCGCTGTTCCATCAGATGGGTCTGCCGGCCGGTGTGGCCATGCAGTTATAGGCGCTACAGTCTGAAACCGCGCGGCCGCTACGGTCGAAGGTTCGAATCCTGCCTCGGGCATGGATGTGTGTGATGTACTTAGATTAGTTAGGTTTAAGTAGTTCTAAGTTCTAGCGGACTGATGACCTAAGATGTTGAGTCCCATAGTGCTCAGAGCCATTAGAACCATTTTTGAACCACCAGATGGGAAACATTATCTTTTGTGGAAGGGCGCAGGTCTTCGTACGGGGTGTTGCTGCTTTGTTTGAGCTCATCTGATCCTTTCTTTTCCTTATGTTATCCTAAATAAACCATTTCTCGTCACCAATAACGATACAGCATGGGAATGGCCACGTTGTTCACGAGCCAATTGATGACGAGCAAGCAGAGATGCAACCCTCTGATTTTTGTGATTTTGGCTTAGAGCATGCAGTACCCATAAACCGATTTTTGAACTTTCCTCGTCGCATAAAAATGCCGCACTATGGTGGAATGATCACAGTTCACCAGAAATGCCAGTTCTCGAGTACGCTTGACGTTGATCGTTGTGGATTAATGCGTTTAAACGATCTTCATCTAAACGCCGAAGGGGTTTCTGGACGTGGAGAGTCACTAATGTCAAAATGATCCTCCTTAAAACGAGAAATCAATTTTCTTGCTGTGCTCTGTGTACTGTCCTTATCCCCATGCACGGCCCAAATGTTTCTGGCTGCCTCTGCTGCTGTTACCCCTTCATTCATCTCCACTTTTCTAACGTCCACAGCTCGACTCACTATTTCCGAATGAAAAAAATGACGCTACGTAAAATCAAATAGCAACAGTGAACTAGAAATAAAAAGTGACAGTCATAACAATCAGTAAAGAAACCCACAACAACCGGAATACCAACGTGCAAAACAAAAACGGTAGGAACGTATGCACGAACCTGATAATTTACCATTTTCGCCCAGTTGCTCACATTTCTGCTTCACACATCGCCTCCATGATTTCCGGTCAGTGGCTTCATCATGCGTTCATTTTTAACAGTGCCATCTTTTGTGTCGTTACCGCTGTTGTTCATATTCGGGGAACATACATCTCCCACCTTTTTCACAATTCTGGGTTGCGAATACTGATATTCATAAAATACTTCTTTAACAATCTATAGCTTTGGAAATTTCTAGATTTCCTACATGCCAAAAGATTCAATCTTATACACTGATGGATAAAAATAGCAACATAGAAAAATAATTAGTGCCGAGTAATGAAATTTCGAGAATATACACTACTGGCCACTAAAATAGCTACACCACGAAGATGACGTGCTACAGACGCGAAATTTAACCGACAGGAAGAAGATGCTGTGATATGCAAATGATTAGCTTTTCAGAGCATTCACACAACGTTGGCACCGGTGGCGACACCTACAACGTGCTGACATGAGGAAAGTTTCCAACCGATTTCTCATACACAAACAGCAGTTGACCGGCGTTGCCTGGTGAAACGTTGTTGTGATGCCGCATGTAAGGAGGAGAAATGCGTACCATCACGTTTCCGAATTTGATGAAGGTCGGATTGTAGCCTATCGCGATTGTGCTTTATCGTATCGCGACATTACTGCTCGCGTTGGTCGAGATCCAATGACTGTTAGCAGAATTAGGAATCGGTGGGTTCAGGAGGGTAATACGGAACGCCGTGCTGGATCCCAGCGGCCTCGTATCACTAGCAGTCGAGATGACAGGCATCTTATACGCGTGGCTGTAACGGATCGTGCAGCCACGTCTCGATCCCTGAGTCAACAGATGGGGACGTTTGCAGGACAACAACCATCTTCACGAACAGTTCGACGACGTTTGCAGCGGCATGGACTATCAGCTCGGAGACCATGGCTGCGGTTACCCTTGACGCTGCATCACAGACAGGAGCGCCTGCGATGCTTTACTCAACGACGAACCTGAGTGCACGAATGGCAAAACGGCATTTTTTCGGATGAATCTAGGTTCTGCTTACAGTATCATGATGGTCGCATCCGTGTTTGGCGACATCGCGGTGAACGCACATTGGAAGCGTGTATCCGTCATCGCCATACTGGCGTATCACCCGATGTGATGGTATGGGGTGCCATTGATTACACGTCTCGGTCACCTCTTGTTCTCATTGACGGCACTTTGAACAGTGGACGTTACATTTCAGATGTATTACGACCCGTGGCTCTACCCTTCAGTCGATCCCTGGGAAACCCTACATTTCAGCAAGATAATGCACGACCGCTTGTTGCAGGTCCTGTACGGACCTTTCTGTATACAGAAAATGTACGAGTGCTGCCCTGGCCAGCACATTCTCCAGATCTCTCACCAACTGAAAACGTCTGGTCAATAGTGGCCGAGCAAGTGGCTCGTCACCGTACGCCAGTCACTACTCTTGATGAACTGTGGTATCGTGTTGAAGCTGCATAGGCAGCTGTAACTGCACACGCCATTCAAGCTCTGTTTGACTCAATGCACAGGAGTATCATGGCCGTTTTACGGCCAGAGGTGGTTGTTCTGGGTATTGATTTCTCAGGATCTATGCACCCAAATTGCGTGAAAATGTAATCACATGTCAGTTCTAGTATAATATATTTGTCCAATGAATACTCGTTTATCATCTGTATTTCTTCTTGGTGTCGCAATTTTAATGGCCAGTAGTGTATCTGTCTAGGTAACATATATTGAAGATTAACATTGCCAGATCACAGGTTAATGTACGCTCGAGGTATGCCATTTGCAAATGTGAAATTCTGGTACTTTTATAACAGTGTAACAGCCAGACTGTTGAATGCAAGCACGGAAACATGCAGTGACGGTTAATGCTGTTAGTGGATGGCGCGGGAGTTGTCGTCCAATGATGTCCCTTACGTGCTCGACGGGAGACAGATCTGTGATCGAGCAGGCCAAGGAAGCATGCCGACACTCTTTAGATAAATGTTGAGTTACAACAGCGGTATGTGGGCGAGCGTTATCCTCTTGTAAAGCACCCCCTGGAATGCTGCTCATCAACGGCCTCACAGCAGGTCGAATCACCTGACGGACGTACAAAATGGCTCTGTGCACTATGGGACTTAACATCTGAGGTCATCAGTCCCCTAGAACTTAGAACTACTTAAACCTAACTAACCTAAGGACATCACGCACACACACCGATGCCCGAGGCAGGATTCGAACCTGCGACCGTAGCGGTCCGGCAGTTCCAGACTGTAGCGCTTAGAACCAATTGGCCACCCTGACCGGCTGATTGACGTACAAATTTGCTGCCACGATGCATGGGATAACCTCGACAGTGCTCCTGCTGTCTTACAAAATCGTGCCATAACTCCAACTTTAGGTCCAGTGAGTCTAGCACAAAGGCTGATTGTTTGCAGGACCTCGACTGGCCTCCTTCTAAACAACACACGGCCATCACTGGAACCGAGGCAGAACCAGCTTTCATCAGAAAACACTATAAACCTCCACCCTCACTTCCAATGAGCTCTCGTTTGACACAACTGAAGTCGCAAATGGCGGTGGTTTGGGCTCAGTGGAATAAACGCTAAATGGCGTCTGGCTCAGAGCTGTCCTCGAAGAAACAAATTTGTAACAGTTCGTTGCGTAACTATTGTCCCAGCTGCTGTTCAAATTGCTGCTGTAGATGCAATGCGATTTTCGGAGTCATATGCCGAACGCGATGCCTTCCCTCTCGGTAGTGCTACGTGGTCGTTTCGACCCCGGTCTTCTTGCGAGCGTACATTCTCGTGACCACCGCTGCCAGCAATCACGTACAGTTGCTACATTCCTGCCACATCTTTCTGTAATAATACAGAAGGAAAATCCAACTTCTCCTAGCCCTGTTACACGTCCCATTTCAAACTCAGTGAGGTACTGATGGTGTCTTTGTCGCCTTAAACACATTCTTGACGAACATCGACTCACCACGTCCACTCTTGAAGGTAACTACCATTAGACCGTTACAACGTGTATTCAAAGCAAACCTGATTCGTATCCTCATAGTGGCGCTACTAGCGCCAGTCTTGTGCTACTGGAACGAAATCTGAGTAGACATCATCTTCCAGACACAGAAACACGCTTACCAACTTTCATTTATGTCGCACAACTCCTTTTTGGTGTAGCAATTTTTTCCGTCAGTGTAGTTTCAGTCTGAAATCTTCCAAATTAGTTCACCTCCCTTGCCGATGTTCGTGTTTCCCTGACGTAGAGGATTATGGATTAAATAATAGGATGATCCAATCTAATTTAGAAATCTTGCCCAAGTGACCAGCTTCTTAGTATATAAAATATTCTTCTTTAGTGATTTGTACATTTGGATGCGAGATCGTTTTTACGGATCACAACTAAGTATATTCATTGGAAGATATTGGTGATTATTGGAAAGGAGGCGGAGAATTCCACAATACGTTCATCTGATTTGCATCAAATCCTCTACCCGTTCCACCTTTCTTGAAATTTCGCGTTAGAAACGTAAGGAAACAAGGTTTTCAAATTACACCGGGAAATCCCTAAATTAACCATCATAAATTTCTTAAACATTACCGCATCCGTGCAGCGGAGACGGTGCAAGCCAGTTACGAGTAATGACCTACATATGCAGGCTCTATTTTCTATATAATATCACGAAATTCTCCATATCATTCTGCAGCGCACGACCTCATATTAATCACTTTCAGGAAAGTGCCGGGGACACACATACTCCTTAGCAGTCATATGGGGTAATGATGTTATTGACAGAATGCCGACGAGAAACTGCGTGGCAGTCTCGGAAATGTTTCCAAGTCCGTTTCCACTGTGTCTGAACCGTAATAAGCAATTTGCGCTTTGTTTTCTGAAATTACATAAAGGTATTACATAACAAGCTGAAGTATTTTCTGCTTGTAACAGCCGGCAGTCACAGTGTGCTTTGTATGGTAGCTGCAATTGACATTACACTAATAAATAAGGGAAAGTGAACAACGTCTTTCAGACAGAATTGCAGATAGCGCTTTGCACAACGGTGAAGTATCCAGGGCACTGAAAACTTTCAGAGGTTCTAGGTACGATTTAGAAGATGTAGTGTATGAGGGCGTGCTGGAAAGCAATGCCTCCGAATACTTTGTGTGTAAACTCTTCAAGCTCTTTGAATAAAACGACCTTAATTAACATTCTACATCTTTATTCTTCATGTATACATTTTTACTTCCTGGCGACGAACCCATTTCTCCCAAAGAGAGACCAGGTTGTTGATACCGTGCGTCGCTGTAAAAGGTTTGACTTCGTTGACGGAGCCACAACTCCACCATTGCTTGCACCACTTCATCATTATCAAAGTGAAGTTCTCAAAAGCGGAAACAAATGGAAACAAATGAAAATTGGATGTGGCCAAGTCTGGACAGTATGGACGATGATCGATACCAGTAAACCCGAGGCGTCGGATTATTGTGGATGTCGCAGCGCTCGTGTCCAGCCTGGCGTTGTCATGCTGAAGGAAAGGGTGCTCCATGTGTGGATAAGCTATTCAAATACTAAACTCGATTACAGAAAGCTGTTACTCACGCACCGACATACACTACTGGTCATTAAAATTGCGACACCAAGAAGAAATGCAGATGATAAACAACTATTCATTGGACAAATATTTTATACTAGAACTGACATGTGATTACATTTTCACGCAGTTTGGGTGCATAGATCCTGAGAAATCAGTACCCAGAACAACCACCTCTGGCCGTAATAATGGCCTTGATACGCCTAGGCATTGAGTCAAACAGAGCTTGGATGGCGTGTACAGGTACAGCTGCCCATGCAGCTTCAATACGATAGCACAGTTCATCAAGAGTAGTGACTGGCGTATTGTGACGAGCCAGTTGCTCGGCCACCATTGACCAGACGTTTTCAATTGGTGAGAGATCTGGATAACGTGCTGGCCAGGACAGCAGTCGAACATTTTCTGTACCCATAAAGGCCCGTACAGGACCTGCAACATGCGGTCGTGCATTATCCTGCTGAAATGTAGGGTTTCGCAGGGATCGAATGAAGGGTAGAAACACGGGTCGTAACACATCTGAAATGTAACGTCCACTGTTCAAAGTGCCGTCAATGCGAACAAGAGGTGACCGAGACGTGTAACCAATGGCACCCCATACCATCACGCCGGGTGATACGCCTGCATGGCGATGACGAATACACGCTTCCAATGGGCGTTCACCGAGATTTCGCAAAACACGGATGCGATCATCATGATGCTGTAAACAGATCCTGGATTCATCCGAAAAAAATGCCGTTTTGCCATTCGTGCACCAAGGTTCGTCGTTGAGTACACCATCACAGACGCTCCTGTCTGTGATGCAGCGTCAAGGGTAACCGCAGCCATGGTCTCCGAGCTGATAGTCCATGTTGCTGCATACGTCGTCGAACTGTTCGTGCAGATGGTTGTTGTCTTGCAAACGTCCCCGTCTGTTGACTCAGGGATCGAGACGTGGCTGCACGATCCGTTACAGCCATGCGGATAAGATGCCTGTCATCTCGACTACTAGTGATATGAGGCCGTTGGGATCCAGCACGGCGTTCCGTATTACCCTCGTGAACCCACCGATTCCATATTCTGCTAACAGTCATTGGATCTCGACCAACGCGAGCAGCAATGTCGCGATACGATAAACCGCAATCGCGATAGGCTACAATCTGACCTTTATCAAAGTCGGAAACGTGATGGTACGCATTTCTCCTCCTTACACGAGGCATCACAACAACGTTTCACCAGATAACGCCGGTCAACTGCTGTTTATGTATGAGAAATCAGTTGGAAACTTTCCTCATGTCAGCACGTTGTAGGTGTCGCCACCGGCGCCAACCTTGTGTGAATGCTCTGGAAAGCTAATCATTTGCATATCACAGCATGTTCTTCCTGTCGGTTAAATTTCGCGTCTGTAACACGTCATCTTCGTGATGTAGCAATTTTAATGGCCAGTGGTGTAGTTACGTTACACACGGCTATGTTACACGCTACGACTTGGAGCCTGTAGCGGCAAAGGACTGAAAATACTATATAGACATGAAGAATAAATATGTAGAACGCTAATAAAATTTGTTTTGTTTAAAAAGCTTCATGAGTTTTCACAAAAAAATCTGAGTCATTATTTTTCAATACGCCCTCGTAATAGCATCCCAGGCGAAAAAATCACGATAAAGTAACAGAAGTCGTAACAGAGTTATACGCAAGTAATTATAACCACGTAAAATAATCATAAATGGTTAGGGAGGTATACTTTATTACAGTGGGACTTCATGTGTTGTGAAAAGTTTCAATCTCCGTTAAGTCTACACGACAAGAACTGTCGAAGATAGAACGCGGGGTAATACACTGACGGCAGCTGAAAATATTACACTATAAACACCTTGTTCGAACGCAGCCAAACTGGTACTACAGAATTCCCATGCATGTGGAATATCTTGATTAAAGTTTAAACCTTATGTGAACTAATTTTCAGTATCATAAATAAAATGTATTTCTAAGAATGGTGTGAGAATATGATAGCTGTAATATTCATCTAACGTTACCGGAACATTTCAAGTGGAGATCACTACACAGAATGCTCACTTGCAGCTTGTTCCGTATTTAGCAATCTGAGAAAGGTCGAATCATTGGCGTTAGGGACATTTGAGCACCACACCGACAGGCTACATAGACAGTTGGTTGTTAAGCAGTGACTGACAGGAGGGAAAAGGGACAACAGTATGGCCAGAAGATTAGGTACGGATCCTTCCTGAAGGACTACACCAAGAAAAGGTTGTAGGATTGTCCGAAAATCTCTAAAGAATATTCAGATGACCACAGCTGCAATCCAGGCCGATGTTACAGTGTGTCACCACAGCAATAATAATTTCGTGTGGTTCAACGGCCTGGTCCAAGTCTTTCAATTGGTTACCACTTTGGTGACTTGTGGGTCCCTATCCTGGACCAGCATTCCTAACGGGGAAAGGGGACCTACAGTTTAACGTGATATCCGAACCTGAAGTTTCGGTAACAGATTACAAGAAACTTGGTTGAGATCTCGAGTTTTAATTCATTGTTTACCGCTAACACTATCCCCATACAAGACAGGGAATTTCATGTTGTACAACCAAAGTCGTATTGGGCATTGACTGACATTCTGCGGCGTTCAGCGACGAGTCTCGCTTCTATTAGTAGCGGTCCAGTCGATTAGAACTTGTCCTTAGACGTCCTGGAGAAATACCAAATAGCTGTGCCTGTGTTATTAAGAAGTAAGTTCCTTCGAACACGCGTGCATGTACTTCTTGATAATACAGGCACTGCTGTTTAGTATTATGTCCGTCCTGGAAAGTAATATGCGTAACGTGCACTTGCAAGTTGTAACACATGGACGACGACTTACGGAAGTGTGGGTCTGACCGCGATTCGTTCACAGATGGCCGAAGTGGTTAAGGCCACCGGTCGCGTAAAGCGGGAAATCCGGTTTAGTATCCCAATCCAGCATACATTTTCATTGTCGTTATTCTACACTACTGGCCATTAAAATTGCTACACCAAGAAGAAATGCAGATGATAAACGGGTATTCATTGGACAAATGTATTATACTAGAACTGACATGTGATTACATTTTCACGAAATTTGGGTGCATAGATCCTGAGAAGTCAGTACCCAGAACAACCACCTCTGGCCGTAATAACGGCCTCGATACGCCTGGGCATTGAGTCCAACAGAGTTTGTTTGGCGTGTACAGGTACAGCTGCCTATGCAGCTTCAACTCGATACGACAGTTCATCAAGAGTAGTGACTGGCGTATTGTGACGAGCTAGTTGCTCGGCCACCATTGACCAGACGTTTTCAATAGGTGACATATCTAGAGAATGTGCTGGCCAGGGCAGCAGTCGAACATTTTCTGTATCCAGAAAGACCCGTACAGGACCTTCAACATGCGGTCGTGCATTATCCTGCTGAAATGTAGGGTTTCGCAGGGATCGAATGAAGGGTAGAGCCACGGGTCGTAACACATCTGAAATGTAACGTCCACTGTTCAAAGTACCGTTAATGAGAACAAGAGGTGACCGAGACGTGTAACCAATGGTACCCCATACCATCACATCGGGTGATACGCCAGTATGGCGATGACGAATACACGCTTTCAATGTGCGTTCACCGCCATGTCGCCAAACACGGATGCGACCATCATGATGCTGTAAGCAGAACCTGGATTCATCCGAAAAAATGACGTTTCGCCATTCTTGCACCCAGGTTCGTCGTTGAGTACACCATCGCAGGCGCTCCTGTCTGTGATGCAGCGTCAAGGGTAACCGCAGCCATGATCTCCGAGCTGATAGTCCATGCTGCTGCAAACGTCGTCGAACTGTTCGTGCAGATGGTTGTTGTCTTGCAAACGTCCCCATCTGTCGACTCAGGGATCGAGACGTGGCTGCACGATCCGTTACAGCTATGCGGTAAGGATGCCTGTCATGTCGATTGCTAGTGATACGAGGCCGTTGGGATCCAGCACGGCGTTCCGTATTACCCTCGTGAACCCACCGATTCCTAATTCTGCTAACAGTCATTGGATCTCGACCAACGCGAGAAACAATGTCGCGATACGATAAACCGCAATCGCGATAGGCTAAAATCCGACCTTTATTAAAGTCGGAAACGTGATGGTACGCATTTCTACTCCTTACACGAGGCATCACAACAACGTTTCACCAGGCAACGCCGGTCAACTGCTGTTTGTGTATGAGCAATCGGTTGGAAACTTTCCTCATGTCAGCACGTTGTAGGTGTCGCCACCGGCACCAATCTTGTGTGAATGCTCTGAATAGCTAATCATTTGCATATCACAGCATCTTCTTCCTGTTGGTTAAATGTCGCGTCTGTAGCACGTCATCTTCGTGGTGTAGCAGTTTTAATATACAGCCAACGGCGGTTCATATTCGCAAATGCGAATACATTTACTGTATCCTGGAGAAACGTAACAAGAAGCAGCAATTCTTGGGAACCATAACTCTCCGACTCTACAACCATAGGGTGGGGAGCTATTTGATATGACAGCATGCCTGATTTGGTAATTATTGAAGGGTTGTTGAATAGTCATCAATCTGTGGCATGAATGGTAAATGGCATTGTCATGCTCTTTATGAGAAGGGTAACAAGTGGAATATTCCAGAAGATTAATTCAAGACCCCACATTGAATTTCATCATAAACGCACTGATGAATTTGAGGATCCATTAATGGCCTGTCCGGTTGACTGATATGTCAGCTATATAGCACATCTGAGATATAATTGGAAGAAGTACTGTATAATTTAATACCATCTCCAGCCAGCAATCTTCATGAACTAGTCCATCATATTTTTTAGACATGCAAGATATTCCTGAAGATGACAATCGAGGGCCGTGTTCTTGCATGCCACAACGAATATAAGAGTGTATTCGTGCCCCTGGTAGACACTCTGATACTGACGTTAGTGATGAACATGAGTTACGATTTGGATGTGAGTTTAATCATTTAATAACCATTATTTTAGGAACATCTTCATAAAGATGGGAAAAATAGTGTACTGCTGTTTCATGGTGTAACACTTTCCATTTCCGTCAGTATAGCTAGAGCAAGGCTTGTGAAGTATTCCTCTTTTGAAGTTCGCGGATTACCAACACTCCAGAGTCCACTGTGTGCCGCACTACACTGAGAGTAATTGCTATCAATATGAACAACATAGCAGTCGAGCTCATAGTTAAAATGTAATAATACTGTACCAACAGCCGTTATTTTGATATTGTTTTATTAGACAACCAATTTCGACGTTCCAGTCTCGTCATCTTCAGCCCTTTCACAAGAATGACACCAAGTACCACTCGCGCACGTGTAAGACAAGACACCAATATTCGTGACTGGTTCCATAGATTTCCGAACGTCGTGAGCTCATGTGCTCTTCACACATAAGACAGCGACTGTTGAACTATAATGTATAATCACACAGCACAATTACACAGGATAAAACTGGCTTTTATAAACGTAATATTGAATTGAAAATGGAAGTCACTGTTAGTGGCAGGTGGTGTAGAAAAGGATTTTTACTTCCGATAAGGAGATCACTGTCACGAAAGTGACTTCTGAGCTCACAGTGCATCTAGAGATTATAGCGTCATACAATGCCAAGGAAAACGGTGAGAAGAGAACTGTGTCAGCAAAGTATGGCAGAGATGACATAGACAAACATCTTGTAATGCAGATGAATGTAAACGGAGGTTTTCATTGGTGCAGAGAATTCAGAAGGTAGCTACAAACCATCGAACTTTACAAGTGGAGGACTCCATGAGAAACATAAATCTAGAAATGGTTCAAATGGCTCTGAGCATCATGGGCCTTAACATCTGAGGTCATCAGTCCCCTAGAACTTAGAACTACTTAAACCTAACTAACGTAAGCACATCACACATATCCATGCCCGAGGCAGGATTCGAACCTGCGACCGTAGTGGTCACGCGGTACCAGACTGAAGCGCCTAGAACCGCTCAGCCCATAAATCTAGACCTTCTACGAACAACAGTGAAAGGTCTGTAGTGATTTGGTAGCTAGTGATATTAAGTTGGTCCCACAATAACACAGAAATGCAAGGTAACTGCTTGAGACTTCTAAATGTTGTTATATAAACTTTTACATTCAATGATGAATTACTGTCGTCAAGGGAACGTAATTTCCAACGTGATAATGCTCCCATTCATATTGCATGTCGAAGGCTGATATGTAGGAACATTTGTCTCAAATAATATATCTTCTCTGACGTATTCAATTCCAAAATCTGAACGCTCTGCCAAATTTGATTATTGTCGAGGCATTGGTTGTCTTGGAGAAATAATCAAGAATCTATCATCTATCACAGCTCGCAAGGGACTAGAACGGTTTCTTTCCGAGAAATGGTATATTCAGGATGGCAAAATTGTTTCTATACCACATTACACTGGTGTTCATGTTATACCTCCCAATATCTATGTATTCCAGTCTTTGTCGATGAGCACGTAAAAGGGTCATTCAGTGAGTAATGGAACACATGTTTTCCTCAATCAATTTCGATTGAAAAAATGCGGAATTTCTTGTGGGATGTCGAGGAATATTCCCAATTCAGCCCCAATAATTCCGTGAAGTTCTGATTGGTAGCGGCGCAATACGTAGCCTTCAAAATGGCATCTGCAACGGAGTTGCGTTCCAAGCACAGAGCAGTCTGTGAGTTTCTTTGACGGAAAACCAGAGAATTTCAGATACTCAGAAGCACTTGCAGAATGTCTACGGTGACCTGACACTGAAAAAAGCACGGTCAGTCGTTAGACGAGGCTTCTGTTATCATCGCAACAAGGTCGCGCAAACCTGTCAGAGTGCCGACCGGCCGCAAACAGCTGTGACTGCTGCAATGTTGGAACGTAAACGTGCGAACACCCTCATTCGAGGTGATCGATGGATCACAATCAAACTCCTCGCTGCTCAGCTGGACGTCTCTGTTGATAGTGCTGACACACTCGTCCACCAGTTGGAAAATGGTTCAAATGGCTCTGAGCACTATGGGCCTTAACATCTACCGAGCGAGGTGGGGCAGTGCTTAGACACTGGACTCGCATTCGCGAGGACGACGGCTCAATCCCGCGTCCGGCCATCCTGATTTAGGTTTTCCGTGATTTCCCTAAATCGCTCCAGGCAAATGCCGGGATGATTCCTTTGAAAGGGCATGGCCGACTTCCTTCCTCATCCTTCCCTAATCCGATGAGACCGATAACCTCGCTGTCTGTTCTCGTTCCCCAAAACAACCCCAACCCAACTTAACATCTGAGGTCATCAGTCCCCTAGACTTAGAACTACTCAAACCTAACTAACCTAAGGACATCATACACATCCATGACCGAGGCAGGATTCGAACCTGCGACTGTAGCAGCAGAGAAGTTCCGTACTGAAGTGCCTAGAACCGCTCGGCCACAACGACCGGCTTCCACCAGTTGGAGTTGTCTGAGGTGTGTGCCTCCTAGGTTCCTCCCTACGGCCCGGATCTCGCACCTACCAAGGTCCATTTGTTTGGCCCAATGAAGGATGCACTCCACGGGAAGCAGTGCGCGGATGATGGGGAGGTTATGGATTCAACACGATACTGGCTCCGACGTCGACCAGTAGAGTGGTATCAGGCGGGCATACAAGCCTTCCCATTATGTTGACCTAAGGCGTTGCATTAAACGGAGATTATGTTGAAAAACAGGATTTTGTAGCCAATGATGATGATGACGACGATGAAGTCCCATACTCCTCGACAGAGCGTAGGGAACCATGCGGGAGACCCGCACCGGTGTACTAGGCAAGGTCCTAGCTGAGGTGGTTTGCCATTGCCTTCCTCGAACCGTAATGCAGATGAATGATGATGATGAAGACGACACAACAACATCCAGTCATCTCGAGGCAGGTGAAAATCCCTGACCCCGCTGGGAATCGAACGCGGAACCCCGTTCTCGGGAAGCGAGGCCGCTACCGCGAGACCACGAGTTGCGGAATTGTAGCCAAAAGAATCGGAAATTATATGGTGTACTGAAACTCTGGATAAAAAAAACTACTTTCAGAAAAAAAAGTGTTGCATTACTTACTGAAGGCTCATCGTTTACACTTCCGTAAAACACACATTGACCAGGCAGATACCAGTACTATCTCAGCCGGAAGTCTTGGCAGACCATCTTCAATAAACTCGCTACCTACAAGCTGCAGTCAGGAGAAATTAAAACATGGATTTCTCGGGAAAAAATAAGATCACATCCAGTCCAGTTCAACGTGAAGTGGCAGACGGTTGCTGGCAGTTTGGAAGTATGTGAGGCGAGCGGCCGTTAGCCGCAGGAGGCAGGACTGTGGGAACCGAGAGGAATGTGGCTGCGGTTTCCCTCCGTTTCGCGCCAACAGCCTACCGGCTCTGGTTACTGGCTGGCGGTGGCGACACGCTAGTCCCATGCCCACCTCTAGGCTCACCATCGCCCAAGTAATGAACGCTGATACACTCAACACTGAGGCCACTAGAACCTCTGCTTACATCAGGTTAGCTGTTCTTGTGCATGGGATACGGTAAAGGGAATTTGCAGCAACTCAAGCGTTGCGTTTGAGATACAGGGCATGAGAATTTCTGAGGATTTACTGTTCGGTAAAATTTGGCAATAAGATGAAGAAATGGTAGTATCAGACTGAAACTGACAATACAGAAGACTGATAGCGGAATAAGTAAATGATGAAAGTGTAAGACCCATACGCTAACTTCTCTCGAACACTTATAACGATATCAGACTAAAGAGGAGTTTCTTTTATCCCTGTTCGAAGTACTTTTATTTTTACTGATTTTTCTTGTGTGTGTGTTTGTGAGGAGGGAGGGGGGAGGAGGGTAGCGGGGTGCTGTAGATGGACAGTACCATGGTGCCCGTACGTCACGGTACGGCATGTTATGGTGAGCCAGGATATTCCCGCCTCTTCTATCCCCCCCCCCCCCTCTCCTCCTCGAATTTTTCTCCAAGTTTTGCGAGTAAAGCATTTCGCAATGTACAACCCTCTCTTGTAACGTCCCATTAGAGTTTGTTGAGCATTCCTGTGATGTTCCCTCGTTGACTAAACAAACCTGAGACGAATCGCACAACTCTTCATTAAATATTCTTTCCCTTTGTGTGTCTTTCTCTCCCTCTCCCTCCCTCTCTCTCTCTCTCTCTCTCTCTCTCTCAGTCTCCCCCCCCCTCTCTCTCTCTCTCTCTCTCTCTCTTTCTCTCTCTCTCCTCTCTCCACCCGCTTTGGTGGATGCACTTTGCTAAGGGTGCCAGACCGACGAAAAACACTCAAGATTGCTCGAATGACGGCTTTTCTAAGGGAATTACAGTTCAGCTGTATCTTGGTACGAAGCACTGATCATCAGCGACTTTTATTGCAAATCGTAACAACTTTCTAATGCAAACCGGTGTCTAGAGAACAATATGGTCGAAATGTGGAGCCTCCTCAATCAATCCAGTGGTTATGAAATGTTAGCGTCAGAGGATCAGGCACATTGCTTCTAGATTGTGCCGCAGTTCCATTGGATGGTATAATTAAACTTTCGCTACTTGAGAGGGCCCCCACGAAACACGAGTCAGCGTAGGACAACGAAACTTTGTCGACACATTTGTGAGGATAAACCATTGAACGAAACACATTTCAACGTCCACACGAGAGGGTAACATGTTTACGTTCCAGGTTACAAACGTTGCTCCATGTGACAACCATCTGCATCCACGGAAGCCTGGAGCCGCATTGGAGATACTATTTCGCAATTGTTTGCAGCACTGTTCGAATGGTGGACCATGGAATATTCGGCTATCGTGACACAGATCGTGCACTACTTGAAGATAGCACGTTGCGTCCAGCATTCTCAGCCAGGGCAACAGTAACTTCTTCGACAATTTGTGGCGCTATTGTCCGGCGGGCCCTCCCAGGAGCAATTCTCGAATCGCCACTTAATCCGAACTTACGAATCATGTCCTTCAACCCCGAGGCGGAAAGAGAACCTTCCGTGTTCCATTAATGCGTAGATTCTCGCAAAGAGCAGCAGCAACATTGCTGTTGTTTTTATAAAACAGCCCTGATTACCTCGTCCAGACCCATGTTGACTGTCTGTAGCTGTAATGCACAATGATGCTTGTGTTTCAGTCCTACTTGCCGTACCAGTACCGGAGCCTAATGGCAAGTCATGACACGAATACTAGTAACAACGCAAATCCTGCAGCGCACAGTCTGAACGTTATTCCTACAAAGCTGGTTACCCATAAGTTAAATAGTGTTCCGACTGCACAGGTTCAAGTAGGAAAAGTATAATGATGACAATCATGTACGTGAACCACGACTTTATTCTTTGTTGACATGGCTGATTGTCCAGCAAAGGAGGCATTACGTATTCGAGAAAGCCCTGAGAAAAGCCCCATTTAATCTCTTTGGTAACACGTATGGCCCTCTTAATCTATCTCCAAGAAAAACTGCCCATTCATTGATAGAGAAAGGGTAGTGATACGGTTTTTCGTCAATTGCATAGAGCTTTTCATCAGCCCATACTTTTGCAAAAGCTACTGAAATAACTGGAATCTGCCACTGTGGCCTTGTTGTATTAGGGCATGGACGAGTTGAATATGGTACGAGAATGTTCGTTTAATACAGCGCAGACAACAGAGTGACTCGCGCCTTCCGCTGTGGTTAATCGACGCACCGATTTCTAAGGATTTTGGATCACTGAACTTACAATACTCTCTTCCATGTCAGGCGTGTGGACTGAACGAGGTATTTCACGATTTGCCTTTTGGAATGCTACAGGACCCGTGTCCCCGCCAACGTGGGTAGTTTTACCGTAGACGTCACGGGCTCGTATTACTTCCATTGCCTAAACCGTAGCAGAAAACCATATCCGACATGTTGGTAAGAAAAGTACTGAACCATTCGGACTTACAAATAGTACAATCCCACAAAGAGTAAACACACAAGTGAAGTCATTTTTATGTGTAGATAAGAAATCACGATAAATATTTAGATTTGCGAGTTATTTACTGCACAGTAAGACATACTAAAACAACTCAAACAACATACCTCATAACTCGATCAACACTTCGGAGTGCAGACTACCTATTTCTCAGACTAATGAGTACTTATAGAGAGTGTGTGTGTGTGTGTGTGTGTGTGTGTGTGTGTGTGTGTGTGTGTGTGTATGTTTGTGTGTGTTGTTACTGTTGCTTTAAGGTGCAAAACCGCTGAGACCATAAGCGCCAGAGTCATAACTTTAAATGGTCAATTACCGGATGATGTTGAAGCTGAGAATACTCAGAGCCCATTCAACTGGTGTAGAGTGATAGCTAAAAACGATCACTTCCCCTTTTAGGAAGTTGCTCAAAAGGTTGAAAATTAAATTTCCTTATCCATATTACTGTGACGAATAAAAAGTACAACGCCGCGATCTACAGCTCGTGCTGTATCTGCTAAAATTTATGATAATTCAGATGGAAAACATACAGGGTGTTACAAAAAGGTACGGCCAAACTTTCAGGGAACATTCCTCACACACAAAGAAAGAAAATATGTTATGTAGACATGTGTCAGGAAACGCTTACTTTCCATGTTAGAGCTCATTTTATTACTTCTCTTCAAATCACATTAATCATGGAATGGAAACACACAGCAACAGAACGTACCAGCGTGACTTCAAACACTTTGTTACAGGAAATGTTCAAAATGTCCTCCATTAGCGAGGATACATGCATCCACCCTCCGTCGCATGGAATCCCTGATGCGCTGATGCAGCCCTGGAGAATGGCATATTGTATCACAGCCGTCCACAATACGAACACGAAGAGTCTCTACATTTGGTACCGGGGTTGCGTAGACAAGAGCTTTCAAATGCCCCCATAAATGAAAGTCAAGAGAGTTGAGGTCAGGAGGGCGTGGAGGCCATGGAATTGGTCCACCTCTACCAATCCATCGATCACCGAATCTGTTGTTGAGAAGCGACTGAAATGTGCAGGAGCTCAATCGTTCATGAACCACATGTTGTGTCATACTTGTAAAGGTACATGTTCTAGCAGCACAGGTAGAGTACCCCGTATGAAATCATGATAACGTGCTCCATTGAGCGTAGGTGGAAGAACATGCTGACGAAACTAAAATGAGCTCTAATATGGAAATTAAGCGTTTCCGGACACATGTCCACATAACATCTTTTCTTTATTTGTGTGTGAGGAATGTTTCCTGAAAGTTTTGCCGTACCTTTTTGTAACACCCTGTATATTAAAACGTAAACGGTTGTAAAATCGGCATTGAATAAAAAAAATGGCGCACAGCCGATGCTTGGTTGCAGTAAGCACAGAGTGGTGCAGGGTCTCCACTTAACAAATGACGATGCCTGAAACGACAGTGAGCAACACGCAGCCGGGCTAAAAGTACCTCATCACGACGAGAGGGGCGAGAGGAAGTCGTCCAAGCCTTTGGGAGATGTTCAATTTCGCGGAGGTTGTTCCCATTAGAGAAAACCAGTGTTCAAGTGAGAGGGGCACAGTATTCCTACGTTCAATAACACAAAGATCATCTGAAGGGACAGAGCAGCTAAAGGGCCTAGGTAGTTGGTCTGCATCCTTGGCAGCAGCATCCGCAGCTTTGTTCCCCAGCACTCCAACGTGACCTCCGGTTCTTCAACTCTTCCAGGTTCTGTGGGAGTGGTGGTACATAAACGTTGTCTCTAACAAAATCCCACAGGAAGAAGTCAGAGGGTGTCAAATCCGGTGACCGTGGAGCCCAGCTGAGACACTCTCAGTCGCTAGTTCCTTGACGACCAATCCAACTGTTTGGTAGAGTTTCATTCAGATATTCACGCACTTCACGACTCCAGAGAGCGGGTGCCCCGTCTTGTTGAAATATGAAGTTGTCTTCGTGCAGCCTCGGAAACAATCTGTTTTGTAACATAGAGAGATACTATTGACGGTTAACCGTGTTTCCATCAAAGAAGAATGAGCCGTAAACAGATGATCGGGATATCGCACAAAACACATTGACTGTGGGCGAATATCGTGCATGTTCAATGGCTGCATGTGGGTTCTGTACGTCCCAAATTCTAACATTGTGTTTGTTTACCTGACTACTAACATGGAAAGTCGCTTCATCACTGGACACGATGCGTTGTGCGAAAGTGTTATCATTGTCAATAGCATAAGAATCTCGTTACAAAATGCCACAAGTTTGCGTTTGTCATCAGGACGCAGAGCTTGTAACAGCTGTAACTTGTACGGCTTCATAACCAACCGCCGTCTCGAAACACGCCAAATTGTTGTTGTAGACAGTTGTAGCTCCCGACTGGCACGAAGAGTTGATTTTGAATGACTACGTTGGAAAGCAGTTTGAATTCGTGCGACATTTTCTTCAGGAACACGAGGGCGGCCAGGATTCTCTCCTTTACATACACATCCAGTATCTACATAGAAACTGTCGATACCATCTGCGAATATTCCACCCATTCGGAGGATCAATTTCGTACCTCAACCTGAAACGTCTTTGCACTGTAATCACGGAATTGCCCTTCGCAAACTCGAGAACACAAAATTATTTCTTCTGCGGAGTAGATATTTTAAACATATGACGGTTACCAAGCAAAACAGAAGACAACTGACATCTAGCGGCTATTAATATAAGCTGGACTATCTATTCGTTTCTCCAATAACCGAGCCGAGGCGCAGCGATCGATAGTTTCGAAGGTTTCCGTTCTACGAGGGTTTCAGTTCAAATGTTTCACTCATCCACTTCTGCTTTACGAACTGAATTAATGGTGACATGGTACAGTTCTTAGATATCAGTTCGAAAGGAAAAATAACGAAACATCCATTTATCACTTAAGCACATTTCTTTGTATTAACAGTTAAACGTTACATGTTTACATTATCCTAAAGCAAAAAAAAAAAAAAAAAAAAAAAAACCAGCATACTTTATGAGCAGATTGTAACCAGCATACTGTATGTAAAGAACGTTATGTTTAAGTGTTGGTATAAATAAATATGCTTAAGTGATAAATGGATATTTCGTCATGTTTCCTCTAGAGCTGTTATCTTCAAATGTTCAAATGTGTGTGAAATTTTATTGGACTTAACTGCTAAGGTCATCAGGCCCTAAGATTACGCCCTACTTAACATAAATTATCCTAAGGACAAACGCACACAGCCATGCCCGAGGGAGTACTCGAACCTCCGCCGGGACCAGCCGCACAGTCTATGACTGCAGCACCCTCAGACCGCTCGGCTAATCCCGCGTGGCAGCTGTTCTTTAATGATTCTACTGCGTCACGCCTAATTCAGTTCCTCAAGCAGAAGTGTAAGAGCTAAACATCTGAATTGATACCGTGGTAGAACGGAAACGGTACGTTACCGGACATTGGTTCCTATTCAAAATACTATGTACTCACTCCCCTCTGAAAGTTCTAGATGTTTGTAATGGGAATTTCCGAGCACCCGTTATAGACATTAGAAATAAAGATGTAGAATGTTAGTAAGGTTCGTTTTATTTAAAATGATTATAATTTACACGTACACACTTAAAATTTTCGGTCACACGGATCTTTACGTACAATGATAGTGGCTTGCAAAGACAAAACAGTCCCAAAGAATGTGTCTGTCCCACAGTGACGGTTTCGTCATACCAGTTTTCGACCTGTTCAGTTCCGCAACATCTTACCCTTCTCCTTCGGGGAACAGAAATTCTCACGAACTGGTTACGTGAAACGTTCTCACTTGTGGAAATAACGCTTTTCTGCAGAAAGGACAGAGAGCCGACAAAGCGTTACGCACGAAGATAGCAAAGCAGACACGGGAGGAATGCCGGCTCGAGGCGTGACCGCTGCGCGTACCGCTGTTGGCGTGCGTGCGCGATTTCTGCGTGGAGGTCGTTGAGAACGGTGGCTGAATAAATTATCGGTTTCAGCGCCGCAGCTCAAAGTGGGTGTAATGCATTTATGTTGCAGGAAGGCGGCACGCAAATGGGTCCGGATCAACCGCCGTAATGATTTGGTCGCTTGGCCACAGGCTGTTGCCGGCGCGGCTGGCGCTGCTCAATATGCAGCCCCGGGCTTGTTAGCCGCTGCTCCGGGGATCATCTCCGGCCAATTAAGTGCCGGCGCTTGGCGTGCGCTAATTCTTTTAGCTCGCTCCCCGCGAGCGTTGCGTGCTCGCTACGCTCCATCGCAGATACGCAGTCGTGTGAGCGCTAAACGAGCTCCATGGGGCGACCGCGTCAAACGCGCTATGACACCGCCGTCACTGGAGTTCCCGTTCGGGCGTGGGAGTTTTGCCCCGCAGCTGCATGCCAATTACGTCCGGTGGTAGCATCTCTGCGGGTACGCCGGAGTCCGTCACGCGATTTTCTGTTCTGCGCTTCTCCCAGACAATTGCATTCCTCAACAACTGTCGTGGGAACTGGGTTTTAGTACCTACTAGAGAGGTCGTGCCACTGTCTTCGTGGAGAGTCCTTACTTTTCCCAATAATAATATTTTAGTTCTTAGTTTAGCGTGTGTAGTGCAGCGCGCTAGCGTGGTATAGATGTAAAGTGAGCTCAGAATCGATACTTACTATTGTTGTAAACTGGTTACCAAAGTTATTCGTGTTTAGCAACGTTTACCACTCACATTTATGCAGAAAACTAGCTACATCTACATCTACATCAAAATGATTACTCTGCAATTAACACTTAAGTGCCTGGCAGAGGGTTCATCGAACAATTTTCATATTACTTCTTTACCATTTCACTCTCGAATGGCGCATGGGAAAAAGGAACACCTAAAGCTTTTCGTTCGAGCTCCGAGTTCTCTTATTTTATTATGATGCTCATTTCTCCCTACGTAGGTGGGTGCCAACAAAATATTTTCGCATTCAGAAGAGAAAGTTGGTGATTGAAATTTCGTAAATAGATCTCGCCGCAAAGAAAACCGCCTTTGTTTCAGTGACTGCCAACCCAACTCGCGTATCATGTCAGTGACACTCTGACCCCCATTGCGTGATTACACGAAACGAGCTCCCCTTCTTTGCACTTTCTCGATGTCTTCCGTCAATCCTACCTGGTAAGGATCCCATACCGAGTAGCAATGTTCCAACAGAGGACGGCCAAGTGTAATGTAGGCTGTCTCTTTAGTGGGTTTGTCACATCGTTCTACCAACAATGCGCAGTGTTTGTTTCGCCTTCCCCACAGTATTATCTACGTGGTCTTTCCAATTGAAGATGCTCGTAATTGTAATTCCTAGGTATTTAGTCGAATTGACAGCCCTAAGGTTTGTGCGATTTATCGTATACCCAAAATTTATCGGTTTTCTTTTAGTACCCACATGGATGACCTCGCACTTTTCTTTGTTTAGTGCTAATTGCCACTTTTCGCACCATAAAGAAATTCTCTCTAGATCATTTTGTAATTGGAACTAGTCGTCTGATGATTTTACTAGTCGGTAAATTATAGCGGCATCTGCAAACAATCTAAGGGGGCTGCTCAGATTATCACCTAGATCAGGTATATAAATCAGGAACTGGAGAGGGCATATGACACTACCTTGCGGAACGCCAGATATCACTTCTGTTCTAGCTGATGATTTACCGTCTATCACTACGAACTGTCACCTCTCTGAGAGGAAATCACGTATCCAGTCACACAACTGAGACGATACTCCATATGAACGCAATTTGGTTATTAGTCCCTTGTGAGGAACGGTATCAAAAGCCTTCTGGAAATCTAGGAATATGGAATCGATCTAAGAGCCCTTGTCGAGAGCACTCATTACTTCATGGGACCGAGCGAGGTGGCGCAGTGGTTAGCACACTGGACTCGCATTCGGGAGGACGACGGTTCAATCCCGTCTCCGGCCATCCTGATTTAGGTTTTCCGTGATTTCCCTAAATCGTTTCAGGCGAATGCCGAGATGGTTCCTTTGAAAGGGCACGGCCGATTTCCTTCCCAATCCTTCCCTAACCCGAGCTTGCGCTCCGTCTCTAATGACCTCGTTGTCGACGGGACGTTAAACACTAACCACCACCACCACCACCACCACTTCATGGAAGTAAAGATCTAGCTGTGTTGCTCATGAACGATATTTTCTGAATCCGTGTTGGTTATGTATCAATAACACATTTTCTTCAACGTGATTCATAATGTTCGAGTACAGTATATGCTCTGTTTTAAATATTCGATGAAAATTATATGAACAACTAAATTATCAATTTTTAAAGTACGAAAACATGAAAATAGTAACGATTTGCCGGGAGGAGTAATCCAAGTCGGACTCTAGTTGGGCCTGCAGATACTCCGTAAAAACTGGAAAAGGTGCCAGTTGCATCCCGATTCAAATAATGCAGTTAGTACCATGATGCACTCCGATAACAGGAAGACATAGATAAAACTACAAAATCGTATGAATTGTTAGGACATAAGGTAATGAGGGCACATCAAAATATTTGATATTATCGCTTGACCCAATAGTATGGTGTAGATCCGACTTGATAGAGTTGAAAAAAGGAATCGGAGAACTGCATTTCTATTTAGTCTAAACCATCACACACATCATGCGAATGTTATACAAGTACTGTAAGAGTTCCAAATTTGGTGCTGGGGTACAGCACGGCAGAATATTGTGTACCTGTTTGTTTCAACAACATCTGCGTGATTTCAGGGGTTTACAACTGAAGGAGGCCACGGAAACAGTCCCAATAGCACTTAGGCCTGCACAATGCGATTAAACTTCTCAATTCCGAGCGCTCTGGTGAACAAATAAAACAGTTCTGATTCTCTAACAACTGAAAGTATGCTTTTTCTGGTGCACGACTGTTACTTCTGCTGAGTAGAATGACGTTCCTAAAGAAATGATCAGAAGTAGCAGCAGTGCTTTAGGCTGATGCACTGGGAAAGTAAGGCTGTGGTCTGTGCCAAAGGGCGGAAGGTATTGAAGCAGTTGCGTCGCGGTGGGTTAGAAGAGATAAGAAGAAAGCCAGTGGCTTCCACAGCAGGGGAGGTTCTATAGTGCAAGTCGCCTTCGTACCATGGGTTGTGCAAAATATAACTGACTGCCGACCTCCAATCTCATCTTTAACAATGTTGACAACTTCGACGTTACTCTTTGGAACATCCCGTACACAAAAAGAAGTGAAACTATTAAACATTTTTTTACATCAACACACTACTCACAAGTAGAGCAAAACGTTCCTTCCACCCTTTTTTACATAGAAGATCAGATACAAAAGAAAAAAAACTACACATACGCGTACATGTATTGCTCCAGAACTTAAAAAAAAAGTGTTCATTTTGCCATGCTACTGGTGACGAGCAGAAGCTAACACTTTTCTTTTAACGACAAAGGTTAACAGCAGTCAAATATTCTTGTGAAAACTTCAATGGTTAGACCGGTTGCCACCAAAAAATCAGTTTCTAATAACTCGAGGGTATTTCATGGTCTATGGCTGCGTCAAAATATACGAAGAGCCACCATTAGTATCAGGTTACCAGTACGTAGAGAGCAACTGTGATTTTAGGAGGTTTCTAATTACATCTGCACTATACAAACACGGAAGACCTTTAAAAGATTATACAAGAAGCGTGCTGTGTTAAGGTGCGCTAAACATTCTGATGTGCCACATACTTTACTATCCTTGCCGATTCTGTATTGTTGCATAAAGGAGGAAAGAGTGACATTGTACCCTAATTTTTGTGAATCGTGTGTTCGAAAGTGAATTTAGTACTGTTTAAATATGATTCGTTAACGCATGGTCCGCAGGTCGTGGTCGTGCGGGAGCGTTCTCGCTTCCCGCGCCGGGTTCCCGTGTTCGATTCCCGGTGGGGTGAGGGATTTTCTCTGCCTCGTGATGACTGGGTGTTATGTGATATCCTTAGGTTAGTTAAGTTTAAGTAGTTCTAAGTTCTAGGGGACTGATGACCATATATGTTAAGTCCCATAGTGCTCAGAGCCATTTGAACCATTTTTTCGTTAACGCATGTATTACTTCACCCTTCAAGGCGATAATTCCTTCCAAAAACATTACGTTGTTCGAGTATATGATCTATAGTATATCGTACGATTATTTTAATAAGGGATGTGGCTGAATTGCAACGCTGCTTGCGTAGAGGAAAGCAAACTGGAATAACGCTGGAGAAAAGAATTTGGATTAGTACATGGCTGGCAGGGAAATAGGGGAGATGGATACCAGTTAATAATCAGTATCTTGATTAAAATTAAGTACGTTTTGCGGTGTCCTGTAAACAGGAAGTATACGAACGCCATGATGATAGTTCCTGCAAGATCAACAGTTCATTTTCTTTTTATGCGTAGTTTGCTAATTTACTTGGGGCTTCGTGACTTTTTCTCGGTCCATTTCCTGTCCCATCTATAGGTCAAGTATATTCATTACAGTCATAATAAATAATGGCGTGTGACGAGGGCCTCCCGTCGGGTAGACCGCTCGCCTGGTGCAAGTCTTTCGATTTGACGCCACTTTGGCAACTTGCGCGTCGATGGGGATGAAATGATTGCAGTCATGTGAACTATACATTGACATATAAGCATGAGAGGAAAAAATAGCGGCAACTCAGCGACAGATCATTTGCTCTAGCATCCTTCTTAACGTAACTACAAACTATTTGCTCAAAAGTACCTGGTCACCTAATAATGGACATTAAAATGGCGTGGGTCAACCCTTCCGTGTGATGGCTTCAACTCTGCTGGGGGCACTGTCAGTGAGTTGTATGAGTGTTTCGGAGGAATTGCAGTCCATTCTTCCTCAAGAGCTGAAAAGAGAAAAGATCGTGAGGTTGAACGCTGGGTTTGGTCTGATGTCGATGTTCTAACTCATCCAAATGAGATCCACAGGGTTCAGGTCGGGACTGTGGGCAGACCAGTCCATTTCACAAATGTTATTTCCCATAAACCATTGCCTCACAGTCGCTATTTCATGGTAGGGTGTATTGGCATGTTGATACCAACAGTCGTCATGTTGGAACAGCTTCTCTACTGTACGCAGTACATAGTGCTGTAAACTATGTTCAAATCCTTCCGCAATTAGCGTTTCCTTAATGGCAATAAGGGACCACACCCTAACCACGAGAAACGTCCCCATATCATAACACCACCTCGTCAGTGCTTCACTGTCGGCATTATACATCCATTCGCCAAACCCAAACCCTTTTTTGGGGGTTCCAAAGGGCGTAGCGTGGTTTACCACTCCAAATCACTCGTTTCCAGCCAGAAGTTTCTCGACCAATGCACCTGCTCACAGCCATCGTGCTAACTAGAATTAATAGTGCTTCCTTTTGCTGATGGCTGATTTCATGCGATTTTTTCTTAGCACCCTCTGCAATGCTCGACGATCCCTGTCCGTAAGTAGATAAGATCTGTCTGGTCTTGGTTTAGGCATGGTTGTTCCTTCATGTTTCCATTTGACAATCATATCACCAACAGTCGACTTGAGCAGTTTTAGAAGGGTTGAAATGTCCCTGATGTATTTTTTACTAGGTGACATCCAATGATTAGTTCATGTTCGAAGTAACTGAGCTCACCTGGCCGACGCATTCAGCTGTAACTATCTGCTTCTCTCTTGGCAAAACAACCCCCCCTCGCCCTTCCCCTCGGCAGAGGCGGGTCCACCTCTCGCGACATCTGGTGGTCAATTCCGCATTACATGGGAGTGTAAGGATATTTTTATCACATAGTACACAGGGCGATTCTTAATATGCAGAGCTCACTTTACAGGCGGTTAGGAAAGACCATAACAGACACTGAAATCTGTAACAAAAATGATCTCAATTTACTTTGTATTTGATTTATGATGAATGCTGAACAACAGCTTGAAAAGTGTATCTAGAGTCGGAATGATGAAATGACGTTATCTCTTCTATCTATCACATGTCTACAAGAAAACTCTTAATATAAGGCGGTCGTAGGCTCAATACTTGGCAAAAAACAAGCCTCGTCTGGTCCGCCAGCTACAGCACCAACAACAGTATGTGAACTACCACGTTGTTGGCTAATTATATGTCAAAATCCTGATGCTATGGAAACAGCGTGGACTTCTGAAACGTTTCCATCAAAGTTTCAGGTGGTTTATTCTGAACAACTTCATTAATGATCAGCAGTTCCATCATTACTGCAACAAAAATTCCGAAACGAGGCAGAATGAATGAAAAACTTTCACAGACTTATCTGTTTGTTTTGATGTCTCAGTTCTGCTGATGATGAGGATCCTCCGTAATAAGACTCTACAGAGCTGCCGCATTGATACGCAACACGCGGTGCAAATCATAGTACCACTGACATAAAACTGTTCTTTATCTTTACAACGTGCAAAGTGATGCGGTGGTTTATGTTCTGGATTCGTGCTTCCAAGGAATGAAGTTCAAATCCTAGCCCAGCCATCCAGATTTAGGTTTCACGTGATTTCCCTGTATACCTGGCGTGATTTATCAAAATCCCTGGAAGAGAATGCTCGAAGAATTCCTTAATTAAGGTCACGACCTTTTTGTCCCTATCGATCTTAGCTTCTGTTCCGTATGTAATGACTTAGACGCCGAATAGATATAAAACTTATTATTTGTTCATTATCATAATGAAGTAACAAGCAACCAGTTGTCTAAAAGAAATTTAGTATTTTATCGGTTTCGAGCTCTTAGTGTCCTTCTTCAGAAGTTTATACCTACTGCATTATTTCGGAGTGTCAACAATAAGATGCATACAGCAAAATTCCATGGTCGTGTGGTTCATAGTGCCTGTACAAAATTAGTATAATACTAGTCTTCTACAGACAATATGAACCACATGGCCGTGGCATTTTTCTGTACGCATCTTATTGCTGACATTCCCAAATACTGCGATAGTTATAACCTTCTGAAGAAGGGCTTATTGCCCGAAACCGATAAAGAAATTGATTTTACTTTATGCAACTGGTTTCTTATTATTCCGTTATATGCGACGACAGTTGCTGAGAATGGATCAAATACTAAATGTTCATTTTTGTTTATCTCGTGATGTAGCGATTTCTTGAGTATAATGGTGTGTCGTATTTCAAATAACGTGTAAGAAAACACTGCTTCACAAATAAACGTAATCATTTTGTCTTGTTCTGTGAGCCCTTGAAACATCGGCTATGCCTCCGCCAGTCATCCGTACGCGTTGTTTCGGAAGAGATATAATGCTTTCCACATATTATGAAGGTACCAGTTTGAATTTACAATCCGTTTTTCGTAATTTATGAAGTCTGAGAAAATTAGATACAAAGATAGATTCTTCAACATTTCTTACCTAAACACCAACCGACGATTTTTTTCTTTTCCAGATATTGTAGCCCACACCTGGCTTCAGTTGAATCTGTATTTTTTAGTGTCGAGTAATGGTAAGATTACGGTTTCGAAGATGAGCCCATGACGCCTGTAATGGCGCACTTCCAAAAATCTGGTAATCGAATGATAAAATGCGGAACGGCAGATGTATTCGAATATCGCTTCCTCCTCAGATTTATTACCATAATGCTCGCTGGGTATCGTTGCTGTGACCGTAAAACGTTCTGTATCGAGAGTTTTCTAGAATTGCGCAATGGATGAATTATATTCGTAATAACAGCATGAATATTTCATAAGCACGCTGGTTCTCACTACTGGTAATGACAGGGCTCCTACGCCGCTAGCCCGGATTGTTTCAGACATCCACGTGCATATATAAGAGGGCCAACAGACCTCGCACAGTGCTCTATCTTTTATATTCACGGGAAGTACAAGGTCACCTATTTCTGACATCCACACACAAGGATGTGTCATCTTCAGCACTATTTGTTATCATTCATATAGTATCGGTTTCTCTCTTCAAGTTAGCTCCCTTTAACATGGGCCTGATAATGAATTCCTCACCAATGCATTAGACTGATAAGCACACGATACTGTTGATCCAAGATGCAACAGGAACGGTGGCTTCTTGTGGGTTATTGTATCACTAAGCAGGTGCGGTAAAAACGGTTCTAACAAAACTATGAACTTTTTTTTAATACTGCAGGAATTACACACGTCCCTGCCTTAATGTTATAGCAACTGTGTACTAGCGGACAATATGCATAAATTTTCAAACAAAATTTCAGAAAGACATTGGGAATGTGAAACAAGAAAGGAAAATTAGAATTCGCCGTTTCATCCATAGATAGCTCAATGGAAACAATTCCAATCGAGATGGAAACTTCTTTAGAATTTTCGTAGTAAGCAGCCTCGCATTAATTTGAAGTGTTTAGCGAATTGAAAATCAAGATTGGTAGACATTACAGCGGAGACATGATTCGAATACCCTTAGTACTGCAGCATATCTCTCTGTGGATGTGTTGCAAAACATTAAAATTTCTTGGCACACGTCCAGTATCACTACGCGTAAACTTAATAACATGGAAAAGAGCTGTCACTGATTATGAAAAAGAAAGCGACGATTAAAATAACTCCTACAACTGTGGACCAGCCTACATTCAAAATACCGCGTGAAACACGTGCTCGTAATAAATAGTCAAGGAAACTGAATTAGATTTTAGCATCCTGTCGGCATGGATATCGTCTATTTTAGTTTCTCCCGATTCCATTTGCGTATGCTGTGCAGGTTGAATAACTGTTGTAAGTGCCTGTGAACACAGTATAATTGGCCTTATCTTGTCTTCACCGACTTTACGGGAGTGATACGTATTGGGCTGTAGTATATTACTACATTTTTGCTCAATAGTAGTTGTTTAAACTTCGTAAGTTGGCTTTCATAGGACAGGTGACGTCTTTCTTCAAGGATCTACCGGTTCAGCTTTTTTCAGCAATGCTGTGCAGCACTCCCATGCGTCAGAAGCCTGTTTTTCTTTCTATACATTAAGTATTGCCTATTACTCATATGTGGTATTGATTCTACACAGTTGAGCAGCATTACAAGATTGTTCGCGAGTATTTTGTAAGCAGTCTCCTTTGTACACTGACTGAATTTTCTCATTATTCTACCAATGAACTAAACCTACGTTTATTCAGCATTTAAATTCGCTCCATCCGAATATAAACTTCACAATGGAAGTGGAAAAAGTGGTACTTTACTTTTTCTTGATGTTTTGGCACGAAGGAAAGCAGATGGAATCTTAGAACATAGCATCTACCGCAAGCCAACGCATACAGATATATATTTGCTGGCCACAAGTTGCCATCATCGTGCACGACACGGTAGTGCATTACGTGCGTTAGTTCATAGAGCACAAGTCGTATCTGATCCTGAGAGCCTGCCGAGTTAAATGCAACATTTGAAGACAGTGTTCCTACAAAACGGTTATTCTGAGAGACAGATACGAAATGGATTCAGGCCCAAGTGAGCTCAATCTGTGGAGCAGAATGAAGATACGAAGACACCCATCACTTCGGCCTTTTTGCAGTATTTTGGTGTCATGTCGTCATGAATAGGAAGAGTCCTCGGAAGATACGAAATTAAGTGTGTTTTTCGACCATCTGCAAAACTGAGGAACCTGTAAGGTTCGATTAAGGATGATCTTGGCCTAAGGAAATGTGGCGTGTGAAAGATTCCTTGTCGGTGTGCGGCGGCAAATGTACAGGCCAGACATGTCGCACATTACCAGAACGCTGCGATGAACATCAGCGTCATACACGCCTACGTCAACCGGAAAATTGCAGAACACTCTCTGAATACACGACATCATATGATTTATGAACAAACTGGAGTTTTATCCCCGGCATAATATTTCTAGGATTGCATCATTAAGGAAGCAATACATATCCGTACAACTCATAATCTCATCAACAGACATGCAGGATTTCAACTGGGAACAGCCTGGAGCCCGGCATTGACTGCTATTAAATCACAACGAGACAAGCAAGATTTTTCGATAACAGACCCGTCATAAATGGGTTTAGTATGGCTTCTTAGTGAGTGATGTCTGGCTGTACTGTAGGTAAATATGGCGTAAAGCGCACCCGCGGGAGGGCCGCTGTGCGATTTTCAGCAGAGGGCGTTTGAGTATGGCGCCACCTATCTGCAAATCATTGCACATGCGTAATTTCCGCACCTGCGCTTTCTTCCCGTGCGTGTTCTATATACTCGTACAGGGGCGTCGACGAGCGATTACCGTCAGTCGTAACTGGCCACCAGCAAATTTCAGCCACTTCAAGATGTTGGACAGTTGCTCCAAGGAAATATTGTGGAATTTGCACAACGTCATCCAGCGGCAAACCTGCGAAGACTGTTTACAACATATCTGTCGGGAAAGCTTGAAGAGTCACAACTGTAAATTGTTCTCAGCATGTTGTATTACAGTTTGTAAATGCATTAAGCCTAATGCCAAGACTGCAATGGCAAAATAAAATTCTAACAGCTGAAAGTAAGATTAACTCCTTTAAAAAATTTGTAGAAGTTGTGCACCCATACTAAAAGAAAATAACTGACATGAGTTCTATGTTGGCATTATCTTCTCAGAGGTTTGTGAGTCTTTTGTTGACTTGAAATGCTTGTGAATTAGTTCTTGTATGTACAAGTATGTTCTGTTTATTCCAACCATATCCTGTTGCAATATTTGTATACTGTTTAGTGAAAAAGTGTGAAATTTCTGTTGAAGAGCTCTTTTGTTGTGTCATTTAAGTCATTTTTCAAGTTGCTAATGTGAAAACCATGCAAATACCCACTAACGAGTCATGATGGTATTATTACTACAAATAAAACCCATCATACTTCCCAGACAATGAGCAACATTTCAATGGAAGTCTACAAAAGAAGATTAGTATAGTACCATTCAGATGATAACTCATTTCAAGCATCTCTCTTAACGATAAATGTAATGTGTGTTACATCAGCATATAAATTGCTAGAAGGGTGCATTAAAAGGTCAGACATTTTCTAACTTCCTTATTTTAACTATGTGCAATTCATAGTAAATATGAAAATTTTTTACTATGAATTGCACAAGGGATGATTTTGATTCTTTAATTTGTCTGGGATATTATATCTCTGATGGTTTTTCTGATGTTTTTCAGCAGTACATATAAAATGAGTGTAACTAAAGGAACAAGAGGAAAAGCAGAAGAGTTAATAAATGGAAATAATAAATAACAATGTAAAACGATCGTTGCTGGAAGCAGATTTTGGAAGAATAAATGACATGTGAAAACAAAAAGAACTGAAGAGCATGTCCTGCCTGTACTCTATACAGAAAACAAAGACAAGTGCAATATGCCTTCTTTTATTTACTTTGAAATTTTAACTCACATTGTAAGTGAACTTTAAAATTTAACAACATAAAAACAACTGAAAATAGAGATAAAAATTGTGAAACAATTGAAGAATTGAATCAGACTGTGAACAGTGTAGAAGATGAAATAGTCTGGAATTAGCAGAAATATTTAGAGCATATACCATAAAATAAGTGAACTGAGACAAACAAATTTTGTTACATTAACTGAACAGTTACAAGAAACTTATGAAAAGCTAGTGTGATTTTAAAACCGTATTTACTGTTACTATTGTTATTGTTTCTGTTTCCTTGCTTTGCTGAACTCATCTGTTTACATCTTAACCTCAGCTGTTCATTAGTCTTGCTTACAATAGCAATACTAATGAACAGCTGAGGTTAAGATGTAAACAGTTGAGTTCAGCAAAGCAAGGAAACAGAAACAACAACAACAGTAACAGTAAATATGGTTTTAAAATTTTTTACGTGGCTGGAGATGCCACTGTAGGATGAAATCTTCATGAAGAAATAATAAATAGCTAATCTGCTGCAAAATGGAATATTTGAGCATTTATAAATAGGTCTTCTTCATAAGGGAAAAAGTGACAACTAAACAGATTAACAGTGAATACATGTTAGGCTATATGCATAGGAACAATAAGAACTTTTTACAGGTACAAAAATTATTCAAACCTACTGAGTTACATGTTGTAGTGGAGGTATATTCAAAAATAGGCAAAAGGTGTAAAATATAAAATTTCACCTTTGTAATATTTAAAAACATACGCAAAATGATGCTTGTCATTGAATAGCACCTCACCATTGTACAGCTAATGTGCTAGCGTCATGTAGATACCATCTGGATGAAGGAAAACTTCTGATGAGAGATGGCACTAGTAGTATGTGACAGGAGGGTGTGCGATAGTGAATTAACATTACCATGCAAAACTTGCTTAGAACGTTAAAATTAAAGCTATGACATTAAAAATCAAATCATAATTTAGCTATGTGCATCAGTAAAATTAATAAAATGGCAACAAATAATAGGTTACCATCAAGAAATGGTTATTTTGGTACTATGAATTTATATAAACAGGAAGATAGTGTAAATAATAAGCAATACAATAAGACAAGGGGGAAAGGGCGAGGGGAGGGGCATAAAATCAGGGTGGAGAGAAGGGGAGAGGATAGAAAAAGGCGTATATAACTAAAAAAATTGAGAAATTGTGAACATGGAAATCTCCATTAACGTCATAACAAGAAGAAACAGAGTAGCACCAGCATTACCAGATGAAGAAAATGGCATATTCAACAGTCATTTGGAAGACAATGCTGCTTCCTTGTTACATTAAAGAAAAGTAGGGGTCTGAAACTGTATAGAAACTTTATATTCTCTAATTGCACCTTAGAACTTTTGCATAAATAATGTAAGGGCTACTCTTTTGACCCACTGGAAGAAGTAGAAATTTGTAAACATTTTGCTCATAAAGATGAATCCATTTTAAATGATCAGGTATAACTAAAAAACAAAAATTTTCTAGATATTTTCAGACCCCTAATTTCGTTAACATAACAGTGAAGTGGCTATACCTTCCACATGACTATTGAACATGTCATTTTCCTCATGTGTTAATGCTGGTAGTACTCTGTTTCTTCTTGCTATGGTGTTAATGTATTTCTTGAGGTTTTCATGTTCACATCTTCTAAGATATGATGTATTTTTTAGTTATAAACATTTCTACCATCTACCACCTTCTCCCCCCCCCCCCCCTCTTATGCACCTTTCTTCTCCCTTTCTGCTGGTGTTATTGTATTGTTTATTACTTACACTATCTCACAGTTTAGGTAATTTGATTTTACTACAATAACGTTTTTGACGGTAACTTGTTGCCATTGTATCAATTTTACTTATTTACAAAGCTATGTTATTATCCGCTTTAAAGTCATAATTTTAATTTTAACGCTTCAAGTAAGTTTAGTATAGTAATGTTCATTCACTATTGCACACCCCCCTCACCCGCACTCATTGTGCCCTCCCTCAGCAGAAGCTTTCCTTGGCCCAAGTGTTATGTCTATGATGCTAGTGCATTAGTTGTACATGGGTGAGATACTATCCAGTGACAAGAACGATGTTTTGTATGTTTTTAATATATGGAGGTGAAATTTTATATTTTACTGACAAATTTTGGCTATTTTTTAATGTGTCTCTCCTACAATATGTGATCCAGCTAGTCATCCAGTAAGTCTGAATAGTTCTTGTATATATGTATACAAGATTGTCACTATTTTCCTTCTGAAAAAGATGTATCTATAGATGTTGAAACCATAGTCAATGGGTATAAACAAACCTTCTCTTTTGCAAGTGACTTGCTGTTTACTATTTCTTCATGAAAAGTGGTATTGTTGAAAGAGAAAATTCATTTGAGGAAGCTACTTGTGCTCTTGCTGCACAAATCAAAATTTTGAACTATAGGATGCTATTAACAATGAACAAGAGCAATACTGACTTAATGCCACTTAATAGAGAATATCCTGTTTACATAAATAACAAAGTGGTGAATAAATTTAGAAAACTATTGCAGAAATTTTTTTATTAACAAGTGTGAGAGATTGGAAGAGTTACATATTGAAAATAGCTGTATGGCGAATGATGAAATTGTTTTTATGTTCACACAGTCCAGAAAAATCACAGTTGTGGCTGAATTAAGTAATTTTGGAAACAGTTTTTTGATGATAGCTTGAAAAGATAAGACTTAGCTGTGGACGAAAGTATTGAAAGACAGTGTTCTTAATAATAACTTCATATTCAGATTTACAAAGAATATGATAAAAAGAAAATTGAAGTTTGTGTCTCCATTATATATATATATATATATATATATATATATATATATATATATATATATATATACACTCCTGGAAATTGACATAAGAACACCGTGAATTCATTGTCCCAGGAAGGGGAAACTTTATTGACACATTCCTGGGGTCAGATACATCACATGATCACACTGACAGAACCACAGGCACATAGACACAGGCAACAGAGCATGCACAATGTCGGCACTAGTACAGTGTATATCCACCTTTCGCAGCAATGCAGGCTGCTTTTCTCCCATGGAGACGATCGTAGAGATGCTGGATGTAGTCCTGTGGAACGGCTTGCCATGCCATTTCCACCTGGCGCCTCAGTTGGACCAGCGTTCGTGCTGGACGTGCAGACCGCGTGAGACGACGCTTCATCCAGTCCCAAACATGCTCAATGGGGGACAGATCCGGAGATCTTGCTGGCCAGGGAAGTTGACTTACACCTTCTAGAGCACGTTGGGTGGCACGGGATACATGCGGACGTGCATTGTCCTGTTGGAACAGCAAGTTCCCTTGCCGGTCTAGGAATGGTAGAACGATGGGTTCGATGACGGTTTGGATGTACCGTGCACTATTCAGTGTCCCCTCGACGATCACCAGTGGTGTACGTCCAGTGTAGGAGATCGCTCCCCACTCCATGATGCCGGGTGTTGGCCCTGTGTGCCTCGGTCGTATGCAGTCCTGATTGTGGCGCTCACCTGCACGGCGCCAAACACGCATACGACCATCATTGGCACCAAGGCAGAAGCGACTCTCATCGCTGAAGACGACACGTCTCCATTCGTCCCTCCATTCACGCCTGTCGCGACACCACTGGAGGCGGGCTGCACGATGTTGGGGCGTGAGCGGAAGACGGCCTAACGATGTGCGGGACCGTAGCCCAGCTTCATGGAGACGGTTGCGAATGGTCCTCGCCGATACCCCAGGAGCAACAGTGTCCCTAATTTGCTGGGAAGTGGCAGTGCGGTCCCCTACGGCACTGCGTAGGATCCTACGGTCTTGGCGTGCATCCGAGCGTCGCTGCGGTCCGGTCCCAGGTCGACGGGCACGTGCACCTTCCGCCGACCACTGGCGACAACATCGATGTACTGTGGAGACCTCACGCCCCACGTGTTGAGCAATTAGGCGGTACGTCCACCCGGCCTCCCGCATGCCCACTATACGCCCTCGCTCAAAGTCCATCAACTGTACATACGGTTCACGTCCACGCTGTCGCGGCATGCTACCAGTGTTAAAGACTGCGATGGAGCTCCGTATGCCACGGCAAACTGGCTGACACTGACGGCGGCGGTGCACAAATGCTGCGCAGCTAGCGCCATTCGACGGGCAACACCGCGGTTCCTGGTGTGTCCACTGTGCCGTGCGTGTGATCATTGCTTGTACAGCCCTCTCGCAGTGTCCGGAGCAAGTATGGTGGGTCTGACACACCGGTGTCAATGTGTTCTTTTTTCCATTTCCAGGAGTGTATATATATATATAAAGTTCTATGTAAAAAAGTTTCACAGCTAACATCTTATATCAGAATCAAGAAAGTTATTGAAACAAATGGTATAACAAGCAGTGAAGTTGTAGAAGGAACTTTAAAATATGTGTCCCCAGAGGCTCATGAACTATTTTCATGTTTTGTGCAATGTGAACAAAGGGCCTTCAGCTAATGCAGCAGTAGTTCTGAAACCTTCATTCCTCTGTACTGCATTATTTCTCTAATGTATACGCCAGTCCTCACATTTTGTCTTCAACTGTTAATCAGTCTTCTCTCCATTAGATAAGAATTATTTCTCCTAAAGGTTAAGTCAGGTTAGGGCTAAAGTGTAGTTTTACAATACAGGGAAGGCATAATTTTCATTTTTTGTGTTCAATAAGAAATGTTCCCGCCAATTTTTAATGAAGGGGGATTTCTTATTATTTATATATGAAAAGCATTTAGGCATTAAGCAAGAATTTTTATATTTTGATGAATATATGCAGATTGAAGCGATGAGTGAAGATTTGTACCAAGGCTGGGATTCAAGCCTGGGTCTCCCACTCACTAGGCAGATGCGCTAACAACTACACCACCCTGGCACAGTGACTTTGCACAACTACACAGACTACCCTAGCATGTCTATCTCCTCAATCGAAATTCCCATTCATGCTTCTGCCATCTTGGTATACCGTTCAACTCTAACAGCATTGCAGAGGCCCTGCAACTGTTTTGGAGTAGCACCTCATCATCGAATAAAAGAAGGGTCCTGCCTGAAAGCCAGGTGTAGGTGCTTTTATCAACTGAAACTATATGTTTTCATGGACCTTTCCAAGTCTCAAAGATCTATGATGTGTGTATGCAGACTGAAGCAACAAATGAAAATTTGTTTCAAGGCTGGGATCTGAACATGGGTCTCCTGCTCTCTAGGCAGGTGCAGTCTTTGTACAAGTTTTCATTTGTCACTTCAGTCTCCATGTATACATCCTAGATGTTTAACGCTTGAAAGGGTCTCTTTAACCATATAGTTTTATTTGAATAAGGCACTTATACCTGAGTTTCATTCAGGATATCTCATTTTGTTCGGTGCTGAGGTGCTATTCAAGTACAGCTGGAGAGCCGGCCGGTGTGGCCGTACGGTTCTAGGCGCTTCAGTCTGGAACCGCGTGACCGCTACAGTCGCAGGTTCGAATCCTGCCTTGGGCATGGATGTGTGTGATGTCCTTAGGCTAGATAGGTTTAAGTAGTTCGAAGTTCTAGTGGACTGCTGACCACAGATGTTAAGGCCCATAGCGCTGTGCCATTTGAACCATTTTTTACAGCTGGAGAGCCTCTGTAATGCTGTTCAGGTTTAGGAAGAATAATAAGTGGGCTGAGACGTGAATTGAAATTTGGATTGAGAAGGGAGACATACTAGCATAGTCCATGCAGTTGTCCAAAGCCATAGTGCCAGAGTGGCATAGTGGTTAATGCATATTCCTAGTGAGCAGGAGACCTGGTTTCAAATCCAGCTTTAGTATGTATTCTTATTCATAGCTTCACTCTGCATATATACATCATATATGTTTGAGACTTGAAAAGGTCTCTTGAACCACATAGTTTCATTTTATATTTTGGTATGACTGAAACCAAGAAAGTAGATATGATAATGTATTTGCTATAATTGAAAATTAAAATGCTGTACTGATGAAAATTATGCTATGTTAGGGAATATTCGTATTTTATTAATAAAATGTTGCTAGTTTTGGAGAAACATTGTACTTTTGAAGAAGATTTTAGGTCTGTTATGAAAAACTTTCATGAAGAGTCGATATTGTGTCTTTTTGATTTGGTTGAGTTCATAAGGGCAAATACATATAAGCTTCAGGCTTTTTAGGTTGCTGTTATACATTTTACAAGCAAATTTAGATCTTTGCTAAATCATTTACTACAAGATGGGAAATCAGACTTGTTTAAGTTTTACAGTAACATTGATGGTATAGTCAGCTGTTGAATTATTGGTATTGGGAAAACAGCTGAGTCATTAGTAAAAAACCTTATAGAGAATGGATATATTTTACCTGTTTTATATATTTTGTCAACTCTGTTTATTAATGCTATAGGAATTTGGGATGAAGGTTCATTAGATGAGAGCATTTGTTTTCCAGATCACATTAGTAAAGAGAACATGAAACCAATGTGTTACATTAGTACTTGTGTGAGAAATTCCAAAACATGTCGAAAGAAGGTAAGGCAAGAGAACATTTTTTTTGCATATGTATACTGTAGGGTTGTGAACTGAGTATAAATAGTGTAGTCAGAAAACTTTTGTGACTGAGTTATTACACCAAAGTTTATGGAGTACTGTAGAAGTTATGTGGAAATATTTTAGGGTTTTCATAGATATTTATAATGAGATTTAAGGTGATATGCTGTAATGATGATTTTGATGGAAATGATTATGATGATGGTATAGCATGTTGTATGATGATGGCTTACCGATTTCTTCTGTTATGAATTGTAGCGTTTGATATTCATTTTGTCAATGTGGGATCTGTTTTGAATAAAGAGTAATTTGCTGTGGAAGTATCTGCTCTGGTAATTTTGTCTGTTGGTGCTATAATGATTTTATGTCATTCTAATTGTGTGTGTGATGGTTCTAAAGTATGTGGATTTCAGTTAATAGCTTCATAATGATGACTTGTTGTTGAGATAATGAAGTGAAAATGGTAACTGTGAACAATATCAAACAAAGCAATGCTGTTGCTGACTGTGGATAAATACCACCATCAAAAAAGTCTTCTGTATTTAAGGTAAAACTAAACTAAAATTAAATGTAAGAGGAAATGGGGTTCATTAAAAGGATGAAAAGTATAGGGGTTGGGGGATGGTTTTTGCTACTGGAAAAATGTTAAGAAATCATGCTGTTGAAACTTACATTAGAAAAGTTTACTTCTGTGAAATTTGGCTTTTGGTAAGCGTAGATTTCAACCATACTTTTGAAATTACTATTATATTATCCTTGAGAATTCATATAAATAGTAACAGTGAGAGGAATATTTTTTTTTATTTTGTGTTATGCAAAGTGAAGTGTTTTCTAAGTTTGTGTAAATTTGATGAGAACTCTCATCTCATAATTTTGGGAAATGAAATAAATATTTTGTCCTGAGAGTAGTAACACCATTGGGGTAGCCAGAACTGAAATGTTTTTGTACTACCATTTCATTTATGCTGTTATAGGAATGAAGGGCAACTTGGTAGGGTTAACACTGGAAAGAAATTCCAGGAATATATGTATTACCTTTTATAGCCAAATATGCTGTCTAGATTCAGCTAAACTTTCTATGTAATTAATTTTTTTGATCATTTGTGAACTTAGATATTGAGAGAAATGATTAGAAAGTAACCAAGAGGTGAGAGGTTGGAAACATCAGTTGTATATGATATGCAAATTTTGAAGATGTGCATGTATAGCAGCAACTTTTATCATTTTTGTTTATTTTCAACTGTCTGATTATTAGTCAGTTTAGTAATTTTTAAATAAAAGTATGCAAGTATGTTTTCTTGCTCCATATTTCTTTAGATTTTAGTTATCCTTGAACTAATCCTTACATGTTTACAAAATTTTGATGAAAGTTACTTATGAAAATGTTTGATTTTGGCTCAGTGTGGTCCTTGAAGATAATAACTTAATAATTTTGTCAGCAATCAGTAATATGCAGTGTTTGTTGTGAGAATTTCATAATTTTTGCAAAAAGACTTTTATTAGGAATTGTTATGAAATTTGTAAAACTTTCATCACTTATAGTCAAGATTTGTATGCATAATACATTTTTTGTATAGTTCACTTCCATTTGAAGATAATTTTTGTTGTACCCCATATTTTCACATCTTTGTTATTAACAGCAGCTTCCTATTTAGCGCTGCTATATTCAAACTTATGTGTATGGATTATAATTTTGCAATTGCACTAGCTCAGAATGTCTCTCCTGCCAATGGAAATTTTTGAAAGATATTTGTTTAAATTCATATTTGCATTTTGTTTCATAATATTTCTACTAAATTATTGTCTTTATCAATGGCACATATAGCTCTCGCTTTTCACAATATCATAAAATAACTTACTGGAAGACCATCAACTGCTTGCTTTGGAAGAATATGGTAGGTAACATTTTCTCCATAATACATTTTTTTGCAATAATTGGAATGATTAAATTTTTAGGAATTGTACATTTGACAGGGGCATAAATGAACAGGTGCTGTAACAAACCAGTATAAAATAAAATATTTTATACTTATTTTATATGAAAATTGTTTTAAAATGCTGTTTCCATCTCAAAACATGTGATGCACAATTTTAATTGATGTCCATGATACCAAAACATTTTCAGCAATTATATTTCCCTTACGCATTAATTAAAGATAACAACGCTTTTCCAAGCTATTATTCATAAAAAGTAAGGTCCCAGAAAGATATCCAACCTAACAGCTTTACTTTAAATTAGAGAAAAGTTACAGAAACATAATTTTGAAAAGAAATTATCTGGAAATATTGTAATTTGCCTACATATAAGTCACTTAATCAACAACCAATGCCATATATGCTTACAAAATCTTCAAAGGTTTTTTTTAATAGTTCCACAATGTAATGAACTTCATAAGAAACAATTTCTTTTTATAGAAAATGACAGTATTAAAAAGTGTCATCTTATGGAAACCTTAATTTTTCATCTGTGATTATTTAACATGTCTTTCATAACTATTTAGACACTCAGATATTTCTACTCATAAAATCAAACAATTTATATAAATTACTGTTAAGAAAACTACATGTTAATATAATAATTAACCTGACAGTGAAGGTCTGTATAATATTCAGTTAAGAAAATTGCATGTTAATATAATAATTAATCCAACAATGAAGGTCTCTATAATATTCTGGCCGACACTCATATATTATAAATAGTAGTCAAAAACACACCAGAACTTAGTTATATGTACTTTGTTCTAGACTACAGTTTATAATTTTCATTACACACAGGCACATCAGTAATAAGTTAACATGATCTTCTCAAGCAGTTTACAGATCCTTTGTTGACTGGAAATGCTTATGAATAAGCTCATCTATGTACAAGTACTTTCTCCTTATCCCTGGAAAGTCATTGTGAGATATTTACATACTGTGTAGTGGGGAAATGTGAAGTTAGTGTTAATGTGGTCTTCTGTTGTGACATTTAAATAATTTTGCAATTTATTAATTTGAAAATCATGCAACTAATGATTAATAGGACATGAGGGTAGATTCATCATGTGCAGTCGAGACAGTGTATCCTTTCAACACATAAAACCCACTTTACTTCCTGGACAGTGTGCACCATTTCAGCGGAGCTCCTCGCGAAGGATGAATATATTGTCATTCAGATAGTAACTAAAATGAACCACCTCCCTTAGCTATATACATCAGACGCATTATATCAGCATGCAAACTGCTACACGAGTGTGTAAAAGTCATAGACATTTTCCAATTTGTTCGTTTCAACAAAAGTTTAAACTTTGTATTTACATTGATGAGAAGAGGTTGGTTTCAATTATTTAGCTCATCAGGAATATTATGTATTTGATGGTTTTAATATGACTGGATATTTGTGCAGCTTTCTTTACGTATTACTTTGTCACAGGTAATTGCATAACCTACAAAAAGTATGTGAGTGGTATTAATCTATTGTGCCAGGTCATTAATACGGAACATGAACGAAAAGAGTCGGAACATGCTTTCCAAGGAGCATGCCGGAAGTTACATCTAACTCTGGTGACTCTCCCTCAAAGGCAGCATGCTTTCATGTTGTCTGTCAAGAAAACCTGAATCCACACGCAATTTGCGTTGGATCACACATGTAATAGTTCTTCTGTTACTAACCGTTGGAGCGGAATAAATCAAATACGTTTCATGAAGTCAAGAAATGCTGCATTCATCTGATTACTTTGATCCACAATTTGTCCACGGTTTTCGGGATGTCTTGCGAGTAAAGCGTGATTGGGCTTCATATGACGAGTGTTTTTGGAATCAATGCTAGTTGGCATGGAGTTCATGCTGTTAGAGATCCATCACCGTTTGTGACAAAGCACTAGCTGAGACGAGCAACGGTGAGATAAAAATTGATGGTTGCCTTAGTCAAGAAAGTGCCACAGGGAAACAACGAAAACCCGGAATCTGGATGGTAGGCATGTGATTTGAGTCTGTTTTTCCAGATTACAATTCCAGCGTCCTAAATTTTGCCCTGTCTCGATCCGAAAAAAAGTCCATAAATCCGTAAGAGTACGAGAAATTGTCTTCTGAACAGAACGTTGCAAAGCATCCCAGATACGCCCAATATTGTTCATGTCTGGGGAGCGTGGTGGCAAGCGGAAGGGTTTAAACTCAAAGAGGGCTTCCTGGGGCTACTCTGTAGCAATTCTGGACATGTGTGGTGTCGCATTGTGCTATTGGAATTGCCCAAGTCCTTCGGAATGCACAATAGACATGAATGGATCCAGGTGATTAGACAGGACAGGTGTGTCAGAGTCGTACCTAGACGCATCAGGGGTCCCATATCACTCCAACTGCACACGCCCCACACCACTACAGAGCCTCCACCAGCTTGAACAGTCCCCTGATGACAAAAAATGGTTCAAACGTCTCTGAGCACTATGGGCCTTTACATCTGAGGTCATCAGTTCCCTAGAACTTAGAACTACTTAAACCTGACTAACCTAAGGACATCACACACATCCATGCCCGAAGCAGGATTCGAACCTGCGACCGTAGCGGTCGCACGGTTCCAGACTGAACCGCCTAGAACCGCTCGGCCACACCGGCCGGCCCCTGCTAACATGCAGTGTTCATGGAATCATGTGGTTATCTCCATACCCGTACATGTCCATCCACTCGATACAATTTGAAATGAGACTCGTCTGACATGGCAACATATTTCCAGCCGTCAACAGTCCAATGTTGATGTTGACGGGCCCAGGCGCGGTATAACGCTTTACGTCTTGCAGTCATCAAACCCAGATCGATGATGTTTCATTGAATGGTTCGCACACTGACACTTGTTGATGGCCCGCCAGCAATTTGCGTAAGGGCTGCATTTCTGTTACGTTGAAAGATTCCCTTCAGTCGTCGTTGGTCCCGTTCTTGCAGGATCTTTTTCCGGACGCAGTGACGTCAGAGATATGATGTTTTATCGGATTCTTGATATTCACGGTACACTCGTGAAATGGTCTTATGTGAAAATCCCCACTTCATCGTTACCTCGGAGATGCTGAGTCACATCGCTAGTAAGCCGACTATAACACCGCGTTGAAACCCACTTACATCTTGATAGCATGCCATTGTAGCAGCAGTAACCGACCTAACAATTGTGCCAGACACTTACTGTCTTATATAGGCGTTGCCGACCGCAGCGCCGTATTCTGCCTGTTTACGTATCTGTGTATTTGAATACGCGTGGCTATACCAGTTTCTTCGGAGCTTCAGTTTAAAGAACGGTCCATTGTGCACAGAAAGAAAATACCGAGAGTTTGGCGGAGGTGTCAGAGATAGACTGTGAAAGTTAGTGAAACAGATCTGTGGCGTTGTCGTTCGTTCTGTAAAACCACAATTCCGGCTAGTGTTACAGACAACCTGAATCATGCTGACTTCCTCTTACAATACTACGGCTTAATTACAGTAGTTAAGTACCACTTCAGAGCGATGTAGAGAGAGTACTTTCGAGAAAATTATGACCACACAGTACAAGATCGAAAGAAGTAAATACGAATAGCAGTCGCAAACTGCATGCCGTTCACACTTCCTAGACATCCGTGAAAGCATGGGAACGATGTTTAGACGGGGAAGTATCGAGCCATTACATAATCGCAAGAATAGAACCACTAAGGACTCCTTCGATAAGTCTGAAGCTTCAACTAAGTGGTTAGCTTCAAATGCAAACTGGTTTACACTGACGAGTCCGGACGACCAATAAACAAACGTGAAGGTGAATATCGTCCCAAGAATTTGGTCGATGAGGTGATACGATGTAAAGGTGATTCACTTAACGATTACGAGAGATTGCGTCAGCGATAGGGATTTAATGATTTTATTCAAAACCACTTCACAGCGTATTGTAGTGTGGGGAAGTAGGATGACTTTATGGTGGCCGTTATGACCGATGGGGTGCCACACTTTTCAGTATCCTTACTGCTATTTTTGGTGTGCAGCACATCTGTCCAAGCACTCGATAATCGTTAACACTGTACCCTTTCTCACGCGATGCATCTGTCCCAGATTTTAGGAAGGCGATCATTAACCACAGTCCCTAAGTCCTCACAAAAATGTCCAACATACCAGTATAATTACAAAGCTCGTTAGAGTTTAGAATTCCCAAATGAAAAGTGCGAAATTCTGAAACGAAGACTTCAGTTGATGAACAACCATCTTGTGACAAAACGAAAAGGAAAGGAAGATCGTAGTGTCCCTTCGACGTCTAAAGGTTTCCTTAAATCTCTTAACAAAAATTCCGTAATGATTTATTTGACAAGCTCAAGAAGGTTTTCTTCTACTCTTTCTCAAACGCTGCAGTGCTTCGTCTTCAAGGATCACCTTGTCTATGTTACTACTTTTCCAAACATGATCATACTGTGTGTAGTGGAGGGTGTAAAGTACATCAGAATTACTTCAACCCCGCCTCCCACTGTCCTGGTTCCTGCTCTACCGGTAGGTGATACATGGTCAGGGGAAAAATCCTTCATCGGTAAATAATACTCTAATAGGAATATCCAGTACATCTGCCTTTCCTACAATTGGATTTACGTGGTCGTTTAACTTCAGATCACTCGGGAGGGTCTGCTACCTGTCTTTGAAACACGCCTTAATCATCTGCAGTTTTTCACGTTGCGAATTGGATGTTACACTCTTAATACGCCTTTCTTCATCGACCTTTAGTTCTACATCTACATACGTATTTCAAAGGCCACCGTACGGTTCGTGGAGGAGGCTACATTGTACCACTACTTGACATATTCTTTCCCGTTCCACTCACAAAAAGGACGAGGGAAAAACGACTATCTATATGCCTGCATACGAGCCTTAATTTCTCTTATTTTTGCGACATTTTCGTGAACTTTGGTGTCATTTGACTCATTCCCTTACGAGCTTCAAATACTGATTCCCTAAATTTTATCAACAGCCTTCGTCGAAAAAGAGGGAATCCCATTTGAGTTCCCGAAGTATCTGCGTAGTATCTGCGTGTTGATCGAACCTACCGGTAACAAATCTAACAGCCTGCCTGTGAATTCGTTCGGTATCTTCCTTTAATTGTATCTGGTGGCGATCCCAAATAGGGGAGCAGTACTCAAGTGTGGGTCGTATTAGTGTTCTATACACGGTCTCCTTTACAGATGTACCACAATGTCCTAAGTTTCTCCCAACAAATCGAAGTCGGCCATTCGCCTTGCCTCCTACAGTCCTTACATGTTCGTTCCACTTTATGTTGCTTTGTAGCGTTATGCCCAGGTACTTAATCGACCTGAAAGTGTCAAGCAGCACATTACTAATGCTGCGTTCGAACATTATGGCATTGTATTTCCCGCTCCTCTGCATAAACTTACATATTTCCTGTATTTAGATCTAGCTGCCATTCATCACGTGAACTGGAAATTTCGTCAAGTCATCCTGTATCCTCATAAAGTCACTCAACGATGACTCCTTCCGGTACGCCACAGTAAGGCAATGCTTTCGCTTCTAGCACCTTCTGGAGCAAATCAAAAATGGTTCAAATGGCTCTGAGCACTATGGGACTTAACATCTGAGGTCATCATTCCCCTAGAACTTAGAACTACTTAAACCTAACTAACCTAAGGACATCACACACATCCATGCCCGAGGCAGGATTCGAACCTGAAACCGTAGCGGTCGTGCGGTTCCAAACTGAAGCGCCTAGAAGCGCTCGGCTGGAGCAAATCAAAGTGCCCACCGTTGTGCCAGCGAGTGTACTTTCGTACGCCACAACAAGTTCAAATTCCGGTCCAGCCATCCAGATGTAGGTTTCTCGCTACTATCCGAAATCGCTTAAGGTGAATGCGGGGATGGTTCCTTTGAAGAGGGCACGCCCGATTTTCTTCTCAGCTCTTATCCAGTCCGTGTCTGTGCTCCATGTCTACTGGCTTCATCATCGATGTGACATTAAACACTAACCTTTATTTCACACTACCCAAAGGAAACGTAATGAAATTCAAAAACAAAGTTTTTATGAAAGTGTATTTAAACCATACTACAACCATCTTAGTTATGTTCAGAATGAAAACATTAGAAATTAATTAATTTGTATTAAAACTGTTAAATAACATCCTATACTATACTGTAAGATTGAAATCCGCCAGGTTAGCCGAGAGTCCTAATGCGCTGCTTCCTGGACTCGGGTAGGTGCACAGGCCCTGGATCGAATCCGCCCAGCTGATTAACGGCGAGGGACAGTGTGTTGGCCAGCCTGGATGTGGTTTTTTGGCGGTTTTCCACATCCCACTAGGTGAATACCGGGCTGGTCCCCACGTCCCGCCTTAGTTACACGACTCGTAGGCATTTGAAACACGTTCGCACTATTTCATGATTTACACTAGACGCAGACAGATGGGGTACACTGATTCCGTCCTGGGGGGGTTCGAGTTGACGACAGGAAAGGTATCTGGCCACCCCTTCAAATTAACCTTGTCAAATCCGATGGTAACCATGGCGACCCTGGGCAAACTATGGGACAAGGCAGAAGCAAAAGAAGAAGAAGAAGACTATACTGTAAGATTAAACAGAAACGAAAATTTAATGTCAAATAGAATGCATAGTCATGTTATGAAACGTATGTACTTAGCGACTCAATTTTTGGTCTTAAATGATTTTTCCTAACTTCTGTATCTGCTAAATATACTGTTATTTTAGACAAATCAATCCATCGTGCTCTTTTGTTCTCTGTGATGGTATTGCCACGCCAGATAATAATTCCTGGCTCATTAAAAACGTGAGCAGGTTTTTAATAATTTTATTTGAAAGAAAGCTTAGCTTTTGCAACACTCACAAGCACTGTTAGATACATTAGGACGGCTGCGCATACGTCAGCGTAAGCTGATACCAGTGAGCTATGTTTTACTAACAATAAATCTGATGAGCCTTGCATACCAAATATTTGTGTTTCAAATGGTGTTATAGACATCATCTGCACTGGAAACAGAGGACAAACTTTATTAAAAAAATGCTACTGAATTGAGCGTTTCATTTTGAAGGCACTACAAAATGTTCAAATGTGTGTGAAATCTTATGGGGCTTAACTGCTAAGGTCATCAGTCCCTAAATTATCCTAAGGACAAACACATACACCCATGCCCGAGGGAGGACTCGAACCTCCGCCGGTACCAGACGCACAGTCCGTGACTGCAGCGCCTAGACCGCTCGGCTAATCTCGCGCGAAGGCACTACATATGCACAAACGTTGTGTTACTCTGTAGGCGTCTATGACTTTCTACACTTCTCTAAACTGTGTACTCAGTTGCAGGTATGTGATGTCAGTTATTGGATAGCAATATGTAGTTACTAGATCCATCAAATTTTACATCGAAGTTCTTCTTTGGTATTTCTATTCGTTTGTTGGAGAATTTACACTTGACGCTCCATCTTCGACAGATATTGAAAGTTTCGTCAAACAGTTTGTCGACTTATACTCCGACGTTAGCTGTTTCTCACAGCATTGATCAACTACAGCCACCGTATTGTTAAATTGAAAGACTTCAGCTGCTAATACATTTTTATAGTAATTTGATTTGAGTCACGCATAGGACAATGCCTGAAAATTTTCATTTCCTATTTAAGACCTATTGATACTCTCCGTTTATTAACTATGTTACTAGTAAGAACACTTAATAAAGCAAAAAATATCTTTTCATAAATGACGGATGGCGTAGTACCTCTTAGCCTATGGCGCTAGATTTACTTTCTTTAGAATAGCCGTAGAAGTACTCGCGGGACAAAGTTTTAACTCCTGCCACCATAAAATGCGGCCGTCAAAATATTTGGACGTCTCGCCTATGGGACACTATTAAAACCCTACTTCATTCGATCCGCATCATTCTGAATAGTACGTTTCTTTGCACTCGAAGTGCGACGCTATTTTCTTCTCCGCATTATTATGTGAGGGAAAGAACGTATACAGGCGCACCTCGTATTTCAGATTTTCTCCACTTTTGTTTAGGTTAATTTTTTTTATTGGGAGGGGGGGGGGGGTTGGAGCTTAGGGGGCCTCTTAAACTTGGGACCCCATGGGTTGCCCCAGTTTAGTTACGACCCTGCTGTAACCTCTGCCCAAATTTCAGCTGTCGTAAACTGTCCCTTCGTTAAAGCCAGTGGAACAATCCTACGATCTTCTCATGATGTAGTTCCGGTGCAAGGTCCCGTTTCTACACTTCCTGACACACTGTTGTCGTATCACATCATCACTCGTTTTGCAGTCATTAACTACAATCAGATGTGCGTGAGAGCAGCGGGTCTCGTACTCCTGTGCCTCTGATATTGATTCAGCCTTTCTCAAAATCCTAAAGATGGCGATAAGCTGCACGTGCACGTCCTCTGCGAATTCTACGTTGCGATCTCCAGCTGGAAAGTTACGTTATTTTTATACACACCCAATAACCATCATACACGCACACTATGAACCTGTAGAATTGTCATTTTTATGTACTGCAGATGCTGAGAATAAGCTCGTGTAAGGATGAAAGTTCAGTCAACATATCCCACAGGGATAGAATTGCTGTTCATTAGCGTTCGGTCAGGTGTTCTGTTGTGTCCCTTTGGACGAAAGTATGGCGTGCGTGGTGCAATCAGGATGTTGACGACAATTTGGGCTGTGGTCTGTTAAATTACCTTTGACAGAGTGAGAGGGAGAAAGTTTCCTGGGGTGCATATCACAGGTGATTTTGGAACGGAGAGGAGAAGTTGTTGGCTTCGTAGGAAGCGAATGAGGGTGTAACCACTTAAGATCAATTTAAGATATAACGGAAACGAAAGCTCCAAAACTAGTTGCAATAAGGTAATATATCTGTAATATTTTACATAACGGGCATGTTTTGGCTTATTGCCATTGTCAGGTGCCTTTTGAAAATGACTTTGGTCAATCACCTATACGTAAATCGTGACTGTTTTATGTTTACATTTGCATTCGTACTTACGTCTAGTCGGAAGTGACGTCCATATTGTGTCTATAATAATTTTTTTTTCTGTCAGGTCTTGGTAAGTATAACAATTTTTGTTGTTACGAAACATAAAAATACGTTTTTGTCAGATATTTTGACATTTCAGTATTTTGACAGTTCTTCATTACGACGCTATATGTCTACAAAAAATGTTCAAATGTGTGTGAGATCTTATGGGACTTAACTGATAAGGTCATCAGTCCCTAAGCTTACACACTACTTAACCTAAATTATCTTAAGGACAAACACACACATCCATGACCGAAGGAGGACTCGAACCTCCGTCGGGTTGGTTGGTTGGTTGTTTTGGGGAAGGAGACCAGACAGTGTGGTCATCGGTCTCATCGGATTAGGGAAGGAAGTCGGCCGTGCCCTTTCAGAGGAACCATCCCATCATTTGCCTGGAATGATTTAGGGAAATCACGGAAAACCTAAATCAGGATGGCCGGACGCGGGTTTGAACCGTCGTCCTCCCGAATGCGAGTCCAGTGTCTAACCACTGCGCCACCTCGCTCGGTCCTCCGCCGGGACCAGCCGTATATGTCTGCAGAGTATATACAGCTTACCAGAGATGATATTACATTTCGTTGTCCTTATATTCTTCTAAATTTTATCTACGGATTGTGGAAGATTCGTTTACCATAAGACTATCTCTTTTCGTATTTCTCTATTATGTCAATAAAATTTTCGAGGTAGTACTTATGATAAAAATCTGTGCGTTCGTTTAAAATTCCGTGTGCGTATTTTATTGTATGAATATAAATTTCCAGTTCTCCTAGAATGTTCATAGTAAGTACTTTCGGTATTTTGCGTAATATCTCTAACGCCGTTTCCGTTTTCTCGGCTTAATAGTTTTCAGTTTTGAAACGCAAATAGAAGCTAGACGGATTATTATCATGGTTTCTTGTATGGTCTTTAAATCTGATGATCAGATTTCGTCAGGTTTAGTCAATATAGAAATTGCTGCAATCGTCACAGGTGACTTTGACAGAAAAAAATACTGGAGGTGCAATATGGTCGTCATTTCCAATTAGACGTACGCACCAACGCAAATGTAAACATAAAACAGCCACGATTTACTTATAGATAATCTGAAAAATGTTATTTTTGCACGTCACTTGATAACGACAGTAAGTCGAAACAAGCCTTTAGTGTAAAATATTAAAGTATGTTACATTACTGCAGGAAATTTTGGAACTTTCATTTTCATTGCGTCTTATACTGACGTATACTATGCTGTGGACCCAACGGAAAGTAATATAAGATCAGTTTATTTACCAACAATTAACATTTATTCGAAGAGGCGTCTTCAACGGCTTTATATCTTTGCGAATCAGTGAGTACAACCTACCATTCTACACGGTGTAATAAAAAAAGTATGGCCAAACATTCAGGAAACATCCCTCACACATAGAGGAAGAAAATATGTTATATGGAAATGGGTGTGAAAACGCTTTTTTCCACGTTAGAAATCAGTTTCTACAATTCTGCAACACACTGATTATTGGAAACATGCAGGAAAAGAAACACTTTCCTAAATGAAGTTCACAGAAGTGTACCCGTGCAGAAAAGCAGCTGCTGACGGTGCCTGCACATGTTGTAGGTGGTACGGACACAGCTGGTTCTCATGTAGCACTTTTCAGACAGTCACGTACTCAACATTACTTGCCGCTATTAATCTTCCACTGGCACTAACGTTGTCGTTAATCTAACGAACAAGTTCCTCCTCCAGCTGAAGTGACCTCGTTCTTCTTGGTCTCAACTAGTCTCAAGTAGTAGGCTTAAACGTCCCATGCTTTCTGAGACGAAGATCAATTGCTTCAATCGTCACCTGGGAGGCACCGTCATTACAGAACTCACTACAAACGTTGAGCGCCACGGCCATTACCACCGGCTAATCTGGGCATCTGCCAAAACCGCATATGAGTACACTTCCGGAAACCAAGTCCGTGGTGAACACTGAACAGTTGATTCTACATGCCTGCACAGTTCGTGATGACCCCTATAACTGTTAACTCTAAATGTTTGATGCTAGTAGAGCAGTGATGTTAGTCGCATGTCAACACATGTCAGCATTACCTTAGTTCCACAGGAACAACGAACACAGACGGTGAAGCTAAGAATTACAGATTTTCGTACATTCTAACCAAACGTAACCAAAAGAGTATATGAAACATTTCATGTAAGAAATTGTTTCATGTAATGCTGGTATGTTATGTTTCTGAGTGTTTGTCATGATTAATGTGATTATAGAAAGAAGTAGAAAATGAACTCTAGCAAGGAAATAAAATGTTTCTAGACTCGTGTCCAGATAACATATTTTGTACCTCCATGTGTCGGGAATGTTTGCTGGACGTTTGGCCAAACCTTTTTGTTACACTCTATGTAAATTATGTTTGTCCTTTCCATAAACTCGGAGCTCCTGAGTTCTACGTTTCGACGTCAGAGATGAGCGCTCTGTTTGCAACTCATTCCAACAGTACGCAATCAAGCGCGAGACAGCTTTTCTTCCCCTTCATATTCTGACACATAGGAAATACATGGTGTCCAGCGAAGAAGTCCCTGATTCCAAAATTAAATATCTCGAAAACTAAGATCGGTAGACAAGTGCAACAAACGGTACGTTCATTGTGAAAGTCATAAGAATTTGATACTGAAGTTATATACAGTTTTCGAAACAGGTAGAAAAGCTGCTAACAGATGGTGGTGTAATCGCAATATGTAGTTCCTATAAATAGAACACCGCAGCTCAGAGCGATCAGTTTCACCACTGGATCATGAAAGGAGGTCAGTGTACCAGAGGATGCGGTTGAAATCGCGTGTTCCACCGAATAACGTGTTTTTCTGGTACTGGAATACCTCAGGTTAGAACACATTCGTGCGGCAACAAGGCGCAGTTTTCAAACACAATTTCATTTTCTAAAAGGATCCGATGAGAAAACCATTCGCAAGCTCTTCGCCAGATTTCAACGGACAGGCAGCGTGGTTCATGATCTGGCAAGGAATGTTGGCACCAGACAAGCTGTTGTTACTCCTGAAAAACGTCTCCATGATTTCTGGAATTATTCAGAAAAATCCAGCGAAATCCGTCCGAAGAATTGCAGCAGAAACTGGTTTGAAGCGTTCCAGCACACAGGAAATAATGAGACAGAACATACACATGTTTCCATTCCAAATCCAAACGGCATGGATATGTGTGATGTCCTTAGGTCAGTTAGGTTTAAGTAGTTCTAAGTCTAGGGGGCTGGTGATCTCAGATGTTAAGTCCCATAGTGCTCAGAGCCATTAGAATCATTTTGAACCAAATCCAAAGCCACCAAGAGATACCTGTGCTAGTTGTGTGACTGGGGTTTGACTTTGTGAAACAGAGTCTCATAATCATTAATAATGAAAGATTTGATGTTGTCTGCACCTGGTCCACAGATGAAGCACGCTTCCACCTCGATGGAGTCGTGAATAACCAAAACTGGCGATTTTGGACTTCCTAATTTCCCCTTTATGTTAAGCGAAACCACTGTATTCTCCCAAAGTTACTGTTTGGGCTGCGATATGCAGTAGAGGCGTTATTGGCCCTCTTTTCAAGTGACAGACTGTCACTATTGAACGTTACGTTGCAATTTTGGAACAATTTGTCGACACACAGCTAGCCCTGGAGAATCGTCTAGGCCGTGAGTGGTTCATGTAAGCTGAGGCCAGACCAAATCGCACCTAACAGTTGTTTCAGTTTCTTGATGAATACTTCGGGAACACAGTCATTGCGTTGGACTCTTGCAAATTTACTGAAGCAGGGATGGATTGGCCTCCATACTCGCACGATATGACTCATTGTGATTACTTCTTATGGGGCACATTGAAATACACTGTCTGCCAGAACCATCTCACCATGCCGGACGAGCTTGAATCGGTAATTTGTGTGGTATGTGAATCAGTTTCCGTTGAGACAATACAGGATGTGATGGAAAATTTCGTTGTTCGTTTGCACCTCATCTGTACTGCTACTGGATGTGACGTGATTGTGAAGGCTGTTTACAGACGTGTTTGGTCACGCACACTGAAACTGTACGATCCGCACAGCGTAAAGGTACAGCTCCAGCTGTTTCTGTACAAAATTCTTACAGCTTTTGGTATGAACATCCAGTTTGTTGCACTCGTCTGTCGATCATAATTTTCGAGATATTTAATTTTGAAATCAAGGACTTCTTTGCTGGATATCCTGTGTCAGTTATTACCCGTTGCGACTACCAGAGACAAATTCTCAAGAGCTTGTTTTTTTACTAACAGGCAGAAAACTCAAGATAATTATAGTTGCGGGAAACTTATCGGAAACTTAGTTATCCTCCCTCGAATGTGAACAGCCTCTCGTAATTCCTACTGCAGCATCATCGAAGTGTCAATCTACAGTGACTCTGAGGCCTGGCTGTAGTACTGCTTCTAGCTGATTCCTGGTAATCACTGTCTTGGCCCCTGCACTGGAACTTTACATACTGCTTTTTCAAGGACGTTTGAGCGAGTTTTTCCCGTAGAGATGTTTTCCCAGTTCCTAGAGACTTCGTAAGCATTCTTTCAGAACCTTCCAGGAGATTATCGAACATTCTGGCTGTATGCCAATGTCTGCTAAGTCGCCTTGGTAGTCGATGGTGTTGTACTCACCCAGTCATTGCAGCAACGCCACTTCGTGGGCCGGTTATCAGCGGGTCTGACTTCAAACGGAGCATTTGCTCACGTTCTGATGTCTGCCTAGCACCATGGCTTGTGTGTTGTGTTAAATATTACTCATAATAAAGTTTCCTCCTTTCCTCGGAACCATGTCACTTCTCGCATTAATAAAATTCGATAGCCTTGAAAGAGCATAGTGTAAAACATTACATTTCCGTCATACATTTCCCGAAGTGAGACGTGTGGAAGGTAAATGAAATAAGTAAAAATCGCTGTCTTCTTCAGAAAACTTTTTGATGGTAGAAACAAAACTACACTCATGGTCGTGTTTAAAGTACCATCCAAGTGAATTCCTGACTAATTTAACCAGTCCATAGAAGTTCAGATCACGAAAATTAATATAACACTTACCGAAAGCTAATGTGATGTCTTAGCAGTGCCCCAGCTCACTCGCAGCTCGATACTAAAGTGACACAGACGTGCTGAAGCACCACTGAACTGGTCTTCCCGTAAGATGAAACATCGCGATAATTAAGGGAAGGAGGCTTTCGAACCACACAGTCAATAACCTCAGAGCCCAGCTTTCCAGAAATTTAATCGTCCAAATCGCGCCTTGCCCAGACGGCGGCGGCTGTCCGAATCTCGAATTACTGCGGCCGGGAAGGGGCATGCCTCGGCTCGTGTGACCACAGGAGGCCAGGAAAGTCGCCGCTAAGCGTTTCGTGACAGCCATTAGTCTGCTCGCCAACACATATAGCGTGCGATATACTTTCTCCTCGGCGAAAGCGTGACTACTTTCCATCTTGAGATCACACACCGTTGCTCCACGCGAAAATTAAACGCTCCTCATACGTAAGACATGCGCTGTAAGTCATTTTACGAGCCAGAGACTTAACGAGACTCCATTCTACCACACTAACGCTGCCGTTACGTTTAACATGAACTGTATTACACCTTTAACATTCTTCGTTATCCAGATCGTCAACTTAATTGTAGGTATCTGTGAAACAGCATCTTATATACCTTGCTCGTTGCTCGTACAACGAATGCTCACGTATATACAGGGTATTTCATAATTAATAGTGAAAATAGACTCGTGAGAAAGTATACTATATTGCGATAGAAGCTAAAACGTTCCAGTGAACATGGTTCCGCAAAAGAACTGTCTGCAGTATAATTGCAATGTGAGGCTACGCTACGAGCTACCACTGACTTCAGCATGAAGTATCGTCCTATTGAGTACAAGTGAATCTGAAATGCAAACATTTAGAGTAAGTCCACATCTAATTGGGCCCTAATTTTACCCATGACCAAACTTAAGAAGAACTACAACGCCGACGCAGCACGTTAAATGTTACACTTTATTGTACATTCGTAAATGTTAAGGGGAGGTTTACTATCTTTGGCCCGAAAAAAGCATGTTCTTTGAGAATTTTTTTCTCGGGATGTGTTACAGATATCAATGTCAAATTTGGTCAAAATGCTTATTGATATTTTCTCTACAAACTGAAAATTTTTTGACCATAAATGTCGAAGAGCAAAGGCGGAAGTGCCGTCGGGACGAAACCAAATTTCGATGTAAACCTCCACGCGTGGTATGTCACAGGTCAGCCGGTTCGTCTGAAATCAAAATTAAGTTGACGTTAACGAAGTATATAAGATTCTTTAGGAGTTGTACCTCGCTTAAGTTACTTGGACCATAGGAGATAAAATGGCGTCCATTTGGAAAAAAATAGTGTTTTTTCATCGATTTTTCGACTCGTCGGCCAAGTAAAAATATTTATAGTTGATGGATCGGAATAAAAGTGGTACAACTCCTAGACAATTTAGTTAGCTTCGTCGGAAACAAAGAATCATGCCAATCGGTTCAGTAGATTTGAAGTTACCACACCGCGCGGTAAAAAGAAAGTCATTTCCGAGAAAAACGGGTTAGGAATTTTGACTACATATAAATGCAGTATTATGCAACTTACGCTCACTCTGCAATTCCGGGTCCATAAACTAGTCCTTCCTCTTCCTCACAGAGGGCGTTCTGCTCGATCTGGGCCATCCTGCGCTGCTCCAGAGCCGCTCTTACGGCCGGTGACAAGCGGTTTTCTGTCGCTTGAATCCGGTGGTCGTCCGAATGCTTGGCGAACTGTGTTGAATAGAGTCTCAGGGTGACGTCCATTGTTGTCATGGTCTTCAGAATCGCTGAATACCCTTCGTCGAAGCTGCTCCCTGCCAGGAAAGTCGCAATCTCCACAGTCTTCGCACCAGAATACAAATGCTTGGGGGCTACCTTCCAAACACACGCGTTCACACTTTCATCACACTATCATTTGAATTTTGTGTGTTTCCTCCCAAGCACGGGTACAGTAACTCGTCCTCCGAAAGAAAAATACTGGTGCGTGAAAAAGGCCGATTTCAGGCAGGTGCATTTTTTTCTTCAACCGCGAATAACAAACATTTCCGTTCCGTATTCGGAAAAACCGTTTCAGTGGTGGATTCCAAACACTTTTATGGATCCAAAAATGCAATTTAAAAAAAATCGTTTTTTTGAAACAAAAGATAGTAAACCTCTCCTTAAAGAAGGTTCAAAACAATGGCTCTGAGCACTATGGGACTTAACTTCTGAGGTCATCAGTCCCCTAGAACTTAGAACTACTTAAACCTAACTAACCTAAGGACATCACACACATCCATGCCGGAGCCAGGATTCCAACATGTGACCGTAGCAGTCACCCGGTTCCAGACTGAAGCGCCTAGAACCTCTCGGCCACCACGGCCGCCTCTTAAAGAAGGTAATCCACGTGTCTTCCGCCGATTATGGCGCAATAACGCATTCGTCTCTACAGACAGTTACGAATTCTTTCAAACAACAGTTCGCTGCTCCAGTTCTTAAACCCTACATCTACATCTAGCATACAGACTCTGCAAGCCACCGTATGATGCATGGCGGAGGTGCTTTATGTCGTTTCTAGCCGTTTCCGTTCCTGTTCCACTCGCATAAGAACCGAGGGGAAAACGACTGTCAATACGTCCCCTCACGAGCCCTAATTTCTTTCATCTTATCTTTGTGGTTCTTACGTCAAACGTACGTTGGCGGCAGTAGAATTTTTCTGCAGTCATCCTCAACAGCAGCTTCTCTGAAGTTTCTCGATAGTGCCTCGTGGAAACAAAATCGTCTTCCGTACAGGGATTCCCATTTGAGTTCCCGAAGCATTTCCGTAATACTTGTGTGCTGATCGAACCTCCCGGTAACAAATTCAGTAGCACGCCTCTGATTTGTTTGGAAGTTTTGCTTCAATCTGACCTGGTGGACATCCCACATACTCGAGAAGCACTCAAGAATAGGTCGCACTAGTATTCTATACGCGGTCCCCTCTGTAGATGAACTTCACTTTCCTAAAATTCTGCCAATGAACCGAAGTCGATCATTCGCCCTCCCTACTATCCTCCTTACTCGCTCGTTCAGTTTCATATCGCGCTGCACCGCTCCTCCTAGATATTTAATGGACGTCACTGTGTCACACTACCAATGCTGTATTCGAACTTTACAGGATTGGTTTTCCTACTCATTTTGTATTAACTTACATATTTCCACATTTAGAGCAAGCTGCCATTCGCCACATCAACTATAAATTCTGTCCAAGTCACCTCTTATTTTCTTACAGTCACTTACCGACAGCGCCTTCCCCAAAAACCACAGCGTCGCCAGCCGCTGTGGCCGAGCGGTTCTAGGCGCCTCAGTCCGGAATCGCGCTGCTGCTACGGTCGCAGGTTCGAATCCTGCCTCGGACATGGATGTGTGTGATGACCTTAGGTTAAGTTAGGTTTAAGTAGTTCTAAGTCTAGGGGACTGATGACCTGAGTTGTCAAGTCCCATAGTGCTTAGAGCCATTTGAACCATTTGAACCACAGCGTCATAAGCAAACAGCCGCAAATTTCTGTTCCCCTATTCCGTTAGATTATTCATGTGCATAGAGAATAGGAGTGGTCCTATCACACTTCCCTGAGGCACTCCTTACGATGCTCTTACCTGTGGTCAACACTCGCCGTCGAGGACAACGTACTGGGTTCTATTACTTGGGAAGTCTTCGAGCCACTCACATATGTGGGAACTTAGTCCGTATGCTCGGATCTTCGATAACTGTCTGCAGTAGGGCACCGTGTCAAATGATTTCCTGAAATCAAGAAATATGGAATGCACTAGTCACCCCACACCTGTGGTTTGCGGAATATCATGTAAGAAAACAGCAACGTGAGTTTCTCACTAGCGGTGTTTTCAAAATCCGTGCTGATTTGTGGACACAACCTTTTCTGTCATGAAACTGAAAACTTCAGTTTTCCTTTTGCTGTCTTCTATTGCCACACCCGCTTAGGAATTTTACGTAGGACCATAACTTTCAAGGTTTCTTGGCAATATTTTTCACTAAGGTGTGGCAATGGGAGTCTTTGTACGCTTCGCGCAGTGATTATCTTACAGACGCAAGAATTTCTCATGGCTTGGGCCCGTCGACATTTACACGTTCTCTTTGAACCGAGAGTGCAACAATTTCTGCTTCCTCGGTATTTTTTGAATTTTATTATTAAACCGCTGTCGGTCTTTTCCGTCCTTAATTCATTTACTCAGAACATATTTATCCGTGGCGCGATTTACAATCAGTTTAAACTTTGTCCCTAAGTCCTCTACGCCCATCATACTGGAACTAAATAATGTCCATTCATTGTCTAAGTGGGATGCTAACAACTGCTTATCTGCTCTTTCTAGCATAAATACTCTTGTAGTCTTCTTGGAGGATTTATTAAGTTCTGTAACGATTGTCGCTATGATATCATGATCACTGATCCCTATATCTGTACTGAAACTGTGCATAAAGTCAGGACTGTTTCTAGCTACGAGATCTAAAATATTTCCACTGCGTGTGGGTTGTCGAACTAGCAGATCAAGACAGTTTCCGGAAAACATGTTCAAAAATACTTCACAAGACTACCTGTCTGTACCACCTGCAATGAATCCATAGACATCCCAGTCTATATGCGGTAGATTAAAGTCGCCTCCAATACTGCATGATCTGGGTATTTCCGCGTTACTCAGCGTAGTGTTTCTTTGTATGACATCACACCTGTTACGGCGGAATCGGGTGGACGGTAAATATATCACATAATTAACAAATGAAAAGACAATTTCAGAGATGTTATTAGTCTCATACACATATGATTTTATTTATATAGGCTGAAATGGCAAGTAAAAATGTGTACCAATACAGGAAATCGAACCTGAGTCTCCTGCTTACTGCCGGCCGAAGTGGCCGTGCGGTTAAAGGCGCTGCAGTCTGGAACCGCAAGACCGCTACGGTCGCAGGTTCGAATCCTGCCTCGGGCATGGATGTTTGTGATGTCCTTAGGTTAGTTAGGTCTAACTAGTTCTAAGTTCTAGGGGACTAATGACCTCAGCAGTTGAGTCCCATAGTGCTCAGAGCCATTTGAACCATTTCTCCTGCTTACTAGGCAGGTGCGTTAGCAACTAAGTCGTCTTGGCATAGTGATTCACACAACTGCACGAATTACACTCCCTCCTCGATTCAGATTCTCACTGTCAACCCAGCCTACTTTTCAATTTCCCCTTTATACACGAAAAGTACACTGGTGGGTGGCTGTGAGAATCTGGATCGAGGAGGGAGTTGTACCAGGATAATCCATGCAGTTGGGTGAACCGCTGTGACAAGGTGGCTAGTAAGCAAGAGTCCCTGGTTCGACTGCCGGCCTTGGTACAAATTTTCGCTCTTCGCTACAGTGTATATACACAAAATAACATAATTAACTACAGTTCACCTACGCCTGCTATTCGCATCCTGATAACTTCACAGACAGACTCAATTTAGACCTCAATAAACTCTATGTTTCTGTTGATTGCGATGAACAGTGTACCTCCTACGGTGTCTAATCTGTTTTTTCGAAATACGTTACATGCTTCGCTAAATATGTCGGAACTTCTACGTTGGGTTTCAGCCAGTTCTCGGTTCCGAGAATAACTTCTCTCACGGAGGGCCGTAAATCCAGGAACTTTGTTATAAATACTTCTACAGTTAACTTTCCACAATGGGAGTGCTGTAACCTTCACTTCTGAGATGACCGAAGACAGGAAAGACATGAAATGTATTCGCAGTTGCGAATATGAAGCACCTGTAAGTGCGTAATGGAATTATGACATTGAAAATTTGTGTCGGCAAGGTCTCGATCCCTGATTTCCCGCTTTACTCGAGCGGTCGCCTTAACCACTTCGGCTGTCCGAGTACGACTCACATATAGACCGAAACTTCCACATGTCGTCGTCTTTCTGTCGTTTCTAAATTCGTACAACCCATTAATGTTATTTCCATATAGGGGAGACATTTAATTTGTGAATTGCAGGCCCTGTATCGGCAGATAAACGCGATATTGCAATGCCTGTGTTGTGAAGAATTACGATGCATCGTTCGTTCGGAAATGCCTCGACCTATCCATCTTGGACCATCTTCGTGCATTAGACGTCATCCTACATTATCAGCAAAATACGCCCATTCCATCATAAATCTACAACGTTCCAAAACATTGACCACGGGTGAAATATGAGCGCAATTAGAGGGGTCTTAATGCATAGGTTTGCATTTCAAATACATTTATAGCATCTAGAACAATATTTCTTAATTATGTCAGTAGTGGCTCGTCAGCACACATTCGCCTAAACTGCCCATCTCCCTCCCTCTTCCCCCCCCCCCCCCCCGCCTTCTCCGCATACAAACACACTCACATCCCGCCTCAGTTTTTGAATTTTTTCTATCACTTACCAGTTCTTTTACATCTAGCACTGATTTGCAAATGTGAGAACGCAAACATAGAGGGTGTTTCAGATAAAATGTATGTCTTTGTAACTTACAGAATAATAAGTGAAAGGAATATTTATTTAGATAGATAACGAGCAAAGATTTTGGAGTGAATGAAAAATGCTGTACATAATTGGCTGCGCTCGGACGGATGTTCTGGTGATAGTCCCAAAAAAATGGTGCTCAAGAAGGCCAAACATCAGAAAGGCTTGTAGAAGTCTTTTTGACAGGCTTTCCATATGTTTTCGCGGGTGCTAGTTCCTTCAAAGTACCTCCAAAATTTCAGTCCGAAAGTGGGTCAAAAGTGGAAAAAATTTAAAAAAATGGGACTTTTTGGTTTTCCGCTTGTAACTCCGAAACGACATTATTTTCGGAAAAGTTAACTTTTTATGAAAACAAAGACAGTAAAATTTCCCATAAAATACGTCACAGTGACGTTTTTTGTCAGACCAACCGCGTGTTGACATTAGCGCGACTTCATAGCTGAAGAGATGGACCACGTCTGGACCTACCCCCGGTGTCCTTACTATATTTTCGTCTTTTGGATTTACAGCTCTTGTATTTTTCCACGTTTGCAGTTAAAATTATTGATTATAGATTCGTCTTTATGCAAAACACTGTCTTTTCTTGTTTCCCAACACGCTTCGGCACCTCTGTGCCATCATTAGTCGATTTTGTAGCTGTAGAAACTAAACATGTTTTACGTTGTAACTGATCTAACAAAATGATGCCTAAAGACAGTTTTCGTTCGTTTTTTTATGTTGCCATAATTTTACGTTATACGGTGCTGCAGGACCATCTGTATTGTGTCCTGCACTGATATCTTGTCATCTACAAACCAAACAATACAAATGTGAATTTTATCAACGAGTTAACATCTCCCTTGATTTTTAAAAACGTGATTTTGGTGCAGCAAAATGTTTTGCATATGTATTTGTTAATCATTTAATAAGTCACGGGTGCAAAATACTAACACGAATTCTTTACAGACGAATGGAAAAACTGGTACAATCCGACCTCGTAGAAGATCAGTTTGATTCCGTAGAAATGTTGGAATACGTGAGGCAATACTGACCCTATCATTTATCTTAGAAGATAGATTAAGGAAAGGCAAACCTACGTTTCTAGCATTTGTAGACTTAGAGAAAGCTTTTGACAATGTTGACTGGAATAATTCCTTTCAAATTCTGAAAGTGGCAGGGGTAAAATACAGGGAGCAAAGGGCTATTTACAATTTGTACAGAAACCAGATGGCAGTTATAAGAGTCGAGGGGCATGAAAGGGAAGCAGTGGTTGGGAATGCAGTGAGACATGGTTGTAGCCTATCCCCGATGTTATTCAATCTGTATATTGAGCAAGCAGTAAAGGAAACAAAAGAAAAATTCGGAGTAGGAATTAAAATCCATGGAGAAGGTATAAAAACTTTGAGATTCGCCGATGACATTTTGATTCTGTCAGAGACAGCAAAGGACCTTTAAGAGCAGATGAACGGAATGGACAGTGTCTTGAAAGGAGGATATAAGACGAACATCGACAAAAGCAAAACGAGGATAATGGAATGTAGTCGAATTAAATCGGGTTATGCTGAGGGAATAGATTAGGAAATGAGACACTTAAAGTAGTAAATGAGTTTTGCTGTTTGGGGAGCAAAATAACTGTTGATGGTCGAAGTACAGAGGATATAAAATTTAGACTGGCAATGACAAGGAAAGCGTTTCTGAAAAAGAGAAATTTGTTAACATCGAGTGTATGGAGTGTAGCCATGTATTGAAGTGAAACGTGGACGATAAATAGTTTAGACAAGAAGAGAATAGAAGCTTTCGAAATGTGGTGCTACAGAAGAATGCTGAAGATTAGATGGGTAGATCACATAACTAATGAGGAGGTATTGAACAGATTTGGGGAGAAGAGAAATTTGTGGCACAACTTGACTAGAAGAAGGGATCGATTGGTAGGATATGTTCTGAGGCATCAAGAGATCACCAGTTTCGCATTGGAGGGCAGCGTGGAGGGTAAAAATCGTAGAGGGAGGCCAAGAGACGAATACACTAAGCAGATTCAAAAGGATGTAGCTTGTAGTAGGTACTGGGAGATGATGAAGCTTGCACAGGATAGAGTAGCATGGAGAGCTGCATCAAACCAGTCTAAGGACTGAAGACCACAACAACAACAACAACGTGGTACTTATTACGCTAACTAAAACATAATTATTATGCCATTTACATAAGTTACTTGAACACCTTTTAATTGTAGGAGCGGTGAAAGCTTTCGTTATTCCCGTTTTAATGAGCATCACAGCATACTGAGAGACTAGGAGTTGGGTTTTGATGATGGAACTTGAAATTACGATAATTACAAAATGCTTTACACATCGTGTGTTTAATTTCACGAAAAAAGACATTGCAACCTATTTTGTGAGACATTTTATGCTCTTTACTTTCGTAAATAGTCAACTTTGCCTAAAATTGAGTCGTTTCCGAGTTATAAACAACAAACCCTAAAATTTCCTATTTTTTCGTATCTTTATTATTTTTGACGTAGTTTGGAGCCGAAATATTAATGGGACTTCGAAAATTCGGATTCAGCACCACAGGAAACATACAGAAAGCTTGTCAAAAAAACTTGCACAGAAGTTTTCTCTAAGGATTACCATTTTACTTGACTATGACGAAATGTTCACTTAAATGTGGTGTTCAAACGAATGCTCAATCTCCTAAATGTACAACTCAGTGCGCCTTCTAAATGACCTGTAGACGAGATGTAAGGTTGCTGACGTCTTGGAGCTACAAGCTTTCTAAGATTGATTAAAAAGTAGTATCACGATCACAAGGTATAAAAGGGCACTGCACTGGCAGAGTTTTCATTTATACTCAAGTGATTCACGTTAAAAGCTTGCAGACGTGACTATAGTCGCACTACGGGAATTAGCAGACTTTGAACGCGGAGTGATAGTTGTAGCTAGAGGCATGGGACATTTCGTTTCGGAAATTGTTAGGGAATTGAGTATTCCGAGATCCACAGTGTCAAGAGGGTGCCGAGAATACCAAATATCAGACGTTACCTCTCAACAAGGAAAACGCAGTGGCCGATGGCCTTCACTTAGCGACCGAGAGCAGTGGTGTTTGTGTAGAGTTGTCGGAGCTGAGAGATAAGCAACGCTTCGTGAAATAATCACAGACATCAATGAACGACGAACGTACCCGTTAGGACAGTGCGACGAAATTTGCCGTTTACAGGCTGCGGTAGCAAACGAGCGAAGTGGGTGCCTTTGCTAAAAGCACGACAACGCTTGAACCCTAGACGACTGGAAAACCGTGGCCAGGTCAGATGAGTCTCAATTTCAGTTTGTAGGTTTCGAGTGTGGTGCTGACTCCACGAAGCCATGGACCCAAGTGGTCAACAAGGCTCTGTGCAAGCTGGTGGTTGCTCCATGGTGATGTGGAATGTGTTTACATAGAATGGACTGGATCCCCTGGTCCAACTGAACCGATCATTGACTGGAAATGTTTATGTACGGATACTTGGAGACCAAAAAACGTAGGGACCGAGGACCTCAGCAGTTTGGTCCCATAGGAACTTACCACAAATTTCCAAAAAAATTTCCTGCCAAACAACAATGGAATATTTATGGATGAAAATGCGTCATATCTCGGCCCAGAATTGTTTGCTATTCGTGTAAAAAACATTCTGGACAGTTCAAAAGTGTGTGAATTCCTAAGTGACTAAACTGCCGAGGTCATCGGTCCCTAGACTTACACACTACTTAACTAACTTAACACTAAGGACAACACTTACACCCATGCCCGAGGGAGGACTCGAACCTCCGGCGGGAGGGGCCGTACGATTAGTGACATGACGGCTCTAAACGCGTGGCCACTCCGCGCGGCCTGGACAGTTCGAGCGAATGCTTTGACAGCCTAGATGTCCTACACGAATCCCATCGAACATTTTTGTGACATAATCGAGAGGTCAGTTCGTGCACAAAATCTAGCACCCGCAGCACTTTCGCAATTATGGACAGCTACAGAGGCGGCATGGCTCACTACTTCTGCAGGGGCAGCCAAGGAATTGGTGAGTCCATACCGCCGTCGAGGTGCTGCACTACGCTGGACAAAAGAAAGTCCGACACGATATTAGGAAATATCCCATGACTTGTCACCTCCGTGTAAAGCTATGAAGCCTTCTAATCTCGAAACAGTGGCGAACTGGCGAACAATAGAAGTAATGTTCTTTGATGTAAATCACATTTAGTTCAAAATGGTTCAAAAGGTTCTGAGCACTATGGGACTTAACATCTGAGGTCATCAGTACCCTAGAACTTAGAACTACTTAAACCTAACTAACCTAAGGACATCACACACATCCTTGCTCGAGGCAGGATGCGAACCTGCGACCGTAGCGGTCGTGCGATTACAGACTGAAGCGCCTAGAACCGCTAAGCCACACCGGCCGGCTCACATTTAGTCACACCCTCGAAGAATGCAGGTAAAGTATAGTTATGAATACGCATCAAACAGAAAAATACTCACCCTTCATGTACAATTACTTGCTGAAAATCGTGTTTCAAAATTTTCATCCATTTACGAAATACTATAGATAGTCATACAACTTTAACTATCGCATTTGGAACTCTCTTTCTTTGTTTGACGGTACATGTCATCAGTCCTTTGGCTTTGCTTTAGGGCGCAAAAAAAAACTGTGGTCATACGCGCCCATCTTCAGCCCTGTCACACATTGAAATCTCCACGCCATAATACCGTAGCGCGCTGCTAGAGGAGAGAAACGAAATGGCGCATCCCACTGGTAAAGCCAAGTGTGAAAGAGAAGAACGCTGCAACAGTTCATGCTAAGTTGGTGGAAGTGTATAGCAACAATGCACCATCGTATAACGCAGCGGTTAAGTGGCTCTGAGCACTATGCGACTTAACTTCTCAGGTCATCAGTCACCTAGAACTTAGAACTAATTAAACCTAACTAACCTAAGGACATCACACACATCCATGCCCGAGGCGGGATTCGAACCTGCGACCGTAGCGGTCGCTCGGTAGCGGCTAAGTGGTGCTAATTCTTCTAAGATGGGACGGACAGAGAATATTTAAACTGTTAAAAGTAAATCTTTTTTGAAGTCAATAAGCCAATACAGAACTTTATGGTCTCCATTTGATTCTTTCGAGGTGATAATTAAAACTTCGTGACTGTTTCTGCTGTTAAGGATAACTACGATTCGTGAATCACCATGTTCACATACTTCCGCAAAATAAAAACAACATGTATGATCAGATGCTTTTTATAAATTTTCTGAATTGGGCACATTGCACATTCATAAGCATAAGTTGGTGTTGGAGACATTCACGGTGTTGTATGTGGACAGCTGCTTTCACACAGCAGTCACGTCTGCGAATTTACGTTCGCAGCTTCACAGGACTGCATTATTCCGTAAGCCTTCCCTCGGAAATAAGCAGCCGCTATTAGCATCGAGTCAACTATGTGCAGCGAGGATAGATCGGCAAGCACGTAGTTACCGGTGAATCGTGGTAGCTGGATCCCTGGAACGTGCCTCGCTCGCACAATTCGCCTGCGAAGGAAACTACTTCCACAGTGAAGTGAAATGCGCAGTTGAAGCAGCCGAACCTTAGCATTAAACATCAATTGCTGCAAAAAGCTCTGCACCGCGCTTTCACGTGTCTTCAACCTCCCATACGTAACAACTTGACCCAGAATGCGTGTAAGGGCTCGCGAAGCGCTGCACAGCCAGTTTCCTATAATGAAACAAGCGAGTAAACGCCTCTATGGCTAATGCTGTAGCAAATTTTACAGTAATTTATTCTCTGCCAATCGATATGAATGATCGGAAATCACTTGTTCTCTAGAAACAAAGGAATGTTGTGCACGTGAGACCTACACGAGGATGCGCACACACACACACACACACACACACACACACACACACACACACACACAGAGAGAGAGAGAGAGAGAGAGAGAGAGAGAGAGAGAGAGAAGGTGGCGGTGGGTCAGAGTTCGACTGTTCTTACTGGGGCTAGCAGATATAAAACTGCATGTTAATGAGGATGGTAAGTAACTTACAGAGATACCTGTGTTTTTTACACAGCCGAAAATTTCTACCACCGAACGAAGGGTGTTAAATATACTTACATACAGTAATATGATTGAGACTTTAAAACACAAGAACTGTTGTGCAATTAAACCGAAGATTCTTTCTTGGATCATGTTCCGAGATTCAGATTGTATACTTACACTGCCTGCATAAAAAATTATTCTTAATAGATGATGAGTTTTTTCGTTTTTGACAGTCAAATTTTGAATTCTAAGCTAAATGTGAACTGAAGTTTCATAGAAAGAGTTACAATACCATTCATTTTTGGGAATTAATCGAGAAATTTAATAGATTCATGGAAGTTTGTGTGTTTATCGTAGTTTTCCTCTGTAGCGATTCAGTAACACATTATGTGACACGCATATCTCCTTTCAGTAGTTAGTGTTGAATACAGTTCTACTGTAACGCCTGATGCGGTTTCTGTACACCATAACCGATTTTTCCGACGGTACTCAGTTAGTTAATTAGTTACATGTTCCAAAAAGCATTTGAACAGAACGCTTCTTTTATCGAAATGACGTGGAATGAGACAGTTTCAGGAAATGTATACATGATTAGTACTGAAATTAATATAGGAATTATTTTTTTAGTCTAACTCTTGCAACTACAGTTAAAAACAAGGTTCTTTTTGGCTTCCATTTTTTAAGTAGAAGTTCGTCGATGGAATAAGAAGAGTCCTCCAGGGGAAATGATTTTAAATGAGATTTAAAACCTGCTGCATATTGGACTCTTTTTCTGAGCCTCTGGTAGCTTTTATGATGTGTGGTAAAGGTGATTCTTCCTTCCAGTGTTGTAGATATGAATATCACTCTTATTCTCAAATTGTGATGGATTATTTATGATGAGTTTCATTAGCGAACATAAGTACTGTGACGACGCAGTTAAAATGCCTACCACCTTTAAGAAGTACCTACATCAGGCCCGTGGGTGAACACCACATATTCTTACCGCTCCCTTTTGTGAAATCAATACTTCCTTTTAAGTGATGAATTACTCCACAAAATTATTCTGTAAGACATTATTTGAGTGAAAATAAGCAAAATATTTCAGGATGTTGACTCATTTGTTTCCAAGATTAGCAATTATACGAAAAATGAAAGAAGGTGAACTTTACCTTTTGAGAAGCTCTCTCATATACTTCTTCTAGTACAAGTTTTCATCAATATGTATACCGAAAAGTCTACCCTATTTGCTGATTCCTGCTCATATGCTAAGTGATGGTGTGACTCAATTTGTTGTACAGAACTGAATATAGTATGTTGTTTCATTTACTGAGAACCACTTCATAATTCCTTACAAAATATAATTTAGCATCTTTTCTGTTGCTTTCTGTCCAAAGCGATTTATCATAACAGTAGCGCTTCCCACGCCCGGGTTCCCGGGTTCGATTCCCGGCGGGGTCAGGGATTTTCTCTGCCTCGTGATGGCTGGGCGTTGTGTGCTGTCCTTAGGTTAGTTAGGTTTAAGTTGTTCTGAGTTGTAGGGGACTGATGACCATAGATGTTAAGTCCCATAGTGCTCAGAGCCATTTGAACCATAACAGTAGTATCGTCTCCTGACTTAGTATCAACATCCAGAACACCGTTGCCAGATTCATCTTCTCCTACCTGGAAAAGGGTGTTCCGATTCCGTTTGTCCAGATCAGATTGGTCTCTTGACTGTCGACTAGTATAGTAGACAAAACCGTGAGAGGACCCTAACAGAAAATAGTAGTCTGTAGTTATTACATTTTCGGGGCACATGCTGGGAACAACTCCAAGAGAAACCACGCATGGCATTTGGAAATTATGCAAACAAAGCATGGCAGGCTGCAACCCGCACTCCTTTCCGTTGTCAGACATTTCATGCCCAGACAACTGTATCAACGCTTTCATTGTAAACTCTTTCTCGCTGTGTTGATGCATAATTGACTGCGGCACTTGAAGTTCAGCTGCTCTTTTGGTAGTGGATTTCATTGTAGATTGCTCAGTTGTTCAAAGACATGAAGGTACGAGGCCGTCTCCGACACCCTATAGAGTTGGAGAGACATTAAGTGAAGGAAAAGCGGCTAATGAGCAACACATACATAAAAAAATGAATTGTTAATTTGTATTTTCAATTAAACAAAAAAATTATACAATAGCCCGATTCGTCACAGGATCACTTGGCCTGGGCGGGAGGTGTATGGTAAGTTAATTATTTCACATTTTCACTTCATGGTACATTAAAAATGTATATTGAGCAGCTGAGTGAAATATCGCTCCCGGAGAAAATCGATAGCTTCGTCGCGAATTTCACCGTCCAGAGAAAAACGCCACCTTTGGCGGTTTCCAGCCGTTCGAACGCCTGCAGAAAACATGGACTGTTCGCACTAAAACCGCTTGTAAAAGGGCGAAGAATGCAACTGACTGTCCTTGGCTCCATAAAGTTGTGGGGATGGCCAGATTTCTGGAATGTTGGTGGACAATGTTTTTTATGGCTGCCCTTTCAACAGTAGATGTCCTAAGATATGTTCGCTCTGAAAGCTGTTGTAAGAAGTTAGGACTGTAGCAATTTTTTTGCTACTGTCCTTGGATCGAGAAAGTCGAGGGATTCGGCAGGTATAGGGGAACGGACGTTGTTGGGTACGATTTTATGGCTGTCTTGTCGAAGGATTTATGAGGAGGGAGTCGTGGCTGTCCTGCTAAAAGCAGACGGGCACCATTAAACAAACAGCTGTAGTGCGCAGCAGTATGCCTCTTAATGGGTGACAGACTGGAAGTCTCTTCAGGAATACAGACTGATTCATTAGTGACTTACAAAGAACCACGGTAATTTCTATTTGTTTATCTACTTTTGGTTTTCTAAATAGGCCGGCCGGTGTGGCCGTGCGGTTCTAAGCGCGTAAGTTTGGAACCGCGTGACCGCTACGGTCGCAGGTTCGAATCCTGCCTCGGGCATGGATGTGTGTGATGTCCTTAGGTTAGTTAGGTTTAAGTAGTTCTAAGTTCTAGGGGACTGATGACCTCAGTAGTTAAGTCCCATAGTGCTCAGAGCCATTTGAACCATTTTTTCTAAATATCACAAATGTATTTCTTTCTTCTAGTGTTTGATTTTTACTGTTTCTTTCTGAATCTCTCTTTGTTTATGTTTAGAAGTTATACTTCAATAATAACTTGTTTTTTTCGACTTAAGGGTTCTACAATTTAAGAGAGTTTGCACCAAATACATCTCGCTTTTATTTACAAAGTACCAACATTTGCTATTTGTAGATTAAAAACAATTTTTACGAGTTTAACATATGATATAGTGTGTAACACTCCTATTTACATGTAATTTACCTGTTCATTAAACTCAAAAAGAAAAACGTTTTTAAATCTATGAATAGAAAAATGTAGAGACATATTATGTATACTATACTTACAGAAGCACCACAGGAGACGCACTGCATATAAATGTGGACGTGTATGGTGTAAAATATCTTAAATTATAGTACGCTTAAGATGGAAAAAACAAATCACACTTTATAAATGACAGCTACTGAACGGAACTTGTTCACACAAACAAAAATATAGCAACTGTACTGTTTATAACCATTGTTGCAATTTATTATCATCTGAATAATTTTATATTTTTGTAGAATACAATGATCCCATTAGAACTCTGCTTCGTTAGGTAATGTAAATGCATCAATAAGATTAAGTCCTTTTCTCCCCTTACACAATGTGCTGTAGTAGTGCTGCTACTGCGTCACCGTAGTGTCACTATTGATGCTTCAAGTAGGTCTGATATAATTACAAATGGAGAACTCAGAGGATGTGGCCACTCCGTTCTTGACAGTGAATAATGCAAAACATGACTAGTTAGCTGTTCCATAAATACGCACGGACAGACGGCATCTCTAATTCAGATTGGCCATCCAGATCTACATTTTCCATTTTTCCCTATGCAGGTTAAACTGTTAGGATGATTCCCTTGAAAATAACACGGCCGTTTTCGAACCCCAACTTTCTACCAATATGAGCTTGAGTTAATTATCTCATAGTTGACTGGACATTAAATTCTAATCTTCCTTCCTTGCTTCCTTCATTACGATCGTGAGGCTGCATGATTTCACTCTCTCCATTTCTTTCGTTACCTTTGCCAAACCGAGCGAGGTGAAGCAGTAGCTGGCACATTTCACTTATATTCTAGAGGAAGAAGGTTTATATCTCCGTCTGACGATCCAGATTTAAATTTCATGTGATTTCCCTAAATTGACTGAGGCAAATGTCGGCATGGTTCCTTCGGAAGAGCACTACCGATTTCCTTCTCCTTTCTTCCTTCTTCCTTCCATATCTAATGACAACAACAGTTACACAACGTAACCCGTTCCCGCCACCCTCCCCCAAATCACAATCATTGACGTGATACTGTTATATAAAATGGTCAGAGCAAACTGTCACCACCAGATCTTTCCGAAGTACACACATGTTGCGTCTAAAAGTCTCAATGAATGAACCCGTATTTAAATGCGTTAAAAATCTGAGCCGTACACATACATGGCGGATAGAAGTGTCACCCTGTGTCGAACACACTAAGCAGGAATAGATTTATCTGTTGCGGGGAGTGAAATATAGTAAGTGTAAAGAATCGTGTCGTAGCAACGCGAAAACGACAAAGTTTGTTACAAGTTTTGTTTTGAGGGGCAGCACAAACGCTGTTCCCTTACGATTGGTTCATGCGCTGCGACTGAAAGGAAGTTGTTTAGCATATGTCAGGTTCGAGCCGGCCGTCAAGTGTAACTGTGGATAACACTAAGCAAGTGCGACACACCCTGATGCAGAACCGTCGGCTGTTGCGGAAAAAGATGTCGGGGGTGCTGGCGATTAGTAGCGGAGGTGCTAACGTTATCATTCACCAAAATTTGTGTAAGCGCAAGATGTGATTCTGATATATGCCACAAAAACTGATTTATGAACAGAATTAGTAGATTATGTTACAGATATAATTGTTCGGTGTTGTTGCAATCCATCTTCTCAGCAAACTATTATCACAGAGGATGCTACCTGGTGTTACCAGCTCGATTAGAAGGGGGGGGGGGGGGGGGATCGGTAACGATCACGGTCGCATGCGCAGCTCTCTGCAAAACATTCCGGAAGACATTTGAGGACATGTGCGTCAGTATTTCGATTGATTGCGATGAAAGTCTTCATGGACAGGTTCCTTCAGATTTATAAATACTTTTAACGATATATTCTGGCCAACGATGTTTCTGTACTCATTTTTTTATTTGGATACACTCTTCTTTGCTTTATAACACCTGCTAGACGCTTATTGCTTGTAGTTCGACAAGAAACACATTTACACAAATAACAGGCTCATCAAAGAATTGACCCGGTGGGCGCGGCTGCACCCTGCGGGCGCAAGGCAGCGTAGTTCAGCGCCCCGTACGCCACCGTGTGTCGCTAGGGTCGGCAGAGTAGCGAGAGAGACAGCCGCGGAGCGAGTTTGACCGCACATCAGTGCTCTGCGGTGGACTGCCCCGCAGTCAGACCCAACGTAAACAAATAACAGAGGAAGCGCACCTCTGTAAAAGTGGTCGATGAACGGTAAAGCAAGCAAACCATTTACAGCTTAGGTAACAATTAGTGTTCATGTGGCAGAATTACTACGCAAAGCATTAGAAGACAATATCCAAAACAACAATCGAAGAACAACTTAGTAGTTTCCTGACCCACTGGTTGATTCTATTAGGATTGCACATGCACACTCGTCAGATGTACATTAGGCATCTTCTGCAAGATATATCAATTTCTTAAATGAACTAGTATCATAAATATTATATTTTAGAAATAATTTTACGTAAGGGATATAGAGTCTCATTCTTACAGTTAGAAGTTACAAGTAAATATTTTTTGTTGTACTTCGTGCTACAGCTTTTTGAGTCCCTTTTCAAAGTTTAGACATCGGATCCTTAGACGCAATGATTTTATTTGATCAAGTTTGAAAACTTACGAAAAAATTATAATTAAGGTTATAAATACCTTTAATCCCTACAGTCAGCATTGTAAAAGAAGACAATTAATATGTTACACGTTTTTCTTTTTCGAAGAAATGATTTCTACTAGGTTTGGTGTAATATTCCGGGAGACGGCTAACCTCAAAGAATTAGTCAAATTTTTATCTCTAAGTATTGAACGGTTCTTAGTTTTAGCAAGCTTTAAGAGGGATAAAAAGCGCTCACAAATATACGTGGAACCAAACATTGAGAGAACTTTGGCCGCGTGCTTGTGCAAACGAGGACACTTCTCTCGTGGAAAACAGCTGTAAAAGTCATCCAAAGTTTTACACATAAGAAAGCTGTCCTTCAGGCGTATCGCACTGCAGGTCAATCAGAACTACTTGAAACACTTGTGAGATATCCTCTGCCCGAAGGGAAAACAGGCGAACAAATATATTTAAGGCTGGTTGAAGCTCACTTATCTCCAAAAATCTGTTTTGAAACTCTTCTTGTAATTCGCAGATGATCTGAACACAATCTGAAAAATCCACATCTTCTTTAACGCTGTCTTCCGGCCGCTGTGGCTGAGGGGTTCTAGGGGCTTCAGCCCGGAACCGCGCTGCTGCTACGGTCGCAGGTTCGAATCCTGCCTAGGGCAAGGATGTGTGTGATGTCCTTAGGTTAGTTAGGTTTAAGTAGTTCTAAGTCTAGGGTACTGATGACCTCAAATGTTAAGTCCCATAGTGCTTAGAGCCATTTGAACCATTTTTAACGCTGTCTAATGCAGCTAAGTGTCCACAATCCTCCTCGCGCAAGTGTTTTTCCTACAAAATAAGTTTTTTTTAAATACTTGAATCTTCTGCACTAAATCAACAACAGGGTGGTTTTCGCCTTGGAGTGAAATGTTCAAAGTATTTAAGTAGCCAGTTAGATCACTCAAAAAAGCCAAACTCGCCACCCACTTAGGATCACGAAGTAATTCTTATGGACGTCCTTTCATTTCCAAACAGGAAGTGATTTCGTCCTTCGAGGAGAAAAACCGATGAAGCACCTTCTCTCTGCTCAGCCATCTTACTTCGGCGTGGTAGGGGATGTCTGGGTATTTCGCTTCGATATCAGCAAGAAATTCTTTAAATTGGCGATGTGTGAGTCCATGCAAGCGAAGATAATTAACCGTTCGAACAACTGTGTCCATAACATTTTTTATGTTGACAGTCTTCGCTCAAAGTGCCTCCTGGTGTATCAGACAATGGAATGCCGCGAATACGGAACAGCCGACTTCAGCCAATTTTGACCTGACGTAACCCAGGAACCCAGTGCGTATCCCTCGTAGCGCAAGTGCTCCATCCGTTGTTAGACTGGTCAGGCGATCCCATTTTAAACCCACTGAATATGACGAGGACTCATCAAGAACGATAGAAAATGAAACGAAGTATGCCGCTCTCTCCATTAATTACTGCTCTATATCTGATGCCATATCTGCGACCAGGCGAGCAACAGTTTGAGGTGAAAGAGCTAGTTTTTCAAATTTTTCCCTGAGGTCTGCTCGACAAATACAATCCGCCGTGTCGACCAGGCAATCCTTGATGAGATTCATAGCCGCAAAGAGTTTCCCTGCTTTCGCAATTCTCAGCGAGCATTTGTAACTTGCACGCAAACTTTCAAATGGTTCAGATGGCTCTGAGCACTATGGGACTTAACTTCTGAGGTCGTCTGTCCCCTAGAACTTAGAACTACTTAAACCCAACTAACCTAAGGACATCACACACATCCATGCCCGAGGCAGGATTGGAACCTGCGACCGTAGCGGTCGCGCGGTTCCAAACTGTAGCGCCTAGAACCACTCGGCCACCACGGCCGGCACGCAAACTTTGTCCACCTGTTTCCTGCTCCTACCACGGCAAAAAAATTTTACAATTAATTTTGTACAATCCTGTTTTTAAAAAATTGTTTCATTCATTCAAAACTAAATAAAAAACTAACAAAAAATATTGGTTTTAGATGCGTTTTCCCCCAAGTTCCTCTGAAAAGCGGTCATAGACGCTAGAAAGGATAGCGAAATGTAGTCGCAGAATAAATTTTTATCTATTGGAATATCTGCGCTTTAATTAATTGAAAACACAGGTAAACTACAACATATGTTTTCGCATCCAACAAAAGACAAATACACAAAAACAACTAACTACTCTTAATGACACTTTGCTGTCCGAGAGAGCGTTTGTGACGGCTTTTCAGGAAGTGGCAAAAAAGAACGAACTTGAAACTCTTTCTTATGTCTGTGCGACGCGATTTAATGCAACCCAAATATAAAAATTAACCGAAAAGAAATTTTCTTTGTTGTTGACAATCTGATATTCGATAACTGGCTCCTTGCTAAGTGATATATCAGATTATAAAATATAGTTTTATTTATCATCTTTATAGATAATAAAGGGTCATACGATAGGAAACACTTCGATTTACGCTGGAAAACAATTAGTATCAGTTTTGGCCACCAGGAGCTAATCTGGCACTGTGAATACAAGAAAGACGTATTGAAATGTTTACATACTTAATGGATTAGGAATGGAATGTGGGCAGAAAACACTAAACAAGTGAGAAAGGCATGTTGATATTATTATTAACCACCGCTTACACGATTTGTTCAGTATGAGCACTGGATACGTCGACGAGACGCTGCACAGCGCCAGAATTGCACCTGGTGGCAATAATTAGAACTAACTTCTTTCCAGCGTAAATCAGTTCTGCTTGAACGCATCAGAATAGCTACCGAATTTCGCTGCCATACGATAATTACAGCCCACACTGGACCTCTGTGAGCAGCTGCACTTTAATTATAACCACCAAGCACCTGCCCTCGTCCATTGTTAGAATGACGAAATGTAGTTTATGTAAGCTATAACAGGATTCTCAAGATCTTCTTGGAAATTTCTCCGCTGTTCCTCCAATGTCGTGTATGATACTGATGGACAATTAACAGATCAGACAAGAAGAAAATAGAAACGTTTTAAATGCGATGTTGCAGAAGAATGCGGAAGAATTCGAGGGTACTGATAAAGTTCTAACTATTACTTCGAAAAAAAAGTTTTTTGTTCCGTTACATGTCCATGTCTGCAGTCCCAGTACACCCTGAAATCCTTACACCACACTACTGTAACACGCGACTAGAGGATCCAAAACGGAATGGTGCAGTCAACTGATAAAGTGGAGCTGTAGTGTGCCTTTTTGTTTTTAGCCTATAGGGGCTTACTACGGTACCCTAGTGCTGGGATTTCAGTCTGCACTACGACTGAAGACAGGCAAAAAATTAATTACGCAAATTAATTTCTTTTCATGTGATAACTGAAATTTTATGGCTAGCCTCGCAGACGAGTATATCGAGTAACAAATGAAAAGGTGTTACATCGAAATGAGAAGAAGATAGATGTCTGATATAACTTAAGAGAAGCAGATCGATGGAATGCATCCTAAGATATGGAGGATGTGGTGTCACCGCCAGACACCACACTTTTTAGGTGGTAGCCTTTAAATCGGCCGCGGTCCGTTAGTATACGTCGGACCCGCGTGTCGCCACTATCAGTGAATTGCAGACCGAGCGCCGCCACACGGCAGGTCTAGTCTAGAGAGACTCCCTAGCACTCGCCCCAGTTGTACAGCCGACTTTGCTAGCAATGGTTCACTGTCTACATACGCTCTCATTTGCAGACACGACAGTTAAGCATAGCCTTCAGCTACGTCATTTGCTATGACCTAGCAAGGCGCCATATTCAGTTACTATAGTATACTTCAAGAATGTGTACTGAACAGATAATATTGTGAATCATGTACCGTCAAGAGCGACGTTATCATTAATGGATTAAAGTTAAGTATCAAACTAATTGCGTCCGCTTTCTGAATTCTCATTCCTTGTCATGTTCCAGACCTCACATCGGTATAGTTCTTCCCTCCTCACGCCAGCCTGCGTGAGCTAAAACGCATGCATTTCGGCCTCCACTCGTAACACGATGTTGGTTCTTCTGCCAACACAAAAGAGGAACAGTTAATTTGGTAATGGAGGGAGATTTGGGGTACCGTGCAAGGTCGGCATCGCACATCGATACCACAGACATTAGTGATGTCTTGCTGCAATACGCAACGACGAATGGGAGGCACTCCTGAAGATGCGTCCTGTCTTTCAGCACTGCAGCGCCACCCCACAGAGGTCGACATAGACGAACATAGACTCAATCAGATGAGCGAGTTTGAAACCGGTCAAATTGTGACCTTCCGAATGACGGAATGGTCCTTTCGGAGAACTGACACACAAGTTGGTCATGCTTCTCACATCTGTCGAAGAGTTTCTGCACATCCATGTAGCACAGACGCCCACCAGGATCGTCGTATTGTTAAGCACAGCAGCGGCAGATCTTACAGCTACCACAACCCAGATAAAAGGGTTATGAGCCCAGACGTATCAACACGAACTGTTACAATTCAGTTATTAGCAGTGGGGCTACGGGTACGCACATCTCTAGCCTGTCTTCCACTCACGCCGCAACATCGATGTGCATGGCTCGACTGGTGGCTTCAGAGGATCGCTTGGAACATGGAATGGAGCGCTGTGGTCTTCAGCGATGAAAGCATATCCTGCCTGCACGCAAGTGATGGTCGTTGGTGAACACGACATAGACCTGGTGAATGCTGTATCATACAGGACATTCGTCCGAGACACACTAGACCCACATCAGACCCTAAAATCTGGGGGTGTGATAGGATGCAACTCTCGTTAAAATTAGAAATTTGTGGTAAGGAGTCTGGGACCAAACTGATGAGGTCATCGGTCCCTAGGCTTACGCACTACTTAATATAACTTTAACTTACAGTAAGGACAACACACACACCCATGCCCGAGGGAGGACTCGAACCTCCGACGGGGGGGAGCCGCGCGAACCGTGACAAGACGCCTGAGACCGCACGGCTACCAAGTGCAGCCAACTCTCGTTCACATTTGATGTTTCTGGAGAGGTCACTAACCAGCGCTCGATACGTGCAGATGCTGTTAGACCCATTCTTTTGCAGTTCTTGGAGCAGGAAGGTGATGTGTTGTGTCAACAGAATAAAGCTCGCACACTCCCTGCCTGTGACACACAACGTGCAAAATGTGCGACATCTTCCCTTGACAGCGCGATCTCCACACTTGTCTCCAGTCGAAATCTTGTGGGGTATGATAGGACGAGATGGGTTCGCCCCAATAGATGAGTGGTCAGCGTGACGGATTGCCGTCCTCCGGGCCCCGGTTCGATTCTCGGCTGGGTCGGAGATTTTCTCCGCTAAGGGACTCGATGTGATGCTGTGTTCATCATCATTTCATCCCCATCCGACGCGCAGGTGGCCCAATGGGGCGTCGAATGTAATAAGACGTGCACGCGATGTGACTCGTGTGACTTGTCAACTGACAACTATTACGAACAGATGGAACAGGGATGGCATAACGTCCCCCAGGATAGTATTCGACTTCTGTACAACCGACTGGATGACAGAGTCAGTGCCTGAATTGCCGCCCTTGCTGGTTACACCGTGTACTAAATGGATATTTCGCCTGGTCCCCGGCACGAATCCGCCCGGCGGATTTGTGTCGAGGTCCGGTGAACCGGCCAGTCTGAGGATGGTTTTTAGGCGGTTTTCCGTCTGCCTCGGCGAAAGCGGGCTGGTTCCCCTTATTCCCTCTCAGTTACACTATGTCGGCGATTGCTGCGCAAACAAGTTCTCCACGTACACGTACACCACCATTACTCTACCACGCAAACTCGTCTGGTGTGACACGTTCCCTGGGGGGTCCACCGGGGGCCGAACCGCACAATAACCCAGAAAGAGTGGTTCGGTGTGGGGCGGCGGAGGGGTGAAGTGGACTGCGGTGGTCGTCGTGGGGTTGTGGACCATTGCGGCTGCGGCGAGGACGGAGCCTCTCCGTCGTTTCTAGGTCCCCAGGTAACATACAATAAAATGTGGATGTTTCAGTATGGGTCGATACCTGTTACCTGAGAACAGCTTGTGTTATTTATCTGCAAATGTAATCATTTCATGTGCTTCATATGCACTGTTGCAATAATAAATCTTGAATAAATTAGAAACCTCTAAAAGGATGTACTAATTTTTTTCTGGCGTTGTACTTCAGCCACTCTTCGGGAGAACACAATTGCAAAACTCGTCCACGAGGGGGTGCAAGGGTTCTACCAGCTACAAACTAATTTATCGCGTGTAGATTCGCACGCTGTTCACATCGTCTTAGCAAGTGTATTCTTCATCACATGACATGTTTTACATTTCCTAAAAAACACAGGCATCTTTCGGCCGGAAGTTCTCACATTCATCACGGTTCCGAGTTGTCCACATTAGAACGGATTTCCCAGCGGTCGCGATGGCGTTTCACAATGGCAGGAATTGCTGAGGAGCGCCCAGGAAGTGGCAAATTCGCGTATTATCTGCGGCGGCAGGCGGCAGGCGGCAGGCGGCAGCTGGCCATTAGGAGCGAGTCACTTTCCACAGGGGCGCGCGCAACGCGCCGAGACGCCGCCGCCTCCGTCTCGACCGGAAATGAGTACCTCGCGTTTATGAAGCGTCCAATTTCGTCTCGCCGTAATTAGTCTGCGCAAAAGCGCGTTTTAACAAAGATTATAAAAGTTGTCCGCTTTCCCTTTGTAGCGCTGCGCACGCCTGCAGTCGCGGCAGGCACAAAGTACGCAGCGTGTGCAGCGCGGCGTTTAATGGTTAATAATTTCACTTTCCCGTGTTTTGTTTCGCGCCGGAGCCAGGAAGTGTGAAATTCTTACGGCAGTCTGCTTTAGTTATATGCGGAAAGAGCGGGCTCTTAATTTAGGGAATTAAACATTGACAAGGAGATAAGCGCCGGCGGGCCGTGTTGTCGGCTGCGTCCCCGACTCCTGGAGATTGTCTGTGATATGGTAATGCGCCGTGAAAGGATACGCGCGCCGGAACTGCACCGCGTCCGCCGGCTTCCGTACAGTCTGGCCACATCACTCTGCTCTCTGACACCGCACTTCTCCGGGCGGGCTGACCACTTTCGCATCCAGAACGGCCTGAGCGATCATGTGATCCGACATACAAAAAATCGCAATACCGAACAACAGTTTATTTAGAGTAAAGAAATTCCGAGAATACGTTCGTTTAGGTGACATATTTCAGTGATTAACATTGCAAGATCACAAGTTAATGCAAGCGCGAGATGAACCTTGTTGTTGCTGTTGTGGTCTTCAGTCCAGAGACTGATTTCATGCAGCTCTCCATGCCACTCTATCCTGTACAAGTTACTTCATCTCCCAGTACCTACTGCAACCCACATCCTTCTGAATCTGTTTAGTGTATTCATCTCTTGGTCTCCCTCTACGATTTTTACCCTCCACGATGCCCTCCAATACTAAATTGGTGATCCCTTGATGCCTCAGAATATGCCCTACCAACCGATCACTTCTTCTAGTCAAATTGTGCCACAGATTTCTCTTCTCCACAATTCTATTCAGTACCTCCTCATTAGTTATGTGATCTACCCATCCAATCTTCAGCATTCTTCTGTAGCACCACATTTCGAAAGCTTCTATTCTCTTCTTTCCTTGCCATTACCAGTCTACATTTTATATGCTCTCTACTTCGACCATCATCAGTTATTTTACTCCCCAAATAGCAAACTCGTTTACTACTTTAACTGTGTCATTACCTAATATAATTCCCTCAGCATCACCCGACTTAATTCGACTACATTCCATTATCTTCGTTTTGCTTTCTTTGATGTTCACCTTATATCCTCCTTTCAAGACACTGTCCATTCCGTTCAACTGCTCTTCCAGGTCCTTTGCTGTCTCTTACAGAATTACAATCTCATCGGCGAACCTCATAGTTTTTATTTCTTGTCCATGGATTCGAATTCCTGATCCGAATTTTTATTTTGTTTCCTTTACTGCTTGCTCAATGTACAGATTGAATAACATCGGGGATAGGCTACAACCCTGTCTCATTCCCTTCCCAACCACTTCTTCCCTTTCATGCCAGTCGTCTCTTATAATTGCCATCTGGTTTCTGTACAAATTGTAAATAGCCTTTCGTTCGCTGTATTTTACTCCTGCCACCTTCAGAATTTAAAAGAGAGTATTCCAGTCAACATTGTCAAAAGCTTTCTCTAAGTCTTCAAATGCCAGAAACGTAGGTTTGCCTTTTCTTAATCTATCTTCTAAGATAAGCCGTAGGTTCAGTATTACCTCACGTGTTCCAACATTTCTACGGAATCCCAACGATAAAAAGTTAACTCCATATTTTATGCATAGTATAACAACTGACCCCTATAACAACTGACCCCCCCATAAACCATAGACTTGCCGTTGGTGGGGAGGCTTGCGTGCCCCAGCGATACAGATATTCGTACCGTAGGTGCAACCACAACGGAGGGGTGCTTGTTGAGAGGCCAGACAAACGTGTGGTTCCTGAAGAGGGGCAGCAGACTTTTCAGCAGTTGCAGGGGCTACAGTCTGGATGATTGACTGATCTGGCCTTGTAACACTAACCAAATCGGCCTTGTTGTGTTGGTACTGCAAACGGCTTAAAACAAGGGGAAACTATAGCCGTAATTTTTCCCGAGGGCATGCAGCTTTACAGTATGGTTAAATGATGACGGCGTTCTCTTGGGTAAGATATTCCGGAGGTAAAATAGTCCCCCATTCGGATCTTCGGGCGGGGGCTACTCAGGAGGACGTCATTATGAGGAGAAAGAGAACCGGCGTTCTACGGATAGGAGCGTGGAATGTCAGATCCCTTTATCGGGCAGGTAGGTTAGAAAATTTAAGTAGGGAACTGGATAGGTTAAAGTTAGATATAGGGGGAATTAGTGAAGTTCGGTGGCAGGAGGAAAAAGACTTCTGGTCAGGTGAATACAAATATATAAATACAAATATATAAATACAAAATCAAATAGGGCTAATGCAGGAGTAGGTTTAATAATGAATAAAAAAATTGGAGTGCGGGTAAGCTACTACAAACAGCATAGTGAACGCATTATTGTGGCCAAGACAGGCACGAAGCCCACGCCTACCACAGTGGTACAAGTTTGTATGCTAACTAGCTTCACAGATGACGAAGAGGTTGATGAAATGTATGATGAGATAAAAGAAATCATTCAGATAGCGAACGGAGACGAAAATTTAATAGTCATGAGTGACTGGAATTCGATTGCAGGAAAAACGTAGTAGGTGAATATGGAATGGGGGTAAGAAATGAAAGAGGAAGCCACCTGGTAGAATTTTGCACAGAGCATAATTTAATCATAGCTGACGCTTGGTTCAAGGATCATGAAAGAAGGTTGTGTACATGGAAGAGGCCTGGAGATACTGGAAGGTTTCAGATAGATTGTATAATGGTAAGACAGAGACTTAGGAATCAAGTTTTAAACTGTAAGACATTTCCAGGGGCAGATGTGGACTCTGACCACAATCTATTGGTTATGAATTGGAGATTAAAACTGAAGAAACTGCAAAAAGTTGGGAATTTAAGGAGATGGGACCTGGATGAACTTAAAGAACCAGAGATTGTAGAGTGTTTCAGGAAGAGCATTAGGGAACGATTGACAGGAATGGGGGAAACAAATACAGTGAAAGAACAATGGGTAGCGTTGAGGGATGAAATAGTGAAGGCAGCAGAAGATCAAGTAGGTAAGGAGACGAGGGCTAGTAGAAATTCTTGGGTAACAGAAGATATATTGAATTTAATTGATGAAAGGAGAAAATATAAAAATGCAGTAAATGAAGAAGGAAAAAGTAATACAAACGTCTTCAAAATGAGATCGACAGAAAGTGCAAAACGGCTAAACAGGGATGGCTAGAGGACAAGTGTAAGGATGTAGAGGCATATATCACTAGGGGTAAGACACATACTGCCTACAGGAAAATTAAAGGGACCTTTGGAGAAAAGAGAACCACTTGTATGAATATAAAGACCTCAGATGGAAACCCAGTTCTAAGCAAAGAAGGGAAAGCAGAAGGTGGAAGGAGTGTATAAAGGGTCTATAGAAGGGTGATGTACTTGAGGACAATACTATGAAAATGGAAGAGGATGTAGATGAATATGTAATGGGAGATATGAAACTGCATGAAGAGTTTGATAGAGCATTGAAAGGCCTAAGTCGAAACAAGGCCCCTGGAGGAGACAACATTCTATTAGAATTACTGATAGCCTTGGGAGAGCCATCCCTGACAAAACTCTGCCATCTGGTGAGCAAGATGTATGAGACAGGCGAAATACCCTCAGACTTCCAATCCGAAAGAAAGCAGGTGTTGATAGATATGAAAATTACCGAACTATCAGTTTAATAAGTCACGGTTGCAAAATACTAACGCGAATTCTTTACAGACGAATGGAAAACCTGGTAGAAGCCGACCTCGGGGAAGATCAGTTTGGATTACGTAGAAATGTTGGAACACGTGAGGCAATACTGACCCTACGGCTTATCTTAGAAGATAGATTAAGGAAAGGCAAACCTACGTTTCTAGAATTTGTAGTCTTAGAATAAACAGATTGAAAATAAACTGTCGGAAATAGTGGCCATCGTCGTGATGTGTATCGTGGCCTGTTTTCCCAATCTGACGTCATGACTGTATCAGTCGTTCACTCGCGAAACAATACAAACGAAGGAAATGACGGTGACTTATATTTGTAAGCCAAATGTTATCGCGTGAACGGCTTATATCGCAAAAACCTATTGCTGTACATAAAAGTGAAGCAACTAAAGTAATATGAGTAACTTACCTTACATCAAACGATCGAGAAACCTAAACGTTTTCACATAAAGTTAACAGAGCAAGTATCATTTGTTAAGGTCACTGACAATACTAATGGTGTCGATTACAGCTAGGTTGGCGACTTCCTGGTAGAAAGCAGCGCTGTTGTAGACATAGAATAAGCAGCGGCCACTTTTCACAACCTGGCCACTTTATCCTTTTCTCCCCTACATACTATTGTAGTAACAATAGATGCAGTAGCTGATAAAAATAACGGTAATTTAGCAAAAATAGATTTAAATAACGAATACTTATGCCTCTTTTTCTGTCACAGCACAGGACCGTAAAAAGATGCCGTATGATAACTGCATGTAAAGTAAGGTACAGGTAGCCTCTAAATGTTGGAACGATGGTAGTAGAAACAAAGATAATGAAAAATAGTATGTTAGACACTGTAAAATACGCTCAATATTCAGAATAGGAAATAAAGGAAGAAAATTAAAAAAAATCACATAAATGTAGTTTTATATTGAACGGTCCACTGTAGTCATCAAGTAATTGGCCTGGAGTAAATAAAGAAAATAAAATAAATATATTTCGGTGTAAAAGACACACAGTCTTCGGATTTCATAACAGTGAAACAGCCTGTAATATTAAATAACCAAGCCGCAAAAGACAAAATACAGTCATAATATAATCTTTGGTGGACATCTACAACTATTGAAAAAATTTTTCATGGTAAGTCAGTTCACTTCAGCTGTACTTTACAAATACTTATTTGGATAAAATAGTATACACGACCTGGATTTCAGGATGTAAACCTAAAATTTGGAAATTTGTGATAAGTTCCTATGGGACCAAACTGCTGAGGTCATCGGTCCCTAGGTTTACACACTACTTAATCTAACTTACTTACGCCAAGGACAACACACACACCCATGCCCGAGGGAGGACTCGAACCTCCGACAGGGGGAGCCGCACGGACCGTGTCAAGCCTTCCCCCCCCCCCCCCCCAGTCCACTCTGACGCGCGTTGGTAAACCCCATCTTCAGGCACTACAGAAAACTATGGGGGTACCATATAAAATTAATTAACATTAAAAGGTCCCATACAAATGTGAACATCAGGTCATACCCTTATTGTGTACGAGAAAATCGTACCAGTTACGTAAAAAATTCAGCAAGCTCATCGTGTAACATGCGAGATCCCGTGCGGATCAGGCATAAAAAGGTTCTTTGAATCAACCAATACCACTACGAGTAAACCGGATCTAAACGAAAAAACCATGAATGTATCAACAAATAAACACTCATTGCCAGGCAAATGTATCCTATACACCAACTTCGAACGACAAGATATGTGGCATAGACTTCAGAACGTAAAATGAAAGCGCAAATGCAGTAGAATGCCATTTTTGAACCTCAAAAGTGTCTTACCATATAAGTGCCCAACCCGTCGCATGTTGTGGACGCCCAGCCAGACCGGTCAACAGAATGTATCTCGAACCGCAATGAGACGCCTCTGTACCCTCATACGTCATAGAGTGGCCGCCACCAGAGCTAATACCAACGGCAGGAGGAACAACTGAAGAAACCATAACTAACAACACGTCCGCACCGCCACGTTTTCTCCCAAACGCCACACACTACTAACAACGCTAAAACCATACCTCTGTATGAATGGTATTAACTGAGATAGGCCTAGTGAGGAGCAAACAATAAAAGCAAAACGTGCAATGTATTATGGTATGGTCAAGAAATAAAGATAATAAAAAATGTGTAAGGAATCTGTCTAGAAATAAAAAAATAAAGCCATTAAGAGAAGCCAAACCGACAAACCACAACTTAAAAATAATAGCGGAAGATATGTCAAGTACACAGAGTACGACATGTTAAGAATACAAGGCTGTGGATGCAGACGTGCAACACAATATATAAGGTAACCTACATAATTATGTTGTATAAAATCTCCAATAGTGAAGAAGTCAGCGTGACTAGTAAACACCAGAAATACTGAATATATACATTGCTGGAGAGTTACACGTTGTACGTGTACTTGAAAACGGGCTTATAACCGAAACTTACGTTGTGCAGCGTGACTAGTAAACACCAGAAAGACTGAATATAGACATTGCTGGAGAGTTACACGTTGTACGTGTACTTGAAAACGGGCTTATAACCGAAACCTAGGTTGTGCAGCGTGACTAGTAAACACCAGAAAGACTGAATATAGACATTGCTGGAGAGTTACACGTTGTACGTGTACTTGAAAACGGGCGTATAACCGAAACCTAGGTTGTGCAGCGTGACCAGTAAACACCAGAAATACTGAATATATACATTGCTGGAGAGTTACACGTTGTACGTGTACTTGAAAATGGGCTTATAACCCGAAACCTAGGTTGTGCAGTAACATTAATAATAAAATTGTGAAACAAGACAAAAAACAGTTTTTGTTTAGTCTTATAGTTGCTTGTCCTGGTATACAATAAGGTAGACAGGATGATGATCTTGGAAGCTGTGCCACTGAATGTCCGTCAGGAAATGTGGTTTCAGCATGATGGTGCACCTCCTCAATTATCATGTGCGGTTCGGAGACATCTCAACAGACAGTATGGTGAAAGATGGATAGGCCAAGGCAGCCCAGCCGCTTGGCCGCCGCGATGGCCATATTTAACTCCTATGGACTTCTTCTTATGGGGACGTATGCAAAGTTTAATCAGGAGATTCCTGTAGAGTGAGAGGAAGATCTCTTAGCACGATTTCTGGCCGCTGCACTTAGAAACTGAAGAGACACCAGATGCAATGCAGAGTGTGTACCAAAACAGGCTTCGTAGGTATAATATCTGCAACATCGATGGTGCTCCCCACATCGAGCCGCTGTTGTAATACATCAGTACTGTCCTGCACGTACAGTATGTTGGGTTCCTTTCTGTTTTGGAATAATGTTAACACCGAATTCATAAGTGTTAATACAAACAAATGTGCTTAAGTGATAAATGGATGTTACGTTATGTTTTCATTCCAGTTGTTACCTAATTCACTTCTTCAAGGAGAAGTGGAAGAGTTAAACAAATGAACTGAAACCCTTGTAGGACGGAAACAGTACGTTACTGTACATGGGCTCCTATTGAAAATATTATGTACTCACTAACCTCTACAAGTCCTAGAAGTTTTAGCGGGAATTTCCAACACCCTGTAGATACAAGGAACCAACAAGGCCAAATACGACAATCTACTGTACTGGAGACCACTGTAGACACTGTAAACAGTTCTTGAACACATCTTAATGTTCAAGTTCTGTTTGCTCATTGGGGCTACTGTCTGGATATTGCTAGTTGCACTTCATGATTTCCAACTCTTCCAAAATATTAAAGACCGCTTACTTTGATCGTATGTGCAAGATTTCCACTTAATCTTTAACGTTACGCAAGCTGTGCATATCGCAGTAGACTAGATATTTTAATAAGGTACTTAACCAGCATTACTTTTTGTTGGAATCAAACACAGTCAAAAATAAAGAGGAGGTTATTAAATGCCTACAAGCGGTAAAGATACCTGCGGATGCTAATGTAGCATCCTTCGACATAAAGAAGGTGTACTCGGACATCCCTATACCTAACGTGTTATCTGATACTGAAGACAATCTACGCACCTTTAGTAATCTGGAAAGTGATTATGTTTGCGAATTTATGAAACTGTTAGGTGTTCTTCACAAGTATAGATTTGTCGATAATGTACATTAGCGACATACCGGATTAGCATTGGATTCTCCGATAGCTACCACAATTGCAAACAATTGTACGTCCCATCTGGAAAGTAAAATTTTTCAATGGCCTCCCTTCGTCTAAAGAAAGAGTGCTTGTGTACAAACGGTACGTGGATGATGTCACTGTATTTTTTGATAGTAGTGTTGAACAGATGAATCCTATTGAGTCCTAGTGCTGCGGCAAAAGAATTACAGGCCATTAAGTATATGGCACAGCAAAGCGGTTCTGCAACTAACGTTGTCGACTATTTGTTTAAAAAATGAAATAAAAAAGGATTAAGGGAAAGCAGAGTGGTACTCTCTTCAGGGTGACGAGATGGACAAGGAGAACTATTGTAAAATCCCTTACTTCGGTACCATATACGATATATTAGGGAGATGTCTGAGATCTGTGGGGTATTACTCCCACCCTTCTTGTACCTAAAACTCATGGGGAACTTTGGGTCCACTATGAAGAATGTGTAGTTTGACCCTACAATAATGCTGGTATTTACAGTATGAAATACCCACAGTCTAGGTGTCGATACATCGGGCAGATAGGGAGAAGTTTTCAAAAGGGGTTCAGATAACGTGTCGGCACTTGTAATCCTCAGTGAGCTTTAGCGGTGCATTTATCACGCAATATGCACAGCTTGCGTAACGTTAAAGATGACTTAGAAATCTTGCATATACGGTCAAAACGACCGATCCTTAGCAGTTTGGAAGGATTAGAAGTCATGAAGTGCAAGTTGCATCATCCAGACAGTAGCCTCAGAGAGCAAACTAAACTAAAACATAAAGGGATGCTTTCGAACTATTTTCAATGTCTACAGTAGTCTCCACTGAAGTAAGTTGTATTTGGTGATCTTCGCGGAAGTTGTATCTGTAACATTTCGTCCCCTGATTTTGGAGGTTTCGTATCATGTCAGCTGGGATATGTCGCATAATATTTTCAGAACTAGATTCGTTTTTGATGGTTTGTTTTGTGGCGGTGCTCGTAACGACAAGCAATTCGCTGTGGAAACGGCTTACGAAGTCACCGCCACACTTAATAGCGGGCCGACCGGTCCGCTGGAACAGTGAACAGAAAGATGAAAGCCCAAACACTCAGATTAAATTAAAGTCGGTACTTATCTTTATTAACGAAGATACAGAAACAAGGTCGTGAACTCCGTGTCTACAGAAATCTGTCTAGTTCGAGTCGGAGCGGCTAGGTCAGCGTCGGCTGACGACAAACAACAACTCTGCTGCGATGAACACACAACTGACTAGCAAGTACACAATTCGGTGGCGAGTACACAACTGAGCGGCGAATACAGAACTGACCTAGCGCTCGCGACTCCAGCGCTTAAGAAGCCAGAAGCCAGCGGTGGCGCGCGCAGACTTGCGGCGATTTCCTGTATCGCTGGCGCTGCTTATGCGGACGGCGTCCGGACTTTGATGCTCCCAACCTTTTGGCAGCGGGCTCGGTTGGCATTACTGGCTAGGATATAACAGTTTGTACGTAATATATTGTTCCTCAGCTTTATACCTCATGTACAACTCTGAAACTACGTATACATCCAGTATTTTTGTTGTTATCTAGTCGCGCTGACTTTTCCGTTAGTGGGGATTTTATGCACCATGATCATGCAGGCTGCTTTACATGCACTGCCTGCACCCATATATATTACCATACCTTCCACTATTATTTTTAATTTGTGGCATGTCGGTTTGGCCTCTTTTATATTTTATACTACGGTTTTATTGCTTTCATTTTGACAATTCCATTGTACAGCGCATGTTTCGCTTTTATTGTTTGCTCTGTACAAGGCCTATCTCAGATAATGCCATTCCTACAGTATTATGTTTTTAGCACTATTAGAAGCAAATGGCGTTTGGGAGAAAACAGTGGGGTGCGGCAGTCTTGTTAGCTATGACTTTTTCAGTTGTCCCTCCCGCCCACGGTATTACACTGAAGGGCCAAAGAAACTGGTACACCTGCCTAATATTGTGTAGCGTCCCCGCCTGCTCGCTGAAGCGCCGCAACACGATGTTGCATGGACTCGATTAATGTCTGAAGTAGTGCTTACGAGAATTGACACCATGAATCCTGCAACGCTGTCCATAAATCCGTAAGAGTGAGAGGGGTGGAGATCTCTTCCGAACAGCACGTTGCAAGGCATCCCAGATATGCTCAATACCGTTCATCTATGGGGGTTTTGGTGGCCAGCGTTTAAACTCAGAAGAGTGTTCCTGGAGCCACTCTGCAGCAATTCTGGACGTGTTTGGTGTCACATTGTCTTGCTGGAACTGCCCAAGTCCGTCGGAATGCACAATGGACTTGCATAAATGTAGGTGATCAGATAGGATGCATACGTATGTGTCACTATCAGAGTTGTATCTAGATGTATCAGAGATCCCATGTGACTCCAACTGCACACGCCCCACATCATTACAGTCTCCACCTGCTTCAAGAATCCCCTACTGACAAGCAGGGTCCATGGATTCATGAGGTCGCCTCCATACCCGTACACGTCCATTCGCTCGATACAATTTGATACGATACTCGTCCGACCAGGGACATGTTTCCAGTCATCAACAGTACAATTTCGGTGTTGACGGGCCCAGGCGAGGCGTAAAGCTTTGCGTCGTTCAGTCATCAAGGGTACACGAGTGGGCCTTCAGCTCCGGAAGCCCATATCGAAGATGTTTCGTTGAATGGTTCCCAAGTTGACATTTGTTGATGGCCCAGCGTGAAATCTGAAGCAATTTGCGGAAGAGTTGCACTTCAGTCACGTTGAACTATTACCTTCAGTCGTTGGTGCCATTCTTGTGGGATCTTTTTCCGGCTGCAGCGATTTAGGAGATTTGATGTTTTACCGGATATCTGATATTCATGGTACACTGGTGAAACGGTTGTACGGGAAAATCCCCAATCCATCGCTACCTCAGAGATACTGTGCCCCATCGCTCTTGTGGAGACTATAACAGCAAGTTCAAACTCACTTAAATCTTGATGACCTGCCATTGTAGCAGCAGTGACCGACTTAACAACTGACCCGGACACTCGTTGTGTTATACAGACGTTGCCGACCGCAGCGCCTGTTTAGATATCCCTATATTTGAATATGCATGTCTATTCCAGTATGTTTGGCGCTTCAGTGCGGCCGCTCTACGATATGTATGCACTCTAATGAGGCGTCTCATTGCGATTCGCACGGCGTTCCGTTGAACGGTCTCGCGGGGCGTCCGCGAAATGTGGCGGGTTGGGCATTATATGGTAAGCCGCTTTTGAAGTTCACAAATTGGTATTTTGTGGCAGTTACGCCTTCATTTTACTTTCTTAAGCCTATACCACATGTCTGGTCGTGTGCAGTTGGCTTACGACGAAGACGAGCGGGTTGTTCATCGAAATATTGCGCGTAAATGAGATCAACAACTCGACCACAAACAATCAGTCACGCAGAGAAAACCTGAGAGGTAGTAATATTATAGGTCTCAGTTTCAATACTCTAGAATTTTTCCTTATTTTACCTTTGTGGTCAATGCATGACATCAAAGGTGAAGCAATTAATATGTCCCATAAGTCGTTTTGGAACGTGGGCTCTCGGAAATTTTAGAGCATGATCTCTGTGATAGCCAGCGAATTTCTCGCCTGAATAAGCAAAAACGTGACGCGATGTGCATCTCTTCTATTCAGTCTTCTATAAATGTTTCATGTACGAATTTGTTTAGTTCCCTAGAGGTATGGATTCTCTCGAGAAAAAGAGCTGACCGTACCCGAAATGTTACACGTTCCCGCCAGAGTTCTTGTTGTTTTGGTCTTCAATTCGAAGACTGGTTTGATCAGCTATCCTGTGCAACCTCTTCGTCTCTCTATGACTACTGCAACTTACACTCATTTTCGAAGCTGCTTACTGAACGCACGCCTTGGTCTGTCACTGCAGTTTTTATGCCTACGCCCTCTTGCATTATGAAATCGACGGTTCCTTGATTCTTCAACATGTGTCCTATCAACTGATTAAAATTTACAAATTGTCGGTTTTATAGCCTTAGCAAATACTAATTTTAATCTCTAGCTCCGTGGAAAAAATTTCGGGGGCTGTTCAGGGGATATCCTGAGTATTTTGGTGTAAGGAACACGTGGTATCCGATAGCTTATTGTAGAGTTATTGCATTTCGTTAGATTTCCTATCCCTCTTTATCTGCGTATCTCTATTCCACTGAGAATATCTGCACAGCATTTGAAAAGTTGAAGGGATGCATTTGGAAACTTAACTTGTTCATTTCACGCACGCTACTTGCTGTAAGCAACAATAATGTTCACTTTAGTTTTCGCAGTCCAGTTGGCATCCAGTGCTGCTGGGTTCTGTCTTGGGTTTGTTTTTCTGGAAGAGTCGATTGTACGTTAGCAGTCATATACAACAGTATTTCCAGCTTTACTGATGAACATAGCCGATACGCACCTACTGCGTGGGTACACTGAATGCAATTAAAGAACGTCCTAATGACACTATGCTGAACAGCGACGTCAATCACATGACAACCATTTTTGCATGTGTCTGAAAATGGTTGCATTACTCTGTATTTTGTTCATGATGAATAAATCCAATCCAGTTGTGTTTTACAAATCCCTTATTTGGACAAAATCGTACACACGTATCAGGTTTCAGGATCTTCAGGTCCTAGAAAATACGACAGAAACTAAGAGGGATAGTACATAAAATTAACATTAAAAAGGGGCCATACATATATGAACATCAGGGAACACCTTCATTGTGATTATAAAATGATAGGAAAGAGATGTCACTTGGGTTATCTCCAATAACCTAAGTCATCCGACCACCACCTCAGAATAGGAACTGGTGCCAAGTTTGAATTTTGGTGGGAAGATAGGTCAATTGGGCTATCTCTAGTAACCTAAGAAACTGTTGGGAAAGAAAGTGCTCTTGGGCTACCTCCACTAACCTAAGTCATCCAAACACCCCATCATCCTAGGAAATGGCGGGAAAAGGACTCAACCTGTGCTGGACATAAGTCTCTATTTTGCATGTGCCAGTCTTTATTTAAACAATTAGAGGCAGTACCACCATCCAGTGTGTTTACCACAGAGTCTAGAGTCCAACTGACCTAGTACACAGTACTGCCACCAGAGGGTGCTATCCTCTGTTCTGTGATGTAAGCCAAGATGGCGGTCATGACATCAGCTGATGACACAAGTACAGTTATCCAAGATGGATGGAAACAGTGTGTTCACCATGAGGTCCAGGCCTAGTACACAGTACACCACCAGAGAGCGCTATTGTCCAATACGTAACATAAACCAAGGCAGTTGGGGGAAAATGGTGGGAAACAGTGTGGTTGCCAGGGCATATGAACCTAGCACATACTACTGTCACCAGAGGGTGCTGTCATCCTGTCTGTGACATAACCCAAGATGACTGTCTGGAGGGGAAAGTGACTGAGCCTGCACTGGGCTACTGGAGAGAGGAAGGAGTGTACTTTATTTATTTTGGAACAATTTATTTAGGGATGGATTTGATATAGTATATGTATCACATTGATAAAAAATTACACCCTCAAACATGCTTGGAGTCACGTCACACAACCCACAGACCTGTAAACTACTCCTAAATAATACGCTGCAGACATGCAAACACCTCCTAAATTACCGAAATAATTTCAGTACAATCATGCAGACTGCTCCTAAGTAATGCAGTACACTGATGTGCAGACATGAAATCAACTCGTAAACTGTCCAAATAACGCATAGCACAGCCTACAGACCAACTTGCAAAATAATGCAACAGACACGTGCAGAAGCTGCCAGCCACCCCTTATCCACTGGACCGCACAGGAGGTTAGCGGCAGGTCCCGCAAAGTGACGCGAATGTCAACTGCCTGTTCAGGTCCCTTGAGCATGAGGCGGAAGCATCCCTTTCATACTAAACACCTGAGAAATTCCTCTCGAAATACGTGATCACCTAGGCACCGTTGCTGACCGAACCTCATGTGAACGAAGTCCGTTTTGCAGAGAACAAATGCTCCAAGGGCGCGCGCGCACTGACGCCATCTGAAAGACTCCCCATGGTTGCTAATCATCAACTTTCGAAATCATGCTCTGCACACTCGTTCACAAAATAATACAACAAACACCAAAAAACTACTAAATTCTCAAACCATATTGCATGTCTAACACTCACAGCAATTAACCAGCAAGGGTAAAATCCAGTGTACAAACACTCAATGCAGGTAATAAACGCTTCCCAACTATCATCAACCATGGCTATCAGGGCCAGCCAGCGTGAGCCAGCGCAGGAGCGTGTGTTATGCTGACGTGACATCTCAATCTATCTAAATATGCACAGTCATCCTTGGGGCCATACGTGCATGTGAACCCTTTCTCTACCTATGGTCCAGCAAAAACCTAATTGCCTAGTGACTCACCCTTGCAGACACTGCAGAAATCATTACCAGAATATCACAGGGTGCTTTGTTCCACATATTCCTAACGGAACATGCGAGCTGTGTCTAGGCATGCCTGCATACCCAGCGTGGCTCACGCTTTGCAGTGGAATGTTCGTCCTGCTGTCAGTATACCACTCAGAAACGTTAAACGTTCACACAGCTAAGAGCCTGTGCATGCCTGCAAAAACACCCTTAATCATAAAAGCATTCTCCTTGTTTGGAAATAGAGCACTGTCTAAGCACAGACGTGGGCGATTCAGAACTATTACACAAACAGAATTCGAAGCACTGTCATACAGAAGAGAAAAAAATGTCATGAATTTTCGGTGTCCTACAGCTACTGGTCTGGGGATGTCCTGATGCCACAGTGGCGAATGAGTGACGGCAGCCCCACCAGAGATGGATGGTATTCTTCAACTTGTCTTTGAACACTTGCTTTCTCAGAACTTTCCATACATACCTTGCCTCCATCTTGTTCGAATCAGTTTGTAGATGCTCCTATGTCCCAGCACAAAGGATGTCATGTGAATGAATCTAACAATATGATGGGCTCTTATCGAATTTACCCGCCGAATTACTGATGCCACTGGTGTGGAAGCACTGTCGGCCTTTTTTCCTCTTTCTGTAGATGAGACTTTCAGCTGCAAAAAAGCTATTTTACACAGATAGCCATATGCGCCAACAATTAAACCATGCAAGGTGTCCCTACATATCATCAAATATGGAAAGACTCTTACTCAGTTACACTGCTCTCCCACGAAGGACAGGAGCTTGAATATTAGAATGTGAAACTGATCTCCGACCCCTCAATATATCACTGCATACTGTGTCAATGTAGTAAACATGCAGTTTGTATCCTGCACCATACAGAGTCAGCCCTTTTGCATCATTTGTACATATACCACAAAGACAGACAGTACAGTACATATACTCATCGCACTAGGTATTTTCCATGAGGTCGGGCACGCATCCACCTCCAACACATGATCAGAACACTCTCAGTGGATCGAAGTCACCTGTGTGTGGCTTGGCAGTTGATGGCGGCAGCACTTCGCGGGGCCTGCTGCTAGCCTTCTGTGCGGTCCAGTGGACAGGAGTCTGTGCATGTCTGTTGCATTATTTTGTGTGCTATGCATTACTTGGACAGTTTACGAGTTGATTTCATGTCTCCACATCAGTGTACTGCATTATTTAGAAGCAGTTTGCATGTCTGTAGTGAAATTATTTCAGTAATTTAGTAGTTGTTTGCATGCCTACAGAACGTTATTTAGGAGTAGTTTATAAGTCCGTGGGCTGTGTGGCATGACCCCAAGCTTGTCAGAACATGTATCAGAACATGTTTTGTATCAATTTGATAAATATAATATCTCAAATCCATCCCTAAATAAATTTTTCCAAAATAAATAAAGTACACTCCTTCCTCTCTCCAGCAGCCCAGTGCAGGCTGAGTCATTTTCCCCTCTAGACAGTCACCTTGGGGTATATCACAGAATGGATGACAGCACCCTCTGGTGATAGTAGTGAGTACTAGGTCCATACCTCATGACGACCACACTGTTTCTTGCCTTTCCCTCCACAGTCTTGGATTACGTCACGGAATGGACGATAGCACTCTCTGGTGGCAGTACTGTGTACTAGGCCCAGACTTCATGGTGAACACACTGTTTCCATCTATCTTGGATAACTGTACTTGTGTCATCAGCTGATGTCACAGCCGCCATCTTGGATGAAATCATCAACTATTACGGACGCCATATTGGATGATGTCATCAGCTGATGTTAGTTGATGTCATCACCGCCATCTTGGATAACGGTACTTTGGCGTATAAACCGTCTTGGGGTCGGGTGACGTCATCGCTGCCATCTTGGATAACGGTACTTTGGCTTAGAGCACCCCTTCCTCTAATACTATAGTGTATGAGACAATCCTACAAGTCACGTAAAAAAAATCCAGCAAATTTAACAAGTAACATGCAAGGTCCATCAACTCGACCATACCAGTTTGCGGAGGGTGCAGCAGACTGCAACCCCCATGCTTGATGTCTTGCCCCACGGAGATGTCATCTTTCAACAGTATAATTGTCCATGTCTCAGGGCCAGAACCGTGCTATAATGGTTTAAGGAGCATTATAGTGAACTCACCTTGATGTCACGTCGACCAAATTCACTTGACATAAATCCTATGGAACTCACTTGGGTCGCCATCGGGCGTCAGCATCGCGTACGCATATCAGCAGCCCATTATTTATCCGAATTTCATGACCCGTGCGTAGACATCTATTGCCACATACCCTCACAAACCTACCAACAAACTGTCAGTCCCTGATACGCAGAATCAGTTTTGTATTTTGTTCCAAAGACAGACAAGCTATTAAGCAGTTGGCTCATCGGTGTATACCCCCTAATCAGAGACTGTATCTTGTTCCTTATAGACATGTCGTCGACGCGACTTCAAGGCTAAGTCTTTCAGAGGAAACGCCATTATATCTTTTAGATCTACAACTTTGCTGTCTTCGTTTTCTCTCGAATTTCGAGATTTTTTTGTGAAAAACCATTACTGGCCAATAATTTCTCCCATCGTTCGGGGAGTATACGAATCCCACGGCGGATTAACTGGGCGTATTTTCAGGAGATTCATGAATCGATCCAATTCTGCACTTGTTCATATGGGCGCAAGTGCTAACCAGCCAGGCCATGTGCCACTGATAGAAAAATGTTGTGGTCAGAGGGAGAAATATCTTTAGAATACGGCGGCTGGTGTAGGGCTTCCCAATTCAACGTTTCCATGTACTTTCTGACGGGTTTTGTGGAACGGGGTCGAGCACTGTCATGCTGCAAAATCACCTTCTCATATCCTATCGCTGTATCCTCGCCATTTCTGTGTTCGGCTCAAACGAATCAGTTGATTTCGATACCTATCTCCTATGATCGTTTCTGTCAGTTTCAGTACTTTCGAAAACCTCTCTTCAACCGTCATTCAGGTCTTCGACGTCAAAAATCACCATTACTGAAGCGTTGAAATAATTATATGTGCGTTCTCTCAGTAACAGATGCCTCATTAAAAGTCTTACTCTGCATTTTATGAGCCTTAGCCGCATATTTCTTCATGTTAAAGCAGCAAATTATAACTTCTCGCATATAACAAGAATTGGGTTCGTAAGGTGACATATTAAATTGAGAATTACTTTATGATGAAATCAAAAATCGACTTTTGATGACATGTTTACAAAGTTTATTGTATGACACTTGCAACCTAGCACTTGCAGCATCACTTGCCGCTATTGCCATCGACTGCAAACGGCAGGGCAAAGTAATAGACCTAATAATTGGTCCAGGTTAGACGATATATTAAATATAAGGAGAAACTGTCCTTTTTTTCGTAAAAAGAGATTATCATAGTTCGGTGAAACCAAAAACTGTCCCATGTCACTGGGAAAAGGACAGTTACTTACAAGCTACACACATCAAAAAAAGTTTTGCGTCACCCCGGTTCCCAGAACTCCTGAAGCTAGACGTTTACTGTGCATATTGTATCCCAGACTCAGTCCCTTTGCCTGTTCAGAGATGCCACTAAACCCACCCAAAGATGTAAACAACCATGCATGAGCAGCGCCTATTAGACGGAGGGGGTCCGAAAACCGATCAGTCCCAGTCATTCCACCAGGAAGGAGGTACACGGCTCGTCTTATGGAGGAGATACAGACAGACAGGAACTGTCGATGACATGCCTCGCTCAGGCCGCCCAAGGGTTACTACAGCGGTGGATGACCGCTACCTACGGATTGTGGCTCGGAGGAACACTAACAGCAATGCCACCATGTTGAATAATGCTTTTCGTGCAGCCACGGGACGTCTTGTTACGACTCAAACTGTGCACAATAGGCTGCATGATGTGCAACTTCACTCCCGACGTCCATAGCGAGATCCATCTTTGCAATCACAACACCTTGCAGAGCGGTACAGATGGGCCCAACAACATGCCGAATGAACCGCTCAGGATTGACATCACGTTCTCTTCACCAATGAGTGTCGGTTATGCCTTCAACCAGCCAACCATCGGATACGTGTTTGGAGGCAACCCGGTCAGGCTGAACGCCTTTGACACACTGTCCAGCGAGTGCAGCAATGTGGAGGTTCCCTGCTGTTTTGGGGTGGCATTATGTGGGACCGACGTACGCCACTGGTGGTCATGGAAGGTGCCGTAATGGCTATACGATACGCGTATGCCATCCTCCGACCGATAGTGCAACCATATCGACAGCATATTGGCGAGGTATTCGTCTTCATGGACGACAATTCCCGCCGCCATCGTGCACATCTTGTGAATGACTTCCTTCAGGATAACGACATCGCTCGACTAGAGTGGCCAGCATATTCTCCAGGCATGAACCCTATCGAACATGCCTGGGATAGATTGAAAAGTGCTGTTTATGGATCTATACCGAATCGCAGTTGAGGAGTGGGAAAATCTGGACCAACAATGCCTTGATGAGCTTGTGGACAGTATGCCACGACGAATAAAGGCATGCATCAATGCGAGAGGACTTGCTACTGGGTATTAGAGGTACCGATGTGCACAGCAATCTGGACCACCACCACATCTGAAGGTATCACTGTATGGTGGAACAAAATGGAATGTGTGGTTTTTCATGAGCAATAAAAAAGGCAGAAATGATGTTTACGTTGACCTCTATTCCAGTTTCCTGTACAGGTTCCGGAACTCTCGGAACCGAGGTGATGCAAAACTTTTTTTTGACGTGCGTATAAGAAAGCTCGATGGAGAGATGCGCTAAACTATAGACCTACTGCATTGACGTCAGTTTTTTTTTGGAATTATATATCTCATTTTGTAAATGTTGTTGTTGTTGTGATCTTTAGTTCAGAGACTGGTTTGATGCAGCTCTCCATTCTACTCTACCCTGTGCAAGCTCCTTCATCTCGGAGTAACTACTGCAACCTATATCGCTCTGAATCTGCTTAGTGTACTCATCCCTCGGTCTCCCTCTACGATTTTTACCCTCCACGCTTCCCTCCAATACTAAATTGCTGATCCCTTGATGCCTCAGAAGTGTCATATCAGCCGATCCCTTCTGGTAGTCAAGTTGTGACACAAATTTCTATACTTCCCAATTCTATTCAGTTCCTCCTCATTAGTTACGTGATCTAGTGATCTACCTATCTGATCTTTAGCATTCTTCTGTAGCACCACATTTCGGAAACTGTTTTCTTCCATGTTTCACTTCCATACATGGGTACACTCCATACAAATACTTTCAGAAAAGACTTCCTGACACTTAAGTCTATGCTCGATATTAACAAATTTCTCTTGTTCAGAAACTCTTTCCTTGCCATTGCTAGTCTACAACTTATATCCTATCTACTTCGACCATCATCAGTTACTTTATTTCCCAAATAGCAAGACTCATATACCACCTTAAGTGTCTCGTTTCTTAATCTAATTCCCTCAGCAACACCTGATTTAATTCGACTACATTCCATTATCCTTGCTTCGCTTTTGTTGATGTTCATTTCATATCCTCCTTTCAAGACACTGTCCATTCCGAACAACTGATCTTCCAGATCCTTTGCTGTCTCAGGCAGAATTATAATGTCATCGGCAAAGCTGAAAGTTTTTACTTCTTCTCCCTGGACTTTAATTCCTACTCCAAATTTTTATTTTGTTTCCTTTACTTCTTGCTCAATATATAGAGTGGACAACACCGGGAATAGTTTACAACCCTGTCTCACTCCCTTCCCAACCACTGTTTCCCTTTCATGCCCCTCGACTCTTGTAACTGCCATCTGGTTTCTGTACAAATTGTAAATAGCCTTACGCTCCCTGTATTTGACCCTTGCCACCTTCAGAATTTGAAGGAGCGTATTCCAGTCAACATTGTCAAAAGCTTTACTAAGTCTACAAATGCTAGAAACGTTGGTTTGCCTTTCCTTAATCTATCTTCTAAGATAAGTCGTAGGGTCAGTATTGCTTCGCGTGTTTCAACATTTCTAAGGAATCCAAAATGATCTTACCTGAGGTCGGCTTCTACCAGTGTTTCCATTCGTCTGTAAAGAATTCGTGTTAGTATTTTGCAGCCGTGACTTATTAAACTGATAATTCGGTAATTTTTACACCTGTCGACTCCCGTTTTTTTTTGGGATTGGAATTATTATATTCTTCTTGAAGTCTTTTGTCTTTCTCATACACCGTGCTCACCATTTTATAAATACGTAGTCAGTAATGAAAATTTTTGCTTGTTTGGGACTCGAACCTGAATTGGCGAGTTTTCGCGAGTAACTGCCTTAACCGTTGCTGCTATCAGATCCAATGGACTAGCCGCGTCCTTGAGAGATGGCCTCCAACTCGGTGCAGTGCTCTCTGCTGCCATCCAGGCAGCAGTTCTACTTGCTGCAGACCTTTCGAGTGAGAATCCTCTCACCGAATGCCAACGGTCATACCTCGTTGACTACACCGGTCTCAACGAGTTCAGGTTTTCTCACAGCTCTGCTGCCTTTCTTGGAAATTTAACACTATTTTTGGTCACCGAATTTCTAGAACACTCATCGGATTTCTAGAATACGAACAATGTGATGTGCTCATTGCAAATGTCGCTTATTTACATTGCAGTCACTATCTTCGACTAATTGTACGTGGTGTAAGTTCAATGATACGGTGGGTCATCCATTCTCCTCTTTCTACATTAACAATAGTACCATACGTTTTACGAAAGAACATTTTTTCAAACGTCAACAGCCTGTTCAGGTCTTGTTTTGTGGCAATCCAGGTAGCTCATGCGTACGGACAAACTGATCAGATGAGTGTTTTACAGGGTGACAATTATTGCACTATATGAAGAAAACGTAAATTAGTTAGAAACTACTGCCTGCACACGCTTTACTTGGCATGTAAAAGTCACTACGGATATTCAGAATTAGGTTACGACATGTTCGATATTCCTGTCATCATTGGCAACGATGTGGCGCAGACGAATAGGGAAATTCTGGATGACCCGCTGAAGTGTCGGAACATCATTGCTGTCGATGACCACCTGAATGGCAGTTTTCAGCTGAGCTAGGGTTTTAGGGCTATTGCTGTACATCTTGTCTTTACTATAACCTCACGAAAAGGAGTCGCATGTGACATATCCGGAGAATATGGCTGCCAATCGATGCCCATGCCGGTGGCCTCTGGGTACCCTAGAGTGCTGCTCCAGGACATCAGACACTTTTCTGCTTCGATGTGGTCGAGCTCCGTCTTGCATGAAATACATCTCAACGAAATCAGAGTCACTTTCGATAATGGGGATGAAATCATCTTCCAAAACCTTCACGTATCATCCGGTAGCCACCGTGCCATCAAGGAATATCGAACCGATTATTCCATGACTGGACATTGCATACCACACAGTCTCCCGTTGAGGGTGAAGCGACTTCTCGATCGCGAAATCGGATTCTCAGTCCAAAAGAGCCAATTTTGCTTCTTGAAGAACCCAGCCAAATGAAAGTGGGCTTCATCGCTAAACCAAACCATCATGCGCATACTAATTCTCATCATGCTCCGCTGCCAACCGTGCAGTTTGAATGTCCTAACGCAAACCGTTCAGAAGTTCTGACGATTTTATTTCATATAGTTCAGTAATTGTCACCCTGTATGTTCAATACGTTTCTTTCTTTATTTATTATTTTTGTTTTTAAATGGTATATCTGAAAAATTTTTCTTAAGATGAGTTCTCGTTAACATATCATATGCATAGGTGAAAAACCGAGCGAGGTGGCGCAGTGGTTAGCACAATGGACTCGCATTCGGGAGGACGACGGTTCAAACCTGCGCCCAGTCATGATTATTTAGTTTTTCCGAATTTCCCTAAATCTCTGCAGGTAAATGGTGGGATGGTGACTTTAAAAGGGCACGGCCGACTTCCTTCCCCATCCTTCCATAATCAGATGGGACCGATGACCTCGCTGTTTGGTCTCCTCCCCCAAATCAACCAACTATAGATGGCAAAAAACGTAAAGCTAAGGAAAAGGGACTGCACAAACCTGTACTTGCTGATTCAACCTGCATTATAGGGTAATAATGGTAACATATAATCTAAAATAATTAAAATAATTGAACAATAATAAACCGTACACTCGTTCGCTGAGGTAGAGTTGTAAGTAGGCTGTTTAGGTTTTTATGTTGGTAACGCCACGTAGCGCTCTGTATGAAAATCACTGGCTGTGCTGTGTAAAGTCTGTGGCTGGTCTGCGTTGTTGCAATACTGCTATTGTAGTGTTGGGCAGTTGGCTGTTAACAGCGCGTAGCGTTGCGCAGTTGGAGGTGAGCCGCCAGCAGTGGTGGATGTGGGGAGAGAAATGGCGTAGTTTTTAGAGCGGATGATCTGGACGTGTGTCCATCAGAGACAGTAAATTTATAAGACTGGATGCCATGAACTGCTATATATATTTTGACTTTTGAACACTATTAAGGTAAATACATTGTTTGTTCTCTACATCTACATCTACATCTACATCCATACTCCGCAAGCCACCTGACGGTGTGCGGCGGAGGGTACCTTGAGTACCTCTATCGGTTCTCCCTTCTATTCCAGTCTCGTATTGTTCGTGGAAAGAAGGATTGTCGGTATGCCTCTGTGTGGGCTCTAATCTCTCTGATTTTATCCTCATGGTCTCTTCGCGAGATATACGTAGGAGGGAGCAATATACTGCTTGACTCTTCGGTGAAGGTATGTTCTCGAAACTTTGACAAAAGCCCGTACCGAGCTACTGAGCGTCTCTCCTGCAGAGTCTTCCACTGGAGTTTATCTATCATCTCCGTAACGCTTTCGCGATTACTAAATGATCCTGTAACGAAGCGCGCTGCTCTCCGTTTGATCTTCTCTACATCTTCTATCAACCCTATCTGGTACGGATCCCACACTGCTGAGCAGTATTCAAGTAGTGGGCGAACAAGCGTACTGTAACCTACTTCCTTTGTTTTCGGATTGCATTTCCTTAGGGTTCTTCCAATGAATCTCAGTCTGGCATCTGCTTTACCGACGATCAACATTATATGATCATTCAAAATGGTTCAAATGGCTCTGAGCACTATGGGACTCAACTGCTGAGGTCATTAGTCCCCTAGAACTTAGAACTAGTTAAACCTAACTAACCTAAGGACATCACAAACATCCATGCCCGAGGCAGGATTCGAACCTGCGACCGTAGCGGTCTTGCGGTTCCAGACTGCAGCGCCTTTAACCGCACGGCCACTTAGGCCGGCTATGATCATTCCATTTTAAATCACTCCTAATGCGTACTCCCAGATAATTTACGGTATTAACTGCTTCCAGTTGCTGACCTGCTATTTTGTAGCTAAATGATAAAGGATCTGTCTTTCTGTGTATTCGCAGCACATTACACTTGTCTACATTGAGATTCAATTGCCATTCCCTGCACCAGGCGTCAATTCGCTGCAGATCCTCCTGCATTTCAGTACAATTTTCCATTGTTACAACCTCTCGATACACCACAGCATCATCTGCAAAAAGCCTCAGTGAACTTCCGATGTCATCCACAAGGTCATTTATGTATATTGTGAATAGCAAGGGTCCTATGACACTCCCCTGCGGCACACCTGAAATCACTCTTACTTCGGAAGACTTCTCTCCATTGAGAATGACATGCTGCGTCCTGTTATCTAGGAACTCCTCAACCCAATCACACAATTGTTCTGATAGTCCATATGCTCTTACTTTGTTCATTAAACGACTGTGGGGAACTGTATCGAACGCCTTGCGGAAGTCAAGAAACACGGCATCTACCTGTGAACCCGTGTCTATGGCCCTCTGAGTCTCGTGGACGAATAGCGCGAGCTGGGTTTCACATGACCGTCTTTTTCGAAACCCATGCTGATTCCTACAGAGTAGATTTCTAGTCTCCAGAAAAGTCATTATACTCGAACACAATACGTGTTCCAAAATTCTACAACTGATCGACGTTAGAGATATAGGTCTATAGTTGTGCACATCTGCTCGACGTCCCTTCTTGAAAACGGGGATGACCTGTGCCCTTTTCCAATCCTTTGGAACGCTACGCTCTTCTAGAGACCTCTATCAAAACCTTTCATTTGCTAAGTATGCCTATCAGTAGTTAGTGCCTTCAGTAGTTTGAATCTTTTCTTTAGTTGGCAGTATTGGCGCTCGCTGTATTGCAGTAGTTCGAGTAACGAAGATTTTTGTGAGGTAAGTGATTTGTGAAAGGTATAGTTTAATGTTAGTCGGGGTCATTCTTTTGTAGGGATTATTGAAAGTCAGATTGCGTTGCGCTAAAAGTACTGTGTGTCAGTTTAAGCACAGTCATTTATAATTTTTCAAAGGGGACGTTTCAGAGTCCTCCAACATTCCTACGCAGAGGGTGTCCCAGAAATGTTACGACAAACTTCTGTGGGAAGGTGGGGCACATCTTAAGGATTGAGGATTGCATAGCAACTTATGGCCGCAGACGTAACGGGTAAGTCGTAACAGAGAGTGATTCATATGAAAGATTAATTGGACATAGTGAGTAAACATGATGTATGACAGGAATACAGCTCTAATGTTACAACGCTGCTCGAATTTTGCACTATCAAACGTTGTGCATGCCGGATACGGGCGGAGTACTGACTTCGGAACACGCTCGAACCCACCGGGCATTTCCTTGATTGTAGCAGCTGCGAGACGATTTCGAATCTCACAGGATCGTGATACGTGAAAGATTTCATGACTCCCTACAGAAAAAAATCGAGGCACGACAAAACCGGTGAGCGTGGGTTCCAGGGAACCTGTCCACCACGCCTAATTTACCGATGCGGGAATGTCCTGTTAAAATGCCTACGAACAGCCAGTCCAAAATGAGCAGGTTCCCCATCATGTTGGAGTCACACATTTTCTGGGACATCTTCAAGCAATCCAAGAAGAACCTGTTCGGGAAACGTCTGATAATTCGCGACGGTCAAGCAGGATGATAAAAGGTACGTCTCGATTAAGCAGTCGCCGAACAAACCTGGCCACACACTAGCTGTGAATGGATGTTGTGCCGTCTTGTGCAGCACGCCGTTGGGGTTCTCTGTTGCCCACAAATGCTCATCATGTTGATTGAATACGCCATCCCTAGTGAATGTGATCTTACCAATGATCAACGCATAAACTGGGAAGTGTACATCGCGGAGACTTTGTTGCAGAAACCACTGTGCGAAACGCACACGAGCAGTTTCGTCATCGGGGTGCAATAACTGAATGCTTTGGAGATGAAAGGCGTGTAAGGACTCGTTCAAAATGCGCTGGACATTGCTACGAGACATTCTTACGTCCGAGGCAACGGCATGCATGCTGGTGTTTGGATTAGTCTCCAACACACTTTCTTCCCTAACAAGCGAACGTGCCAATTGTGGCCTGCTCTTACTAGCCCTGTCACTTGTTAATGACCCGCACTCCCACAAATTTCGATGCAGACGTGCAAACATACTGTAGTGCAGTTGATGTCTGTCTGGCACTCGGTTATTCCATACATTAAGTGCATGTCTGCAAGTTCACCGTTCCTCTACCGTCCCATGTTCCTCGTTTGGCGGCTACTACTCGAATGAGGAGATCCTCACGTTCCCCTCCATTACATTCTTGTACAGCACTACCTAGCGGCGTTTCCCTCCAGTGGTGTCACGTGCTTCACCACCCAGCTGCGTGTGACAAATTTGCGACCATGGGGTTGCTATGCAATTCTCAATCCTTATGATGTGTCTCACTTTGTCGCTACATTTCTGGGACACCCTGTACACAGAGCTTCTCATATGCCTGAATGAGAGCTGTATGCACGCTGAAATTTGCTAGTATATTTTTCATTTCTATTTCGCTCAAGTAGTTAATGTTACTGCATTTAATTTGGAAATTTGTAGTAAGTTCCTATGGGACCAAACTGCTGAGGTCATCGGTCCCTATGCTTACACACTACTTAATCTTCTTCTTCTTAAGTTGCCAATCCTAAGATTGATTTGCAGCAGCTCTCCATCCAGTGCGATTGTCGGCCAGCCTCTTCAATTCCGTGAAACTTCCGCATCCTAGGTCCTGCATTATCTGGCTTATGTACTTTCTTCTAGGTCTGCCTCTTGCCCTTTTGCCCTCCACAAGGCCTTCCGTTATAGTGTGGAGAAGACTTTCATGTCTCAGAATGTGTCCCATCCATATATCTCTCCTCTTCTTGACCGTCTTCCAAAGAACTGGAACTTCCTCCGCTCTCTGCAGGACTTCTTCATTTGTCATCCTGGCCGTCCATGGAATTTTTAACATCCTTCGCAGACACCACATTTCGAATCCTTCAATCCTTCTTCTTTCGTCCTCTCCAAGTGTCCAGGTTTCGCTGCCGTAGAGAAGCACACTCCCAACAAAGGTCTTTATTAACCGCTTCCTTAACGACAGACTTATCATATTTGATGTGAGGAGTCCTTTCCTTTTATAGAATGCAATCTTTGCCTGATTTATTCTACTTATTACATCTTTCCTACTACGACCATCTGATGTTATTCTGCTTCCCAAGTAGACAAAGTCTTGTATTTCTTTCAGCTTCTCTCCATTCAGCCTTATATTCGTAATTGCTTGATTATTTTGTTTGCTTGCAACTAAGATTTTTGTTTTTGACTTATTAATTTTCATGTTGTACCGTGTAGCAAGAGTGTTTTCCATTTCCTCCAACACTACTTGTAATTCTTCCTCATTTTCCGCTAGCACAGCAATGTCATCCGCAAAACGCAGCATATCAACTATTTTTCCCTGGATCCTGATTCCATTAGCTTGTCCTAACTTTTCTCTGACCTCGTCCATTGCTTTCTGTATGTACATATTAAAGAGGACAGGGGAGAGTGCACATCCCTGTCTCACACCCTGTTTAATTTTTGCTTGTTGTTGATGTTCCCCACATCTCACTATTGCCACCTCTTCTTTGTATATGTTCCATATCGTTCTCCTGTCCTTGTACTTAGCTCCAGTTTCCCTCAATATCTGGAATAGTTTTTTCCATTCAACCTTATCAAAGGCTTTTTCGAGGTCAATAAATGCTATGTAGGTGTCCTTTCCTTTTTCCATTCTTTTTTCTATTATGAGCCTTAGGGCCATAATGGCTTCTCGCGTACCTCTCCCTCTTCTAAAACCAAACTGGTCTTCTGTGAGCATGCATTCCACGTTCCCTTCAATTCTTCTGAGGAGGATGGTCGTCAAAATTTTTGATGCATGTGATGTTAGGCTGAGGGTTCTGTATTGTGCACACGATTTTGCTGGCATTTTCTTTGGTAATGGAACAATAATACACTTTTTGAAGTCCTCAGGCAGCTCTCCAGTATTATATATTTGGCAGATTAATTTATACAATTTATCTTTTATTTCTGTTCCAGCTGCTTTGATGATTTCTGCAGGCAATGAGTCAATTCTTGGTGCTTTTCCGTGCTTAAGTGCCTGTAGTGCCTGATCAAATTCAGATCTTAGTATGCTGTCTCCTAGTTCATCTTTATCTACTTCGTCCTCACTTTCAATAATGTCATCTTGTACGTTGCCTCCATATAATTTCTTTAGGTATTCCTTCCACGTAAGTGCTATATCCTCATGATTATACACCATCTTATTATCCTCTCTTATTAGGGCATTACATCTAATCCTTTGTCCTCCTGAGAAGAAGCGTTTCACTGTTTTGTACGCTAATTCAAGGTTCCCTTTCTTCAGAAGGTCTTCAACTTCTTTGCATCTGTATTCAAGGAATCTTTCTTTTACTTGCTTCAACTTCCTGTTAATTTTGTTCCTAAGCACTCGGTATGCCGTTTTCCCTTCTTCCGTTTCATTATTTTTGAGCTTCCTTCTTTTCTCAAACATAAGTATTATTTCATCAGTTATCCACTCCTTCCTCTTTTCAGGTTTTTGTTTTCCAATTATCTCTTCAGCTGCTTTTATTAGGCCATCTCTCATATTTTCCCAATGTTGTTCTACATTCTCTATAGGATGCTGTTGAATTAGATCCTTAGCCCTTTCTTGGAACTCCTTCTGCGTCTCACGGTTTCCAAGCTTCCCTATATCCAGTTTTCCATTTCCTATTTTCTTCCTTATGCATTTGAACTTGAGTCGGCATTCCGCAACAACCATGTTGTGATCACTCACAATATCTGGGCTTGCGTATGCTCTAGAGTCTTTTAGTTGATTTCTAAATCTATTTTTGACTAGAATGTAGTCAATTTGGTATCGTTCTCTGTCCCCTGGTGACTTCCAGGTGTATCTTCTACGGGGGTGATGTTGAAACCACGTGTTCGATATTATCAGTTGATTCCTGTTACAAAATTCGATAAGTCGGTCTCCTCTATCATTCCTTTTACCAAGGCCGTAGCGTCCAACAGCTGGCTGTACATCTTTATCTCCTACTATTGCGTTCCAGTCTCCCATGATTATTAAATTTGTTTCTCCTTTGATTCCTCTCAAGGCTCCATTTAACTCTTCATATACAGCTTCAACTTCCTCATCCTCCTGGTTTGTGGTAGGCATATAGACCTGTATCACAACCATCTCTGTAGGTTTGGTATCCAGACTGACAAGTATTATCCTTCCTCCATATTATATATATCGCTTCACTCTCTGCCCCAATTTTCGACTCATAACTACTCCAACCCCACCTGCTCCAGGTCTATCTTCTATCGTTCCTGTGTGAATTATCCTGTACTCATCACTCCAGAAATCTCCGCAGTTAGGCCATCTCATTTCAGACACTCCTAGTATATCCAACTTCATTTTCTTCATTTCTTGCTTAACGTTTTCGAGCTTCCCCATCTGCAGTAAGGTGCGGACGTTCCACGTTCCAATTCTACTATAGCTCTTTTTATTTCCTTTCTTCCTATGAACTGTTGAAACGAGATCTCTGGTAGTCCCCTCCCGGAGAACCGAATGAGGGGCTATTACTCCGGATTGCATTTTTACTAGAGCTTGTTTCATATTCATATTATGGCTGCTGATACTTGAGAAATCTAATTAGATCTTTAATGAAGTGGTTTCTCCTTGCCTTCTTCATTCTATGCCGTTGGCCATCATGTGGCTCTTCCGCCTTTAGGGACAGTTTCCCATCCCAAGGACAAGAGAGTGCCCTGCCTCTACCTGCTCATCCGCCCTCCTAGGAGGCCGTTTCGCTTGGTAGAGGGTGTCTCCTTATTCCGGGAGATACTCGGTCGCCATATCCTCGTTAGTGGTAACAGGGTGTACCGTGCAGCAATCCTTGGCTGCAACTCGTGAAGGTGAGGTTGGCATTTGTATCGAGAGGCTGTTTGAGACGCATCACATACCTTACACCCCTAACTAACTTAAACAAACTTAACGCTAAGGGCGATACACAAACCCATGCGCGAGGGAGAACTCGAACCTCCGACGGGAGGAGCCGCGCGAACCGTGGCAACGCACCCAAGACAGTGTGGCTACCGCACGCGGCTGCATTTAATAATCTAGTAATTCACTATCTGTTGAATTACTTTGTTTCTACATAACGATCGAAGTGACCTATTAAACAATTATAACCCTTTTTATTGGGTTGTGAAAAGAAGTTTCAGTCAGGTCGCTGAATGTTAGAGATAGTATGTCTTTAGGTGTTGTTCTCGTGAACTTTCCTTCTTGTATAGTTGAAAATGTAAAATACGTTGCCGGCTGGAGTGGCCGAGCGGTTCTAGGCGCTACAGTCTGGAACCGCGCGACCTCTACGGTCGCAGGTTCGAATCCTGCCTCGGGCATGGATGTGTGTGATGTCCTTAGGTTACTTAGGTTTAAGTAGTTCTAAGTTCTAGGGGACTGATGACCTCAGCAGTTAAGTCCCATAGTGCTCAGAGCCATTTGAACAATGTTTTTAAAATATGTTCTTCCATTGAAATATATTTGCAATAGCAGCATCCAAATTGAAAAGGTAACATAACGGGTTGGGCGTCAAATGCAGCTTATATTTTTTATCTGGAGTCAGAATTGTTTCGGTGACTATTTCGTACCATGCAGTTTCAACGTCAGTAGTCAAGAAATTAGTGTGGACATGTTTCCAGACTTGGGCTAGTTTATGTGTGGTTTTTGATATTCATTTCCCAGAATGAGTCGAGTACTGTAAGATGCAATTAAACTACTTCTTAATGTTGACTTATTCTGTTTGTGACACATATCTAGTCGGAAAGTCATAAGCTCCGAAATGGAAAGGTGCGATCGCGTATCCTCTGCCATTTCTACATCTCATGCTTGGCATCACGATGAGATTGGAATCGGTAACCGTCGCTGGAAAGCGAGAGAGAAATGAAGGTGTGAGACAAGACCAGACGGGTGTGTGATGAGGAATTAAACAACTCCTTCGATTTGCCCAGAATCTCCACCCTTAAAGAGACTCCAGTTTGGCGTTCGACATGTGACGGCTAAATACCTTCTGATACGTAAAACACCAATAATATGCGAAACTATTTCATATTCTGGGATGAAGTTATTCACTAAGGATCCACAATTTACTATCACTCATGTTAAAATTTAACATGGTATATAGCGGAATCCTGTTCCACGTGCTCTTCACGAATTCATTATACATTTGTACCTGTTATTCATTTTGTGCCATAATGTAAACACATTGGTTCTGTTTTAAATTTGGAAGTAGGAAGGATGATGTTACGTCACATCGACACAACTCATTAGGGATGGAACACTAATTCAGATGAAGATGGATGGAACCAAACATGTAATGACCTACTTAATGCATCGTTCTGTGATTTGATTGAAGGTTTTTTTTTTTTTTTAAAAAAAAGAGGGAGGCGATAGAAATCTTGAAGCAGTTCAGCTGAAAAACAATATTCTCCTGCGTTTCTTTATCGGTGCCGTTCTTTGCGATTTTTATGGTTCCTCATCCTGTAGGGTACAAAGCAATTACTCTCTGATTTTAATATTTGTGCCATTTCCTCTTCCCATTTTTATAGTTATTGTTCCTGTTTGTCTCCTGGAAACACAACATTTCAGCAGAACAGACAACCCACTGCTGGTATACTTTAACTTCTAAATAAATAAGTTTTATCGTAAAATGAGCATACTGATTATCAAAATGGAGCTCTAGGCAATCTAAACCCCGTTTCCTGTGCGAGACATTCTTGTCAGGTATCCTGTCCGAGACTTTCTTGACAGGTATCCTGTGCGAGACTTTCTTGTCAGGTATTGTGCCACATTGAGACGGTGGTTCTGTATGTTTATTAGGTGCATGGTGTATCGCTCTTTGAAGTTCCCTTGCACCCGCAAAATAACGGAGTAGCGGCGACTTACGTCATGGTGCAACAGAAGCATCGATGGCAGATTTCATACGCCTCCCGCCATAATTCGCTGAAGAGATGACGACACGTAATATTTCTTCTAATGAGGTATCGAGGTAAAGTTAGTTTTCGATATCAAACCTCGTTTTACCAGCCACTTGCAGGCGACAGTACTACGTTTCGACTTGCAGGCGACAGTACTACGTTTGTGCCAAGTAAAATGACTATAGCGACTTCGGCACACGGTTCAAGCGGCCGCCATTACTCAGTACTGCAGGAGTTGAAATCCAAGATAGCGATCGCACTACAGACGCTGAAATTCAAGATGGCGGTGGTGGGAAATTGAAAAACATTCAAGATCATGCTGATAGGAAATTAAAGAAATCCCAGATGGAGGAAGTAGACCAGTAGTCCCAAGTTTAAAGTGGCGGGAAATTTTAAAAAAAATCGAATGTGGTGAACCTAGTATAGTTGTGCCTTGTAGCCTCATTGAAATTACTACCCAAGATGGCGTCGTGTGCAAAACTATCCACATGACCTGAACTGTCTATCAAAAATATATACAGCTACTGACAGTACTCCCGTATTTCCACATCTGTATTCTTTATCAAAAATATGTAATCGTCACCTGAATTTGGATTAAATTTCAACCACGTTCCAAAGTATTCGATTATTTAACAAAAATACAGAAATTGATTGACGATACTGGTTTGACTTCGCACTAGTCATCTAACTTCGAACTCCGTACCACAGTTGGTGTGATGCACAATGGAGCCCCAAATTGCATATTTCCACATGGAACTTGTCTGTGTTATTTATTAAAAATATCTAAGCTCTCTCTCTCTTTCTCTCTCTCTCACTCTCTCTCTCTCTCTCTCTCTCTCTCTCTCACACACACACACACACACACACACACAAACACACACACACACACACACACACACACACACCAAACGCGTGGGCGAAAATATATGTCAAAAATACATAAAAGACGTAACTAAAATAAGTTGGCAGCCAAAATTTCATCCTCGGCTTAAATGACGCTACGCTTAAAATCGAATTGACGAAACAACATTTTAGGGGAGAAGAAGATAATGCATCAAGAAAATAATAGTTAACACAATTGACTGACTGGTGTAGTTTTAACTGTCATTCTTTTCATCTTGGACATATCTGTGGTAGCATGGCTAAAGGCATAATTTTGCGACGACTGTTCTAGCTATGTTCGTTGCGTAATCTGTACTGAGCCGAAATGAATTCACTGTTCGTGAGATTTTCTTTCCCGGCTGTATCCTCATAAATTTGTCTTTCGTCAACCAAAACGCCACAACCTGAAACAATAATGGAACATAATGATGCATTAGTGTCAAAAGTTTTAATGATACATTGATTACGTAGTTTTAGGTCTCCTAACGGTGCAGAAGAGATCTGCTTGATTTTACAGAAACGCTAATATCATTTAGCTTTACCGGAAGATGTTTCGGGGTTGCAGAGTCATCATCAGTGGGTCTTGATACTATTTCATGTCCTCGTTTGATTTTGTCGTAGAACATTTATTCGCTATGGCTTAATCGCCGACATATACTTTGTTCATGTTTTTGTCTTCTAGTATATGTTATTATTGTGAAAACGTAATAACAAAAATCACGGTACACGTCATTCTACGGAAGATACTGTCTTGCGTCCATTTCTGCACTGCTCTATCCTTAGGAAACAGTGTTGTACCGCAGCGCACACTATTACCATTACAATTTGCGAGCAATTAAATCGAAGAATAATCGTTTCAAGTGCCATTTTCCTCAGTCGTGGGTATTTCGCCGACTTACGTTTATAACTTTGAAACGGCTTGACGTATTTGCAAACTTGGATATGTAACTGACATAATAATACAACTAGTATCGCTTCCTAAACTTATTTCTGCTTAAACTTGGCTTTTATATCATGGTTTGGACAATAGGTGGCGGCAAAGTTAGGCTCCTAAGTTTATAGATGTCTGCATACAAAATTATCATTTCAGTGTTAATAAAAAAGCAATGCATATGGAAAACTTAGGAACGAATATCGAAAAACAGTTGTAATTGTTATACAGAATTATTGATGTTCTGCAGGAGGAAAGTAATTCGAATCTCTATTTAAAGCTATGTTATAGAATACGGCATCAATTATGAGGACAAAGATATCCCAGAAAATAAGAAATTCGAACAGCGTTGTTGTCTAGGAGTAGAAGAAAGCCCCTTCAGCCATTGAATTGTGTTTTAAACAGAACTGTTTAATTTACATTAATTTGATTAGTGGGTGGAAGAGTTTAATGTTCCTAGCTGACAGTTGACAATGAGTAGTAACACACGTCAACAAATTAAATAAGATAGCGGAAGGCTTTGGAATTTTTCTCAACCTGATGGTCAAAAACAATTTTTCGCTACGTCTCCTGCATTGCCAGCCAAATACAGTTGATAAATGTTTCTCGCAGAACCAGGATGCTCAGCAGCTGTCTACAGGTTGAACACTGCGACGTTACCGAGCGTTAGCGACCCTCACCACAGTGATGAATTTCCATTAGCAATACTAGATTAAAGTCAAGCAGAGTCAAAATTCCAGACTGGTAACTGTATCATACCAATAGGTGATCTATTGCATGGAGCCCACTTCGTAAAAGCAACCCTAAAATGATGCATCGTTCACAAGGGCGTATACTTAGCTGTGGAAAATGGTCCATCTCCCTGAAGAAGCCTGCACACGTGCAATACCTATTGACGGTACTAACATATCAAACCTGCACTATATTAAAACAACCCTCACACCATCAATAATATTGTAATATTGTGAACTGACAGAGCGTTTTACAAGTTTAAGATGTCCAATGTCCAAAAGAAAGCGTGTGCCGGAATTATATAAGCTATAGCTAGCAACAAACATAAAAAAAACAGGAAATGGCCCCGAGAATGACTGAAAAAATTGGACTTGTCGCATATTTATTTTTTGACTTAAGTCAAAACAACTGAACCAAATGAATTCATAGTCTATTTTCTGATGCGTCCTGTACAGTGCGACAAATAGTTAACAGTCATACAACGTAAAATAGAGACGCTAAATACATTAATGAGGGGCAGCCACAAACGACGAGAGATTAGGAATAATTCTGAGAATTCTGGCGACAGGCAGATCATTAGAATGCTTTGAGTTTAGTGCTGTAATATCAGCTAACGTAAATAGCAAAATTGTTATGGTAACTCGAGAAGCACTTTCATCTGCCCTACAAGAATATATTCCTGTAATGGACGTAAGACTTCTTTTTTACTTTTTGTGGTAATTTGGTGAGTACGGGAATTCTACAGACCGCTTACTAGTCATTGCACATATATCATGTACTTTCCGAAGTGAAATCGTTCGAATTAATAAATAAAGTAAGGCCATAGTAAATGCTCCATTGATCACACCAAAGTGATAAATACAATTAGTAGCCCTTCATGGGCCTGTTAAACCTGTCTTGTATTAAAAGACGTGATAAATGGAATCTGAAGCATGATATGCAGAAAGACGAACTCAAGACATAATCAGTGCACACTAACGCTGTGTGACTGGTTCATGAAGCTCAATCAACATCTCAATGTAGACTTGACCCTACACATTCAGTGCGTATTGCCAATGTTGAGAATATTTTATAATCAGTACTGCTCGTCAGTATTTCAAGTATTGACAATACGTCAATATGTGCCATCAGACGGTCAATATACTAACGATTTGACAAAGTTATTGAAGGTATGAAGGCCCCTTCATATAGACTGCCATCTACTCAGACCACCTCACAGCCGCTAGCAGATTATTTCGAATAACTCCTTCAGCTCTCTAGATTTCTTTGATGTATAAACCTCTGTTTAGTGTTCCACTCAGACCCTTTCTGAAGCGTGTAACAATGTTTAGCTCCGTTTGTCCAAACCAGTCAGGATTTGAGCCGCGATTCGGCATTTTCTGCCGGTCTTCGTCAGTCCGCAGGAATTCCGAACGGACGAAGTCCACAGGGCGCGAGTGTATGACGGTCAGTGCCGGTGGTCGGAAACGCACGTTTATGCATAAGTAAGGAGCAACGCACCGGCCACAGACTTTAAATGGCCGTCTTCTTTTAGGCGCGCGCGGTCCTCGATCCCGAGATTATTTAAATAATCCGAGCTGGATGCCTGCAATGTGTGAAATTACAGCCGCGCGGGCATGTATGCACGTCTGCACATTGTGGGTAAAGGGTTTCATTTCGTCCCATTCACGTAATGAAAATTATACGTGCTGCAGTGGCACAGAGCTAAAATGGCGTTGGCCCGTGATTGTCAGGGTGGCTCGCCGCTCTAAAACAACACTAACAACCAAATAACTACTTGTGGGACATGCGCGCCGTGCAAACGTGGAATTTTCAAAATTGCTACCTTTAATGTAAAGATTTTTAAAAATTTTAAAGCAAAATAAAAAAAGGTCACGTTTTCTGTCCTCGCGCGGGGATTGGCCGGGCAGTTTCGACGCTGTGATTGGCCACAGCGTAATGAGTACCTTCCTACCGAGCCACATAATGACACGGCACGACTTGTACTCACTGTAAGTAATGAAATGAACATTTGATTTCTGTAAAGAGAACCTCCTATAAAGGGAAGGCAGGCACGGCAGTGTGGCTACGCCGCTGGGACCGCGTTCTTATGCTTTATCGTACCAAAGTGCCCTGCCGGACGCTTCTCTGTTTTTCGTAATTAGCGATTCTAAGTCCACCCTTATTTCAAATTCCAGTCTTAAGGACGTCCTTACAAGAGTCATCTCGAACGACTTTTTCCCCCTCGCTGTAATAGCAGTTTTGTAATTCGCTCTTCTTTTCTTAAAGAACACAAAAAAATTGGAAGAAACCATTTTCTCGAACCTCTTCTTATTATAAGCGAATGAAGCGCATTGCTGTAAGCGCCGACTGTACGTTTGTGAGAGGTCTTTTTTTTATGCGCTGTTAAAACACGCGCTACGAGCATGGTGACGAATTCAACATGGCAGACAAGCACGCACACATTCAAGCTCTCTCACATAACACCGCTAGCGCAATTTGCGGACTAGTTAAGGCTGCTTATGCATATTAATAATGTAGCATGAGAAATCTTGTAGCCAGTGCACCGACAATATCTCCAGTTTGCGTCATAACGAGTACTTCAGGTGGCTTTGAAAGGGAAGTGTGCTCTGCACCCTTCATTTGCATTCCTGCGTTACGATATGTGTCCGGAAGCCTAAGCTCCAGTGAACACTAGCAACGTAATAAGCGAAACTCGTTTAATTAAAGCAAGGGCGATAGTTATCATAAATATAATGCTTAGTGGAAGTTAGAAGAATAGTTTGTGTGAAATTACGTCATTATATCATTTGACTGTTTCTCGCTAAGTATTTCATATATTTGAATAGAGACCAACATCTCTTTCCTAGGCCAATGATATGGGCTAGTAAGATGTCTAGCAGGGATATCACTGAGTCACAATTCACAACGATATGAACTCGATCAATATGAGTTCTATGAACATTAATTTTTATCTGGGCATTGAGGAGTGAAATAAAAGATGCAATCGGCTTACTATTTGCTCAGTATAGAAAAGAGGACTGAAGGCGAGCAAAATCCATTTGATTAGAAAATCTGTTAAAGGTAGAATTTGAAAAGTATTTTCACGTGTTATGAAACATAAATAAAATAGAATAACACGGAACAGCAAATACATTAAAATTCTCTAAAGGAGTGAACCACAAGAACTGAACAATTAATTGCAGAAAACGGAAATAAAATTGAAATACGAGCAGGATCAACACGTTTAATTTATTAGGGTTAAGTATTAATCCTATAATTACGGAGAATGTGATAACCATCTGGCCCTTTATTAAATGAAAACAAAAATATAGTGAAACACTGGCTATATAGAAATTTTCTGATTACGTGAATGAAAACTGTAATAGTAGAGGTAGGGGTGTAAATGTGGAAACCCAGTTTGTTTTTGCTGTATAAAAGAAATGTTTACTTCTCTTTCAGCTGCAAAAATTAGCCAAAGCTAATTCATAATGCTTTAACAATGAATGTAATACTATGAAAAACAAAAACTAAATATGTTAAAAATTAAAAAAACATTTTCTGCTTGCACAACAACTTACTAATTTTTCAAGAAGTGCGGGTATTGTGGAAACGCCTTAAAATGGTGGGAAACTGACTACTTCAAACGAAAACTATTGAAAACGTTCGAAACTATTTTATTTTATATCAAATTTAAATTATACACAAATATTTTTAAACGCAAGTGTATTAGAAAAATGCTTCATAAGCGAAGTTCACTTACAAAAATCGCGTATGTAAATATCTCCTTTATTTCCGGCACACAAAGAGTGACTCCACTCCTCACACACTACACACTTAATCCACAATTCTCCCTAAATGTCTTTGGAAAATGCGCCTTCACAAAAAATACAAAATGCATTTTCTTCAGTAGGTTTTTCTTCCCTAACTGCGAGATCCAAATGTTACTCGCCTGAAGAGACAGTTGGTGCATTGGGCTCTTCATCTGAATCCTCAGATAACTTAACCCGATTTTTGCACGGTTTTCTAGGAGGAGCTTCACGTTTTTTCTTGCTTTTGGCAGGTGCCTTAGGAAGCTTCTGTTTACCCTTCAGTAAGGAGTCTTCAAGGCGTGTTTTATAAGGCGAAGATGTCAAAACAGCTGATGAATCTGGCTTACGATCTCTGTTGGAAACCGTCCTCTTTAGAGAAGGGACTGGCATGATATCTTGTGGAGACACACACGTATTTGATGAGGTATTTGACAACGATGTTGACCTTCTGTTTTATCCATTTCAATGCGATACTGCACCAACTGTTTCTCAATAGCATCAGGTAGTACAAGCTTACGTCCAAGTGTCCAAGAAACACATTCTTCAGGTGCATATCACTATGCACAAACTTTTGAAGTGTCGTCTGAGGTACACTGAAAGCTTTTACTGCTCTTCTTAACCCCACCTGCTTTCCCTTGAGGCTATTATAGCCTTAATCATATTTTCAGCATCCCACTTCTTCACAATAGCTCTTGGTTTCCGATCAGTTAGCTTTCGTGGCATCTAGAAACAGACGCAAAACGTATTAAAAGTAATGTATTTGATGTTGGTATTGTGGAAACGTTTCCACAATGCCATCGTATGTATGCTTCCACATTACCTACACAATGGACATTTTAAATTTCGGTAGATTACATTAAGCAACTATCCATTTAAGATTGACAAAGGACTGCTAAAACCTTCTATGCACCTCCCTTTATAAGCTATCAGACGTAGAGAAAGATAACTACAAAGTATATAGATAAATACAATAGCACAACTTACCTCGAAAAAGGTTTAGAAAATGAGCGAACGTAAATTGCATCACTGTCACGGCGTCTGTTGCTCAACTGACTTCTAACCCTCTACCGTGACAATTTCCGGATGCCCCACTACAGTGCAGCACTCTACAGGTCAGATACTAGACGTTTCCACATGACCCATACGCTTCCACATTTACACCCCTACCTCTACTATAAAGTCTCTTTCGAATATGAGAAAGGTCTTGACAAAAGCTGATGGACTTGAGAAATTTCTAGAGGCTGACAATGCCTTACCCTACCATTACATTTTTTCTTGTAATGAGGTTCCGTGGCACAATGACGAACTAAGCTACCCAGTCGACGAATGAGTAACGGCCTAAGAAAATCTCGGGACGCTGGTTAAAAAATAAAACTTTATAACAAGATATTTGCGATGGTATATTACAGATCCTATGAGTAATATACACTCCTGGAAATTGAAATAAGAACACCGTGAATTCATTGTCCCAGGAAGGGGAAACTTTATTGACACATTCCTGGGGTCAGATACATCACATGATCACACTGACAGAACCACAGGCACATAGACACAGGCAACAGAGCATGCACAATGTCGGCACTAGTACAGTGTATATCCACCTTTCGCAGCAATGCAGGCTGCTATTCTCCCATGGAGACGATCGTAGAGATGCTGGATGTAGTCCTGTGGAACGGCTTGCCATGCCATTTCCACCTGGCGCCTCAGTTGGACCAGCGTTCGTGCTGGACGTGCAGACCGCGTGAGACGACGCTTCATCCAGTCCCAAACATGCTCAATGGGGGACAGATCCGGAGATCTTGCTGGCCAGGGTAGTTGACTTACACCTTCTAGAGCACGTTGGGTGCCACGGGATACATGCGGACGTGCATTGTCCTGTTGGAACAGCAAGTTCCCTTGCCGGTCTAGGAATGGTAGAACGATGGGTTCGATGACGGTTTGGATGTACCGTGCACTATTCAGTGTCCCCTCGACGATCACCAGTGGTGTACGGCCAGTGTAGGAGATCGCTCCCCACACCATGATGCCGGGTGTTGGTCCTGTGTGCCTCGGTCGTATGCAGTCCTGATTGTGGCGCTCACCTGCACGGCGCCAAACACGCATACGACCATCATTGGCACCAAGGCAGAAGCGACTCTCATCGCTGAAGACGACACGTCTCCATTCGTCCCTCCATTCACGCCTGTCGCGACACCACTGGAGGCGGGCTGCACGATGTTGGGGCGTGAGCGGAAGACGGCCTAACGGTGTGCGGGACCGTAGCCCAGCTTCATGGAGACGGTTGCGAATGGTCCTCGCCGATACCCCAGGAGCAACAGTGTCCCTAATTTGCTGGGAAGTGGCGGTGCGGTCCCCTACGGCACTGCGTAGGATCCTACGGTCTTGGCGTGCATCCGTGCGTCGCTGCGGTCCGGTCCCAGGTCGACGGGCACGTGCACCTTCCGCCGACCACTGGCGACAACATCGATGTACTGTGGAGACCTCACGCCCCACGTGTTGAGCAATTCGGCGGTACGTCCACCCGGCCTCCCGCATGCCCACTATACGCCCTCGCTCAAAGTCCGTCAACTGCACATACGGTTCACGTCCACGCTGTCGCGGCATGCTACCAGTGTTAAAGGCTGCGATGGAGCTCCGTATGCCACGGCAAACTGGCTAACACTGACGGCGGCGGTGCACAAATGCTGCGCAGCTAGCGCCATTCGACGGCCAACACCGCGGTTCCTGGTGTGTCCGCTGTGCCGTGCGTGTGATCATTGCTTGTACAGCCCTCTCGCAGTGTCTGGAGCAAGTATGGTGGGTCTGACACACCGGTGTCAATGTGTTCTTTTTTCCATTTCCAGGAGTGTATCTACCGGAATGGTAGGATTAGAATCCTAAGACTCTTAATTTACGAGGGACACTCAACAAAATTTTCTTTTTTCGGCCAATTTCGGATGAAAAAAACGCGAAAGTTATTATGAGTCATCATAAAATATTTCCACTTCACCCTCTATAGTTCCATGAAATTCCGATAGGTGGCGGCGCTCAACATAGCCTTCAAAATAGCGCCTGTAACAAAGCTCCGATCCAAGCAGAGAGCTGTCATTGAGTTTCTGTGGTGGTAAATCAGAGCATCCCAGCTATTCATAGTGGCTTGCAAATTTCTGCTGAGACATGTTAACGAACAAAATCAAGGTGAGTGGTTGGGAGAGGTTTCTGTCACCATCGCAACCAGGTCGCGCAAACCTGTCCAATCTCCCGCGTGACGGCCGGCCCTCAGGAAACTGAAGAAACTTCAGCTTGTTCGTCGCCATAAAAATGAAAATGAACTTCTCCTTCTCCATGACAACACAAGGCCACACACAAGTCCGTGCAGCCGAGAGCGGTTCACAAATCTTCACTGGACTGTTCTTCCTCATCCATCCTAAAGCCCGGATCTCGCACCTTCCGACTTCCATCTGCCTGGCCCAATGAAGGATGCGCTCTGCAAGAAGCAGTGGCGAGATTATTGATGCCGCAAGACGTGGGCTCTAGCGTCGATCAGTAGAATGCGGGTATACGGGGCATACAGGCGCTCCCAGTAAGGTGGGGGAAGACTATCGAATTGAACGGCGATTACAGTTGAAAAATAGGTTTTTGTGTCAAAAGAGTGGGAAATAATACGGTGTATTGGAATCTCGAATAAAATCAACCTAGTTTCTGGGAAAAAAAGTGTTGCACTTCTTACTGAATGATCCTCGTACAAGAGTCAACTGAGGAATTTGGGAGACGAATGGTTGTACTTCTCAACTTGTTTGTTACGTTATATGACTCTCATAATACGCTTATTTGCCGACATAAATGTCTGATAAGGTTACACACCTAGCTGTTATGATTACTAGTTCGCTATGAGCCCAGTAAAGATTTTGTTTGTACTAAAATGCGAGCTGCAGGTGTACATGTAGTATCATTCCATTCCTGGTATGATACTTGATGTGCATAATGACCTTCTGAATAGAACAGACTAGAAGAAATCTGATGCTGCGAGATCTCGAGTGTAAGCAGAGATGGGCAAACTCGTTCATCCTTGGGAACTAGTTCACTGGTGATCGCTCTTTTTTGGGAACCGTTCATTTTTACTCGTTCACAGTTTATTTGTGCTTGGTATACGGTTCTCATGAAAAATTGAAAATTAGAAGCATAGATGACTGAAGATGGAAGGCGCCCTGGAGTACAGAGTTTTTATTCATAACAGAATTCTCACACACTTGTAATTTTCGTGATTCTGCAAAACTTCTCGTTTAGCCAACTGTAGCGTTATGTGGCTGAAATAATATGAGGTAGCTCACGAAAAAACGGCCCCAACTACAGACTGGTCATCATTTACACACGATTTTTTGACCACAACGAGAAGAATAGACAAATATGTAATAATTAGGCAGTGAACAAATAACAAATAAGCTAACGCAATCAACAACTTCGAAACAGTAGATGACGACGGGTAGGCGACGATGAGCAGTCTAGTGCTCAAGGCCGATGTTTCGTGCGTCACCCTGTACCACTGAAATAATATTGTAGAAGTTATCATATTCCCTTTACAAAATTTGACACCAGACACTCGTTTATGGAACTCAGACTTCATGCGGCTGTAAATCGGTCTGCCTTCCATAACAATGAACATGCTCTTTTACCTTGGATAAAAAAAAAGACTGAAAATGGTTACTCGTGTGTGCCGTGCCGACCTCTTTGCATGTGTAATAACAAAAAAATATTGCCTTTTTACGAGTATTTCTTCTGCTGTTTATCGAAATAGTGAAGTAAGTTGATAAACTGTTTTGTTATCTGAAAATATGTATGTATTACATACCACGTAATTTTATGTAATTTACGCCGGCCGAAGTGGCCGTGCGGTTAAAGGCGCTGCAGTCTGGAACCGCAAGACCGCTACGGTCGCAGGTTCGAATCCTGCCTCGGGCATGGATGTTTGTGATGTCCTTAGGTTAGTTAGGTTTAGCTAGTTCTAAGTTCTAGGGGACTAATGACCTCAGCGGTTGAGTCCCATAGTGCTCAGAGCCATTTGAACCATTTTTTATGTAATTTACGTAACTATAAAGTACATTTCAATTACCGGTTGTGAACGCTGAATAGAATACGAAAAGCACCAGAAGTTCAGAGTTCAAAAAAGGTTTGAAACAGATCTAGAATGGGCGTGCGCAGAGAAGGAAACGAACAACTCTATACTGAACTATGAGCAGTCGGCATTGAAACTGTGACGAGTGGCTACGCGAAGATGGACGAGTCCGGCCGAGCGAGACCGAGACCGACGGGAACGGGACCGAGGCTGGAACGAGACCGGCCGACGTGCCGTTGTGGGAACGAGACCGACCGGTTCCCGTTCGCGTGAACGATAAGAAGAAAGCTGCGACCGAAGTTAACTATGAAAGATCATTCCTTAGAATTCGTTTATCGCTCGTTCCGTTCATCTTGATGAACCTTTCCTTTCGACCTGTTAGTTCGCGAACGACCCATATCTATGTGTAAGGCGATGGCAGTAGAAGTTGTCAGGCTAATTTCCGAATCATTTCATGCTTCTCTTCTTCATTATGTGATATGCTGGAAACGGTCTCACTGTTTTTACGTTGTTAGTTTCACTTCGTGTCACCTATTCGCTATTTTGACTATTGACGATATGCTGGAATTTACATAAGTCACAAACGCTGACTTCATAAACAAAAATATCAATACGTTACCGACAGATGTATTCGTTAGTTTTTTCTTCGCTCGTGTTCTGGATACTAACTTTCTGTTCCTTAAGGCTTGGACCGAACAACAGACCTGAAGTCATTCGATACCGTTATGTTTTCCCTTCATTAGAATAACGTAAATGTATCCTTTGCAATGTTGTACTAGCCGTCTACAATTACAACAAAATCTGTTACGAACAGTGAACTAAATTGCGGTAATACTTCATAGCAATGTCCCCAATATTAAGCCGCATGCCTTTATTGATACCTTAATCACTGTCTGAGTCGCGTAACGAAACGGAGATTTGACTCATATGACTTAATGTGTACGGCACTACATTCACCTTCACGAAGAACAGTTTTCTAAATTTCCGTCAAGTCATTCTGAGTTAGATTTTCCATGATCACTTTACCGAATGTTGGGATGATTCAGTTGAAAAGGCCACGGCTGATTCCGTTTTCCTTCAAATCAATTCCTAACAACATCAGTGGAGACGGGATATTGAAATCTAAATTAACTTCTTTCGATCTTTCGTTACATGCTTTGTCCGGATCCACTTATTCAGGCCTATCACTCCTAAATGAAAGACTACTGTCAACCAGAGAATAATTCAAAGACTCAAATAGTTGCCTCATCGGAAAACGGGACAACGCAGAATATACATAGGCCCTACCCAAAAAATAGAAGCAGAATTAATGGATTTCGTCCTATCCTCTGACTAACAAGAATATATTTTAATGCTCATCACCGTATGAAATAATTAAAGCAGAGTATGTGTACTATACTCCTCAAAAATCTACGTGGGGACACAGTGGTAAGTGAAAAAATGCTATAGCTGTTAATCTCCCAAAGTCTCAGAGAGCGTCATAGACCGACCCAGTAGCAATGGTAATGAAAGAATACGATGTGCATCGTTGTGTTTAAGCTCAGAGAAAGGGAAACTTCCGTCAACTTCCTAGGAAACTTTTATTTTTCTCGCAAAGGCGTGAACTGTACTTACAGACATATGGTACATGGAGAATCGAGTAACAAACATAGTTTGTATATATATCTCAACACAGAAATTTCTTCCACACATATGTCAGCTCATATCAAGAAAACGGGGCGCTGATGATATATATTAGCAAAACAATCATATTAGAAGAACTGTCTGGAAGGAAGCAAAATTTTTACTGATCGATGGATCCAGTGGTATTAAATATAGATTAATACCTTTATAAAATACCGCGTCAGTTCGCAGTATATTCTCTACGTTTCGGCAAGTGATTTCTCTCCTTATCCTTTCTCCAGAAAATGTAAGTAGAGAGTGTATTTTCAGAAACGTTGCTGACAGCCTGCAAATTGGAGTGTCAAGGACCCCAAAAACATTTATTGCTTTAAAACAACAAGATAACCATCATTTATAATGAATTAGTAATTAATAAGTAACGAAGATGGCTGCCCAGGTGAATAAACTTTCAAATACTTCACTGCTCCATCAGACTTAAAGACTGCATATAAGAACAGCACACTCGTATCTTCAGTGTTAAATTGTGTACCCTTACCTACGAATTCATCAATCCGGTAATGAAATAATGGTTTGAATATTTGACTGGTCAGCCCAGGTGGGCCAGTGCCTGAGGCACTAGTTTCGCTTTTAGAAGGAGATGGTTCCAATCTCCGTCTAGTCATCATAATTTGTTTTACCTGACATTTGTCTACATCAATTTAGGCGAATACTAGGTTGGTTGTTTTAGTAAAGCTACATTCCTCTGCACTTCTACAACTGAGCTAGTGATCCACCCCTTCAGGACCTCCATGTATGCTCGACATAAAGGTCTAAACTTCTAGGGAAGCAATGGGACAAGTGTCTTCGCAAAACTGGGAGTTTGTTTTAGATGTCGGTCCACTACACCAAACACACGGTTCCAGAGGCTACGGTTGAAGCCCAGACATTACGCCACTTGATTTCTTTTTGTGGGTGTTTTTTTACGAATCAAGTATACGAGACACCATTTCGCGACCTACCAGATCTGCGCCATCTCATTTGTGCGGCTATCGTAAATGTATTGCCTCCAATGCTACAAAACACGAAGCGAATTACAGATTATATAACCGTCACGCCACTAATGGTGCGCGTATCTAAGTGTATTAGGGGTGTAAAAACATTTAGCAAACAGTTACCATACGTGTAGAAACATATCGTCAATAAATCTCTCAATTACTTCTCAAGTTATTACATTTTACATTAACAAGCTTTGATTCTAGAAGGAACCTTCGTGCACAGTGACTGTAGATTGATTAAGGAAGGATTGGAACGCAACACATTGTATAGGATTATATGCTTAGCCCGGAAACCTGCATTTGCGAATGAGAGCACTTAGTTACTTCCAATATTTTTCCAAAAAATTCAAGCCTTTATGAAACTTAGTCTCGATGCCCCCCTCACACACAAAACGATGAAAGGAAAAAAGTTCATTGCTTACTACGTTTTCGCTGTTCATGTGGTTAGACTTCAGCATCTGGAATGGTGTTTTAATGGATCGCTTCTTTTCTACCAATTGTATTCGCAACAAACTTTGCAGACTTCTAGATACATCACTGAAAGTACCTGTAAAATTACATCATTGCACGACACGTAGTTAAGGACTTACGACGTCATATGCATTTAGACGCGTGAAGAACTAGCTGTTGCTTAAAATGGAGACCAATTTACCCAGACTATGTTCATCTACTGTTTCACAATCACAGCACTTAACGACTTCCGACAAACTTTAAGGATAATTCCAAGCCTTTCCTCAGCTTTTTCTTGATTACAAGCTTAAAGACAATTATTTAACACGTTATCTCGTTTGTAAAATAACCAGGTGGTTAGCCGCGAGCGTTAATACGCTGCTTCCTGGACTCGGGTAGGCGCACTGGACCCGGATCGAATCCGCCCGGTGGATTACCGCCGTCAGTCGGTGTGCCGGCCAGCCTGGATGTGGTTTTTAGGCGGTTTTCCACATCCCGCTAGGTGAATACTGGGCTGGTCACCACGTTCCGCCTCAGTTACACGACTCACAAACATTTGAACACGCTCTCACTATTCCTTTAATTACACTCGACACAGACAGGAGGGGTCCACTAATTGCATCCTGGGGGGTACAGGGTGGCGGCAGGAAGGGCATCCGGATACCCCTCTCCACTAACCTTGCCAAATCCGTTCCTAACAATGCCGACCCTGCATCAGCACGGGACATGGCACCAGTGAAAGAAAGAAAATAACAGAGTAGATTCGGTGGCTAAGACATCAAAGTGAGTGTACTATCGTGCACCTCACATCACTGTAGTACTGTATCGCCCTTATGGCATGGGCAGTTATCCTGCTGGAAGATACCATCGCCATCGGGGAAGATGTCAAACTTCGAGTAACATAGGTTGTCTGCAATAATATTTGCAACATACCAGGGAGGTTTATTGTAACAAATGTATGAATAGAAAATTGATATTCCAATGAAGTCTATTTGTTAAAGCCCAAGGTCTGGAGGGCAAAAACACAACCATGTATTAATTTAATGGATCTGCTTCATGTGTAGGGGTCTGGATATGCTCTTTAGCATTGTGTCCTAATGAAATATTTTTGAATCATAGAAGTCCAGCCTAAGGAACAGTCAATGAATAAATTGCAAAACACAAGAAATGTGAAGTTGTAAACAAAATGATATAGGAAAAGTCTGTCAGGATAAATCTATATTCTGGGAACGATAAAACATTCAATCTTAGTGTTATGCATCTTAAGAAAACACGTTTTGTTGAATGGTGGCCTTACAGAGGTTAATACTTTACGTGATCAACGAAAAAAGATCTGAAATAGAAATGCAGTCAAAGTGAGCATATGTGACGCTGTGCAGATCATCGGAAAGTTAACCAGTGAATCTTCCACGTTAACTACAGGTTTTCAAATAGTCCAAAAACATGCAATACTCATGTTTGAACAGTAGCAACTCAATATCATTTCTTTTTAGTTACACACAGTTTCGTAACAAAAATAAAATTATATTTTATATTCTGCACGAGCTGGAACAGCGATTGATGATCAACTGACCATCTTCATTCTCTCTTGCAGATTGCGCACTAAGTTCTACAAAAAAGTACCTTATAAATGCTAATCTACAAATTTATTATTAAATGAACATAAGCAATAAAATCAGAGGTATAAACAATTCATACAGTGGCTTTAAATTTGGTAACTGGGAAGAACTCACTGTTTTGGCACTAAGCGATAGTATATATATATATATATATATATATATATATATATATATATATATATATATATAGGGTGCCTAAGGGATACTGCTTCCTCGGATAGCTAAACAACAAATCAAGCAAATCACATTAATGGTTTTTATTACAATAAAGTAGATTGACAATACTTAACTTTGGGTCGTAAGCAAATGGCGATATTCAAATATATATTCTGTTTATCGGTATGTCAGATATGCTCCTTTTATGGTTTATTTCAAGCGCTAAAGGATGATGTATCATATGCATTTGTAGTGTGTCTATAAACTTTGTTACTATTGTTGTAAACAATTTCACATACAAATGTTAGTAACTTTGCTAATATCTATTGTAAGATCATGGTAATAACTTTATAGAAATTGTTTCTTTATTGTGCTTTCAACGCTGTCTTTAGGTTTTCCGTTGCTCTTTTGGAAGCGATTTTAGTGTTTTTGGTGAATATATATATTGACTAGTCTGCAACTACCGGTTTGAGCTCCGAAATAAAAACCTTTGAGCGTTAACCACTCGTCACCACAATGAATTATTTTACATGTTATGTAACATTCCATTAATGATTATTCCAGTGCAGTCAACGGAAATTCAATCACATCGAAACAACACCTTAATGTATTCCCGATTGTATTTGTTAAATAAATGTTACCTAATAACTGAGAAGATGTAAAGGTAGGGTTCGTAAACGGAAGTTGAAATTCACAATTTACTGAACTTTTATTCAGATTTAAAAACCAAATGGGAGCTATTACTCTTGGGATGTCTTTTACTACTGATTGACGAAGCATATAACGTGTATAGAACGGAAGGTAATACATAGGATTGGCTGGACAGGAATACTGTCGACAAGGAGCTAAATTTTTCATGTTTCTGGTTGATTTCCATGCTGAATAGAGACTTCCTACAGCTCAAGTGTTACTGTAGTGTTACTGTTTGGAAACAAAACACAAATATTAAACATTGGAATATGAAGTTAATAATGTTGGACTTTGGTTGACATGGTAATGGAGACTGAAAGATGAACAATACAGAGTTCCTCATATGCGCCACTCGCATTTTCAGTCAAACAAGAGAAAAAGCTCAACGAAATCCGCATCCAACATGCACAAAGGACCATATACATGCGAGTTACACGTAGTTTAGACTCTGAGATGTGGAACTAACACTTCACGCTGTACCAAACAACGACACTTACGTCTTCAAACAGCACAGTATTAACTAAACGACACCTACGAAGCAAATGATCGTCAGCATGACACGACTCCCGGAAAACAAATGACCAGAATTCAGAGTTCTTTGTTGTCAGCTCTAACTCCGTTGGAGGAGCGATAGCAATGCTTGTAGGCAAGATGGCATACGTAAATGTGCCTCGGAACATGAAAATAGAGGGGAACACTGCAGAAGTTCCACTGATGTGGCGTACAAAATTGCTTAGACAATTTCTATGCTTGGTACCGAATTTGAATATGTGGTGTCCTGCCCATTCGTCTCTTATAGGGCGCCTAAAGGATGCTGCTTTCTCGGATAGCTAAACAACAAATCAATCGAATCACATTAATGGTTTTTATTACAATAAAGTAGATTGACAATACTTAAGTCTGTGTCGCAAGCAAATAGCGACATGCAAATAATCAATGTCCTTTGCTGTGTACAATGTCCATGCAAATAATCACACAAGTTCATATGGATCCCAAGTTACGGCGGTTCTTGTGCCTCTCTTCTAGTGCGCGGTTTCTAGTCCGGGTCTGCTAGTGCCGGGTAACTGTTTATTTACAGCTCGTAGGAAATAAATACGTGTTTCAAAGTTTTACTGACATTCAAAGTAGTTACCAGAATTGTGTATAACCCACTGCCAGGGATGTGGAAGTCGTAGGATACTCTTAGCAGTGCCAGTTGTGTTGACAGTTCGAGCAGCGCGGTCTATTGCCCGACGAATTCGTAGCAGTTCTGAAGCGAATGCCATGAAGTGTTTCCTTCAGTTTAGAAATTGAATTGAACTTACGAGGACTCAAGTCAGGGGAGTGCAGTAGGTGGTATAGCACTTAGCAGCCCCATCAGTCAAACAAATCACTGTACGTCCTTGAGCATTGTCCTGCAAAATAATGGCCAGGTCCTGCTGAAAGTGTCATCACTTCTGTCTCTAAGCTGGTCGTAGGTTGTGTTCCAAAAACGAACAGCATAGAGACAGAAGCGATGATACTTTCCGCAGGACCTGACATTCATTTTGCAGGACAATGTTCAAGCACGTACAGTGCAAGCTGTTACTGATTTTTTTGTCTGATTGGGCTGCTAAGTGCTACGCCGCCTACTGCACTCCCCTGACTTAAGCCCTCGTGAGTTCAACTCGACTTCTAAACTGAAGGAAACACTTCACGGTATTCGCTTCAGAACTGCTACAAGTTCGTCGGGCAATAGACCGCGCCGCTCGAATTGTCAACACAACTGCCACTGCTAAGAGTATCCTACGACTTCCACATCGCTGGCAACGGGTTGTACACAATTCTGGTGACTACTCTGAAGGTCAGCAAAACCTTTAAACACGTATCTATTTTGTACGAGTTGTAAATAAATAGTTGCCACTATTAAAGTTCCAGCCCTCGTATATTCTCTTCGGATAGAGGAGGTGCGGTCCTAGTCAGCGTATTATCGGCTGACGTCGTATCACAGCCTCCTCTGCGGTTACGTTCTTGATTTTTGTACCGACGCCTGTCGTTACGCCGGAACAGAACAGTCTTTTACTACTGGTTGACGAAACATATAACATGTATAGAAGAGGAGGTAATACAAAAGATTGGCTGGACAGAAATACTGTTGAGAAGTAGTTAAATTTATTATATTTCTAGTTGATTTCCACGCTGAATAGATACTTTCTACAGGTCAAGTGACCACTTAGGAGTTTCTAGGAACCGTAACTTCAGAATACTGGTAGTAGGCGTTGGGATCACCCAAGGTTACCACTCCACTCGAGCCAAGCTTTATCTGTCACAACTCCGCGGTAATGATTAGAAGTCCCTAGAAACGCTTCCTTGAGGGACATCCTAAGCAACCTAAGATTCTGCGCTACCTACTATGTATATGAAATTAAATGCAAGTGAATTTTTATACAGGATTAAGAAGCAATCTGTGGCTGTCAAGCTACAAAATATTTTCGTTTTACACATAGTCAGAACTTCCCCATACTACTAGAATCCTTAATCATTCATTGGCCTTGTTGCACCCCTCTCCCCCGTGGGTCCAAGTAGAAGCCGCCTTCCGGCTGATCAGATACCTACCTACCATCTAGTCCTGCTCGCTGCGTCCCCTCCGACTGTGCAACAGCTCGTACTTCCAAATTTGACACAGCCACTATGCTGCAACTCGCCAGCCAGATATCGCCCTATTAAACCTTCCGTACCATGACCAATGTATGTATGAGGGCGTGTTGAAAAGTAATGCCTCCGAATTTTTTATGTGAAAACTGTGGTGTCACCGCCAGACACCACACTTGCTAGGTGGTAGCCTTTAAATCGGCCGCGGTCCGTTAGTATACGGCGGACCCGCGTGTCGCCACTGTCAGTGATAGCAGACCGAGCGCCACCACACGGCAGGTCTAGAGAGACGTCCTGGCACTCGCCCCAGTTGTACAGCCGACGTTGCTAGGAAAGGTTCACTGAGAATTACGCTCTCATTTGCCGAGACGATAGTTAGCATAGCCTTCAGCTAAGTCAATTGCTACGACCTAGCAAGGCGCCATTTATCCTTTGCTATGTATCTAATGATGCATATACTGTATCAACAAGACCAATGTTCACCAATTGTGGATTAAAGTTAAGTATTCCAGCAGCTACGTACTTTTCTTTATAGCATTCATTACATATCATGTTTCAGACTTCACGCCAGCCTCCGTGAGTTTAAGCGCGTGCCTTTCGGTTACCCGTCACTATGGATTGGCTGTCTTGCCAGTCCACAACAAAAACAAATAACTTTTTAAATAAAACGAACATTATTAACGTTCTACATTTTTATTCTTCGCGTCTACATATTAATTTCTCAACATAGTCGCCCTGGCGACGACACATTTACCCGAATGAGAGACGGTTTTTTGATACTGTCGCTGTAGAATGTTTGATTTTGTTGACGGAGCCCCAATCTCACCCAGCTTGCACCGCTTCATCACTAACAAAGAGAAGTCCTCGAAAGGTTTCTTCAAGATTTGGGAACAGATGAAAATCGTATGGGACGAAATCGGGATAGTATGGAGAATGGTCGAGGACAGTGAACCCAAGGCGTCGGATTGTTAGAGACGTCGCAGTGCTCCTGTGTTTTCTGGCGTCATCATGGTGAAGGAAAGGGTTCCCATGTATGAAAAAACTCTTAGAATTCTTGCTTTCAGTTTTCTGAGGGTCTCACAGTACCTTGCAGAGTTTATAGTGGTGCCTTTAGGCATGAATTACAAATACATCACACCTTGAACATCGCAATGCACTGCGAGCATGACTTTGGCTGTGAACTTTTTTCGCGTCAGTGATCCTTTGTGGCAAAACTTCACTGATGATCACTTGTTTTCAGAGTCTAAATGGTGAATATAGCTTTCATCACCTGCCACAATGTAGTTAAGGAACTCATCGCCCTCACGCTCGAAATGCAAAAGAGATTGTTGACAGATGTCCAATCTTCCCTGTCTGATGTCAGGAGTGAGCATTCGAGGCACTCACTGTGCACACCGGTTTCTGTACCCCAATACTGCTATAATGGCTTCTACACGCTCTCGAGAAATTTTGTGGTGGTAAGTTCCTATGGGACCAAACTGCTGAGGTCACCCGTCCCTAGGCTTACACACTACTTAATCTAACTCAAAGTAACTTATGCTAAGGACAACACAGACACCCATGCCCGAGGGAGGACTCGAACCTCTGACGGGGGAGCCACGAGAACCGTGACGAGGCGCCTGAGACCGAGCGGCTAGCCCGCTCGGCTCTCGAGAAATGCCACTCTTACCTGTGTTATCCGACGATTTTCTCTGATAAGTTCGTCAACCCGATTCCGACCGGTCTCGACGGTTACTGTACACGGTTGTCCCCCCCCCCCCCAGCTCTGTCACACAAGTTAAACTAAGCACTACCGTTTTCTTCATTACGAGCACGAGCTACCCAACGTCACACATTACTGACGTCCATAAAATCATCACCGTGTGCAGCTTTCATTCTTCTATCGATATAATTTGGAGGAACGTTTTCTACGGTTAGAAATTCGATTATGTCACCCTGTTTCTAATGAACCGACATAGTTACGTTACACACCACCATGTTAGGCGTTACAATTCTGAGCCCTCTAGCGGCAGCTTCGGTCAGCGAAGCGGGGATATGCATGACATGTAATACCTCAACTGGTATTTGAAACAGAATAAAAGATCAGCGGGCATTACTTTATAGCGAGCTCTGGTGTATGACCTAGTGCTTGTAACGTCACACATTGACGTAGTCCACAGTTAGCATGATGGCATCGATTACTATCACAAGTCCCATAGAAGCTCAGATGGTTGTCTCCACAGCAGAATAATGCCCCAACTACTGCGTCCGTAGTGGTTAGCACACTGGACTCGCATTCGGAAGGACGACGGTTCAATCCCGCGTCCGGCCATCCTGATTTGGGTTTTCCGTGATTTCCCTAAATCGTTCCAAGCAAATGCCGGGATGATTCCCTTGAAAGGGCACGGCCGACTTCCTTCCCCGTCCTTCCCTAATCCGATGAGACCGATGACCTCGCTGTTTGGTCTCTTCCCCCAAACAAACAACAACAACTACTGCGTCCGTGGTACAGTGTATGACGCAAGGGTCGATGCACTGGACGTCAGTGTCTCTAGATATGACCAACGACCTGGTGTAACGAGAAGCATGATTCATCCGACTAGGTGACGCGTTAACATCGATCCAGAGCTCCATTTGCGAGCTATATCGTTGCTATAATGATACCCCACTCCTCACTGCTGCACTTATATAATGGTTCAAAATGGCTCTGAGCACTATGGGACTTAACATCTGAGGTCATCAGTCCCCTAGAACTCAGAACTACTTAAACCTAACTAACCTAAGGACATCACACACATCCATGCCCGAGGCAGGATTCGAACCTGCGACCGTAGTGGTCGCGTGGCTCCAGACTGAAGCGCCTAGAACCGCACGGCCACACCGGCCGGCTGCACTTATACAGGGTAGTCACCTAACATTACCACTGGATATATTTCGTAAACCACATCAAATACTGACGAATCGATTCCACAGACCGAACGTGAGGAGAGGGGAGAGGGGCTAGTGTAATTGGTTAATACAAACCATAAAAAAATGCACGGAAGTATGTTTTTTAACACAAACCTACGTTTTTTAAATGGAACCCCGTTAGTTTTGTTAGCACATCTGAACATATAAACAGATACGTAATCAGTGCCGTTTGTTGCATTGTAAAATGTTAATTACATCCGGAGATATTGTAGCCTAAAGTTAACGCTTGAAACCTCCGACGTTCAGTTTTATTCCATATATTTATATGTCGAACAAGTTGTGCCTAGAGAATGACGTGCACTAAGCACTGAAATTCAGAATCACTTAACCAGGCCGGCCGCGGTGGTCTCGCGGTTCTAGGCGCGCAGTCCGGAACCGTGCGACTGCTACGGTCGCAGGTTCGAATCCTGCCTCGGGGATGGATGTGTGTGATGTCCTTAGGTTAGTTAGGTTTAAGTAGTTCTAAGTTCTAGAGGACTGATGACCACAGCAGTTGAGTCCCATAGTGCTCAGAGCCATTTGAACCATTTTTGAACTTAACCAGGTAAACAACTCTGTTTGGCATTTGGAGCGTCTTCGCTGGTCGAAACTATTTTCGTGGTCAGTATTTTTTATTTTCCTTTGTCGATGGCTTTGTGTTATACAGTTATTTTTGTTGCGATTTCTCCTTTTATCACTCTTCTGTCACTAGGGTATGTGTATCAAACAATGTAGCCATCCTACAAGTGTCCTACAGTAGTTAATCAGAACTATAATTTTTATTTATTACATTTTATTGTTTTAATTCTTTCTAACCATCGCTCGATAATCTGAAACTAGTCATACTGAGCAAATTTTAGAATTTATTTCACATCATTAAAATATGTAAAGGCAAATCACAGCTACTTACGCTTCTATAGCTGTGGTCGACGAAAATTTACTAAAATTAAAATAGTTGAGAAATGAGAAAGAAATGAAGAAAATATGAAAGGAGTATCGAAGAGAAAACAACGAAGTATTGATCAAATTTACCTCATAACAGGTAGCATGTAAAATATGACGTGATTTACAAGAAGGAGGAAAAGAAGATGTAGGTTTAACGTAGCATCGATGGCGAGGTGATTTGTGACGTAGCTTAAGCGCTATAGAAGAAGGATAGGAAAAGTAACATCTACTTCAATATCCAAGGAAATATTCTGGTATTCCCTTTGATCGATTTAGAGAGACCACGGAAAACATAAAGCTGGAGAGCAGGATAGCGATTCGACTCTTCTAAAATGTGAGTTCAGTGGTGTCTCTCAACGTCATTCGTGATGTGAATAACGGAGCAGTGGTACGGGTTGGTCAGGAACAGTCTAAGAAGCTTGCAAGAGTGTTGCCGGATAGATTGTGCTGAGAAATAATCGTTAAGAAAGAAATTCGATACGTTGCGCCGGTTCCAGGTTAATTCGCCAATCAAGCTGTTGCGCGCGAAAACTCAAGCGGCCCGCCAGAGACCGTGTCGTCAAACAAATTGTTTATTTACTTTCCTAAAACAAAACAAGAGAGCGATACAAAAATTGGACTTGGGCCGGTAGTGTGGATCGAAGCCTGAATAGTCTCGTGCGATATCATCTACGCTATGAGAACACGGGACACTAACTGTATCTGGCCGGCCGGTGTGGCCGTGCGGTTCTAAGCGCGTCAGTTTGGAACCGCGTGACCGCTACGGTCGCAGGTTCGAATCATGCCTCGGGCATGGATGTGTGTGATGTCCTTAGGTTAGTTAGGTTTAAGTAGTTCTAAGTTCTAGGGGACTGATGACCTCAGTAGTTAAGTCCCATAGTGCTCAGAGCCATTTGAACCATTTTTGAACTGTATCTGGTGGGCACGCAGCGACCTGATTGGCGAACTCCACCGCTAATTGAGTCGGAATCAGCGCAATGTATCGAATTTTTTCGTAACAACTGTTTCTCAGCATAACCTACCGTGCAACACCCTTACTAGCTTTTCAGACTGTTTCTGACAAACCTGTACAAGGGAATGGGAAACAGAGATTAGAGTATGAATCTAATGTTCGGGTTGAATTCTTCATAAATCGAGGCGCTGCTGCTACATCGGTACTAACGGGCTTCCTTCCTTCCCGCTGCAGTTCCCCGAGTATCACAAGTCTGCGAATTGTGGCGCTGCGGTCGCTTCATACTCGTCGACCTGGTGTATCTTATTGAAGCATGCAGGAATCTACATCTACATCTACATCTACATTTATACTCCGCAAGCCACCCAACGGTGTGTGGCGGAGGGCACTTTACGTGCCACTGTCATTTCCTCCCTTTCCTGTTCCAGTCGCGTATGGTTCGCGGGAAGAACGACTGTCTGAAAGCCTCCGTGCGCGCTCTAATCTCTCTAATTTTACATTCGTGATCTCCTCGGGAGGTATAAGTAGGGGGAAGCAATATATTCCATACCTCATCCAGAAACGCGCCCTCTCGAAACCTGGCGAGCAAGCTACACCGCGATGCAGAGCGCCTCTCTTGCAGAGTCTGCCACTTGAGTTTATTAAACATCTCCGTAACGCTATCACGGTTACCAAATAACCCTGTGACGAAACGCGCCGCTCTTCTTTGGATCTTCTCTATCTCCTCCGTCAGACCGATCTGGTACGGATCCCACACTGATGAGCAATACTCAAGTATAGGTCGAACGAGTGTTTTGTAAGCCACCTCCTTTGTTGATGGACTACATTATCTAAGCACTCTCCCAATGAATCTCAACCTGGTACCCGCCTTACCAACAATGTGAGGATAGTCGTGACTTATTGTAAGCACAGAAGACGAGTACGATATCTTTAGATTAGATTACATTTACTTTCATTACAATTAATCCGTAGTGACGAAGTCCTCCAGGATGTAGAACATGTGCGAAAAACAATACTACATGAGAAATATTTACAATTAAAACAAATAAGCTAATGTACCTTTCATAGGTCCCAAGCGGAATGATCGTCACTTTTTTTTTTTTAACTGTCTGTAAAGTAGCACTGACAAAGCGGAATGACCGATTGTTGTGAACAGATGGCCTTCAACGAAGCCGTGTTTTGTGTGACCGTGGGTGATGTAAGACGAAAATTAATTGATGCAATGTACGCAACAGTACATGTGATATCTGCAGTAAGTTTTGCGCTGTAGTCAACGCTTCAGACGAAAAACATAGAACTTTCGTCCAATGCAAACAAAATCGTTGTTTTCTTCTTTAATCCACCTCCACCGTGAAACAAAAAATTTGCTCATCATCATCATCATTTAAGACTGATTACGCCTTTCAGCGTTCAGTCTGGAGCATAGCCTCCTTATAAAATTCCTCCATGATCCCTTATTCAGTGCTAACATTGGTGCCTCTTCTGATGTTAAACCTATTACTTCAAAATCATTCTTAACTGAATCCAGGTACCTTCTCCTTGGTCTGCCCCGACTCCTCCTACCCTCTACTGCTGAACCCATGAGTCTCTTGGGTAACCTTGCTTCTCCCATGCGTGTAACATGACACCACTATCTAAGCCTGTTCGCCCTGACTGCTACATCTATAGAGTTCATTCCCAGTTTTTCTTTGATTTCCTCATTGTGGACACCCTCCTGCCATTGTTCCCATCTACTAGTACCTGCAATCATCGTAGCTACTTTCATATCCGTAACCTCAACCTTGTTGATAAGGTAACCTGAATCCACCCAGCTTTCGCTCCCATACAACAAAGTTGGTCGAAAGATTGAACGGTGCACAGATAACTTAGTCTTGGTACTGACTTCCTTCTTGCAGAAGAAAGTAGATCGTAGCTGAGCACTCACTGCATTAGCTTTGCTACACCTCGCTTCCAGTTCTTTCACTATGTTGCCATCCTGTGAGAATATGCATCCTAAGTACTTGAAACCGTCCTCCTGTTTTAACTTTGTTCCTCCTATTTGGCACTCAATCCGTTTATATTTCTTTCCCACTGACATTACATTCGTTTTGGAGATGCTAATCTTCATACCATAGTCCTTACATTTCTGATCTAGCTCTGAAATATTACTTTGCAAACATTCAATCGAATCTGCCATCACAACTAAGTCATCCGCATATGCAAGACTGCTTATTTTGTGTTCACATATCTTAATCTCACCCAGCCAGTCTATTGTTTTCAACATATGATCCATAAATAATATGAACAACAGTGGAGACAGGTTGCAGCCTTGTCTTACCCCTGAAACTACTCTGAACCATGAAGTCAATTTACCGTCAACTCTAACTGCTGCCTGACTATCCATGTAAAGACCTTTAATTGCTTGCAAAAGTTTGCCTTCTATTCCATAATCTTGTAGAACAGACAATAACTTCCTCCTAGGAACCCGGTCATATGCCTTTTCTAGATCTATAAAGCATAGATACAATTCCCTGTTCCACTAATAACACTTCTCCATTATTTGCCGTAAGCTAAAGATCTGGTCCTGACAACCTCTAAGAGGCCTAAACCCACACTGATTTTCATCCAATTCGTCCTTAACTTATACTCGCACTTTCCTTTCAACAATACCTGTGAAGATTTTACCCACAACGCTGATTAAAGAGATACCTCTGTAGTTGTTACAATCTTTTCTGTTTCCATGTTTAGAGATTGGTGTGATTACTGCTTTTGTCCAGTCTGATGGAACCTGTCCCGACTCCCAGGCCATTTCAGTTATCCTGTGTAGCCATTTAAGACCTGACTTCCACTGTATTTGGTGAGTTCCGACTTCATTTCATCCACCCCAGCCGCTTTATTGCACTGCAATCTATTGACCATTATCTCCACTTTCTCAAATGTGATCCTATTTCCATCATCATTCCTATCCCATTCTACCTCGAAATCTGAAACATTACTGATCGTATTTTCACCTACATTGAACAACTCTTCAAAATATTCCGTCCATCTGCCCAAGGCATCCACAGGATTCACCAGCAGTTTTCCTGACCTGTCCAAAATACTTGTCATTTCCTTCTTACCTCCCTTTCGAAGACTGCTAATTACACTCCAGAATGGTTTTCCAGCGGCTTGACCCATAGTCTCCAACCTGTTTCCAAAGTCTTCCCAAGATTTCTTCTTGGATGCTGCAATTATCTGTTTGGCTTTGTTTCTTTCTTCAACATAACTTTCTCTGTCTACCTGAGTTCTAGTATGTAACCATGTTTGATACGCCTTCTTTTTCCTTTTACAGGCTGCCTTGACTGTGTCATTCCACCAAGCTGTTTGCTTCATCCTACTTTTACACACTACTGTTCCAAGACATTCTTTAGCCACTTCTACTACTGTGTCCCTGTACCTTGTCCATTCCTTTTCCAATGACTGTAATTGACTACATTCAACTAACTGGTACCTTTCTGAAATCGCTGTTATGTACTTGCGCCTGATTTCCTTATCTTGAAGTTTCTCCACTCTTATCCGCCTAAATATGGACCTGACCTCCTGCACTTTCGGCCTCACAATCCCAATTTCACTGCAGATTAAATAATGATCAGTGTCATAAAAGAATCCCCCGAATACACGTGTGTCCCTCACAGCCTTCCTGAATTCCTGATCTGTTATTATATAGTCAATGACAGATCTGGTTCCCCTGCCTTCCCAAGTAAACCGGTGAATGTTCTTATGTTTAAAAAAGGAGTTTGTGATTACTAAGCCCATACTGGCACAGAAATCCAAGAGTTGTTTCCCGTTCCTGTTGGCTTCCATATCCTCTCCAAATTTACCCATAACCTTTTCATACCTTTCTGTTCGATTTCCAATCCTGGCGTTAAAATCACCCATGAGCAGAACACTGTCCTTGTCCTTTACTCTAACAACTACATCACTGAGTGCGTCATAAAAACTATCCATCTTATCTTGATCTGTCCCTTCACAATGCGAATATACTGACACAATCCTAATTTTCTTGCTAGACACTGTCAAACCTATCCACATCAGTCGTTCGTTTACATACCTTATTGCAACTACGCTGGGTTCCATTTCTTTCCTGATGTAAAGCCCATTGTGCTATTCCAGCTTTGACTCCTGACAGGTAGACCTTGTATTCTCCCACTTCCTCTTCTTTCTCATCCCTTACCCGAATGTCACTAACAGCTAAAACGTCCAGCCCCATCTTACTTGCAGCCTCTGCCAGCTCTACCTTCTTCCCAGAGTAGCCCCCGTTGATATTAATGGCTCCCCATCTCATTACCATTTGTTTGCCAAGTCGTATCTTAGGAGTCCCTGGTTTGTCAATTAGAGGTGGGACTCCGTCACCTCCAAAGGTCCGAGGCATTTTGCTCTAATTGTTGCCAGCATCATATTTAAAGTACCAGGGAAGCAGGTTGCTAGCCTTACTTGCCCCGAGTCCCATTGGGTTTTACCCCTAACGGTTGAGGGACTAACCGGTGGATTTGGTAGTCTTTGCCTTATGAGCACAAAGGTGACCACGACTCAGAATATGTCCGAGAGGCCCAGCCTTATTCCAAAGTAACTGGTATCCCGACTGTCGGGACCACTTACTTGACCCCTCATACGTTGCCCGTGGTTCATGAACTAGGACGTGACTACAGGAACCCAAACCATGAACCTGCATCCGACGAAAACTAGACACAGAGCAGCATCATTGTTATATCCCTACGACAAAGAAGTGCGTTATTTCCGTATCATTTGGGGTGTGTGTTTTTGGGATTCACGGGCTCACAACGACAAAGTTATCGGCGCGCTAATTATTTGTTGATGGCAGCTTGTGTTTACGGGCTGATAGCAAGTTGTGTAGCTTATCATTCATTTCTGTAATTTATTTTAATAAATAATCGCCATTAGTGATCGCACTTCACCCCCATGTCATGATTTCTGGGACTATCGTTAGGGACTCTGTAACGCCTCGAAAGTGTGAATATGTCAACGAAGTTGTTAGACATTCTCCGAATAGATATTAAACATTAAAAGGACTACAGGTAAAGTGATCTGAGACGAAGAAAGAAAGAAAATATCTTAAAGAATGAAGAAGTAGCGTGTCGACAGAAGAACAAAACAACCTTCATATTATAATAAATTATTATAATCCTTGTATAACCACTGTACTATTGAATTGTACTATTGAATAACAGAAACCTGTATAAATCTTTATATAGCTGACTAGAGTGGTCCAATGAAGGCCATAAAAAACACAAAACAAAAAATATCAATATTAATTTAGAGCATTCTTCGAAAAAGTTTTATCTATATAAATGTTTGTATAAGCAGAACAAAACCCGTTGCTAACCGATCAGTTTCGCTGCTGGTATACAACTTGTTACTGTCATTTAGTCAGGTCGGATATTTTGTGACACTTCAATTTGCACTCGAGAATGGCTATAAAGCCGTAATCTTGATTGTGTGAAATAAATGAGTAGTAATTTACAGTTCAATGTCGGATGTTTTTCGTAACGGTTACACTTGCAGCAGGAATACCGCAAGTCAGCGGTTATACGTGGAAACTCGTGTACTCGCTCTCCTTCCTGAGCGACTCGAGTCTACTTGTACCCGACAACAAACTCAGGTGACAAGTGAGCAGTGGCGGAAACCCACGAGTCGCCGCGCGACCGCTACGGTCGCAGGTTCGAATCCTGCCTCGAGGATGGATGTGTGTGATGTCCTTAGGTTAGTTAGGTTTAAGTAGTTCTAAGTTCTAGGGGACTGGTGACCTCAGATGTTAAGTCCCATAGTGCTCAGAGCCATTTTGAACCCACGAGTCGAATCTACGGGCACACGGAGAGGGATATTCGTCACATGACTCGCTGGGGAGTTTAAAACGAGTATAGAGAGATAATTTCTGATACCTACTGGGAACCTTGTGTGCGATTCACTCATTGTTGTCATAGGAAAGCCGGCCAGTGTAGACGAGCGGATCTAGGCGCTTCAGTCTGGAACCGCGCGACCGCTACGGTCGCAGGTTCGAATCCTGCCTCGGGCATGGATGTGTGTATTGTCCTTAGGTTAGTTAGGTTTAAGTAGTTCTAAGTTCTAGGGGACTGATGACCTCAGAAGTTTAGTCCCTTAGTGCTCAGAGCCATTGTCATAGGAAAGGGAAGCGATTACTTCTAATAAAACGAAAGAATACCATATGACTTCAGCGTAAGAACAGAACTGTTTCTGTACCTTTCTTCTTGTTTTCATTTCTCTGATCGAAATGGATGATGTGTTAACCAGTGGCACCTTTAGGCACGACCATTGTGTTAAAGGTGGCCCTTCGTGCACAACTGATGTCAGACAACTATAACGGAGCATAAAGAGAAGTGCGACCAATATCTCTGTCTGCATCTTCCAGATGGCACACAAAATCTCGGTGTATGTTCACAGAAATAAAAGAAATAAGAGTTACAAACAAATTCTTGTACTGGTCGCCAAAGTAATCACCATTAACTACAACTCCGTCCTGACTTCGGTTGTAAACCAGATGTAAACTGTCACCAGACACATCTTATGGAATCACTCTAAGCACCGTGCTCAAACGTTGTTGAATACCCGCATCATTACTGGAGGTGCGATCACGAATACGATCCGCACACCACGTGGCGCTCAGTAGTATGTTGTTCATCGTCTTCCCCACCTCCCTAGGGTCATGATGGCCCAAGCCCTTCCTGTGGAAAAGGCTAACAACGTAATTTTAATCTTGAATTTTGTCATATGACTGTTTTGGAGGCGGGCAAAGCGATGAACATCGCGCCATTATCTGTCACCTGGTCTCCAGATCGTGTTCGTGGCACCAGGTATCATGTCCTGTAATGATGCGGATATCCAACAACGCGTGACCACGGTGCTTAGAGCGATTCCACAAGAAGCTTTTGCTGGCAATTTCCAACAGCTTGGACAGCCAATGTCAGAAATGTGTTGCAGCTGATGGTGATTACTTTGTAGGCCAGTAAAGGTATTTCGTTTGTAGCTCTTGGTTCCTTTATTTTCTCAGAACATCTACCGAACTTTTCAGACGAACCTTGTACATCTAGATACACACTCCGCAACCCACTATACGATGAATGACGTAGGGTACCTAGTACTTCTTCTGTTCTATTCGCAAATCGAGCGAAGGAAAAGCAGTTGTCGTATGTCTCTCCACGAACCCTAAGTGCTCTTATCTTCACGAGACTTACGTGAGATGTACCTTAGTGGCTGGGGAATCCTTTTGGAATTAGTTGCAAATGTGTTCTTCTTTAGAAATAAGCTACATATTCCTAGAATTCTTCCTCTAAACCAAATTTGGCCATTTACCTTCCCTACAATCGACATAGTGTGTTCGTTACACTGCGCAGCTCATAGACCACATGAACGAAAGTCACCCCACGGTTACGACGATGCCAATTTTTTCTAAAGTATCGGAACTACAGTTCTTCTGACTGGGAATAGGTGTCCTTCTACAATGAGTCACATTTTCTTCTTCACCAGATAGATGGACGACGCTGTGGTGGAGAGAAACATCAGAGAAAAGAGATGCTTTAATCATTTCCGGTAAACAGAATGGTCGAAATAAAACTGACCCAGAAAATATTTCATGCTTCTTAAGGTAGGCAACCCAAGTTAGGCAAGTGGATGATGTAAGTTGGGTCTCCTATCTGAAGGTGCATGAAATATTTTCCAGGCCACTTTTATTTTTCCTACCCTCTATATGAGTTACTAACGGTCTTGACGCAGTGGCAACACCGGTTCCCGTCAGATCACCAAAGTTAGGAGCTGTCGGGCTTGACTAGCACTTGGGTGAGTGACCACCAGGGGCTGCCGAGCGCTGTTGTCAAGCTGGGTACACTCAGCCCCTGAGGAGCTGCATTGAAAAGTAGCGACTCCGGTGACGAAAACTGATAACGGCCAGGAGAGCAGTGTGGTGGCCACATTCCCCTCCATATCCGCATCCAGTGACACCTGTTGGTTAAGGATGACATGGCGGTCTGTCGGTACCGTTCGGCATTCCGAGATCGAGAGAGAGAGAGAGAGAGAGAGAGAGAGAGTGAGAGTATAGGAGGTACAGGAGCAAGAGGCAGTGATGCATTAATACCCCGTTGTTTAAACAGCACAGCTGGATAGAAAATCGAGTCATTCACTCTCCAACGGGATTAATACGAATATCAGTACAGTAGCATAAAAGCCTTCACTGTTTTAATGCCAGACACAGTAGAACACTAGTCTGTACTTCCAGTGCATGTACGTGCTATCTAGTACTACAGCCCTTTTTAAGACACAGTTGAACACTATAACCACGATAAATAGTAACCGAGCAAACATGGCATTCAAAATCGATAGTTAAAAGTAAAGTCGCGTGGCGCACTTCCTGGTGCAATGCATTCCATATTACGCCACATTATCGGTGTAAATGTGAGGAGTCTTGAGCGTATTTAGCGTAGAGGACACTGAAGAGTATGAGTTCTATGCTGTTGATTACGGTGAAATAGAAGAGATAAGGTTGAACCAGGTGCTGCCACATACAGGGTGTTTCAAAAATGACCGGTATATTTGAAACGGCAATAAAAACTAAACGAGCAGCGATAGAAATACACCGTTTGTTGCAATATGCTTGGGACAACAGTACATTTCCAGGCGGACAAACTTTCGAAATTACAGTAGTTACAATTTTCAACAACAGATGGCGCTGCATGTGATGTGAAAGATATAGAAGACAACGCAGTCTGTGGGTGCGCCATTCTGTACATCGTCTTTCTGCTGTAAGCGTGTGCTGTTCACAACGTGCAAGTGTGCTGTAGACAACATGGTTTATTCCTTAGAACAGAGGATTTTTCTGGTGTTGGAATTCCACCGCCTAGAACACAGTGTTGTTGCAACAAGACGAAGTTTTCAACGGAGGTTTAATGTAACCAAAGGACCGAAAAGCGATACAATAAAGGATCTGTTTGAAAAATTTCAACGGACTGGGAACGTGATGGATGAACGTGCTGGAAAGGTAGGGCGACCGCGTACGGCAACCACAGAGGGCAACGCGCAGCTAGTGCAGCAGGTGATCCAACAGCGGCCTCGGGTTTCCGTTCGCCGTGTTGCAGCTGCGGTCCAAATGACGCCAACGTCCACGTATCGTCTCATTCGCCAGAGTTTACACCTCTATCCATACAAAATTCAAACGCGGCAACCCCTCAGCGCCGCTACCATTGCTGCACGAGAGACATTCGCTAACGATATAGTGCACAGGATTGATGACGGCGATATGCATGTGGGCAGCATTTGGTTTACTGACGAAGCTTATTTTTACCTGGACGGCTTCGTCAATAAACAGAACTGGCGCATATGGGGAACCGAAAAGCCCCATGTTGCAGTTCCATCGTCCCTGCATCCTCAAAAAGTACTGGTCTGGGCCGCCATTTCTTCCAAAGGAATCATTGGCCCATTTTGCAGATCCGAAACGATTACTGCATCACGCTATCTGGACATTCTTCGTGAATTTGTGGCGGTACAAACTGCCTTAGACGACACTGCGAACACCTCGTGGTTTATGCAAGATGGTGCCCGGCCACATCGCACGGCCGACGTCTTTAATTTCCTGAATGAATATTTCGATGATCGTGTGATTGCTTTGGGATATCCGAAACATACAGGAGGCGGCGTGGATTGGCCTCCCTATTCGCCAGACATGAACCCCTGTGACTTCTTTCTGTGGGGACACTTGAAAGACCAGGTGTACCGCCAGAATCCAGAAACAATTGAACAGCTGAAGCAGTACATCTCATCTGCATGTGAAGCCATTCCGCCAGACACGTTGTCAAAGGTTTCGGGTAATTTCATTCAGAGACTGCGCCATATTATTGCTACGCATGGTGGATATGTGAAAAATATCGTACTATAGAGTTTCCCAGACCGCAGCGCCATCTGCTGTTGAAAATTGTAAGTACTGTAATTTCGAAAGTTTGTCCGCCTGAAAATGTACTGTTGTCCCAAGCATATTGCAACAAACGGTGTATTTCTATCGCTGCTCGTTTAGTTTTTATTGCCGTTTCAAATATACCGGTCATTTTTGAAACACCCTGTAGCTTACTTCTTTCGGAGAGTGTCTGCGGTGGGTTCGAATGGAACGTCACCACCTGGCGGACGGATCACGTCAGTAGCATCACAAGACCCTCATTCCGTGAGATATTCCAGAGTGGTTTGAAATTAAACGCAGAACATTGGTGTGCTGTCTGGTGAGCAGGAACCGTTCGCCAGAACCTCTTCTTTACCTGCTGATCAAACGCCGTTGATGAAAATTGTTACCACCACCAGATCAATGGCACTTCACTAATATGCATTTAAGATCTCGAACACTGAGGCGTGTAATACGAACAAATGAGACCGAGTGATTCAAGTGTGGCATGCGAGCTGTATCATTAGAAAGGAGGTGAACTGGCAGCTCTCACCATCAGAAGATACCAACGTACCAAATATCTCTAAAATTTCAGTACTTCTGAACATTATGTATTTCTAAAATGCAACGTGTTGTACAAGCTGAGGGTGCCTCAGGTTACATCAGCCGTGTTTAAACGACAGATTTATCTCTTATAATGTAAAAGGAAATAAAGCATAGAAACACGCGCGCCAACATCAGGATCCGCTATGTACTGTGCAGGTTTAATATGCGTGACGTAAACTGCACGCACTAAAAACTATAACAGTATTCGCGTTTTCAGATTTTGAGAGAGCATTGCCACTGTGGTCGGGAACAAGGTGCACTGCATTAGGTCGCTGTCGGCAACGAAAAAAGCAAGGAACAAAGCGGCGTTGATGGTCGCTGTTAAGCAAAGGCTGCGTCACCACAAATAATGGCGGTGCACGCTGGATAGCCCCACAGCGCTTAATAGCATAAAACTGACGCTCCGGTTCTGGACGTCTGTTTGTAGTTCCGTGCAGCTCTTGGAGAACGCCGGTAACGACGCACTGCTTTTATTCTTGCCTAATTTCGCAACTAACAACAGGCCCTGTAGAAGTGTGATTTTCAGTGCTTCGTCATAGTTGCAGTTTCTGATCGCATAATGTTACAGCAAAGAAAATTCGCCAGTGGCATTTTCATCTACAAAAGGTTCAAAAGTATGGTGTTTTGACATTAATCGCTAGGATGACTGTAGGAGAGACAGGGAAAGCTGAATCTCGAGCAGCGCGAAAGGGGCCGCCGTACTTTATACCGAAGGCGACGGACGAATAACCATCAAAAGCGTCACACGCCTTCATCCCATGAGACAATGCAGTGAGGTTTGTAATTTAACTTTGGGCATTATTGACGAAATCCTAGTAATGCAGTACATGTATTAGCAGTTGCGAATATGAATAACCATCAGCTGTAAAATGGAATGAAGCCAATAAGAATATGTTGTGACCGGGACTCGAACTCGGATTTCTCGTTTGTCGTGGGCGGTCGCCTTACCATTTAGCCATCCGTGCACTACTCGTGGCTAGACCCAAACAACCTCATCAACCACGGGTCTATAACCTGTACTCGTACATCCATTATGTATATTCCCGTACAGGTGAGACATTTTACTTGAAATTCGCTTGCCCGGTGTCGGCGGATAAATGTGATATTAGAGTGCCTGTGTTGTTCTGAATTACGATGCAAAGTTTGCATCGTAATCCACGATAACACAGTCACTGCCATATCGTAAATCTTAGTAATGTAAATATCTTCCACTTCCAGGTCAAGCTCCACATATATTTACAGCATTGGCTGGCCTCTGTGGACGAGCGGCTCTAGGCGCTTCAGTCTGGAACCGCGCGACCGCTACGGTCGCAGGTTCGAATCCTGCCTCGGGCATGCATGTGTGTGATGTCCTTAGGTTAGTTAGGTTTAAGTAGTTCTAAGTTCTAGGGGACTGATGACCTCAGATGTTAAGTCCCATAGTGCTCAGAGCCACTTGAATCATTTTTGCTGATGTTGGTTGGAAAATTATGCAAACATGGTAATTTGATAATACTCAAGACAACGAATTTAACACGCATTATTAGACAGGTAGTGTATCCGTGTCTTCCTACGACTTACTGCTTAATATTTAACTGATTTCCTGTGGGTAGACTTACAGCAAGTCACATGTCGTGGCGGGAGACTTACAGAAGTGCACTAATGAGCAACTGAAAAAGAGATAACTGCTCTGTTCGGTAGAAGTGCTCCTGTCAACTCATGAATGGAATAGTTCGGCGTGACAAGTGACTAGGGTGTACTGAGTGTCAGTGTGTTAGTCGATATAAGAATAGGCAAGCTATGCGTTATCAGGGAATTTTATCAATACTACGTCGCGGGTACCCGACGTTCAATCACCATTCGAGGAAAACGATCACCGACAAAGTCGACTGTACGGAGTATCACCGTATCGATGGCAGGAAAATATTGATGACGACGGACTACCCGTCTGCTTTGACACCTGACGTCACGAAAATGACGCACACAAACCACTCATCGAAAACCAATATCCATAAAACACACACCATAACAAGAATTATTTTAATCCTCATGACATCGCATTCGTTGGCTTCAACTCACAACCAAATTGTCACCTTGCAGTTTTACGCTACCGTGTTTAACGGATAGTAGTGCCTCGTAGTTGATCGTGTCAACTGAGAACAGGCTGCACGTTACCACTCGTTCTTTTCAAATTTCACATCCCGTATGCTCGTAGAGAATTGAGCTAATGTTCTGCGGTTTACTGTAGAATATTTGTTCATTCACGAAGAAGCTGAAATTAACAGAAACTCAGGAGACATTACATTAACTACAAGAGTAACCGATATTAAGAGTATTCTCCGTGCGTGACTGCAGGCAAAGAAATTAAGCCTGAAAAATTAACTTTGTGTCACACTGCAAAACAATGTACATAAAATGACGTTGCTACGAAGTCGTGCTGAAAAGTAATGCCACCGGTTTTTTATGTGAAAAATCTTAAAGCTTTTTAAATAAAACAAATGTTATTCTAATTCCACATCTATATGCTTCACGTCTACATGTTTATTTCCTAACAAAGTCTCTCTGGGACGAACACATTTCTCCCAACGACAAGCTAGTTTGTTGATAGAGTCACAGTAGAACGTTTGACTTTGTTGACGGAGCCTCTGCTTGAACTGCTTCATCATTATAAAACTGAAGTCCTCGAAAGTGTTCTTTACGTTTATGAAACTGATGAAAAGCAGGTGGGGCCAAGTCGGGACTGTATGGAGGATGATCGATGACAGTGAACCCAAGGCATCGGATTGTTGCAGATGTCCAGCACTCGAGTGTGGTCTGTCATTGTCATGCTGGAGGAGAGCGTTATGAGTGCACGAAATCTTCGAATTTGAATCTGATTGCTGCGCGCTGTTTCTCACGCACCGACATAGTTACGTCACACACCGCCGTGCTACACGTTACAGTTCGGAACATGCTACTGTCAGAGGCCTGCAAATATACAGAATCGAAGAATAAGGATGTAGAATGTTAATAACTTTTGTTTTATCTAAAATGCATCAAGAGTTTTCACATTAAAAAATCGGAGGCATTACTTTTAAGCACGCCCTCGTAAATTGCGTGTACGTACTCCACAAAAAATTATGAAGATTAGCCTATATGAAAGGTGTTCTGCCTAAGCAAATACAGGGGAAGAAAGTAGGCTGAAAGAATGAAATATTCTGTTACACTTTTGAATAACATACCTAAACCTACGTTGCTGTATTGTGTGTACTACTTAAAGACTTGTGAAACTCCCTCTGAGATATCCAGAACGAATTAACTCAAAGATGAGTGGAAGGCAGTGTGTAAAACTGCTTAGAAACTGGGTTTTGGACAAAGAGGCAGAAGAAGGGAGGAAGGCAGTAAGGAAGCGTGGTAGGGAAAGACAATGCTGAAAGTATAACTTCCGTTCACATCGATGAAAGGAAATTTAAGCTGTAATGGAGAAGGATGGGGCACGAAACCGGCGGTTTCTTTGTGAAAAGTAATTTACGTCAACAATCGAAAATCTAAATGTGACTGGCCCTTTTTTTTACTGAGTGATATCTGCTTATTTTGGTGCGAGATTCCATTTTGTGTGAGGGTTGAAGTGATATCACAGACAGAAAAGTTACGTAGATGTGAAAGACAAACAAGTTTCCACTGAAAGTTTCATAACCGCTTTCTCTCTCATGCCAAAATATGGAGAGGTGGTGGACGGAATAAAAAACTTAAAATACGACGCTCTAAAGATTTTTGAAAGTGAGTTATTCAGACGGGGCCTTTCGTAACTGCCAGCCATTTATCTCGTTCTAAAATCATTGTTTTTAGTAGTAGATTTTTTTCCCTTATGTTTGAAACTGATGTGACAGATATCTCTCTTCTCACGGTTACCAACTGACAAACCGCTATCTGAATTACGTGATTTTTTGCAGGTAAAATTGCAAAGAATTTCCGTTGCAAATTGTCTTCTCTTGTAACTTTTTTAAACTTAACGATATTAAGAATTAGGCATGTTTTTCTCTTGCACTTCTATTTGTATCAACGAAGCATTCTTTTTTCTTGTTCGGGGGCCATTAGAGACGAAGCAGCTGCACTAATTTGACATGGCTGGGGGAAGGAAATGCCCGTGGCCTTCTTGAAATCACCACCCGAGCTCTCGCCTGGAATACTGGAAGTCCAATGTAGCGCACCTGGATTAACACTAGGCTAGGATATGACAGCTATGCCAACTTGTTCAGTACGCATCAGATGTATTCTGTTGTGTGTAACGGTTACGGTGATCGGACAACTGTAAAAAGGATGCAAGTGACAGAAAACACTTGTTTCCAGGAGTCATTCAGATATAGTGTGGATGGGATGGGATCATTACCTCGATCTCTTTGCCGTTGTCAAGTAGCTTCTCACATGGCATCACGAGGCTCAGTCGAGACCGTTCCACTCCTCACCTCGCAGAAAAATTCTTGGCAGTACCGGGAATTAAACCCGGGTCCTCCGCATGGCAGTCAGATGCTCTGAACACTCAGGTGCGAAAGCGGACGGTTCTTCGAAAATGGATTATCTAAATTTACCCTACAGGGTACCGTGAGAACTAAATAGTCTTTCTACCAAGAATTTCCATTTAAATTCTCCGGATACTTCTTTTAAAATCCCAGCAGTACATGTCTGAATTCATTTCACGTCTACTGTCATGTCTACTTGCTAAGCATTCCAAACATTGGAACAATACTCTAGAATTGGTTGCACTACCGTTTTGAATGCGATTTCCTTTACAGATGCAGTGTCTTTTTCATAATCCCTCCAACAGTCTAAATCTTCCTTTCGCCCTCCCACATACTGATTTTTTAGTACTTACACAATATGGTTTGCTCAAGATGTTCATCACGATCTTCTGTCTTCACGTCTTTTCTTTGTTATAGGCAGTTATTTTATGATGCAACCAGACTTGAAAGTCGTACTTTGTCATCATTTCAAGCAAAATAGTGAATGAACAGAACTTTTTTTTACGTTAAGTGCAGTTTCAGTTCTCATTTGTCTTCATTTACTCAAAAAAAAAAAATTCTTCATGAGTTACCTTATTGGCCCTTACAATGTTCCATCATAAAGTGTTACATAATACTAAAGATATCTATAAAAGAAAAGAAATTTTTTTTAAAAGTAAGTGATTGCTGTGCATATGACCGATAATACAAAATGAACGCAATGCGGTATCGTAGGAAAGCAAGTCATCCACGCGCTGCAGAGAGAGATTAACTTCGAGGCGCTGCTGTACTTTCCGATCTGGCAACCGTACAATGGTAAAAACATAGTTCATGTGGGCTTTCAAAAAATAGAAATGAAAAATTTTATTCTCAGGCGCACATGACAATTTTCTTCATTTGTACTTTCTCCTTCAGAATCTATCTATCGAGAGAGGTGGCGCAGTGTTTAGCACACTGGGGCTCCTTTGAAAGGGCACGGCCGCTTTTCTTCCCCTTCGCTGAACCAACGGAGTTTGTACTACGAGTCTTTATGACCTCGTAGTCGACATGACGTTAAACTCTAACCTTGCCTGCTTTGCTTAGAGCTTAATCACGTATCAGAAATTAAGGCTAGGAACTACTAGACAATAGGTAAAAAGAGAGAAATAATGACAGAGAGGAAATGAGTGAAATATGCCTTAAAACATATTTACTCGAAAAACCGTTTTGAGGCTAGGATAAATCAACTTTGGTTTTACTTCTTTGTGTTTAATTTTCGTTGCTCCCAAACTTCCTTCATCCTTCGAGAGCGTCGTTCCTTTCCTTCCTGTGTCAACTTTCTGTCTTTTGCAGACCTTTTTCTTCTTGTGTTATCTATTATGTCCATTCTAATTCCTGGGTTTTTCATATCTTTGTCTATTTCGTTGGACCTTGTGGGTTTGAATTTGTAGCTGTTTAGTAAGTTTAAGATTTGCTTGGTTAATCTGTGATTATCCACTCGTTAAATGTGCCTACAGAACAGTAATCTTATTTTCCTCATTACAACAGTTTGATTTTCAATTTTCAGGTAGAGCTCTCTGTTTGGTTTTAATTTGTATTCAACATTACTATTTCTTCTAAGTCCGAATACTTTCCGTTGAATTCTTCTTTCAACTTTTTCCAGTTTTTCAAGGTCCCCTAATCTTGTTAGTTTAAGTGTTTTGGTCCATACCACTGTTTGATAGTGTTTTAATTTTGTGTTCCAGGACAAAGTTTCTCTGTTATGGATGTTTTTTGTCATTTGGAATGCCCTCTCCATTTTATGTTCTCTATTTTCTAGAGCTATCTTTCCTTTTTGTGTTGCTTGTTAGCCATTCTCTTAGGTATTTAAAACACTTTGCTTTAGATGTTGTGTTGTCATGAATTTCAAGATTTGAAGGGTATCACTGATATTTGTCATGAAATGTGATTTTTCAAATGACATCTTTAGACCTGTTTTGTCTGCTTGTTTCTGTAGTTCTGTAATATGTTCTTTGGCACTATACGGTGAGTCAGTGATTAATACCATGTCGTCTGTAAAAGCTAGACAATCTATGGTGATTTTAACTGGGTATCTTCCTAGTTGGATACCCTTAGTACTAATGGGTTTTCTCCAGTCTCTCGCTACCTTCCCTAATGCGCATTTAAAAGTAAGAGGTGATAAACCATCATCACTCAGAACGAGGGAACGCATTAAGTCACTGAACGCGTCATCTGTGGCAAAGGGCGTATGCTCCAGCAGGTCACCTTGACTTAAGTACTTCGTTCTTTCCCTAAATAATTTGTCCAATTCCACGTCGATTCTTTAAAATAATAACGACCGCTTCTTGTTCCAGTTGAAATAATGCTGTCTCTAACGAACTTCGATTAAGATATATACACGTCTGCGTTATAAGAATTTGAAACCCCTCCAATATTTGGTTTGACGAGCTAATTGAATGTTTTGATTCTTATGTCATCTTGAAACATATGTGATGATCAGGAGATAACACTGTCAACACTATTGCTAATGTCTACTATGAAATACTGATGTCAGACTGAATTTATTTGTGAGTACGAAACAGTAGCAAGGCAGTCTACAAGCTCCATCAGTTTCTTCACGTGGGGCACCACAGCCGTTTATTTGTTAAAGGTACATTTTGAAGCTTTGTTCAAAATGTTCAAATGTGTGTGAAATCTTATGGGACTTAACTGCTAAGGTCATCAGTCCCTAAGCTTACACACTACGTAACCTAAATTAACGTAAGGACAAACACACACACCCATGCCCGAGGGAGGACTCGAACCTCCGCTGGGATCAGCCGCACAGTCCATGACTGCAGCACCTTAGACCGCTCGGCTAATTCCGCGTGGCCTTGAAGCTTTATACCTCGACTGTTTTTCAGAAGTATTCAATTTATTAAATCTTGCACGACTGGCGAATTACGGTGTTACACGCCATTTTCAAGCGCTGTCTGTAAAGAAACAGGTCAAAGATACAGCAAGTTTGTTGTTTGTACCTTTGATCTCCTTCTTTATAGACTCAGCTTGAAAATGTCCTGTAAGGCCAAAATTTGCCAGTCCTGCAAAATATATTAAACTGAATACTTATGAAAAACAGCCAAGGTGGATAGCTTCAAAATGTCAATCGAATCTACAATCTACTCCCTTGAAGTTTGTTAGATACTCAAAAAATTCTCGTGAGCAATTTTAAAACTATTTATGAAATATATTAGCAATAATTTCACAAAATTGATTAGAAATTTCCTCTGATCCTGCGCTGCATAGCATTTTAAATCATCGATCCAACTGAACACAAATATTTTTCTGTTACAATTAAACAAAAATAAAAAAGAAAATCTTGAGAAATAAAAGCCAGGCAACTTGTATTAGCCATTATACAATAACCACTCTCGCCGGTGTTAGCAAGAATATAATTTATTTCACATGACTGTCGGAGAAATAGTATTTGATACTCATCTTTGATGGTTTCACTAAATGTGGATAGTTCACACCGTGATTGTACTACATGGAATGCTTACAGAAATGAAATTTTTCCAACGCACGACTGATAGATATTTATTCCATTACAGTCTCTTTTACAAAGCAGTCACAGAGTTCATTCGGCTGCAGTGAACACAGTTTTAAACTTTTTTACCCTCCTTGTAACTGGAGTTGCGCATAAATTTAAAAATCTTACCACTAAAGGAATTATCTTAGTTTTTTGAATAAACGTGAATGAACCTTAGTACGCTGAACAGATGCTTTCACTTGGTAGTAACAGTCGTGGCAATTAGGAATTGCTCGAACAATAATGTAACTGCACAACGAAGCAACTAAACTGAAACATAAACTAATGGTTTCTTTAATCATTTTTAGGACAAGGCGGTAATTGCGCTCGAAAGGAAGAAAAACTACTCCTATCTTGAGGACATGAATCATATTACATAGCAAAATTCGCGGAACAGCTTCCGATGTAGCTCTCACTCAAGGAATGCCGTATGCGCTGCTCAACTCGTCGGAAGAGCCGCAATTGCCGAGAATTTATAAGCCACCACGAAGATAAGCCGCTAAGCTCTGAACCGCAATTTCTCGACGGAAGGAAGGTGTTCATTAAGGGACTATGTGTGCGAACTAGAGCGCGCTCTTGTGAAGAACGGCGTTGCAAATCATACACGCTGCTTGCTTTGTGCGTGTTGCTAATGCTCAAGAAATTACGCCTACAGGAACACTTCTAAAATGGCACCAACTTTCGGCGATCTTCGGTAGCCAGCTGCAAAGATCTGGAAAAAGATCAGTCTGTTGTACCACGACACAGTAGCAAAAGTGTTTGCGTGATCACTACGACAGTAACATCCGCTGCTGAGCTAACTGTCGGCTTCCAATACGTTTACCGACGGTAGTTTAAATTTGATCGAAATATGGAATACATTTGCAAACTTCTAAATGAAACAGTGTTGTTGAATTATGTATTTTTCAGTGCTACGGAAAGTGAGCGATCTAAGTTTCTTACACCAAATATCTTTGTCGCCATCAGGTAGATGTTGTCATACTTTCGTCAAAAATTCCTTAATGTACCACTTTCATCTACATCTGTCCTCTGCAAATCATTATATGGAAAGCAACATTTCCTATGTACTGTATATATTGTAGCCTGTGATCGTTCTATTCACTGATGGAGCATGGGAAGAACGTGTGTACGTGCTATAATTTTAATCCAATTTCATCTTCATCTTGTCAACGCAAGCGATATCCAGTGGTCGGTGGAATATTCTTAGGTTCCGCTGAAAGGAAATTCTTGTAGTTTTTTAAATAGCCTTTAGTCATGTATCAGATGTGTCGGGTGTACGACATGTGAGATATTTTGAAATTCCTGTTTTACTTCGATCAGACTACATACGTTGTAGTTTTTATCTGATCCACTTCTACTAACAGATTCAGGCTGCAACTAATACTGTCCAGTGTACCATTTGCTTATGATATGTTCAGTAATAAAACAACTAACAATCGAGACATAAAGATCTACAAGAGGTACTCATATAGTTTTAGTTATCACCTCGAAAACATAAAGTCACATAATTACTTTTTTTCTGGCAGCAGAGGAAATGTTGCAGTCTTATCACGCACGTCCAGAAGGCTAACTCAGTCATTTGCGTTGTCCTGACACAACTGCAACATTTGTAATTACTGTACGACACTCCACTGTATTAGTGGGCTGTGCCATTTTATTTGGCCTCTTATGGTGACGAGCAAAGGTATTATGGTGTGGGGATTTCGATGTGTACCAGGAATGCAGACATGCATCCGCAAATAAATAAAAAATGAATTACGTAACTTTATTTTTTTGAGGCGATAATTAAAACTCTATGTCTGCCCTTTGTATTTCGTCTTCCCAACGTAAAGTTGAGCGCTGCCACTTACGAGATTTAGCAGTCGATACTCAGCTACTGTATACCGAACTGACGTTAGGATGATACGGCGGCCGGTCGGTACCGTTGGGCCTAACAAGGCCCGTTCGCACGGAGTTTACTGTAGTTAGAAGGATGCATTAGATGGGAGAACCATTCAATACAAGTATCATGGAGGTCCCACCGTAAGTGGCTTTTAGCCTCACACATATGAAACAACGTGATGCAAATTTTAATTACCACTTTTTTCTAAAATGAGTTGTATTTGGGAAACTAATTCTTATTTATTTTATTTCATTAAGAACTCTAATCTAACTGTAGGACGCATGCTTCAAAGAAGGGTCATGCAGCTGATAGTATCTTGGAAATCAAAATGAATATGAAGTTACTGAAAGCAATCGAGACATAAAGATCTACAAGAGGTACTCATATAGTTTTAGTTATCACCTCGAAAACATAAAGTCACATAATTACTTTTTTTTTGGCAGCAGAGGAAATGTGGCAATAGCTGAGTCTCTGAAGTGTAGGTATTAATACTAACTTGTTCAGACAACAATAAGAATAGTGTTTCCTCTCCCTACATTAGCAGTACACTGAGTTACAGGTGAACACGTATTTCCATGTAGATTTTATTCCGAACTTAAATTTTCGGCGGTGAGAACTGTGCAAAAGAAAGGAGGATAAGGGGTATGTATGTTATTGAACTGTTCGTGGTTCATGGTTCGTGATTCCAAGTATCAGCAGCAGGTTGCCTATCTAACGGCTTCCAGAGGCAACAGAAATTTGATTTTCACTATTTCATATACCTGTTTGTTCATATAAGGTTTTAATTGAAATGTTCAAATGTGTGTGAAATCTTATGGGACTTTACTACTAAGCTTACACACTACTTAACCTAAATCATCCTAAGGACAAACACACACACCCATGCCCGAGGGAGGACTCGAACCTCCGGCGGGACCAGCCGCACAGTCCATGACTGCAGCGCCTTAGACCGAAAGTTTTAATTATGCTGCCATAATCAACCCATAAGAGTTATAATCTATGTTAAAGGGTTAACGCAGTAAGACAAGTTTACAGTTAGAAGGTTTGAGCAGGCCTATGTCTTGATGCAGTGTAAGTCGCAGCCCGCAAATACGCGGATTATATTCATCCAGTATTTGAGAATGAGAGCACTTAGTGACTTGCAGCAAATTTTACACATAATTTCAAACTTGTGTGAAACTTTTTCTTGCTGACACTCCGCATAAAATGATGAAAAGAAAATAGTTTATTGCTTACTATATTTTCGCTGTTCATTCAGCACAACTTCAGCATCACGCATGACGTTTTAATTTATTACTTCTTTGTTACTAACTCTAATCGCAACACACTTTTCAGTCAGTGTCCACATATACCATTGAACGTACCTGCAAAATTATATAATTGTACAACACATAGCTCAGGAGGAAGGATCATACATGTTGAGGTGCGTGAAAAACTAGCTTTTGCTTGAAACGCAGCACATATTGCCGATGCCCATACTGATCCAGCGTTTGATAATGAGGGCATTAAACGATTTCCAACTAAATTTAAACATAATTTCAAATGTTTCCATGCTTTCCGTCAAACATTTATCACATTATCTCATATATAATCAGAAGTTAGAAGCTCTTCTACGCATGGCAGTTCGATTCTTTAAGGAATTGAGAGTTTACTGGAGTTTATGGCTAAATTCCAATATTATTGACACCAAAATTTTCGAAATGTCAATGTGTGATACGCTATTTGCACGCATTTCCGAGCACAGCCAGAACACAGAGTTACGTAATTGGCAATGAGCTAGCATCCGATTGAAGTAGTAGAGTTCCACACTACAGTTTGCTTAATAAACATCACTAACTTCCCTTTAGTTGTAGGTGATGACGATGATGAGGTCCCTTACTCCGAGGAGCGTAAGAGAGGATGCGAGAGACCCGCACCGCCGACTAGGCAAGGTCGTAGCGTAGGTGGTTCCTCCGACCGTAATGGGGATGAATGATGATGGTGAAGACAACACAACAACACCCAGTCATCTTGAGGCAGGGAAAATCCCTGACCCTGCCGGGAATCGAACCCGGGACCCCGTGCGCGGGAAGCGAGAACGCTGCCGCAAGACCACGAGCTGCGCACTCAGTTGTAGAAAGATGAATCTAAATCTGGTTTGTTCGCGGGTGATCAAAACATAGTTGAAATTGATTTGAGTCATCGTTTGAAACAATTTATAATGCCGGTAAAAAAATAAATGAAAAAGGCATCCAGAAGGGAGGAGGAAACGAAATGAAACTACACGGGATGAGAGTGTATGTGATGTTACTGAAATAACTGCAAAATCCAGCCAAATTTATAAGCAACTTGGCCGTATGGACTACTTATCAGTGAGATATCGGACCCCCTCTGGGATGGATGGATAGTTCGGAACAGTGTCATGAAGGTGTTGCACCCTCTTCTAAGAAAGCTGGTCGACAACTGTGGTACCTCGTCTTTAATATCCTGGATACTAGCACTGGACCGGAGATGAAGCCCAGACTGGACCCACACATGTTCTATCGGAGACAGATCTGTGGATCTTGCTGCCACAGGAGTATCTCAGACCACACAGACAGTTCATAAAGACACGGTTCATGTGTAGACGAACATTACCTTTTTGAAAAATGCACTGCGATGCCGTCGCATGAGAGGTAACACAGGAGGAAGCAAGATGTCCCTGTGAGAGAGACTTCCCTCGATCACTTCTAACCATGACCTGACGCCCATGTCCCCAAGAGTAACATCGCTGCGCTTCCCCCAAAGATTGGAGGAAAGGAACCTCTCCCCACGTCGCCGCCACAGGCTCCGACGATGGTCATCTGAGATTCACGATTGATCGCTGATCACAACACGATGCCATTCATCAGCAGCTTGTGCTTTTCTGCACGGTACCGCTCTAAACGCAGCCGTATATGTTGTGGTGTTGACGGCAGCATATGCATCGGTCGGTAATTCCTTGGCCAGGCTGCTGCTGTCCTCCAACAAATGGTGCGATATGACGCAGAATGCCGCAGAGAGTTCGTTACTTATTCTCGGATGGCTGGCATAGATGTGAAGTGGTTCCGATGTGCTTTGCGCACAATACGGTGATTCACCCTCGTGGTGGTCAGACTCCGTAGACCGGAACCAACGTTCATGCATACGAATATGCGAGCTTTCACGTTCCATGCTGTCCAACATTGGGCCACTGCCACACCCGAATGCCCTGCAATACAGGATATTGCAAGACTCGATTACACAGCTAAATGGGGACCCACAATGGTCCCATTCCAAACTCTGTCATGTGCTGATAAAACTGCCTCACGTGGGTACGTGGCATCTCTCGTCCTTCACAGCGATCACTCAATAGCTGATGCTTTTCCCGCTCTTCATGTACCATACTTAACATGGTAACAACACTAAACACGAACATCACTAATGCGTTGTATTGGTGATAGAGGATTGCAATTCTAATCGTTTACATATCCATCGATGTGGAGTACATGTACGAAGTTACACTGACCACCAGCCATGCGAGCGAGGTGGCGCAGTGCTTAGACACTGGACGCGCATTCGGAAGGACGACGGTTCAATCCCGCGTCCGGCCATCCTGATTTAGGTTTTCCGTGATTTCCCTAAATCACTCCAGGCAAATGCCGGGATGGTTCCTCTGAAAGGGCACGGCCGACTTTCTTCCCCATCCTTCCCTAATGCGATGAGACCGATGACCACGCTGTCTGGCCTCCTTCCCCAAAACCAACCAACCAACCAGCCATGCTATCTGGGAGCACAACTTTTCTTGCCAGGCGTTGTAGCAAATTGTATCGCGAACTGAAGTCAGTCTCGGTTCAGAAGTTATAGCCTGATTATTAGCTGCATTAAAATAATGAGCATTCCATTTTCTACGCATAATTCTGTGCGCGCTGCCATTTTTCTTTTTTACAATGTAGATGGAGTATTGAAACAGAAGATACTAGCTTCCTGGGACATGTCGTAGATGGTAAACTGTTGTGCAGGAGCTAAATGCAGTTAGCTTTACGACTGTAATACTGTACATAGTCGTATTAAGGGATACACGTTTACATCACATTACACGTTTCTTGACAATTGTTTACTTTTCATATTTTAATTTTTTTATTTCTACAACAGTGCTCCGCAAATCACCTAAAGGTGTGCACCTTCCCTGTTCTACTCGCGAATGGCGCGTGGGATGAATGATAGTCTCATTATCGGTAAGCCTCTGAATTAACTCAAAATTCCCGAATTTTTTCCTTGTCATTTCGCGAGACGTATGTGGGAGGAATTAATATGTTGTCAGACTTTTTCCGGGAAATACTCTCTCGAAATTTTAACAGTAAACGTCTCTGTGATGCACGACGCCTCTCTTGTAGGGTCTACCACTGGAGCTTTTTGAGCGTTTCTGTAGCGCTCTCGCGCCGACTGAACGCTCACTTGACGAAACACGCCGTTCTTCGTTGGGTCTTCTGTATCTCTTCTATCAGTGATACCTGGTAAGGTTGCCGTATTGATGAACAGTACCCAAGGATCAGGCGAACAAGTTTCTAGTAACCCACTTCTTTATTGTATGAATTACATTTCCTTAAGATTCTACACATGTATCCCAGTGCGGCATCTACTTTTCGTGCTATTTGTTTTATTTGGACATTACATTTAAGGTTTGTTACTGCTTCCAGCAATCTGTCACCAATCGTGGAGTTGTATAGTAGTATACTTCTTCTCCTATGTATGCGCATTATGTTACACTTATTTACGATCAGGTTCAAGTCCCTGCACCGTTCATCAACCATCTGTAGGTCCTTCGGCAAATCGCTACTGTCTTCTGGCGTGCTACCTTCATATAGTCAACAGCATTATCTGTGAACAGCCTTGAAGAGACTCCGAAATTCCTGCTAGATCATTTATACACGCTGTAATCAGTAACGGTTCCGTCACATCTACTTAGGGCACACCTAAATTGGGTGGTGGTGTGGGGGGGGGGGGGGGGAGGGAGGGTCATGTGACTGGAGGGAGTCTGTGTGTGGAGTGAGAGAAAAGTTAGTTACTTCTGGGCAATCGCATTGTCTCTCTCTACAGCGCCGGCTGAATAGTAGTGTATGAGTCGCCCATGTTCTGAAGTGTCTGGATGAAACGGAGTGATAACTCTTATCGCGAAAGAAGTTATTGTTGGGCAGCTGGACTGTACGGAGTACGCATTTGGCTGTGGTGGCTGGGCAGTTGTTCATATGAGTCACCTATGTTTCAAAAGTGCAAGGTACGGAGGGCAAATTCTTCCGGGTGGAAGTAGTATGACAGCCATGCATAAAAGCGTGAGTGATAAGCATGTTTCCCAATGCCTTGGGAGCCTTGGCCGAACATAAACTGAGGTGACAAAAGTGATGGGATAGCGATATTCACATTTACATATGGCGGTAGTATTGCGTACGCAAGGTATAAAACGGCAGCTCATTGGCGGAGCTATAATTTTTACTCCGACGATTCATGCGAAAAGATTTCCGACGTGATTATGGGCGCACGATGGGAATTAACAGACTTTGAACGCGGAGTGGTAGTTGTAGCTAGACGCATGCAACATTCCATTTCAGAAATCGTTAGGGAATTCTATATTCCGCAATCTACAGTGTCAGGAGTAAGCTGGGAATACAAAACTTCAGGGATTTCCTTTCACCACGGAAAACGCAGTGGCCGACGGTCTTCACTTAACGACCGAGAGCAACGGCGTTTGTGTAGAGTTGTCAGTGCTAGCAGACAAGCAACGTTGCTTGAAATAAACTCAGAAATGAATATCGGACGTACGACGAACGTATACGTTAGGACAGTGAAGCGGAATTTGGCGTTAATGGGGTATGGCAGCAGACGACCGACGCTAGTGCCTTTGCTAACAGTACAACATCGACTGCAGCACTTCTCCTGGGATCGTGAACATATCAGTTGGACCCTAGACGACTGGAAAACCGTGGCCTGATCAGACGAGTCCCGATTTCTGTTGCTAAGAGCTGATATTAGGTTTCGAGTGTGGCGCAGACCCAACGAAGCCATGGACCCAGGTTGTGAACAAGGCCTTGTGCAAGCTAGTACTGGCTTCGTAATGGTATGGGCTGTGTCTACGCAGAATGGAGTGGGTCTTCGGTTATGTTCGGCTACCTGGAGACCATTTGTAGCCATTCACGGCCGTCATGTTCCCAGGCTACGATGGAATTTTTATGGCTGACAATACGCCATGTCACCGGCTGCAGTTGTTCGTGAATGGTTTCAAGAGCATTCTGGACAATTCGAACGAATGATATGGCCACCCACATCGCCCGACATGAATCTCATCTAACATTTATGAGGCATAATCGGGGGCAAAATCCTGCATCGGCAGCTCTTTCGCGATTATGGACGGCTATAGAGGAAGCATGGCTCAATAATTCAGCAGGGGACTTGCAACGACTTGTTGAGTCCATGCCACGTCGAGTTGCTGCACTACGTCGGGCAAAAGGGGGGCCGACACGATATTAGGAGGAATCCCATAGCTTTTGACACCTCAGTGTTAAGGATGTGGCTCACTCCAGACAGACATACGTTATAAGCTGACGCAATGTGGCTCTGTATTTTTGTGATACGTACTGTGTGTTAAGCGTTAGTGGCATTTTATTGGTGTATGTAGGGCAATTAGTGTTGTGGATTCTTCCTACATGGATGCCACCTTCTTAGTCTAGGATTATGAAATTTTTTTTATGTGGTTGTTTCATGACCTTTCCAGCTTTGTTCTCGCAATGGCGAGAAGTTGGTGGGGCATGTTATTTCTTGAAATTATTCACTGTGAAAGCTGTAAACCCTTGTTGTGGCTGTGTATAAAACAATCATCTGAATTGTTGCTGAAGTACTCGTGTTTCAGGACACACACTGCACTTATATTAGAAAATAGTCTTGTGTGTGTGTATAGAGGACAAGTCTACGGACTCGTTTTCTTGTCGATGTTGACAAGCGATAGAAATTAACTCCAACCTCATCTGCAACCTAAACCAGATTCGAAGTAATTTTAGTAAGAGGCATCTACTACGGACTGGACACTGAAGTGGTTTAATTCTTTCCACATTGTGTTTTAAATACTGTGATGTTAAATTTATTTTGGGCGCTTGAGTTGAATTAAAAGTTTTAATTAGAAGTCGTTGATCAGTACAAATAACCTGATTGTAAATTGTATATGGCCGACTTGTTTCTTCAAAAAAGGAAATCTCAGTTGCTGATTATAAAAATATCCTTGGATATCATATCAGGTTAGATTTCAGAAGAGCTCCTTATTCTTTTAAAACTCAATTCTAATGAATTTGTGATAGTAAAATGTATTGATAATGTAATGTGGCATATGGAAAATGGCAAATTCTGCAATTGTTTTTGTATTCCAAGGAAAGAGCAAAAAAATTTATTGTTTTTTTGAAATAAATTGTCGAAAAATTGGTTGCGTGTCTATCTTTTTCCCTAATAAGCCAGTGGCAATGAGGTTTAGTCCCAGTTCCGCCGCAGAGTAGAAGCCCAAAACCACCTAAAGAAAAGAGGGTCTACCGAACCAAATTTGCAAACTATATATTAATTAATACTTTAATCGTTTTCCAGCTTTCAAGGCTGTCTCAGAAAAAGAGAGTTTTGTTGGTTTTTGTCTTGAAGCATCATATAACTTATTATATCCAAGCTATTTAGCTGTTACGTATATCAGTGCTCGAGCCTTCGTACTCCAGTGCAGGTTGCCGCTAATCTGATTCTAACTGCTGTACACTGCTTGTACCAATCGTACGCAGACGTCATCCATAGCCAACATTCATATACACTTCAATATATGCTCGTCTTTAACATGTGAAACATCCCAAGAAGAAAGGTTATTTAACTGGAACATAAAGATTGTCTATTCTTATGTTCACTTCAAATGACTCCACCACATTTCCCATAATAACAAAGGACTGTTGTGGATGATATGTCTGTCTCTGTCGTAGCTGTTTATTATTTTGGTGTAACATTAAAATCCACTTTACAAATTCTTTCATCTCTACTATTGTCATAGAAAGTCTTTTCTAATAAGATTTCGAGCAAAGTAGTTATAGAGCTCTGTTTCGGAGATTCGATGTGTAGCTACATATTCATGAAATAAATCTTAAACGGGTATGGCGGTGGGATTGTGCTATGGAGAATACGGTCTACAACTCGAAGCGCCATTGAATGAGCACTGTTACTAAGGGGGAGCGGGGGCCATGTGTGAATTAAGACAACGATTTTTTCATAGCTACGAACGTTAAGACTTCTTGTACACTGTCACCAACTTTGGAACAATTTCCGTTGCCGATAAACGGCTTTAGCAATATTTCGTTCATGGGACTACTATGACTATTGAGAAAGACGTTGTAGTGAAAGACAACAGCCGGTACTACGTGTCAGAAGAACTTTATTTATTTGAACCAAGACCAGCTTCGAATATCTCCCACTCAGTTTTACATTATGTATATTCAATGTGGATGTTTCATACAAATGGTGGAGGACACTCTTGTTTAAGTTTGCGGTAAATTGAAATTGAGCTACTAATACGATACATTGTCATTTTATAAATTACTGTACAAAATTAGTACTTGGTAAGCTGGTAATTTTGACTTACTGTTTTTTTCATTGTTCAAAGTAAGGCCGCTTCAAATTATGTTACGATCTGTTTATATAAATATAACTATTACGTAGATCTAGTTGGTGCTTAATTGCGTCGTCATAACAATAAATTTACTTAATGTCATCATCAGCTTTATGCTCCATGTCGAGAAATTTTCACCTGGTCCTTGTACCAGCACGAATGACGTGTTCCCTGGATGTGCCCAGGGTTTTCAGTCTCTCAAAAGTCACACATTTCTAAAGCATTTTCTTTTAAATTTCTAACAAATATGAGAATTTGAAGAACGTCACTATGACCAATAAAAACCTGCTGTATGAATGCGAGGGCTACTCATCGAGTGTTGCCAGCTCGAAACAATGAAGCTACGTTATTAATTGTTTGTTTGTTTGCAGGCACGAACCCGCAGTCATGAACACTGAAATCTCCACATCACAACACCATAGCATGCTCCAATATGAACCCAGCTGCACTTCAAGACATCACCGAAGTTCTTCAAATTTTTAGAAACTGTATCAGCACTACTTACAGAGAAAGGATACATCGTTGCAGATGTTTTATTGTTAGTCCCTCTAGAAATATTTAGAACCTGTCTAAAACGTATTACTTCTTTTTAAGTGCTGGTTTAACCGGCCGTAGCCATTGATGTGATGATCAATACTTACGGTCTGTAGTTGCCTGCCTCAGTCCTTTTCTAATGTCTTTAATATACTACATAATCTTCTCGCTTTAAAATAATCTTGAACATGCCAGCAGTCGGAATCATACAGCCTACCAGTTACAAGCCAAAACTTTATTCAGAATTTTACCTAGGTTTCGACAGATATAAACTTGTCTTCCTCAGAAGACGTAATAACACCTAAAAAGAGGGTACTTTACAACCAGTACATGGACGTCGTACGTACAGGAAATAGAAACATCCAAAATTATATACTGTGGAAGTAAAAAATAAACTTGTGTCGTATATTGTGTGAAAAGAAAAACTAAGTCATAGGGCTTAGTCAACAATAAAATCACCCATATAAATACTACGGCGTAGCCATATGGTTTAGTCAACAATAGAAATGACCAATGTAAAGTCTAAGGTAGACGTGCATCATACACCCAAACAGACAAGCCAGCAGGTTTAGTTGTTTTTTTAATAATTTTTGTTACGTTACTGTACCTGTGATGTTATTTTAATGTAATTTTATCAACATGTTAAGTGTCTTTGTGGTTGGTCACCGCTTCTTATGTGAGCGCCTTCTAGGTATAAATTTTGTGCTGGCCTGTCCCTTCTGTCGCGTTTGTTGTCTGCTTGTGTGTATGACGCACGTATACACTAAATTTTACATGGGTAATTGTTACTTTTTACTAAGTCATACAATAGTGGCGTAGCATATGTATGGATCATTTTATTGCTGACTAAGCCCTGTGACTTCGTTTCTCTTTTCACGCAATATGTGTGCAATTTCTGATGTTTCTTTTTACTGAAAGAATGACTTCTACACACTGATTGTAATATATCCTATTTTAGGCGTTATTACTTCTTCCGAGGAAGACAGGTTTATACCTGTCGAAACGTCGGTAAAGGTCTGAGTAAACTTTTGACGTGCAACTAGTTGGCTTTATTATGATTCCTATTGTATCTTCTCGTTTTGTTATTTTTCTCCAGTTCGCTTGCAAATCGTTGGATTTCGAGGTTTTTTTGCTTCCCTTAACTATGATTCCATAGATCTCTGTCTGGTCACGTTGTCACAAGCAATCCGACGCAGGTATGTAGCTATCGGTTATACCGACAAAGCAGATTCTAGGGACTATAAAAAGGCCTGTGGACAGCTGAAGAAACTTTTGTTTCAATGGAAAATTTCGCTCCTGCGTGAACAATACCCCGAATGCAGTTGTGAGTAGTAATGGTCGCTCGAGTTGCGCATGTGATGTTTTTGCTTGTGAAGGGTGCGCGCCTACGGCTGCGGGGTGTCCGTGCGGAGAATGCGTTTAATAAGGGTGCGTGGGCCGAGACGCGCTTCCGCCGCCGGCCGGAAGTGCGCCCTTAGGCCGCGCGCTCGCCTTGTTTGCCGCCGACCTCTAACACTAATCGCACATAATGGCGGACATCGTGTGTCGTTTCAACCTAACTTGTTCATTAAAGTCATTACAGGGTTCGTGAACAGCCTATGAAAACTCTGTTAAGCCAATTGCTTTCCGAGCGCAGACCTCCTATTCCGGTGTAACTGCGGGTCGTCCACAAAACACGGGACACTGGCTTCGCGGCAGAATATTACTCACATTAGAGCGACCACGCTCTCAGCCTCTTCTATACTCCCGCCCCCACCCCCCCTCTCTTTTCATTCCCTTTGTCCTTTTTTTCCCTCTCCACCGCGTTCGAATCGTGACTCTTTTTATTTCTTCTCTACAGCTGACGATCTTCTGTAACAGAAATGATGGCGGCCATTCTACAATTGTTGGTCACAAGCTCTGAAACACAGGCCCAATTATTTCTTTATCTGACCTACGTATGAGAACGTATCTCTGCCGACCTTTAGTGGGCAGATGTTCTTGGCAGTTCATTTCTGAAACGAAGCGAGAAGCTAACAGCGGAAGTCCTGTTTGTTGATAGGTAATTTGGACACGAATAAAATTTTCTGCTGTCATCACTCGCTGAACACGTAGTCGAATAAAGGATTTTAACGAGAAGAAAACAATTTAAATTAATGAAAATGCTGCGTTTACTCCATTGGAGATCTCAGTGCTCCAAAAAGACAATGGGAGTGGTTAATTTTTCCAGATGCTACGTGTAATCTACAGCTTTTTATTCATTTATTCATCTTTTTAGAAACTATAGGGCCTTTTTTTCGTGGTGCATCTAAAGCCCTCAAGTGTCCCGTGGGTATTTTCTACGTATACACCTTTATTTCATGATTATTAAACCTAGTGTTAACAATGATCAAGTTGTACGTTGTGCAGAGTTCTATTAGGTATCCTTCCCCTACTTGTCTTGTTTTCTTTTCCTTTTCCTTTCTCTTCCTTTTCTTACTGTGGAAATCTAGTCCCTCCACAACAATTAAATTCTCATATGTGTTAATGATCTGAATAATTTCCGTTATGTCATCGTGTATCCTTTCAATCTCTTCACCATCTGCGGAGTTCACAACCATATAGACATATACCACTGTGGTGAATATTGGCTGTGTACTGTTACTCAGAGCTAAATGAAATATTAAACAAATTATTCCTTTTATTAACCCAAAATAGCGTTTCATTTTCTTATTAATAGCCCAAGTGCAATTCGAAACACAGCTATATATTTGGGACTTCATCTTATAACTGAGGGAACGTCAGTGGGCTTGAAACCTGTGAATGATGTCCTGCTTTCTCGCACCAATGGACTGATTAATTTTCCTCTATGTTATCCACATTTGAAAGGAGCCACTGGCAAACGGGGTCTTTTAGTTTTTGCTTGTAAAATAGTGCACTAATGCAACATACCTGAATATGATGCTGATGTAACGTACTCTCTGGAAATATGAGCCTGGCCCGACAGAGGTGTAATGTTGAGAAAATTGCTGAACTTCCCGTGCGTATTAAAAAGCAAACCGCGCCAGAATATCTAAAAACTGCAAGAGGAAACCAAACTGGTAATCAGGAAAGGCTGAAACACGCGTTACAGGCTGCTACAGTAGATATTAGGGCAGTTAGACAATCGGTTTGTTGCTGCAAGGCACACACCATTCGCTGATCAAAAGGCACAAAAGCGTATTAGGGCCACTAGATTCTAATCTTCGTGGAGTTTTGAGAGAGGGGGTGAAAAAAGGAAATGTTTACAAAATACATCAGAATTCCGAACATACTTAAAGCACGTCTTAGACGATTCCGGCAGCATATGCATGACAGTGCCGATCATCCGTTTGAAAATTAGATGACTCTGCAGAGATCCTCATACCAATGGGCTAGTAACGGCTATGTGAATTTCTGTCGCTTTTCTTGTTCAAAAGCGAATACAAATAGCTGAAAAGGACATATATTGTACTGAAAAGTGAACATTTTCTCACGAAATTCGTAATACATGCCGTGTAAATTTCGATTTCTTTCCATGTGAATTAAAAGATAAAAAAATTAGAAAATATTATTTCATGATCGATAATCGCGCTCACAGAATTTACTATATATGTACGAAGAAAACTACATCGTGGTGTTAAACGTGTAGAAGGAGCTCGCAGTTCAGAGATACGCGTTTCCATCTCAGAGAAACATCCACCGTAATAAGCTGTTTCCAGAAAATGGAGGTGTACAGAGAAATGTGCAATGCTAAATAACAAAGCTGATATTTTTTACGACAGCCGATAGTACTTGTTATTTAACATGTCGTAAAATATTTTCAAATCTTTGTAACTAATATTTTGAGCGGCAATCAAGTGAAATCAGGTCAACGGCAGCGCTGCAACATTTCCCGAATGTTTCATCAGTTCCAGTTCGTGCTAGTGACTGATATGAGAAGTGGAAAGCACTCGGGGTCAAACACCATATAGTCGGAGCTTCTCTTGCAGAAGGGCAGTTGATCAACATTCCTTGCATTCCTTCCTTTTAACGTTCATTACGGTATAGCTTCCGGAGCAACAGCTATAGGAGATTGATACATATGGCTTATTACCTTATTTTTCATGTCCTAAAATCCGTTTATTCCGACAGATGTTCTCATCTGTTGTTTCAAACGTGTACTGGCATCGATTTTCCAGTTAAATAACTATGGGTATCAATCATCTCGAATTTCAAAATACAGTTACAATGTTGATACAATCGTTCACCAGTTGGTATGGCACAACGATTACTTTCCTCTCTCTTATGCATACAAGAGAATTAGAAAGACTTAGAACGTCTTCTAAAGTGCAGACAGCATATTACTTGTCGAACAACAGTCGTATTTAGTCCGACAGGCGTTCTGCTCAATCAATGAGATCTACAAAAGAATATAGTACTCCCCTGAGGGAATAACTGCACTTACTATTAAGTTTGACTCATAACATTATTATCAGCGCCAGTCCTCACTGTGATTAATGCATATTTACCCAAAACGGCAATATTCCACACTGAAGATTGATGAAAAACTTTCAACGTTTGAGCATTTGGAGGCAAGTTTTATAAAACCCTGTTTTATGTGGAAAATATTTGAACGGACACATGTATATGCTAATAAACAAGCAAACTGCAAAAAGAATCGGTTGTTCAATGTCGCGTTTTCTGTCCCTTTCCACTACATGTTGGGAGACATCATGTACTAAGGTCGTTCTAGTGGAAAACTTCCGCATTCTGAAATATCGTTATAATATTTATTTTTGGAAAAACCTCTGTTAGCTACTCTTGATTTTCGGCTATCATGTTATTCCCCAGTATTGCCAAAATATTGAAAAAGGTCTGTGGTGCTTGATGTTGACCTCGTACGCCACATTAAACCCAGTAACAACATTGTTGCCACTACGTAAAACGTTACAGCGCCACAAGGGTCCATTTTTAACTTTAGATGTTCAATCTTCATGCCCAACTTGCTCACTGTTAGTTATATTATTTTTGGTCTTGAGAAATTAATCACGTAATTTCGTTAACGTTTAAGAAATTTCCTTCCTTACTGAAGTAAACTCCAATGAGAGGAACAACAAAAAAGAGCTCTGCACCGCAGAGAATCCTACACTCAAGGTTCCTGGAGTCTGTAACATTCTAAGGTTGTAATTTTAATTACCGTGGGAATTTTATTGTTTCAATAAATTTCATAGTTGGTGATAAAGGTTTTTATAAATAATTAATTCAGCTTTTACCTTTCACTTTTATTAAAGAATGAGCGAATCGGTGAATGAAACCTAAAACAGCTGTTTTTCATAAAAAAATATTAATTAGCTGCCACTCATTTCTTATGCTTAACTTTGGCTTAAGACATCACAGAGTAATTTACAAATCCCAACTAATTACTGTTCACTAGACGGTAAGTGCTACCCCTCATGCCAGCTACATACTAAATGCTAAAAATGTCGTATAACAAAACCGCATTATTTCGTGATACTGTATATACTGTCGTCTAAACTGGAGCATATTTATAAAAATACTTCAAAAGTTTCTTTAAATAGACTTACTTCATACAGTTTATGCTACGTGGTTTTAATTAAAACACATAATCAACAGATTTTCTTCTATTTTATGTACTTTTTACAACACCAATAAGTTCGACTCTTTTGGAGCAGGATATAAGCAGTGTCCGTTTTCACGTTTTCGTGTAAACAGTGACATTGCTAAATTAAGACAGCTTCCACATTGTTGAGTATTATATCAATTAAAGGCATTTATATATTCAGAAAACTCATCATACCAGTATGAATCATTGTACTAGCAAAAGATTATTAGCGACGTCGAACTTTTTAGAGCACATGGTACAATAACATTTTAATTATCGAGTTCTTCCGTAAAATAAAATTTCCTCAGAAAAACTGACTGCTCCAAACGAATCAGCAAACTGCAGATTACCATCTGGATAACCGGAGTACAGAGTCGTAGACTGTTAAGTAAATTGGATATTTACTGGGTAAATTTTGTCCGGAAGTAAATTGAAAAAGGAAAAATTTACAGGAGAGGCCACGACGTTGAGGTCACATATTTACTTCAAACTTTGTACGCCTTTATCAGGTCATTAAAACAACATAATGTGCAAGTAGTAAGGTGCACTACTCTTGCAATTCCGTGAAAATCGAAAGAGAAGTTTTACACGTCTATTATGTAACTTATGTGTCTGTGCGAAGGTGGTTGCTGTAAGAAGTCATGGTGGTCAAGTGATTGGAGTTCGCTCTTTGAAAAAGGGTCGTGGACGAGGCGACAACTGTAATCCTGCCAACACTCATTGTTTAATCTATATTATTTTCATCACAGGTCACACTATTTAATTTATATGACATTCGAGAGGTAATATAATGAAAAAAACCATGTGCATTTTAATGAAGTTGTAATTAATTTCGTATGTTATTTGACTATTCACTATTTGTAATTAAATTTTCAAGGACGATGGACGGTCTTGGAAAGTCCAAGTCAAACTCGAAAAATAATGATGCGAATGACGTTATCCACATTAATATAGGAAGTCACAATGTACCAGACCACAAGAGTAATGTACAGTTAGTCGTCGGATGTGCTCTCGACGTCACACGTTGCAGGTCGCATCTGTCACACAGACATGGAAAACATAAACTGATATCCCATGTAAGTATTTCATGCAAATACGCGTTGTTTTTTAATTGTATTACCTCTCGTATACCATATGTATTAAATAATATGACTAGTGATGAAAAATATAGATTAATAATTAAGCCTGAGCGGAAATCGAATCGTCGCCTCAAATACGTTTTTCTAATGAAGCTCGAACACTAATCACTTGACCATCATAAACTCTACTGGCCAGACCCTACGAACTGATACATAAATCATATAATAGACGCATAAAACTTCTGTGATTTTCTGGGAATTGACAGAGTAGTGCACCCTACTACTCGCACATTAGGTTTTTTTAATGGCCTACTAAAGACGTACAAAGTTTGAAGTAAATCAGTGATCTCAACGTCGTGGTCTCCCCTTGGTAGTATTTATTCTCTGCGGGAGTGATGTAAGAGAAAGTGGGGATGCCCCACATTGCTATATTTCAAGGCTACACTCCAGTAGGCGACGATAAATATAGTATTTCCTCCGATTTACATCTCGTGTACTGACCCCAAGAGAAAAGAGGCGTGAAAAGAGGGGTAGCGACAAACTTCCTTGATGTACGCTATCTGACAAAGACCGATACCGCGTGAAAATACGGGCTATAAATCTGGTGATCTTCTGAAAGTGCAACTTTTAAACTTTGGTGCGCACCTGTTGTTTGCCACTGGCTCCCCCCCCCCCCCCCCCCCCCCACACACACACACTGCAGCCGCGCCTACTACCAGAGCTCGAAGTTCTGTACAGCAGAGTCATAACCAAAGATGTCCTATTCGTGGGATCTTGAAGGAGAGGGAGGAGGAGGGTGGAGGTGAATACATCTACACAGCGTGTTTTGAAATCTTGTTCGAGGACACACGTTATTCTACACCAAAAACAGTAAGTAATATGAGCATGTAATACCTCACACGCATACACCCAATCACTATTATTTTAACGGAATTCTCGTACTGATACACTGCAGCTTAATACACCTCAAAATTTAAATTAATAAAGTTGACTAATTGAAGAGTTACTATGAAATGAAGTTATTAATTTTCGGTTTACAATTTAATCATACTAAACACGCTGAAGAACAGGACATCTTCTGCAGATACACCACACTTTTGAAGTGTCAGCTTCGCAATTAAAAGAATGCAAAACAGCGAAGTTAATAATTAAATAGTGCTATGCATTTCTTTCATTTACATTACATTTTTTAATGGAAACATAAAAAACATCAAAGAAAAGAAATCTCTGGCGCCAGTTACAGATTAGAAACAGTGCACTTTCTCACAATGAACAAAGAACGTTACAAATGTTAAAACAGTAATTCACAAACATCTTATTTACTCCGCTGTATAATACTTCGCGCTCGAGCATTAGGTGGCTGCAGAGGAACGGAGCGAGTGATAAACCACCAGTGAGAGTGAAAGTTTAAAAGATGTATTTTCAGGAGGGCATAACTGCTTACTGACAAAATTATAGCCCAAATTTTTGCGTGGGAGCTCTTGTTGGGGTTGATATTCTGCAAGTGTCCTTTTTTCTGCATGAAATATGAGGTCAAGTTGTTGATGTTTCCTTGTGAGAATGGATCATTATTAGTGATGGGGATGATTGGTGGGATGAGGGAGGGGAAGGAGAGGGTAAATAACTCTGGTACATCTTCCGACACTCGCAGTACGTTTGCTTGGATAATTTGGATAATACGGCTATGGATATACACATTCTTTTCCTTTACCGCTATCTGACCGAGTCGTAAATATCCCTTTATTTTTATTTGTCAATCAGTAGAAACTATAGTTTTCATTGTAAGAGTAATAACTTAATCAGTCCATGAAGTCAATTATTTAGAAAATGACTACACTCAAGAAATGATTCGAAACATGACAAGTGAATCAGCAGTGATTTTTTGGGATGCACATTTAATAAAGAAGATTCATAGTTACAAAGGAGATATTTATTTTAGAGGACGTAGGGTACAGACGTTTCCCACTAAGTATTACATCTGAGATGACTCTTTTTAGTTATAGTGTGAATGACTAATGGTGGTAGAAGGACAGCGAGATATGCCAAATTGAGCTCTAACTGCGAGAAAATTTAAGGAGATCTCCCGTATCTCCTAGTCAATATTCAATTTTTTTGATGAGGAAGATTACCTTATTTCAGGAATTCTCGATAATAGTTAATGTGTCGCCTGTGGAAAACAAAACTAACTGGGTTAAAACATTTTCAAAATGAACACTGGACAAATATAGCAACCTGGCCATTTTCGATAGGAGCACTAGGCTGACCTTCGTGAAGAACTCAACCCCGTACGTGGCTTGAGTTATTTCAAATCGGAAAATCCGAATCAAGGTTTCCATTCACTGGAGAATGTTACCCCACTTTCACACTGTTTGGTTTTCATGGTTCGCTAATATAGTGGTGACAGCGTTTTTCTAAAAAAGTGCAAATAATTCCTTTGTTACTACAAGTGTAAGGGATTATGGTATCAAACTGGAATACCGCGCCTTTAGAAACACGTTTTGCTATAGGCTATCTGAATATTCATAGTTTGGCTCCTCCCGTCGGAGGTTCGAGACCTCCCTCGGTCATGGGTGTGTGTGTCGCCCTTAGCGTTAGTTTAAGTTAGATTAAGTAGTGTGTAAGCTTAGGGACCGATGACCTCAGTAGTTTGGTCCCATAAGACCTTACCACAAATTTCCAATTTTTTCCATACAGTTTCCTGGTAGCGTTCTGACTATTCTCCAAGGTCTAAAAGTGTATTGCAGCTAAAGATGTAATATCATGTGATTAATTTAGCGTTCTGTGAAATATGGTGAATCGACTGCTACGGAGACCAAAGGTATCTGAAGTATTTATTTTCTCATTCACTCCATCAAGTCTCATCTACTATATCTTTTAGTTTTTTGCACTATAAATAATTTTACGCATTTCGGCACTTGGTGCCTTACAAATGGACATAACAGTGATGGTGATGGTTGATGTTGGTGATAGAATGTCCATAGCATACATGGAGAATAATGGTGATATGTATCTGTGCTTTCAAAGGATAACATATCATGCATTTGGAATACTACTTTTTTTTTATAGTCGCTGGTGCAGGAAGTTGATGAATACTAACTACAGCTTTGCCTAAGATTTTGTGTCTCTGTCCGCATTTGGCAACTAAAGAGATGAGGCCCTCAGTAAAGAATTTTTATAGTTCCTTCACAAGGTGACCTGGATAAAAACACACCTCGCTCGTGTATTTTCAGTTGATCTCATTGCCTAAGGATGTGTTTGATGCCGAAAGTGCGGTTATGAGGGAAGACATGCTTGTAATATAAGTTATTCTTACCAATCATTTCCTCGAAATATTTCCGCACAAGATGACGCCGCGATGAAGGCAATAGACTCGCATTTGGGAGCAGCTGGGTTCAAATCCTCGTTTAGTCATACATATATAGGTATTTTTCGGTTCCTCTAAATCGATTTAGGCGAGTGACGGTACAGTCCCATTGAAAACGCTGCGACTGATATCCGCTCCCATTCTACCCCAGTACAACGCAAAACAAGAACATAATGCTACAGCAATTAAGATTCCAGATTAACAAATGTGTTTTTGACCTCATAGAGTTAAAAATCCTCAGTTGGTAGAAAGCTAATTTGGAATATCATTGATATGTAAAAACCAACGTGAAGCTAAATAGTATGCAATCACATAAAACATTTTTTTCTCATTCGGCGTCATTTCTGCTTTTATTTTTAGTCATATTCTGAAACGATTCAGAACACATTCGCCAGACGATACTTTTTACATCGATACAGCAACAGAGACTTATGTTCTTGTGTAGGATGTTGACTGTACACCAGAGAGCGAACATCCAGTCGATGACAAGGTCATCGCAGATAGAGCTCTGGATATCGATGGGATAGGAAATCGGCCATGGCCTTTTCACAGAAACCAGCCTATCATTCGTCTTAAAAGATTTAGGGAAACGACGGAAAATGTAAATCTGGATAGCCGTTAGGGGACTTGTATCCAGTTCCCCCAAATACGCAGAGTGAAATCTGATGTGCAAATGCAAGTGATGAAACTTTGCTGATGGTTTTGATGGTTTTTCATGTTGTGGTCTCACAAAATCGCTGAGCTCGAGTATAGCTAACATTGTCAGAAACGTACACTTCAAAAGTTGCATCAGTCTTCCCTCATGCAGGTTTTTTGTAATGAACCAACAATAGAAGAGAAAACAATTTTTTTAATATTTTTACAGTTTGAGTAGAATTATGAACAGACTGCAACGCAGTCTTGTCTCTCAAATAGTTTTGAAAAAGGACAGTTCCAAAGAATATATTTGATAACTTGGTTAACTTTGCTCAAAGTTACAAATATCTGCTGTGTGCATACTATCTCCATTAGACATGTGCTCACTTATTTCACAAAACGCACTTCATTCTGTAGAATACTATGATTTTCATTTGAGCAATTAAGAGAAACAAATTAGAAGAAATGTTTTATTCATCCTTAGCTAATCAAGATTTACCACATTATAGATTTCGAGAGCTCACTTTCGCAGATGCCAATAATGAACTGTAGTTCGCCATTTAATTGATCTCTTAAAGTGTCAGATAAACATGTGTACTAAAATCTTTCGTCGCTGAGTTGCTATGGAATGTATATTTTGAATGATATTATCAGTACACATCACTCTGCTGACGAATGTAGTAGATGCACTGAGATGCTGTGATGACTTCTGTCAATGGTGTCCAACAAAGGTCTGCGAGGAAATTGGAAATGGAGCGCAGTATCGGGTTACTCAAGAATGGGGAACGGAAGCAGCCTTTTAGATGGTTTAATCACAGTATTAGCTTTAAATGATTTAGAGACACCACTCAACTCTTTTACGTGGCAGGATATCTATGTCACGAACAGATAGAATTGATTTTAACATGTAACTTAGTTGTAATATATGTGACACTTCTCACCTGTAACTAATACCAATCCCAAACTGAAAGCACCCAAAATATAAAGCACTTACTCTTGTTCATCTTTCACTACGAATAGCTGTGGATCAAGGAAGGACAAAGGTCTGCTTCAGCAGCTGACAACGAATAGCACATTCTACAGGCTGTCAAAGGTAGTCAAACTATTAGCATTGTTGATCCTAATATGTGATTTAACTGATAGTACCATTTGGAGGACATGCATGCAAAGAGGACAGATTGCGGAACAAGGTCAGCTTCAGTCTCACATCTGCCCCTAGATTTGTCTCAGTGACAGATTTCGTGGATGTCCAGTGTGGTGAACCAGCGCCATGGGCTCATTTTTACAACCAACGAAAGTAATGGGGCGCACTGTAGACAATATGAATGGAAATTGTTTCAGCTCTCTTTACAGTCTTGCTGCGTTAAGAATTTTTGGAGTTTCTTTGCTTCACTTTACACGAATGCCATCATTGTTCCATCAAAGAGATCGTGACCGATTGCTACACATTTTCTGTGTCCAGCTGTGCTAGTGCTCATTTACTTGTGACTTCAGCAATGAAAAAACTTTACCTTCCCTTACTGGATAGCACCAATGGAATGACGGAGCAGTAACACAAGGTCCACTCCAGGCTGGAGAGACGTATGTGGTATAGTACACTTATTATCGAGGAACACAAAGATATTTTTTGCAAAAGGAACGTTTTCCTTGTCCACCCCTCATTAATGGAGATAGTGCTCCAGAGGTATATTAAGCACATTATAAGACACATGGACCATGGACCTTACCGATGGTGGGGAGGCACCGTGCCTCAGCGACACAGATAGCCGTACCGTAGGTGCAACCACAATGGAGCGGTATCTGTTGAGAGGCCAGACAAACGTGTGGTTCCTTGTAAAATTAACGAAAACGGCTGGTACTGCGAACGGCTGAAAGCAAGGGGGAACTACAGCCGTAATTTTTCCCGAGGGCATGCAGCTTTACAGTATGGTTAAATGATGATGGCATCCTCTTGGGTAAAACATTCCGGTTTTAAAATAGTCCCCCATTCGGATCTCCGGGCGGGGACTACTTAGGAGGACGTCGTTATCAGGAGAAAGAAAACTGGCGTTCTATGCATCGGAGCGCGGAATGTCAGATCCCTTAATCGGGCAGGTACGTTAGAAAATTTAAAAAGGGAAATGGATAGGTTAAAGGTATACATAGTGGGAATTACTGAAGTTCAGGGGCAGGAGGAACAAGACTTCTGGTCAGGTGAATACAGGGTTATAAATACAAAATCAAATAGCGGTAATGCAGGAGTAGGTTTAATAATGAATAAAAAATTAGGAGTGCGGGTAAGCTACTGCAAACAGCATAGTGAACGCGTTATTGTGGCCAGGATAGACACGAAGCCCACGCCTACCACAGCAGTACAAGTTTATATGCCAACTAGCATCGCAGATGACGAAGAGATTGATGAAATGTATTATGAGGTAAAATAAATTATTCATATAGGGAAGGGAGACGAAAATTTAATAGTCATGGGTGACTGGTAGGAAAAGGAAGAGAAGGAAACGTAGTAGGTGAATATGGAATGGGGGTAAGAAATGAAAGACGAAGCGGCCTGGTAGAATTTTGCTCGGCGCGTAACTTAATCATAGCTAACACTTGGTTCAAGAATCATGAAAAAAGGCTGTGTACATGGATGAGTCCTGGAGATTCAGGAAGCTTTCAGATAGATTACATAATGGTAAGAGAGAGATTTAGGAACCAGGTTTTAAATTGTAAGACATTTCCAGGGGCAGATGTGGACTATGGCCACAATCTATTGGTTATGAACTGTAGATTAAAACTGAAGAAACTGCAAAAAGGTGGGAATTTAAGGAGATGGGACCTGCATAAACTGACTTAACCAGAGGTTGTGCAGAGTTTCAGGGAGAGCATTAGGGAACAATTGACAAGAATGGGGGAAAGAAATACAGTAGAAGAAGAATGGGTGGCTTTGAGGAATGAAGTAGTGAAGGCAGCAGAGGATCAAGTACGTAAAAAGAGGAAGGCTAGTAGAAATCCTTGGGTGACAGAAGAAATATTGAATTTAATTGATGAAAGACGAAAATACAAAAATGCAATAAATGAAGCAGGCAAAAAGGAATACAAACGTCTCAAAAATGAGGTCGACAGGAAGTGCAGTATGGCTCAGCAGGGATGGCTAGAGGACCAATGTGAGGATGTAGAGGCATATCTCAGTAGTGGTAAGATAGATACTGCCTACAGTAGAATTAAAGAGACCTTTGGAGAAAAGAGAACCACTTGTATGAATATCAAGAGCTCAGATGGAAACCCAGTTCTAAGAAAAGAAGGGAAAGCAGAAAGTTAGAAGCAGTATATAGATGGTCTATACAACGGCGATGTACTTGAGGACAATATCATGGAAATGGAAGCGGAATTAGATGAAGATGAAATGGGAGGTATAATACTACGTGAAGAGTTTGACAGAGCACTGAAAGACCTAAGTCGAAACAAGGCCCCATTAGAACTACTGCCTGCCTTGGGAGAGCCAGCCCTGACAAAACTCTACCATCTGGTGAGCAAGATGTATGAGACAGGCGAAATACCCTCAGACTTCAAAAAGAATATAATAATTCCAATCTCAAACAAAGCGGGTATTGACAGATGTGAAAATTACCGAACTATCAGTTAAATCAGTCGCAGTTACAAAATACTAACGCGACATCTTCACAGACGAATGGAAAAACTGGTAGAAGCCGACCTCGGGGAAGATCAGTTTGATTCCGTAGAAATGTTGGAACACGTGAGGCAATACTGACCCCACGACTTATCTTAGAAGAAAGATTAAGTACAGGCAAACCTACGTTTCTAGCATTTGTAGACTTAGAGAAAGCTTTTGACAATGTTGATTGGAATACTCTCTTTCAAATTCTGAAGGTGGCAGGGGTAAAATAGAGGGAGGGAAAGCATATCTAAACTTTGTCCAGAAACCAGATGGCAGTAATAAGAGTCGAGGGGCATGAAGGGGAAGCAGTGGTTGGGAAGGGAGTGAGACAGTGTTGTAGCGTATCCCCAATGTTATTCAATCTGTACATTGAGTAAGCACTAAAGGAAACAAAAGAAAAATTCGTAGTAGGAATTAAAATCCACGGAGAAGAAATAAAAACTTTAAGATGTGCCGGTGACATTGTAATTCCGTTAGCAAAGGATCAGGAAGAGCAGTTGAACGGAAGGACAGTGTCTTGAAAGGAGAATATAAGATGAACATTAACAATATCAAAACGAAGATAATGGAATGTAGCCGAATTAAGTCGGGTGATGCTGAGGGAATTAGATTAGGTAAAGAGACACTTAAAGTAGTAAATGACTTTTGCTATTTGGGAAGCAAAATTACCAATGATGGTCGAATTAGACAGGATATAAAACGTAGACTGGCAATGGCATGGAAAGTGTTTCTGAAGAAGAGAAATTTGTTAACACCAAGAATAGATTTAAGTGTCAGGAAGTCGTTCCTGAAAGTGTTTGTATGGAATGTAGCCATGTACGAAGTGAAGCATGGGCGGTAAACAGTTTGGACAAGAAGGGAACAAAATCTTTCGAAACGTGGTGCTGCAGGAAAATGCTGAAGATTAGATGGGTAGGTCACATAACTAATGAGGAGGTATTGAACAGAATTGGGGAGAAGAGAAATTTGTGGCACAAGTTGACTAGAGGAAGGGATCGATTGGTAGGAAATGTTCTAAGGCATCAAGGGATCACCAGTTTAGTATTGGAGAGTAGCGTCGATGGTAAAAATCATAGAGGGAGACCAAGAGATGAATACACTAAGCAGATTCAGAAGGATGTAAGGTTTAGTAGTTACTTGGAGATGAAGAAGCTGGCACAGGATAGAGTAGCATGCAGAGCTGCATCACACCAGTCTCTGGACTGAAGACCACAACAACAAGAAGACCTGAGATCACTGAAAACTTTGTGAGAGCATAGAATTTTGCTGTCATCAGATATGAGTAGTATATCTACGGAGCTTCTTTTACTTGTGACATCAAATGCACCAGTTACGCAGGGGAAGAATGGGTGGCGAAGGAATAAGCAGGGAAGAAGATTTGGAGCATGTGCACCCAAGCACATGAACAAGTACGCAAACACGCATGCACACACACACACACACACACACACACACACACACACACACATAAATACACACACACATCTGCACATGATTGAGAAAGCTAACTGTCACGTCTGAACTTGTCAACTTGTCAGACTTTCCACAAACCAATCACAAAACTGTAACAATCTGCCTTACAACTACAATAACTTGATCACAACTGTATCAGTTTGCCCCATCCCACCAAACTCTATCAGCTTTCCTCAAAACTGTATCAACTTCCCCACAAATTGTACCAAAGTGTCCACAACAATGCATCAACTTGCCCCCTCTTCCCCCTCTATCAACGTGTGACTTGTGCTCCAAAACTGTAACAAATTACCCTGGGTGAGGCAATAACACAGACACACTGCTAACGTACATCTGTGACACAGACACACTGCATATGTACATCTGCATGACAGTGCTCCAATTAAAACTCAAGTGCCTGGCAGATGGTTCATCAAGTCACTTCAACACTATTCCTCTGCTGTTCCATTCTCGAACAACATGTGGGACAAATGAACCCTTACATCTTTCCGTGTGAGCTCTGATAGCCCTTACTTAGCTATGATGATCATTTCTTCCTATGTAGATGGACACCAACAAAATATTTTCGCGTTTGGAGGACAGAGTTGGTGATTTAAATTTCGTGAAAATATCTCGCTTCAACGAAAAACGACTATGTTTTAATGATTGCCACCCCAACTCACGTATCATATCCCTGAAACTCTCTCCTATAATTCGTGATAATACGATATGAGCTGCCCTTATTTCAACTTTTTTGATGTCTGTCAGTAGTTTCTAGTAATGATCCCTTGCCGTACAAGAACTCTCTGGCCAGTAATGAACAAGAGTACTGTAGGCAGTCTCCTTAATGGATCTGTTGCATCTTGTAAGTATATTGCCAATAGCAAACAGTTTCTGGTTTGCCTTCACCACAGCATTATCTATGTCATCGCTCAAATTGAAGTTGTTTATCATCACTGGCGACCTTTAGATTTGTGTGATTCGTGTGTTACCGAAATTTAACAGATTCGTTTTACTGCTCGTGTGGGTAACCTAGCACTTTTCGTTATTAGGGTGACTAGCCGCTTTTTACACCATACTGTTATCTTGCCTGAATCACTTTGCAACTGATTCTAATCTTCTGATGACTGCACTAGATGGTAAATGACGAGCATAATCTGCAAACAATTTAAGATGGCTGCACAGATTGTCTTGGGGAAAGCCAGATTTCACTTCTGTCTTACTTGATGACTTTCAGTCAGTTACTACAAACTGTGACCCTTCTGACAGGGTATCAGGATTCCAGTCATACACCTGGGACAATGGTACAGATGTACTCAATTTTATCAGAAGCAGCTTGTGAGGAATGGTGTGAAAATCATTCCAGAAATCTAGAAGCATGGAATAAATTTGACGTCCCCTGTCAATATGACTCAGTTCCTGATGAGACTATCAAGCTAAGTCTGTTGCACAAGACTGACATTTTCTGGATCTCTTTTGATTATGTGTGAATATATCATTTCCTTCGAGGTAATTCATGACGTTTTAACATAATATGTGTTCCAAATTCTATTGAAAATCCACTTTAGTTATATGGGTCCGTAATTCAGCTGATTGCTCCTATTCCGTTCCTTCAGTGTTGGCCTGATCTGTACATCTTATGTGTCTTCGGGTATGCATGGTTCACTGAGCGTGTAATTGCATCTGATCGTTAAGTATGGAGTTATTATATCAGCATACTCTGAAATAAATTTGATTCTTATACTATCTGGACTGGAAGACTTGCCTTTAATAAGTGTTTTGAGTTGCTTCACTTTACCAAGGGCATCTACTTCCAAGGTACTCATGTTGGCAGAAATTCTTGATTCTAATTCTGTATACCTCTGTGAATACTGTACTGCATCACCATTTAAATTTCACCTCACAAAATATTTCTTACCTTGCTTCCACCTCTGCCTCGTTATTAAATTTCATCTTACCTATATGTGTGTGCACAAAATATTTCCTCGTTTCCATGATTTATACTCCAAAAGTAAATTTCGCCTCTTTTCAAATCTGCCTAATCATTAAATGTCATCTCTCATGTGTGACCACTCAACCTTAAACAGTGGGAACAAGCACTGACACAATTTTCTGTGCCATATTCAGAAAAAATATACGTGCTCAGGATTTGTCATTAATAAAAGACACACACACACACACACACACACACACCTGAATATTATGCTATGTTCAAAGAAAGTATCGATCTGAATTGTTTGTGCAATGTTAGAAAAAGGCATCGATTTGAACTTATTTGCCATGTTCAAAAAAGTATAATACTCAATCTTAGAAGTTAGGACAACACTCATCCGAAAAACATTTTAAGGACGTCAGAACCATGATTTGCTGGGAGAGGTAGACCTTATGGAGGCCAGTGTGTGACTCATCTTCTCTTCTCACATCTCAGGTGTCTGATAACACACAGTCCAGCTGGTTTTGCTAATTGAGAGAAAGAGATGCATGTATGTAAAGTCATTAATACTATGTCACGTGTAGCACAAATAATGTATTACAAAGGGAATGGGAAGGAGGAAAAATTTCAGACCTTAAGTACTCCAAAAATACTTTTTATATTGGTAAGAAATGGGATATACAGTACTTTTGGCTACCTTGTTTCAGCTACTTTTTAATGTCATTATTCAATGGCACACGAGAATAAGATTTTTGTAGTATATTTGGCAGGGTAACATATAAGAAAACTGATATCCATATATCAACTCTATTAACTTTGCATATACATTTACAAACAGATTATAATTTTTTTTATTTACGATTTACTGGTGTAGTTTTAACTTATAATTTAAATCTACATCTGAATCATCCAAGTCTTTCTCTAATCAGTAATTAGAAAAATATAAAGAAGGTATGTTGTCGAATTGTAATCTGTATCTATTTCTTCTTTAACTATCTGTTCTATGGCCTTAAAAATCACCTGTTGCTTTCTTGCAATTATTCTACCCAATAATATGTGTAGATTTTAATTTGGTTTTGTATTTACCGCATATTAAATTTGTTAAAGCATTCCAAATCATCATGGGTGTACGTTGTGAACTCTTCTCCACCATAACCATGTAGAATTACTGTGTAAAGCTATAAGTTTACAACTATAGGAGAAAGACCGACATTAAATGTAGTTATTTCATCAGTCTTAAACTATGCAGAAGGTTTTTCTGTAGCTGGTTGCACAATGTCCAGTCCACCACACTTACATGCATGTAACCATTCTCTTTAAGTAGATCCATATGGGGAGTGATGTTTATAAACAGATTATTCATATATCCTTTAATGTAGAAAATGTCCTTGGATATAATGGTTTCTGAGATAGCATCAATGTATGGCCACTTCAAATTGCTATTTACAGTAAATAATGGTATCTTGCACTCCCCAGTTGTAGACAGATTTTTCCATATGCTGTTTTTAAAGTAATATATTAGTCTTAACCGCATATCTGCACTGAATCTTGTTTTCCCAGTAGCAGATTATATCCTTCTGTTATGGCTACAGGTTTCATCATTGTGTTTTGAGTTCATCTTCCATTTCCAGTTTTCTCTTGCAGTTTCAGGCTCCTGATGCATTGACTGCTCTTGAAACAGACTTTGTTTTTATTAAAGAGTGGGTAAATCTGTTTGATACATTGGTTCTAATGCAATAAAACCACTCATGGGAACCAGTTCTGATTTTGCAATTTATATATATATATTACAAAATCAGAACTGATTCCCACGAGTGATTTTATTGGATTAGTATATATATATATATATATATATATATATATATATATATATATATATATATGTATATTAACAATGTTATTGTTAATAATTATATCTGATTGAGAATAATCTGTCTATCCAGCTTTAATGTAACACTTATGTGTAATAATTATATCATCCTTGGTGAAGTATATTGTCACAGTTTCAACATTGTTTATGGATAAACGATCAACCCAATAGGCAGACAGATCATAGTTTTGAATCTTTTCTCAGTCTTGGTTGCCTGAAAGGCTTATATGTACACCAGTCTACTTTTGTGTATTCTTAACGCCCCAGTAAACAAACTGCAGAGCAGTGGTAGATACTGCACAGCAATTGTTCTGCAATCTATGTGATAATTTACGCCACATAGAAGAAATTGGTGCATAGTGCAATAGACCACATTGTAAGTACTGGTTGTTGACATTTAATGCACTTAAACAATCTTCCACAGGATCAAACACACCATCAATTCTGTAGTTGTACATTGTAGATAGCAATCAGCATGCCTGTACGCTTTATAAACTCGGTAAGAGGGTTGGCGATATCTTTTTTCACTCGTGGGCTTGTGGTTTGACATATAAACTTATTATATAATTTCACTCTTTACAACTTCGTTATCGTTGTTCAATGAGAGTGCTCTTTCCTTGGTACTCCCCTTGGACACAGAAGTCGCTCTTTAATGTTGGATAATCACCCATTTCCGTTTTATTAAAAATTCCAACGAAATGCTGCGTTATATCTAGAGCTGAGGGTAACAGTTGTGTACAAGAAGCTGCTGCAGTATCCCAGTCAGCTTACCCATTAGTACAGCCATTTAAGCATCAGCCAATTCCACGTTACATGGTACAGACACAGGATTTTTATATTCCTTTGAAACGGCTTTCACTGCATCCTTGCCAATTTCTTTCAATATGCCTCTTTCTGACACAGTATCATTCCTGTGTTGAAGAAATGGGCTTTGCCTTGATGTTTTGTCTCCCAGATATGGACCTGGAGAGTTTACTATATAGATAATTGTTAAATGTACGACACATTTCCTTCCTTAACATTACACCCCGTCCCTTCTCTGATTTTTATTGGCAGTCCAATTGATTGCAGAAGTTAGCTACCTAGATGTTGTCATCAAACGTTCCTGTAATGTGTATAAGCACGCGTAATTTCTTACTAAGGAGTGTCTCATTTTTGGTGCATTTTGTGTCATCAATGTCAGCATGAAGATTTTCCAGGTTCTCCAGTAATAACCACACACCAAAGCGTGCATCAACTGGACTCGTCTTCCTCCCTAATAGCTGAGTGATATTTAGTATGTTGGAGGAAACCATGTTGACACTTTCTGCTACCATAGACCACAGATTCGTTGCAGCTATCAAGGCTATTTTTATATTCTAAATATCCAAGAACGTTTGCTAACGATTCAGAATTTTGCTGAAAAGGCAGAATTTTTGGTAGGGGAATTTGTTGAGTAGGCGTTTCACATAAAAGGAAAAATTATGTGGATTCCCCTCCCCCAACACTTCCTGAGTCAGCAGGAAGGTTTGTAAATACTCAGGAAGTATTCTGAACTATTTAGCTGACTCAGCAGATACGTATTGGAATTTCGAGACATACTTTCTTTATATTTGTCAATTTACAGGTAGGAGTAAGAATCAGACAATTCAGATGTAGATTTAAATTACAAGTTAAACATTAATCAGGATATTACTAAAGATACATAAAACAAACGTAAAGGAAGAGTTGTTTTCTGTGTGTAAATGATATGCAAAAATTAGTAAAAATTTTGTAAAAGGATGTTTATTCCCTTATTTATTACCCAGCCAGATATCCTAAAAGATTCTTATTTTCGTGTGTCGTTGAATATTGACCACGAAAAGTAGCTCAAACTAGGTAGCTGAAAACACTGCATGCTCCACTTCTCACATATATAACGAGGCATTGGAGGCGATATCGTACACTGTTGTTGTAGACATGCCGTTGCCCTCAACGTACTCATGGTCAATTACGATGATAAAATTGACGAACGTCACATCAATAATAAATGAAAAGCACCAGTTTGCCTTTGTTATACAATCTCACATCATTTTTTTGATGTGAATGGCCTATAAATCTGGGCGACAATGCTTTGTCTTACGATGTCCAATTTTGAATGGTTCCCTTCAGAGAGCATCGAAACTTCTTTGGTGAAAAACTTATGAGAAGATTCCAATCCATGCTATATTTTATAATTGGATCATGAATAACCCCAAAATATCCACGATTTACATTCGTTTTTCCATTATGTCTAGAGAAAGTGCCACCACCACCCTCTAGTAGGAAACCAAAGAAATTCTTTTCTGCCTTGTGTCATGTGAGAAACCATGAAATTCACTGCAGAAATGTGAAACGATGTTTGCAGCATAAATTGGTTTTTAAAAATATTCATCGAATTCTATCATTTGGGCAAGCTCCCTCGATGAAGCCATACATTATTATTAAATCACAAAATTGCGTGAGTACAAGGAATGGTTTCTAGAACAATTTTTTCACACTTATGAAAGACAATGTATTTGGAAAAACAACAGAAAATGTGAGAAAGGTGAGGGACCTAAGACTAGAAACATCGTGTGAAGGCATATTTGGTGCAGCTGCACGAGTTACCACCCCAAATTTTCAAATAGTGTAATGTTTAACGAAAATTGAGTCGCCATTGAGCTGAGCAAGCATAATGTAGTCTGATAAACTCATTCCAGTAGGAATAGCTATTTTGGATATTTCCAAGACGGTGCTTGTAGATCCTCATTATGGCTATACGTTGAAAAAATTGTAGCCAAATATGTAAAAATATTTTACACAGACACTGAAAGCCTCATATATCATGTAACTACCTTAAATATTTCTGATGATATTACAAGTGATGTGCTTAGGCCTGACACTTCGTCTTATTCTGATATTATTTACTGCATTCCATGCGTCATAAAAAAGAAAGTTGATATAATAAAACACAAACATAATGATTAACATAGTACGGAATTTTTCGGTCTCGGAGCAGAAATGCATGTTCTTGAGACAAAGTTTGGGCGCGTAGTGGGCAGCGCAAAAGGTGTGAAACAATCTTCTGTTAATAGGTTAATCAATGACAATCACAGACAATGTGTGCCGAATTGAGGAATAAAAACAGCTGTGTAGCATGTAACCACTCAAAGCGACATATTGTTTCCACTATCAAATAACATAAACTTGGTATAGCGATACAAGTCCATAGTAATTTGATACTTCCTGGTAACGTGTACACAGGAAATAGGGGACATTGCTGCATGAAAAATGATGATGATTGATTTTACTGAAAAAATACAAGTAATATAAATACCTGAAGAAAGCTTAACATCTGAAAAATGTGTGTGTAAAATGTAAATCCTACTAACTGATGTTATTCCCCACACTTTCATGATTATTCTGATGTATACTTCTCCATGGAAGTTTGGTGATCCATCGTAATTGCTCAAATAGTGAAAATATTTTTATTTGAAAATATTGTATGAAAAAAAGGGTAGGGGATTTGATGTTTGTTCTACTTCCGGTTACCTTTGTATTAGGTTGTGCTGAAAAGCAATGCTTCCGAATTCTTTATTTTGTTTTCAATATCGGTTTAGGTATTACATCTCATGCATAGTACTCGGTCTAGTTTCCCGCTTCGCTGACGGATGTTGCAACTCTCTGCTGCTACAGGGCTCCGAAATATAGTGTGTAACATGGGTGTAATATTACCACGTCTGTGTATGAGAAACAGTGTGTTTTAATCCCTTAGAAAATTGAAAACATGAATTCGAAGAGTTCGTCTACGTATGGATCATCATCTCCTTCAGTATTACAGTGCGAGACCACACACAAGCACTCCAGCATCTGCAGCAATCCGATGCCTTGAGTTTATTGACATCGATCATCCTCCATACATTCCTGACTTGGCCCCATACTACTTCCACCTGTTTCCAAAACTTAAGGAACACCTTCGAGGACTTCACTTTAATGATGATGAAGTGTGCAAATAGAGGTGAGACTGTAGCTCTGTAAACAAAGCTAAACATTTTACAGTGACGATATAAAACAAACTGGTCTCTCATCGGGAAGAATGCATTCATCACTAGTGTGACAATGTTGAGAAATAAATATGTAGATATGATGAATAAACATGTAGAATATTAATAAAGTTTCTTTTATTTTCACACACAAAATTTATTGGCAATACATTTAAATGTACCCTCGTAATACACTGTTTCGATTCACGCAGCAAAACATTAGCAAGTTTAAATGCGACATCTCTCTCTCTCTCTCTCTCTCTCTCTCTCTCTCTCTCTCTCTTCCTCTGTCTCTATCACTCTCCCTCTCTTTTTGGAGATACTCCTTCGCTGTGTGTTATCAAACACCTGAGATGTGAGGAGGTGGCTTCTAGATTGGCCTCCATAAGCTCTGTCTCTCTCATCAGTTGACATCAAGGCATCTACAGCATGTCTCCCAGACATGTTTGTTACTAACGACTAAGCTCGAGTATGTACACTTTTTTAAAATGGCTTAAGCAATTCAGATAGATACAGATTTTGAGCTTGGTGTCCTAACGATAAAGCTCTTGTTTTCGTGCTTTTTCTGAATATGGTGCAAGAATTTGAGTTAGAGCTTGCTCCCACAGACCAGTGGGTGTCAGCTACTGGGAGTATTTTTTAATGTTGTGTGGTCTCATATGAGAGATGAGATTTAATGGCGAAGCAGAAATGGAAAGAGAGAGTGCTGTGAAATTTACTGTCATTATTCATTGAGCATGATTATCCACTGACTATCATTGTGGGAAATTTGTTACAGTTGCATGTAGCATAAGAATGTATGGAGCAATTTGTTACAATTATGTTTATTGCTTATCTGTAACCAATGTAAAATGGAGGCTCATCTGTCTGAATTTCACTGTAATATTGAGGGCAATTTATTACAGTTTTGAGGCAATTTGTTAGAGTTTTGTTGCAGCATGGGGCAACTTGTTGAAATTTCAGGATGCAAGTTGATTCAGTTTTGTAATAAGGTAATGCAGTTTGGGTGGCAATTTGACACAGTTTTGTGGGATAGTTAATATAGTTGTCGCATAAGTTGTTACAGTTGCAGGTGCAATTTGTTGCAGTTTTGTGTCTAGTCTCTGTGAAGCCAGAAAAGTCCAGACTTGATAATTAGTCATTGACAGACGTATGTTTGTGTGTGTGTGTGTGTGTGTGTGTGTGTGTGTGTGTGTGTGTGTGTGTGTGTGTGTGTGTGTTTGCATGTGTGAGTGAGTGAGTGAGTGTGGGTGAGTAAGTGTGAGTGTGGGTCAGAGAGTGTGTGTATGCAATTCAAAGGCAAATATTTTACATAAATTACTTTGTTGACTTTCAAATGAGGGTTACAGAAATAATGTAACTTGGCGTCATCTCTACGCATAATTTTAGTATTCTGCTGATTAAATACAAAGATATGACTGTCTACACAAAGGAAGTAGCTTTGAGTCCTCATAGGTATACTACTCCTAGTCAAGTTCAGATTTTTCCATGTAATTTTCTATGTGCTTTAATGTAATAAATTTCCATCATTTTCTGTGAGTGCTGCCAAATATGTCCACTTTCCATGCTGCTTACAGTAAACGCAGATACCTTGTTGTCCATATACTGTGCTTAAACTAATTTGTAAGCCTACTTTGCACATCTGGAATGGCTTCTTCTTTTTCCAAAAGCATTTGACATTTTTCCTTCATAGCAACTGTTTTCACCAAATACTCCAGTTTGCATTTTTTTCTATGACCTATTCCATGTTCACTTTTATTTTGTGTATACATAACACATTAACTGCACTTGAAGGAGTAATTTCTGTTTAAGCCTCTTCAGTACATGGATCTTTTCCTTAAGACCTGAGAAATAACATCATTTTTGGGATCCAGTCCTAATTTGGCATTACGTGCATTTTATATTATTGTCGAGAACAATGTCCTGGATTGATAAAAACGTGTTGCTCCAAATTTAATATACAACTTACGTTGTTGTTGTTGGAGACTGTGTTAACAGTTTTCATATAGTTTACAGGTAAATAATTAAAACTATGAGCAGTGGGACATAGTTTATAATCTTTACTCGATCTCGATTTTGCAGAAGATTTATTTTTATACCATGAACTTTTGTGCATTCTTATGTCACCGACAGACTCATTGCAGAGCATAACATAACACAGCGACTGTTCTGTAAGATATACAATAGTTTACACCACACAGAAGCGACTGGTACAGATTGTTTGTTGACATTTCATACAATTAAATTTCCACAGGGCCAAACACACCATCCATTCTGTAGTTATAAATCATAGCTTCTGGTCTGATAGTATCATGTCCATTAGGCAAGAAAAACATAAATGTTTCACACAGACACACATCACGGCCTTTTATAGAAATGATAAGATGGTTACTGATATCATTGTTCATTCCTCAGACTGTGATTAAACGTTTCATTTGTTATATATCTTTATTCTACATTTGGAATTAATCCACATTAAGCTGTGTATTCCAACTGTCTTCTCGATCTGCACAATAATATTGCTGTTTTCTGCGCAATCTTCCTGCTTACAGAAGTCATGGTTTGATATTAGGATTCATACACATCCATTTTGCTAAAAAAATTCAGAAAAATTGTAAATTATATCAAAGTTCATAAGGTAATAGTAATCCAAAAGGAGTTTCTGCAATATCTGTATTGAGTTTCACGCACAATAACTGCAAACTTTAAGATAAGGAACGCCTCTATCGTAATCCCATAGGGAGTGCACCAACCACATAATTATTTGATACATGACAGTATTATTCTTTAACAAATAGCGATTTTTGTTATATGTAGGCTTTTCGTACAATATGAACTTACCAATAGTTCAAGAGTTTTAATGAGACGGTATTGCTAGAACAAGTCAAGATGTGTGTAATAGTTTGTTGCTTCACATTTTTGCACACAATACAGCATCGATGAAGCGTTACATGGATTAGACACTGTGTTAGTAGGTTTATTGATGTATATGCCAGAAGATGTTTATGAAATCCCATCAAATTCCAGTTAGATGATAGCGATTTTATATCGTTCCGGTAGAATATATGGTAACATCGAAGTGACTGGTTCTGAGTTACACAGCGTTTGAACCAGGAGACCATTTGTTAGCGAACACAAACCATGTGTCAGAACTTGAAGTGTCAATGTGCTGATAATTTAAGTAACCCTACAGTCCTTACAATATTTTAAAGTAAAATCATCCATTAAGTGCTGCATCGGTCTTCTGGAGATGAACAGCTAAGTGCTGTATACGCACCATACATTATCCTCACAATATAGATGGAGCTCCTCGACAGGTTACACTTAAAGTAACTCAGTACTTAGTTCTTTCTAGATACTATTGTGAAGTGCCATGGTAAGAATGATTTACAGTAAGAGTTACATACCCAGTCACTAGAGTTAATCTCTTTGTATGGAAAAAGCCTACTCAGTATATAAATCTACTGCTGCTATTACTTATGCTGCGGTCCAAATTGTGACATAGCATTTTCAGCAGATCGTGCATCATAGCAGAGTGGTGCTACAGAAGTTTATTTCTGGTTTCCAGAGTTTTGTGGCATCACATGTTTGACGCAAAGCCTAATGACACAGCGATGTTAGACAATGACGATGTCAGAAGAGGTGAGAAGTGAGGCAGTATTGAAGAGCTAAACTTTTAGGGTTGTAGCTGGGAATAACATAATAATTTAAAATGTTTAGTGGTACTTCATCTCAACTACATTGTTTTTATGTATTTCAAACCCATGTTCTCTTTTAGCCAATGCCTACAGTCCCACTGGTCAAACCGATGAAAGTGAGCTCCTTCACACAAATGTACATGTGCAGAGTAGCAGTACATGGGGTCAATACTTAACAGTATGCTGCCGATATTGCACTGACATCGCGAACAAGCATTGAAAAGAACAGAAGCTCACCCCAGTGTCCCTCCTTCAACAACTGTCAGGCAAGTATCTAGAGAAATGTGCGTATAGCTTTGACAGAATCTCCCCATTTCACTACCAACTTGAAACCACTAGAAATTCAAGCTGAATGACTTATTTTATGTCCTTTCAGCTTGCAAGTATACCTGATGTGACAGAGAAATAGTGTAGTTCACATCACTCACCTGTTTCTTCGTTAGGAAGACCCCAGTGTATGTCGGGAACGCAGCTTTATTTTCCAATTTTGTGTTGATACTGTGAGCGACGTATATCTTTCAGTCATTGCCGTATGATTCAGACCTTGTACCACAGATAGTTATCCTACTAGAAGACATAATACTGATAGTTGTTCCTGATGGTGATTGTCTCACATCTGAATATACATAGCGACTTAGAATATAGAGCTAGTAGCAGTAAAAGATTGTTCACAGATAGCGCTGTAGCATAGTGGAAAGTATCATAATTGGACAAGGGTAAGGAACCGCAGAAAACTGAGAACGAATGTATGACAATGGCTACAACATAGAGAAAAAAACTGCAGATGACAACTCAGCTCATACATCACCATTGTACAGAAAATTGAAACAAATTGTTCAGTGTTACAGCAAAACTGTAACAAACTACCCATGTTACAGCAAAACTGTAACAAATTGCCCACGTTGTAGTGTAAATGTTACTAATTGTCTACAAGGTAGTGAAATTGTAACAAATTGTCCATGTTACTGTGAAATTGAAAACCCTGACCATGTTACAGTGAAATTGTAACACATTGCCTCCGTGTTACAGCAAAATTTTAACAACTTACTTCACACATCATCATGTAATAGTATAAATGGCAAAAAATTCTCCAATACATCGTTATGTTGAAGCAGAAGTGGCTGAATGTCTGCAAGCTGAAGAGTTCCACAAGAGCTGTAGGGCAGACCACACACTCACTATGACAGGCCTCAGCAAGTTCTGCAACGACGCATGTAACGATCGAGTTGCTACGAGCTATTAATAAATGCATCATCAGAGCTTTCATGTGTCTCCAGTTCTGCTACCAACGTCCTCTTATCACCAACACAGTTGTATCCTATTGAGTTTTCCCTGATATCACATTATATAACATTTGTGATGGTTTATTTATAGCTCTCAAAAATACCATAAGTAGTATAGCCTGAATGGTTGACATATTTCACTTGTAATGTTTTTTCTTTGAAATCGTAGTGGACGCAGGTCACTTGTGCCCATTATAGGATCCAAGATGTCCACTTGCAAAATCCAAGATGGCCATGTGTGCTAAGTATAAAATCGAATGGGCTCACTTGCACTACTGGATTTTACCATAATGCCATGTGATGTAGGAGAATTTTGTAGCGCATCTACTTTCTAAACACAAAGTTGCCATCCCAGAGTGGTTGTTCCAGTTTCTATGATGCTGCAGTTGCCTATCCCCATCATTCCCCCAAAGTCCAGGTCTATTAGTCATTTGATACAGTCAAAAAACGTGCTTTATACACCATAATGAAATGTTGATCATTGGAGGTTCGCAGCACTCAGGCCAGTTAAAAAACTGGCTCACATAGTGAAATGCAAGTATTAACCCATCTTAGTGTTTTATTATTATTATTACTCATTGTGTGTATATGTACGTGTGTTTTCACTGTTTTCTTTTATTTCTTCCTCAGCACAAAATGGTTCAAATGGCTCTGAGCAATATGGGACATAACATCTGAGGTCATCAGTCCCCCAGACTTAGAACTACTTAAACCTAACTAACCTAAGGACATCACACACATCTATGCCCGCGGCGGGATTCGAACCTGCGACCATAGCAGCAGCACGGTTCCAGACTGAAGCGCCTAGAACCTCTCAGCTATAGCGGCCGGCTCCTCAGCACAACGGCTACGTAATATGTCAGATCAGAAATCACTTCATCAAACAGAGAAGCTCCCTGATGCAACACCTGATACTTTGGAGGATGACACAGAATCGTTCCCAGACTAATTTTCCACCATTTGTCATCATATGAACCACTCATCAAGCCTCTAGGATTGCGTAATGCACCTGTGAATGTGATGTTATTCACTACAGCATATAAGCTAAATGTGAGTGGCAGGAAACGGGTTCTTAGAGGCTTGTCATGATACTGAGATTTCAATATTTCAGTGTCGTTTCCCTTTTTTTTTATGCACGAGTTGTGAATTTCGTGGGTGTTGAGCTTATGTATGCAGTGTGTATAATGCATCAGCAGCACTGGTGAACGTTGCTGCAGAATTATGTACATTTTTGAATTCACATTGAAGAGCCAAAGAAACTGGTATACCTGCCTGACATCGCGTAGGGCCCCCGCGAGCAAGAAGACGTGCCACAACACAACGTGCCATGGACTCGACGAATTTCTGAACTAGTGACTGAGGGAACTGACACCATGAATCCTGCAGGACTGTCCATAAACCCGTAAGAGTACGAGGGGGTGGAGATCTCTTCTAAACAGCACGTTGCAAGGCACCCATAAATACTCAATAATGTTCATGTCTGGGGAGTTTGGTGGCCAGTGGAAGTGTTTAAAACTCAGAAAAGTGTTCCTGGAGCCACTCTGTAGCAGTTATGGACGTGTAGGGTGTCGCATTGTCCTGCTGGAATTGCCCACGCGCGTCGGAATACACAATGGACATGAATGGATGCAGATGATCATACAGGATACTTTCGTACGTGTCATCTGTTAGAATCGTATCTAGACGTATCAGGGATCCCATATCACACCATTACAGAGCCTCCACCAGCTTGAACAATCACCTGCTGGCACACAGTGTCAATGGATTAATGAGGTTGTCACTATATCAGTACACGTCCATCCGCTCGAAACAATTTGAAACGAGTCTCGTCCGACCAGGCAACATGTTTTCAGTCGTCAACAATCGAATGTCGGTGTTGACGGGCCCAGACGAGGCGTAAAGTTTTGTGTTGTGCAGTCATCGAGGGTACAAGAGTGCGCCTTCGGCCCATATCGATGACGTTTCGTTGAATGGTTCGCACGCTGACGCTTGTTGATGGCCCAGCATTGAAATCTGCAGCATTTTGCAGACGGTTTGCACTTCTGTCACGTTGAACGATTATCTTCAGTCCTCGTTGGTCCCATTCGTGCAGGATCTTTTTCCGGCAGCAGGGATGTCGGAGATTTAACGTTTTTCCCGATTCCTGATATTCATGGTACACTCGTGAAATGGTAGTGCGGGAAAATCCCCACTTCATTGCTGCCTCTAAGATGCTGTGTCTCATCGCTCGTGCACCGTCTATAACAGCACGTTCAAACTCATCTAAATCTTGAAACCTGCCATTGTAGCAGCAGTAACCGATCTAACAACTGCGCCAGACACTTGTCTTGCATAAGCGTTGCCGACCACAGCGCCGTACTCTGCCTGTTTACATATCTCTGTATTTGAATACGCATGCCTATACCAGTTTCTTTGGCGCTTCAGCGTATTTATATACCCAACTGTATTAAACTAACTTAACGAAATTAATAGTAAATAGTCGTCTTACTCCCTAAACTGTTTTCTTTGCACGCAGCCTCCAAAATGTTGAATAAAATATGCATCTATGTTTAATAAGGTACAAATTGTAACTGAAACAACTAGAATGTAGATACAGAGGTAGTCAAGTCATACCTCAAGGAGGAACTGAAAACATTTTCCCTTGGGAAAGAGCATCCAAAAATGGGTCTAAGCACTATGGGACTTAACATTTGAGGTCATCAGTCCCGCCGGCAGCTGTGGCCGAGCGGTTCTAGGCGCTTCAGTCCGGAACCGCGCTGCTGCCACGGTCGCAGGTTCGAATCCTGCCTCGGGCATGGGTGTGTGTGTTGTCCTTAGGTTAGTTAGGTTTAAGTAGTTATAAGTCTAGGGGACTGATGATGGTTCAAATGGCTCCTAGCACTATGGGACTAAACATCTGAGGTCATCAGTCCCCTAGACTTAGAACTACTTAAGCCTAACTAACCTAAGGACATCACACACATCTATGCCCGCGGCGCGTTCATGGAGCCCATGAACGACTGAAAATGGTCTCCAAGTAGCTGAACATAACCATTTACAGTCAGTAGTCGGTTCAGTTGGACTAGAGAGCCCAGTTCATTCCATGCATAAACAGTGTACACCATTATGAGACCATCATCAGTCCCCTAGACTTATAACTACTTAAACCTAACTAACATAAGGACATCACACACATCCATGCCCGAGGCAGGATTCGAACCTGTGACCGTAGCAGCAGCGCCTTTGCGAACTGAAGCACCTAGAACCGCTCGGCCACACCGGCCGGCTAGGACATCTAGAAGAACTGTAACATCACAGCATTTAGTGTGCTTGGCACATAAATGTGAAACATAGTCTAATGTAGAATTTGAGTAATCTTTCTTAACTACAGCACTCGTGTCATAATGAAATTCTGCCACATTTGCAATTTTTCCAACGGCTCTCTACACAGTTGATGGGTTAGGTAAGTTAAGTTACCTGAAGAGCAGTGACTCAGTTGTGTTTAAAGTTGTTGGTATAGATTTCATGCAAAATGTTACCAACCAACTGTAGGGCAAACAATACTGTTGAGGGAACATCCATAACTGAACATCGTAATAGGAGTGAAAACCACCGCTTCAGTTGTAAAGCTTCTATTTATTAAGTCACGAGCGGTTTCTGGCGCTCTGCATTCGCTTGTGGTGGTAGCCTCCGCTCTACCGAGTCTCGCGGCATTCAGAGTCGCAGCACATAACTACTTACACCTGAAGATGGACATTTGTTAGCTCAAGACCAGTCTTGACTTAAAAAGTAAAGGCCTTACAACTGAAGTGGTGATTTTCATGTCAAGTGTATGGCGTTAGCTATGTCATATATTCATAGGAACATTGTATTTTGTATAGAAATCACTGAAATCAGTGAATTTTAGATCAACATCGTTGTATTTAATCTCAAAATCTGTGAACTTTGTGTTGAATTCCGTGAATCTTTTTCCAGAGTTAACAAACTTACTAAGAAAACTAGTTTGAATAAAATATTCTTTTAGGATATTTGGTAAGGTGATGAATACATGTTTGAAATTCTAAGAAAAACAAGCGTAGGCTATAGGGAAAGATGGATATTAAACAATATGTAGAAGGATCTATGAGGAATCAAAACTGTAAGTCCAAAAGGGAAATGCTAAGACTGAAAAGAATAAGAAAACAATGCTCTCCCACTCCAGTACAATTGTACCTGTACATCGAAGAACCGAGAGCTGCTATAAAATTCCCGGCAGTTGGTCCATCAGAAGACTCATTTTAATGTCAGGCATTTCTATTTCGTGTATAGCAACAAGTTTTTACGTACTTCCTTGCCGATTTTTCCCAGTATTCCTCTTGCCAGCATGTTGTATATTGGGTGCAATGAAACACAATTTAGAGCGAGAGACAAACGTTTACTATCAATTTTTTTAAAGTTTTGTTTGATACATTTTGGTATACAAATACATTTAAATGAGCACATAATCCCGCAGCAAAGCCCTGCAGTGATGCTAATGCATCATACATTCTGAACGATATCTTAGCGTTTTCATTTCCCCATAGTACATTTTTGGGAATCACAATATTTATTTTATTATAATGTATGAGATCTCACTGTTCCACTATCGATACTAGGTAATTTGCCACCTCTTACCTTTGTCACTGTTTTAGTATGAAGTCTTGGGCGAATCGTTTTGCCCTCGTTCAATAGCAGCCGTTCACAGGCTTCAAACCATGTAACATCCTTGTTAGAAGAGAGTTAGCCGTTGCTATTCTGCTATTACCTCCATGCAGTTCTGGTCTGGTGTCTATTCTGAGTTGGAGAGTTGCATTTGAAGCTAAGTAGTGGTGAAAAATGGTTCAAATGGCTCTGAGCACTATGGGACTTAACATCAATGGTCATCAGTCCCCTAGAACTTAGAACTACTTAAACCTAACTAACCAAGGACATCACACAACACCCAGTCATCACGAGGCAGAGAAAATCCCTAACACCACCGGGAATCGGACCCGGGAACCCGGGCGCGGGAAACGAGAACGCTACCGCACGACCACGAGCTGCGAACATTAACATCTGCAGGCAATCCGGTAAGATCAATCCAAATTGGGTTCTCTGACAAGGTTAGGTTTGCAAGTGAGGTTAGCTTGTGAATGTTTAAATGCAACAATTCATGTGCAGGTTCGGTTGTTTGACTCCACGCAGTGAATTAGTAGCAGGCAGGTTGCTAACTCAAAAGTGTTTCGAAGCTGATATTGCATTACAAACTAGATATTTCGCTTTGTGCTATGATAAAATCAAACTGTTACCTCTACTGAAGCGTATAGATTAATTTTCTCAGCACATATTTCGTGAATGATGTTATGTCTGCTTGTGAACCAAATATTTGGACTGAGAGATTGAAAAGTTTATTACTGTATGCTTTTGACAATACAATGAGGTGACAGATATCATGGGATACCTCCTGATATCGTATCGGACCTCCTTTTGCCTGTTGTAGTGCAGCAACTCAACGTGGCATGGACTCAACAAATCTTTGGAAGTCCACTGCAGAAACATTAAGTGATGCTGTCTCTATAGCCATCCATAATTGCGAAAGTGTTGCCAATGCAGAATTTTGTGCACAAACTGATCTCTCGATCATGTACCATAAATTTTCAGTGGGTGTGCCAAATCATTTGCTCGAACTGCCCAGGATGTTCAAACTATTCGCGAACAGCTGTGGCACGGTGGCATGGCACATCGTTGTTTGGGAACATGGAGCCCATGAACGACTGAAAATGGTCTCCAAGTAGCTGAACATAACCATTTACAGTCAGTAGTCGGTTCAGTTGGACTAGAGAGCCCAGTTCATTCCATGCATAAACAGTGTACACCATTATGAGACCACCATCAGCTTGCACAGTGCCTTGTTGACAACTTGGATCCATGACTTCGTGAGATCTGCGCCACACTAGAACCCTTCTATCAGCTCTTACCAACTGAAATCTGGACTCATCTGATAAGGCCACGGTTTTCCAGTCGTCTATGGTCCAACTAGTGCGGTCACGAGCCCAGGAGAGGCACTGGAAGCCATGTCGCCGAGCGGAGTGGCCGTGCGGTTAGAGACGCCATGTCACGGATCACGCGACCTCTCCCACCGGAGGTCCGAGTCCGCCCTCAGGCATGAGTGTCACGTGTGTTGTTCTTAGCATAAGTTAGTTTAAGTAGTGTGTAGGTCTATGGACCGATGACCTCAGCAGTTTGGTCCCTTAGGAATTCATACACATTTGAACATTTTGGAAGGTTGTCATGCTGTTAACTAAGACTCTCATGTCAGTCACCTGCTGCCATAGCCTATTAACGCCAAATTTCGGCACACTGTTCTAATGGATACGTTCGTCGCACGGCCCACGTCTTTTCCATGCAGTGTTGCTTGTCTGTTATCATCGACAACTATAGACAAACGCCGCTGCTCTCGGTCGTTACGTGAAGGCCGTCGGCCACTGCTTCGTCCTTGGTGGGAGGTACTGCCTGAAATTCGATATTCTCGGCATGTTCTTGACAGTGTGGATTTCGGAATACCGAATTCCCCAACGATTTCCGAAACGGCATGTCCCATGCATCTTCCTCCAACTAATATTCCGCGTTCAAAGTCTATTAATCCCCATCGCGTGGCCATAATCACGCCAGAAACCTTTTTACGTAAATCACCTGAGTGCAAATGACAACTCTACCAATGCAATGCCCTTTTTTACCTTGTTTACGTGACACTACCGCCATCTGTATGTGTGCCTATCGCTATCCCATGACTTTTGCCACCTCAGTGAAAACTGCACTCTCACAATTTTATTTTACCGACAACACCATCTTTGTTGTCTTATCTCACGTACATTAACTGCTGAAGTGGAGTCACACCGACAATTAAATTTATGGCTACTGAGCCATGAGAAGGCACAACATTAGTACATGAAATTTATTCACTGTTGCGGATACGAACAATCATTTTCTCTATAAGGGTATGATAACAATGAAAATTTGTGCCAGACCGGGACTCGAACCCCCATTTGTGTCTTTACGCGAGCTGTAGTTTTAACCAGTTTGTCAATCCGTGCACGGCCCACAACCAGACCCAAAGTTCCTGGTGTCGTCGTTTCTGCGTCACAGCCTGTACTCGTGCACACTTTATGTTATTCGTGTACAGGGGAGGACATTTAATTGAAAGTTGCTGCCCAGTATTGGCGGATAAATACGAAACGGGAGTGCCTGTGTTGTTAAAAATAACGACGCAACATTAATAAATGATGCTAGTAAAATTATAGCGACTGAGAAAATTGAGGCTATGTATTCTGTGTTGCTTGAAGCTGTTGGGAGACATATGGTTGTGCTGCTTCACTGGTCTGTGATAAAATGTTCAAGTGAAAATTAACGTTTTTTAAATCAATTTGCAGCATTTCACATATATGTGCACAGAGCTGGGTGACAGCCCCATCGCCTTGTTGGATGCTGCCATCGAAATACTAACACATTTTCAAAGTGCCTAATACCACTTTAGATCTAATTCATTCATATACTACATGCAATATTGAGATACACTGGCCCTCAGTTCTTTCCGTGACAGCGAATTTATGAAAATGCTTGCTATGTAACCATTTTAGGCACCATCATCACGTCAGACCTCAATCCTAACTTTATTCTCATGGTCATTACATATACCATTCTGCATATATTCCATACATCAGGGATTATTTCTTACTACTTTTGATTGTGGTCCCTGCCTCTTTTCTATTCAGAATACACAAACAGCTTTCAGTACTGAGAATTAAAGCACTACACGAGGCAAAATTCGTATCGAAGACTTCTGAAATTTTCTAATGGGTAAGCTCTATAAGGCACTGCCAAAACCATTATGCTTTAGGGCGCAATTCAATACGCTCATCCACTGCATGCTGCATGGTGTTACTAGCATACATCAAGTTTCTGAATGTGGATTTCTCAAACTGAGTGAACCTCGTGGTCTCCTCATTGTTTTGTACTTTCACTCTTCTTGTATGACAATCCAATAACACTATCAGTGTTTGAGAGTTGAACAGTTATTTGTGCAGTATTCTGACGTAACTGAGACCATTCAGGATGTGATAGAAATACTTTTATGTCACTATATCATGAATTTTAAAAAATTGCCACTACACTAAACTCTCGCTCTGATGACAAGCCTATAACGACACATTTATGGTTACTCGCATCCAACTTATACATTCGAGTGAATAACACCACATTTATTGTTGCATTATCCATTACTAGAGGCTCAACAAGTGATGCAGATATTGGAGATAGCGGAAACTCGAATTCTGGTGACAGCTCTTTGTCTTGCTTCAATGCACAGGGTGACAATTATTGAACTATATGAAAAAAAGTAAATTAGTTACAAACTACCCTGTGCACACACTAAATTCAACATGTAAACGTCACTACAGATGTTCGGATTTAGGTTAAGACATGTTCGATATGCCAGCTATCATTGGCGATGATGTGGCGCAGACGAATAGGGAAATTCTGCATGACCCGCTGAAGTATCGGAACATCGAAGCTGTCTATGACCTCCTGAATGGCTGTTTTCAGCTCATCAATGGTTGGGGTTATTGCTATACACTTTGTCTTTAACATAGCCCCACAAAAAGGAGTCGCGTGTGTTCAGATCCGGATAATATGGCGGTCTCTGGGTACCCGATCCCCAAAGTGATCCTCCAGGACATCAAACACTCTCCTGCTTCGATGGGGTCGGCTCCGTCTTGCATGACCCACATCTTGTTGAAATCAGGGTCACTTTGGATTATGGGAATGAAATCATGTTCCAAAATCTTCACATACCGTTCGGTAGTCACCATACCATCAGGGAATACCACACCGATTATTGAGTGACTAGACATTGCACACCACAGTCACCCGTTGTGTGTGAAGAGACTGCTCGATCGGCGAAATGCGGATTCTGTCCCCTAAATGCGCCAATTTTTCTCATTGACGAAGCCATCCAAATGAAAGTGGGCTTTATCTCTCAAACAAACCATAGAGCTTATACTAGTTCCCATCATGCCCCGCAGCCAACCGTGCAGTTTGAACGTCCTAACGCAAACAGTTCAGAAGTTATAACGATTTTCTTTCATATAGTTCAGTAACTGTCACCCCGCATCAGGCGCTGCAGCGTGGAACTTGTGTGGAAACAGTTCTGCATGCTGCTCTATCGTATCAGGCACTGCATCAGGGAGCTTGTCTCCATGCTAAGTGGTTTTCTGCTCTGTCGTAGCGCAGGGCCACTGTGGTGAGGGAGGAATAAAAGAAAAATCTGAAAAGCCACATACATATACACATAATGAATTATAATAATAATAGCAATAATAGACATTGTAAAGACTTTTTTGCCCTGAGCCTGAGATCTGCAGATCTTCGATAATCATCCTTTCACTGTGCTATACAGAGCACGTCTGCTGACTCCATCAGATGGCTAATAAACCTGGAAGTTGGTAGAGTTGTAGGGCTACGTGACTACAATGCCATGTAAAAAGTGGAACAACTATTGTGGGCTAGCAATGTTGCATAGGGGAAATAGATCAGCTATAAATAGCTCCCACACCACACCATGGAAAAACCCAGTACGACAAGTAGGGGTAGTCTTCCATTTTTGATTCTCTACTTGCTCCATTTGGGATGTAATGCTGACCACAACTGGCCTCATTTTACAAGAATCGATCTTGGATTCTCTGCCTAGCATGAGTGACTACTTCCACAGTGACATTAGGAAAATCTATAGGACGAGTGAAATCTGATAACAGGTTCCAACAGTTGTGAACTGTTTATGAGCTATAAATCGATATATGAGAGATGCAGAATGTAGCTGTAGTGGAACTCTCAGCTTGCAGTCGTTTAGCGAATACTATAACATGGGCAGTTTGTCGCAGTTTTGTTGTAACATTGGGCAGTTTGTTATAATTTTGCTGTAGAATTGGGTGATGTATAGAGTGCGTTGTCATGTACAGGTTTATTCTCCACATTATGGTCATTATCGTATATTTTGTCCTCTGTTTCTTGCAGTTACTTACAGTTGTACAGTTGTACAACGTTGAAACAGCGTCGCTACTAAAAAGTCTTATAGTGCTGCTGACCTTGACGCTAAATAATGTGGGACACCATCCAGAATAATAAAATCTATTATGTCTTCTAGCAGGTTAACTGTGTGTGATACAAGGTCTCACTCGTGCTACAGTGGTTTAAGGATGTACATGGTTCACACCTGCTGTTCCTGCTGATGACTGAATAAGATCAGAGGTAGACTACACAGCCCTTTCTCAGTCCCTTCTTAATCAATGCTCCCCTTCAACTCTTATGACAGCCATTTGGTTTCTGTACGAGCTGTAAATAACCTTACGATCCCTGTACTTTATCCCTGCTACCATCCGAAATTCAGAGAGTGTATTCCAGTAAACGTTGTCAAAAGCTTTCTCTAAGTCTAAAAATGGTGTAAACGTTGGTTTACCTTTTATTAACCTTTCTTCGAAGGTAAGTCTTTTGGGCAGTATGACCTTCTGTGTTCATATATTTCTCCACAATCCAAACTGATTTTCCTCAGTTTTCTATCAGTTCTTCCATACTTCCGTAAATAGTTCGTGTTAGTATTTTGCACCCACGACATATTGACCTGACACTATCAGCATCTACTTTCTTTGAAATTGGAATTTTTATATTCTTCTTGAATTCTACGGTATTTCGCCTGTCTCAAAGACCCAGTGCACCAGATGGAATAGTTTTGTCATAGCAAGCTTCCCCTACTGACATTAATGTCTGCCAAACGAAGAAACGAATAAAGGATGTGAAGTACACTATTTCTCCAACACATCAGGTATACTTGCAAGCTGACTAGACATTAAACGAGTCATTGAGCTTGATATTTATAGCGATTTTAAGTCGGTGGTTGAAATTGGGAAAGTCTATCAACACTGTACATACATGTCTCTAGGTACTTGCCTGATAGTTATTAAAAGAGAGAGTTAGTGTTCTCTCCTGTGCTTGTTCACGACGACAGTAGAGTATCAGCAGCATACTGTTAAGTACTGACCCTATATGCTGCTATCCTCTATGTGTCTATTTATGTCAACGAGCTCTCTTTCATCGTTTTGACCAGTGAGATGATTATGGATAATAGCCTGTTTCTTGTAAGTACGTACGATAATCAACGCTCACAAATGACAAGATGGCAGCTTACTGTAGGCACTGGGTAAAGTCAAACAGTGGTTTGGAGTAAACCAAGAAGGTGTAGCTGAGATGAACCACCTTTAAACATTCGAAATTATCGTATGATTCGCAGCTACAACACTAAAAATTTACTTCTTCCATACTGCCTCTCTCCTGGCCTCTTCTAATACAGTCATTGTCTAACATCACTGTGTAATTAGACTTCGCATACAACGCGTGATGCCACACACCTCTAGAAACCTAAATGAATCCTCTGTAACACCACTTGCTATCATTCTCTATCTGCTGACAATGCTATGTCCCCGGCGGGGTCAGGGATTTTCTCTGCCTCGTGATGGCTGGGTGTTGTGTGCTGTCCTTAGGTTGGTTAGGTTTAAGTAGTTCTAAGTTCTAGGGGACTGATGACCATAGATGTTGAGTCCCATAGTGCTCAGAGCCATTTGAACCATTTTGCCAATGCTATGTCGTCATGTGAACGCAGTATAAGTAATAACAGCAGTAGTTATGTACACTGAGTGGGATTTTTCCATAAAAAAGGTGTAAATTCTTTGACTGGCAATGTCACTCCTACAGATAAACATTCTTACCGTACTTCTTCATAATCGTATCTAAAATGAGCGACATATGGATTTAAGTGTTCCCTGTCAAGTAACTTCATCTTGTATTGTTTGGAAAACGTCTGGCATCTACACGGCGCTTATATACACTCCTGGAAATGGAAAAAAGAACACATTGACACCGGTGTGTCAGACCCACCATACTTGCTCCGGACACTGCGAGAGGGCTGTACAAGCAATGATCACACGCACGGCACAGCGGACACACCAGGAACCGCGGTGTTGGCCGTCGAATGGCGCTAGCTGCGCAGCATTTGTGCACCGCCGCCGTCAGTTTCAGCCAGTTTGCCGTGGCATACGGAGCTCCATCGCAGTCTTTAACACTGGTAGCATGCCGCGACAGCGTGGACGTGAACCGTATGTGCAGTTAACGGACTTTGAGCGAGGGCGTATAGTGGGCATGCGGGAGGCCGGGTGGACGTACCGCCGAATTGCTCAACACGTGGGGCGTGAGGACTCCACAGTACATCGATGTTGTCGCCAGTGGTCGGCGGAAGGTGCACGTGCCCGTCGACCAGGGACCGGACCGCAGCGACGCACGGATGCACGCCAAGACCGTAGGATCCTACGCAGTGCCGTAGGGGACCGCACCGCCACTTCCCAGCAAATTAGGGACACTGTTGCTCCTGGGGTATCGGCGAGGACCATTCGCAACCGTCTCCATGAAGCTGGGCTACGGTCCCGCACACCGTTAGGCCGTCTTCCGCTCACGCCCCAACATCGTGCAGCCCGCCTCCAGTGGTGTCGCGACAGGCGTGAATGGAGGGACGAATGGAGACGTGTCGTCTTCAGCGATGAGAGTCGCTTCTGCCTTGGTGCCAATGATGGTCGTATGCGTGTTTGGCGCCGTGCAGGTGAGCGCCACAATCAGGACTGCATACGACCGAGGTACACAGGGCCAACACCCGGCATCATGGTGTGGGGAGCGATCTCCTACACTGGCCGTACACCACTGGTGATCGTCGAGGGGACACTGAATAGTGCACGGTACATCCAAACCGTCATCGAACCCATCGTTCTACCATTCCTAGACCGGCAAGGGAACTTGCTGTTCCAACAGGACAATGCACGTCCGCATGTATCCCGTGCCACCCAACGTGCTCTAGAAGGTGTAAGTCAACTACCCTGGCCAGCAAGATCTCCGGATCTGTCCCCCATTGAGCATGTTTGGGACTGGATGAAGCGTCGTCTCACGCGGTCTGCACGTCCAGCACGAACGCTGGTCCAACTGAGGCGCCAGGTGGAAATGGCATGGCAAGCCGTTCCACAGGACTACATCCAGCATCTCTACGATCGTCTCCATGGGAGAATAGCAGCCTGTATTGCTGCGAAAGGTGGATATACACTGTACTAGTGCCGACATTGTGCATGCTCTGTTGCCTGTGTCTATGTGCCTGTGGTTCTGTCAGTGTGATCATGTGATGTATCTGACCCCAGGAATGTGTCAATAAAGTTTCCCCTTCCTGGGACAATGAATTCACGGTGTTCTTATTTCAATTTCCAGGAGTGTATGTATCTCCAACAGATGAATGTAGTATTCTTCAGCTGATTTTACATTAAAATGTGGACATAAGGTCTGAGGGATTACGCTGAATCATTACCAAGTTCATGTTTCGAATTACGACACATGTTCAGTGATTCTGCACAATGTTCTCATTGCTCGCACACCATCTAACTTGGAACAAACTTCTTTGAGGTTGCCATGCATTATATTCTAATAATGGAAAACCGCGATAGCTGAACGGGAACTGGACGGGAATTTCGTAAACTTTTGATGACATATACATCGAAAGACCTATCAAAAACTTTTACGATCCATGTAACAAAGAATCACAGGTGTATTGTGTGAATATGCCGGTTTTAATTGAAGAATAATACCGCCACACATCAAAAAAGTGTGTGGTTGTTGTAATCCCTGTCCAGTTATTGTACTGGAGTATCAGCCCCTTAAAGTTTGCAGTTATTGTGTGTGGAGCTCTATATAAAAAAACTTTGTTGGGAATAGCATGGGTGAAAGAAGGTAGCAGCTCGACATGCAGTGATTCTCTGCATTAGAATCTTGATAGCGTCGCATTCCGGATGACTAAGAAGCCTGAAACAGCTCCCACAAACTTTACAGATGCTTGATGGGGACATTGCAATCCACCAGTTACAGTAGGCTGCATCCTGTTCGGACATGTTGCAGTCCAGTTTTAAAATGAGAGCAGGGTTAAGTGTAAAGCTGTGTTGTCTTAGAATTGCTTCTGAAAACACTCTGGCTGTCATGTGGCGCACAATCCATAGCGCACAGTAGGCGATCAACATCTGCCCACATTCCAGATTGCATTCATGGTGGTATAAAAACACATCGCACAAGTCCAAGTATTTGGCTGGGTACGCTGGGTCCATGTTGTCACATGGATGGATGGATGTGTAGGAGACACTATGTGGTGTGCTGTGCACTGGCGGCTCTCACTTGTCAGTGAAGTACTTTGGTGGTAGGGTCTCTTGGTGTGGACTATAAGTCTGCCAGCAGTTCCAGGTCTGTGAGTCAGCCTGACCAGATGGCCTGGCACAAAGTGTTGATGGGTTTAACATATGTGGCTGGTAGTTGTCGACATGCAACTCCCTCTGTACTGTGAGGGCTGGTCATTGTGCTGCTGGCAGTGGCACATAGCCTGTGAACTTTGTGAATGTCGTAGTGTAGGATCTCGTGGTGACACTGTTGCGGCCCTCTTCTAAGTGGCATTTGATTGTATAAACACACAGATTGTAAATGTCCAAACACTGCAAGTGGGTTACATAGTTTTAAAATTAGGGTAAGTCAGCTCATGGGATACTAAGCTTAGGATGTGAATGGTTTAAAAAACACAAGTGAGCTGGCAACAGGGTTTGAGGAAATTGCTTACAGCACATGTGGATTTTTGAATTTCCACGAATGCTTAACTGAGCTCTTGAATTCTATACATAGAACAAGTGACCTAGCAACCACACAAAGTGCACCAATATCCCCAGGTCCACCATCCTGGATTCTACACTTAGCACAGAAGACCTATCAACTGTGCAGGTTACATCAGATCATCAGGTCACCCATACTGGATCCCATACTTAGTACCAGTGGCCACTAACATGTGAGGGGTGGGACAAACCCAGTAGCAGACACCATCAGACTGATAATATCAGAGGAACTGGAGGGAGGGTTGGGAGAGAAATCTGGCAACAATTCATAACATCAGTAGGTGACATAATCGATGATGTCATGGGATATCTGACAACATTGCAAACTGCGCCACTACTATCCATCAGATGTCTTGAGCGACCAGCTCATTCCCTGAATTTAAATCCGACTGAAAATGCATAGGTCGTTCTAGACAGAGGTATCACAGTTGAACCATAGCCTACATGGATCGTCACATAGAACATGTACAGACATGTCCTGTATTATCGAAAGCCATGCTTGATGGCATGCTATAGAGAGATGCTGTGCAAGAGATCGCACTCCCTGCCTCTTATCCTTTAGTATATTTGTTATGATTTCCTTTCTATTTGGTGATCGAAAACCAATCTAATCGGGAAAATACCTGAGTTAGCTATCTCTAAACAATTATTTATAGCACTGAGGTTGCAACAGTAACAATTCTTCATAGTACAACTAGAATAAAAAAGGAGACAGCAGCCAATTCTCATGATATTTACTTGTTTTTTTAATATCCGAGGTACATTTCTATGAGGTAAGTAAAACAGAGTCACATCTACTGATCAGTCGGGTAGAGTCAACTGCCTTTGCCAACAATGGAATGAGTTGCAATCGATTCTCTCAGGGTAACAAAATCAATAGGCTTCACTGCAGCAAACCTCTCGCCAATTAAATACTGTACAGCAATGGGCGATGTGCTGCTATATCACACAGAGCTCCTTGTTATATGTCGCAGAAGCCTACAACCCATAGGTGTACCTCCGTCTACAGTATATCACATGTGCAGAGATTGTAATGGGTGTAGAAACGCTGGTACTGGCTGTCGACGTATGGCGAAGAGTTTGTTGAACTCATCATTCACCGTACATAATGGTGCACGCTGATGATGGAGTGCGAGACAGCATAGAGGCCATCCTACTTGTGACCACTGCAGCGTTCAAGAAGACAGTACTAGTAATTATGTATAGGGACGTCCACATGAGATGAAACGTGACCCATGACATTACAATTGTAGTCTGTTTCAGACGAATGAGACAGGAATATAATGTCCGATCATGTGCAACCATTTGTTCACACATGACACCATGGAGTCCACCTGCGCGTTCATCAAGAGAATCCATCATCCAGTTAATTCCGAATTGTATCATAATGTTTGGAGAAACACTCTATAGCTGGGAGGATGCTTGTGCCGTTCTTCTCGTTAATCTCAGTGAGATCATCTGGGACGCAGCCGAGTGAGATGAAACAACTTTTACCAATCTGTGTGAGGTCGGGCAGCTGTAGATCGCTCGCTCGGGGACTAAACTGCCCCCTCTCCACCCATCCGCCCCCCCCCCTTCTCCGCCGTGCTAGCTTCTCATGACGTTGATCGTTGATTTCACGACGAGTCACTGCGATCATCAGAGCGAAAAGAGGTGCTACACCCTGCGAGGTAGATTGTTTTCAAATAAATTGCTCATGAGCAACTACACGAGCAGAAATCAGAGAATGAATACCTCTGACCACATGACATAGGAACGCTATATATGGATGAGGAATTGATGGATTCAAAGCATCCAGAAATGGACAGCCCAGGAACTACGTCATGAAAATAAAAACACTGAGTCCTTGACAGCTATATTCGGCTTTCGGAATGAGTGATGTGTTGTTTCAAACGTCGTAATTAGTTATTAAATATTGTAGATATGCAAGGACGTTGAATCCAAGCGCAACATGCAGAATTAACTGAAATTTACGGTAGCTGTATTTCGGGCTTGAATACTGGTGGAACTTCTGAAGAACTGTCCAACGCGGTACATATGAGTTGTCAGTTGCATATCAGTGCTGATAGAGATGGTCCACAGTTCTGGTTCCGGACGTTAGTGACATACAGATCCGCAACGCATCACGAAACAGATTCAATTTTGCGTCTAACTGATAGCGAGAACCGCCAAAGACCATGATCTGAAAGACGAACAGGCGTGCCAATTCACAGATTTCCTACGCACGTCGTGACTGTGTTGTCTTACGATAGCATAGCGGACTATGAAGCTGGTAGGATGAATGACAGCATATGTTGCCTTAGCCTCAATGACGGTTATTCGCAAGTGCGGCGTCGATTAGGGGAGCGATAACTAACGGAGAATATGAAGCAACGACCCATGGATCCAACTCCACGCATGTTGATGTGCGGAACTGTAGCTCACGGTAGCAGTGATGTCGACGAAACATTGAAAAATTCAAGATTCAACCAGAATATCACCCAGTGTAGTCAGGTACTACGACGTCAGAGAGCTGCGCTCTTCCAACTGAACAGTGTTTGCTCATGCAATTCTTATCTCAAGCCCAGACGTTGCAAAGCTCAGGCCCGCACGACCACCGTACTATCTCCCATATGACATGTGTGGTACATGACTGGATGGCATCTGGTCCGATCTCCGTTGTTGTTTCAGAATGTGACAACCGACTTCTCTGTGATGGTATCCAAGCACAATTTTAGGTCTGCATGGTAGTGGAGGTAACACAAGATATCGAAATTCTTGTCACTGTCACTCAGTCTATAAAGGTATGACCTGTAATTATTATTGTTTTATAACATATAGCTACCCACCAAACAGACGCTGGTGGCGCTACCTTAAAAAACAATAAACAACTGTCTCTAAGGTTTCTGTGAAGGTGTTTACCATAATTTGCGGTTCATCGAGGACTACTCATTTCACGAACTGTGGAACACGCATTGCACCTATGGTGTAGCCGGAGGTAGTGGCGGGAAAGCCGAACCAATTTTTAGGGAAAAGTTTTACAAAAGACGTCATCGTAAATGGAAGAAACTGATCGCAGCAGATTAAAATTTACAAGAACCTGGGCCGTTCACGACATGGTGAGTTGGCTAAGGTTTTAGACAAAGAACTGTTCAAACAGCAAAATTTGGAGAAATGCTGTTGGAGAAGATTCATGCGCAGTTGCAATACATGCATTGATACTAGTGGTCCTCATCATGTTTAAATGCAGTGAAATTATTTTCTTACCATAAAGTGAGCGTTATTTACGTCCATAAATGAATATTCATTTCTGATAAAGGGGAATGGAGTATTTTTAATATTTACTAATACGAGTGGCGACTTGTAAGTATCCAGAAAAATGTTACAGTTCCAACTCCGATCATTTTCTTAAAAGAAAAACGCCTGACTACATTATATTATTCCCTTTTCTTGAGAGCTATGGGGTATGTGGCAGCCCCCACTTGCCCAGATGTATTGGCTCCCTTGTTTCTGGCCATAGCTTGTTTAACACTAAGTACTTTTTTTTAGAATACTGCGCTATCTGCATGATTTTGACAATGTTTGGAACACCTTGTGTTTGTATATAAGAAGATAACACGTCATATGTGTCACAGCAGACCTTACGTCTGGGATGTCGGAACAGTGACTTGACAGAATACATAAAGCTCGCTGTTGACTACTTCAGGTTACAACGGTTATCAAGTGGCCTTGCATAGATCTTCATGTGATGCTCTGACTCGCGGAACGAACGCTGGGGACCGATGACCTAGCAATTTGGTCCCTTCCCCCTTCTTTAATCCAAGCAACCAACGAACGCTGCAAACCACCATTATTTGTTAGTGATGTCCTTAAACGCTTCAGCTGCTAGCTCCATAAAACTGCAAAAGATAACTAGAAGAACTATTTAAATGAACATTCTGGGGCTTTCTATAAAACATTATCTAACTAGAAACAGTTCTAGGAATTTCTACACTGTAATAAGCCTCACATGTTTATGACTTTTGATTTCCGATGGAAATACCATTATCTATTTGGTTCTGTCCACCATAAAAAGTTCAGCAAATGGCCTTCGGATTTATTTACATGTTCTAACGTTCCAGATTTCTATGAAAGGTTAAATTATGGATTTTTTTGTAAAGCTAGACGCTCTAACTATAAACGAGTGAAATATTTTTATAAGGGCGGATCCTTCTTGAAACAAAACCAGTTTCTAGAAGGTTTACACAGAATGGTTAATAGTGATCACTAGAGACAGGATTATATGCATTTGCATGTTGCATATGCATTTGCACATATGGCTTCTTTTCACCGGTTACTGCGTATTTTAACTAAAAACTAGTAATGATGCATATTTTTACTCTGTATTTACAATATTTTAAAACTTCAGACGGGTGGTCTCTAGTTCGATTTAGTTTTGATGTCTTACAGATTTACTGCGACCTAGAACTGCGTGCAATCGCTAAACAAGAGGCCACTGCCTAGCGAAATCATTACAGAAGAGCAACAGGAGCAGTCAGACAGAGTCAATGCTCCTGAGTTCACGCCCCCGGTTAATACTGTCATACCGTACACGTCGGCAACAATTAAACTACACAAGTTTTTAGTCGCACGTCAGTTGTTTCAGTTTAGCTTTCTATTTACTTGAACACAGTTGAACGTCTTTAAGATGTGTAGTGTTTAAAATGTTGAGCACCATGCCGCCCGAAAAAAGAAACGTCGTTTCGTGGATAGCTGACCATCCTGGAACATTTACATATGACGGAATTGTTTTATATTGTCGAGTTTGCGAGAAGAACGTCTCGTGCAAAAAACAAAGTTTCAAATAGGCCAGCATGTCAAGACAAGTCTTCATATCGCAGGAATGCAGAAGAAAGGACCACGACAACAACTTCAAACAACAGCAGGTTGCACAGTAGCAGGGATTTGTCCAAAGGTAACCAAAACAGTCAGTTTAACATGGATCTATGTGAAGCACTCATCGCAAGCAATATTTCTCTTCATAAACTTACAAATCCTATCCTCAAAGACTTCCTGCGCAAGTATTGCTTAAATCAAAGTATACCTGATGAATCGATATTGCGTGAAAATTACATACCGACAATTTACGTAAATGTTCTGGAAGAAATACGCAATGAACTCAAGGACAGCGTTATCTGGATTTCAGTTGACGAAACTACAGACACTTGTGGCCGTCACATTGCAAATTTAACTGTTGGTGCTTTAAAAGAAGAGCATTCTTCTTCCTATTTAGCGGCCTGCAAAGAACTTGAAAAAGTAGATCATTCCACGATCGGCAGATTTGTAAATGAGGGTATTAGAAAAATATTTCCAGAATCCCTGCAGATGAAAGGATGTGTTTGTTTATTTCAGATGCTGCTCCCTATATGATCAAAATAGCAGAAGCCCTCCTAGTTTTTTATCTCAATTTTATTCATGTGACGTGCTTTGCTCATGGAGTACATCGCCTTGCTGAAGAAATACGCTCGGCCGGCCGCTGTGGCTGAGTGGTTCCAGGCGCTTCAGCCCGGAACGGCGCGTTTGCTACGGCCGCAGGTTCGAATCCTGCATCGGGCATGGATGTGTGTGATGTCCTTAGGTTAGTTAGGTTTAAGTAGTTTCTAAGGCTAGGGGACTGACGACCTCAGATGTTAAGTCCCGTAGTGCTTAGAGCCATGTTCGAAGAAGTACGTTCCACGTTTGTAAATATAAATAAACCGATTTCATACACAAAGAAAGTGTTTCTAAAGGCTCCTGCTCGCATCAAGACCTACAAGGAAAACTTACCTCATACGCAAAAAATGTTCAAATGTGTGTGAAATCTTATGGGACTTAACTCCCAAGGTCATCAGTCCCTAAGCTTACTCACTTTTTAACCTAAATTATCCTAAGGACAAACACACACACACTCATGCCCGAGGGAGGACTCGAACCTCCGTCGGGACCAGCCGCACAGTCCATGACTGTAGCGCCCTTTTACCGCTCGGCTAATCCCGCGCGGCACCTCATACGCCTTTACCTTCCAAACCAGTGGGAACTCGTTGGGGTACCTGGGTTGAAGCTGTGTTGATTTGCAATGTACACTTCGAGGCAATTAGGGGAGTAGTAAACGACTTCGATAGTGCAGAGGCTTCGGCAGTTTACCAGTGCAAGGAAGTTTTTAATGATTCCGATATTAAAAATACATTGCTGTGATTAGCGCTCATTTTTCCCATATACCTGCAAGCATTAAAAAGCTTGGAACTCAAGGTCTGACATTGAATCTGTTCAGTTAATGAATAAAATTATTCCAATGAACTCCTCATTGCCGAAGGCAGTACCAAGAAAACTTAAAGAAATGTTTGAAAACATTTTAAACAATAACCCAGGCTTTGAACTCTTGTGTGAAATTGATAGTTTTATTAATGAAACGGGTGAACTTTTACCAGAAGCAATAAGTGCCAACATAGCACACAAATTCAAATACTGCCCAGTTACTTCAGTTGATGTAGAACGGTCCTTTTCTGCTTATAAAAATGTTTTGAGTGATCGAAGACACAATCTTACTACCGAACATTTGGAACAGTATTTGGTCGTTTATGTTTACAATATTAGAAAAATAAATTGTAAATGATGCTTTGGTCAAATAGTATTGATTAAAACTTAATGCTCTTCAAGAAATTCATGATTGTCTGTTGCTTTTTAAATAAAATATTACGGCGTTTTTGAGCATGCCCCTCTGCGTGTTATATATCTCGAAGTTGGCCCTGTACATGTCGATTGTTTCCCTGCGACTCACTCGCATCGCATTCGCTTGTTACAGACAACAACTGCAAAGGAGGAACAATTCTTGAAACACGGTATGCGTCTCCGTTTGGCAGGTTTTTAGAAAATAACCCCAGAAAGGACCCCTTCCTAAACTCTACCAGAAAGCATTCAGGAAATGATATTAGCGTTCTAAATGTACCGATTTTTCGCGTGGCCTGCGCTCTTCCTCGTAACTGATATGCACAGGTTCGACTTTGAGATATAATGCACACGGTAACTACCATGGTTTTTTTTTTTTTTTTTTCAGCGTAACAAGCGCCGGCCCGACGATGTAGAACGGAAGAGCAGAGAGGTCTTTGAGACGACGTCAGCCAATAGTAAGCTGACTAGGACGACACCACGACAGGAGCGGCATCGACACGAAAAGAATATAAGCGCCGCCTAGCCGCGGCCGGGTTGGAAGAAGAGCCGTCATATAACGCTACAGCAGTGGCTTATGAACTGTTTTGTTTTGATAGAATTTAAATTGTATATACCGAAGGAAATTGATTATTTGGATATCGCCAATTGCTTGCGACACACCTTTGTGAATACGCAGAGTTAAGTATTGTCAACTTAACTTTCTGGAATAAACTCCGTTAATATTATTTGCTTGAATTATTGTCTAGCGAGCCGAGAAACAGCTTCCTAGGCACCCTAAATTAGATGAGTGGCCAGGGTACTACATTTTTATTATTTGATCTTGCATTTTCGACACTTTTCATGCATTTTTCATGCATATTTGCATGCATATTTTAAGTTTTTCATGATGCATACAATGCGGTCTCTAGTGATCACTAACCTCACTTTTGTTTGCTTACAGTAACAGCTGAAAATTTTCTCCATAACTTTTGCTAGTTATCTATAAAGTTTTTGATCTCATCACGATTTTAAAATTATCTCACATTCTCCCACAGACGTCAATTTTGGAGTGTTGTAGCAGCGTACTCCATCGCCTCAGTGGTTCAGATCTAGAGGAACGTACACGTCTGTGTGTATGATTCTCTCCTTCTCTCCTAATAATGGAAATCTGTAGTCACTCTATTTCTTTGTAACACCTGAGGTATTTTCCGTATATACTCTCACGTAGAAGAAGGCTGCATCTTTAGAAAAATATGACTCAAATTGAACTCGAATACGTTTAACTTTATAGTCCATTAAAACTGAGATTTTTTTCAATTTTCCAGACACAAAATAGTATGTAAAAACAACTAAGTTTGTATAACTTTTAGTTCAGATCATCTATGAAATTAATTTTCGGGTTGAGTGTCGTACGTGAGCTTCTTCTTCCAGTTTTCGTGTCAAGATGTTCTATTTGCAGGTTATCCTAATAATTTACTATGATATGATTGGACAATACAAAAAGACAAAACCACTGATGAATGTTATCTGTATGTTATCACATTTTATTGTAGCAGTAGCGTATTCAGCTTCGTGACATCGTAGGACCGCCCTGTAATATCAGGTGAGGCTAATAACTGTTGAGTTATGTGGAGAATGTTATCATAATTGATGTTTCGAGCTATATTTCAGCGTCAAGTTTTAATTATAGGATGATTTTTACTCTATGGGCTATGAAAAAGATTCACATTTCTCACATTATGGTCCACAACACAGCTCAGACACAATGTTCAGAAAACTTCACCTCGTCAGAATGCCAAATTGGACATGCGTCAACAGATTGGCTTCACTGACCCCTACCATGTGAGCAGTGCAATTTTTAAATAGAGCGTAATTCACATTGTATGAAAATATGCAAATATATTTATTTTGACAAGTACCATAACATTTCCTATGTGAGATAAAAAATACATGCTTTCTCAAAAGCAAATTCGTTCTTCTGTGATTATACTCAGGATTTCTTAAGAGGCTCAAGGTAGAAAATTACATGGAAGTTCTTCGAGGATCTATTAACTAAATAATGTTATTGAAAAAGTGTCATAGTTCCCGCGAAAAGTTGCTAAAAAGGCGTTTTTATTATAAGCACTTTCGACTCTCGCCGGCCGGAGTGGCCGAGCGGATCTAGGCGCTACAGTCTGGAACTGCGCGACCGCTACGGTCGCAGGTTCGAGTCCTGCCTCGGGCATGGATGTGTGTGATGTCCTTAGGTTAGTTAGGTTTAAGTAGTTCTAAATTCTAGGGGACTGATGACCTCAGAAGTTAAGTCCCATAGTGCTCAGAGGCATTTTAACCATTTCGACCCTCAGCGGGTCATCAAATATCCTATCTACCAAAGCAGAGCAAAGATGAAATGCATTTCATATTCAAATGTCAATACGATGCTACTTGGTGTAAATGCTCAAGGAAACTTGCATAACATGTTGACGTATGCTCACATAAAACTCTTAATACAGCTTACTTCGATTCCAGCGACTAATATCCTTACGATTCTACGTGTTGTATATCAAATTTATACGGGGCAGTCAAATGAAAATGGGACAAATGAAAGACGTAAGTTTTTTTTTTTTTTTTGTTATTTCGAAAGTAATCGACATGACTGTTAATACATTCCTCCCACTGAGACAAGACGGACAACGCCTTCGTGGCAAAATGTTTGCGGTTGCCTACGGAATCATAAAAAAACATCGACTGATCAGGCTTTTAAGTCCAATGGTATCGACCGGCCGCCGTGTCAACTTCAGCCCTTAGGCTTCATCGGATGTGGATACGGAAAGGCATGTGATCAGAACACCGCTCGCGAGGCCGTTGTCTATTTTCGTAACTGGTGCCGCTACATCGACATCTACATATATACTCCGCTAGCCACCAAGCGGTGTGTGGCGTAGGGCACAAATTGCGCTAATGTCATATTCCCCCCCCTCCCCCCCTTCTGTTCCACTCGCGGTTCGCGCGAGAGTAAAACGATTGTCTGAACGCCTCAGTACGAGCTCTAATTTCCCATATCTTTGAATATTGATCATTGCGCGATTTGAAAAGTTGGTGGTAATAGTATATTCTCTACATCCTCGGCGAAGATCGGATTTCGGAATTTAGTGAGGAGCCCCTTCCGTTTAGTGCGTCGTCTATCTGCAAGTGTGTCCCACTTCAAACTTTCTATTAGATTTGTAACGCTCTCGCGATGGCTAAATGTACCAGTCACTAATCTTGCTGCTCTTCTTTGAACCTTCTCATTCTCTTGAATCAGACCCAACTGGTAAGACAGACGAACAATTCTCTAAGACTGGCGAACTAACGTATTGTAAGCAATTTCCTTTGATGAAGGACTGCATCGCTTCAGTATTCTACAGATAAACCGAAATCTAGAGTTCGCCTTGCCCGTTACTTGTGTAATCTAATCATTCCATTTGAGATCATTTCGAATAGTCACACCCAGATACTTGACGGATGTTACCGCTTCCAAAGACTGGGCATTTATTTTGTACTCTTACATGAATGTGGGATTTTCGTCTTGTTATACGCACTAGGTTACACTTACTAATACTGAGAGAGAACTGCCAGTCATTACACCACGCATTTATTTTCTGCAAATCCTCATTGATTCGTTCACAACTTTCGTGTGATACTACTTTCCTGTAGACTACAGCATCATCGGCAAACAGTCTAATGCCGCTGTCAACACCATCAAACAGATCGTTTATGTAAATCGTAAAAAGCAGTGGACCTATTACGCTGCCCTGGGGCACAATTGAAGTTACGCTTGTTTCTATTGAAGTCACCCCATTCAGGAAACCCCCATGTGCCCGCCACAAGTACTGTGGTACCCATGTAGCATCTTCCTGTGTGTAGTGCACCCCTGATATATCGAGGGGCGTCCTACAACCTTCCAACCCATAGCGTAGGTCGAGGAATCTACAACCATTTTCGTCACAGAGTCGACGGAACCTCTGGTTTAGATTCTCCACTCGACTCCAAACCAGAGGACCCCAGTCCACCCTGGGTACGATGCTGTGTAGCTAGGCTTCCACCCCTCGAGAGATGGAGGTCAATTTAGTAAGCCGTCGAAAGGACCCAAGGATTTCCTCGGAACCCCGACGACAGGCATCGTTGGTGCCGACATGTGCAACAATCTGCAGCTGGCTGCACCCTGCACGCTCGATAGCCGCCGGAAGAGCGTCTTCCACATCCCGGTCAAAGCCCCCCGGCAAGCACACCGAGTGAACGTTGAACTTCTAGTCGCTATGTTCCTGCGGGGCTTCATGACCCGCCTAACATTGGAGCTCCCAATAACTAACAAACCCCTACCCCCACGTGCCTGTCCGGACCTTGCTGAAGGAACGGCTACTATTCTGGCAGAAGGTGCATTCTGATCCGGCTCAGAAGTCCCCAGAGCATCAGATAGCACACTGAATCTATTAGCAAAGTGCATGGGATTTGGCAGGAGCCTCCTTCCCCCATGCAGCCTTTGCCTTGAGGCTCGAGACCTCGACACAGTCTCCCACCCACACTAAGGTGAGAGTGGGCCAGCCGGCTCAGTCGCATCTGAGGTCGGTTCTGTGAAAGAGTGCTGTGACATCCCCCCCCCCCCCCTGCACATCTAGTACAGCAGGGGGTGCCCCGCACACAACAGACACAGTCCCTATCCGTCTAGCTAATAACTCATTTAGTATAAGACAAACTTACTGCCATACAAGTTTAACAGCTACACTCTACATGGCAGAAAGGACTCTCAAGAATGAAAAACAATAAAAATGTGTGGTAGAAGCTAGATCTGGTGCTTATTTTCCTGCAAGGAGCTATTTAGTGAATACTAAAGAATAAGACAGTGACCTATAGTAAACTGCTAGAGGCTATCTAGTGAATGTTATTAACGAATTAAACAGTGACCTGCGGTAAGCTACACTTACAGTAAAGTACACCTACTGATTATCCCTTGTATTTATAATGTAAACAAGCGTTTACGTACACGCGAAAATGGCCTAATAAAACTATAAAAATTGCTAGCTTAAATTTACCGAGTCTAAATGATACTAATAAACGTAAATGCTGAGTATTGTACACTGGCAGATGCAGGTACAAAACAAAACTTTTAGCTAACAATAAGAGTTCAGAATATAAAGCACAAATACGAACTCTACTTTATAGGAACCGATGGGCTTACAGTACACGATCACTAAAGCCCACAACAAGCTAAGGAATTTAAGCAGACGGCGAGGTGACTTTAGCTTTCTGCTAACTAAACCGTATGTAAGAAGGGCTCTGAAGTTGAATTGTAACTCTGATTTACTCAGATATTGTAATGTAACACTAATTTACCACATATTTTACGTTTGCTTAACTGTTAATAATTGCAAGTTGCGCTAGTCAAACGTATACAAGTGAGGTTAGAATTCACTGTCAGTATCACTTTTCCTAATGAAACGTATCAAAACCGCTACCTTCAATGTATCGAGTCTAAATGACATTAATAAACGTAAATACTGAGCATTGTACACTGACTTAATTGATAATTTCGCGTATTTAACGTCAGTTAAAAATGTAAACAAACGTTTGCGTACACGCGAAACTGTTCTAAACAGAATCTTCGCTTATCTTATTCAGACGCAAATAAAAACTGAATTCTTCAATTTATCACGTCTATCTGACACTAATGCAAGTAAATAATATAGAATATACAGCAAAAAAGATTAATCACTAGCTAAATTACTTATCTTGTAATACAGCAAGCGAAAAGCGCTCGTAGCCGGCGTCAGAGCTGCCAATCTCAGTCAAGTAGCTCCTCAATTGGCCTCACAAAGGAAAAGTGCACCCTGCTTGCCAACATACCTCGAAATATCCGAACAGTGATCCATCCAAGTACTAGCCAAGCTCGACATTGCTAACTTTGTTAATCTGACGGAAACTGATGTTACCTCTGTGGCAAGGCTGTTTGCCTACGGAACCATCAGAACCATGATTGTACCCAGGCATGCACCTTTTAAGCCAAAACAAATCGACGGCGATGTATGTTTTTCTTCACGACTCTAAAAATATGGAAATCGCATGGGAAGAGAATGAGGCTGTATGGAGGATGCGTAAGGGCTTCCCAGACAAAACTTCTGCAGCGTAGTCTAAACAACCTTGGCTACACACTGGCAGCCATTTTGCTCGCAGGTTGTTTTGACTACTCTGCAGACGTTTCACTGAGAAGCAATTACATATTCTCCATACAATCCCGATCTCTGCCCATGAGATTTCCATATATCTGGAGCCCTGAAGAAAGACATTCGTGGCCGTCGATTTGGGGCGAAGAGGTGCACGCACGCCTGGGTACAATTTTGGACCAGTAGGCAACAGCAGACATTTTTCCATGAAGGCGTTGACCGTTTTGTCTCACAGTAGATAGACATACCAACAGTTATGGCGATTACGTTTGAAATAATTAAACAGTTTACTTACTGTTTTTCCACCTATCTCGTTTTCATTTGACTGCCTCTTATAACTATTTCTAACAGGCAAATATAAAAACCTAACAATCTATACGTTGTATGCGATAGCATATTATATGTATTACAGTATTAGCATTATAAGTAATGAAGAGCAAATGAGCAGCGAGTTATACTTATTTATTTTCGTCTGTGTACTCTAATAAGAACTTAGGTTTTATATGCACATTGCTTTCGTTTTATAGCGACCGTAGAGGAATGCACTTTAGTTTCAATGTAAGTGAAGTACAAGAAAGTACATTCATATGTATGAGAAGTCGATGGCTAAACGTAATAATTATGCACAGTAACTTTTAGGTTCTAGTTACTGAAGGGAAATATTGAACTTAGTCTCTGGTATATTGGTTGACGATTTGTAGCGATATAGTTGTATGCATAGTAAACTATTAATGTTATTAGGCACAAACTGTGGAAATTACAACAATAAATGACGGCTCAAGCCATAGGAAATACTTGCTGATTACATTAGATATGAAGTCGCCAGTAAGCTGAGTACCCCCACTCATAATGTTAGAACCGGACTGTATACACAGAAAGGAAATCTAAAGTGTTTGTTGTATTATATTATTGACAATGTAATATATTTTACTACATGATAACAGGTAAACTGTATAAATGCATCATACTTAAGTACTTCGTTGTAAGTATGAACATTCTCAGTTCTCCTACTTTGTGTCATATTTTTTTCAGTGAATTCTGATGGAAGTGTGCAGGCTTTTCGTGGCCGTTGTCACCAAAGTTAAAGTCTTGTGGGTTGTTAGGCAGCGTCATATTTCCTTCTAAGATAATCGACGTTTCGATCCCTCTGATGGGATCTTCTTCGGTATGTTTCGGTGTCCATTATTGCTAGAACACTCTAGAAATAGTGGACACCGAAACATCCTGAAGAAGCAGCCAGCAGAGGGGTCGAAACGTCGATTATTTTAGAAGGAAATATGACGCTGCTTAACAACCCAGAAGACTTAAACTTTACTTATGATGAAGTTTATACTGTTCGATGCCTTAAGGTTTACATCGATTGGTGCACTGTTTTAAATGTTTTATGTGAGTATGTGGCATCGCATTGTGTGAGTTTTAGTGCGCATGTACACCAGATAGTGTTTCATCAACAGTTAAATATCAAATGAATTTCATTTTCTCTTTGCTTTCGTATACAGCATAAATAATGGTAGCCTGAAGACTGAAACCGGACGTAACAAAGAAATATTTATAGCAATACTTGCTGGTGAACAATGACGATTTTTAAATACCAACGAAATGTGAAGTATACCTTGACAAAATACGATGGAATGATAACTACAATCTCAATAAGTGGTGCAATATTCCGTTATGAGGTAAATTAAAATCAAATCCATAATTTTTCTTAAAATGTTAAACAACAAATTACCGTTTATTGATTTTTAAAACATGACATTTGGCTCAGCAGAACGTAAGACAACAGGCAAAACTACTAAACGACTTTTGTCTCACAGTAAAGTAATTTGTACTATCAAAGAAACACAAAATGCAAAGCAAAATGTTTGGGAAAACTTAACCAATGAGCTAAAACGTGTGTAAGTCAAAGAAATGTTTTAAGACACTTTAGGTTTAAAGTATTTAAGAAAAAATGTAATTGGCTAGCATTCAGAGATCAACAGAATATTTTACAGTAGTTGGAGAGAATAACTGTAAGAAATTGACCAAATGAATATTTTAAAGACGTAAGTGAATTTTACGTGCATAAGAACTTTTGATGAAAATAAAATTCCAGAAAGATATCAGACATATCTCAAAATACACAGAAACATAAATAAACTTACGGAGTTTAAATAACTTGAAGAGAGAGAACACAAAATTGTTGTACAGTTGAAAAACCAGGCTTTATATCTGCCTATGAGTGTTTGAAAATGAGCTCCTCACAGGATAAAGTAGACACACCTGAAAAGTATATCGTAAGAAAAATAATAGATTTGCTGAGAAATGAAGCAAAATTTCACCGAAATACATACATAACATCACAGGTAATGGTAAAGCGAATATTAAATCTTTTGGCATAAAACAGATTAACTCTATAACTATTTCTGTATTTCGGGAAAAAGTTTCCTACAGTGTTCTAGGTAACAGAAATATGAGAAAAATGTTTTTTTGGGGGCGTGTTATGAGTCGTGCCAATATAATTCACTGGGTAAGGGTGTTGCCCGCGAAAGGCAACAAGCTAGGTTCGGCACCCGGTCTGACTCAGTTTCTCTTTACCAGGGAGATTAATTATTGGGAACTCTCCGCTGCAGATTTAAATATTCAGCTCGTGTAGTACAGTCGGGGGAAGAAAATACCTGGCAGCTGCAGGAGGCTCGGCGCGGCATCTTCGCGCATCTACTTGAAACAACCATGTAACGCTGTTATTTATACGTCCCTATGGCAACGTCTGAGTGTTGTCATAGTTTTATGGATGACTATTGTTTTCACTTGTAGCCGTATGCTCTTCGCAGCTGAACGCTGGCAGCAGCATTGCAAGTTATCAGGGACTCTGGCATAGGCTGTGGCTAAGCTATTTCTCCGCTGTATTCTTTCTTCCAGGAGCGTTTGTCCAATGAGGTATGCAGGAGAGCTTCTGTGAGTTTGGAAAGTGGGAGACAAGTACTAGCGGAAGCGAAACTGAGGGCAGTTTGTGGGTCGCGACTCGATAGCTCAGTCAGAAAGAACTAGGCCGGAGAAAGGGAAGGTTCTGGGTTCGAGTCCCTGTCTGGTGCACACCTTCAATCCGCCACCAAGTGTAGGAGCCTATAAGAGCAAGAACAAGAAATTCAAGAATCAGAATTAATATTTACAAGAGAAAGAAACAGGAGACAGAGGGAGAAGATGAACAAGTGCTGGGAAAAGAGGAATATGTAAAATATCGTTTTGTAGTCCGGTTAAGCCTTCTGTGTTAGCTGATCATCCAGTAAGGTTTCAAAACAGGGGGTAGAGGGATGGATTGTGTATATTACGCCGCACCAGGAAAGCAATTTAATTTAATCGTTGTGAACACTGGCAGACAGGTGTCCACTTAGAGAGAACGTTTTCGCGCCACTGCAAGCGCAAGCTCGCAACAATTAGGGGTGAGTAAATGTCCCCAAGTTCAGCGTAGTTGGTTTTTAAAGTCGAATGATTTCTCAGAGTATCAGAGAGATCTGCTTTCACTACCAGTCTTTACAGGCTTGTATGTTCAAGCTATGTCAAAGACTGACATTTGTCAGAGATTAAAAGGCCCGTATGTTCCGCGTATTCACATAAGCTAATGGCGCAGGTTTACGAATAAAAATTCGAAATTAGTTCTGTTCATTGCCATCTACCCACGACTGTGGTAAATGTGTGCAAAAACCACTTTGACACACAAAACTTCTATTTACTTAGATATAGCGATGTTTTGGAACTTGTTGCTCCATCTTCAAGTGCGGTGGATTCTCAGTGACATTATATGTTATTACTACATCCACGCTTCTCCGAACAGTTAATTATATAGATGAGTAAACAAATTCTTGGCTAAACACTCATCTATACTTCATGAGCTGCTGCCTTCAGTATTCCGTACATATTGTGCTTTAGTAATAATCACGACAGAGTTCAAATACCACTACAAATATATTTATTGTACAAACTTGAGAACTAGACCCATCTGATATAAAGGTCAAAAATATACTAAATGGTGAAGAATGCAAGGAATGCAAATGTTAAGTTTATCTGATTTTCGTTTGACGTCAGACATTATAAGTGTATATTTGTGTATAACGTCGTGCTTGTAGAAAGCTCGGCTACGTCTACGTAAAAATTACCGGAAAAGCAATAGCTGTTGAAGTATATTTTTGTTGAGAATGTATCGGGATGTGAAGTGTTTCAAATTAGTTCAAATGGCTCTGAACACTATGGGACTTAACTTCTGAGGTCATCAGTCACCTAGAACTTAGAACTACTTAAACCTAACTAACCTAAGGACATCACACAGTTAGTAGGCAGGATTCGAACCTGCGACCGTAGCGGTCGCGCAGTTCCAGACTGTAGCGCCTAGAAACCGCTCGGCCACTCCGGGCGGCTGAAGTGTTTCGAAACTCATTCCAGCTAGCAATAGAAATATCTGAAGCGTGTACCGACACACATAAATCAGAATGCTCAATCGATTGTATGTTTTCCGTGATTGTTACTAATAGATTGCATTTCCGTATCTGCGGAGGTTCAAGTGTTCTAGGTTGATGATGTAGCCATTTAGATGCCGGTTAATATTGCCTCAGTCTATTTCATCTCAGTTCTCTACGACCTTAAGGGAATTCTACAGCGTTTCCTGTCATTAAATTTAGCTATGTTTCGTTATTGATCTATTTCTCAGTTCTTTTCGTGTGTGGTCTTCAAATGATGATGCGTGCTATTCCTGAATTGTTCCTGATGTTGTACCAGATGCTCTTGGTATTGCATTGCACGCTTTCTGCTACTCAGTTTTGAGAGCTTTTGGGTCTCATATTTTTCTCCTACGAATGTAAAACTTTTATTCGAACTTAAATGTGTTCGTTGAATCTGGCCTCATGAATTCTTACTTTTCCACAGCGTTCTTCTACTGCCTTCGATATTACCAATCGTTCCTGCGGGTACTGTTCTTCTGTATCCCAAATCCTTCTGTGTTGTCAACAATACATCTACATATGTGATAGCTTTCCTTTGCGAAGCATGTGTTGCGCCTTAAATGTAACTGTTTACTGTGATGAATGAGTGTAGTGTTTCTGCTGTCGACGACGATAAGAGTTAATAAAGAGGGGATGAAGCTCGCACACAGCGTACAGACTACCCCTCTCAAACAGCACCAAATGAGTCTCTAAACTTAGAAAGTCCCAACCCGAAGGACGATTGGACATCTATACTATCATATGCCCTCATTCTGTAGGACACTGTGAAGAGAGATTGACAACGTAACCAATGACACTGGCGTGTAACGACCAGGAACTCTACAACAACACCTTTCCTTGTCCTGTGGCTAAATGATGGTGATTAAAATTTCTTCGCTCACCAGGATTCGAACTGGCAACCTCTGGATCGAATTCCGCTGCAACAGCGTAGATCATTGATCCAGAATACGAATACGGGTACATTTGTACAAGGATAAGTACTATTTTCAATTCATTTGTTGATACACTAATTTCCATTACCTAAAGACTAAAGCGGGAACAGATACATCAAAGAATCGAGAGTAATATACGATACTGCAGTGCCTGTGTCGTTAAGAAGAACGATACACGCATGTCCGAAGGAACATTGCATCCTTCAACATAGGCACTACAAGATCGTATTTATCTGCCGATATGAGGCGGCGACAGTCAATTAAAATGTCCTCCCTTATCCAGAAATTACATAATGTGTGTTACACATGACGACCCAGGAACGACGACACATGGAATTTTGGGTCTGGTTGTGAATCGTGTACTGGATAGCTAAAGCAGTCCCGGTCCTGCACAAATTTCCATTATCGTCATTCCAATTAAACCTGATGGATGTTGGCATTCGAAACTGAGAATACATTTTATGTAAATCATAAGCCAGTTCGTTGTGTCTGACCTGTTAACTACTATTTCTCACTGAAATCTTAACTGTTGTTGTTTTTGTGGTCTTCAGTCCTGAGACTGGTTTGATGCAGCTCTCCATGCTACTCTATCCTGTGCAAGCTTCTTCATCTCCCAGTAACTACTGCAGCCTACATCCTTCTGAATCTGCTTAGTGTATTCATCTCTTGGTCTCCCTCTACGATTTTTTCCCTCCAGGCTGCCCTCCAGTACTAAATTGGTGATCCCTTGATGCCTCAGAACATGTCCTACCAACCGATCCCTTCTTCTAGTCAAGTTGTGCCACAAACTCCTCTTCTCCCCAATTCTATTCAATACCTCCTCATTAGTTATGTGATCTACCCATCTAATCTTCAGCATTCTTCTGTAGCACCACATTTCGAAAGCTTCTATTCCCTTCTTGTCCAAACTATTTATCGTCCATGTTTCACTTCCATACATGGCTACACTCCATACAAATACTTTCAGAAACGACTTCCTGACACTTAAATCAATACTCGATGTTAACAAATTTCTCTACTTCAGAAACGCTTTCCTTGCCATTGCCAGTCTACACTTTATATCCTCTCTACTTCGACCATCGTCAGTTATTTTGATCCCCAAATAGCAAAACTCCTTTACTACTTTAAGTGTCTCATTTCCTAATCTAATTCTCTCAGCATCACCCGACTTATTTCGACTACATTCCATTATCCTCGTTTTGCTTTTGTTGATGTTCATCTTATACCCTCCTTTCAAGACACTGTCCATTCCGTTCAACTGCTCTCCCAAGTCCTTTGCTGTCTCTGACAGAATTACAATGTCATTGGCGAACCTCAAAGTTTTTATTTCAAATCTTAACTATAGTTAATTAAATTAATTAAATATTGATTAATCAAATAATTAAATCTTAACTATAGTTAATTATATTATCACAAGTCTCTATACTCGATACTATACGTATTCAAGGTTCGATTACTCCAGCAACAAGCTCTCTAGTTACGCCTCTGAAATAATTCGTTCAACAAGAGCCAGGTCAGTTACATGGATATATAAAATAATCCACAACATTTTTCCGATATTTCACAAAAGTATGGTAGGCTGGGTGCCTGAATCTCATCAGCTCTTCCATACTACCATTGTGGTGCTATTCGTTGTCTTGATCGTCTCGGCAACAAGTAGTTAACAAAAGTTCTAGACTCATTTCTGAACTGTAGAAAAACATATTCGATGACGTCACCATTAGAGGTTCCCTTGTAATAACTTACTTACGCACGATCCTTACAATGGGTATGAAGGAAAAATACTTACTTTAGTTTGGTGTCTGTAGCCGTGGGACTCGAACCGAAGCGTGCTGCGCTGCCGAGTGACAAAGGACTGGGACAGAGACACGACGTATTCTGAACGGATAGTTGCAGTCCTGCCACAAAAAGTAGAACCCAGGATAATGATAAGTCCGCGTCCCCTCTCCCGTAATGTCTCTTCCTCCACAAATGTAATCCCTGTCTTAATGATAAGGTTGCGAGTCCTCTAGCTGCTACGTGCTGGACGCGCGCCCCTTTTTTGCCGTTGCTGGGCACAATGAATAGGCTTATAAAACTCTTTGACTTAATGACAGAGGCGACTCCGTGCAGCGATACACTTCACCGATGGTGCCGCTAAGCTCTCACGGCGTGCCTAACCAAACTGCACTCGTCGCTCTTCCACAAATAGTTGTCTCTGTCGGCAGCGAAACGGTGGGAATTTCGAAGGAAATAAGCATTCCCCCGACTTGTAACGGATTTAGCGTGGAAAACATCATTTTGCAATTAATAAGTTTCATCACTCCAATTAGCTCTCTCTAGAATAACCCCTTACAAAAATCACTATAAAGACTCCAAGTATTTCTGTTTGTTACAGAAGACGTGGAAAATACAAAAAATTCCATATAAACAAAAGAAACAACCAGATAGTATTCGATTACGTAACTCATGCTAACTACATTAAATGTACTCGCAGTTGCTAATATGGACAACCATCAGCTACAGAATGGAATGACGACAGTGAAATTTGTGCCACTTATCGCGAGCGGTCGCCTTACCATTTGGCTATCCATGCATGATTCACAGCCACACGTAAACTTCCATACGTCGTCAACCACGTGTCTACAACCTGTACTCGTATATCCATGTATATTCCCGTATGGCTGTAGCCACCGCCGTGTCTATACCTTGGGACATGCATGGATGTCCAAAGGTACATTGCATCGTCATTCGGAATAACACAGGCGCTACAATATCGTATTGTGCTAACTAAATTTCAGGAGATTTCGACTGACATTGCGAATCGATATTCAAAGGAACTAAAACTGAAATTATGAGCTTGCAAGACTTAGATTTGTTCGGATAATTCTGAAGCACATACGATAATCGAGTATGACCTGCTGCGGAGTACTGATCCAGTATTTGTAGTTCTTATAACCTGAGCCGAATAGAGGATCTTGTAGCAAGATGAAAACGGGACAGCTCCTCTGCAGTAACTGACTTCCATTTATTCAGTTCACTTGCTTGTACAGCTGTGCTATGTGAAAATTTAAGAACTCGTATCTATTTCAAGATATTTAAAACCACCCTCAGGCAGCTTCTAGAGGCCATCAATAATCTAACATGCAAGGACTGCGCCATCACGATTACAAGCCAGTGTGGGTCACCAAAATGTGTCAGCCACCAGCCAGAAGCCTACCAGTTTGGTACGGCACACATAAAAAATCAAGAAAGAAAAACTCATAGAACGGTTGGAACTCCGAAGTGATAGTAACACGATAATACAGAAATGTCAGTTGCAGTCATTTTCATGATACAGAGACCGGCATTTGCCTATTTGAGTTCGAAGAAGGATATCAGTTCTCTACAAAGGCATGAGTATACATGAATAAGGCCTACAAGTAAGACATGAGTATATATAAGGATATAAATAATGGAAGATAACAGAAAGCGAGAGAACTTAAGGCAACATTCACGTAGAATTACAAAGAAAATTTGAGTCTCTGCACAAGATACAAAGAAAATGAAACTTTGAAAATATGTGATGCTATTTCATATATATTGACGTAAGATCACCAGCAGAGCGTGAATTTTATTATAGTTCCTTATTTTATTGCTAGACTAATATCGGTCTTCAGCGACATCATATACATACCAAAGACATACAGTGATGAGAAGCCCATTGCGCTTGCCTAATACACAACATCAAAAGTTTGTCTGCCGATTATCCAGACACATAATTTTATAAATACGTTAATTTTATCACCAAATGTGTTTCTGCATACAAGATGCCGCTGAAAATGTGCATGAGCCTGATACTAGCATGGCAACAAAATAAGAAAATAACAAATACCTTCTGTTGGCAGCTTACATCAATACAGATATAATAACTTGAGACTTTTCAGTATCTGCAAGCAGTTAGTTCATGAAGATGGCAACAGGATTAATAGTCTTGTGTTTTGCGGTTTATTTTCATTTCTCGTGCATGTAAGTTAGTGAAAGGAATAGTTGTAACCAAGGTGCTGTGCTACGTGACGTACTTATTCGAGAATCCTCACTTGTTTTTCAGTTGAAGTTATGTTGTATATTATCGCATTGTCGTTTGCCGCATTACGTAATGCGTTAATCTATCAAGATGTTCGGCATATTTGTATGCCCTCGGTCTCCTTTTCCTAAGGGCATCTGTAACTAAGATTTGCATCCTACTCTACCGCATACATAGCTAGAACGATGCTGTCTCTCGTCCTGAATGTAACTACATAGCCGGATACAAAGCAGTTATGCTTCATTATGCAGTATTATCATTTACTTTGGACACATGCGGAGTCGCAGACCTCAAATGTCATTCTTAATTAGGATATAATAATGTAACAGAAGAAGCAATTTCCGATAGCATTGGGATGTATTTAAGGAAGACTGCTCATCTATTTATTTTTAGGAAGAAGGTTGTTATTTTCGTCCTTGACTTCCTCTTTCAATTTGCTTTTCCACATTGCATTTGTCATCTGAAAACAGGTCCACCAACACACACTGACTGAAAATGAACTAAAAACTACGTTCTCGTAGTCATTCCTACTCAAACATAAATTGTCATATCACAAATGTAAAAGCATGTTGTACCTCTTTATATAACACTTCTCTTCTTCATCACAGATAGCTGAAGTAATTTTAAAAAACAAAGTAGCAAAGTAGCAAAATAAGAATTATAATCTAATTGACTGGTACCTGCTTTGTACATTAATGTAGAAATAATAAAACAAAAAATTATGTTCGCAAGACAGTCGGGATTTACAAATACTACAGACCATGACATCTGCAGTAATATTTTGTCACAAAAACTTTACTACCTTCATCGAGAAAAGAGGTCAAGTTTCCGCTATAGCAAATTTGCAGTAAGATGAGGTCATCTGACTTGTAAAATTGTTGAAAACGTAAATCGAGATTCTTAAATTAAACATTTTTTTAGCAATATATCTTTGACGTTGTAAAAGTTTGATGCTTCTAGTTATTAGTAGCTATATCTTCTAAAGAAGATTACAAAATCCTTCTAACATTGCAATTAAAATCTGTTACCTTTAGGGGTGAATGATTTAAAACTAAACTAAACTCAGCCCAAACAGGCCATGAAGGCCAAACGGTACCGACCGGCCGCCGTGTCATACTCAGCGCACAGACGTCACTGGATGCGGATAAGGAGCATGTAGTCAGCATACCGCTCTCCCGGCCTTAACGTCAATTTACGGGACCGAGGGTGAATGGCTTGACGTCATAACAACTTGTTGCCCTGAAGAACGGTCAGTTTCCGAGCAAGCAATTGCTTTAATAGCATTCCACAAAATAGGCCAAAAGTATTTAATACGTATGCCAATTCAGGCAAACATAACACACTAGCGCTGTAACATAGTAGCACATGGAAACTATTTTGACTACAGTTCGCTTTTTTCATCGTTACATACGGATTGCCGTCCTACGGGCCCGGGTTCGATTCCGGGCTGGGTCCGGGATTTTCTCCGCTCAGGGACTGGTGTTTTGCTGTCTTCATCATCATTTCATACCCATCCGGCGCGCAGGTCGCCCAATGTGGCGTCGAATGTACTTAATACCTGCACCAAGACGGTCGGATCTGCTCTGCAAGGGACCTCCCGGCCAATGATGCCACCGCTCATTTCCATTTCCATCGTTACATGGCACCAGGCAATACATATAGTAGAGTAGACAATAGTTAAGTTTATAAGAGAGGTAGAAGGAATGAGGGATTGCGAACTTGAAACAATGGGGACCAAGGACAATTTTTACCGGACAAAGACCATTGAAGGACCCTTAGCAAATTTCGGGCAGGACAAACTTCAAAACTGCACAAACGTCGTCAGATAGGCAGATGTTCGTCCATGTGCTGTTCAACGCTTAACACAACAATTTATAGTAAAAAGTTCGGCATTCAGAAGATGGCGCTAAGCAGCATTAAAACGATCGTCGATGGTTCAAATGGCTCTGAGCACTATGGGACTTAATTTCTGAGGTCATCAGTACCCTAGAACTTACAACTACTTAAACCTAACTAACCTAAGGACATCACATACACTCATGCCCCAGGCAGGATTCCAACCTGCGACCGTAGCGGTCGCACGGTTCCAGACTGTAGCACCTAGAACCGCACGGCCACTCCGGCCGGCGATCGTCGATGGTTTATATTTGATGTTACGCATTCGAAGGAACAGGAACAATATGCTGAAACCAACTACAGGATGCCCTCGCTGCAGCTGTCAAAAGGATGATGGCATCGAATACTATGTGCAGAAATCTTCGGCAACGTGGTCCGATTACAAGTGATCATCCACGTGTGTGTTGTTGGCTACTTATCACAGGCGAGCAAGTTTTCAATGAGAGTGTTATCTTGTATACTCTACAGCAGATCAATTAAAACGACCACCCTTATTAAGGGACTCATGAACTTAAACAAGCCATGGACAAACAACAAGCGACTGTTATATAATTTTTGGATTTCAACATAGCTTTGGACACTGTTGCCTTTGACATTCTACTTTCTAAACTCACAAGTCAAAATTTTTCTTCAAGCACTGTACGATAGTTCCAGTCATACCTTACATCCCAGCCACAGTGTGTAATGATTGGGGTTAAAAGGTAACAGCCGGCCGCGGTGGTCTAGCGGTTCTGGCGCTGCAGTCCGGAACCGCGGGAATGCTACGGTCGCAGGTTCGAATCCTGCCTCGGGCATGGGTGTGTGTGATGTCCTTAGGTTAGTTAGGTTTAAGTAGTTCTAAGTTCTAGGGGACTTATGACCTAAGATGTTGAGTCCCATAGTGCTCAGAGCCATTTGAACCATTTTAAAAGGTAACAACAGAGGGATTTGGCGTCAGGGGTCCCACAAGGATCAGTATTGAACACATTACTCTTCTCGTTACGTGTTAATGACGCGCCAACTACTCTCTCCACTGCAAATATCACCTATACGCTGACGACATTCAGTTATATCTATGTGTAAGTTCAAAAAACTTGTGCACAAACATCCAGCATGTAACTGTTGCTTTACTTGCTTCATCTGAGTGGTCGCAGTATATAGATCTGAAACTTAATCTATCTAAAAGGCAAGGAACCTTAGTCGCTCTCAGAAGATTTATTAACACGCAGTTCAGCTTCCAATCTTCCTAAACAGCAAGGAAATAATCTTTTCTTCTTCGCAAAATAACTTGAGATTAATTCTGGACCATCAATCAGACTGGACTAAACACCCAACTGCAGTCTGTAAAAAGGTGTCAGCGTGACTCCATTCACAACAGAAATATAAAAAAGCATTTCCTTTCGATCTTAAAAAGAAACTCGGAGCGCCAGTAATAATTCCCATTCGTGATTACGGTGATGCTATTCTCCAAAGATTTTCGTATGAAAGCTCACGTAGGGTAGAAGCAGCGATGAATGCTTGTGTGCGATACATTCGTGACGTATGCTATTTCGACGATATCGCTCCTGCCTACGAACAGCTAGAATGGCTAAGTGCCGCTAAGTATAGAGTTTATGTTTTCTCTATCTTATGTTCGATTGTTGTACTGTCTTTAACTCTTACACTACTATCTGAACAGCACAGAAGAAATATTCGTTCTCAACAAAATTAAATCATTTCCGTACCATCTCATAACACTGCCTTGCTCTCTACGTCAAGAACCCGACTTTTGAGCAATCTTCCTTTAAAAAAATCAGAGAAATTAAATTCCTGCTAAACTTCAAAAGTCAGTTAATGGCCCACCTTTTATTACAATAGTCATCTCTCCCATATACTAGTCTGCGGCTCACTCTCGTCACACTCACCTCCCCCACAATTTTTCCATCCCGCATGTTGTCTGAATTCTTTATTTAAATTCTGTTCTTTCCTTACAGCAACTTTCATTGTCACTGCAGTCCTTTCCTCTTTCTTTATCCCTTCACTTCTATAACACCACGCACGTACATCGAGGTGACAAAAGTCATGGAATACCTCCTAATATGGTGTCGGACCTCCTTTTGCCCGGCGTACTGCCAAAAGTCGATATGGCATGGATTCAACAAGTCGTTGGAAGTCCCCGGCAGATATATTGAACCATGCTACTATGTAGCCGTTCATAATTGCGAAAGTGTTGTCGATGCAGGATTTTGTGCACGACCTGATCTCCCGATTATGTCCAGTAAATGTTCGATGGGATTCAGGTCGGGCGATCGAGGTCGCCAAATCATTCGCTCGAATTGCCCACAATGTTTTCCAAACTAATCGCGAACAACTGTGACCCGGTAACATGGTGTATTATTATCCGCACAAATTCCATTATTGTTTGGGAACATGAAGTATATGAATGACTGCAAATTGTCTCCAAGAAACCGGAAATAACAATTTCCAGTCAATGAACGGTCCGGTTTGATCATAGAACCCAATCCATTCCGTGTAAATACAGCCCACACCACTAGCTTGCACAGTGCCTTGTTGACAACTTGTGTCCGTGGCTTGATGGGGTCTGCGTCTTACTAGAGCCCTACCATCAGCTCTTACTAACTGAAATCTAAACTCATGTGACCAGGTCACGATTTTCCAGCCATGTAGGGTCCAATCGATATGGTCACTAGCTCAGGAGAGGTGCTGCGGCCGATGTCGTGTTGTTAGTATAGTCACTCGTGTCAGTCGTCCGCTGCCATAGCTCACTAAAACTAGATTTCGTTGCAGTTAACAGCAGATTTCCCCGTACTGTCTTAACAGATACGTTCGTCTACGTCCCACACTGATTTATGCGTTTATTTCACAAAGTGTTGCTTGTCTGGTAGCACTGAAAAATCTACGCAAACGCCCCTGATCTCGATCGTTGAGTGAAGGCCGTAGGCCACTGCATTATCTGTTGTGAGAGGCAATGCCTGAAATTCGGTATTCTCGGCGCACTCTTGACACTGTGGATCTAGCTCCAACAACCATTCTGCGTTCAAAGTCTGCTAATTTCCATCAGAAATCCTTTCACATGAATCACCTGAGTACAAATGACATCTCCATCAATGCACTGCCCTTTTGTATCTTGTGTGCGCGTTACTACCGCCATCTGTATATATAGGCATATCGCTATCCTATGACTTCTGTTACCTCAGTGTGTTCAAATGTGCTAAACTAACGTATGTCATTCATAAAGCCCTTTACTATCATTTTTATTATTAGTGTCAGTTATTAATTTCATTATTATTATTAGTGTTAACTATTATCATCATTATTAGTGTCGATTATTATAATCAATATTAGCGTCAATTTTAATTATCATTATTAGTTCAAATGGTTCAAATGTCTCTAAGCACTATGGGACTTAACATCTGAGGTCATGTCCCCTAAACTTAGAGCTACTTAAACCTAACTAACCTAAGGACATCACATACATCCATGCCCGAGGCACGATTCGAACATGCGACCGTAGCAGCAGCGCGGTTCCGGACTGAAGCGCCTAGAACCGCTCGGTCACAACGGCCGGCTTTCATTATTAGTGTCAAGTATTACAATCACTATTATTATTATTATGCCTGTAAATGGTTTTGTAATATCTCTGGTATGTATTTTTCCCGGTCAGGCGTCAGGTTAAATGTGCAACAAATAAATAAAAATAAATATTATTCAATAATAACTGTATAATTAGACTCAAAAGTGATCGCAGAGATGCTCTTTTTTATCAAAAAGACAGAATCTATTACCAGCCATCAGATGTCTGTGAAAGGGATTTCTTCGGACTTGGCAGTGGGGACAGTACATACTGCATGTTCGTCCAGATGGAACTTCGACTTATCAATGGAGCTGATATTTTTTATGCTTATGTAATCCTTTTGCTAGCGGTACAGGTGATGATTTCATCTTGTGAGAGGATAACGCACCATGACTCGGAGCTCTCCTGGGGGACGAACATCTTCAGCAGCAAATAACTGAGCGCTTGGAGGTTACGCCAGATCAATCTTCCGAAATGAATTCCACACAGAATGAAAAGTATTCTGTCCTGATGAATTTTTCCGCACTGTGAGCAGCTTTTCAAGAAGAATGACTTTCCTTTACTACATTCTCATGAATTTGAATATTTAGAACACTACATACATTTGGAAGGAACGTGGCACGAAGGCCAGTTCGGTGATTGGGACTTTTGTGTTAGTCGTTTTTCTAACTCACTTTGTTTAGTTAAAAAGTTTCTTCTTTCAGTTTCTTAGTACAGTTGGAAGTATTCTGGACTATCATAACTAAGTCATGCTCAAGAATGCTGCAAGTGTCAATCTAAAATATCGAGGGTTGAGAAATGTCGATCAATGAAACGCTCCTGTAGCGTTTTGTATATATTTAATTCTCCTCTGAAAGAAAGTTCTGAAGCATAAATCCATATTACTTAAAAAAATCATCAACTCGTATGTCGGTTTGAACAGCAGAGTGCTTAACCATAGATAGTCCTATTGAAGGTGATACACTTTTGTCTTCTCAGTGTCGCTATAGCTTCCGTATAACCGTTCTTTCTCTGATCACTTTGTTGACAGGAAGAATTATTCTCTTGCTTTTGACTTATCATACCTTTACAGTTCAGCAGAACTTGAATTCAGATAGCGATTTGCAGACTGTGGCATCGGGCTTTGTTTCATGGCGTGACACACAGATTAAACTAGCCACTGGTTTCCGGGCCGAATCACAGACTCATTGATTTTGGAGGGGAGATGGCGTCAAAGTGAAGAAAATTGTATTGATTGGTTGCTACTACAACGTTTTCACGCTTTGTCAGTCAGCTTCTTTCGAGGCATTAAAGTTTCAGCAGATATAACTACTTACGCAGGGTTGTCATAAACAGTCTGAAAAGATTGTAGGGGTGTTGCAGGATAGACTAAGCTGAGAAATAATTGTTAAGAAAAAATAATGTAATGCACAGACATTCGTGGGTCCTTGAGTTACCTCTTGTTGAAATGCTCATTACCAGTTAAAATATACCCTTTCCGGAAGTGATAAATTTAAACTAGGCGAGCAAAAGAGACGTTTGTTCTGCCTGAGGAAGCCAAACGAAGAACACGTTCAGCGGCACCGTCTCTGGCAGACTGTTTTTTCTTCTTAATAATTATTTCTCGCCGGCAGGGGTGGCCGAGCGGTTCTAGGCACTACAGTCTGGAACCGCGCGACCGCTACGGTCGCAGGTTCGAATCCTGCCTCGGGCATGGATGTGTTTGATGTCCTTAGGTTGGTTAGGTTTAAGTAGTTCTAAGTTCTAGGGAACTGATGACCTCAAAAGTTAAGTCCCATATTGCTCAGAGCCATTTGAAACATTTGAATCACTCCTCAGCACGGCCTCCGATGTAACACCATTACAAGCATTTCAATCTGTTTGTGACCACCATCTATATGTGTTAGAAAGAACAGACTTCATTCTACATCCCGCAGCCGTACACACACATGATGACATGAAGTAAATTCTGACGTCAGCCGCAACTGGGCAGTGAAATGAATTCAATGGCGACAAATGAGAATTGTTCTTTATAAGCATTTATCGTTACTTTTACACCTTTCCTATCACGTTACACAACTTCAAACTATGGATTCTCTACTTAAGAACATAAAACTAACACATAGACTTCTGAGAGGGGCCCTCGTTTGTCTAACAAGCGCATTATGTTTATTCAGGTTACCATGACCTTTGTTGATCACACTATACTGCAACTTCAGTTTTTAGCTAGAACGGATTGAAAAACGTGTTAGGAGAACTTCGACAGTTTTCAGTACTGACGCATCCTACTGAGGGATGTATAATTTAATTACTAAATGCGGTACTTGTTACACTGTTTCTCAATATTTTTCCTGTCTGACAGCACAAGAAACACCGAAAACGCCTTGTAATTCTGTTTATTGGAACGGAGTTTTTTCCCCCCACGTTTAGACAAGAAACAAAAACTCTGCCGACACAGTACGTAAATTATTTAGGGCGTCCGTTCACCGGGCGTGGCAGTTTCAAAACATTACAGACAACAGAAGTGGACATCGGCGTTTGTCGGCTGCCGTACAGAGCTATTTGATGTTTCCGTTGCAGTTTTACGACAGATAATTTCCTTTAAGTCAGCAGGTACGCCGTTTATCACAGTTCCTCCATTTATTTGACTGTAATGACAGCCCGAAACGACTTTCAAATCTGCTAAAGAAACGAACAAAAGAGATAAATGCTTATTTCATTAATAAGTGACACTCATCCTTTTATTCCGTTGTTTCGTTTCGTCTTATCAAAGTGGTACTCTGTAGTCGCACAAGAACAGCTTAAGTAAAATTTATTGTCTGAAAAAGAACAATAATATTATCGTGAATCGGGATAACACTGTGGTGAATATATTTCAGTGTGATGTACTTGCAATATGCTATCTACATAAAGTCGATGTATCAAGTTAATTCTCCACATAAAAAATATTGCTTTTCTTTGTTTACAAAACCAAACTACCATTTTTAACTCTAATATTTACCGTGAATTCCTCATTATCATTTACCTCGTGCATATTTCTGACTATATCAACATTTTTTTTTCTTGTGACCTCAGTGGATGTTTACATATTCCCCATATAAAAGAGAAAATACTCTCTTTAGTCTTCTCAGCACACAGTACATGTTTTTCCGACCTTTTTCTGAAAATAGCGTGCATTGTCTGACGTCCTAAACAATTTGCGACGATCTGCGGTTCGCGTGCCTTTCGATTAGCACACAAGATACTCGTTATAAGCTAGTCTTCACGGCGTGCCTTTACCCTTTCCTTATCTACCATCAAAGTAATGTGACGTCAGAAACGTGAGTTCTAACGCGAATGACGCAAGGCAAGCATAGAGTAGGCAAATAATACAAGAGCTATCATGTTATGTATGAAGGGCTACCGTGCTATCACACAAGTGATCTGCTGTTTTCCTTTGATTATTTGTTTTGCTCCCGTGCTGCGGCTAATACGTCGGATACCGCGAAAGTCAAGTGATGGAAAACGCTCTGACGTCTCCGAACTCCTTATGAAACTAAGGTGGGACTCACGTTCAGCGAATAAGTCGATTACACTCCTATGTGATTTTCAGATTTTTGTACTTCTGCTATCCCTTTTGTATGCATTTTAAAAAGAAAACTGTATAGTGCTTGCTACCCAGGTCTACTCGGATTTAAAAATAAACTGTCAAGCTGTAAAGTGCACCCTCATGTTCTTTAACAAGAAAATTAAAAACCTTTGCAACAATAACCCACGTACCTCTGAACTGAATTATGATTGTCGTTTTCCTTAAAATTCTCACAGGGGAAAAGTAAAATAAACTGTCTTTGAACTCTAAACTCCAGTAATTGTGAATATCATGCTGCTGACCTTGGTAACCTGCTTCCGATTGTTTAGTGTGTGCAAGATCCAAAGAAGAGTGCGTTATAGGTTGTCCCATAAGATAATTAAATCAATAACGATTAAAAAATTCAAATTCGTAAACAAAACACTTGTAAAACCAAAAAGTGAACACTGCTTAAGAATATTAGTACTAACCACAAGGTCGATGGCACTTTGTTGTACACAGATTCCTGACTACAGTGTCTAGTTTTCATCGATGAAAAACGAAACAGTGATCTTCAAGCCTCCACAAGGAATCTAACATAGAAAATACAGTTCATTTTCAGAATAAATCTTCGTTCGTGCAGCTATGGAGATACCGTGTTGTGACGTGACTGTATGTAATCAACTGAACGAGGCGTCACTGTAGCTACAGCACGGTGCCATATACGGGGTGAGTAGGATTCTAATCCTTCTGCTGCCATTCAAATTCCCATTTCCCGTCGCGTCTGTAACTCATTTATGACTGACGCTCGGATGGTGCCTCTTAATAAAAAAGTAAATAAATAAAAATAAAAAAACACTGCCAATCTCCCTACTCGCTTTGTACATTTATTTTTATTTTTATTTACACGTCTAGTTCCGCATGGCCAAACTGAGAAACAAACCTCCAAGGTTATGGAATGTGTCAGTACATGAAATTACAATGTAAAAGTAATAATAGATAAAAATGTTCATGAACAAAAACAAACTCAAGCCATAAATTTAAGTAAACGCAATCAACAATGTAACATAAGAATCAGCTTAATTTTTCAAGGAACTCCTCATAAGAATAGAAGGAGTGACCCATGAGAAAACTCTTCAGTTTCGATTTGAAAGCGCGTGGATTGCTGCTAAGATTTTTGAAGCCTTGTGGTAGCTAATTGAAAATGGATGCAGCAATATACTTCACACCTTTCTGCACAAGAGTTAAGGAAGTGTGATCCAAATGCAGATTGGAAAATTGGAAATTTGTGGTAAGGACTATGGGACCAAACTGCTGAGGTCATCGGTCCCTAGACTTACACACTACGGATTCAAACTTAAACTAACTTACGCAAAGGACAACACTCACACCCGTGCCCGAGGGAGGACTCGAACCTCCGACGGGGGGAGCCGCGTGAACCGTGACAAGGCGCCCCAGAGCGCGCGGCTACACTGCACGGCACGCAGATTGGATTTCTGCCGAGTACTGAGTGAAAGCTGCTAATTCTTGGGAATAAGCTAATACTGTTAACAATAAATGACACTAAAGAACAAATGTATTGAGAGGGCAATGCCAAAATACCCAGACTAGTGAAAATGTTTCGACAAGAGGTTCGCGAACTTACACCACTTATTGCCCGAACTGCCCGTTTCTGAGCCAAAACCCCTTTTAGAATGGGAAGAGTTACCACAAAATATAAAACCACATGACATAAGCGAATGAAAATAAGCAAAGTAGACTAATTTTCGTGTCGGACCATCACTTACTTCAGATACCGTTAGAATAGTAAAAGCATTAAATACTTGTACAAGATCCTGAACGTGGGCTTTCCATGACAGTTTACTATCTATCTGAATACCTCGAAATCTGAACTGTTCAGTTTCACTAATCATATGCACATTCTATGAAATTAAAACGACGGGTTTTGTTGAATTATGTGTTAAAAGCGTAAAAACGGAGTCTTACTGTGATTTATCGTTACTTATTTTTCTGGAAGTAATGAACTTATGTCATGAACTGCAGTGTTCGTAACAGAGCCAATTTTGCGCGCAACACCCTTTACTACCAAGCTAGGGTCATTAGCAAACAGATATATTTTAGAAGTACCCATAATACTAGAGAGTGTATCATTTATGTAAATAAGGAACAGAAGTAGCCCCAACACTGATCCCTGTGGAACCCCCCCCCACCCCCTCCCATTTGCCTGTACCCCATTCAGAACCCACATCACATCCATTCTCAACTCTGTGAATGATGACCTTTTGCTGTTTGTTGTTGAAGTTACAGGTGAACCAATTGCGAGCTACTCCCCGTATTCCGTAATGGTTCAGCTTCTGGAGCAGTATTTTGTGATCAACACAATCAAACGCCTTAGTTCAACCAAAAAATATGCCTAGTGTTCGAAACTTTTTGTTAAATCCACCCAGTACCCCATAGATAAATGAAAATATAACAGTTTCAGTTATTAAACGACTCCTTAAGCCGAATTGTACAGTTGATATCAAATTACGTGATACAAATGATCAATTATCCTGACATACACAGCTGTATCAGTAATTTTAGCAAACACAGGTGGCATAGAATTAGGTCAAAAATTGTCTACATTATATTCTTAACTAAGAACTGACTTTATATCGTCGACCTTGTGCTGCTGGCCAGACACTTCCTTCACAACTGACCATATGGTTTCAATCGTATCCTGTGGATGAGCTATTCTGTTTGCGTACAACACCCCCTTTGCCTTCCTAATAACATTTTTAAGCATCTTACAATATTGTTTGTAATGGGCTACTGTAGCTTGATTGTGACTACTTCTAAAATTTTGAAATAATTCCCGCTTTGTTCTTCATAATATTCTTATCCCAGTAGTCAGTCACCCAGGTCGCCTTTTACTGCTAGTACCCCGTTTAGAACGTTGTAATGGAAAGCAACTTTCAAAGAGCGCGAGAAATGTGTTAAGGAAAGCATTATATGTGTCATACATGCTATCAGCATTATAAATATCCTGCCACTCTTGTTCCCTAACGAGGTTGAAAAAATGCTCTATTTCCGTTGTATTAGTTTTTTTTACATAATTTGTAATTATATGTGACATTTGTTTGAGTAAAAAAGCCTTTTAGTGTTAAAATAGTGCATCTTGGTCTGAAAGGCCATTCAACCTTTTACTAACAGAACACCCATCTAGTAATGAAGAATTAATAAAAATATTGTCTATGACTGTGCTACTGTTCCCGTGCAGCAGATCATATGAGTTTAGGAGATCTACCAACATCCTTTTTCTTGCACGATCATATACAAAATTAATACTGAAGTCACCTCATATAACTAATTTCTGGTACTTACTATTAAGTGAACCAAGAACCCTCTCTAGCTTGAGCATAAATGCTCTGAAGTTATAGTTAGGGGACCTATAAACAACAACAATTAGAATTTTAGTTCCACTAAATTCAATTGCCCTTGCACGACATTCAAATATCTGTTCAGTGCAGTGCTGTGATACGTCTATGCACTCAAACGGGATACTGTTTTTTAACGTACATGGCCACTCCCCCACTTCACAATGAACTCCTTGAAAAACAACCAGTTAACCTGTTTCCTGGTAAAGGAAGCCTATGAACTGCCAAATTATTTAAGTGGTGCTCCGATATGCCAACAATGTCAGAGTCAACATCTATAAGCAGTTCACTAACTTTATCTCTAATACATTTTATATTTTGATGAAATATTGTAATTCCTTCTCTGCTTGGCTACCGGGCCTCCTCTGAAAGTGATTCCTTAGTTAGAGGGACTTCGTTTAAGCAGGTATACCTATCAGTAGACTTCAAACTAAAAAAGGTGCAGCTCTAACACTAACTACTACATGAATTTTTCCACGAGTGTTCCTACCACCACCCACTACACTGTCAGCTATAAGTTTTGCCAGCCTCCTCTTCCCATACCTTTTGAGGTGAAACCCGATCTATTGATGGACTCAATTGGCACCACTGCACTGTGGCCCATGCCCTCTGCCATCAGTGCCCCATGTTAACACTCCTAACAGCTGCATTAAGATGAGGCCGATCATGACGCTAGAACAGCTGCACGAAATGCACATTAGTGCCGCCAGTTTGAGTAGCTGTCTTTACCAGGTCACCACCTACATCAATTCCCCGTCCCTATCAAGACTATTCCCTGCTCCACCCACAATCACTACCTGAACATCTTTCGTAAGATTCCTACACAACTCCCCTATGCTATCAGTCACCTGAGCCAACCCTGCACTAGGCTTGACAATGTTGGTTACCTTGTGTTCACTCCCCAGCACTTCCTGCAACTGCTGGCCCACACCTCTACCATGCGAACTATCTAGCAGCAGAACCTTCTTCTTTCTGTTACACTTCGTAACTGACTTAGGCCTCCTAATTGCTGAGGACTGCTGCATGTTTCCTACACCTACAGCTAAAAGAGGCTCGTCTACACTCAACTCTGACAGTTGCTCAGATCTATTGCACACACGCAAAGTAAAACTGTCTGAATATGTCCTCCTCCTACCTGCCTTCTTGCCAACTGCCAGTTCCCATTCCCCAGCACCCTTCACCCTCCTCAACCTATCTAGTTCTTCCTTTTCGTATTGAAACTGCATCTGAAGGCCACGGATTTTACGCTCCTGCTCCTCTAAGAACTTATTTCTACTACAGATTCTGCATTTCCGGGAGAGGATCTCGTTAGAATGCCCACTGGCTTCTCCACTGCATTCCCCCCAATGAAAATACTTTGAGCAAATCCGACACCGTAACCCACTACTCACAAACCTACGACAAAGCCCACACTTCTCTCATGTTAAAATTTTACAGTTACTAAAAAACTAAACGTCTGCGTTACCTAAGTTCAATAACATCAGTATAACTATTTATAGAATAACAATAGTCTCGAAATTCTCTCTCTACTAAGAAAGCAACACCTTTTATTAATACTACTAAACAACTAATACCGAAACCAACATAACTTCACACAATTTGTTAGCTAAAACCAAAAATTCAAGAGGCCACTGAAACTCACAGCGAAGTTAAAAGAGAGAATGAAAATTTTACTGAAGTACTTCACTAGCAACAATAAGGAACGTCAGCTGAAAACTACCGCACGAAACCTACTAAACGATTTCAGCGCACAGAAAACATTAAAAAACGCAGTGAGCGAACGTTCCCAAAACTTTATTAAACCGTTATGTCCCCACAAACAGCTTGAGACACAGTTAAAAACTACTGAATTTAATAACTGTATAACAGTACACAAACAAATTTGTCAGAACTGAACTTAAGAACCGCTACAGCTGCAACTGCACGCCACGAATTCCATCGGAGCAGCTTCTTCGCCTCTAATGACTACGCCGCCGACACGCTATTAAATACGACAGGTGTAAAATACGTAAGTTAACACATTCTTTTCCTCTCCCAATTTCGCTTGAAAAAGCGCGGAATTTGTTGTGGGACATCGTGGAATGTTTCCGCTTTAACCTCTATACTTTCCTGAAGTTCCAATAGTTGGCGGCGCTATACGTAGCCTGTAAAATTGCGTCTGTAACAGTAATGCGTTCCAAGAAGAGAGCTGTCATTGAGTTTCTTTTGGCAGAAAACCAAACCATGGCAGGTATTCATAGGAGCTTCCAGAATGTCTAGGGTGACCAGGCAGTGAACAAAATCACGGTGTGTCGTTGGGTGAGGCGACTGTCGTCATAAAAAAAAATTACTCTGAGCACTATGGACTTAACATCTGACGTCATCAGTCCCCTAGAACGTAGAACTACTTAAACCTAACTAACCTAAGGACATCACACACATCCATGCCCGAGGCACGATTCGAACCTGCGACCGTAGCAGTCGCGCGGTTCCGGACTAAGCGCCTAGAACCGCTAGGCCAGCGCGACCGGCGACTGTCGTCATCACAACAAGGCTTCGCGAACCCGTCCGATCTCCGCAGGCACTGTGCCACCTGCAGTGTTGAAACGTGTGGACACTCTCATTCAAGGTGATCGACGGGCCACAGTCAATCACCTCGCTTCACAACCGGCCGTTTCTATGGGTAGTGCAGACACTTATCCACCAGTTGGGATACTCAAATGCTGTTTGCTCGCTGCGTTCCTCACCCCCATACACAACACCATAAAGGGCAACGAATGACCATCTGCGTTGAATTGCTTGCGCCTTACGAGGATGATCGTGACAATTTTTAGTCGAACATTATCACAGGCGATGAAACATGGGTTAATTACTTTGAACAGGAATCAAAACGGCAATCCATGAAGTGGCGCCACATCACCTCTCCTCCGCAGAATAAGTTCAAAGCTGCACCTTCAGCCGGTAAACTCATGGTGACGGTCTGCTGGAGGTCTGAACGGGTTATTCTGTTTGATGTCCATCCCTGCCGTGTAACCATCAACTCGCAAGCGTATTGTGATACCCTCAGGAACTTGAATATACGATTTCAGCATGTTCTTTGCCACAAAAATGCAAACGAACTTCTTCACGACAACGCGGGGCCTCTCACAAGTCTGCGAACTCGAAGGAGCTCACAAAACTTCATTGGACTGTTCTTCCTCATCCACCCTACAGCAGCTTCCAACTTGCGTCTGTTTGGCCCAATGAAGGATGCACTCCGAGGGGAGCATCACGTGGTTGATGAGGAGGTTACTGATGCAGCAAAACGTTGGCTCCGACATCGACCTGTAGAGTGGTACTATGCGGGCATACGGGCCTTCCCAGTAACGTGGCGTAAGGCCGTCACATTGAACGGAAATTATGTTTAATAATAGGGTTTTCTAGCCGGAAGAGTGGGGGATAATAAGGTGTGCTGGAATTCTGAATAAAACCAACCAGCTTTTAGAAAAAAAAAAAAGTTGCATTATTTATTAAGCACCCGTAGTACAAACTTTGCTCTCCGCTTATATAACGTATATACTATTTCAAAAATTTCCGCCCCGTTAGCAGAGTGGTCACCACGACGGATTACCGTCCTACGGGCCCGGGTTCGATTCCCGGCTGGGTCGGAAATTTTCTCCGCTCAGGGACTGGGTGTTGTGTTGTCTTCATCATCATTTCATCCCCATCCGGCGCGCAGGTCACCCAATGTTGCGTCGAAAGTAATAAGACCTGCACCAAGGCGGCCGGACCTACCCCACAAGAGGCCTCCCGGCCAACCACTCGTTTCCATTTTTTCCAATTCAAATTTTTTTTATTTTATTAATACTTTTAAGGTTTATTTTATAAATAGTTCAAGGTTTGCGACCCCATTGTAGTATAAAAGTTCTGAAAACATCGTTCGTTATCTTAACGTTCATTATTGCTTTCATAAGCCCATTTAATGAGTACATTTGTCCAATTAATTTTGTAATGGAATCGCAATTTCTGTGTTACTCATATATCTCAGTTTCGGTACTTTATTGGCTCAAATGGTTCAAATGGCTCTGAACACTACGGGACTTAGCTTCTGAGGTCATCAGTTACCTAGAACTTAGAACTACTTAAACCTAACTAACCTAAGGACATCACACACATCCATGCCCGAGGCAGGATTCGAACCTGCGACCGGAGGGAACGCGCGGTTCCAGACTGTAGCGCCTAGGACCGCTCGGCCACTCCGGCCGGCGTACTTTATTGGCTTCACGTCATACATTTCTGTATTGTTGTGTTAAGTGATTGCATTGTATCTTTTGCAACCTCATTTGCTTTCATATGTTATGTTATACTGATTTATTCTTCATAAATATCTACCACATGGATCAAAAGTAATCATATGCTGCTAGTAGCGGGTAATTAATATTATTTCCTGAAGTGGAAGACCTTTCAAATGAACAATAGTTTACAAAACTATAAATGTCAAATTCAATTTCAAAAACAAATCGACTAAATCTGGTCAAATAGTAACGCCACACGAAGTGTAGACAGGGGAGACGATCAAATCCCACTGTCTACAGGGTAAAACTGATTTGCTAGTAACATCCGGTGATATTTGTAGGTTTTCATGAAATATACTGTACACAAAGCGTAGGAAAACGTACCTGAGAGTTCTGTGCACATTGATGTTTATCAGCATTGCGAACGTATCACCTAGAACAGTTGTCTTAAAATGCTTATCTCTAGCTTTGGCCCGTGAAACTAGTTGAAACATTCTGATTTCCACAGTTTATGGAAGTAGCATACAACAGTTGTGCCTCAGGGAAAATAAATCAGTTCACGCGAAAGTTGAGTGAATTATTATTGCACTAACGTCGCACAGAGCTACGACGAACAAACCACTGTTGCTTCAATCGAATTTGATCATCTGTATACATCAAAAAACTGTTTGAGAGTAGGGTGATAGTTGACATTGTAAGGATGACAGGGTCAGATAGCATAGTGAGACATCTTTCACTATACGAACTGTAATGGCGTTGTCAAGTGGCAAAATGTTTCTTCTTCCGTTATTAACAGACTATTGTAACTATTTATAACTACAGTTACAGCAAGTAAAATTTTACTGAAGGATTTGTGATATCCGCCCATGGCGTATTTGTTGTTACGCCTACGAAGGAAAAACACATGTGGGTCGTTCACTGACACACAAATGATAATACCTCCAAATACTATGCACAGCAGAAAGTTATAAGGAGATAGCGTGTACTAGGGTCCTCCCTGGCTTCGTACTGGTAGTATCAAGCGACTACGCCTGAATAAGTTGTGTAGCATAGCGGTAATAAATTATACAGGGCGAGGAAAATAAATGTGGCCTGGACGAGTGGATAAGATTGGACGTGAATTTATGCACATAACCAAACCTCGTGACGCGCACATCACGTGTACGCCCGCCGCTTGATCCACACCAGTTTAGAGCATAGTGCGAGTTGTGTCGTTGTGAGTGGAGCGCTGCAAAGGGGACGATGGTACTCACAGTGGAGCACCGGGTTTCATTGTGGAAAGTTAAGTGACAACGAAGTCTTGGAAACGGAGAGGTTAGTTGTTTGCTGAGAAGTTTAATGGTGTAAAAGTGCCAGCAAACAGTGTCATGCAACGGTTAGTCCGAAAATGGCATCAGACGAGATCTGTTTCGAACAAGTCAAAAGTTATTCCGAACCAGGGCGCAAAAGTGCCAAGAGATGAATGGTGGTCACATTCAGCATCTGCTATAGTCAGGTTAGTTCTGCATTTCCTCTACTCTGCTGTTTCTTTGTACCCTGGAACTCTGTTCTCCGGGCCACTTTTATTTGTCCCATCCTGTATATACAAACCTTCCTCGAGAATCAGTCTATCTAACAGTGAAAACCGTACCACAAACCATACTGTTAGCCTTAGCGGTGCGGGACTTTTATACACTCCTGGAAATGGAAAAAAGAACACATTGACACCGGTGTGTCAGACCCACCATACTTGCTCCGGACACTGCGAGAGGGCTGTACAAGCAATGATCACACGCACGGCACAGCGGACACACCAGGAACCGCGGTGTTGGCCGTCGAATGGCGCTAGCTGCGCAGCATTTGTGCACCGCCGCCGTCAGTGTCAGCCAGTTTGCCGTGGCATACGGAGCTCCATCGCAGTCTTTAACACTGGTAGCATGCCGCGACAGCGTGGACGTGAACCGTATGTGCAGTTGACGGACTTTGAGCGAGGGCGTATAGTGGGCAAGCGGGAGGCCGGGTGGACGTACCGCCGAATTGCTCAACACGTGGGGCGTGAGGTCTCCACAGTACATCGATGTTGTCGCCAGTGGTCGGCGGAAGGTGCACGTGCCCGTCGACCTGGGACCGGACCGCAGCGACGCACGGATGCACGCCAAGACCGTAGGATCCTACGCAGTGCCGTAGGGGACCGCACCGCCACTTTCCAGCAAATTAGGGACACTGTTGCTCCTGGGGTATCGGCGAGGACCATTCGCAACCGTCTCCATGAAGCTGGGCTACGGTCCCGCACACCGTTAGGCCGTCTTCCGCTCACGCCCCAACATCGTGCAGCCCGCCTCCAGTGGTGTCGCGACTGGCGTGAATGGAGGGACGAATGGAGACGTGTCGTCTTCAGCGATGAGAGTCGCTTCTGCCTTGGTGCCAATGATGGTCGTATGCGTGTTTGGCGCCGTGCAGGTGAGCGCCACAATCAGGACTGCATACGACCGAGGCACAAAGGGCCAACACCGGGCATCATGGTGTGGGGAGCGATCTCCTACACTGGCCGTACACCACTGGTGATCGTCGAGGGGACACTGAATAGTGCACGGTACATCCAAACCGTCATCGAACCCATCGTTCTACCATTCCTAGACCGGCAAGGGCACTTGCTGTTCCAACAGGACAATGCACGTCCGCATGTATCCCGTGCCACCCAACGTGCTCTAGAAGGTGTAAGTCAACTACCCTGGCCAGCAAGATCTCCGGATCTGTCCCCCATTGAGCATGTTTGGGACTGGATGAAGCGTCGTCTCACGCGGTCTGCACGTCCAGCACGAACGCTGGTCCAACTGAGGCGCCAGGTGGAAATGGCATGGCAAGCCGATCCACAGGACTGCATCCAGCACCTCTACGATCGTCTCCATGGGAGAATAGCAGCCTGCATTGCTGCGAAAGGTGGATATACACTGTACTAGTGCCAACATTGTGCATGCTCTGTTGCCTGTGTCTATGTGCCTGTGGTTCTGTCAGTGTGATCATGTGATGTATCTGACCCCAGGAATGTGTCAATAAAGTTTCCCCTTCCTGGGACAATGAATTCACGGTGTTCTTATTTCAATTTCCAGGAGTGTATGTATACCATTTACACGTGTATTCTGGTTACGCTTCACTGCTCTCTGGAGTCGCGGCGGTTGTTTACTTTACTGCTTTTCCCGCCGGATACTACTTCCTCTCTAAATGACCAGCTTGTAGGTGTCATTATTGCCACGAGATGTCAGCCCGAACGTCAACTACACTCCTGGAAATTGAAATAAGAACACCGTGAATTCATTGTCCCAGGAAGGGGAAACTTTATTGACACATTCCTGGGGTCAGATACATCACATGATCACACTGACAGAACCACGGGCACATAGACACAGGCAACAGAGCATGCACAATGTCGGCACTAGTACAGTGTATATCCACCTTTCGCAGCAATGCAGGCTGCTATTCTTCCATGGAGACGATCGTAGAGATGCTGGATGTAGTCCTGTGGAACGGCTTGCCATGCCATTTCCACCTGGCGCCTCAGTTGGACCAGCGTTCGTGCTGGACGTGCAGACCGCGTGAGACGACGCTTCATCCAGTCCCAAACATGCTCAATGGGGGACAGATCCGGAGATCTTGCTGGCCAGGGTAGTTGACTTACACCTTCTAGAGCACGTTGGGTGGCACGGGATACATGCGGACGTGCATTGTCCTGTTGGAACAGCAAGTTCCCTTGCCGGTCTAGGAATGGTAGAACGATGGGTTCGATGACGGTTTGGATGTACTGTGCACTATTCAGTGTCCCCTCGACGATCACCAGTGGTGTACGGCCAGTGTAGGAGATCGCTCCCCACACCATGATGCCCGGTGTTGGCCCTGTGTGCCTCGGTCGTATGCAGTCCTGATTGTGGCGCTCACCTGCACGGCGCCAAACACGCATACGACCATCATTGGCACCAAGGCAGAAGCGACTCTCATCGCTGAAGACGACACGTCTCCATTCGTCCCTCCATTCACGCCAGTCGCGACACCACTGGAGGCGGGCTGCACGATGTTGGGGCGGGACCGTAGCCCAGCTTCATGGAGACGGTTGCGAATGGTCCTCACCGATACCCCAGGAGCAACAGTGTCCCTAATTTGCTGGGAAGTGGCGGTGCGGTCCCCTACGGCACTGCGTAGGATCCTACGGTCTTGGCGTGCATCCGTGCGTCGCTGCGGTCCGGTCCCAGGTCGACGGGCACGTGCACCTTCCGCCGACCACTGGCGACAACATCGATGTACTGTGGAGACCTCACGCCCCACGTGTTGAGCAATTCGGCGGTACGTCCACCCGGCCTCCCGCATGTCCACTATACGCCCTCGCTCAAAGTCCGTCACCTGCACATACGGTTCACGTCCACGCTGTCGCGGCATGCTACCAGTGTTAAAGACTGCGATGGAGCTCCGTATGCCACGGCAAACTGGCTGACACTGACGGCGGCGGTGCACAAATGCTGCGCAGCTAGCGCCATTCGACGGCCAACACCGCGGTTCCTGGTGTGTCCGCTGTGCCATGCTTGTGATCATTGCTTGTACAGCCCTCTCGCAGTGTCCGGAGCAAGTATGGTGGGTCTGACACACCGGTGTCAATGTGTTCTTTTTTCCATTTCCAGGAGTGTATATACGGAACAGGTAACAATACATACATTGCACACTCATCATTACTCTGATTACGAACTATACACACAAACCTTCATCGTATATCAGTCTATCAATTAGTGATAACCCTATGAAAATCCCTACGATAGTTCCTGAGATTAATCTTCACATACAGGTAGAGGAACGCAGCAGATGAGAAGCGGCCAATCACGTTTGTCCCGCTCACTACTTTTCACCAGTGAGAGCATTTACAGTGTCTTCTCTAATAAGCTTACCAGACAAAAAAGTAGGCACTTCTTTAAAAGAGCGCACTGGTCGCTTTGGAGCGCTGTAGAACTGGTACCAAGTGGTCACACAGTGTTGAGCCAAAGTCTTGTGATTATTTGATTAATAGCGTGTTGGTTCACTTTACGGACACGATAGAGTAGCGATTCTGCGTGACTCTCATTGAAGTTTGCAGGATTCCGGGGGTATATAGCACCAGATGTCCAGACCCAAGTCACACAATTCCCTTATATTAAGGGGCTGTGGACTGTGGGCGAGGCGATGGCTCCTTGTAGTGTTCCAGATGCGTCCCATCGGCTTCAGATCAAGTGAATTTGGTGGCTAAGACATCGCCGTGCCTTCGCTACCATGCCCCGCAAACCACTATAGCATTGTTAAGCTCTTGTGACACGAACCGTCGTCCTATTGAAGATACCATTGTTGTCAGGGGGGATATCTTTGAAGGGCTGCAGGTGGTACGCAGTAATCTTATTGTAGACCAAAAAAATCTTTAAACATCCGATTGCTACGACAGGTCCCACGGAAGGCCAGGTAAATGACTCCCATAGCATAATACTGCCTCCAGTGCCCTGCGTCCGAGGCACAGTGCCTGTTCGACGGCGTTTCTCGCCCCAGCCGTCGACCTGATGTAACAAGAAATGTGAATCTTTCGACCAGACAACACGTTTGCGTTGATCCATGGTCCAGTCTCGATGATCCCACTCCCACTATAATTGCAATCAACGATATCGTTGGGTGAGCATGGGATCACCTAGAGGCCGTCTGCTGCGAAGCTGCATGTTCAGTAATGTGCGCCAGCAATGTGCTCCGAAACACATGTGCCTGCACCAGCATTGTGTTCTGTCATCATATCTTCCGCAGACGGTAGTCTGTCTTGCTTTACAGAGCGGGCAAACTTCCGACCTCCATGTTCTGTGATGAGGCTTGCACGTCCAACGCCTTGTCGACTACTCGTGGCTTCACCGTCCTTCAGCCACTTTTCTTAGATACTCATAACCGTGTCATGAGAGCAGCCAACAAGTTTCACCATTTCTGAAATACTCGTACCCAGGCGCCAAGCTATGACAATCTTCCTTTTGTGGAAGTAGCACATGTCAGTGGATATCCCCATTGGTGGTCCATATCATCGCCACAATGCATCCACATCGGTCTCCGCCCCCTCTTATACACTTACCTTTAGCGTGTTCAAAAAATGGTTCAAATGGCTCTGAGCACTATGGGACTTAACTTCTGAGGTCATCAGTCCCCTAGAACTTAGAACTACTTAAACCTAACTAACCTAAGGACATCACACACATCCATGCCCGAGGCAGGATTCGAACCTGCGACCGTAGTGGTCTCGCGGTTCCAGACTGAAGCGCCAAGAACCGCTCGGCCACAATGGCCGGCCTTTAGCGTGTCATGTGCTTGCACCGCACCAGCCAAACTTCAATATCGCAGTGTGCAGTGATCCTAATGTTTTGGCTAATCAGAGTGTATCTCCACTGGTATCAGATGTGGTATCTTCCGGTGTCTTCTTAGGACATAACAGAGACAGCACATAAGTTTTTTTATGAAATTACAATAAAATCCAGACCATTAGCTGCTTACAGGCGTTGATATCAACGGGGACGGTTGAAAATGTGTGCCCTTACCGGGACTCGAATCCGGGATCTCCTGCTTACGTGACAGACGCTCTATCCGACGGAGCCATCGAGGCCACAGAGGATAGTGCGACTGCAGGGACTGATCTCTGGCACGCTCCTCGTGAGACCCAGACTTCCAACTTACTTTCCACACGCTACATTTGTAGTGCCCCTGCCCACTATACTCATTACTCGCAGTAGTCAATCTACCGATTCCCGTAAGAGTCTGAGCAAGTGAGTGCATCCACACTGAAGAAGATCATTGGCGGTAAGCCTTATGTATATGAATATGGTATCTGTTCTTTCGGACGTGACCGATTAGGAATGAGTAATCGGATGAAATGCCATCAAACAATACGACACTTAAGATCATTTTTGTGAGACGTTAACATAATTCCTTGTGGGATATAGCAGTATGGGCTGTTATCTGACTTTGGTAGGAGATACACGATTCTCCTTAGCGGACAGAAGCATTTAGCTGTTGTTTCCGGTTTCTTCCTGAAAGAAGCCCTACTGTAAGGTATACAAAGAAGACATGATGGGGAGTGTAGCCACAACATCACATAGTATTCGTAATTCTTATATATCACGTAATCTGAGATCGCACTTATACATTAATTTTACGTAAGTGTGCTGGAGAACAATATCTCATTGCCTTTTATGTGAAAATTATTAATTTTTTAAAATAAATCAAATGTTATTAACATTGTACTTCTTTATTCTTCATGTTTACAATTTTTCAGCCGTCTGCAGCTAGAGTACTCCGAAATATAGCGTGTAAAATAGCGGTGAGTAACTTAACTATGTCAGTGAGTGAAAAACAGCGTGCTGCAATCGAGTTGCGAATTCGAAAACTACGTCCATACACGGAGCATCCTCTCCCTAAGCATGACAATGCCAGACCACACACGAGCTCTGCGACATCTTTGACAATCCGACGCCTTGGGTTCACTGCCATCGATCAGTCTCTAAACATTCCCCCACTTGGTCCTATCCGATTTTCATCTGTTTCCAAAACTTAAACATCACCCTCGAGGACTTGGCTTTGATAGTGATGAAGCGGTGAAGGCAGAGGTGAGGTTGTGGCTCCGTCAACAAAGTCAGTCACTCTACAGTGACGGTATCAACAAACTGTCTCTCGTTGGCAGAAATTTGTTCGTCATCGGGATGACTATGTTGAGAAATACGAAGGTTGGAACTTAAATAGTGGAAACACTGCTGTGGAGACACTATGCAATGGAACCTACTATTGTCGCTGATAGCAAGCGTTGTTGACATACCTACCTTATCTCCGAGCAAATGGACTCGCCCGTCCCACGTCACGGGCGTGCGCACAATCGAGGGAAACACAGTCACTTGTGAGCGAGCGGTCTAACGTAAAGGTATCACTATGTTTTAGAAATAGGAACAACGGAGCTGGATCAAGATTGAATGTGCCAGAGGTCGTACAGCACGACAGTGTCATCACGGTCTTCAAGAGGCTTGCGGGGAATCGGCATTGCCGTAGAGAACACTGGTGCGTTGGGTAAAAGCCTTCAACGAAGGTCGTCAAACTGTGGTAGACATGCATCGGCCAGGTCGTCGTAGCGTCTCTGAAGAAGAAGTGCATGCTGTTGCAGCGTTAGTGGACAGTGGTCGACGCCATACGATTCGTGAGCCCGCCCATGAAACCGGATTAGCGCATACAACTGCGCTTCGTATCCTAAAGGAAAGCCTGGGCATGCGAAAAACTGCATCACGATGGGTTTCGCATGACTTGACGGAAATGCAGAAATGGATGCGTTACGACGCTGCACAGACGCACTTGGAGCGCTATGAGCGCGAAGGAGAGGCTTTCTTACACCGTAACACTGGATGAGACATGGGCCACATCGTACGAGCCAAAACTGAAACGCCAATCCAACGAATGGCTGTTCCAGAGATTCGATAGGCTGTAGACCGCTCCATTCGCACCATCAACAGAACAAGCTCTGCTAACCGTATACTACGCCTTCCACATCGCTGGCAACGGGTTCTACACAACGCTGGTGACTACTTTGAAGGACAGTAACAGGTTGAAACATGTAACTCTTTTGTATCGGTTGTGAATAAGTAGTTGCCACTATTTAAGTTCCAACCCTTGTAAATAAGCAGATATGAAGAATAAAGATGCAGAATGTTAATAACGGTTGCATTATTTAAAAAGCCTTAAAAGTTTTCACATAAGAAATTCGGAGGCTTTGCTTTTCAGAACGCCCTCGTTACATAGTTCATATAGAAACCACGAGACTATGGCTGCTGAGTGCTGCCAGAAAATCCGTATGTTAGTTATTTTTTACCTTCTTGTTCCATTCGTGGACAGCTCACTGTGTTCATAGAGCACTGTGTAATAGATCCCTTACTGATGTGGTTCGCCGAGGAAGGACAGTGGTGATGACATTAGACACGCATTCGGTAGTAGCAAGATTCAAATTCCTTTTCAGCCCTCTACGTGCTTCTTTTTCATGGTTTCCCTCAATCACTTCAGCCGATTGGACGACGGTTACTTTAACCCTTTCACTATCAATTATTGTTCAGAGCGAAAGACATTAACAAATGATTATTTTAATTAATGCCATAGTTAAGAGTAACAACACGAAAAAAATATTTCCCACCGTTTCGCATTCCGATATGTCGAGGGGTAGGACGTATAGGATTATTCAAAGTACATCTGAGGTTTCAGAAGACGACTGCGCAAAAACTACAAGGCGTACAGAAAATAGATACACATCAAGGGATAGAGCACCTGTCCAAGTTTCTAGCTGACATTAAGGTGATCAATATGGGCACCTTTTCTGACAAGGCAATTGTCACTACCCGCGTGCACTTTTTTTTTTTTTTTTTTTCGCGGATTGTCCAGGAAGGCGTGACAGCAGGCAGCTTTGCAAATCTGTTTATTGAGTTGCCTATCGGCAGGCGCGGACTAATTCGATGCGTAAATACGGAGCGGAGCAGAGTTTAAACAATGGAACTTGAAAACAGCAAAACGTACGGGCACAAGATGTAATTATAAGGATTCTGCAAGACATTGGCTTCCCTTTATCAGTGAGATTTTGACACAAAGCAACAACATTCAGCAAGTTTCCACTGGTTCCCTGATAACCTATCGTGAGACACATACGCCCAAATGGTAGTGAAAGGGCTAAATAGCTCACAGTCAGTTTCCTTACCCTTCTTTTTGCTGGTGAATTGTTTTATCCTTAGTAATATAGATATGGATTGAGCAGATAACTCTGAACTTGTTTCACTGTCTTCAGTTTATTGAGGGGCAAGTATTTCATAAGGCACTGACCCCGATCACTGTATTGCTCAGGACGCATGACCTTACAAGCCATTTAACTCTTAGAATATACAATGTACCAACGCAGTAGCTAACTAGATTGTGATGTTTCCATGCAGGTATTCCAGTCATAGTGGCCGTGGTGGTCTATATACTAGAGTACTAGACACCGACACTGGAGACCCCGTGTTTAACGGATCGAAGGGCAGTCCGGTCACAGGCTTGAGCCACCCACTTTACTTTTTGCTATTATAATAACAGAACTATATTACTTCCAACTCAAGAGCAAATGGCGTATTACGAAGCTAGTTGTTGACTCTACATCACTAATGAGAAAACAGAGCACTCCGTCTTCAGGCCACGAGTGGCCCACCGGAACCATCCGACCGCCGTGTCATCCTCAGAGGAGGATGTGGATAGGAGGGGCGTGGGGTCAGCACACCCCTTACCCGGTCGTTACGATGGTATTCTTGGCCGAAGTCGCTACTATTCGGTCGAGTAGATCCTCAGTTGGCATCACGAGGCTGAGTGCACCCCGAAAAATGGCAACAGCGCATGGCGGCCTGGATGGTCACCCATCCAAGTGCCGACCACGCCCGACAGCGCTTAACTTCGGTGATCTCACGGGAACCGGTGCAGCCACTGCGGCAAGGCCGTTGCCCTAATGCGAAAACAGAGAGAACTCATAATTGTTGTACCGACAGTAAACAGACAGAAAAACAGATTCAGAATATTCTGCACTACTTTATTCAATTTATCAAAAGTGCAAGACAGCTTAGATACTATCTTGTATTGTGAGATGAACAAAGAAAGTGGATACAATAGAACAATCAGTTCAAACAGATTTTTCAAACATTACTCGCTGATGACGAATTTTTTGACATCAGCTGTATTAGACGTAGATATGATACCTCTTAGCGCCACATGAAAATTTGTGCCAGACCGGGACTCGAACACGGATTTTCCGCTTACCGCTGGCGGTCACGTTAACCAGTTCGGTTATCCGTGCACGATCTCCAGGCGAATGCAAACCTCCATATGCCATACTATCTACACCCCTAGTGCTGGCAACATTACTTCGATTCCCGCAGTAGTGAGAATCAGGTTACGAGCTCAACGTTATTATCGTCGTTTCGCACGTCTAAGTTCGTAATACTTATTTTAAAATGTCTGTTCTTTCAGACATGCATGCATGTCTGCAGTAAATACGCTGGATACAGTTCTTAAAAGAGACAGACAAGGTGTTGGTGAAAAAACTTAAGGACAATACCAAGGGAGCTGCAACACGTATAGTTTAGTAAATGATAATGATCCATTACGAACTTCACGGGTTCCACAGTGGCAGCAAGTATAGAGATGGCGGACAGCAGAAGTGTGTTGGAAGAATCACATTTTATTTAATTGACGATTAACTTCTGGTTACCTGAACATATTTTCAAATCATCCAGATCGACAAAACAATAGTTTCCGAAAGGGAATACAAACCAGTCAAGATTATACATATACGTACAACAAAGTCAAGTTTAACCATGGGTCAAAAAATTGTTCAAATGGCTCTGAGCACTATGGGACTTAACATCTATGGTCATCAGTCACCTAGAACTACTTAAACCAACTAACCTAAGGACATCACACAACACCTAGTCATCACGAGGCAGAGAAAATCCCTGACCCCGCCAGGAATCGAACCCGGGAACCCGAGCGCGGGAAGCGAGAACGCTACTGCACGACCACGAGCTGCGGACGAAGTTTAACCATGAACCATGACAGAACAAACATACACAGGTGTGGGCGAGCGGTTCTAGGCGCTTTAGTCTGGAACCGCGCGACTGCTACGGTCGCAGGTTCCAATCGTGCCTCTGGCATGGATGTGTGTGATGTCCTTAGGTTGGTTCGGTTTAAGTAGTCCTAAGTTCTAGGGGATTGATGACCACAGAAGTTAAGTCCCATAGTACTCAGGGCCATTTGAACCAAAACATTATGACCACCGCGACACTGGATGCCGCCTAGTTACGTGATAACAGAAGTATGTAAGCCGAGCAGACACAGAGGGTAATCATCCTAACGAAAATATGGGCTGCAAATGGGGAAATCCATTGCGATAAGCGACTTTGACAAAGGGCAGAATATTATTACACAGAGCCCGTGCACGAGTATCTCGGAAACGGCGAAGCCGGTCGAATGATAACGTGTTACTGTCGTGAGCATCTACGGAAAGAGGTAGAAGGACAATAAAACTACCATTAGGCGCTAAATGGTTGAACGTCCACGACTCTTCACAGAACTTGGGGTTCGGAGGCTTGTCTTATCTGTAATGACGATCTATGGCATAACTGACGAAAGGGCACAATGCCTGAGCACGCACAAGTGTTTCAGAGCACACCGTTCTTCGTACATTGTAGAACAAGGAGCTCCGCAGCAGACCTCCACTACGTGTTCACACTTTGGCCCAACGACATCGTCAACTACGATTGCAGTAGGTACGGGACCACCGGGACTCGACCGTCGATCAATTGAAACGTGTCGGCTCTTCGGGTGCACCACATTTTTCCTGCACTAGGTCGATGGTCGTCTCCACAAAAAGACGTCATCGAGGTGAACGACGTCTCGAAATGTGCAGCGCACCACGGACGCAGCAGTATTGTGCTACGGGAGACATTCCCCTGCGCTTGCATGGGACCTGTGGTAGTAATCGAAGACACACTGACAGCTGCTAATCCCTTCACGCTTGATGTTTTACCCGACGGCGATGTCATGTTTCAGCAGCACAACTGTCCGTGTTTCGAAGCCAGAACCGTGCTACAATGGTTTGAGGAGTATTATATTCAACTCACGTTGATGTCTGGGTGACCAAATTCACCTGATGTAAATCCTATGGAACCCACCTAGGTCGCTATCGGGCGCAGTCACCGCGTATGCAGATCAGCGGCCCGTTATTTACGCGAAATACATGACCTATGCGTAGATATCAAATGTCACATACCTCCACAAACCTACCAACAAACTGTTGAATCCCTGATACGCAGTGCCGTATTTCGTTCCAAAGACGGACAAGCAAGCTATTGAACAGGTGGTCATAATGTTTTGGCTCATCGGCGTATAACCTTTCTTTACTCTATCGGAAAATACTTTTTTAACTATCTGGATGACCTTAAAATTGTTTCAGGTAACCCGAAACTAGTCATCAATCAAATAAAAATTGAATTTTTCAATTTTGGTTGGTTCTGTATCGAAATATGTAAGATAAGTTTCTGTCCTGCAGTTGATCCAGCATTCTGGAAATCCTTGTAATTTAACTGTTTCTTCTGAAAATGTACGAGGGTTAGTCAAACGAAGACCTTAAATATTTTTAAAGTATTATTTATTGTGCAGAAGTGGTACAAAGCTGTATCATTTTTCAACACAATCTCCCCCATGCTCAATGCAAGTCCCCCAGCACTTCAAAAGTGTATAAATTCCTTTAAAAAAAATTCATTTGGTAGTCTGTGCAACCACTCAAGGACCACATGGCGTACCTCTTCATCAGAACGGAACTTCTTTCCTCCCATTGTGTCTTTGAGTAGTCCAAACATATGGAAATCACTTGGTGATGAGGAATGGCGCCATTCCTTGCACGCTCTCTTCGTTTCCAGTTGGTGGAAGTGAACCCAGGTTTCGTCCCCAGTAACGATTCTTGCAAGGAAGCCATCACCTTCTCGTTCAAAGCGCCGAAGTAGTTCTTCACAAGCATCAACATGTCGTTCTCTCATTTCAGGAGTCAGCTGCCGTGGCACCCATCCTGCAGACACTTTGTGAAACTGGAGCCCATCATGCACAATGTGGTGTACTGACCCATGACTAATCTGTAAACATGCTGCAATGTCATTCAGTGTCACTCGGCGGTTTTTCTTCACTATGGATTCAACTCCCTCAATGTTCTGTGGAGTCACAACTTGTTGTGCCTGACCCGGACGAGGAGCATCTTTCACTGAAGCCACACCATTTGACTTGCTGCTGTGACAAACATGCATCACCGTACTGGACCTTCATTCGTCGATGAATTTCAATAGGTTTCAAACCTTCACTACGCAAAAATCGAATAACACAACGCTGTTCTTCCCTGATTCAAGTCGCAAGTGGGGCGGCCATCTTTATACTGATACTGCGACGGTATGTGTGCATCTGCACTATGCTGCCACCTACAGGCCATTCTGCACGGTGTTTGTAGCACGGTTACCAGCTTACAGGATAAGGGCGCGAAATTTCGATTTGTTATTACAAATTTAAGGTTTTCATTAGACTCACCCTCGTATGTAAGGTCCTACAGAGTAGCTTGATGGTAGCTGTAGATCTATTATGAAGAGAACTTGGGGAGTGTTGGATAATGAATTTATGAGATTGTGGTAAGAAGAATTTGTTTTTGTATAAAGTTTTATGGCCTTTTGCTGGTTGATAATAGTGGAATAATGGTTGTCTTTAGTGTTGAGACGATTGGTGATAACTCTAAAGACTTTTAAGGTTTGCAGACGCTTGGGATGAGTGTTGGTAGCCACTGACCGTATTTTCGAACCATGTAGGATGACTGAAAGTATGACCGGATTGTCAGTCTGGATCCAACGCTCTTAAAGAGCGGGTACAACTGGGGAAACAGGCTGCAAGCCTTGTTGACCGCACTGGCTGTGTGTAATGTTGAAGTGAGGCTGCTTGAGGTGGCTTGCTTCCGCCATTATAACGGCCAATCAAAAAGTACTGCAGGTAGCGGTGAGCACTTGATATGGGCAGTCTTTGCGAACGAAGTTTTCTCGCATTACTTTGTGTGTGTAGCTTTCCGATTTTATATAGCGAGCATTCTGAGGATTTATTTCGTGGATAATTTTATGTTGAAGGTTATTATAAGGCCAAAATCTGGTTTTAACTATCTTTCTTTCTGGTAGATTAAAACAGTATGCTGGTTCATTCCTCGATCTCACGCTTTTCTCTTCCGGGGCCGACTACTAACTGAGTGACCAGCACGCTACGAAGATCGACTAGAAGATTACGTGTGTCAGTGGTTTTTTTTTTTTTTTCTAAACTTCCTTGGTCCGTTGAGGCTCCTCCGTATACCTCGTGGGAATAAAGCATCTCTGGGACAAAATATAGGACAGAAAATAGGTTAGCTGTTACTCAGAAGCTCGTTCCATAATGAATCTTTCAATTAGTAGAGAAGTTCAAACTATAATTAAATTCTCGACACATTACAACTTTTTGCTGGACTTAGACTCGGTTCCGGCATTTGACTTTCACGGGCAATTCTCTGCCGACTGAACCGTGCGTTGTTTTTATTTCTTTGTTATCAACAACATAGAGGTCAGAAGCGCTGACCTATACGAGCACGCTTCGATGCTCGTCCCGGAATACAGTTTTGATGTGTCCGGAAGCTTAATTTTCGCGTAAAGTCTGCTACAGGATGACAATTTCAATGCGGAAACAGACCAAGAGTCCGTCGTCTAAGATAGAAACCAATCCAGTCTCACTTCCCTTTTCCAGTGTATTATTTAATCGATAAAGTCATTTACTTCAAGGAATCCACATTTTTATCGCTTGCTTCTGAAGCTTGACCAAGCGATTTAACTTCCATGCATAGTTTGGTGGCTCGCTGGGTTTTCCAACAGCCAAGTGGCTACACTTGGATGGAGGGTCATTTCATGTATTGTACTCTTACTATTACGAACACTAGTGTACAAAACTTTCAAATGTATGCTGAGGAGCCAAAACGTTATGAGTACTGCCCATTGTGAGGTTGAATACCTCTTGGTGGTGTTGCAGGCATGTAACGCAGTGAGGAAAAAATGTAAGCGGAAGAGAGATGAATGGGCAGTCATTAAAGAGAATATACGAGCCGCAAATGTGATATAAGCAGTTCTGACAAACGGCACATTGTTGTGGCGCTGCGGCTGAAAACAAGAATTTATGAAACGGTGAAGTTGGTCCCCTGTTGGCCTACTACTGTCGTGAGCACCTATGTAAACTGGTTGAAGATTGCTGAAACAACGAGTAGGCCGTATGTTATTGGACGGGCGCGTCTCATCCCAAAATGTAGAGGTCTGAGGATCCCCCACTGTGTAATCCAGGATAGGCAGTAATCTGTAGCAGATATGACGTCAGAGCACAATGCCATTGCAGGCACAAGTGTTTCGGAGCACACCGTTCAAAGGCCATTGTTGAACATAGAGCTCCACATCACAAGACCCCTACGTGTTCCTGTGTTGAACCAATGACAACGTCAGTTACGACTGCAGCGAGCACAGCATCACTGAGTTTTCACCGAGGATCAATAGGAACGTGTCGCCTGTCGAATTAATCAAAAAAAATGGTTCAGATGCTTCTGAGCACTATGGGAGTTAACTTATGAGGTCATCAGTCAAAAAGATGTTCAAATGTGTGTGAAATCTTATGGGACTTGACTACTAAGGTCATCAGTCCCTAAGCTTACACACTACTTAACCTAAATTATCCTAAGGACAAACACACACACCCATGCCCGAGGGAGGACTCGAACCTCCGCCAGGACCAGCCGCACAGTCCATGACTGCAGCGCCTTAGACCGGGTCATCAGTCCTCTAGAACTTAAACCTAACTAACCTAAGGGTATCACACACATCGATGCCTGAGGCAGGATTCGAATCTGCGACCGTAGCGGTCGCGCGGTTCCAGACTGAAGCGCCTAGAACCGCTCGGCCACTCCGGCCGGCCTCGAATTAATCGCACTTTTTGTTACACAATGTCTATGGTTAGGTCCTTAGACGCTGTCACCCAGGCGAATGGCTGGTTGAAACGTGCACCACGTCACAGATGCAGGCCGATGAGAGCAGAATTATGCTATGGGGCACATTTAATTGGACTTCTATGGGACCTATGGTAGTACTCGAAGACACCATGATAGAAATGAACTACGCGAACATTACTGCGGACCACCTGCACTCCTTCATGGTTGCAGTCTTCTCTGATGGCGATGACATATCCTAGCAGGATACCTTTCCGTGACACAAGACAAGAATCGTGCTGCAGTGGTTTGAGGAGCAAGATAGTGAACTCACAATGATGTCACAGCCAATAAATGCCCTAATCTGTACCCACTGGAACACATATCAGCAGCCAGCTGCGTGCCCACAAACCACCGTCCCGTAGTTTGTGGGGGTTTAGTGATCTGAGTAGACATCTGGTACCACATACTTCTGGAAACCTATCAAGGACTTGTAGAATCAATGCCAAGCAGAATCGTTGCTGTGCTGTGTTTGAAAAGTGGGACAACACGCTATTAAACAGGTGGTCGTAATGTTTTGGTTCATTGGTGCATCTGGAAAACCATCATTGGAACGTCTGAACAAAGTACAGTCGACTCTCTATAATTTGAAACTCGAGGGACCATGGAGTAAGTTCATATTACCGAGAGTTCAAAATAATAGTAGTTCAATAATCATGAGGGATGGAATAAAAGATCCAAATAAAAGATAATTTGGTTGAAATTAAATTGTAGTACATACATAGTACACACACATTAGTACATTCATCTTTATTTTAATACCGTGTAAAATAAAATAAACACATATACGTATCGTACATACACATAGTGCCAACGACCTTGCCGCAGCGGTAACACCGGTTCCCGTCAGATCACTGAAGTTAAGCGCTGTCGGGCTGGGCTAGCATTTGGATGGGTGCCCATCCGGTTTGCCTAACACTGTTGGCAAGCGGGATGCACTCAACCCTCGTGAGGCAAACTGAGGAGCTACTTGATTGAGAAGTAGCGGCTCCGGTCTCGGAAACTGACATACGGCCGGTAGAGCTGTATGCTGACCACATGCTCCTCCATATCCGCATCCAGTGACGTCTGTGGGATGAGGATGACACGGCGGCTGGTCAGTGCCGTTGGGCCTTCGTGGCCTGTTCGGGAGGAGTTCAATACAGTTACATACACATAGTGTACGAAAAACATACCAAAGAAAATGTTACACATCATTTTTGAGAAAGTGGTTTCCATCTAGCATTGTCCAGCGAATTTTCGATGGTGATGAGAGCTGAGAAAAAAATCATCACTCGTAGCCGTTCTGAGGGCGTTGGAAGATAGGGTACGGACAGACGACCTTGTCCCGCACGACGTGACTGGAGTTGGCGGTTGTTCCTCGTTATCTTCCTCGTCCTCATCCTGACATGTCAACATGTCACTAACGGTTAGTACACCATGGACACCAGCTTGAATTCGTTAATTATCGCGACTCTAAAGATTGTTCCACGTTTTCTTTTTGCATTACAAATCCACACTTTCTGGGGCTGTTGTAAACAGTGGTAGGACTGATTTTTTCGAGGCCTCATCAGTCATGTTTATAGCGGTCCAAAATGTTTTCTTCCCCTTCTCACCTTTTTCAGTGCAATCCAGCAAAAGTGGAAAAATTTCTCTGCGGTAGAGAGTTTCGAAATGTTCTTTTATACCCTGGTCCACTGGCCGCAATATTGATCTCTTTTACGATGGGAAATAAATCAGTTTTACGTACCGTAATCTAAATGTGGAGAGTTGTTATGTACGGTGCAGTAGTCCTAAAACAGCAAAAATTTTGCGTTTCTCATTTTTCATATCACTATGAACCAGGGTCAGCCATTCAGTAAATAATTCCGTCGTCATTTATAGTTTTTTGTTTGGGCCATAGGTTGTGGGAAGCGATTTTATTCCCTTGAAAGAGCGTGGTTTCACAGATTTCCCTGCTGTGGGTGGTTTCAGCTTCTGAAATCCGTCCATATTACAGGCTGGGAGGACAATTAATCTATCCTTGCTCAGTTTTCCACCATGATACTTTTCTCCTTCGGATGCTAGGGTGCAATCAGAAAGACATTTAAAAGGAAGTCCCGTTTCGTCTGTGTTGAATATGTTGCGTGGGTCGTAGCCATTCAATATTTGATTTAGTTCATCAGTGCATTCAATACAAAGGGAACTGTCCATACTGACACTTTGCCCACAACTTTTTTTTAACGTGATGGCATGACGTTTTTTAAAGTTTGAGAAGCACCCCCCACTTACCGTAAAGCTCTTTAATTTCATGAGACTGAGTAAAAGATTTTGCTTTTCCTTCAATATGAAGCCACTCACGGTAACTTTTTGTCCTCTGCACTGATTTATCAATTCGATCAAGCACTCTTCGAGACCGGGAAATTTCCTCTGACATGACCTTCCTTGAAATAGTTTCTGTGATACGTTCTGTATTTTTTAAAATCTTCGGCAGTGTAGATGGTAAAATAGCGAACTGTTTCACAAAATCTGTCTTCGATATTCCACGCTCCGCAGCTTTAATAACAAGCATTTTTTTCCGTTAATTGAAAGATTAGCAGTCATGGCGTTTCACAGTTTCAAGAAACACGAGTTGACTACAACACAATATGAATGCAGACTGCAGACTCAATAAGTATAGGTCGGAGAAACAAACGATAGGTGGACGGTTGAACCTGTACTGGACCTCAGAGAAGTAGGAGGACTTCAATAGGAATCACAGAAGTAGGGAACTTCAAATTGTACAGAGTGTGAAAGCCCTGACTTCAAATTATAAAGAGTTGGCGAGATGCCCTTACCACTGCAACTTTAAAATACCGAGGGGACCAAAACACATTGATTTTTTTTAAATTTATCAAGTATTTGTCAAGAGATCGGGAAAAAATTTCAAATTTTGGAGAGTTTCAAATTATCGGTTGTCAAATTATCGGGAGTCGACTGTATAACAGCGATGTGGCAAGGATTCCGAATCTCCTTACTCATAACTTCATCTACATCCTAAAGCGACGCACCAAACATTCGATGAAACTTAAATGTCAATAGGAAGGATAAATATATTTGCACGAAGGCATCCAATATTTGAAGCAACAACGTGCAGCCTTTACAGAGCAGTGTGTAAATTTGCGATTTTAGACAGGGAGTGTTGAAAAGATTTATGTAAACGGATTTGCTAGTTTGAATGCGAGGAGGCCTATGTATTGGGTAACAGTTCACTAGGCTATAGCTGCTATAGCCGTGTTCAAGAGCAAATGGAAGAAGAAATTATTTTGTGCACTGGTTATTGTATTTTTATTCCTCTGTAAATGTTTCGTTTATTTTTTGATCATAGCCATTACTATACATAACTATTTTAATTGTTATTCTTCACATGTGTGGGAGTTTATTTATTTATTTTCGCTGTATTCCGTGATTTAAAATATCAAGCAAAATATAAAATATGGTTACGAACGAAAGCGGAACACAGGTGCGGCTTTCATCGATCTCACAGCTGCCTAAGATAGAATCAAGCATAAGAAACTAATAACAGTAGTACACAGTGCCATGAGGAGTTTTCTACCGGCACAATTCAACCTGTGCATTTTGCAAAACAGACGATTCTGTAAATCTACAAACGAAAAGGAGTCGATTGCGGATCCAAAAAAAACGCCTTTCCCCAAGGATATGTTCCCACCCCGTTTAATATACTGTATATAGCAATGAGCAGCCGTTCCTTTATTTGTGCAGGTGATACATCTATCAAAACTTTCGAAGGAGTGGAAAAGGAACCAATATCATCACTGAAGAACTTTGCTGTTTATTGAAATAATAAATAATTCAAATGCACCCTTACGTATACTGAACACTGCCACTATCATCATCGCCATCTCTCTCCCCCCCCCCCCCCCCCCCCCAGTCCCCCGGACGCCTGGAGACACTGAGTTGCCCAATAATGGATAAATTAGTTCTTTTAGTTCTTTTTTCAGGCCATTTTATGTGCAGCATCCTGCGCCAGCACCAAAGGTCAAATGCATCAATACGCTTCATGTCTCTGACTGTATGACTGTAACGGTTCATATTTCGCAACCTTAAAAGAAGACTGAAAATACGGGTGTTTTACTTCTGACCTTTCCACTGTTCGTTATCGCTCAGTTCTTCCAAATCTTAGTGAGCTTCTTCACAGCTAATCACCCTATCTTCTTACCTCATCTTCAAAACATTCCACGTCATAGATGGTTGACCCAGGAAAGATGAAATAATGAACGGCTTCCGGTTCGTTTAACACAGCTGTGGGCTAGACATGTGTTCTTCTATCAGTTATCGTAAGTCTGGACTTATTGAGATTGATGCCCAATCCATACGATAGACTAACGTTCTTTGTTTTTGTTAGTAGCTCAACCAATTCATCTTCGCTGCTCGCTAAAAGCACGGTGTCAGCATAAAATCTGAGGTTATTAATAATTCTTCCATCAGATGAGCCGTCTTTAGGCCAACCATCGAGATCTTGCTAATGAGACGTTGAACATAGACCCTGTATATCTGGGAAGATAGGACACATCCCTCTCTGATACCTTTGTATATATTGAAGAAATCAGACGTATCTGCACTTGTCTTCACTGATGCTAGGTGATTACATTATGACTTCTGATCACTGCGTTTAAGTGTGGTGGAAGGACCAAACTCTCCAAGCACCTAGCACTGCTTTTCACATACAACACAGCAAAGCCTTTCCTAGCGTCAGGGGTGCAGATGGACACAGAAACACAAAACTCCCGCGATATGAAACTTCCCGGCAGATTAAAACGTATCAGCGCACACTCCGCTGCAGAATGAAAATCTCATTCTGGAAACATCCCCCAGGCTGTGGCTGAACCATGTCTCCGCAATATTCTTTCTTGCAGGAGTGCTAGTTCTGCAAGGTTCGCAGGAGAGCTTCTGTAAAGTTTGGAAGGTAGGAGACGCGGTACTGGCAGAAGTAAGGCTGTGAGTACGGGGCGTGAGTCGTGTTTGGGTAGCTCAGTTGGTAGCACTGCTCGCGAAAAGCAAAGGTCCCGAGTTCGAGTCTCGGTCCGGCAAACAGTTTTAATCTGCCAGGAAGTTTCAACTATAATGATGTTAATAACTGTAATTTCCAGTATTTGTTACGCTGTTTTCTGACGCAAAGCACCACACTGTGTCTGCAGATCAGACTCACATATTTCTAGAAGAAAACCGTGTATCATATTTGCTGTTAATTGTTATTGTAAGACAGCCGAAAGCTATAAATTTTGCTGGCAGCATATGACACCATCAGTCTTATTGAGCAAAAGATCTTTGATTTTTGTAGTCATTTTGAGATAGCAATACATTCTCTTGTGTGTTCGGAACTATTGCAAGCTGAGCATTTGAACTAACAGAAACCAAGACGACATATGTATCAAAGGTGCAATATTTGTCTTCTAAGGCTCTTTTGAGTGGCCTAGAATACGAAAAGCCTTCGGATGGATATGAGACTGATATACAAATTCAAACTCAACTGTATGCTCTGCCCGCTCTCTGTCATATCACGTGAAGATCAGTCACGACCTAGAGAGTGTTATCCCGAACGACCGCGAGGAGGCTGTATTCTGTGATAAGAGACTGCTGTGACGAGTCCTGCTTCACTTTTCCCGGATTTATCCCTCAGTGTCCATAGCAGAGATAGGATCACGGCGGCCACAGCCCAGTGGTTTGGAACGGCGGAAGTGACGCAGGTTCGTCGATGCGCCATTTGGTGTGTGGTTAACGCCATTGTTCCCCGGGGACATCGAATGATGCAAATTACAGTCTCTCTCTTCCGCAACAGACTACATAAAGGGCACGTTAGGTACGTATGTACGTAATCTGAGACTTTTAAACTATGAGCGTTTCAATAGTCTCATCGCACTAATTGACCTAACTCGATTTTAGAATGACTCACAGCGGGATACTCATTAGCCAGATTTAATCCCTAAACTTTGTGAATAATTAGTGGATGTATTTGCTGGAATAATTCCTCTACATACACATACTTTCCCTGTAACGTCCATTATTGTTCCCATTAGTTCGATGCAAATACCGAAGTGTACAAAACCTTATAAGAGTTCTATCAGCGATTTAAACAGCATAGACAGCACATTACCAATACATAATACATCCTCTACCATGCACATGACGAGGGTGTGTATTAACACACGAGGTCAGTGGCTGATATTGTGAGACTTTCTTTTCTTCTAAGTTTTTAAATATTTTACCTCTAACTAGAGTTCATAAGCAGAAAATATTAAAATAATTTCACCAGCTCTTCCTTGCGATTTATACATTGTGGAATGGGTAGAATAGCCCATTATTGATAAGAGCCCAGACTTCTGAAACAGACAGTATATAACATACGCACGTCCAGTGACAGCATGACTTACAAACCAAATAACCAATGATTTCTCATGAAGAAATGATTTGTAGTAAGCTATTGGTAAAGTACTCAAAGCACATCTGAGAGTATTGTTGCGCCAAGAAGTGTACATATGGCTAAAATGAAATATACTCCACAGATTCCGTACGTGAAAACATGCAAAATAATAAGATAATGGGACTGTGCACGATCTCATTCTTCGAGAATTCAGTATGGTTTGAAGAACCCATGTGCGACTATCACGGCCTCTATACATCAGGGCATGTAATCACAGAGGATATGCATATAATTCTAGTGTATCTCCCTCCATGCGACTTGTATGCGATTCCACATTTCATTAGTGTTTGTTGCTGGATCACTGTGAAAAACAAGTTTCCGACCGGGAAAAGCTAACTGAGCGACATTTCAGGTGAACTTTCAAATCAGAGAAGCTATGACGTTCCCCCCCCCCCCCCCCCCCCCCTGAACCATGGACCTTGCCGTTGGTGGGGAGGCTTGCGTGCCTCAACGACACAGATAGCCGTACCAGCAGCCTTTTCAGTAGTTGCAGAGGCAACAGTCTGGATGATTGACTGATCTGGCCTTGTAACACTAACCAAAACAGCCTTGCTGTGCTGGTACTGCGAACGGCTGAAAGTAAGGGGAAACTACAGCCGTAATTTTTCCCGAGGGCATGCAGCTTTACTGTATGATTAAATGATGATGGCGTCCTCTTGGGTAAAATATTCCGGAGGTAAAATAGTCCCCCATTCGGATCTCTGGGCGGGGACTACTCAGGAGGACGTTGTTATCAGGAGAAAGAAAACTGGCGTTCTACGGATCGGAGCGTGGAATGTCAGATCCCTTAATCGGGCAGATAGGTTAGAAAATTTAAAAATGGAAATGGATAGGTTAAAGTTAGATATAGTGGGAATTAGTGAAGTTCGGTGGCAGGAGGAACTAGACTTTTGGTCAGGTGAATACAGGGTTATAAACACAAAATCAAATAGGGGGAATTGCAGGAGTAGGTTTAATAATGAATAAAAAAATAGGAGTGCGGGTAAACTATTACAAACAGCATAGTGAACGCATTATTGTGGCCAAGATAGACACGAAGCCCACGCCTACTACAGTAATACAAGTTTATATGCCAACTAGCCCTGCAGATGATGAAGAAATTGATGAAATGTATGATGAGATAAAAGAAATTATTCAGGTAGTGAAGGGAAAAGGAAGAGAAGGAAGAGAAGGAAACGTAGTAGGTGAATATGTATTGGGGCTAAGGAACGAAAGAGGAAGCCGTCTGGTAGAATTTTGCACATAGCATAACTTAATCATAGCTAACACTTGGTTCAAGAATCATGAAAGAAGGTTGTATACATGGAAGAACCCTGGAGATACTAAAAGGTTTAAGATAGATTATATAATGGTAAGACAGAGATTTAGGAACCAGGTTTTACATTGTAAGACATTTCCAGGGGCAGATGTGGACCCTCACCACAATCTATTGGTTATGAACTGTAGATTAAAACTGAAGAAACTGCAAAAAGGTGGGAATTTAAGGAGATGGGACCTGGATAAACTGAAAGAACCAAAGGTTGTACAGAGTTTCAGGGAGAGCATAAGGGAACAATTGACAGTAATGGGGGAAAGAAATACAGTAGAAGAAGAATGGGTAGCTTTGAGGAATGAAATAGTGAAGGCAGCAGAGGATCAAGTAGGTAAAAAGACGAGGGCTAGTAGAAATCCTTGGGTAACAGAATAGATACTGAATTTAATTGATGAAAGGAGAAAATACAAAAATGCAGTAAGTGAAGCAGGCAAAAAGGAATACAAACATCTCAAAAATGAGATCGACAGGAAGTGCAAAATGGCTAAGCAGGGATGGCTAGAGGACAAATGTAAGGATGTAGAGGCTTATCTCACTAGGGGTAAGATAGATACTGCTTACAGGAAAATTAAAGAGACCTTTGGAGAAAAGAGAACCACTTGCATGAATATCAAGAGCTCAGATGGATACCCAGTTCTAAGCAAAGAAGGGAAAGCAGAAAGGTGGAAGGAGTATATAGAGAGTCTATACAAGGGCGATGCACTTGAGGACAATATTATGGAAATGGAAGAGGATGTAGATGAAGATGAAATGGGAGATACGATACTGAGTGACGAGTTTGACAGAGCACTGAAAGACCTAAGTCGAAACAAGGCCCCAGGAGTAGACAACATTCCATTAGAACTATTGACAGCCTTGGGAGAGCCAGTGCTGACAAAACTCTACCATCTGGTGAGCAAGATGTATGACACAGGCGAAATTCCCTCAGACTTCAAAAAGAATATAATAATTCCTATCCCAAAGAAAGAAGGTGTTGACAGATGTGAAAATTACCGAACTATCAGTTTAATAAGTCACAGCTGCAAAATACTAACGCGAATTCTTTACAGACGAATGGAAAAATTGGTAGAAGCCGACCTCGGGGAAGATCAGTTTGGATTCCGTAGAAATGTTGGAACACGTGACGCAATACTGACCTTACGACTTATCTTAGAAGAAAGATAAAGGAAAGGCAAACCTACGTTTCTAGCGTTTGTAGACTTAGAGAAAGCTTTTCACATTGTTGACTGGAATACTCTCTTTCAAATTCTGAAGGTGGCAGGGGTAAAATACAGGGAGCGAAAAGCTATTTACAATTTGTACAGAAACCAGATGGCAGTTATAACAGTCGAGGGTCATGAAAGGGAAGCAGTGGTTGGTAAGGGAGTGAGACAGGGTTGTAGCCTCTCCCCGATGCTATTCAACCTGTATATTGAGCAAGCAGTAAAGGAAACGAAAGAAAAGTTCGGAGTAGGTATTAAAATCCATGGAGAAGGAACAAAAACTTTGAGGTTCGCCGATGACATTGTAATTCTGTCAGAGACAGAAAAGGACTTGGAAGACTAGTTGAACGGAATGGATAGTGTCTTGAAAGGAGGATATAAGATGAACATCGACAAAAGCAAAACGAGGATAATGGAATGTAGTCGAATTAAGTCGGGTGATGCTGAGGGAATTAGATTAGGAAATGAGACACTTAAAGTAGTAAAGGAGTTTTGCTACTTGGGGAGCAAAATAACTGATGATGCTCGAAGTAGAGTGGATATAAAATGTAGACTGGAAATGGCAAGGAAAGCATTTCTGAGGAAGAGAAATTTGTTTACATCGAGTAATGATTTAATTGTTAGGATGTCGTTTCTGAAAGTATGTGTATGGAGTGTAGCCATGTATGGAAGTGAAACGTGGACGATAAATAGTTTAGACAAGAAGAGAATAGAAGCTTTCGAAATGTGGTGCTACAGAAGAATGCTGAAGATTAGATGTGTAGATCACATAACTAATGAGGAGGTATTGAATAGAATTGGGGAGAATGTGGGACTGACGACCTCAGCAGTTAAATCCCATAACATCTCACACACCTGGGGAGAAGTTTGTGGCACTACTTGACTAGAAGAAGGATTCGGTTGGTAGGACATGTTCTGAGGCATCAAGGGATCACCAGTTTAGTACTGGGGGCAGCGTGGAGGGTAAAAATCGTAGAGGAAGACCAAGAGATGAATACACTAAGCAGATTCAGAAGGATGTAGGCTGCAGTAGGTACTGGGAGATGAAGAAGCTAGCACACGATAGAGTAGCATGGATAGCTGCATCAAACCAGTCTTAGGACTGAAGACCACAGCAACAACAACAACATGATGTTTTTCTCTCTTCGAAGAAGGCTTGTGCATTACTCGCCATATTTGGCTGAGAATTGTTTTGCTCAAACATGGCATGTCATATCGCCTTTCAGAGTACACTACCTGGAGATGAAAAACCGAAAAGATGAAGCGGTTTCTGCTCTGATGGCCCTCAATGTGTGCCATATAAGCCTGCAAACTGCATGCATAGACTACACAGACCAGAATTTCGTCTGCAGTGGCGCTAATCGATGAGGGCAGCTACACTGAGGTCACCACAAATAGCGACTAAGACTTTGCCAACAGGAGAACTTGAAGCACGGCCATGTGAAAACTAAATAATTATGCCAGTCACCACCCCAGCGACATCGCACCAACAATGTAGCCCATAGCAGGTAGCAAGGAACTAGTGACAAAGTAGGGTTAGCAGCTATTGCAGCTCTAGTTTCGATGTAAAACCATGGACAGTGCTGTATGATTTGTTATTCTCATGCAGATAAGATGGTAGGCATCTGGTTTGTGGTCATGTTGCGTACTGCAAAACCAGTTCATCACAGCCTATGGCTCTACTCCGTTCACTCACTGGTGACGTCTAACACTGTCATAGCAACAAGTCGAGTACAATCATGTCCTCACGGTATGACAAACCCATTCCCGCAAATCAGTCATTACATACTATTTCAGTTTTATCAGATTCTGATATTGCCCCTGTTGCAGTAGATAAGATACGCTGATAATTGTTTTCGCATTTCAGCTTCTGACAGTTCTTAAGCGGCTCACCTTGAGTAACAATGACTTCTCCAGTCACAGCTTGGACTACATGTGCGCCATATTTCTGCATGCTCAGTCACTTATTTCTGCACTGTTCTACAGACGCTCTGAATTAGGTTCCGCTCTCCTCATTTTATCTGCGTGTTGCAATTTTCACGAGATGTAAGAGAAATCTGATCCAGCATGACGAAACGGCATACAGCGGTAAACAATAAATTGCATATGCCGCCATTACACTGAAGTGACGAAAGTTATGGAATAGCGGTGTGGATATATGCAGATGGCGGTAGCACTGCGCACACAAGAAGTGCATTGGCGGAGCTGTCATTTGTACTCAGGTGGTTCATGTGAAGAGGTTTCTAACGTGATTATGGCAGCACGACGTTAATTAACAGAAACTGAACTCGAAATGGTAGTTGAAGCTAGCCAAATGGGACATTCCATTTCGGAAATCGTTAGAGAATTCAATATTCCGTCATCTACAGTGTCAAGAGTGTGACGAGAATGCCAAATTTTAACCATTATCTCTCAACACGGACAGCGCAGTGGCTGGGGATCCTGACTTAAGGACCGAGAGCAGATACGTTTGTGTAGAGTTGTCAGTGCTAGCAGACAAGCAACACTACGTGAAATTACCGTAGAAATCAATGTGGGACGTACGACGAACGCATCCGTTAGGACAGTGAGGCGATATTTGGCGTTAATGGCCTATGGATGCAGACGACTGACGCGAGTGCCTTTGCTAACAGTACGACATCGCCTGCAGCGCCTCTCCTCGGCTCGAAACCATGTCGGTTGGACCCTAGACGACTGCAAAACCGTGGCCTGGTCAGATAGGTCCCGATTTCAGTTGGTAAGAGCTTATGGTAGGGCTCGACTGCGGCACAGACCCCATGTAGCTATGGATTTGACAACAAGGACTCTGCAGGTTGGTGGTGGCTATGTAATGATGTGGGCTGTATTTACAGGGAACGGGCTGGGTCCTCTGGATATTCGGCTACTGGGAGACCATTTGCAGACATTCCTGGACGTCATGTCCTCAAACAACGATGGAATTTTTGTGGATGACAATGCACCACGTTATCTGGCCACAGTTGTTTGCGATTGGTTTGAACAACAATCTAGACAGTTCGTGTGAACGGTTTGGCACCCAGATCGCCAACATGAATCCCATCTCACATTTATGGGACATAACCGAGAGATCATTTCGTGCCCATAATGCTGCATCGAATGGTTCGAATGGCTCTGAGCACTATGGGACTTAACATCTATGGTCATCAGTCCCCTAGAACTTAGAACTACTTAAACCTAACTAACCTAAGGACAGCACACAACACCCAGTCTTCTCGAGGCAGAGAAAATCCCTGACCCCGTCGGGAATCGAACCCGGGAACCCGGGCGTGGGAAAATGCTGCATCAGCAACACTTTCGCACTCATGGACGGCATGACAAAATATTTCTGCAAGGGACTTCCAACGACTTGTTGAGATTATGTCACGTCGAGTTGCTGCATTGCGCCGGGAGAAAGGAGATCCAACGTGATATTAGGAGGTAGCCCGCGACTTCCGTCCCCTCGGTGTAAGACAGGAAGGCCAACATTGTGACTGTATGGTTAGTATGTCTGATTGCCTCCCACATGGAAGACCTGGGTGCTTTCTCCGTTGGGGAAAAGAGAGGAGGAGGGTCTGTGAGTGGATCTATGCAGTCTTCGCGAGAACTGTTAGGGAACTGCTCAATATAGAAGTAGCAACACCATTTTATGGATGTCTTTGGATACCATATTTCTGAATGAGCAGTGATTCGAAACAAATTATCTCCGGCTATCAAAATTTGTCAGCCATTTCCTAACATATTAATCACATGTCCCATGATTTCTTTTGGCCTCCCTTCTCGCTTCACAGCCCTTCCTTGCTCTCTCCAATGGGGTCTTCACCGGCGAGTTTCACTGCTTTAGTTAAACTGAAACGAAAATGTCATGTGGCGAGAAATGGTGATCATAATCTTCTCACCTTTACAGCAATAAAGAACGAAATCAAGAAACAAATAGTATGAAATGAAATTGGAAACGTTCCTCAGAGTCAATGTGCCGTGACGAGAGTTCCTTTTTGAGAACTGAACCTTCATGATATATACAGTATGTGATCAAAAGTATCCAGACACCCCCAGAAACATACGTTTTTCATATTAGGTGCCGTATTATGCCACCTACTGCAACGTACTCCATATCAGCGACCTCAGTAGTCATTAGACATCGTGAGAGAGCAGAATGGGGCGCTCCGCGGAAATCATGCACTTCGAACGTGGTCAGGTGATTGGGTGTCACTTGTGTCATACGTCTGTACGCGATATTTCCACACTCCTAAACATCCCTAGGTCCATTGTTTCCGATGTTATGGTGAAGTGGAAACGTGAAGGGACACGTACCGCACGAAAGCGTACAGGCTGACCTCGTCTGTTGACTGACAGATACCGCCGACAGTTGAAGAGGGTCGTAATGTGTAATAGGCAGACATCTACCCAGACCATCATACAGGAATTCCAAACTGCATCAGGATCCACTGCAAGTACCATGACAGTTAGGCGGGAGGTGAGAAAATTTGGATTTCATGGTCGAGCGGTTGCTCATAAGCCACACGTCACGCCGGTAAATGCTAAACGATGCCTCGCTTGGTGTAACAAGCCTAAACATTGGACGATTGAAAAGTGAGAAAACGTTGTGTGTAATGACGAATTATAGTACGCAATGTGGCGGTCCGATGACAGGGTGTGGGTATGGCGAATGCGCGGTGAACGTCATCTGCCAGCGTGTGCAGTGCCAACAGTAAAATTTGGAGGCGGTGATGTTATGGTGTGGTCGTGTTTTTCATGGGGGGCTTGAACACCTTGTTGTTTTGCGTGGCGCTATCACAGTACAGGCCTACATTGATGTTTTAATCACCTTCTTGCTTCCCACTGTTGAAGAACAATTCGGGGATGGCGATTGCATCTTTCAATACGATCGAGCACCTGTTCATAATGCACGGCCTATGGAGGAGTGGTTACAAGACAAAAACATCCCTGTAATGGACTGACCTGCACAGAGGCCTGACCTGAATCCTATAGAATACTTTTGGGATGTTTTGGAACGCCGACTTCGTGCCATGCCTCACCAGCCGACGTCAATCCGGAGCACTCCATGAAGAATAGGCTACCATTCCTCAAGAAACCTTCCAGCACCTGCTTGAACGTATGCCCCTGAGAGTGCAAAGCGGTTAGCAAGGCTAAGGGTGGGCCAAAGCCATATTGAATTCCAGCATTACCGATGGACGGTGCCACGAGCTTGTAAGTCATTTTCAGCGAGGTGCCCGGATACTTTTGATCACATATTGTAGCAAAGCAGAAAGTACATTTCTACGTAATACAGATTTATAAATGGACTTCTTGACGTACCATTCTTCTTAAAGCGCAATAAGAACGAAGGACAAAACACAATTAGCAGCAGATGGACGAATCGATAGTCCGTCACAAGAGTTTAACGCTTGAGGTGTTACTTGGTTGACAGACAGAAAAATAAAATATTCACTGGGCGCTGTACAAAAATAGTAATCGTTATCGAATCACTTCTTCGAAAACGATTTTCTGTGGATAACAAGATAATCGTCTTCCAAATCTTACATTTCTCACGGAAACAGTAAATACTAAATAGTATAACCTGGCAACAGACATTCTCGTTGCCACTCGAAGTAAATGTTTTCCTCCAGAGGTGACATCCTGCTTGGAAATAAAATGTACATTACAGAAAGGAAATTAAAGTTTCTTCCAGCTGTTCTACGTGTCCACTCTTACGCAGTGTCATTTATTAGACAAGCCGCCTATTCCCAGTACACAAGCAGACATGTATTGGAATGTGCATCACACCAAGGAAGTCCAGACAACTCTTGAGACAAGCTGCCTAAGTCTGGTTTTCTGTCAGTGCTCTTCCAATGAGTGTTACATAACGAAAAAATCTCAGCACGTGGAGCACAGAAAAATAAGTAAATGATATATGTATCACTTATAAACACACATGGGAAGTATTTTATTTTATTTTTTTAATATAATCTACACCGGTTGAAAATGTTAAAATTTTTACGTGCTATACTTCAAGATCTAATAAAATCGGTAATTTTTTATATAGAAGACTGTGGACTTCTGTGTTATTAAGGTTAAATTACGTGTTTGTATTGGTAGCACTGTCAAAAACAGTATCGTATCGTTTCATAGTATAAACACGCGTTGTATGTCGAAGTGCTCCCCTTATAAGAGTCAGGCTGACAGACAAAATGATTGGTCAACTACAGCAGTATTATGGGATGGCCATTAGAATTAATTCTGAGGATTTGTTGAAAATGATGCAGGTAGTATGGGCTACCTTCTTCCACAAACTGTCAACTGATGAAAAATCAGTACACCACCTTTGCTCTCCTGGATCTGATTCATGCTGCAATTACCGCTATGCCCAGTACTCAAACAGTTCAAAAAAATGTTCAAATGTGTGTGAAAACTTATGGGACTTAACTGCTAAGGTCATCAGTCCCTAAGCTTACACACTACTTAACCTAAATTATCCTAAGGACAAACACACACACCAATGCCCGAGGGAGGACTCGAACCTCCGCCGGGACCAGCCGCACAGTCCATGACTGCAGCGCCTTAGACCTCTCGGCTCTCAAACAGTTCATACAGCCAAAAACATTCCATCCCATCAGCAGTCATGGATATCATAAAACCTATTTACAGAGACCTGGCAAATCCTAAATTACTGAAGAAGTGTCCACATGGTCAGGCTCAAAATCCCGATGAGTCCTTCAATAATCTTATATGGACTCGCTTACCAAACAATGTTTTTGTTGGAATGAAGATACTAAAGTGGGTGGGGGGGCCAGTGATACTGTTATTGCTTGTAATGATTGCAACACTGGTAGGGTGAATGTGCTACAGCATATGGGAATTAATCCTGGTGTAAACTGCATCAGAGAACTTGAACGGATGGACAAGGTTCGCATTGATAAAGCAGAGTATGCAGCACAGTTGGCCACTAAGCAGTCAAGAAAAAAGAAAAAACTTGGAAAAAGATCGAGAGGACGATATACAGTATGGTGCAAGGTCCTTCTGAGCGACTAAAAATAAAAAATTGAGCATGTATTAAGGGAGTTATAATCTTTTGAAACTTTAGTAGCCGTTCCTGAAAATTCATATTTTCTGTTGCATTTTTCCCAAGTCTCAGAAACCACTTCGAGAAGAGTATTCAAATTTTCAGGGAATAGTAACATACATATCCTGTGTTTACTGAACTAAAATAAGAAATAATGTTATGTATAATTAAAATTATTTAGGATAAAGTACAAAAAGTACACAAAATTTTAACCGTGTAATTAAAAAATTGTACTTTTAAAATTAGTGGCTCAAATGCAATTATTATAGTTCAGTATACTCAGAACATACAGTTTAATGTCCTGTAAAAGTTTAATGTCAATGGCTACAGTGGTTTCTGATATACAGGGAATCCAAGTCACTAAATTTAACACTCTCGGGATAGAGCGTTCCAACTCCCCTTAAATAAAAAGAAAGGAAAACACAAATGAGAAGGAGTGGCCGAACGGTTCTAGGTGCTACAGTCTGGAACCGCGCGACCGCTACGGTCGCAGGTTCGAATCCTGCCTCGGCATGGATGTGTGTGATGTTCTTAGCTTAGTCAGGTTTAAGTAGTTCTAAAGTTCTAGGGGACTGATGACCTCAGATGTTAAGTCTCATAGTGCTCAGAGCCATTTGAACCATTTGAAACCAGGAAATCAAATTATGCATTAGGACTGCCAAGTCCCATAGTGCTCAGAACCATTTGAACCATTTGTAGGGTCGTGCGGTAACGTTCTCGCTGCCCACGCCCGGGCTCCCGGGTTCGATTCCCGGCGGGGTCAGGGATTTTCTCTGCCCCGTCATGACTGGGTGTTGTGTGATGTCCTTAGGGTAGTTAGGTTTAAGTAGTTCTAAGTTCTAGGGGACTGATGACCATAGATGTTAAGTCCCATAGGGCTCAGAACCATTTGAACCATTTGAACCATTTGAACAAAAGAGAAAACAAGGGAATTATACAGAGTGTCCGAAAAGTCTTTCCCTGATTACATAAATTGATAACTCAGGCTAAAAGTAAGATGCAAATATGAAACTGGTGTCTAATTGTTTACAAACTATCAAAGTTTTTTTCACGCATCAGTAAACTTCCACATGAGCACCCTTGGTAGCACGTAGCACATCTAGGCGATATTCAATTTCCGTCCACACATTAGCCAACATCACTGGAGGGATCGATTCAACGACTGTGGTTATCCGTTGCCGCATGGTTTCAAGACCTGGTACACGTGTTCGGTAGACCTCGTCCTTGACATAACCCCATAAAAAGAAGCCTAATGGGGTTATGTCAGAAGAGCGTGGAGGCCAAACCGTTGGCCCATCACGACCAATCCATCGCCCAGGAAAGGTCATCGAGATAGGCACGGACGTCCAAACCCCAATGAGACGGTGCACCGTCTTGCTGAAACAAGACATTGGGGTGATACTGAAGCAGCAGAGGAACGGCATACAGTTGCAACATGTCCAGATACACTGCAGATGTGATGGTAGCCTCAGCGAAGAAAAATGGCCCGATAATTTGATCGTGCAATAGCGCGCACCAAACATTCACCTTTGGACTGCCTCTGGTGCACACCATGACCTCGCCAGGGGGTTGTGAACCCCAAATGCGCACATTATGGCGATTCACTACTCCACTGACAAAAAAGGTCGCTTCGTCGGAAAAGGCAATTCGTCTGAAATAACCATCATCGTCCTCAATACGTGATAGCATTTCGACCGCAAAGTCATATCGACGTGTACTATCATTGGGCAACAAGGCCTGAACGATTTTCACTTTGTATGCACGAAACAATAAACGTTTGTGTAAAATGTCATGGAGAGAGCTTTTTGGCATCTGTAATTCACGTAAGGCCCTGCGCACCGATTCAAAATGGTTCAAATGGCTCTGAGCACTATGGGACTTAACAGTGGAGGTCATCAGTCCCCCAGAACTCAGAACTACTTAAACCTAACTAACCTAAGGATATCACACACATCCATGCCCGAGGCAGGATTCGAACCTGCGAGCGTAGCGGTCGCGCGATTCCAGACTGAAGCGCCTAGAACCGCTCGGCCACTTCCGCCGGCTGCGCACCGATTTCTTCGGACTTCGCAGAGAAGACCGCCTCACAGCTTCCACCCTGTCTGCTGAGGTTCTTGGTTCTTGAACTTCTCATACTAGGCTTTAATGCTCTTGACATCAGGTGGATTCCTTCCAAATGTTGTCTGGAAGTGTCTGCACTGTGGTTGGTGATCGTGTCTCATGTTACCACAGGACACACTGTGCCTTCTCCTGATTGGTTAACATGGCTTCTTGGGCACCGCACCTCATCCGCTACTTACGTACTGCGAACATAAAACAGAACAAAAACTTTGATAGTTGTAAACAATTCGACACAAGTTTCATATTTGTATCTTACTTCTAGCCTGAGTTATCAATTTGTGTAATCAGGGAAAGTCTTTTCGGACACCCTGTAGTTCCATATAACCATACGCTTTTTGCAGTAGTATTTTCAGGAAATTTGTAAAGGTTTCCCTACATTTCTTCCATGTTTGTTCCTTGCATTTTTCATTCCACAAATATTCCAAGAAATCCAATTTATCAGACGTTTTTAGGGACAATATTGGATGAATTGTGTTTCCCATATTCGAGGTCATAGCATTCTTCTTTGCCTAGGGGTAGGGGTTTCTAGGCGGTATGATGGAGTCTGACACAGTGATGTGATTCATAGCAACTCTGCTTATAAATTGCAGCATGTCTCTTGCAGTGTCCCAAATGATATAAAACTTTCGGTACGCAGAGCGATGTCCAACTGTGACCTTTCCATACACATATCGCGGTCACTTGATTGGAGTAGATGAATTGAATAGAGTTTTGAGTTTTTCGGAATAGTGCGATTTACGATCTTGTACCACAGTGTGCGCACACTTCGAAATACACTCCTGGAAATGGAAAAAAGAACACATTGACACCGGTGTGTCAGACCCATCATACTTGCTCCGGACACTGCGAGAGGGCTGTACAAGCAATGATCACACGCACGGCACAGCGGACACACCAGGAACCGCGGTGTTGGCCGTCGAATGGCGCTAGCTGCGCAGCATTTGTGCACCGCCGCCGTCAGTGTCAGCCAGTTTGCCGTGGCATACGGAGCTCCATCGCAGTCTTTAACACTGGTAGCATGCCGCGACAGCGTGGACGTGAACCGTATGTGCAGTTGACGGACTTTGAGCGAGGGCGTATAGTGGGCATGCGGGAGCCCGGGTGGACGTACCGCCGAATTGCTCAACACGTGGGGCGTGAGGTCTCCACAGTACATCGATGTTGTCGCCAGTGGTCGGCGGAAGGTGCACGTGCCCGTCGACCTGGGACCGGACCGCAGCGACGCACGGATGCACGCCAAGACCGTAGGATCCTACGCAGTGCCGTAGGGGACCGCACCGCCACTTCCCAGCAAATTAGGGACACTGTTGCTCCTGGGGTATCGGCGAGGACCATTCGCAACCGTCTCCATGAAGCTGGGCTACGGTCCCGGACACCGTTAGGCCGTCTTCCGCTCACGCCCCAACATCGTGCAGCCCGCCTCCAGTGGTGTCGCGACTGGCGTGAATGGAGGGACGAATGGAGACGTGTCGTCTTCAGCGATGAGAGTCGCTTCTGCCTTGGTGCCAATGATGGTCGTATGCGTGTTTGGCGCCGTGCAGGTGAGCGCCACAATCAGGACTGCATACGACCGAGGCACACAGGGCCAACACCCGGCATCATGGTGTGGGGAGCGATCTCCTACACTGGCCGTACACCACTGGTGATCGTCGAGGGGACACTGAATAGTGCACGGTACATCCAAACCGTCATCGAACCCATCGTTCTACCAGTCCTAGACCGGCAAGGGAACTTGCTGTTCCAACAGGACAATGCACGTCCGCATGTATCCCGTGCCACCCAACGTGCTCTAGAAGGTGTAAGTCAACTACCCTGGCCAGCAAGATCTCCGGATCTGTCTCCCATTGAGCATGTTTGGGACTGGATGAAGCGTCGTCTCACGCGGTCTGCACGTCCAGCACGAACGCTGGTCCAACTGAGGCGCCAGGTGGAAATGGCATGGCAAGCCGTTCCACAGGACTAGATCCAGCATCTCTACGTTCGTCTCCATGGGAGAATAGCAGCCTGCATTGCTGCGAAAGGTGGATATACACTGTACTAGTGCCGACATTGTGCATGCTCTGTTGCCTGTGTCTATGTGCCTGTGGTTCTGTCAGTGTGATCATGTGATGTATCTGACCCCAGGAATGTGTCAATAAAGTTTCCTCTTCCTGGGACAATGAATTCACGGTGTTCTTATTTCAATTTCCAGGAGTGTAGAACATTGGAGGCTAGGGTTAGTGTGTTAATGTCATCACGGGGAATTTTCTTTCCGCGCATAGACGGTACAGATTGGTTCGTGGGCACTGTAAAGCCCAGTTTTTAATCAACACTTATGGGCTTTTGTTACAGAATTCCAATTGCCATTTCTTTTACTACATGTAATCAATTCGTCGAAGAAACTTTTAAAAATATGTTGGAAATGGCCTTCATGAGAAAGACAGTGAGACTTCAGTTAGATGCAATAAGACCTGCGCTCTGTAAGAATTCTGGAACAAATCAAGTACGATTAATTGTTAATTACTTTCAATACAGATTTTTCTGATGTTGTAGTAACTTTTGAAATGACCTCTCGTGAGAAGGTTTCAAAGCTGTTCAAATCAAACAATATGTGGACCATACGTGTCATGGAATACAGACCTCGTAAAGTAAAATTACAAACTAAAAGCCAAAGTATTGCAGTGAAGAGCAGGTAATGAGCGGAATGTTTCTCTAATGTAGACACGATGACACACCAGATTAGCATGTGCTTCAAACATGCGAATACAAACCCGTACACATGTTGTTGCGACGGTGAATGAACTTGACTCAACTCCAGTTTTTTTTATCAACGTTGATCTAGTTTCAATAACTGCCGATAACCGAAATTTTGGGGCGCTACTGCTACGATGTGTCAGTCTTCATTTATCTTGTTCAGTATTCCAAAGATTAGCGATCATTTGATGAAGCACGTTCCTATCTTAAGCAAAAAGTGTAGCTCACTTGCTGGTGGCTAACTGAAATCTAAGTAATGCTGCTAGAAGTTGTTCGAGCTGATGGCAAATTATAATACCTGCCACTGCTATTGCAACGTCAGGAAAGACAGCAAATAACTAAGTTTTACGTATAGTGCATATACAGTATACGCTCTAAGGCGGAAAGAACGACGCACCACAAAGGCATGGGGCGAAAATCAGTAGATCCATGAACATGTACAGATAAATTGTTACAATTTTAGAAAAATTATATGATATATTCAAGAGAAAGAGCTTCACAAATTGATCAAGTCAGTAAGGCGTTGGTCCACCACTGGATTTTATGCAAGCTGTTATTCAGTGCCGCGCGGGATTAGCCGAGCGGTCTAGGCGCTGCAGTCATGGACTGTGCGGTTGATCCCGGCAGAGGTTCGAGTCCTCCCTCGGGCATGGGTGTGTGTGTTTGTCCGTAGGATAATTTAGGTTAAGTAGTGTGTAAGCTTAGGGACTGACGACCTCAGCAGTTAAGTCCCATAACATCTCACACACATTGAACATCGTTGTTCAGCTTAGCAGAGTTGTTGGATGTCCCCCGTAGCGAGATCGTCAAAATCCCGAGCTGGTTGGATGGTCCTGCTCATAATACTCCAAAGGTTCTCAATTGGGGAGAGAGCTGGCCACCTTGATGGCCAAGGTAGGCTTTGGCAAGCACTAAGACACGCTGTAGAAACTCTCGTTGTGTGCGGACATGCATTATCTTGCTGAAATGGAAGCCTAGGTTGGCTTGCCATGAAGGGCTACAAAACGTGGTGTAAATATGGCCGATACACCGCAGTGCTGTAAGGGAGCCACGGATGGCAACCAAAGGCATCCTATTATGAAAAGAAATAGCACCCCAGACCGTCGTCTTCGGTTTTTGGGTCAAATGGCGGGAGACAGTCAAGTTCTTATCCAACTGGTGTCTGGGGCGTCTCTAGACACGTATTCCACCTGGAATCTTAGTGACTGGAAAAGAATTGTCTTCAGCGACGAGTCCCGCTTCGAAATGAGCCCCGATGAACAGCAAAGACGTTATCTGGAGGAGTATGAGGTTTTGAAAATTGATACACAGAGATGCCTCGTCTAGTAGCAGCAAATGCTATATCACGGCTAGGCATCGAATAGAACTAAGGTTTGATTACAGATATTGGTACGTCAATCCACGCGGCATCATCTTTACCCAGAGTTTATTCCTCGTATTGGCTGGAAGTGGCGTCTTGCCAGTATCTCGGCAACCCATGACCAGATTGTTTCAGTAGACGAGAGAACTGGAGAACGTGCTGCCCAGAGCAACAGTATAAAACTCCCTATCCATGTAGATCAGGACAGCACGGGCATCAGGCGATGTTACGTTATATTCGTGAAAAATAACGTCACGGAGACCACGAAGATATGGCACAGTCAACGACCTCAAGGCGTCTGAAATGCAACGCCTACTGTCCAAATTACTAGCTAAGCGAATTTGAAGAGACGGCGTTCAGTACCCAGCGGCATGACATACCATCTAGGGACTTACTGGACCGATATGATGACGACGAATGCAATCTGGAACTGTTAGTTGTCTTCTACGCCTGCACACACGGATGTGTTGTCGTGATGTTGAACCCAGAAACGAGACTGTCTGAAAAGCGACATGGCGCCACTCCTGTGTCCATTTATGTCGTTTGGCGGACGACTGTCGCTGCACCCCTTCCTGCTACCCGCGTCAAGGAAGCCGCAATAACGGTATCCGTGCTGACAGACCGTCGTGCTCCGGACGTTGCCGCACTGTGCGTGTGGATACTTATCTTGCTGAAAACTAGTCATTTCCTGTCTCAACGTACGTGGCGTGGCTGTGCGATCCTCTACGGCAGAGCGAACATATGCCTGTCCGCACTGGCTAAGTCTCTTGAGGCCGTCGAGAAACTGCCTGGCGTTATGTACGGCTCTGCTGAACCCGTCGATTCTACTTTCTACATCGACAACTACATGTACATACACATTCCGCAAGCCACCGTACGGTCCATGGCTCAGAGTACCCTGTGCCTCTACTAGTCATTTCCTTTCCAGTTCCACTTGCAAATATAACGAGGAAGAAGTGACTGTCTATATGCCTCCGAACGAGCCCTAATTTCCCTGCCGGCCGGTTTGGCCGTGCGGTTCTAGGCGCTTCAGTCTGGAACCGCGTGACCACTACGGTCGCAGGTTCGAATCCTGCCTCGGGCATGGATGTGTGTGATGTCCTTAGGTTAGTTAGGTTTAAGTAGTTCTAGGGGACTGATGACCACAGATGTTAAATCCCATAGTGCTCAGAGCCATTTTGAACCTAATTTCCCTTCTGTTATCTCCGTGGTCCCTATGCGAAACGTACACTCAGTTCCAAAAGAATGAAATAGAAGACACTATTATAAATATATGTTCACATGAAAATACAAGTTATTAATAACTGTACAACTGCATGATGGTTAATTCAATCGCCTCCATTATCGATTATAGCTTGGCAACTTTTTGGCACGCTTTTCACAAGGTTTTCCGCCTATTCTGTCGGTAACGATCTCCGTATCGTCCTGACTTTATATGGCAGCTGCTTCAAAGAATATATTGCCTTTCCTTTAAGCTTGATCTTATTATACGAGCAAACATTTACTATCGGATATGCATCCGGAGACATTATATGGCAGTCCATCTTGGACACCCCATCGTCTTGTTTGCACGCTGCACAGAGACGGCTGTGAAGTTTCGAATCATTATCCTCTTGAAGCACCCAGTTTGCCTCTTAGAGTCAAATAGCTTCTTACCGGACCTCAGAAGGCAGTTTTGATAAATACTGCACATTTTTAAGCGTTTACATTGGTTGTAAATAAGTCCGAATAGCCAAAACCTCGTTTAGAGAAACATCTCTTTTTTTTCTTTATGCATTTCGATTCTCCCCCCCCCCCCACCTCTCTCCCCCCCCCCCCCCCCCACCCCCACCCACGAGGCGCTGACGCTGGCAGCAATGGAATAGGCTAGGCCGCTCTACCACCTAAAGAAAAGTTTAAAAACATAATGAGAATGTAAACAAACAATAAAAACAGGTGATAAAATGGTGACATTGTCAAAAACTGTGAAATGGCGGAAAGTTGAGGAATTTAAAATATAAAAACATGGCGTTGACGATGCGGATGAAGACACATGGTAAGTTGTTGTTATTGTTGTTGTGGTCTTCAGTCCTAAGACTGGTTTGATGCAGCTATCCATGCTACTCTATCCTGTGCAAGATTCTTCATCTCCCAGTACTTACTGCAACCTACATCCTTCTGAATCTGCTTAGTGTATTCATCTCTTGGTCTCCCGCTACGATTTTTACCCACCACGCTGCCCTCCAATGTTAAATTTGTGATCCCTTGATGCCTCAGTACATGTCCTACCAACCGGTCCCTTCTTCTTGTCAAGTTGTGCCACAAACTCATCTTCTCCCCAATTCTATTCATTACCTCCTCATTAGTTATGTGATCTACCCATCTAATCTTCAGCATTCTTCTGTAGCACCACATTTCGAAAGCTTCTATTCTCTTCTTCTCCAAACTATTTATTGTCCACGTTTCACTTCCATACATGGCTACACTCCATACACATACTTTCAGAAAAGACATCCTAACACTTAAATCATTACTCGATGTTAACAAATTTCTCTTCCTCAGAAACGTTTTCCTTGCCATTTCCAGTCTACATTTTATATCCACTCTACTTCGAGCATCATCAGTTATTTTGCTCCCCAAATAGCAAAACTCCTTTACTACTTTAAGTGTCTCATTTCCTAATCCAATTCCCTCAGCATCACACGACTTCATTCGACTACATTCCATTATCCTCGTTTTGCTTTTGTCGATGTTCATCTTATATCCTCCTTTCAAGACACTATCCATTCCGTTCAACTAGTCTTCCAAGTCCTTTTCTGTCTCTGACATAATTTCAATGTCATCGGTGAACCTCAAAGTGTTTGTTCCTTCTCCATGGATTGTAATACCTACTCCGAACTTTTCTTTCGTTTCCTTTACTGCTTGCTCAATATACAGGTTGAATAGCATTGGGGAGAGGCTACAACCTTTTCTCACTCCCTTCCCAACCACTGCTTCCCTTTCATGACCCTCGACTGTTATAACTGCCATCTGGTTTCTGTACAAATTGTAAATAGCCTTTCGCTCCCTGTATTTTACCCCTGCCACCTTTAGAATTTGAAAGAGAGTATTCCAGTCAACATTGTCAAAAGATTTCTCTAAGTCTACAAATGCTAGAAACGTAGGTTGCCTTTCCTTAATCTTTCTTCTAAAATAAGTCGTAAGGTCAGTTTTGCCTCACGTGTTCCAACATTTCTACGGAATCCAAACTGATCTTCCCCGAGGTCGGCTTCTACCAGTTTTTCCATTCATCTGTAAAGAATTCGCGTTAGTATTTTGCAGCTGTGACTTATTAAACTGATAGTTCGGTAATTTTCACATCTGTCAACACCTGGTTTCTTTGGGATTGGAATTATTAAATTCTTCTCGAAGTCTGAGGGAATTTCGCCTGTCTCATACATCTTGCTCACCAGGTGGTAGATGGTAGAGTTTTGTCAGGACTGACTCTCCCAAGGCCGTCAGTAGTTCTAATGGAATGTTGTCTACACTCGGTGTCTTGTTTCGACTCCAGTATTTCAGTGCTATATAAAACTCTTCACGCAGTATCGTATGTCTCATTTCATCTTCATCTACGTCCTCTTCCATTTCCATAATATTGTCCTCATGTACATCGCCCTTGTATAGACACTCTATATACTCCTTCTACCTTTCTGCTTTCCCTTCTTTGCTTAGAACTTAAACAGCACTATAGAGTCGACACAGCAGAAGATGGGGGCGGAGGGAGGACCCAAATCGATGAGGGGAAAAAATAGAGGGAATTGATGAAAAGAGGGGGGAGCCGATGGAGGGAGAGGATATAGAAAAAAGGGGGGCAGGGCGGACGCAGCGCAGAAGAATTGGGGAAGGCAGTGGGGCTGAAAGCAAAGAACTCGGGGGGAGAGAAGGGAGTCAGAGAGAGGGTAGGTGGGGAAAAACAGGATGGAAGGGGGAGACAGAGACTGGGAGAAGGACAGGGAGGAAGGGGGAGGTGAGGATCAGAGTTGATAGGAGGGATAAATGAAGGGAGAGAGACCATCATCCGGGAGGGGAGGTGATGGAAGCCACCTTGGGAAAGGAGATGAAGGGTGTAGAGGTGGAGGGTAGGGGGGACACAACGGCGAAGGCGCGGTAGAGGGCGGAGGTTGGAGAGGAGAGGAGCAACCACAGGATGATGGGGATCAAGTTGGCGGGAGGTGCAGAGGACGCGGCTATCTTCGAGGAAAAGGAGCAGATGGGGGAAAGGAATCAGGTCATAGAGGATCCGTGATATCGCAGAAAGACTAGGCAAGAATGTAGTCACTGTACATGACTCTTGGCAGTGGTTGTCGCGAGAACGAACGGTCGCAAGAAGGCAAGGCTGCAGACGGCCATGTGGCACTACCGACAGGGAATTCCATCATGTTTGGAGTATCTCTATGGCGCATCGTACTCGATCTGCAGCTGCAACTTGAGCAGTAGTTGGCACCACAATGACACAACGAACTCTTACAAAAAGGTTAATTCACGGACAGTTCCGAGCTATATGCCCTGCAGCATGCATTCCACTGACCCCAAACCACCGCTATTTGCGACTTCAGTGGTGTCATGCGAGAGCCCATTGATGGGCTGGGTGGAAGTCTGTTGTGTTTTCTGATGGAAGTTAGCTCCGTATCGGTTCCAGTAATGGCCGAGTGTTGCTTAGAAGTAGGCCAGTTGGCTCCTGCAACCAACCAGTTTGCAGCCTAGACACAGTGGAACTACAACTGGAGCTATGGTCTGGGGTGCGATTTCATATGACAGCAGGACAGTCTCGTGGTTTTTCCATGCACCCTGATTGCAAATTTGTACGTTAATCTGTCGTTTCAGTCTGCTGAGCTGCCATTCATGAACATCAATCCAAGGAGTGTTTTCCAACAGGTTAACGTTCGCCCACATATTACTGTTGTAACTCATCATGCTCTACACAGTCTCGACGTGTTGCCATGGCCTGCTCGATTACCAAATCTGTCTCCAGTCTCGATCACGTATGGGACATCATCAGGCGACAACTCCAGCGTCACCCACAAACAGCATAAGTGTCCCTTTATTGATCGACCAAGTATAACAGGCATGGCACTCCAACCCAAGAACTGACACCTGGTACCTGTTAAATATGATGTATTCACGTTGACAGCCTTGCATTCAACACTCTGGCGGTTACACCAGCTATTAATGTACCAGCATTTCACATTTACAATGGCTTATCTCGTGCTTACATTAACCTGTGGTCTTGCAATATTAATCACTTATGTTAACTAAAAAAAATGTATTCCTAAAATTACATTACTTTATATTAATTATTTTTTGGTGGTGCAGTTTTTGTCAGTCAGTGTATAAGCGCATGTGAACTGACTAGTTTATTATTTAGCAGTACAGCAAATTGCTACTCTCTCTCACACTGAAGTATGATCTACACGCTTATTCCTGTCCTAAGGCGAGTTTAGAAACAATCCATATGTTGGAAGATCTTATTGACTGACTCCATATGTCAAGCTTACAAAGGTGTTGTTATTCACAGGTATCTGTTACATTTTCATCTTCAGGTTTTTTTTGGGGGGGGGGGGGGGAGGGGGCGGGGATTCCGTACATCAGTCGGTAAAAACGAACCCTGATAGGATCACTTTGTTGTCCGTCTGGCTTTCCTTCCATTAGGACCCCTTTTCTCAGGAACGGATAGAGGTATCAGTTTGAATTTTTTCTCAGATACTTAAGTTTTCTATCCTTTTGCGATATGAAACATGCTGTCAGTGCAGTCAACAGATGCTGCCATTTATGCCACATGCTTTGGTACCAGCTAAAACACTCATCAGAACCTCTTGATGAACAATCTGCACTGATGGAAAAAATCGCAACACCAAAAAATAATTAATGTAATGTGTACGTAATATTTTAAGTGATTAACATTGCAAGATCGCAGGTTAATGTAAGCACGATATAACTCATTGCAAATGTAAATGCTGGTACGTTAATAACAGGTGTGATCGCTAGAATGTTGAATGTAAGCAAGCATAAGTGCATGGATTGTGTTGTACAGGAGTTGGGTCTCAGTTTGTGGGAGAGAGTTCCAAGCCTGTTGTACTTGGTTGGTCAATACAGGGACGATTAATGCTGCTTGTGGATGACGCTAGAGCTGTCGTCCGATTATGTCCCATATGTGCTCGATTGCGAACAGATCTTGGGATTGAGCAGGCCAGGGAAACATGTCGACAAAGTAGATCAATGCTGGGTTAAAACAGTGGTACGTGAGTACGCGTTAGCCTGTTGGAATTTTTCTCTCTGTAATACCGTTCATGAACGGCAGCACAAGAAGTCAAATCATGAGACTGACGTACAAATTTGCAGTCAGGGTGCGTAGGATAACCGCAAGAGTGCCACTACTGTCATACGAAATCTCATCCCAGACCATAACTCCAGGTGTACGTCCAGTGTCTCTAACACGCAGACTGGTTGGGTGCAGGCCCTCAACTGGCTTACTTCTCACCAAGACTCGGTCATCACTGGTACCGAAGCAGAACCAGCGTTCATCAGAAAACACAACAGACCTCAATCCTGCCCTCCAATGAGCTCTCACTTGACATCACTGAAGTCGCAAATGGCAGCAGTTTGGGGCCAGTGGAAAGCACGCTACAGGGAGCCTGGCCCAGAGCTGTACTTGAAGTAACCTACTTGCAACAGTTCGTTGTGTCACGGTGGTGCCGACTGCTGGTAAAACAGGAGCTGCAGATGCAGTACGATGCACCAGATCCATACACAGAACTCGATGGTCTTCACTGTCGGTAGTGCCACCTGGCCGCCCGGAGTCCATCCCTCTTTTGACCGCTCGTTCTCGAGACCATCGCTGCCAGTAGTCATGTGAAGTGGCTACATTCCTGCCAAGTCTTTCTGCAGTATCGCAGAAGGAACATCCAACTTCTCGTAGCCCTACTACACGACCGCGCTCAACATCAGTGCGATGTTGATAATGGCGTCTTTGTCACCTTACAGGCATTCTTGACTGACATCAAATCACCATGTCCAATCTCAAAGGTAACTGAGGCTCACTACAGTTACAGCGTGTATTTAGAGCGAACCTCATTTGTATCCTCATAGTGGGGCTACTAGTACCACTCTCACGCGACTGGCTCGAAATCTGAATAGATATCATCTTTCAGATGTAGAAACACGCGTACCAAGTTTCGTTTATGTCGCACATGTATTTCGATATCTTTTCTGCCAGTGTATAGACATAATTAAGTTCGTACTAAAATCTCAGAGCTCGAGCCCTACTCGTACTGATTCGGTTTTTGAGTACATTTTTTATTTATGTTTATGAGCACTTGAAAAATAAAAAAGCGAAGCATATTATTCTGCAAAGTAGAAAATAGGCCCCTCTTCCAGCAGAGCGGAAATTATCTTTGGTAAGGAATATGTGCAAGCACGCGACCGCTACGGTCGCAGGTTCGAATCCTGCCTCGGGCATGGGTGTGTGTGATGTCCTTAGGTTTAAGTAGTTCTAAGTTCTAGGGGACTGATGACCTCAGAAGTTAAGTCCCATAGTGCTCAGAGCCATTTGAACCATTTTTGACTATGTGCAGACTTAAGCAATACGTGTTGGTACCTCGCAAGGCACGGGAAGTTGTAGTTAAAAATGCCTTCGTCGACCGGTGCGGCGTCTTGTTATTGACTACCTTCATTTATTGGCGAAGAGAAGTAGGAGACATTGGCAGTGGTAACGAACAAACGAAATTATTAAAACTGAATTACACTGTCAGACAGAAAAAGAAAAGTGAAACTCCCAGAAGTGGAGTAGGAAACGAAATGAAGCTTCACGGGTTGAGAGGGTATTTAATGCTACTTCATTGGTTACAAAATCGAGTCAAATTTACAAAGAACTTCGTGGTATGAGCCCAGTTGTCACTATGAAGTTGAGCCCCATCTATATGCATAAACTGCTTCGGTTGGATGGGATGCCATTCATCCGTTGTAACCTCTACCTGGGAAAGATGACCCACAACTGTTGTAACCGGTCATTGATATCCTGAATACTGGCACTAGGATGGATTTGACGTCATAGCTGGGCACACACGTGGTCTATCGGGAACAGATGTGGAGATTTTGCTGGACAAGGCTGTATCTCATCAACAGGCAGACAGTTCACATAGATACGTACCACGGGTGGAGGAGCATTGTCATGTTGGAAACTGGGGCCACGATACTGTCGCATAGAAGGTAACACATGAGGACGCAGCAAGTCCGTGATGTACTGTTGTTCCATCACAGTTTCCTCTGTCACTACCAACCGTGACCTGCTTTCCACACCGTGACGCCATGAGTAACACAACTGTGCTCTTCAAAACTTTGAAACGTTGGGAAGCACGATTCATCGTTGAAAACAGTGCGAAGGCATTCATCAGCAGCCCATGCTTGCCGGTTACAGCACCACTAAAAACGCAGCCATTTGTGTTGTGGTGTTAACGGCAGCCTACGCATGACACGGTAAATCCTTAATCCATCTGGTCGTAGTCTCTGACCAGTTGTGCGGTAAGACACAGAATGTTGCAAGGAATCCACTTCTTTTTCTCGGATGGACGGCGCAGATCTGAAAGGGTTACGATATGCTTGGTACACAATGCGGCGATCCTCCATTGTGGTGATTAGACCTTTACGTAGGGTATGCCTGCCCACATGTTCCATTGAGTCCAACATCGGGACACTGTCACATCCGATTGCCTAAAAAATCTGGATATATTGCACGATTCGACCTGCTGGCCAAATGTAGATCCACAGAGAGGTACTTTTCTTGCTTTTTCAAGAGTTGATAACGCTATCTATCACAAGCACGCGGTATCTCCGTAGCCTTCGAGGTGATCACTCAATATCTGACGCTGTTCCCGTCCCTTATACAGGGTGTTTCCGTAAGAGCGTTCAAAAATGTAACAGGACACAGAGAATGTTCCTCTGATCAATTTGAGGTAGGGAACCCGGGGATATGGAAGTAAACTTGTCTACCGCTTTGTCTAGCATTACTGTTTTCCACATTATTTACAGCCAACATGCGTTCAAGTTTACACGTACCGTGCTGTTTATTTACCTGTACATTCTTTATTTCCTGCAAGGAAACAAGGAGGACGAGCCTGCTTACTAGGAAGCCAGGGGGCAGGTTTTGTTTACTTCACTTCTCCATAAGGTGACTGTGTTGTACCGTATTTACAATGTGCCGTGACAGAACGTGCTATGAATCAACGGCAGACCCATTCATTACTCAGTGTTATTCAGTGCTATTTAGCGCTATTCGCTGGTCGCTGGATTGGAAAGGGGAGGTCCTATTCCCTGGCATCAGAGGTCACCTGACTTGAATCCCCTTGATTATTTCGTATGGGGATATCTAAAGTCACTTCTGCATGAGATCCCAGTCGATGTCGAGATGGAATTAGTTGCAGAATTGTAGCTGCCTGTGATGTGATTGGAAACACATCAGGGACATTTGTCAGGGTGCGTCAGAATCTTGTTCGCCGATGTCAAGCATACGTTGATGGGCGTCAGTTGCAGCACATTGTGTAAGATACAGTACAAATGGCTCTTTCATTGTGTCAGTGATAGTATTTGCAGTTAACTTTACCTGATGAAAATAAAAAAGTACATAGTAACGTGATTTTATTCCCATTATCTCCTTAAGCTGGCTTCGCTGATCCCAGATTCCCTAGCTCAAATTGTTCAGTGGCGCATGCTCTGTGCTCTGTTAAATACAAGGGTAATCCCAAAAGTAAGGTCTCCTATTTTTTATGAGTACATAGACCTGTTTGTTTCTACAATGGTTTATATTAGTTTACAGTTTGAACATTTAGCTATTTTTCGACATAATAACCACTTCTGTCGGTGCATTTTTGTAGACTCTGTGGAAGTTTTTGTCTGCCCATGTCATACTAGCTCGCCGCCGTGCTGTTCAGAAAGTTATGAACCTCTTCTTTCAGCTCGTCGTCGGAGCTGAATCGCTTTCCGGCCAAATGTTCTTTTAATTTAGCGAACAGGTGATAGTCACTGGGCGCCAAGTCAGGACTATAGGGTGGGTGGGTGATTATGTTCCACCGAAATTGTTGCAGGAGAGCAACGGTTTGCCGAGCGGTGTGTGGGCGAGCGTTGTCATGGAGAATGTGTACGCCCTTGTTCAACATTCCTCTTCTCCGGTTCCCAATTGCCCGTTTGAGTTTTTTCAGAGTCTCACAGTACCTGTCAGCGTTAATTGTGGTCCCAGTGGGAATAATGTCGACCAACAATACCCCTTTCCGATCCCAAAAAACGATTGTCATGACTTTACCGGCAGACTGTGTTTGTTTGAATTTCCAAGGCTTTGGCGAAGAAGGATGCCGCCACTGGCGAAATTGCTGCTTGGTCTCAGGCGTAAACTGGTATGCCCAGGTTTCGTCACCAGTGACCATTGAGTCCAGAAAGTTGTTCTGTTCGGCTGCAAGGCGCTGAAGAAATGCGCGAGAGGCATCAACTCGCTGCCGCATGTGGTCCTCAGTCAGCATGCGTGGCAGACACCTTCCGGTAGTTCAATGTTTCCGTTAAAGTTCTGTGAGCGGTGCTTCGGGAAAGCTCAGAAACCAACGTGCAGAGATCATCCAGGGTGATTCGCCGATCTTCACGCATGCTTTGCTCAACCTTGAACACCGTCTCCTCAGAATTTGAGATCTCCCGCTCCTTTGTTCGCCGTGAATTTCGGTCGGACCAGCTGCAAACTCTCTACACAACTTACGAACATTTTTGACATCAATGCACGACTCACCATACACTTCCGTCAATTGGCGATGGATTTCAATCGGCGCAGTGCCCTTTGCGTTCAAAAACCGAATAACTGCGCGCAATTCGCACTTGGCGGTAACATCCAACGGGAGCTCCATTCTCAACGGCTGCCAAGCCAAGACTGAGCGCCTCTGCGCGGCGTGCGCATGTTTACACACAGCGCGTGAAGCACTCTTCATAACAGTGTGACCAACTGCCACACAGATTTCTGTACTTATAAAAAAATAGAAGACCTTACTTTTGGGACTACCCTCGTATTTGCACACTCTTACGGAAACACCCTGTGTACCCTATTATGCCTGGTAACAACACTACAGACGAACAACACTAATGCACTCTGGTGGCCGCTCTACGTGTCACAGAGAGTTACAACGCTAATCGTTTATATGGTGTGTACGTGTACGACGTTACTTTGAAATCCGACAATGTCTTCTGGGTGGTTCACCGTTTTTGTCAATCAGTGTACATCGATGATGTACAGATTTTGGAAGATGGTGTATGGTGTTCAAGAGAGTACGCTTCGCATATCTTCACAAAGGGGGAAAAACAGCTCGCTCGCAATGAATATTTCATTGACGATATTCGTACGTGTGGCATTTGACAGCCATTTTCGCGAAACTACGAAAAATTAAGTAGGGAACTAGCTTTGGGAAGTACTCACATTTTTTTTAAAGAAGGGACTACCTTTAAGATAATTAAAGAAACTATCAGGAAATTATTTTGGGGGCGATTCGATTTTAAATTTTAAAGGTGTGATCAGGAATAAGTTACAAAAGATAGTTAATTAGATGTAGCAGATTAGACTTTTACGAAAAAGTGAAGCATTGAAACTCAACCTGGCTGGAGATAGTTTAGTCGAGATGTTGTCACCCACACATAATGCCTCGCATAAAGGCTGGAAAAGTGCATTTTATGGAATAGAAGTATTTCTGAACGTTTTATTTTCTCGAGATATTTAGCCCATAGCAGGGCTCTACTTTTAAGAATACCGGAGTTTACGCTCTGATTTTCTCTTTCTGTCTATCTTCCTTCCATCTAAACACTCCGATACGGTTGCTGCCCTCTCTGGGACTTCGATTCGATTTGTCAGATGTTACTTAAGTTATAAACGTAAGCTGTACTGAAATTCAGCGTCATAACTTATCTTACCACTGAAATTCCTGGAAAAACGACAGTTAACTACCAGACTTAATAATTTTCCCTGTGGAAATTAAAACAGAGGCAACTTTGATTCGTTTCAGCACTCATCCGTCGGGATTGAAATACATGCTCCGCTCTTATGGAAGTCTAGCATGAGATGCTAATGTGTGCTAAACAGAGAACGGATAATGGCGCTTGATCACGCGACCTTTTGTCTGTGTGTACGTGTGACGTGGATTTTTTTAATAGCTGCGGGAAATAATTAGGGGCAGCAAATGGTGTTGCTGTTATCGCAACATCAGCAGCGCACAGGAAACAGGCCTCGGGGAGGGAGAGATACTTGCCTACCTGCGCATGCGCCTCAGCTACCAGATCGCTCTCCATTTTTACAATTTTTTTAAAGCGAGCCTGTGCGCATAACTCAGTACAAAATATGGCCACGATAACGGCCTCGTTAAATTATGTAGATCATTTTAAGATACACAACAATGTGAAACGCTCAACAACGGAGCAGACACAATGGTTGTTCGTCTCTAATTACCCACTGTGTGTGCGCGTACTTTCTCATAATGGCTATGCACTTCCTGTAAATGGAAGTTCACTGAGACGCAGCCAGCTATCTAGAGTGTTTGTGAATAACGACGGGCGCAGGTTAGTATAGAAAGAAGCAATGTGCATAATTTGCAACCAGGTCTCTCCATCTGTGTAAATTACTCTCCGGTTAGAAAATTAACAAGTGAGGTGTGCAGAAGAAGCTCATTTATGTAATTACTGATGTAATGAAAGCAAACTTCCTTCCTGCTATTAAAAACAAAAGTAAATTTCACAGGGCGTCTTTGCCACCAGTGTCACCAATCCTTCTTGCTTGTGAGACTGCTCATCTAACGGAACTATAATTAGATTATTATTTCTCCGGAGGTTTTTTTCCGTACCGCCCATTAGTGTCGATAAAGATGAACAAGAATCATTCCTTTCTTGAGAAAACATCTGTGTATAGAACATTCCAAACTAAAAATAGCCTAGCTGGAAGGGAGTGACATCGTCATTAGTGTCCACTGTTTTTTTTCATTTTTACGGGAATATATAAAAAATATTAAATTTTTCGTTCATTAAGTCATTTACAGATGAAGACGTTTTTAACGGAGTATTTTTCGTTTGAATCAGAAATTACTTACGTGAGAGGGCTGTACATCAATGTGATGTATTTGATAACGGACAGGCTTCCAAATTCTGGGACAGAAGTGTGGTACATATGTAAAAAAATGGTGCTTGTGTGATACAACATACTTCAGATAGATACACTAGCACATACCGCAACTGCGACGGCAAGAAACGATAGCCATAACGCATCGAAATTCAGAGGATGCATAGAGCAATAAGTGATAACTATTGTAGAGCAATGGCGTAGCAGTAGACCGAGCAGCGCCCTTTCTTATGTCGCTAGAAATTCCAGTTTTATGTCAAAATCAGTCATTACTGAGCTGTCTAACGATGTAGAAACGAGCAGTCCGGGGCGATTATCTCCTGTCGCCACCAAAGGATGCAATCTTAGAGTGTGAGTGAGTTCGTACGGAACAGAATGATCGACTTGCGGGAAAAGAGGTTTCTATCATACCGTCACATTTTGAGTGGTAAAATATATGTTCTTATGACAGTGAAGTGTAGCTGTAACCAGTGGGAAGATGGTCGTACATAGCCACGAGTGAAAACAGGGCCACGCAGTTTGACCAGAGCACAGGAGAACAACCAACTCCTCTGCATGGCCATAACGAACCGTGGAGTTTCGTCACGATGTCCCAAATGAAAGTAGGCTTCGTCGCTAAACCTTGCATGCATGCGCATACTAATTCCCATCATCCTAACACAAACCGTTCAGAAGCTACGACAATTTTATTTCATATACACTGAAGAGTCAATGAAACTAGTACACTAACCAAATATTGTGTAGGGTCCCCTCGAGCACGCGGAAGTGCCGCATCATTACGTGTGAGGGACTCGACTAGTGTCTGAGGTAGTTCTGGAGGTAGCTGTCACGATGAATCCTGCAGGGCTGTCCGTATATCCATAAGCGTACGAGGTGGTGGAGGTCTATTCTGAACAGCACGTTGCAAGGCATTCTAAGATATGCTCGATAATGTTCATGTCTGCGGAGTATGGTGGCCAGTGGAAGTGTTTAAACTCATAAGAGTGTTTCTGTAGCCACTCTGTAGGAATTCTGGACGTGTGGGGTGTCGCATTGTCTTGATGTATTGCCCAAGTCCGTCGCGATTCACAATGGACATGAATGGACGCTGGTGATCAGACAGGATGTTTACGTACGTGTTACTTGTCAGAGTCGTATGTAGACGTATCAGGGCTCCCTTATCACTCCAACTGCACACGCCCCAAACCATTACAGAGCCTCCACCAGCTTGAACAGTGACCTGCTGACATGCAAGATCCATGGATTCATGAGATTGTCTCCATTCCCGTAAACGTCCATCCGCTCGATACAATCTGAGGCGAGACTCGTCCGACCAGGCAACATGTTTCCAGTCAGCAGCAGTAGTCTAATATCGGTGTTGAGGGGCCCAGGAGAGGCGTACAGTTATTTGTTGCTCAGTCATCAAGGGCACAAGAGTGTACCTTCGGCTCCGAAAGCTCATATCGGTGATGTTTCGTTGAATGGTTCGCACGCTGACACTTGTTGATGGCAAGTATTGAAATCTACGCAGTTTGCGGAAGGATTGTACTTCTGTCACGTTTAAAGATTCTCTTAAGTCGTCGTTGGTCCCGTTTTTGCGGGACCTTTTTCCGGCCACAGCGATGTCGGCGATTTGATGTTTTACCGGATTCCTGATATTCACGGTACACTCGTGAAATGGTCGTACGGAAAAATCCCTACTTCATCGGTACCTCGGAGGTACTGTGTCCCATCGCTCATGCGCCGACTATAACACTGCGTTCAAACTCACTTAAATCTTGATGACCTGCCATTGTAGCAACAGTAACCAATCTAACAACTGCGCCAGACCCTTGTAGTGTTTTATAGGCGTTGCTGACCGCAGGGCCGTATTCGGCCTGTTTACATATATCTGTATTTGAATACGTATGACTATACCAGGTTATTTGGTGCTTTAATGTAGTTCAATAATGTACTATCGCGAAATATGGGAGAGAGTGTCACAGAAATAATACAGGATTTGGACTGGAAATCATTAAAAGAAAGGCGTTTTTCGTTGCGACAGAATCTTCTCACGAAATTCCAACCAGCAACTTTCTCCTCCAAATGCGAAAATATTTTGTTGACACCGACCTACATAGGGAGGAACGATCACAACGATAAAATAAGGGATATCAGAGCTCGTACGAAAAAGATATGTGTGTTCATTCTTTCCGCGCGCTATACGATATTGGAATAATAGAGAATTGTGAAGGTGGTTCGATGAACCCTCTACCAGGCACTTGAATGTGATTTGCAAAGTATCCATGTAGATGTAGAATAATTTTCAGCCTGTAAGTGCCTGGCAGAAGTTTCTTCTAACTGCTTTCGTACTATTTCTCTACCGTTCCATTCTCTAACAGAGCATGGGAAAATTGTACACTTAAATCATTCTATACGAGCTCTGATATCTGTTATTTTATTATTATGATCATTTCTCCCTATGTAGGTTGACGACTATAAAATCTTTTGATATTCAGAAGAGAAAGTTGGTGATCGAAATTTCGTGAAAAGATCTCACCGCACCAAAAAAACTACTTTGTTTTAATGATCGCTATCCCAACTCGCTTATTACATTCGTGACACTCTCTCCCATATTTCGCGATAATACAAAACGAGCTGTTCTTCTTTAAAGTTTTTCGATGTCCTCCGTTAATCCTATCTGGTAAGAATCCACACGACGAGCAAGCGTAGTGTAGGCAGTCTCTTAAGTAGACCTGCAGCATTTTATACGAGTTCTGCCAATAAAACGAAGTTTTTTGTTTGCCTTCCTTCCTCATTATTTAGATGATCTTTCCAATTTAAAATGTTCTTAATTGTGATTCCTAGGTATTTAGTCGAACTGAGACCCTTCAAATTTGTGTAATTTATCGTGTAACCGTACTTTAACGGATTCCGGTTCATACCTGTGTGGATGACCTCATACTTTTCCTTATTGAGAAAGATTTGCCACTTTTTGTACCATACGGTACTGTGTCTAAGTCGTTTTAGAATTGGCTTTGACCTTCTGATGACTTTAATTGACGGTAAATTAGGGCATCACTGCAAACAATCTTAGAGGGCTGCTCAGACTGCCTGTAAAATTTCCTTGGAGAACGATAGATATCACTCGTGCCTTACTCGATGATTTCCCATCGATTGCTACGTATTGCGATCTTTTTGACAGTAAATCACAAATCCAGTCGCACAACGGAAGCGACGTTCTACAGGCCCGCAGTTTGATTAGAAGTCTCTTGTGCGGAACGGTGTCAAAAGCCTTCTGGAAATCTAGAGAGATGGAATCAATTTGAGACCCCCTATGGATATCACTCATTACTTTATGCGAATGAAGAGCTAGTTGTGTTGCACAATAACAATGTTTCCTGAATCCGTGATGTCAGTATGTCAATGGATCGCAGCCTTCGAGGTTATTCATGACATTCGAACACAGTGTATGTTCCAAAATCCTACTGCATATCGAAGTTAGAGATACGGGTCTGTAATTCAGCTGATTACTTATATTTCCTTTCTTATATACTGATGTGACCCCGTCCCATAGTGCTCAGACCCCTTTGAACCACTTTTTGAAATAAACCTTGCTCGAACGCCCTCTGGACTTGCCTTTGTTAAGTGTTTTATGCTGCTTCGCTACCTGTTGGCAGTTTTTCTCGATTCTAATTCTGGAATATTTTCTTCGTCTTCTTTAGTGAAAGAATATCGGAAAACTGTATTTAATAATTCCGTCATCTGCAATGTAACCACTGGTATCGAGCAGTGAAGGTACTGATTGTGTCTTGTCGTCCGTGTACTTTCTTATAATCAGAATCTGTTTTGATTTTCTGTCGTATTTCGAAACAGAGTTTTGTCGTGGAAGCTAGTAAAAGCGTCTCGCATTGAAATCCGCACTAAGTTTTGAGCTTCAGGAAAACATCACCAACCTTGGAGTTTTTGTGTTCTTTTACGTTTGGCAAGCTTTTTTCGTTACTTCTGCAACAGTGTTCTGATCTACTTTGTGTACCATAAGGGATCAGTACCATCTTTTATTAACGTATAGATCTCTCAATTGCCTCATATACTATTTCTTTGAATTCAAGCCACTTACGTAGTTAGTCGGGAAGGAGTGGTGACTGTTTCTTAGGAAGCCGTCAACTGAATTTTCATCTGCGATGGTCAGTCTCACTACTACGAGCTTGTGGTCACTGATCCCTTTATCCGTCATGATGTCCCTACGTGCTCACGATTATTTGTTACTAAAAAGCATGTTAACGCAACTATTTACAATTCGATTGGGCTCCTGAACAGACTGTTCATAATAATCTTCGGAGAAAGCATTTAGTTCAATTACTGACGATGTTTTATACCTACCACCAACTCTGAACATGTATTTTCACCAACATATCGACAGTAGACCGAATTCACAAGTAACTGTAATTGTATGAGTGGGTTACGTATTTGTGATGAGGCTCAAGTGTTGTTTGAACTGTACAGTAAGCTGAATCATCTGAGTCGGGGGTGGGGGGTTGGTAAAAAGCCAGTCAAGCATAATCTCTATACATCCTATATTAGAGAAACTGTCTACTTCAATTTTGCCATAACATAAATTACTGCTGACAGCGACAAAGACGTCGCCACCAACTGTATTTAATTTGTCCTTCAAAAATGGTTCAAATGGCTCTGAGCACTATGGGACTCAACTGCTGTGGTCATCAGTCCCCTAAAACTTAGAACTACTTAAACCTAACTAACCTAAGGAAACCACACACACCCATGCCCGAGGCAGGATTCGAACCTGCGACCGTAGCAGCAGCGCGGCTCCGGACTGGAGCGCCTAGAACCGCACGGCCACCGCGGCCGGCTAATTTGTCCTTCCCAAACACTGTAAGTCGTTTGTAAAAATTCCGATTGAACTTATCTTCAGCTTTAGCCAACTCTCAGCAGTCATAACGATTTGGTATTCAGTGCTTTCTCCTAAAGCTTGGAGCTCTGTTCTTGCCCAACACAGCTACGACAATTTACAACTATAATACTGATTGTTGCTATGTCTCTATTCTCCCTGTATCGTTCTGCACCATTTGAAAATATAGCCCTTTCTGCACTTTCCAAAGGCCCTATAATCCAAAAAACCGCCCAGTCCATTTCACACAGTCCCCCTACCCGTGTAACTGCCTATTGCGTGTAGTGAACTGCTGACATATTAAGCGGAACCCCAAACGCTACTGCCCAATGGCACAAGTCGAGAAATTTGCAGCCTGCACAGTTGGGGAACCGTCTGAGCCTCTGGTCCAGACCCTTTACTCAGCTTTGTGCCAAAAGCCCACAATCGGTCCGAAACCAGAGAGAATCTTTTCTGATGCAAAGCGAAACACATCGTTAGTATCGATACGAGCCACCACCTGCGGTTGGCTGCACCCTTGCGCTCCTCATGGCATCCAGAAGCACTTGGGGGAATGACACCTACCAGTAGAGTGCACACTATATTTCTTCCACTGAAGCCCAACTACTAGTAAACCTAGTCTATGTGAATGCCCAGATCTTGCGGCCCGAAAGGTTTCCTTTGGAACAGGGCGAGCGACTGCATCTAGCTGACGGTCACTAACAGCCACAGATAGCACCCGAAATCTGTTCGTCAGACGAACTGGGGAGGCCCATCGATCGGCCCTCTCGAAAGTCTTTCGCTGCCTGCCTCAAGTTGACCACAGGTGAGGGGTCATCAGTGCGAGCATTATCCGGGATGATCACTGTAGTGGACCGATCGGGAGGCGTGATGGACGTGATGGACGTACCCTGGACACCCACGTCCAGTCCCCCACAGTGATGTCCATTGGCAACATCCGCAAATGCGTGACGGAAGCCAGCATTACCTTGAGCTGCAAGCGAAGGTTCACCAACTCAGTTCGCATCTGAACACAGCTATCACAGTCCCTATCCATATTATAATCGGAGGAACTGTAGAACAAACTCCATTTAAAATGCGGTACTCACAAATGAAACGTTGTGCTCTGAAGTGCTGCTGTCTGGATGAGAACTGCTGCTCAATAACAGAAAACCAATAACAGTAAGGGGGCTCTGATCAACTTATATGATAAAATGTAATGAAGATTAAACAATTTACATCTGTGAAGCAGAGAAATTGGAATGAAATGCTCTGATCAAATTATATGACAACCTTTATGAAATAAAAAAAATGTAACTGTGTCTACTAACACACATCAAAATATTTGTAGTGAAGAATTTGATCGTGAAGTAATTTTACTTTTAGCTGTCCATATATTCGAGAGGCAGCCAGAGTATGGCAGACCGTCTGAAAGTACGTGCCTCTTTTGAGAACACTAGATTGACAACCTGTGTACTTATGAAACAAGTGATTCGTTGCTGGTGACTCACAATTAAAATAATGATAATACACTCCTGGAAATTGAAATAAGAACACCATGAATTCATTGTCCCAGGAAGGGGAAACTTTATTGACACATTCCTGGGGTCAGATACATCACATGATCACACTGACAGACCCACAGTCACGTAGACACAGGCAACAGAGCATGCACAATGTCGGCACTAGTTCAGTGTATATCCACCTTTCGCAGCAATGCAGGCTGCTATTCTCCCATGGAGACGATCGTAGAGATGCTGGATGTAGTCCTGTGGAACGGCTTGTCATGCCATTTCCACCTGGCGCCTCAGTTGGACCAGCGTTCGTACTGGACGTGCAGACCGCGTGAGATGACGCTTCATCCAGTCCCAAACATGCTCAATGGGGGACAGATCCGGAGATCTTGCTGGCCAGGGTAGTTGACTTACACCTTCTAGAGCACGTTGGGTGGCACGGGATACATGCGGACGTGCATTGTCCTGTTGGAACAGCAAGTTCCCTTGCCGGTCTGGGAATGGTAGAACGATGGGTTCGATGACGGTTTGGATGTACCGTGCACTATTCAGTGTCCCCTCGACGATCACCAGTGGTGTACGGCCAGTGTAGGAGATCGCTCCCCACACCATGATGCTGGGTGTTGGCCCTGTGTGGCTCGGTCGTATGCAGTCCTGATTGTGGCGCTCACCTGCACGGCACCAAACACGCATACGACCATCATTGGCACCAAGGCAGAAGCGACTCTCATCGCTGAAGACGACACGTCTTCATTCGTCCCTCCATTCACGCCTGTCACGACACCACTGGAGGCGGGCTGCACGATGTTGGGGCGTGAGCGGAAGACGGCCTAACGGTGTGCGGGAACGTAGCCCATCTTCATGGAGACGGTTGCGAATGGTCCTCGCCGATACCCCAGGAGCAACAGTGTCCCTAATTTGCTGGGAAGTGGCGGTGCGGTCCCCTACGGCACTGCGTAGGATCCTATGGTCTTGGCGTGCATCCGTGCATCGCTGCGGTCCGATCCCAGGTCGACGGGCACGTGCACCTTCCGCCGACCACTGGCGACAACACCGATGTACTGTGGAGACCTCACGCCCCACGTGTTGAGCAATTCGGCGGTACGTCCACCCGGCCTCCCGCATGCCCACTATATGCCCTCGCTCAAAGTCAGTCAACTGCACATACGGTTCACGTCCACGCTGTCGCGGCATGCTACCAGTGTTGAAGACTGCGATGGAGCTCCGTATGCCACGGCAAACTGGCTGACACTGACGGCGGCGGTGCACAAATGCTGCGCAGCTAGCGCCATTCGACGGCCAACACCGCGGTTCCTGGTGTGTCCGCTGTGCCGTGCGTGTGATCATTGCTTGTAAAGCCCTCTCGCAGTGTCCGGAGCAAGTATGGTGGGTCTGACACACCGGTGTCAATGTGTTCTTTTTTCCATTTCCAGGAGTGTATATCTAGCATGACTTGTATTTTGCTAAGACAGAAGGTATCGTCACGTGATACCACACTACATTTGTTTAGTTTAACATCTACTCTGGACCCACATTGGGAGTTGACGATGACAGGAGATAACACCAACTCTGGAAAAACAAAAATGGGTGAATCATTGAAGCATTTGCTGGTGAAGATAAGTAGGTAGATTGCTGCGATAATGCCAAATCATACGATAAGGCAGTATTGACTGTCGTAGACCATTCATCGGAATCAAACTCTCATCCCAGCAATGACAACTGGCAGCTTTTCCCTTCGCCACTTCTCAGTAGTGAGTTAGTGAACCACCCAGCGAAGACTAGCATCATAAATCATTGGTCGAAGATGTTTTATAGCTCTGTAAGACTAGGCTCCGTTAACAGGGCTAGACGGTCGTCGAAAAATAGCCACTAATCTGTATGTAGACCCTACAGTAACCTGTTTGTCTCGAGTCAGTTTTATCGTTGCAACGGAGCTTCGCTAACGAATGCCTATCCCTCAGCCATTGGTCATGCTCTGTTGGTTGTGCGTGAGTCTTTTTGTTTCTTGCATTTCCCTTCGTTCTCCTCTTATACATGCAATCAGCAAACAGAACAAAAAATTAATAACCCTCCAACGTATGAGCAAGCACTCAGTCATAAATATAGCAGCAGGTAGAGGTATTGTACAACAGTTTACAATTTACAATAAAGTGATCAGAGTTAGATGTGCAACAAGAATATGTATCACCATAATAATGTTATAAATACTATTACACAGTACATAATGAATTTATGAGAAATATTACTAACATTAACATACGATATTGAATTGTCGATAAACAGTAAATTTAAAAAATGCAAATGATGATGGGACAATAGCTGACGCCATTATTAAGTGCATGCATACCACAGAACGGAACATCTGCATTACAGCAATACGTTACACGATTTTTTTTTTCGCGTCGTATACAAAGTAATCACGTAAAGGATAACAAATTAAGTCCATGCACTGACACTACTTTTCAAACTGTAACAAGCATGCTTGCCCATCAATACATCACAAATGTACCTAGGTGGAACCAATCTATCTACTGGGTAGTATTCTGCCTTCTTTGAGATTGCCCAGTGACCGTAAGTAAGCAACTGCAAATGCACCTTTGCACAATAGCATTTCCATGGTTCGGTTACCTCTGTTACAACCCTAAATCAAACCTCATCATGATTATGATATTCAGGACGTCTAAGAGAAATTTGCGTCTAACATGTGCTGAGAGGAAAAACATCGATTAAGTACAAGTTACACAAGGAACCTCACCCCTTCAGGACTCACGGTCCGAAACAGCAACCTACAAAAACAGACATAAGGGAAAAAATCTGTATAAAACGTCACATGAAGTTAACGCACTTATCCTCTATGGTTTTACAATCATACTAATTAGACAGCTCCAAAAGAATTATTTAGACATTAGCATACAAGATTATAGCATTTGCAAACAAATGCAGTCCACTTCTACTGGGTCCAGACTTCATCATAAACCACTGCATCATTGGAAAGGAATACAAAAAAATCTATGTCCTCCATTTATCAGAACATAGCACTCATCGTAACATTGTACGTCTTCACTAACCTGTTCATCTGTGCATGTCTTAATAGTTCAGAATGCTCGTTCACATTGATTGGTCACAGGAAGAAGGGAATCGTTCTACTTTTATAGTTTTTGTCCATGTTCGAATTTTACCTCCTCTTTTGTATTCAAACCAAACTTCTAATCACGATGTACTAGGGTGCCATCATTTCATTTAAACATCTGTTTCAAATCTTCGGAAACATCACAGTCATAGTCTGGCCTCTCATACATGGAAATCGGCAAATGTGATTTACACGTACGGTAAAACAAATGATTAAAATTTCAGAAAAAATGGATGATTTATTAAAGAGAAAGAGCTTCACAAATTGAGCAAGTCAACGACTGTTTCGTATACCTCTGGCCCTTATGCAAGCAGTTACTTGGAGTGGCATTGATTGATAGAGCTATTGGGAGTCTTCCTGAGGGACATCGTGTCCCATTCTGTCCAGTTGGTGCGTTAGATTGTGAAAATCCCATAGATGGTTGGAGAGCCCTGCCCATAAAGCTACAAATGTTCTCAATTGGCGAGATATCCGGCGACGTTGCTGGACGAGACGGGGTTTCGCAAGCACGAAGACAAGTAGTAGAAACTCTCGCAGTGTGCGGGCAGGCATTATCTTGCTGAAATGTAATTCCAGAACGGCTTGGATAAGAGCAACAAAACGGAGAGTGAATATCGTCCACGTTCGTCTACGCTGTAAGAGTGCCGCGGATGACAACTAAAGGGGTCCTGCTACAAAAATAAATGGCACCCCCCACCATCACTCCTAGTTGTTGGGCCTTATGGCAGGCGACAGTCAGGTTGGTATCCCGCCGCTGTATGAGGCATCTCAAGACACAAATTCGATGGTCATCGGGGTTGAGTTCGAAGCGGGACTCATCACGGAAGCCAATTCTACTTCAGTCAGTGGGATTCCAGGCTGAAGACGTCTCTGGAGACCCCCCAGACTGCGATGGTATACAAACTTGACTGTCGCCCGCCATATGGCTGAGAACAATGACTGATGGTCTGCGGTGCCATTCTTTTCACAGCAGGATCCCTTTGTCTATCAACCGCGTCGCCCTAATAACACAGCGGTAGGTCGACGATGTTCTACGCCCCGTTTCGTAACCCTTCCCTTCATTGCAGTGCAGTCTTCGTTTACATCTGAGCAAGATAATGCGCCCCCCCTCCCCCCCCCCCCCCCCCCCGCACATGGCAACAGTTTCTCCTGCTTGTCTTCACGCTTGCCAAACCCTACCTTAGTCTGTAAGGTCACCGGATCTCTCCCCAGTTGAGAACACTTGGAGCATTATGGGTAGCGCCCCCCAACAACCTCTAGAGTTTGACAATCTAACGCGCCAGTTGGACAGAATCTGGCACGATATCCCTAACACCTCTATCAATAAATGCCCATCCGAATAACTGCCTGCGTAAGGGACAGAGGCGGGTAGTTCCGCTTGTCAATTTTTAAAATCGGTGCATGCATCCTCACCAGTCATTCTGATAAGTTGGCACATACAAGTTCCTTGTAAATTTGGATTGATACTATACTACTGGCCATTAAAATTGCTACACCACGAAGATGACGTGCTACATACGCAAAATTTAACCGACAGGAAGAAGATGCTGTGATATGCAAATGATTAGCTTTTCAGAGCATTCACACAAGGATGGCGCCGGTGGCGACACCTACAACGTGCTGACAGGAGGAAAGTTCCCAACCGATTTCTCAAACACAAACAGTAGTTGACCGTCGTTGCCTTGTGAAACGTTGTTGTGATGCCTCGTGTAAGGAGGAGAAATGCGTGCATCACGTTTCCGATTTTGATAAAGTTCGGATTGTAGCCTATCACGATTGCGGTTTATCGTATCGCGACACTGCTGCTCGCGTTGGTCGAGATCCAATGACTGTTAGCAGAATATGGAATCGGTGGGTTCAGGAGGGTAATACAGAACGCAATACTGGATCCCAACGGCCTCGTATCACTATCAGTCGAGATGACATGCATCTTATCCGCATGGCTGTAACGGATCGTGTAGCCACGTCTCGATCTCTCAGTCAACAGATGGGGACGTTTGCAAGTCATCAACCATCTGCACGAACAGTTCGACGACGTTTGCACCAGCACGGACTATCAGCTCGGAGACTCTTGACGCTGCACCACAGACAGGAGCGCCTGCGATGGTGTACTCAACGAAGAACCTGGGTGCACGAATGGCAAAACGCCATTTTTTCAGATGAATCCAGGTTCTATTTACAGCATCATGATGGTCGCACCCGTGTTTGGCGACACCGCGGTGAACGCACATTGGAAGCGTTTATTCGTCATCACCATAATGGCGTATCACCCGGCGTGATGGTATGGGGTGCCATTGGTTACACGTCTCGGTCACCTCTTGTTCGCACTGACGGCACTTTGAACAGTGGACGTTACATTTCAGATGTGTTACGACCCGTGGCTCTACCTTTTATTCGATCCCTGCGAAACCCTACATTTCAACAGGATAATTCACGACCACATGTTGCAGGTGCTGTAGGGGCGTTTCTGGATACAGAAAATGTTCGACTGCTGCCCTGGCCAGCACATTCTCCAGATCACTCACCAATTGAAAACGTCTGGTCAGTGGTGGCCGAGCAACTGGCTCGTCACAACTCTTGAAGAACTGTGGTATCGTGTTGAAGCTGCATGGGTAGCTGTGCCTCCACACGCCATCCAAGCTCTGTTTGACTCAATGCCCAGGCGTATCAAGGACGTTCTTACGGCCAGAGATGGTTGTTCTGGGTACTGATTTCTCAGGATCTATGCACCCAAACTGCGTGAAAATGTAATCACATGTCAGTTCTAGTATAATATATTTGTCCAATGAATACCCGTTTATCATCTGCATTTCATCTCGGTGTAGCAATTTTAATGGTCAGTAGTGTATAATCAGTAAAATAACATCACATACACACTCTCAAACCGTGAGGTTTCATTTCATTTCTTTCTCCCTTCTGTGTTTTTCATCTTTTTGGCAACCAGTGTAGTGGCAGTGCGATAGTATATAACTACCAGCAAATACTCGAAATCCAGTCAACATCCTCATTGTACTTATTAGGCTAATTTCATATCTCTGATTAAGTTGGGCAACAGTTTAAAGTTTAAACACTGTTTCTTGACAACTATCTCAGTTTACTCAATTCAACGAGAAAAGAAAATCACTCCATTACATGTTCCACCTGGAGGGAAACAATAAACCACGCAATTCCCTTCTGAACAATTCACCAGACAATATTACTCAATACAGCAACAGTTTTGGAGAGTAAGTTAATAATGGTAGAACCATAAAAATTTTCAGTGGAAAAAACTAATCGCAGGTCCTTGTTCACAGAAAATACTTTCCCTGATACTTATCGACCCCATATGGTATCAGTGAGAATTTATGTAGCCTGAAAAAAAATGGCTACCGTACATCTAAAATTTTTCTGAATGTGTAATAACTCATTAGAAAGCTATTACTCAAGACAGTGACAGTTTTGGAGAGTAAGCTAATATTGTTAGAAGCATAAAAATTTTCAGTGGAATAAACTAATCGCAGGGCCTTGTTCACAGAAAATACCTTCACTGATATTTATCGACCCCATATGGTATCAGCGAGAATTTATGTAGCCTGAAAAAAATGGCTACCGTACATCTAAAATTTTTCTGAATGTGTAATAACTCATTAGGAAGCTATTACTCAATACAGAGACAGTTATGGAGAATTAGCTAATAATGGCAGAACCATAAAAATTTTCAGTGGAATAAACTAATCGCAGGACCTTGTTCACAGAAATTACCTTCCCTGATACTTATCGACCACATATGGTATCAGTGAGAATTTATGTAGCCTGAAAAAAATGGCTACCAACATCTAAAATTTTTCTGAATGTGTAATAACTCATCAGGAAGCTATGTAAAGAAAACCACAAATTTTCTGCTCCAGTAACAAATTTGTCTACGAATGTTCGTGTGCATATGACGTATTACATACAATCATAATCTTCTAATTACTTGAGAGAAACTATTTTGTGTGAAAAATTATAGCCACATTCAGCGCTGAGAATCGGTTAAAAGCTCACCTCCTTTTGCCATGAGCTACACTACTGCTGTTTCGCACGAAGTAATGGCCACTATCGACAGGGGATCTCAAGTTGATTCCGTATTTCTAGATATCCGGAAAGCTTTTGACACCGTTCCTCACAAGCGAATTCTAATCAAGCTGCGGGCCTGTGGGGTATCGTCTCAGTTGTGCGACTGGATTCGTGATTTCCTGTCAGGGAAGTCGCAGAACGTAGTAATAGACGGCAAATCATCGAGTAAAACTGAAGTGATATCAGGTGTCCCCCAGGGAAGCGTCCTGGGACCTCTGCTGTTCCTGATCTATATAAATGACCTGGGTGACAATATGAGCAGTTCTCTTAGGTTGTTCACAGATGATGCTGTAATTTACCGTCTAGTAAGGTCATCCGAAGACCAGTATCAGTTGCAAAGCGATTTAGAAAAGATTGCTGTATGGTTTGGCAGGTGGCAGTTGACGCTAAATAACGAAAAGTGTGAGGTGATCCACATGAGTTCCAAAAGAAATCCGTTGGAATTCGATTACTCGATAAATAGTACAATTCACAAGGCTGTCAATTCAACTAAGTACCTGGGTGTTAAAATTACAAACAACTTCAAAAATGGTTCAAATGGCTCTGAGCACTATGGGACTTAACATCTATGGTCATCAGTCCCCTAGAACTTAGAACTACTTAAACCTAACTAACCTAAGGACAGCACACAACACCCAGCCATCACGAGGCAGAGAAAATCTCTGACCCCGCCGTGAATCGAACCCGGGAACCCGGACGTGGGAAGCGAGAACGCTACCGCACGACCACGAGATGCGGGCACAAACAACTTCAGTTGGAAAGACCACATAGATAATATTGTGGGGAAGGCGAGCCAAAGGTTGCGTTTCATTGGCAGGACACTTAGAATATGCAACAAGTCCACTAAAGAGACGGCTTACACTACACTCGTTCGTCCTCTGTTAGAATATTGCTGCGCGTTGTGGGATCCTTACCAGGTGGGATTGACGGAGGACATCGAAAGGGTGCAGAAAAGGGCAGCTCGTTTTGTATTATCACGTAATAGGGAAGAGAGTGTGGCAGATATGATACGCGAGTTGGGATAGAAGTCATTAAAGCAAAGACTTTTTCGTCGCGGCGAGATCTGTTTACGAAATTTCAGTCACCAACTTTCTCTTCCGAATGCGAAAACATTTTGTTGAGCCCAACCTACATAGGTAGGAATGATCATCAAAATAAAATAAGAGAAATCAGAGCTCTAACAGAAAGGTTTAGGTGTTCGTTTTTCCCGCGCGCTGTTCGGGAGTGGTATGGTAGAGAGATAGTATGATTGTGGTTCGATGAACCCTCTGCCAAGCACTTAAATGTGAATTGCAGAGTAATCATGTAGATGTAGATGTAGATGTAGAACTGGCAGATTGCGAACAGAAGCGGTAAACTCACTGCCGCCTGAGAACAGAACCTGACACTGGTCCACGGTTCTTGGGTGTTTACTGTATGCGAAATCTCGACGCTTGAGGATGCTTTCGAGAAGTGCCTTGTAACGCGGTGTGTCGGAGAAAGCCTCGGGTTGGCGGGTGTGTAGGTCGGTGGTGGGGGACCCACAACGGTAGGGACAAAGCGGCGAGTTGTGCAGCACTTCCGCAGGAAGCGCTACCGCTGTCTTAGCTCCACTTCGCTTAAATTCTTAATGGTGTCGTAATGAATACGGAATGGCTTGTCGTCGAGCGGCTTTGTGCGGAATGCCCACCAGCGAGGAAAACGCGGGCGTTTAACTTGCCATTACCCCCTGACACGAAGCTGCCGTTAAAGCCGTGCTCATCTTGCGAGGAGGCCAGCTTGAAATGCAGCTACCTGCCACTAATATGTAGGGATGTAGGGGGATTCTCAGAGTGCTGGCCACTCCTCACCGTGACTTGTGGCAACCGAAATGTTGCTGAAATTGTGGAATTTTCTTAACAGAAAATACTGTGGGTTTTATCTTTCCTCGTACAGAACACAGACTGCCTTCTGAAGTCGTACAGAAACGACGCCACACAGTATTACGTTCGTATTGGATAGTGTAACGTTCAGGGAGATGGGGTTAGAGGGATACAGGAAAGGTATGGATGAAGAAATCAATTCTGTTGATCTACTTCATTACTAACTGGCAGATTAAATGACAGAGTCCTGCGACGATTAAGCAGGTGCCTAGATAACTTTTCTTCTGGGGGGCCTGGAGGGGGGTCAGTTCTGGCCAAGTACAAGTTGTCCATTCAGATCAGTATCGGTATCACAAAAATCAGCAGCACAGTTCAACGTTAAGAACTAGAACCTAGGTAGCATCTATTGAAATTTCGGTGCCACGTTGAGAGGTATGCAACAACGTTCAGGAAACATTTCAGTCAATCACGTAAAATCTTAAGCGAAAAATCAAAATCAAGAGATGCCCCTCCCCCCTCCTTTCTTTGCACAGTTAACCATACAATACAGGACACAGCTCATAGTGACCTCAAGACACGGCTATTACAAGAAAATACAGAACAGAATTACTTATGCAGCAATCTATCAAATTGAACTCATTTTAGCCGCTTGACGATGCCAAGATTAAAACACCCTAAAAGTCTCAGATCTATCTCGCCGTTTACATTTACCTTCTTAAAACAATTAAAAAACGCGCATTGCTACTTCAAATCAAGTTAGAGCCTTAAACAAACTTCGTTCTCAAACAGTTATTACCAGAGGTTTTAAGAAACACGATGTAGTCAAAGTAGGGCTACCTAAAATACTCAACACTTAAAGCATTTGGAATAAGGATGGCTACTAATTATCTCAGACTAACTTAGAAGAAAACAACTACTGCTCTTCGAATGGCAACGTAAGTTAACATGAAACTGTCATAATGTTAATAAAGAATAGAAAGCATTCGTAAAAATAAAGGAGACAATCATCTTTAAACTTCTAATTAGTGAAGTTTGTAGGACGTGTGTAAACTAGTGCCCGTGACACCTAACACGTTCCAAGCGAGCAGGAATACGATACACCAGAGCTCCATTTCATAGAAGCCAAACTGACCAGGGGACCATCAAACCTATTGATAATGGATCTTGATGAGTCTAGGTTCGTTGTTGAGGAACCTACCCTGATTACCTGCAAGCCGTTTTTGATGCGACGGCCACTAGTTACCGTGAAAATGAATGTTGTAAAATTATGAGTGCTTGCTATACCTGTGACGTTAAAAGTGTTTCCACTAAGCGGCGTAGTTAAGTGGCTAGGGTTCATGGCTACCAAGCGGGCGGCACGAGTTCAAATCCTGACTATGTAACTTTTTAAGTTTCATCGTACAGAATATCATTAAACAGGAAGTTATATATCATTGAAGATAGAGAAGAAGGTACTCATTCCTGATTTTGAAATCGGTTATGTAACTAATACCGATAAAACTGGCTGCCAGTACCAATGGACGTACAGTAATGGATTCCTTACGCAACAAGGAGCGAAAAGCGTCGCTGCGCAGAAAAAATATTTAAATAAGATTAGTTTTTTCTTCACAGCATAATATACTATAACAGCGCTAGGAAAGATACTGCCTTATATTTTATTACGTATGCAAGAACGATTCGGGAAATTTTGTCGGATTGTTCAGAAAAGAGTTGACGAGTTGACGCATAAATCAAAATCTTTTCACGAGATAACTTCAAAATTCTCCCAACTAGCTAAAGACTAATAGAGAAATCGCTTTGAGGAAACATATAATAAAAATACTGCCTTTAATTCTGCGTCTATTTAGTGCACCTGTGTTTACAGTTTATAGGAATGATGAAATACTCGTGGTTGGCACCGAAGTTGATTTAAGAGAGAACAATCCCTTTTTTTTTTTTTTTTTTTTTTTTTTACACTAACTAACGCACTATGTTTTCCGGTATCTGACTAACACGTGTGCCTGCAAGGCAGTAGCCTCATTAAATGTGTGAGGTGCTCGATGAATTTGTGTTTCAGTTGCTCCTACGACAAATATCATCCGGAGTTGTATTTTAACATAGAAAGCGATGCAAGTGATAGAAAGTAAGACGATTCTGTAACGTATTGTGTAACAAATGGACTACACATTTCAACAAGTTTGCTGTAATGATGATTTATTGATGCAATTGCTATGTCGAAAATAACTACATTGAATAATTCTGCATGGCAATAGACTACATAATGATGTTCTATACGACGGAAAAAACTACATAGGTGAGATTTGAACCCGTACCGCCAGCACGGCGGCAGCGAATCTCAGCCGCTGCTCGAAGCTCACTTGTCGAAACATGAGTTGGAACAGGTATAAGGAGTTCACACAAAAGTTTAATCGCCGTTTTCCCGGAACTAGGAACCACTGCAAGAAAAGTTACTTGCTGGGTAATCAGCACAGGTCGCTCTAGTATATGTCTAGGGCTCATCAAAATCCGTGAATAACAGATCTGATCGTACCCCTGTGAACCAACACTGACCCAAAAGAATATGTCGGAGGCAGATCTTGTGAAAATCGTCGGCAGGTCGAGACACGTAACGCACTCAACCCACTTTGATAAAAGTTGGATTGTAGCCTATCGCGATTGCGGTTTATCGTATCGCGACATTGCTGCTCGCGTTGGTCGAGATCCAATGACTGTTAGCAGAATATGGAATCGGTGGGTTAATGAGGGTAATACGGAACGCCGTGCTGGATCCCAACGGCCTCGTATCACTAGCAGTCGAGATGACATGCATCTTATCCGCATGGCTGTAACGGATCGTGCAGCCACGTCTCGATCCCTGAGTCAACAGATGGGGACGTCTGCAAGACAACCATCTGCACGAACAGTTCGACGACGTTTTCAACGGCATGGACTATCAGCTCGGAGACCATGGCTGCGGTTCCCTTGACGCTGCATCACAGACAGGAGCGCCTGCGATGGTTTATTCAACGACGAACCTGGGTGCACGAATGGCAAAATGTCATTTTTTCGAATGAATCCAGGTTCTGTTTACAGCATCGTGATGGTCGCATCCGTGTTTGGCGACATCGCGGTGAACGCACATTGGAAGCGTGTATTCGTCATCGCCATACTGGCGTATCACCCGGCATGGTGGTATGTGGTGCCATTGGTTACATGTCTCGATCACCTCTTGTGCGCATTGACGGCACTTTGAACAGTGGACGTTACATTTCAGATGTGTTACGACCCGTGGTTCTACCCTTCATTCGATCCCTGCGAAACCCTACATTTCAGCATGATAATGCACGACCGCAAGTTGCAGGTCCTGTGCGGCCCTTTCTGGATACAGAAAATGTTCGACTGCTGCCCTGGCCTGCACATTTTCCAGATCTCTCACCAACTGAAAAGTCTGGTCAATGGTGGCCGAGCAACTGGCTCGTCACAATACGCCAGTCACTACTCTTAATGAACTGTGGTATCGTGTTGAAGCTGCAAGGGCAGCTGTACCTTTAAACGCCATCCAAGCTCTGTTTGACTCAATGCCCAGGCGTATCAAGGCCGAAATGACGGCCAGAGGTGGTTGTTCTGGGTTCTGATTTCTCAGGATCTATGCACCCAAATTGCGTGAAAATGTAATCACATGTCAGTTCTAGTATAATATATTTGTCCAATGAATTCCCGTTTATCATCTGCATTTCTTCTTGGTGTAGCAATTTTAATGGCTAGTAGTGTAGATCACGAGAATGAGGATAACTGCGGAGAATTGCAGTGACAGAGGAGATATACAGGGTGTTCCACAATTCATATTACACACATCTAGAGGTTGTAGGGGGGACTTAGTAGACGAAGTTTTACGTAGGAACCCACGTCCGGTAACGTCATCCAACGACGCTATAGAGAGTAAAGTCACAGGCGCCGGCGCTTGTAATTGTATATGTATAAGGGTGATTCCGTGATGACGTTAAAAACTTTATAGGACGATGAAGAAGGATGAATGTGCCAACATGAGTGAGGGTCGCTGAAGCGGAAACGAATGAGTCGAAAGTTATAGGCAAAAACCTTTCAGATACCTCTGCCAGTGGAATAGATGTACTGGTACTCCTGTTGCTACGATTGTAGGGTAGACGACTTTCAGAGGTTGTAGTATGGACCAATACAAGAAAAAGTCTAGTAAACATTGGCTCTAAAATGCGTACCTTAAGAGCTATGAGCACTTGTTCAGTAGAAGGGATTTGTTTCACAGAAGTGAAGATCAACAAGAATTTTAGAGACTACGTTTAACAGACATTTTTTTTTTCTTGTTTTGGTCCATACTACCACCTCTGAAAATTGCATACCCTACAATCTTAGCAACAACAGTACCAGTACAAGTGTTCCACCGTCACAGCTATCAGGACGGTTTCCACTTATAAATTTCGACTCGTTCGTTTCCGATAAAGATATCATCACCTCAAACTGATACATTTATCCTTCTCCATTATCCTAGCAAGTGTGTAACATCATCTCAAAATCACCCTGTATACACATACATTTACAGTAGCCGGCGCCTGTAACTCTGGCATTCTGTAGCGTCGTTGGATGAAGTTTCCGGACATGTGTTGCTACGTAAAACTCTATCTACTAAGTTCCCTCTACAACCTCGATGAGTGTGTAACATGAACTGTGAAACATTCTGTATGTAAGAACTAGGAAAGAAATGAAAATACAGGAAGACATTTTTAGTATGAAACTTCCTGGCAGATTAAAACTGTGTGCCCGACCGAGACTCGAACTCGGGACCTTTGCCTTTCGCGGGCAAGTGCTCTACCATCTGAGCTACCGAAGCACGACTCACGGGTGGTACTCACAGCTTTACTTCTGCCAGTAAAGCTGTGAGTACCAGCCGTGAGTCGTGCTTCGGTAGCTCAGATGGTAGAGCACTTGCCCGCGAAAGGCAAAGGTCCCGAGTTCGAGTCTCGGTCGGGCACACAGTTTTAATCTGCCAGGAAGTTTCATATCAGCGCACACTCCGCTGCAGAGTGAAAATCTCATTCTGGCATTTTTAGTATTTTTGTGCACAATAGACAGTGACCAAGTGAAAACAGGAGTGGCAGCGGCAAATGAAAAATTTTAATGAACAAATTTTGGACCTTGTATAGGTATTTAAGGAAACGGTTATTTAGTGTTTCATCTGGAGTGCAGTTCATATGATACTGAAAAACAGACATTATAAATACGCGAAGAGAAGCGTTTAGACGTTTTCGAAAAGTGGATGGACCTGTAAGGAGACAGAGAGAGTGAATCTGAGGGACAAAATATGAAAAATGAAACTAGTAAAAAGCATCAATGAAGGAAATATATTACCAAGGATAAGCAGGAGTAAGAAAAGAGCATTCTAATAGGACAGACAGCATAATAATGTAAGCTCAATAGAAAACGTTAATGCGTGGAAGGTTCAGGAATGGAGAAGATACCAGCTTGTGGATGACGTTTGATAAATTCGTTATACTCGGAAAACAAAGAGTTGAAGAAATAGTGGGGAATGTGGGGCTTGCAGAGGCTGATGAACCTAGGACAGAACACGTGATAATGAATATCTGATGATCAGGATAGGAAGTACGGTTTTACTAATTCATAACCCAATAGAAATCTAAAAATTGTCCTGTTGTAAATGCGGTATCCAGGAGGCGTTTTCAGGAATCTAGAGCGGCGAAAGAGCACGACGAATGTGCTAAACAGGTTGCTATGTGCCGACAATACTGTTAATGGGCCCTGCAGTGCAACAATGGCGGAGAGTCAGCTGGAACGCTTTGTTTACGCGTGACAAATGCACGCGCCGCAGGAAGCCCGCCGACTGAAAGCTCACGTATATTCCCAGCTACTTGTCATTTACCTGCCCATTCATTAAGGAGCCCACAGAAAGGAGGAAACATCATTTTTCTGCGTTTTGTGTACGCTAAATAACAATTTACTTAGCTATTGTTTGCAAAATTAGGACGAATTATAGGTCCCCAATGAAGTCCTCGCTCCCTCTGCCCCCGCCCCCACTCTTTCTCTCTCCATTCTGCATTGTGCTCGAAAACGGTTTAATGTAAGTTTTTTATTACCTCTTTTAGGGCTCTGTTCATTGCAAATGGGGATAAAAAGAAGCTAAAGTGCAGTATTCGGCTAAAAAATTTCAAATACAGTAATAAATTATAGTAGAGTTTTCGTTCTTTTTTTCGCTAACAAACAAAATACGACATAGGTTCTTGTTACTGGTTAGTAATACACTGAAAGAAATGCAGAAAGAAAAGCTTTAAGAACCTGAAGAGTATGAGTGTAGAGTCTGTAGTCTACACGCCGAGTCGGTATCTATTTCAACCCTTCTAGTTCCAACAATACAAAAAATTAATTTTAAATTGCCCTTTATCATCATAGTAAGCAACGAATTCAAGAATAAATAGCCAAAATATAAACAATCAATTATTTTATAGAGGTGGTTTCGCTCTGGAATATAATTTTAAAGTTTTTCACACAATTACCCTTTCTATAGTACTTTATTTAATCCGAACACTGGCTGTCTAGTACAGGAGCCGATTATGATTTATTTTTAAATAAACGCAAAAGATTCCTTTACGTTCCGATAAGACTTTTGACGAGAGGATGCCTTACCCAGATGATTTTTATTCTTATTTTATGCCCTGTTGTGCCAGCTGGCGAATGAAATCTCCTTTGCTGCATTTTTTCATTTTTTAATAATTTTTTTTTTGAGCTTTTCCTCATTACAGAGGCATTTTTTTCATAATCTGATGATACATCACAAGTGCGGAACGTGTTACTAGTATTAACAAAAACAATTTTGCAACTGAGACTGCTTTTATTTTAAAAAATTACCTTTATTGTTATAGTAATGCAAGAATAAATTGGCAAAAAATAAACAATCAATTGTTTTAAAGTTGTGAGACGTTCAGTTTTCAAACCCCTATCTTTTCATGAGATATATACGAAAGCAAATTCGTATTTTTTCCTACACGAAATCCCAGACTCAAAACTTCCGTGAACTCGTAGTTTCCTAGATTCACGCAGCATAATCTCCGCGCCGAGTGTTGCTTTGAATGCTGAAAGTGACTGCTACCATGTAGTAAGTTCCTAGAAGTACCTCAGTGAACCACTAGATGTTTCTGTCTTGCAATTTCATCGGTGGTTTCATATGAAAGGCACTGGAACTTCAATAAATAAATAAATAAATAAAATGCATTTTCATGCAGGAACCACTTGTACACAAAGGTTTTAGCTGTGTAAAAGGGACTACATTTCCTCTTTACGTTTAATAACGTAAACTGAATTCCAGAAAAAGACTTGAAACTTTTGAACTTCTTTTTGTGGTACTGGAACTTCAATAAATAAATAAATAAATAAAATGTATTTTCATGCAGGAACCACTTGTACACAAAGGTTTTAGCTGTGTAAAAGGGACTACATTTCCTCTTTACGTTTAATAACGTAAACTGAATTCCAGAAAAAGACCTGAAACTTTTGAACTTCTTTTTGTGGTATTCCTTCTCTCCCATGGAGAAGGGGAGGAAAATTAGTGTTTAACGTCACATCGGAAACTTGGTCGGAGTGGAAATGGATTGGGAGGGGTATCGTCCATCTTCTTTTCACAGATATCATTTTGGCGTTCAACTTAAGTGATCTACGGAACCACATAAATCCCATTCTTAGTGGCCGGACGAATATTCGAATCTCACTGCCGTAGGACATGAGTCCAGCGTTTGGAATATTGAGCACCATATCCCAATTTGTTTAATGGACATCCATCTAAAACAGTAACCAATCAGTGTTTTTTACATGATACTCTGATGTGGCAAAACAATATCACCACTGCCAACCGCGAGATCGCATGTTAGCTGGTGGTTTCCGGGCACGTGACGCGGCAAGGAAGAAACACTGATCAGCCATTACATTATGACCACCTACCTAATATCGACATAAGCCCGTCCAGCGATAGCAGCGTCACCTAACGAGGAATTACTGCTAGTCAGACACACGTACGGTGCATTTATACTGAAAAGCCAAAGAAACTGGTACACCTGCCTAATATCGCGTAGGGCACCCGCGACCACGCGGAAGTGCAGCACCACGACGTACCATGGACTCGACTAATGTCTGAAGTAGTGCTGGAGGGAATTGACACCATGAATCCAACGGGGTTGTCCACAAATCCGTAAGAGTACTAGGGAGCGGATATCTCTTCTGAACAGCACGTTGCAATGCATCCCTGATATGCTCAATCATGTTCATGTGTGGGGAGTTTGGTAGCCAGCGGAATTGTTTAAGCTCGGAAGACTGTTCATGGAACCACTCTGCAGCAATTCTGGACGTGTGGGATGTTGCATAGTGCTGCTGGAATTGCCCAAGTCCGAGGGAATGCACAATGGACATGAATGGATGCAGATGATCAGAAAGGATGCTTACGTACGTGTCACCTGTCAGAGACGTATCTAGACGTATCAGGAGTCCCATATCACTCCAACGGCACACACTCTATACAATTACAGAGTCTCCACCAGCTTGAAGAGTCACCTGCTGACATGCAGGTTCCATGGATTCATGGGCTTATCTTCATACCCATACACGTCCATCCGCTCGATACAATTTGAATCGAGACTCATCCGACCAGGCAACATGTTTCCAGTCATCAACAATCTAATGTGTGCGGCTGGTCCCGGCGGAGGTTCGAGTCCTCCCTCGGCATGGGTGTGTGTGTTTGTCCTTAGGATAATTTAGGTTAAGTAGTGTGTAAGCTTAGGGACTGATGACCTTAGCAGTTAAGTCCCATAAGGTTTCACACACATTTGAACATTTTTTGAACAATCTAATGTCGGTGTTGAAGGGCCCAGGCAAGACGTAAAGATTTGTGTCGTGCAGTCATCAAGGGTACAGGAGTGAGCCTTCGGCTCCGAAAGCCCATATCAATGATGTTTCGTTGAATGGTTCTCAATCTGACATTTGCTGATGGCCCAGCATTGAAATCTACAGCAATTTGCGGGAGGGTTGCACTTGTGTCACGTTTAAAGATTCTCTTCAGTCGTCATTGTTCCCGTTGTTGCAGGATCTTTTTCCGGCCGTAGCGATGTCGGAGATTTGATGTTCTACCGGATTACTGATATTCGTGGCACACTCGTGAAATGGTCGTACTGGAAAATCCTCACTTCTTCGCTACCGCGGAGATGCTGTGTCCCATCGCTCGTGCGCAGACTATAACACCACATTCAAACTCACTTAAATCTTGATAACCGGCCATTGTAGCAACAGTAATCGATCTAACAACTGTGCCAGACTCTTGTTGTCTTATATAGGCGTTGCCGACCGGAGCACCGTATTCTGCCTAATTACATATCTATCTATTTCAATACGCTCGCCTATACCATTTTCTTTGGCGCTTCAGTGCCGTATCAGTGAGTGTGCTGTCCGTGTGCAGAATGGGCAAGGCGCGCGACCTATCTCATTTGGACCGAAGGTAGACTGTGATGACCCAGAGGTCTGGCACGAGCCTTTCGGAAACTGCACGACTTGTCGAGTGTTCGAAGAGTGCTGTGGTGAGTGTCTTCAACACGTGGCGAAACCACGTCCAGACGTCGTGGGGTTGGGCGGCCACCCCTTATCACAGATGTTGGACGTCGTAGGGTGGGGATACTGGTAAAACAGGACAAGTGGCAAACAGTTGCGGAACTGACTTCAGACTTTAATGCTAGGCAGAGTGTAGGTGTATTTGAACACACGGTGCACCGAACACTCCTAGCGATGGGCCGCCGCAGCCGACGACCCTTGCATGTACCAATGTTAACACCACGATATTGACAACTATGACTGAAATGGGGGCCGGGATCGATTCCCGGCTGGGTTGGAGACTTTTTTTCGCTGAGGTACTGGGTTTTTGTGTCGTCTTCACCAGCATCATTTCATCCTAATCGACGCGCAAGCCGCCGAAGTGGAGTCACCTCAAAAGACATGCACCAAGCGATCAGGTCTACCCGCTGGGAGGCCTTCACCACACGACATTTCTTTTCATTTCGCCTCAGCAGTGTCTCAGAATCAAAAGCTATCACTTAACCATTTCCTTTCAACATGTTTAAATTTAACTTTAACAGTGATTTTAATTATTACATTTCATCACTGTAACCTCTGCCTGCTTAGCTGGGTGGTAACGTGCTTGCCTCCCATGCAAGGGGCCCGGATTTGATTCCCGCGGGGTGGGAGATTTTCTCTGTTCGTAGACTGGGTATTGTGTTGTCATAATCATCATGTCATCCTCATCACAGGCGTGCAAGTCGTTCATGTGGCGTCGACTGAAGATATGCAATCGGCGGCCGAACTTTACCGGATGTGGACTCCCGGCCAACGATGCCATACGCTCAATTCATTTTTATCACTGTAATAACTTGTACGTTTGGAAAGCCCTCTATAGACTTTATCTAATGTACTCTTCATTTACTGCATTCCGTACAATTTTCTGATGGCGATGTATGTATAGATTTAAAGCAGCGACATCTAACTAGCTTACGGCACTACCGTTATGTTGTGGCTACTATTCTGCACTCTGTTATGAACAGTAACGCTACTGGCAGGATGAATCTACCGGCACTGTGGCCTAGTGTAGACTGTATTTTTAATATGCGACACGATGCTAAGCTGATTTTGCGTATATTTAGTGACGACGCCACTGTGGCTTTATTGTACACTCCTGGAAATTAAAATAAGAACACCGTGAATTCATTGTCCCAGGAAGGGGAAACTTTATTGACACATTCCTGGGGTCAGATACATCACATGATCACACTGACAGAATCACAGGCACAAAGACACAGGCAACAGAGCATGCACAATGTCGGCACTAGTACAGTGTATATCCACCTTTCGCAGCAATGCAGGCTGCTATTCTCCCATGGAGACGATCGTAGAGATGCTGGATGTAGTCCTGTGGAACAGCTTGCCATGCCATTTCCACCTGGCGCCTCAGTTGGACCAGCGTTCGTGCTGGACGTGCAGACCGCGTGAGACGACGCTTCATCCAGTCCCAAACATGCTCAATGGGGGACAGATCCGGAGATCTTGCTGGCCAGGGTAGTTGACTTACACCTTCTAGAGCACGTTGGGTGGCACGGGATACATGCGGACGTGCATTGTCCTGTTGGAACAGCAAGTTCCCTTGCCTGTCTAGGAATGGTAGAACGATGGGTTCGATGACGGTTTGGATGTACCGTGCACTATTCAGTGTCCCCTCGACGATCACCAGTGGTGTACGGCCAGTGTAGGAGATCGCTCCCCACACCATGATGCCGGGTGTTGGCCCTGTGTGCCTCGGTCGTATGCAGTCCTGATTGTGGCGCTCACCTGCACGGCGCCAAACACGCATACGACCATCATTGGCACCAAGGCAGAAGCGACTCTCATCGCTGAAGACGACACGTCTCCATTCGTCCCTCCATTCACGCCTGTCGCGACACCACTGGAGGCGGGCTGCACGATGTTGGGGCGTGAGCGGAAGACGGCCTTAACGGTGTGCGGGACCGTAGCCCAGCTTCATGGAGACGGTTGCGAATGGTCCTCGCCGATACCCCAGGAGCAACAGTGTCCCTAATTTGCTGGGAAGTGGCGGTGCGGTCCCCTACGGCACTGCGTAGGATCCTACGGTCTTGGCGTGCATCCGTGCGTCGCTGCGGTCCGGTCCCAGGTCGACGGGCACGTGCACCTTCCGCCGACCACTGGCGACTACATCGATGTATTGTGGAGACCTCACGCCCCACGTGTTGAGCAATTCGGCGGTACGTCCACCCGGCCTCCCGCATGCCCACTATACGCCTTCGCTCAAAGTCCGTCAACTGCACATACGGTTCACGTCCACGCTGTCGCGGCATGCTACCAGTGTTAAAGACTGCGATGGAGCTCCGTATGCCACGGCAAACTGGCTGACACTGACGGCGGCGGTGCACAAATGCTGCGCAGCTAGCGCCATTCGACGGCCAACACCGCGGTTCCTGGTGTGTCCGCTGTGCCGTGCGTGTGATCATTGCTTGTACAGCCCTCTCGCAGTGTCCGGAGCAAGTATGGTGGGTCTGACACACCGGTGTCAATGTGTTCTTTTTTCCATTTCCAGGAGTGTATTAGGATAGGCCGCGTCAGGGTATGTTTCCAAATCCATGAAAGCAATAAGTTTCCGTTATGGCATATTTTATTGTTTTAAAATATTATCTGTCCACTATTGTACATCGTTTCCCATTTTCGCTACAGATGTGAAGATGATCATTGCTGACCGAAACTGGTAGTCTAAGGTTCAAATGGCTCTGAGCACTATGGGACTCAACTCCTGTGGTCATCAGTCCCCTAGAACTTAGAACTACGTGAACCTAACTAACCTAAGGACATCACACACATCCATGCCCGAGGCAGGATTCGAACCTGCGACCGTAGCAGTCTCACGGTTCCGGACTGCGCGCCTAGAACCGCGAGACCACCGCGGCCGGCGTAGTCTAAGGACCAACTGCTTTGTGATCGTTGATGGGAATATATAAATTTTTTGTAGAGGGTGAATAATTGTGGCCTGGTACCTGGGAACGATCATCTCGGAAACTGCGACACCAGTCAACAGTTCGCGCGCTACTCCCGTGACTATCTACGGAGTGTGATTGTAGGACTGTGAATCCGTGAGTATAACTTGCGCCGAAGAAATGTTGCACTTGACAGTTCGCGTTGTTGTTGTTGTGGTCTTCAGTCCTGAGACTGGTTTGATGCAGCTCTCCATGCTACTCTATCCCGTGCAAGCTTCTTCATCTCCCAGTACCTACTGCAACCTACATCCTTCTAAATCTGCTTAGTGTAATCATCTCTTGGTCTCCCTCTACGACTTTTACCCTCCACGCTGCCATCCAATGCTAAATTTGTGATCCCTTGATGCCTTAAAACATGTCCTACTAACCGATCCCGTCTTCTAGTCAAGTTGTGCCACAAACTTCTCTTCTCCCCAATTCTATTCAATACCTCCTCATTAGTTACGTGATCTACCCACCTTATCTTCAGCATTCTTCTGTAGCGTTACTTCAAGTTAAATGGGTTATGCTCCGATAGCAATGTTGCAACAGCAGCCTCTATACACATAACAGTCGATACGGTGTTCCGTTCCCTCTCGTAAATGTAAGCTGTTGAGCAGTATCAATGTATACAAGAATTCGTTTTTGAACTGATACTACAATACTAGCAAATAAACAATCACATAATAATGCAGATATAACTGTAACAAAGCGCACATTTTCGATAATGTAGGAAAGAGATACAGAGAATAAGGATTTGGCGACGGCCGATGTCTTCAGTTCAATAGGGTATATACTTTAGAAACTAAATAATAGGCGATATTGTAACTTATCGCTCAACGTCAGGTAATGACAGTGAAGCAATAAATAACCGATATTCGTAGCTTTTAACTCACCAGTTTAGGGCGACAATGGTGCAGTTCCATCCAGCTCCCTATCGTCACTCTTGTCGCAATCAACGTCAAAACCGTCTTCATCGTCGTCATCGCCAAGACAAATCATTAGCTGTTCATAATCACTGATGATACCTTCCACTGTCTGTGCTGCTCGAATAAGTTTTTCGACGTGCTCGATCTTTTTGCTCCACGAGGCTGCAACCACAGTCGCAAGAGCTTCACCCAACAGCCTTACCCCCTCCGTAAAGGACTTTTATAGTCCTTATGTACGTCTTCAAGATCACCCCAAATCAATGGGGTTGAAATGGCAGTGATATGGTGTCAGCCTTGTTACAGTATGATGCTGCTCCTTGGCGATTTCATTTATTATATGTGTAGGCGTCGTAGACTTTTTTTCTTTTAACAAGTGAGTATAAAAGCAGCTTCATCATATTTATATCAGCAGTAATATTAAGCGCTTGTAATCGCTGCATCATAACGTCTTTCCGTTCGTTTTTGGTTGGGGCTTTTTTCAGTATCGCTAAATGATATGAGGCACAGTCCATTACAACTGTGTAGGGACAGGAAACTGGTTAAAAACTTCCCTGAACCACTAAACAAACTGTATGGTGTCCATGTCCTCATGGTATTCAACTGGTTCTTGGACCGAAAAACTAGCAGTGCATCAGGGACAAAACCACTGGAAGAGCCTGCGTGGACAACAATTAATCTACGAGTAGCTCTTCTTCTCGTCGGTTAAAGACCGCTACTGCTAGGAGTGTAACCAGTCCAGCATTTACTGACAGCTTCCCCGTGTTAGCCCAGGTTTCGTCGTTCCATAATATGAAATGAACGTCTTTGCCCACAGTTTTGTGCAAGAAAACGCTGCGTCCATCTACCGTTTTTTAACGGGAACCCATATTTTCAGCACAATTTTTTGTGACGTTTCCCCACCCTTCACTTTCTTTTAACGACACTAGTAACTTCACTATAGTAGCCTATAGGATACTCTTTTCTGCTGTAGTAAGCAGAAACATGCCTGTGAATTCTATCACTCTGAAAAGAATATGAGTCAGTGACAGAAGGAGGCTGCTTTTCCTTCTTTCCAGGGATCGCTAAATATATGTTATTTGAACCAGATAGCTCGGAATCGTTCCGGCTCTCGTCTACATATTTTAACTTTTGCAATAACACTCTCTGACTTACTACTGTTTTTACACTAATCCAAGAGTTTATGTGGTGTCACTGCCAGACACCACACTTGCTAGGTGGTAGCTTAAATCGGCCGCATTCCATTTAGTACATGTCAGACCCGCGTGTCGCCACTGTGTGATCGCAGACCGAGCGCCACCACAAGGCAGGTCTCGAGATACGGACTAGCACTCGCCCCAGTTGTACGGACGACATTGCTAGCGACTACACTGACAAAGCATCGCTCATTAGCCGAGCAGACAGTTAGAATAGCCTTCAGCTAAGTCAATGGCTACAACCTAGCAAGGCGCCATTAACCATTATAAGATAGAGTCTCACTTGTATCATCAAGGAATGCTGTATTCACATGAAGGATTAAAAGTTAAGTATTAAAGCAGCTACGTACTTTTCTTGCTACCATTCATTACGTATCCTGTTTCAGACCTCTATCTAGCTTACGTGAGATTACGCGTGCCTTTTGGCTACTTCAGTGTGGCGTAGCTGTCTTGTTACGCCACAACAGTTGGCGATGAGTCAACGGAAAGGGTCTTGTTCTTTCTCATTGCTTACATTTACTTGTGTCATGGCTTCGCCACAATCTCCAGATGTACTGTCCGAATTTTATCGCTTGCAGAATCAGCAGACGCAGGCGTTATTGGATGCCCTTGGACAGCTCGTCCAGGGTCAACGTGCCATTCAAACCAATGCGGCAGCCGCCGCTTCACCGCTACCGCAGCCACAACATGCAGTTGCACCGCCGTTTCGCAAGTTTGACCCAACCCAAGAGACATGGACTGAGTGGTCACGCCAATTTGGATTTCATCTCGCCGCCTACAGAATTCAAGGTAATGAGCGGCAGCCTCACTTATTATCCTGTGTCAGTGTGTCCACCTACAGTGTGATAGTGAAATTGTTTCCCCGACGCGACGTAGCAACTCTGTCCTACGAAGAAATTTTGTCGGCATTGGACGCCTATTTCAAGGAAACAGTAAATGTCGTTGCAAAGAGGTATACTTTCTTTCGTACGAAACGTATGGCTGGTCAGACTAATAGGGAGTGGGTTGCAACATTGCAAGGCCTTACAAGGGATTGTGCTTTTGAGTGTGAATGTGGACTCCCTTATTCAGATACAATGGTATGTGATGCAATTGCACAGAACGTTTCTGATGTTCGTATACGGGAGCAAATTTTGAAACTCGTCAATCCCTCCCTTCAACAAGTGATAGACATATTGGATAGGCAAGACACACTTGACTTTGCTCAGGAATCATTTGAAACTTCGCCAGCCGTGTGTAACATTAACCGGCCCGCCGGGCGCGCTGCGCGGCCCGGTAAACTGCCCTCGCGCACGTCCACGCAGCTGCCGCCACACTCTAAACCAGATGTGCCGCGACAGCATACAACTGCAGTGAAATCATGCCCGCGGTGTGCTACTAGACATTCGCGTGAACATTGCCCGTGACGCCAAGCTACTTGCTTTTTCTGTCATAAGACAGGACATGTTCAAAGTGTTTGCCAGAAAAAGCTCAGATCAGACACTCTTAATCATTCCAGGCCCTTTGCTTCGCGCCGAAATCGAACCACGGACACTCAGGTTCGTGGACTTTCACCCATGGACATTCATGTAGTTAATTCCACTTCGTCCAGTGCCATTTTCTCAAACAGTTACAGTGTTCGTCCCACACAAAGTGTGCATCGACGTTGCCGGAAATCACGTCAATTAGCAAGTGATGCTGTACCTGTATCAGTTCAAATTGCACGAGACAGTCGCTCTTGTCGTCAGCAGGACAATAAACTTTTTGTAGATTTGGACTTTAATGGCAAGGTCATACCATTCCAGCTCGATACCGGAGCTGCAGTTTCATTGTAAATCACGACACGTACAAACAACTGGGCAAACCTCCGTTGCGTGCCGCACATGTTCAGTTAAATACATATTCCGGACAGCAGATCCCTGTGTTAGGGTAGTGCACTCTTCTTGCAACATACAAGGGACAAACAAAACTTGTGTCATTTTACGTTCTTCGTTCTTCTACTGCAGTGAACTTGTTTGGTTTAGATTTATTTCAATTGTTTAACATGTCTATAGTAAATCAGGTCCTATCTGTGAATTCGACTGTGCCTTCAGACAGTGTTTCTCGTCTGTGTGAAGAATTTGCAGACATTTTTGCACCGGGCTTAGGTTGCGCTAAAAACTATGGAGCACATTTGGAACTGAAAGTCAACGCGCAACCGAAATTTTTCAGAGCGCGCAATGTTCCTCACGCATTGCGTGATGAGGTCGCAAGAACATTAAACGATTTAGAATCACAAGGTGTAATTGAACGTGTGCAAGCTTCTCTCTGGGCCTCACCCTTAGTAATTTTGCCAAAACCTTCCGGAAAATTGAGACTTTGTGTGGACTTCAAGGCAACAGTGAATCCACAACTTGTGATTGCAACTTTTCCCTTACCCCACCCGGAAGATCTTTTTGATAAACTGTGCCCGGGTAAATACTTTTCCAAGTTGGACCTAGCAGATGCGTACTTGCAAATCCCAGTGGACGCCGAATCCCAGCACGTCTTGGTGGTTAACACGCATCTAGGTTTGTACCGATTCAAAAGACTGCCATTCGGGTGTGCATCCGCCCCTGCATTGTTTCAGCAATGTTTACAAACTGTTTGTGCGTCGGTCCCTACTGCTGCGAACTATCTGGACGATATTGTGATCTCCGGAAAGACAGCCGACGAGCATTTAGCTCACCTACGAACATTATTTCAGGTATTGCGACAAAATGGTCTTCGCTTGCGGAAGGACAAATGTGTGTTTTTTGCTCGTGACTTACCATACCTGGGACATGTCATCAATGCCCAAGGCATACATCCGAGTCCGGAGCACCTCCGTGCCATACAAGATTTGCCTTCGCCACAGAATGTGAAGCAGCTACAGAGTGTGTTGGGTAAAATTAACTATTATCACCGCTTTCTGCGCAATGCCTCTTCCATTTCAGCTCCGCTTCATAGCTTACGCCGTAAGGGTGTTCCGTTCGTCTGGACGACGGAATGCGAACGCGCCTTTCGCCAGTTGAAATCTGCGTTGCTTTCAAATACTTGCCTTACGCCATTCGATACCCAGAAACCCCTTTTGTTGATGGTAGATGCATCGGATTTCGGGATCGGTGCTGTGCTTGCGCACAAAGTTGGCTCGCATGATCGGCCTATTGCCTTTGCGTCAAAATTGCTCTCGTCTGCGCAAAGAAATTACTCACAGATAGAGAAAGAAGCTTTGGCTCTCGTGTTTGGTGTTACTAAGTTCTATGATTTCTTGTATGGTCGTCACTTTACCATCATCACAGACCACAAACCTTTGACATCGCTTTTTCATCCGACCAAGCCTGTACCTCCGCGTACAGCGCAGAAATTCATTCGCTGGTCTATTTTTCTCTCGCAGTACCGCTACGATATCTTGTATCGGTCCACTGCTAAGCACGGAAACGCCGATGCGGTGTCCCGTTTGCCTGTTGCTGAGGATAAAGCATTCGATTCTTCCGAACTTGCTTGCATATTCATTGATTCGGAAACCGATGAAGTGGTCGAATCGTTTCCGATTGCTTTTCGTCGTGTAGCTACAGCCACAGCTGCTGACCCTGTCCTTGCTACCGTTTTGCATTTTGTTGCTACGCAATGGCCTTTGTCAAAGTCTCGGATCGAGGATCCGTTGGTTCACCGATTTTTTGCTCACAAGGAGAGACTTTTTGTTCGACGTGGTGTTTTGTTGTTGCGTTCTGATAATGATCAGTCCAGAGTCGTGGTCCCACGTTCGTTACAGTCCTCTGTTTTACGGCTTCTTCACCAAGGACATTGGGGTATAGTGCGAACGAAACAACTTGCTCATCAGCACTGTACTTGGTTCGGAATCGATGCTGCGATTACGGATATGTGTTCTTGTTGCATGGCGTGTGCCGAACAACAATCCGCGCCGCCGCGGAAAGTCTTTGCGTTGCCAACAGCCACTTCCCCTTGGCAACGCTTGCACATCGATTTTGCTGGTCCATTCTGGAATGCTCGATGGTTGGTTCTGGTAGATGCCTTCAGTAATTTTCCTTTTGTTGTCCGGATGTCTTCCATGACGTCAACTGCCACCATCCAAGCGTTGTCTGCTATCTTTTGCATTGAAGGTCTTCCGCAGACTATTGTTTCCGACAATGGCCCACAATTCATGTCCGCAGAATTTCAGTCATTCTGCCTGGCCAATGGTATTCAACATCTGAAATCCGCGCCGTTTTCGCCTCAGTCAAACGGTGCCGCTGAACGAATGGTCCGGACTTTCAAGTCACAGATGTTGAAGTTGAAAGAGTCGCATTCTCGGGAGGACGCGTTGTTGCTCTTTTTGTCATCGTATCGCTCTCAGCCCCGAGATGGTCGCTCGCCAGCTGAGTTGCTCAACGGTCGTCCTCATTGAACCTTGATGTCTTTGCTGCATCCGCCGCATCAGGTTCCTGTGCAGCGGCAGACTCCTGCTTTTGCTCCAGGCGACGTTGTATTCTATCGCAACTATCGCGGTTCACGGCGTTGGCTCGCAGGGCGCATTCTTCGCTGCCTCGGCCGCGCGATGTATTTGGTTTTGGGGGCCTCTGGTGAGGTGCGTCGGCATCTCAATCAGCTGCGCCTCTGTCGTCGCACGGGTTCTGCCGCTCCCCGTCTGCTTTCAGCGACGGTGCCGTCCGGTCAGCGCCCTGGTGACCCATCTACCGGCTCGCCTCATCCCCAGGTGTTACCGACGATGCCTTCCATTTTGCCCCATGGCGACGCGCCGCCCCAGCCGCCGCCGCCGCCGCCGCCGCCTGTTCTCCCGCCGGCGCCGCCCGCATTCGACGCTTCGCTGCAGCCGCCAAGCGCCTGCCTGGGTCACGCGCCGCCGATCGCTTCCCGTGACCAGCTGTCCACCGCCATGGAACTCTTGCCCGCTCCGGACCACATGACGTCATCGCGCGTCGGGTACCCCGACGCAATGGAGGTCGACCCTTCGGCCCCTCCTGTCTCTTTACGGGCGCATACACCGCATGTTGACGTGCACCCTGGACTAGGTTTTCAGGCGTTTCCTAGCTCCCCTCGGACCGAATGGCCGGGTGCGGGTGGCACAGCCTCGCCTGTCGTTAGGCTCCCCACCTCATCGCATACGTCAACATTGGGTCCTCCCCACGGCGGGCGGAAGCCTTATAACACGACCGTTCGCCGATTTGCGGGGGAGGAATGTGGTGTCACCGCCAGACACCACACTTGCTAGGTGGTAGCTTAAATCGGCCGCGGTCCATTTAGTACATGTCGGACCCGCGTGTCGCCACTGTGTGATCGCAGACCGAGCGCCACCACAAGGCAGGTCTCGAGATACGGATTAGCACTCGCCCCAGTTGTACGGACGACATTGCTAGCGACTACACTGACAAAGCATCGCTCATTAGCCGAGCAGACAGTTAGAATAGCCTTCAGCTAAGTCAATGGCTACGACCTAGCAAGGCGCCATTAACCATTTTAAGATAGAGTCTCACTTGTATCATCAAGGAATGCTGTATTCACATGAAGGATTAAAAGTTAAGTATTAAAGCAGCTACGTACTTTTCTTGCTACCATTCATTACGTATCCTGTTTCAGACCTCTATCTAGCTTACGTGAGATTACGCGTGCCTTTCGGCTACTTCAGTGTGGCGTAGCTGTCTTGTTACGCCACAACAGTTTATGATGCTCTTTCAATAACTTCATAGGCAGGAACTGATAGCTATCTATGTATACTTACGTATTCTATGATAGTGTGCCTTTATCCAGTTTATGGAAAGCTTTAATATCAATAGGAATAAATCCAAGAATAATTAAAGCAATTCAAAATTTATATAAAAATTCTATTTCAAAAATAAAAATTGGTAAATATCTATCACATGGATTCCAAGTCACAAAAGGATTACGTCAAGGATGTAGCATCTCACCTACATTGTATAAAATATATACAGAAGTAACTTTACAGAATTGGAAGAAAAAATGTCACGCTATGGGAATACCAATAAATGATAGAACAATATACTCGTTACAATTTGCAGATGACCAACTGATTATAGCCCAAGACTATGAGGACATAGAGTATATGACCAGAAAATTGATTCAAGAATATAAAAAATCAGGTCTAAATGTAAACATGAATAAAACAAAGTACATGGTAATTGGTGGAGTGAATGGAGACTTAATATTAGAAGAAGGGATGGGAACAATAACAGCTACTGAGGAATATAAATATTTAGGTGTGAAAATTACAAATGATGGGAAACAGGACAAAGAAATTAGATCAAGAATAAATTCTGGAAAGACGACAATCTCTTTATTGAATGGAATTCTCTGGGACAAACACATAACAACTGATAACAAAATAAGGATTTTTAAAACAATAGTTAGGAGCATTATTACATATGGTTCAGAAGTGTGGACAACAAAATGGCAACTGAAATCAAAATTATTAGCCACAGAAATGGATTTCTGGAGACGTTCAGCAAGAATATCAAGACGAGAAAGAATAAGAAATGAAGTAATCAGAGACAAGATGAAATGTAAAAATTCAATTATTGATTTCATCGAGCACAAACAACTTAAATGGTATGGACACATCAGACGAATGGAACAGGAAAGGCTACCAAAATGCATAATCGACTGGGTACCAATTGGAAGAAGAAAAAGGGGACGACCACCTGATACATGGATACAGGGAGTTCAGTCAGCAATGAGGAAGAACAACATTCCTGAAGATTTATGGACAAATGGAGAAGAGTGGAGAACAACAATTAGTGACTTACTGTAATCTAGAATAGGTGCTAGAAAAATGTACTCACATTGTAAATCCAGAATAATAATAATAATTCTTCCTCCCATTCGTAAAATTCATCAGTTCTGGATGTTTAGCGCCACATCTTGAGACAAAAGATTCTGGGCGAACGATGTCTTTTCGGTGGCATTTTCCAAGTGTCAGAACTTCTAAATCACAGCGAAACAAAGCACATTCCGTGTCAAGCGAATGGTAGAAATCAAACACAGCGCATGTTTACGTTCACGCAGAACGAAGCCGGGAATGAGGTCGGTTTGGTCCGCATACTTAGCGTCTCGCACCCCTCAAAAAATGGTTCAAATGGCTCTGAGCACTATGGGACTTAACTTCTGAGGTCATCAGTCCCCTAGAACTTAGAACTACTTAAACCTAACTAACCTAAGGACATCACACACAACCGTGTGTGTGGTAGGATTCGAACCTGCGACCGTAGCAGCATCGCGGTTCCGGACTGGAGCGCCCAGAGCCGCTGGGCCACACCGACCGGCTTCGCACCTCTCATTCTTCATTTGTTAAACTGTTACGTCGACAACTTAAAACGCATACGTCAAGTGCAATGTTTCAACGGGCTGCATACAGACAAAGTCCAGATCTCATCAAAAAAACATGGAGGCCGGAGGCTTGCCTCGCCTGTAAAGCAGGATGCGCGCCGATACGTGGCGGATCTGACGACAGAGTACTATTCTGGTCCAGTCACAAGCGTTTTAAAGCACACTGTCCAGCATAGGTTGTTGAACATTGAGCTCCGCAGCAGATAACCCCTACGTGTTTCCATGTTGATACAACGACATCGTCTGTTACGTCTGGAGTGATACAGTGGGCACGAGGTGATCGGGATAGGATTGAGGGTCAGTGGATATGTGTCGCCCGGCCGGATGAATTACATTTCTTGTCATACCAGGTCGGATACAATAGTGATATGCAACCTGTTTTCCTCTACATACCCCCCCCCAAAAAAAAACAGTTTTCCATTCCATCCTTTACCCCTAGGCATAGGCACTAGGGCTATCCCTAGAGTTATCCTTAATTCAAATTATGCACAACCATATCTAAAATATATTATAAACTTATTAAAGAATACAAAAAGCAGTATTATGTTATAAATGTGTAAAATAAGTACAGGAATTATATTATACATAACACAGACACACACACAAACATACACACACACACACACACAAATTATGTGCATTTGAATATTTTTCTGAGCCATTAATGAAATGGCTGAACTTGTTTCCTGGACACCAGCTCCTCTATTTGTGGCTGAATCCATGTTAATGCGAGAATCAAGCAATTTCTTTGTTTCACTTTGATTACTGTTAGTCCAAAGAGACCCTGCTCACTCATATATGTAGAGGGGTTCAATGGTTCAAATGGCTCTGAGCACTGTGGGACTCAACTGCTGTGGTCAAAGTCCCCTAGAACTTAGAACTACTTAAACCTAGCTAACCTAAGGACATCACACACATCCATGCCCGAGGCAGGATTCGAACCTGCGACCGTAGCGGTCGCGCGGTTCCAGACTGTAGCGCCTAGAACCGCTCGGTCACTCCGGCCGGCAAGTAGAGGGGAATGGGAGAATGTGTGTAATGGCAGTGTCGTCAAATTCAGAATACTGTTTGCGTCCGTATCACCAGAAATGATAAACTGACATGTTTTCAGTTTTTATTTTCAGCGCCGGCCGAGTGGCCGAGCGGTTCTAGGCGCTACAGTCTGGGACCGCGCGACCGCTACGGTCGCAGGTTCGAATCTTGCCTCGGGCATGGATGTGTGTGATGTACTTAGGTTAGTTAGGTTTAGTTAGTTCTAAGTTCTAGGCGACTGATGACCTCAGAAGTTAAGTCCCGTAGTGCTCAGAGCCATTTGAACCATTTTTATTTTCAGTGAACTGTCAACATACATTTGTAAAAGACTTTCTTTTGTTTTGCCGGAAGACCAGAGGAATTGATGGCGGTGGTGAAAAACGGATATGTTATCCGTTCTTGTGTATTATCGTCTTTCTCATTGTCTGAAAAGCATTTAATAACCTGTAATCTGAGTTTTTGTACATAGAATTTGACTACAGTAGAGCGTCGATTATCCGAAGTAATTGGGAGACAAGGGTGTTCGGAAAAGTGGTTTGTTCGGATAATCGAACTGTACATGTTGATTTGCCAAAACGAAGTACTGTACAGTAAATTCATTCTTAAAAAACAGGCATCTCGTTTAGTATTACAAAGTAACATACAAAGGCAACATCAGTAGGAATATATAGTAATAATCTCGTACTTGTGCCTCATAGAAAGGACAACACGTTTACGTTTAAGCATTTTGTATAGTCAAGTTCTCTTCTTCACGCAGCAGCACACAAGTGGTCGAAACTGAGAACAGAAGGTGACTGTTTGCACCGAAGCTCTTCTTGGGGGCGCGCAATCCTGCAAACTGCCTGGAGCGACACGCCTCAACTCTAAGCTGGCGCAGCTGTTGCTGTGAACAGCTTTGATACTGCCGCTACTTCTACTGCCAGTGCCAAGCCGACAGAAGTGTGCTGATTGTTGAAACACAGCGACTGGCGGCTCGTCCGGTTAGCAGCGCCTTGTGAAGGCCCCATTAGAAGCAATGTTCCGCCAGCGGTGGCCCAGTGAGGCGACTACTGTGGGAAACTTGGTTTGGGAGTGAGGGGGATGATGGATGGTAGGGTGGGAGAGTAACAGGTGCGAGCGAGTACACAGTTCGGTTAAGCGGTCGTTCGGTTGACCGACGTTCGGATAATCGACGCTCTACTGTATTTTCAAAAGTCCATCCATAATACTAACTTCATTTTATTCACTATGTCTCAACACAGTTGGAAAAACTGCAGTATTCCTTTTATTGATGTAATCAATATAAGTAAAACTTTCTTATAAAACTTCTTTATTTTTTGACGAGCATTAAAAATATTTCTGTCAAAACCTTGGAGTTGAAGACTGGGATCGCTAAATTTTTTGAATGTATCTGTCAAATAAGGTAAGTGGCATATCCAATCTTCATCTTCAAAATGCTTTACCAAATCGGATTTCTGTTCTGTAAGAAACGTTTTATCTCATTTCTTCAGTTAAAAAAGACGAGTCAATACGCGTCCCCGTGATAATCGGCGCACCTCTGTGTGCAAAAACAGTTGAGTTTACGTAGCTCCCATCTACTAACACTTTTTCTGGAATTTAACCAATACGAGTAACAGGAGCCCTTTTTCTTTTACCTGTCAGTGATGCAGCACCATATGTTGCCAAGCATATAGGCAAGTTCCATAGCAAATTTAATTTTAATTGTATAAGATTATAAAGATTTTTAAAAAATATCCTTTCATGCTGTATGTTCTGGTAATTCGTTAAATCCTAGAATTTCATCAGCAATAGCACCTTTTTCAGCGTCAAAATGCCGAACGTACCCTAATGTTCAGAAAAAAACAGGTCATCTTGAACGACTAGAGATTAGGACGTTCGTATTCACAGAACATGTACAATGGTATCTTCTGCAGAAACGATTAGCGTTTCACTCACCTCGCTTCAACATGTGTCCTGTTGCCTAGTAGGCGCAGGGTCTGCCATAGTCCCCGATAAGTTGTTCCATGTGTGATAGCACCAACGCGTATAAGACACGAATGGCTTCCTGTGGTATTGCCATGTATGCTGCATTCACGTCGTTATAAAGTTCATTTGTGGTGGTTGGCGATGTATCACAGCGCTGCACCTGTCGTTTCACCATATCCCACACATTTTCGATTGGCGAGCAGTCTGTTGATGTGGCGGGCCAGGGCAAAAGGCTGGCATCCTGTGACACCAAAAAGGCATGTGTTCCTGCAGCAACAAATGGTCGTGCATTGTCTTGCTGAAAAATGGCGTCAGGTCACACTAGTCACAGTGCCCTGGACACGCACCAAGTGTGATCTGAGGTTCTACCCAACAGCACCCCACACTACAAGGCCTTCAGTTGGCTCTGTATGTCTTGTGCGAATGCAGTCACTGTGATGCCGCTCCCCGTCTGCGGCGAACCAAAATACGGCCATCGCTTTCAAACAAACAGAACCTGGATTCGTCCGAAAACACTATCTGATGCCACCCCTATCCTCACTGACATCGTTCTTTACATTATTGCCGTTTAGCATGTTCCTGCAAATTCGTCAATGATAGGCGGAGAAGTGAACGACGCGCAAGTAACCCATGCCGTAATAAACAGCGATGGGCTGTCACCCTTGAAAGTGCAAGATGTGTTTCACTGTTCCCACTATTGTGCCAGAGCCGACGACGACGCAGATCTGCCCTGCAGTACCACTGGTATGAGGTGTCGATCTTGTAGGACGTGGCCTGGGTGGTGCGACTTGGGTGTCTCGTCATGTTCTACGGCCTTCAGCCACGCATTCTGCACACACCCATTGCACTGCCGAAACACTTGGTCCTACAGGAGCAGCAATTTCCAGTATAGATGCATCACACTCTCTCATTCCACTAACGCGCCCTCTTTCAAACTCACTGATTTGACGGTACGGTTCGCGCATATGTCTGTGAGCCGTCCTGCAAGTCTACTCAATTCACACTGATCCATTATCTTCGGTTTTTATCGACAACGAGAGCCGCAGGCACATTTTACCGACAGGTGGTGTTGCCCCGCGATATCAGTGTCGACCTTGTACCCATGTACCGACATGGTCCAAATGCTAATCATATCTGCAGAACATATTAATGTACCTGTCTTGTGAATACGAACGTCCAATTTCTAGTCGTTCAAAGTTTTCTGTTTTTTTCTGAACATGAGTGTATATAAGTAGCTCAGCATCCTCAGAAACATCACAATTTAATCGATTTGAATCGCAAATCTTTTGTCGATTTCAATAATTTCACTGTTTGATCAACAATACATTGGCCCTTACCATGAATTCTATGTCTTAAATCTGTGTCAGAATACGTAATTGTTTTGATTATTTTAAGCTGGATTTTTGTGTAACATTTTATTCGCTGTAATCAAAGAACCAGGGATAACAAGAGATTCAGCTGCAGTATAAGGTGATTTCTTTTTGGCAACTAGCAACTGTAACTCATACAATGACTGCAGTGCCACCTTTGTTGATTTTGTGCAATTGTGTATTACGTTTGAACTTTCATCTCAATATTCTTTTTTGCTCGTAAAAAATTGAACTAACATGTCTTTATAATCCCTTACTGCGCTGCTTTCCACACGTCCGAAGAAAAATTTGAACTCTGCTTTAATCGTCCTAGGAGTTTAACACAAGAATCTGCAGTGCGCATTGGCAGTGTTCCTTTATGAAAGTAACTGAAAAGAATCTACCACTAGACTGTGCCTATGAGCTGAAGAGGTGATAATGTTTGTTGCTCAGCATAGCATTGTCAGTGTGGCACACATTGCTCTCTTTCGATGATGATTTTTGGTAATTGCAAGAAAGAACACATGAAAGTAAAAAAAAATTGTATTGCTTCTCTACTCTTTGGAAAGTGTACTGCTGAGTTCAACTTGTATTCCTGCTAATAAATACGGAAGTGCTACATGAATCGATTTTGTCTGCATTTGTGCAAAAGTGAGTAGTAATGCTCCTACCAACACTCGAATGATAACAAATTACTGTCTTCTTCATTCTGATTTCTTCTAGTTTCTCGTGCGAGTTCGAGTGCTTAATCGAGTCATTCTCCTATTTTGAAAACGGGCGGCTGGTGTGGCCGAGCGGTTCTAGACGCTGCAGTCTGGAACCGCACGATCACTACGGTCGCAGGTTCGAATCCTGCCTCGGGCATGGATGTATGTAGGTTTCAGTAGTACTAAGTCTAGGGGACTGATGACCTCAGATGTTAAGTCCCATAGTGCTCAGAGCCATTTGAACCATGTTTTGAAAATGGACGACTAAACCCATGACTTATGAAGAATTCATGGCCAATAAAAGTTTAGAAAACCGCTTCATGGGCTAAATAACTATTTTTAAAAAGCTACTGGTTTTCATGAAAAGGTTCGAAAACCGGTTCATGGAGTAAATAACTATTAGAAAAAACTGACTGATTGCAATTTTCTGTATTTAAAATGAATGAATAGTCACATGTTCTTAACCATCCTTGATGGGTAACCATAAAGTAGACATTTCCTCAATTTTGTGTAAAGACAGTAGTATTATCTGTTTCCTGTCTACTTTTATCGGTCACCCATCCCCCTCCGCCGTCCCACTACTTCCCTAATTACTGAGACTTGTCTATGCCCACTCAAATCAAACTTGAGATTATATTTTTATTGTTGATCTGTGAACGACGATGCCGGCCGGAGTGGCCAAGCGGTTCTAGGCGCTACAGTCTGGAACCGCGTGACCGCTACGGTCGCAGGTTCGAATCCTGCCTCGGGCATGGATGTGTGTCATGTCCTTAGGTTACCTAAGTTTAAGTAGTTCTAAGTTCTAGGGGATTGATTACCTCAGAAGTTAAGTCCCATAGTGCTCAGAGCCATTTTTTTGTGAACGACGATAATAAACGTGAATGTATCCATACATATTACTTTTGAATTTATTTGCTATTTACCTATTGCGAAAGCTATTCAAGTCAGTCCTCCAACTAATTTATTTTAATACAGTAAGTTAACTGCGACTCATTTCATTCCTACCATTTGCAAAATGGGTATAATTTGCATATTCTGAAATTCAATTGTCAGATCATTTATGTATATCTGCATGTAACACTATCGTGTTTAATCTTGCAATCAGTGTTTCAGGATGGATATATATTTATCTCTGTTGCGTCAGTGGGCTACTGGTATACTGACAAGAATATGAAGTACACTGATCAGCCAGAACATTATGACCACCTAGCTAATATGCTAGGATAACAGTTGCGACACATTATGGTATGGAAGCAATGACGCCATGGTAGGTCACTGAAGGCAGTTGGCACCACATCTGCACACACTAGTTACGCAATTCCCGTCAATTCTGGAGAAGGGGGGATGAGCTCTGACCCCACGTTCAATAACATCCCAGATGTGTTCTATTGGTCTCAGATCTGGCAAGTTTGGGGCGAAGACATCGACTGGAACTCAACACTGTGTTCCTCGAACCCTAGCCTTGTGGAGTGGTGCATCACCTTGCTGAAAAACGCCACAGCTGTCGGGAAACATGATCGTCATGAAGGGGTGTACGTGGCCTGCAACCAGTGTACGTTACTCGTTGGCCATCATAGTGCCTTGCACGAGCTCCACTGGATCAATGTATACCCACATGAACGTTCCTCAGAATATAATGTCCCACAGTACAGTTACCAAGGAGTTGTTCGCCTGGAAGACGACGGATTCGCTCCCTCCCATCGGCATCATGAAGAAGTTATCAGGATTCATTACACTATGCAACGCTCTGGCACTGCCCCAACTTCCGGTGCTCGACTGAGTCTTAGCTGTCGATGCACTGTGTGTTCAGACAAACGTGTACTCAGCCCAGCATTAAAGTCTTATGTTAGTTCCGCCACAGTTCGGTTCCTGTCATGTTTTACCAGTCTGCCCAGCCTACGACATTCGACATGTGTAATGATGGTTGGCCGCCTAACCCCACAACTTGTGGACGTGGTTTCACCTTGGTCTCGCCACGTGTTGAAGACGCTCATCACAACACTTCTCGAACGCCCGACAAGTCGTGAGATTTCGGAAATACTCGTGCCGAGCCTCTGGGCCATCACAAACTGCCCTCGATCACACTCAGACAAATAGTACCACCTCCCAACTCTACACACGATCACCACCCTCACTGATACTGAATGCACCACGTTTGTGTCTGTCTAGCAGACATTCCTCGCCTGGTGACTCTGCCATCGCCTGGTCGGGTTCATATCGATAGTAGGTCAGTGGTCGTAATGTTCTGGCTGAGCAGTGTATATAACACGCTGATCCAGAATAAAATTCTTCTGGCAGTCGCACTGGCACATCAAGACGCTTCATTCGAACTCAAACTCGATAAGATAAAGTCAATGTTGTATGAAATCATGTAAACGATATGCAAATACCTAATAAATCACAAGTGTGCACCGTGGTTGAAATACTCAAGGCTGGCATTCACACATACATTCCAGACACGACGGTCACAGGAGCTTTTAGTTCAAGAGAGGCAACCGCACGCCAGGAGGCTAGTCCCAACCCATCTACATCGGCCGGTGACCGCCCGTAGAGCAGACAGCATTTGCCCGAGTGAAAGGACGACCCCATGTTCAGCTTAAAAGCAAATTCCTCTACATAGTGTGGCAGCGGCCAGCCTACACATTCTTTACACATAGCACGCAGTTTCAGAGATTTTCACAGGGAGACAGCAAACGCCAAACGCCGATACTACAGATTTCCGGATTGGTCGCCTTAAACGAAACGTCATTCTCCCGTTTTAGAAGAGCAACGCTGATTGGCAGACAATATTTCTGATGCCTTGAGCTGAAGGAGTAATGGAAGAGACCGAAAGATATATCCTTTCACGTCTGGCATGGAGAGGGACCTTTCCGTTGTCGCTCTTGGAGCGCGAACACATAACGAGAGCATGCGCGCTCGTACATGTACTCAAAGAGCGAGTAACAAGTCTCTCCTCAGTACTTCACTGGGAGAGCACCACTGTTGAGAGCGAATCGAAGTGCAACTCTATATTGAGTCTTTGCGATTAAGTGTTGTTCACTGTGTTGGCCGCCACACTTTTTGTGCGGTGTGAACGGACAGAGTTATAGTTAAATGCCTGCGAGCAAATTTTGAGTGGTATCACGGTGGACTGGTTATCTGACCGGTGTACCACGCCAATTGTTAGACTAGGGGCGAATAAGAGTCCTTGACTTCATCAAGGCGTAGGGAGAGTTTGATTGGCGAAGGTCAGCAATGAGCGGCGCAGACAGCAGTCATCGCAGCTTACGGTATTGTGCGCTACAGCTATTTCGAGCCCCATATTTCCTCCACAACAGTACCCTTCACTGCATTTCACATGCGACAGCCTCGACCGTACATAGCAACATTCTAATGGATAATTATTCAAGTTGAGCAGGCGGGGCTCTCAGCCATTCTGCCAAGTCAATAACAATCTTAAACTTTGTATAGAAATTTCATTAGCGAATCCCATCCTTAAGAGGTAACTTCCCATTCCGAAAAGAACCCGGAAACAACGTGTTCAATTCATAACTAAAAGTGCCATTGTGATTTCTCAGAATTTTTGCTAAATAAATAATAATTTTCGTTAGTTTCATGTTTTTCTTACACTAACTAGCACTACTCCAGTACCCAAGTATCCCACTGGTTACGTAAGAAATTTTGTGAATTTTTGTGTCATTTCCTTACAGCGGACGACTCCAGAAGATATTTACTGCTGAAAGTTTTTGAGGCATTTCTCTTTAGAACGTTAGGAGCGTCTATCTGCCTTCTGTAGTAGTGTGGGAGTGGAAATTGCATCTTGCAGGAGCCACAGGGTAAAGGGTACATCTCAGATCAATCCCACGCTCACAACACGTGACAAAATGCAACAAAATGTAGCAAAGAAACTACAAAAAATTTCACACTTTATTAATCAGCATATCTATGGGGCAAAAATTTTAATGTAAAATGATTGGATTTATTGTAAATCATAGAGAGCATAATATAGATGGAGCATCTGCGGGTCAGAGCTCCTCCTTAGCCGCGGGTTGCGCGCAGGCGCGGATCTCCTGGCGGACTGCGTCGTACTCGAGGCGCATCTGGTCCATGACGTCGGCCAGGCAGCGGTTACCCCGCTTCTGCTTCTCGCGGGCTCGCTGCAGTTGCTTCTCCAGCTTCTTGTCCGCCACTTCCTTCTCCTTGGACGCCGACGTCACCTCTTCCGACTTCACGCACTTCGTTATGTGTTCCATTTCGCTCATCGACGGATCGGATTGCTCAGACCTGCCAAATACAAAAGGTAAACACTCTTCATTCTTTACCCATCATACGAAGTGGAATTAGCTAATGTTAAAATGAATGTTATAATGAAAGGGCTGCCTCGAATATTCTAGCAGCTACGTGTAATCGACTATCTTTTGGATTTCATCATAGCGCAAGATTTTGCCAGTATTTTTAATAAAATCGAGATTTGCGACTACTTTACATCAAACCACAAATTCTTTATGGAAGGAGATGACCAGGGAAGCAAGAATATGATTATATGATTGACAACGATAAGACAGCTAGAACAGACAGCTTGAGGTGGATGATCTACAGGGTGAAAAGTATTTAAACCGTCAAACTTTGGGAGGCTGTAGGGGACATCAAAACAAATATTTTTCCCTAATGTCATTTTTTCCTATGAGGATTATTTAAACCGGTGGATGCCATATTACGCTCTTCAGTTGTTAGAGGCCGTATTACACTCTTCAGTTGTAGGCAACTGCTCTCCACCAGTGTAGTAGTGTATTGTCTCTGTGTAGTAATGGAACGATACACCCCGAGTGAGTACACTGATATGGTTCGTGCGTACTACGTAGCGCACTACAACGGACGAGCTGCACAGCGGGTTTATCAACAACAATATCCTAATCGCCGTATCCCGCATCATACGACCTTTGCTGCTGTGTACCAACGTCTGCCTGAGACCCGGTCATTTAGCAGATTACCTGGACAGGGACGCCGTCGCACGGTAAGAACGCTGCAATTTGAGGAAGCTGTCTTGCAGCATGTGGAGCGGAATCCTTCAATCAGCACTCGTGCAATTGCACGTAACATGGGGACGAATAAGACGAATGTAAGAACAGTCCTTCGAGAGCAATTGTTACGTCAATTTCACTTACATCGTGTCCACAATCTGGAACCAGTTGATTATCCACCCAGAGCACAGTTTTCGCAGTAGTACCTGGAACAGAGTGAAATGCATGCTACATTTGCATCCTCTGTGTTGTTTACCAATGTAGCAACGTTTGGGCATGATGGAGTCTTCAACATGCGCAATTCGCATGTCTGGAGTGAGGATAACCCACATGCCACAGTTACTAGCGCTCATCAAGTGCGGTTCTTCGTTAATGTTGGGGACTGTTTAATTGGGCCATATCTCCTACCTAGGCCATTAAATGGCAGGCACTATTACAATGTTCTCACAAGCGCATTGCCAGGAAGACTCCCGCTCCCTACAAGACAACACATGCGGTTCCAACAAGATGGGGCGCCAGCACATTTCAGTCGTCGTGTGCACCGATTCCTAGACCGACGGTTCCCAGAAACGTGGATTGGCAGAGGTGGTCCTGTACCATGGCCTTCTCAACGGATATGTCCCTTCTGGACGTTTTTGTGTGGGGAGAGATGCGCAACCTTGTTTACGCTACTCCTGTTGCATCAGAAGAGGATCTGGTTGCCCGGATAGGGTTTTTGCCCGTGCCAGACAGAACATGATCCGACGGTGTAACCTTTGTTTACGTGTCAATGGAGGCATTTTTGAAAATCTACTGTAATTGAAATTGGGTTGTGTTAATGTGTTGTCTCTTGGTTACAAAAAAATGGAAAAGTGCTTGTTGGTTCAATTAATTTGCTGCCAGAGAAATCTGCACCTACCGGTTTAAATGCTACTCATGGGAAAAAATGACATTAGGGAAAAATATTTGTTTTGATGTCCCCTGTAACCTCCCACAGTTTGTCGGTTTAAATACTTTTCATCCTGTATAATTGTATGCTAAATATGTATAATAACTTTATACTTCAAATCACGAGGCCATGTAAGAACAAAGTTACTGGTAACCATTTCACAGATTTTATAAAGTGTCCAGACATTCAACTACGAGAAACATCTACGTCCTCTTTGGGTAAAGAGCATGGTACTACCAGACTTGAGGCTATAGTGTACAACTATAAAATGGATCGTGTGTTTGACCCTGTTGAAGCTTGTTTAAGTATTTTAAACTCTAACAATTAGTATTTTCTATGTGCTCCATTGTACTCTGTGCCAATAACATTCATTTGGTGATGGCTAACTAATAACTTACAGAATAGTTGAAGTGTGGTGTTTAACAACGTTCTGCAGCTTGTCTACTGGGATAACAAGAACACACGAAAATTGAGTGGTGTACAAATAAACCTCTCAGGCTTTCAAGACTGAGAAAATCTTATAAATTATGTTCTGTCTGCATACAGTTTTAATTATCTACCTGTAAACTACGTAAAGATTCTTAACACAGGCCCCAACAAAGACGATATCATTATTGTACGGAAGTGCTATATTAAAGCAGGAGAAACAATCCAAGACATTGTTCTCCACAATACCATCACATATAGCTATTTCCGACATTGCTTCCTGTAACTAATGTTATACCACAAGTCGTAAAAAAAAAAGAACCATTGTGTTAAATAGACTTAAGCCATTCCCTATTAAAGGAATTATTTCTTCAAGTCCAGGTAATGATTAAGTGTAGGAGAAATAAAATTGGAAACAGAAGAGGTTCAGGCAAAAAACGAAAATTGAAGTATATGACGAAAACGACTACCACATAGGATGGACATAGACTGCTAATACAAGAAGAAGAAGGCATGGCAGATGTACCGGCAAGATTAACATATTACTTTAAATACAGCATTTGGAAAAGTATGGCCACAAGTGTAAAATACAAGATATCAGCATTTACTGTAAATATCAGTGGTAAGTGGTCATATGTTGGAGTACTGGCCGAAATGTCAGTAACGAGAACGTTTACTATATTAAAGGACACTCGAAAAATATGTTTGTAAAGCTCCGTTCCCATCTGAATCTGCTTATAAAGGATGGTCACATTGTTTCTAAATGTTGTAGACTCATTGTTGCACACTTAGCAGCAGAGCAACCGTTTTCAGAGTTTAAAACTGATAGAGTAACTACATTTAATGGTAATTAGTTTCAAAAATTGTGAAGTTAAAGTTCTATACGGAAATTCCGCGAGAATGTGGAGCTGATGATTTGTCAATATACACCCAGAACAACGTGGAGTGTGTTAAAAAAATATGTTATGTAGAAACCAAGAGGAAAAATTTAAATTCTAGAATGCTCTCGGCTAGGAGAACTGCAAGAAAGAACGGAAATAATTGTTGAGGCCATAAAGGAGATAGTTTACAGAGAAAAAACTAGATCTGAATTATAATTCGAGAACATACCGTCTTTCTACTTGTCAAATTACTGGTTGGATATGAAATTTATATTTCAGATGTAGAGTTAAATTATAAGTTACAAATTGCCTTGGATGTTATTAAAACTACACCAAATAAAAATAAAGAAATAGTTGTTTTCTGTGTGGAAATGTATATGCAAAAATTAATAAAATTTTTGTGCAAGAATTTTGCTGTCATATTCTCTACCCAGTCAAACATTCTGAGAGAGTCTCCAATTTACAGTGAAGGAGGTGTGTGACTTTTGGATTGAGGGGGGGGGGGAGTTTATAGGAGGAGGATGACTTTGAAAAGCAGTGGAAACTAGGTAGTTGAATGTATAGTGAGCTTCATTTCTCACCCACATTAAATAGAGTACCCTACATCCTTCCACACCATCGATATGCAAACAGAATTTTAAAAAAATAATGAATGTATTATTATCATTATTATTGTTATTGCTATTAGTATTATCATGTACTCAGCAATGCAATGTAATTTTCCAACAGGATAACACCAAAAATAAGGAAAAAACCACCCTATGTCCTTCAGATTCCTCAGCTTAGGACAGACTGACCAATTTTTCCTCCATTTACCAGGTGCGGGAGGGGAGACAGGAGGAGGGTAGTGGCAGTGGGATGGGTTGAGAAAATGAGGGAAGGGAGCGGGAACAGAGAAGAACTCACGACGTCGTCGGACACCTCATCAGTGTGATGTTGCCACACCTACACTATGGGGTAGAGGCAGGCGTGGGTGGACGGTCCTCCCTACTTAATAAATTAAAACTGTCCCACAACAAACATGACCTCACTAATAGCTACGACCCATGTACACTTCCACAAATGCCGTGTTAACTGTTGTTAATGTTCGTTTGCAATGAGAGTTCTTGGAAAATGTGACGATCAGTACAAAGGTTTCTACACCTACTGCCACGTAAATTTAACATGATAAACTGTGTAACACGATAATCTGAAGAAAGCAAGATATCAAAGCAATTCAGAGGTGTGTGGACATTCTTTTTGCAAAACAGTAATGTGAAAGTTTACAGAACTTACATCTGCGATAGACAGTGGAATGATTCACATCTCGTGTTAGGACTGAAGATAGGAAAAATCAGAACTCTTACAGAAGCATATCATCATTATCATCATCATCATCATCATCATCATCATTATCATCATCAACCAATTCAATCATTAAATGATGTGGCCTCTTCGAGTAGTCGATTCAGGTAGGCTTTCAGCAGTCTTCTCCAAGTTGGACGGTCTTGGGCAGTTCTCTGCCAGCAGTTACCAGCGATCTTCTTGATGTCTTTGTCCCATCTGTCTGGTGGTCTTCCTCTAGGCCTCCGGTGCCCTCTCGGACTCCACTCCAGTACTAGCTTCGTCCATCTGTTGTCTTTTCTTCTTGCGACGAGGCCGACCCACTGCCATTTCAAGGAACCTACTGTCTCTAAGATGTCGTTAACCTTCGTCACAGACCGGATGTCATCTGCCCTTTTCCTATCCTTTCTTGTATAGCCCAGCATTGATCTCTCCATGGCTCTCTGTGCTGTCCTAAGTTTCCTTTTTGTAAATGAGTTCAGCGTCCATGTCTCAGAGCCATAAATCATCACAGGAAGAATGCATTGATCAAATACTGCTTTCTTCAGATTTACTGGCATTTTTGATCTAAATACTGTTGAATTCATCCCAAATGCTTGCCAGCAAAGCTTGATGCGTCGATAGATTTCTGGCCTTGTGTCTCCCTTCATATTTATAATCTGGCCAAGGTAGACGTATTCACTGACCTCTTCTAGTAGACTAGTAGTAGGCGACCCCATCTCCCCAAAACTGTTCTCTGCTGTATTGGAAATGGCTATGTCAAAGCTGAGCTGGGAAGGTAAGCGAATTAGAATTAATGGAAGAAAGCTTACGAACTTGAGATTTGCTGATGATATTGCCTTACTGGCCAAAGACTTCGCAAAGACTTCCAAAACTTAGTTACAGATCTTGCATCGGAATGTCAGCTGGTTGGCTTGAAAATGAACCTTTCCAAAACAAAAGTAATGTCCAACAAATGGGTCCCAGCTAGAGACAGAAGCATATAGCCGTTATTAAATCGTTCCATTTGAGACTAGAATGAAGAGGGAATAATTATCTGTGATTCAGGGCGCCCTACACTACGCACTGTATGAAGGATTTGCAGCCGGCCAGGGTGGCCGAGCGGTTCTAGGCGCTACAATCTCGAACCGCGCGACCGCTACGGTCGCAGGTTCGAATCCTGCCTCGGGCATGGATGTATGTGATGTCCTTAGGTTAGTTAGGTTTAAGTAGTTCTAAGTTCTGGGGGACTGATGACCTTAGAAGTTAAGTCCCATAGTGCTCAGAGCCATTTTAATCGCACGGAATCCTGTAAACACCTGCCTTGCGCAACTCTAGGTCGTCTTTCACAGATCCCAAAAGCGACGAAATTTTTGCAGGAGGATTAAAGATTACTTTCATTTTATATTTTCTTAGTATTCTGCCTATTTGCGCTGAGATATTACCAATATATGGTAAATAGGCAGTAGTTTTAAAGGCCTCTTCCTCTTATTTGCTCTGTCGCTTACAGGTCTGCAGCGCTCTCTCCACTTGCTGGGACGAATACCCATTCTTCTGAAACACAGTCTGCAGGTGCTCCAGTTCCGTTTGCAAACTATCGGTGTCAGAGATGACGTAGGCTCGGTGAATCAAGGTTTTCCAAACCCCCATCGCTTGTGACGGACGGTGGCAACTAGCGGCTTGCAAGTAAATGTCTGTGTGAGTGGGCTTTCTATATACTGAATGACCAAGTGTGTCACCGCTTTTACGTCGCTCCTTCTCCAACTCCATAGTAAATTTTATGCCGGCCGGTGTGGCCGAGCGGTTCTAGGTGCTTCAGTCCGGAACCGCGCGACCGTTACGATCGCACGTTTGAATCCTGCCTCGGGCATGGATGTGTGTGATGTCTCTAGGTTAGTTAGGTTTAAGTAGTTGTAAGTTCTAGGGGACTGATGACCTCGGCTGTTAAGTCACATAGTGCTCAGAGCCATTTGAACCATTTGAGTAAATTTTATGTTTTCGTGTATGGAGTTCACATGTTGTAGGAACTCTCGCAGACGATCCAAACCACGAGGCCAAACTATAAATGTGTCGTCAACAAAGCGCCAAAATACTGTTGGTTTAAAAGTGGCCAAGGCGAGTTCTCGCTCCTCAAAATCTTCCATAAAAAGATTGGCCACCAGGCGAGGTAAATGACTCCCCATGGCGACATCGTCTGATTGCTCATAAAACTCGTTGATAAATAAAGTATATCTAGAGGAGAGGGTGTGCTCAAACAGCGCTGTAATGTCAGCTCCAAACCTATTGCCAATGAGACGTAATGAGTCCACAAGAGGTACATTTGTAAAAAGTGAGACCACATCAAAAGTGACCAACAATTGATAACTTTGGTGCTGCAATAACTTAAGTCTGCTGATGAAATCACAAGAATTCTTTAAGTGATGTGGAAACTTTTCTTCCATTGGTTTGAACAAAGACGTCAAGCAGTTTGCTAAGTCGTAGGTGGCTGCTCCAATATTACTCATAATTGGACGTAATGGCACGTTATCCTTGCGGATCTTCGGCAATCCATATACCCTAGGTGGGACTGAACTATTTGGTTTCAGTTTCTTAATTACCCCCTTTGGTAAGGAACTGTTTGTCAGAAGTTCTGCTGTTTTTCACACCACTCGGGTAGTAGGATCCTTATCGACTTTGCGATATGTTGAGTCGCTTAATAAAACATTGATTCGCTGTAAATGAAGTTGAGGAAGTACGCCGGGAGTCTTGTCATGTGTTGACCTCCTTTTGCCCGGCGTAGTGCAGTAACGTGACGTGGCGTGGACTCAACAACTCGCTGAAAGTCTCCTGCAGAAATAATCGAGCCATGCTGTCTCTATAGACGACCATAACTGCAAAAGTGCTGCCGGTGCAGGATTTTGTGCACGAACTGACCTCTCGATTATGTCACATAAATGATCTATGGGATTCATGTTGGGCGATCTTGGTGGCCAAGTCATTTGCCCGAATTGGCCAGAACGGTCTTCAAACCAGGCACGAACAAATGTGGCCCGGTGACATGGCACATTGTTATCTGTAAAAATTCCGTCGTTGTTTGGGAACATGAAGTCCATGAATGGTAGCCAAATAACCATTTCCAGTCAATGATCAGTTCAGTTCCATGTAAACACAGCCAACACCATTATGTAGCCACCACCAGGTTTGATAGCGTCTTGTTGACAGCCTCGGCCCATAGCTTCGTGGGATCTACGCCACACTCGAACTCTATCACCAGCTCTTACCAACTGAAATCAGGGCCATATGACCACGCCACGGTTTTCCAGTCGTCTGGGGCCCAACCAATATGGTCACGAGAACAGTAGACGCGATTTCATGCCGTTAGCAAAGGCACTCGCGTCGGTTGTCTGCTGCCATAGCCCATTAACGCCAAATTTCACCGCACTGTCCTAAGGGATAGGTTAATCGTACGTCCCACATTGATTTCTGTGGTTATTTCAGGCAGTGTTGCTTGTATCTTAGCTTTGACAACTCTATGCAAACGCCGCTGCTCTCGGTCGTTAAGTGAGGGCCGTAGGCCACTGTGCTGTCTGTGAGAAGCAATACCTGAAATTTCGCAACTGCCATTCTGCGTTCAAAGTCCGTTAATTCCTGTCGTAGGGTCATTATCACATCGGAAATCTCTCGCATGAATCATCTGAGTACAAAGGACAGCTCCACCAATGCGCTGTCCTGTTATACCTTGTGTATAACAGGGCATATCGCTATCCCATGACTTTTGTCCCATCAGTGTATATCTACAACAGTTGCCGAAGTTCACATACCGTCAGAAAGGAACCCAAGGAGTTTCACAAAGTGTAAAAGAAGTGACAGATGAATCAGTTCAAAAATGGCTCTGAGCACTACGGGACTTAACATGTGAGGTCATCAGTCCCCTAGAACTTAGAACTACTTAAACCTAACTAACCTAAGGACGATACACATATCCATGCCCGAGGCAGAATTCGAACCTGCGACCGTAGCAGTCGCATGAATCAGTGGAATGTGTGGTGTCGTATATGCTCAACTGTGCGAACAGTGTGCACAAGGAGTACAATGATGATGATATGTGTTTAACAAGTGACATCGGCATTGAAACAGGTGTGGAGCCATGTAGTTTATCATCCTTGTCGGACAGAGATCCACAAATCCTGTCTTCAGCGAAACTTACTAAAGAACAATCGATGTCCAAGTTGCGAGTACTAAACATAATTACGTACATGGAAGGTCATCCGAACCATAAGAACAATAAAAAAAGTTATAAACAGATTTCGAATAAGTCCGCTGAAATATGATCGTGTAGTACATAAGAAAAACCACGGATATTCAAGAGAGCACAAGGCGCACTACTTACAAAAACTGGTATTTGCGCGCCTTAAGGATGCTTTATACAATTTATGGGAGTTGTGCTTGATAGTGGTTTATTACGTTATGCACATCAAATTGCGCACGACATAGATTACGGTGATTTCGAGGGAAGCAGTGGATGGTTGCACAACTTCATACAGTGCTACAGAATTGGAATACGTAAGATAACGAAATTTCAAACAAAGCGTCAACTTGACGATGCACAGTAAACTGTGGACTCGGCTCAAAAAGTTGCAAATGAGATAAACAGACTTACCGGATTCTTCAGTAAGGAATTTGTTTTCAACTTCGACCGATCGGGATTTGAAGACGAAATACATATGAAAGGAACCCTGGAAATTACAGGTACCAAGAGGATTGTGTGAAGATCAACTAACATCAATACCTCAACTCATTTGTATACAATTATGCCGACTGTTAATCTGGGTGGTAACTTGGCTAGAAAGTTATTTATTGTGCGGTGAGAAGCTAGAGGAGCTCTGTCAACTACGATTCTTTCTCGTGTGCGTTATCTTGCAAGGACAGTAGGGAATATTTACGTCACAGCAAGCAAGAGTGGGGAAATGGGCATAAGAGAACTACAGTTACGGTATGAGCAATGCTTTTGGCCAACAGCTGGTCAAAATGACATGCTTTTGATTCACTCTTGGACTGCGTATGAAACTCATACTCCTTTAGAGCAAACAATCCCTCCCGAAATGTGTGTGGCATTGCAATTCCTGCCACCTGGAATCACTGGACAAATTCAGTCTCTGTATGTTTGTTTTTTCAGTGCCTTTAAAATATATTATCGCACTATCTGCAGCTACGCCTTAAATAACAGCCAGTTTCACGTTAAGTTCCACGCCAGACTGTTTCGCATTCGTTTGCATGCCATCACATTCCATCAGTTCTCATCACCCTGTTACACCAATATGATATGCATTCTTTAAGAGTTGAGCTCTGCAGATGACGAAGAAATTGAAGAAATGTATGATGAAATAAAAGGAATTATTCAGATAGTGAAGGGAGACGAAAATTTAATAGTCATGGGTGACTGGAATTCGTCAGTAGGAAAAGGGAGAGGAGGAAACGTACTAGGTGAATATGGATTGGGGGTAAGAAACGAAAGAGGAAGCCGCCTGGTAGAATTTTGGGCAGAGCACAACTTAATCATACCTAAAACTTGGTTCAAGAATCATAAAAGAAGATTGTATACATGGAAGAAGCTTGCAGATACTGACAGGTTTCAGATAGATTATATAATGGTAATACAGAGATTTAGGAACCAGGTTTTAAATTGTAAGACATTTCCAGGGGCAGATGTGGACTCTGATCACAATCTATTGGTTATGAACTGTAGATTAAAACTGAAGAAACTGCAAAAAGGTGGGAATTTAAGGAGATGGGACCTGGATAAATTGAAAGAACCAGAGGTTGTAGAGACTTTCAGGGGGAGCATAAGGGAACAATTGACAAGAATGGGGGAAAGAAATACAGTAGAAAAAGAATGGGTAGCTTTGAGGGATGAAGTAGTGAAGGCAGCAGAGGATCAAGTAGGTAAAAAGACGAGGGCTTGTAGAAATTTTGGGTAACAGAAGAAATATTGAATTTAATTGATGAAAGGAGAAAATATAAAAATGCAGTAAATGAAGCAGGCAAAAAGGAATACAAACGTCTCAAAAATGAGATCGACAGGAAGTGCAAAATGGCTAAGCAGGGATGGCTAGAGGACAAATGTAAGGATGTAGAGGCTTATCTCACTGGGGGTAAGATAGATACTGCCTACAGGAAAATTAAAGAGACCTTTGGAGAAAAGAGAACCACTTTTATGAATATCAAGAGCTCAGATGGAATCCCAGTTCTAAGCGAAGAAGGGAAAGCAGAAGGGTGGAAGGAGTATATAGAGGGTCTATACAAGGGCGATGTACTTGAGGACAATATTTTAGAAATGGAAGAGGACGTAGATGAGGATGAATTTGGAGATATGATACCGTCTGAAGAGTTTGACAGAGCACTGAAAGACCTGAGTCGAAACAAAGCCCCGGGAGTAGACAACATTCCATTAGAACTACTGACAGCCTTGGGAGAGCCAGTCCTGACAAAACTCTACCATCTGGTGAGCAAGATGTATGACACAGGCGAAATACCCTCAGACTTCAAGAAGAATTTAATAATTCCAATCCCAAAGAAAGCGGGTGTTGACAGATCTGAAAATTACCGAACTATCAATTTAAAAAGTCACGGCTGCAAAATACTAACTCGAATACTTTACAGACGAATGGAAAAACTAGTAGAAGCCGACCTCGGGGAAGATCAGTTTGAATTCCGTAGAAATATAGGAACACGTGAGGCAATACTGACCCTACGACTTATCTTAGAAGCTAGATTAAGGAAAGGCAAACTTACGTTTCTAGCATTAGTAGACTTAGAGAAAGCTTTTGACATTGTTGACTGGAATACTCTCTTTCAAATTCTGAAGGTGGCAGGGGTAAAATACTAGGAGCGAAAAGCTACTTACAATTTGTGCAGAAACCAGATGGCATTTACAAGAGTCGAGGGACATCCAAGGGAAGCAGTGGCTGGGAAGGGAGTGAGACAGGGTTGTAGCCTCTCCCCGATGTTATTCAATCTCTATATTGAGCAAGCAGTGATGGAAACAAAAGAAAAATTCGGAGTAGGTATTAAAATCCATGGAGAAGAAATAAAAACGTTGAGGTTTGCCGATGACATTGTAATTCTGTCAGAGACAGCAAAGGACTTGGAAGAGCAGTTGAACGGAATGGACAGTGTCTTCAAAGGAGGATATAAGATGAACATCAACAAAAGCAAAACGAGGATAATGGAATGTAGTCGAATTAAGTCGGGTGATGCTGAGGGAATTAGATTAGGAAATGAGACACTTAAAGTAGTAAAGGAGTTTTGCTATTTGGGGAGCAAAATAACTAATGAGGGTCGAAGTAGAGAGGATATAAAATGTAGACTGGCAATGGCAAGGAAAGCATTTCTGAGGAAGAGAAATTTGTTAACATCGAGTATAGATTTAAGTCAGGAAGTCGTTTCCGAAAGTATTTGTATGGAGTGTAGGCATGTATGGAAGTGAAACATGGACGATAAATAGTTTGGACAAGAAGGGAATAGAAGCTTTTGAAATGTGGTACTACAGAAGAATGCTGAAGATTAGATGGGTAGATCACATAACTAATGAGTAGGTAGCGAATAGGATTGGGGAGAAGAGAAGTTTGTTGCACAACTTGACTAGAAGAAGGGATCGGTTGGTAGGACATATTCTGAGGCATCAAGGGATCACCAGTTTAGTATTGGAGGGCAGCGTGGAGGGTAAAAATCGCAGAGGGAGACCAAGAGATCAATACACTAAACAGATTCAGAAGGATGTAGGTTGCAGTAGGTACTGGGAGATGAAGGAGCTTGCACGGGATATAGTAGCATGGAGAGCTGCATCAAACTAGTCTCAGGACTGAAGACCACAACAACAACAACAAGAGTGGATACTTAACTAAACGTCCTGCACGGTTTGTAACTCCCAGGGAGTTCGCCTTCTATCTTGATTGTGTGAACCTTTGTGATCACTGTGGTGCGCCATTTTTCATTTGGTGTTTATGGTACAAGTTAATGGTTTGTTTTGAACATTTCTTGAATGCCAACGACTTCCATTTTGTGAACTGTAATACATAAAGCCCACAGAAGGTTAATTTCTGCATCTTCTGGGCACCAGTTTTCTATCGCTTTCCTGATGCACATGGTGATTCATTACCAGCTAATATTTTTCCTGTCATAATTGCTAACACAGCACTTTCAAATGAGTCTTACTAAAGACTGTACTTTCGACCTCACGCTCAAAGGCATTCCTTGTCAGAAAAACGTTAGCAGTCTGCTGTTATGACTTACACTACACTGCATGTAAAGGCCTATTATTGACGACAGATCAGGCAAGCAGATGAATCATTTGTACGCTGGTTTGTTTCAGAGGTGCCTGGCGTTGTATGTTTACATACAATCCCCGTAAATTGTGATTATAGAGCGTACATGAAATAACGTTCCGGATGTGTTCAGATTAGACGAAACTAATGAACCAGACATCGACATTAATGGTCCTCAAATCACACGAACACGATTGAGTCTTATACCACAGTTAATTACAAGAGTTTTTCAGCAAGAAAATTCGCTATAATAGCTAGACAGTGAATTATGTCATAGACCACGGCGTAATACCTATAAAGCTCAAATCAGCCATATCGCTATTACTGTCCGTGAAAGCCTTCATTCTCTTAATAATAAACTTTCCTAAATTCGACAACTTCGTAATTTATGCAATATTAAACAGTGTCTGCAGTCACGTTTATCAGTATTTCATTGAGCTCTAAGATTGTGAACACAGGTTTGCGGACTGTGGACTATGACAGTACGAGCATTTAAATCGGAACAGTCAGCGTTCCCGTTAGTTCTTTTCTTAGCGGAGCGTCTTTCCCCTTCTGTCTTGCTTTCTCTCAACTTCCTTCGTTATATCAATTCCACATCACGACCCATATCGCAGCAGGTATGACCACAGCCTGTGAATGGACGCTTTTTCCTGGCTGAAACGTTTTTACATCCAGTCAGGCCGCAAATCTATGTGGGGTAACCCTCAACAACGCAAATGGAAAGTATCTTCTCTTAAACCGAGTTTATGATATTTTTATAATCCCTTACAATTTCCGAGAGTTAGTTCTCATGGCACTGTAGTCTCCAAAAGGTGGTTGAAAATTTTGTAATATAATATAGACAGTCCATCCAAAAAGTTCCTAGGTTTATTTCTTTCATGATACATAACCGACGTAAGTGCAGCAACTATGGTGGAAGCTTGTACTAACAACTGCAAACAACAGTGTGCGACAGTGTTAAGTTGTGGACATGCAGCAGTAGTCTGTCAAGTGCATAACCAACATTCAAGCCAAAGTGACACGTGCGTTTAACAGCATCCCAAAGAAGGACTTTCCTGTCTGTTTCACGCTATTGCATTGTAGGCGGAGACCATGTAGAACACATGAAGCATTATAACCACTGTCTCAAAGTGTGTCATAAACCTAATAACGCCCCCTCACCCCTTGGAACCGCACTTATGAAGAAGGAGCTGAAGCAAACCAGTGCACAAGAACCCAAATCGTCAAGAGCCAAATAAAAGGATCAAGACACAAAGGAGTTGAAGACATTTGTTGCCAGTGGGGACTGATTTATATCTATGGGGCAAACTAAAAATGTGTGCCAGAATGGGATTCGAACCCACGTCTCCTGCTTACTAAGTAGCTGCACTGACCACTACGCCATCTGCACACAGTAGTCAGAACACCGACACGGACTATCCTATCCCGCTTTCCGTCAGATCCTAATTCTCAACTTACACCACACGCTACTGACGTAGTGCCCCTGCCCCTGCTCATTATCCTCATTACTCGCGTCATCTCACCGATTCCCGTACTTGGTGTGCATCTGCATCCAAGGGAAGAATGACCGCCATCAACATATATATATATATATATATATATATATATATATATATATATATATATATGGTGCCTGTTCTTTGAAGCTAGGGCACAAATTTTCAACTTTCCCCAATGATACAAAGCAGTGCATACTGGCAGCTAATGTCTTTAATTCATTTATGTCTCGATTGAGAATGGCTGCAGAATCAAAATAGTGGCCGTCCTTTTGGACATGTCTGAGAGAACAGATACCACATATATGTAAATGGATATCGTATGACTACTGATATTTTAGGAAAGTCTGTCATCAGCATTAATGGAAATTCCACTGCTGTGATACTTACCGTACCCCAAATAAATACCAAATAGAATCCGTATACAGGGTGTTACAAAAAGGTACGGCCAAACTATCAGGAAACATTCCTCACACGCAAATAAAGATAAGATGTTATGTGGACATGTGTCCGGAAACGCTTAATTTCCATGTTAGAGCTCATTTTAGTTTCGTCAGTATGTACTGTACTTCCTCGATTCACCGCCAGTTGGCCCAACTGAAGGAAGGTAATGTTGACTTCGGTGCTTGTGTTGACATGCGACTCATTGCTCTACAGTACTAGCATCAAGCACATCAGTACGTAGCATCAACAGGTTAGTGTTCATCACGAACGTGGTTTTGCAGTCGGTGCAATGTTTACAAATGAGGAGTTGGCAGATGCCCATTTGATGTATGGATTAGCACGGGGCAATAGCCGTGGCGCAGTACGTTTGTATCGAGTTAGATTTCCAGAACGAAGGTGTCTCGACAGGAGGACGTTCGAAGCAATTGATCGGCGTCTTAGGGAGCACGGAACATTCCAGCCTATGACTCGCGACTGGGGAAGACCTAGAAGGACGAGGACACCTGCAATGGACGAGGCAATTCTTCGTGCAGTTAACGATAACCCTAATGTCAGCGTCAGAGAAGTTGCTGCTGTACATGGTAACGTTGACCACGTCACTGTATGGAGAGTGCTACGGGAGAACCAGTTGTTTCCGTACCATGTACAGCGTGTGCAGGCACTATCATCAGCTGATTGGCCTCCACGGGTACACTTCTGCGAATGGTTCATCCAACAATGTGTCAATCCTCATTTCATTGCAAATGTCCTCTTTACGGATGAGGCTTCATTCCAGTGTGATCAAATTGTAAATTTTCACAATCAACATGTGTGGGCTGACGAGAATCCGCACGCAATTTTGCAATCACGTCATCAACACAGATTTTCTGTGAACGTTTGGGCAGGCATTGTTGGTGATGTCTTGATTGGGCCCCATGTTCTTCCACCTACGTTCAATGGAGCACGTTATCATGATTTCATACGGGATACTCTACCTGTGCTGCTAGAGCATGTGCCTTTACAAGTACGACACAACATGTGGTTCATGCACGATGGAGCTCCTGCACATTTCAGTCGAAGTGTTCGTACGCTTCTCAACAACAGATTCGGTGACCGATGGATTGGTAGAGGCGGACCAATTCCATGGCCTCCACACTCTCCTGACCTCAGCCCTCTTGACTTTCATTTATGGGGGCATTTGAATGCTCTTGTCTTCGCAACCCCGGTACCAAATGTAGAGACTATTTGTGCTCGTATTGTGGACGGCTGTGATACAATACGCCATTCTCCAGGGCTGCATCAGCGAATCAGGGATTCCATGCGACGGAGGGTGGATGCAGGTATCCTCGCTAACGGAGGACATTTTGAACATTTCCTGTAACAAAGTGTTTGAAGTCACGCTGGTACGTTCTGTTGCTGTGTGTTTCCATTCCATGATTAATGCAATTTGAAGAGAAGTAATAAAATGAGCTCTAACATGGAAAGTAAGCGTTTCCGGACACATGTCCACATAACATATTTTCTTTCTTTGTGTGTGAGGAATGTTTCCTGAAAGTTTGGCAGTACCTTTTTGTAACACCCCGTATATCATAAAATTGTATGTATGTATACAGGGCGAACATTAATAAAACCTCCAAACTTCACGGATGGTTTCCTAATTGAATATGGAAGAAAAAAGGTCCTATAAACATGTGTTCGGAAACACATCGTTGCCATGGTAGATGGCACTGACGAATGAGAGTTCCTCTGACCACGTGCCGTCTGTTCCTTACGTGATGCAGGCTGTGTGATTGACGCAGCGTACTGCAAGCAGCAGGATAGTCCGGCATTCATGCCAGGGACAAGCCGAGATGGTGTTTGTATACGACCAAGCAGATGGAAACGGACGATAGACAGGACGGCTATACCACGTTTCTGTGATAATGGGTCCTTTCAGATAAACAAAAGTGCAGGAGGCAGCAGGCTGTGCGTACATCAGATTTGGAGGACCAGGTTCTACCGGACCATGAGACAAACCCTAGTACAAGCTCCAGGCAAGTGGCCCATCAACATGGTGTAAGCCAAAGTAAAATTATGTGCATCCTGCATGACAATCGCTACAATCCCTATCACCTGCAATCCCATGAAGGCCACTCTGAACATCTGTTGCGACGTGGATGCGATACAGCTCTGTACTGTGTTCCAGGACGGTTTGCTATCGGTACACACACACCGTCCATTTCCAGACACATGTTCATAGGACTTTTTTCTTCCGTTCCCAGTCAGGAATCTGTCCCTGCAGTTTGTCGGTTTTATTAACGTTCATCCTGTGTATGTATCATATCTCCTATACTATGCATCGATTCCAACCAAACTTTTTACCCATATTAAATATGCTCAGGAAAGGAATACTGTGGGTGTACGAATCAGCAATCTCCTTTGGAGCTAGGCAATAAAATCAAATCAACATAGAATGTTGTTAGAAAGGAGACAGGAAAAGTAACCACTGGGGTAGGTTGTATTACAGTTAAAGAGAACGAGAGCATCCTAACCAATAGTACACAAGTAGCTAATGTATTTAACAACCGTTTCTTAAGTGTAGGAGAAACAATTGGTGAGAACAGTTTAAAAGAAAAAGCTAGGCAGTACATGGAAGAGTCTGTTTTGAAAAAAATTAGTCAGATTAAGTTTCACGTAACAACCTCTTGTGAAATAAGTAAAATTATTAAATCTTTGAAAAATTAATGTACTGTTTGAGTAGATGACATCCCTAATAAGATATTAAAACAATGTGGAGCAATTACAGCTGATGTTCTCAGTCACATATGTAATGCATCACTAACTCAAGGTATTTTCCCACACAGGTTAAAATATGCCATTGTTAGGCCTCTCTATAAAAAGGGGGACACCACAGATGTCAATAATTATCGGCCAGTATCCTTGCTTACAGCATTCTCAAAAATCTTCGAGAAAGTAATGTACTCAAGAGTGGTTAGCCATCTCAACAGTAATGGGATATTTAGTAAATCACAGTTCGGATTTCAAAAATGCTGTTCCACTGAGACAGCAATATACAATTTCACTGTCCACATAATAGAGTCTCTAAATAATAAAATGTCACCAATAGGAATTTTCTGTGACTTGTCCAAAGCATTTGATTGTGCGAACCATGACAGTATATTACAGAAACTACTATTCTATGGTATAAATGGAATAGCATTGAGTGGTTTAAGTCATACCTACAGGACAGGAAGCAAAAAGTTTCTTTATATGGATGAAGTGATTTAAATAACTTTGCCACTTCATATAACTGGGGTGAAATTACATTAGGTGTTTCACAGGGTTCAATCGTGAGTCCCCTTCGGTTCTTGATATATGTGAACGACCTCCCTTCCTATCTGAAACAGGAAGCTGAACTGACACTGTTTGCTGATGATACAACCATCATTATTAATCCAGTAAAAGAAAGTCAAATTGAAAATGATACAAATAAGGTCTTTGGAAAAGTCATTAACTGGTTTTCTGCAAATGGGCTTGCTCTTTGAAAAAACACAGGACATTCAATTTTCAGCTGCAAAAAGTACAATTATATCAATAAATATAACACATCAACAGAAGTCAGTAGACAGGGTAGAGCATACTAAGTTTTTGGTTGTACATATTGATGAGAATCGTAATTGGAAAATTCATATTTTGGATCTCCTAAAGCGACTAGGTTCAGCAACTTTTACGATCAGAATAATTGCCAATTTTGAGGATACAGGAATTAGTAAGCTAACATACTTTGCATACTTTCGCTCTCTGATGTCATACGGAATAATATTTTGGGGTACCTCAACATTTAGACAAAAAGTATTCACTGCTCAAAAGAAAGTGGTTAGAATAATGTGTGGGGTTCATAGTCGCACATCTTGTAGGCACCTTTTTAAAAGATTGGGAATTCTTACAACAGCCTCACAATACATCTAATCACTAATTCAATTTGTTCACAACAACACGGACCAGTTTAAAAGCAACAGTGACATTCATGATTATAATACCAGAAGAAAGAAAGACTTACACTATCCTTTGCTCAACCTATCTTTGCAAAGTATGCTGCTATAAAAATTTTCTACAAATTACCAGATGCAATAAGGTATCTGACAGACAGCAGTAATAGCTTCAAAAGTAAATTGAAATCATATCTCCTTAACAACTCCTTCTATACCATAGATGAATTCTTGAATAGAAATAAATAAATCTGTAAATATAGTATATGCATTTTGTGCCACTTAAGGGAATGGGCTAAATAACAGAAACATTAATCTTTAACTCTGTATTGTAATATATATATATATATATATATATATATATATATATATATATATATATATGTTTAAAAAATTGTTTCATGTGTGCATTTCTTGTGCACGTGACACTTTCCACATCATAACGGCTACTGTACCGTGCGATTGATCAATGGAACTCGCAACCAACTAACTAACAGGGTGATGGGGTAGAAGTGTGGAGCAGTAGGTGGATAGTGATGGACTAACAGAAGACTGGAATAAATGTATACCTGGGCAAAGACAGGTGCTCAGCTAGTAATTAACAAAAATGATCCAAATGCGGCCAAGAAATTGCAGTTCACCGGGAACCCGTTAATTAAGTATTACAAGGCTTCTGAGGACGTTGGGCTTTCCACAAGTTCACTTGTTCTTCTACAGCAAAATGAAAGAAGAAAAATAAAAAAAATCGTTCACTGGCGATACACAGACCGCCTCCGCTAGACTGGACAAAGGCACAGGCGTGCGTACGTACTCCTCGATGCAGTCGAGCAACTTGCGCTGCAGGTTGAGCAGCAGCGGCGCTACAGTGTCGACGGCGACGCGCACGTCCTCGCGCAGGCGGAAGCCTTCCTGCGCCTCGTCCTCGACGCAGAGCCGCATGCGCTCCACGCCGTCGGGGGACAGCGCGCGCGCCTTCTCTTCCAGCTTGGTGACGCACTCGTACGCCAGCACGCCCGCGTCCTCCGCCTCGATCAACGTGTCCTCCGCCAGCTCCTGCGTCTTGTATAGCTGCAGCCCCAACACATGTGTCTCATTCGTTGTTCAAGCATATTCTCTCTCTCTCTCTCTCTCTCTCTCTCTCTCTCTCTCTCTGGCATTCTTACTCCATATACAGGGCGAACACATTCGGGCACTCTAACGTCTCATCACGACTCGTTGTATAATAGCAATATAAAAATGTCTGTTATGAAATGTCATTCCTTGCACACTTTCGGTAGAAAATGAATGTCAAAGAAAGGCAATTCGGCAAGTCTGTAATTGCAAATGTGACAAGTGTCGTCATTCAATATTCTGCAGCTGTCCTGCTTCGTTCGTGCAGTGGCTAGTTTTGCTTTATAATACTGAAGTTCAGTGGCTAGTTTTGCTTTATAATACTGAAGTTCGGGAACTCGATTCCAGGTCAATATTCAGTTCTCTTTCTAACTTTGATCTGCCAAATGTGTGACTAGGGCCTCCCGTCGGGTAGGCGGTTCGCCAGGTGCAAGTCTTTGGAGTTGACGCCACTTCGGCGACTTCACGTCGATGGGGATGAAATGATGATGATTAGGACAAAACAACACCCAGTCCCTGAGCGGAGAAAATCTCCGACCCAGCTGGGAATCGACCACAGGCCCTTCGGATTGACAGTCTGTGGCACTGACCACTCAGCTACCGGGGACGGACATCTGCCAAATAATGGTGTACTACACAATAATTATTGGTCAAACGTGACAGAAACGTTCATAGTTAATTACAGGATTATTACAAATGATTGACGCGATTTCACAGCTCTACAATAACTTTATTATTTGAGATATTTTCACAATGCTTTGCACACACATACAAAAACTCAAAAAGTTTTTTTAGGCATTCACAAATGTTCGATATGTGCCCCTTTAGTGATTCGGCAGACATCAAGCCGATAATCAAGTTCCTCCCACACTTGGCGCAGCATGTCCCGATCAATGAGTTCGAAAGCATCGTTGATGCGAGCTCGCAGTTCTGGCACGTTTCTTGGTAGACGAGGTTTAAACACTGAATCTTTCACATACCCCCACAGAAAGAAATCGCATGGTGTTAAGTCGGGAGCGCGTGGAGGCCATGACATGAATTGCTGACCATGATCTCCACCACGACCGATCCATCGGTTTTCCAATCTCCTGTTTAAGAAATGCCGAACATCATGATGGAAGTGCGGTGGAGCACCATCCTGTTGGAAGATGAAATCGGCGCTGTCGGTCTCCAGTTGTGGCATGAGCCAATTTTCCAGCATGTCCAGATACACGTGTCCTGTAACGTTTTTTTCGCAGAAGAAAAAGGGGCCGTAAACTTTAAACCGTGAGATTGCACAAAACACGTTAACTTTTGGTGAATTGCGAATTTGCTGCACGAATGCGTGAGGATTCTCTACCGTCCAGATTCGCACATTGTGTCTGTTCACTTCACCATTAAGAAAAAACGTTGCTTCATCACTGAAAACAAGTTTCGCACTGAACGCATCCTCTTCCATGAGCTGTTGCAACCGCGCCGAAAATTCAAAGCGTTTGACTTTGTCATCGAGTGTCAGGGCTTGTAGCAACTGTAAACGGTAAGGCTTCTGTTTTAGCCTTTTCCGTAAGATTTTACAAAGCGTCGGCTGTGTTACGTTTAGCTCCTTGCTTGCTTTATTCGTCGACTTCCGCGGGCTACGCGTGAAACTTGCCCACACGCGTTCAACCGTTTCTTCGCTCACTGCAGGCCGACCCGTTTATTTCCCCTTACAGAGGCATCCAGAAGCTTTAAACTGCGCATACCATCGGCGAATGGAGTTATCAGTTGGTGGATCTTTGTTGAACTTCGTCCTGGTGTGTCGTTGCACTGTTATGACTGACTGATGTGAGTGCATTTCAAGCACGACATACGCTTTCTCGGCTCCTGTCGCCATTTTGTCTCACTGCGCTCACTGCGCCATTTTGTCTCACCTGAAGTGTGGCTTCAATCGAACAAAACTTCATGAGTTTTTCTACGTATCTGTAGTGTGTCGCGACCATATGTCAATGAATGGAGCTACAGTAAATTTATGAAATCGCTTCAATCATTTGTAATAGCCCTGTATAAATAAATTAACTGTCGAAGGATAATGACAACTATAAAATCTATGAGGACAGGTTAAACGAACGTACTATATTCACTACGGGTGGAAGGCATGGAAGGGTGTAATGCAAGGACTAGAACACAGTAAACGTTTAAAGGCAAAACATATCCTGAAAAGTGGAATAATAAAAAGCATTGTACTCTCATTATTGTGTTAGTATTACGTAACCGATACTGTTTCATGTAGGGGCTGCTGTAGTTGTTGTATAGCAATTAGTGCGGCAGTTTAAAATTAGAAAGAAATTACTTAGACCTGGAATCGAATTCTCTAACTCTTAGCATACCGTCGGGAAACAGTACCCACTGCATTAACCGTGCAACACAACCAGACAGTACTGAATGAAGATACTCGTCGTACATGAGGTTATAATGTTGTTAAATTGCCTTTAGACTTTTCCACCGAAAACATGGACGGGACGAAATTTTGTTAGCGTCCTTTCTGTACTGTTGTTTACTAGGAATCGCGCTGTTGCAACCGCGTGCGTGAGTTTTGGTTCTCACTGTATATCTAGACGTTTTCAAAATACAAGTGTCTGAATCTACACTGACGGGGAAAAAAAGTTACACCGTAAAGCACTAGACCCATATTTGTTAAATTTAGAGGTAATTTTAATCACGTAACGAGTATGAAACGGTTAAATTTCCACTATATTCGGAATTGATATCTATCGTCAACATCAACATGAGTTGTGGCCACCTGGAGAAACGAATACACTCCTGTACTGGTTGAGCCAGGGACTCGAACAGCTTCCGAATATTATCTTGGGGAATTTCTTGCTATGTCAGTCTCACTTCACCTCACTGCTGGCTGAAAGGTGAAATTCCAGACATGCTCTATGAGTGACAATCAGGGGAAAGGCAAGGCCAGTCGAGGATCCATACATTCCACAAGGCGTTTATGGTGTGAACTGAAATGTTGGGTTTTGCTTTATCTTCCGGAAAATGTCGTTTAGTACCCTGGTCATGAAGTGGATTCTTGCTACATACCAAGGAGCATTCAACATCCCATCAACAATTACCAAGACAGTTCACAATAATTTATCCATTTTAATCGCAGCTAAGCTTCCGTGGCTGTGTAATATATTATTTTAATAAATACAGCTACCGCCATATTGTTATGTATTCTTATTTAAGTTAATACTAGTTTCGGGCTTTCGTATCTCTTCAGTTAGCGTAATATATATTTGAGTCTTCGTGCAGTACGTAGTTACAACGTCTACAGCAAATTGGACGCTATAACTGCCCTGTGCAAAATAACAACTTTGCTTACCTACTACGCTTCGCGAGTAGTTTATATACGACGTATTGCTGTCGAGGTGTACTTACATTCTTCTCTGCTTGTTGTTATTCCGATCCTCACCCTTATGGATGTGGAGCAAACTCTTTTGTACTTCCGTTTAGCACTAAAACAGCCTTGTATTCGCCATTCTTTGTTTACATCCGAAAATACATCTATGGTCAAAGATTACATTTTACTTACAGGTCAGCTATAGTCAAAGTCATATCTTGCTTACGGTTTCCGTATGACTAAAAAGATCTGACACTGTTTAACATGAATGTGCTGAGAATTTTATATGATTATTAAATGAGTGCGTTATATATTATACCATAAAAAAGAAAAATATAGTATATTTTATATAGAACAACAACAAGCAGAGTAGAAAGTAAGTACAGCAATACATCGTAAATATACCACTCGAAAAGTGTAGTAGTTAAAGTTGTTATTTTGCACAAGGCAGTTGCAGCGTCCAGTTTGCTGTCGGTGTTTGTTTGAACCATGTACTGAATGGTTCAAATGGCTCTGATCACTATGGGACTTAACATCTTAGGTCATCAGTCTCCTAGAACTTAGAACTACTTAAACCTAACTAACCTAAGGACATCACACACATCCATGCCCGAGGCAGGATTCGAACCTGCGACCGTAGCAGTCCCGCGGTTCCGGACTGCAGCGCCTAGAACCGCACGGCCACCGCGGCCGGCGAACCATGTACTGACTGAAGACTCAAACAGACTATCGCTCAAAGGTCTTTAACCATTAGTGATTTTGAGGGAAAAATGCAAATGCAAATGAAACCAGAAATGTTAGAAATACTCATAAGTCAATTTTGGAATAATCTTGTATTGAAACTGTTGTGTCGGTAGCTGGGCCGACACCGTGAAGTTGAGATGGCTGAAAATGCACGCTAGACTAACGCTGACGGGCGTGAAGTACTGGAACATGAGAACTTATAAATGAATAAGAAGAAAAGTATGTAGATGCTTATTACTTATCTTTTAATTAGTCCTTGGAATACATCTCTCTTGAATACTCGTAAGCTATAGGCACTGATACAAATGGCGCCTTGCTAGTTCGTAGCCATTAACTTAGCTGATGGCTATTCTGTCTCTCGGCTAATGAGAGAGAAAGGCTTCGTACATCTGGTCGGTAGCTAGGTTCTCGTACAACTGGGGCGAGTGCTTTCTCGTATCACGAGACCTGCCTTGGTGGTGGCGCTAGGTCTGCGATTACACAGTGGCGACACGCGGGTCCGACATGTACTAAATGGACCGCGGCCGATTTAAGCTACCACCTAGCAAGTGTGGTGTCTGGCGGTGACACCACAGAAACCAAATACATGAAGTCAAATTTTACTCTCCTCAAAGTAGTCTCCTTTGCCTTCAATCAATGCTCTGCGTACGCGAGGCATTCTCGCTGTCGATATCAACATAGTTTCCTCGGTGATATGCCACCATTCCTCTTGCAGTCTGGTCGAGAGGTGATGAACGTTGGTAATAGGTCGTGATTTAACCGCTCTATCAAAGTGATCCCAAAGCATTTCAATAGGATGAGGCGGCTGTATCATATTTTTCAGTTCCTTCTTCTTTTCTAAATTTGCCAAATACGCTTTATACAGTTTTTTAATGCGGTTAGGATCGTTATCTTGCTATAGGACGAATCCCTTGCCAATGAAACGTCTGCCACGTGGATTTGCATGATACTGTAGAATGCGATGGTAATCCTCTCTCTTTATTGTTCCGCTTATTTGCTCAACATAAACAGTCTTACCACTTCCAAAACATCCCCAGACCATGAGGGAAGCCCTTCCATGCTGTAATGTTGGAGATACTCATTGGTGTAACATTTGTTATCCTGGCAAAAGCCGAACAAACTTGCGTCGCTTTGTGCCAAAGACCTCAAATTTGGTTTCGCCAATGAAAAGTACCTTTTCCCACTGATTTACTGCCCAATTTTCATGTCATCTTGCCCAGTGGAGCCTCTTCTGCCTATTAACAGCCGTCAGTAATGGCTTCTTAGCCGCCACACGCCCGTTAAGGTTCACTGCCTGGAGACGTCTTCTCACTACACTTACACTCACCCGCTTTTCCTTATTATGGTTGAATTGTCCTTCTAAACCTGGCACTGTTTTGAAGTGATTACGTTTACTTGTGACCACTATATATTTGTAATCACTTTTTGATGTGACATTTGGCCTACTCTTTCGATGTCGGCCCATATTCTGGCCAGTATCCGCATGCCTCTGCAAGATATAATGGACGAAATACGTTCTTGACGTGCTGTTTGTCGCATAGTAAGACCGGCTCAACGTGAAGACACAATTGCAGAACGTTCCTCTGTTGGAATCTCCTTTCTTCGCCAAATTTTCGATGTTTACACTGAGCACTCACACAAGTTCACTCTTTTATATCTCGTGCATAACTACATACCCCTTTCTTACCTGTAACCCTGTTTACAGATTTGTTGACGTCCCATGAACGCCTTCTAGTGAGGAAAACTAATATTATGCCACCAAAATACAAAATTAGTGGCATGCTATGCTTGGAATCTGAACAGCATACCGACGGAAAGTTATGTTTTGAACGATTCCATTTTTAAAAACGTGGAACAATTCTCTTAAACGTTATGTTGAGCATGACATTGAGGAAACTACCTTTTTTGTCTTCCTTTCAGCGCGTTTCGAAAACTTTTGAGCGATAGTTTATGAATTATGATAATGGAAGATGGGTGAAAGCCCGAAACATGTTTTATCTTAAATAAAAATAGGTAACGAAGTGGGTGGTTTCTATATTTACTAAAATAAGAAATCAGTCCTGTTGCCCCTTCCAATATCTCCCCACGTTGTAATTCCAGGAATTGGAAACGTCTTGGTCTCGAGAATCGCTACCTCCAGTGGCGTTTCACCATGTCGCCCACAAATTGGTTGGCGTTAATTTATGTACACCACTATACTCGAGAAATGTCTGTCGGCGCCAACAGGGTGTCTTCGACCTCACCTACAAGCGTTAAGGGCGATAGGGTACACATGAAGAATTATTTTTATCACTGAACATATCCTTTCTAGCTCGTCACTTACGAGAATATATAGGAGAGAAGTAAGTTGTTCGTGAAATGGAACACGCTGTAGTTAACTTTTAACTGTTTTGATACTTTTGTCTTACGAGTTCTTTTCATTTGACCTTTTAGATCGAGCATAGGTTACAGATTGTTCGAGCTCACCGACTTGAACATGTGTTATTATGTAGTGGAGCGCAATTAACGATACTCTCGGGATATCAAGATTCGGAACATGGGTTCGACTCTGGGTGGTGAGAGTAGGATGCTCACAGAGTTTTTACCGTCTGTATGAATTCTGTGGCCCGTAGTAAGGCGTAGATTAGGTAACCGCTTGGAAATTATGGAAGAGTATAATGCACACATGTACCAGCTACAGAGGGTCAGGCAGTATCATTTACGCGAAGGTACCAAGCTTATAAGGAGGCTCAGAACGGAGTGTCTGAAAACATTCAAATCTGCCGGCCGGTGTGGCCGAGCGGTTCTAGGCGCTTCAGTCTGGAACCGCGCTACCGCTACGGTCGCAGGTTCGAATCCTGCATCGGGCTTGGATGTGTGTGATGTCCTTAGGTTAGTTAGGTTTAAGTAGTTCTAAGTCTAGGGGACTGATGACCTCAGATGTTAAGTCCCATAGTGCTCAGAGCCATTTGAACCATTCTGAACATTCAAATCTATTATAGTATGAGTTGATTAAATTTAATTTGTATCAATTTTTTTCATTTGTACCGTGTGTGTTGGTTGTTGGGCTAATAGTTATAGCTATGGATGGGGTCTCTGTTATCTCTCCTCTTAAGTATCTGAATTAATTGTACCAACCATCATTGTTCAGTAGCAAACCACTCGACTGCTGATCTCCTGTCCCAGACGTCGGACTTTGATTCTTACAGCAAGTATTTCACCGCTTAGTAAAAAATAGATTAAAGGGACAACACGGAAGCTAGAAACCAATGAAATTCAGTATCATCTAGCAATGCATCTATTCACAAATGGATACATAAATGAGAGGTACCCCTGTCACAAGTTTCCTAACGTATCACTCTTAATAAAGTAGCCACTAGACGAACAAATGGACTTTCTGTAGGATAAGCCAAAAGAATAAAAGTTCACGCAAATATTAATGTCTTCATAATAAAGACCATTCTCTACAGAGAGCGCAAAATGAATTAACATGAAGCATTATAACAAAGAAGCAAGCTATGGGTCAAGAATGCGGTCACAGTAACAGGAGTCGAACAATAGATCTTACCACGATAAATGTCAATTTGCAGCGCCGGTACCTCGCGGCGTAAATATACGACAGCACAGACGCAACAGTTTTGGCTCTGAGCACTATGGGACTCAACTGCTGTGGTCATAAGTCCCCTAGAACTTAGAACTACTTAAACCTAACTAACCTAAGGACATCACACACATCCATGCCCGAGGCAGGATTCGAATCTGCGACCGTAGCGGACGTGCGGTTGTAGCGCCTTTAACCGTTCGGCCACTCCGGCCGGCCGCAACAGTTTTACTTGCAGCCTGCTTCGTAACTGCAAACAACACAGTCAACCTGCGTAACACAAGGCTGCTCCCAAAGAAATGGAACATAACACTTGACACAAAATGGCGGTAACTGCTGCACGATGAACCTCGCGACGTCGACACTATTAGTAACTGCAACGAAAAGCGATGGAGAGCTGCTCTCCGAGCTGTTTGAAGACTCGTTCGACGAGCTGCACTGCACATTCGCAGTGTACGAAAAGATCATTTTGGCCACCCTAACAATAGTTGGATTTGTTAACGTACCGCTGTTCTGGCCGTCTGGAACGACCGAGTTCTTGCCTTCAAGTTGGGTGTTCCGAAATGGCGCGGATTCCCAGATGTTAGGAGAATTTTCATGTCTCCGTCACCATGTGGCTTCAAGGAGCATTCGAAATAACGGCCAGGGAAACAAGCTGGATTTCGCCATCTTGAGCGTCCTCTATATTAAATAAACGGGGAATGCCAAAATTATCCTGCCCCCTGCAACCGATGATTCTCCATGTAGACAATAGCTCTGCAGCGCCTGCGGACCTGGGAAAACTAGTTTAGTAGTAATAATTGAGTATTTAAGACTGACGACTTGTTAATTAGTTGACCGACTGGACTCTGTTTGGTCTCAATTCACTCACAGTTTTATTGGGTGCTCGTGTCTGTGATCATAATAAAATGATTAGTTTTATTACTCTCTCTTCCATTGCGCTGGGGCTGGTCTGGACAGATGCTCTATTCTCACCACGTGCGTTATGTGCTTGACAGTCACTGTTACACATTCTCAGCATCTGACAGACGCTCATGCGACTAACTCAAACTGTATGTTAAGAGGAATACGTCTCTTAGCCAAAAATAATCTGTGTGTGACCTATCATTCCGCCAAGTTTTTCAGTGAGGCCCCGAAATATCCAGCGACCACCGGAAACTCTACACGATTTTTATCAAAGAGTATCATCCGTAACACTGCTTTAGACGTATTTTCAAACTTGTAGACTGACTCGTGGTAAGAATAAGTGTAGCTGCCCGAGGCAATTTATTTACACATTTTGAATGTTGAGAATATTCCAGATGAGAAGTTACTGTTTTTCTACTGTATGTCTAGGAAACAATAACGCTTGTCCAAAACATAACGAATGTCTGTCTACGGTGGAACTGAGTATTGCTAGGCACAGTCTAATAGAAACATAATACAGAGTGGGGCAAATAAAAGTGGCCGAGAGAACAGAGTTCCAGGGTACAAAGTAACACAGCAGACGAAAGGAAATACAGGACTAACCTGACTATAGTAGATGCAGAAAGTGATCACCATTCGTCTCTTGGCACTTTTCGGCTCTGGTCAGCCCGGACGAGGACCCATCCTGTAGATGTCAGGATTATACAGAAATCGTTAGGACTCGGCGTGCATAAAATGGAAAATAGTTCTAGGTTTAAGGGTCTCTAACGATTGGCAGGTTATACTGGATGAGCAACAAGTACGGTCAGACGGCGAGATTTTCTGATTGTCTACAGTTGCCATCATTGTTATCTACTGAATTACGATACATAATGATGGGACAACTAATAGACTACAAAATACGAGGGATATGCCTTATTCAGCAATATGGGAGCGGAGGTTTACTCGTTTGTAGAGCAGTGTAGGTGGTAGTCACTGGAGCACCTGACAGTGAAACCGAATGCTTATGAAAGCAAGCGCTCTGGAGCACGTTGTTCGCCTCAATTTGTTACTCGTATAACTCGAGCTTCACGGCAGGTACACTATGTGACCAAAATTATCCGGACAACTGGCTGAAAATGACTTACAAGTTCGTGGCGCCCTCAATCGATAATGCTGGAATTCAATATGGTGTTGGCCCACCCTTAGCCTTGATAACAGCTTCCACTCTGGCAGGCGTACGTTCGATCACATGCTGGAAGGTTTCTTGGGGAATGGCAGCCCATTCTTCACGGAGTGCTGCACAGATGACAGGTACCGATGTCGGTCGGTGAGGCCTGGCACGAAGTCGGCGTTCCAAAATATCTCAAAGGTGTTCTACACTATTCAGGTCAGGACTCTGTGCAGGCCAGTCCATTAGAGGGATGTTATTGTCGTGTAACCACTCCGCCGGAGGCCGTGCATTATGAACAGGTGCTAGATCGTGTCGAACGACCACACCGTAACAGCCGGCCAGTGTGGACGAGCGGTTCTAGGCGCTTCAGTCTGGAACCGCGCGACCGCTACGGTCGCAGGTTCGAATCCTGCCTCGGGCATGGATGTGTGTGATGTCCTTAGGTTAGTTAGGTTTAAGTAATTCTAAGTTCTAGGGGACTGATGACATCAGATGTTAAGTCTCATAGTGCTCAGAGCCATTTGAACCACACCGTAACACCACCGCCTCCGAATTTTACTGTTGGCATTACACGCGCTGGCAGATGATGTTCACCAGGCATTCGCCATACCCCCACCCTGCCATGGGATCGCCACATTGTTTACCGTGATTCGACACTCCACACAACGTTTTTCTACTGTTCAATCGCCCATTGTTTATGTTCCTTACACCAAGCGAAGCGTCGTTTGGCATTTACCGCCTGGTGTGTGGCTTACGAGCAGCCGCTCGACCTTGAAACCCAACTTTCGTCCTCGCCTCGCCGCAGTGGTACTCAACACAACAGGATACAGTAGTCCACTCACCTCATAGCAGCCCCACACCGAATCCAGGGGTATTGTGCGGTTCGGCCCCCAATGGATCCCTCTCGGGAACGTTTCGCACCAGACGAGTGTAACCCCAATGATTGCGTGGTAGAGTAATTATGGTGTACGCGTACGTGGAGAAAGCGTTTGCGCAGCAATCGCCGACATAGTGCAACTGACGTGGAATAAGGGAAACCAGCCCGCATTCACCGAGGTAGATGGAAAACCGCCTTAAAAACCATCCACAGACTGGTCTGCACACCGGACCTTACTCTAATTCGCCGGGCGGATTCGTGCCGGGGACCGGCACGCCTTCACGCCCGGAAAACAGTGCGTTAGACCGCACGACTAACCTGGCGGGCTAACTGTCACAACACTTGCAGTGGATCCTGGTGCAGTTTGGCATTCCGGTGTGATAGTCTGGATAGATGTCTGCCTATTACACATTACGCCCCTCTTCAACTGTCGGCGGCCTCTGTCAGTCAACAGACGAGATCGATTGTACGCTTTTGTGCTGCACGTGTCCCTTCACGTTTCCACGTCATTATCACATCGGGAACAGTGGAACTAGAGATGTTTAGGAATGTGGAAATCTCGCATAGAGACGTATGACACAAGTGACACCCAATCATCTGACTACATTCGAAGTCCGTGAGTTCCGCGGAGCGCTCCATTCTGTTCTCTCACGATGACTACTGAGGTCGATGATATGGAGTACCTTGCAGTAGGTGGCAGCACAATGCACCTAATATGAAAAACGTATGTTTCTGGGGGTGTCCGGATACTTTTGATCACATAGTACAGGTGCATTTCATAACACAGTGACACTGTCGCTTATGTCAGAAAAGCATAGCAATATCTTCAACGAAAATAGTGTACTTTATGAAGTGGTTACCTGATATAGGTTATTCTGTGTGGGAGCCGGCCGCGGTGGTCTCGCGGTTCTAGGAGCGCAGTCCGGAACCGCGCGACTGCCACGGTCGCAGGTTCGAATCCTGCCTCGGGCATCGATGTATGTGATGTCCTTAGCTTAGTTAGGTTTAAGTAGTTCTAAGTTCTAGGGGACTGATGACCACAGCTGTTAAGTCCCATAGTGCTCAGAGCCATTTCTGTGTGGATATTCTGTCTTCAATAACAACACTTTCTAGGCACGTGCACTGTGGAACGTACAAATGTAAGGATCATAATCATCTGGATTCCCAAAAGCACAAGTTTTAGTTTCAAAAGGCGCCGTGAAATCTACGATCTTCATCAGTATTATTTCTAACGGTTGCATCCTTTCGTTGCTGGCATTTCCAACCTCAGTTTGACCCCCTCCATTGATATACAGCAATTGTCTACACAATACAACAATCGTACTACAGTAATTTGAGAAGAATTATGTTGAATTCCAGTTCATATGCTGGCCACCAGATTCACTTAATATCTAACATATCTGATGTGAGATGTCATTATCAACATCTCACAGCCCACGAACGACTACAGCTAAATTTACGAGAACTGTGTAAATAGATATCTGACGTCTAGTGCTATCTTAGTACTGACATTGTGCCATGAAATTTAAGAAAATTCCTGTAAATAAGAACTGCAGCTTTACCATGTAATAAAGTTGGTCAAAGAAGCATTAAATGGAGGGTCTCTATTACAGTATTAGACGAAGGCTCTAACAGTTAATTTTCTTTTTTAGAAAAAAGGAAAACAATAATATACAAGTATTAGGATTGCATATAGAGAATTTTCCAACTCTGTAAGTGGTAAAGCAGTTAACAAGAATGTGAACATACTGTTACAACAGCAGCGTTGCACAGAAATACATCATACGTAGCAGCAGCTCCACAATCCGATTTCGTCATGTATACATAACAGACAACCGTGAGCTTATCGCAAGACGTTTTGTGTGAATGGCTCTAATGAATCATTTGCCAAACTAGCAGCTTGGACGGTTGTTCGTACTTTTCATGGTGGCCTAATACAATACATAAGCCGCTGAATAGTTGAACATTCGTTGTATTGTTCATAGATTTTGACAGCAACTTCCGATCACAGATTTAATGATGCACAGCCAAAGATATGCGGTGATGTACCATGTTTGCTCTTAAGTGTTATGATGGAAGGACACCGACCTCAGCACAACTACAGTCTACATTTCGCATAATCACAAAGGGTGTGACAGCGTTGAGCACCACACACAAAAGGTTCCATGCATGTGGCTGTATCCAAGGTGCCTAGCTACATGACTACCGCACACTACCCGAATCTCAGAGAAGCATTAGAAGTGGCATGTCACGTTGACTTGTGGTAAATGTAAGGCAGTTTCCTTTCAGGAAAGAGATCTCTTTTATATGGAACAGTGATAGCAAATGTGTTTTGATCTTCCGAGAAACCAGAACTCGTTACCATATATCTACCATCAGTGAAAGGTGTGCCTTCTGAAGAGACTGTCTGCGTGGGGTGGGTTTAGGTGGATACACAGAACGCTATACCCACGAAAGGAAAAAAATCTCAACACCAAGAAGGAGTTGTGCGACACAAATGAAAATTGATCGGCGTGTTTCTACATATGGTAACAAAGACGCCATTATCAAAACCTCACTGTGTTTGAAGAAGGTCGTGTAATAGGGCTACGAGAAGCTGGTTGTTCTGTCTGCGATACTACAGAAAAATTTGGCAGTAATGTACCCACTACACAGGGTGTAAATTTTAAGTTGACAAACCAGAATAACTCGAAAAATAAGCTTCGCACGGAAAAATGTGTAGAATCCAAAGCTGATTATTTTCGAGGGGGACATCTGCTGGTGCTAAAATTAGCCCGCCACCCCAACCCCTCCATTTTTTATTCCAGAATCAGAGTCTACATAAAAAACTACGTACATTTTTTCTTAAACATTTGCTTTAATTCTTGATAGTTGGCGCTATAATTCAAGAAAATCCATGTTCTCATTTTTGCGTGGAAAATGGTTACGGATGAATAAAAAATACTTATTTACTTCGTAAATTTTGATTCCCGAAAACTAAAACTCTCCCTCTTTCCCCATAGGGTGGGGTTTGAGAGAGAGAGGAATTAGAGTTTTACAAATGTTGACCCAAATATTAGTTTTTTCCCAACTGTTTGAGTCAACATTTGTAAAACTCTAATTCCTCTCTCTCAAACCCCACCCTATGGGGAAAGAGGGAGAGTTTTAGTTTTAGCGAATCAAAATTTACGGAGTAAATAAGTATTGTTTATTCAAAAATGGTTCAAATGGCTCTGAGCACTATGGGGCTTAACATCTATGGTCATCACTCCCCTAGAACTTAGAACTACTTAAACCTAACTAACCTAAGGACATCACACAACACCCAATCATCACGAGGCAGAGAATATTGTTTATTCATCCGTAACCATTTTTCACGCAAAAATGACAACATGGATTTTCTTGAATTACAGCGCCAACTACCAAGAATCAAAACAAATGTTTAAGGCAAAATGAACGTAATTTTTTATGTAGAATCTGATTCTGCAGTAAAAATTTGGAGTTCCTATTTGAAGTTTTAAAGTAGCCTCCCGCCCCATCCCCTGGGAGCTGGGATGGCGGGCTGATCATAGCAGCAGAAGATGTCTCCTTCGAAAATAATCAACTTTGGATTCTACACATTTTGTCGTATGAAGCTTATTTTCCTAGTTATTCTGGTTTGTCAGTTTAAAATTTACACCCTGTTTGTGATTGCTGGCAGAGGTCTTCACGAAAATGTAGGCCGCAAGAAGACCGGGCTCCAGACGACCACGTGGCACTACCGACACAGAAGACCATCGTGTTCGGCGTATAGCTCTGGCGCATCGCAGAGCACCAGTTGGCACCACAGTGACGCAGCGAACTGTTACAAATCGATTACTTCCAGGACAGCTCCGAGCCAGGCGCCCTTTAGCGTTAATTCCTCTGACCCCAACCCACCACCATTTGCTATTTCAGTGGCGTCAAGTGAGAGCTCACTGGATGTTTGCGTTTCCTGATGAAAGCTGGTACTGCCTCAGTGCCAGTGATGGTTCTGTGTTGGTCAGAAGGAAACCTGCAACCAACCTGTCTTCGTGCTAGACACACTGAACCTACACCTGGAGTTATGGTCAGGGGTGAGATTTCGTATGACAGTAGGAGCACTCCTGTGGTTATCTCAAGCACCCCGACTGCAAACTTGTATACCACTTTAGTGATTCGACCTGTTGTGCTGCCATTCATGAACGGAATTCCAAGGGGTGTTTTCCAACAAGATAACGCTCGTCCAAATACCTCTGTTGTAACTCAACGGACCCTACAGAGTGTCGACATATGGCCTTGATCTTCTGGATCACCAGATTGTCTCCAGTGGAGGACATATGGGACATCATCAGAGTTCTGCATATTAAAATCCATTCAACAGGGTGCAACTTTCCCGTAGTGGTAACATCGGCCACGTCTGTTTCAAAACACAATAGCTGCCTTACAGTGCCCTTGCTTGTTTTCAAAATTAGCCAGTGCATGGTAAGACTACTATTATGGTTTGAAGCAGATGTGGCAGGTGTTATCACTACAAGAAAGGAGCATACTGGAGAATGGACGTTAGTATGGATCAGTGAAACAGTTCACTCAACGCTCAAAAAGCAATGTGTGCTGCCCAGAAATTGTGGTCAGTATTCGAAATCAAATTCCTATGCATTACAAAAGAGGAGCTAAATTACGAGTTATATAAGACACATTTGGAACTTGGAAACACCATTAATAATATTGATGTTTTCTCCCATCTGATCTACCCGAAAGCCACACAAAAACTGCTGTACAAAGAATGGAAACAGTTCATCGAAGAAAGATTAGTTAACTCAAGAAACTTCAGTCACCACACAATAACTCTAAACACAACCAACGAACACACACACACACACACACACACACACACACACACACACACACACACACAACACACACACACACACACACACACACACACACACACACACAAATTCTACCGAAGATTAGTAAACCTTACAGTTACACAAATAAACCCATTGGAGAAAGGATTAAAATATAATGAAATTTCAGAAATAGCTGAAGATTACACAGGGAATCTAATTATAAAAGCAAAAAGTATGTTGGCAAGGGGACATATGAGAGAAACAGAAGTGGTAACTTTGTACTAACTAGAGAACTAGTAAAAGAAGAAATCCATAATATCAGAGCCAACACGAAGAAATAACAGCACAAAAACAACACTCAGAAAACTTAGCAAAAAACTTCAAAATGAATATGTCATCATTTGGAAAGCAGACTAGGGGTAAACAGTAGTACGTATAGACAAATAACAATACCAGAATGAGATTTTCACTCTGCAGCGGAATGTGCGCTGATATGAAACTTCCTGCCAGATTAAAACTGTGTGCCCGACCGAGACTCGAACTTTAAATAACAATACATTGAAAAAACTCAAGAATTCATCTCCCAAAATAACGTCACAAAATTAAAATCAAACCCACAAAACAGATTCCAGGCAAAAGTAAAAAACATTCAGAAAAATATAGATACCATACTGTATAACACGAATGAAGGAAATCTGACACAAATGAATCTCCCTCTTACTGTCCTCAGAAGCCTACCAAACATTTAAAAATGGAATCTCCCTGCGATGCCGATACTGCATTTCAGAAAAATCTCCCACTTACAAGCTTTCAGGACATATCTTAAAATTAATATTTGAAAATTTTGAAGTACAAGAAGACAGACCCATTAAAAACGTCACACAGCTAATACAACAAATAAAAGATATAAAAACCCAAGACACAGCAATACTCCCGTCATCTGATGTAGAAAGCATGTATTCCAACATACCAGTACCAGAAACAATAGACATCGTAGACAAAAACCTGTAAACACATAGTCAACTCAATGAACAGATTAATGAAATGCTCATATTAATATAGCTCATAACAGAACAAAATTACTTCCAATTCAATAATGAATTTGATTTACAAACAGATGGATTACCAGTGGGTTCCGCAGTTTTAGGAGCCTTAGCAAATATTTTTATGAACCACATTAAACAGATCATTTTCAAAAAAACAGTAGCAAAAGAATACAACATATTATATTGATTCAGGTGTATGTATGACATCCTCTGCTTAATAGATGAACCACAAACCACAAAAACAGAAAAATTACATACTGACGGCAACAAAATGCATAAAAATGAAAAATTCATAATCGAAAGAGAACATAATATCGAAATTAACTTTCTGGATATAACAATCAAAGAACGAAACAATAAACATACATTTGAAATTTACTGTAAACTCGCAATGACTGACATTCTCATTCCCCAATCATCAAACCACCCACACTTACAAAAGCAAGTAGCACTTCGACACATGCTCCATACACTCAACACAGTGACACTCAACAAAGAAAACTACCAAAAAGAACATGACATAATAATGCAAATAACCAAAAAAATGGTTATAAATGCAAACAACGCAATTAAAAATACAATAAAAGCATATAACAAAAACCACAGACAACAATACAACAGGACCAAACACAATCACAAACACTCAATACCGTAACAACTACACCGAATAATCAGGAAAATATAAGAGAAAACATAAGAAGGTACACAATGACATGCATACACCAACTCACACATAAAAACACCAACATTTTCAAAATACAAGGCGTAAACATAGCATGCAAACAGATAGTTCTATTCGAAAATACATCCCAAAACTGACAAAAGAGATAGATGTATACCAGAAAACATGTACACATCAATTACAGTGTAACATCTGTGATGGCAGATACAAAATACAAACAGGCAGCACATTTGATGTCAAATACAGAGAACACATGAACGTCTGGAAGGATGGGACAGACCACCCCTCAGTTGTAGAACACCTAAAATAACACAATCAAAAACTAGCCTCGAAAGAGAAGACATGAAAATAATTAGAATCAACAATTAAAAAAAACATCCTAACCTTGTAAGAAAACTGCCACATGCAGAAAACCAAAGCAGAAAAGAAAACCCTGTTTAATTATGTAGTACACATGACATTCTTTGCAATAATAGATAAAATAATTAAGTGACACTCCAACAGAGGCCTATTATCGTAATAAGAATACCACCCAACCTCTTTCCAGTCACTTGTCCATGAATCCCCGACAAAACGTTCAAGCCAAATCTCAAATCAGCTGAACACCAAAACTTTCAACCCCTCTCTCACAGATAGTACATTCATATTCACACACACACACACACACACACACACACACACACACACACACACACGTGTGTGTGTGTGTGTGTGTGTGTGTGTGTGTGTGTGTGTGTGTGTGTGTGCATACATGCATGTGTATCGGTGGTCATTCACGATAAGTTTTAGAAGCGTATTTGCCGAGTTCATTATCCACAAATTATTCGGCCAAGTACAGACTGTGCCTTTGACATGTTCTTTCATATACAGTCTGTTCATGACTCAAAAATATATATTACACCGAGTGTGTCATTTGCTCATTTGCTGTACATAGCTCAAACTTTGTTATATATATATATATATATATATATATATAACACAGACAGAGAGAGAGAGAGAGAGAGAGAGACAAACAAAAAAGAAATGAATAGACGTTAGTTTTCAGAATATATTTCGTTAGGTTGTAAACGTATGTTTACAAACCAAACGGGATGAGACACAAAATAAGCACACAGTAATTACGACCTTAAATCATAGTTTTTGGTAAAATATCTACAACTATAGACAGAAGACTAATAGTGCTCCACAGCAATGAGGACAAACAATACGAAAATTGTGAAGAAAAAAGTTCATAACGTGAGAACCTGCTTATGTTTCGTAAGTGAAGTTACAGTGCGACCTCCAGCGTCTGACCAGATAAGAGGAAACGCAGATGCCAACTAAAAACGCGGAAAACTATAAGAAATCACTTATTACTTTAAAAAAATGAGACATGAATAATAATCCATAAATATCGCATGTCAATACAAAACTGTATCATTCTAGATTCCACTGAAGATACGTTAAAGTAAAAGGCGAAACGCGTCTGGAATAAATAAAATACATTGCAGCAAGAAAAGCAGGTTTCTGTTTACAAAACTAAGAGAGTCAGGTGTTGCTGATTTTAAAGTAAGACGTGGAATTTATATCCAAATACTTTTATTGTGTTTTTATTGTATGACTAATTGGTGCTATTTAAGTACGTATGCATGAAAATTTGACGGCATGCAGCCAGATAATGGGAGCCTGACACTCTAAACGCATGGCTTTCAATTACATTTCCCACATTTGTGTGTTGTATGCTAAATAATGTTGATCATTATCTTCACAACCGCTCCTCTAATCTTCAAGATGGATAATGTTAGAGTGTTGAGGTTTACACACGTGATACTATAGCACCTCAATAATATTGTGTTTCACTTTGTTATATCCTCATCTCTAAAAGGAATGTAGGGACAAAGAAACTCGTTTTATTTATTGACTGTGGAAGTGACAAGAAGAAAATATAAGAACTGAAGTCAGCACTTTACGGTCTACCTCTTCAAAAGAGATGGAAGTCGTGTAAGAAATAAAGCAATGATTGAGTTTTAAATTTTCTTTTGCTTACCTATTCCTATCAGAGCAGTGAAATATTCTGTGCAGCAATAAATCTTACAATCGAGACCACTGCGTTTCGATTACCCGTCTGGACAGTAACAGTAACATTCTTCGTGGCTTTCACAATTTTTGCAGAATACCGATCACGTAACTAAAACAGGGTTATTATAGTAATTAAAATAAGCGAATTTTCTAATAACAGTTACTTACGGAACGACCATGCAACATCACGCTATGAAACCCATCATGATGTACGTACTTCATCCCATCAGTACGAATTTCAGATAACACTGAAGATATAAAATTAATGATTATAAAGAATCCGCCTTGACTGCAAACTGAAAGCCTAGGTTGACCGAGGTTTCGGCGCGGATAACCACGCCTTCTTCGGAACACACTAAAACTACAAACTGCCTAAAGGGTCATGGTCCAACATTAATACAGAACGCCCAAAAGGGCAAAAGACTCTAATAAAATGTAAAGTAACGGTACGTGTGTACCATGTCAATAGCTGTACATAGCTCAAACGTCGCCGGCCAAAGTGGTCGAGCGGTTCTAGGCGCTACAGTCTGGAACCGAGCGACCGCTACGGTCGCAGGTTCGAATCCTGCCACGGGCATGGATGTGTGTGATGTCCTTAGGTTAGTTAGGTTTAAGTAGTTCTAAGTTCTAGGGGACCTATGACCTCAGCAGTTGAGTCCCATAGTGCTCAGAGCCATTTGAACCATTTAGCTCAAACGTCACAAGCGTGCTTCCTCACCCCAGCCAACGTTCGGTGGGCCGCGGACTGTTTCAGCTTACCTGTTTATTCACGATTGCTGACGCGCTGCAATGTTAAAAGTTATGAAGATATAAAAGTTCATAACAATGATTAGTCCATTATAGGAGCTTGAGTGATAGTCTCCATATAAAGAGCTATTTTTCTCTCACTATCAGTTCACTTTGGAGCGTATTTGCCGAGTTCATTATCCACAAATTATTCGGCCAAGTACAGACTGTGCCTTTGACATGTTCTTTCATATACAGTCTGTTCATGACTCAAAAGTATATATTACACCGAGTGTGTCATTTGCTCATCCTTCTCGTAATATCCACTTCAGGCTCAGTTTTTCCCGGCTTTTGGAAAATGCAGCTCGCTTTGGCTAAGCATTTGTTTTTATATATTCTCAAAGCTTACTGCTTTTTCTCATGGATCAGAATACAATTCATTTTTTTATCAAGGAAATTACGTCTCACTTTATTTCTTTAATTAATTGAATAATCTCACTGATCAATCTCGCACCACCTATTTCATTCACAAATACTTTCAATTTTTTCTTAATAGTTCTGCTTTCCACCGACCGGTCCATTTCTGCATAATCTTATACTGTCCTTCCACGAAATGTCATTAATATGCCATATTGATGGCAACTTTGCCCTCATGACAAATCGATAAGTGGTTTGATGTGACTGTGGGTGCTTTACGTACCGACGATGGCGATATCATTAGAGACGAAGTACAACAATTGTGGCTTCCCTTAATAATATATACTGCAGAAGGGTCCAGCTAGAATTCTGCCGTCTGGAACTCTTCGCAGCTTCAAACCCAGCATTTCAAGCAAAATTTTGGCCGTGATAAAGCCAAGAACCAGTGATGGAGGCACAGAAAAACAAACCTGTTTGGGTAGAAATGCAAAGAAACATATTTCACAGAAATGGGTGAATATTCCCTGGTTATTACATATCATAAATTCGTAGCTGAAAACTGTTTGCACAAGAATAGGAGGGAGGATTGGGAGAGCAGCGTCCCGACAAGATTTTTAGAGACAGAGGACGAAGACGAACTTTGGAAGCGATGGGGACGGAAATCGACAGTGTCGTTTCTAAGAAACCATCTCGGTATTTGCTTTACCTGATGATTTAGCCATGCCTCGGAAAAACCGAAGCAGTATGCGCAGAGTGAGATCTGATCCATCATCCACTCGTATGAGAGTCCTGTGGGCTAACTATCCGGAATGCTCGACTTCTCACAATTTTTGTTGTTTTGGTTTTACATACAGAACATTATTAAGAAGATGGGGGCTAGATAAACTGAAACAGCCAGAAGCTGTTGCGAATGCCACAGAGGCATAACAAATCCAAACAGGATTGTCTGAAGCAGTGGAAAGAAATACAATAGAAGCTGGATTGGTGGCCTTGAGAGATAAAATACTGAAGGAGGCAGAGGATCATATAAGTAAAATGACAAGACCTAATAGAAATCCTTGGAGATCACAGAATCAGAGGAGATGTTGAATTTCATTGATAACAGAAGAAAATATAAAAATGTGGTAAATGAAGCAGGTGAACAGTATTACAGACGTCAAAAAAATGAGACTGACAAAGTGCAAAATAGCTAAGCACGAATGTTTCGAGGACAAGCGAGGCTATAGAAGCATATATAACTAGGGGAAAGATAGATACCGCCTGTAGAATTATTACCCAGACCTTTGGAGATTCAGGTAAATGCCGTGATGGTTCCTTTGAATGGGCACGGTCGATTTCCTTCCCCATCCTGTTTGGTCCCTTCCCCCAAATCAACCAACCAACCAGCCGTTGGAGAAATGGGAAGCAGCTGTATGAATGTCAAGAGATCAGATGGAAAAATCAGTACTTAGGGAAGAAGGAAGAGCTGAAAAGTGGAGGCTATACTGAGGAAATTAACTTGAAGGTAATATTATAGAAAGCGAGAAGAGTTTCATATCCATGGAAAACCCTCAGCTATTCCACCTGGTGTGCAAGATGCGTGAGACAGATGAAATACCTCAGAAATCAAGAATTCTATTCGTGAAACACTTTTGAGAAAATTTAGAGAACAGGCATTTGCAGCTGACTGTAGAATGATTCTACTGCCACCAACGTACACTTTGCCTAGGGACTGTGAAGACAAATTAAGAGAAATCAGGACTCAATGGTTCAAACGGCTCCAAGCACTATGGTACTTAACATCTGAAGTCATCAGTCCCCAAGACTTAGAACTACTTAAACCTAACTAACCTAAGGACATCACACACATCCATTCCCGAGGCAGGTTTCGAACCTGCGACTGTAGCAGCAGTGCGGTTTCGGACTGAAGCGCCTAGAACCGCTCGGCCGCAGCAGCCGGCACTTAGGACTCGTACGGAGACATACATACAATCTTTTTTACCCAGCACCATTTGCGAGTAGAACAGGACGGCACAAAGTATCGTGCGCCATGTAAATACAATGCTATGCGGAGTATGTGTATAAATGTAGATTATTTAAATAAGAATGGAAAAACAGATGGAGGCCGATCTCGGGGAAGATCAGTTTGGGTTCCGGAGTAATGTAGGAACATCCGAGGCAATGCTGAACCTAAGGTTTATCCTAGAAGATAGAGTGAAGAAAGAAAATTTACGTTTACAAAATTTGTACATTTAGAGAATGGTTTTGACAGTGTTGACTAGAATACACTTCCCGAAATTCTGGCGGTAGCAGAGGTCAAGTATTCGGAGCGAAGGGTTATCTTTACAAGTTGTACGGAAACCAGACTGCAGTTATGAGAGTCTGAGGAAATGGAAAGATAGTAGTGATTGAGAAGGGAGTGAGGCAGTGTTGTAGCCCATCCACAAAGTTATTCAATCTGTACCTTTAGCAAACACTGAAAGAAACCAAAGAGGAATATGGAGAGGGGATGGAAGTTCAGGGAGAAGAAAAAAACTTTGAAGTTTGCGATGATAATGTAATTGTCTCAGAAGAGCAAGAGGCTTGGAAGAGCAGCTGTATGGAATGGATGTCTTGAAGAGAGGTTGTAAGACAAATAACAAAAGTAAAACAAGGCCAGTGGAATGTAATCAAATTTAGTCAGGCGATGCTGGAGGAATTATATTAGGAATTGAGATAAGGTAACAGATGAGATTTACTATATGGACAGCAAAATAATTCATGATGGACGAGGTAGAGAAGATATAAAATGCAGACTGACTATAGTACGAAAAGCATTTCTGAAGCAGAATTTGTGTTGGCATGTAGCGAAGTGAAACGTGGGCGATAAGCAGGTCAGACAAGAAGAGAACAGAACCTTTTGAAATGTGGTACTGAATCGAAATGAGGAAGAAAATAACAGAGAGAGAGAGAGAGAGAGAGAGAGAGAGAATGGTGTAAAGTTGTAGAGGGAGGCCAAGTGATGAATACAGTAAAGGGTTTAAAATGGATTTAGGTTGCAGTAGCTATTCGGAGAATAATCCAAACCAGTGATCAAATCAAACACATTCATACTCCGCAAGCCAACTGATGGTGTGTGGTGAAGGGTACCACTAACTGATACCCATTCCCTGTTCCACTCGAGAATGGTGCGTCGGAAAAATGCTTGTCGGTAAACATGTGTATTACCTTTAATTTCTCGAATTTTCTTGTCGCGGTCATTTTGCGAGATGCATGTTGGAGGAAGTTATATGTTGTCCGACTGTTCCCTGAAAAGTACTCTCTGGAAATTTCAATAATAAACCTCTGGATCTTCTCTATCTCTTCTATCAGTCATACCTGGTAAGGGTCCCATATTGATGAAAGATACTCAAGAATGGGTCCAACAAGTACCTTGTAAGACATTTCTTTCGTGGATGAGTTACATTTCCTTAAGGTTCCTCCTGTGAATCTTCGTCTGGCATCTGCTTTTCATAACATTAGTTTCATGTGGCCACTCCAATTAAGATCGCTCTGGATAGTTATTCCGAGATATTTTACGGTAGATACTATTTCCAGCAGTTTCTCATCAACAGTGTAGTTGTACATCAGTAGCTTTCTTTTCCTGTCTATGCGCAATATGTTACATTTACTGATGATCAAGGTCAACAGCCATTCATCAATCCTCTGCAGGTCATTCTACAAATCGATACTGTCCTCTAGCGTTGTACTGCTTTTTGTGTTTCAGGTATTTATGGAACTAAAATAGTATATGATGCAGGAGGGTAAAATGTGTTGCCATAAGCGTTTCAGAGGCAAAGAATTCCTTCAGCTATTGGTATTCGAACCCCATTACTGGTTGATAAATGTATGACAATTATTTAGAAGGACACCATAAATGATGGGAGACTATGTTGTGTAACTAATTGTTGCGTGTGAAACAAGAATCGTTAATGCCATAGATTAAGCCGTCAACGTAGCTACTTATTGTGGAACAATGCAAACACAGAGTGATCCGTCCCACGGCTGCCCCAAAGTTGATGTCTATTCACGTTGAACGAGGTACTCAAATAGGGCTTGATAGTGCATTATCCAAATCTTTATTTATGTTGTCGCACGTTTTAGCTGTGTCAGACTATCGCACCAATGTAAGATTAAAACGAAATTAGAAATCAGCTATAGTTGACATTTTACATGGTGTGGGAGACCCAACGAATAGTCGTGCACTGACTCCACCGACACATCACAAAAGCATGATGTGAAAAATTATATAAACACAAAAAATGGAATATATTATTCTTACGATGGATATCCGACGTACACAGCATTTGAAGAAATTGGCGTTTCTCCAAAGGTACTCCCATTAGCGAGGACATGTGCCACAATTTGTCACATAGTGACTTAATTTGAAAGACGAGAAGTATATTCTAGAATGAGAGTGACTTATTTATCAGTTTCATAAGCCTTGCAGAAGGTCTGTTGCTTACCAGTTGATTAAGTTCCTTCAGCAACGAGACTTGAACGGACTCTTTCATCTGCTCCACGAAGCTCTCCGTCATGGCGCGCACATGTTCAAAGTTATCGATCAAGAAACGCTTCTCTTCATTTATCTTCTGCAGTATAACCTCTTTTGATATCTTATTTTTTGCCGGCTCTCCTTCTTCAGATTCAGTTTCCACATCCTGAAAGGAAGCATGAGACAAAGATTTAATTACGCAGAAACTCATTACATTAAGTACAGTCCACAGGAGCAAACAATTGCATTGATTCATGTCGTATGGCTGCTTCCAAAACTCATGTATCCGTCTAACTTAATTTAACTGCAAACACGGCATAGCCCACATGAAGCAACATAAAAAAACGAAAATAGAACTAAACGTACTTTATGTGCAAATAACTTTAAAATTTGCTTTGGACTAAAGAGCACTATTTAAATCCACTGCAGTTGTCTTTGCATATTCAACCAATCCCACGAAATCTCAGGATGCGTTATGTACTTTAAATCGTAGGCTAAGAAACCAGGGAAGTGTAGCGATCCATCATTCAGATCTACATATGACCTGTAGGTGTTACATGAATGGGTTTTCTCCCAAGCACACACCTCCAACGTTCCTATTCTTCATAAAGTATTTTTTCTATTTAAGAAACAAGTAGCACAGTCAATGGCTCCGCTCATTAGGGTAACAAGCTGTGATAATATGTGTACGTCTCTGTCACCAACTCCATAATAGGTAAACCTTGAGCCTAAAGAAAAAAGATTCGTCCTACTGACTTCTCTGCTGATGTGTCGATGAGTGCGTCGGTAAAAGATGTGTATTATTTCTGTTATCTAGCTACGTACAATTAAGAACATAGGAACGTTTGACAAAATTGCTGTTACGAAATCCTAAACCGCAAAAATGAATCATACATAACGTAACTGTTATTCCACGACGATTTGTATCATCATTTTATCATCAGTGATTGAATGTGTTCATCATACAGCTCTTGCGGTTTCGCTTCGCGCTATAGGTGTTATTCAACAAAAAAACTCCTGTGCGATATCTCTTCTGCAGAATCTGTAACTGAATTTTAATAACGAAATGTATTCCCAAACTGCAAATATTATTATACACCAGCTGTACAAATGATTAGCGACAGATGGATATCTGTGTTGGAGATGAAGTGAGACCAGGATCTCGCGCTTAATGCGAGCGGTCGCCTAAAACACTTTGGCTATCCGTGCACGCTTCGCAGAGCGACCCATATTTTACGTCTGGAGGACGTTACTTTAGACTATACAGACATTGAACTATACAGACATTATGTAAGTCTGCAGGCTTTCGTGGCAGTTGTCACTGAAGTTAAAATCTTCTGGGTTATCACGCCGCGTCATGTTTCTTCTAAAATGAACGACGTTTCAACCCCTCTGCTGGGATTTTCCTCAGGATCTTCTGGTGTCCACTACTGCTAGAACACTAGCTATTCTTGTAGTGGTGGACACCATAAAATGGTTCAAATGGCTCTGAGCACTATGGGACTCAACTGCTGTGGTCATTAGTCCCCTAGAACTTAGAACTACTTAAACGTAACTAACTTAAGGACATCACACACATACATGCCCGAGGCAGGATTCGAACCTGCGACCGTAGCAGTCGCACGGTTCCGGACTGCGCGCCTAGAACCGCGAGACCACCGCGGCCGGCTGGACACCAGAAGATTCTGAGGAAGATCCCAGCAGAGGGGTCGAAACGTCGATCATTTTAGAAGAAACATGACGTGGCCCAATAACCCAGAAGATTTTAACTTCAATACGGACATTATCAACCTGTATTTCAGACTACGGCAAGGCAAAACGACGAGAGTAACAATGTTTCTCCCCGTGCGGGAATCACCAGAATACGTGCCAGTATGGTACATAGACACAGCGGCAAACGGAACTTTGCGTCAGTCTCGGAAGCGAGCATGGATAGCCAAAGTGGTTAAGTTGACAACTCGCGTTAAAGGGAGAATCGGGGCTCTAGTTCCGCTCTGGTACAGTTTTTCATCTGTCGCTAATCATTTGTACAGCTAGTGTAGAATCGTTTTAGCAATTTGCGATTAAATTTCTTCAATTTAGTATGACTGTAGACCGTCCGCAGTGTTTTCCTTCAGACATACATGCATGAATGGCTGAAGGCCATTGCATTACACTATACAGACACTGAACAATACAGAGATTGCTAACCCCAATTTGAAGAGTTTGCGAAAAATGGTAGAATCCCAAAGACAGCTATCAAGAAAATACATCTCAAGGAAAATCCCGACTGTTTCCAATACGAGTCATCGCCCTACTCCATACTTTTCGAGCAATATTTTCACCAGAGGAAAAATGTTCCTATCGGAGCACAAAAAATGCTTGATGCACCTATTTTAAAAGACCGACTGAAAAATGGGGTATCAGTGGACTCATTCTACCGTCCTTAGCACCTCTAAAAATTTTCCCTAAAATTTTGGTATTTAGCGCTTTTTATGCTGAGAGAGAAGAAGGCAGTGGCAGTGGGAAAGAGAAGGAAAAGTAATAAACACTGGAAGATAGTAGGCAGTGGTTGCGGCATAGGAAGAGCGAAGGAGACAATGGCAGTGGAACATAGCTCACCGTGACAGAACAGTGCTGGAAAAAGAGGGAGGGAAGAAGTGCTAATGGGAGAGGAATAACGAGAATGAGAAAGTAGAGTAGGATGAGAGCTAGTGATAATGAGAGACGGAGTCTACGAAAATGAGAACGAGGAAGAGAGGTAGTGACACTGACAAGAGACAGAAGCAGCGGGAAGGAATGAATGAGATAGAAGCAGTAAGAAAGACCAAGAGGGAAATAGTGACAGAGTGTAGTAGTAGGACAGAGGCTAGCTGAGAGACAGGAGATACTCCCACCATCTCCCCAAACTGTTAACTCGCTCACATCCACTAGCCCATCGCTGCACTCTTAAATCACTCAGACTCATCCACTCCCATTTGCCCATTCTTACTCACTAATTCAGCGCAACATTTAACTGCCACTGTCTCCTGTCATACTGCCACTGTAGGACATCCAGAAACCATGTCAATTAACCAGCTTTCGTAAGGGTCAGAGGTGTACCAACGCGTTATTGACTTGCTCAGTTTGTGAAGCTCTTTATCCTGAATAAATCATCCAATTTTTCTGAAATAGTAATAGTTTGTTTGTCTGCACATGTAAATCACGTCTACCAATTTCCGTCCCATCCACTCTGATAAATCCTTCGTTTTTTGAGCGTATTTTTCTCACTAAACGACCGTGCGGGACGGTGTCAAATGCCTTCCTTAAGTCAGTACTGGAAAACATTTTCTCTAGAAGCCGCGATTTTCTAATTACTAAAGAAAAACATAAAAAAATAACCTTTAAATACCCCCGCCCCCTCCCACCTTATGCTCACACCCCACCGGTCGGTATTTTTAGTGCGTTCTTTATGACACACCCTCCCACCAATGTACAAAAATTTGCCACTACGCGAGGCTTTCCCCTATTTGATCGTTTTTGGTCTTCGTTGACTGGGCTATCAAGTAAATTTTCAAGTTTGTTCGCTATCAGTATAGTAAGAATATATCGTAAAAATTCAGTCAGTTGCTGTGCGTCGCCGTCTTCGAATCCACGGCTCGTTTTTGGTACCCAAAAACCATGTAGTTCGGGTTTTGTCAAGAACCGCCCATGAACTAAATGGTACTTCGATAAGCCCCTTAAGGCACACTATAGATCACATCTAATGCAAAAAGAACCAACCAGTTGTACCATTTGCCTAAGCTGAAGGTAGTATGTAATATTCAAAAGTCAACCGTGTACTGCAGGATAGTTACAGTAAGATGATCTTTCCGTTGTGTATACAAGTTGTCCCTAGCCCAGAGGCTATCTAAAGCACTTGACCTTCCCTCCCTGTCATCAATAGAACCCGAGATATGACCCCCGGAAAAATCCCCTTCTTATGTGTGGCGTTTTGGAACATACTAGCTAGCGCATTCTGTGGCATGCCTAATGATTTTCTCAGATAGTCATGCCCGTGCACTGGCGAAACATCGCCGTTTGTGGTAATTTTTCAATTACCAGTACAGAAAGTTGTTTGTCCACAAAAATGGGTACCATTCTGTGCTCACAAACAATCATGATGGAATAATATGCGAATGTACTATCTACAGATTTTCTACCGGATGACACCTGGATATAACGATGGTATATATGATGGTGGAAAAACATTCGAAAAACTGTTATCTGACTGGTATCTGTTTCACGCTCTGGTCGTGTTGTACTGTTGGCGTTGTTATGATCAGTAACTTCTAAAATATGATTTTCTACATATGGCAGGGTAATCTGTATCTGTACTTTGAAATTGATAATGCTAATTTAAAAGCGGATACATTTCTACGAATCTATGAGAAATTGGTCTGCATATTGCCATGTGTGTTGCTTATCTCTTCATAGGTACTGTAGTACCTAGATATCGATGATCTACTCACCTCGCTCATACAGAAAACCGACACTCATAGACGTATTTTTTGTGCCGTATCAGTACGGAATCAATATTTCATGTGCCATTTTGCAAATCTGCGCACGTTACGTAAAATCAATAACACACATAAAGTAACTTGTCAGTTTTTTAATACCCAGCATTAAGCTTCACCTACATAAAAGTGGACGTTGTAGCTACTGCACCAAACATAGTAAATGCAAATGACACTGTTGCAGATGATATCCTCCAGGGTTTGGCATCCTAAATCGGAAAGGCTTTCTTTAGTGTAGGTAGGTGTCGATAATTACAGAAGAGACGTGTGTGAAACCCGGCGCCAGCACATAGATTACTACTTTCGAAATAAGGAAGATTAGCGTTAAATGTCCCGTCGACGACGAATTATCACAGATGAAGCACAAGCTCAGATTGAGTGAGGAGATCGGCCGTGTGCGTCTCAGATTTGCCTTCAGTGATTTAGGGAAATCACGAAAAATGTAATTCTGGACTGCTGAACGGGATTTTCAACCGTCATCCACCCGAATACGAGTTCAGTGCGCTAAATAATGCGTTACGTCGTTTGGTCAGTACTAAAGCCACTGAGGAGACCAATGCGTTTCAAGATCCCCTCTGATGAACGGATCACCTGCAAAATACCTCAGTAGTTCACTCCACAAGCGCTGCAGAGTGGTTTAGAATTTAATGCAGGACGTATCTGGAAAGTCTGATCAAGAATGTTACGACACCATCTGTATTTAACTCATAGATCAAATATTGACATTGAAAAATCCTTCTGATATGAAGATTCAAAACAGTTACTTCCGAGTCGAGCGCCGTCACAAGTGTGTCTTAGAGGCCTCAGTTACGTAAAGGAGTATCAACAATGGGTTACAGTCGTTCTCAAAGCGTACTTGTCTAGCACCCTCACTAACAGTTTCTGGCTGTATCAGCTAGTGTTTATGTGGTGTCACCGCCAGACACCACACTTGCTAGGTGGTAGCCTTTAAATCGGCCGCGGTCCGGTAGTATACGACGGACCCGCGTGTCGCCACTGTCAGTGATTGCAGACCGAGCGCCACCACACGGCAGGTCTAGTGAGACGTCCTAGCACTCGCCCCAGTTGTACAGCCGACTTTGCTAGCGATGCTACACTGACAAATACGCTCTCATTTGCCGAGACGATAGTTAGCATAGCCTTCAGCTACGTCATTTGCTACGACCTAGCAAGGCGCCATTACCAGTGTATATTAAAATGGAAATTATGTACAGTCAAGAGAGATGTTCTACAATTGTGGATTAAAGTGAAGTATTACAGCAACTGCGTCCGTTTTTCTAAGTTCTCATTTCCTTGTAATGTTCCAGACCTCACGCCAATCTGCGTGAGCTTAAAAGCGTACATTTCGGCCTCCTCTAGCAACACGGTGTTGGCTCTTCTGCCAACACTTCAGTTTACATATTAGGAATTCGTACCTGTAATGCACCATGCCTTCCGTGACACACTACATGAAGTTTCAGCCTCTGTTATTGATGACTAGTGCAGTTGTATTCTCAAATAGCTCCCTGTAGCTGAACTGCCGCACTCGTGTGAGCGCCGCACAGCCGAAGCAAACAAGGAACAGCTGTGGAAACATTTCCTTATATCGAGAGCCTCTACGTGCGACGTACTCTCATTCTGTCCAAGTTTTCACGAGGTCTCTGACGTAAATCTACAATTTACACTCCGAACGGGTTAAGTATCCTATGACGAACTAAAATATTCATAATGATTTGCAAAAAAATTGCTAAATATAGCTTTAGTGGTACCTTGAATTTAGGGAACATTCAGTGTTGCGCTTACAGCCAAAGATCCTTAAAGTTTTCACTGTGACTGCAGCATTTGCTTTCCCTCCATTTTGCGCCAACCTTGCTACTTTCGATCAACATTGTAGGAGGTCGTACGATAAAGCATGTGCCTAGCGAGTCTAGGACAACGGTAGATCCACTGATGCTTTCCTCTAATATTTCTATAGGAACGACATGTTTGAACTGAAGGTTATCTTCCTGACAACTAGATTAAATAAAGTATGGACTATATTATGCAGGGCAGTATGTTGGTGTATCTCACTTAACAAAGATCCGAAAGCTTTTTGAAAGTTCCCCCCACCCCTCTCCCACTGCATGCCCGGACGGGCAATTTTAAACAGCCAAAAGTAATCACTATGATTTAGAAGTTCAACAGTGCTATAGGCAAGGTCAACTGTAAGAGGACTGTGTAGTTATTACTTCTGCAGCTTGTGCTGCAGTAACTATACTTCAAGAGCCACTAGGAAGGAATAAATATGTCGACCCTCCGACATTAGTAATTAAGATTTATTCGTAAGTATTGCACTGAATATGTACATCTACGTACATACTCAACAACCAACTGGGCTGTGTAAAGCGGAGGACATTTCTTACCAATAGTGAGTCCTATCACATTCGCACATTCAACGACAGAAAAATGACTACCTACATTCCTTTGGATGAGCCTTAATCTTTAAGATTCTTAAGATTTCTACTTGAGCTATACAATTGTAGAGGTAGAATTTCCGTAGTCTACTCTACACACAACGGAGTTTCTCGAGTGAAACGTAGTGTTTCTCCCAAGGATTCACCTTTAAATTCCGTGAGCATCTCTGTTAGACTTTCGAGTGGGTTACAACGGCCAACTGAACTCGTTCAATTTAGGGCTATTAAGCCACTTCGTAACTTCTAACGTATTTTATGTGATGTTCTTAACACATCCATCCAACGTTTCGCCAGGAAACTTACAACAAATCTAAATCTTCCATTCACCTTCGTAACACTGATTTTTGGATTCCTCTCATTTAATATCGCTTGTTAGTATTACTCCCAAGACTGATGACCATAGATGTTAAGTCCCATAGTGCTCAGAGCCATTTATTACTCCCAAAAATTTATACGATTGATGATCTTCGGAGGTTCGCCACTTATCTTGTCATCGGACCGGGTACTATAGGTTTCTCTCTCTTTATTACGAGAATTATCTTCCTCTTGTTATTGTAAGTCATTTTCACTAAACATTTCTTTAAAAATTGATTGAGACCATTCGGGAATAATTTACTTTGGAGACTCGCAGATGTGCTTTAAAAACTCCAGGTAAGTATTACTATTAGTAGTATCACATTCTCACTTAACTGTGATCACATAAATGAATATTTTGTACGTAATTACGACTGAAGAAAGCTTTTTCATTCGGACGTAGCCCACATACGCCTCCAAAAACTTTCTGGCCGCGGAATGTGTGTCGTCCATCTATTGTACCGATTAGAACATAGCCGAATAAAACAGTCGTCGTGGCTATCAACTCGTAACCAAAAACTTCAAATTATCCTTTACGTACAAACGTGAAAATTTCGCAAAATTACATTTTTTGCATTGTAGATCATTATCTCACTATAGTTTAAATATACATCGAGATGATAGATTTTAAGTTGTGGTGAAAATGAAGTATCATGCGAACATAAGGGCTTCCTTGTGTTATATTATTTCTTTATATGGGCGAAACACACAGAAAATACAAGGTTCTACGGGTCCAATGTGTAGATCGTGATATATCATGCTGACAAATCACCATGCGCTCCAAATAACAGCACGTGTATACAGTTGTGACTAATCACTGGTGGGATAATTATGGTTAAGGAAAAAATCGTTCCTTTTAAGCAGTAGCATGAACAACAGCAACAACACGTTGGTCCATCATGCAAGTAGTTATTTTTGTCTGGTCAGTACCAGCAACATTTTAGTTACCATTTCACCTTTGCGTTGAATGTTCGATACAATCTGAAAATAGGTACTTGCTGCAAATGTAGCTTAGAATGCTGAGGAAAATCACGCTTAACCTCATACCCTGTAAGATATGTTTCCTGCTATTGTCGTGACGCTCCATAGATACAGCGGAAAGGTCAAATGGAATGTTGACATGTTATTCGAGAGAACTTACCTGCGAAGTAACGAGCAGCGCAGAGATGAGGACGAGAGCGAACACCTTTACAAACATGCCGTGTACACTACGCCGATTGAAGGTGCCCGTAAAGAGAAGCGTGAGCAGATAAGACGCCGGCTCTGCTCCAGAAGTCCACGTAACATGTGCTGATAGGACAACGCTGGCACGGCCGGAGTGCTACTAATCGCTCGCCATCAAGTCCCGCTATCTGCCGCCAGCTGTATGTCGTGGCTCCGGCGCACAGCGACACGTCACCCGTGCTCTATTCAAGATACCGCAAGCCTCCCTGCTAACAGTGGCTGAAGCGAGGTCAGTCTTGTGTTAACCCCCGCGGAGGTAGCTCGTTCGAATCCTGGTGTTGTAAGAATTTTGTACCGTCAGAAATTAGCTTCCGAGAGAAGGGGAAACGATTGCATACTAATCTTCATCTTCAGCCTGAGCGCCAGTGCTCTGTGTTAAACACAAAATGTCGTTGCAATGTTTCAAAGGAGCAAGGGCATTTTATTAGCCGGCAAGAGGAGCCAGAACGACAGCACCGCCGTGTTAACGCCTCAGAGTCAGATAAAACGGAGACACCACATCTACATCTACATCTACATCTACATCTACATGATTACTCTGCAATTCACATTTAAGTGCTTGGCAGAGGGTTCATCGGACCACAATCATACTATCTCTCTACCATTCCACTCCCGAACAGCGCCCGGGATAAACGAACACCTAAACCTTTCTGTTCGAGCTCTGATTTCTCTTATTTTATTTTGATGATCATTCCTACCTATGTAGGTTGGGCTCAACAAAATATTTTCGCATTCGGTAGAGAAAGTTGGTGACTGAAATTTCGTAAATAGATCTCGCCGCGACGAGAAACGTCTTTGCTTTAATGACTTCCATCCCAACTCGCGTATCATATCTGCCACACTCTCGTGATAATACAAAACGAGCTGCCCTTTTTTGCACCCTTCCGATGTCCTCCCTCAATCCCACCTGGTAAGGATCCCACACCGCGCAGCAATATTCTAACAGAGAACGAACGAGTGTAGTGTAAGCTCTCTCTTTAGTGGACTTGTTGCATCTTGTAAGTGTCCTGCCAATGAAACGCAACCTTTGATTCGCCTTCCCCACAATATTATCTATGTGGTCTTTCCAACTGAAGTTGTTTGTAATTTTAACACCCAGGTACTTAGTTGAATTGACAGCCTTGAGAATTGTACTATTTATCGAGTAATCGAATTCCAACGGATTTCTTTTGGAACTCATGTGGATCACCTCACACTTTTCGTTATTTAGCGTCAACTGCCACCTGCCACACCATACAGCAATATTTTCTAAATCGCTTTGCAACTGATACTGGTCTTCGGATGACCTTACTAGACGGTAAATTACAGCATCATCTGCGAACAACCTAAGAAAACTGCTCAGATTGTCACCCAGGTCATTTATATAGATCAGGAACAGCAGAGGTCCCAGGACGCTTCCCTGGGGAACACCTGATATCACTTCAGTTTTACTCGATGATTTGCTGTCTATTACTACGAACTGCGACTTTCCTGACAGGAAATCACGAATCCAGTCGCACAACTGAGACGATACCCCGTAGGCCCGCAGCTTGATTAGAAGTCGCTTGTGAGGAACGGTGTCAAAAGCTTTCCGGAAATCTAGAAATACGGAATCAACTTGAGATCCCCTGTCGATAGCGGCCATTACTTCGTGCGAATAAAGAGCTAGCTGCGTTGCACAAGAGCGATGTTTTCTGAAGCCATGCTGATTACGTATCAATAGATCGTTCCCTTCGAGTTGATTCATAATGTTTGAATACAGTATATGCTCCAAAACCCAATTGCATACAGTCTGACGTTTTTATCAAATTTTCAAGCGGAGTGAAAACGAGACTTCCTAGCAATCACACAATGCATTTTTGTAGGAATTTTCATAGACTAACGAAAGAAGAGAAATGAACATATGGGATATCACAACGATCAGTGTGAGAGGTAGCTCTACAAATAAAAGATTTAATTGCTTGAAAGAACCATAGAAATTAAGAAAAATTTAATACGTGATACGAGGGAAAATTGAAATATTTTACGAACAGCTGCTGCTAGCTTTGTAAATGAATTGTCAAGAAGTTCATCTCTTCAGGAACTAGTTACTTTGCGAATAAAAAGTTACACTGCAGTTGAAATTGCGGAATTTTTTCTTTCATGTTGAATAAATAAATTAAATATCAAATTACAGTATAAACGGAAACTTCTCTGCTTTTCTTAATGGACATGCACTTAATAATAACAGAATATCAAAAAATGTTCAAATGTGTGTGGGAGGACTCGAACCTCCGCCGGGACTAATAGAATATCGACCAATACTGGAATATATTGTGTTTGCTGCTTTCTGAACAAAAATTAAAAATAAAGAAAGTCAAATATTTTGTAAAATGACTTGCCTAAAAGTAAGAAATAAAATAAATTAGAGAAACATTTGACATGCCTTTAAATGGTACTCGAAATCATGTACAGAAAATGAGGCACGTCAAATATTTTATTTCTTACTTTTATACGAATCATTCCACAAAACATTTGACAGCTTTTCTTTTCCAGTTTTTTTTAATTACAAATAGATCCCTGTCAGGCTCTACGCTAAATACTTAGCAGAAATTAAACGTTGATCGGTACTTTTGCTTGACATGATTCTTGATACACGACCACCTTCCGTTTGTTCACAATATAGTACCTGTGAATCCATGTATCGTTTACATAAATGGCTAGGCATTTATAGTCCAGCGCATCATTTGTTCATAACAGTGGTTCACCGTTTGCTTAACATTGTACCTATTAAAGTGAAATCATCTAAATAGACATTTTTAGTTTCATTACAAACCTTGTAGTTCAGATCTGCGGTGAGATAACCGGTGTTAAGTTTTCATAGAGCTAGCATTCTTCTTTTTATGTCTCAAATTTCCTATTAACAATATATTTATGCTTGTATTCGAAAGCTATATACTCAAACTCCAGTTCCCATCAGCATCCTATTCCTCCTTCCGTAATTTTCTCACTACCAATTTACTCAGCTTTAAGATACTCATTGCCAGTTAATGGAATGGCGTTAATTTTAATACAATGTACCTGTGCGCCAAAGATATTTTGAGCTTAAACTTTCCGTTTTTGTACAGTATGCTCTGTTGTGTGCTAGAATAGGATTATTCCTACTCACATAGTCAACCAATTTTCCGCTATAGTTGGGAATTCTGTTTACTTTGTCAAATAACACACTGATGATGAGGATTCGTCTGCTGGATGGGAATGTTACGCTCCGTGACCCGACTGGCCCTATTCGAGAGTAGGCATCAGTTTCCTTCCTCTACCTTCCTTTCATTACTATAAACTTCCACAACAACACAAACAAAACCATTCATTGAAAAATATTAATCACAGTCATCCAAATAGCTGCGGTTCACTATTAACATAATGTGACATTTCCCATAACATCAGAGTATACGTTATCCCTGCACCTCACAATAAAAAGACGTGCACACTCAGTGAACTACTAAACTGCGAAATCACGAGTAACAAATACAGACGCAGAAGATTTTATGCTTTTATTCTGGCGTTTGTGACCATAATGCCCATGGATTGCTGACGTCTCTTCATTTTCACCCTTTTCCAGTCTACGGTTAAGTGTACTCAGCTCAGCGTGCTACAGATAGGTTCAAATGTTTACCTTATGTAAGTACAATTTCTTGGTTTAGAAGCAATGGTAACTTTGGTTGTACCAAGTGCTGAACTTAGGGAGTTTTTTTGACATATGAGATAGTTTTCCTTTTTACCTTGCTGACTGATAGGAGGATTTATAGTTTCCATTTCATTCACTCTGTCGTATTTTAGCAATCTTGTAAAATTTCGCTGACAATACTTATAGCTTCTTTCTCTTTCTACATCTCATCAACATCTATGCTCCGCAGTGGAAGATGGTCGTAAATCTAGAAGTAATGCATACACGAATGTACTATCTACAAATTTTTTATTAGGTAAACAGCAGGAAATAACATCTAGATACACTGGCGGTATACCCGATGGTGCAGTAACATTCGGAAAAAGTAGTGCGACTGACATGTTTCACGCTCTGGTCGTGCTACTGTTGCTTACCTCCTTTTCTGTTCCAGTCCCGAATGGTCTCCGGGACGAACGATTGCTGATAAGCCTCCGTGTGAGCTCTAAAGTCTCTAATTTTACGTTCATGGTCTTTTCGCGAGGGATACGTAGAAGGGAGCAGTATACTGGTTGGCTCTTCTCGGAACGCATGCTCTCGAAATCTTAACAAAAAAAAAAAAAAAAAAAATTGGTTCAAACGGCTCTGACCACTATGGGACTTAACTTCTGAGGTCATCAGTCCCCTAGAACTTATAACTGCTTAAACCTAACTAACTTACGGACATCACACACTTCCATACCCGAGGCAGGATTCGAACCCGCGACCGTAGCGATTGCGTGGTTCCAGACTGTAGGGCCTAGAACCCTAGAACCGCTCGGCCCCCTCGGCCGACGAAATTTTAACAGTAAACCACAATGTGAAGTAAAACGGCTCTCTCGTAACGTTTGAATGAGTGCATCCCTGACACTTTCACGCTTACTAAATAAACGTGTAACGAAACACACTGCTCTTCTTTGGATCTTTTCTATAGAAGAAGTACTAGTTAGACTAATCAATACTGAACAAGTTAACTGACCATGCCTGTAACCCTCAGTACTAGTACCAAATCAATTGTCCACTAAGTGAATATTATTTGACAAAATGAAAATATAAAGGTCGATTCTGTTTACCTATTTTCATCCTTTAGAGTCCGCAGCTCGTGGTCGTGCGGTAGCGTTCTCGCTTCCCACGCCTGGGTTCCCGGGTTCGATTCCCGGCGGGGTCAGGGATTTTCTCTGCCTCGTGATGACTGGGTGTTGTGTGATGTCCTTAGGTTAGTTAGGTTTAAGTAGTTCTAAGTTCTAGGGGACTGAACACCATAGCTGTTAAGTCCCATAGTGCTCAGAGCCATTTGAACCATCCTTTAGAGGCAGATTTAAATTATTTACGAAGATATGTAGAAGGAAGCTGTAAATTCACAGAGTTATATGGGAGCGTGACATTTTTCCCCACACGGACGCGTCATTTTGTCTCCGCATCCGAGTATTGAATTATTCTCAGTTCGTTACTTTACGTTTCTAGCAGGAACCGTTATAAACCATTGCGGACAACAAAATGGTTGAGCAAGATTGCTTCCGAAAACGATTTGCTAGCTCCCTAACGTTCAGCACTTAAAGGTGGCTGTGGATGGAATATATTAAGAAAGTACTTTTACAAAGAGAAAATTAATTCATAGAAAGTGTTACTTTCAAATGTAGTAAGATGTACTGTGATACAGTCCTGTAGTTCCCTTTACCTCTTGTCTGTATGGTTCACACACAAGACGATAAACTTAACAAAAGTAGCGTAGCTCATAAGAGGGTGAAACACAACTAACTGCGATCATTTTACTCATTTATGTTGCACATCTACCGCGAAGTAGCAACTCATTGTCGTTCCCTTTTGATTATTTTCTGATGAGAAGTTCGTAAGAGGTGCACTCGCCAAACCTATAACAGTTATAGGATAATCAGACATAAGGTTCATAAAACAATTTCACAAGTATTCAGTAGGATTTAATCCCAGTCTATGGAGTGTAGTGACCATGGTGTAACAGTGGTATGATATGCTCACCTCCCTGCACGTCTCCCAACAACTCAGTTCAATTAGGACGAGAAAACGAAACAAAAAAATACAAAAAGTTGTCAAACAGAGCAACATACGGCAGAACACGAAGGGTCCGCTCTCTCCTTGGAAACTTTAAAATATATGTTTCGCACGGTCACCAATGCTGATCCATCTCACATGATATTAAGACGAGTCTTGAGAAAAATTTGGACTTGCTCCGATTTCATGTTCTGTACATATAGTAAAAATGTATAGATTTTTAGGCTCGACACAAAACCGATACCATCAAGGAAAAAAGTACTGCTCAGTTCAGAAGGAAAAACGCTAAAAGTAACGTCCCGTCGATTTGAGGTCACTGCAGATGGAACACTAACTCACCTGGACAGTGGAATGGGAGAACTGCCCACAGTCATGTTAAAAGACCCATTGCCATTTATGCCGTTGGTGCCATTTAGGAAAATAAAAGAAAATCTAATTATGGATGGCGGGACATGGATCTGTATCTTTCTAATGCCGTTGCGCCCACTTCGGTATGCCAATATTCAGTGTCCTCCGACTTTTGATTAGCGCACTGGATTCGCATTCGGGAGGACATGGTTCAGATCCGCGTCCAGCCATCCGGACGTAGATTTCCCTAAATCGGTGAAGACAAATGCCGGGATGGTTCCTTTGAAAGGGCTCGATTGAGTTTCTTCCCCATCCTTGAAACATTCCTTGAATTCGATGGGACGTTAAACCCCAATCTTCCTTACTTCTTGCCGTCTACTTTCTCCGCGCAGCTAGCGAGCAAACACCATCAGCCTAAGTGTATATAGCCTTCCTTGACGAAGGCAATAGAGAACAGTGGGGATTACCATTCTGTTACTGCCCGTAAAGCTCACTGAATTTGCATTTTGCTGCTACGTCTCGCTACCTCCGACCAGCAAATATTCCGCCAATGCGCGCATGTCACATAATCTGGTGAACCAGGTTCCTGAGACGTTCAACTGCGTTCACTAATATCTATCCGTATTCAGCTCCTGTACACGGATTTTCTTAAAGTAATAAAGAAAAAAGTCTATAAAATGAAAACACTCGTGAATAATTGCAGTAAACAGAAAAGTCAATATTCACCTTGTGGTTGAAGCTCACTTCTTGTCCGCTTCTGCATCGTAATAATTATTATGGAAATGTGGTTTTGACTTGAGAAAACAAATTGTTCTTGTTTTAATATCCAAACATGCTTCGTAGAACTTTCTCCATCTACAGCACGATCATTTATTCTCAGTCAAATAACACGTAAAGAATTTTTACATCACAATACATAACAAATATTTTAGAATGAATATGGTGTTTACATGAATAACAGTGTTAACTGAAAACGGTTAACAGAACAGATATATACCTTGGTATTACATACTGATGTCAATGTGTCAGTCTGGCATTTGCAGATGATATTGTTTTGCTCCAGTTTCTCATCTGCAAATAATCAAGGTTCTTCAACATTACGTTATATAATTAGTCAAAATACTTTGTCGAAAATGAAACATTCGCCTTTTCTTGCTTTTCTAATGTTATATTGTAGTACTGTTGTCATTATACCCTGTTTGTTGTCAACAAAGAATTGTTGTCTCATTCTTTAACTATCGTTTGTTAAGTTAAAGAATTAGTTTTCGAAAATTCTGTGGAGAGATGTTGATTACGAATGGGCTTTGTAAATTGGTGAGTGGGAATGTGGGTACTTATATAAACTGAGTGTAATTACTTTTTGAGGCTTGTTCATGCTTCATAACACAGAGTCACTGTGATATCATATGTTCCCCCATTTTTTCCCATGTGTTCGGCACGGTAATTTCGAATTTTGCGGTGACAATGGCTTCTCCTGACGATTTTTTTAGAGCTGAGAACAGGTGGTTTCCGTTGCAGAGTGCTGTAAATCCATTCATTATTTTCTTTCCTTCCACTATGGCTTTTTGATAAGGCAACTTTCTTCTATTATGAGTTTCTGTGGAGCACTATTGCTGCCTTTAAGAATTATTAAGTTCGTATTTACGTCTGTTGCTCTGTGTTCCATATCCATAAGGTGAGCAGCATACTTAGCCCTTCTTTGTCCAGTTATCTGATGTTAAAACAAAAATAATTTGTATTTGCTCAAGGCACAACCACGTTTCCATAATATATAGATAAGTCACCGAGGCTGCAAGTATACCATAGCTCCCAAATTTCAAATCAAATAGGAATATAACAAATTCTATTTTTAGGATGCCATTCACTCATGGCACTTTTACGGCCCGTCTCTAAAAGACGAAAATAAAATATTCGAGTTTTGTTAATTGAGACGATAGTACTTTTAGGAGATTAAAACACATTTTACTTCGTGTGTTAAAAATCGATCATACACAGAAATTTACTTTTTAAGCTCAGAAGATATGATTCATAGTACAAAGCGTATTTTAGCAAACACGAGATATGAAATCCACAGAGCCCTTTCCACAATTTTAAAGTAGAGCACAGATATATATAAAAAAAAGCCAATACCTTCTATCTGTCAAGATTTATATTTAATCATTAGTTATGTGCAACTATTTTTAGCGTACCAAAAAAAGAACAAAACAAGGATTTATCAATTATAATTAAATATTAGCACCAGTACTGACGTCTCTAACATTTAAACACTGCTCCATGGGTCCATAGCTGATCTATTCAGGTGAGAGGAAGGGAATTTTGAACTTTTGCGGCAATGCTGCGTTGTTTTACTTCAAGCTGCTCTAGTCAGAATGTCCTCCTCTGGTTGCATCAAGGTATCTTGACTGATTCCACAGCTTTTTGACCAGTGTGTGTAAATAACGAAAAATCGTGAAAGATAAGACAGCCATGAAAAACATCACACAACAAGCTGCATACATTCGTCATAGAATGTACTGGAATGCAGTTTGCTGTCGTTATCAGAAGATTATGTGTGCAACGTAACACTTAAAATGTTCAGTTATTATTTCCTCAACGAATAAGAGATCTAGGTACTGTACAACGACATACAAATAATTTGCAGTGGTTTCGTTTTTCATAAATAGACAAGTCTATGCAGCATAGGTAATATAATATTTTTCGCAATATACGAGTTAACTATCACAAATATTGAACAATAAATGTCTAAGCTTTGTTCTCTTCTCGTTCTATAAATGAACTATATATTGTATGTTCAACTTCGATCTCTAAAATAATTCACTTGTTGCAGTCTGTGAGTGATGGCATGACCGTCCACTAATTTGAAATCTGTGTTCTCAGCATTTCTGAGAAACTAAGAGATACCAGTAATTTCTATACACATCGTTGTTAGTTAATCTGAATGTCCACAAAACTACATTGCGTAGCATGAACCTGTCAGACAGACAGAATTTTTGTAATTGTTATTTGTTCGGCAAGGTACAAGAAGATTTTAACATGACGTTTCTTATCAAATGTACGTAACAGCATTTTCGATTAAATCCCAACATTTCCTCTAAAGTACTAACGGACATGGGTTGTGCAAATGAGTAAGTAATTCTTCCATCGGACGAACTTCTTTTCGTTCAGATGGTTCGAATGGCTCTGAACACTACGGGACTTAACATCTGTGGTCATCAGTCCCCTAGAAAAAAATGGTTGAAATGGCTCTGAGCACTATGGGACTTAACATCTATGGTCGTCAGTCCCCTAGAACTTAGAACTACTTAAACCTAACCAACCTAAGGACATCACACACATCCACGCCCGAGGCAGGATTCGAACCTGCGACCGTACTAATCGCGCGGTTATGGACTGAGGGCCTGGAACCGCTCGGCCACCGCGACCGGCTTTCTTTTGGTAGCGCTATACACTGATCAGCCAGAACATTATGACCACCTACCTAATAACCGATATGTTCACCTCTGGCACGGATAACAGCGGCGACCGATCGTGGCATGAAAGCAGTGAGGCCTTGGTAGGTCACTGGAGGATGTTGGCACCATATCTGCATACACAGGTCACCTAATTCCCATAAATTATGGGGATCCGGCGATGAGCTTTGACATCACGTTCTGTCACACCCCAGCTGTTTCGATAGTGTTCAGATCTGGCGAGTTGTGGGGCCAGCACATCACCTAGAACCCGCCACTGTGTTTCTTGAACCACTCTCTCACACTGCTGGCGTTGTGGCGGGGCGCATCATCTTGCTGGTTCAAATGGTTCAAATGGCTCTGAGCACTATGGGACTTAACTTCTGAGGTCATCAGTCCCCTAGAACTTAGAACTAATTAAACCTAAGAACCTAAGGACATCACACACGTCCATGCCCGAGGCAGGATTCGAACCTGCGACCGGCGCGGTTGCGCGGTTCCATACTGTAGCGCCTAGAACCGCTCGGCCACTACGGCCGGCTCATCTTGCTGAAAAACGCCACTGCCGGCGGCAAACATGATCGTCATGAAGTGGTGTACGTGGTCTGCTACCAGTGTACAATACTCCTTGGCCGTCATGGTGCCTTGCACGAGCTCCACTAGAGCCGTGGATGTCCACGTGAATGTTCTCCAGAACATAATGGAGCCGCTGCCAGCTCGTCTCCGTTATGCAGAACAGGTGTCAAGGAGCTGTTCCCCTGGAAGACGACGGATTCGCGCCCTTCCATCGGCATGTTGAAGAAGGTATCGGAAGTCAACAGACCATGCAACGCTCTGCCACTGCCCCACCGTCCCGTGTCGATGGCCACGTGCCAATGTAAGTCTCAGTTGCCGAAACCGTGCTTTCACCTTGGTTTGAAGACCTCAGCACTCCTCGAACACCCGATAAATCGTTTAGTTTATAAAATGTTCGTGTCGAGCCTCCGGGTCATCACGGTCTACCCTCGGTCAAACTCAGATAGATCGCGAGCCTTCCCCATTCTACATATGGACAGCACGCTCACTGATACTGCTTGCACCAGGCCTGTGTTTGACTACCAGACATTCCCCGGCAGGTGACGCTGATATCGCCTGGACGGGTTTATATCGATAGTAGGTGGTCATAACTTTCTGGATGATCAGTGCAGAAACGTGAACCAGATGTCTTGAAAGATTATAATACCAAGAATGTTTCACAGAAGTCTGTCAGCACCTTTAGCTCCTTACAGGAACTGTGAGTGCTTTGCCCTGTTACCAGTCGGTTGAAAGAAAGTGATTAACATGGTTCTTGTCAGACAAAAGAGAATTATCCATATTCCTATGACTTTCTTTACATCAATAACGAAAGCAGTTAAGTAATGGTGGTACTATACTTCTATAATACGCTGTCTTTTATGGATTTTCAATAAGCAGGAAAGTGAGAAGGCAAAAAAATATATATAAAATACACTAACGTTTGTAGAAATAAAGACAGCCAGATCAATTAAAATAATGCTCAGAAGATTTGTAGAATAGCAAAGCAGCACCAATATATTAGGATTAAAAATATATAGTACTCGCAAAGGTCCAGAAACGATGTCTTCTGTCTGACCAGAATGTTTATAGTTGGCATATGCTCTGTCACTGTAGGGCCATTGTTAAGTGGCAGTTTACGACAAAACTGTCACGTAACCTATTTTATAATGTAATATGCACATTTCAATAGCCAGTATATTCGATTCTTCAACGATGCATGAAAAGTGCAGACAGTATTCGCTACTGCCAATAATTGCACAGCTAATTACTTCTTCTTCCTCCCCTTTCCTTTTAGTACAGTGAGGGGAAGTTGTTATCTTCTGCAGCCCTGGGAGCTTACTTTAGCTACCTCATGACAGGGAAGTTAACTTACAAGGAACCCTCTGAGTGCGAGGCCTCAAATGGCCAATGATTTTTACAGCATTCGTCGCACCACATATTGTCTACCATACATCCACAACATTGGCTGCGAATGGCAATGGGGGTTGGAACTGGAGGTATCCAGTGGTGAGCACAGCTTGAGGCTAGAAGGAACAGAGTGTCATAAGCTTGTTCAGAGCTGAAAGCCAGCCATGAGCAGGTATAGGACAGCGAAGTCACAGTCTCCCATCTCTGCACAACAGGAGAGTAGGAGGGCATCGTGCATTGCATAAAATGGAAATTTGTGGTAAGGTCTTATGGGACCAAACTGCTAAGGGGATCGGTCCCTAAGCTTACGCTCTACTTAAGATAGCTTTAACTTACGCTAAGGACAACACACACACCAATGCCCGAGGGAGAACTCGAACCTCCGACGGGGGGAGCCGCATGGACCGTGACAAGGCGCCTAAGACCGCACGGCTACCCCGCGCGGCTGCATTCCATAAAACTGCGTTGTGAGAGATGCTAGTAGAAATTCCTTTTGGCAAGATAGGATCTGAAAACTAGGTGAAACACGTGGAGCTTTAGACAGTGGGACCATGCATTGGTTGCACCACACAGGAAAGTTCATTTGAATCTAAGTAATAGGGGCTGTGATTGACTCACAGTAATTATTTAGGTAGAAGGAGCGTTTTCCTGTGCATATCTGTGAGCTATAGCTGGCCGGGGTTGAACCTGTCATGCAGTTTAAGAGATTTTCTGGCTACCTTCCTGCATAACACCGTTATTGGCTTATGATGACAAAATCCCCGATGGTAGGAATTTGTTAAACTAGCTTACAAAATTATTATTTGTCGGAACTCACAAGATCTGCTGGAATTGGCCAGCGAGATCCTTCCGCTCCCAGAACTAGCTAAATCCAGTGAGAAAAGTCAGAGGACTTTTGCTTCAGAGAGATCTATGGGTGCACTTACTTCAGGCGCACCATCGCAAACGCATTTCACTGTAGGAACACACACACACACACACACACACACACACACACACACACACGAGAGAGAGAGAGAGAGAGAGAGAAAGAGAGAGAGAGAGAGGTCTTTGACATAAAGCAGATTAATGAGGTTAAGCTGCACTCAGAATTTCCACCTATTACTGCAGCTGTCTTCCAAACATAGACCATTTAAGAGTGAGTGGAAAGTATGTGCTAGCGAAGCCGTCACCGAGCTGAGGGATACGTGAATCTAGTTAATTTGCAACAGGGTTCAACTGCGCAGTTTTAGCATTTGAAGCCTGCTAGTTGAATCCATCATGAGTTTTGGCGAATCTGTTGCTGTTCATACTTGCTTTTCAGGGGTTTTCCCTTTAAATCATTGGTCACATCCATGACATAGTTTCAGATTATTCTTTCATGTTCCACCTCTGCCATGGCTGTAGTTCATATTTACGACCTTTTGTCCACTTATTAAATGTTTATATGCTTGATTCAGTGGGTAAATAATTTTTTGTGATGTATTATGGTAATAGACCAAATTTTTATAGTGACCACAAGTTTACTTTGTAGTTCATTGATACATCTATGTGATGTGTGACACCTGTGCTTTCATCCATGACTGGGCTGCCCTTAGTAATTTCCATTTAATAATACGTTATCTTTTGCGTTTGCAAGATCTTATAAGGAGTTTCCCGCCCTGTAGGTCACCAGGGATCGAACTTTTAGCGTATTAGGTTATTGCTAAACAGCTCAATGGACGCCTCATATTGTCAAATGAAAGGAAACCTGTAAGCAAGAATACCTCATGGACATCAAAGAATGCTATATCAGTATGTGAGCGAATTCTAAAAGGACAGAATGATGGTCCCTAGGTTTATCATTCTGTTGGCCTTCAGTTTACACGTAAGTGTTGCTATGACAGATACTCGTGTGAAGGAAGCTAGTGGGCATAAAAGGGAAATATGCAGCAACAAGTCCATACTGGACAAAACGCTGAGCCCGCATCTCGTGGTCGTGCGGTAGCGTTCTCGCTTCCCACGCCCGGGTTCCCGGGTTCGATTCTCGGCGGGGTCAGGGATTTTCTCTGCCTCGTGATGGCTGGGTATTGTGTGATGTCCTTAGGTTAGTTAGGTTTAGGTAGTTCTAAGTTCTAGGGGACTGATGACCATAGATGTTAAGTCCCATAGTGCTTAGAGCTATTTGAACCATTTTTTTGACAAAACGCTGTAATCACAGTAAAAGGTGATTTTTAACACGACATCCACACGGCTTCACTTACCATTTTAGCTCAGCTCTGGAGCATTCTAACTGAATGAATTGAAGTGTTGGCATAATAGTTCATATAATGTTTGTTTTACTAACGTTTGGTAAATGTAGGACTACCTGTCGAAGCAGGACAATAAGCCGTTCAAGCATGAAATCGGAAGGTCTAGACGGCAGATCCTTGGCATTATGCCGTTGCACATCAGAATTATTTGAAGAAATTATAGTATTAAATTGTCACTGGCTAAGTTGGACAACAGATTAACAGTAATATTTACGTGAAGAATAAATGGGTTTTCGTAAAGGAAGCTCGACAACTCACGAATTATTTCTAATGAAACTGGCCATTGAAAAACAAGCAGAATTTAACTGAGAGAAACACTTAGGATTTGTTGAATTGGATAAAAACCTCTCTGTAAAGTTAATGGAGGCAGACAGGGGAGCAGAAAGGAGAAAAGAGGGTATCCATTCCATTTAACAAAATGGCTCTGAGCACTATGGGACTTAACATCTATGGTCATCAGTCCCCTAGAACTTAGAACTACTTAAACCTAACTAACCTAAGGACATCACTCAACACCCAGTCATCACGAGGCAGAGATCCATTTAACAATCACACAAAAAGACTATAAGAGTAAAAGAAAATATGAGAAGCTACTGTGTGAAGTGAAGCCAAGGAGACTGCTCTGAACTGGGTTTATACTCGTATACAGACTTTGTGACAGTTTCAATAGAGAAGGAGAATGACTTGCAAAAAAGAAAAGTACACTAACTGGAGACTACAATATGCATATATCCACGAAGAAAATTAAAACCATGGTTTTTACTGGAAGGACCCCACAAGAAAAAATAGCGGTAAAAATTCAGAAGCAGAACAAATCAGTCTTTTAATCATCTGTGATGTCATATCACATAAAGATATAGACAAGAAAGTAGCAAAATTTGGAAATTTAGAAACTTACTTGGAGCAACAACTCTAGAAACAAGACATAAAAATTAGCAAGGATGACATTTTATAAAGAAATAGCCGCCCCCCCCCCACCCCACCCCACTACTCTGCGGAAGAAAATCGTGGGTCATTTGCAAACGACCAGAAAATAAGATCCAGGCAGCGGAAATGAGGTTCCTTAGGGCTGTGAAATGCTGTACCAAAGCAGACAGATTAAGAAACAGCGACGCTAGGAATTAACTAAATATATTTAACGTAAGAAACTCAACTGAGGCCGGCCGGAGTGGCCGAGCGGTTAAAGGCGCTACAGTCTGGAACCGCACGACCGCTACGGTCGCAGGTTCGAATCCTGCCTCGGGCATGGATGTGTGTGATGTCCTTAGGTTAGTTAGGTTTAAGTAGTTCTAAGTTCTAGGGGACTTATGACCGCAGCAGTTGAGTCCCATAGTGCTCAGAGCCAGCCAAACTCAACTGAAGACAACAGAAGGCGATGAGGTGATCATTTAGGTAGTGTACTACTTTACAACGTCAGATTATCTTAAAAATTCGGAAATTATAATCCAGTATGCCGAAGAAGTCCGATAAGACCAAGGAAGAGATGGGCACCGTTAGAGGCAAGGACGTAATACTTGAAATGCAGAAGACGGACAAGTACTAATTATGATAATAATAATAATAATAATTTATTAACAGTAGAAGGTAAAGTTCACACACTTATTTTAAAATATTGAGAACGTCGGGACCTAGATGGTAAATTATGCGAAGACTATGTCGAATTGTATGCTAAAATGACAACCACGTATAATCGAAGTCTAACGTCCGATTTGCATCGAGGCTTAGAGTGATGAGTTGTAAAATTGTTCAGGAAGTGGACAGAACATTTAAAGCAGCAGGGTCGGACGAGAATTCGAGTTCCGTACCCTGGGCACAAAGTCTCAACAATTGTCTAATGTGGCTAGTGAAAATTAAACATACTTTATAAATGACATAGTGATATTGAAATTCATACTATCCCGTGACACAGAAGTTGCGAGCCCTAAGAATAAAAAATGTAATGTTAACTGTAGTCATGTTTCAGATAGATATCTCTTTAAGCAGTTAAGCATTTTAATTGCACTTTCACAATACATGCAGGCTCCTTTTTTGTTGTTTTTTTATTTCTTTTTAGTAGTAGATTAAGTTTACCCTTGTACGGAAATGTACCGTTTGGATACGGATCAGTTTAAAATCTCCCGTTTCACTGTACGTTACGTAATGGTAGAGCTGCACAATGCATGTATCGAGAATGTTTTCCAGATCTGCTCAGTCCAGTCTATTTGAAAGCATGAGTCGCGTAGCAGGTACAGCTCGTGCAACGAACACCAATGTCGCCACGGGGAGCAACTATCGTAGAGGACGCAGGTCACTGCTGTCTCGCTGTGTGCGTACCGTCAAGCAGATTTAAAAGTAATTCGATATTCAGTCTTATTTCACTTCGACAATGTAAATTTCCGAACATGAGTTCCTCATCAGAAGTTTATCTACTAAGTCCCCTCCCTCTACGACTCACAGAAGCCTGTAACAGGCATTGTGAAATACCCTGTACATTCAGAAATGAAATTCATCGTAAATAATCCATCACAATTTGAAAAGAATACTAACGCACATACCTACAACACTAGATGAAAAATGACCATTACTTATTATTAATGTTGTCAGTGGCTCCGAAATGAGTTCATTATGCGTCAACAAAAATTTGATCAGTAACATAAAATGTTTGACAGGTACCAAAGCACGGTGTAAATCAAACCTGAAATATAATTTCGTAGGATTCCGCGGCTAGGGTCAGTTGACATAAAAGTTGTCAGAGAAACGTGCCGCATCATAATGTCAAAGTGTTCGGTCAGAGCCGGCCGGTGTGGCCGTGCGGTTCTAGGCGCTTCAGCCTGGAACCACGTGACCGCTACGGTCGCAGGTTCGAATCCTGCCTCAGGCATGGATGTGTGTGATGTCCTTAGGTTAGTTAGGTTTAAGTAGTTCTAAGTTCTAGGGGACTGATGACCACAGATGTTAAGTCCCATAGTGCTCAGAGGCAAATGTTCGGTCAGAGAGCTGGTTGGCCTCTATAATAAAAAAGCTGAGTGGAGGGATCAACAAACGAACTTGAACTGATGTCATGTGACGATCGCAACGACCAAAAACAAGGATCAACAACGAACAAAATGAAAAAAAAGTGGTGAGCGCGACAGAATGTCAATCCTAAGGGCCCGGGTTCGATTCCCGGCTGGGTCGGAGATTTTCTCCGCTCAGGGACTGGGTGTTACGTTGTCCTAATCATCATCATTTCATCCCTTCGACGCGCAAGTCGCCGAAGTGGAGTCAAATCGAAAGACTTGCACCCAGCGAACGGTCTACCCGACGGGAGGCCCTGGTCACACGACATTTAGTGCTGTTCACTGAGCATGACGTTTCACTTGTGGGGGGAAGGAGCGGGAACGTTATTATAACAGGTTGCAGCGGTGATGAGAATCGGGAGTTTGCGCTATATTCGTCTGGGGCAGCACTGCGTGTCTTCTGTGGCGGAACACCGGCAAAACTGCATCAAGGAAATCAGATTTAAAGACACTCACGCACTGGTTAAGCAGCCGGCTTTCACAAAACGCAAGAACAGAGAAGCCACAGAAACAATAAAACACCCTTACAACATGATCAGAGATGACGTATTCAGGCTTGCCGCATCCTGGCTGCCAGTCCTTAGAGTCCAATAGGCCGTACCAACAACACGAGACGCGAACGCTACCGGCGAATGATTGCCGCCGCATGGACTGCGTCGAGCAAGAGGAAACCAGGAGCCCACGCCTCATTCGCCGATGAACACCAGTCATAGCAAACAATGAAAGAAGCCGCGCGGGATTAGCCGAGCGGTCTAAGGCGTTGCAGTCATCGACTGTGCGGCTGATCCCGGCGGAGGTTCGAGTCCTCCCTCGAGCATGGGTGTGTGTGTTTGTCCTTAGGACAATTTAAGTTAAGTACTGTGTAAGCTTAGGGTTTGATGACCTTAGCAGTTAAGTCCCATAAGATTTCACACACATATAAACAATGAAAGAAGCAATAGACAAGACCAGATCCCCACTTCCTCCTCCGTTGCAACCTATTATAGGGAAGTTCCCGCTTCTTTCGCCTCAGGTGACCAACAATGGCAACGATCTTTTAAAATTATGACGTACCTCACGCGCAGTGAGGTTAAAATGGCTCTGAGCACTATGCGACTTAACTTCTGAGGTCATGAGTCGCCTAGAACTTAGAACTAATTAAACCTAACTAACCTAAGGACATCACACACATCCATGCCCCAGGCAGGATTCGAACCTGCGACCGTAGCGGTCGCTCGGCTCCAGACTGTAGGGCCTAGAACCGCACGGCCACTCGCGTTAAAAGCAATCACGCATACATATACTGTAACCTGACTCATCCCACATCATTTCGATAAAAAGTCGTTCAGACTGTCTATAGAGCATGAAACTAACTATACAGCGTTTTCGCCGCTTCCTTTGCGTACAAGAAAGCGGAGCTTCCTCTAAAAGCGCGGCTGAGAGGGAAAATCTTAAGAATTAAAAATTTAATGTGTTTTAGCTCACAAATAACGTACTACAGTAGATCATGGAAGACCAGTATATTCTTGTTATTACAAAAAAAACGTAATAGTTTATCTCCTTTGTGACACTCAAGTACTGTCATGACATGAAGTCTCCTCACAAAAATGTCCTCTAATTCATTCTTTGTCTGGCGTGAACTCATATACTCAACTATTTCCTGCCCTTCTCTTCGACTTTTCCTTCTCTCTCCCTCTCTCGCGTCCAAGAATAGTCTTTTAAAGACTCGCACGCATTCGCTCGACACTCGATTCTCTACAGCTCGTCCTTGACGCGCGGCACTCCGGTGCACTGGCTGTTATTGTCCCACAAGGCCTCGGTCGCGTTTGAGTACGAGTCCAAGGTGTACGCGAAGCAGCGACTCATGCGCTGGACCAGCATGGTGTAGTTGGCGCCGGCGAAGGTGACGAGGTGCGTGGCGAAGACGCCCAGCTCCTTCTCGCGCTCGTCCAGCGACTTGTCCGCCTCCCGGCGGGCCACGCACTGCACCATCGCCGTCACGTCCTCCTCAGGCAGATCGCACGACTCCACGTCCGGGATGCACTCCTCCAGTATCTGCGCCGTCTGCTCGATGCGCTCCATGCTGCCCGAGATCAGCTGCTCCTCCAGGCGCCTCGCCGATTCCATCACCTCCACCGTGAAGTTCCTGCAACATTATTATTTTCTTTACTACTCATTATTATTATTACCTGCTCGTATTGCGTAACACGCACCGTGCTAACTTGCGAGACAGGAAGTAGGAATGGGAAAAATGAGAAAAACCGACGAAATAAATCTCGGGTGAACAGCCTGGTATGAGTGTGCATAGGACAGAATATTTCGGCATTCGACCACGTTGCCATCATCAGGTGCGCTGATGTACTGACCGCCGGTGGGCCGGCGCCATGTACACAGGGTGTTACAAAAAGGTACGGCCAAACTTTCAGGAAACATTCCCCACACACAAATAAAGATAAGATGTTATGTGGACATGTGTCCGGAAACGCTTAGTTTCCATGTTAGAGCTCATTTTAGTTTCGTCAGTATGTACTGTACTTCCTCGATTCACCGCCAGTTGGCCCAATTGAAAGAAGGTAATGTTGACTTCGGTGCTTGTGTTGACATGCAACTCATTGCTCTACAGTACTAGCGTCAAGCACATCAGTACGTAGCATCAACAGGTTAGTGTTCATCACGAAAGTGGTTTTGCAGTCAGTGCAATGTTTACAAATGCGGGGTTGGCAGATGCCCATTTGATGTATGGATTAGCACGCGGCAATAACCGTGGCGCTGTATGTTTGTATCGAGGCAGATTTCCAGAACGAAGTTGTCCCGACAGGAAGACGTTCGAAGCAATTGATCGGCGTCTTAGGGAGCACGCAACATTCCAGCCTATGATTCGCGTCTGGGGAAGACCTAGAACGACGAGGACACCTGCAATGGACGAGGCAATTCTTCGTGCAGTTGACGATAACCCTAATGTCAGTGTCAGAGAAGTTGCTGCTGTACAAGGTAACGTTGACCACGTCACTGTATGGAGAGTGCTACGGGAGAACCAGTTGTTTCCGTACCATGTACAGCGTGTGCAGGCACTATCAGCAGCTGATTGGCCTCCACAGGTACACTTCTGCGAATGGTTCATCCAACGATGTGTCAATCCTCATTTCAGTGCAAATTTTCTCTTTACGGATGAGGCTTCATTCCAACGTGATCAAATTGTAAATTTTCACAATCAACATGTGTGGGCTGACGAGAATCCGCACGCAATTGTACAATCACGTCATCAACACAGATTTTCTGTGAACGTTCGGGCAGGCATTGTTGGTGATGTCTTGATTGGGCCCCATGTTCTTCCACCTACGCTCAAAGGAGCACGTTATCATGATTTCATACAGGATACTCTACCTGTGCTGCTAGAACATGTGCCTTTACAAGTACGACACAACATGTGGTTCATGCACGATGGAGCTCCTGCACATTTCAGTCAAAGTGTTCGTACGCTTCTCAACTACAGATTCGGTGACCGATGGATTGGTAGAGGCGGACCAATTCCATGGCCTCCACGCTCCCCTGACCTCAACCCTCTTGACTTTCATTTATGGGGGCATTTGAAAGCTCTTGTCTTCGCAACCCCGGTACCAAATGTAGAGACTCTTCGTGCTCGTATTGTGGACGGCTGTGATACAATACGCCATTCTCCAGGGCTGCATCAGCGCATCAGGGATTCGATGCGACGGAGGGTGGATGCATGTATCCTCGCTAACGGAGGACATTTTGAACATTTCCTGTAACAAAGTGTTTGAAGTCACGCTGGTACGTTCTGTTGCTGTGTGTTTCCATTCCATGATTAATGTGATTTGAAGAGAAGTAATGAAATGAGCTCTAACATGGAAAGTAAGCGTTTCCGGACACATGTCCACATAACATATTTTCTTTCTTTGTGTGTGAGGAATGTTTCCTGAAAGTATGGCCGTTCCTTTTTGCAACACCTTGTATATATGAAGATCGCCCTCCCGCTCCTCCCTCAGGCGCTTACTATGAGTCTGTGCGGTCCGCGCCCCGCGCGCGGTCCAGGTGCAGCGTCCGTTCTCCCGCCGTCTGGGCGCTATGTCCTAGGTCTTCTCGTTCAGGAGGGTCTGTCCTATATATAGATGGCGCCGGCCCACCGCTGGTCAGTACATCAGCGCACCTGATGATGGCAACGTCGTCGATTGCGAAATATTGTGTCCTATGCACACTCATACCAGGCTGTTCACCCGAGATTTATTTCGTCATAAAATACGCCTGGAGAAATTGAAGAATCACATGGGAAAAACTGATACCGGTAGTTCTGAATAACCAGTATGTTTCGGTATTTGTTTGGCCTCAGTTATAACAGGTGCTTTTTTTTACTAACAAGAGAGTAAAAAAAGAACGAAATATCAATTACCCGTGGCAGCAGTGCTAAAATGTTTCGTTTTCAAACACACGTTTTGAAAAAAGACTAATTTTTATTCGCAAATTATGCATTGGCTTGGAATATTGCGTTATTATAGAAAATTTGAAAAGTAATCAGTGCTATTTCAATGCCAATGCCGATAGAAACGATCAACAAACACTTGGCATAAGATTTGGTACAGTACTGCTGACATAATGATGTCCCTGTTGCCGTTCGTCGTGGCTTAAGTTACGCGTTTATATGCATTGTGTAAGAATATACGGCAGTTTCCCTCTGACGTCGCCGGACGATTCGTTCAATTGCAGAATGGTACCAATCATAGTCTGCAAATATTTTTACAGAGTAACGTACAATGTTTCACTTGCTTTAAAAGATTAAATATTGAGGGCTGAATAACACTTAGGCAGTTTTTTGTTCTACTGATTTTTGTTTGTATGAAATATTTTTCGGCTTATTAGGCCATCTTCAGATAACTACTGGCTATCGTTTACAAGGAGCTTGTGTTCTTAGGAACCAAACCTACTGGACTAAGATACAACGCACTTACATACGATCCTTAATTATGGTATTGTCTTTGGAATTGCCAAACGGAACTTTTGACTTTTTGTTCTGTAAAACTGGTCTGTAACATAAAAAATCACATTTTATGGTTTGTCAGTACCACGTATACCAACAATTAGAATTATTTAGAATTCACATTATTACAAATTTACAATCGCCCAAAACAAAACAATTATTGTGAGAGCAGATAAAAGTAGTACCTTGGTCCTCATGGACAAAAGTAAATATGTTGAAAAAGTGAAACAACTCCTCACACCTAATACCTACAGTGTCCTTAACAAAGACTCCACAAAACCTTTAATGAAGAAATTAAAAACTTAACCAAGTCCTGCGAAAGTGCAACTGTTCACAACAAATACCAAAAAATTGTAAATATGTAATAATGTGTATTCTAAATAATTCTAAATGTTGCCATACATGGTATTGACAAACCATAAAATGTGATGTTTTATGTTAAAGAACAGTTTTACTACACAAAAAGTCAAAAGACCCGTTTGACAATTCCAAAAACAATACCACAACTAAAGATCGTATGTAAGTGCGTTGTATCTTAGCCCAGAATGTTTGGTTCGTAAGAACACAAGCTCCTTGTAAATAATAGCCAGTAGTTATCTGAAGATGGCCTAATAAGCCGAAAACTAGTTCATACAAATAAAAATCAGTAGAACGAAAAATCTGCCTAAGTGTTATTCAACCCTCAATATCGAATTGTTCTGTCATGAAGAGACGGAAGAATCCATAAATAAGATTAAAAGACCAAAGTTTGTCCACCATTTCTACGAAGACAGGAGGCAGGAACTTACTGTAACAACAGCTATAAATTAAAAACTTAATAACAGTTCATTCACAGTTTACGATAAAAATAGAAAGTAACTGATCTGCTGTCTGTGTCTGCCTAACATGCGTTTATCTGCTTGTAGCCCTTGAAAACGGCGAAGTTAACACGAAAAATAGAGTTCCGCAACCTCAGTTTCCACCCTTCTGCATGACTATTCATAATATCCAAATGGTGATATGAACCCCGATTACAATATGATTTTTAAGCAGAGTTTCAAAAAATTGGAGTCAATAGGAGAACACTGGTGATTATTTGCAGTATTCAACTACTTATCACTTGTCGAGAAAAGCAGCGAACGGTGGACAGATTAAGATTTCTTTTATTTGCCTATTTAATTTAATATTTTATTCAATTTATCTTGAAACTGAGGGAGTCCAAGTATTTCACACTCGATTTCTACGTTTATTACAGGAAATAACAGGAATAAAAAACCAAAACTCGGTTATTTCAGAAGCCGGTTATTTTGAGCGGTTTTAATAACCGGAAACTGGTCGTTTCAGCGGTAAACGCCATCCCTAGTGCTACTACTAGCCTGAGCGCTGTTTCCCACTTTCATTTAGGAAAATTCTTGGATGGCCCCCACCCTCCGCCCCAGAAAATGCGATGCACGAGAACCACCATACACAGAATAAAGACCGTTTACTCATCCGAATTCCTCTCCTTAGTTAACTGATGCTTGCCGTAACTGGAAGGGCATTCGGACAGCAAAGTTAAATAAAAATACAATTATCAAAGCTTGAGTACAATAGAGCCCTTACTGGACGGGGTAAATGCTCATGGAAAGAAGACTACTTCCAATGATTATGCCTTTCACTATATATGGAGTGGTGCTGACAGTGAACTTTAGTTTACTGTTCACCACAGTTTATTCGCGAACAATAAAGCTAAGACACAATTCAAATTTCAATATTATTGCAGCCGCAACATAACTGTGAAATAAAACAGTCTCAGCTGCGTTTTAATATTGATACCTGTACCGTACATTATTGTACCGTATTTTTCGATTTATGGAAGACTACTTACAATTAATCTGTATTTTACTACTCATGAAATGGTGCTATAACAGTGAACTTCAGTTTGCGTCACAGTTTATTTGTGAACAATAAATATAAAACAAAACTCAAATTTCAGTATTATTTGCAGCCGAAATAGCATATTGAAATAAAAGTACTCCAGCTATTTCTTAATTTAGATATCGATAACCTAAATTACTGTAGAATATTTTTCGATTTACAGCTTGGATTTATAGCTTGTATTTCGGGCTTTGACTATTGTGTGCTTTGAGTAGATATTTATCACTCTCCCCGAATTTTTTTCGTAAATGCAACAGTTAAAAATGACAGACAAAAATACACGGATACGGAGTACTTCATTGTTTCCAAAATGTGAATTCAAAAATTTTGTAAAAAGTTTGGCTGTTTGATAAAAACCAACATTGATTATTAATTTATCTCCATGTCAAATCATTGCATTCATGTGGGTGAGTGTTGAAGCTGAATATTAGTCATATAAAACTAAACACGACATTATTAATCACCGAGCGAGGTGTCGCAATGATTATAGCACACTGGACTCGCATTCGGGAGGACGATGGTCCAAACCCGCGTCCAGCCATTCTGATTTCGGTTTTCCGTGATATCCCTATTTCGCTTCACGCAAATGCCGGGATGGTTCCTTTGAAAGGGCACGGCCGATTTCCTTCCCCACCCTTCCTTAATCCGATGAACCCAATGACCTCACTGTTTGGTCCATTCCTCAAGTCTAGCCGGCCGATGTGGCCGTGCGGTTCTAGGCGCTTCAGTCTGGAACCGCGTGACCGCTACGGTCGCAGGTTCGAATCCTGCCTCGGGCATGGCTGTGTGTGATGTCTTTAGGTTAGTTAGGTTTAAATGGTTCTAAGTTCTAGGGGACTGATGACGACAGATGTTAAGTCCCATAGCGCTCAGAGCCATTTGAACCATTTTGAACCTCAAGTCAAACAATCAACCAACCATTAATAACCGAAACGATATGTAACTCTGAATGTAGGCAAAACATGCCTATTTTGTGACAGTAAACAAGGTGAAAGAACAGGTCAAATAAATGTAATAAGATGTAGTATGAAAAACTTTTTTATGAACTAACAAGACTAATTGCAATCAGTTTTATAAAAATGCAAGCTTATCGACTGACCGTTGGGAAAACAAAAATGTGTCAGTGGCAGAAGTCACGGAGTGTGTGAGTGGGAGGTAGCTGGCTCATTTACTTATTAGAAAGGTGGTATGGGAAACTTGTTATTTGACTTCGATTATTGGCATTAACTATGCGTGTCTTGCTCCAGACAGACATAAAACAAAAAAACATGAAGCAGTTAGTGTTGAGTTACTTGAAGTTAGTGAACCGAAAATGAGTGTTAATTCATAAATATAAAACGTTACTATTGTTGCTTTAACAGTGCCTATTCAGTTTCTAGCGTGTGGCGTTAAAACATGGGTTTTGCGCCATTCTATTCACACACAAAATAATTGTTACGAAGCTATTACTTTTACACATATTTTGGTGGAGTATAAATGCTAAAACAGCTCACTGCAATGCAAAATACCGAAAGTATTTGGAGCAGCCTGTCGGGCTGTCTCCATCAGCTCCACCTTCAAGTTCATGTATTATTATTATTATTATTATTATTATATTACTACTACGTACAGGGTGTCTCGAAATTGACGCAAATATCATATGTTTATCGTCTGGGAAAAACGCACTAATAAAATACACAATATGGCAACATTGTAGGAAATTAGAGTGGTTTATGCTTATCTCACATCTCGTGAAGGCTATGCGTGGCTCCAAGGGCGACCATATTATAGTTTGTAGGGTGGGGGGGGGGGGGGGGCGGTTCCTTGGCTCTTCAGTGTAAAAAATGTTCAAATGTTTGTGAAAACTTATGAGACTTAACTACTAAGGTCGTCAGTCCCTAAGCTTCCACACTACTTAACCTAAACTATCCTAAGGACAAACACACACACCCATGCCCGAGGGCGGCCTCGAACCTCCGCCGGGACCAGTCGCCCAGTCCATGGCTGCAGCCCCCTAGACCGCTCGGCTAATCCCGCGCGGCGCTCTTCAGTGTATCTGTCGCTCTTTATTCATGGCACAAAAAGCACAAAAAGATATGACACAATTAAAATCTCAATATTGTTGCAACCACAACAGCATAGCTCACTACAAAGCCAAACACTGAATGTAAATGCATTAATTTACAATCTACGTTCAAAATGCTTTCCGTAGGCGAAAATACATGCTTCTAAAAGGTGAATCATGTGACTAAGGCGCCGTACTATGTTTCCGATGACCGTCACGGCTGTTGTGAACTATAACATTTCAGTGTCTGTAGGTTAGTGCCATAACTTTACAAGCGTTGAATGCTAAACATATCGTTCAAATGGCTCTGAGCACTATGGGACTCAACTGCGAGGTCATTAGTCCCCTAGAACTTAGAACTAGTTAAACCTAACTAACCTAAGGTCATCACAAACATCCATGCCCGAGGCAGGATTCGAGCCTGCGACCGTAGCGGTCTTGCGGTTCCAGACTGCAGCGCCTTTAACCGCACGGCCACTTCGGCCGGCTTGCTAAACATAGACATCCTATGTTACAAGATGAAGCAAACGGTACTACTGAGATTTTTAGTGTTACTAGCCTTCTTCGTCCTTCAATTTTGTCAGAACACGTACTTCAAATTAGGTACATGACAATAAACAAAAGATCAATGCCACAAGCCTGAAAATGTTCTGTGACTTTGAGTCGGCAAGATGTCCAGTGAACACGTGTCACAGCCAGAGCCTATAATCGTGGTGGACGCAGAATCAAAGAGGATCTGAATATTTTCCTAATGAATGTTCATCCGTTTGATTAGTAAGTAACTTCGAAAAGCATCAGTAGTGGTTGGTGGCAGACCTCGAATGATAATCCATCGACTGTGCAGGTCAGAGACGCAGTAGTATCTGGCGCTCCGCGAAGAAGACTTACACATTCCTGACGATATGTGCACAGACTTTGTCTAAAATACGGCTTGTTGCCTGAAGGAGTGCCTCAGTTCTTAGCGTATGCCCCCCCCCCCCCCCACGCCGCTGATGTAGCATTTGTTCAAACTGATTTCAATACTAACGTGTAGGTTTTCACGGTCGGCGTCTTCATTAGTTAAAACTTCCGGGCTGAGAGGCCGTGGTCGATCTGTAAAACTTCTTCTTCCTAACGTTTCGTTGCGAACTGTGGCAACATCTTCCGTGGTGAGTCAACGACTGGCTGCCACGCCGTGGAGGTCCCGTTTATATAGAGCACTTAGCGGACACCACCATGCGTCACGTGTGGCCGACTGTAATCTCTGACTAATGTCATTATTCTCGATTGAAGGTAATGGACTATCCCATCGTTGATGCAAAGTCGACCCCCATATTTTATCTAACTATGAGCCCTCTGTTGCTAAAGAGCTCCGAATTGTGTCCTGTAAAATAGCAGTGTGTAAAGTAACTATGTCGTGCTGTAATCGAGTGTCGAATTCGAAAAGTTCGTCCACATATGGAGTACCTTCTCCTTCAGCATGACAATGTTAGACTACGCACGAGCGCTGCGACGTCTGTAACAACCCGATACCTTGACCTCATCCGATTTTCATCTGTGCCCAGAACTTAAACAAGGCCTTCAAGGACTTCACTTTGATAGTGAAGAAGCGGTGCAAGCAGTGGGCCGCGCGGGGTTAGCCGAGCGGTCTAAGGCGCTGCAGTCATGGACGGTGCGGCTGGTCCCGGCGGAGGTTCGAGTCCTCCCTCGGGCATGGGTTGTGTGTTTGTCCTTAGGATAATTTAGGTTAAGTAGTGTGTAAGCTTAGGGACTGATGACCTTAGCAGTTAAGTTCCATAAGATTTCACACACATTTGAACATTTTCGAGCGGTGCAAGCAGAGGTGAGGCTGTGGCTCCGTCAACGAAGTCAGACATTCTACAGACAGTATTAACAAACTGGTTTCTCGTCGGGAGCAATGTGTTCGTTGCCAGGCTGACTACGTTGAGAAAGAAATATGTAGACATGATGAATAAAGATGTACAAGGACTGTTTTACTTAAAAATTTCTAAAAGTTTTCACATAAGAAATTATGAGGCATTAGTTTTCAGCACGCCTTCGTAAAGCTCCGGGACTCTGTGATCAAAGAGGCAGTGAAAAATGTTGTGGACTGGCAAGACAGCCAATCCACAGTGACGGGTAACCGAAAGGCACGCGCTTAAACTCACGCAGGCTGGCGTGAGGTCTGGAACAGGATACGTAATGAATGCTATAAAGAAAAGTACGTAGCTGCTGGAAAACTTAACTTTAATCCACAATTGGTGAACATTGGTCTTGTTACTGTACATGCTTCATTAGATACATAGCAAAGGATAAATGGCGCCTTGCTAGGTCGTAGCAATTCACTTAGCTGAAGGCTATGCTAATTATCGTCTCGGCAAATGAGAGCGTATTTGTCAGTGAACCTTTCCTTGCAAAGTCGGCTGTACAACTGGGGCGAGTGCTAGTAAATCTCTCTAGACCTGCCGTGTGGCGGCGCTCGGTCTGCAATTACTGACAGTGGCGACACGCGTGTCCGTCGTATACTACCGGACCGCGGCCGATTTAAAGGCTACCACCTAGCAAGTGTGGTGTCTAGCGGTGACACCACAGAAATAAAGCTGAGGACAATTTTGTCAAACAGTACAGCGCCTTCCACTCAAGTACCACTTGCGATCTGCGTATCGCAAATTTGATAAGAATACTTCCACCTAAGACGATGTTACATAGCAGCCGAAAGTATCGACTGGCACCACCAGGACACAACGTCGTGTTCCCCAGTTATTATGTCGGCCGCGGTTCTAGGCGCTTCAGTCCGGGACCGCGCGACTGCTGCGGTCGCAGGTTCGAATCCTGCCTCTGGCGTGGATGTGTGTGATGTCCTTAGATTAGTTAGGTTTAAGTAGTTCTAAGTTCTGGGGAACTGATGACCTCAGATGTTAAGTCCCATAGTGCTCAGAGCCATTTGAACCCCAGTTATTATATCCTCCCCACATCAGAAAGCAGGCGATTTGTTCAACTGATGGAAGGAGGGGCGTGGACCAAAGTCTGCAAATGACTATTTTTTATAGGAACTCCACACATCGATTGTAGAGGATGGGTAGAAAGAACGTTACAAACTTCCTTCGAAACTACACTGTTGTTAGGCTGGCAACATGAAAATCTTTTGTCATGATTTTAATCTCACCTTCAACGATCTGGTCTTACTCCATGATATGTTACTATCTTCTGATTAATAAGGGGACATTTAAAAACATAAATATTTCTATAGACTATGTGATATATCATATTTATAAACCTGTCTACCGCTACCTGACACATTTCATATGAAAATAAGCCACCACTACCACCACCACCAACACCACTACCACCGTCACCTTTACTACTACTGCTGCAACCCGTACCATAACTTCCCCCACCGCCACCACCTGGGATTTAATTGTGAAACATATCGCTTTTGTAGGACAGTATTTTGCATGGCGGCCTACCTGAAGCAGGTGAGCACTCGCTCCGCCAGCACGTCAAAGTTGCCGGCAGGGAATTCGAGGACTTCTCGGCAGGCGCTGGCGACAGCAGGAGCTATAGTGTCGCCCTTTGTGTCCAGCACTCGCCTCGCCGCCTCCTGCATCTCCGTGGTGTTCTGCCGCAGCCGGCACACCTGCGGGTACAGCTCCACCATGCGCTTCCACATCTCCTTGTTCGTCATCGCCGCTTGCTGCAACACACACGTCCAGACTGAGGCGTAGCAGATCAGTTACAGGGGCCGCTTACATGTCCCTACGTTGTTTCTGATTTTGGGCAAACATAAATAATACTTCAGAAAATGTTGGCGTACAGTGGTTGCACGAAATAATACGAACACCCACCTCATCAGCGCATATACGACATAAAAGAGACGAGAAAGTTCACACAGGCGCAGCTGTCATAAACATTTAATTATCAAGTATACCCCATTCAAAATTTGCAGACCACCTTAAACAGCATTAACCCAGGACATGCACAATGGAACCGAATATTAGTAGCATGAAAATCAGTAAAACCAGTAATCTCCTTATTTTTCAAGAAAACTACCACATTCACAAAACAATAACACACAATTAACGACTACTTACGGACCACATTAATGTTGGAAGCCAGACGCTGGATATGGTCACTTCCATTTAAGTTACGCATTGTAAGCAGCGCACGGTAGGGAAGTTGTCTGGAGGTGTGACTGTCACACACTGAAGCGCCTAAGAAACTAGTATAGGCACGTGTATTCAAATACGGATATATGTAAACAGGCAGAATATGACGCTGCAGTCGGCAGCGCCCATGTAAGACGAAAAGCGTCTCGAGCAGTTGTTAGATCGGTTATTGCTGCTACAATGGCAGGCTATCAAGATTTAAGTGAGTTTGAACGTGGTGTTATAGTCGGCGGACGAGCGCTGGGACGCAGTATCTCAGAGGTAGCGATGAAGTGGGGATTTTCCCGTAAGATCATTTCACGAATATACCGCGAATATCAGGAATCCGGTAAAACATCTCCGACATAGCTGCGGCGGGAAAGAGATCCTGCAAGAACGGGACCAGCGACGTTGAAGAGAATCGTTCAACGTGACGGAAGTGCAACCCTCCAGCAAACTGCTGCAGATTTTAATGCTGGGCCAACAACAAGTGTCAGTGTGCGAGCCATTCAATGAAAAATAATCGAAATGGGATTTCGGAGCCGAAGACTCACTCGTGTACCTTTGATGACTGCACGACACAAAGCTTTACGCCTTCTGTGGGCTCCTGCCACTGTAACGCATGACAGAGCCAATAGATGGCGAATGATTTTAATTGTTGCATAAATTGAAAGCGCAGATCTCAAGCTATGCAATAATATTGCCGATGCCGCCTGTCTAAGAAAATAAAATAGATAAAACATACCGGAAGTTAATTCACGTGTTCCCCTAATTCTTTTGAACAGTGTTCGTTTATAACCAGTATACTTATTGTCTGCAAATCATGTGTGTTGTGTATGTGAGTGAATCAATACGTATTTCAGGCTGGTTGAGGTGGCACAAATAAAAGAAAAATTATAAAATTCACGCGTGATGGACGTGTTTAGCTAGTGTGAAAGCACTCTTCTTGTGAAGGTTATTACGCACTGTGACGCACTATTGAGGCCAATTAACGCAATTCTTTGGCGTGGACTGTTTACGGCAGATTTCTTCACCGTGCTACGCAAAGAATCGGGTCCACCTCTACGTTTGATCCAAGGAAGGCACGAAGGAAGAAGTTTGCTGCTCTGCTGAAAGAACGTATGTGAACAAAGCAAAGTTTCTGATGTCGTTTTTCAGAAAACTTTGTAATTTGTAGCTCAAAAAATAAAACACGACATACTCGTATTTTGGATTCGCATTTTTTCGCGATATAATTGTTCTCAAGAAATCGTAGGGAAACTATTGGTAAAATACCTTTAGTTGTTTCAAATTGTAGGTCTCATATCACAGCCTGTTGATGTGATGGTTATCTGTTCGTTATTGGTCATATTTATTTTGATACTTCAAACTGCCCGTTGTTCAAAGAATTTACAGTGAATTAAAAGGGCGAACTGCAGTTACTAACACAGAAAAAACAGAAACTGGCAGTCTGAAATTCTCGTCATATTTCTAAATCTGTATATCCACATCAGGGTAAAACGCAGGGTGAAAAAAAGTGACCCAGCCAGGATTCGTTCACACAGTCACACGCTCTTCCGCTAGGCCAACATATTAGGTGGTGATTACACCACGCTTCATGTTTTCTCAATACACAGCAACTCTCTCGAATTAGGGCGGCTGTTCATCAAGTGGTAATGGCGTCACTTCCATTTAGACAGTTTGTACGAAATATTTATAAATTATATACAAAAACGTTCCTTGTGAATCAGCATATCTGTTAGTCATAACCAGACAAAATCGGTACAGAAGTACTGTGATTAGTCTGCATGTAAAGATGGAAGCGAGCAAGTAACTTCAGTTTCCCCTCCATTTCACCTCTACTTCCTCCCCTCTTCCCTCGGTCTCATTACCAACTCGCTCTTCCTTCCCCTGCATTCACTACCTTTTCTCATCTTTGCCCTGCCGTCCCTCTCCTCTTTCCACCTACACTCATCTAGACTTCTCACTCCCACACTGCTCTGTCATTTCACTTAGATGTTAAATAAATCACATCAACATAATTAAAACGACATAATGCACATATCACAAATCACAGATGAAGAGAACATTTTTAGATAAACTGAAAACCAAAACTAGTGGCGAAGTTGGCAACACTACACAAAAAATACACAAATGAGTATGTTCGTCAAGGAGTATTCAAACATACACTACTGATGATACATCGTGTCGTATTTCAGTAAATGTGTAGTGATGCAAAGAAACGTAGATTATGCATAAAAAATCACTGCCAAACGAAGGAATGTATCAAAAATGTACAAGTAAACGACAATTCCTGGTGTAAGTGAAAATCGAACACTAAGTAAAGTAAGTAAGCAATTACACCACAGTATTTTATTTTATTTTTGTAATGAATTTAAAAAAAATGGTTCAAGTGGCTCTGAGCACTATGGGACTTAACTTCTGAGGTCATCAGTCGCCTAGAACTTAGAACTAATTAAACCTAACTAACCTAAGGACATCACGCACATCCATGCCCGAGGCAGGATTCGAAGCTGCGACCGTACCGGCCGCTCGGTTCCAGACTGTAGCGCCTAGAACCGCACGGCCACTCCGGTCGGCAATTTTTTTTTTAACTCTACAAAGCAAATGAAGATTGTAAATACGTTGCCACTGACGAATTCTTATATCAGTAAAACGAAATGAATGCGGTGATATAAATACGCATATTCTAGTAGTTCTACAGACGGATTTTGATATCTTTAATAATTGGAAAGCAACTACGAATGCAGTGATTACACAAATGTGCATATGGCAACTTGGTATTTCTCAACATATTCACCCTTCAGTGCGACAGATTCTTCCTAACGGTGGAACAATTGACGAAGACCTTGGTTGCAAAGATCTGCATTTTCGCTTTTCAGAAGGAGTTCCTCTTCGAAACTCCCTTCGTTTGCATTCTGGAAATGCCTATTACACAATAGTTTCTTCATCCGAGGAAAGAGGTAGATGTCTCTGGGTATAATTCCACGAAAATAGGGAGAGTGAGGCAAAATTTGATAGCGAAAAGAAGCGCAGAATAAGTTGAGACGTTGTCGTGAAGCAAAAACAACACCTCGGCCTGCCCCTCACCAACCCCCCTCCCCCAAAAAAAAAAAAAAAACTTAACATCAACTCGGCTGATGACTGTTGGATATTCACTTTCTCGGTAGTGTTGAATACACAAGTTTCCACTGCTTTCTTGGCTTCTTTATCTTTGTGTCGTAGTGTGCAGCCCATTACTCGTCCTTGCTGATTATATGAGCATAATATTTCCGTAGTTGCGGCGGTTATGCGGGTATTTTGAATGACTGTGAGCAATAGCGGATCACAGCGGTTGGCGTCCTTCGTTATGTTCAAAATTTTGTGCAAGTTGTTGAAAATTTGTCCATGACTGATTTCTACTTTTGCTACTGGCGCCTCGATGGTGATGCGTCTGGCTTCGAGCAACAGGGCCTGCACACCTATTGTGCTTCCTGGTTCTTCACGCACAGAGAGACAGACAGAGAGTTTGCCACTTAAAACCTTTAGACTTCCCTTATGATCGGTGAGGAGAATGAAACTGGCGTGGGAAATAGTTCGTGCACCGTAATACAGACGAGCCAGTTTATTCATAAACAAAAACCTAATATTTTGTATTTTCTACAGTATGTATTTATTTTGTTAACAGGTTTTCTGCTGCCTGTGTTTTTGACATTTTTTAGCGTTCCTTGTAAGGATGTTGCTCCAGCTCCTTGAAATGTGCAAAAAAGTATCTATCTGGAGCCTAATAAAATGCACAAACCAATAAAACTAATAGTAGGGAAAGTATGTGTCAGACAGCTTCATAATCATTAGCAACTGCAGTTAATCAGCGAAAGAAGTTGCTAGGAAAACACACTTTCGGCCGATTCTCGGGTACTGTTCATCATACCGGGACAATTACCAGGTATGATTAATAGAGCGAATAGAAAATGTCGGAAGAAGAACGGAGATTTTCGTTTGAGTTTGTTTAGTAGAAGCGAGAAAATAGCCCAGTTATTCGTCAAGATGCAGTAGCGGACACCTCAAGAGAGGCGTCGTGCATCACTGAGAGGTTCAATGTTAAAATTCTCAGACAGGATGTTCTAAGAAGCGCCGGGAAACTTTATTTGCTACCACGTAAATTGCCCTTAACGCCCATGACAGATAAGTCAGAAATTCCGGCTCATATGATGACTTACCGACAGTCATACCTCCCATATACCATTCGCGAAAGGAAAATTAAAGGAAGGAAAAGATGCCGAAAGTGCCCTCTGTCTCACAACGTAAGTTAGCTTGCGAAGCATAAATGTGGAAAGGTAACAATAGCTCCCATACGGTTTTGCTATTCAGAGCACAATAAATTAGGAAGGAGTACTGTTTCATTTTTATGGAATTATTATTATTATTATTATTATTCCTTTGTTGGGGACAAATAAAGACCACGTAAATTCAATTGGCCCTTTTTCCGAGTCTTGACTGCCGCCCAATGCTCCTGAATTCGTTTCCAGTTTTGTTCTTTTCTGTCTTGGGTCCACTCTTTTCCTGTTCTGGCTTTCTCTGGAGGCCGTTGCAAATTCGTAGTTTTTCTTTTAGCCGATCACGCTTCTGGATATCTTTAGCAGAAATTTACAGTTCTGGCATTTCGCCTTCGGCTTCTGTGAACCATGGACCTTTGATTTTATTATCTTGAAAGAAGGTTAATATCCTTTTGGATATTCTTCCCGGGCTCATTCAAGTCATGTAGACATAAAAGGCATTCACTGTTTTCTGAAACGTGTCACTTACCTTCTCCACGTGTTTATATCGTTCGTAGTTCTGACGTGTACTGTACTCTCTCCTTTCTTTCATGAGATCCATGATTCTTCTCAAAATCATTCCTTCTTTGGCCTCAAGGTTCTCCATTTCACCTCTCTTGTCCATTGTAAGAGCCTCTGCCGGTGTAATAACACTGTAGTAGTGTCTAATTTTGGCATTTAAGAATATCGATCTCTCATTTTAGTTAGTTGGCAGGCCATTTCCATTTTGTGAATGCGCAAAACGAAGGCTTCTTTCTCTAATAGGTGCGGCCCTATCCATTCATCTCGGTATTTAAACTTTTCTGCCTGGTCAATTTTTCCAAGTTGGACCTCCTATTCTCTAGCCGCTGATTTTATGTTACTCACAAAGTGCATGTTGTCAGAGGAGATTGTTATTATTTCTTTCCTTTCTCAGACGTTATGTCTGGTTAAAAATGGAAAGTGACGCGGACCTTGATCAAGCGTGACTTCCTTTTTACTGTACGGTATATGTTACATTGCATTTAGGAACTTTCGGGTAACTGAACATGTATCAACAATTACAGATTTCTGTAGCTGTATATATACGTTTGGATGTGGCTGTATTGCGTTGATGTACTGGTGGATATTGTGTGGTATGACTCCTGTAGTTGATAGTATAATTGGTATAATGTCAACTTTATCCTGATGCCACATGTCCTTGACTTCCTCAGCCAGTTGGATGTATTTTTCAATTTTTTCTCCTGTTTCCTTCTGTATATTTGTTGTATTGGGTATGGTTATTTCGGTTAGTTGTGTTAATTTCTTCTTTTTATTGGTGAGTATGATGTCAGGTTTGTTATGTGGTGTTGGTTTATCTGTTTTAATGGTTCTGTTCCTGTATAATTTGTATTTATCATTCTCCAGTACATTTTGTGGTGCATACTTGTATGTGGGAACGTGTTGTTTTATTAGTTTATGTTGTATGGCAAGTTGTTGATGTATCAGTTTTGGTACATTGTCATGTCTTCTGGTGTATTCTGTATTTGCTAGTATTGTACATCCGCTTGTGATGTGATCTACTGTTTCTATTTGTTGTTTGCAAAGTCTGCATTTATCTGTTCTGGTATTGGGATCTTTAATAATATGCTAGCTGTAATATCTGGTGTTTATTGTTTGATCCTGTATTGCAATCATGAATCCTTCCGTCTCACTGTATATATTGCCTCTTCTTAGCCATGTGTTGGATGCGTCTTGGTCCATGTGTGGCTGTGTTAGATGATACGGGTGCTTGCCATGTAGTGTTTCCTTTTCCGATTTACTTTCTTTGTATCTGTTGATGTTATGTGATCTAAAGGGTTGTAGAAGTGGTTATGAAATTGCAGTGGTGTAGCCGATGTATTTATATGAGTGATTGCTTTGTGTATTTTGCTAGTTTCTGCTCGATCTATAAAGAATTTTCTTAAATTGTCTACCTGTCCATAATGTAGGTTTTTTATGTCGATAAATCCCCTTCCTCCTTCCTTTCTGCTTAATGTGAATCTTTCTGTTGCTGAATGTATGTGATGTATTCTATATTTGTGGCACTGTGATCGTGTAAGTGTATTGAGTGCTTCTAGTTCTGTGTTACTCCATTCCACTACTCCAAATGAATAGGTCAATATTGGTATAGCATACGTATTTATAGCTTTTGTCTTGTTTCTTGCTGTCAATTCTGTTTTCAGTAGTTTTGTTAGTCTTTGTCTATATTTTTCTTTCAGTTCTTCTTTAATATTTGTATTATCTATTCCTATTTCTTTGCCTGTATCCTAGATATTTATAGGTATCTGTTTTTTCCATCGCTCTTATGCAGTCGCTGTTGTTATCCAATTAGTAATCTTCTTGTTTAGTGTGTTTTCCCCTGACTATGCTATTTTTCTTACATTTGTCTGTTCCGAAAGCCATATTTATATCATTGCTGAATACTTCTGTTATCTTTAGTAAATGGTTGAGTTGTTGATTTGTTCCTGCCAGTAGTTTTAGATCACCCATGTGTAGCAAATGTGTGATTTTATGTTGGTATGTTCCAGTAATATTATATCCATAATTTGTATTATGTAGCGTGTTGGATAGTGGGTTCAGAGCAAGGCAGAACCAGAAAGGACTTAATGAGTCTCCTTGGTATATTCCACCCTTAATCTGTATTGGCTGTGATGTAATATTATTTGAATTTGTTTGGATATTAAGTGTGGTTTTCCAATTTTTCATTACTATGTTTAGGAAATGTATCAATTTAGGATCTACTTTGTATATTTCCAATATCTGTAGTAACTTTGAGTGGGGTACACTATCAAAAGCTTTTTGGTAATCAACGTATGCGTAGTGTAGCGACCTTTGTTTAGTTTTAGCTTGATATGTCACCTCTGCAGCTATTATCAGTTGCTCTCTACATCCTCGTGCTCCTTTGCAGCAGCCTTTTTGCTCTTCATTTATAATTTTGTTCTGTGTTGTATGTATCCATAATTTCTGTGTAATGACTGAAGTTAATATTTTGTATATTGTTGGTAGGCATGTTATGGGGCGATATTTTGCTGGGTTTGCTGTGTCTGCTTGATCTTTAGGTTTCAGATAAGTTATTCCTTGTGTAAGTGTATCAGGCCTGTGTATGGTCTACAATGTAACTGTTAAATAATTTAGTTACATGTGAATGTGTTGAGGTGAACGTCGTTAGCCAGAAATTTGCTATTTTATCTTTTCCAGGGGCTTTCCAATTGTACGTAGAATTAATTGCTCCGGTGACTTCATGTTACAAAATTATCACTTCAGCCATTTGTGGTATCATCTTGTATGTGTCTGTCTCTGTTTGTATCCACCGTGCATGTCTGTTATGTTGTACCGGGTTTGACCATATGTTGCTCCAGAAGTGTTCCATGTCTGTTATGTTTGGTGGATTGTCTATTTTAATGTGAGTGTTATCTATTGTCTAATAAAATTTCTTTTGGCTTGTGTTGAATGTTTGGTTTTGTTTCCTTCTATTTCACTTTTTTTGTATCTTATAAGTCGTTTGGCCAATGCTTTTAATTTCTGCTTCTTTTCATCTAATTGCTCTATCGCTTCTTGTTGTGAGATTTTATCTAACCTTTTTAGTTTTTTGTCTGATATTTCATTTCTTACAAATTGTGTTAGCTGTCCGATGTCATTTCTCAGTTTTTCTATTCTGATCTGTAGCCTGTGTTGCCATGCTGGTTTTGTGGGTTTCTTCTGTGTGTTGGATGGTTCTGATCTCTGCCTAGTGTGTATATTTAGTGTGCATCCTATATAAACCAGTAGTTGTAACTCTTCGATAGTTGCATTTTCATTTATTTTGTTGTGTATGATTGTGTTGATAGTTTTTATTGTTGTTTCGACTTGTGGGTTATTTGGGGGTCTATGCAAGAATGGTCTAATGTCTGTATTTGTGTCTTTGTATTCTATATATGTCAGCTGAAAATTTTCTTCTATGTCTAACATTTGTGTCACTTCGTGTTCTATTTGTGCTTGTTCTGGTGGCTGTCTTAAGATTTCGTTCTCCTCTGATTGTTTAATTGATGCGTGTTGTTCTTTGTTTGTTTGCTCTGGGATGTTTGAGTCCATTACTGTATTTTCTTCTGATTGCACATCATTTTGTTCCAGTATTTGTTATACTTGTTGTTTGATGGTTTCTAATTCTGACTGGGGTATCCTGTTATTTTTTTATTATTACACGGATCTGATCAGCTAGTCGTTGTACTGTTAAAAATTTTAATTCTGGGTATCTGGTAATAAATGTTGTGTATACTTGTGATCTGTATCCAGTTGTGTTGGTTCCTAAGTTTGTTGCTTGGTAATAACAGAACATGAGGTGTCGGTTAACTTCATCTGACCATCTCATCCTCTGTGTTTGTTTTCCTTCTAGAGTGGTTGCAGGAAGCATATCCTGCAAAACACCTGTATTTGGATTTAAATCATTTTCCGTGTTGCTAGCAGTGTCGTTACCATTGTGGATGGGCATCGGGTTGAAGCGTCGGCCCCGACCATGACAGCGCTTGTCCGAGGCTTCATTAGTTCTGTCCTGAATCAACTAATCACACTAAAAGGGGGGTTAACCCTATTAGTGGTTTGTTCTTTTCGTCGCCTTTTACAACTGGCAGAACATACCGGATGCCTATTCTTTATTATTATTATTAGTATTAGTATTAGTATTATCATCACAAGGGGCGATCAAAAAGTTTACATTCGAAAGTCGTTAAGTCCAAAATCAGTATGCCAATCAGGCAAAATCGGCATGAGCAATCAACCCACCGATGCACAAGGCTGAAGATACCCAGTTGCTAAAAAGCTGTGTCCCGCTGCGTGAACAAGTCCATAACTGTTCCACATCCTCGTCCGACAGGAATCGTCGAACCTTCAAGGCCTTTATAAGGGACCGAAGGAGCCATTGTCGCATGGCGAGAGATCAGGACTGTACGGCGGATGCTCGAGTGTCTCCCACTTGAACTGGCGTAACATCTGCCTTAAGACATTTGCGTGCGCTATAATGAAGCAACAGCACCCCTTGCATCAGCTTTCGTCACCTGCAACAGTACGCCCACGAGACATGTTGCCTTCAGCACTGAAAAGCATCAGATGCTTCAGGCAAACAGTCGTGGATGAGGTTGCCCTGCCAGATCGACCGACAACTTCTGTCAAACCGCTACCAGCACAGAACATGGTACACCATTCCACTTCAGTACTTTTGTGGTATCGCGTATCGATTCCAGCCTACCGGCATATCACAGTTGACAATGGAATTTCAAGTTTCTGCTCACCCCGATAGCGGTCGTGCGGGATCTGTTGGTCCCAATGGGGTACACCCATTGAGCCACGCCTCTAGCGGCTCTTAAAGTTCTGTATAGGGAAAGTACGGCCAACTTGCCAGTGGCCGCCATTTTGGGCCCACTGCGCAGCTGTATCACCAGTGGCGCAGTGGGCCCAAAATTGCTGCCATTGGCAAGTTGGCCGTACTTTAGTGGCAGTGGGTTAGGAGCGCGCTCTGCCGCCACGATGAAGGATGACCGGCGGCAGTGACTCAGCCCTACCTGCGCTCAGAGCCACTTCACTACGTCGGCATAGTTAGTACTACAGTGCAGAAGACCTCATTCATGTTGATATCGATAGATGGACTCAATTTCTTGTTGCATCATTTTTAATGCGATCCATACGCTTGGAGAAACACAAGTCAAATAAATCATCTGTTTGATGTGTTAACGTCTTCCTCTGCTCCTGTCCAGCTTTCCTATGACCACAGTTGCTGCACCAATCCGTTGCCCACCTTACCTTACCATTGTGTACATAGTTGTAGACAACAGTTTTCGACAGACGTGCTGCCTCATACACGTTTTTCATTCTTCGATGGACGTGTGCCGGTCTTTGTCCTTTGTCGATCAAGAAAAGAATAACAGCAATTTGATCTTGTTTGGGCGCACTGAGTAATAGCGTCACCACAGTTCGCACTTACGCACATAAAGCATGTACGTTGGAAAGACACGAATGCCTTACTAATCATTGGCTACATGTCGGTGCTCATATGCCCACATTGGAGTCACGCTACGTTGCGCATACGCTGCAGAAACGCCCTTCAATGGTAACTTTTAGATTGCTCCTTATATTACCGTTGCTACTATTCATGTCAAAAGCAACATGCAACTCCAAAATACCAAATACTTTTAATATTCAATTAAAGTTAATAAACAGTAACAACTTATCGGCTCAGAAACGAGCTACGTCCATTTCACTGGACTGCACAGTAAAGAGTTCTTCCCAGGAGCACTGTACAAGGTACGAAAATGGGAATACATGCTTGTACCAACCCGTGTTTTACATCACATATCTTCACCTCTGATGTCAGGAAGTAGCTTTTCGCATGCAGTATATAATACACCTGATTTGAACCGCTTATCGTTGAGCTGCGAACCGTGAGATTCGTGTCCTGTAGAGACAAACTGCTTAGTTCTCTCGTTATAGGCTGCCGCTTCCCTTTCGAGTGTTGATGGCACGACGTCAAGTAGTAACATTTCTTAGCAGGGGTTGGCCACAGCGAGACGTTTATCAAAGTGCAGATTTAACTGAGAATTGGTTTTCACAACTGATAAGTTGGCTCTGCACGTTGTGCTACCATAGACCTTTGACTTCACGTTTTAACAGTTTTTCTAACATGATGAAGCTTGGTCTAGAATTTACATGAGGAATTATAGGTCCCCATGAGACGCTCAGATTTCTTGTAGCTCGCCTGTAGCCAAGGTAAAATCAATTGATTCGTGGATAATTTCATTCGTGTAACTAAGGGAATTATCACCTTGGAACATACAACCGTCTACTGCGAATAATGCCTACGTCACTGAATGAAGTTCGTCATCTAAACTATTTCCTTAATCTCAGCTACTATCATTCCTGCCCAAGAACTGATGTCCATACTGTTAACCACTCTCCATTGTGTTTCCTTGTTGAATAAGTGTGTGGACTGTATACTTCCCCTGACGTAATGATGTTGGATTTTTATACGCGTGTTAAATTTTTGTGACTGCCGTCGACTTACGATGCATAACAATTTCCCTTCAGTCGCCATCATTAAGTTTAGCTTATCTGTGACCATTGTGTGCACCAGACGGGTTCCATTTAATTCGGTACGCTAGCATAGCTCTAGCAAAATTTATCTAGTTGATTTGCGATTGTTTTAGCCGGCCGGTGTGGCCGAGCGGTGCTAGGCACTTCAGTCTGGAACACCGCGCTACCGCTACGGTCGCAGGTTCGAATTCTGCCTCGGGCATGGATGTGTGTGATCTCCTTAGGTTAGTTAGGTTTAAGTAGATCTACGTTCTAGGGGACTGATGACCTCTGAAGTTAAGTCCCATAGTACTCAGAGCCATTTGGACCATTCAGTAAAATATGTGACGTGTTTGCGGGAAGACGGCTCGACGCAGGGAAATAACAAACAGTACACTGTTAGGTGCACATATTAAGGTACTACATATAAAAATATCTACACTTATAACCGTTACATTCTGTATATTCTCTCCCTTCATTTTTGAATGATGGCATTCATTATTTATGTGCTGCAGTGTTTTTGTGACATTACAAATTTTACTGGGGAAATTCTGAACACATGTTCCAAGTTACATCATGTTGATGTACCTAGGAACAAATATTTTATTGAAATTTAAAAGCGTTGCAGTCTAGAAAATCTGTTACTACTGTATTTACTCGTGTGCCTGTTACATTATTACTCTACTATACACCACTAATTAGCAAGTGAAATCAAATCAAGCGGAGGTATTACCAAGACCAGTTACAAATTAAATGAATTTTGAAGTGAGAACTATTGGAAAGTAGCACAGAATTCCAATTTCAAGACGAGTAAAATTGTTAAGACATTAAAGAAACTCTGTTAAATTGTAAATGTCACATGGTCCACGGTAAAAGCCTTTCTTTTATTTCAAAGCACAAAATGGTGCACGACCACCGAACTGTGGTTTAACCGTCCACACGCTATACATTGTCCAGTCACATTAACGTGACCACCTGTCAAAAGCCCGAATAATATCCTTTCGCAGCGCGGACTGCTACGAGACGTGCGAGAAGAGAGTCAGTGAAGTGTTAAAAAGTACCGACAAGAATGTGGAGTCATGCTGATTTCAATGCCGTGGCGAGCTCGCCATGTTTCTCGGTTGGAGATCCATGGCGCGAACAGCCCGATGGAACTGCTCCCACGTATTCTCGATTGTGTTCAAATCTGAGGAATTTGGTGACCAAGGGAGTACGGCAAACTCATCCTGTTGCTCTTCGAACGTGGTACGAACACTACGAGTTGTGTGACGCGTTGCGTTGTCCTGCTGATAGATACCATCGTGCCGAGGAAAAATTGCATGCAGAAGTCTACATGGTTCCCAACGACAGAGGCATACTTTTGTTGGTCCTTTGTGTTTTCTAGAACGACGAGATCATCCATGGAATTCCACGAAAGCATTCTCCATACCGCATCGCAGTATCCTCCGGCCTGGCCTATTCCGACAATTGTTGAGTGGCCATACACGCCAAAGGCCAGCTGTCCGATGGGGCATCGAACGTGAATCATCTGAAAAGGCCACCTGTCGCGACACAATGGAAGTCCAGCTGCGGTACTAGCGTGTGTATTCCAGCCCTCGTCGCCTGTGAACAGCAGTCAGCATGAGTTCATGAAGTAGGCACCTGCTGTGGAGGCCCATGTGCAGCAATGTTCGCTGAACAGTGTTTGACAAGACACTGCTGATAGCCCTTTTGTTCATGTGGGTGGTCAGTTACTCAAGAGTTGCACGTCCATCCGCCCGTACACGTCTCCGCAGCCGTTGTTCACCCCTGTCACCTATGGTCGTACCACAGTTTCATTGGTGCCGGTTTTGAATAGCACAACTTTGTGCTTAACAACTATAACAATTGCGGCACACGAACAGTTTAGAAACTTAGCCGTTTCGTAAACGCTTCGAGTCTTGGCCCGAAACCCAATGATCAAGCCCTTTTGGACGTCAGATAAGTCGCTCCGTTTCCGCTTTAAGATAACGACTGCACTGTTTTGTGCGACCCCTCGACAAGCTTTATATACCCCCACTCCTTGTGCTGACACCTGCCGTATGAGAGTGGTTATTGCACACTGAAGTAGAGCACAGGTGGTGGTCACATTAATGTCAGTGGACCGTGTGTGACAAGTTTTAAGAATATATGGAAATTTACTAGAAAAAATTCTCTAACTGAAGAATTAACAATATATTCTAAATAGCTTTAGCTAATTGTGCAGCGCTTTAATATATACAGTGTGGTCCATTGATCGTGACCGGGCCAAATATCTCACGAAATAAGCGTCAAACGAAAAAACTAGAAAGAACGAAACTTGTCTAGCTTGAAGGGGGAAACCAGATGGCGCTATGTTGGCCCGCTGGATGGCGCTGCAATACGTCAAACGAATATCAACTGCGTTTTTTTAAATAGGAACCCCCATATTTATTACATATTCGTGTAGTACGTAAAGAAATATGAATGTTTTAGTTGGACCACTTTTTTAGCTTTGTGATAGATGGCGCTGTAATAGTCACAAATATATGGCTCATAATTTTGGTTCAAATGGCTCTGAGCACTATGTGACTTAACTTCTGAGGTCATCAGCCACCTAGAACTTAGAACTACTTAACCTAACTAACCTAAGGGCATCTCACACATCCATGCCCGAGGCAGGATTCGAACCTGCGACCGTAGCGGTCGGTGGTTCCAGACTGTAGCGGCTAGAACCGCTCGGCCACCTCGGCTGGCTCAGAATTTTAGACGAATAGTTGGTAACAGGTAGGTTTTTTAAATTAAAATACAGAACGTAGGTACGTTTGAACATTTTATTTCGGTTGCTCCAATGTGATACATGTACCTCTGTGAACTTATCATTTCTGAGAACGGATGTTGTTACAACGTGATTACCTGTAAAAACCACATTAATGCAATAAATGCTCAAAATGATGTCCGTCAACCTCACTACATTTGGCAATACGTCTAACGACATTCCTCTCATCAGCGAGTAATTCGCCTTCCGTAATGTTCTCACATGCACTGACAATACGCTGACGCATGTTGTCAGGCGTTGTCGGTGGATCACGATAGCACATCCTTCAACTTTCCCCACAGAAAGAAATCCGGGGACGTCAGATCCGGTGAACGTGCGGGTCATGGTATGGTGCTTCGACGACCAATCCACCTGTCATGAAATATGCTATTCAATACCGCTTCAACCGCACGCGTGCTATGTGCCGGACATCCATCATGTTGGAAGTAAATCGCCATTCTGTCACGCAGTGAAACATTTTGTAGTAACATCGGTAGAACATTACGTAGGAAATCAGCATACATTGCACTATTTAGATTGCCATCGATAAAATGGGGGCCGATTATCCTTCCTCCCATAATGCCGCACCATACATTAATCCGCCAAGGTCGCTGATGTTCCACTTGTCGCACCCATCGTGGATTTTCCGTTCTCCAGTAGTGCATATTATGCCGGTTTACGTTACCGCTGTTGACGCTTCGTCGCTAAATAGAACGCGTGCAAAAAATCTGTCATCATCCCGTAATTTCTCTTGTGCCCAGTGGCAGAACTGTACACGACGATCAAAGTCGTCGCCATGCAATTCCTGGTGCATAGAAATATGGTACGGGTGCAATCGATGTTGATGTAGCATTCTCAACACCGACGTTTTTGAGATTCCCGATTCTCGCGCAATTTGTCTGCTACTGATGTGCGGATTAGCCGCGACAGCAGCTAAAACACCTTCTTCGGCATCATCATTTGTTGCAGGTCGTGGTTGTCGTTTCACATATAGCTGAACACTTCCTGTTTCCTTAAATAACGTACCTATCCGGCGAACGGTTCGGACACTTGAATGATGTCGTCCAGGATAGCGAGCAGTATACATAGCACACGCCCCTTGGGCATTTTGATCAAAATAGCCATACATCAACGCGATATCGACCTTTTCCGCAATTGGTAAACGGTCCATTTTAACACGGGTAATGTATCACGAAGCAAATACCGTCCGCACTGTCGGAATGTTACGTGATACCGCGTAGTTATACGTTTGTGACTATTACAGCGCCATCTATCACAAAGCGAAAAAAGTGGTCCAACTAAAGCATTCATATTTCTGTACAAACTACACTAATTTGTAATAAAACATGGGGGTCCCTATTTAAAAAAAAACGCAGTTGATATCCGTTTGACGTTTAGCAGCGCCATCTAGCGGGCCAACCATAGTGCCATCTGGTTTCCCCCTTCAAGCTAGAAGAGTTTCGTTCTTTGTAGTTTTTTCGTTTGATGCTTATTTCGTGAGATATTTGGCCCGGTCACTATCAGTGGACCACCCTGTAGAACTCGAAATATTTATAAATGCTGTACAAAACACAACCTCATTTCTAGCAACGGTAAAAACGGTAGAAGATGAAGGAAACAGCTTTTGGCGGCCTCTAATACGCATTCCTTCGTGCGATTATAAACTCGGTCACTAGACTGAAGAACCGAGCAGAAAAGGTCATGTGATACTACGTACTTTCTCCTCTAGGACGGTACAACACTCCTCCATACCCTGTACAACCTATATACAGGATTCACCCCCACTATCTCCCCATCATGTTTCCAGCACGTTCCGGTACAAAATAATTTCTTTTTTAAGATCCTGAATGTTTCGGACAATTCCCTTAGCTTGAAAATTACAGTAAGAATTAAAGACGTGTTAAAATCATGCGAGGTGGCATGGTTAGTTGCCCTGAAGAAGACCGCTGCAACTAAGATCGAGATTTTGACTTTTTAGTGTTGCTTTGGTGTTTCGCAATGATGTGGCCTAACACACATAAGGATTTCATAAAAACTGGAAATTATCAGTTGAGCCAAGATCTGAAAGATCTCTACGGATGTTTTCAGAACTACAGTCTCCTCACATGCTAAATTACAAATGAAAACAGCAGCGTAACTGCTGCAGGCTGCTGTGATGCTAAGTTACCATCTTCGCGTCTCGGGATCGGTTCTCGGCGACGTCCAGCATGTTGTGGCAGGAAGCGTTGACCCGCGTTATCTTTTCTCCGATTGGGCCTTCTATGAAGACTTCCTCGCAGCGCTCCGGCGAACTGCACCCCCTCATGTCACCCAGTGGGTTGCATTCTGGGTTCTGCAACATTGACATAAAGTATCAATATTAATTTAACATCTTTATGCGGACAAAGAAAGGAATGCTGTCAACCAATATATCTGCAATACACCTGTGATCTATTCTAAATTTTACAAGGGTAGTGCTGAGAACAAAATACAGTGACAACAGAAAAAAACATCTCCCTTCCTTTTTCCATAGAGCTTCCATGAACACTGATATACGTATAACTACTCTTTGTTTTAAAATGTAATCTACATACACTGAAGGAGGTGGAAAACGTTTCACCCCGAATCACAAGTTCGATGGGCGAGGCGCGTTCAATAAGTAATGCAACACTTTTTTTCTGAAAGCAGGTTGGTATTATTCAGGATTCCAATATACCATGTTGTTCCCCATCCTTTTGGCTACAAAACCATAATTTCCAACATAATCTCTGTTCAATGTGACGGCCTTATGTACCTTACTGGGAGGACCTACATGCCGGCATGGTACCAATTTAGTGGTCGACGTTGGAGTCAACGTCTTGCTGCATCAGTAACCTCCTCATCATACACGTATTGCTTCCCGCGGAATCCATCCTTCATTGGCACAAATAGATGGAAATCACAAGATGCGAGATCCGGGCTGTAGGGTGGATAAGGAAGACCGGTCCAATGAAGTTTTGTGAGCTCCTCTCAGGTGCGCAGACTTGTGTGAGGCCTTGCGTTGTCATGGGGAGGGGGACATTCATTAGCATTTTTGTGGCGACGAAGACGCTGAATTTTCTGGGTAGGACAATATACTTCAGACTTGATGCTTGCACCATGACTGAGGACATCAAACAGAATAACCCCTTCAGAGTCGAAGACCGTCGCCGTGACTTTGCTGGCTGAGGGTGCGGCTGCGAGCTTTTTCTGCGGAAGAGAACTGGTGTTATGGTACTCCATGGATTGCCGTTTTGTTTACGGTTCGAAGAGATGAACCCATATTTCATCAGCTGCCACGATATTTGACTTAAAATTACCACGATCTGCCTCGTAAGGCGCAAGCAATTCAACACAGATGGTCATTCGTTGCCCTTTAGAGTCTTGTGTTAGGCGGCGAGGAACCCAGCGGGCACACAACTTTGAGTACCCCAGCTGGTGGACGATTGCGTCAGATTACCAACAGAGACGTCCAGTTGAGCAGCGAGTTTTATCCATTCTGGAAACATCCCCTAGGCTGTGACTAAGTCGTGTCTCCGCAATATCCTTTCTTTCAGGAGTGCTAGTTCTGCAAGTTTCGCAGGAGAGCTTCTGTAAAGTTTGGAAGGTTGGAGACAAGATACTGGCAGAAGTAAAACTGTGAGGACGGGGCGTGAGTCGTGCTTGGGTAGCTCAGATGGCAGAGCACTTGCCCGCGAAAAACAAAGGTCCCGAGTTCGAGTCTCAGTTCGGCACACAGTTTTAATTTGCCAGGAAGTTTCAGCAAGTTTTATGTTTGTGATCCGTCAATCACCACGAATGAGAGTGTCCGCACGTTCTAACATCGTAGAAATCACCGCTGCCTGCTACCGGCCGGCTGCCGGGATATCGAACGGGTTTGCACGACCTTGTTGCGATGATGACAGATGTCTCACCCAACGACTCACAGTGCTTTTGTTGACTTCAAGGATTCCGTAGACATTCTGTAAGCGCCTATGAATATCTGCGATGCTCTGATTTTCCGACAAAAGAAACTCAACGACAGCCCTCTGCTTGGAACTCACCTCTGTACCTCTGTTACGGACGCAATTTTGAAGGCTACGTAGAGGGCCACCACCTATCGGAATTTCAAAAAAACTGTAGAGGCTGAAGCGGCAATATTCCACGATGTTCATCAGCAAATTCTGCATTTTTTCAACAGTAATTGGCCGAGGAAAAAATGTTGCATTAGTTATTGAACGCCCCTCGTACATCAGAATTTCTAGAGATGTTCATCAAATGATGAAACTTTAATTCCATTCGAAACTGATGTTGACATTTGTACTAGATGTGGTTCCCCAGACACGAAAATGCGCTGGTATCCGTCGTGGCCTGGAATTAAACAGCTACCGAATGTCATCTTGAAGAATTTCGCACCATGCCTCAAACACGTGTTGTATCGGTTCATGAAGATTGCTGGCTTGAGGCTGGTACGAAAGAATACGTCTTACCATTGCACCCCAGACATGCTCTATATGGGGACTGGACAGAACAGTCAAAGACCCGTACATCCCTCACGGCGTTTGTGGTGTGATCTGCAGTGTGCGATACTGCATTGTCTCGATGAAATAAGACGTTTGGTACCTTGATCATGAAGGGTATGACAATAGGATTTGCCATTCTGCTGCTCATTCAGCCGCCTTTCAATAATTGCCAAATCAGTGCACTTACAACATTCAATATTTGCCCACAACACGACTTGAGTAGTTGAAGGTTTATGTGTCTCGAGAAATGCTGATTCTGTGACTTCCCGAAGGTCGTATACAGACACACTGACGTTGTATCCGACGGGCATTTAAAAAAGCGATTCTCATCGCTGAACGCCATAGAATGTCACTTGGTGTCCTAGTTGACTCAAGTTCTACATCTTGCTGGTATACTGTACGTAGTATGGTTTCAGAGGCAAACGACACACGACAACTCGAGATAATAATCCGAACTACAATAATGTGTTCCCAACGAACCGTGGTAATACTTCCTGTAATCTCCGACCAAATTGCAGCTGCTTTTCTATTGTTCGTCAGGGTCCATCGAAAAATACTACGATATTCCTGTGGTGTAGCGTTTCTGGAAGGATCTGTGTCTATTCTGCTTGCTACATTGTTGTTCTTGCCATGTCTCGTAATCACCCGTTCTGCAGTCATTGCACTAAACCCTACAGTCTGCACGATCTGTTGGTATGACGCTCCCATGTCGCTCATGCCAATGATTCTATTTATTTCTAAGTCCAAAAGCTGACGATAAACTGCTCATTCACGTCCTCTCGACACGTAGTGTTTCTATCACTATCTACGAATTTCCAGTTACATTCCATACATTCAGTTCTCATCATGTAGTCACATCATTTTTCATCTGTGGAACAGACTTTTTGCGTACTGATAATAAGCTCGCGTAATGATGAAAATTTATTCAACATATCCCATAGACATGGAAGCTCAGTTTGGTAGCGTCCAATAAAACTGCTGATAGCATAGTATTTTCCATTTCATTCAGTGTAGAATTACGAGTCCTGCCCCGGAAAAATTGGAATCTTCACCTTACATATTGTCGTGGTTTTCATAGCAGTGTTCAGGCTACTACTCCAAAACTGAAGACAAGTAGCTGTCACTATGCGATTGGAACTCTGGCGATGGGGGCATAGCGCATGCCTTCCTAACGTAATCTACCTGCTCCTCCTACCGCCATGTGAAATATTGCATTGACATGTGGACCAACAACAGCAGTCGTGGACGCTTCCACCGCATACCACTACACTCTGTGCATTGGCATGGGCCGACGCTTTGCGATGAATGTCGAACAAAAATATTCTCTTGCGTCACAAAACAGTCAATTTCAACCTGGACAGACATGGTAACTTTAGACGCCTTAACGGACATCTTATACCCTATAATTCTGTTGCGGCTCGATTGATCTTCGGGGTGTAGATAAACGTTAAATATGCGTTCATAATGAGAGAAACTTCATCTTTAGCTATTAGTAGTCCCATCGCTTGCAACAATAAAAAACGGAAGAATAGCATAAGCAAAATTTTTCATAAACATAAATATTTAGACTGTACGCATTTTGATGAATTGCTGGTCTGTTTTCCTAGCAAACAAAGAGAAAAAGCGCCAGTATAGCTTGGACAAAAGTACAAAAATATTAATACACTACCTTCATCGCTATATTTTATTTTTATATTTACGTTCTGTGCGTTTACGAATTCCAACTGCAGTTTCAAAGTCTATTTTTATGTTTTTAAGAATTATATGTACATCAGTTTGCCATCTACCAACAAATTAATTACACAGTTTTTCGTTTGACGATAGGAGGGCCTCAGATAATATTTGGTATATAAATAATTAATTTAAGGTGATTATTTTTTGTTAGGCACGAGATATTTTTCGTGTTCATCGGTGAAAATCTTACGCAATCGCACTCACACTTGAAATTTGTCATTTGCATTAACAGATCACGTCACTAAAATTCACACTTACAACAGACTATTTACTGATGTAAGCACTTACTCTCTATATTTCTCAATAGTATGAAGTAATCTTCCATTTATTATTTAAGTTTAAAGTAACAAATATAGTAAAGCATAATGTAATGTAATATTGTATTATACCTCAGAGCTCTGGCAGATGGAACTGAAGTGAAAGAAGGATAAAGAGGGAAGCTTAGGAAGCCGGCTTCTTAAGTATCGTGGGAGGAAGGGTATTGAAATTACCGTTCGAACGTTGCTGGAATGTAACAAAAACGAGTTACGTACAAATTCCAGGTTTAGTAAATACTGTATACACCAGTTCTGTAATTTCAGTGATTTCATGTGTGACTTCCATGATTTATATCGCTGTTGGATATCAATATGGTGTTTCTTGTTTCTCTCTCTCTCTCTCTCTCTCTCTCTCTCTCTCTCTCTCTCTCTCTTCCTCTCTCACTTAGACACACACACACACAAATCACAAACGCACACAGAGTGATAAATCCCGTTGATTCATTTCGATCCACCGAATGCTGCTTCATAGTCATTTGTTAAGAACACATCATAAAATCTGTATTCAACTGTTGGTTAACGATCATTATGTTAAGTTAGAGCTTCAGAGCGCCTAACGAGGATGAGTGACCAATGTTCCAGACCTCTCAAAGTTGTAAAGCTCTATGGAGAAACTGATAGATAAACTCGAACCTACATCTCCAATTCAAAATTTGGTACACTGTGTAGTATCATTATTCTTCTTCTCTCATACTCCCTTTACGCACAAGAGCGATAAGTAAATCGAGATTTCCCTGAATTCATTGCCATAATCATTATAAAAGATGCACCTGAAATTAATTAATCGGTCACTTAACATTTATGTTTTTGGAATGTTTCCCTGTGACGTACAACAACTTTCTACTAACGTTTACAATTGGAATTTCTCGAGAATAAATACGTCCGTGGTGGTTCACACAACTGTCCTCTAATAATTTTTCGTCTCTCACGTCAGCCTCACTTTGCTATCTTCACGTTTTTATGAACAACCAGAGAAAGCTGATAGACGTTGTCCTGCCTGTGTGTATTTATTTACCTTTACATATCTAAAATCTATAATTCGTTGTAGAAATCCAGTATTTTTATTGGACTAAATCGATAAAATTTAGCGTAAGGTGGGTGGATAAACAATATTTTTGATTTTCTGATTTGCTGAATACATTTACAGAATTTTTGGTGTTCCTGCTCATCTTAGTGCTCTTCGAACCACACACATACACTGTAAGCCGTATGACACGTTGTATTGTCCTCCTGGTAGATACTATCACACTAAGGAAAACAAACTACATATAGGGGTGGACATGGTTCTAAAGGATATATGGAAGCTTGCGTCGATCAATTTTGCCAACCAGAATGATGATATCACCCAGCGAATGCCACTAAAGCATTTCCCAGACCATCACGATTCGACGATTGTTGCAAGGTGTTTGTTTTCAGACAGTTCACGCCGTGTGTGCCAACGGCCAGCTGTCCGATGGAGTATAAAACTTGATTCACCTGAAAAGGCCACCTTTCACCCCTCAGTGGACGTCCAGTGGCTGTATCGGCGTGCGAATAGCAGCGTTTGTCGCCGATGAACAGCAGTTGAGTTGAGTTGTTTGGGGAAGGAGACCAGACAGCGAGGTCATCGGTCTCATCGGATTAGGGAAGGACGGAGAAGGAAGTCGGCTGTGCCCTTTGAAAGGAACCATCCCGGCATGTCTGGAGCGATTTAGGGAAGTCACGGAAAACCTAAATCAGGATGGCCGGACGCGGGATTCAACCATCGTCCTCCCGAATGCGAGTCCAGTGTTGAACAGCAGTCAGCATGGATGCATGAACCAGGCGCCTCATGTGGAGACCCATAAGCAACAACTTTCGCTGAACGGTTGTTGAAGAGACACTGTTGGTAGTCCCTTGGTTCATCTGGGAGGTCAGTTGCTAAACAGTTTCACATCTATTCGCTCGTACACATCTCTGCAGCCATCGTTCACCCCTGTCATCTATGGCCTGTGGTGCACCACCCTTGCCTCGACGCCCGTTTTGGATAGCGCAAGTTTGCCATGCACGGAAAACTTCAACCACGGCGCCAGGCGAACAATTTACAGACTCAATCGTTTCTGAAGTTCTTCCACCCTTGGCCAGAAAGCCAATGATCATGCCCTTTTGAACGTCAGAGAAATCGCTCCGTTCCCTCGTTGCCACTATGATTGCAATGTTTTTTCGGCGTCCCCCAAATACGCTTTATATACCCTCGACTGCTAATGTGCCACCTGCCGTTTGTGAGTGGGTATTGAACGTTGACGTCGAACATAGGTGATCGTCGCATTAGTGTGACTAGACAATGTATCTATGACCGAATATTAAACTGTTTATTACATTTAAATTGGGACTGTGATTCGTTTTGCAGCATTACGTGCAGCTATAGTCTGTACGTGGTAACAGTCCTCTCACAGCCGCGCGGGATTAGCCGTGCGTTCTGAGGCGCTGCAGTCATGGACTGTGCAATTGGTCCGGGCGGATGTTCGAGTCCTCAGTGGAGCATGGGTGTGTGTGTTTCTCCTTAGGATAGTTTAAGTTAAGTAGTGTGTAAGCTTAGGGACAGATGACCTTAGCAGTTAAGTCCAATAAGATTTCACACACATTTGAGCCCTCTCACACTTACTTATAGTACCTCCGAGACTACTTCCACTTCTAACAGTATTCTCCACTAGAAGAACTAGATGTCTAATCGCATAGAAACCGTCAGTTCAACTGTGTATTTATTACGGTAACACCACAACACCTGTTTTCGTGACAACGAATGTTTTTTCGCAAAGATCCAGAAGTGCGGCACCAAAATTCTTTTTCTGAATCCTGAACATTTTACATGTAGTGAACACATGACCGATGCTTGTAGAATCTGTGTTGATTCCTACAGAACTGTTGTTCGGTGCCGGCAGCTGTGGCCGAGCGGTTCTAGGCGCTTCAGAACGGAACCGCGCTGCTGCTACAGTCGCAGGTTCGAATCCCGCCTCGGGCATGGATGTGTGTGATGTCCTTAGGTTAGTTAGGTTTAAGTAGTTTGAAAGGGTACAGTACCGCCCGACATTGAAAATCAGCACAACATTCTTCGTTATTCTTGTCAGTACAACATATTTTTTCTAATTATAACTCAATTTCAATTAATACAGCGAAGCCGGATACCAGTGTGGGAAAGAATGACAATTTATTTATTTAATTGATCACATGTGCACCCCCACAAACTAAAACCCTACATCCAGTTTGGTGAGATCTGTGAAATGAATGAATGTATGGTCGTCTGCTAACCGCAGATAGTGAATGTGAATATATGATCATCTTTGGGACGATCCTTTGGTTACCTTAGGTGGAACCAAAGAGATGAAATTTACTGGAGCTTTGAGCGCCTGAAATGTGGCTGACCAATACGGTAGCATGATGCTCCCCCACCTTGGCGGAGGTGCGAGATCGGCCATGTTTCAGCACTCTGCCGCTGGACCTAGTGTTTGTAAGACCTGTCTTAGGTGTGCTCCGTAAGGACAAAAGAGTGGAGACATGGTATGCATGTGAAATACTTAAGAGTAGTTTGGAATAATAATTTTTCTATTTCAGGAACTTTTGTGGGGAGAATTAAAGGTCAGGCAGGTAATATTAAGGGGATCGTAGTAATCTCCGGAAGTGACCAACGGTCACAATGAAACCACGTGTAGCAATAAGTTGAAATACTTTCGAGTGCTTAAGTAAGCTGAATTACTAGCGTGTGTACTATAAGTTGGTAATATTTAAGAAATGGCGTGTGCAGGACTTGAAATTAGAGACGAGTACTTCCACGTGGTGAGTACTGTCTGAGTCTCAATCTGTGTTTGAGACAAAGGATAAAGAGAAGTACTCGTCCATGGTATCAGTTGAGGACTCGCGTGTGTGATGAATATGTTCTTAATATTACTTTGCGTGTTATGTTTCCATGTGACACTTGATTCAAACTATAATACTCTGAGAGAGAAGCAAGGTGAGTCAGCCGTCTATCCAGCAATGCCACTTAGCTTGCATTGCACAGGAAGACGTGCATATATCCTCCAGAGTTCATAGTAGGAAAGAAAAGTTACGAAGTGAGGCAGTGTCGTGTGAAACTGGGATAAATACTAATTGAAGTGGGAAAGCTGAAAGTGATGTGATTATAACGTTGTGACTATTCTTTGTATTGTATGTTGCCAGTGTGATGTATTTCATGAAATTTAAGTATGTGTGGTTGGCATGGGAGAGTAACAAGGTAGTTTCAGAGGCAGTGTGTTATGCATGTTCCTTTTTGTACCACTCGGTCTGGAGGAAATTTTCGTGATGATGGGTGTGAGAGTCGAAGTGTGAGATATAGCAAAAGATCCACCATCCTATCCAGAAAGTGCACTGTAGCGTTAAATAATTACGAGACCATAAGATAGAGAATCACCAATGTAAAGCCACGCCCACTGGGCGGAATTTCTCATGTGTTACGGTTGTAGGTTATAGAATTTGTGTGTTTAGGTTATAGAATTTATAGGAATAAATAAGATAGTGAAAAGAAGAAGATTGGTGGCCTTTTCCTTCGAATAGTATGTTGTCATGATACCCAGGATCTATAATGTGTGCGCCATTCATAATCAGTGCGATGGCCACGTGTTGATCAAAGCCGTTAAATAAGAAAGAAAATGTGGTATTGCCAGTGCGTAGTGAACAGTCAGAGTTGTGTAAATTACTAATAGGTCAGATGTGCGTTTCCGTTTCCGTTGCGTAATATTCAAACAGGAGAATAACTTGTAACTTAATTGTGAGTACTAGAGTTCATGTTACTCGATAAATAAGAATGAGTCCACTCGCTTGGCAGACCACTCATCTTGCAGGCCTGACTGCTTGATGCCACAGTATGAGCAAGGCATGTGGGTGCCTCTCAAGTTCTAAGTGTAGGCGACTAATGACCTCTGATGTTAAGTCCCATAGTGCTTTTGTTCTTCGGTCTCCAATGAGGGTAATACACGAGACCATAGCGTGTGCTCCATAACCCTACAATAAATTCACTTTTTGTCGTTTTGCAATTATGTGTATTTGTCCTGTGACCCCTAAGAAACAGGGTTCACATGTACAATTTTCCATTCTTATATGACTTACAGTTGCTCCACAGGTATTTGTTTAATGGCTGTTGGATGAGTGATCAGTTCTTCCATATAATCAGCATAGTTTGAAATAATCACGTATTACGAAAGACAAGTAACTTTTCTGACTCTCGCGAATTTGATCGTTTTTCAAATCTAATTTCAAACTTGTTTCCACAACTTGTCCACTTGCGATGAATATACTTTGGACCTTCATCTAATTATTATGTACTATTTTTCCAGCTTTTGACCATTTTCAAAAAATGTTCAAATGTGTGTGAATTCCTAAGGGACCAAACTGCTGAGGTCATCGGTCCCTAGACTTACACACTACTTAAACTAACTTACGCTAAGGACAACACAGACCCATGCCCGAGGAAGGACTTGAACCTCTGGCGGGAGCGGCCGCACATTTTCAAAAACTCATGTGGCAACAAGCTTATGCTAGATAATGTGTTTTTTAATTAGTTTATAGAAAAGAAGAATCTTTCTACCTGGAAACCGTGGCTAACAAAATAACTTGTCGACCATGATGGTGTTAGAAACTTCCAATGCCACAAACCTATCACGGCAACCATAGGAGCAAGAAACTGAAATATCAAATTAAAAGCTCTGCTAAACTGTCCAAGACGAATTTTGGATTGGAAAGATATTATATAATATGAAAGCAGTTTTTAAGCAGAAGAACATATCCAGCCTTTAGTTTGGAGTCTGTGACACTACAGCTTTCCTGATCGTGATGGCTAATAAAAGGCTCGATTAGGGGAAGCATGGTCTTAAAGCAGTCTGCCAGTTCTCATCTGAACTTATCCTGGTGTCATTTCAGGCGAAATCCTTGGCATACCCGTGTAAACACTAAGCCGTGATCGTATCAACAGTACCTTCACTGTCGAACGGTTGTTCAGCAACAACAGAAAAAAGCAGGAGCAACAAAAGCTATAGTACTGTAATTTAACGTATACTTGACATGCTGTTTTCCGTTTTCCCATACTATACTGCGTACTATTGAGTCATGACTAATGTATGTTAGCCTGTACAGCTGTGCATATCGGCATTTAGCTGCCACACGTAATTTACAGTAAAAACATTGTAGCAACTGCTTCGAATTTTGGACCGCTATTAATTTTAATTCACGTTATCCTGAACGATCTACAGTATCTTGTGGAGATCGAGGGCTACGACCAATTTCTTCCATGGCTCTTTAAAAATGAGACACAATCCATTGAGTAGATACGCGACTGTCTAAGGCACGAGTAAACCTCCTCACAAACTAAGAATTACGCGATTTAACATACTTCAGACGATTCCTGTGTTATTTAGTTTAAAACGTGCATATTTTTTTTAGTTAAACGTAGCACCTGTCTTTCTTTCGCAGAGGTACAATGTTTTCTCAGCAGTAAAAGTTCTCTGGTATCACAACCGAATGACGTGGTGAAGTTGTTAAGGTATTGTGACTGTTCAGGACAGTAAGGGTTCAAAACCTAGTCCATCTATCCAAATTTATGTTTCGTTGGATTTTCTAAACCACTTAGGACAAAATCCGGGAGAGTGCTTCGAAAAGAGAACGACTGATTTCGTTCACCGTCCTACCTCAATCCATACTGATGCTCCATCTCTAATAACCTTGTCGTCGACGTAACGTTAAACACTAACGCGGACTCGTCTCTAATCATTTAGATGAAAAATTCGACATTCCCGGCTCAGTCACACAATTGGTGCAAGAAAAGTCTCTCTCTCTCTCTCTTTCTCCCTCCCTCCCTCCTCCTCGGCCTTTTACCGCGACCACCCCCACACCACCACACCCATGCACGCACACATAGAGAGGGAGGGAAGGAGAGATAAACAATATTAAGTCAAAGTCAAGACTCCATTGTCTGCGTATCAGACCACACAATAATTATAGATAAGTGTTTGCTGAAAATGAAGGTAAGAAAGCGTTAGTAGTAACACAAGAAACCATTGTGGTTTTAAATAACTCAGTTTTACAGTATTTGTACCTACATGAAGTGAAATGCTTTGTTCTGTAAGCGAAATAGGCTATACATATCACACTAAAGACCTCAAGACGGTAAAGTATGTAAATGCATGACACTTCCAACGCCTTATTCTAGTTTCAGAGAAACTGTTGATGTTATGAATGCTAACATACTTCACTTTCTACACCTGGTGTAAACAGTAAGTGATGATTCCACAGAGGTAACAGTAAACAATTCTACTGCGTCCACATCTACCGACCATTACAATCGTAGCTGATGGTCTCTGAATTTGTTCAGTATGTGGTGTGGGGCCACTTTAATGAGGAAGGTCGAACGATGAGTAGGATTTAACGTGGCGTCAGCCACAACGGATTGGAGTAAGAAAGCTCGAGTAAGAAAGGAAATCGGCTGTATTTATTTATTTACTTTTGACTGGAATGATCCCGAAATTCGCCTTCAATTATTTAAGTAAATTACCGAAAACCCAGAACTGGATGAGAAGACGGGGATTTGAACAGCATTCCTTCCGAATACGAGTTCAGTGCAGTAACCAGTGCTCCAACATGCTCGACCCAATATTCCATTTTCTGAATTGAAGCACCTGCATTCACAAATAAATCTCGGTGTACTTGTAGCCTACCTTATCTCTTGTGCGTGAGGACCTTACTATCACTGCTTCCATTCGGCTGAGGCTAGGTGTTACGCAAGTCCGGGGGAGTGCTGATATGGACAGATAAATTTTTAATTTTTATAATACCGCGAAATAATATACCACGAAATTAAATTTTTACTGAGAAGTTTAGTGCAACCGTGTAAGAAAATTCTATAGTCGTATAAACGAAGTATACCCTGAGAGAAGTGCAGTGCGTTTTAGGACTACTAGGAATGCAGTGTGCTGAGTATTTCCTTGGTAAATCTTTTGTGAGCGCAACATAGCACGTGACAAAGTTTGCTTTGTGAGGCTATAACTCCATTTTATATTGGGCGTGCCACGTGTAGGTGGACTGAAAGGTAAGGAATGACGAGGATCTCCGCAGAAAAGGCGAGGAAAAGGAATATATGGAAAACACTGCCACGAGGAAGGAACAGGACTACAGGACACATTTTAAGACATCAGGGAAAATGTTCCATGGTGCTAGAGGGAGCCATAGAGGATAAAAACTCTAGGGAAGGACAAAGATTGGAATACATCCAGCAAACAATTAAAGAGGTAGGTTGCAAGTGCTACTCTGAGATGAAAAGATTGGCACAGGAGACGAAATCATGGCGGGCCGCGCCAGGCCAGTCAGAAGATTGATGACCAATAAATAAAAAATAAATACAAAAACCACGTGTATGATTCATGAAGCACTTCTGAATATCTCGAGCCGCCGACTAAAAAATATTACATTTTCAGCTATATGCTTCTTTCTGAGAGCTGATGTACAGTTACACATATTGTTACTGCAGTCTCATGTTGTGAAAGCGAAAATAAACAATCCCGGCGGTCTTTTATTTATTGTTTTTTTTTTAATTTCTCAATGGAAAATGGCGGTTCACTACGAACTGTTTAATATTTATGGATTTTCTCTCATATGTGTGCTTTGATACCACAAAAAATTTAATCAGCGTTTTGTGTATGTGGTTTTTTTTATGAACAAGCGGTTTTCATGATAGAAACGTACATCGCGTTACTTGACAAAGTGAACTTAACCTTAGTCAGGGTTGCAAGTACGGTCGTAGTAATCGTAATTACGAGGCAGCAACAGTGTATGTTGTGATTTTCTTTCTGGCAGAGCGCTAAACGTGAAGCAACAACTGAAGGCTGATCCGCAGTTTTGTTCAGAACGGTAATCCTTACACCCTCCGTAACAAACATTTGCTTTGCTTTGTGTGTGAATACGTCTCGTCTAAATAAATCACTTGCCATGTGAATTCAGATCCTACATTTTTTCGTAAGAATCTTATATACTATGCCCCGTTCGCAACTATGTTTTGTCGTTTCTAGGTGGTTATTCGTTTAATCTGGCATCTTTAAATAGTGAATTCCTTGCAGGGAATAACATTTCTTAGAATTTATTCACAAATTTTGGGGTCTAGTTATGTTGAACTAAAGCTCCTAGATAATATCTCATTTTATCCTTCACAGTACAGTAGAAAATCTGCTAAACAGCACGTTTACGCACGTCGTAAATGGAACATTCATTGTGAGAACTATGCTGCATCTGTCGTTCAGATTTGATTTCTCTGATACTGCTCCTTATGACTAGAATACTGTGTACGAAATACATACACAAACACGGACTTTCGTGGGTACCCCAAGGTGTCCCGAAGTGACTGGTTACGGATGTCACGTGAGTCTGTGTAGCATTTTCAGGGGTTTGACCGTACCTTTACGTCTGGGTGCAATATTTTTTTTTCGTGGATCTTGAATATCCCTTAAAAAATGCACAAGACAGTGTATTTTTGGTTTTGACTCGCTGCAAGTTTATTATTGTTTTTACAAGCTCTGTTAGTCTATTCGTCTATAAAATTTAAACTATTTTGTACACCCTTATTAAATGTAAAATGTTTATTGAAAAAGCAATACAGATTAAGAGAAATGGTGTAGTCATTGTGGGTTCCTCTACTTAGTCTCTTAGGAGAGGTAGAAATTAAATAATTCCTACGATACATACATACAGACGTTACCATTATATGAAATTAATTATGGAGTATGGCATCGATTGCTCTGAAGTAGGAACATGTATGGCGTCTGGGAGGCGAGTTTATCAGATATTAGAGGAGAGAGCGATACATGAAGCACTGGTCTTCTATACCGCAGCCTGCGCTAAAAACACCACTTAAATTTATGGTAGTAAGTGTTAGTTGTTTACTTGCATTAGAATATCGGTGAGCTAGTTTCAGTTTGTGTGCGAAAAAGTGGAAAATTATTGACTTAGAATTACGCAGCTGTAATGACATGAGGTGTTTGAAGAATAATATCGCTTTGATAACAGTAGCCGGAACAGAAAGAGCTACTAAATGGAGAAACAATTAAGGCCTTGATAATTTTTGCAGTTATATTATAGTTTTTTCTTAAACAAAGAGTTATGTGGTTCTAAAGCTTAATATATTCCTTGAAGAATTTTGTTTTACATACTAGATTGCAAACTAAACATATGATTGAAATTCCAATGGAGTAATTCCATTCTTCATAAATTGACAGTATTATTTTGTGTATTGTTTATTCTGGTTAGCAGCTGATGTACAATGAAAATACCCATACAAAAAATACGATTATTATTTGAATAAATAACAAATAATTACTCAACACTATAAAAACATATCAAGCACTACGTTCTTACAATTCAGTTTTTTCGGGTTTTCAACTTCCTCATTTAATGTTATCTGAACAAGACAGAAATCCGCTTTATTATACCTGATAATTTGTTCAAAATTATCGTTGTTTCACAATCCATACAATTCGTTTCATTCCGATGATTTCTGCGTTTGTACGCTAGTTACCACTCATCACTTAAATAATTAGAACATCTCTACATCTCTGTGGCGATATCTGTTCTTCTGCCTTTACCAGGGATGGGGGAGGCGTTGACGCTTTTCGACTTGTGTGCAACGTTGAACGGCACACGGTGGTTGTCCCCTCCTTTCCAACTAACAATTCCAGTTATCTTTACACTGTGAATTTCACAGTTATTATATTTTTAAAAACTCTTTGACTAAATGTGCACAGTTTGGGATAACACAGGGTAGTTTCAAGCACTTCATTACCACAGTGAGATTGTTGTGCACAGATTAGTTGCTTTTTTCCCCAAAACGTTTGAATTATATCCATACAAGTCAATTGTGTTCTTACCGGGAAATATCACAACTGTGTTACGATCACTAAAATATCGAACAGATGCGGTAAAGGTTTGTTTAGGCAAACGGCGTTTGCAGAGAGTTTTGGATACAACGCGTCGTGGAGCAGTTACCTGTGCTGCGGCGAGTGCGGCGAAAGCAATGAGGGCCGCGAGCGGGCGCTGCATCTTCCAGGGACGGCGTCTCGGCTTCTGAAACCGCTCATCGCAGCCGGCATCTCGCCCAGAGATAAGATAACGGAGTCTTACACGTGGCGATAGATGCGTGCTGTGCGTCAGTAAGTAAGGAGGACGTGGCCCATCCGCATGCCTGTGACAGTTTCGCAACCTAACACTGATCGGCTTTCGCCCAGTCTCGAGCACATCTGCAGTGTACTGTTCTTCTTCTGCCAACCCAGGCCTTATGGGGTGTACCGGCGTCACCACCTCTTACTCAACTTCCCCACACTCTTTCGTCCAATGGGATTGTATTCCACCGCTTGTCGAGGGATTCTCTGAGGTGGCATTCGCAGTACATGCTTTTTCCAATCCTACTTCCCTTCGATTACTTTTCCAGTTAATAGCTGTACACCCAGGTTTTTCCATAGTTCTGCATTTCTTATTTTGTCCTCTCTTGTGTAGCCTTTCACAGATCTAAGGTACTTCATTTCTACTGTTTTAAATTGTCTTAAGTCCTTTAATCTTAATGTACAACTTTCGCTCCATGTAGTACTATGGGTGCTGCTAAGACTTCATAACATTTCATTTGTGATTCTCTTCTCGTTTTACCATTTAATGTTCTTATCGTGCCACATAGTTAGTTATTTACATGTTTCATAGATCTTTTTAACGATTCTTTTGTAGAAATTATGTGTAACGAGTCAGTTTACAGCCTATGTGTGTCTGATTAGTGTTAATATTAATGAACACATTATAATGGCTGTTAATTTTACTGTTTATGTCTTTCTCTCCTTCAAATGTTACGTTACATCCCAGATACTGAAAATGGGACACCTGTTCTTTTAATATCTTACTTCTGATTGTTTTCGTTCTTGTGTCGTGTTTTACTAAAAAGGCCATAGTTTTTGCTTTAAATGATTAAGAACAGTAAATTCATTGGTATCTATCGGGGCTGGACGAAGTTGTATGAAGACTTAATGTAAACCTCTCATTTACAGAGTTCCTTCTAACGTATCTCTGGTGCACATTATTTTCTCCTTGCCTTCTAATATATCCAAAGTACTATGAGCTGTTAGTACATCTCTGATCATTATGCTGCTCTGTTGATCTGTTGTCATGTTAGACCTTACAGACTTCCGATGAGAGCCAGCTTTCGGTGGCCGCTTAGCCGTATACGTGTACAAAAGAGCCGCAACGTTCACGTAATCTTCATACACGGACTGCAGTGTTCATTAATTCCATTTTCGTCACAGTGCGTATTCAAGAAGGCATAATAATTGTAATTCAACCGTATATATTAATTATTATTATTATTATTATTATTACTAACTTCAGTACTTTAGCTCTACCACATGAACTTCGAGACAATAAGTTAGTAGCGGTACATTTTCAAACACATCTAATCCAATCATGAGACCTACGTCTACAATGTGTAACTCCTAAAAGACGTTTAATACTACTCTCCCCGTAGACTCCGGGTTGTTTCTCAAAATGGTTCACATGGCTCTGAGCACTATGGGACTTAACTTCTGAGGTCATCAGTCCCCTAGAGCTTAGAACTACTTAAACCTAACTAACCTAAGGACATCACACACATCCATGCCCGAGGCAGGATTCGAACCTGCGACCGTAGCGTCTCGCGGTTCCAGACTGTAGCGCCTAGAGCCGCTCGGCCACCACGGCCGGCGGTTGCTTCTCAATGATACCATTATACAGGGTCAGTCAGGAGGAAAGGTACATGCTTTGAGGGGTGATAGTAATTCTGAACAAAAATCTTTACCAGGATATATGCCTTATTCTGAATAGTTTCCGAGATAGAACACTTTTAACATCACTTTTGTACATGTTCTCTTGAGTAACTCGAAAGCCATTCCCTCCAACGATAATATGTCGCAGCACAAGATTAGACTATGTCAGATTTCCTACAGAAGAGGACCTTTTAATTTTTGTTCCCTAGGACTGATAGTTTTTGCGAAGAGAGCGCGCAAATATTCAAAATCCTGCCCAACGCGCGTGCGCTGTGACTTAGGTAGATTTTATAGGCCAATTAGAGATAGTTTCCCTATTTATTAGACCACAAATGTCCCTATCAAATTGTACGACTCAACTAACTCTACAGTACTGCGTTACATTGTAAACAATGACAATGTTTGAAAATACAGGAAATAAAACACAATGTACATTAAATGTGTTACATCTCAGAAACAGTTCGGAAAAGGGCATATGTCCAAATGATGTTTTTTGATCAGAAACACTAATACTATCACGCATCAAAGCTTGCATCTTTCCCCTTGACTCACCCTGTATATGGTTACTGGTTGAGTGGAATTCATTAAGTGTGATGAATTGCGATGTCACTGTTATTTTATTACTAGCTGCAGTACTCTGCATATATATATATATATATATATATATATATATATATATATATATATATACACCATCCCAAATGTTCATTTAACTGATCGTGTAGAAATTTGAAGTAAATCGACCAAGAACTTTTAGAGATTTCTGGTAACAATCTTTCCTCTTTATATATCACATATACTAGCCCAAATGTTCATTTAGCTGATCGTGTAGAAATTTGAAGTAAATCGACCAAGAACTTTTAGAGATTTCTGGTAACAATCTTTTCCTTTTATATATCACATATATACATATATGTTTAACGTCAGATTACGAAATATTATGTAGACAGTTATCCTTCTCTTATCTTGAAGGTAAAGTGTGCAAAATTTCATCAAGATTGGAATAAAACTGTAAATTTTCATGGTAACAAACAAAAAAATGAACACTCTTCTTTATATACATCTCTCCATTTGTGGATTGCTATTCAATATCCTTACATACGACCGTAAAATTTAGAATGTTACTTGGCTACTTTTCGAATACTGACTGACTCACATCCGACCATATATGCAGACTCCTCATTAAGGCCTGTTTTAGCTCCCACATCAATCGATATGCAGAAACGATGACCTCACAACCCAAGAACTCAAATTTTCGTCCTTGGATTCTCACGCGATTGAAAAATGCAAGGTAAGAAAGCCCGAACAAAACTACGACCGAAAACATCTAAATCATCCAAGAAAGCTCATAAAATAATTACTCCTTTCCGTGTCGTTTATAGGTTGTCTCTTAGTTACCACTGTATGATGATTATTTGGATGGAGTTCATAAAGCACGATGGACTGATATGCCACTATTATTTTTTCTTTGTTGCAAGATATTATTGAATTATGGTAACGAAATCATGCCATGACATTAAAATAAAACTTTAACCTTCAGGAACGCTTCACTCTTGGAAGACATTCCCTATTTGTAGATTGCTGTTCAATATTCTTCTGACATGCTACCGAAAAATTCAGAATGCTATTTGGCTATCATTCGATTAATTTCTCCCATCGAATTTTCACGACCGACCGTATCTGAAGACTCTTCTTTAACAGCAGTCGTGAGCTCAAAATTTGGGAACCGTAAAAACTCGTTGTTGAGCCTAGAGACGTTTAACAGAGCGTTATCGCACCTCACAGAGGTTTTATTTGCTCTCATATTGATCAAGATGCAGCAATGGTGATCTCACATGATCTCACAATGTTAACGAAATAACATACTAGATCAATGCCTACGAGAAATTCGGGCCGCTGCACATACTTCACAGCACTTGACACGCCAGGTCTTACGAGTGCCAGCAGTCGTCACCGGTGGGGAGCGAGTATCTGTTTCAGACGTGTTCAGTAAATCTTAACTGCGCGTTTAAGCACATGCAGTCTCTCGATAGAAAACGACAAATTGAAGACCTTTAGTGGGCACCCTTTCGTTGACACACTGATTTTCCTGGAACTCACACGGAGCCGAACGTTCCCGACTACGCATTTCACGTTGGCCCAAACTGGATAAGGGGGGCTATTTATCGTCCGAAAAATACTGGGGGGCCCGACGACTTACAGTGAGTCCAGTGACCGCATTGCAGGATGCTGTCCTCAACCAGAAACACGAAGAAGGGCAGAGAATATTTTATTCCAATATCTTGGATTCACTTGATTAAAAACACAGATTTTCTTTCATTTTCAAATAAACATTTCTCACCACTACTGTGGCATTCCCAAAAGAATGTTGCTTCTTAACCTGCCAGTAATATTACTATTTCTTACTCCTATTAAAACATTTGTTTTTACATTTGCGTATTCTTCTAGTTTTTCTTTTTACCTATCACCACTGGATGACACTACGTTCCGTGTTTGTAAATGACAGCAGATTACTTACAAAATGAATGTGCGTTTTACGGAGAACGTATGAAAATATTTCGACTAATACTTTCGTTAGCAAATAGTAGTATCCTCTTGGACTATAGGATGTGTGAGTTTTACTATTACTTACGTCACCACCTATATATACAGTGTTTGCCAAAGATAAACAGGATTGGTTGGTTGGTTGATTTAGGGGAGAGGACCAAACAGCGAGGTCATGGGTCCCATCGGATTAGGGAAGCATGGGGTAGGAAGTCGACCGTTCACTTTCAAAGGAACCATCCCGGAATTTGCCTGAAGCGATTTAGGGAAATCACGGGAAATCTACATCAGGATGGCCGGACGCCGGTTTGAACCGTCGTCCTCCCGAATGCGAGTCCAGTGTGCTGACCAAAGATAAATAGGAAATATAGGCTGTAACTTGTTATATACCGGAAGTGAACCCAAAATGAGGGCGAAGTGCATGATTTAGAGATTCGTAAGTATCACAGCATATGTAACAGAGTAATTTAAATTTGCTCATTCTGCCGGTGTAAGTGGTGTTTACATTCTAATGGACACGTAATTAGGTATTTATTCATTATTATATTGTTCTTACCTTACATTTAAGCAAATGATATGGTGCAAAATTTCTCCATCGTTTATATAGCTAGCAACTCTGTTGTTTTTTATCTGTCCGCCATCTCGTAGGTATTTTCTTAAGGCAGTTCGTTTTCATTTGGACGCATTTTACCAAGGCTATGTCTAAGCCTCTTGGAACCATCATATAGAGACTGTAGTGGAGTAGGCTGTGTTTTAGTGCATGGGCGTCCGCAGAAATTTATCCAAGCGGGGATGGAGAAGGCAAGACTCTAAAATTGCCATTTTTGATATAAAAGACTTGGTCAGTTTCGAGACGTGTCTTACCACAAGCCACGAAAGGCTACAGTTGGTTAAAAAAGGGTTGTAGCGGAATCATGAGAAATCATAAATCACTTCCAGAAATGTTTAAGAATTCTGTAATGAATAAAAAACGTATACTCCAGATACCGGCGAAGGAGCGTGGGGGAGTGGGTGGTGACAAGGGCCCCCTTGAGCCTCCTTGCACACGCTAATGTTTACTGACAGAACGCTTTAGAAGATGCAACAAAATTTACCAAAGATACGCTTGTCCGCCCTCTTTTCGGTACGGCGTCCTCATTAGATAAGATTACGGAACAAATAGGAAAGAGAATGCCGGAGTTACAATAACCGATTGGGGATGGTTAAAACACATGTGTTTTCTTGTTGCGGCCAGATCTTTCCACGAAATTTCAATCATCAACTTTTTCACCGAGTGTCAAAATATTATATTGACTTCCACCCACATATGGAGAAATGATGATCATAACAAAATCTGACGGAGATATTTAGGTGCTCATTTTTTCCATGTGTTATGTGAGATTAGAAAGGCCGAGAAATAGTCTGAAAGTTGTTCTATGATCCCTCTGCCAAACACTTAAGTGTGAGTTACAGAACACTCAATTACATTTACTTGGATGTGAAGAGCAGTTAAGAAAATATGGAAATGTAAAAGCAAATAATGCAAAAGTTGTAAAGGATTCCAAAATTACATTTGGAATTAACACTAAAAGCCCACTAATGATATCAAAAATGGTGTTGGAACGTAATGGCATAATCGATGGTTTCAATTATAGCTACCCAAGATGAGATTTGATGACTTTACTGTCAATGACCTAGTATTCGTCGTTTTTCGAAACGGAATTTCTGGAATTACTGTGGGTTTCTTTCTTGTCGTAGATGATACGTCATGCGGCAGTGCGATCTACGAAAATATTTGTTAAGTACAGAAGAATGTATGAAACTAAAGTTGTATCAGGTAAGAATCGGAGTGATGTCAGTATTTCCTAACGGAAACGGTTGTACATAAATTAGCCTTCATATGTTTGAAATTCTCCATTTTCTATAGAGTATCGATCGAGGCTGCTGTACATGACGATTTATTTCATTGCCAGAAAGATATCGCTATAACGCCCATAATCAGCAACCGTATTTACCGAAGACAAACACATTTTAGAAATTATTTCAGATCAGTCTAATACATCGTCATGGTCGAAAAATAATATAGATATAAAAAAATAATTACAAGTTAGTGTCCCGAACTTTCATATCATAATCTCATTCAAAAATATGGTCAACACATTACGTGCCACTTAACAAGCTGATGTAATGGTACTTCAAAATCCCGTTATTAATTTGTACCACACCATCATTGAAGAACTAAACAGCTAAACTTACGTATGTAGAGAGCACAGGCGCATCACATCGTGGAGAACATATATGTAGGTGTGATGCATTATGGAAGCTAAAGTAAGAAAACTTACGTATGATTATATCTGCACTCTGCTTGCCTCTATAATGAGACTCACTGATTACGAGCGATAGTCCGATAATCGTGCTACAGTCAAATAAATTATTGTTGTATGCAGCAGCAGTGGTCGCTTCTTTACCGAGAATAACATTTTTCATATTCCTTTTTACATTTCTCATTTTCGGAACAGGGGGAGTATGGAGAATAACAGCACGAAACACTGACTAGATCCTCAAAACAAATACATTTAGACCACTTGTGTTTCTATAAGCTGATAGACTGCTGCGAAAGCAATATCGTTTACGAGTCAGTTGGCCAGTTCAAATTCCCGTTATCGCGCAATTACATGAAGCAACAGATGAGTATCGCTGGATATCATATAAGAAAAATTAGTCAAGGCCTCTATGTGCTTCACATAGCAATTTCGATCTTAATTGTTCTGTCTGTTTCGTCATTCTGTATCCAAGGACGTTTAGCTTTCATAACAGACTTTATCTTGAATTGATACGCGTCAACTGATAGGCACCCCATTCACAAACTGCAGATGCACGAAAGATTTAATGAGTTTCTATATTCATTTAGGACACAAGATACTTTATAAATGTCTGTGGATCAAAACTGTTTGTGTAATAAACAACTTTTTATCAGCACCTCTTGGTGGTGAACCACGACATTTTTCAAATTTCTAGGATCTTTAGAATTATTTTCTATCGTGTGGTTCGAGATGTCGTGGCTTTCATGAAAATAGAGAGCGGTCCTGACGGACTGGGTATTCATTTGAACACGAAAGTCTAACAACGGTCGCCGCAAACACAATTATTAAATCCCTAAAACTCTAGTCACTGGTTGACGTCTAAAGGAACAGCCTACATACAGTTCGACGAAAATATAGACATCACCTATGTGCTCAGAAGTACATATATTTATTTATTTGTTTATTGCTACATTTGATTCTAGAACTCGTCGGCTTATTTAGCTAATATGCACTAAGGATAATGGAAACTGAAACAACCAGATGCAATAGCCCGAATGTCTCCAAAGTTGAGGGATGTGTAGAAGAGTGAATCAGAAAAAAGTGATTAAGCTTGCAGAGAGAAGGCGTGGGCGTAGCGGCAGCGACATCTCTTCTTTGACCGGAAAGGTTAATGGAAAGCCATTTTCAGTCGGTGAAGAGCCGTCATTTCTCGTAAATGATACAACAGCGATGCGTGTAAGGAACCATTAGAAAGAAGTGTGCCTTGTATAGCGACTGGTGTATACTGAATTATTCCACGTGACCATCACTTTGCTGGTCGACCCTGGACCACTACAACATGTGCGTAATTGTCTGCACTGAAGGTCCGAAACCATCATGTAGGTCGGCTTATTTATCCGTAAAGCATACATGTTTGAGTCTGCAATGGGTACGTAAACGACGTCACTGACGTGTTGATTCACAACATGTAGTTATTTCAAACGAGCCTAGACTCAATCTGTACTATGGTGATAGCGCCATTTGTTTTGGAAGCTTCAATGATGAACGCATCCAGGTAGCATGCGCTGTTAAACGTTATAGCGCACTGGAGGTAAATGCAGATGGTGAGGGCCACTATCGTACAGGAAACAGGATCTGATAAGAGGTCTCTGGGTCGGAGCGAAGTGGAAGATTAAACAAGAGGTCCCGTCAGTTTTTTGACAGGCTAGACAGTGGATTCCTCGACCTGCGCTACATGGTACCCTGCATGGATCAGATGTTCACTATTCACGCGGCTAAGAGAGCACGTGTAAAATACATACAGGTCGTTTTTCTTATGGTTCTGCAAAGCTCAGAAATCCCGAGACAAAAATCTATATCTCGTAAAATATTATAACCGGTCAGATAACAAGCATGAGGAATGAAGATATTTGTATTCTTGTTAAATGCTGGCGCCTTCCCGGTGTATCACTAGGGACTGAGTGTTGAATGAAATTCGCTGCTGGGAGTAGCGAAATTTTCAGAATCAAATAGAGTATATGTGGGAAAGATGAGTTAGACTCCTCAAGTAGTGGTGGTACTTGAGGCAACAAGATGGAACGTCAGATCTAGCAAGTTCAAAAATACATATTACTCTCAGCTATTACGGACAAGAGTAATCAGCGGCAGAGACTTAGCCGGTTTATTTCCTAGTCATACCGTAGCAGTAGAGAATGACTTTGGTTTCTTGAAGGAATTTATTTTCCTGCGTTAGCTGTTCTTTTGTTACGAAAAAATCACTTCACTTCATTACGTAGCATTCCATTTGATTTCCAGACGCTGCCCACACCATGTGTGTTTTCACTTCAATAGCTACACTCACGTATTTTGATGTGTTGTATGCTGGTACTATGACAAACCCGCGTAATGGTAGCTCTTTTTCCATTTTAAGTATGAAATTCAAGGTTTTATATGCAAGAGGCAATACCTATGCAGTTTGATAAAATTTAAGTTCAAACCACATCTCGTACTGACATAGGAAAATAATAAATTCACTCAAAAACAAAAGCTCGCATGCAACTGACGGCATTTCCAACAGAGCACTAAAAACTTGTTCCCAACAGATAGCAGGATTTTCAGCCATATATATAGTAGCTCATTGAAACAGGGTATTTTTACAGATAGACTGAAATACGCTATTGTTAAACCATTGAATAAAAAGGGAGATAGGTCTGATACTAACAACTACCCCCCAGCCTCACTTCCGACAGCTTTAGCCAAAATTCTTGAAAAATAACGTATTCAAGAGTAGCTTCACATATTTGTAAAAGTGAAGTACTAACAAAACGTCAATTTTCTTTTCAGAAAGGCTTTTCAACAGAAAATGTTACATATGCTTCCACTTATTAAATATTAAATGCTCTGAATAACCGAACATCAGCCACTGGTATTTCTTGTGATCTATCAAAGGCTTTTAGCCGGCCGCTGTGACCGAGTGGTTCTAGGCGCTTCAGTCCGTAACCGCGCTGCTGCTACGGTCGCAGATTCGAATCCTGCCTCGGACGTGGATGTGTGTGATGTCCTTAGGTTAGTTAGGTTTAAGTAGTTCTAAGTCTGATGACCTCAGATGTTAAGTCCCATAGCGCTTAGAGCCATTTGAACCATTTTTTATCAAAGGCTTTTGACTGAGTGACTCATGAACTTCTTCTAGATAAACTTAAGTATCGTGGTATGAGTGGATCAGTGCACGAATGGTTTAATTTATATTTAACTGGAAGAATGCAGAACGTCGAAATTAACAGGACAAATAGTCTGCAAAAATCAGTATAGTCATCTAACTGGGAAGGTGTCAAGAATGGTGTCCCACAGGGTTCAGTCTTAGGTCCATTATTGTTCTTAATATAATATTAATGACCTGCCCCTCTATATTCATGAAGATGCAAAGCAAGTTCTTTTTGCTGATGATACAAGTATAGTACTCACACCCAACAAACAAGAATTAGCTGAGAAATTGTAAATAATGTCTTTCACAAAATTATTAAGTGGTTCTCTGGAAATGGACTCTCACTAAATTTTGAGAAAACACAGTATACAGAGTTCTGTACAGTAAATGGCATAACACCATTGATAAACATAGCCTTTGAACAGAAGTCTGTTGCTAAGGCAGAATATTCAAAATTTCTGGCTGTGTGCATTGATGAGAAATAGAATTGGAAGAAACACGTTGATAACCTGCTGAGAAGTTTGAGTATGGCTGCTTATGCTATCAGGGTTATTGCAAATTTTAGTGATAAACATATCAGTAAATTAGCCAACTGCGATTATTTTTATTCATTGCTTTCGTCTGGAATCGTATTTTGAGGTAACTCATGGTTAAGAGAAAAAGTATTCATTGCACAAAAGCGTGTAATCAGGAGAACAACTAGAGCCCGCCCAGGATCATCTTTCAGACATTTATTTAAAGAACTAGAAATATTCACAGTACCGTCACAGTAAATATATTCACTTGTGAAATTCGTTATTAATAACCCAACCTAATTCAAAAATTATGGGAAACTGCATAATTACAACATTTGAAGGAAGGATGTGCTTTACTATTCTGGGTTAAATCTGACTTTGGCACAAAAATGGAGGAATTATGCTGCCACAAAAGTCTTTGGTCATTTACGAACTAGTGCTAAAAGTCTGACAGACAGTCAACTGGCATTTAAAGACAAATCAAAAGAATTTATGAATGACAACTCCTTCTACTCAGTAGATGAATTTTTAGATATGAAGTATTAATTGTAAAAAAAAGGTCATGTATGGAATCCTTATGTTAAACTGACACGTTCCACATCATACGAAATGTCGCATTCATAATGTATGGAACAAATATGAATGAAATATAATGAATGGTTGAAGTTTACTCCTGTTATATCGGCAAACACAATTAGTATAACTGTTATGGAAATCTGTGAATCAGTTATATTTGGCCTCCAATTACATATTTTTTACGTTTTTTTAAGTTTTTTGCCGATTGTAATAATTTAATAAACCTGACATACATTTCGAAGCTCTGTTACTAGACACTGCGTGCAAATTACGTGCTTTTTCTAAGCGGAAGCGTTTTTCCACGCTGCTGTGTAATTCAGCAAACTCATATCATGCTTTCAAATTAATCAAGAAAACAGTGCCATAGTGAATCCTCCATCAGCCTTTTTCGAATGGTGAATACTCCTGCAGAGGCCTATTAAAGATGTTTTGTGCTAAAAGGCTAGTTGAAACCTCAATCTGAGCAATGATATGCACACAGCCTAACTGAGAACATATGCGGTTATCACATAATCCTTAACTGGAGCAGTCCAACTCGAGAGGACCCGTCACTTTGATTATAAAACATATATTCGTTACCCCTACCAGTAGCGCCAATATTTCTGATACTGACAATACGTCAAGTCAATGTATTGACAACATTATTGAATATGTGAGAATCCCATTATAGGAAAATAAACTCTGTGGAAGACGCGGAAAGCTGTTGGCGACTTTCTTATGTCACCAGCTTTGCCGTCCCTCAGATGACACAAAAAGCCCTGTCCTTTGCTTTAAATATAAGTGAGCAACCACATGTGTCCTTTTCCGATCCCACAGAGAGGAAGTCCCTGATATTTCCTATATTTCTGGGACGTAGGTTACCTGCTTAAAGCCGCCTACGGAGGCAATTAGCATCGCAACATTACAGACTAAATTGTACGTAATGGGGCATTTCACCAGGTTAATGGCCTCCCTCTCTCCCCTGCCAGTGATTCTAGATTAGAAGAAAACCTGCTTCTTTTCTCCGGGCGGCGAGTTGTTTTTTTGCGCGCGAGACGGCGGGAATGAATGGGTGCGGGGCGCGGCAGCGGTGGCGTTAGTATTTCATTAGCGATACCTGGCCGCGCCGGCGCCTACCTGCGCCCATTCAGCCGGTCTGGTCCCTCTGTCGCCAGCCGCGGCCTGGCCTCGCGCCTCTGTTTACCTCTCACGGGCCAAACAACTCGCAGCCGATCTAAAGGACGGGCATCTTATGCCAAGACACCGGATATATCTAGGTATTCACTAGAAATTACATTCCCTGTTTGTTCGTACTTCAGTCTCAAGTAGTGGAGTTTATTACGATAATGATACACCAGCCTGTGATTTTATCCTGTACGTAAAATGCTAAGCCATATCGCATCCGGCAAGAACAGTGTCACAATTCAAAAATGCATTGCTTGAGAAAAATAGACTTAAATAATTCCATAAAACTTATACTGAAGAAGTTTACCTCGTACCGGCCAAACAACTCGCAGGCGTCGTAAAGGACGGGCTTCTTGTGCCAGAAATTACATTCCCTGTTTTCTCGTAGCTCAGTCTCAAGTTTATTACGAGAATGATACACCAGCCTTTGATTTTATAAGAACTTTCAGCATTGCAGCGCGTCAGCAATCGCACGTATCGAAAAAATTATGAAAAATCCGCCTCGATTGCAAAAATTACCTGGTGTTTACCTAGGTTTCAGCGTGAGTAATTAACAAACAAATCCTTTAATTAACAACAAATATTTGTTCTGAAGATGGCGTGGTTACCTACGCTGAAACCTAGGTAAACACCAGGTAGTTTGTGCAATCGAGGCGGATTGTTCGTAATTATTTCTTTGACTTTATCCTGTACGAAAAATCCTAAGCCATATCGCATTCCGGCAAAAATAGTGACACAAATCAAAAATGCATTGCTTGAGAAAAATCGAGTTAAATAATTCCATAAAACTTATACTAAAGTATTATAAGCGTCCTTTAAATTTCAAGTAACCAGTTTTGTCAGTAAATTTCATTATAGTCTGTACAAGAATAATATGGACATATATCTCTATTCTGGCCGAATGTGATGTGTCTTCTCGATTTCCTATATTTTTGTTTCGTTTTTGTTATGACCTCACATCCCATACTTTTGCCAGTTTTCCTATATACGACATTCGAACCTCCACCAGGCAAAATTAGTTCTTAAGGTAACATAAACATTGGAAAACAAGTTGAAATCGTTGCATGGCAAAAATACAAAATGCAAAGGTGTAATTTATACAAATTAATTCAGTTTAATAAGGAACATCAATCAGGTACAGTTTTACGAACACAGTTTACAAGAACATAGAATCATAAATGGGCTTATACAGTATAACGTAGGAATACTTTTCGCAGAGAAAAGGGATCCGATATGAACTTTCTTTAGAGCGGAAATTTCCATTTGTCTTCTTGTACGCTGCAGAGCAAGAAATTTCGTAATATTTACAACAGCTGTAGTCGTCAAAACAGTCTCTCTTCCTTCAGACATTCATGCACTTCTCAAAGGCAATGTGATGTAAGACACAAACGCTATGTAAACAGAGAAGTTGCTATAATATATGATATTAATAACTATATTTAATCATCTTTATGTTGAAGTTCCTTTGTCTGTGTTTGCTTTAACAGTAACATAAGTTTTTGAGTGGGGTCCGCCTTTAGCAAAACACAATTTTGTTTTTTGTCCCAGACATGTTTCACTGCAGTTGCAGCATTATCAGTGGTTTTTTTTTCATTATGGCTGTTAAACATAAGGAATGTTCTTTACTGTTTAAATACATATAAATATTAGTATGTAAATGAAATTACCTGGCATATGAAAAGTTTCTCAACTCCGAGTGTGCCGCTCTTCTTGAATGACCCATGCACGCCTGCTGTAACAGCGCTGAAGTGACACTGTTTTTTCCGTGGCGAATGATGAAGTAGCCTATAACAAAACTGACATAACTGCCCTGAAGTGGACAAATTGCGATAAAGAGAAATGACGTTTTCCCTGGACGTGGCACACTCCACACTTATTTTTCACTGACGAATACAAAAAATTCCCGTTTTTTGAATTGAGTCAAAAATTCTCGTTTTTTGAAATGTGTCGCTTTTCTTGTGGGAAACACGTAGATCAATTCAAGCATACATACTTCCTCATATTCATAAATCTTTATTGTTGATTAATGACAGGCGGAAGATAAGTTATTGTGAAACACCCTGTAAATTGATTCACCTGTTTCTTTTTGTAACTTTACGAAACTTTAAGAAACAGACTATCAGTGGTACGTCTTACAAATCCGCTGCCCAAGTATGAAAATAAACTGACTGTTCGGAATAGGTAATTGCAGTAAATAATAAAATAATACAAGTAGTTCCTCAAATTAGGGTCTGCTAGCTGTTGCACAATAACGTATCAACTCATAAACTTCCCAGAAAGTTTGTAGTAACAACCATACGAGTGACATACAGTCCAGGTGTTACAAAGAATTACATAAACATAGACATTCTCCGGGTATTGGTGCCAAAGAGACTACTTTGTCAGCCGGCCGCTATGGCTGTACGGTTCTAGGCGCTTCAGTCCGGAACCGCGCTGCTGCTACGGTCGCAGGTTCGAATCCTGCCTCGGGCATGGATGTGTGTGATGTCCTTAGGTTAGTTAGGTTTAAGTAGTTCTAAGTCTGATGACCACAGATGTTAGGTCCCTTAGTGCTTGGAGCCATTTGATCTTTTTGACCACTCTATCGTGGAGGAAGAAGAGTTGTATTATATGATATATGTATGGAAGCACAGAAAAACAGATACTGTTTCAGCAAGACTTGTAAGATGTGGCCTGTCAGCTATCCACAAAAGCAATGACGTAACTCACTATAAGCATGTGTTTGTGTGTGTGTGTGTGTGTGTGTGTGTGTCTGTGTCTGTGTGTGTGTGTGTGTGTGTGTGTGTGTGTGTCTGTGTGTTTTGTGTGTGTGTGTGTGTGTGTGTGTGTGTGTGTGTGTGTGTGTGTGTGTGTGTCTGTGTGTGAGTGTGTGTGTGTGTGTGTGTGTGTGTGTGTGTGTGTGTGTGTGTGAGACAGAGAGAGACAGAGAGAGAGAGAGAGAGAGAGAGGGGGGGGGGAGAGAGAGAGGGAGAGAGAGAGATGGGCAGATAGAGCACATTATTATGGTTTTCCTCCCCCGTAAATTTCAATCACTTGTCAACAACTGTTGCGGTAACAGTTTTCAATACTTCTTGATAGGGACAGAAACACCTCTTGGAACTGGACCTACAACTCGGGAAATGCCAGTTCATGTTCAGGAAAAAACTCTGAAAAGTGCGTTACCGGTATGGGACCCTGTGCTGTCATTCAGAGTCAGTATTCGAAATCAACCCACAAATGTGCAGATATACAGAAATAAAACCCCTGTGAGGTCAGGTCATTAATAGTATTCTGTTATGAAAAATGCTGATGATATTATATGCCTCCGTGGGCAAGGGGCCGGGGCGTATAACTGCAAGGGAAAACTCAGTTTCGAAAACCGGAACCACCATGAAACCTTCTTTGATGGAAAAACTAGAAAAGAGTTCTGTTAATCTCGTGAGAGAAATTGTGGAGCTACTTAAAGAAGGAGCAGTGGCGCCGGTAAAGTAAATACGACGTTAACAACCGGTAAATGTATTGGCTGAATACAAGACTGTCCAGTACCGCTGTCCAGTGATGCATGATCTAGGTACTGCCGGCTGGTATACCATATCGTAAACGAACTGAACCCCTGACCGCCTTTACTTTTAACCCATGCCACTAATAAACAATCCTTCCTTTTTGGTCTGCTGTAATGTAGAAAACATTATTGTCTTTTCCTGTTCTGGGCCTGATGAATAATAGACCTGAGATGGAAAAAGTAGCCAAGATTGACTTTCTTCTCTGCTGCACTTTACTGAAAAACTGTACAATCTATTATGTGAACCAAAGACATGCTTTTGACATAGGCAAGCCTCTTTGTCACAATGTGTAGTATCAGCCGATGTACCATGTCAATTATACACCCCAGCACTCAGTCTCAAAAATGAGTGCAACAGAAGATTTCATACATTAGTCTCAGCTGCGATGTTTTCTTGTAGACATCTTCAGTCAAGTACTCTGCAACAGGTCAGCACACTGACCTCGTATTAGGAAGAAGCAGTGTTTAAATTCCCATTTGGTGACGAAATTCTGGTCTTTTGTGGTTTCCCGGAATCACTTCATCCGTGTATCGAGGCAGTTCCTTTGTAGAGAACAGCGCCGATTCCTTCTTCATTCATGTCCAATATTAGCATCTTCTCCGTCTCTAATGACCGTTCAACAAATCCATACATTTCTATCTGCGAAATGAGTAGTAAAGCACGATGCATCACTTAAAAAAATAAAAAATACTATTAACGTATTTCACCTTTGTCACAACATTTGCCAGATCCAGATACTTCAGAGTGACACACCATGTGTGACTCATTACCCCCAAAAACATTTTTTCACCACAGCACAGAACAATGACGACGTTCTTTTGCATCACTCTAAGTGCGATCCTTCTGATATCTGTTATTTAGCTACAGCAGAGGACTGGAAAGTTATCAATGACATCTGTCGACACGTTCGTACAGTACTTTTTGAAATTAGATAATCACTGACACTCGTGTCTTAAGCTTCTCCGTTGACTCATGCTGACAGAAAAGGTGTCCATGATGTTGACGCATTGTGTTTGTACTTCTAAGCTTTTGTCACATTACCTGACATCACACAAAAAGGCATCCAATTAGGAGACGTTTAGCACCATTACATTTACGTATAAGCGACAGTGGTCTCATTTCTAAAGAGTCACGAAAATCAGAACTACAGAGAAATGGAAACGTTCCGGGAGAAGCGAATTTCAAATTCACCTTCGGGGAAACTGATTTAGATCTTCCCCAGATTTCCTAAATCGCTTGAGGCGAATGCCGGGAAGGTTTGTGAATCAAACCCCAAGTCGACTGGCAGTCCAGTCTTTCTTCAACTCCAGCTAGTACTCCGTCACTAATGACCGCCTATTCGACGAGACTACTCTTTCGTCTACAGAAGTCGACTCAAACTATCTTTTTCTGTTTCCACTCATGTACAGAAGGAATGACAGTAGAGTCAGTTTTAAGGTTTAATTGAACACTACAGACTGCAGAACTTAGTACTATTGGATCCTTCTTTGAACTTCACGAATGGTATGGGAAAATTTCTTTCGATGTCATAAACAGTTTGGTTCAAATGGCTCTGAGCACTATGCGACTTAACTTCTGAGGTCATCAGTCGCCTAGAACTTAGAACTAATTAAACCTAACTAACCTAAGGACATCACACACATCCATGCCCGAGGCAGGATTCGAACCTGCGACCGTAGCAGCAAAGCAGTTCCGGACTGAAGTGCCTAGAACCGCACGGCCACTCCGACCGGCTCATAAACAGTTTACTTCAGCATTTTTTTTTCTCCAAAAGAGACTTTCGTTTTTCGGAAGGAAAAACAGTAGAATAGAACGTATTTTTGATGCGGTGGTTATGAGAAAATTCTGGTAGATGTGTTTTTCTATAGGTATAACTTTCATCTTTCAATGATTGGCATGCCAACGTGAGTTCAGTTGTGGGTAACACACGTCGCGGCTTCGACTGATAAGCACAATATTGAAGAACTGTAATTTTTTATGATGGATTTTGCTTACAGAATATTATGTGACTTGTATTACAATGCTGCTCGAATATATGGGACTACTATCAGGTTTACTAGCAAGACACATTGCGGATAAACAGACAAGCCAATACGAATATATGGATTTACAGCAATCACAAAAATGCTATGCTTCTGACAGACATACAGGGTGAGAATCTTACTGACTCTTGCAAAATTCTGGAAAATTTATGAACCAATATTCAGCGAGGAATCTAAATGTATCACACAGTCCCTTGCACCCCGTTCCTCTAAGATCGCGTATATGCCGCCGTTTCTCCATTGCTTCAACCAAGACTAGAACAGGTAGTAGCAACACAATGATTAAAGACGTGCTTTCAATACACTGCAATCGTGAATTACCATCTTACACCCACCACACACACCAACGGAAACAGGAACTTTCACTTAATAGATTTTCAGTCATAACCTCTCAGTCCTTTGTGTTCACTTCTGAAAAGGACTGGACTTGACGAAATAATAATAAGAAGTAGACACAATAGATATTGTAAATTACAAACTGTAGTAAAAGAATTGCTGCACAAACCAAGGCAGGTAATTCCATACACTTGTAACTGAGGATTCAGAGTGCGTATGTACAGTACTTATTGCGCGAAACTGAATTGGGATTACAAGGCCGTCAGATGGTAACTGACTACGCTGTTGGTGACTAACTTCCACTTAAACGAAAATGATGACCATTTCCATGACTATGGGTCCAACGCGACGAAACTTTTACGGTAATTAATGAATCTATCGTTATTCGTACAGCAATTTATTTAGACAAAATGAAAAAGACAAGACGCTGCTTCTTTCCTCAAGGAGATGACTTCGAAGAGTTATTGAGGGGTAGGCTATCATCTATCAGCAAATACATATACTCTCATTTGTATACTGGTAGATTTTATGTAGCCTATGTTCTACATTAAGCTGTCTTATTGAGCCAAAGATTATACTAAGATTAATGGCGATTAAAATACGTTGGCCTCGTTTACGTTTCACTACTTAATCTAGCCCATCAAATCTCTTCCCTCAAATTGAAACTGTATACAACTAATGATAACATAAAGTACACCTTTGCGTGCTCCATGGCATAATGTGTCTCAAATTTTCCCAGTAAGCTTGGCGTTTACCGAAAATTTTGGGGTCAGACGGCATCATTGCCGCACAAAGGAAGGAGCTAGCCATATGTCGGCGACACAAGCTGCTGGATGCCGGCGCTACACGTAATAAGCACCTCGAGGACAGCCGCATGGAAAGCCGGAACCATTCAGTTTCGTGAGCAGCTGAAGGACGAAACCGCAAAACAATTTCCGAAGTAAACGGCGACCGAGGACAGGAAATGACGGTCCGCGAAGCTGCGGATATCATTTCGGTCTGATGAGAAACTGACGACCGCAGGCTGCGCCGTCGCCCCGCCAACCTTTCATTCACAAAAGTCGGCACCCAGAGGCGAATCCGCGGCCTGCAGTTTGCTCGACCCGAATTCGGTTTTAAAGAACGGTTCCGGAAGGCGCTGTGGAGGGGTTAATAGCGGGAGTGTTAAGATAATGCTCCGTTTAGAGGGGCGTGTTCCCCCTAATGGACAGCGGGAGCGCCGACCTGCATATATCACGGACGCCCACTTTGTTTACCACCCCGTCTTCGCCACCTAGTTCCGCTGCCCAGGACCCCAGGGCTCGACCTCCGCTTCTGATTTATCCTCTTTTACATTCAGCCTTATTATTCATGGGAATAGCGGAAGAATGGGAGAACTCAATGGAGCATGCACGAGATGAAGGTTGAAAAACGAATCCTGGTAAGACCAGAACCATATACAATCGCTGACTGAAACGGACTTTCATGGCCCACATTTAAATCTGTTTTCCAAATATGCACGGTGTATCATATTTAATAGTGTAAACTGACATGGGTGAAAGGATACGACGATATAAGCAGGAACGTTCCAGTAAACATGGATCCATTCAAAAGCCGCCACTGATTAAATTATGAAATGAAAAGTGGAAATGTCAAACGCTCTAAGTGCCAAATCTCACATGTGTCAGAAGAACCAAGAAACACTGTAGCTATCTTCGTACGTAGCTTATACTTCCGCTCTGAGGGTTAAGCACAAACATAGTTATGCACTTACATAGTTCATTTATATGCTTTGATGAGTGATTATGTGAGTAACAAAATATGTGACATAAATTTCCACATCTTTTGATTGCACTAACTTAGAAGCTTAAATATATTTGCACCGCCAAGGGGCTGTAGACCTTAGTATTTGACTTAAATTTTAATTTGATTCCTCTACCCGTTCCTGCGAAAAAGGATTCTTAACAGACGATCAGACAGACAGACGGGGAAAAATGGCAAAAAAGTTATCTGATATAATTACAAATCAACAATTTTCGGATTCATTTTCTTTTCTTCTAACCACACATTCCCATTTCAAAAATGGTTCAAATGGCTCCGAGCACTATGGGACTTAACATCTATGGTCATCAGTCCCCTAGAACTTAGAACTACTTAAACCTAACTAACCTAAGGACATCACACACATCCATGCCCGAGGCAGGATTCGAACCTGCGACCGTAGTAGTCGCGCGGCTCCGGACTGAGCGCCTAGAACCGCTAGACCACCGCGGCCGGCACACATTCCCATTTATCTCTCAAAAGGCTCTTTTGTGGACCCATGTTTACTGGAAGCTTTTTTGCTTCTACAGGGTAGTCAGAAACAATCTGAAAAGCTTGAAGGATGTTGCAGGACAGGCTGTGCTCAGATATAATTATTAAGGCAAAAATTCGGTACGTTGCGCCGTTTCCGAGTTCATTAGCGTTGACGTTAGCCAATCAGGCTGGTGCGTGCGCAGATTCAAGCGGTCTGCCAAATGCAATTTGTGTCAATTTTCGTTCTCCATTAACTTCATAATACGTGAGCATAAAAATTTTTCTATAATTCTAAAGGGTGGTCAGAAGCAGCCGAAAAAGCTCAAAGGGTGTTGCAGGGGATGTTGCGTTGAGAAGTATGCATGGATGTATGTGTGTATTGAACTGGGGACCTAGAAACGACGGAGAGGCTTCGTCTCCGGCGTAGCCCTCAGTGGTACACAACCCCACAACAGGCTACAGCAGTCCACTCACTCCACCGCCGCCCCACACTGAACCCAGGGTTATTGTGCGGTTCGACCCCTAGTGGACATCCCCGAGAACGTCTCATTCCAGACGAGTCTAATCCCAATGTTTGCGTGGTAGAGTAATTATGGTGTACGCGTACGTGGAGACAGTGTTTGTGCAACAATCGCCGACATAGCGTAACTGAGGCGGAATAAGGGGAACCAGCCCGCATTCACCGAGACAGATGGAAAACGGCCTTAAAAACCATCCACAGACTGGCCGGCAAACCGGACCTCGACCCTAATCCACCGGGCGGATTCGTGCCGGGGACCGGCACGCCTTCACGCCCGGAATACAGTGTGTTAGACCGCCCGACTAACCGGGCGGACTAACTGTCATTGTACTTGCAGTGGATTCTGATTCAGTTTGGAATTCCTGTGTGATGATCTGGATAGATGTCTGCCTATTACACATTAAGATCCTCTTCAACTGTCGGCGCCGGCCGTGGTGGCCGAGCGGTTCTAGGCGCTTCAGTCTGGAAACGCGTGACCCCTACGGTCGCAGTTTCGAATCCTGCCTCGGACATGGGTGTGTGTGATGTCCTTAGGTTAGTTAGGTTTAAGTAGTTCTCAGTTATAGGGGACTGATGACCTTAGATGTTGTCCCATAGTGCTCAGAGCCATTTGAACCATTTTTCAACTGTCGGCGGTCTCTATCAGTTAGCAGACGAGGTCGATTGTGCGTTTTTGTACTGTACGTGTCCCTTCAAGTTTCCACTTCACTACAGCATCGGAAACTGTGGAACTAGGGATGTTTAGGAGTGTGGAAATCTTGCGTACAGTCGTATGACACAAGTGACACCCAAACATCTGACTACATTCGAAGTCCGTGAGTTCCGCGGAGCGCCCCATTCTGGTCTCTCACGATGTCTAATGACTACTGAGGTCGCTGATATGGAGTACCTGGCAGTAGGTAACAGCACAATGCACCTAATGTGAAAAACGTATGGTTTTGAGCGTGTCCGGATACTTTTGATCACATAGTGTAGGTGCATCTCATAGCACAGTGACACTGTCGCTTATGACAGAAAAGTATAGGAACATCTTCAACGAAAATAACTTATTTTATCAAGTGGTAACGGTTTCTATTACCTGATATAGGTTATTTTGTGTGGATATTCTGTCTTCAATAACAACACTTTCTAGGTACGTACTCTGTGGAACGTACAAATATAAGGATCATATCATCTGGGCCCCAAAAGCATCAGTTTTAGTTTCAAAAGGAGCCGTGAATATTATGAACTTCATCAGTATTATTTCTAACGGTTGCATCCTTTCGTTGCTGGTATTTCCAGGCTGATTGGTTCAGATGGCTCTGAGCACTATGGGACTTAACATCTGAGGTCATTAGTCCCCTAGAACTTAGAACTACTTAAACCTAACTAACCTACGGACATCACACACATCCATGCCCGAGGCAGGATTCGAACCTGCGACCAGACTGAAGCTCCTAGAACTGCTCGGCCACACCGGCCGGCTTCCAAGCTGAGTTTGACCCTTCTCAGTGATATACAGCAATTGTCACACAATACAACAATCGTACTACAGTAATTTGATAAGAATTATGTTGAATTACAGTTCATATGCTGGCCACCAGATTCACTTAATATGTAACTCATCTGATGTGAGATGTCATTATCAACATCTTACAGCCCACGAACAACTACTGCTAAATTTACTAGAACTGTGCAAATAGATAGTTGACGTCTAGTACTATCGTAATACTGACCTTGTACCGTGAAATTTAAGAAAATTCGTGAAAATAAGAACTGCAGCTTTACAATGTAATAAAGTTGGCCAAACAAGCTATTAAACGGAGGGTCTCTATTCCAGTATTGGAAGAACGCTCTAACAGTTAATTTTCTTTTTTTTTAAATAATAAAACTATAATATACACGTATTAGGATTATTTATAGAGAATTTACCAACTCTGTAAGCTGTAAAGCAGTTAACAAGAATGTTGAACATTCTGTTACAATAGCAGCGTTGCACAGAAACACGTCATACACAGCACCAGCTCCACAGTCCGATTTTGTCATGTGTACATATCAGACAACCGTGAGCTTATCACAAGACGTTTTGTGTGATTGGCTATAATGAATCGTGGTGCTGGTTTCGTTCTGGTTCTGTTTTCGTAAACTGTAATCTCTGTTTTGGTTCATCGCAGGTGAGTAATGTGTCAAAGTATCGAGCTAATATTTCACAGTTTTCTTCGGATGGCTATAATGAATCGTGGTTCTGGCTTCGTTCTGGTTCTGGTTTCGTAAACTGTAATCTCTGTTTTGGTTCATCGCAGGTGAGTAATGTGTCAAAGTATAGAGCTAATATTTCACAGTTTTCTTCGGATTTGTCTCCAGTGTTCCATCTTGTCGTTTGAAGAATAGGTTGGAAGTTGATATCCTGTCCTATTTTCTCGGAATGTGCTGTAAAAATTCCGTGTGTTGTTTCTGGTGAAGTCCTCTTCTATTTCCTTCATCCTGCTGTTTTCGTAACCTCTTTTTTCTCTGCGGATTATTTTTGAAGTGTTTTTCTGTATCCTGAGGGATTCTTCCCATTTTTCTTGTCATCTATGGCCGTTAAATTTTTTCCAGGCTTGTATTTTGTCTTCTATGAATCTGTCTCATATCATGTTCCACCAACGATGTTTCCTTTTTCTCGGTGGTTGCCCCAATTTTATCAGTTCTCTCATTTTTTTCTGACAGTTCTGTCCAGTTGTTGCTGTTGATTTTCGTAATTTCTTCTATTATTTCTTTCTTATTTCGTTGCAGGTACTCAGAATCTGTTCTGAAAGGTCTGTTGGTTCTCTTGATTTGTCTTTATAAATTTCGCTTTGATTTGGAGAAGGTGATGACCAGACTCAAAAACTCTTTTCCTAGTTCTTACGTTCATTATTTCTCTAGCATTTTTCATGGATATTGCTACATGGTCTATCTGAAATTCTCCTAGAGCATTGTTGGGGGATTTCCAAGTTACTACTTTTCTGTGTGGCTTCTGAAATTGCGTTGACATGATTTTCAGCTCAAAATTCCTGCAAAAATCTATCAAGTTCTCTCCATTTTTGTTTGTTCTCTTGTGGGCTGTGTGTTTCCCCGCCATGTCACGGAATTTTCTTTCCTTGCTAACTGGGTATTGAAATCCCCTAGTAACAGTTTTACGTGATTCTTGGGGATTTTGCTGGTAGTTTCATCCAGATATCCCCAGAATTCCTCTATCATCTGTGGGTTCTTCTTGTTATAATTATTTTTGGGGGCATGTGCACTAATTACTGTATAGGCTTTGTTTCCACATCGTATCGTGAGTGTTGAAATTTTTTCTGATTTTGAGGTGAAATCTATTACAGAGTCCAGTATCGATTAATGTACTACAAATCCTGTTCCGAAGAGTTTGCGATTACTTCCTGGAATTGTTATGGCTGGTTTACCCTTATATATTCTGTAATTTTCCGAATCAAAGTGATGCTCACTGGCGAACCGTGTTTCCTGTATTGCCATAATTTTGATGTTGAATTTATCCATGGTGTTTGTTAACTGTTTCAATTTACCTGGCTTCAGTAGTGTGTTTGTGTTGAGTATTCCCATGTAGTATATTCTCTTTGTCTTGAGGGTTTTTGAGAGGCTCTGATCATTCTCTTCATGACATGCCTGATCCCCTGGAATCCGATGATCAGATCAGTTACGCAGTCTTACTAACTGGGGTCCAGGGTAGTGGATTCTTTCCCATTGTTCTGTCATGATTATTGGTCTGTGTTGAGGTTTTGGTGGTGAAATCACGAAGAATCTCACATAATTTTGACTGGAGCTGTAAGTTCCAGAAGATTCAATCACAGCCAAGCTCACAGAGCAAACAGACTCTGACCAGAGTACTGGTGGCTACTGCACAGACGTGTCTGGATTTTGGGGCTTCACCTGTAGCCCTAGGCAGGGGCACTCACAGGATGCTACCATCCGAAGCCAGATGGATCCAGGCTCTTTTACTAGGTGTTACTCCTCCCCCTCCTCCTTCCTCATCACTTGTGAGATGAGACTCCGGGCTTGGGACCGGCAGCGGCGGAGTTCATATACCTTGTATATACTTATAATTTGAAATTCATTATTTTCCTGCCTTTACTGTCGCTACAGTACTGTTGTAAGAACCAAAACTTCGATACTTTGCTCATCTGTTTCCATTCACAGGCGCCCATCCTTCCCAACTATCTCAACCGTGATGATAATCTACTGCTATTCTTTGACAAATCTGCTTCCGAACCGATGCCAGTTAACAGCTCCAGTTCACCGTGCAAAAAAAATGTCGTTTATATCAGTGGTATACTTCGTACGATAACGTAAGCCAAGCGTCAGCTTCAACTCGAAATACTTTTCTTTAGACGGTTTCTTAATTTAAACGAGTCACGTCATTTCTCACAAATTAGTAAATAACAATATGGCACTTTGATAAAATTCTTTACTTAGGACAGCTAATTGGCACTGAAAATTTAACCACTCGTGAAGGGTTATGAGGAGCCTGTTTCACCTATTTCATTATTTAATGACTGAGCTACTGATTTCCAACATGGTCGTACTTCTCTAGAAAGTAATCCCAGTGAAGAACCACTGAGAATATCGAGAGAGTGCGCAGTATGCCATACGAGGAGCGTCGATTAAAACTATATGAAATAGGTTACCGTCAGCAGACAAATTACGGTACCTTTCTCATGAATGATTAACTTTGAGAAAGCCCTGTGCAATTCTGACTAGAGTCAAACGTGAAAACGAATTTCTCAGCAACGTGTAACGTCCCCTTACAGAATTATGGATGACTGTGCTAGTAAACTTCTACGTTATTTGATTTTCAAACAGCTGAGCAAAACTGAACGTACTCAGACAGTTCTCTCTTTACTTATTCTGATCATCACTAAACTGACACACATTATTTTTAGCGCAACGCAATCTTACTTTCAATAATCCCTACAAAAGAATGGCCCTGACTACCAATAACCTATACCTTTCATTAATCACTTACCTCACAAAAATCTTCGTTACTCGAACTACTGCAATACAGCGAGCGCCAATACTGCCAGCAAAATAAAATATTCTAACTACTGAAGGCACTAACTACTGATTGGCATAGTTAGCAAATGAAAGATTTTGATAGAGAACAAACAATGTATTTACCTTAATAATGTTCAAAACTCATCATATATATATTTATCAATTCATGATATCCATCTTTACAAATTTCCTTTTTCTGGCGGGCACACGTCCAGATCGTCCGCTTATAGTAACCTCTCAAAACTCTGGCATCTCTGTCTCCACATCCACCGCTGTTGGCGGCTCACCTCCAACTGTGAATCCAACCAGCCACAGACTGCACACAGCCCAGTCAGCGATTTTCATACAGAACACTACGTGGTGTTACCAACATAAAAACCTAAACAGCCTACTTACAAACGTTTAGACGGACTTAAAAAGAATAGTTGCTGTAGGTGATATGTGGGTCTATAATTTAATGCCAGAACGATACGGCAATCAAAATGGTGAGGGCGAGCCTGTGGTACTGCATTAGAAGTCTAGAAGACGATTACGTCAATCGAAAGTACTAAGACCAATACATTTTTTTCTGTGTAAAAGGAGTTATTCTCATCGATTAAATTTTGAAGGGTAGAATAATAACTGATAAATACTATGCAAGTCTTTTGGACCAACTTGATGAAAAAACATGCGAGAAGAGGCCTGCATTAAGAAAACAATAAAATCATCTTTCGTGACGACAATGCACTCGCCCGTGAAAGCTGACAATGAGAAATCTGAGGAATCTGCAAGACGAATTATTACCACATTCATCCTAATCACCAAATCTGGCTTACACCGATTTGTTTTAGCATATTATGGATTCAAAGACAACTGAGTTTCGAAAATTCTTTGTTCTAAGGGAGAGGTTATAGTAGCCACAAACAGCTACCTCGTAGACCTCCCAAATCTACTAGATGGAGGAAGCAACTTCGGATCAACAAATGGCTCTGAGCACTATGAGACTTAACTGCTGAGGTGATCAGTCGCCTAGGACTTAGAACTACTTAAACCTAACTAACCTAAGGACATCACACACATCCATGCCCAAGGCAGGATTCGAACCTGCGACCGTAGCGGTCTCGCGGTTCCAGACTGTAGCGCCTAGAACCGCACGGCCACTCCGGCCGGCAACTTCGGATCAAATGCATTGACCTATACGGGGATTTTTCAGGAAAAGTAAGTGTACACTCTAGATTAAAAAAACCCAGCCTTCTACTGCCAGTTCACTAACTTTTCGTTTTTTCTTGACCACTTTTATTGCAGGATGCCACACATTTCTTTGTACTCAGTATATTCCATACCAAATTAGCCACATGGTCGGGTTCAGCATTACCCTTCTACTGGATGTTAAGAAATTCCCGTTACAAACTTCTAGGAGCTATAGAGGTGAATGATTAGATAATATTTTGAATCTGAACCCATGTCCGGAACTTATCGTTTCCGTGCTACAGCCATCTGAAAACATATTGGTAACGTGACCACTTTTACAAGTAACTGATAAGGCGTGGCCCAGTACATCACCTGTTTTACAGTTGCACACATTAATAACCAAAGAAATTGCTCGTGTGCTCGTTGACGGGCTCTCTTCAACGTGGTCCAGTACGGCCTCTTCCACTTCAGGTGTGGAACGTCTTCTTGGATCACCACAGTCACGCCCGCTGACAGTGGAGGTACCCTTTCTCGTTGCGTGATTGTGGCGTAAATGATATGCGATGTAGTTGGACTTTGTGGAGAACGATGTTGATAAAGGTGGAGAGCAACTCTTCCATTACCGTGAGCTTCACCATTCAAAATATCATATCAATGCATACTGAGAACGTGCACACAGCCATGTTGCTCTGACACTCACAGACGGGTGAATGAGGCTCGAACCAGGTCAGGGAGATAGGATACACGTCAAATGACATCAGGCGATCGTGACCAAACCCCCCCTCCCCCCCCCCCCCCACAATGACTACCCCTTGCATACCTACCTACCAAACATGTTTTCAAACGGCTGTAGCACAGAAACGGTACATTTCAGGGCATTCGTTCCTGTTCAGAAATATTATGTACTCACTCCTTTCTACAAGTTCTAGAAGTTTATAACGGGAATTTTCGAACACCCTGTATATCTAATTTATGCGATGATGGATCAGAACGTCTTTAAATTTCAGTAGTTCATTGATAGTTTCTTCATATGTGTTGTAACTGAGATCCACCTCTCCCAGGAAAAAAAGAAAAAATCTCGTGATCGACTGAGCAAGAGTCGTCATAGCAGACTGCTTAAGAGACTAAATTACAGTAGCTAGTAGTAGGTTATCAGTACTGGTACAAACTCAGATAATGATCTTATTTCAGGGTTACTTCTCGTATCACGTTACACGCTTGTGTTAGTTATATTCAATTTCACACAACCCCTCTTCTTCCTCAGGCAACGGCCTTGCCACAGTGGATACACCGGTTCCCGTGAGATCACTTATGTTAAGCGCTGTCGGGCGTGGCCGACACTCGGATGGGTGACCATACAGCCGCCATGCGCTGTTGCCATTTTTCGGGGTGCACTCAGCCTCGTGATGACAATTGAGGAGCTACTCGACCGACTAGTAGCGGCTCCGGTCAAAGAAAACCATCATAACGACCGGGAGAGCGGAGTGCTGACCACACGCCACTCCTATCCGCATCCTCATCTGAGGATGATGCGGCGGTCGGATGGTCCCGATGGGCCACTTGTGGCCTGAAGACGGAGTGCCTTTTTTTTTAGTGCCTCTTCTTCCTTAGGGAACTGATCCCCCCTTTCTGCTTGACCACCAGGAAGACTGTACTAACAGGAATCGAGTTCTCCCCTCCACTCCTCTTTATTATATTATGAATCCAGATGCTTGAGCCCTTCTCATTCGACGTCTGATCTTCATAACGAAAGGATGAAGTGCCAGCAGGGATCAGGTATAAGAAAAACAAAACCCTTAGATTTGAAAGTAACTATCTATTAATAATGTAATTATTGATATTGTTATTAAGAAATACATTTCACAATAAGAAGCTTTCGAAATATAATGCTACAGAAGAATGTTGAAGATTAGATGGGTTGAGCACGTAACTAATGAGGCAGTACTGAATAGAACTGCAGAGACAAGAAATCTGTGGCACGACTTGACCAAAAGAAGTGATCGATTGACAGGACACATTCAGAGATATCAAGGGATCACCAATTTAGTATTTGAGGGAAGTGTGGGGGACTGAAGACCACAACGACAACATTCGATTATACTTATCTTTTTCTCCAGCAGTGCAGTTCGCCCCTGATCTCGTAGTTGTAGAGCTGTTGGACAAGGACGCTCACGTACTACCATCCGTGCCGCTACAGCAAAAGACCATATACGATCTTTCTGATTTATTCGAAAAGATGCCATTGAACTATACTATACTGTCTCAGAAACTGACACTGTTGGAACTACCACAGCTTACAGAGCCCTAGGAAAATCCTTCAAGGGTACTACTGTAGTACTGAATAGAATTGGAGAGACAAGAAATCTGTGGCACGACTTGACCAAAAGAAGTGATCGATTGACAGGACTGCGGCTTAAATGTGTAAATATGGGTCTGTCACCAGACTGTGACTTTGGTATGGTGACTGAACTTCAAACCGCAAATTGTGTCGATGCCTAAGTTCAATATATAGGTGCGATTAGGAAGTCTGTGCAGTATGATGGGATGTATAAAGAATAAGATGATGATCGAATACGATCCATCCCATACTCCTACAGACATTCAAATGTTCGGACATAAAGTCTCCACAGTTGATATGTATGCCAACGTAGTACTAGAATTAACTTCATCGAGCGTGAACATGTGCTTAAAACGTGCAAGTTTTGTGAATTTAGATAATATGTATTGTGCGTTTTCAACTGCCACAGACAGAACTTGCCGCTGGAGCCCATACGAGTTTGTTGACTGTGTGAGCAAAGTACTGTAACTATAAAATCAATAAAATGCGATATATGAAACTTCCTGTTATTTCACATACCCGTGTCCTATTCAGCTACCAATAAAGAAAATAGAATGTTATCGAGAGTCAGTGTTCACACACTATTACTGACACAGCCAGCTCCAGACACTGCCACCCTGGATGCCACTAGCGTTACGCCTGCCGCCGCCACCACTACCATCGATGCTGAATCCAATCTTATAGAGCACATGTGGATGCTTGTGCAACATGAGCATGTGTCGAGAGAGAGATGCTGGCTAGCAGCTTACTGGAGGGCCTGATAAGCAGCCAGCACCCAGAGAGTGCAGAGGTCTATAATAGGCAGACGGGCTGATAGCGGCTGTCTCCTCCTGATTAATGTATCAAGTAAGATTTTGTGAAAAGATATACACACTGCAGCTTAGTGGGTAGCGTCTTTGATTTCTCAACATTGCCATATACTTGCTAAGCTGCAGTATCTACACATATTTTTTTAAAAATGTATTCAGTAAAAAATAAATTGCTATTTTACTTTTTACAACTAACACATTACAGTTTAAAAGTGTTACTTGTGACTCTGTCGAAATTGCAAAGAGAAATATCCTTTATTTTCAATGACTAGTTTTGGACATGACATCCATTATCAAACCATCACTTCGAAAACAACCACTGAAATATAATACAACCATACTTTGCAAATAGCCATACTTGACAATCATGAATAACACAGCGTATTAACAGTGTCTCCTGCCAAACATCACTAGTTTTCCTGGTACAGTTGCACATGTTACTCAGGATTGCTGACTGTTGGTTGTATTACTTTTCAATACTTACGATGGAGGTGATATTTTGATACTGGAATTTTGGCAGAAAAACAAATAACAATTCTATTAAAAATATGTTTCTGACCCATTTTTCCTGCATTATCCCGGCGCCTCATAAATATACTGTGCAGTTTAATAGTAGGAGGCCCATCAATCTGGCGTTGTGCATTCTCGTCGTCGTGTTTATACCAGGGCTAATACATAGAAGAAAGCACATCGCTTAAGCCAAAAAGTGAAATCTGTGTGAAATACCACATAGGAAAGGTATAAGCCGTATGGGAAACAAATAATACTCCACAGTATGCAAACTGCTGTATCATTTAGTAAGTCTCCTACAAACGTTCAAAAGCAATTAACAAATATTCCATGATTTCATCCGCTCTAACATATAACAGCTAATAACACGATCTTCTTCTTCTTGGAAATCATAGATCTCCAGCTGAAGCATCGTAACATATACAGAACATCTGGGTCAAGTAGTTTTCTTGAATATATCAAAGCTTAGCAATAAATGATCTCCCTCAATAGCGAAGTAAAAGCTGGCACATCAGTGGACATAACCTGCACTATACACCAAGTTTTAACACTAGTTAACAAAGAGCACCGCCACTCCACAAAGGATCATGAACTTATTTATTCTGGTGCTTAACGGCATTAAGGGCCAGTATATCAAGAGCTCAGATGGCAACCCAGTTCTAAGCAAAGAAGGGAAGGCAGAAAGGTGGAAGGAGCATATAGAGGGTTTATACAAGGGCGATGTACTTGAGGACAATATTATGGAAATGGAAGAGGATGTAGATGAAGACGAAATGGGAGATAAGATACTGCGTGAAGAGTTTGACAGAGCACTGAAAGACCTGAGTCGAAACAAGGCCCCGGGAGTAGACAACATTCCATTAGAACTACTGATGGCCTTGGGAGAGCCAGTCATGACAAAACTCTACCATCTGGTGAGCAAGATGTATGAGACAGGCGAAATACCCTCAGACTTCAAGAGGAATATAATAATTCCAATCCCAAAGAAAGCAGGTGTTGACAGATGTGAAAATTACCGAACTATCAGTTTAATAAGTCACAGTTGCAAAATACTAACGCGAATTCTTTACAGACGAATGGAAAAACTGGTAGAAGCGGACCTCGGGGAAGATCAGTTTGGATTCCGTAGAAATGTTGGAACACGTGAGGCAATACTAACCTTACGACTTATCTTAGAAGAAAGATTAAGAAAAGGCAAACCTACGTTTCTAGCATTTGTAGACTTAGAGAAAGCTTTTGACAATGTTAACTGGAATACTCTCTTTCAAATTCTAAAGGTGGCAGGGGTAAAATACAGGGAGCGGAAGGCTATTTACAATTTGTACAGAAACCAGATGGCAGTTATAAGAGTCGAGGGGCATGAAAGGGAAGCAGTGGTTGGGAAAGGAGTGAGACAGGGTTGTAGCCTCTCCCCGATGTTATTCAATCTGTATATTGAGCAAGCAGTAAAGGAAACAAAAGAAAAATTCGGAGTAGGTATTAAAGTTCATGGAGAAGAAGTAAAAACTTTGAGGTTTGCCGATGACATTGTAATTCTATCAGAGACAGCAAAGGACTTGGAACAGCAGTTGAACGGAATGGACAGTGTCTTGAAAGGAGGATATAAGATGAACATCAACAAAAGCAAAACGAGGATAATGGAATGTAGTCAAATTAAATCTGGTGATGCTGAGGGAATTAGATTAGGAAATGAGACACTTAAAGTAGTAAAGGAGTTTTGCTATTTAGGGAGTAAAATAACTGATGATGGTCGAAGTAGAGAGGATATAAAATGTAGACTGGCAATGGCAAGGAAAGCGTTTCTGAATAAGAGAAATTTGTTCACATCGAGTATAGATTTAAGTGTCAGGAAGTCGTTTCTGAAAGTATTTGTATGGAGTGTAGCCATGTATGGAAGTGAAACATAGACGATAACTAGTTTGGACAAGAAGAGAATAGAAGCTTTCGAAATGTGGTGCTACAGAAGAATGCTGAAGATAAGGTGGGTAGATCACATAACTAATGAGGAGGTACTGAATAGGATTGGGGAGAAGAGAAGTTTGTGGCACAACTTGACTAGAAGAAGGGATCGGTTGGTAGGACATGTTTTGAGGCATCAAGGGATCACAAATTTAGCATTGGAGGGCAGCGTGGAGGGTAAAAATCGTAGAGGGAGACCAAGAGTTGAATACACTAAGCAGATTCAGAAGGATGTAGGTTGCAGTAGGTACTGGGAGATGAAGAAGCTTGCACATGATAGAGTAGCATGGAGAGCTGCATCAAACCAGTCTCAGGACTGTAGACCACAACAACAATATATTAGACTTTCATGTGTGATAACTTTTTTTAAGTTGTGGACACTGTTTCAAATAATGTATATTAGCAGTGATCGATAAACAGTTCACCCAGTCGTGAGAGAACCGGCGAAGGGTGAAGATTGCCGGCCGCTGTGGCCGAGCGGTTCTTGGCGCTTCAGTCCGGGACCGCGCTGCTGCTACGATAGCAGGTTCGAAACCTGCCTCGGGCATAGATGTGTGTGATGTCCTTAGGTTAGTTACGTCTAAGTACTTCTAAGTCTAGGGGACTGATCACCTCAGATGTTAAGTCCCATAGTGCTTAGAGCCATTTGAACCATTTTGGTGAAGATTTTGAGGTGCATAGCAGTTGATTTCAAGTGGTCACATGACATGTTAATTGTGCTGTTTAATGTTAGCTATAGTTTAAACAACACTGGCTGTTAATGCAGCAAAGTCGGTATGACGTCGGCCAAAGAGTTCTGTCTGAAAGCTGTATTCGAAAATCCACAATTTAGTGATATTTCAGGGATATTATCTACAGATGAAGGGGTTTCACTATATGATTCATCATCGTGCATTTCTACTTTGTTCCACAGGAACATTCACTCTCCTTCAGTAATACTGGGAGGTCATGTGGTCGTACCAGGAGACTTCCTTGGAGCAATTAAAATACGTATTTAACAGCGATGAGTACATGTATGTAGAGTGACAGATGTTTAACAATTTAACGTACATAAGTTATGCTGCAAATTATGCTGTAGACTGCTGACTGAGATGGGAATCGCACGTCAATTGATTCTACAAGACATTGTGGAGTAAACTATTGGAGTGTACTCACCGGACTCTGCACCCATCGCTATAAATCACCGCTAAACTCTGTGATTCATGTTGTGCTTGTATAGAAGTAGAAATATATGAGCCAAGTGTGCCAGATATAGGCACAGAAATATGATTAATTTAAAGCAAAATGAAAGTATTTATAAACAAAAAAAGTTAAAGAGCTGTTGTTGTCCACAAAATACCATATATGCCAAATGAGCATGCAATCATCGTCATAATTAAGTGAATGAAGCACCCTTATCACAAGAGCCTTGTAGTAACTGACTGATCGTACGATGGTGCTGGAAACGAATAGAAGAAGAAAAGATAGAATCATAACTTCCCCATTACATACGTATTTTAATTATTGGACTATCAGAATGCGGGAAGACAAATCGTTTTCTAACTGGTAATGAGCGAATCTGTTTCATGAATGTGTATGTTTCTTCAAAAATCTTGTTTCAGCCAAAATTTCAGCAATTGCGGGATATTTTATAGTTTCGATGGATTAACATATCAGACGTTCAAGGAAAGCAGCGATATTCCACCACCAGAAAAAGTAAAACCATACAGCGTATTCATATCTGACTATGTTGCAGTGGAAAACTAGGATGAGATCCAGAAATATTTATGCTTTGGCTACCATATAGGAGTCAATGTATTTTATTTGAGCGAGTCATACTCAAGGATTCCGATGCAGTTGCCCAGGGATAATGCTAACCGTATCACAGCTTTCAAAGAGGACAGTATGAATCTAAAGCACATTTACCAAGTGTATGTAGGAATTGATATACCTTTCAATGAAACTGGTGCCATACACGAAGACTGCTGAAATAACTAGTAGCACGGCTTTCTGGTTATCGATAAAACGAGAATACTGAATGAAGGCTGTTGTAGAGAATACTTCGGGGTGATTCTGCATAAATGGTAGTGTACCAATATGAAACTGTGTCAGTATATTTTAGGGTATAGATAAACTCACACGTATGCACTACACTCATTACGATGGGATGAAGCGTAAGTCAAACAGAAAAACTGAGAAAGTCAATGCTAGATTAACTGGACTGTAGAGCAGTGTCAAAGCAGCAACGTGATCAAACAGGCACCACAAGGTGAACGAAATTGGACAACATTATCAAAACGGCAGCTGCAAAAGGAGAACCTCAGGTATGGCAGTTGAATGATAGAATACAGTCATAAATCAAGGTGACAAAGATAAAGATGAATGAGACTCTCGTAGTAACTGTAAAATTCCAAAAACAAAAAAAAACGAAAAAAATTGGATGTGAGAAAAAATCTACTCCTTAAATATCGCAGAACGAAAATCTCTGGAAGAGGACAGCGAAACTCTGATGAGGTAACTCATTGCAATAAATGGAAAGATTGAGGGGATTGAGAAAACTGTGTATAGATTATATAAGATGTGTACAATCTCGAAGTGTGATCAGTATTTGATAACATGTCGACTAAATACAAAGTCATAGAAGCATTAGCCCGCCCCTGGTAGCTGAGTGGCTAGCGCGACAGAATGTCAATCTTAAGGGCCCGGGTTCGATTCCCGGCTGGGTCGGAGATTTTCTCCGCTCAGGGACTGGCTGTTGTGTTGTCCTAATCATCATCATTTCATTCCCATCGACGCGCAAGCTGCCGAAGTGGCGTCAAATCGAAATACTTGCACCCGGCGATCGGTCTACACGACGGGAGCCCCTAGTCACACGACATTTATTTATTTTATAGAGGCATAGAAAGCTATTCATTGAAAACTATGACTATTAGAATAAGGACAGCTGGACTGTAAACAGTCAATCACTGAAATTTTTATAGCTGTAACAGAAAGTATTAGATAGCTCTCACACATGAGATAGCATCAGATGGTGGTAGAAGATGAGAAGAAGAAGAAGAAGAAGGCTGTACTATCACTGATTTCATCAACCATCACAGTGCTAGTGAATTAGATATGACATATGCGATCAGTCAAGATCACGCTGCGAAAGTTACCTATGCACTTAGTGAAGGATGCTATACATGTTGGACGAAGAGAATTTGAGCAAACATCCAGTTTAGTGTAGTTAATATTTGTAAAAACTTCGAAACCCAGAAAGTATTTGCCAAAACAGAAGAGATCGTATACTAAAATATTACGTATGAGTAATGCACATAGATGAGACAATACTGCAAAAGGACGATTGAAAAGCACAAACTGTAGGAAAGACATTAACATTAGTACATTATTGTTAAGCAGTGTACATAGTAAAGATGAAGACATTGACATACAGCATAAAAAGGTGAACAATTTACTCTGGGGGTGTATTTATTATGATGACAACAAAATCCCAATAACTGAAACTTCTGATAGCATCAGTCACCACAGGGAATACAGCTCACATAAACGAAATAGTATAAATAATTTCAGGCATCAAGAGAGACATATCATTGGATAAGAATTATGGAGACGGTGGCATGTGAACTCCATAGGCCTGTTCACAAAACATGTTTGCGCAGAAGAGTAATAATATGAGGATTAAATTATTTATCATAAGCCAATACCATCGATATAAGGCAATATTCACAATTGGATAAAGGTTTCAAATATATTTTAATAATCGTAGATGTGTAGTCCAGTTTCGTCTGGGCTCTACCTACGAAGAAAAAGACTGGGGAAGAAGTTGCACAGGTGTCTGAACAACTGCTACAGACTGGGATGAATGAGTGTCCTGACAACCCACAAACCGACAGTGGAGGTAAATCTTACAGTAAGTGTTTCAGGTTGGTAATGGAACAATATGAAATAACCTGCTACCCAATATTCTCTCACATTAAAGTGAGTATTGTGGAGTGTCCCCCCAAATTACTGGGGGTGGGGGGGGGGGGATATAATCGAGCTGAAAACCATATGATTAAGATGAGCCCTTTTGATATACATGACAATGTGCTTCTAAATACAGCATAAAGTTGAACTGAGATGGTGGACCCATGCAAGAAGAAATTTAATGTAGGTGATTTGGTGCAGATTTAGAGATATGAAAGGGCATTTGAGAAGTCTTCCCTCCCGAAATGTTGAACAGAGATATTTGTAGAGTCAAAAAACCCAAGAAGTTACATCTCAAAAGGCAGCGAAGATGAATAAATTGCCAGAAATTTTACACAGAGGAATTACAGAAAAGCTCTGAACAAGATGTGTCATAAGGTGTCACAGGAACAGGGTTTTAGTGTAATGGCTCAGCATTCTGTCATCTCAAAACATCTGGCTGAAAGCTCACACTCTGGTATAAGGGAAAATTAAGAAGTTTCCGTCTGAAGCCATTGCTGCAGCGTATATGCAGCACAAATTGATTCGCAGTCCAGCAGACACTTGTGGACTTCTGCACCAAACAGGTATCTTCAACATGGTGCATTCGTGGGATGATTGCCTCATTGCTCACCTGTCTGATTGGTATACCAATTTTGGATTGTACATCCTTCTAACAGAACCTTTTTGAACTTTCTGATCACCCCTTTCAAATAACAGGGTATCCAAAACTCAGACAGTTCAGTAGCATAGAATGTTTGACAGGAACTGCGTCAGAGGTGGTGGTGGTATTCTCTATAAACTGCCATTTGAACTGTATATCCCTAGATATAACCTTTGTGGACCTGGGACGAAACTAAAAAGGCATCAGGCTCGTGAAGATAACGGCTGCAAGGGTCATGATTTAGCATATGCTGCAAATCAAGGCTTGACAGAAAATCATGCTGCTGATCAAATTTTAGTCGATAAAGTCAAGCAAATAATATGAAGAAGGGACATAGGGCAAGGTATCGTAGCATTTGCGGTTGATAAAGCAATATGTACCAAACTTCAGTTGTGTGCTGCGATAAATTTCAAACAAATTCTGAATGCAGATCACCATACCCTACAGAAGAAACATATGGAGTGTTTAAAAAATGCATGCTATAAGCAGTGGTATCGGAAAACCTCTTGAAGAGGAAGAAGGAGAAGTAGAAGAAGAAAGAAGAAGTAACAAGAAGAAGCTGTGTTAATACGTCTAGAGTTCTGCCAATACCTAAGACATCTGGTGGGATTATCCCCTTTCCATTTCCAGCGTTAGCAGATGTGCTACTGCCGTAGCCCAAACACTAAGAACTTACAAAACCCTGAGGACCTTTGAGGTGCCATAGCGAAATGTCTCTGGCGTGAAGCAGCACCACCACATTTATACTAATCGCTGAACAATTTTCGTGAGAGGTATAATGGGATGATGGAAGCCTTCGCTTTTGGTAAAGGACTATATTTAAAACCATACAGGAAACGACTAGGATTGTTTATTAAAAAACAAAGGTCCTCTAACTATACTACTGCACAGACCACTTACTGTTCCAGATATGCTTAAATTCGTTGAGAAAATCAAAATGCCAGTGATGTGTTTATGTGGAATACTTTTATGAACACGATTTGGAAATGCAAGGAATGTATAATCGTAAATTCAGACATTGAAAAATGATTTGTAAAGCCCTGGGTTGCGTATGTTTAAAAAATTGAAAAACGTATTCTACTTTGATTCATATGTGGATTTACGCCCACTAGAAGAACTGCGCTGTTAGTTCGCCAACAACCACGTGTTCTACAATTTTCGACATTACCAGGACTTCGAGTCATACGTCTGTGGTCATTTCCGTGTCTCCCGACAAATGCGTTAAAACAACCAGCACGCACATCATTGTGTCAGCTGATTTTTAGATCTGATGACATACGCGCTGACTTTAAAAGAGCGGTCATCTGTATTAAACGAAAGTTAGTTCCCCCCAATAAATCATCAAAGGGCCGGCCGGAGTGGCCGAGCGGTTAAAGGCGCTACAGTCTGGAACCGCACGACCGCTACGGTCGCAGGTTCGAATCCTGCCTCGGGCATGGATGTGTGTGATGTCCTTAGGTTAGTTAGGTTTAAGTAGTTCTAAGTTCTAGGGGACTTATGACCACGGCAGTTGAGTCCCATAGTGCTCAGAGCCATTTGAACCAAATCATCAAAAGTGAATGGAGTATTGCAGTGATCGATCTGGAAACTTATAACAGCATTCCTGATATCACTGAAGAGCACAGTAAACTTAATCCAGGAGGTGGCCAAGTTGTAGAGATTCCTCTTGACTCGTACGACGCTGACGATCTAAATGTAATGTAAATATGTTTAAAACAGAGATAAAAGCAGACAGTATACTTTAGCACGGAAGACTTAATAGGGTCAATACTTGGTTTCTCGAAGAATCAAATTTTTTTCAAGAGTATAGAAAAAATTTTCAAGTCAGATCAACCAGTGGATATTTTACCTATTAATACAGCCCGTGTTGAGAGTAATGTCACAACGATTCCATACCTCAATGACCAATTAATACATATTATCTAGAGATTTTTCCCTACAGTGAGAATAAAATACAAACTCTGTGGTTGATTTTAGAGTAGAGAAAATCATGTTACATCTTCATTTAAAGCAGCACTATGGACGTAAAGCATAAAACCAGCCCACACATCAGTCACTACTCCACTCTGCAAGGGAAGGATAATGTGAAGACGTATCACAACTGCGAGTTCCTCAAGTCGATAGAATTGAAACCTCGCAATAACGTCACTCGACGTAATAATTCAAGTTCAATATGACAAATGAATCACTAATTAGATATATATCTCCCATAAACCTTTTGCTTAAGTGAAGTTCAATAATAATGATGAGATAAGAATTCTGATTCAACAGCCAGATGATTCAACAATGCAAAACAGCAGTTTCCTATACATGGAAATTCTCCAACAGAAACATTGTGACTTAGAGATAAGGTGTCCACCTTTCTGTTTCGAGAAATATGATACAAAGTTAATTCCATCGAAGTTGAATTCACAAGAAATATTGCAATCATTTGGACGTTCAAAACTTACGTATCTACATCACATTTGTACTGAATATTCCACAAAATGCAAGATGGTACATTCACATAGATAAGTAACCGCTTTAGTATGTGTATCCCTCTCAAAATGTTTATAGGGCTGTTTGTGAAATTAACACATCAATAGGAACGTCAACCAAGAACCGATTCCCGTTCAGAGTGCTGCGGATAATAATAATGAGTATATTTAAGAAGTGTAGGCAGCAGAAAATAAAATTGTTTTGCATAACTTGGTGTTGAAAATACTGCACATATCGGAATCAGATGAGGACCATCCAAAACTTTTACATGTGCTAAATAATGGAGCTCAGCTGCCATTAACTTTCCGATCATGGAGTGCCCAGTTCTACCGATGATTTCAAGACATGAGTGGTCAATAAAGACAGCTCTTCGACGAGAAACGCCTCGTTTCATCATTCTGGCACAGCAGATAGACAGGAGAGGGAATGTGATTAATGATTCCAGCATATTCGACAGCTGTAACCTAACGAGTCCAAAGTTGTTCCTTAATTTAGTACATTACCCACAATATAATCTACAATTTGACTGGAAGAACGGTAATATTGGTCCACTATATGATATGTACTTGAGGTTTCACTCTTCACACGAAAGTTGAAAGAATTAGCACCACTTGTCGTTATGATTCACTGTTCTGTGCAAAATGAGAGTATTAAGTCAGGGTCTATAGACATCTGCGTTTCCTACCAAGAACTGTGACATACGCATTATTGTTGTATGATGATGTTATTAATTACTCGCTCGTCACAGAAATTGTACAGTGATTAGTATAAACGTGGTGGTGCTGCTTCACACCAGAGGCATTCCACGATGCAAGGCTTTTTTTGTGATGAGTCTAGTCGATTTGTGTTTAAAAACGTTGCATTCATTGTATTCGCCAACACTAGATGGGTACTGACGACATTCTCCACTATCGCCGCTTCACCCTAACATTTTAGTGCAGTGCAGAGTACCAAGACTTGACGGACACTTTCTTGATTCACTTGCTATCATCATGGAAAGCAGTGGATTGATAACGGATTGCAGTATGAAGAAATGGCAACATAACTCCAAATCTACGATCATAATAATGGCGTAGTGTACATCAAAGGCGTGAAAAGGCCTTGTGGTTTCGTGAGGTTTTCAAAAGTGTTTCAATAAGGAACCTTGAAGATTTTAGCTGTCCAGCTGTTCGGAGACTCAGGAAAAGTGTGGTGGACACATGTGTCATTATATATGTCTTTCATAAAATGTTGGATTTTCAATAATTGGTACTGCCTATTTTTTAAAACTGTATTTTTTTATGTATTCACATCATCCGCTTACAGGGTGTAGATGGTTTCAGGAGATGCTGCTCGTGATTATAAAAAGTTCCATCCTCAACCTGAGACACTGCTGGAAGTTTCTGTAGAGCAAAATATATTGCTGCTTATTCTGGCGTTGTCAACACTTTTGGGGTGGAAGCAATTTTAGACACAAAGGCAAGTCGCTGTATATATCATGCAAATGGGCGGGATATGCCAGATCTACTTCCAGACTTCCTTCAGTCTGGTGATTTCCTCTTCAGGCATTCATCAGAACCACCTGTTCAATGAACTGGCTATAAAGGATCATAAGGGGGAGGAAGAGCACAAATCTCATTGGTCCATGGGGAAGGGCGTAGTTTCCCACCATTTTAATATGGTCACATTACTGCAGGGTTTGGCATCAAGTTTGTATCACACGACAGGTATCGAGTTACATCATGACCTTGACTGTATCTCACACAATTACGTAAGATGTGTGACTGGTGTGGTGGTGCCCCAAGGTGACCTTGAAAATAACTCGCACAATTGCTTAGGATGCATGGGTAGGACAGGGGCTCCCCTGGGTGACCTTGATCAGTTCCCTGGGAGGAAGGGAGTGGGAACTGATCTTGATTATAAATAAGACAAGTGTGTAACCTGACACCAGAACTGACCTTGAGATAACATCTTTATGTGAGAACCTACCGGCTCTGATAACCTGCGGTCGGTTACTTGTCTTTGCATAAGATGTAAGCAGATTATGTTGCCCTACAAGAAGTGCTCCTAAAAGGCGAACTTGCTACATCGATATGGCAAAGCGATGGCTGTGAAACTACTGACACAATGAAACAGCTGAAACAGTCATATAATGTTTGCTCAAAGACCATGTCTTGTACCTTGGGTCTGTTCTGACTTCGGAGCAAGAAGTACCACTGCTTCGGAAACAATAATGAACCGAATTCGAATACATACTGCACATTTTAAACAGGCAGTATCAGTAGCTGCCAGCAGGCAGCTACGAGGGGAGGCCTGCACCAGTTTACAGCTAGGAATGGGTCAACAAGCGGCTGATCCCAGACACTGTCTTCCCTAGCTGTGGGCCTGCTGCCCACAATAAGTGTGCATGCTGCTGTTTTGGCGCCTTCTAACCTGCAGGCCACCTGCTGCGTAACTTCCATCTACTGCCGGCCACCTACCCTTGGGGTACATGGTTTGTGTCTGGGCCAACTTGCCACCCCACCACCGTCGCTTGTGCAGGCAAACTCTATCGTCTGTGTGGCCACACAACACTGCTATGAGCTGCCGCCATTAGCGCTGGGTTGCACGGTTTCATTTTACATGCTCTGGTGTGCCCTGCATTAGACTGTTTATTGATAGCTGTCGATGCAGCTGCTTCTTAAGGGCCTGAGTCAGCACCACATCACTGGAATGATGACCACATAGCCTCAACCAGTCGCCATCTGCTGACTGTAAGAAGAGACCACCTGCTGATCCAAGCATGTTTCACCAACCAAGCCCAGCCAGCATCGACCATTGTCTAACACCATCATTGATGTACTTTGTCATGGAATAAAATGTAAATGCTGTTTTCATGACAGAATGTCGGTCACACACCTAGTACCTACCCACCACGCTGCTGCAGTCTCAACTAGGATGGTGAACTGCAGGTCTTCCTGCTCACTAGTCTCCCAGCTCCACCACCCACCATAGGGGTCACTGACACCCAATCTTTACATATGGCTTTATGCAGCTTATCTGAAATTGCTTACGAAAAGTCGTCATATTTCATTATTATTATCTGTGTTTCTGATTCATTTCTTGAACGTCGTCAAAAACATTGAAAAAGTCATGAACTGTTCGTAAAACTTAATCTCAGATTATAGTGAATCTCCAATCGTATTTGATGAAATGTGTTTTGTTTTCTTCGTCTTCTTACTGTTTTAAATTGAGCTGTGGATATTAAAACACACTTTCATATAATTTATAATGTGAACAATATTGCATTATGTTTGATTATTACATATTTACTATTTTCCATTTTCTTACCCTTCTTGTGTAGGAGTTGGTTTACTGGAGTTTTGTTCTGTTACTGATAACTTAGAAAACGACGGGGCATGCAATATCTGTAGACAAACTCTTTTATCATTTTTGAAATCTTCTTTTTAAAACTTTTCGCTATATTGGTGTACTTAAATGACTTCTTAGTCAAAACTTCGCAAAATACTGGTTGCAACATGTTCTGTATCTGCTAAAATATTCGACATAATTACGGAGGAGAGAAAGTAAAATTTTCTGTAAACATATCGTATTAATCCAGAATGAGATTTTCACTCTGCAACGGAGTGTGCGCTGATATGAAACTTCCAGGCACATTAAAACTGTGTGCCGTACCGAGACTCGAATTCGGGATCTTTGCCTTTCGCGGGCAAATGCTCTACCAGACGAGGTACTGGCAGAAATAAAGTTGTGAGGCCGGGGCATGAGTCGTGCTTGTTCAGTCTCGGTCCGGTACACAGTTTTAATCTGTCAGGAAGTTTCATATCGTATTAATGCTTAATGTGTTATGGTTACTCTGCTGATAAGTTTCTTGGTCCTAGAATAAATGCTGTCCACATAAGCATATAAACGATGATCAGTCACAATGACAGACGTTGTTTTCTATCTGGACAATATTACTTGCCTTTGAATGAAGACCAATTGCTACTTTTGTTTACAACTTTGTACCTCAATTGGTCACCATCTTATGTCGGCACTGTGTAAATGTAAAAGGAAAAAAAATCTTGGAGGCTGCGATCCAAAGAGCTACACGATACAAGCCAACCACTGTATATCTTTTGTCTATGACGTCGTTGGACGTTTCTTGACTCTTAAGTGATACCATTCGTATTCTCCCGCTAGGAAAATATCTTTCCTAGTGCCAGAACTCATTTATTCCACGAAGCAGACAGACTCGCTGCACGTTCAGCCAAGTGATAGTCATTTTCAAATAAGCGTAGCAAATGGAAAGTGTGACGTTGTTTGCGAAAATTATTTCAATCGGTAGCCCAATACGCCGGTTGGAAATCAGAGTTCAACCGAATATTATGTATGATTTTTAATATTTTTAAGTTGGTAAAGTTGGTGTCTCATTCAAACAGGAATAGTAGTTGCCTCTGTTTTTGCCTGTTATCTTATTGTTTACGGAATAAGGAGCAACTTAATCAATGGGAAATTGGAAAATCTCAAGATGTAGACGTTTTGATCCCACATGACACACCAATGCTTCCATGATTAAGCAGAACACTTACGACGTAGCACGTGAAACGTTCGAGACAAACTAATCTCAAATTAAAACAAATGTTGAAGCAACCCACCACCATGGAAGATACTATGAGTACATCAGTACTTTTCTCATCAATATCACCCCTTCTAAAAAAAATTTTGAATTGATGTTTACAAATTTGAGTCGTAGGGTTCAAAATGGTTCAAATGGCTCTGAGCACTATGGGACTTAATTTCTGAGGTCATCAGTTCCCTAGAACTTAGAACTATTTAAACCTAACCAACCTAAAGACATCACGCACATCCATGACCGAGGCAGGATTCGAAACTGCGACCGTAGTGGTCGCGCGGTTCCAGACTGTAGCGCCTAGAACCGCTCGGCCACCCCGGCCGGCTGAGTCGTAGGGTTTTATCTTCATAACTGCTGATATTAACCTTCATTATTTTGGAGATAATTTTGTATGGATTTTTTTCTTCCTTCAGTGTGAAAAATCTCCTCTCAAAGCTTACGTAAGTATTTATGGTAGATGCAATTTTATCAAATAAAGACATGGTTGAAGACCGCGGCTGTTATATGCAGTAAATTGTTGATGGTGTACAGCAAAGAGGTTTTAGGTTACTTGATTTAAAAAGTACTGTTACAGGATCTTATTTTTCGCAATTCATCATCAGACGGTTTTTTTTTTCACGCTTTCATCAAACCAATATATAATTTGTTTTGATGAAAGCATGAAGAAAACCGCCTGATAAATCATTATTGTGAAAAATTCAAAACCGGTAACGGTACTTTTAAATAAAGTGACCCAAAACTAATTTATGTGTGAGTGCTGTACACCATCAACAATATATTTCTGGTGCAATTTGTGTATAGAGTATAGTAATGCGCCTACAAAACCTTCATGTGGCCTGTCTGGCACTGCTTACTGACCCCTCCTCACCGTGAAGTAGTAGCAGCAGTGCTGCTACTAGTAGCAGCAGTAGTATATTAATTAATTCATTCCTGGATCATTTTTACAAGGGTACCAGACATCTCGTGGTACCACAGTTTAAGAAGGAAAAGGTAAAACACGTATACTGGTATTTACACTGGTCAACCAAAACATCATGAGCACTGCGCACCGTGAGTTTGACTGTAGCCTGGTGACACTACGGGCACGTGACGCGGTATGGGAAGTATAAACTGAGGAGACAAAAGTCATGGGTACCTCAAAATATCATGTCGGAGCTCCTTTTGCGCGGCATAATGAAGCAACTAGACGTTGGAAGTCCGCTGCAGAAATACACTACTGGCCGTTAAAATTGCTACACCAAGAAGAAATGCAGATGATAAACGGATATTCATTGGACAAATATACAAGGTGTTACAAAAAGGTACGGCCAAACTTTTAGGAAACATTCCTCACACACAAAGAAAGAATATATGTTATGTGGACATGTGTCCGGAAACGCTTACTTGTCATGTTAGAGCTCATTTTACTACTTCTATTCCAATCACATTAATCATGGAATGGAAATACACAGCAACAGAACGTACCAGCGTGACTTCAAACCCTTTGTTACAGGAAATGTTCAAAATGTCCTCCGTTAGCGAGGATACATGCATCCACCCTCTGTCCCATGGAATCCCTGATGCGCTGATGCAGCCCTGGAGAATGGCGTATTGTATCACAGCCGTCCACAATACGAGCACGAGGAGTCTCCACATTTGGTACCGGGGTTGCGTAGACAAGAGTTTTCAAATGCCCCCATAAATGAAAGTCAAGAGGGTTGAGGACAGGAAGAGCGTGGAGGCCATGGAATTGGTCCGCCTCTACCGATTCATCGGTCACCGAATCTGTTGTTGAGAAGCGTACCAACACTTCGACTGAAATGTGCAGGAGCTCCATCGTGCATGAACCACATGTTGTGTCGTACTTGTAAAGGCATATGTTCTAGCAGCACAGACCAATTGCTACTTTTGTTTACAACTTTGTACCTCAATTGGTCACCATCTTATGTCGGTATCCCGTATGAAATCATGATAACGTGCGTAGGTGGAAGAACAAACTAAAAGGAGCTGTAACATGGAAATTAAGCGTTTCCGGACAAATGTCCACATAGCATCTTTTCTTTATTTGTGTGTGAGGAATGTGTCCTGAAAGTTTGGCCGTACCTTTTTGTAACACCCTGTATTATACTAGAAATGACATGTGATTACATTTTCACGCAGTTCGGGTGCATAGATCCTGAGAAATCGCCTGGGCATTGAGTCAAACAGAGCTTGGATGGCGTGTACAGGTACAGCTGCCCATGCAGCTTCAACACGATACCACTGTTCATCAAGAGTAGTGACTGGCGTATTGCGACGAGACAATTGCTCGGCCACCATTGACCAGACGTTTTCAGTTGGTGAGAGATCTGAAGAATGTGCTGCCCAGGGCAGCAGTTGAACGTTTTCTGTATCCAGAAAGGCCCGTACAGGACCTGCAACATGCGGTCGTGCATTATCCTGCCGAAATGTAGGGTTTCGCAGGGATCGAATGAAGAGTAGTGCCAAGGGTCAAAACACATCTGAAATGTAACGTCCACTGTTCAAAGTGCCGTCAATGTGAACAAGAGGTGACAGAGACGTGTAACCAATGGCACCCCGTACCATATAGCCGGGTGATACACCAGTATGGCGATAACGAATACACACTTCCAATGTGCGTTCACCGCGATGTCGCCAAACACGGATGCGACCATCATGATGCTGTAAACAGAACCTGGATTCATCCGAAAAATTACGTTTTGCCATTCGTGCACCCAGGTTCGTCGTTCAGTACACCATCGCAGGCTCTCCTGTCTGTGATGTAGCGTCAAGTGTAACCGCAGCCATGGTCTCCGAGCTAATAGTCCATGCTGCTGCAAACGTCGTCGAACTGTTCGTGCAGATGGTTGTTGTCTTGCAAACATCCCCATCTGTTGACTCAGGGATCGAGACGTGGCTGCACGATCCGTTACAGCCATGCGGATAAGATGCCTTTCATCTCGGCTGCTAGTGATACGAGGCCGTTGGGATCCAGCACGGCTTTCCGTATTACCCTCTTGAACCCACCGATTCCATATTCTGCTAACAGTCATTGGATCTCGACCAACGCGAGCAGCAATGTCGCGATACGATAAGCTGCAATCGCGATAGGCAACAATCCGACCTTTATCAAAGTAGGAAACGTAATGGTACGCATTTCTCCTCCTTACACGAGGCATCACAACAACGTTTCACCAGGCAACGCTGGTCACCTGCTGTTTGTATATGAGACATCGGTTGGAAACTTTCCTCATGTCAGCACGTTGTAGGTGTCGCCACCGGCGCCAACCTTGTGTGAATGCTTTGAGAAGCTAATCATTTGCATATCACAGCATCGTCTTCCTGTCGGTTAAATTTCGGGTCTGTAGCACATCATCCTCGTGCTGAAGCAATTTTAATAGCCAGTAGTGTATTGAGCCATGCTGCCTCTATAGTCGTCCATAGTTGCGAAAGTGTTGCCGGTGCAGTATTTTGTACACGAACTGATCTCTAGCTTATGTCCCATAAACCTTCGATGGAATTCATGTCAGGCGTTCTGGGTGGTCAAATCATTCGCTCGAATTGTCCAGAATGTTCTTCAAACCAGTCGCGAACAACTGTGGCTCGGTGACATGGCGCACTGTCATCCATAAAAATTCCATCGTTTTTTGGGGACATGGGGACCATGAATGGCTGCAAATGGTCTCTAAGTAGCCGAAAGTAACCATTTCCAGTTAATTTTCTGTTCAGTTGGACCAGAGGACCCAGTCTGTTTCATGTAAACACAGCCCACACCATTATGGAGCCACCACCACCTTGCATAACGCCTTGCTGACGACTTGGGTCCATGTCTTCGTGGGGTCTGCGCCGCACTCTAACCATGCTATCAGCTCTTACCAACTGAAATCGGGACTCATGTGACAGGCCACAGTTTTCCAGTCGTCTAGAGCCCAAACGATATGGTCACGAGCCCAGGAGAGCCGCTGCAGGCGATATCGTGTTGTTAGCAAAGACATTCACGTCGGTCGTCTGCTGCCATAGCCCATTAACTCCAAATTTCGCCACACTTTCAAAACGGATATGTTCCTTGTACGTCCCACACTGACTTCTGTGGTTATTCCACGCAGTGTTGCTCGTCTGTCAGCACTGACGAAAACGCCGCTGCTCTCGGTTGTTAAGCGAAGGCTGTTGGCCACTGTGTTGTCCGTGGTGAGAGGTAGTGCCTGAAATTTGGTATACAGTGCACACTCTTGACACTGTGGATTTTGGAATACTCAATTCCCTAACGATTTCCGAAATTGAATATTCCATGCGTCTAGCTCCGACTACCATTCCGCTTTCAGAGTCTGTTAATTCCGGCCGTGGGGATATAATCACGTCGTAAAACTTTTCACATGAATCGCTTGAGTGCAGATGAGAGCTCCGCCAGTGCTCTGCCATTTTATATCTTGTGTACCGGATACTACCTCCATCTGTATATGTGCACTTTGCTATCGTATGACTCTTGTCACCTGAGTGTATAAGCGGAGCTTAGACGAATGGGGAATCATTGAAGAGCGTAGCACATTAGTGGCTAAGCGGTTCCCTCGTACCTTCCAGAGAGAGATAAAGGGGACGAGAACAAACAATAGCTGAAGAGGTCCACAACCTCAAAATCAGAAAGGCTAGAGGGTTCCACGAAGTCAACAATGCCCTATTGCAGCGAATAGCAGCAGCTGCCGGCTCTCAACTGGTCAGCATATTCAACGATACCTTAAGGGTCAGTCACTATCCATCAGAATGCGAAAATGCATACATAGTGGCCATACCGAAGAACGATAAATATCTGTGACTTGCGCAGAATTGGTGATCAGTAATATTGCACCGAAATCTCCAGATGTCAGACACTAAAATCGGTGCCAAATGTTGTATGTCTACAGAATATCGAAGAGAACACCGATTCAGTTCTTGCTATGTGCTGTCATCTAGTAGAACATGCGCAAACTGTAATTAAAAATGACACCAGAGCTACAGAGCACAGGAAAAGCGTATCTGTGAGGAGCTGTTTCGAAGATGACGCGTAGGTGAGTTGGTAGAGCGTAATGGTTCAAATGGCTCTGAGCACTATAGGACTTAACATCGGAGGTCATCAGTCCCCTAGAACTTAGAACTACTTAAACCTAACTAACCTAAGGACATCACACACATCCATGCCCGAGGCAGGATTCGAACCTGCCACCGCAGCAGTCGCGCGGTTCCGGACTGAAGCGCCTAGAACCGCTCGGCCACCGCGGCCGGCTAGAGCATGATGTCTTGCTTCCAAATGCTCCACCTTCCAAATGTCCCAGGTTCAAATCCCACTGACGACAATTATTTTTTTTTTTTACTATTTACCCGGGAAAGTGTTATGCGTGAGAACATTTTCCTCACATGTAAAAGGATCTTTCGGAATCTGAAGCAATGTTCTTTCGGCAGTCTGCTTTCGCTTCGTTAGTTGGAAGTAGCAGATCTATAGAGTAAATTTTTATAGGTTTGCTACTTTCAACAAAAGAAGCGAAGGCAGACTACCAAAGAACATTGCTCTAAACGCCGAAAAGTCCCGTTACATGAGAGGGAACTGTTCTTCCATGTAACAGTTTCACGCGTGAACAGTTAACAACAATTGTCGTCGGTGGAGTTTGAGCGCGGGACATTTAGAACGATGACATCACGCCCTGCCAACTCACCTACGTGTGATCTTCGAAACGCTCCTGACAGATATATTTTTCCTGTACTCTATAGTTCTGGTGTTACTTTCAATTATAGTTTACGCATGTTCTACTGGATGACAGCACATAGCGCGAACTGAATCGTTGTTTTGATTGTTACACTATGGACATACAACGTTTGGTACCGATCTTCGTGTCTGGAGGTTTGGGTGTTAGTAACAGCCATATCCAAAGTCTTCGAGAGGGTACATTTCAAGAGAAAAAAGCGCCAGGCCGCTTACACAACGAAACTACCTGCGGAGCAGTTCGGTTCTCGGAAGAGTCAACCATCTGAGTATCAACTGGAGTAGGCCTTTGACGCTCTGGATCTCTGTGAGTATTGTGGAGCTGTGATCCTCGATGTATCCAGAGACAGTGTGTGGTATGAGGGGCCCTCTTTTCAGATTAGTGGGGAAAGTGGTGTAGGTGTCACATGAGCGTATAGAACTTTCTCGACGACAGGACCTTCCAAGTGTGAGTTGAAGCTGGTTTGTTCTCAGTTCGTCGTATCTGTGCTAGTGTGCCACAGGCCTCGACTTTAAAGCGATCCTGTATACGCTCCACACTGCTCACGCACGTACGAACTACTGGGTACAGCTCACACTGTAGCCTGATGAGCTTCGCCGTCGCATGAATGCCAACAGTCTCCAGCGTTAACTCGCCTGTGGCTCCCTGCTTACTTGGAACCTTCAAGTGGCGCCCTAAATTCAGTGCTACAAACACGCAGCTCTTCGTAGTTACTCACCGCGCCATCCCGCTAGAGCAAGACCCCTGCTTAATCTGGCGACAACACATCAGAGACGTCAGGAACAAAGCAATGGCCAGATCCGCAAGTTGTGCCCATTGCTGACACTCCATCTTCACCCTACCGCCGCAGCTTGGTTACACTGTGTACTGGAGTACGGTACCGTCATGTGGGGTCAAGTCGACAAAACGCCCATACAGATGCTACAGAGAACACAGAACCGTGCACTGAGGTTTTCTCTGCCCCTACCAAGTACCTTGCCGGCAACTCTGCTGCATGAAATGGCTGAAGGACCGTTTAGGGTTGCTCCTCGAGTCTTCTACTAGAAAATTCGGCGCTCGCACAAAAAGAAAATTCAGGTGCCAGGCCGAAAAATCTAATTCACTGTCTATATAAGCTGGTCACAACAACTAGCTCCATAGGCGGCTGCCACTGACTCTAGACCAATAGGATAAACAAGAGCCGGTCGGAGTGGCCCAGCGGTTCTAGGCGCTTCAGTCTGGAACCGCGATACCGCTATGGTCGCAGGTTCGAATCTTGCCTCGGGCATGGATGTGTGTGATGTCCTTAGGTTAGTTAGGTTTAAGTAGTTTTAAGTTCTAGGGGACTGATGACCTCAGCAGTTAAGTCTCATAGTGCTCAGAGCCATTTGATAAACAAGAAGACAATCATAGCTGTTGTACACAAAAATCAACAAATAACATGAGAAAAACAATATACATGTTTCGAGCTCCAAAAATAGCCACAGAATTATGCGTAACTGCATGAAGCTCAGTCGTATGCATGGGGAATCATTCTAGCGATGATAGGGCCTGCGAATGGGAAATCCACTGATATAAGCGAGTTCGACAAAGGTCAGATTGTTATGGCCCAGCGCCTGGAACGAGGATTTCGGATACGGCGAGCTGGTCGGCTGTACACATGCTGCTGTCGTGAGCAACTATGGAGTATATGAAGTACGATGAAATCACGAGTACCTTAAAAACTGTTGGACGTCCAGGTCTCATCACCGAACGTGGAGGTCGAAGCTTACCCAGTCTGTGAAGCGGGATAGGATGCTATCTGTGGCACATCTGACGACAGAATACAATGCTCGTGAAGCCACAAATATTTTGGTGCACATTGTTCGGGGCACATTGTTGAAGATAGCGCTTGCAGCAGATACTCCTACGTGTTACATTTTAACCTAACGACTTCGTCAGTTAAGACTGCGTGGGAAAGGGATCATCGAGATTGGACCGGGGATCAATGGAAATGTGTCACCTGGTCGGACGAAGCACGTTTCTTGTCACACCAAGTCGATAGTAGTGTCCATTTACGCCATCATCCACGCAAATTTCACCTCCAAATATGCACCACGTAGATTTGCCCTCTGCCAAACCAACGGTTCGGTAGTTTTAATACAGTACATAAACGACGTAGTGAATGATAAGATTACCGGTAGTATTGGAAGCGAAAGAAACATTTTTGAGAAATCATTCGATAATGTGAATAGAGAAATACTATGGAATATCATGGCTGAACAAGGTTATCCAACTCACCTCATAAATGCTGTTAACAGTCTATATACAAACAACGAAATTATTATACATGTAGATATGAGAAATATAACAACAAAACCAATGAACAGTAACAAAGGGGTACGATAAGAATATTATATGTATATGAAGTTATCAGCAAATGAACATAAATGCAGTTCTTTCAGATCGTGACACTACACTAAAGGTAATTTATATACAGATGATCTAACTCTGATTACAGAGAATGAAGATGACCTTCGGATGAGAGTCTATAAGTTGCAACAGACAGCCTAAGGTTACAACCTAACGTTGGCGATAGATAAAACGAAAGTGATGGCATTTCAGTGCAGACTACTAGTAAGATCTAAAACAGACGTGAATAATAAAATCTTGGAGCAAGAAAAACATTTTAGATATCTAGGATGCTACATCACTTACGAATTTAACCATGACGTGGACCAAAAATTAAATAAATTTACTTGCATATGTGGAACCCTCGTAAAAAGTTTGCAGAATAAAGCCAGGAAAGAAACCAAACAGATGTTTTACAATACAATAGCATCACCAACGCTTACTCATCGAACTGAAAAATGGGCAACAAAAGCACGTCAAGGAAGTAGAATAAAGATTCAAGAAACGAATGTAGAAGGATGTAGGAGGGAAGATCGAAAAAGAACTGAAGAAACAAAAAAAATTAGGAATATATAAGCTAAACGAAAAACAGTTATAAATCCACTGTAAGAAGAAGTGTAGGACGACCATGCAAACGATGGACTTCTGTAACAGGTAACTTACCTAATACGTGAAGTGAAGAAGAAGAAGAAGAAGAAGAAGAAATATAAATGAATGAGTGACAGAAAACTAGGAGCCTACGACTTCTCTTTGTTTTTGTTTGCATGTTTGTTTTGCACGTAATTAGAACCGCACCTCGTTCAGCGTTAGTCCACTGTGTATTTTATATCCTTACAACATATAAATGACATTTATAGGTAATAACAATTATTTGGTCACGTAGATTTTCCGCTTTTATGTAACTAAAGAGATTACTTTTGACACAAGTGCAGTTTACATACACAAACACAAAAAATGTATGTGATTATTGTTGTTATTTTGTACATAGTCGTACGTTCTTTATGATAATCAAAGGCAAGAGTTTCCTTTTATTGCTGATAAGTGCGAAAGTTGTTTATAAATAACAGAAACAAGTTTTATATAAACTCGCCCAAGTATTGAAGCAATGTTTGACATTGTTTTGTTCTGCGCTTGTTTTGAAGTTTACCTTTTTTTTGAGGATTTTGCGTTTTCTAGCGCTATGTGGTAAGTACGTATTTTTTATGTTTACAACGTCAACACTTTTCGAATAAAACCTAAATTAAACATTGACAATGTCACTTTTTCCGTAAATACTGTTTATTTTTCAGTAACAGACAGCAGGATTACTATGAAGAACAAAAATGTTTTATAGGTTACGCAGCACTTTAAGCATTATTTCCATTACCCTGGAATGAAAATCCGTATGCTATTAGTATATCTGCAGATAAAGCTGTAGTACGTGACCATGAGCCCAGAGATACCCATTCATCACCATCATCTTGGACAGTTTCCAGCCACTGGCTGGGTCTGTCGGGAACACAAGCCTCTCCATCGTGTTCTGTCTTTCCACCATTCCCCCCTCTTCCACCTTCGTCCAGTTCTCTCCTCTTCTCGTCACACATTCCTTCACTCATCTATCTCTTGGTCTTCCTCTGGGCCTCTTCCCCTCCAGTTGCAGATCAAACATCTTCCCTCATCCATTCTCTTCATGTGTCCGTACCACTGCAGTCTTGATTTTTCTATCCTGTCCTGTACTGGTTCCTCCTTTAGTCTTTCCCTCACATACACATTTCGCAATCTGTCTCGTCTTGTTATACTCAACCTGCTCCTCTGGAACTTCATTTCACTAGCCTGTATTCTGCTTTTGTCGCTTTTGTGCATTACCCATGTCTCACTTCCGTATGCCAATATGGGGACAAAGTAGGTTCGGTATATAATTCCCTTGGATTTCTGTGGCACCTCCTTGCTCCAAATAAGCCCCCTAATGCATTTGTAGAACTGCCCTGCTTTTCTGCACCTTTCATTTATTTCCATTGCGTTTTCCCCCTTACTTTCAATCATGCTTCCCAGGTACTTGAAGTTCTCTACCACTTATAGCTTTTCCCCTCCACAAGTTATATCCACATTTGGCCTATTCTTCTTCCTTGTTGTGACAATTATTTCACTTTTCTTTGCAGAGAAATGCATTCCATATTGTGCTGCCGTTGCCACCCATACATCTAACTGCTCTTGCACCTCCTTCTCGCAATTTCCCCATAACATCAGGTCATCGGCAAAAAGCACTGCTTTCATTTTATGATCTCCAATTGCATCTGATACTTGCTGTAGGATTTCATCCATAACAATAATAAACAATAAAGGCGAAAGTGCACTTCCCTGTCGCAGCCCATTTTCCAGCTTGAACCATGCAGTACGTTCCCTCCCCACTTTCACACAACTCTCACTTCCCTCATACATTTTTCTGACTTTTCGTGTTATCTCTTCATCTATCCCTTTTGCGTTCAGCACATCCCAGAGCTTGTCCCTACAGATACTGTCATACGCCTTCTCAATATCTAAAAAGGCCATGATTAAGTCCTTCCCGTACTCATAGTGCCTTTCCTGCAGTTGCCTTACCGCAAATATGAGGTCCGTTGTTGATCTTCCCGGTCTGAAACCATACTGCTCCTCTTGCAGTCTACTTTCAATACTGCTTCTTATTCTCTTCTCCAGGATCTTTTCATAGATTTTTCCACAGTGGCATAGCAGGGTGATTCCTCTGTAGTTCTCACATCTCCTTTTATCCCCTTTCTTGAAGATAGGGACTATAATTCCTTTCTTCCAATCCTCAGGAATTCTGTTCTCCTTCCACACCACCCTCAGCACTCTGTATAGACACTGGGTTCCTACTTCTCCTGCTGCTCGTATCATATCCACTGTTACTTCGTCCCAACCTGGTGCCTTGCCCCCTTTCATCCTCTTTATGGCTTCTTCCACTTCATTCCAAGTTAGATCATCAATTTCCCCACTATTATAATCGTCTGCTGCCTTAGGCTCTCCATCGTTGTTAGTTACCCGCTTGGAGGCATTCAACAGATCTTCAAAGTACTCCTTCCAAATCTTTTTGAGCTCATGCATTTCCTCCACAACTCTTCCATTATTATCTACGATCCTCAGGCACTCGCTTCTGTCGTTCCTCTTATTTCTTACCATGGTGTAAAGTACTTTTTGTTCCCTTCACTGTCCTCTTCTAACATTCTTGTCCATTTTTCCATCCACTTCTTCTTCTCCGCCCTTACTATGGTCTGTGCCGCTTTCTTGCTTTCCTTATATTTTACCCTAGCTTCCTCTGTTCGGGTCTGGAACCATTCTCTGAAGGCTTTGTTCTTTCGAAGTACTGCCTCTTTACATATGTTGTTCCACCATGGGGTTTCCTTACTTCTCCTCTTTGTGCTAGTTCTTCCGCACACAGTCTCAGCTGCCTCAACTAGAGCCCTCTTAAAATCTCCCCATTCTTCTTCCACTGTTCTTTGATCTTCCTTTGGCAGCTTCTTCCTGATCAGTGTCTGGTACTGGGTCCTCCGTTCATCCTCTTTCAGCATCCATGTCTTCAACCTTTTCTCCTGTATATCTGTTGCCCTCCTATCTTTTTTCTCTCTCAGGGTGGCTACCAACAGCCGATGGTCACTGCCTAAGGCCTCAGATGGAATGACCTTAACATCTGTGAGGCTGCTCATCATCTGCCTATCCACTAGTACATAGTCTACTACTGAAGTTTGGGACCAGTCTCCACTGTACCAAGTTATTTTGTGGCTACTTCTCTTCTTGTACCAGGAATTTGCGATCGCCAGCCCATTCCTCTTGCAGAATTCCAGCAACAATTTTCCTTCTCTATTTCGGTTCCCCCAGCCCTCTGTTTGTTAATAACAGGCGGGTGCGTAGCTACTAGTGTGTAGTATCTTAATTTGTTGCCATTACAGCGTTCTACGTTTAGGGACCGCTTTCCATTCGTTTCTGACAAAATAAATGCGCAGTTCGTTACCATTCTTCCGAAGCATTTTGAACGGTTGTCGCCACGTTTTGATCCAATTTATGTGGCACTCAACAGGCACTCTACTGCAGTCCGATAATTTTCGATGATGTTCAGATCGGTTCGTTGTCCAGGATAGTCTAGTAAATTTACCTGATTATATACGAAGGAGCTTACTTTGTGGACAAGAGTACTATTTTGTTGATACAGAAAAGATATGATTCCAAAATGTTGTTACATCGTGATAAGCAAGAACTTTATTAAAGTGTTCTGATCAATAACTGTGTTCGTTTTATCGTTGACAAATAGTAAAATTCCGAGACCAAGCAAAATCCGAGACCGTCACAGCAGATGTATCTCAGACAAATACTTTTCGCCTCCCGTCCGCCTGTGTCAAACACGCCCATTACGCATCACTTAACATATCGTGCCTATCACACGTCGCAATCTGCTACTGCTCTGCAGACAAATGACGGGCCTCTTTGCACCAGTATATGACATGTCGTGACTTATGGCCTGGATTTATGGGTGACAGAATGATAATGACGATCGAGTGCTAACGTCACTCTACGAATAGATGTCACTATACACTCTGTATCTAAGTTTCGGAGAAAGTTCTTTGTAATAGCTGACATAGACGTGTTACAACTGGTTCTTACAGTATTCTATAGAATTTGATGGTCACTATTTCACTTTGTGCACCTACCAGAGCACAGTACATTCTGTTCAGTATCTTTGAGGAATGCTCAAACTTCTGCGTGCAGACAATCGATTCAGGCTACTCTTTCAGTTCTCTCAGTTACGCCATAAAACGTGTTCAGAATGTTGGTTCATTGTGCCAGTACTTATACATCATCTGATGCATAGCCTGACACAACACAGGGTGCATCCAGTAGCTTGCTGCTGCCTTTCGGGCATACTGTTAATGCAATGCTGCTTCGAATCATGGCACCGTGATAATAAAAAAAATAGTTTTGTTAGCAACTGAAGTTACTACAATTTACTTTCTATTCAAGACACGAAGTATATTTACCGCTCTGAGAAGTTCCTTAGAGTGCGAGGCACAGAGGAGCTATTGACTGCAGCGTCTAATTCTCTTATCCTGCTCATATTTTTGTAAGAACGTAGGGTCCCCCAACGGCAGTCGGATATGTAGCAACAGAATGTAAACGTCACTATAGTGACACGAGTTTCCTTCCACAGTCTTGTAACTTCTTATCAGATTGCCGCTAACGTAAGTTAACTTTCGTGCTTTCTGCCGGACCTCCCTAATACTTCAAAAAAAAACATTGATCTAATCACAATGGTATGAAATCAAAAATTTGTGCTATTACTAAACATGGAGCGACCCTAATCTCTTTCAATCCGAAGAACAGTATCCTTCTTTTCAACCTCACTGTCTTCAGGTTTTGTTTAGTTAAAATTCAGAATATATTTGCTCAGTCCAATACGAAACTTCAAAAAGAGTGTAAAACAGAAACCAAGGAGAAATTAAAGTAGCAGAACATGGTAGCGTGATTCCCTAAACATCTGATACTATCAATATCTTAAGTGTTATCAGCCAATTACCTGCATATAAATGTCTCACTTCGTTGCATCATGGAGACGACGTTCCGTGAGTACTTCACCAGCGAAATTTGTCGCATGGGGACGTGTGTGTGTGTGTGTGTGTGTGTGTGTGTGTGTGGCTATTGTTGTAGCTTTTGTAACAAATGTCTGCCAGACATGGTATGATGATATGCAGAATGTGATTCATCAACAATAAGGTTTCAAACCAGGAAAGAATTGTGTCTCAGATTCTTAACCGAACGATATATGTAGAGGATGGGTCATAAACACGTAATACTACTCGTGTAGCTTTCAACGACATGACAAAATCTTATGATACTGTCAGCCAGTAAGAGCGTGCTACGATGTATAGACTATCCAGGAAAACTATTATCATTATGCCCTTGTACTTAGCTAAATTTCTAGTAGAACTGCAATGAGTTCTGAATAATTTTGAATTTTCCTTTAAAAACAGTTGCCTTATCCTAAAGAGATTTTAAAGCTACATGCAATTCAGCACACAAATTAATCAGTACTCTGACCAGGGTTTGATGACGATTCAGTTTCATTACAACCCCTTAAGACCAATTCAACCACAGAAACGAAAAAAATTTATTCAGATATTTAATATATACAAGGGTAATCCCAAAATTAAGGTCTCCTATTTTTTTATAAGCTCATAGACCTGTTTACTTCTACAATGGTTTACATCAGTTTACAGCTTGAACATTTAGCTATTTTTCATATCACCATTTCTGTCAATGCATTTTTGTAGACGCTGTGACAGTTTTTGTATGCCCATGTCATACCAGCTCGCCGCCATGCTTTTCAGAAAGTTATGAACCTCTTCTTTCACCTCGTCGTCGGAGCTGAATCTCTGGGACTACAGTTAACGCTGACAGGTTCTGTGAGACTCTGAAAAAATTCAAACGGGCAATTCAGAACCGGAGAAGAGGAATGTTGAGCAATGGCGTACACATTCTCCATGACAACGCTCGCCCACTCATCGCTCGGCAAACCGTTGCTCTCCTGCAGCAGTTTCAGTGGAACATAATCACCCACCCACCCTATAGTCCGGACTTGGCGCCCAGTGACTATCACCTGTTCCCTAGGTTAAAAGAACATTTGGCCGGAAAGCGATTCAGCTCCGACGAAGAGGTGAAAGAAGAGGTTTACAACTTTCTGAACAGCATGGCGGCGAGCTGGTATGACATGGGCATACAAAAACTGCCACAGCGTCTACAAAAATTCATCGACATAAATGGTGATTATGTCAAAAAATAGCTAAATGTTCAAGCTGTAAACTGATGTAAACCAATGTAGAAATAAACAGGTCTATGTACTAATGAAAAAATAGGAGACCTTACTTTTGGGATTACTCTCATACCTGTAAGTAGGCTGTTTAGGTTTTTATGTTGGTAACGGCATGTAGCGCTCTATATGAAAATCACTGACTGTGCTGTGTGAAGGCTGTGGTTGGTTTGCATTGTTGGAGTATATGCTATTGTAGTGTTGGGTTGTTAGCTGTTAACAGCGCATAGCGTTGCGCAGTTGGAGGTGAGCCGCCAGCAGTGGTGGATGTGGGGAGTGAGATTGCGGAGTTTTGTGAGCGGATGATCGGGACGTGTGTCCATCAGGTAAATTTGTAAGACTGGATACCATGAACTGCTATATATATTATGACTTTTGAACACTATTAAGGTAAATACATTGTTTGTTCTCTATCAGAATCTTTAATTTGCTAACTATGCCTATCAGTAGTTAGTACCTTCAGCAGCTAGAATCTTTTATTTAGCTTGCAGTATTGGCGCTCGCTGTATTGCAGTAGCTCGAGTAACGAAGATTTTTGTGAGGTAAGTGATTCAAGAAAGGTATATTTTATTGTTAGTCAGGGCCATTCTTTTGTAGGGATTATTGAAAGTCAGATTGCATTGCGCTAAAACGTATTGTGTGTCAGTTTGGTGTTGATCAGAATAGGTAAAGAGCGAAATGTCTGAGTACGTTCAGTTCTGCTCAGCTGTGTGAAAATCAAATAATGTAAGAGGTTTATCAGCACAGTAATTCATTAATTTTTCTAAGAGGACGTTTCATACCAACTACACCTAACTTCAGTTACACCCCTCGAGCTCAGGGGTTGCAATATATCAGAACGACAGAGACGTGTGATTTGGGAGAGAAGGGTGACTCATGGCAAAGCGGGCAGAGAAACACAGGTAAGTGTGTCACTGACTTTATTACATCGAAGGCACACAGCGGGCCTTCTGCTGAGCTCGGCGATGGCGCCGCGCAGCGTGCTTGTGAGGCTCAACGCCAGTGCCAACGCCTCGGCGTCCGGTCACCCAGCTTTTTAGACGTAGCGATCCTACACGTGCGCCGGCCTGTGCGGCCGAGCGGTTCTAGGCGCTACAGTCTGGAACCGCGGGACCGCTACGGTCGCAGGTTCGAATCTTGCCTCGGGCACGGATATGTGTGATGTTCTTAGGTTAGTTATGTTTAAGTAGTTCTAAGTTCTAGGGGACTGATGACCTCAGAAGTTAAGTCCCATAGTGCTCAGAGCCATTTGAACCAACCTACTCGTGCCACGGCTAACAAGGGGAGGCCGCCAATTGTGAAATTCAGATTCGATTCATACTGCGCATAATAAAAGCTCATGGCCAGAGGTGTAATGTGACAAAGCACCAAGATGCACTTCTCAGCCGTTGTCGAGAAAAGCGACAGTTAAAAGAAACCGTTGCGGTGAAATACTCTCTACGATTAATAGTTTTCTATAGCGTCGTCGCGCAGCGGTAAGCGCTCGGGTTCGTAATCTGAAGGTCGCCGGATCGAATCTCGCGCCATGCAATCTTTTTATTATTAGTTTTTTGTAATTCAAATATATATATATATATATATATATATATATATATATATATACACTCCTGGAAATTGAAATAAGAACACCGTGAATTCATTGTCCCAGGAAGGGGAAACTTTATTGACACATTCCTGGGGTCAGATACATCACATGATCACACTGACAGAACCACAGGCACATAGACACAGGCAACAGAGCATGCACAATGTCGGCACTAGTACAGTGTATATCCACCTTTCGCAGCAATGCAGGCTGCTATTCTCCCATGGAGACGATCGTAGAGATGCTGGATGTAGTCCTCTGGAACGGCTTGCCATGCCATTTCCACCTGGCGCCTCAGTTGGACCAGCGTTCGTGCTGGACGTGCAGACCGCGTGAGACGACGCTTCATCCAGTCCCAAACATGCTCAATGGGGGACAGATCCGGAGATCTTGCTGGCCAGGGTAGTTGACTTACACCTTCTAGAGCACGTTGGGTGGCACGGGATACATGCGGACGTGCACTGTCCTGTTGGAACAGCAAGTTCCCTTGCCGGTCTAGGAATGGTAGAACGATGGGTTCGATGACGGTTTGGATGTACCGTGCACTATTCAGTGTCCCCTCGACGATCACCAGTGGTGTACGGCCAGTGTAGGAGATCGCTCCCCACACCATGATGCCGGGTGTTGGCCCTGTGTGCCTCGGTCGTATGCAGTCCTGATTGTGGCGCTCACCTGCACGGCGCCAAACACGCATACGACCATCATTGGCACCAAGGCAGAAGCGACTCTCATCGCTGAAGACGACACGCCTCCATTCGTCCCTCCATTCACGCCTGTCGCGACACCACTGGAGGCGGGCTGCACGATGTTGGGGCGTGAGCGGAAGACGGCCTAACAGTGTGCGGGACCGTAGCCCAGCTTCATGGAGACGGTTGCGAATGGTCCTCGCCGATACCCCAGGAGCAACAGTGTCCCTAATTTGCTGGGAAGTGGCGGTGCGGTCCCCTACGGCACTGCGTAGGATCCTACGGTCTTGGCGTGCATCCGTGCGTCGCTGCGGTCCGGTCCCAGGTCGACGGGCACGTGCACCTTCCGCCGACCACTGGCGACAACATCGATGTACTGTGGAGACCTCACGCCCCACGTGTTGAGCAATTCGGCGGTACGTCCACCCGGCCTCCCGCATGCCCACTATATGCCCTCGCTCAAAGTCCGTCAACTGCACATACGGTTCACGTCCACGCTGTCGCGGCATGCTACCAGTGTTAAAGACTGCGATGGAGCTCCGTATGCCACGGCAAACTGGCTGACACTGACGGCGGCGGTGCACAAATGCTGCGCAGCTAGCGCCATTCGACGGCCAACACCGCGGTTCCTGGTGTGTCCGCTGTGCCGTGCGTGTGATCATTGCTTGTACAGCCCTCTCGCAGTGTCCGGAGCAAGTATGGTGGGTCTGACACACCGGTGTCAATGTGTTCTTTTTTCCATTTCCAGGAATATATATATATATATATATATATATATATATATATATATATATATATAAACTATTAATGAATTGCTTATGCATGTTGGTGAAGGCGGATCGCTCTCCAATTGTACCGCCTCCATTCCATTTTTCCGTTTTTTTAACAGGGTGTAACAAAACTCTCCCGTCCGCACTGATTTTCGACGATGTTGTAAGTTGCGCTAGGGACCGCATCTACCTTCTTTCGAAGTTAGCAGGCAACTACACTGTTATGCGGCGGCTCGTTTCGGCCCATTCAGCATCTGTCCTTCAAGTGTAACGAGCGAGTAACGGAGTTTATATTTCATACATGCCGCAGCAAATTTGTGTTTGTGGGGTCTCTGTTCTAATTCGAACGTTTGACTTACGCTGTACGTATTCGTTTCGGAATATCGTTTCTACGTCTTCCGTTAACTATACGTGGTTAACATTATGAAGACAATTAATAACATTTGTGAAATACAACTTTGTTTGCGGAAAGCATGATGATGTTCGAAGTCGCCAGTTTTTCCACGACAAACGACTTTCAACAACTTATTACATGCATAATTGTTGCAACTGATTACCGGGAATTATTTATATATATATATATATATATATATATATATATATATATATATATATATATATATGTGTGTGTGTGTGTGTGTGTGTGTACACATTTGAATTACAAAAAACAATTAAAAAAAAAAGTTGCATGGCGCGAGATTCGATCCGGCGACCTTCGGATTACAAACCCGAGCGCTTACCCCTGCGCTACGACGCTGTAGAAAATTAATAATCGTAGAGAGTATTTCACCGTAACGGTTTCTTTTAACTGTCGATTTTCTCGACAACGGCTGAGAAGTGCATCTTGGTGCTTTGCCACATCACACCTCTGGCCATGAGCTTTTATTATGCGCAGTATGAATCAAATCTGAATTTCACAATTGGCGGCCTCCCCTTGTAAGTGGCCGCCATGTGTGTTGGCTGCTCCGTAGCCCGGAACACAGCTGACTGCTTCGTCAACCGCTACTCGTCGACCCCACGTAGATCGCGGAAGGGAAATAGCCGACCGCCGTTGAGGTAGTGAGCCTTAAGCCGTCGGCTCACGGAACGTGAATCCGAACGTTGAGCGTTGAGCGGGCCGCGTTCCGACGTCATAGCGTGGAATAGCACGTTCGGGAGTCTTTCCGAACGTGCAGAGCAATATCTGGCATGTCAGATATTCTGAGCGTTGACCAATGAGATGGCACAACGCCAACTTCTTCACACGCACGCCGTCTCCCTACAGTACAGAGTTGTGAGGCGCCATATTGGCATTCATTTCAAGCTTATGTGTATATATACCGTTTCTGAGTACCAGAAAATTGAGAATCACTGGAAAAACCGTTGTTGACTGTGTCGTTCGTTCCAATAAAATAATGGGAAACATTATATTCGCGGCAAAAGAATTATTTTAACTTGCGTATTATGAGAGTAGGCTATTTGAAGGCAGCGACACACTGAAGATCCACCAAAAACGCATTGTTCTTGGTACAATTTGTTATAATTAGATTTCAATTAGTAACATAATTGTCTACGATTAACGTTTTTAGCAACTGGTAATACAATGTAATTAAGTATAATGAGCTTGTTGTTTGTTTAGCGTAATAAGTAGTGTCTCTGTCGAATAGTGAAGATTGGTGCAGTGGTTCGCGTCCTTACACTTCCAAATATTTTTTCGTAACATTCGCGTTTTTATTAGGTACTGATACTTTATTATTAGTTTAATATAAGTATATCCTATAATATTTGATGTTATGTAAATATAAGTTCACCTTTTTTTGAGGGCTGACTCTGGTCGATTGGCTTAATCTGCAGAAGAGCTTGTGCTACTTGTATAAAGATATTTTGCTCCTTTGTCTTTTACGCTTCGTAATTCACATGTTGCAAAGATTCTGCTACTGGTTAGGAACAGTGATCATGTAAGACTGACCCTGGGGTTGGACTAAAATGTGGGAATGATGAAATAATGTTTATCTTATGCAGTGAAGTATTCCAAATTTGCACCGCACTGTTTGTAAGGGAAATTTTACAAGCCTGTGTCCTTATTGACTGGACACGATAGTTTCCATTTCGTGGACGATGGAGGAAATGTGCGTTTTAATAGAGCTAACGTGGGAATTTAACGCCCGTTGAGTAAACAGTGTGATTTACGAACTAGAAACATCCCTCGACTGCCGCTGGAGTGCGTTGCGATCGCGTATACCACGTTGGGTTCAAAAATGGCTCTGAGCACTATGGGACTTAACATCTGTGGTCATCAGTCCCCTAGAACTTAGAACTACTTAAACCTAACTAACCTAATGACATCACACACATCCATGCCCGAGGCAGGATTCGAACCTGCGACCGTAGCGGTCACGCGGTTCCAGACTGAAGCGCCTAGAACCGCACGGCCACACCGGCCGGCACCACGTTGGGTTCCACGTACCGTGTGCACATCGTTCCTGAGCGTTCAGCAGCACATTGAACTTGGCACGCTCAGCGTTAACGTTCGACAGCACGGTCCGTGTGCTGACGGCTTTAGCAGCTCCGACCGTCCGCCCAGGGCATCTCGGTCAGTGACTGCTGACAACTCTGTACCCGGAAGGCCGCGAGTTCGCGCCCTGGTCCCGTCCCTATGAACGGCAGCTTGCAGTCCGCCGGACGATGTCATTCAGAAGGCGGAGGCTAGCAGCCCTCTCCCTCCTCGGGCCGGTACAGCTTACAGCTCCAAAGTGTGGCCTCCCGCCACCGACATTACACGTTCATGCAGAGGAGGTTGGAGCTGGTTTCAGCGGGCCGGTCGGCAGCCGATATTCGCCAACAGAATGTCGTCGTAGTTGGCCTGCAACTTAAACAATCGTCAGTCTCTCCGGCTCTAGAAGCGGACAGGATGGCGACACGGCTGCCTGATTTGAGCCTCCGGGCTCGCTTATTTATACGTCTTTTCCCTACGCCTCTGACGTAGTTCCTCTGAAGGAGACAAGTGGAGTGCTCTTTGATAATTGCAATGTCAGCTTTCCTCAGACCGCTTCTTTCTCCCTCCTGCCTTCCCCCCCCCCCCCCCCCCCCCCCAACCCCACAGGTCACTAGGTGCCGTTGTAACTGCAACCTATGGGATCTTCACATCATGTCGGTGCCCTGTGCTTCCCTGATTATTCCACACTTGTATATAGACCCCATTGGGCCGTGCCTTCCAGCCTGCGAGGGGTGTCGTAAACCTGCCTCGCAGAATCGTTTACAAAATATCAACAGTGCCCGTGCCTACCTTCCGATGTGCCAATCGGTCCCTTCCAGCCATAGCTGCGCGAAATTTACAAGAATTCCCCAAAACCCCCGCCTGTACTTATTCGTCGGGCAGAATTTCTTTGCACTCTGAAATTTTCCTTCTATATCCACTATCAAATTCTTCAGCTACATTGGCAGTTCCAGATCATGCATGTATTAAACAGTTTTGTATGCGAGCAGCTGAAGATTCAAAATGGTTCAAATGGCTCTGAGCACTACGGGACTTAACTTATGAGGTCATCAGTTCCCCAGAACTTAGAACTTCTTAAACCTAACTAACCTAAGGACATCACACACATCCATGCCCGAGGCAGGACTCGAACCTGCGACCGTAGCGGTCGCGCGGTTCCAGACTGAAGCGCCTAGAACCGCTCGGCCACAAGGCCGGCCTGAAGATTCATGCTTCTTCACTTTGGTACTCAGATGATTTATGTCCCTAACTCCCAGTTTCACCCACGAGGGTTCCGCAACAAAGAACAGGCATAGGAAGCAGAAAACACGTTTTTAACTTCACAGCCATTTAACCAATCGGTGTTTTTATAAATACCCATTTTAAATGCTCTCTTAAACTGTCGATTTCCAGCATTAATATTTTGCACAATATTTAGAACTGGCACCGATAGTCCTAGTCTATTTACAGCGAGCTTACGCTCATCAGGAAGGTGGGAAATGTCTGTATTTTGGGAATTATTTACATTATCCATTTTCATTAGCGCTCCACAACCTAGAAAATATGTGATGAGCTCTCAAAAATGGCTCCGAGCACTACGGGACTTCTGAGGTCATCAGTCTCCTAGAACTTAGAACTACTTAAACCTAACTAACCTAAGGACATCACACACATCCATGCCCGAGGCAGGATTCGAACCTGCGACCGTAGCGGTCGCGCGGGTCCAGACTGAAGCGCCTAGAACCGCTCGGTCACAACAACCGGCCATCGCAATCAACTCTGGCGTCTATTTTTTTCCGTCTAACTAGAACCGCTCAGCCACTCCGTGATGAGCTCTCACTGTCCAGAAAGTATCAGATACAGAACGCATAGAAAATAGCAGTATCGAGAACCAAAACACTCAATTACCTTGAAACACCACAACGTCCGTACAGAAGGGTCTTAAAAATAATATTCATACTCGTGATAAACAGAAACATTACGGCTGCGTTCCGTAACCGCTATGTGCCATTCCCTCCATTTTTCGAAAGTAAAAAGAACTTGATATTTTGTAGTGATGTACAGCGATTAACGGCAACCCTGGACATTGACTATAAAAGTGATCAGTGGAGGTTGTTCATAGACTCCTGCAAATAAGTCTCAAGTGCGTAATGGCAACTTGTTATCATCGATTTCGACTGGGCGCACTCCTTCCATGAAAGAAAAATATGATAACATGAAACAGTTGTTATTACGTTTGAATTATGACAAGTTTAAATGGCTGATTTCCGGGCACATGAAAGTCATATGTCTATTACTTGTGTTGCAACATTGGTACACCAAATTCTGTTGCTTCCTGTGCCTCTGGGATAGCCGCGCCAAAAAGAAAGACTGGCCTACGCGTCAATCAATTGAACCAGGATCTCACGATTTTATGCACAAGCACTTGTCTAATCCAAGAACATAATTCTCCTTTCTTCCAGGAGTGCTAATTCTGCAAGGTTCGCAGGAGAGCTTCTGTGAAGTTTGGAAAGTAGGAGGCGAGGTACTGGCAGAAGAAAAGCTGTGAGGACGGGGTTTGAGTCTTGCTTCGGTAGCTCAGATGGTAGAGCACCTGCCCGCGAAAGGCAAAGGTCCCGAGTTCGAGTCACGGTCCGGCACATAGTTTTAATCTGCCAGGAAGTTCCACAATCCTCCCTGTTATTTTTCACATACAATTGAGTCTAACGAAAAACTTCGTTAAGGCAATGGACCAAACTGGAGAATCATTTCTCTGTTTGCTAGAGAGATTTCCACGTCTTAGTAAGACAAAAATAAAAGAGAGGATTTTCCGCGGTATGCAAACTGTACAAAGCTGAGCGTTTCAACACCATCCTGACAGGTGATGAAAAGTTAAACTGAGATGTCTTTGTTCAAGTGTCTACAAGCTTTTTAGGTAGTAATAAGGCAGAAAACTATAAGGATCTTATGGCAAATCTTCTGCACTGATACAACAGGCTGGAGTGCAACATATCCTTGACGTTACATTTCCTAGATTCCAACTTGAACCTCTTTCTTGGCAACTGTGGTGCTGTAACCGACGAGCACGGAGAACCCTTCCACCAGCAAACTTCAGACATGGAAATGAGATACCTGGGAAAGTGGAGTGCATCAGTGTTAGCCGATTATTGCTGGACAGGAGCAGTGAACCACCAGCAGAAAGCTACAAACGCCAAGCAAAGCAGTTGAGCAGCCAATGACCTTTCCCCGAGAGATAACACCAAGGTAAATACATTCATAAGCTTATATAGGCAATAAAGTAATCATAATTTCAAAATGAGAGCTAATCTCGCATTTTCGTTAACATTTTCGCTATCAGCACACCCGAAAACATAAAGATTAGCTATTTTCATGCCAGTTACAGAAAAAAGTAAACTGTTAGGTTTTGTTATGTGTGGTTTTGGATGTACGTCAAGCTCATTTCAGTTTTACTCGTAATGTAGGAATTTCTAATCGATAGATTCAACTGCAAAAGTTGTGTGACAGCTGAGAGATCCCGAAGTGTATGTTCGGCTCTCTAATTTGCCGTAGTTTTCTGTCTTCACGATCATTGACATCTTTCTCTCCCGTGAAATGTCTTGTGGCTAAAGTCTAGATGTCTAGCGTTATTTAATAATTGGAGAGTGATGTTTATATTAATGCTAACACTATGTCAGAGGAGGGAAACTGTGAAACCCAGTGCCAGCACAGAACGTACTCCTCTCGAACAGTACAAAATAGACAACCGAACTGAGCTCCCCAATCATCACCGTCAACAAAGTGAGTTTCCGTAAGTTTGCGACACACTGCCGAGCTGTTTGGGAATGGCACATTGTCTGGTAATCAGAGAAATGGCTCTGAGCACTATGGGACTTAACATCTGAGGTCATCAGACCCCTAGAACTTAGAACTACTTAAACCTAACTAACCTAAGGACATCACACACATCCATGCCCGAGGCAGGATTCGAACCTGCGACCGTAGTAGTCGCGCGGTTCCGGACTGCGCGCCTAGAACCTCTAGACCACCGCGGCCGGCGTAATCAGAGAAACTTTTCGCCATCTCGTATCCTCTTTTCGGTGAATTAATGGTGATGCATAGCTTACGTAGTAACATCTTTAGCAACTTAATACATGAGTAGCTTACTAACGACGGTTTGTGATCATCTTTACCAGAAAGTCAGATGGTTTCTGATTATAATCATGGTACGAAAAGACATTGTGTACAAACGAAGAACATCGAATTACTGTTTTCGGTTACTGAAGAAACGAAGCTGGTGATGGTTTTAGAGAGCGCAAACTCAGTGAAAATTTCTTCCTGTTCTAGCTATAAAACTAAGTGTGAACGTACTATTCATCAAAAATAAGGATTTACGTTGTTTCCTTTAAATCACTTAAAGCGAATTGCCAGATGGTTCCTTTACAAACTATACGGATGATCTCCAACCTTGTCTTCGACAGGATGTTAAAGCCGATTTTCTGTAAGTTCCAAATCCTTATGTCGCCAGATCTGTTGCGTATATTTAGTGAACGCATGTCTCTGTCCATATTCTCTTTTATTGCGAGGTGTAGGAACACCTTCCTGTAAAAGAGGAAATAAAGAGAAAGATAGAATGAAGAAAGAAAGTATTAGGTGGCTAAGATAGTCCCAGTCTTCAAGAAGGGTCGTCGAGCAGATGCGCAAAACTATAGACCTATATCTCTGACGTCGATCTGTTGTAGAATTTTAGAACATGTTTTTTGCTCGAGTATCATGTCGTTTTTGGAAACCCAGAATCTACTATGTAGGAATCAACATGGATTCCGGAAACAGCTATCGTGTGAGACCCAACTCGCTTTATTTGTTCATGAGACCCAGAGAATATTAGATACAGGCTCCCAGGTAGATGCTATTTTTCTTGACTTCCGGAAGGCGTTCGATACAGTTCCGCACTGTCGCCTGATAAAAAAAGTAAGAGCCTACGGAATATCAGACCAGCTGTGTGGCTGGATTGAGCACAGCATGTTGTTATCAATGGAGAGACGTCTACAGACGTTAAAGTAACCTCTGGCGTGCCACAGGGGAGTGTTATGGGTCCATTGCTTTTCACAATATATATAAATGAGCTAGTAGATAGTGTCGGAAGTTCCATGCGGCTTTTCGCGGATGATGCTGTAGTATACAGAGAAGTTGCAGCATTAGAAAATTGTAGCGAAATGCAGGAAGATCTGCAGCGGATAGGCACTTGGTGCAGGGAGTGGCAACTGACCCTTAACATACACAAATGTAATGTATTGCGAATACATAGAAAGAAGGATCCTTTATTGTATGATTATATGATAGCGGAACAAACACTGGTAGCAGTTACTTCTGTAAAATATCTGGGAGTATGCGTGCGGAACGATTTGAAGTGGAATGATCATATAAAATTAATTGTTGGTAAGGCGGGTACCAGGTTGAGATTCATTGGGAGAGTGCTTAGAAAATGTAGTCCATCAACAAAGGAGGTGGCTTACAAAACACTCGTTCGACCTATACTTGAGTATTGCTCATCAGTGTGGGATCCGTACCAGATCGGTCTGACGGAGGAGATAGAGAAGATCCAAAGAAGAGCGGCGCGTTTCGTCACAGGGTTATTTGGTAACCGTGATAGCGTTACGGAGATGTTTAATAAACTCAAGTGGCAGACTCTGCAAGAGAGGCGCTCTGCATCGCGGTGTAGCTTGCTCGCCAGGTTTCGAGAGGGTGCGTTTCTGGATGAGGTATCGAATATATTGCTTCCCCCTACTTATACCTCCCGAGGAGATCACGAATGGAAAATTAGAGAGATTAGAGCGCGCACGGAGGCTTTCAGACATTCGTTCTTCCCGCGAACCATACGCGACTGGAACAGGAAAGGGAGCTAATGACAGTGGCACGTAAAGTGCCCTCCGCCACGCACCGTTGGGTGGCTTGCGGAGTATAAATGTAGATGTAGAAGATAAAAAAGAGACATATGAGGGGCCTGTGGGTGGGGAGGGAGGTCGGGAGAGGTAATATTGGTGTGAGTCACTAAAGTCGAGGACATTCTAGGCCGTAACCGAAGGGGGGGTCCAGGGGTCCGGACCTCTCCCCCCCCCCCCCCCCCCAAAAAAAAATTACCTAAACGAAATTACGCATGACCTAGTTTCTGAATAGTGAAACTGAAAGACATTTTGATTTTCAGTCATATGACGAAAAAGGGATACGCACTATCTATAGTCAGCAAGGCCAACGATAGATTTAAACTATATGTACATCCATAGTACTATCGGCTACACCCCAATCCTATTTAAGCCAAAACCAATGATTTTTGGTCTTGTTTGAGGTTCGTTGGTGTTTTGTTAATCAGTTCAGTTCTTACTCGCACTTGAATTTAATGAAAATGCTACTGTTTATTGTTTCTGTATTGTGTGCTGTTGTCATATTTTCTTATTATGGAAAGTTTGTAACAAGGAAGTTGTGGAAAATCGATTTTGACTCAACGGTTAGCGTTATAGTAAGTTAAGAACGTGTATGTACTACTATAACAGCTTACATTACCGATCTATAGCAGTTTAGTGCTAGAAATGGATTCGTTGTTTGAGGTTGGTGGAACTGTGGGGTTGCAAATATTTCAGTATTTCGAAAGGCAGCGGAGCGCTAAATATTATTATAAATAACATTAAATTAAAGTCATTGCATAAAAATAGACCTGGATTTGTCTGTGTCGCCAAAAACTCGTGATGATCAACAGAAATATCGCACAAACAGCGATGATTGCACTTCTTTAAAAAATTGCTCAATATTCAATCATTAGTAGGCCCAATGGCAAAATATCGCCCAACCTGATCACCTGGGAGATACTCAGTAATGAAAAGCAGTTTTGGTACGGAACGATGAGGAGGGATTTGTGGAGAGCGGAAGAGGTGCGGAATGACATAATCTCCTATAATTCTTTCCTTTATAAAAGATATATTCAGCGGGCTGCTTGAATTCGTCCGAGCCTGTCTCGCTCTGCATCTCTCCCTCCCACTTTCGTCCAAAATCTATTTACCTTCTTGTAATACTATCATAACTAAAGTCAGCAGTTCCATGCATAATTAAACCTTAAAATATGCATGCATTCATGTAGTATCAAGTGACTAAACATGCACGATTAAAGAAAAAGTATGTAATTTCAGAATTCAACATTTTGTTGCGATGCCTTTTATTTTATTTTAAAAGAATGTACAGCAGCCAGTTTTTCCACATTCTCCACTGACTTGGAGTAGCTCTGCGTGCTGAACTGCTGAGTTAGCAATCCTTAGATTCGTGAGCGAGGTGGTTTGAATCCATCCGCCAGCAACCTCGTAAATGGTTTTCTGCCGTTTCCCATTTTCAATTTAGGCAAATGCCGGAATTGCTCCCTTACTATAGGCCACAGCCAATTACACCTGAAAACCTTTCTTTCACGAAAGGATCCAATTCCTTTAAAGATGCAGCCCCTCTACTTAAATGAAAAGAGCCACATCGAAGGCGAGCCGAGCTTCTCTCTGTATACTCCCAGCAGTAAAAGCTATATGATAAATAAATAATAATCCAGATTCTCCTCATTTAGACTTACGCTGCTGGGAAATTCTTCACTGCAGAAAACAATCTTTCTTACATTGCATGAAGTAAGAGATACACACATAAATGGAGAAATTTGGCAAAGTGTAAGGATGAATAATTCCCGATTCTTTGCATTTTCGCCGCCAGAAAATGTTCTGGCTTCTTTGTCGATCAGAGATTGCTATATTCCAAAAGCCCTGTACATACTAATCACGGTGTCGCAAAAAATTCGTTCTCGTCAGTTCCTGATCACCGCCCCAGCTCAAATACAGACTGAAACAAGAGTGTAAAATGATATTGGAGAATGAAGGGAGATTGGAGCATGACTGCTGCTTAGTAGTTTGCCATAATACAGCGCTCATAAGTAACGAGGTCATATGCTCGCTTGGTGAAAACTCCGAAATCATTGTAGAATAAAATGGTTTATTGTTCTTTATGGAAATTTTCAGAATAAATGAAAAACTTCAATCTTTTCAGATTCTCTTTATTAAATAGGACACTACCTCCCCTTTGACAGAATCCTGGCTACGTCATTGATGCAGTGGAAAACAATTTTACAGTCTGTTGCATTTAAAGATACTTGTTTATTCTCTTAAGGTGAGATACTGATTTTATGAGAGCGATGCAAAAATAATTATAGTACTTTACTGAAAAGTTGTGTTCTTCTTTAGACAATATCCCAAGCTTCGAGGAACATTTTCAATAATTTTTCGTATTCACCTCCTAATGGTGAACTATTCCAAGTTCTTGAATAATACTTACGAATCGCAGGTTGAAGTAAAAGTGTCTTCTGATTGGCAGTATTGTTTTTGGCAGTACACGTTACTCCTAAGTTAATCTCTTCTCTAGGAGCAAATTTCCTGTCTACATTACACTACATTACGTCGTGAGAGAGGGAAACCTTTCAGTTAATTAACTACTTGTTTCATTGCTAATTCTGCATGATAGATCGTAATAGTATGGATCGAGTCATTTTACATTCACATCGCAAATAAATTTGTACATAAGGTTACGTTCTAAACATTTCGAAGTGTTTTTTTTCCTTTTTCAAGTTTTACGTATTACAGTAATAGATTTTTCTACGGAATAGGACACGCCAAGGAGAAACTTCCCCAGCTTGCTATCAAAATTTATTTTTCTGTCTCTCAGACAGTTTATATCACTGCGTAAGTGATCAAAATTTTTTGTTGCAGCGTTGTGCACTCCTTTTTGTGCTGAAGACAACCTTAATGTGGAGCAATGAACGTCATTTTTTTCCTGGTATTGTAATTTATGTACCTCACTGTTCTTTCTGAATTGTAATGGATTATTTACAACGAACCTCATGAGGGAATAAATATACTGTGAAGCAGTAGACAGAATGCCTTACTCCTTTAACAGAAGTCTACAAGATGATCGTGGGCGAGCACCACATATTATTCTTACGACACTCTTTCTTAAAGATGAATTACCCAAGAACATTATTCCACATGACATTATTGAATGAAAATATGATTCAAATGGTTCCATTGGTTCTAAGCACTATGGGACTTAACACCTGAGGTCATCAGTCCCCTAAACTTAGAACTACTTAAACCTAAATAACCTAAGGACATCACACACATCCACGCCCGAGGCAGGATTCGAACCTGCGACTGTGGCAGCAGCGCGGTTCCGGACTGAAGCGCCTAGAACCGCTCGGCCATATGGGCCGGCAATGAAAATATGCAAAATATGTCAACTTACTGATTTGTCCCTCCCCAAGAGTTGCAGTGATTGTAAGTGCAAATGTGGCTGAACTAAGCTGGGCCGGCCGCGGTGGCCGATCGGTTCTAGGCGCTACAGTCTGGAACCGCGCGACCGCTACTGTCGCATGTTCGAATCCTGCCTCGGGCATGGATGTGTGTGATGTCCTTAGGTTAGTTAGGTTTAAGTAGTTCTAAGTTCTAGGGGGCTGATGACCTCAGAAGTTAAGTCCCATAGTGCTCAGAGCCATTTTAACCGTTTTTGAACTAAGTTGTTTTAGGAGTTTCAAAATCTGTTTTTTTCCAATTTAAATCCTCAGGAATATGAACCCCTAAGAATTTTGAAGTTTCCACCCTATTTATCGTTGCCTCACTATGTGTTACACTTATCATTGGTGTAGTACATCTAGATGTGCAGAATTGAACACGTTGTGTCTTTTTAAAATTTAAGGTGAGACCTTTCACAGAAAACCAGTCAATGACATTTTCAAGAACTTTGCTTCAGTTTCTTCTATTTCTGTACATATGCTTCGACTGATTACAATACTCGTGTCATCTGCGGAAAGAACTAATTCTGCTTGCTGTACACTGGACGAAAGATGATAGTTTACATATATGAAGAACAGTAGTGGACTTAAGTTTGAACCTTCAAGAACCCCACACTTGATTTCCCCCCACTCAGAATTATGTTCATGAACTACTCGTAAATTGCTTGAATTACTAAGTACAACTTTCTGCATTCTTTTGATTAGATATTAAATTACCCATTGGTTGGCTGTACCAACAATCCCATAAAACGTCAATTTGTCTAGGAGAATACTGTGATTCAAACAGTCAAATGCCTTAGAGAGGTCGCAGAAAATACCGACCGATGCTATTTCATTATTTAATGCTTGTAAGATCTGGTGAGTAAGCATGTAAATGGCATTCTCAGTGGACCTAACCTTCTGAAACCCAAACAGTGATTTGTTAAGGATACTATTGTTGGTAAGGTGAGAAATGGTACTATTCTAGAATACATCGTTTTCTCAAAAATTTCGGAGAATGATGGCAGCAGTGAAACAGGTCGGTAGTTATCACCTTTCTTATTGAGAGGTTTAACAACCGGATATTTCAGTCTGTCTGGAATAATGCCTAGAGTTCGTGATACATTACATATTTCACATAACGATGGGTTTATCACATGGGAACAAATTTTTAGTGCTCTATTGTAAACACAATCAAAACCAGATGACATTTTATTTTTTAGGAAATGTATAATATGAGATACATTCACATGATTGAATTTTATGAAAGTTACATTTTCAACTACTGCTGTGATTCTGTTCTTCATGCTTTCTACTATATTTAAGAAATGGTTATTAAATGCATTTGCTACTGTGGCTCATCATTTATAGCCCTTCCATTCAGTTCCGTAGTGATGTTGTCTCGTTCTGTGGCTGGTTCACGAAAAAGCGTGTTTCTTTTTCCTAATTCCTGTCGTAATTACTTGCCCACCGTGGTATTTTTATTTCGTTCGAGGCCCACAACACAACAGCTACCATTAGCACCAAATCAATTACTTTTACGGTGTTCAAGAACACACGGTTCTTCGTCTCTGAACGACAATACGTTAATATATACTGATGTGCTCAGATTTGAGTGAGACATGAAAGGTACACGAATAAAGGCAAAAGCAGTTTGATAACTAAAAGAGTTAACAATGTTTAACGATTTAAGTATACATGAAACAGTCACCTACAGTAACCAAGATAATTCATCCACAGTTCATAATTTGCATTTAGTACACAAAGAAAACATATTTGCATGCGCTGTATTATATTGTAGAACTAACGTACACTTGTCACTTCTGAATATGATAATGTTAAATTCTGTCAGTTTTATACTTATTTGCTGCCATTGCCTCCACAATCCGAAAACTGACACTTGAGTGTAAGTTATAAGTTCGTAGAATCTCTTTCACTGAAAACCTTCAGCTTTACCTCAGAAAAAAGTCACAGAGAAACTTAATGTTTCCTTATTTTGCAGTAAAATCCCCCAGTTATTTCGCGCTGTTGGTCTGAAAATAATGTTTATGTAGTTATGTTTTACTTATTATTGACAGAACATGTTAACAGTTTCAAATCTTTATCAGAGGGCACCAGAAAATATAAACATTTTAAAGTCTATTGTCGTTATCAATACCACTAGCACACTCCTCATTCAGGCTAAACAGCCTGTTCCGACCTCACTGTTTTTCATGATCGTTCCTCATCTCGCCTGCCGATAATGATAACTTCAAGCTTTGAGAAGAAGCTGACTCGACGACATAGGATTAAATAATTACACCAATGGTTTCTGTGCCCACTCACTTTATCTATTCCACAGTAAATATTGAAATTATTATCAGTGTATATTTTGGTTTCTTATCTCCGTTACAAAATCAATTAACAACTGGAAGGAGTCGCATTTGAGTGGACGGTTTTGAGACTGTGACTGTGATCTGCGAGCATTATTTTAGAACGTGATGGATCTATAACCTAGACGGTAATTTTTCAGTTTTTAATTGTATCACCTGCTAAAAGGGAAAATTCCGTCTGTCAGAATTAAAATAAAACCGATTGCTACTATTGTGTTCCATTTCCTCAAGAAATTATTTACGAAAATATAAAATGCATAGTAATCTTGTCTTATTCCCATGTTGTTATAGCTTTCAGTCAACTGTTGAAACTTGGCGCGTGCAAATATTTATCTGTTTATTGCATTTCGAACTGAAGGGTCTCACGTTACAAAAATTGCGTGATGTGCCAACAGTTACGATAGGTGAGTAAACAAGAGTATCATATGCAATTATAAATAACGGTATTCCATAGCTGGTACTGCAAACAACTTTCTCATACTTTCGTCTTTCATAGGAAATTCTACGGAGGAACTACATCGCACAGGAACATATAATTTGTAATTAAGCTGTTGTATTTCCAGTCTGGTGATATTTTTAGAGTAGAAACATGACTGTGAACAGAGATTCAGAAATACAGTGAAATTTTCAGTTGCTTGCGTCTGAAAGTCTCACGTTTAGAACGCGAGGGCGAAGCTGAATCTAGTAAAATCTGCCGCCTAATTAATAACGAGCCTGGAGGGTTAATGGTCACGCCACATTGCGTAATCTGTGAACACGAGAGAGACACAGCATCCATTAGGCCAAAGCGCAATAATGGTGTCAGGTTATCAGCTGCTGATGGATGGGCTTGTCCCGCGCCAACAGGTTCCCCGGCCGCACCCATCAGCATTTTGTATCGCTCACGCCGCCTCTATCGCCATTTCGTGTCTCCCTGCGTCACAGGCATTTACGAAATTTATTTATCATTTTAACGGAGTTAATTTTTCCTAAGTATTTTCGTACTTGAAACGTGGAAACAGCCAAAGCTACAAATTTAAAAATATCACATATCATCAAAATACGTGTATTTTTTCCTTATTTGTAGCGAGAAGCTCTAGTATGAGATTCACGGGTCTTTTTATTATTTACATTTTTCAGTTAGTCAGAAATCGAAAGACGAAACAGGCTCTCATCGAGCGAAACGCCGTAATTTATAGTGAAAACCTAAAGAAAACGCATATTAATTGCTGAAAATATTTCAGTAGCTTTGGTGATTAATCCGAAAACTAGACAATATGTACCGAAATAAAATCTTCACGTGTGTTAAAATACATACGTCCACACAATCAGGGGAACGTAAGCCATCGCTTACCAACGTGTTGTCGTTAACAATCTAAACTATATTTCAGATGACATGAAAACTCTTTCCAACCTGTTTTATTAATATAATTTCGTTTAAATGCTCAAAATGGGTGAGTTCGCTTACATTCATAACTTAATTGTTTTTTCCAATCGAATAAGCTCGTAAACCTTCACACACACCGGTGTTAAAAAAATTACTGCTTACGTTCTGAATAGCACTTTTAACAGGGCTGCGCTTCAGCAACTGTGCACGCAAGAGCTTCAATGGGTTGGGAATAACGGCCAGCCAGTTCCAAAATACAGGTTTAATGAACCTTGACCATGTCAAAGACTTCTATATTGGATACAAATAATGTGATTTTACGTGAGTATGCTTCACTAAAATAATTTGTAAACATTGCATGTAATTTTGTTTATTGTAACGATACCACATTCGTTCTACACACAGTGGTTCAATATTTGTTAATAGGTACAATACTTTCTGAAGAAGACAGTTTTAAAGCTGTCGAAATCGTGGCAAGATTTGATAAATCTATATTTTGCAACTTGTTGGGTATGGTTTCCAATCCGTTGAAGACATCAGAGGGTGGTACAGAATTAGCAAGGCATCTTGCATACAACAAAGCCCTAATCAAACCTTCGCTAAAGTTCTGAAACGGAAGAGACACATTAAAACATTACAACCGGAAAATCACTTCCAAGACCATAAATCAGTTAATTTCGGTTTTCGTTAACCTAATTTGGGACACATGCTTGGCAGCAGTGTAGTGTACACTGTGTGAGGTAGTTAAGGAGATGTACACGCAGTCGACCCCATTATTAGAAACAAACTGTGCGGAGATCTGCAAGAGTCATTGATATCTACTGACGGGCTGCAGGACGTGTCCCCAAAGCATTCCAGATACATTCTATGCTACTCAGATCCGTAGATCTCGCTCACCAGTACGTGCATGGCACATCATCACTAGCAAAAAATTTATCCATTTGAATATTTCGAGGCGAAGAATTATCGGCCTTGAATAAAGAACGGGGAAAAGTTGAAGACATTGTTGGAGTACCTCATATCAATATCTTTCGGTGCTAATTAAATAGTACTCATCTGATAATCAAAGAAGATGTACCGTACAACCGTACAACATGATCACTTGCCATATTGGGACCCCACTACCATCAAATTAATCCCTTTCCACCATGTTAATACTATTTTAGCGACTGCCAGTTTCCCTCGAGTCGAAAGCGCAGACTCCCCAATAAACATACACTCCTCTCAATATCGTGAGCAATAAACGTAGTGACGGACGACTGGCATAAAGATCAGTTGCTCTAAACCTCCATTTCACAGCGTGCCTAGAAACTTTCACTCCAGAAGAAGCTGTTGTCTCTCCAGGCAAATGTCTTATAGGTATCTTCGTATTTGTTCACGGACATAAAAACACGGTCGTGGAGCGTTCAACCTTTTTCGACATTGTAAAACCCTATCACGAATATTTCCTGTCCCTAGACACCACTGCCATATCCCTGAAATGAAATTTCCTGCCACAAACATCATTGCTGAAGCTATTGGCTGGAAATGATCTGCTTTTCTAGCCTGTAAAGCCAATTTCCTACACCACGTTATAAACTTCCGTAGCTAAACCCAGCTGAAAATGAAAATGTAACTACTAATGAGTCTTTTTGCTTTCAAAGCCAACATGCAAAGAATTAGAGATGGTAGTGTTAACTTCGTTCTGTTTCTTGATCTACTTGCGTTTGGAGCTGAGAGGAAATGACTACCACCATGTTTTGGAAGAAATAACAAGAACTCAACCTAATTTGATGTAGAGACATATTTGAAATAAAACAACAAAATCCTGACTGTCAGTCAATGAATTGTTATTCCATTCCTTGCAACGAAACGGCTGCAGTTCCTTGAGAGTTTGACATTGGACTATTCACTGTGTGAACAAAACAAATCACAATGTCTGAATAATATTCATATCTGGAGACAGTGAAGGTAATGGAAGACGAGTTAATTCGCCCTCGTGCATAGCGCCTAATCTTGCACAGTTCCAACCCTGATGCCGCCTTAATCTTGGAAGACTGAGCTCCCCCAGGTACAATACGAGGGTTGGACCTTAAATAGTGGCAACTATTTATTCACAACCGATACAAAAGAGTTACATGTTTGCACCTGTTACTGTCTTTCAAAGTAGTCACCAGCGTTGTGTAGAACCCGTTGCCAGCGATGTGGAAGGCGTAGTATACCGTTAGCAGAGTCTGTTCTGTTGATAGTGCGAATGGAGCGGTCTACTGCGTGTCGAGTCTCTGGAACAGATCTGAAGGAAATGCCACAAAGTGGTTCTTTCATTTTCGTAATCAAATAAAAGCCACAAGGACTTACGTCCGGAGAGTATGGTGAATGGTACAGTACTTCCCAGTCCCATCGACCGAATAGAGAAGCCACAGCTTGCGCTGGATACGCCCGCGCATTGTCGTGCAAAATGATGGATGTGTTGCGCAGAAAGTGTCGCCCCTTCTTTCCCAAAGCAAACATTAATACTGTACATTGACGGTCTGTCGTGGAGGAACGTGATGTGTTAGGATAACACCATCACAGTCGTATACAAGGATCACCATAATTTTAGACCGTTCCATTCGCACCACCAACAGAGCAGGCTCTGCTAACGGTATACTACGCCTTCCACATCGCTGGCATCGGGTTCTACGCAACACTGGTGACTACTCTGAAGGACAATAACAGGTCCAAACTTTTAACTCTTTTGTATCGGTTGTGAATAAACAGTTGCCACTATTTAAATTCTATCCCTAGTATCTCTGCTTTTTCAGCTAAGAGAATTACATAGATCGCACTTGTCACCCTTTCTTGACTGTGTAATCTACGGATAATCACGATGCGAAGGTCCAAACCATTACGGTATCTCCAGAATGCTCCAGTCATAAGAAGACAACCTGTAATGTACAGTTTCCCCGATGTCCTCTATGAATTAAGAGGTCCTGAGGTTGAGAGTAGTACAAATATAGAAACGTCCAAACACATTACGTGTTTTCATTTGAAGGGCTTATTTCGATAGTGGTACAAGTCCATTACCTCCACTTTTCTGAAATTAATGAGCCAAACAAACAGAAAGTAAGGTTCATCTCTAGCAAGAAGCCATATGCTTGAATATTTCTGGTATCTCAACGGCAGATTTCTCAGCACTCATTTAATTTTAGGACTCTGTATCTCAATAAGAATAAAAATAGACTTGTACCACTATTGAAATACGCCCATCACTTGTTGTTAGTGCAGTTTCAGTGTTCCTTGTACCATTGAAGCTCCTTTTTTGTATTCATTATACTTAGACGATTTTACTAATAACAACTATATACTGGACTTTTTGTTTATAAAGTTCCTATGATACTGGATCAGTTGACATAATGTCCTCTAGACATATTTAAAGTTTATAATTACTCTCATTCCCACTTCAAAGCTTTAGTGAAGATACAGCAATGCCTAAGACAAGAAAATCGTGTGAACTGAAAAATATTTGAACATGTGAGGCACAGAAGACTACAGCTCAGTGCAGCTAGTAAAACAAAATAAAATTGTAGTTTCGGTTCAGTACATATTACAAACAATACTACCTTTCACATGCAAAAATCGACTGCTGAAAAACTGTTGCAGTCGGGTTTGGTTCAGCAAATCACCCCGTCTCCATGGTCAGGCTGAAAGTATAAGCCCATTAATAAATTAAATTGATATCATATAGATCTTGTAAACTATCTGTGCCGCGACCAACTGTCTGAGAAAAAAAAGCTACCCAGAAGACGTGTTCGTATGTTAATACACTACTGGCCATTAAATTTGCTGCACCAAGAAGAAACGCAGATGAACGGATATTCATTGGACAAATATATTATTCTAGAACTGACATGTGATTATATTTTCACGCAATTTGGGTGCATAGATCCTGAGATATCAGTACCCAGAACAACCACATCTGGCCGTAATAACGGCCTGGATACGCCTGGGCATTGAGCCAAACAGAGCTTTGATGGCGTGTACAGGTACAGCTGCCCATGCAGCTTCAACACGATACCACAGTTCATCAAGAGTAGTGACTGCGTATTGTGACGAGCCAGTTGCTCGGCCACAATTGACCAGACGTTTTCAACTGGCGAGAGATCTGGAGAATGTGCTGGCCAGGGCAGCAGTCGAACATTTTCTGTATCCAGAAAGGCCCGTACAGGACCTGCAACTTGCGGTCGTGCATTATCCTGCTGAAATTTAGGGTTCCGCAGGGATCGAATGAAGGGTAGAGCTACGGATCGTAACACATCTGTTCAAAGTGCCGCAATGCGAACAAGAGGTGACCGAGACGTGTAACCAATGGCACCCATACCATCACGCCGGGCGATACGCCAGTATGGCGATAACGAATACACGCTTCCAATGTGCGTTCACCGCTATGTCGCCAAACACGGATGCGACCATCATGATGCTGTAAACAGAACCTGGATTCATCCGAAAAAAAAGACGTTTTACCATTCGTGCACCCAGGTCCGTCGTTGAGTACACCATCGCAGGCGCTCCTGTCTGTGATGCAGCGCCAAGGGTAACCGCAGCCATGGTCTCCGAGCTGATAGTCCATGCTGCTGAAAACGTCGTCGAACTGTTCGTGCAGATGGTTGTTGTCTTGCAAACGTCCCCATCTGTTGACTCAGGGATCGAGACGTGGCTGCACGATCCGTTACAGCCATGCGGATAATATAGTGGGACGGGAAATTGAAGCGTCACCCATCCGCCAGTGTCAGCCCAGTTTGCAGGTGAATATAAGTTTAATTTAGTTTTCTTTATGTATTTTTGTAATATTTGTAATGGTTGTGAATTGTCTAAAGTTTTGTATTTATTTTTTATGTTCCATGTACGGAGAGGGCGGCGCAACGAACGGAGACAGCATCTTCGCTGCCGGGACCAGAGAGAAACTATACGTCGCGGGTCGACAGCCAAAGAGCAACAGAAGATCCTGAAACCTAGTTGTTGCGTCGTGCTTCTAAAAATCAAATAAGCCAGAATTTGTAATGTTTTGTACAACAATGATACTATAGGAAGTTTAATCTTATTGAAAATGTTAGTTTTGTCTCGTCAAGGCTCAGGTTCACGTCTGTATGTAGGAAGATAATAAACTAGTGGATGCTACTAAAGTTGAAATACGTGTTCCGAGGATTTATTTATGAAGAATTATGTGAATGAATTAATAATATATTTGACAAGATTATTGAATTTTGACAGCGTTCATCGCGACTTTGAATCTCAAAAAGTTTATTCAACGTGGTTCTAATATCGATTAAATCAGATAACGTGTATCAATATAATTTCTGAGGAGAAACAAACGACATCTAGAATTGAAAAAGTTTACGCAAACCAATAGGACTGAGTGACGTAATTCTGCGCATACGAATCAAATGATGATGTTTTACAGTTTCGTTCAAGAACCATTCAGAGACAAATTTTAAAAAGAGTTTAAATAATTTTGAAGTGTGTTGTAACTGACGTAGGTGACGAAGTCTGCACATGGTCATATGTCAAATGAAAATCATTTAAGGAAATCTATACGTCGTTACACTACAATAAGATGCCTGTCATCTCAACTGCTAGTGATAGGAGGCCGTTGGGATCCAGCACGGCGTTCCGTATTACCCTCCTGAACCCACCAATTCCATATTCTGCTAACAGTCATTGGATCTCGACCAACGCGAGCAGCAATGTCGCGATACGATAAACCGCAATCTCGATAGGCTACAAACCGACCTTTATCAAAGTCGGAAACGTGATGTTACGCATTTCTCCTCCTTACACGAGGCATCACAACAACTTTTCACCAGGCAACGCCGGTCAACTGCTGTTTGTGTGTGAGAAATCGGTTGGGAACTTTCCTCATGTCAGCACGTTGTAGGTGTCGCCATCGGCACCAACCTATCGTGAATGCTCTGAAAAGCTAATCATTTGCATATCACAGCATCGTCTTCCTGTTGGTTAAATTACGCGTCTGTAGCACGTCATCTTCGTGGTGTAGCAATTTTAACGGCCATTAGTGTATAACTTCGTCCACTCACGCTCCATCGGCAAGTGTACAAATGACCACAACTGGAATTTTCTGTGGCGGGTAGGATGGCCACCAAAATGCATTAACGTTGTTTCTCTTTATTGTTGTTACCAGGCCATGTAGGGGACATAAGGTGCGTGAAAAGCGTCAGATGAGTGATCACTGTGAAGGGCGCGGAGATGTCACGTTCCTCTGTGGTAAGGCGGAATAAGCGCCTGAGAGAGTTTGAACGAGGTCCCATTGTGGGTCTCCATTCGGCCTGCTGGTCGAAGCGCGCAATACACGGATTTATGGGGCATTAGGATGTGACAGTGGCCCGATATTGGACTGCATGGGGACGTGAGGGCTGACATACTAGTCGTCAAAGTTCCAGTCGACCACGTCTGATCACCCCAGGGGAGGATCATCGTATTTTGCACCATGCTCATAGTAACCCTTACATATCTGCACCTGCTACTTGAGAAGAGATAAAAGACTCCCTGCAATATTCTTCGTCATCCCGCAACATTGCTCGAAGAATGGCAGCAACCTGACTAAGAAATTACCTTCCAATCGTAATCTTCCGTTAACGCCACAATGCAAATGACTGCATTTGAAGTGGTGCCGTGACTGGGAAACACACCCACACACACACACACACACACACACACACACACACACACACACAGCATTCTTCTTTGACATTTTTCTGGATGAACAACTGACTTGCCTAACTCACAAAACTCAATTAAATTCACTGAAACCACCAACAGTTTGTACTCCATGTTAGAGTAAAGTCGTCGTGTCTGGCTGTTTGTCTTTGAACACGCTAATCAACAAAATTACTAGACATATTTTTATGGAGGTTTCACTGGAAACTTCAGCGCAGCTTGGGGGAATATACAAACTTCATCTAAATCGGATCAAAGAGGTGGTGGTGGGTGTGAAAAATGAGCGTAGCTCACGAAGCGCAAATAGCAAGACTATATACATCCAGTATGTGAGAATGAGAACACTCTGCGACACAACGAACTTTACACATAATTTCAAACCTGTACGAAAATTTTTGTCGCTGACAGTCCCCAGAAAATGTTGAAAGGAAAAAAGTTTACCGCTTACTATTATTTCGCTAACCATGCAGTAAGGCGGTCTCATCAGGCATGATGTTTTAATTTATTACTTCTTTACTACCAACGTTATTCAAGGTATAATTTGCAAACGGTGTTAAAATATACCACTGAATACACGTCGAAAATTATATCATTGTACGACTCATAGTTCAGAAGACATGATGCCATAAACACTGAGGTGCGCGAAAATCTGTCGCATCGTGCATGAAGTTTCAGATTATTGCTTCTTTGGTACAAACTCTATTCGCAACGCATTTCGCAGACTGTATTCCATACGGCACTGAATGTACCTACAAAATTATATCATTGTGCTTCACATAAGTCAAGAGATAAGACGTCATAAACATAGAGCTGCGTTAAAACGCAACTGCAGGACGAAATTCGCTAGAGATACAGGTGAAATATGTACACAGTTAGCTATTCTATATCTATGTCTATATAAATAAGGAAATGTAAAAACGTAGTGTTAGTTTCCCAAAGAACCAATAGATGACCTTGTTGACGTTTTGAACTCAGTGACAGTTGTAGTTTCGTCAGTTTACCAAAGTGACAGAAATAAGGACCGCAATCTTATTTTTACGGATACAAACTATTATTAAATGTGTTTGTCTTGGGTATATGAATTTACTGATCTCGCTTGGTCCATTAAGAACTTAACGATCTCGCTTTGCATCTTTGGATAGGTTTTTATGTACATTCTTTGCTAAGGAAAATGAGTTTATTAAGTTCGCTTTGTGATTTATGTGCTTGCTCACTACATTCTGATTTCGTTTTGTTTAAAAATAAAATGCCTAGAAACCGGTCGTGTTCATACTGAATGTGTTTTGTGTTTTAAGAACTTGATCTTGCTATGCATCTTCCGATAGGATTTATGTACACTCCTGGAAATTGAAGTAAGAACACCGTGAATTCATTGTCCCAGGAAGGGGAAACTTTATTGACACATTCCTGGGGTCAGATACATCACATGATCACACTGACAGAACCACAGGCACATAGACACAGGCAACAGAGCATGCACAATGTCGGCACTAGTACAGTGTATATCCACCTTTCGCAGCAATGCAGGCTGCTATTCTCCCATGGAGACGATCTTAGGGATGCTGGATGTAGTCCTGTGGAACGGCTTGCCATGCCATTTCCACCTGGCGCCTCAGTTGGACCAGCGTTCGTGCTGGACGTGCAGACCGCGTGAGACGACGCTTCATCCAGTCCCAAACATGCTCAATGGGGGACAGATCCGGAGATCTTGCTGGCCGGGGTAATTGACTTACACCTTCTAGAGCACGTTGGGTGGCACGGGATACATGCGGACGTGCATTGTCCTGTTGGAACAGCAAGTTCCCTTGCCGGTCTAGGAATGGTAGAACGATGGGTTCGATGACGGTTTGGATGTACCGTGCACTATTTAGTGTCCCCTCGACGATCACCAGTGGTGTACGGCCAGTGTAGGAGATCGCTCCCCACACCATGATGCCGGGTGTTGGCCCTGTGTGCCTCGGTCGTATGCAGTCCTGATTGTGGCGCTCACCTGCACGGCGCCAAACACGTATACGACCATCATTGGCACCAAGGCAGAAGCGACTCTCATCGCTGAAGACGACACGTCTCCATTCGTCCCTCCATTCACGCCTGTCGTGACACCACTGGAGGCGGGCTGCACGATGTTGGGGCGTGAGCGGAAGACGGCCTAACGGTGTGCGGGACCGTAGCCCAGCTTCATGGAGACGGTTGCGAATGGTCCTCGCCGATACCCCAGGAGCAACAGTGTCCCTAATTTGCTGGGAAGTGGCGGTGCGGTCCCCTACGGCACTGCGTAGGATCCTACGGTCTTGGCGTGCATCCGTGCGTCGCTGCGGTCCGGTCCCAGGTCGACGGGCACGTGCACCTTCCGCCGACCACTGGCGACAACATCGATGTACTGCGGAGACCTCACGCCCCACGTGTTGAGCAATTCGGCGGTACGTCCACCCGGCCTCCCGCATGCCCACTATACGCCCTCGCTCAAAGTCCGTCAACTGCACATACGGTTCACGTCCACGCTGCCGCGGCATGCTACCAGTGTTAAAGACTGCGATGGAGCTCCGTATGCCACGGCAAACTGGCTGACACTGACGGCGGCGGTGCACAAATGCTGCGCAGCTAGCGCCATTCGACGGCCAACACCGCGGTTCCTGGTGTGTCCGCTGTGCCGTGCGTGTGATCATTGCTTGTACAGCCGTCTCGCAGTGTCCGGAGCAAGTATGGTGGGTCTGACACACCGGTGTCAATGTGTTCCTTTTTCCATTTCCAGGAGTGTATATTCTTGGCTAGAAAGAACGAATTTATGAAGTTTGCTTCGTGATGTCGGTGCCTACTCGTTTCAATCTGATTTCGGTTTGTTTAGCAATAAAAGTGCATTGAAATTGGTCGAGACCATAATTTAAAACCTCTACAAAACGTTTTCTCGCTTACAACTCCCACGAAATAGTATCCACCTATGGCGCTGAATGTATCTACAAAAAAGGGAGATAGGAGACGAGGTACTGGCAGAAGTAAAGCTGTGAGTACTGGCCGTGAGTCGTGCTTCGGTAGCTCAGTTGGTAGAGCACTTGCCCGCGAAAGGCAAAGGTCCCGAGTTCGAGTCTCGGTCGGGCACACAGTTTTAATCTGCCAGGAAGTTTCATATCAGCGCACACTCCGCTGCAGAGTGAAAATCTCATTCTGGAAACAAATCTTCTGTTCAAACTTAAAAGTGTTGCAAACGAGGAAATCTTGTCAACACTGTATTTAACAGTCTATGCTTACTACACACCAATAATCAGCAAGTGAAATCGGATTAAGACAGAAGTATGATCCAAACGTATTGAAATAGAAGCTCTTGGTGAGTAACAAAAAGTACGATTCTCAAGACAGATAACTACAAATATGCAGTTCTTTTGCAAATACACTCCTGGAAATGGAAAAAAGAACACATTGACACCGGTGTGTCAGACCCACCATACTTGCTCTGGACACTGCGAGAGGGCTGTACAAGCAATGATCACACGCACGGCACAGCGGACACACCAGGAACCGCGGTGTTGGCCGTCGAATGGCGCTAGCTGCGCAGCATTTGTGCACCGCTGCCGTCAGTGTCAGCCAGTTTGCCGTGGCATACGGAGCTCCATCGCAGTCTTTAACACTGGTAGCATGCCGCGACAGCGTGGACGTGAACCGTATGTGCAGTTGACGGACTTTGAGTGAGGGCGTATAGTGGGCATGCGGGAGGCCGGGTGGACGTACCGCCGAATTGCTCAACACGTGGGGCCTGAGGTCTCCACAGTACATCGATGTTGTCGCCAGTGGTCGGCGGAAGGTGCACGTGCCCGTCGACCTGGGACCGGACCGCAGCGACGCACGGATGCACGCCAAGACCGTAGGATCCTACGCAGTGCCGTAGGGGACCGCACCGCCACTTCCCAGCAAATTAGGGACACTATTGCTCCTGGGGTATCGGCGAGGACCATTCGCAACCGTCTCCATGAAGCTGGGCTACGGTCCCGCACACCGTTAGGCCGTCTGCCGCTCACGCCCCAACATCGTGCAGCCCGCCTCCAGTGGTGTCGCAACAGGCGTGAATGGAGGGACGAATGGAGACGTGTCGTCTTCAGCGATGAGAGTCGCTTCTGCCTTGGTGCCAATGATGGTCGTATGCGTGTTTGGCGCCATGCAGGTGAGCGCCACAATCAGGACTGCATACGACTGAGGCACACAGGGCCAACACCCGGCATCATGGTGTGGGGAGCGATCTCCTACACTGGCCGTACACCACTGGTGATCGTCGAGGGGACACTGAATAGTGCACGGTACATCCAAACCGTCATCGAACCCATCGTTCTACCATTCCTAGACCGGCAAGGGAACTTGCTGTTCCAACAGGACAATGCACGTCCGCATGTATTCCGTGCCACTCAACGTGCTCTAGAAGGTGTAAGTCAACTACCCTGGCCAGCAAGATCTCCGGATCTGTCCCCCATTGAGCATGTTTGGGACTGGATGAAGCGTCGTCTCACGCGGTCTGCACGTCCAGCACGAACGCTGGTCCAACTGAGGCGCCAGGTGGAAATGGCATGGCAAGCCGTTCCACAGGACTACATCCAGCATCTCTACGATCGTCTCCATGGGAGAATAGCAGCCTGCATTGCTGCGAAAGGTGGATATACAGTGTAATAGTGCCGACATTGTGCATGCTCTGTTCCCTGTGTCTATGTGCCTGTGGTTCTGTCAGTGTGATCATGTGATGTATCTGACCCCAGGAATGTGTCAATAAAGTTTCCCCTTCCTGGGACAATGAATTCACGGTGTTCTTATTTCAATTTCCAGGAGTGTATCACATGGTCCACAGCAGAAAAGCTTCCGCTTCCAGGTCCAAGATGGTGCATGACGAAGTATGGCTTAAAGATCCACATGTTACATACCTAATTGTAAACATGTACAGAAATTTACTTACCATAAAACTCAGTAACTGAAAAACTAAGAAAATTCTGCAAGAAGTTTTAATATACGATACAGCACTTACATATGTAGAACTCGTAATATTTACAAACGCTGCGCAGAACAAAACCCATGTCTCACAACAACAAAAATACTAGAAAATGCCAGAAACTGCTTATGGCGGTCACCAGTGTGAATTCTTTCATGTGATTCTAAAATCGGCCACTAAGGTGCGCGTCATTTACGACGGCGGCCGAGTTTAGGTTCGTTCTGCGCATCTGACGTCACAAAACACAGTCAGCCAATGAACAGAGAACGACGTTGCCAGAGCTCGACTGCAGTGCAGAGCACGGACGAGTGTCTTCAGTTTTAGAAACGTTTTGTCGTAAGTAAAGTAATTGAACAAAAGCAATGTCTTGATAGCAGACTTTCTATAAAAGAAAGTTTGGAAAAAGCATTCTTTATACCAACTGTTTCATATTCTATTAATTAATTAAACCAAACAAGCAATAAGCCTCCTAATTCAGGCGATAGCAAGGAAATTCATTCTCACTAACCGCTTTTTCGCAATAAAGAACAACGGTAATTGTTTATTTCCTATTGTACTTCGACGAAACATGAGTAATTCATAGTGATACCAACAGTGTTTGTCGGTATTTTGCTTGATTCTTTAAAGTACTCCAGCTGGCACTGTAGCTCAGCGTGTTCGGTCAGAGAGCCGGTTGGCCTCTGTAATAAAAAAAACTGAGTGGAAGGGTCGATAAACGAACTTGAACGGATGTCATTGTGACGTCCACAACGACCGAACACAACGATCAACAACGAACAAAATGAGAAAAAAAAGTTCAAATATTGTTGGATGCTTATTATTTTCTTTATTTAAAAACAATATCAAAGTGTCTTACTTCATGAATTTTATTCGTTTGACTGCAATTTTTTGAAATTTCTAGTGGCAACTAAAATCGACCATACAGGATGTATACACTGTGGACTTTTACCTCCGCAAACTCTTCAAAATTTCGTGCAATGGTTTACTACATTTAATGCTGCACAATAACTGGGTTGAACATCGAAACAAAATTAAGTCATTTATGGGGGGAAGGTATCAGTCAAGAAGATGTGTAAAAATCAAATTTTTGGGCCAAATGGTTTTTGGGAAATCGAATGATAAGTGTGTCAAAGCAGTCGGAACACTGTGTGTCTACACAGGCGAGCAGTGCAGTGATGACAAAATCGCGCACAGCGCGTAATGCGAGGAGCCCGTCTCTGAAGCAGCGAAAGGGTTAATGCGGCCGTGGTGGCTTTACTTCATAAACTGCGCGCTCCACCCTACACGTAAGTTTGCGAACTATGCTATACTATAGCGCTGCTTCTCTTGGCGCATACAACTGGCAACGCAGCAATCTCCAGCGTCTAAGCGGGCATGCGCGAGCCGCCAAGGTAAAAGAATTGAACTATAGAGTGAAGCACCGAACTGGAAACATCGTGTGTTCCTAGGTACAGTATCCTCCAGGTGCAGCACTCCAGTCTCCAGTTTGTTTCAATATCTGTAAATCAAACATTTAGGGGTTACAGGTCACATCACAGGGAGCAACTTTCGTTAACGACAAATAGTTCCTGACCTTTCCTGGCGATGCTAGGTTTCCATTTGTATTGGTTATGCCCCTAACAGGCGTCAGGGTGTTGGCACTCTATGGCATGCATTTGCCTTGTGGATTTCCAATAAATCCAGTCATATGCTCTGAATGAAAGGGGGTAAAAAACTAAACTCTGTCCATACAGGCCATGAAGGCCCAACGGTACCAACCGAACGCCGTGTCATCCTCAGCCCACAGGCGTCACTGGATACGGATATGGAGGGGCATGTGGTCAGCACACCGCTCACCGGGCCGTATGTCAGTTTACGAGACCGATGAAAGGGGGTGGGCCCAGCAAAATTAAAGTTCCTGATTTGCTACTAAAATAGTTTTCTCTGCTTAGAAGGTGTGTATGACATCTGTGAATTGTAGGAAATTAATATTTGTAGTGATGGGTGTTAAAAGTTCCCATTTAAATTGCCTATTAAAGATACCTTCCTTACAAGGTGAATAAAGCCCCAAAGAAAATAATTTTATTATGCCATCCGACTGCCCTCATGTGTAATTCGTCACAGACAGACATGGTTCAAATGGCTCTGAGCACTATGGGACTTAACTACTGTGGTCATCAGTCCCCTAGAACTTAGAACTACTTAAACCTAACTAACCTAAGGACATTACACACATCCATGCCCGAGGCAGGATTCGAACCTGCGACCGTAGCAGTCGCGCGGTTCCGGACTGCGCGCCTAGAACCGCTAGACCACCGCGGCCGGCCAGACAGACATACTTCACACGATGGGTACTCTTTGGTATCCGAAATGATTTACTGTTGATCATTGCTTAACTTTCTTAATAATCTACCTAACTTGGATTCTCATAAGGAATATTTAGATCTCACCTGATCAGCAGGACGTAAGTATCACATTTTGAATCCAGCGACATACTTGAAACCTTGTTGTGAGCTGGTAACATAACATTATCACTAGACATTATCGTGGATGACTAACTAGCGGCCGGCCGGGGTGGCCGAGCGTTTCTAGGCGCTACAGTCGGGAACCGCGCGACCGCTCCGGCCGCAGGTTCGAATCCTGCTTGGGGCATGGATGTGTGTGATGTCCTTAGGTTAGTTAGGTTTAAGTAGTTCTAAGTTCTAGGGGACTGATGACCTCAGATGTTGAGTCCCATAGTGCTCAGAGCCATTTTTGACTAACTAGCAACTGTTCTGAAGTTCTCGAGGAAAACTTACCTTCTGTGATCCGAATATAATTTACAAAAGTATTAGAAAGTTTAACTGGTATGCACAATGTGTACAACGTGAAAGATTGTTATCATCGAACTAATGAGGGAAATGAAGACAGCAAAATGAATCTTTTGTTACTCTTATACAAGGCGTTAGTGCAAGGCCTCACGTTTACACAGTACCATCATCTGTAAAAATTAGAATTAATTTAAATAAACTGGTGAATGGAACGATACAGAAATAAAGATATAATACTCTGTTTACTCTTATTATTATTATTATCAGCTTCCAACAATACGAATGTTTTACACAAACAATAAGATTAACATTACGAAAGTTACTCACTGATTGTAAATTCTTTGAGATCACTTGTATTAGGTATAGATATGCTTTGTATTAGTGACACATGAAAATTTGTGCTAGAGCCAGATTCTAACCCAGATTTCCCGATTATCGCGAGCCGCCGCCTTAACCACCTTCGGTCTCCGTGCACGCTTCCCGGTCTGCTCGAAACCTCCATACAATCTGTCTACATCCCCTAATACTCAAAACATTACCTATATTCCCACAAGAGGGTCAATGAGACTACCAGGAATGTTATTACAGTCGTTTAGCCCGTCTAGGCTTGTAATAAGGAACAGACGTTGCAAAATAAATGAAATTAGTGTTACATGATGTTACGTGACTCACATGGTGCCCTTAGCACAGCTATGCAGAGACCTGCAACGTAATGCATATTTGAAAAACGTATAAGATACAATAACCTTTTAGTGAATAAAATACCGTAGTGCTAAACCAAAATACATTACTTAAACAGAATATAATCTACCCCACATTAATCACAAAGGCAAACACTATTCCGATATTTATTCTACCTCAGTGCCTAAGAAATCTTAGTCTTCCAACATAGCTTGTCAAGCATATAGTTGTAGAAAAACATTACAGCCGGTCGGTGTGGCCGTGCGGTTCTAGGCGCTTCAGTCTGGAACCGCGTGACCGTTACGGTCGCAGGTTCGAATCCTGCCTCGGGCATGGATGTGTGTGATGTCCTTAGGTTAGTCAGGTTTAAGTAGTTCTAAGTTCTAGGGGACTGATGACCTCATAAGTTAAGTCCCATAGTGCTCAGAGCCATTTAAACCATTTAAAAAAAAAAACATTACACTGTGTTCCAGATTAAGAGCGTTCAAAAGAACTTCACATAATTCTGATAACAACATTGCCAATACAAATCTGAAGCGATTTTCATACATAGTTCTTTTTCGGAATAATTCTATCTAGCCAAGCTCCTTAGAACAATATATCACACACTGGGAAAAGTATATCTTCAAGGACGGACTCGAACAGAGTAAAACCGAAAAAAATTACGTCTTGTTCCATTTCAAAAAATTTGTGACCCATGTGGAACGGCTCAGCGCCTTTGCTCCTTATTGGCGGAGGCCACACTCGACAGTGAATATACGGAAGTCAATCATTGGGAGCAGATATGACACCAGAGATTGCTCACGCATAGGAGACCTGTAATATACATAATATATGCAACTGGGCAAATTCGGGCGCTAATGACCATAGCAGTTTTGCGCCCTAAAAAACCAAACAAAAAAAACTGGGCAAATATAACAGAAGGCTTTCAGTTTTCTTGTTGAAACTCACACTATGAATTTACTGATGTAGATGATGATGATGATGATGTTTGGTTTGTGGGGCGCTCAACTGCACGGCTATCAGCGCCCGTACAAATTCCCAACCTTTGCTCAGTCCAATCTCGCCACTTTCATGAATGATGATGAAACGCTGAGGACAACGCAAACACCCAGTCATCTAGAGGCTTTACTGGGGTACGTAGTATGCAGCATACCTTATCAGTCGCCCTGTTGGTTCAGTTAAATCTCGTCGACCCAGGGCCGGGGAATACTGAAGGATATCTAGCGTCGCAGGGAAAGACTAGTGAACGTTTTGTCTCTAATAAAACAGGGGCAAATAGACGACTGTGAAACATGCAAATAATCCTAGTAAACATAGGTTCGGCAATCAGTGATTTTCCTGAATTGGCGTATGCACAAGGGCAGTGATCCCAATCTTACAACACTGTCAGTGTTCTGTGATGTCAATGGTTTTTGAAAACCCGCAAGTTTGGCGCAAATAACGAAATAATAAACTGCCTTCCTTTGAATTTTTCGTCATTGCGGAAACCCTGTTGATAGTGTCAATGAACACTGGGAGCTTATTGACGATGGTTGGCAATGCATTTGGAACACGCCTGCGATTTTTGAATGTGTACAGGCATCAACGAGGAGCGGTGCGAAAGCCTCCCTTCACGTGAACAGTAGCCATGTGGAACACTTGTTGCAATACGAAATCGCAGTGTCTGTGTCAGTGAGAAGTATTATGCATCGTACTTCGCACACAGTGATTTCGTCTTTATTCACCAATACCAGGCCCTCAGCTATCAATAAAAATGAACTTCTTGGACGGGAATATACGTAACGTACGAGTACAGTTTGTGGCACAAGGACGACGACATATGGAAGTTTGGGTCTGGTCATGATTCGTGCACGGGTAACCGAAGCGATTAAGGTGATCGCTCGTGTAAAGCGGGAAATCCGGGTTCGGGTCCTAATCCGACACTTATTTTCACTGTCGCATTCAAATATACAGCCGTAGGTGGTTATTCGCAACTGCGAATACGTTTCCTATACTTGTAATTTTTTCCCTCATGTGCATATCTGCAGTTTGGATTCTCAGGGACTCTGTCGTAAGGTGTTCACTTAATCAGTCGTAGTATGTCGAATCGGGCAAACCGTTTGTTTCTCTGTCCGTTTTTATTAGACTTATTTGCAGGGGATAGTATTAATGGAAATGAAACAAAAAGTTAAGTGATCATATGTCTGGAATGAAAAATAAAATGTTTACATACGGGACACTTTGTGAAATTGTAGCCATCATTCTGTTTATACTACAAAAGGTGTTCCATATAATCACATCATATTCCTGTACATCCTTCAGCCCACTTCAAATAATCACGAACTGTGACGAACACGTCTGACTGCCCTCGGGCCTGTTAACATGCATCAGATATAAGCTGCTTTAACGTGTGCTCGTTGTTGATATGTGTGCCATACACTACCGCTTTTAAAGTCCAAAAAGCTAGAATTCCACAGGATTAATGCCAGCCTATGCTACTGGACTTTCTAATATCCTGTTGCTCCAGCGGTGTGGAGACATATTCAGAGGGTAGTGGCGGTATCATCTGTTTGGCAGATTGTTCCGTTTTCGCTTGTCGCTACTCCAGGGAACAAATCATATGCGTACGGTCGTTGGCGTATTACCGGAAATAAATACTCAGCCCGTTGGCTTGATCGGCATTTCGTGTCTTGTTATTTAAGGCTGCGCACCCGGATTCGCAAATTTAACAGCAGTTAGCGTTCCGGGCCTGAACTTTGGTTTTGAAGTCTGATTGCGTGTGTTGTTGTTCAAAATTATTCCGGTAGTGGCCGACTCTGCACAAAAAAACAGCCGGTGTCTTTCTGCAATGATAACGTTCCCTAAAGTCTCCAGAAATATGCTGCGCATTAAATGGATAAAAAAACACCTCCTAATTAGTACGGTAATGTTTACGACTCAGCTAGGCTGCCGTCCACAATTGCTGCCCACAAGCTGATACTGCAGCAATAATGATTTCTTGCTAACACCTGGATTTTGTGGTACTCTTCAGATGGGCATAAACCTCGCCTCATCCGTACATAATATACTGTGCTGCTGATCCTCTGCGCACTGGCTTAGAAGTCTTGGCATAACTGTAAGCTGCCGAGATAGACTATTTATGTGGCGTGAGCTCATGCCAAATTGTTCAGGTGTGCAAGTTCGCCGTCTTTAGTAGGTTACAGTTATTTTCAAACTCGTTTCAGGATCGTGTTTTACTAGTTGCAGCTACCGCTACTCTGTATCCGGCATCTGACTGTAAGAAGTCTAGCGCGATCGATTGTCCTTTGTTGTGACTGATCGCGTATCCAAAGTCAATAGATAAACGTGTCGATCTGTCTATCTTTCAAAATGAATGCGGTGTTGCGGATGTCGTTCGGCGTTCATGGTACGGTGCTGCTCTAGCCAATGCCTAGGCCAGAATAACATTCCCGAGTGGAATACATTATTATGATTATAATGGTTTTAAGCTACGGTCACCAGCGCCCTAGCAGAACGTGAATACATGTATTAAGTGATACGAGCGAAGTCTATTCATACAAGCAATCTCACTGCGGCGATGTTTCATGGACACAGATTATGATCATTTTAAAGAATGTAAGCTAGCTCCCGAAGAATGGATGCAGATGTAGAAATGTCGTAGCATGTAGACAGCCCATTTAAAGTAACGTCAATCACTGACGTTCTAGTTACTGTGTTGTTTATGGACAGCTGTACGCCTCTGCGTAGCTAGGCAAAAAGTTCAGAGTCTTTCTCATTACAGTTTCACCTTGAGGACGGAATTTGGCATTTTGGCAGGTTGAGCCTGTTATTTAGGAAAAGTGTTCTGCCATTGTCCGTGCCACACCTTCTGCAGTGGAAACTAGGGCGTCATTATTCAGTACAGCAATAATGGACATATTCTTCCTCTCCCAGAATTACTCGTTATTGATGCACATACTTTTGTTGAAGAAGTCGAACAATTTTTGTCACGTCTGTTTTTCCTGACATTGAAGACCAATCCGAAACCATATCTGCAGAAGTACTGGTGTTAAATCTTGCCTGCGCTGGCCACCTGTTCCGTAACAAAGACTGAACAGCTCTCTTCTATCGCGGAACCGGCTGTCCATTAAAATGAGAGATAGATTTCGGAATATATCCATGTGCGGATTTGTGAATGACTTTTGTCATAATGTCCATCAACTCCTGGACGTGTTCACGATGTTTTATCACAGACAACCGTCTGCTCATTATTCAATTGGCCTTAACAAGCTTGCATGCTCGCTTCGATGCGTGATTAAGAAAGGAAAATGGTTAACGGAATAATAATAATTTACTTTTTCGTGTAAAACAACATCTACCATACCAGATGCGTATTCCGAAAGGTCTATGGTGGAAAACGACTCTCCTGATATCGTGATTATATCTCATTTTACTCTTATTTGGAATACATGTCTTCTAATAGAATCAGATCTTTTAAAACTCCACTCTGGGGTCGGGTGGAACAGCCTCAAAGCGCGTATTTTTTAAAATTTGTGGTAAGATCTTATGGGACCAAACTGCTGAGGTCACAGGTTCCTAAGCTTACACACTACTTAACCTAACTTAAACTAACTTACGCTAAGGACAACACACAATCCATGTCCGAGGGAGGTCTCGAACCTCCGACGGTGGCAGCCGCGCGGACCGTGACAAGACGCCGTGCTTTTTGTGTGTTCAGATTTCCTAGACAGATATATGTCAGGATGGTGGAGTATCGCTGGGGTTCGTGAATAAGGTATCTGAAAACTTGCCGTCGATGTGTTCATGAAGGTTTGAGTGGACACAGCACATTGCGGAACAGGCACGCAAAGAACCTGCATCGATACAGCCGATTGCTTAGGGTGGTAACTGAAAAATCATAAACTTCTCTTCGTCGTTCTTCTTATGAAACCTGAAACCCCTTAACTTAGAGATGTTTGTAAAATATCGATATTGATCATTTTCCAAATAGTATCGATATATGACGGCGATGTGTCTCCCAATGTCTTATCGATATCGAATTGACAATATCGAGCGCCGATATTTTTATTTTATATTACATTTTATTAGCAATTTTTTCTAAACATTTGTTATTGCTCTTTTGAAATTGTAGTAGAACATAATTTTACTTTCACTGTGTGAAGGAATCTTACTACCTTTTCGAGCTTTCATCTCATCCAGTCTCTCTCTTTGACTGTGTGAAGTACAGGTGGCACAAAAAAGAAGTCCGATTGCATCGGTGAGTGGCGGTGTGAATGGAATAACAAGATCTCCAATGTGAAGAAAAAAATGGCTCTGAGCTCAATGGGACTTAACATCTGAGGTCATCAGTCCCCTAGAACTTAGAACTACTTAAACCTAACTAACCTAAGGACATCACACACATCCATGCCCGAGGCAGGAATCGAACCTGCGACCGTAGCGGTCGCGCGGTTCCAGACTGAAGCGCCTAGAACCGCTCGGCCACACCGGCCGGCTCCAATGTGAAGAAATAGCACATCAGTTGCGTTAAAAATATCGGGAATCCAGTACGTCGATATTTAAGAAATATCGTTACCGGCTCTCGATATATCGAGAAAAGTATCGATATAAGAAAGGGAGAAATATCAACGTACCAGCGGATAAAAATATCGACTGCACTTCGGAAATATACTGTCTATTTTTAACGCAACTAGCGTGCTATTTCTTCACATCGACATACTTCAAAAACAGTTGCACCACTATTCGCTGATGAACAAAAATCTAAATGACAAGATTGGTCTTTGTGGTGGGCAGAGACGTGTGCGAGGAAATGCTGATGTAATCGACGCTCGGCGCTACCAACAGAAGCTGCAACGTGTAACTTTTTCACGAAATTTTGACACTACAACTGCTGCTTCACTGGTGTTTGCAGAAATGAAAAAACAGATAACTGACGGGAAGTGTGTCGAACGATGGACCCATTTAACACATTTTATTGTGCCACTTACGTGCAGTTAGCATTGTTAACAAAGTGGTTATCACCTAGAGTGAACGTGTATCGTTTTCCATTCAATCCATGAGCTAAGAGAGATAAGCAGGTTGCTAAATTGTTGACGTACAGAGTATCTAATAATAAATCAATACTCAAATATACAACTCTGAAACTGACAGTATATCTCCGACATGCAGCCGATATTTTTATCGGCCGGTACGTTAATATTTCTTCTGTCAATTTATCGATACTTTTCTCGATATTTTGAGAGCCGATAATGATATTTTTTTAAATGTCGACATACTGGATTCCCGATGTTTTTAAAAATATCAACAGTCCTATTTAACACATGCTCATCCAAGAGTGAGATGTGTCTCTTGTAGACCTATGCTCTGCTAGGATTTTCACTGATATATATGAGGCCTTGAGCAATTCAAATTCCATTGAAATATGATTATAATTTGCCATCCTTCATAGATTTTCTCCTTCCCCTTTTCCCCTACTTCATGGTGGTGATTCTGTAACAAACGGAGGAGGAGTAGGAGACAGGACTAGTAAGTAGACCTCTTCAGCAGCCTGAATCTATTTTAGAAAGGAGCACAGATTTCGTTCCTTTACAGGTGCATCTCTGCACATTCACTTACAAGTCAGTTGGTGGTGCCAGCATTGGAGATTTACACCGATCAGCCAGAACATTATGAGCACCTACCTAATAGCCGGTATGTTCACCTTTGGTGCAGATAACAAGGGCGACGCGTCTTGGCATGGAAGCATTGACGCCTTGGTATGTTGCTTGAGGTAGTTGGCACCACATCTGCACACACATGTCACCTAATTCCCGTAAATTTCGGGGAGAGGGGTGATGAGCTCTGATGCCACGTTCAATCGCATCTCAGATGTGCTCGATCGGGTACAGAACTGGCGAGTTCGAGGCCCAGCAGATCAACTGGAACTCGTCACTGTGTTCCTCGAACCACTCCATGACACTACTCGCAGTGTGACGTGGCGCGTTATCTTGTTGAAAAATGCCACTGCTGTCGCGAAACATGGTCGTCATGAACTGATGTACGTGGTCTACAACCAGTGTACGATAAAGCTTGGCCGTCATGGAACCTTACATGAGCTCAATTAACGCACGGATGCCCACGTGAATGTTCCCCAGAGCATAATGGAGCCGCCGTCAACTTGTCTCCTTCCCTCAGTACAGGTTGCTGCACCACGAATAAGTACAGGCGTTGATTTGAGAAAGTCTTGTAATTTTCGCGCAGCTATGGCTGGAAGGCAGTAGCAATTGGCACATCGGATGGCAGACGTGGGCGATGTTGATATTGTGGAAATGATTCTGCGAGGCAGGTTTACGACACCGTTCACAGGCTTGAAGGCACGGCCCGGCGGCCACTGTATAGAAATGTATAGTAATCAGGGCAGGACAGAGCACTGACGTGCTCTGAAGGACCCATACGTTGCTGTTACGACATCGCTTAGTGACCTGTGTGTAGGACCCGAAGCGGGCTGAGGAAAGCTGACGTTGTAATTCTCAAAGAGCACTCCACTTGTCGTATAAATAAGCGAGCCCGGAGGCTCAAGGCAGGCAGTCGCGTCGCCATTCGGACTGCGTCTGGAAACAGAAAAAATGATGATTGTTTAAGTTGCAGGTCAACCACGACGACCTTTTGGTGATGGATATCGGCGGCCAACCTGTTCGCTCAAGCTGGCTCTAGCCTCCGCTGCACGGATGCGTCATTGCTGTGACGGCGCGCGTCGCACCTTGGAGATGCACCGGCGCGAGGAGCGATAGGGCTGGTGACCTCTGCTCTCTGGGTGGCATCGTCCGGCGAACTACAAGCTGCCGTCCACAGGGGTGGGCCGGAGGCTCGAAGTCACGGCCACCCGGGTGCAGAGCTGTCTGCGGACTTTGAACGAGCTGCCATGGGCGGACGACAGGAGTCGCTAAGGCTCACTACAACGGCGCCGGTCGGCTGCTTCCTTTCGGCACAGTTAACGCACTCGGCGCCACTTGGCAGTGGCGTGAACAGAATCGCTACGTCCGCAAGGGTGGGCAAGCGGACGCCGACGCTGCATATTCCGGCATTCGTGTTGGCGCTGATCCACGGAAGCTGCGCGGCGCCGTCGCTGAGTTCAGCTAAGGCCGGCTGTGTACCTTGAATTAATTCAGTCAATGCCACACTTGCCTGTGTTTTTTTGGATGCTTCGGCGTGAGTCATCTCTCTCTCCCACAGCACATCTCTCGGTCGTTCTGACATAGTACAACTGAGTTAGGGGGGTTGTAAGGTCTCAAGAAGCTGTTCTCTTGGAAGATGACGGATTCGCGCCCTCGTATCGGCATGATAACCAGGATTCATCAGACGAAGCAACGTTTTGCCACTGCGGCTACATGCAGTGCTGATGGTCGCGTGCCCATTTCAGTCGTAGTTTCTGATTTTGTGGTGTTAACGTTGGCACTTGCGTGGGTCGTTGGCTGCGGAGGCCCATCGTTACGAGTGTTCGGTGACACTTGTACTTTCCTCAGCACTAAACTCTGATGTTAATTCCGCCACAGTTCGCCGCCTGTTCTGTCTTACCATTCTGCTCAACCTACGACGTCGGACTTCTGTAACGAGGGGCGGTCGCCCACCCCCACGACACGTGAAAGTGGTTTCACTTTGGTTTCGCCACCTTTTTTTACACTCACCACAGCACTCCTCGGTCACCTGAAAAGTCGTGGAGTATCCGAAACTCTCTGTTCGAGTCTCCGGGCCATCACGATCTGCCCTCATTCAAGCTCAGATAGATCACGCGTTTTCCCCATTCTACACACGTGCAGCACGCTCACTGATAGTACATTCACCGAGCGTGTGTCTGACTAACAGTCATTCCTCGCCAGGTGACGCTGCTATCGCCTGGATAGGTTTATATAGATAACAGGTCGATGGTCATAATGTTCTGGCCGATTAGTGATTGTTTTCGCTAAGGCAACAGGCCGCGTCTTTGATTATTGCTTCGTAAATCAAACATTAAACCTGCGCAGCTGAATTGTCTTCAAGATCTGTTTCGCTTCAGAATAACGTATGTGTCTTTCTACTTTTCTATCTTCAGTGAACTTCTGGTTTATACGACTCCAGGCTCAATGCTTAACGAGGCTGTTGTGCTCCATAGCGGAGGCGAGTATGTTGTTTCTAGCTCATGCGTGGTTTGATCACACCTTACATGTATTGAATCGATTTTACATCCTACCGAAGCGTGGCCAAATCTTTCCATTTAAAACGCTGTAGAGGGTTTCGGAAAATTCACTTTCAGTCGAAGGAAGCCTGCCTTAATTTATTCAAGCAACACCTACGTTCTCAAAACTAACGCAATGGTGGCAGTTTTCTCTGGGTGCCATCGATCTTTTTCTATTTCATGCTTCCGTGTTACCTTCTAGTATCCATTCTTTCTGCAGTTATGTTGCATATATCTCCATAATATCTAGTCATTTCACAACATCTATTCTCGAAGTAAGTATTGAGCGCAACTTAACTTTTATTGATAATTAATACTTTCTGCGGTGTTGCTGTCTCGACAAGAAAAATGCTTTCCCGTAGTCACTTAAGGGATTTAAGGATAATAGCTATAGACTAAATCTTTGCTTGTATCGAACAGTTATATACACCAGATTATATAGAACAGTGATTATATAGAACATTGCTTACATAGAACAGAACTCATATAGAGCATATGGAAAAGTTTAGTGAACAACTTATATAGAACAGAGAACAGCTTACATAGAACAGTGCTCATATAGAATCATCTTCGTACGTAAGTCTTGCATTACAACCAGACGTACATGTAAGTAACTGTCTCAAAACGTATAAACGTGACTACAGTACAGTGCAGTGCCCACATATGAACCCCACTGTATGTCAAAACGCAGATGTTATGTTTTGACGTACAGTGAAATTCATGTCTGGACGATACATTGTATACTGCCACATTTATGTCTCTTGTGGCTAGTAACGTACATGCACCTCTTGTTGCAATGCAAGACGTACGTAGATGGCCGGCCACTGTGACCGAGTGGTTCTAGGTGCTTCAGTCCGGAACCGCGTTGCTGCTACCGCCGCAAGTTCGAATCCTGCCAGGAGCATGGATGTGCGTGATGTCCTCAAGTTAGTTAGGTTTCAGTAGTTCTAAATCTAGGGGACTGATGACCTCAGATGTTAAGTCCCATAGTGATTAGAGCCATTTGAACCATTTATTACGTAGATGGATGATTTGATAATGAACAAGTGGTCCGATGCCAGTCATCAACAAATAAATAAAACATGCTAAGCAAATTAAAACGGTTCCTCTAACAGTTATTGCTTCTCAGTAGTGATTCGCGAAAAGAACGTCATCTTCCCGCATCAGTTCACGGAGCATTTCTGTAACAATCTCATGTTGATCGAACCTAATGGTAACAAATGTAACGACTCTTAATTGCTTCGATGTCTTCCTTTAACCTGACCTGGCGAAGACCCCAAATATTAGAGTAGTACTCAAGAGTGGGTCGTACAATTATTCTGTAGGCGGACTCCTTTATATATGAGGTACACGTTCCAAGAATTCTCCCACTAAACCGAAGTCGACCATTCGTCTCCCCTACCATTCGTTCTGAAAGTGATCTTCACCTTCTGGTAGAGTGATTTGTGAAATCAGATGGAGACCATTTTTATCACTAAAGCCATCGTTAAGCTTGTCATCATGTTGTGAGCATTATTGTTTTAATCCTTCTGCGTATACTTTGTCCAATTTTTATGACTTGTGGTCGTAGTTAGTTAAATAAACACATTTAAGCTCCTACATCACGTCGGCAGGAATGTAACTGGGCACTTAAAAAGAAAATAAAAAACAGCGATAAAGGTAAAAACTTTTTCAAGCCAAATCTATAAAATTATCAAATGCAAACATTTTCATGTTTCACGAATCCAAATGAAATCAAAAGATATAATATCAAGCTTAATAAAAATATAAAAAATAAAAATCTTCTTCCAAAACTGGAAACTGTAAGTCAATTTATAGAAAAATCTAGTTTACTCAGCCAAAAATTTAAAGTAGAACATCCTGAAATATATACATTATTAAAACCTGGTATCGACTCGGATTCTGCTTCAGCAAGATCAAAAGGAGTGAGATTTGACTCTGTTACACAGTAAGCATAACAAATCAAAGGCAAAGGGAAATGAAGTAATAAACCAATAATAAAGCTGATAAATGTAAAATTAATCGTATTAAATTTTCCAATAAGGCTAATTAAATATAATACATAAAATCTAAGCTAACTTCATATCAACTCGTTCGAGCAATAAAATTTGTAGAATCTTATAAAGAGTGGTTTGAATTTAATGATCAACCAGCAATTATTACAATATGAATGGCATGGGATGGAGGAGGTGCCTAGTGTGTTTTGGGGATCCTCAAGCGCCTTGTATGCAAGTCCACAAAGCAGCACTTATCAACTGATGCTGATGCAGATGCGTGACCAACAAACTGCCGGCGTAGCAGAGGTTCCTCTTACCGTCTGCTGAGGCTCTATACGTTATCAGATTACAACCTCCTCCTTTCTGTCGGTGTTTCCATTATTTTATTCAACACTTGTATGTGTACTTACAAAACTCATCGTTCTACGACACCCATCTCTGTAACAAAGGTCGAAAACACACGCCACTGCAATGGCATTCGACCCGTAGTTTACCATTTGCAATCAAGTAGCTGGAAGAATTTTTCATTAGCTGTATTTGGCCGGCAAGAGCCCGTTTCCCGACAGGTTTGCGTTGTAGATTAATAAACAGTGATGATTCTCAAACAGTCAAATCCAATGGCCCAGTGTCTTTTCCTACTAAATAGGAGTTATAGAAAAATGTAGATGTGAGCAACGCCAGATTAGTAGGCTGTAATAAGATGCAAACACATTGTCTTGACCCGTGATTTAATGATGGGTAAGGGTGTATGCCCAAACGTCTTTGATTACTTTAGAAGCTTCTGAAAATCAGATAATAGTTCCACATTCTGAAGTAGCAAAGCAAAATCTTAGGGACCGAGTGTATGTAAGGAAATAGTCAAATATTATGTAGTTTTTAGGAATCTAGAATATGTTATAGTAACATATACCTCTGTGTGTACCGTTATTGAGCTATTTTTCATTTTCTGAACGTTCACACTTTGTATAAATTAACAAAAGACAAGGTGCCTCCACAGTCAATAGAACGTGGATTCTAAGATGAGTTTAGTTTAGGCGGTCGGTTGTCATGTAAGCAATACTGGCTAGACAGAGCCAGAGGGGCTCGTAGTCAAATGAGATATTGTAGCACACCACAGTTTTCCGCTTTAGGAGCATTCAGTTGAAAATTCTGAGTCAAATATTTGAAAACAGCATCCCATGATAGCAGATCTTGGATGTCAGCAAGAGTCATTAATGAAGAATGCTAAGCCGACGGAAGTCACAGAGCAGGTACGAATTATGCAATAATGACACATGCTAAAGACTGTGACACAGTTCCTTCAAGGAAAAAAACTGAGGACAATAAGACGTGCTAGCACATTGGCGTTGGACTCTGCAGAAACCGGTTTAAATTCCAGAGGCGGAAGATATTTGCAGAGGGACTATTTGGCTAGCAGTGGGAGCAAGGGTGGCAGTATTAAGTTCCTAATCACCAGACCTAGCGACAGTTTACTGAATTCAGTTCCATCAACACTACCGATAGTGACCCGTTGAGAGTCAACTTCAAGCTCTGCGTCTGCCCAGCAGCTCTGCAAGAGACTGGGCTAGAATCAGGTTTCAACGTCTCCATTCTCTCACTATCACAGTCATCAAAACAGAAACTCGACATTACGCTATACACGCATTCATTGCAGTCACCTACACAAAGCTGTTATACTTCAAGCACAACATTACTACTACACAAAGGAATGGTCCCCTGTGGGCACGAAGAAAAAACTTGCCCTGTTAAACGACTCATACGTTGGCAAAGTTCACAGGCAACATTGCCATTCGACATTTACATTTTTATCGTTCTACATGTAATCCGCTGTTTTATAAGCCTAAGGTGTCTTAAAAAATACTTTAGAGCCATTCTACGGAAGATGGAGAGAGTGCACGCAGTATTCTTCGGAAATGAGCTAGCTTATAACGAGCAGGTGCAACACATCTGAACGACCGCTTGGCGCTTTACGATTTCAGGCCATAACGCACCTTAGGCGCTATCGTGACTGGCGACAAATGAAAAACGACACCGTATCAGCAGACACGTTCATATTTCTTGAAATATTTGCCTTATGAATATCAAAGGAGAGACTTACAATGAAATATGGGTGCGTGATTTGCTTACAAAAACGACTGCTTAACGATTCAGGAGCGGTGTGAATGGTAATGTGTGATATGCAAATCGAAATGCGTGTGATTGCAGCATATCCTGCTACTAGGCTTTTCTTCTCGAAACACAGGCAATTAAACAGCATTAACGAAGACACTAAACACGCGTTTCTCCTAACATTTCTGAGTCGAGTCCATTTGCACGAACCACACTGGCCAGAAAAACATTTGAGATGTTAACAAAGGATTTCAGCAAATGAAGTGCTGAGGGTAGCGTACTACTTATGTAAATGTGCAGTAAGGACGGGGAAAGGTATTTTGAAATGCGTTCGTCACAGTTTTTGGGATGAGGCCTTGTAATAGAACTCTAATATCTATTAATTTCTTGGATGGTATTCGTCCTCAGACATAAAGGTGTTTCTTTTATGGTGTTATATGGCATCTAGTTATTACACTTCTCAAAGTGTTTGCGTTACGCTACTCATGAATGAGAAGAAACATTATCCATAAGTACTACGAGAAAAAGTTTACTGTTGGAACGTCGAAAGCTATATTTTCGAATCGGTGTCATCCGCTTATTGTACGTATTATTTCATATTCTACATTAAAAAGTCGATCAAGTTTGACTTGATCTCTAGACATGCAACAGAACGCATCAACTTAGTTTTTGGGATTTTTTCTGCAGTTACTTCGTCCACGCCTCATATCCTAACCACGGAACTGCTGTTGTGGAATTGTCACTGATGCCACCCGGTGATTATGTTTAGACAAATACTTTTTTTAAATAAAATTGGTCCTTGGTAAGGATTACATCTCTTTGAAGTTACTTTAATTTTAAGAACAACAGGTGCTATACTCTGCACCCCTAAAACAAAAAAAAAAAAGCAGGTGCCATACGGTGCACCTCATACAAGGTTGTAATAATCTACTCATTAAGAGGTATAATCTTACTTTAAGGATTTAACACAATAAAGCAAGTACTAAAGCTACAAACTGTGTTTATGTCATGAGACAGCCTAACACATGGTACACAAATTACCTAGACTATATTCATCCATTACTTGAGAATGAGACCATTTAACGACTTCCAACAAACTTTACACATAATTTCGCACATTTTGGAAACTTTCTCTCGCTGACACCACGCATAAAATAATTAAAGGAAAAAAGTTTACCTCTTACTACACTTTCAGCATCAGGCATGACGTTTTACTTTATTAGATCTGCATAACTAACTCTATTTACAACATATTTTGTAAACAGTGTTCTCATATTCCACTGAATGTACCTGCAAAATTATATCACTGCACGACAGATAGCTCACGAGTCATGGCGTCATTAACACTGAGCAGCGTTAAAAAACAGCTTTTCTTAAAATGAAGCGTAAATTACCCGAATAAAGCACATTAGTTGTGGAAAATGAGAGCACTTAGCGACTTCAGCAAACTCTAAACGTAATTTCTAAGCTTTCGTAAGCTTTTTCTAGATAACAGCCCGACAAAATTATTTCATTTATAAAATTGTCAGATGCCAACAGCCTTGCCGCAGTGGATGCACCGGTTCCCGTGAGATCACCGAAGTTAAGCGCTGTCCGGCGTGGTCGGCACTTGGATGGGTGACCATAGTTGAGAATGAGACCATTTTTCGTGGTGCACTCAGCCTCGTGATGCCAATTGAGGAGCTACTTGACCGAATAGTAGCGGCTTCGGTCAAGAACACCATCTTACGACCGGGAGAGCGGTGTGCTGACCCCACGCCCCTCCTATCCGCATCCTCCACCGAGAATGACACGGCGGTCGGATGGTCCCGGTAGGCCACTCGTGGCCTGAAGACGGAGTGCTTATATAGTTGTCAGATGTCTGAAGTTATTTTATACGTGGGCGTCCGATTCGTTAAGGAACTGGGGTTATGGGAGAGGGGGTTACTGCTTTGCTTCTATTACTTCTTTATTACAATACCTTCGACAGTTTTTCATTATTGATGTGATTTTCTACTTATTTGCGTTGCGATTTGGATATTTCATTACTACAACTTTAATTCTTAATTATCTAATTGGTATGGGTTATACATAAAAATATTAAAAGTAGTTATTTATGACCTTCACGTCGTTCATAAGAAAGGTTGAGTCCCACTGATTTGTTGAATCAAGTGATTTTTTTCAGAAATTTTGCGTTCTGACTTGTCAGTTAGTGTACGGATTTTATATCCAGCGTCAATAAATGCATTTTAAGAAAATACTGTGTCTTTATCAGTACTCTGCGAAGTCTAAAAGAATAAAAAAACGTTTGTTCTACAAAATTCCGAGACATATGTGAATCACATCTGAATTCCTAGGGAGTGCATCTCTGTCGTTTGAAGGTAACGGTGAACTTAAAGCAACGATGACTGATAATATATTTGGTACATGTAATTTTACCTACTCACAACTACCAAGGGGAAGCTAACAACTTTGGGTCACGGATTTAGGTGATATTTCGCACAGATGTTTCAAAAACTTTTGCATATTATGCTTTGGTGGTTTTTTCTGTATTTACTTCACAAAACAAATTGGTACAATGCGATTCGGTAATATGCACCCATCTTCAAATGTATGAATATTATTAAATTAATGTATTTTGTGCGTTTTATCTACAGGCATAACTATTTTCTGGGAGTGCCAGTTACGTCAGGGGGTGAAATATCGCGTCTAATATGAAAATTTAGTATTTACATGAGGTATAAATTTCGCTAGAAAAACTCAAATTTATGGATAGTAGAAGTACACGATTCAGTCATGGCACACTGAGCAACCTAACACAAAAGCTGTTGGCTGGCGGTAAATCTGCGCACTTCATGGTTAAGATTTCCGTGAGATGAGACAACGTACGGGAGTCATTCTGGGACAATAACACAGGAACAGATCATCACAACACTCTTCAAATTGTGTGGAAGGTGTGCCATGTTATACACTGCAAAGTAATAGAGACAGGCAGTAAGACGTTGGAAGACGTTGGAAAAATAATGTCAACAACGCAACGGCTGTATTACAATTTTTTGTGCTAAAATCTGTAAACCGTTACCATCAGTGCCAAAAGGTCCGAGAGTTAATCTGCCTAGCGATTTCTTAAAAAGTTATAGTTTCTGTCGTAATTATACATATTTACATTTAACTGTCTTTGTGGAGGCCTATAAGGAGACCACCAGAATATACAGTATTTTCTGACTTTTTTACAAAACTTTTTGAATACACGAATCCAACAGACGCAGAAAAAACTAGGCTGCAACATAATTTGTTCCCAGTAAAACCTTCTCTCTAGGATCTCATTTTTTCAATGTGATTTGATGCGACGTCAACTACAAGTCATAACATTTGTGAGAAACAAATTGATAGGGAAATGCAGAGTTGAGATGTAGTGATAGATATTAGATAAAAGAGCACTGACTGATTCTGGTATCCATACTTTTACAACACCAATTTTCCTCATCCCATTTATTTTCAAACGTGCAGTAAACGTCTGTTTGGCAATAAAAATCAGTAAATGATAGTGAGTGAAGCTGTGCATTGTCGATGTGTACCTCACTATTAGTTTTGTATTCACAGTGTCCAGCAAGCCTTCACGTAATTGATAAAAGAGGCAAGGACTGGGTTACTTGTTTTTGATATTTTAATTTTTTCGATCGGTATCTAGATCGAAACACACACTCATTGTCGTAAGTCCTACAAAAGATACATGGTAATGTAATCCATAATATTCTATGTTATAGACAGTAGTGGGGCTTAGTGCCTTCTGATCCAGAGGCAATGTAGGCAGGCAATCCGCACTATAAGCTAAGGGCACTTTTAGTGCAGGGACAACCATATATTATTCATGATGTAGCGCCGCGCGGAGTGGCCGCGCGGTTTGAGGCGCTATGTCACGGACTGCACGGCCTCTCCCGCCAGAGGTTCGAGTCCTCCCTCGGACATGCCTCTGTGCGTGTTGTTCTTAGCATAAGTTAGTTTAAGTTAGCTTAAGTAGTGTGTAACTCTAGGGACCGATGACCACAGCAATTTGTCCCTTAGGACTTTACACATATTTGAACTTTTTGAACATGAAGCAGTTTTAGTAGAACATGAAGCAGTTTTAGTAGCCAACACTCTTCACACCTTCAGTCATCACAGTAGATATAACCCCAGTTGTCCTAAGTATAGTGTCACTCTGTGCTAGTTTCTGCACCGGTTGCATTGATCTCCCTCCTCCTCATCCCTCGTGATGTCACGTGCTGTTCCAGATTTTCTCTCTGCCGTCTGACATTGGCCAATTTCCCTGTAAACAATACTGGCAAGAAATTCAAAATAGCACAGTTGTGTTACATGTTTTTCCCCCATTCCTAGGATGTGACTGTGAAAGTAAGGCAGTCTTCCGAAGCGTAAAATGCCAGGAAAATCAAAAATTCCAGAGGGTCGTTGTACTGAGAGTGTGAAATTAAAAATCCACGATGGCGATTTGGGTGTATGATGATAGTCTCCATGACGTCACAATTCAAGATATCTGGCCTGCAGATATGAGGGCAGACTGTATTATGTCACAATACAAGATGGCGACCTGGAGATATAAGGACAGATTACATGTTTGCCACGTCACTTAAATCTAAGATAGTGGTGGAACTATGGAGATGAGAAAGTTTTCGTTTTGAGATCTCAAATGTTCTAAGTTTAGAATCATGTTCTAAGAGTAAAATTGTGGGAAGTTCAAAACTTATCGCTCCCACTCCCCTCTCATTCCTATGTCGTTACTTTTCACTCATGATATGCACAAACAACTGCCATCTCTAGTGGAACAGGATAAGAACAATTCTGTTTTTATTGAAACAAACACAGCTCTGTGAATTGGAATGCCCTTACTTGGTGGGGCTATACTGCCACATCTGCTTAGCCCCCAGGTCTTGCATCTAGCCATTTGCAGCTGATTCAGCCGCACTGCCACTACCACCGGAGTCCCACTCACTTAAGTCATGCTGCCAGAGGTTGGGATCAACTATCACAACCAGTAGTTACCTATCTTATATATCCAAGCCCCCACAGATCCATCAAATCAAAGTTACATGCGTTACCCATTTATAAGTAACATTTCAGAGCTAAACGTATTTTTGCTAATTTGCAAGTCGAATCAATACCATGAAAAATGTCACTAATATAGATGACGAAAAGACGACGTTTTAGTATCAGTAGTGCTCAGAAGACTTCACGTGCATAGCATTCAAACACAGAAAGCTGTCACCAGTGTCAGATGCTAAACCACAGCGCATACTGTTGGCATGGTTTGGAGACTGAAATCAAAGAGAGCTCCCAAACATTCATCTGACACAGGATGACGCTGTCAGCATAGCAAAACTATGATGCACGCAGTCCAGCCCAGCGTGCTGGCGGCTGTTGACCGCAGAGCTCTGTACATAACTGCCGGCCAGCATTGTTGAGTGCTATGTCACCTAGTGAGAAACACTATCGTTCCTGTCAGCTCGGCAATGAGTTTTCTGTCAGTTTTTAACTATGCTTTTTCAGCTGAGAGTTGTACACTAGAATTTGGATACATTGCATGCACACTCTTTGAGCAGTGCCGAATCTCTCACAATTCATCCTCGAACAACTGAAGGTTGAGATATCATACTAAAAATTGAACACTTGTACAAAGCGTAAATGTGTCTCTTCCAATAGAAAAGACATATACAATTCAGATGGATCTGCATTTGATAACCAGTGATATATATGGCAGGTGTGCGGTAGAAAGAATGAAAAATCAAGTGACTAGAGTTCAACAAAGTCGATTTATTATCTTTTTCAATTTTTAAAAAAATATGTTTTGGTTTTGCAAATCAGCCGCTTTATGGTTCAGCATTAAAACGTTTTACAGAAAAAAAGGTTATACGCGTGTGCAAAATATTCATAAAATAGTTTAACAGTGTAAAAAACTGCATACACAATATATACTACTGGCCATTAAAATTGCTACTCAAAGGAGAAATGCACATGATAAACGGATATTCATTGGACAAATATACACTCCTGGAAATTGAAATAAGAACACCGTGAATTCATTGTCCCAGGAAGGGGAAACTTTATTGACACATTCCTGGGGTCAGATACATCACATGATCACACTGACAGAACCACAGCCACATAGACACAGGCAACAGAGCATGCACAATGTCGGCACTAGTACAGTGTATATCCACCTTTCGCAGCAATGCACGCTGCTATTCTCCCATGGAGACGATCGTAGAGATGCTGGATGTAGTCCTGTGGAACGGCTTGCCATGCCATTTCCACCTGGCGCCTCAGTTGGACCAGCGTTCGTGCTGGACGTGCAGGCCGCGTGAGACGACGCTTCATCCAGTCCCAAACATGCTCAATGGGGGACAGATCCGGAGATCTTGCTGGCCAGGGTAGTTGACTTACACCTTCTAGAGCACGTTGGGTGGCACGGGATACATGCGGACGTGCATTGTCCTGTTGGAACAGCAAGTTCCCTTGCCGGTCTAGGAATGGTAGAACGATGGGTTCGATGACGGTTTGGATGTACCGTGCACTATTCAATGTCCCCTCGACGATCACCAGTGGTGTACGGCCAGTGTAGGAGATCGCTCCCCACACCATGATGCCGGGTGTTGGCCCTGTGTGCCTCGGTCGTATGCAGTCCTGATTGTGGCGCTCACCTGCACGGCGCCAAACACGCATACGACCATCATTGGCATCAATGCAGAAGCGACTCTCATCGCTGAAGACGACACGTCTCCATTCGTCCCTCGATTCACGCCTGTCGCGACACCACTGGAGGCGGGCTGCACGATGTTGGGGCGTGAGCGGAAGACGGCCTAACGGTGTGCGGGACCGTAGCCCAGCTTCATGGAGACGGTTGCGAATGGTCCCCGCCGATACCCCAGGAGCAACAGTGTCCCTAATTTGCTGGGAAGTGGCGGTGCGGTCCCCTACGGCACTGCGTAGGATCCTACGCTCTTGGCGTGCTTCCGTGCGTCGCTGGGGTCCGGTCCCAGGTCGACGGGCACGTGCACCTTCCGCCGACCACTGGCGACAACATCGATGTACTGTGGAGACCTCACGCCCCACGTGTTGAGCAATTCGGCAGTACGTCCACCCGGCCTCCCGCATGCCCACTATATGCCCTCGCTCAAAGTCCGTCAACTACACATACGGTTCACGTCCACGCTGTCGCGGCATGCTACCAGTGTTAAAGACTGCGATGGAGCTCCGTATGCCACGGCAAACTGGCTGACACTGACGGCGGCGGTGCACAAATGCTGCGCAGCTAGCGCCATTCGACGGCCAACACCGCGGTTCCTGGTGTGTCCGCTGTGCCGTGCGTGTGATCATTGCTTGTACAGCCCTCTCGCAGTGTCCGGAGCAAGTATGGTGGGTCTGACACACCGGTGTCAATGTGTTCTTTTTTCCATTTCCAGGAGTGTATTATACTAGAATTGACATGTGATCACATTTTCACGCAATTTGGATGCGTAGATCCTCAGACATCAGTACACAGAACAACCACCTCTGGCCGTAATAGCGGCCTTGATACGCCTGGGCATTGAGTCAAACAGAGCTTTGATGGCGTGTATATGTACAGCTGCCAATGCAGCTTCAACACGATACCACAGTTCATCAAGAGTAGTGACTGCGTATTGTGACGAGCCAATTGCTCGGCCACAATTGACCAGATGTTTTCAATTGGCGAGAGATATGGAGAATGTGCTGGCCAGGGCAGCAGTCAAACATTTTCTGCATCCAGAAAGGCCCGTACAGGACCTGCAACATGCGGTCGTGCATTATCCTGCTGAAATGTAGGGTTTCGCAGGGATCGAATAAGGGTAACGTCCACTGTTCAAAGTGCCGTCAATGCGAACAAGAGGTGCGGTCCCCTACGGCACTGCGTAGGATCCTACGCTCTTGGCGTGCTTCCGTGCGTCGCTGGGGTCCGGTCCCAGGTCGACGGGCACGTGCACCTTCCGCCGACCACTGGCGACAACATCGATGTACTGTGGAGACCTCACGCCCCACGTGTTGAGCAATTCGGCAGTACGTCCACCCGGCCTCCCGCATGCCCACTATATGCCCTCGCTCAAAGTCCGTCAACTACACATACGGTTCACGTCCACGCTGTCGCGGCATGCTACCAGTGTTAAAGACTGCGATGGAGCTCCGTATGCCACGGCAAACTGGCTGACACTGACGGCGGCGGTGCACAAATGCTGCGCAGCTAGCGCCATTCGACGGCCAACACCGCGGTTCCTGGTGTGTCCGCTGTGCCGTGCGTGTGATCATTGCTTGTACAGCCCTCTCGCAGTGTCCGGAGCAAGTATGGTGGGTCTGACACACCGGTGTCAATGTGTTCTTTTTTCCATTTCCAGGAGTGTATTATACTAGAATTGACATGTGATCACATTTTCACGCAATTTGGATGCGTAGATCCTCAGACATCAGTACACAGAACAACCACCTCTGGCCGTAATAGCGGCCTTGATACGCCTGGGCATTGAGTCAAACAGAGCTTTGATGGCGTGTATATGTACAGCTGCCAATGCAGCTTCAACACGATACCACAGTTCATCAAGAGTAGTGACTGCGTATTGTGACGAGCCAATTGCTCGGCCACAATTGACCAGATGTTTTCAATTGGCGAGAGATATGGAGAATGTGCTGGCCAGGGCAGCAGTCAAACATTTTCTGTATCCAGAAAGGCCCGTACAGGACCTGCAACATGCGGTCGTGCATTATCCTGCTGAAATGTAGGGTTTCGCAGGGATCGAATAAGGGTAACGTCCACTGTTCAAAGTGCCGTCAATGCGAACAAGAGGTGACCGAGACGTGTAACCAATGGCACCCCATACCATCACGCCGAGTGACACACCAGTATGGCGATGACGAATACACGCTTCCAATATGCGTTCACCGCGATGTCGCCAAACACGGATGCGACCATCATGATGCTGTATACAGAACCTGGATTCATCCGAAAAAAATGACGTTTTGCCATTCGTGCACCCAGGTTCGTCGTTCAGCACACCATCGCAGGCGCTCCTGTCTGTGATGCAGCGTCAAGGGTAACCGCAGCCACGGTCTCCGAGCTGATAGTCCATGCTGCTGCAAACGTCGTCGAGCTGTTCGTGCAGATGGTTGTTGTGTTGCAAACGCCCCATCTCTTGACTCAGGGATCGAGACGTGGCTGCACGATCCGTTACAGCCATGCGGATAAGATGCCTGTCATCTCGAGTGCTAGTGATACGAGGCCGTTGGGATCCAGCACGGCGTTGCGTGTTACCTTCCTGAACTCACCGATTCCATGTTCTGCTAACAGTCATTGGATCTCGACCAATACGAGCAGCAGTCTCGCGATACGATAAACCGCAATCACGATAGGCTACAATCCGACCTTCATCAAAGTCGGAAACGTGATGGTACGCATTTCTCCTCCTTACACGAGGCATCACAAGAACGTTTCTCCGGGCAACGCCGGTCAACTGCTGTTTGTGTATGAGAAATCGATTGGAAACTTTCCTCATGTCAGCACGTTGTAGGTGTCGCCATCGGTGCCAACCTTGTGTGAATGCTCTAAAAAGCTAATCATTTGCATATCACAGCATCATCTTCCTGTCGGTTAAATTTCGCGTCTGTAGCACGTCATCTTCGTGTTGTAGCAATTTCAATGGCCAGTATTGTATGTCCTACAGGCTGGAACAGATTGAAGCACTTGTATATGTTTTCCTGGAACACAGTTTACAATGGATGTTGATGCACTTATGTATTTCTTACTGCTTAAACAACATTTAAACTACAATTTACAGTGCCAAACAGTTGGCTTTGACACACCTATATGTCTCCAGCACTTTCATCATAATTTCGAACAGTTGACGTTGATGTATTTATATAGAGTGCTTGGAAACAGTCTGTAAAGATTATATTGCTGGGTAGGTTGTGCTGAGAAATAACTGTGAGAAAAAATATTCGATACACTGCGTTGTTTTCGAATTTATTAACGCTGAAGTTTGCCATTCAGGCCGTGCATACCAATTCAAGCAAGACACCAGAGATGGTGTCGCCAAACGTGTTCTTTGTTTTCTTCCCTGAAATCGAAAAATAGAGTGATATAGATATCGGAGATGGAACAGTAATAAGAATCGAACCTGAGCCAAAGGCTGAGCAGCCTCATGCCATATCATCTACGTCAGGGCTGGCCACCATGTGTCAAACTTCACACGCTGCGTGTGAGTCAAGGCCTGGGCTGCCATTCGGCTTTGCTCCGTTCTTCTTGAAAGTACACGAAACAGCGCGATATTTCATTTAGCATTGGGGTGCGGCATTTTTCGGTTGGCAAAACTGTCTGAGTTGGGCAGAATCAAGCTGTCAGCGCTGTTTAACCTTTGCAATTTGTTCGTGGTATGAAGTACGTTTCGTCACAGAGTTATTTGGTAAGCGTGATAGCGTTACGGAAATGTTCAGCAAATTCAAGTGGCAGACTCTGCAAGAGAGGCGCTCTGCATCGCGATGTAGCTTGCTGTCCAGGTTTAGAGAGGGTGCGTTTCTGGATGAGGTATCGAATATATTGCTTCCCCCTACTTATACCTCTCGAGGAGATCACGAATGTAAAATTAGAGAGATTCGAGCGCGCACAGGGGCTTTCCGGCAGTCGTTCTTCCCGCGAACCATACGCGACTGGAACAGGAAACGGAGGTAATGACAGGGGCACGTAAAGTGCCCTCCGCCACACACCGTTGGGTGGCTTGCGGGATATAAATGTAGATGTGGATGTAGACATTCACAGGTTCAGCGGCTGCTTTCACAAAAAGAGATAGTCTGGCGATCTACCGTCACAATCCTTTAAAATGAATGGGAATGGCAGAAGAGAAGGATGAGGATTCTCAGTTCATATAAGTTCAGGTATTACATACTTTGCTATGAAACGACATTACAATACCATGCAGCAAAAATTTAAAGTTTTCGTTGATACAGAAAGCGCAAAATAATTGACAGACGGGATTCATTGTTTTGTACATCAAAAAACACTTGGCGCTAAATTTGCAGGCCGGAAGCACGTGACGAAACTGGCAGTATGAGTAGAAAACTTTCTGAAGTCGCATGCATCATTCCAGTGTCAGTTGCAACAACTCCTAATGGAACTGAACGCAGATTATGGACATTTTACATATTACTGTAAAGTGCACTGGTTAATTCAAGGAGCATGCCTGGAACAGTTTTTCGATTGAAAACTAGCTATTGTTGAATTTATGAAGGAAACAGTTGTGAAGAACGGAAAGTAGAACATCCGAAATGAATTGCAGACTTCGCATTTTAATGGACTTGGCTGCATACTGTCCACAATATGAGGTTGCGAGGTAACTTCTTTCTGATTTGATGGGGATGCATTTAAAAAAAATCGCGTTGTGGGAGGGACAATCGAGTTCCCTAAGGTCACTGGCAATAACGAAAGCGCGAGATTTGAAGAATTCGTTGAGGTCTTGCAAGAATTACAACGATACTTTTATGGAGGTTTTGAGGATCCTGTGAATTTACATCTGTTTTCGAGCTGCTTTAGAGATCGTTTACCACTTCAGTTGAAAAGCGTCGTTGTGCATGTGCAGATGTAACTGATTGACCTGCAAGATAATCACAGTTTTACTGACAAATCTTTTTACGTTAACATTGACCAGGATGTATACATTGCTTCCGTCAAGTAGAGTTTCCAAGTCCTCATTATGAGGTTAAAAATGGTTCAAATGGCTCTGAGCACTATGGGACTTAACATCAGAGGTCATCAGTCCCTTAGAACTTAGAACTACTTATACCTAATTAGCCTAAGGACATCACACACATCCATGCCCGAGGCAGGATTCGAACCTGCGACCGTAGCGCCTAGAACCGCTCGGCCACACCGATCGGCCGTTATGAGGTTACAAAGGTGCTGCAATATGTCAATTGAAATACTTGTGTAGAAAACCTTTTCTCGATTACGAAGCCAAATAAGACACGACTACGTGGCAATACTCCAGGAAACTGACTGTGCCTGTCCGTATGCCGGTAGTTTGTACCAGATGAAAATTATATTACATCTTCAGCATACCAAAAATAGTTAAATAATATCGAAAATTTGTTTTGCTTGTGATCTATGTTGTTGAGAAATGTGTGTGACCTCCCCTTCTGTCTTTGCTCCGTTTATTTCGCTGATCTTTCCTCTTCTTTCTTCCCTCTTCGTACCGCGGTTATATCTCAGGGCTTTCAATGCAGAAATCTAGTGAGAAGGGGGCAAAATATAGTAGTGCTGTGAGGGAGCGTCACTCGTGCCTCTGGTTTGAGAAGACTGATGACTGAAGTACGAACATTTCTCAAAAGAAAAACAGGTATGTGCTCTCTTTTCTTTTAAACCTATAAACAGTAGCGTAGCTAGTACTATCTATAGTTCTACTAAACTGAATGAGAGCGACAGCACTGATGAAGTTTCAACCTCGAAAGAAGTTTATTAATACCAATTAGCTGAAATAAAAAAAACTCATCCAATCCAGAAGTTAGAGTTAGAGTTATTAGTTTCTGATTATTGTGTGTAGTGGTCATTGATACTTAAAAGATGGTTTCAGTAATTCTATCACTGTCTGTTTATGAGTTGCTAAGCAACGTATCAACAAGCTAACTATGCAGTGATTAATATGTGTCGTATCCCGACAGTAAATCGCTTCTCGCTTGCTTTAAGCATCAAGACTATTACTATGGTGCTCATATGAGCATTTGATAGTTATATATATATATATATATATATATATATATATATATATATATATATATATATATATATATATATATATATACTCCTGGAAATTGAAATAAGAACACCGTGAATTCATTGTCCCAGGAAGGGGAAACTTTATTGACACATTCCTGGGGTCAGATACATCACATGATCACACTGACAGAACCACAGGCACATAGACACAGGCAACAGAGCATGCACAATGTCGGCACTAGTACAGTGTATATCCACCTTTCGCAGCAATGCAGGCTGCTATTCTCCCATGGAGACGATCGTAGAGATGCTGGATGTAGTCCTGTGGAACGGCTTGCCATGCCATTTCCACCTGGCGCCTCAGTTGGACCAGCGTTCGTGCTGGACGTGCAGACCGCGTGAGACGACGCTTCATCCAGTCCCAAACATGCTCAATGGGGGACAGATCCGGAGATCTTGCTGGCCAGGGTAGTTGACTTACACCTTCTAGAGCACGTTGGGTGGCACGGGATACATGCGGACGTGCATTGTCCTGTTGGAACAGCAAGTTTGCTTGCCGGTCTAGGAATGGTAGAACGATGGGTTCGATGACGGTTTGGATGTACCGTGCACTATTCAGTGTCCCCTCGACGATCACCAGTGGTGTACGGCCAGTGTAGGAGATCGCTCCCCACACCATGATGCCGGGTGTTGGCCCTGTGTGCCTCGGTCGTATGCAGTCCTGATTGTGGCGCTCACCTGCACGGCGCCAAACACGCATACGACCATCATTACGCAGAAGCGACTCTCATCGCTCAAGACGACACGTCTCCATTCGTCCGTCCATTCACGCCTGTCGCGACACCACTGGAGGCGGGCTGCACGATGTTGGGGCGTGAGCGGCAGACGGCCTAACGATGTGCGGGACCGTAGCCCAGCTTCATGGAGACGGTTGCGAATGGTCCTCGCCGATACCCCAGGAGCAACAGTGTCCCTAATTTGCTGGGAAGTGGCGGTGCGGTCCCCTACGGCACTGCGTAGGATCCTACGGTCTTGGCGTGCATCCGTGCGTCGCTGCGGTCCGGTCCCAGGTCGACGGGCACGTGCACCTTCCGCCGACCACTGGCGACAACATCGATGTACTGTGGAGACCTCACGCCCCACGTGTTGAGCAATTCGGCGGTACGTCCACCCGGCCTCCGCATGCCCACTATACGCCCTCGCTCAAAGTCCGTCAACTGCACATACGGTTCACGTCCACGCTGTCGCGGCATGCTACCAGTGTTAAAGACTGCGATGGAGCTCCGTATGCCACGGCAAACTGGCTGACACTGACGGCGGCGGTGCACAAATGCTGCGCAGCTAGCGCCATTCGACGGCCAACACCGCGGTTCCTGGTGTGTCCGCTGTGCCGTGCGTGTGATCATTGCTTGTACAGCCCTCTCGCAGTGTCCGGAGCAAGTATGGTGGGTCTGACACACCGGTGTCAATGTGTTCTTTTTTCCATTTACAGGAGTGTATATATATATTCTAGTATGTACGTATACTATTTTTATAACAAAAATTAAATACTCTTCTTTACTGTGTATTACCAACACACAATAGCATGCATGATATGCCTTTGTATTATTCATAAGGCTTCATTCCATTAATGGTGTCTCAGTATCACATTACTTCTTTCTTTTTCATTCTTGCACTTTATTTCCATATTATTGTTCTCCTCTTCTTACTCAATGTATTTCTTAATTTCTGTATGGTGAAACAGTCCCCTTATGGTGTCTGAGTCACAATCAGCTAATATGTAACTTCCATCATGTGGTATTTGAATTATCTTGTACGGCTCAGTATACAAATACTGCCACTTTTTGTTAAGTTTCTTCTTGCTGAATGGTTTTGGATGATTTCTTAATAGTATTTTCTCACCAACTGTATATGTCATTACTTTCTTTACACTTTTTTCAAACTCTGCTTTCCATAGTTTAGCCTGATGTTGTAGTTCTCATAAACTTTTTGCAGAATATCCCCTTGTGTACGATCATCTTCTTGATTTCTGAGCCAATTCCCTAACCAATTTTGGAATTCGTTTCTTCCACGCAATATCCGATTCGGTGAATATGTAGTAGAACTATGTGGTAGGTCATTGTAGAACCTCTCGAATTCTGTCAACCAATCAATCCACTGATATTGTCGCTGTGGTGTATGTGCCCTTAGAAAGGGGTTTAATTCCCGAAATAGTCTCTCTATCGGATTCCCACAAGGTTAAAACAGGGATATGTAATATGCTTGATGTTATGTTCCTTCATAGTCCTTTTCCACAATCCACTCGTAAAATATGCTGCATTGTCAGTCAGAATCATTTTCGGTTTCCCATAATCAGTAATGTAACTGGTGATAAATTTCCTTAACATTGGTCGAACGTGTAGACTCCGTAACAGATATAATTTGACATATGTTGAAAAATGTCGTAACAAGCCAGTATATACTTAAATCTTCCTCGTGCAGTCGGACACGTCCCACACACATCGCAAGCTATTAGTGTTAAAGGTTGGAGAGGAATTATAAGATGTAGTTCGATTATTCGACAATAATTTATGGGTTGGGTCTGTTGGCATGTTTTGCATTTCTTCAGAATATTATTCGCTAGTCGTTCTAGGTTCGAATAATAGCAATATTCACCCAACTTGGCTTTACATTTAGAAGGCCCAAAATGTCCTCACTTAAAATGAGTATACCAAAGTAATGGCTCTATAGAAACCTGTGGGACACAAACTATACAATTGGTGTTGGTAGTTTCTTTCCTAAATAACACCATAGATTGTAGAGTATATTGATATTTAATATTAGTAGGAATTTGTGCTTAATCTAGTCCCTAATAGACTTCCAATGTAGGTCTTCTTCTTGCAACTGTGGCAGCTTTTGACAAAGCTCTGAAATTTTTTCTTCATTACTTTCAAGTTTAAAGATAGTTCATCATCCTCTTCATTCGTTCTCCCTTTTGGTAGTCGAGATAAAGCATCAGAAATTACGTTGTCTTTTCCCCTTAAGTATTGCACCGAACTGTTGTATTCTTGTAACAACAGGGCCCATCGGGTTAACCGTGAATGAAACATTCGCCCTGTCAAGATATATGATAAATCCTTATGATCACAGTGTATCGTAGTCGTCTTGCCATAAACAAAATATCTGAACTTCTTGAGTGCCCAAATGACACCTAAAACCTCTAATTCAGTGGTACAATACGCTCTCTCGCATTTAGACAATGTTCTGCTTGCAAACCCTGTATTTTTTATGGTGTTCAAGTCACGCGGATCATCTATTTGAAATAATGTGGCACCTAAACCTGTTTCTGAAGCATCCGTTGCAATACAAAAGTCTTGGTCAAGATTCGGATGGTGCAGAAGTTGTGCATTAATCAAAGCATGCCGGATTTTATCAAATGCTTGGCTGCATTCCTGAGTCCATTTCCAAGTAATGTTCTTTCCCAATAGTTGTAGTAAACAGTCTTGGCTAATTATCTGGTAAGGTAGAAATCGACGAAAGAATGAAGCAAGCCCCAAAAAAGACTTTAATTCTTTTTACTTCGAGGATACGGGCACTTTTTGATAACATTCATCATCTTGGGGTTGGGCATAATTCCGTTCAGCGTAATTATATGTCCGAGAAACATTATTTGATTCTTGGCGAATTTTGACTTCGTCAGATTCACTGTTACTCCGTACTCTGAGAATTTCATTATTACTTTCTCTAACAAATCGAGATGCTCCTCCCACGTCGTAGTCGCGATCAAAAGGTCGTCTGCGTACAAAGTAACTTTGTCAAGGAGATCTCGCCCTAGTACTGCATCTAATGCGGAAATAAACACTCCTCCACTGATGTTTAAGCCGAATGGCATAACCGTGACTTGATAGCTTCTCCCAAGAAAAATAAAAGCATTGTACTTCCGTGATTCAGCTGATATTCTCGTCTGCCAATAGGAACTCCTCATATCCAGGGATGTCAAAAAGCGGGCACCATTAAACTTCTGAATAAGTTCTTCTAAATTCTCGGGTCTCGTTTGTACTGGAATAATAATTTTGTTAATTTACCTAGCCTCAAGAACTAGTCTTACGTCACCATTTGATTTTATGACAGCCTAGAGAGGGCTTGAATATTGAGAATTAGAGGGTTATATTATTCTCCACTCTAACATCTTAATGATTTCGTTTTTCACTGCCTCTCTCTTAGACCACGGAATGGAGTATGAAGTGCGACAAAAGGCTTCATGAGGATAGGTTTGAATATTAAAATCGAACTCTTTGATGATTCCTGAACTTTTACTAAATACTTGTTGCATAATTAGTTAACAAACATAGTAAGTCTTCCCTCTGATCTGACGTCAGATATATGGATTCAAAGACTTTGTCTCGTATTGTGTCTTGATCGATCTCTTCTTCAGCAGATTCGATAAAATAAATTTCATTTGTTGAGTCGCACTTAACACCAATATAGCTAACTATTAGCTTTATACAACATTGCTCTGGAACTACTTGGCCCTTCATCATAGGAAATGTGACAACCTCGCTTCCGGAGTTCAAAGTATACGTCCCTTCTTTCAAATTAGTTACTGCTCCGGCTCTACACAAAAAATCAAGACCCCAAACACAGAGTACGGCCATTTTCGAAACAATCAGTGAGGTACTGTCTATAGTAGCCCCCCCCCCCCCCCCCCCGCATTGTAATGTCGATTCGTGCCTGTTTTGAGAGTCTCTGTGCTTTCGTACCAAATGCGCCGGATACAGTGCAGCCAGTAACAGGAAACGTCATTACCCTCCCTCCTCTACTGATCTGTTTATAACAATCTTGCGTCATTATGCTAATGTTTGCGTCTGTGTCGATCAGGATCTCAATATCGATACCATGTACTACTGCTTGCATGACAGCTTGTAAAATTCGTCCACATTTATTGGAAATATTCGGCAATTCTTCACTCAATTCTTCCCTTAAGTCCAAATCGTTATTATATCTCAATACATCAACTGAAAAATAACGCCTGCCTCCTTTCCCTCCCCGGTCATCCTATTTAAGGCTTTTGGAGACCGTTTTTAGTTTAACCTTTCAGTGGATGTCTTTATCGGTGGTTCATGAACTTCCACTATACGAATATTGTGTTCAGAGTTCGGTATTGGTTTGTTACTTAGTGGTATAGGTCCTTGCAGTTGTGATGCTGGGGCACTACTTTGCGGATAATCTACCCACGGTTGTATCCTATCAGGGTCTTCTTCCAGATATCTATCATTTCTGCGTTTACTATTAGGCTTTCCCGTGTTAACATAATTTACGCGATTACCGTTATTCCCGTAGGTTTTCTTAGCATCGCTTTTATATTGACCTCTTTCATTGTTAGTTTTACGATAGTCATAGCGCGTCGTTTGCTTTCCTTCTATTAGTGTAGGTTTAGCATTCCTATCTCTGTTGTCGTCATTACAACCACCACCACGATTATTAATACCCGCATCATTACGCTGTGTAATAGATCATTGATTATTATTCCAAATTCTGGCATCTTCCATAATCAGATCAATAGAATCAACTACAGACAAAAATTGTTCCACATCACAATCAGGTACATTTATCAGTTTTTCGCGAATATGAATTGGCATTCTTCTCTTTAGAATGCGTAATATTTCCCTATGTGAGATGGGCTCGCTCCAGTATCTCGTTTTGTTAATGTAATTTTCGAAATACTGTCGCAGTGTGCTTCGCTTACTGTTATAATATTCGGGTTGGTACACTTCCTTACGCAACCGTTCCTATTTGCTCTTAGACCAGTATTTTGACAGAAAAAGCTGCTCAAATTCTGCACAAGTACTACGGTTCTCGTTTGCTTCTGTAGCCCACAGTGCCGCTTCACCTGTAATTTTGGATACGATGAACTGAAGCATATCTTGTTCCGACCAAATACGTGGAAAAATACGCTTGAAGTTATTTATGAAAATTTTGGGATAAATGTTGTCCTTCTCTCACGAAAATTTCGGAAACTGCCTGCTTTTAAATAAGCTAGTTCCAACTTTTAGAGACGATAGATACCCTCTCTGTACAAACGGATCATGTTCATTCTCGTGACGATCATAAGATTTATCAGATGACGTGGTACCGTAGTTACATGTACTCTCACTACAATGTCTACTGTTTTTCGATTTGTCCATTGAATGATTATCGTCAGTCAAAACATTTTGTGATGACCTCCGACCTAAATCAGACATTTTAAAATTCGTGTCCCTTTGCCCCTTCGGCAGTTCTTCAATTCTCTTTACTTTAATTGCCTGAAATTCATCAGTAAACAATTAGACAAGTTCATCGTGTTCCTTTCGATAATATCGGATCGTTTCACTTCAAGAGCGTCATTAAATTTCTCCTCACCCTCCTTATTCTTAACCTCAATCCATTCGTTAAGATCTTCCTCCAATTTTGAAGTTTGTTCCTTTAAATACTTATCAGTATTCTTACACGTATCCTTTTCGAAATTTGTCATTTTTGCGGACAGATCCTCGATCTGCACACCGGTTTTCAGACAACTACTTTCGCAACTACTGGCTCTGTCTGATAAATCGGTATGCCCTTGTGAAATAATATCACATCTACTGTCTACTTCATTTATTTTTCCTTTAAGTTCAGAATGTAAATCATTAATATCCTTACATACTTTTGATTCAGATTCTTCGAACTTAGCATTTAATTGTTCTTCCTAGTTAAGTTGTAATTTCTCAAATTTCTCATTTAGAGAACCCATTTCCGTTTTCAATGAACACAGGTCTGTGTTCAGTGAACGCACGTTAATGTTTAATGCCACCAACAAATCCAGTATCTTGGCGTCCCTGTCCGTTATCACTCTAGTAGACATGTCTACCCCACTTGGGCCACCGGCTGTGGCACTTATCTACCTATCTGTTTCAGTATCATGCACATCACTTTCACCCAAACCTGGTGTGTGTGATTCTGTCTCTTTCACATGTGACATTTCATGGGTCTCCTCCCTTCACCAAAGCAATGTCTGTCCCACATTTAATTCCTAAAATGCCTCACCCTGAGGCTCAGGTTCTGTTTCCTTATCACTACTGCGTTCGTCCATGGTTTTTGTACTCTTATTAAAATCCCTTTTTCTTCGAGTATGCATTTTGACAAATTAAATCTCCCAACACACTGTTGCTGCTGACGTCCTTACGACACACACAAAAGAATACAATAACAAGTTTTAATTCACTACTCTACTCATACCTGCGAGTCTCGCATTTCAATAGCGATTACTTATTCGGTCGGTCCTAGCGAAGGTAGACGCTGCGGCTAGATGTCTCCTGCGCTGCAACGTACTCAGGCCGATTCGTTGGTCTCCAAGTGTGACCTCCCCTTCTCTCTTTGCTCTGTTTCTTTCGCTGATCTTTCCTCTTCTTTCTTCCCTTTTCGTACCGCGGCTATATCTCAGGGTTTTCAATGCAGAAATGTAGTGAGAAGGGGCACATGTGTGCGGTGGTTCACGATATCGTAGTGCTGTGAGGGAGAGTCACTCGTGCCTCTGGTTTGAGAAGACTGATGACTGAAGTACGAAGATTTCTCAAAAGAAAAACAGGTATGTGCTCTCTTTTCCTTTAAAACTATGAATAGTAGCGTAGCTAGTACTATATATCGTTCTAATAAACTGAATGAGCGCGACACCATTGATGAAGATTCAACCTCGAAAGAAGTTTATTAATACCAATTAGCTGAAATAAAAAAGAACTCATCCAATCCAATCCCACAGTTAGAGTAATTAATTTCTGATGTGTGTGTAGTGATCATTGATACTTAAAAGATCGTTTCAGCAATTCTATCACTGACCGTTTATGAGTTGCTAAGCAACGTAGCAACAAGCTGACTATGCAGTGATTAATATTTGTCGTATCCCGACAGTAAATCGCTTCTCGCTTGATTTAAGCATCAAGACGATTACTATGCCTCTCATACGAGTCTTTGATAGTTATTATTAAGCTAATGCCCGTAAATTGCGGTTAATGTTACTGAAATCTACACGCGACGATAACGCCCGATATAGAGCCGCGTATCTTAAACTCCGCGCCGATATTTGGGAATTCGCGCCCGATTTGTTTGCACCAAAGTCGGGCCGTGGTTCCCCAGAATAATTCTTAAATCAATTTCGGGTTGTAAATTAACAAATCTATGCCCATTCATGGAAGTTACAGCAGAACCATAATTTTAAAATCAATTCCGGGTTGTAATTTAACAAATCTATGCCCATTCATGAAAGTTACAGCAGAATCGCACTCGAAGACCACTTGATCGCGCACTCGAACAACACAGAAGTTTTTTTCTTACAATGAAAAAACATATCATGCATAATGCAGTGTGATATGCTACGTCGAAACATATTTATATCTATCTCATTAAAAGTCATTATCTATTTAACGTTGTACATAATTAAATTCTGTACTCTATAAATAATCAGTAAAATTTATAAATGAATTACATGTATAAAAAAATCTCAAGTTGATATGACGTCATGGGTCATTACTTGTTTCGACTCCCCTACACTCACGTGACGCAAAGTAGATCCGACTACATTCGACATACTCATGTAATGCTACAAGTGTAACATAAAACCAAGTCGTACACAGAGCGACTGCATCGCCATTTAAATGTGGTATGTTGGCAGTTTCTCACTCTTCCCACTATTCATGCCCAGACAGTGTGGCGTAGCGGTGGGGGAAATGTGAAGCCACGCTGAGTGTTCTTGCGCTCGCGGCTGGGCGTGTCCCACGAGCCAAAATCATCGCTGCCCCTGATCTATGTTATGTGAAAAGCTGATACTATTTTACCTAGTGGGCCACTTGAATCTGTGCATGCAACAGCCTGATTGCTTAACTTCAACGCTAATTAACTCGTAGACGGTGCGACATACCGAAGATTGTTCTTAACAACAATTTCTCTGCACAATCTACCCTGCAATACCCTTACAAGCTTTTCTGACTTTTTCTGACCACCCTGTACATTCCTTCAGCACTTAACCGATGATGAGCAGTTAACATTGACGTATGTCTTCAACACTTTAAACACAGTTTACAGTGTCAAAATTAGTCAAGCAGCTTGGAACAGTAATAACACATGACATGACATATTTACAGTTCATTTATGAGACATAACATAAACCTAGTAAATCCCATTCTGAAGCTGTAATGTCAGCATCAGCATCAGTAAAGTAACTACATTAGCTCGCAGACATAGCGTGCAAACAGTTTAATTCATATATACAGTGCGCACAGTATGCACTCTCGCTCCCTCCCTCTCTCTCTGACAGTCACACAAACAGACACACACACACACACACACACACACACACACACACAAATATGAGCCACACGGGGTAGCCGAGTGGTGTGAGGCACCTTGTCACGGTTCGCGCAGTTCCACTCGTCGGAGGTTTGAGTACTCCCTCTGGCATGAGTGTGTGTGTTGTCCTTAGCGTAAGTTAGATTAAGTAGTGTTTAAGCTTGGGGATCGATGAACTCAGCAGTTTGGTCCCATAGGATCTTACCACAAATGCATTCTCACATGCACACAATGATAAGCCAGTATGTCCTCCCTGGAGTAGGTATTCGGATTCCACTCACTGCCGTGTTTTTATACTTTCTTCCAAAGCTCACAAACGTCTTTCTAAAACTGCCTAACGTCTCAGAAGCCGTACCCTAACTTCTTTATGCTATCGATTGTTCCTGAGGTCAACAGGTAACCAAATAACGTTACCAGCAAGCCGTCCCTGTTCGTAGAAGCGTTTCCTAAAACAGCCTGCTAGGTTCATAATGCGACACAACATATACCATTTTGAAACTGAACGTGAGTCTACCTTTAGACGCGACTGGCCTTAGCGTCTTTAATGTCGTTCATATTGTACTGACTACGAAATTAAAGATGAATTTTTATCACATTCATATTTCTCCAAAATTTCTACATTTTCCTTTAAGCGTTTTTTTTTAACAATGTGGTGCAGTTTTCCACTGCAGTGGACAGCTGTTGACGGCGCTTCTTTGGTGGTTTTTAATCAGTCCTGAGCCTGCAACCGCAAGCGGGGCACAGCACCAGTAGGGAATATCCACTGTAGTGGACTGCGTGCATTTTCAGCCTCACGACATTCAAAACGCCAAAGCAGCGACATTAATAGTTCTCCACTGCAGTGGACAACTGCACAGAAGGGTTAATTTGACAGTCAGAGGCAGATTGTTTTAATGATGTCGCCGCATTGCTGCACATACCAAATAAAACTCTCTTGCGACGAGGAATTCTGAATTTGAGGTTTTTTTTCAGCATCTGTTAGATTTCAGCGACTGTGAGATTAATTATTCAGTTCTTCCTTTATGGTTCGCTTCATAAGCATTTTATCCTAAAAAGCTCGGACACACATCTTTCGAAAAAAAGAGCTTTGCGACAGGTCTCCTGCAGCTGGCCGTGACAATTGAATAAATTTGTCACGTTTTTATTTCGTAACAATGACAACTTACTGAAAAACTGTGTGTAATTATCAGTTCATGTCTACACAGATGAAGATTATTATTGCAATTGATAGAAAACAACAACATGTGTAGTAAAAATCAAAATCTGTTGGTTCACATACAATACACTACTGGCCATTAAAATTGCTACACCACGAAGATGACGTGCTACAGACGCGAAATTTAACCGACAGGAAGAAGATGCAGCGATATGAAAATTATTAGCTTTTCAGAGCATTCACACAAGGTTGGCGCCGGTGGCGTCACCTACAACGAGCTGACATGAGGAAAGTTTCCAACCGATTTCACATACACAAACAGCAGTTGACCGGCGTTGCCTGGTCAAACGTTGTGATGCCCCGTGTAAGGAGGAGAAATGCGTACCATCACGTTTCCGAGTTTGATAAAGGTCGGGTTGTAGCCTATCGCGATTGCGGTTTGTCGTATCGCGACATTGCTGCTCGAATTGGTCGAGATCCAATGACTGTTAGCAGAATATGGAATCGGTGGGTTCAGGAGGGTAATACGGAACGCCGTGCTGGATCCCAACGGCCTTGTATCACTAGCAGTCGAGATGACAGGCATCTTATCCGCATGGTTGTAACGGATCGTGCAGCCACGTCTCGATCCCTGAGTCAACAGATGGGGACGTTTGCAAGACAACAACCATCTGCACGAACAGCTCGACGACGTTTGCAGCAGCATGGACTATCAGCTCGGAGACCGTGGCTGCGGTTACCCTTGACGCTGCATCACAGACAGGAGCACCTGCGATGGTGTGCTGAACGACGAACCTGGGTGCACGAATGGCAAAACGTCATTTTTTCGGATGAATCCAGGTTCTGTATACAGCATCATGATGGTCGCATCTACGTTTGGCGACATCGCGGTGAACGCACATTGGAAGCGTGTATTCGTCATCGCCATACTGGCGTGTCACCCGGCGCGATGGTATGGGGTGCCATTGGTTACACGTCTCGATCACCTCTTGCTCGCATTGACGGCACTCTGAACAGTTGTGTTACGACCCGTGGGTCTACCCTTCATTCGCTCCCTGCGAAACCCTACATTTCGGCAGGATAATGCACGACCGCATGTTGCAGGTCCTGTACGGGCCTTTCTGGATACAGAAAATGTTCTACTGCTGCCCTGGCCAGCACATTCTCTAGATCTCTCACCAATTGAAAACGTCTGGTGAATGGTGGTCGAGAAACTGGCTCGTTACAATACGTCAGTCACTACTCTTGACGAACTGTGGTATCGTCTTGAAGCTGCATGGGCAGCTGTACCTGTACACGCCATCCACGTTCTGTTTGGCTCAATGCCCAGGCGTATCAAGGCCGTTATTACAGCCAGAGGTGGTTGTTCTGGGTACTGATTTCTCAGGATCTATGCACCCAAATTGCGTGAAAATGTAATCACATGTCAGTTCTAGTATAATATATTTGTCCAATGAATACCGGTTTATCATCTGCATTTCTTCTTGGTGTAGCAATTTTAATGGCCAATAGTGTATTTTCTTAGTTTTATGATGGAATAAAAACGCAGATGTAAAGAAGTTCCAAAGGTTATGGTACTTGTAACTGCTGATAGTCTATTTTATATGTCAGTCTGCGCTTGAACCTAGGAGAAAACATGATTCACAGTCTTAGTTGCAACAGGAAACAAATTGATTCTTTCACATTCTTTAAGACGTAGAATTGCGCAAATTGCCGGTAGTAATCTCATTTGTATCGTAACAAAGGAGTAATAAGGTGGTGGTCCTTATGAACAGCAGTGTTACTGCGAGGGAAACCGGCCCCCAGTGAAACGGAAGCGAAGTGAAGTGACAGTGTTTCCCTTCGGAGGGAACGCAGCTAATACAGAAACTCGTTACGCGGGCAAGCATTTGACACATCTGTTGTTTCACGGTAGTCAAAGAGTTAAAGCGAGGGACCGTATTGTCCGCCATGAGAAACACACCAGATGCTTTATTGAACTGCGTTATAATACACAATTCAGGCTGAAAAGCAAATGGAAGGAGGACAGTGTCCCCCTCTCTCTCTCTCTCTCTCTCTCTCTCTCTCTCACGCACACACACACACACACACACACACACACACACATTGAGAACCATCTTAAAGAGAGAGAACAACTGAATAACAATTAAGTTTATAAATAACTTTACAAACTAAGAAACACCGATTTTGTGTTTCGCTACCGGTTACGAGCTTCCGTAGTTTCTGTTTTAGTGGTCCGAGAGGAGGGCATAACTACTAGGGCTATAAAGGAAGAGACAGCAGTTTTTGAAATAGTAGATTCTGTAACTTGGGTACATACAATACAACCTTTTAAAATTAATAATGTGAATGTCTGTGCACTGCTTTTTGCTGGCGATCAAGTAATTGGTGGTCAGAATGAAAATAACATATAAGAAGATGTTTTTAATTTAAGTGAAATAGCCAGCAAATATAATCTGAACATCTCCATTACGAGGAAAAAATCAGTGGCATTTTAGGACACCAGACCGCCCGAGTTAATATGGAAATTGACAAGAATATTATAGAGCAAGTTAAAACATTTCGATGCTCTACATGGTTATAGCTCCACCAGCAACGTTCTGACGATCCAAAAGCTAGACCCTTAAGAAGAGAGATGAAAACAGAATAGAAGCATACGAAATGAACTTTTTTAGATAGGTGTTTGGATGTATACTTTACTGGATAATAAGAAAAATGATGACATTCGACCTGAACTGAATATGCAAATCATGAATATCAAAGTAAAATAGTTCAGATAAAATGGAAAGAATACATAAACCGCATGCCAGCTGCAAGGATCACTAAAACAATAAAACCATATAAACCAAGAGGAAAAAAGATCTTTCGGAAGACCAATGAAGAGATGATTAATTTTGAAGTAGACGGAACGGACCAAAACGCTCACACTCTGATGTAGATGATGAAGAACAACATCCGTAAGACTGGATACAAAGTTGTACAAGGTAAATCAGCTTTCAGTAAGGATAGAGAGATTCTTAGATCGATGAGTATTAGTTTAGATATCAAGAGATGGTGTGGAGATAAGATCTAGTTGGGAGCATTGCCTGCTACAGCTAGAGACATGGAATGTTGTTGGCGGGGAGGGGGGAGAGGAAAAATGTTTTCAGTACATAAAGCAGAAAACAGATAACATACAGCACTGGACATTAAAATTGCTACACCACGAAGATGACGTGCTACAGACGCGAAACTTACCCGACAAGAGGAAGATGCTGTGATATGCAAATGATTAGCTTTTCAGAGCATTCATACAAGGTTGGCGCCGGTGGCGACACCTACAACGAGCTGACATGAGGAAAGTTTCCAACCGACTTCTCATACACAAACAGCAGTTGACCGGCGTTGCCTGGTCAATCGTTGTTGTGATGCCTCGTGTAAGGAGGAGAAATGCGTACCATCACGTTTCCGCTGCTCGCGTTGGTTGAGATCCAATGACTGTTAGCAGAATATGGAATCGGTGGGTTCAGGAGGGTAATACGGAACGCCGTGCTGGATCCCAACGGCCTCGTATCACTAGCAGTCGAGATGACAGGAATCTTATCCGCATGGCTGTAACGGATCGTGCATCCACGTCTCTATCCCTTAGCCAACAGATGGGGACGTTTGCAAGATAACAACCATCTGCACGAACATTTCGACGACATTTGGAGAACCATGGGCTACCAGCTCGGAGACCATGGATGCGGTTACCCTTGACGCTGCATCACAGACAGGAGCGCCTGTGATGCTGTACTCAACGACAAACCTGGGTGCACGAATGGCAAAACGTCATTTTTTCGGATGAATCCAGGTTCTGTATACAGCATCATGATGGTCGCATCTACGTTTGGCGACATCGCGGTGAACGCACATTGGAAGCGTGTATTCGTCATCGCCATACTGGCGTGTCACCCGGCGCGATGGTATGGGGTGCCATTGGTTACACGTCTCGATCACCTCTTGCTCGCATTGACGGCACTCTGAACAGTTGTGTTACGACCCGTGGGTCTACCCTTCATTCGCTCCCTGCGAAACCCTACATTTCGGCAGGATAATGCACGACCGCATGTTGCAGGTCCTGTACGGGCGTTTCTGGATACAGAAAATGTTCGACTGCTGCCCTGGCCAGCACATTCTCTAGAACTCTCACCAATTGAAAACGTCTGGTCAATGGTGGCCGAACAACTGGCTCCTCACAATACGTCAGTCACTATTCTTGATGAACTGTGGTATCGTGTTGAAACTGCATGGGCAGCTATACCTGTACACGCCATCCAAGCTCTGATTGACTCAATGCCGTTATTACAACCTGAGGTGGTTGTTCTGGGTACTGATTTCTCAGGATATATGCACCCAAATTGCGTGAAAATGTAATCACATGTCAGTTCTAGTATAATATATTTGTCCAATGAATACCTGTTTATCATCTGCATTTCTTCTTGGTGTAGCAGGTTTAATGGCCAGTAGTGTATGATCTGAAATCAACAGCACAGTCTAAATTGAAATTAAGTTTAAAAGATAGTGATAAACAGAGGTAAAAAACAGCAGGCAACCAATCAATTGATCCACAATTTTGTAGGAATTCAGCTAACCAGACTTTGTAGGGTTTGCCTTAGTGATAAGATTCTGAGTTATCATAATTTTATGGACCAGTTAATGTCCCAAGAGGTCATGAAAATTCACAACTGATTCGGATTAAGAAGAAGATGCAGATCCAGATCCGTTGAGAGTTTGTGCCTCTCCCTGACGGCCTATAAGAGGCGACAGCTGTAACAGAAAGCTTAGTGCCAGTTTAAATTCTTTAAAGGAATAGGCGGATAATAGAGGGAGTGGAAAGCTGTGGTAAACAAAATAAGTATCTATCAACAATCTCAAATTTTCTCCGCGAAAATCAAGACATTTTGGGTCTGTCTTCCGTGAGTTAATTAAGTGCTGTTGATATATGCGGTCTCCATTCTCCTCCCTGTTTTGGCGGCTATCTTGCTCGTCTTCATGGTAACTGCACATAGTCTTTAGAATCAGATCTTGTAGGTTTTATCTAAATGACTTCGCTCATAAAGCATGTAGTCATTCTTCAAAATTCTCGCATTGAACTAGCTCGTTGTTTATCAATGTAACATAAATCTGAGATTTTTGTAGAAACCAGTTGCACAAAAGAAATTTTATTCCTATGTCGGTTTAATGCCCCTAGAGACCTTCTTCAGAAGATTAGGATTATCGTATTATTAGCGATAATTCCAAACTTCTGAAAAACGACACTATGTACCTGAAACCAGTAAAGGAAAAAGATTTGTGCAACTGGTTGCTGAGTTTTTCCACAATTATACGAGTGACTACAGTCGCTAAATATGAATGAAACACTAAATTAATCTGACACATGGTAGTTGTCAGCCATTGCGTTGTTGCAGAAGAATTCAACTAGTTTTTCAGTTTGCATTCGCGACGTATTGAAGTTATCGGCAATTTATCCTATTTCCTATTAAGCCCTACCTAAGGACACTTCCTGAAGTACTTCAGTTATACTGAGAGTCTCACGCTTATAGTATTCGTCAATACGTAAAAACGTGGACTGAATCTACACTATGATCTCACCACATGCACAACATGATGTATGACAACTTCTTTCACGTTTCAAATATTATGAACTTTATGGATGCAAAATATGGCTCTGAGCACTATGGGACTTAACATCTGAGGTCATCAGTCCCCTAGAACTAAGAATTACTTAAACCTAACTAACCTAACACACATCCATGCCCGAGGCAGGATTCGAACCTGCGACCGTAGCAGTCGCGCGGTCCCAGACTGAAGCGCCTAGAACCACTCGGCCACACCGGTCGGCTGTAAAATATGTATACGAGGTATGCGGAGACGTGTGTGTGTGTGTGTGTGTGTGTGTGTGTGTGTGTGTCTGCAATACAATGCAAACAACAGTGCAATCGAAGAATTTGGACAATTCTCACGAAGTCAGTAATAGTTTTAGTTTGTGTGTGTAATATAGCGTTCAAATAAATTAATGATTTGCTTTCCCCCTACAAAGCGTTCTGCAAAATGTTCTTCTGTGATTTTATATATGTGATTTTCAACATTTCTGAGAAAATGGAGAAAAAATAGTATCTTCGCAACATGAAGACGCATTTTAATAATTTTCTGGGGACTTTCGTTTATGAATTGAAGGCTGTGATTCATTTTTCAACCAATGTTTCCAATCAGTGTATTTCATTTTCTGTACATAGGCAGAGCAGTTTTGAATCTCCATATTTAAATATTTAGAGACACTGTTATTGCAAATATTGTTAAATTTTCTATATAGAATGGTTTTGTATCAGAATTTCTGATATAGACCAACTGAAAATGAGTAATGCATTTATTCCACCTTCCGAAGCTGCTATTATTATTGTTCTTAATTTGCAGTGTCATCAGGAATGAAAAGCGCAAAGTAAAAGTTGCTATAACAGCTACTGCGGAATACGGTCGCCGAAACTGTATTGTTATCCATATATGAGTTTTAGGTCCACTTCATTTTAAGACAGTAAAGTGCTCCACAACTAGGGACAACTGCCAGTACAGTGTCTGACGACATTACAATCACGTGCCGTATTAAACTCTACCATTTTCCTTGGAAACAGGAGCTCTCTGTCTCCAAGAGAACAGCTGCCTATGATTCAATTTCTCCTCGGCGTATTAACAACTCTATTTTACATCATTCCTGGCGCAAGTGAAGACATTTGTGTTCGGCGTCGCTTTGACGGCGAGAGCATTGCAGATGGTGTATAAGCACGTATTGAAACAGGAATGATCCACTTCAAATGATGAATGAAGTCCGAATGATCCAATGGGGATTTATACCTCATTCTCTCGAATAAGCCTCCTCACTCGGATTACATCAGCCCAGCTGTGTGCACTGAAGAAATCATGAAATCGGCGTTAAATTTAATTTGAAATGTGTATACACAGTGTGTAAAGTAGGAAATATTTATGTAAACAATCTACAGTTTGTGACAGCAGATTTCTGCTGTAGGCGTCAGATGACATGAAAAATTTCTGTTTGTAAAGAACCATCATGTTGTAAGACAATTGGTATTAAATGGGTCGAACCGACCTCTCGGTCACGGTTACTATGGCTTCCCTTTGAAAATCCATTAGTACACTGAGAGAAAGATCACTGAAAATGTTGGTGAAACATTGATTTTATACATTTAATGACAATTATTTTATAACATGACGGCGGCTGTACATCCACAAAACTGTTAAGACAACCTACAGTTTCCTTGAATGAATTTCAAATTTCAAAGATGAAATGTAAGAAATAATACAGGGTGAGGATTATAAAAGTGGTCCGGAGAACAGAGCTCCAGGGTACAAAGACACAGCAGAGGAAAGGAACTGCAGTATTAACCCGGTTATAGCAGATGTTGAAAGCGACCACCATTCGTGTCTTGGCACTTTTGGACCCTGGTCAGCTAGTTGCTGAAGGCGGATCGAAGCTGGACAGCTTTGACTGGTGCAGTCTCATCCGAAATGTTCTGCTGCAGTTCTTGCAATACAATTTAAACTTGAGCGCACCCCACACAAAGTGATCGCACACTGACGGATCAGATGACCTGGGTGGCTAGCTAGGGCAGCCACTAGACTGACCTCTGATAACAACTCTATCAGGCGTGAAGATTGTGTACATGTGGTCCAAGGTTCGGCCGGCTACATGGGCAGTTGCTCCATAATGTTGGAAGTAACTGTGGATCTTTTCCTGATCTGTTAATGTTGTCACAAATTCACGTCCAATCGTATTCACTCGTCTGGGCCACTTTTGTTTCCCCACCTTGTATCTTTCTGTGCAGGAATACCGTGAACTTTTTGTACACAATTTTAATTCAAGTGAGCGAGGTGTCGCAGTAGTTAAGTTAGTGTATTAAATGAAACAACAAGTTTACTATTACCAGTCACTGATTATTAATCTCTACGACGCGTTTCAAACGTTTAAACCGCCATCATCAGGTGGATTTACACTTGTCCGTACGACATTTGTGTGTGTGTTATGTCTCCAGCGGTCACAGGTTTCTTTCACTGTAGTAACACATCACATGTATACTGTCATATTTGACAGTACACATGTGATGTGTTAGGATAGTGAAAGGAACCTATGACCACTGGAGACAGTGCCACAAGTTCCTCCAAACAATCGTAACACAACACACACACACAAATTTCATACTAACAAGTGTAAATCCACCTAACGATGGAGGCTTAAACGTTTGAAACGGGACGTGGAGATAAATAAACAGTGACTGGTAACAGTAAACGTGTTGTTTCATTTAATATCAATAACAGTCACGGTAAAGCCTAACCGAAATTGTTCGCATTTAAGTTATTGTATTCGAATTCTGGAGAGGCATCCAGATTTGAATTTCCCCCAGTTTCCCTAACTCGGTAAGGGATATTCCGGGATGGCTGCTTTGAAAAGGACGCGGCCGATTTCCTTGTCCATCAGACGGGTCGTTAAACTCTAATTTCTTCCTCTTTTTGCTTTCAGTTTGACAACCTGCATGTTATCTTTAAAAGGAATGACGAGCAAATAAATGTCCTGTATGAACGTCCTAAATTTCCGTAAGGCATATTAATACAGGGCAGGGGTGGCACGGTAACGAGTGGAGAGAGAAGAAACGCTTAGACCTCGTTCAGGTAGTGGTTATCGTGACCCGAATATCCCTCGAAGTCCTTTCTACAAATAAACCCTGCTCGAGGCTACGGACCATTACGAGTTTGTGGCAGCAATATTGCGGGGCTGGCAGGTGCTAGGCGGGCCGTTCAAAGAAATCACGCCACACGCCCGCCACCACCTTTCATTTACTTTATCCGTAGCGCTTTCGAAACTCCGGGGTATTTCACCGGAATAGAGTGGCTCTTAAATTACAAACTGAATGCTTTTTCATATTCCGCAATGAACAATGCGGATGGCGTGCGCGTGGGTTGTGTATGCTGTGGAGCGACCACCAGGTACAGCTGCGGCATTGCTAGTGCAACATGAGGAGGCCACGCTGGGCTTAGCCTGCGCTTGCGCCTGCAGTCTATACAGCACACACGACTCATGTGACAAACATGAACTACATAATTACCTATAAAGATAACTTCGGATCTCCAGATTGTGAATAAAGAATATCTTCGATATTTCATATGAACATTACCTCGAATACGTAAAAGTTCAAGATGAAAAGTCGTTGGCGGATAACTTTTGACACAACAGAGTTCAGCTGTCTCTAAAAGATAGTGCCCTACATGTCTCTGCAAATTAAAATTTTCAAAAATAGATCACCTTTTCATAGCGGTCAGCTGGCTGGAGTGGCCGAGCGGTTCTAGGCGCTTCAGTCTGGAACCGCGCGACCGCTATGGTCGCAGGTTCGAATCCTGCCTCGGGCATGGATGAGTGTGATGTCTGTAGGTTAGTTAGCTTTAAGTAGTTCTAAGTTCTAGGGGACTCATGACGTCAGATGTTAAGTCTCATAGTGCTCAGAGCCATAGCGGTCAGATGACAAGTGACGTTTACAGCTTTGGTATTCCAGTAGCTATAGCACTCATTTTCTTCTTCAAGCTCAGGTAATCGCACCTAGTAATTTTCGTATTAGCACTTGTTCCGAAGCAAAAAACGGACACATCGTCAAGCGGTGCAATTTTCCACCTGCAAATGGATCTTTTAAGAATCAACGACAGTAACGCTGACCTCATACAAAAATTATGTTAAACCAAGTTGTGGCTGGCGGCTGATTTTTAAACTTATTTTGTATTATGTAACAGCCACGGTTCTTATCAAATATTATTTTAAATTATTAGATATGCACGTATTTTTTATTGGTTTACGATTAATATTTGCAGTAATCATGCCACAGATGTATAGAACAATTAGTTGGAACAAATTTTTTATCTTGTTATATATCGGGAGATGACATTCCATACATCAAAAGGTTATGACCAAGGTATGGACAGAAGATATTTTTAGCTAGTTTTTTGTCGTGTTTTATGAAAAAATTCATAAAAATATGGCTATAAAAGTCAGTTTTCTCCTTTAATCATGCAATCTGGTGGTTTTAACGTGTGTACTTAAATTTCTAGTTCCATGAAGCCTCTGTATCGTGTCCGTAAAATTTTGGGGTTAACGTTCATATTGTTTGCTATATTTTCAGTAGTGTACATGTTTGTCGCAAGTGCTGAGTTGTAAAATGGTTCTGGCTAAATATGTCCTTGTGCTTGTAGACGTGATGCAAAGACTCAGCATAGAAGTACAGCGTAGCTGTGAAGTGCTCTTAAGGGCACATCTGCATTTTCCGAATGTTCTGTGCTGACATAATTTTTAGGCCAATGTTAGGATGCGGCCTCACATGGTAACACAATAATTTATCTATTTTATTGGTTGTCGATCTCAGTGGCTGTGGAGTATATTTTAATTTAAGAAATACGGGAACCAGCCACTTTTTTATGTATTTTTGTTTATGCCAGTAAGTTCAAAATGGTTCAAATGACTCTAAACACTATGGGACTTAACATCGTAGGTCATCAGTCCCCTAGACTTAGAACTACTTAAACCTAACTAACCTAAGGACATCCCACACATCCATGCCCGAAGCAGGATTCGAACCTGCGACCGCAGCAGCTGCACGATTCCGGACTGAAGCGCCTAGAACCGCTCGGACACAGCGGCCGGCCTATGCCAGTAAGTGTTTCGGACTTTCACACATCTTCAGTTGGCGTAATACATACTCCAATCTTCAGTTAATGTATCGTTAAAACATCGGCTGTCGTTTGGATGCTGTAGCTGATCCGTGCAAAACTATAATTTTGTATCTCGGTGAATTTTACTGATTAAATATTTTCGACTTATGAATTTGGTAACAGCGCCGTATTGTAGCAATATATCGATAGTTTCATGTTACTTACCTCTGTTCTCTCATTTGAATGTGAGATGAGGACCGCAGACCCAAATCAAGCACTGTGAAAGGTCTCGTTTTAGTGTCTATCCCTCACATTTCGTTTCGGTGCGTCTTTTATTTTTGTTTCGTTTACCTTTACAAAGAACTGCAAAATAAATCAACAGACAGGTTATGGCAGGAAAAGAAAACAACAAAATAAAATCAAAATTTCTGTTTATGGCTCTGTCGCCAGGGAGCTCACAACGCTAGCTCAGACCTTCCACTTTGCATCTCGCTGAAAGGAGAGAGAAGGTAATCGATTAAGTGTGCATAAACTAAGCGTTTCTCGACTGGAAGTTAGTTTAGATTTTTATTTTGTCAGCAGTACAGGAAATATTATAAAAACCGTCCGTATCGGCACACATCGTTTGTCGGGCATAATAACATAAGAGGCCGAGTGGACAGTAAGTAATAACGCAGCGGGCGTCACGCGAGCGTGCGCCGGCCAGATAAGCGCTAATTGTTCCATCCCAGCGCCACACGCGACCTGGCCGGCGCTGTTACGCATGTATTTAACGTCTTCATGTTTCGCCGAGGCTCAAACTCGCGTTCGTTTAGCGCCGTCACGAAACACGCACTCGGCCGGCCGCAGATCGAAACTTTAGCTTTTAACATTTTGTCGCCGCGCCACCTTATCTCTAGCAGACTAATGTGTTTCTAGATACGTTAGGATCGAAACGGTCGCGCGCACGCACGAAATAATTCTGCATCTACTAATGCACTCGCCATAAAAGTAAACTGCGCAGACACCTCGCCTGAATATATCTTGTGCTGTCGGGTACTTATGTAGTACTCTCGATACTAACAAATGCGCCTGACAGAAGAGTGTAGTCTGTTATCAGTGCTATGTTTGATTACGCGATACCAGATCATAGGCTACCTCAGTTATTTGCTACAAAATTTGTACTTTTGCAGCTGTAATCAGTTCTTTTCTTCCAATATTTTGAATTCAAAATGTTCATCCAGCTTCTGAGTCGAAAAACCGAGAATATAGCCACTTTCCCTTTATTGATAATTCTGCTCTCACGCTTAGGCAATATCGATTGGTGTCCTTGAGAGAGGACTACAGAAATCACTCGATTCACACACCCGAAATTAAATTTGCATCGCGATTATGCATATGTATTCTTTGTCAGACTAACGTCGATAGTTTATTTGATGATCAAATCCCAGAAGGGGGATATGACTGTCAAAACCTAAGAGTTTTCATAATGCATAGACTTGCCCTCCTTCTCTTATACACAATGTCTTCAATTATTTGTTACATGTTCTCCAATCTCTGCCTTCGCCTACAATTTTCGACCTCTACTGCTCTCGCTAGTAGCATGGAAGTTATGCTGATGCTGAGTAAATGTTTTAAGGAAACCAGACAGATAAAGTCATCAGTCTCCTATTCATCCCCAGGACAGAAACAGTGTACCCAATGTGTCTGCGTAAGTGTGAGAAAGTGTTCTTGTAGCGTGTGTCTGAGTCCGAACATGGGAACCAGCCCCATATTGACCTCGTGGGATGTGGGAAACAACCTAAAATCCACATACCAAGCTGGCCAGCATACAGACGCTTCGTCCTTTATCCGCCGGGCGGAGTCGATCTGGAGCTGGCGTACCTGCCCGTGCCGTAAGCGTGCGTGTTAACACACACGGCTACCCAGGCGAGTGAGTGAATTATTCCCTTATGAGTTAACAGAAGTCGTATCGTTCTGTCCACTGTTTTAGTTACTGTTTTTCACACATTTCTTTACTTCCCGATTGTGTGGCAAAGCTCCTCCTTTCTTATGCTGTTAGTTCATTTTGTTTTTAGCATCCTTATTTATACCCGCATTCCAAACGCTTAGATTCTCTACTTTTCCGATTTTCCTATAGTCCTTGGCTCACTTACCCACCTATCGTGTATTACTGACAATGAACTCTATATCGATTGGCAATACTTCCTGGTCACGTCCTCCTTGTACTGCAATAATGAGTAGGAAGACTTTCCATTTACTTGAAGCAATGGGAGAAACATGTACACATATAATGATCCGGAATTTGATGTTCGTAGATCTAATGCTCTGTTCGTACACTGCCGTCAACCAAACAGTAAGCCGACACCGTATGCCTCATAAGGTAATTTGCGTACAGTGCCGTTGTTATCACTAGGGCACACATTATTAAGCAGACTACCAGTATTTCTATTTATGATATATTGCTTGACTAGTTCTGCTTATTGGTGGTATGGTAGATATGGTCAAACTGCGTATACTGATATCATAAGTCAACTTCACTTCCAGGTAGCACACTAGGGCGCACATGTTTCGATAACATCGTCATACACGTCTACATCATGTCACAGATGTGAAAACAGTTAATTTCTCGGAAGCATGCGGAAGGGAATATTAGGGTTTAACGTCGCTTTGACGACGAGATTAACAGTGACAGAGCACACATTCAGATTGGAGAAGGATGGAGAAGACATCGGCTGTGTACTAGGAAACAAGTTTCTGTATCGAGTTTATTTTGTTCTTTGTGCTTAACTGGTACGGATTGAACACGTTGGGTTCCTTCCATGAATAGTTCAGTTAACAGATATGAAAGTATCATGTGGAAAGCTTAGCGCACTTTATCTTCTCAGAACTGAAAAAGAGTGCAGTCGAAGAAACGGCGGACATATTTATCACTCCAAGGGAGACCGTGCTAAGTTAGAGATAACACGTACAGGAAATAAAGCGTTTTGTTTGCCTGGACATGACACGGAAACTTCAAATGCGGTGTTACTGCTCTGTAGTTCGATAATGCGGTGTTGCACTAACGAAGGCAATTGTGAGACAAAAGACCTGTTCTCTGCGTTTCCGTGACAGCGTTTCAGCAGTTCACTAAATTAATTTGTCACCTACAGCTGGAACGACTTGAGGGGGACAAGTGCCGCGTTCAGCTGGAATTTCGAGCTATTTGCTGATCTTAGTCCCGTTCTGCATAAACAAACGAAATATCGTTGGTTTTATCTACGATGGATAAATGGGGATGTTAAGAAAGTCGTGATTCCGTATTCCGATAATTTACCGCACAAAGTAGCTAACATTTTTAAATGATTTAAAGTCTAAACCATGGTAAACGCAACAACACGCTACGATGTAAATTGAGGAATAATTTAAAAGAGCAGAGTGATAAATATGATAAAGCCGGCAGCTACAGAATTCATTGTAATAGTTGTAACGTGAAAAACATCTGTCAGACTGGTAGGTCCTTCCATCTGAGGTGCAAGGAACACAAGGACGCTTTTTGGTCATAGCCGTGCACATCCACAGTTTTGTTGGAAAGCGAAGAAGATTTTCCAGTTTTGCACATACAGGATAAGGGAACAGAATTGGAGTACTGGAACTACATCCTTTATCCGCTTACTAGGCACATAACTCTCCAGACCACGATTTACAATCTGCTTAAATTTTGTCCTAATTCCTCTACGTCTGTCTTACTAGAACTAACAAGGGGAGGCCGCCAATTGTGAAATTCAGATTCGATTCATACTGCGCATAATAAAAGCTCATGGCCAGAGGTGTAATGTGGCAAAGCACCAAGATGGACTTCTCAGCCGTTGTCGAGATATCGAGTTAAAAGAAACCGTTGCCGTGAAATACTCTCTACGATTAATGATATTCTACAGCGTCGTGGCGCAGCGGTAAGCGCTCGGGTTCGTAATCCGGAGGTCGGCGGATCGAATCTCGCGCCATGCAACCATTTTTTTTGTATTTGTTTTTAGTAATTCATATGTATATATATATATATATATATATATATATATATATGTATATATGTATATATATATAATTCCCGGCAATCAGTTGCAACAATTATGCATATAATAAGTTGTTGAAAGTCGTTTGTCGTGCAAAAACTGGCGACTTCGAACATCATTATGTTTTCCGCAAACAAAGTTGTATTTCACAAATGTTGTTAATTGTCCTCATAATGTTAACCACGTATAGTTAACGGAAGACGTAGAAACGGTATTCCGAAACGAATACGTGTAGCGTAAGTCAAACGTTCGAATTAGAATAGAGACCCCACGAACACAAATTTGCTGCGGCATGTATGAAATATAAACTCCGTTACTCGCTCGTTACACTTGAAGGACAGATGTTGAATGGGCCGAAACGAGCCGCCGCATAACAGCGTAGTTGCCTGTTAACTTCGAAAGAAGGTAGATGCGGTCCCTAGCTCAACTTATAACATCGTCGAAAATCACTGCGGACGGGAGAGCTTTGGTACACCCTGTTAAAAAAACTATACTATTAATGAATTGCTTATGCATACTGGTGAAGGCGGATCGCTCTCCAATTGTACCGCCTCCATTTTTCCGTTTTTTTAACGGTGTGTACCAAAGCTCTTCCGTCCGCACTGATTTTCGACGATGTTATAAGTTGCGCTAGGGACCGCATCTATATATATATATTTTTGAATTACAAAAAACTAATAATAAAAAAAATTGCATGGCGCGGGATTCGATCCGGCGACCTTCGGATTACGAACCCGAGCGCTTACCGCTACGCCACGACGCTGTAGAAAATTATTAATCGTAGAGAGTATTTCACGGCAACGGTTTCTTTTAACTGTCGATTTTCTCGACAACGGCTGAGAAGTGCATCTTGGTGCTTTGCCACATTACACCTCTGGCCATGAGCTTTTCTTATGCGCAGTATGAATCGAATCTGAATTTCACAATTGGCGGCCTCCACTTGTAAATGATGTCAATTTATTGTCTAAGTGGGATGATAACAACTGCTTATTTGCTCTTTCTAACAGAAACACTCTCCTAGACTTCTTGACTGATTTACTGATTAGCGTAAACATAGTTGCTATAATGATATCATGATACGCTAATCCCTGTTTCTATACTGATGTTATCGATAAGGTCCAGCCTGTTTGTACCTACAAGATCTAAGATATTTCCATTGTGTGTGGGCTGGCGAACTAGCTGCTCAAGACAGTTTCCAGGAAACATATTCAAAAGTGTTTCACATAATTGTCTTTCTGTACCTCCTGCAATGAATCCATAAATTCTGTACATGGCAGGTTAAAGTCGCATTCAACTGGTACTGCATGATCTTGATATTTCCGCACTACTGACCGTAGACTTTCTTTCAATGACTCTAGAACTGTCACTACCGTGTCGGGTGGCAGGTAAAAAAAAAAAAACCAACAATTAACTTGGTTTCACTTACACTTGTTGTACCCGACCAGATAACTTCACTGTCACACTCAATTTCGACTTGAACAGAGACAATATTTTTGTCAACTGCAATGAAGGCTTCCGCTCCTATGACCTCTAATCTGTCTTTCCAATGTACATTCCAGGACTCGCTAAATATCTCAGAGCTTTCCACTTCGGGTTTCAGTCACCTCGTAATTCCAAGAATAATTTGAGTGCGAGAACTTTCCCGGAGGGCAGTAAACTCTGGAGCTTTCTTACGAATACTTTAACAGTTTACTGATAAAATTTTTACAGTTGAAGTGTCTTTACTCTGAACGCTGACTGACTTCCCTTGCTGCGCATTGAGTGGCGAGTGTTCATCAGAGCACCTCAAAAAACCCTCATGTGCACTCCATAAGTAATCCACTACCCGAGTAGCTCTTCCTTTATGTAGTGCACCGCTGACATATCGACGGGAGCCCTACAAATCGCCACACGATAACGCAGGTCTAGAAATCTGTAGCCAAGACCGCCACGGAGTCAACGGAGCCTTTGGTTGAGACACTCTACTCGGCTCCAAATAAAATGATCCCGACCAGCTCTGGGAACAATGTCTCGAATTGTGAGCTCTGCTTGCACGCCGCGGAAGCCAGCAGTCTTCACCAGCTCCGCCAGCCGCCTGTATGAACTGAGGATCGCCTCAGAACCCATGCGATAGACGTCTTTGCTGCCGACATGAGCCACAACTTGCACACGACTGCACCCTGCACGCTCAATAACTGCAGATAAGGCAGCTTCGACATCTCAGATGATGCCGCCGTGTAGACATATCGAGTGCACATTGGCTTTCTTTCAAGCCCTGAGCGCTATCTGCCTAAGGGGCTTCATAACGCGCCTAAAGTTGGAGCTTCCGATAACTAGTAGACCCCTCCCCCCGTGTGCCTCCGTGGACCGTGCTGAAAGGGCGCCACCTATCCACTCACAGGATAAATCTGCGAGGCTAGGCGGCCAGTCTCCACATTGGTACATCGCTTCGAGTGAAGGGATCGCGTTACTACTCGCCACTTACTAATAAAACTTACAGTTTAAGCACCTGTTGCAACCGGTGTTCGATTGTTGTACCTCCCTTTACAAGCACAGCAGACCTTAAAATTAAGTATTTCGACATCTAAATTGCCTGTGTTAATTATCAGAATATTTGCAGCTTGCTTATTGGTACTACTGAAATACATTTTAGATTGTCAGTTAAGCATAGTTCGGTTTTTGCATCATGAGCTAAATTTATCAAAATACATACAATACGGTTCTATAACATTGTTAAATAACGTGGGTAATACTGATGACCTAACTTGAAGCACACTTGACAATAAGAACCACCAAAATAAATAATGTCATTCCCACATCTAAATTCTTCGAAGCCTCTTCTCTAAAACCAATACAGGGTTATTACAAATGATTGAAGCGATTTCACAGCTCTACAATAACTTTATTATTTGAGATATTTTCACAATGCTTTGCACACACATACGAAAACTCAAAAAGTTTTTTTAGACATTCACAAATGTTCGATATGTGTCCCTTTAGTGATTCGGCAGACATCAAGCCGATAATCAAGTTCCTCCCACACTCGGCGCAGCATGTCCCCATCAATGAGTTCGAAAGCATCGTCGATGCGAGCTCGCAGTTCTGGCACGTTTCTTGGTAGAGGAGGTTTAAACACTGAATCTTTCACATAACCCCACAGATAGAAATCGCATGGGGTTAAGTCGGGAGAGCGTGGAGGCCATGACATGAATTGCTGATCATGATCTCCACCACGACCGATCCATCGGTTTTCCAATCTCCTGTTTAAGAAGTGCCGAACACCATGATGGAAGTGCGGTGGAGCACCATCCTGTTGAAAGATGAAGTCGGCGCTGTCGGTCTCCAGTTGTGGCATGAGCCAATTTTCCAGCATGTCCAGATACACGTGTCCTGTAACGTTTTTTTCGCAGAAAAACTTTAAACCGTGAGATTGCACAAAACACGTTAACTTTTGGTGAATTGCGAATTTGCTGCACGAATGCGTGAGGATTCTCTACCGCCCAGATTCGCACATTGTGTCTGTTCACTTCACCATCAAGAAAAAATGTTGCTTCACCACTGAAAACAAGTTTCGCACTGAACGCATCCTCTTCCATGAGCTGTTGCAACCGCGCCGAAAATTCAAAGCGTTTGACTTTGTCATCGGGTGTCAGGGCTTGTAGCAATTGTAAACGGTAAGGCTTCTGCTTTAGCCTTTTCCGTAAGATTTTCCAAACCGTCGGCTGTGGTACGTTTAGCTCCCTGCTTGCTTTATTCGTCGACTTCCGCGGGCTACGCGTGAAACTTGCCCGCACGCGTTCAACCGTTTCTTCGCTCACTGCAGGCCGACCCGTTGATTTCTCCTTACAGAGGCATCCAGAAGCTTTAAACTGCGCATACCATCGCCGAATGGAGTTAGCAGTTGGCGGATCTTTGTTGAACTTCGTCCTGAAGTGTCGTTGCACTGTTATGAGTGACTGATGTGAGTGCATTTCAAGCACGACATACGCTTTCTCGGCTCCTGTCGCCATTTTGTCTCACTGCGCTCTCGAGCGCTCTGGCGGCAGAAACCTGAAGTGCGGCTTGAGCCGAACAAAACTTTATGAGTTTTTCTACGTATCTGTAGTGTGTCGTGACCTTATGTCAATGAATGGACCTACAGTGAATTTATGAAATCGCTTCAATCATTTGTAATAGCCCTGTATCAGTGTCGGCCATACATTATAATGATCCTAGGGTATTAATTTCATCATGCAGTTCAAACCATTTGTCGCCTTCACTGTCACACAGTGGAAACTGCATGACACTTCGATGAAATAGCATACTGAACAGTAATAAATCACATGCTTACAGGTAGGAAACGATGGCTGCTATGCTTTCCTAATTAATCAAACATTATAGCGGCTCCACACGACGGTATTAACTTTATCTTGCAGTACAAAACTTCTGGCATCTTCTGCTGATACTGCCAAACATTGCAAAAACCCACCTGATGGGATATTAACTTTATCTTGCAGTACAAAACAGTAGTCAGCTTCTGCTGACAATGCTAACATGTTCTGTCAGAAAGTAGAGGCTTCACGGCACTTCACTGAACTAGCATACTGAGTAATAATACCATATTTATATAGGTAAGAGATGAGGAGTGCTATGCATTCAGCCACACATGTTCAAAGTCATCCAAACATTATAACGACTCCATGCTACGGTATTAACTTTATCTTGCAGTACCAAAATTTCTGGCATCTTCTGCTGATAATGCCAAACATTGCAGAAACCCTCCTGAAGGGATATTAACTTTATCTTGCAGTACAAAAAAGTAGTCACCTTCTGCTTATAATGCTAACATGTTTTGTCACAAAGTGAAGACTTCACGACACTTCACTGAACTAGCATACTGAAAAATAGTAATACATTTATATGGGTAAGAGATGAGGGTTGCTATGATTTCAGCTATCCATTTTCAAAGTCACCCAAACATTACAGCGACTCCATTCTCGGGTAATAATTTTACTTCGCAGTACAAAGCACTTGCCACCTTCTGCTCATAATGCTAAGGCAAGACATTGATCGTTGACCCTTCATATTGAGGTAAAACTGTAACAAGTTGTCCTCCATACAACACCTAAACTGTAATAAGTTATCTGAAAACTGTAATAATTTGCCACAAAGCTGTAATAATCTGTCCCAAACTTGTAACAAGTTTCTACAAAACTGCAACCCATTGTCCCAAAACTATAACAAGATACCCTGAAATTGTAACAAGTTGCCAAGAAATTGTAACAAGTTGCCTAAAATTGTAATAATTTGTCCTGAAACTGTAGCAAATTGTGCCATTTACAGCAAAACTGTAAGAGGTTAGATGGAAATGTAACAAGTTTCCCGCAAAACTAGAACAGATTGGCTTGAAACTATAACAGGTTGCCCCAAAACTGTAACAAGTTGTGCTCCGTGTTGTAGCAAAGCTGTGACACGTTCCCCTTGATGCAGCAAACTGTAACTACTTGCCCTCCTTCCTACAGCAAAACAGTAAAAAGTTGAAACTGTAACAAGTTGTCCTCTGTGTTAAAGCAAAACTGTAACAAGTTGTCCCATGTTACAGAAAAAGTGTAACAAGTTGCCCTCCATGTTATAGCAAAAATGTGACAAATCGCCCCTTATTACAGTACTTTCCAGTGTGCCCATTTACCTGTGTAACCCTTTCCTACTGTAACTTTTTTGCAGAGAACCATTTTTCAGTGTAACTATTTTCCAGTTTAACCATCTCCCAGTGTTACCATTTTCTAGTGCAACCATTTTAGGTACTGCTAGGTGGGATAAAGATAGTCAGTTGACAAAGTGACGGTCATTACCCTGTATTTGCATTGTGATGCCTGCCTTTACTCCCAGATATTGTAGGGTGGAGCAGTGATTGTCAGTTGACTTGGAAATTGACATTACTCCTACACATGCACTCAGTGAAATATTAAACGCTTGTAGGTTGCATCAACGTGCATCTGCAGACATCAGCAAGCCCAATCATCACATTGACTGCGAAATGTGAGACTTGTGATGTCATGTGGTCAAGGTCAGTGCTCCATTTGTGCCATGATGGTGTCACAGTAAAGACGGATGTGATGTCATGGATAGGGGAACAAGCATGAAAGAACAGTTTCGATGTGGAAAATATTTAATTTTTGTGTCCATTTTGCCTTACGCCAAATGTGGTGTAAAATGCTTGGTTTACGTAATTTTTTGGGTAAATACTTTTTAGATGACACAAAAAATTCAGATCGGTTTGATACTTTTTAGCACAGTCAAGATGGCTGTTCAGAGGTTAAACTGTGATTGGCTGTTTCATCTTAATGGCGCCTAAGATGCTAAGCTGGTATTGGCTATAGAAGGGAGGGGGAGGAGGAGTGGATGTGATGATGACGTGATTCATAAAGAGGGACGTTCATTACTGCCATCTGGGGTTGTGACGTCATTGCTTCTGTATGTAGTCAACCGACACTTGCACTTGACATGAGCGGTATCAGAAAGTGGAGTACCTCATTCAGTCACAAAATGCGCCAGGATCAGAGTACACGTGCTACTACTATGCCCAAGCTCTTAGTCACATTGATCAACATTTATTCTGGAGATTGATATTTCGCTATTTGTGTGGCAGTGAGTGAGAAACGCAAATGTTAGTTAGTAGGTTGATAATTCCGAAACAGACTTTATACACAACGTAAGTGTATAGTAAATTGCTCTTATTAGCGAAATAACGAAATTTATGGTTTTTCTGATGGTATTTCGTTTTTGATATGATGATACATTTTACGCAGTAACGTATACTGCAATTTGAGTTTTCTTCCTACGGCTTTCTAAAATGATTTGCAGTGCTTGATTCATTTAGGTTTGTAACTACCGCATGTTTACTTGCATTCCCGTCTTCCGTAATAATCAGTAATTGTTGTTTTTTCCGTCGTAAACTTACTGCAAATAAAGAGTATCTTTCACCAGATATATTTTGCTTTTATTTATGAAGCATATTCTATGGCCAATCTAGAGCTATGGATACAGAACATGTCTCTATATTTTGATGTTTAAATACTGAAAACAGTGTTTCCTTGAAATAATTAGCGTACAGTTTACTTTTCATTTTTTGTCTCTTGTTTACACTTTCTGCAAACCACCACTTTCTTTTCGTTGTAAGAGGAGGTTAAGATCAAAAGAAACTTAGTTGTACTTTCACTTTGTCAATTTTTCGTCATTTGTAACCAATTGTTTCCTATGCTGCTTTGAAATTTTTCACAAGGTATTATAAAAATGAGGTGAAGAGCAAGAGCAAGTGGATTCAGAAAAGGTGAGAAATTTCCAAAAGCGAGCATGTATCCATATTTCCAAACTGACCACAGAAGATGCTTTATAAATGAATGTGAAAAGCGTCTAGTGAAAGCTTGTCTTTAACAGCAGTCAGCTTAAGATATCAAATCATCATAACGTTCTCTATTTTGACTGTTTATCCCATCGGAACTTCTCCGAAATTTGATAATGCTTCACAACAAGCTTGCTCCCCCGTTTTCAGGAGTTAATGAATGGGGCAGAATTAAATGTGGCTGTACTTATTCTTGACAGCAATATACACTACGTGATCAACAGTATCCGGGCACCTCGCTGAAACTGATTTACAAGTTCGTGGCGCCCTCCATCGGTAATGCTGGAATTCAATATGGTGTTGGCCCACACTTAGCCTTGATGACAGCTTCCAATCTCGCAGGCATACGTTCGATTAGCTGCTGGATGGTTTCTTGGGGAATGGCAGCCCAATCTTCACGGAGTGCTGCACTGAGGAGAGGTATCGATGTCGGCCGGCGAGGCCTGGCACGAAGTCGGCGTTCCAAAACATCCCAAAGGTGTCCTATAGGATTCAGGTCAGGACTTTGTGCAGGCCAGTTCATTACAGGGATGTTATTGTCGTGTAACCACTCCACCACAGGCCGTGCGTTATGAACAGGTGCTCGATCGTGTTGAAAGAAGCAATCCCCATTCCCTAATTGCTCTTCAACAATGGGGAAGCAAAAAAGTGCTTAAAACATCAATGTCGGCCTGTGCTGTGATTGTGCCACGCGAAACAACAAGGGGTGCAAGCCCCCTCCATGAAAAACACGACCACACCATAACACTCCGAATTTTACTGTTGGCACTACACACGCTGGCAGATGACGTTCACTGAGCCATTCGCCATACTCACACCCTGCCATCGGATCTCCACATTGTGTACCGTGATTCACCACTGCACGCAACGTGTTTCCACTGTTCAGTCGTCCAATGTTTACGCTCCTTACACCAAGCGAGACGTCGTCTGGCATTTACCGGCCGGCGTGATGTGTGGCTTATGAGCAGCCGCTCGACCATGAAATCCAAGTTATCTCACCTCCCGCCTAACTTTCATAGTACTTGAAGTGGATCCTGATGCAGTTTTGAATTCCTGTGTGATGGTCTGGATAGATGTCTGCCTATTACAGATTACGACCCTCTTCAACTGTCGGTGATCTCTACGAGTCAACACACGAGGTCGGCCTGTACGCTTTTGTGCTGTACGTGTCCCTTCACGTTTCCACTTCACTATTACATCGGAAGCAGTGGACCAAGGGATGTTTAGGAGTGTGGAAACCTCGCGTACAAACGTATGACACAAGTGGAACCCAGTCATCTGACCACGTTCGTGACCAAGTCCGTGAGTTCCGCGGAGCGCCCCATTCTGCTCTTTATCAACGTTTAATGACTAATGAGGTCGCTGATATGGAGTACCTGGCAGCAGGTGACAGCGCAACGGACCTAATATGAAAAACGTGTGTTTTAGGGGATGTCCGGTTACTTTTAATCAAAGAGTGTGTATGAATGACGACTTAAATCTTCAGGCGGAAATACCGAAAACGTTCCCAATATAGTAGAAGACTGTCAAGTGATTAAAGCTGTATGAAGTACTGACGCCATAAATATATCAGTAGAATTATCTCACAAAATTTTGCAGGAAGAATTAACTATGAAAAATCTTTTACAAGATGAATGACAGATTTTTCTAAGCAAAACAAAATACGGAAACTAATTTCTCATCAAACACAGGGTTATTTAAAAATGAATGCAACACATTATATTCCCCTGTTTGATAATGTACATGAGATCATGCCAAGAACAAAACAACAGTTAAAGCAATTTAAGGTGGCAGGTGACCGTGCATCAGAAAAAGCGAAGTTGATTTCATCTTTTGGAAAGATTATAACCAGTGTTTCCAGAGACTCAAAAGAAATTTCTATCACGGGTTCCGCAAAAAACTGTGTAGAAGTAAGTGAGGGATCTCTCATAATTCTATGGACCAAGAGGGTGAAACGAAACATAAACAGAGGGGTGTATGACAGCGCAACTGCCCACAAAGGTGCTCAGCAAAGGAAAAACTCAAGGATTTCAAGGGCGAACTGTTGGAACACAGATACTACTAGTCTGATCTGATAAACTCAGATGGGCGGACACACGCTTCGTCACTTAGAGAACTTGACTTTCAGGTCGAAGTGCGCGCAAGTATACCAGGGCAAACGTGTCCACTGTACGTTTGCGAACGACAAATGTGTATAGAAGTTTTCATTCTCGTTTTAACTCTTCGTTTGAACCAGCTTGCCGTTACATTTACGTTTTCGTGAGTAACATTAAAACTACAAACCAACTCTTAAAAGCTAGTTTACACTGCGACATTAGGTTGCGAAACTCGTTTCGTGAAACGAGTTTCGTGTATGACAAGACACAGCGACACCGGCGTACACTTCAATTTCGTCGTTTTGTGCGCCAGAGCTCTGTCTGAAATGAATATTTTGACAACTGCACGAGTAGTGATGGAGTTAATGCATATCTGCTTGAAATCTGTGCATAATAAAATAAATAAGAGTCGTTTTTCGTTTCGTGATTGGATATAAAAAGACGTCAGCTCCGTTGCTCAGCGACCTTGATGAACAAAAATGTTGTGAATAAAACTGTTTCAACCATCTGAGATTGTCAACGGAACAGTCGAAGTTTCTCGTTTCTTCAAAAAAGGGTTACAGATGAATAAATTAAAAATTGCGATAAGGAAGAAAGACGCTATAGTGAGGGAAGCATTGAAACTACAGACCACATTGCACTTAAAAAAAGGAAGCAGGGTTCATACTTGTTTCTACAACATGTACTTCGTGTTACTAAATCAACAATTGCCAAATTTGTTCCAGCTGTTTGCGATGCCATGACTACAGTTTGTGACTGTGGTGCACTGTTCTGATCTAGATAAATGAATAACGAATAAGTAATTCAGTTTATCAAACTCGACAGTTTTTTCTCCTACACGCTATCTTTCCTAGAAAGGAAACCGCCAATTGAGTTTTGTCTTTCAGGTGTTGTCTGTTTCACAGTAAGATGTTTTACTTACTTACATATTTCGTAATTCATCTGTGCATGGATTTCTAATTGAATGAACTTTGCTCTGCAAATCAGACATCGTTAATCCATCCATGTTCAGGTCGTGTACGAAAGCCTCAAGTGCAACAACACGTTGCGCTTGTTTTTGTATTCATCACTGAAATCACACTCAGGTATAGATGTCCAGAAAGCGAACGTTCCACAATTCATATTTAACTTTGTTGACACGCTACCGACACAATCCGTCACATCAAACCAAGAGCAACTACTAGTTTCGTATCACCAATGTTCTAACATAACGAAACTGTTTAATAATATACTACCAAATAAGCTAGAAGCATTAGGAATGAGAGTGGTAGCTAATGACTGGTTCCGATCATACCTAGCAGGTGGGATACAGAGGGTAGAGAAAATACATTCTTCAAATAAGTCTAACGTTTCAGTAAAACACACAGGCAAAATACACTTATATAGGAGTTCCTCAGAATAGTATTTCAGGACCAATACTGTTCCTGATATACATTAATGACTTTCCTGCTAGAGCTAGTCATGCGCAAAACAATTTGTTTGCTGATGACAACAGTATTATAGCCACTGAGATGAAAACAGAACTCCTTGCACATAAACCAAGTGAAACCCACAAGGCAATTTACACTTGGTCAATACGAATGATTTGGCGGTCAGGGCGCTCAGCAGTCTGCTATTGTTTGCTGCTGATGTTGTGGTGTACGATAAGGAGTCCATGTTAAGTAACTGTAGGAAGATACAAGACGACTTAGGAATGGTCGACTTCGAGTTGTTGGGAGAATTTTAGGAAAGAGTGGTTCACCTGTGAAGGAGACCGCATATAGGACACTGGGGCGACCTATTTTTGAGTACTGTTCGAGGATTTGGGATCCGTAGCAGGTCGGATTGAAGGAAGACATCGAAGCAGTTCAGAGGCAGGCAGCCAGATTTGTTACCGGAAGTTCGAACAACACGTAAGTGTTACGGAGATGCTTCCGGAACTCAAATGGGAATCCCCGGACGGAAGGCGACGTTCTTTTCGAGAAACACCATTGAGAAAATTTAGAGAGCCGGCATTTGAAGCAGAATGTCGAACGATTCTACTGCCGCAAACATACCCGCCGCACAAGGACCACGAAGACCAGATTCGAGAAACCAGGGCTCATGCGCAGGCATATAAATAGTTTTTCCCTCGCTCTATTTGCGAGTGGAACAGTAAAGGAAATGACTAGTTGTGGCACAGGGTACCCTCCGCCACGCACCGAACGGTGGTTTGCGGAGTATCTATGTAGGTTTAGATGTAGATGTAGAAAGTGTTATTGAACTTAAAGGAATCAAATTTTATGAATTTAAGTTTGAAGACGGAAAATGACACTATTAAATTAAATGCAGATAGCACCTCTATACAAAGTGTAACGAATGCAAAATTTCTATAAATGAATATTGATTCTCAATTGAACTGATGTGAACACACAAAGATACTTGCTAACAAAATGTCATCAGCATGTTGTACCCTTAGAGTCCTTACATCAGTGTGTAACAGTCAGTATCTTTTATTTACGTACAGCTCATATGACATTAAATTCTTAGCTAGGGCATTCTTTTCTGGGGATCAAAAGCACGAAATATGAACACAATTTTCAAACTACAGAAGAGGGCCATAAGAAAAGTAACCAAAAATAGTAGTTGAGCTGCCGGCCGCGGTGGTCTAGCGGTTCTAGGCGCTCGGTCCGGAACCGCGCGACTGCTACGGTCGCAGGTTCGAATCCTGCCACGGGTATGGATGTGTGTGATGTCCTTAGGTTAGTTAGGTTTAATTAGTTCTAAGTTCTAGGGAAATGATGACCACAGATGTCAAGTCCCATAGTGCTCAGAGCCATTTGAACCATAGTAGTTCAGCTCATTGTAAAGATCTGTTCAAATCATTGGGAATTTTAAGTGAAGTGTGTAAATACTTTTAACAGACAGTTGTACACATTAAAAATAACATTGTCAATTACTGTACAAACAGCTCTGTCCACGACCATGAAACAACAACTGGACTGAACTTACATTTACCAAGAAAGAATAAACATCAACTCAAAACAGTATTTTCTACCAATATAAATAAAATTATATTATACATTACCAAAGGAGATGAAAGAAAATGCTTAAACAAACTTATGTAAAAAGGCAGGAGAAACATACCTGATAACCCCAATATTGTATACACTGAAGGGCTAAATAGATACTACTATATAGAGAAGGGGTTTGGTTAAAAATTTAACACAATAATAACTATAATGAAACATATAACATCTCATAGAACAGGCCTTCACATTATATTTTTTCCTCGTTTGGCCCCTTCCTGCAAAACTTTGTTCCCAAAGTTGTGCAATGTATAACACTAACATCTTATCCTCTCTCTGAGCTCGACATCTCACTATTATAGAGGTATGCTGACTCACTATTTCAGACTAGTAAATGGAAAACTGCGGTGCACAAAATGGTCCTGCCATCAGCTGATAGTGTGTTTAGTGTTATGAAACAATGTGTGTTTCGTGTCTGTAGTGTGTGAGTGACTGGGAGCGATAAACTAATAAAAAGTGTAGCATTAGCCTTTTATGTTATTAAATAATCAATTTGTAAAACAGTTTTGTACACTGAGGGAATGAGGTTGCACTGTTTTAAACAGAGTGGCCTTGTATTCGGGAAAGTGGAGGTTCCAGTCTTCATCCAGCCATCTTGATTTAGGTTTTCCGTTTTTTCCCTAAATTATTTGAGCAAATGCCGGGATGGTTCCTATTTTAAGGCCACGGCTGTCTACCTGTCCCATCCTTGTCATTCTAGACCTGTAGGTCAGTAAATGTCTGTACATGCGAATTACTTACATTGTAATACCTAGACATGTCCATTACCTTTGTAAATGAGATCTGCAAATAAATAAAACTACTACTACTATTACTACTATGTAGGTTCGACAGAGACTTGCGCAACTGCGCACTACGCACGGGTAGTGGTCACAAGCTCAGTTTCATAACTTGGTTTTGCAATCTAGTGTCGCCACGTAAACTACAATAGCCGTTATATTTCGTCTAAATAATAGCGGCTGTGGTTCCGTACCAAAATCTGACAAGAAAACCAAAGGAAGCAAGTACTGATCCGGAATAAAATCTGCTATGGTAAAATGGTGACACGGACAGATTGCACTTACTGAAATGTTTTTCAGAAAGTTTTAATTTTGACGTTACCTGAAAAAACATCTTCTGAATAAAAGTATTCCTAATTGAAACTCGTTATTATAGACTATTTTTCCTTTCAACACTTTTTCGTCATCCTTCTGTCAGTTAGATTGCTTAAGATAATAATTTACCAAATCTTCCAATAAGTCATTTCCGTGGCTTCTTGGAATGGAACGGCATACTACCTCAAATAGTACCATGCGTAGTAAAAGAGTGTGGTGTTGAAACCAAGCTTCGGTTTGATGACTTTTTTACATACTTAATAAAAATGGCTTAATACTGCTTCACTCAAATAATATGGCTCACTGACATCTTTGCGGAGAATGTCCAAGAGAAAATTATACGTCTGTTGATTGTTGAGGAGGTCGCTTACTAGCGGTAAGGTAATTTGGATGATTTTTAAATGAAATCATTCTGCTTTAGGCCCTTAAAACATTTACGGAAATAAAATCATTAATTATTTATGGCGACTGCAAATTCGACACGTGGTCATTTTCAAGCATTGTGAATGCAGTCAGTCGTCAAATGTACTCGTAATACACGTAAATATGAAACCGAAAAACATTTAAAATGAAAATTTCAAAGTTAATTACGTGGAATGTTATGGCCCGCTCTATTATATATAGCTGCGACATGGTGCGTAAGGGCAGTGGCATGTGGTGGTGTGAATTTACCTGTTGTTCCACATATTACACACGTTGGAAAGCTGGTGAAATGATTATATGATACTTGCGTTTAAATCTCGTGTAGCAGGCGTGGTATATGGACCATAAAAGCGGCAAAGATAGAAACATACAAAAAGTATGAACTATGGAATCAAAGATGCTGATATAAGGAGACTGTATCATGTGGTTTGTGAAATGTGTGCGCAGAAAGGAGAAAAGTGACAGAAATATGTGTTAAATAAAAACTTATTTAATTATTCCAATAGAAAGATAATGGCAGCCATGGGTGAATGCAGTCAGTCGTCAAATGTAATACACGTAAATATGAAACTGACAAACTCTTAAAATGAAAATTTCAAAGCTAATTACGTAATTGTACGGAAATGCAGGAGGATCTGCAGCGAATTGACGCATGGTGAAGGGAATGGAAATTCAATCTCAATGTAGACAACTGTAATGTGCTGCGAATACATAGAAATACAGATCCCTTATCCATTTAGCTACAAAATAGCAGGTCAGCAACTGGAAGCAGTTAATTCCATAAATTATCTGGGAGTACGCATTAGGAGTGATTTAAAATGGAATGATCATATAAAGTTGATCGTCGGTAAAGCAGATGCCAGACTGAGACTCATTGGAAGAATCCTAAGGAAATGCAATACGAAAACAAAGGAAGTAGGTTACAGTACGCTTGTTCGCCCACTGCTTGAATACTGCTCAGCAGTGTGGGATCCGTACCAGATAGGGTTGATAGAAGAGATAGAGAAGATCCAACGGAGAGCAGCGCGCTTCGTTACAGGATCATTTAGTAATCGCGAAAGCGTTACGGAGATGATAGATAAACTCCAGTGGAAGACTCTGCAGGAGAGACGCTCAGTAGCTCGGTACGGGCTTTTGTTGAAGTTTCGAGAACATACCTTCACCGAAGAGATAAGCAGTATATTGCTCCCTCCTACGTATATCTCGCGAAGAGACCATGAGGATAAAATCAGAGAGATTAGAGCCCACACAGAGGCATACCGGCAATCCTTCTTTCCACGAACAATACGAGACTCGAATAGAAGGGAGAACCGATAGAGGTACTCAAGGTACCCTCCGCCACACACCGTCAGGTGGCTTGCGGAGTATGGATGTAGATGTAGATGTAGATGTAGACGTGTGTATCTTGAAGACCTTCCAGAATTGTACTTCAGTGAGTGGAATACGTCAAAATATGAGTGTATCTTTTACATGAGAAGGAAACATAGCCCTCCATTACTGCGCCGAGAAATTTTCTACTTGCCGGTGTAGACTGGCAGCTGTAACTCTCTTATTTTCTTAAGTACGAGATCTGTCAGTCAGAGCTGTTTCGAGTAACCAGTAAACGCAGCACACTTAACGCTATAAACGGACGAGGAAGTCTCTGGAGAACGGTTTCCTTCTTATTTCCTCGTCTCTCGGCGTATAAATGCTCCATTGACCCTGTCGGCATTCGTGTGCTCGTTTGGTAGCGCAGCAGTGGTACCGTTTGCGCGTCGGATTGGAGCACAGCGGGAGCTATTAGACGCGCAGCGCAGCTAACGAGCGGGCCACCGGAGCGTATCGCGAGCCGCCAGCGCGCGAACGCCGCGCAGCGAGAGCCGGGAGCCGGGAGCAGGCGCGATTCAGCTGTCCGTCAATGCGGCTGACCGCAATTTAAAACTGTTTGGCCGGCGCAGGCGGGCGGATGTGCAGCAAAACAGGCGCTTCCGGCACTGGCGCCGCCACCTGCCACGCAGCACGCACAAACCGACGTTTCTGCCGCTCTTGTTCGCGCCACATAAAGACGCGCTACACACCGCCCCAGCAGCGACCGAACGGACCCCTGCCTACTGAGCCCGCAGTTTTGTTCCGTTTCCAACGTCAGCCGTCAAAGGGTACAGCCTGCAAATCACTCGTAAGCCACTACTATTGTTTTCGTGTGTGCGGCCCGTACCAGGTAGAACTAACGGGGGATTTACACTACTGGCCATTAAAATTGCTACACCAAGAGGAAATGCAGATGATAAACGGGTATTCATTGGACAAATATATTATACTAGAACTGACATGTGATTACATTTTCACGCAATTTGGGTGCACAGATCCTGAGAAATCAGCACCCAGAACAACCTCCTCTGGCCGTTATAACGGGCCTGATACGCCTGGGCATTGAGTCAAACAGAGCTTGGATGGCTTATACAGGTACAGCTGCCCATGCAGCTTCAACACGATACCACAGTTCATCAAGAGTAGTGACTGGCGTATTGTGACGAGCCAGTTGCTCGGCCATCATTGACCAGACGTTTTCAATTGGTGACAGATCTGGAGAATGTACGGTCAGGGCAGCAGTCAAACATTTTCTGTATCCAGAAAGGCCCGTACAGGACCTGCAACATGCGGTCGTGCATTATCCTGCTGAAATGTAGGGTTTCGCAGGGATCGAATGAAGGGTAGAGCTACGGATCGTAACACATCTGAAACGTAACGTCCTCTGTTCAAAGTGCCGTCAATGCGGACAAGAGGTGACCGAGACGTGTAACCAATGGCACTCCATACCATCACGCCGGGTTATACGCCAGTGTGGCGATGACGAACACACGCTTCCAATGTGCGTTCACCGCGATGTCGCCAAACACGGACGCGACCATCATGATGCTGTAAACAGAACCTGGATTCATCAGAAAAAATTGACGTTTTGCCTTCGTGCACCTAGGTTCGTAGTTGAGTACACCATCGCAGGCGCTCCTGTCTGTGATGCAGCGTCAAGGGTAACCGCAGCCATGGTGTCCGAGCTGATAGTCCATGCTGCTGCAAACGTCGTCGAACTGTTCGTGCAGATGGTTGTTGTCTTGCAAACATCCCCATCTGTTGTCTCAGGGATCGAGACGTGGCTGCACGATCCGTTACAACCATGCGGATAAGATGCCTGTCATCTCAACTGCTAGTGATACAAGACCGGTGGGACCCAGCACGGCGTTCCGTATTACCCTCCTGAACCCAACGACTCCATATTCTGCTAACAGTCATTGGCTCTCTACCAACGCGAGCAGAAATGTCGCGATACGATAAACTGCAGTCGCGATAGGCTACAACCTGACTTTTATCAAAGTCGGAAACGTGATGGTACGCATTTCTCCTCCTTACATGAGGCACCACAACAACGTTTCACCAGGCAACGCCGGTCAACTGCTGTTTGTGCTGTTTGTGTATGAGAAATCGGTTGGAAACTTTTCTCATGTCAGCACGTTTTAGGTGTCGCCACCGGTGCCAAACTTGTTTGAATGCTCTGAAAAGCTAATCATTTGCATATCAGAGCATCTTCTTCCTGTCGGTTAAATTTCGCGTCTGTAGCACGTCATCTTCGTGGTGTAGCAATTTTAATGCCCAGTAGTGTAGAATGTGTTTCAAGAAGAGCAGCACGAATGGTTGCTCGATTATAAAATAATCTTAAAATCGTACTATACAGCTTTCATAAACGACGTCGTGGTTTTAAATAACTACCAAAAGCTGCTAAGATATTTTATTTTTATTACTAGTTGAGCACCTTGCGTTCCCTGGTTATGTATTAATTCCAATCTCCTATTTGTCCATCTCTTCTTCCCCCTTTCTTTATAAAACTACTTCTCCCCTGTATCTGTCAATCTCCTTCGCTTCCCTCTCTCTGTCCATTTCTCCCTGTATGTGCCTATCTCTTCCTCACCCCTCCCTGTCTCCCCATTTCCTCGTCCTCCTTTCTCTCTCCACACTGTCACTCTCACCTCAACAGGAGGCTGGTGGTTCTTATCCCTACAGTATTTCTTTCCAGAGTGTAACTGAAGTGTGTACCGCATTTGATTGACATCGTTCCAGGGATTTAGAATGAGCTTCATACACGTGACTTTGCTCCTGTACGCTCGCGTCAAATATATTTCACACATATTTCATATATTTCACGCGTATTTGTACACATATTTCACCTGTATGTCTAGTGAATTTTCGGCCTGCAGATTCACTTTCACGCAGCTTAATGTTTACGACGTCTTGCCTCCTGACCTATGTGCTGCACCGTGATATAATTTTCCAGGTTCATCCAGTGGTATATGCGCCTACTGTCTGCAAAATGTGTTGTGAATAGAGTTAGTGGTAAAGAAATAACGAAATTAAAACGTCATGCATAATACAGCGGGACCAGTGACCTCGATGTTGGTCCCCTCCCCAAAATCAACCAACCAATGCGGCAGTTTCTCACCCAGCTCAGTGTTTATGACGTCATATCTCCTCAACTATGTGTCGTATAATGATATATTTTTGTAGGTACATTCGATGGCGTACATGGATTCTCTCTGTGAAAAGCGTTGCGAATAGAGTTAGTAGCATCGAACTAATAAATTTAAATGTCTAGCACGAAGCAATAGTTTTTCACGTACTCAGTGTTTATGACGTCGTATCTCCTGAATTAAGTGTCGTACAATGATATAATTTTTCTGATACGTTCAGTGATAAATGTGAATATTGTCTGCAAAATGTGACACGAATACCGTTAGTGGAAAAAAAGTAATAATCTTGTGGTAGTATTACTGCACGAACAGCCAAAATGGAGTAAGCGACAATCTTTTTCTCTTTCATCATTTTGGGGGGGGGGGGGGTCGTCAGCGAGAAAAAGTTTCGTAACGATTTGAAATCACGTGTAAAGTTTCTTTAAAGTATCTAAATGCTCTCATTCTGAAGTACTGTATGACTAGAATATAGATATTCTCGCGTCGTTGCCTACACGGTTTTTTCCCTCCCACTCCCACTACATTGACAGGTAGCTGGTTCTTACCCCCACAGTGATTCCTTTCAGACAGTAAATGATGTGTGTACCAAGTTTGGCTGAAATTGGTCTTGTGGTTTATGAGCGGATGTGGAACTTACATACATACACATGTACATTCATTTTTATAATTTGTATGGATTCACCAGGCAGTTTTAACCCTGAGATCATCAGTGGCAGAACTTTTCGATAGTGAATACCACCTGTCTACAATTTTGAAGTGTAATCCGTAACCATATACAAAACTGTGCGTATGCGTGGCTTCGCAAGTATGAATTAAAAACTTGGCGACATCGTATCGTACGTCAGGGGCAAATATATTCACAATGATCAACAACCGTGGATTGCATTTTAAAATTGTAGAGACGTGCTTTTCACTAGTGAAAAAATTTGTAGTTCCGCCACGTGATGACGCCGTAGTTGAAACTAGTTGCAGAATAGTAAAAACACTTAGCAGCTTGTGATGGTTATTTAAAACAAAAAGATCACATGCTTCTTTGGTTCACGGGATAGCGTCGAGGAAGTGTTGCAATATATGAATTGGCAGACTCTTGAATATAGACGCCAATTATCCGATAAAAATTAAGAACTGGTATTAACTGGAGAATCCACAGACATTCCTCAGGCTTTTATGTGTCGTTCCCGTAGGGACTGTGAAGACAAGATCAGATCGTTTACAGCACACACAGTTGCACTTAAGAAATCATTTTTCCTGTGCTCAATACGCGGTTGGCGCGAGAAGAAACCCTATCATGTGATGCCATTCAAAGTACTCTCTGCCATGCACTTCAATGTGGTTTGCAGCGTATGTACGTAGATGATGTGGATGTCTTCCCGTTTCAGGTTTGAGTTAGTGCCGTGACGGATTTACATCATGACTAAATGTTTAGTGTCATCCGAAGAACGAGGCTCCATGTCGAAGTTTGTACTTCACGACTGAACCACAGGTAAGAACAGTCGCTGCCTGACGCAGCAACGATTGGGGAACGTCGGTGTGGACATGCCTTCAAGAAGTTCCATACACCACCGCTGATGGATGGTTATGTACGTCAGTGTGCAGCGCCACTCACTCCAATCGTGAATCATCGCTTACGACGACATTCATATCCAGCGGTGTGAGCTGTATTAGAAACCAGACTGTCCATCAATGTTTATACGAGGGTTGGAGCTTAAATAGTGGCAATTATTTATTCACAACCGATACAAAAGAGTTACATGTTTGCACCTGTTACTGTCCTTCAAAGTAGTCACCAGCGTTGTGTTGAACCCGTTGCCAGCGATGTGGAAGGCATAATATACCGTTAGCAGAGCCTGTTCTGTTGATGGTGTGAATGGAGCGGTCTACTGCCTGTCGAATCTCTGGAACAGTTCTGAAGCGAATGCCACGAAGTGGTTCCTTCGTCTTCAAAATCAAATCTAAGTCACAAGGACTTAAGTCCGGGGAGTATTGTGGATGGTACAGTACTTCCCAGTCCCATCGACCGAACAGAGCAGCCACAGCTTGCGATGTGTGAGCCCGCGCATTGTCGTGCAAATTGATGGGTGGGTTGCGCAGAAAGTGTCAACGCTTCTTTGATTAAAGCTCTTGAAGACCCTGATGCCACTGTCGTGCTATACGACCTCTGGCACATTCAATCTTGATCCAACTCCGTTGCTCTTGTTTGGAAAACGTAGTGACACCGTTACGTTAGACCGCTCGCTCACAAGTGACTGTTTCCCTTGACTGTGCGCACGCCGGTGACGTGGAACGGGCGAGTAAGGTAGATATGTCAACAACGTGTGCTATCAGCGGCAATAGTAGATTCCATTACATAGTACCTCCACAGCAGTGTTGCCACTACTTAAGTTCCAACTTACATCGAGATATGACTATCACTCTCTATAGAACGAGATCATAAGTTTTTCTGTTCAGCGACAGTATCAAAAACAAGGTGTCCCAGAAATGTGCGGAAAACTTCGAGGGGTTGTAGAGGCTGTAATAAAGTAATCTAACATCTTGATGAACAAACCTAGGATAGGAACCAGTGCCCGGAAACATCATCCAACTACACTGCAGAGCGTCGAAGTGACAGGCACCAGAGCCTGTAACTAGCTAGCAAACGTGACTTTGTGTGCTGACAGACCATAGGCGGAACGCCTCACAGCGTTGTTCCTCATACAGTGATCGTGATTGATTGCCACGATCGCGAGTGGAGAAGATGGAATTAGCTGCTACGTAGATAAACCTCGTCTCATATGAATGATATGCTCTGTTGCCTTTGGGGATGACAGTATCGAACACGGGTTTTCTTTTACTCTTGCATAGCGAAAAACATTGGAGATTTTACACGGCTTCAGGAGATAAATAAACTGTGGATGGGAACGTGTGTCCGGAACCAGCATCCAACAGAGGCAACAGAACATTGCATTCGTAGGAGACAAGGCTTTCTATGCACCAGCTAGCTCCATCTTCCCCACTGGTGATTTTGGCAATCGGTCGCAGTCACTGAATAACAAACAAGAACGCGAGACGTTCCGCCTATTATCCGGCAGCATATAACGTCACGTTTGCTGACCAAGATGTGATCTAGTGCAGGCGCCGGCACCTGTAATTTCGGAGTTTCCAGACATGGGTTCCTATCATCGATTTGTTTCTAAAATGGTTCAAATGGCTCTAAGCACTATGGGACTTAACATCTGAGGTAATCAGTCCCGTAGACTTAGAACTACTTAAACCTAACTAACTTATGGACATCACACACATCCACGCCCGAGGCGGGATTCTAACCTGCGACCGTAGCTGCAGCGCGGTTCCGGACTGACGCGCCTAGAACCGCTCGGCCACAGCGGCCCGCGATTTGTCCCTCAAGACAACCTCTACAGCCCCTCAGACCTAGTCACTACATTTCTGGGTCAGCCATACACTCCTTTGGACCTCGACTGTTTCAAAGTACTCTATCTCGTCCGAGATGTAATAAAGTAATCTAACATTTTGTATGAGTTGAAATATCTGCTCGGCCTCTTACAGAAATAAATCTAGAATTGCTAAAATGTCACATAAAAATGACAGGGATCCACGAAACAAAACGAAACACGGAAAGTGCACTTAAAAATGCCCTTGTTAAGTTGTGATAAGGATGTAGTTATACGAGAAAACTGGTGTGGACCACGATTAACATTTACAACGTATTCAGTAGGTCAATCTGTGGCACTTTACATCAATGAAGGATGCACAATGGCTTCCCATACTGAGGATTAGATCACTCAGTATGGTTTGCAACAATGCCTCCCATCACATGACAATCTCTCTCTAGACACCACCCATGGCGGTGAAGTCAGAGCTGCACTCATTCCCTCTAGGGCGTCATACTTCTTCAGTGAGAGTAATTTATATCACACAGTACACTGCCTCAAATCACAGTTCCCGTGTACTGTAACAACCGGCTTGGGCACACTTCATGGTGGGCGGCGGTGATGGCCGTGCCGAGGTCACGATGCGGTGAGCAGTGGAGTGGATGCCTATAAGACATCTGATGAGGGGTCAATGGGCTCTGAGCACTATGGGACTTAACTTCTAAGGTCATCAGTCCCCTAGAACTCTGAACTACTTAAACATAACTAACCTAAGGACATCACACACATCCATGCCCGAGGCAGGATTCGAACCTGCGACCGTAGCGGTCGCGCGGTTCCAGACTGTAGCGCCTAGAACCGCTCGGCCACTCCGGCCGGCTGATGAGGGGTCAGTGAAACAGCATTGACAGACCATACATTTATTATTTAGTATGCATCAGTAGCTGTGAAATCGCTCAAGATTGCCAATGCTCGCTGGGCGTCGGTAGTATACGTCTGGTGAGGTAGGCGTTGAGTTGCACTTGGCTCACCACCGCAGGTCAGTAGTAATGACGGAAGCAGTGTTGTCAGCACCAACGACACCGCATAACTACTGACCTCGCAGTGCTGGCAGGCAGCATCATTCTTGCTACTCAGTGGTCGCTAGTAGTCTTGGAAGCAGGCAGCCAGGGTGACGACGACCACGATGTCTCCTGTGTGCAGAAAGAGCAGGCACCAGCAGCACGGTCTACCCATGCAATCAGTGCAGGCTGTAGGGCAGTTTGTTCACGCAAGTGGGAGCGGACGAACAGCTGAACGCCACCAGTCATGAACGACAGGCCACCAAGAGGCCCAACAGTTGCAGAACGCCAAGTCCACAGCATTGGTTTCTTCATGAATACAGCACCTCGTCAAGTTGCGTCTGAGTCCACACTACAAGATGTGTAGACTCACAGAACTTGTGGTTCAGTAGACGCACAGACTGTGGACCGTAGCTGGATGTCAGCAGACTGAGAACGAGGAACATTTATACGAGCGTGGCCCAGGCTTGTTCGCTGCCAGACTGGTTATTTCCACAAAAGTCATAACGCAACCTCGGCCTGGGCATGAGGTAATCAGGCCACCGGTGCCCTCTTACTGTTATGTCGGTATTTTGGCGCCTCTGTAAGCCCAGCATGGTGACAACGCCTCGGTGCCTGGACACAAGTTCTTGTGGCACTGCCATGCAGTACTGCCTAACTTGCTTGGTTGCCTTCAACCACTTATCCGACCTGTTGCTTTAGCCAATGGAGGTATCTCAGTTTTTCCAAACGCGCCAAGTATATCATTTTGCAGTGCAGCAGCATAATGTTTCAGGTTGTACTTCTGTTTAGCATATTGCAAGACTAAACAAATGAAACAGGAGTAAACAGTACGCTGATCCAGCCTAATACGATGAAATGCCATTGGACTTGACATGTCATAAAGAGATCTGACGACAGTTTCGCCAAATTAAAAACCTATGGTTGCTCATAGACGGAAAACGGCGAAGAGAAAGGCAAAGAGGAAGTTAGTGAGATGAGCTGCGACCGTATGGCGACCATTGTGGCCAATGCAGCACTGGACAGTGACCATTGGAACAGGTTGGGTGAGGCCTTTGCCCAGCATTTCAATTCTCAAGGCTGACAATAACAATAACGACAAGAATAAACCCAGCACCAACAACAACACCAACAATAACACCAACAACAACAAATGTAACAGATCTACTAAAGAGACTGCCTGCATTACGCCTGTCCGTCCTCTTTTGGAGTACTGCTGTGTGGTCTGGGTTCCTTACCAGATAGGATAAACGGAGTACATCGAGAAAGTTCAAAGAAGAGCAGCACGTTTTGTATTATCGCGTAAAAGGGGAGAGGATGTCGCGGACACGATACAGGATTTGGGTGGACACCATTACAACAAAGGCGTTTTTCAGTGCGGAGGAACCTTCTCACGAAATTTCAATCACCTACTTTCTCCTCGAAAATATTTCGGTAGCGTCGAGCAGCATATGGAGAAACTATCATCATAATAAAATAAGGGAAATCATATCTCGCACGGAAAGATGTAGGTGCTCCTTTTTTCCGCTCGCTCTTCGAGAGTGGAATAACAGAGAATTATAGTGAAGGTGGTTCGATGAACCCTCTGCCAGGCACTTAAGTGTGACTTGCAAATTATCCATGTAGATATATATGTAGACCAACAACAACAACTACTACTACTATCTCGTATAGTTTTAACTATGATCTGTGCTAGATTTGGTAGTTACTTTTGTGTTGCCTTAAATCAGTTTACCATCTAAATCCCTATATTCTTTACTTTTCAGTCTATGCTTGAGGGTGACGTGAATGGTCAGAAATCGGTCACAGAACTGTAGTTCACCGCAATATTCAATATTGTTGTGTAGGAATAATAAAAAGAAGAATCGCATAAAATTTTCAAAACATAACTATAAAATAGTTTTATTTCAGTGAACCAAATTAAATACACAACAACAGTTAACACACCAATAAATTTAAAACGTTGCAGGAGAACATACCACAAGGAAATGAAACCATAAAACTGACATAAATATAAATTCATGCAGTAAGATCAGTTTTCATCATAAACTGAACAGCCAATGTACTGTAAAAACTGAAGCGGTCCTCAGATGCCTTATAAGGAGCTTCCGTGGCGTTGTGCGAAGTTCCATTCAGGGCAGTAGACAGAATTTTGTGGTAAGTTGCTATGGGACCAAACTGCTGAGATCATCGGTCCCTAGCGTTACACACTACTTAATCTAACTTAAACTAACTTACGCTAAGGACAACACACACATACCCATGCCCGACGGAGGGCTCGAACCTCCGACGGGGGAAGTCGCGCGAACCGTGGCAAGGCGCTGAATCCACACATCCTGAGCGACGTGTGGCGTTTGAGAAAAATTACGTGACGTATTCCGCCGCAGATGTACTCAAAAACGTTTAGTGACGGACCCGTGTTAATTCTCTTTACAGCTACTCTTTGAACTGTCTAAATACGGGTTATTAACCTCGCTTTGCCCCGTGACAATAGGTTACATTTCTCACTACTCGAATGGCCCTTAACAAAAGTGCTGTAACAGTCTAACTACGAGGGGACTTTACAAAGTAAGTCACACGTTATTATGGTAGGCCAAGTATCTTTTGTTGAATGCTGGCCGGCCGAAGTGGCCGTGCGGTTAAAGGCGCTGCAGTCTGAAACCGCAAGACCGCTACGGTCGCAGGTTCGAATCCTGCCTCGGGCATGGATGTTTGTGATGTCGTTAGGTTTAACTAGTTCTAAGTTCTAGGGGACTAATGACCTCAGCAGTTGAGTCCCATAGTGCTCAGAGCCATTTGAACCATTTGAATGCTGCACTACGCTTCAAAGTGATATTTTTCAACATAGTCACCAAGTCTGTGTTAACAACATATAACGCTAATATCGATATTATCTATACTTATCTTATCTAACTTCTTTGTCTGCTTTTACTTAATGTGACACCTGTATAACCATGTTCTTCGATGTAACATCTATTTAAATGTGTTAATCATTATTAGTGCCCATTTCTGTCAATGTAATTACTCGTAGTATAGGGTAGTAATGTTATAAGTAATGTTCTGTAAAAGAATGGAAATGTTAAAACTACACTTGTTGCACGGGTTCATTCATAGTAAAATTAGGATCGTAATCATGTAAAACCTGGAGGGAAGTCACTTCGCTACGAACCCCGCATTTCGGGAAGGGAAAAGGTGGATTCGGCGGTCGAATTACAACGCTCCTTAGTGGAAAGCGTTAGTCGGTGGCTAGTAGGCAAAATGTTCGCATCTACTTCGCTGAACAAGGCAAGGATGCAAGGTGTCAGGCAAATCCAACACCTTCCATGAAAACCCTGATATGATAAGCAAATCCAGTAGTATGTCACTTAGTTCCGAATAAATCGTGACATCGCCAGCTAACCAGTAGGACCACCCCCGGCTCATGTTAAAAGCTAGAGCCCTCCAGAAGAACAGTATAGATCTTACGATAACACAAAAAGGGCCACCCTTTTAGCGTGAGACTTTTTCGCGTCTCTGTTACGTCAGGACCACCCCCCAGCCCATGTCAAAAGATAGAGCCCTCCAGAAGAACAGTATAGATCTCACGATAACACTAAAAGGACCACACCAGCTGCAAGTTTTAGCGTGAGACCTTTTCGCGTCTCTGTTACGTTGCAAACTTTAAAAACATTGCCCCACCACGAAAAGTATAACGTTTCTCATTGGATAGACAGAATTTTTGTAGGCGGAGCTTAAGGTTAACATTGAGACCCTGATTGGTCAGATGAAAACACAGCCAGATAGTTTTTTAAACCAACTTCGGTAAATTGTAGTAAGGAGAAGTTAGAAGAGAGTTGCTTCCGAGACGGCGAGATGAGCAGAGCTGTGCTGCTCGCCGCCCCCTGACGAACACCGACAGCCGGCCGAAGTGGCCGTGCGGTTAAAGGCGCTGCAGTCTGGAACCGCAAGACCGCTACGGTCGCAGGTTCGAATCCTGCCTCGGGCATGGATGTTTGTGATGTCCTTAGGTTAGTTAGGTTTAACTAGTTCTAAGTTCTAGGGGACTAATGACCTCAGCAGTTGAGTCCCATAATGCTCAGAGCCATTTTTTTGAACACCGACAAGGTAATGAACGCACGCGATGCCGCATAACAGCGCATTAAGCTTCACTCAGAACTGCAGAAGTCTCATCTGTTACACCCATTTTTGCGTAATACTAGTGTCGATCGTCAATTAAAGCTCATGGTGTTCACATTTGCCACTTGAAGTAAAAATCTGAAACGCGATGATTTTTCTGTTATATAGTTATTGAAAAGCCACATCAGCCACTGTAATTTACGACAAGTTAGATAAGTAATTAAAGATAATTGAAGGTCACTGTAGACCATTTTGATAGTTTTCTCTCTTGTGAAACTTAATTTAAACCTAGATTATAGATGAGATATGGCATAGGTCATCCATCGATCCATTGTAAAACTTGGAAACCCATTCAGGGAATATTCGTTCACATTTTTGTTGAACGCAGTTGGTTTTTACCATCCTGTATTAAAACGTTTCCTTTCATCAATAATGCAATTTATAAACAATGTTTTGTGAGTAGAATAAAATTTCCAATGGTAAACTTAACTGCTTTTTCGACGTTATTTTACCTGCTAACTAAAAATAGGAAAGCCTTGAACCCCTTCCACTAAATTTAATTAGTATTAAGATTCTTTTACAGGGAGTGCACTGGAGCTGACGCTGAAATCATTAAGTATTTGGTTATATCATCGCTAGTCTCACTGAACTCTTCTGAACTCTACATATCATGTGTGGTCTGACGTCTCCTTACCAGCAACAGGTCCCAGGTTCAAACTAGTCAATTCCCTAAAAAAACACGCTCAGAGCGTCGTTGCGCGAAAGTGGTAGGGAGACACGATATAGAACAAACAGACACCACGCAGAATGTTAGAGAAGAGCAGCAAGATTGTACAAGGTGTACCTCCGAAGAGTCGTCATGTACATTTTCTATGGTGTTTGAGCAAATATTTAAGATTTAGTTTCTGCCCTGTGTATCTGGAGTCAGCCCAAACAAATGCTGCTCATCACGTCTTTCATGCGACGCCCAGTGTCCACGGAAAGCGTCTGTTTGTTTCCCGTTACAAGCAAAATGATCTTTAAAGCGGAATTTTACGTGCCCATTCGATAGAACGGTCCCAGATTAGTCTAGTGCGATACTTGTTTTATGGATGTGTATTAGCAGGGACAGTAAAATTCGAAGAATAAACACAGCAATCCGGTAGCGATTCAGTAGTGCTGCATGCTGACGGTAGCAGTCAGCGCGGGCCAGAGGAGTGCTATCGCTGCAGGAGTATTGGTCATGCTTCGAGTTTTACTGTCCCTGTTAATACACATCGATAACATATATATCACAGTAGACCTGTGTGCTACGAGGACGTTTCTAGGTACTGCGCAGTATTTCACTCGCACACTGTGATGTACCTTCTACCCGCACTCGCAACATGTGCTCTCTTCCCTCTTCCCATAATGCGCAACTCTTGTTGCACGATTCACATTCTGAAGTCCCTAAGTAATTTCAGACAGATTCCGCAATCCGAGTACTGGGCTGGAGGATCTACATCGCCAACAGTTCATACCCCGCCTGCAGCTGACTCCTAGCCACTTTCGCCACCCATCTCCACAAATACGAGACAGGATCATCGTTGAAAGTTTACAGATGAATGTTATATCATTGCTGAAGCACGAAGATACATCGATGACAGAGACCATGAGCCTCATATGTTTGAAGACTACGCCACAAGCGGCAGTAACTAATCCATGCCCGCCAGCTAATCAAGTCGGCCACCTGGAGAACAAGGGAGATGTCGTATAACCGGCCACAGAGCAGACATAATCCAGTTATTCTTCAGGAAGCCTCATCAAGCTAATCATCGCCAACTGCTGTACGCTACAGTGTCCTTTCCGCCGCTGCAACTGCGTTCTGTGACGACATCTCTCCGCCCTGCTGGAGTGCCGATTTCACCGTCTCGTCCTGCTGTACTACCACGGGACTTTCAGTCTGTCAGCAGTGCTCCGTTATACGGATTCTGCCGCGGCCTATGTCGCGCAGGAAACTCAAGACTTATTAACTTTCTTAAACAGTGGCAGGTATTGCGTCCTGTGACAGACGCTGATCTCGAACTTAGAGTGTGAGTTCCTTCTGCTTCCATAAATGTTCTAGTAAAAGTTTGATGGTTATTAAATACTGTAACAGTAAAAGAGTTTTTTTGCTATTAGATACAGCAGTAAAAGTTACACAAAAATACCACATTTCGTATTCACACAGAAACAAATGCAGTTCATTGGCTTCAGTTAAACTCGCCAAATCCGTCACTTCCATCAAACGCTACGTACCAGCCAGCTAACGGCAGTATGTTCTGCTACGAGACCTATTTCCACCAAGCATGTGTACATTCACTAAACGCAACACTTGCCGAGAAAACTGGAAGAATGAGCAGAATTACACGCATTTTCATAGTGAAGTATGACACTCAATTGTTGAACTGACACGTCTCATGTTTCATTTTCATATTTTATTTAAATTCAATTGGATTGAGATCGATCTACGTCTGTTGATGAAAGCTTATGTTTATAGCAAGGAGCCTCAGTGGTTGCACAGATTAGTACATCAATTAATTCCTTGCTTCTCTCTATATATAGACTGATGGAAGTTGCATGCGATTCTTTCTCTAATTTCTCTGAGTTAATGAATTCCAGACGGGAACTGTGCCTGTAGATGGCGAGGCCGAGGACCCGTAAGATACGCGAGAATGAGCAGCCTTTCATCCTAGGAACCAGGAGGAGGGTGACACTGACTGGTAACTAGGGCGAGCCGTGGCATTGTGTCCATCCTGCTGTTACGGCCCTACGGTACTGGAACGCCACGCAAGGTCTGCTGGCCATTCTACTGGCAGCGCTCAGGTCTGGCAGTACAGGTCGACTGCTGAGACGCCGAAGGAATACCTTTAGTATACGCTCAGTAGAAGAGCTAGTGGCCTTGCGTGCAATTTGGGAATAATAAGGGGATGCAGGAAAAGAAATTATGGGTACATCCCTTCATTGCTGATGGTGACATAAACGGTTCATTTCGCACGCTGTATAAAGATTTAAGGAATTACAGTGTTAAATTTTCCAGTTTCGTGCGAATGTAGGTAGGTTCTTTGAAGAGTTCGCAACAGCCTTGCCGCAGTGGATACACCGGTTTCCGTCAGATCACCGAAGGTAAGTGCTGTCGGGCGTGGCCGGCACTTGGATGGGTGACATTCCGGGCCGCCATGCGCTGTTGCCATTTTTCTGGGTGCACTCAGAGTCGTGATGCCAATTGAGGAGCTACTCGACCGAGTAGTAGCGGCTCCGGTCAAAGAAAATCGTCATAACGACCGGGAGAGCGGTGTGCTGACCACACGCCCCTCCTATCCGCATCCTCAGCTGAGGATGACACAGCGGTCGGATAGTCCCGATTGGCCACATGTGGCCTGTAGACGGAGTGCTCCTTTGACGAGGTAGTGGAGATCTTCCGAGATTAGCTGACGAAAAAGGACACTGCTTTAAGGAATGTAACCTCACCAGAGGAAAAGATTATCGTGACTTGTCTAATTGGGAGGTAATTATTTGTTGTTTGCAGTGATATTTGCCGTTTTAGGTGTAACTGTAAAGTAAACATAGAAGTGATTTTCAGTTTTTATTTGAAAAGAACGTTATTACAAACTGAAATTCACTCTACCAATGTTTTAGACATAAAGTAGGAAGCCTACCTCATCTGTTTACATTGATTTTCTTATTTCTTAAAATAATTGTAGCGTGTCTCATATGTTGAACCCATTACCTTCACTTCCTCGAGCAGGAGATGTAATTGAGTTATTTCGGTGTGGAAGTAGGCTTCGAGGAAAACTTACGTAACCTGGATAGTAAAATGTGCTTTGTCTGTGGTTAAAGTTCTGTGATTGGAGAGGAGCACCATGAACAGGCAGTGAGTAAACTGAGGAGCGATTATTTCAGTGATCTCCAGCCGGCGAGAGTCCAGAGGCTGCAAGTAGTCTGAAAGTGATTGTTAAGTGGAGGGGCTTATTTTTTCAACTTGGCTTCACTTGTGACGACGCTCATAATTCCTTGCACTTTTTTTCCAGTTCGTGTTTTGAGTAGTCCTGAGACGGAGTGTCCCCAAGTTGATGATCTCATCTGAGTCTCGCAAATAAAAGATTCAGTGTCAAAACTATCCACAGCGCTCACGTGGGTGCGGGTGAGATGCAGGTAGCGCTCGGCAGGTCTGCTGGCGTCCTGGAGCGGGATCGGCCACAAGCAGGCTTGTGTCCCAGTGGCAGCACCGCCAGGATGGCACGCCTGTCGGCGGAACCTCGCGCAGGTCGCTCTGTCTGCAGAGCCGCCACACTCTGGTAGTTGCCAGGTGCGGCAGGTCCCGGTGTTACATACTTCTGTCTGGCGTCTCCGCCAGCAGACCTGCCGTGGCATCCCAGTGCCGTGTCCGCCCCTGGTAGTTGAGTGGCACAGTCTGCCTTCGGCGGTGCTACGCCACGGACGTCTGTTTACGTCCCTGCCGGGGAAGTTCGCACTCGCGCAGTTGTTTACCTCATCGGCGTACTTGCGCGTTTAGAAGACTCGATATACACTCCTGGAAATAGAAAAAAGAACACATTGACACCGGTGTGTCAGACCCACCATACTTGCTCCGGACACTGCGAGAGGGCTGTACAAGCAATGATCACACGCACGGCACAGCGGACACACCAGGAACCGCGGTGTTGGCCGTCGAATGGCGCTAGCTGCGCAGCATTTGTGCACCGCCGCCGTCAGTGTCAGCCAGTTTGCCGTGGCATACGGAGCTCCATCGCAGTCTTTAACACTGGTAGCATGCCGCGACAGCGTGGACGTGAACCGTATGTGCAGTTGACGGACTCTGAGCGAGGGCGTATAGTGGGCATGCGGGAGGCCGGGTGGAGTATCGCCGAATTGCTCAACACGTGGGGCGTGAGGTCTCCACAGTACATCGATGTTGTCGCCAGTGGTCGGCGGAAGGTGCACGTGCCCGTCGACCTGGCACCGGACCGCAGCGACGCACGGATGCACGCCAAGACCGTAGGATCCTACGCAGTGCCGTAGGGGACCGCACCGCCACTTCCCAGCAAATTAGGGACACTGTTGCTCCTGGGGTATCGGCGAGGACCATTCGCAACCGTCTCCATGAAGCTGGGCTACGGTCCCGCACACCGTTAGGCCGTCTTCCGCTCACGCCCCAACATCGTGCAGCCCGCCTCCAGTGGTGTCGCGACAGGCGTGAATGGAGGGACGAATGGCGACGTGTCGTCTTCAGCGATGAGAGTCGCTTCTGCCTTGGTGCCAATGATGGTCGTATGCGTGTTTGGCGCCGTGCAGGTGAGCGCCACAATCAGGACTGCATACGACCGAGGCACACAGGGCCAACACCCGGCATCATGGTGTGGGGAGCGATCTCCTACACTGGCCGTACACCACTGGTGATCGTCGAGGGGACACTGAATAGTGCACGGTACGTCCAAACCTTCATCGAACCCATCGTTCTACCATACCTAGACCGGCAAGGGAACTTGCTGTTCCAACAGGACAATGCACGTCCGCATGTATCCCGTGCCACCCAACGTGCTCTAGAAGGTGTAAGTCAACTACCCTGGCCAGCAAGATCTCTGGATCTGTCCCCCATTGAGCATGTTTGGGACTGGATGAAGCGTCGTCTCACGCGGTCTGCACGTCCAGCACGAACGCTGGTCCAACTGAGGCGCCAGGTGGAAATGGCATGGCAAGCCGTTCCACAGGACTACATCCAGCATCTCTACGATCGTCTCCATGGGAGAATAGCAGCCTGCATTGCTGCGAAAGGTGGATATACACTATACTAGTGCCGACATTGTGCATGCTCTGTTGCCCGTGTCTATGTGCCTGTGGTTCTGTCAGTGTGATCATGTGATGTATCTGACCCCAGGAATGTGTCAATAAAGTTTCCCCTTCCTGGGACAATGAATTCACGGTGTTCTTATTTCAATTTCCAGGAGTGTAGAAAGGCACATGCATACCGAAAGTCGACTCTCAAGATAAGTTTTTCGAATGAATATGCGAGACCTAAAGCCTACGAAACCGAAAGGTTCCTACGAGACGAAGTTAAGCTTGACTACAACGAACTTATCGGAATACACCTCTCCATAGTGAGCAGTGTCGTTTACGTCAAACTGATTAACGATGCAGTATGTGACAGACTCATCCGAGATACTAAACATGGACTCAAATTTCGTCACTCAGATGGACATGTTGGAGAAGTAACTATTGATCACGCAGGACTGGGCTTACGAAACATACGTATTTTCGAACTTCCCTTCGAGGTTCCGTCTGACTTGGTCATTGACGCCCTACGCCCATATGGAAGAGTGCTCAGCCACGTTGGGGAAAAATGGTCCAACTTCATGACTTACCCCGTTCTCAATGGGGTGCGTCAAATCAGAATAGAACTGACACAACATGTACCCTCGTACTTGTTCATCGGCGGATGTAGAGCTATAGTCATCTGCGATGGACAACCCAAAACATGCTGAGGCTGTGGGAAAGAGGGCCACGTCCGTTCCGAATGTATGCAGCGGAGGATAGTGCAAGTTCCAAACGGCGAACCCGTGCCGCCGTCCACATGACGCCGCTGACACTAACGTATGCGGACGCGTTTCGAACAGATCACATCCCAAAGACTGACCAGCTACAGAATCCTGACAGTTTACAGCAACCGACTGCAGCAGAGATCGCCTCCAGTGACGAAACGACGCACACTTCTGCCGCTCCGGCGCCGACGACGCCCTTAACCGAGCGGAAAGGATCGGTAGGAGGTATGGAAATTGATCCTGCTGTTGTGCCGACAGCTGCTTTCGTCCCTGAGCACCGGGAGTCACTTCCACACTCGGATACAGAGGCGCACACGCGCAAACAACGATCGCCGAAACGCCACAAGAAACGACGGCTAGCGCCGTCGGATACCTGCTTACTGCAGTCCACGTCAGACGGGCTTGGGTGCGACGTCGATACAGTGCATCCGGATGCGCAACGGGAGGTTCTACCTCCCACGCAGCAGTACGACACGAATGATGCTAGACAGGGGTTGAATACAGACACACCGGACGGAAATCCGACGGAAGGGGTCCCCCCACCCACCGGAGTAACGTCACCGCCTTCGGGCAGCCATGCCGGAAAAACACGACTGGAGCTGGACCTCCAGCACAGGAACTGGGCCGACGAATCCGATACTGAACCACAGACCGACGACGCACCCGCAATGGCGAGTGCTGCGTCCACCGGATGTTAACCACGCAGAAGATGCAGACTGCCGCACAGACTGCATGTCGCCGAGCAGCAGCACACAAATAAAGTAAGCGTTTATGTGCTCTTTACGCACTGAGGAACACCGGCAGGCATATCGAACAGCCTCTATTAATATTAATACGATCCGAACGCCTGTCAAATTGCAATTATTACGAGACATGTTGCATGCGTCAGGCGCCGACATCGTGCTTCTGCAGGAAGTATGTGTTGAGAGCTTCCCCGACCTCTATGAGTACGATATATACATTACACCTACTACCGACGGCGGCAGCGGAACAGCGATACTTCTACGTAGCGGCATAGTAGCCGAGGACTTGGTGTACCTGCCGTCAGCGCGAGGACTGGCGCTCACAGTGCTGGGAGTACGGGTCGTTAACATTTACGCACCATCTGGATCCGATAGACGGCGCGATCGATCTCGATTTTACGCAGAGGAGATTGCAACACTATTCTTAGGTCGATATGAACATGTCTTATTTGGAGGCGACTTCAACTGCGTGCTCGCACCAAGAGATCAACACCCACGTTATACTTCATGCCCGGAGCTGCGGCAACTCATACAGGACATGAATCTTATTGATACATGGGAAAAGATACATGGCGACAGACGTGGATACACCTACGTCACGAGTCACTCTGCAAGTCGTCTCGATCGCATTTACGTAACACGTCGTCTCGTACCTGCGATCCTCGATGCGGAATTGTGGCTTGTTGCCTTTTCAGATCACATAGCATATATATGCACGGTCTCCCCGAGTCGTCAACAAGTGTGGAGGAGTCGCAGTGTTTGGAAACTGAATACAGCACACCTCAGGGAACCTGAGTGCAGACGCTTAATCGAAGACACTTGGATCATGTTTGAACGACGCCTCCCGACATATCCGACGACGTTGCAGTGGTGGCTGGAATGCCTTAAGCCTGCATTGCGTCGAGCGTTAATTGCATACGGAACAGAGCAGATGATGTGGAGGCGACACACGACGGAATTTTATTTCACGATGCTCCGCAAACTTTCTGTACAAGCACCTTCACACGAGCGTCGTGCCGGTATAAAACGAGCACAGGCCCAAATAATTTCCATAACCCGCCACCGTCTGGAGAGTGGCGCAATCCGTGCAAGGGCCTTTGAACGAGTCCGTGGAGAATCACCGTCCATGTATCACGTCATCAGAGAAAAACAACGTAGCCGCAGAACCTTAATACAGACGGTCGTACTGCCAGATGGTCGCCGTATGACAACGCAAAAAGACATTGCCAACGCTTTTGTGGAACACTACGGTCATCTGTATGAAGAAGCGCAACACGATGAGGCAGCCTTTCATGAGGTCCGACGAACGCTCTCCGCGTGTCTCGACGAGAGGGCCAACCGGGAGTTAACAAGTGAAGTCACAGTTGTCGACGTAATGGAAGCGATTGATAAGGGAGCGTCGCACAAATCGCCGGGCCCCGACGGGTTTCCGTTAGAGTTTTATCGTACATTTAAAGATCTCATGACTCCACGATGGACTGCCATGTACTGCGAATTGATGTCTCCCAACGTGCCTCTTCCACCCTCCTTCGTGGAAGGAATGATCATCCCCATCCACAAACCATCTGGCGGCACAGGGATACAGGCCTACCGGCCACTGACCCTTCTTAATTGCGACTACAAGATCTACACCAGGATACTTGCAGCACGCTTTAAACGCGTAATCCGCCAAGTGATATCACTCGACCAAACCCAGCTAGGAGGAGATAGCAATATACAAACGGCACTCAGCGACTACCGCGATGTTATCGCACTGGCATCAACATGCCGACTCCGGGGTGCATTGGTATCGATAGACTTCGATCGCGCATTTGACAGGCTGAGCCATGCTTATCTCACGGTAGTAGTGGGGTCCATCACCATCTCACGTTCGGTCAGACAAGGGTGCCCGCTGTCAACGATATTGTATGCCATCGCTGTCGAGCCACTGCTCTGCGGGCTCCGCAATCGGCTCCAAGGAATGACCATAAGGCACAACAAGTTTATATGCAGAACATATGCGTATGACCTAGTGTTTTTAGCACGGTCAGGCGACGAGTCAAGAGCGGCCCTGCATTGGATTAATTTGTATCGTATGGCTACGGGAAGTCGCCTAAACATGGCAAAGTCGGGAGCGATGAACATCGGGAGTGGACTCCCGACAGGAAGTGTAGCACCATTACAGCCGATCAACACGATGAAATGCCTAGGAATTCTCTACACTACAGACGTTCGACGCACGGCGGCACTGAGCTACAGACATCTTCTGCAAACAATTCGTGCGAGTGTCCGTAGTCACAGGTTAAGGGCACTGGATATGATACAACGGGTCATCTTTGCCAACACTTATCTAGCTTCTCGCATCCCCCACCTGGCACAAGTTCTTCCTATGCCGGTGGTGTTGGCCCGCCGAATCCTGGCGGCACTAGGACATTTTGTGAGCACAGGTCTGCTTTTTAAGGTCGGATACGAAACCCTCACCCTTCCTCGTAGTCGTGGAGGTCTTGGACTAGTCCACGTACGCGACCGAGCAGTGGCTATTTATGTAACCACAATAATAAAAATGTGGACACGACACCAGTCAAGCCTGACGCGCACCTTGATAGACGAACTCGCTCCACCATCTCGTTTGGCTCCGGTAGCGGTGTCTCACATCTCACCATCGCTTGCCCATATGCGAACCTTTTTGTGGAACACAGTTATTTACATATGGAACTACCGACTACCAGGACGGCAACGGCACGTGATATATATCACATCTTGACTCGACGACGGCCGAATAATGCCGTAGAGCGCCGCCAACCAACTGTAACGTGGTCAGTGGTATGGCGTACAGTGCACCACCCACACCTTGATACGGGAACTCGCACATTGTGGTATCAGGTGGTAAATGGGAAATACGTGACTCGTTCCAGGTTGCATACAATTCATATGGCTGACGAGCCACTGTGTCCGCAGTGCAATGTTATAGACACAGAGGAGCATCACTTGATATGCGGGCCTTCGGCGGACGTATGGTGTTTGGTCAAAAAAATGATCGCCTTCCTCCTTCGGGTGGGGCCGCACGCAATAGAACCACGGATACTTGTTCTCCCAGATAGGACATATTATCCCCGATCAAAGACAAACGCAGTGACTTGGATTCGAGTTTTGACTGTGCGTTAACTTTTCCGAGACGGCAGTAAGAATGTGCTCGACTTTTGGACCATACTACAAGAACATCACTCACAGCTTCTGAGACATCCGAGATATCGAACATATTACGCAAATTGTTTAGGGAGTGCCTTGCTTGATCCCCCATCTAGTTGGGGTGTCCCGGGTAGGAGAATGTAATTATTGCCTATAAGTATTAGAACAAGAAAGGACCAGGTCAGTGGAGAGGATCCACCACCACACGTGAAGACGTACCCGACACCAACGCGAGGTATAACGGGATTAGCAAGGTACGCGCCCAATAAGGAACGTGGTCCGTTATTGTTTTATACTGACAGAAGCAGGATATTTTTTCATTATTATGTAAAACGAAAGTCCACTTATTTACGTTTCCCAGAAATGTTTTATTTTATACACGTCATCGTCTTATATATTAAAAAAATGCAAGGAGCAGTTTATGTTTGTTATTGTTACACCATTATGTAAGAAAAGTCTACTTATTTACGTTTCCCAGAAGTATTTTACTTTATAAAGGTCATCGTCTTATATATATATATATCATTCATTCCTACATCACTCCCCACTCCTCTTGTTACACTACTCTTTCCCTCAGAGTGGTCTGTTCTTCCAGCCACATTCTCGTGGGACTTGTGTCACAATTTTTGGTTTCAAAATATTGTCAAGGGTGACAGACAGCGTTAACATAGTCATGGAAGTAATCTAAATATTTCAGCTAAACACATCTGAAGATGGAAAATACCTTCTGAAACATGGAATGTGAGGAGTAAATCAAGTCACTGGCAAAGGTAGAACATTTCATTAACGCTTAACAGTCCGATAGGTTCTATACTGAGTACACTTATTAATTTCTCTCTATTCTAATAATGTCTACCTTCTAGCGGCCACTGTACACAAGATAATATGATATCTTTGCACATTTGCTCAGTAGAAAATTTTGCCAGTCAGTGCATTCCCCGTTGTAAGGCAAATACCTGACGCTCGAAGTAGTATGCAAAAGTAATTATGAAGTGTTTTCAGGCGAGATACAAAACTAGTGTATGTGGAATTAGTTAGCAAGAAAGTTTTCATATTTCGAAAACGTTTCTGACCTAGCAATTTCTACCCTTGAATATATTTCATATAACTGAATTGCTAATCAATTAAATCCATTCTTACTCATCGAAAGATTTATTCATCAAAATTCTAACTCACATATGAAACCTAGAAGCAGACACAACACGTGCATTGTAGAAGACGTTAATGTAGGTAACCTTCTAACTAAACTAAAATAAACTCCGTCCGAATGGGTCTACGAAGACCCTAACGGCACTGACCGATCTCCGTGTCTTTCTCAGCCTCCAGGCGTCACTGGATGCGGATATGGAGGGGATCGTGGTCAGCACACCGCTCTCACGGCCACTGTCGGTTGTCCTGACCGCATCCTCTACTTCTTAGTCTAGTAGCTCCTCAATTTGCCTCTCAAGTGCTGAGTGTATCCCGCTTGCCAACAGCGCTCGGTAGATTGGACGGTCACACATCCAAGTGCTTTCCAAATCCGACAGAGCTTAATTTCGATGATCTCCCGGGAACCGGTGTTACCACTGCGGCAAGGCCGTTGGCACATAACCTTCTAAAGATGGGCATAAGCGCCCGAAATCGGTCATAGCTCGAATGGAAAGTAATTTTACAAAATATGGATTGTTGGGAGTTCACTTCCTCATCATGCGTTTGCTAAGGTCTCTCGCGTTACAGTAGGTTCAGATTGATTCATAATACGCCTACATCTACTACCATACGGTGCGTGGTGGAGGGTACTTCGTGCTAATTTTAATCATTCCCTTTCCAGCTCCACACGCAAATGTACCGGTGGAAAAACAACTGTCTATATGATTCCTTACGAGCCCTGATTTTCCTAATCTCCTCTTCGCGGTCCTTACGGGAGATGAATGTTGGTAGCTGCAGGATCGTTCTGCAGTCTGTTGCAAATCACTGTTCTCTAAACTTCGACCGCGCGTTGTAGCCGCGCGGTCTAGGGCGCCTTGTCACGGTCCGCGCGGCTCCCCCCTCCCCCCCCCCCCCCCCCCCCTGGAGGTTCGAGTCCTCCCTCGGGCATGGTTGTGTGTGTGTGTGTTGTCCTTAGCGTAAGTTAGATTAAGTAGTGTGTAAGCGTAGGGACCGATGACCTAAGCAGTTTGGCTCCATAGAAACTTACCACAAATTTCTAAACCTTCTCAACAGTGTTTCGCGAAGAGAGCGTCTTCTTCCCTCCAGCGATTCCCATTTGAGTTCACATAGCAATTCCATAATCCTCACGTGCTGATAGCACCTACCGATAAAAAATCTAGCAGCACTCCTCTGAATTTCGTCGACGTCTTCCATTAATCCGACCTATTGGTGATCACAAACACTCGATCAGCACTTAAAAATGGGTGACACTGATGTGCTGTATTCTGTCTCCTTTACAGATGAACCATACTTAGCCAATATTCTCCCTGTAAACCAAAACCGACCATTCGCCCTCCATACAACTGACTTCAAGTGCCGATTTCAGTTCATCACTTTGCAACTCTGGGCATAGATAATTACTCGAATGGACTGTGTCAAGCAACATATCACTAAAACTGTACTGGAACATTGTAGGATTGTGTTTCCCACCCATCTGTATTAATTTACAGTTCTCTACATTTAGAGTCACCTGCCATTCATCGTACCAAATAGGAGTTCTGTAAAAATTATACTTCTCATAACGTCGCCGTGCGATATAATTGATACCGGTAGCGTCTGCTAGCTACAGCAATTTAAGGTTGATGGCCGAACTGCAAGGAGGCGGAAGAAGCGGCTGCATTAGGAACGCTCAGTGCCGGAGACCAGGTTATAAAGCAGGCTACACGGCACACTGAAGTCAGACTTACGTGCCAGCGCCAATTAGCACCAGAAGACACCAAAAAAACTGGATCAGCAAGAAGAGAAACAAAAAGCGAAGAATAACAAGAAAAAATGTAGCAAGACTGGGTGGTATAACTGAGAGGTTTAAACTCCTTAAAATAGCAGGGAAGGAGGGATCCTGATTAAGATCGCTCGTCGTCGTACTAAAGTGAGTACGCTCTGTATGAAGTTAACTGTTACGCACCAGATCATACTTGTTACGTCGACTCGGTTATTCTCTTTATTTTTCTTCTGGTTTACTATTGGAAATCTGCGTGTGCCAACGGAAGATTTTGGCTTCTATTACTGGTTCTCCATAAAGTGTTCTGGTCACGGCATGCTGTCTGCCTGTGAGACAGATGTTTACGTTTAGAGTTCACATCTCCAGTGGTCACGCTCGTGAATCTAAACTTTTATTCGCGTGATCTAGTGCGTTACTAAAATCCTGTAACTTCCCACAGGCACTTAAAGGCGAAACTGTACCATATGCTACAGCGTCCTCAGCAAAAAGTTGCGAATTGCGGCTGAACCTATCCGTTAGATAGTTCATGTGTATAGAGAACAAGAGTTGTACCACTAAACTTCTCCTGGGGAACTCCTAACGATATCTTTATATCAGATGCACACATGCTGTCCGGGACAAAGTATTGCTTTCTGTTACTTAAAAAGTCTTCGAGGCACTCACATATCTAAGAACGTATTCAGTATCCTTTCATTGCCAGTCAGAAGCGTGGCACTGTGTCAAACAGTTTTGATAAATCTAAGAGTATGAAACTCGTCGGTTGCCCCTCATCGAAGACTGCCCAGGATATCGTGCGAGGAAAGGACAAGTTGAGTTTCGCATGAGCTGATTTGTGGATAGAAGCATTTCCCTTACACACTAATCTCGGAGAACGCTAAGGTACGGATTCGTTCCACGAAATTATTGCATTAGACAACTGTTTCGCTTCCGGTGACTAGAAGGAACATAAAACAATTTAAAAACCGCTAGACTTTTACGTGTATAACTCGTTCGTTCAGGTCAGTGTTATTGTTTTTTCCCTTGGATTTCATCGACAGTAAATCATTGAAGCACGCAGAATCTTGCCAAAATCACGAAAATAGAAAAGAGGTGGAGTCCGTGAGTTAACAACTGTCTTGTTGACGGTGTAAAAGCTAGACAATTCCGACTCGAAATACTTGTTTCGGGACATAAACACAGCTAAAAAAAATTGCGTGAACACGTGTATCAACGTCTCATAGGTTAAACCTGTTTTGATACAGACGGTACCTGTGGTCTTAGTGAATGGCTTGAGATCTTCGCTTTCAATGTAGGCAACATTTAAAATTACTCGCCATCTACTGGCTGTGTTATGCATTACAGCGCCAGGTGACCCTTCAAAAGGAAGTGAGAACCAGTGTTCTAGTGTTTTCTAGTGAGATTCACAGATGGCATTTGTTATTTGTGGACGTTGTATTCAATCAAGCACATACAATGTGAAGTCTTAGTGCAGTGCAAGCTGCAAGGATGGTCTGTTTGGTCCAAAACGGATGGACTTTGGAAAGTGTTGTTGCAGATGCCTCTCAATATGTCATCCATAGGTTATGGACACGCTAAAGGGAGACAGATCAGTACACAAGGCGAACTGGACAAAGCCGCCGACGCATTGCAACCCCTGGCCACCTCCATGTCGCAGCTTTGTACAGATTCCTCCACAGCACTACAAGGCGATCTCAGAAGGGCCACTGGAGCCATTGTGTCCGATCAGACTGTCATGGACAGGTTACGAGAAAGGACCTTAAGGCACAGACCTCCTGTTAGAATACCCCGCTTGACACGGTATCTTGCTGCTTGCCTTCTGTTATGCCGCTCCCATTTCAACTGGCAACTTAGTCACTGACGAAGCGTGTTATTCACGGACGAGTCCAGATATTTTCTGATGCAAGGTGTGTGGGGACCAGTGGTGAGCTGGCCGCTGTGTCCGAGCGGTTCTAGGCGCTTCAGTCCGGAAACGCGCTGCTGCTACGGTCGCAGGTTCGAATCCTGCCTCGGGCATGGATGTGTGTGATGTCCTTAGGTTAGTTAGGTTTAAGTAGTTCTAAGTGTTGGGAACTGATGACCTCAGATGTGCTTAGAGCCATTTGAACCAGTCGTGAGCGATACTTGCCAAATGTTGTCCAGCGCATTGACAGATTTGCTGCACGGATCTGTGATTTTTGTGTGTGTGTGTGTGTGTGTGGGGGGGGGGGGGGGCTTCAGAGTTGATAGCCATATGCATCTTTTAGTTGTCCATGGTCGCCCTATCTGCAGGCATTACATCGAACAGATCCTGTTGGACCATGTAATGGCTGCTGCGTACGGTGGTGCCCTTGAATTTCTTCCAATGTCAAGACCTATGTGATGGGCGTCATCAGAGATGTCTTACGAAGCCGGAACATTGAAGTAATGGAATGGCCGTTGGAGATTCCCGACCTAAACCTCACCGTGCTCATCTTGGACGTGCCTGACAGACATGTTTGTGGTCGTGCTGTTCCACCACAGATTCTCCAAGAACTCTCATGGGCTCTCATTGAAGAATGGGTCCGCCCGCGGTAGCTGAGTGGTCAGCGCAACAGAATGTCTATCCTACGGGCCCGGGCTCGATTCCCGGCTGGGTCGGAGATTTTCTCCGCTCAGGGACTTGGTGTTGTGTTGTCCTAATCATCATCATTTCATTCCCATCGACGGTCAAGTAGCCGAAGTGGCGTCAACTCGAAAGACTTGCACCCGGCGAACGGTGTACCCGACGGGAGGCCCTAGTCACACGACATTTACATTTTTATTGAAGAATGGGAACGAGTGCCACACTGTGACCTCCGTAGACTCATACAGGCTATGCCGCATAGGTGTCAGGCAGTGATAAACGCTCACGGAGGCCATACACATTACTGAAGCCCCCAAAGTCCAATTAAAAGCACCCAGGGTGACGGGAGAATGATTGTTTCCACTTTGTTTTCGACAGCTATCAGCGAGTTCAGGTCTTTTTATGTAAACGATTGGGGATGAAATGATGTTTTGTTTTGTACCCTATTTTCGAAAGATAAAAGTAAAATTTGGCAACATACTCAGTCCACTATTATAGTTCAATGGAGCATGGCAGACGCGCAAAACTATGTTCCCCTAATGCTTTTGATCAGTGTAATATTAATTACTTTTGAATACATTATGGGAGTGACAGTGATCAATGTCTTATAAATATTTACTATTAAAAACAGTCTTGATCACGGTTTATTTATCAAGGTGACCGGTTTCGACCACTACTGTGGTCATCTTCAGACCTACAAGTTGTATACAAAGCATTAATTAGAGAGTTACATACATTAAAGAAAATCCATTAAGTTATAAAGCTATAAAACGATGAATTACCACTGAGTAGGAACCTCTTACTGTTGGAGAATCACTACTGGAGAAGCCAGTGCACGGCTCCTTCCACTTCTGATGGCATGATGTCATTACTAACCAATGAGTTTTAAGTCGAATAACAATGTAAAATTTCTTAGTTAAAATAACTTTGTCATGAATTAAAAATAAATACACACTAAACTTAGCTTATTAAACAGCTATTGTCCATTAAGAAGCGTTAAGAATATGTAAATATGTAGGATAAATGAACTTCGGTTTGGCAGTACATGGGTTGCCCTCTCAAGGCCTGTTAGTGAACCATTTGGAACCACTGGTTGCCATGGTGAAGTTGGACACCGTTCCAAAGATGAGGCAGTTGTTGTAAAGTCGATAGGCGAACTAGTGGTTGCCATGGTGTGTAAAATTATTGTGTTGTATTGTATTATTACCTCAGTAAGAATGTGTTCAAGTTTATGATGCACGGTCAAACCCCTTTAACTGCTCTGCAGACTACAAACAAAATGTAATAATTTAGTAATTCGGCGTTTTTGTGGAGCGCCGTCGCTTCCCTAGCAACTGGACATTTGTCGTAAATGGCCGCGTTGAGTCATATGCGAGTGTAGGCACCAGCTGGGACGGGAGGTGCGGCGCTGTTTCCCAGGTGACGGCGGCTAATGACCGCAGCTGCCACTTGCCTGCAAAAAGCGGCCAACAAAGCAACAATGGCCCGCGCTCGCTCATCCGAAAAGTGATTGTTCTGCGCACGCGCCCCTCTCTGGCCGCGCTGCGCCGCTGCCTCGTTAAGGCCCGAATTACAGCAGGATTTAACGCTGCTAAAGACAATAGCGACACACTGTAGCAGTCATTGATTAAGGAACTGGCGCCTCGAATGGGGCAGGGAAACTATTGAAAATCAAATCGGGGTCGCCTAGGCGTGAGTCGAACCTAATTCCTCAATGCCACGTGTCCAGCAAAATAGATTGTCGCTTTGTTAGACAGCCAGCCACAATTACGAGTAATGCACTTGACATTTCATTTCGATACCTAACTGCACAAAGTTGCTAAGTGCAACATTTGTGAAAGGTCAGGGTCGCATTACGAATATGTATTTACTATGGTGTATTGAGTAATAAAGTCTAGATTGTTGCTATAGTAGGTTAATGATGTATTTATTGTGACGGATCCGGTTTGACTAGATTCCCATCTTTGGACCATCTGCGAAAGTTACATAACGTTTTCTATTTTATTGTAATATTAGTTAATCATATTTTCGGATATACAAATGTAGTACTTACGTCTATACAGGGTGTTACAAAAAGGTACGGCCAAATTTTGAGAAAAAGTTCCTCACACACAAAGAAAGAAAATACGTTATGTGTACATGTGTCCGGAAACGCTTACTTTCCATGTTACAGCTCATTTTATTACTTCTCTTCAAATCACATTAATCATGGAATGGAAACACACAGCAACAGAACGTACCAGCGTGACTTCAAACACTTTGTTACAGGAAATGTTCAAAATGTCCTCCGTTAGCGAGGATACATGCATCCACCCTCCGTCGCATGGAATCCCTGATGCGCTGATGCAGCCCTGGAGAATGGCGTATTGTATCACAGCCGTCCACAATACGAGCACGAAGAGTCTCCACATTTGGTACCGGGGTTGCGTAGACAAGAGCTTTCAAATGCCCCCATAAATGAAAGTCAAGAGGGTTGAGGTCAGGAGAGCGTGGAGGCCATGGAATTGGTCCGCCTCTACCAATCCATCGGTCACCGAATCTGTTGTTGAGAAGCGTACGAACACTTCGACTGAAATGTGCAGGAGCTCCATCGTGCATGAACCACATGTTGTGTCGTACTTGTAAAGGCACATGTTCTAGCAGCACAGGTAGAGTATCCCGTATGAAATCATGATAACGTGTTCCATTGAGCGTAGGTGGAAGAACATGGGGCCCAATCAAGACATCACCAACAATTCCTGCCCAATCGTTCACAGAAAATCTGTGTTGATAAAGTGGGTGCGTGCGGATTCTCGTCAGCTCACATATGTTGATTGTGAAAATTTACAATTTGATCACGTTAGAATGAAGCCTCATCCGTAAAGAGAACATTTGCACTGAAATGAGGATTGACACATTGTTGGATGAACCATTCGCAGAAGTGTACCCGTGGAGGCCAATCAGCTGCTGATAGTGCCTGCACACGCTGTACATTGTACGGAAACAACTTGTTCTCCTGTAGCACTCTCCATACAGTGACGTGGTCAACGTTACCTTGCACAGCAGCAACTTCTCTGACGCTGACATTAGGGTTATCGTCAACTGCACTTAGAATTGCCTCGTCCATTGCAGGTGCCGTCGTCGTTCTAGGTCTTCCCCAGTTGCGAGTCATAGGCTGGAATGTTCCGTGCTCCCTAAGACGCCGATCAATTGCTTCGAACGTCTTCCTGTCGGGACACCTTCGTTCTGGAAATCTTTCTCGATACAAACGTACCGCGCCACGGCTATTGCCCCGTGCTAATCCATACATCAAATGGGCATCTGCCAACTCCGCATTTGTAAACATTGCACTGACTGCAAAACCACGTTCGTGATGAACACTAACCTGTTGATGCTACGTACTGATGTACTTGATGCTAGTACTGTAGAGCAGTGAGTCGCATGTCAACACAAGCACTGAAGTCAACATTACCTTCCTTCAATTGGGTCAACTGGTGGTGAATCGAGGAAGTACAGTACATACTGACGAAACTAAAATGAGCTCTAACATGGAAATTAAGCGTTTCCGGACACATGTCCACATAACATCTTTTATTTATTTGTGTGTGAGGAATGTTTCCTGAAAATTTGGCCGTACGTTTTTGTAACACCCTGTATATCATCAGTGGTCGCTATCACTTTGTATTGTATTACGACGTGGTGTGGTTTTAGGACTCTTCTGCTATAAATACTTTTGTGATTTACTCCAGTTAATGGCCCTTTCTTATAATTTTTATAATCTGATGTGTTGTCTTCAGATCTGACAGACAGTTTGGACTGTTGGTCAAGCATGCTATATGGTTACAGTTGCTATGGTGTGTTGATGTTATCATTTCGGGCTGTATATATTACCTTTGTAATCAGTGTGTCGATGGGTAGTTGTTTGTGTCAATCCAGAAATAATAACATCAACGCACCATATCAGCTGCAGCCTTATAGCGTCGTTGGACAACTGTCACAACTGTCAATCTGTCAAATCTGACGATAAAACGTGAAATTATAAAAATTACAAGAATAGACGATTAACATAAGCAAAAAACCACAAAACAGCTTACAGCATAAAAAGTCCTAAACCTACATCACATTGTAATGCAACACAAAGTGACAGTGACCAGTTATGGTATATGGTTGTAAGTACCAAATCTGCGTATCCGAAAATATGTTTAACCAACATATAATAAAATTTAATAAAATGTTACATAACTTTCGCAGATGGTCTGAAGATGGCAAAGTAGCCGAAATGTATCTATCATCAAACTAATATAGCAGCAATGTGGCCGAAATCGATCTATCATTAAACTACTACAGCAGCAATCTGGATTTTATTACATAATGTCTCTAAGACATATCTGTTACGATGAAAGTCTATTGGGTCGTAAATTACTAAGGTACATTGCATATCAAAAAATCTGCGCCCACTGATATTCAAAATAGTTACAACGGCATCCAACAAATAACGATGTGGTCGTATGCCTTCTATATCTATTAAATACGGCCATTACAAAGAAGATAAAACTTGTCATTTAGATCAGTGAAAGTGATGCACAGAATAAGAAACGCATCATTGAACGCTTTGTACTTTTATTGTGCCAAATGAGTTGTTCGAAAGAATAGAGCAACGATTACGGGTCTGGGCACATCTCTTTCTTCCTTGTAACTGTTTTGCTTTGAAAATATTTCAGAAACAGTCAGCCTCATTTCCTTGGATTTAGCTCGCGGAATTGTCAACACATCGCACATGAACATAGATACGTGGCGTCAAATACGAGAATTGCTACAGATCTGTGGGAAATGTGTGGCACAGTAACACCTATGACAGTTTCGTGCGACTTTTTAAAATTTAACTTCTTATCCGTAGTAATATTTTCACTTCATTTTCAAACCGCTGATAAGGTGTAATTAGAAAGTGGGTAATGTATAAGCCACTAAATTTTCAAGTTGTTCGCATGTGCTATATTATTGTCAGAAAGCGGCAGCGAGCACATTACTTTCAATAAAAAAGTTTAATCCAATCAGATGCTAACGTCAACTATTTAACTGCTAAATCGGTTTCGACTGGTAAGTCATCTACACTAATCAGCCAGAACATTATGACCACTCACCTACTATCGATATAAATCTGTCCAGGTGATCCTAGGAGTGCACTTCTGAAACTGTTAGATGTCTGCTGTCATGTTCGTTTGATAAAGGCTGCTAACGCTGGAACAATAATCTAGAGTTCCCTACACTTGCGTCTTGTATGTGGCTTTCTACAGTATTTCTCACGAAACTAAGTCGTTTATTCACATTCAGTACTAGTACGTGTTTGTTCCTGTGTAATTTTATACATCCGTCCTTGTACACTTTTTGTAAACACAAGTGATCTGTGCTGCTTTCGCCGGCCGAAGTGGCCGTGCGGTTAGAGGCGCTGCAGTCTGGAACCGCAAGACCGCTACGGTCGCAGGTTCGAATCCTGCCTCGGGCATGGATGTTTGTGATGTCCTTAGGTTAGTTAGGTTTAACTAGTTCTAAGTTCTAGGGGTCTAATGACCTCAGCAGTTGGGTCCCATAGTGCTCAGAGCCATTTTTTGTGCTGCTTTCCCAGCACACAGGCCGAATAACTGCGCTAGAGATTCTAGACAAATATGAGCAAGAAAAGAGGTCAATTCTGTAGCGTGTTCCAAATAAAGTCTTTAGGAATTCTGTCAGTATACGGTGTCCTCTTCGCCGTGAGTAGTCTTAGTTGTTTTTCAATACCGGGTTTGCTTATTTCAATAACTCTCATTCGACTGATCCAATAAATATTAGAGTGGACAAAATGCATGGACACGTTCATTAACTTTACATGCAACCACAACCTTCTGGAATCTTCGGATAGATATTAAACAAAGATCTAAATGTGTAAATTACTGTAGACTTCACGCACAGCTATTTTTATGGATGTTCGTGCTGCCAATAAGTGTCGATACATTCGCTTCTATAGCGGAAGTATGGCAAACTCTATTTTCGCAAGATTGTCTGAATGGTACTACATCATGATACGTCTTTGCTGTTACTTACTAACAATACTCGATACAGATATATCTGTACTGTGTTTTATGATGCCTTTGAACTTAAAATACAGTTCTTTCTGCATTTATATAACCTAAACTAAAATCTCTCAGACAGTCTTTTAAGTAGGTTGTTGGTGATTGCCTATCACTTAAGCCACATACAATTACTCCCCTAGCTTTTTAATAATATTTTGCCTTTAGCGGTCATATGTAATGTTTATTCCATGTGTGGACTGTCGGACTCTATGTATTAATCTGTGTTGGTTATTACTACTGAACACTGGTTGTCCTTACGGGCGGTAAAATGAGCCTAATTTCTCCAAGTCATCGCCTCTACTTCCGTACCCTCGGAATACACGGAGACATTTAGTCTCTTTGAACCGCAACACTAAGAAGAGTATATGTGAGTAAAAAGACCACAAATCAGATATACGGAAATACACGAATGGACAGCATTAAGGAACTGTACACGACCTCCATGCTTGAGCACTCAATATGATGTTTAGCCCCCACGTTTTACGATCAAAGCCTCTTTGCGTAGTGATTTGAGGTCAAAGACGCTCTGGATATATTCCTTTGCTATCTACTCTATGAAGTTTATGTGTCGGCCCATAAAGCATAATTACTGGTTGTTGCAACCCTGTTATCTGAAAGTTTTTTTTTTTTATTTGGCCTCCAAAGGTAGCCAGCTTGAACATATTGTTACAATGTATACTTAATTGTACGAGAACACAATATATAAATGCATATACATATACAGACACCACATCTCAAGCTGTCGCTATTTGGTATACAGCAATTTTTGTAACAAATAGAAATATAAGCAAAGTAGAGATGTTTGATTTATCAGTTCACATCATTTCTTAAACTTAACAAGCAAAACATAAAAATGAAAATATGCAAACAGTTAAAACCTACAGATGTTTTCCCTATACTCATAAGCAAATTAACAGTCACTTTATAAAGGCGAATGTATATAGTAAACAAAACAGAAGAAGCTAATTGAGGAAGAAGGTAACCCATTCTGTTCAAAGACTTCAAAACTTCCAGTGGTCCGCAGTCAAATTCGGGACTCGAAAACAAGATGTGGTTTACATCAGCGTCCAACTCAAAACCACACTCACAAGCAGTTAAACCGTAATCCTTGATGTGATATGGATGTAGAGGACAAAAAGCGTGGTACAAGCAGAGTCGAAGGATGGTGGAAATCGTTGATCGGTCCAAACGTGTTCTGGTAAACCACAGTCTTGTAAGTATTTGTGGTTGTAACACCCCATAACAACTACCTTTCGTGTGTGGAGACAAGTTTCATACCTCTTGCCAGAGACGTTGACCATAGCTCTTGCCCACTCGTAAGTAGTTGTATACGGTAATTTCAAATCGAAAACTGTTCCCATAAATGTAGCTCGCTTCACCAACAGGTCAGGTTCTCGACTATAGCCGAGTATGATATTCATGACAAGACCGATCAGTAGATGGGTGTTGTCCCCACAGTGAGCACAAATGGCAATAGGAGAGGTGCAAAATTCAACAGAATGTGGCCCACTACATTTGACGTATCTCTTCTGGGACCGACATTGTTTGATGACTTGCCAGCAACGAAAGCATTTAAAGCACTGTCTGACAATCTGCACGTAAAAATCTACAGGACATCTAGGTCCAGAACAGACACAACTTGCTGTAAAGTTTGAGAGACAAGGGTTAACAAGCAGGACTGCAGTTTGACAATTTGTTATCACCATATACGTAGCGCTTAGTAGAACTTCTAAAACATATAAATGGGAAGACAGATTCCACAACTTCCAGAATCTCGGTTTTGTCAAAACTTTTCTTATTACTACCACTTTATGAACAACGTAATAATACACGTAAGCCTCCGTCTATTTAGACTTTAGCGCTTCACTGTTTATTGAGAAACTTGCCTTATCTGGAGATTTCAATTAGACCTTCACTTTGGTTCTGACCACAGAAGAGATATTAATTACATCATTCTTGAGTTCTGGCAAGGAAAAAGTCAAAAGTTTGCCCAGAACCATACGTTTAGATTTTTATCCAAACTTTCCATATAAACTACTTAAGGACCAAACACTGTACGTTCGCTGAAGCTACGAGACCACTGAGAAGCTACAGATGACCATGGTAGGAGTGTTGACAACATTTTTTTGGTTAGGAGCAATACATTTGCAGTGATAGTAGCAGATCAGACTTAATTAGATTCTGCAATGAAGGCTTTTGAATTCCTTGAGTCCAGACTAACCCTATTTTTCTGTTTAGCCCGAGGAATTTGATTCTAACAATCCTATCTTCTCCTCTTCAGGGTGTGTACCCGATTCGGACCGATCGAGCGCTGATCACTGGATGGTGTCCATTGTGTTGCCCAACGTACTTCGTACTTCCTGGACAAGCCGGGAAGGAAACTGCATCTTGATAAAACCGTTAAACAGCCGGTTATTGTAGAAGTTGACAAGCATGGACGTCGAAATCTCCAACCCCTTCGCCAGATACCCCACCATATATGGTAGGGCTTGTCGTCAGCTACAGGAAAATCAAATGTTATAGTTTTTTACAAGTAACCGTACCAAACGTAAAACGAGTATTCATACGCTGCAAGGAAACCTTAAGCGTCACACAAAAGAGCGGAATCGGAGCACGTCTTACCAAGCAGAAGTTCTCAATTAATCGTATCTCAGTCATGTTGATTGAACGACACTTCAATTGAACGTGTGTGCCAGACAAGCAGTGGTACCCATTGTTCTTCGAAGAAGGCTTACATATACCTCGTTATATTAGGCCAGCCATTGTCGTTCTAAAATATGGTATATAAAGTTCCCTAAATGAGGTACAATAACTTGACCCAAAAGCCTCGAGGGTATAGTGTTTTCGAATCATTTTCTCATCAGAACAAAGGAGTCAATATCGCATGTTGTGTCTGATGGTGTCCCAGCCCTTCACAGTTGCCATTTGTGTGCTTCACCGTTCATCAATGTGGGCTTACACATTTCGGCCACCACGACAGCCTCTAATACGTATGTAGCCCTCATTATAGGAGGAGGCTATCTCTGGACAACGATATACTCTTAGGTGACAAAAATCATGGGACACTTCCTAGGCCGGCCGGAGTGGCCGAGTGGTTCTAAGCGCTACAGTCTGGAACCGCTCGACCGCTACGGTCGCAGATTCGAATCCTGTCTCGGGCATGGATGTGTGTGATGTCCTTAGGTTAGTTAGGTCTAAGTAGTTCTAAGTTCTAGGGGGCTGATGACCTCAGCAGTTAAGTAAGTCCCGTAGTGCTCAGAGCGATTTGAACCATTTTTTAACACTTTCTAGCATCGTGTAGGACCTCCTTTTGCGAGGCGTAGAGCAGCAACTCGACGTAGCATGGACTAAACAAGTCGTTGGAAGTCCCTTGCAAAAATTTTGAGCCATGGTACCGCTAAAGCCACCCATAACTGCGAAAGTGTTGCCGGTGCAAGATGTTGTGCACGAAATGACGTCTCGATTATGTCCCATAAATGATCGATGGGATTCATGTCGGGCGATCTGGGTGGCACGATCCTTAGCTGGAATTGGCCAGAATGGTCTTCAAACCAGTGACGAACAAACATACCCGGTGACATGGTGCATTGTCACCTATAAAAATTCCATCGTTGTTGGGCTGCAAATGGTCTCAAAGTAGCCGAACATAACCATTTGCAGTTCGTTTTTGGAACACATCCAACGACCAGCTTAGAGACAGAAGCGATGACACTTTCTGCATGACCTGACCATCATTTTTCAGGACAATGCTCAAGCACGTACAGTGGAAGCTGTTACTGATTTGTTTGACTGATGAGGCTGTTAAGTGCTATACCACCTACTGCACTCCCCTGACTTAAGCCCTCATAAGTTCAACTCTGTTTCTAAACTGAAGGAAACGCTTCACGGCATTCGCTTCAGAACTGCGTCGCTCGAACTGTCAACACAACTGGCACTGCTAAGAGTATGCTACGACTTCCACATCGCTGGCAACGCGTTATACACAATGCTGGTGACTACTTTGATCGTCAGTAAAACTTTGAAACACGTATCTATTTTGTACGAGCTGTAAACAAATAGTTGCCACTATTAAAGTTCCAACCATTGTATAAATACTAAGTTATCTTGTATCCCACTATAGTCTCTCTAGCACGACACCTTCCCGTATATCAAAATATTATCAACAAGAAACCGTAAACTGCTGTTCACCGTATCCACCAGACCATTTATGTTTATAGAGAATGATAGCGGTGCCTCCTTGGGGCACTCCTGATGATATCATTGTCTCTCACGAACTCTCACCGTCGAGGGCAACGTACTGGATTGTATTATTTAAAAAGTCTTCGAGCCACTCACATCTGCGAACCTAATCCGTACCCTCGCACCTTCAACAACAGTCTGCAGGGGGGTATCGTGTCGAACGCTTTTCGTAAATCTGGGGATCCTCCTGTTGCTCTCCATCCGTAGTTTGTATCATGTGAGAAAAGGGTAAGTTGAATTTCGCACGAGCGATGCTTTCTAAATCCGTGTTGGTTTGTAAGTTCAGGCTTTCCTGTCTCAAGGAAATTCATTATGTCGTATCATTAATATCGCATCACTGTCTGACTATGTCAATTACCTTCGATATGTAGGGAACTCTAGATTATTGTTCCAGCGTTAGCAGCCTTTATCAAACTTACATGACAGCAGACATGGATATGTACACTAGTTGGAAAAATAATGTGAACAATGTAATGAAAGTAGACAGTTTTCTAAGCTGTCAGTACGTATGTGGTTATTGTAGGGGGTTGATATATCGTCACGTCTAACTTCTTAGTCTTCCAATGAACATAAACTGGTATGGGCTTCATTAAAGCATCAGTAACTATGATCATAAATTTCGTAGAGACTTTTAGAGAAATTTTATCCAGTGTCATGACAGCATACGGAATTCGTGGAAAATCTTTTTCTGTTAAAAAAAAGAGTGGAAGAAAAACTAAATTTACTCACTGAGGCAGAAGCGGCTGAAGAGTATTATTAGCTCTAACAAGAAAAATACTATCGAGAAAGTCATTGTTGAGCTGAATATGCATCTAGTGAAATAAATGCCAACAAAAACAATTCGATATGAAATTCATCAACAGAACATTCGTGGAATAGGTGCTACTGACAGGCTTCTTCTAATCCAGACCACACTCGTGCAAGGAGCATAAAATATGGACTACCGAACAATGGGAACTTGTAGTTTGATAGGTCTACATCTTCACTAGTTGTTTGTTCTTACAATAGGACTTAAGCATGAAAAACTGTCGTCCTCCATACTTAAATCGTGTTTTAAGAACGAAGTACAATTCTGCCTCACTCGAACATTATGTAAATTTTACAATGTCATTGTGGATCATTTCTAGTTTTCACTGGGTCTAAGGTCGCAGAAAATTAAAGGGAACTGTTCACAACTATGGTATAATTTTAGCTGACCTTTTGGTTCAATAACGCAGATTTTACTCCCGGAGGGTAGTGTGTTTTTCAAGGTGTTAATGGCCTCATTAACGAGCTGTAAATATTGAGGATAGATTTTATCAGCAGGAAAATAAAGAAACTCTTCCCTTACCTTTAAAATCCACAGATTTGAATATTGCAAATCATTATCACCTTTTTGTAAAACCATATTAAGGTTTGTGGACATCCTCAAGAGGCAATGGTAATAATGACGGCAGAGCTTAGGCGATCTTGAAAGCCCTTAAGGGCGCCAGAGGGTAACATTGTCATCTTTTCTGACTTAATCTGCCCTGACTCTCCTTAAATACTTTCAGTGGGGACATACAAACCATCCGATAGCCCACGAGGCAACAGCATGTGCAAAGCAATGGTTGCAAAATCCCTTTGTGCTGGGTCAAAGCGCACTACGTCCTAGGCAACGAACTTACGAACACTCCTGCTAAGGAAGCGGTGACATCAGGAATAGAACATACACACTTTCTAGCAGAAGATCCCGAACCAATTTGCAAGAAGAGGATTCGTACCAAGTGGGAAAAGAACAGCAAGCTTCCCAGGCAGCTAAAGGAGAATACTATGCGCAAATAACTGCAGTGCTACCAACCAGGCCTTGTGCTCACGGAAGTTTGCAGCTACAGCAGCGCGGTTGAAGTTCAACCACTGACGACATGCACAGCACCGACGCCGCATTTTGCATAGAACCATCCCCACTTTGCTACTGTGGCGAAGTGGAAGACACAGCTCACATGATTTTAGATGCATCAATTGGTCGGACCTCACATTAACCATGGGTTATCAATGTTGTGTGCAAGAACAGCTGTGCCAACATTATTGGCTGACAGACTTTGCAGTGTATAAGGAGCTTCCTTTCGAACGGAAGCAAAGAGAGTGACAGCAACTAACTCGTGTAAACTAAATAACTTTGTTTCATTTCAAGTTGCTTATGTCAACGTTTATATAATTTTCTTTTGTATCTCTATCAATTGTATGTCATTATGTCTTGCTTATGTAGATGACAGTAAGGGGAGTACTCAAAAGCTCAAAAAGAAACTAAAAAAACTCCTCCAGCACCATTAAAATTTTTCGTTAGTTCCTGTTTCCCTTAGAAGAATTGCTTAAAAGTCAATAGCTTTTAATTCCAAATCTTGGATCAGCATAGCATCCCATATTCAGCAGACAGAATAGGCTATCTATCGTCGGCTCGATGTGATGCAGTGTGCTGGTGTTTATTACTTATACCAAATGAAAGGAAAGTAGCAACTGAAATATATAAATGAAACAAGAAACGAAGTAAAAAGGCGGCATACACAGTGTGCCATAGGGCGGTCATTAGATCAGTAGAAGGTGGAAATTTTATGCGTAAAAAAATCTTTCTTTCTTACTCGAAGAGGATTCTTCAGCTTACTGCGACCAAGTCACAAACCACCCTTATCTGACACCTTTCTAAACTTTCTTGTTCATCATTTTCGAGTCTTACTTTTAGATGTTCCCTTGTTGTTTACAGGGTAACTATCGATTCTACTTTCTAAAATGATAGGCGTGCATATCACGTCATCCTCCCCACTCATTCTGGTCTAAGATACCCTTTCCGATATCCATATACTCTTCAGTAACTGTATTTTGGTTACTCTGCAATAAAGAAACTATGCAGCTCCTTCATGTACACTGATCTCTTTTCCCTCCCAGCCTCATTTCGCGTTTGTTACCAATCTAACCTGACGCTATGCATGAATACTTTCCTAGCGGTTCTAGGCGCTCAGTCCGGAACCGCGCGACTGCTACGGTCGCAGGTTCGAATGCTGCCTCGGGCATGGATGTGTGTGATGTCCTTAGGTTGGTTAGGTTTAAGTAGTTCTACGTTCTAGGGGACTGATGACCACAGATGTTAAGTCCCATAGTACTCAGAGCCATTTGAACCATTTTTTTCTTCTTCGCGTCTTTTTTGAACGTCTCCCGGCAACAAATTCCAACTTTCGTAGCAGGAGTCGCTGACGCTCGCTAGTTACTCCCAAGTATTTATATGACTATACATCTTGCGGTTTTCTCTTCAGAGACTAATTACGTTAATGTTTGCTTAAACAACATAAAGTTGTGAATTCCTCTTAAGCAAAACACAATTTCTCGTTGGTCGCTATTTCCCAAGCGTGCCTCTATGCTGGTACACCATCGTCAGTGATTCCTCATTTTTTATGACCAGCGATAAGCAATATTAGACATAAATAATAGGAAAACTACTAAAAGGGTGCAACAAAAGTAAGTTAAAGTAATAATTGAAACTATTTTATCCACGTTCGTGAATGTAATAAATTTCAACAAAAATAATATGTTTTCTAGTTCAAAAAACGCACACTTCCATAAAAACCGCAGATACAGAACTAAAAATGGATGTCTAAATGAATACAGTTATAAAAGTAGTATGGCAGATAAACAAATAAAAAAGTAAACAAAAGTAACAGTCTCAGTAAAAAAAACCATTCAAACACCAGTAATTCCAGTTTCTTGACTAGCTTTTCGTTTCACTTGATGTAAAACGAAGTAAAAAAAAAACGATTAGTTACCGACTATAAACTATATTACAACATCAGTCGTATTAAATGAAGCAGAAAGCAACACAAACAACTAAACCTGCTGCTAAGGTATACGTTTTGTAAACGTTCTCAGCGAAAGTGATGGTTATAAACTCGCCTGTTTCTATTCGTTAGCCCAACAGAATTTTCGCACTAAAATAAAAAGATATCGATTGAGGACTGTGAAGCAACATTAAAACAAATATCGAAAGCTGTATATAAGCGGAAACTGCTTTCATTATCGTGGATACTAAAATATATTTTCATTATTTATATGACATAACTAACTGTACTTGTATATCATAAATGATGTCAAAGGCTACTGCAGCACCACTACTTATCATTCTTTGCACCAGACTAATTCTTTGTCAGGATATAAACTGCTATTACTATACCGACTAAAATTTCTACACATCTTCCAGGGGCGCACCAGACGACATGTCTGTAGATGTTTCTCTATCCAGAATAATGTCATGCGTTTTGCCTGTCATGAAATAGATATCCTGTATGAGTTTAGTTTGTTTAGGAGGCATCGGGATGGTAGTGAATCAAATGTTTGGCATGGAAGCGAATTAAAAGCTACTTAGATACACAACGTACTTCGTTACCTCTATCCACTGAACTTAGCATGATGTACAAGGTGAGTCAGGAGGGAGGAGACTGTAGATGCTTTGAGTGTTCGTGATTCTGCACAAAAGACTTCAGATGAACATATTCCCTTTTCTCAGTTATATCTGAGGTACAGCTGTTTGAAAATCACGAGCGTCAGTCGCATGCCCATTTTCATCAGCACTCAGATGCGTATACAACCAAGGCGACATTAGACTACGCAGTAGTGTTGTCTTTACTGAACATTTTAATGCGTATGGTGCGGTATTATTGTTGACCACCTCATCGTCCAGTTGTTTTAGATAACCGTCTTAATGGAGTACAGTATCTTGATTCCTTCAAAATGTGTCTCCAGAATACTCGGAGGCTACTTCTTTGGCAACACGACCTCGTAGGTTCTTTCAGCACGACGGAGTTTCCGCACATTCCGTACGGCCAGTGACACAGTACCTCACTGAAACGTAACATGGGAGTTGGCTCCGTCGCCGTGAAGTCATTCCATGGCCACCGAACTCACCCGATCTTACTCCATCATATTACTATTTGCGGGCTTGTCTTACGTGCGAAGGCTACAAGTGCAGAGTGGACACAAAGGACCGTACGAATGAGCTCGGACAGCAAGACAATAGTTTTATAAATTATAGAGCTTAGTAATCAGTCGTCCTTCTTTTTGTAAGTTTTATTACGCAAATCCAGATAACATGCATCGAGTTTAGAAAATGTTGCATTGATAATGGCTAGGCACTAGCCGAAATCTGGATTTGCGCAATAAAACCTACAAAAAAAAGGACGACTCATTGCTGCGCTCTATAATTCATAAATCACATAATAGTCGCTGAGTGCACCCACTTTCCTAATAGAAAACAATAACTGTCTACAAGAGTTGTAAAATGAATTACAGTCAACGACGCTCTTTCTGTTAGGAAATGTACATAATAAACAAAGCATTAGATCACAATGTTTCATTTACCATCACTTGTATTTGTTCTGTTCCTCGCAGGTTTCATAAGTTTCCTCGGAAACTGTTAAGAACAGGACATAATACGTTCATATGACGAGTTTTGTTCAGACTCGTTACGACTACCACCCTCGAAGCATGTGACTTTCCTCCTGAATCACCCTTAGTTGGGTTTCGATGCTTTTAGTCTTCATGCTGGATTCCATTGACAAGTTTATTTTGTTCCAGGTTGCCCGTTATAGTTGTACTCGAAATACGAGGGCTATTCGGTAAGTAAAGAACGATCGGTCGTGAAATGGCAACCACAGTGAAAATCCGAAGAAATTTTCCACAGGTGTGTTGGGCAGTCTCTAGTATGTCCGTCGATACCGTTACATCGTCCTTTTCAGTTCTGAGCACAGTGTCTCCCGCCAAGTACGAGGGCATGGTGAGAAATTTCGCATAAAGCTATGCAGCCAACATTACATAACTGTCGTGCGTTTTCTTCTTCAAGATTTAAAATGGTTCAAATGACTCAGAGCACTATGGGACTTAACATCTGAGGTCATCAGTCCAATATACTTAGAACTACTTAAACCCAACTAACCTAAGGACATCATACACATCCGTGCCCGAGGCAGGATTCGAACCTGCGACCGCAGCAGCAGCGCGGTTGTGGAATGAAGCGCCTAGAACCGCTCGGACCCATCGGCCGGCTTCAAGACAATTCAGCCACATTCTGAAGGGGCAATGAAGATGCCCCTGCGTCGTTTTCAATTGGAATTGTTTGATTACCCACAATACAGCCCGTAATCTCTGCTCACATGAACCGCTGGCTATGAAGACAACATTTTGGCACAGACAACGAGCTGTAGGCCAGCGTAGAGAACTGTCGGAAAGCTCTGGCGGCTGCTTTCTATTACGAGGGTGTTGGAAAGTTGGTACAACGCTACGACAAACGTCTAAGTCGGATTGGGAACTGTGGAGATAAGTAGCTGTGGTTTCCATTTCGCGACCTATCGTTCCTTACTTTTCGAATAGCCCTCGCACATAATAGAATTATGCTATAAATACAACTGAATCATATGGGGTCAGGTTTTTTCAACAAACGTAGAAGCCAAACTTGTCAAACTTAACTTACTTTTGGGACAGCTCTCGCGCTGTGTTATGATCACGTCACGAAGCATTCTAATACAAGTGGGAATCTTTTCGTACATTGACTTTAGCACTGTGTGCGAAGAAAAGGGAAACAAGGCACTGGTCAAGGGAATGGTCGGCATTAGGAGACAAATATACCAATAGAAATCGGCTAATGGAAATATTAGGCACAGAAATTAAAGATTACATCAAAATTCTCCGAATAGTCAGTTAAACTTTTAATAACTTGTTACGATTATTTCACCCTCGTATTGAAAAAGGCGCAGTAATACGAAAGTCTGTACCATTTCCTCAACGATTATCCATAACTATGAGGAGTATGACAAATGTAGCAGATTTCAAAGGTTTAAAATATGTATCTTGCATTGCACCTCGTACGCTGACAAGGGACAATTTTGACTCATAGCGCTCAGAATCGCACGAAACCACGATTAGAATAACTCGATCATAAAAAAGTGGTCTGTGTCATTTCCATGAAAAACATTTCATTCTACCACCAGTGGCATTTAAACAAAGAGAAAGCCGGCCGGAGTGGCCGTGCGGTTCTAGGCGCTACAGTCTGGAACCGCGTGACCGCTACGGTCGCAGGTTCGAATCCTGCCTCGGGCATGGATGTATGTGATGTCGTTAGGTTAGTTAGGTTTAAGTAGTTCTAAGTTCTAGGGGACTGATGACCACAGCAGTTAAGTCCCATAGTGCTAAGAACCATTTGAACCATTTTTGAACAAAGAGAAACAAAGTAACAAGATATCAATACCATAAGCGGCAAATTATACGTAATTTAATGACGTCAGTGTATCGTTACACTATCAATCAGCAGAGCCAAAAACGCTCTTCTTAAAGTAATTATAATAGCGCAAATCACGTGTATCCTACTACACACTTGATAGTGTGTATATAAGTCCTCATAGCGCAGATGCGGGATTTCGATGAATTGGTTAAAACAAAGTTGAAGAGTAAAATGGCATACCTCACTAAAGCTACGTTTTTGCATTCAAAATCACTTTCGCATTCAAGTGTTCAGTATCAAAAGCTACTCTACTTACATGTTCAAATGATGATATGGGTATGTTAATGTCATAACCAGGCTTTTTCCAAGCGTATTACAACATAGGCGTACACTTTAGTGCAGAAAATTCATTGTAAATCATAGAGCGAAGTTGGATGGTGAAATAACGATCACGTATCTTCATTTGCGGTTTGGCACAATATAGTCTTACAAAATCAGCAATCCTTCCGATATAGAGCTCATATTGCTGAAAGAAGTAAACATCAAAGGGTTGGCAATATTTCTTTTGTTTTCTGTGGCAATGCATTAAGCATAACTTCTTTGTTTTGAAAAATTTGCATCTAGAAGGGTACGATTTGTATGATCTCAGCAGGAATTATACAGCAGTAGGCTCTTTTCACTTGTTACATGTTCGCCAGAGGACTAAAGTTAGAATACGTTTCATGTGTTCTTTAGTCACTTTTCCACTTTTTCTTGCCTCCGCATGAATGTTTCATGGGCAGGTTGTTTCAAGTTTCTTTGAAATATTTGTTCCGAAAGTGCCTTGTTCCCCTTGAAAATTGATGTACAATTTGTCTGCTAGTCTGTTTGCCATTGATAAAGCCACATCAATTGTGTAGCTGTGGGTAGAGCTATGTACAAACTGTAACACGCTAACTGTGGTTTTCTCTCCTCTGTGAGACAGTGTTGATGATGAAGAGATTTCATCCTGGAATTGACATTGTTCACTGTTACAAATATATTCTTTCTCTACGCCCTGCTCTGTCATAAACATGTACACTTCCTCCACAAACTGTTGTGCCTTCGTCGGCCGATGTGGCCGAGCGGTTCTAGGCGTTTCAGTCCGGAACCGCGCGACTGCTACGGTCACAGGTTCGAATCCTGCCTCGGGCATGGATGTGTGTGATGTCCTTGGGTTAGTTAGGTTTAAGTAGTTGTAAGTTCTAGGGGACTGATGACCTCAGATGTTAAGTCCCATAGTGCTCGCCGGCCGCGGTGGCCGTGCGGTTCTGGCACTGCAGTCCGGAACCGCGGGACTGCTACGGTCGCAGGTTCGAATCCTGCCTCGGGCATGGTTGTGTGTGATGTCTAGGTTAGTTAGGTTTAAGTAGTTCTAAGTTCTAGAGGACTTATGACCTAAGATGTTGAGTCCCATAGTGCTCAGAGGCATTTGAACCATTTTGAACCCATAGTGCTCAGAGCCATTTGAACCATTTGTTGTGCCTTCTGACGTATACTAGTATAGTCCTCTATGACATTACATGTGACAAATATGGTAAAATGCCTGGATGAAATGGCATGTTTAGTCTTAAGATTGTCGATAAATTACTCAAACATGGCCAGCAACTGAGGAAGTATTAAAAGACTTCATTTACACGTCGTGAGTAAGAATGTTAGTTTTTTGCTTTATGAGTTCCACTGTTGCACTGGAATGAGAAGGTCGTAACACCTCTGCCTTTTTCGTGAAGGCCTGCAATTTATTATTCTTGTCCATATTTTCCTTTGATCTTAATTTCCACAATACTGTGTACTCATGATAAAACGAGATGAGTTGTAACACAAATTACTTTTCGCTCAAAATACGTGGCGGAACATCAACGTGCGTACTGTCAGCCATCTCGGAAGTTTTGCAAGTAGTTGTTTTTCTTTTTTTTTTTTTTTTTTCAGGCACACGTGCCAACTGTCAAATATGTTTGTCAGAGGACCCGTAAATCCAAATCGCTTTCAGGAGTGTCAGAGTATTTTTTTCACAGACACGTCAAACAAAGCAATACAATGCCAAGTATTTTGAACAGAAAACAGGTGAAATTTGACAAATTGTCTGATTGTTTAAGAGGACCTTAACGAAATAAATTCTTCATCCTCCGATCGTTGTTTGAAAGTAAGTGAAGGGAGATTGTTTCAGTTTCTTGTGACAATCGTCAAAACTAGTACCGCAAGAGAAGGGATTGCCAGAAATGGCTCTCTCGTGAAAACTCAAAGGCGCTCTGAAAACCCGACCGGTCAGAAGGGCACCCCGTTACGGAGCAACCCATACTGGCCAGTTCTGCGGCAAGGGTGGCGAAAACGCAGTCTGGAATAAATTGCTTCGAAAATCTGCGCTGCCTTTGAGGACGCAGGCCTTCCTTTGATTGAGTAACTGGACACATTAAACAGGCTCGCCGTCCGTTGGGCGGAAACACAGCCGCCTGTGTGTCCTTAGGCAGGTCGGCGGCGTGAAGCAGCGTCCCTAAAAATATTTTAAATTTGCCACGGCGCCGCACTGTGCAGGCCCTTAAAAGAAAGTCCTCGGCTGATACATAAACATTGCCTCATTAGCAGAATATCGAGTACATGGGTCGCCGAGACGCCTGCTCCGCCCCTTCTCGCGCCTCTGTGCTCTCTTGGGCCAACTTGATGCAGACGCTATGATCGACGCCTTATTCTGCACGCATACTTTCTGTAGATGCACAGGTATCCTCTTGAAAACAGCTCTTTATTCGCGGGAAATACTTCATGTTCAACTGCTGCTGAAATATACAAAAATTGCTGTATTGATTAATGACTGCGGGTGTACTTAGAAAAGGAGATAGCGATGAATTTTATGACGCATAAAGGATGCATGAACTGAGTACTTTAAAAAATACTTTATTATGAAGCCTGTCCTTTATATAACAGTTTCTTTTTTCCTGAAAGTCGGGAATCACAAAGGTATTTTTTTTCTTTTTGTTTTTCTTTTTTTGAGCCCTCATATGTTTCGGATTTAGAAACGCTGTTCAGATAGGGAAAAGACCTACCAAGTTTCCTTAAAGTACAACTAAAAAACATATTTGTCCTCGTCACCAACTCTCTCGGACATTATGGGGTTATGCTGTTCGTTGGCTCCAATTCCTAAAATTTAGATATACTTAGATAATCATCACTCTTGATGTTGGTTATGGTAACAATAATTTCTTTCTGTTTAGCTCCAAACAATGAGGCAATTTCAGTGTGAAGTTTCGTTTCGTTCCTTTCAAATTCGTTACTTGTACCTTTTTCATAGCATCCGTAGATTTGACCAATTTGTTGCTGGTACTCACTACAACGACTCTGCACTCCGCCGGTCATTTTAATGATTCCTTGTTTGCCTGGCAGAAACATACTTATGTTTCTGCGATTTCACCGTCTTGATTCTTATTTTGTGGCGACAATTTTGTCGTTATTTCTTCGCACCAGACTTTGTGTCATATAAGTTCCCGTTTTTGTCCTTGAACCTCACTCTCGACCTTTTGGTCATTCTGCTAAATTCTTCTTTCTTACTATTCTTAGGAACTTCCTGACATTTTTCTCACATGTCGCAATTAAATCTCTTAATCTGCAATAACTCTGGTTCAGTTCTCAAAGACCATTTTCTAATTTCTGATTCAAGTCTCGGTTACTGTCTTTAAAAATCAGCAGAATCTGCTTTAAAAGTTCATTACGTCATTATCTATTGTTAGTTCATGATGACTCGTGGACGCCGAGTTTTTTATAGTTGACTGCTCACTAATTACATCGAAATTTCTTATACCTGAGTCGCTGTCCGTTCCATCAAATTCACAATTTATTATAACTGTTTCAGTTACTTGTACTACCCGATTTTCTTCCATAGTGTTATCCATTCCATCTTCAGTGACTGTCGACACCGGATTGTCATTGCACTGTGTATTTGTATTATTCATAGACGTACCGTTAACTGCAAAAAATCAATATCAAAATCATTTTTCCTATTTCATTCTTAATGAACGTTGCCCTGTTTTGTACACGAGGCACAGCCATGCAAATACTGTAAATCGGCCGTATCCGAAGACTGCATGCGTTCACGACCCCTATCCTCCCAGATACATAGACAACGATCAGATAATTCCACAGCAAGAGCATTTGTAATACCTGTTACTTGAATTATAAGATCCCAGAAGTTGATTAATGACAGAAGCACGCTGATAAAACTTCACCAATTTTTTTATTAGAACTTCTTTATCGCACTTACCAATGTCATGCGCCACTAAACGTAAATTGTCTACGAACGTTCACAGGGAGTACACTACAGAGAGTGCCATGCCAAGACAACTGTCTGTGAAATTTCACGCAAGAGAACGTCCTACTTTGTTGATACAAATGAACATGCTCCCCTGTACTATACGGCGATTAACCACCATATTTTACAGCAGGAGGCTTCAGACTATAATCGCAATACTTCAACCATAGGATTCCCAATTCGAGGTTTGGCAAGGGTGAGTTAAGTAATTGGCCGGCAAATTATAAAGAGAAATACATCATATGAATTTTATCCATAGTGGATGCTGTCGAACTCCGTGACTGTTCCTCTATGGGGTGTAGAAAAATATCCGCTACCAGTCGCATCATCTTTTGCGAAAATGCACCAAGCTTAAGCGCAGTCTCTCCTGCATTCAAATACGATGACCCATTACTGGATCGGACAGGCTATAGAGCTAAGTAATATCGTGCTAATTTCATAGGTTGCTGTTTCGAAATAATTTTTTGTGTTCCATGAATTATCCTCTTTCTGCAGAGGAAATCATTCAGTCTTCCCCTCCTACCTCCCCCTCCCAAGAAAGCCGTATTTTCGCAGCTGTTGTGAGCAAGACAGGGAATGGGTGCTTTAATTGCAGTCTGTCTAAACTCACGAAGCAAACCCCATTAAGAAACGTTCTACCGTACTTTGGCTTTAACCAATGCTGATGCGAAGCCAATGTTTAATAAGGAGACCAAACAGCTAAGGTCATCAATCTCTTCACCCCCTCCCCAGGACAGAAGCAGTGTACCCAACCTCTGTGAGTATAGAGTAAACTCTATGTGCAAGTTTGAGGAAGTATGGTTCAAATGGCTCTGAGCACTATGGGACTTAACATCTGTGGTCTTCAGTCCCCTCGAACTTAGAACTACTTAAACCTAACTAACCTAAGAACATCACACACATCCATGCCCGAGGCAGGATTCGAACCTGCGACCGTAGCGGTCACGCGGTTCCAGACTGAAGCGCCTAGAACCGCACGGCCACACCGGCCGGCTTGAGGAAGTATCCTAAGTGTTGCATAGTGCATCTCTGAGGCAGAACACGGGAACCACCGTAGTTGACACCTAGTGGGATGTGGGAAACCGCCTAAAAATCGCATCCAGGCTAGCCGACACCAAAACCTCTCGTCGGATGCGATCAGAGGTCGGAATACTTCTCCGTCCCGCAAGCGGCTACCCGGGAGGGTCTTTAGTAAATAATATCTTTATAATATTAATAAATTTAAGATTTTCACAGTGGGCGTCTGAATAAACATAATTTATGTTTATTAATAGCAAATGTAGGAGGACACTGATACACTTTGACTGATCCTGTATCACGTGTGGTCATTGATCTTCTATAACATGATTCAATCAATGACCTTCATATGTGCTCGTTCGATGTCATCATTGACCTTCAATGCATGATATCATCAGGATGGCAGCTGACTGTAAATTGAAAAATTAAAGCTGGCCTAAAAGTGCAAGTCGCTGAATACAGCACTTAAAAACAAAGGGATAGTGATGAGAAAAATTTTTACACCCAATGACAGCACAGTACTTTCGCGTAATATACAGTTGTACTATAGACTTTCCACATTTAAAAAAATGCTCAGAATCTTCCGAACACTTTTAATTTTTTGTGTCTTATTCAGAAGTTTTTATTCAAAAATTACGTAAAACAGAACTTTTGTACTTTCAGTGTTTCATTTCTGTAAAATACATAGTGTAAGGCACAACAGAGCCTCAAATTAATTATTTTCCACATGTACATTGTTCTATGATGCATGTCATCAGTCACAAGGTAGGCATGCAGGCGTCGGCAAGACTGAATCGCTGAGTGAGCATCTTGCTTGCTGGGAAAAACCTTGGTTCAAATGGTTCAAATGGCTCTGAGCACTATGGGACTTAACTTCTGAGGTCATCAGTCCCCTAGAACTTAGAACTACTTAAACCTAACTAACCTAAGGACATCACACACATCCATGCCCGAGGCAGGATTCTAACCTGCGACCGTAGCGGTCACGCGGTTCCAGACTGACGCGCCTAGAACCGCACGGCCACACCGGCCGGCGCAAAAACCTTGTCTTGACGCTGTCCAATGCATGTGACTATCAGCTCGGCGTAGTATGATATGCACACTGCATTGCAAAATACACTTTGGCATTACAGCTGATCTGTGTCACTGCTTAAAGTGCACTTGTGGACGACAATAACCAAAGTAAACTATGTTATTCCTCTGTCAAAAACACGACTCTCACTACACGTTCAGTACTTATAATTTTACACGCACTTCGGTTGTTGAACTTACTTTGGAAAGCAACAGGCAACATTGACTACAAATTTCTCGCCGAATGGAGTTTTCAGTCCTGTGTTAATAAAATAGTTCTGGATGCAACGGCATTTAAATACAGACTCTGTTAAAGGTGCATGTTTTTGATAGGAAACATTTCGGAAACATATATTTTGCATTTGCCTTGCACACATTAGATGTTATGAAATCAAACTCAGATGTGTTTTTGAGAAAAGTATGAACTGTAGAAACACAGGTACAGCTATAGGAGACTTTAAAAAATTTCAGAATACTTGGCTTGCAATCGATGTTAACAAACTGCAAACTACAATTCAGCATCGAAAGGTCAAGAAACACACGGATGAAGTCGCTGTGTCTTCATACCTCGATTTTGTTGGTTGGTTCAAATGGCTCTGAGCACTATGGGACTCAACTGCTGAGGTCATTAGTCCCCTAGGACTTAGAACTAGTTAAACCTAACTAACCTAAGGACATCACAAACATCCATGCCCGAGGCAGGATTCGAACCAGCGACCGTAGCGGTCTTGCGGTTCCAGACTGCAGCGCCTTTAACCGCACGGCCACTTCGGCCGGCCTCGATTTTGTTCCAGATACTCTGAGGGGCCGGCCGGCGTGGCCGAGCGGTTCTAGGCGCTACAGTCTGGAACCGCAAGACCGCTACGGTCGCAGGTTCGAATCCTGCCTCGGGCATGGTTATGTGTGAAGTCCTTAGGTTAGTTAGGTTTAAGTAGTTCTAAGTTGTAGGGGACTGATGACCTCAGCAGTTAAGTCCTGTAGTGCTCAGAGCCATTTGAACCATTTTTTTACTCTGAGAGAACAGTTGCGCGGAGACAGTTATAATCTTATTCCCCATCATAACAAAAACTCCTATAAGTCACACTAGTGAGGTATTGCATAGGACGTATTCGTCTGGAAACGAATATCTGTATCAAGTCCGAAAGAACGGATACCAAATATATATACAGGGTAAGAAAAAATGCCGCGCTTGGTGGTTGCATGCAGTTCCTCATCCCAGTTCAAGACAAAAGTGTATCTATCAAAACCTAGCCCCGCCAACACGTTTAATAGAAATTAGATTTAAAAAGTGAGGCTCTGTCAACGCTTGAACTGCGTGCAGTGTGGCCAAGAACAGGTAGCATGAACTCTGCGCTGTCCTATTAGGCCGAGAAGGCAGAATATTGGTGAGCGGTCTGATGAGGAGATAGCAGGCCCGAAAAAAATCCTAATATGCAGAATTACTGGTGCTTGAGTCGCTTTAGCGCTAAACATTTTGTTTTTTCAGTTAGAGCATCCAATTTACACCTCCACAATGCGATATCTTGTATATTTCTGTTACCGTTATCTTTATTTAAACAGAGGTCTTACAGACGTAAAAGACAATTTTGTTTCGTCCATGGCACAAATAAAGCTAACAGGAAATAATAGTGGACACAGTAATATCACCTGTACCAATGAGGTACAAAAAAAACTACAAAAGTGTGTATATTAAGCTACGCACAATAATTACATTCAGTACGTTTGATGCCCAGGCTCATCTTCACAGAGCCGGTACGTACACGTACGAGCAAGGTTTACTTTAGAGGAAATACTCAAAGCGACCACCTTGCATTTTCAAACACTTCGCCACTCGCTGGATCATACTTTGCTGAATCCTACACAATACACTACCATCCACCACTGCCGAAGCGGCAGGCTCAAGAGCTATCGTGTTGTGTACATCCATGAGTAGAGTACTGTAAACTTTTTTCCGTTAAGTGGCCCCACAAATAAAAATATAATGGATTAAGGTCTGGGGAACATGGAACGTGGAACACTGGCCCTCCAAGACAAACCATTTCCCTGGAAAGACTTCATTTAAATAGTTACGGACATTCACTCCGAAGTTTGTAGGTACACCATCATGCTGGAACTATAGCTGTTACCGAGCACCAAGTGGAACGTTTTCTAATGCGTCGGGCAAAGTATTGCAGAGAAATGTACGACACAGGGGTGCATTCAACTCGTCCAGCAATAGGTAAGAGGCCAAAAGCACTCTTCCCACGATTCCCGCCCACAGGTTTACGCCAAAGGGTGCCTGAAAGCCACGTTCACTGGTGGCATGTGGGTTGTGTTCCGACCAATAATGGCTGTTGTGGAGGCTGAAAACACCTTCACAAGTGAATCTAGATTTTTCGGTCCATATTACGTTATTTATAAAATGTTCATTACATAGCATCTGATGCAAAAGCCATTCACAAAAGTGTATTCGGTGTATTCGTCGAATGCGGACTTCTGGCTGCTGGTGTTGACTTAACGTGTAATGATATGGATGTAGTTCTCCGTCGTGCAACACTTCAGCAACCAGATGAACAAGTTCCTTGTTCCTAGATACGATGCTCTAAGCGCTTCTTTCACACTGACCACCGCAGGAATCTAACAGCAATACAGTTATTTATCCCTCAATGGCGGTGCGGAGTGGCCGCAGGGCTTGAGGCGCCATGTTACGGATTGCGCGGCCCCACCCGCTGGAGATTCGAGTCGTCCCTCGGGCACGGGTATGTGTGTTGTTCTGAGCATAAGTTAGTTTAAGTAGTGCGTAAGTCTAGGGACCGATAACGTCAGCAGTTTGGTCCCTTAGGAATTGACACATATCTGGACATCATCTCCCCCATTGGGAAAGAAAATATCGTCCAAATATCTTTTGACCTGGTCATGCGATTGTTTACCCGATTTTGATGCTGTCCAAGGACATTGGGGGCCTCAAAAAGAGATTCTCGAACTCTCGATCCAAACTTACGATTAGTTTCTTTTAAATCTATGAAGAGACGGGTGGTCACTGTGTAAAAATAGTTTTGAGCGTCGTACCCGAGGACAAGAAATATCTAGTGATCCCACAGGGCTATTTCCGAAAATTTCAGGTTATTACGAAAGTTGATTACAGAGTTTCCAAGAACATTAATTACATACCAAGTTTTATACGAAAAATGTCTTTTATACAGGGTGATTATAATTAAAGGCCGGCCGAAGTGGCCGAGCGGTTAAAGACGCTACAGTCTGGAACCGCAAGACCGCTACGGTCGCAGGTTCGAATCTTGCCTCGGGCATGGATGTGTGTGATGTCCTTAGGTTAGTTAGGTTTAAGTAGTTCTAAGTTCTAGGGGACTTATGACCACAGCAGTTGAGTCCCATAGTGCTCAGAGCCATTTGAACCATTTTTTATAATTAAAGTTAAACTTTAAAACCGCTGTAGGAGTAACACCACTGGACAGAATGACGTCAAGTTGCAACGGAATATTATCGGAGGAGGAGGAAAACGTATGGCAGAAGAAAAATAAATAGTTACAAAATGTAGTAATTGGTGGCGCTGTAAGGTTCATAATTTAATAGTGGTTGACGACAAATGAATCATATAACAATGCGTAACCCTTTCCACCCTGAGAGAAAATTTCTTAAAACGTTATCTGATATGTACCAATTACCATACATTATTACGTGTAGAATCAGGTAAAAATCCTGAAAAAATTCTCGTAGTGATAGTTCGTTCAAGAAGTCACCAGCATTATCGTGCTACTCAAAATTCAAACATGTACAAAATGCAAATAGCATTTCATGGAAGTATCTAGAAACCTTACACACCTTAAGTGAAACATTTTCAGTCTAAAATGATGCAGGAATTTTCTTAAACTAATGAAATGTTGGAAAACAGAATGCATTTACCTCGGTAACGCATGGCTTTGTCTTGTCGTTGAAGTTTTAAATGATCTGTTGCGTTCTGGTGGTCACAATATGAAATAAAACATCTGCCAAACGGAAGCCGGAAGCTCGCACCATCGGTGCAGTCTGGAGTGACGCAGAAACGTGATGTAGCTGAACCACGAAAAATTTTTAACCGAACCCGCACGATTGTGCGGGCCAGAGTGGAAAGGGCTAAGGTGTACGTTTGATGTTAAACAAACTGTACTACACAGTGTGCATAGGTGTACAGGTGTGTTATTGTTAGTTACGTAAGCCCATCCACCACGGCAAATTCATATCACATCGGATGGGAAAATCGGTTTTTAGGTATGCTGAGGCAAAAAACCGGATAAAAATTGCCAATCACATCTGTTTTTAATTGTTCTGAGGCCAAAAACCGCACAAAATCATCACTCACATCGGTTTTTAATTGTCCTGAGGCCAAAAACCACATAAAAAGTATCAATCACATTGGTTTTTAATTGTCCTGAGGCCAAAAAAGCATCAATCAAAATCATATCGGACTATTAATTTCCGTGTGACTGGCGCAAAACATGATCAATATGCTGTCCATCGTTTTCTCCAACAAGTTGAAATCGAGAAACAGCGTGTTCCACAACTGATCGAAGTGTTTCCGGGGTCACGTTCAGAATGTGTTGCGCAATGCGTGCCTTCAATGCTCCTACGTTTTCTATCGGAACACTGAACACAACATCTTTCAGATAACCCCACAGCCAGAAGTCACACGGATTAAGATCAGGTGATCGGGACGGCCAGGCTGTAGGGAAATGGCGGCTGATAATTCTAGCATTTCCGAAATGGCGCTTCAGCAGCTGCTTAATTAGATTTCCAACTTGCGGAGGTGTGCCATCTTGCATAAAAATGATCTCATCCACACATCCACGCTGTTGGAGAGCTAGGATGACGTGGTTGCGCAAAACACACTCATAGCGCTTACCTGTGACTGTATAGGTAACAGGACCGGAAGCACCTTTCTCTTCAAAAAAAAATATGGCCCTATGATAAATGATGCCGTAAACCCGCACCACACAGTGACATTTTCAGGATGAAGTGGTCCTGATTGATCTGCGTGTGGATTTTCCGTTGCCCATATACGGCAAATCTGCGTATTGACATATCCTGTCAGATGGAAATGGGCTTCGTCTGTCCACAAAATCTTCCACGGCCAATCATTGTCCACTTGCATGTGAGAAAGAAATTCTAAAGCAAAGGTCTCTCTTGCTGGCAGGTCAACAGGAAGCAACTCGTGCACAAGGGTAATTTTGAATGGATTGCAAAGAAGGAAGTTTTGTAGGATTTTACGCACCGTGCGCACGGGTGTGTCCAATGTTCGGGTAATTCTCCGTGCTCTACACGTTTGCACACCACCTCTCGTCTCCTCTTGCATTGCTGTGACCACTGCTTCCACCGGGATCAATTAGTTTGCTCCCTCTACCAGATCGCACACGAAAAGAACCCGTCTTTTCGAATTTCCGAGTCATTTTCTCCAGACCCACGGCAGTCATCGTACCAACGCCTTTCATCAAACCCTTCAGTGTCCGGAACTTCTGCAGAAAGACTTGTGCACAGTCATCACTCTTGTAATACAGGTTTACAAGAAGAGTGCGGTCCCTCATTGAGACAATCATGGCGAACATCGCAGACCCGAAAGGAGGAAAAGCCGTGTACCCGGCGTGTTTATACCAACTTCAATGGGTCGTGCGCATGATAGGTGTTTTCATTTAAGTGTGTTGACACATGCAGCGCCATCTATTGACCAATTTTCACACTATTTTTTTCTTCTGCCATATGGTTTCCCCCTTCTCCGATAATATTCCGTTGTAATTGGACGTCATTCTGATCAGTGGTGTTATTTCTACAGCGTTTTGAAAATTTAACTTTAATTATAATTACTCTGTATATCATCGTTTCGGAATTATTCTCTCTAAACCTAAAATGCCAAATTACCTTTTGGGATGTGTTTTACCACTTAAAATTAAAACAGGGCACAAAAAAATACGTGTTGCAGTATTTTGCCCCCTCTTACACACCTGCCAAGTTTCATTGAGATCGTTTGTTGACGCTTGGGAATGTTCCCTTGTCAGTGAGCTACGGCGGCTGGTACGGTAGTGTGTGGTGATGCACGTTCCCCAGCACATTAGGATGCGCAGCACGATGTGATAGTGTTGCTAGCTCCTTGTTTTTATATGTCTGTTTTTAAAACGCACCCGATCTGATTTTACTAGCTAAACTTTTGTCCTAAATCTGGATGAGGAATCACTCCAAGTGCGGCACGTTTTCTCAATAAGATGCGACGACCTAAGATCCATTCTTTCAGTGCGAATACACGCCACGCCCGATCTGTTGCGGGAATCTGAAATGGCGAGTGAGAAACTCATGAGCAGTTGACGCGGCGCTAGTAGTGTGCAGCAGGCTGGGGATTCGGGTTGGATGGGAAGCAAGCTCGGATGGCCGAACGGTAAAGGTGACTGCTTGTGTTAAGTGAGAGATCCGGGTTCGAGTCCTCGTACGGCACAAATTTTCACCTGTTGCGATTTACTGATTTCAGTTCCCAAATGCCGCTAATATTGCTGAAAATCTTCGAATAACGAAACTCTTCAATATGCTTACTTTAGAAAAGAGAATGGCAGTGGTGATCTAGAGGATTGTGCAGGATACTGTAGCCCTGGAGGTCCCGAGTTCAATCTCGGATAGGACTGGGTGTGTTTACTCCCTCCAGTCCGTTCAGGACCACCCAGGTCCTCTGAGCCTGCGATCAGATATCGCTGGGGTTAAATGTCGGCCCGCCACCCTCATCCTCCTAGCACCGCCTAGGAGAAGGATGAGCAGTGGAATCGGCTGTATTCTTTGTGGAAGCACCGTCGAAGTATTTTCCGTAACTGAGAGAAACCACGGAAAGCCTAAATCTGGGTGGCAGAACGGAATCTGAACGTCCATCAGACAAGATGCGAGTGCAATTCCCTAAACACTGAGACAACTTGCTCGATTTGTTTTTATAAAATTTATAGCTGTACTCATGATGAAATTAAGCGAATAAACGTGCATGTTTCTTAACAAGCCAGTAGACCAAACCACAGGTTTCCAAACAATAAAAAATGTAAAGATTTTTTAGATAGATTTTAATTATACACATATTCTTCCGAGTAGTTTTCCTTTTAATTATCGTGTCAATAGAACAAAAGCTTTTTCAGAAAGCACTGTGAGTTGCTAATGCTTCTCTTAACATTTTCTGTGCTTAACTGTGTAACAATGAATAATACGAAATGAAAGTAATCCGAGTTGAAAAGTATTTCTTTTATTAATTACGGAAATTAGCGATGTTCATATATAAGAGGAAAACGTCTAGAGTGTAAAAAATAGAGACCGGCTTTATACGAAGTTAAACAAGCTCAGCCGTGAAATAGTCAAGAAACTTAGTGGATAATTCCAGCTGTTTAGTATTTCTTTGACTGTCGATACACGAAGCGAAAAGTTTGGTTGAAGCAGTCATTGGAATACAGAACACAGAACACTGGGAACATGTGTTGCAAAAGATCTGCTGAAGGAGAAAAACTGAAACAAAACCCAAATTTGAAAATAAATTATGAAGTATGGAAATCACCCCGGTCTTCTCTATAAGATGAGTGTCTCTTGAAGATTATGACATAGTAAAAATATCAGCGGTAACAAATTTAGCTTAAATAGGAGGAAAGACTAGTTATTGTTTGATTACACCACTTCATGTCAAGCAGTGGGAACACTCACAACACTATAATATCTAGGAGAATGTTCAATTAACGATTTATTTTTTGTGAGATTTTTACCGAAATTACTAAGTAAATGGATACTTTCTTTCGGTAGCGACAGCTGTTGTCTAGATTTATCCTAAGCACGTATAGTTCTGCTCTTCATGAGAACAGATATTTGACCACATGTGGCTCGAGCCCCACCCATTATGTTTCCAGCAATCAATTTAGTCAGCCTTCCCTTCCCTGTCTTGTTCAGGTGTATTTCTGCCTTTTGTTCAGGTGTACACCTTTGTCTGATGAACTGCTATGTGTCGATTGTCTCCCAGACATCAGTGCAACATGCCCAAAGTCAGTCGCTATCAGTCCTATCTCTAGCCAGAAGTCACTGTACAGCACAATTAAGACGCCGGTTATCACTACCTCACATAGTGAAATGACTGCCTAAAGTCTTTTGACTCCTTTCTGCACTTTGCTAAAAATACTGGTGTTCTGATACTCGATTAGTATCGTTTCTTGCAACTGAAGATCTTCAACTCGATCATGGGTGCTACACAGCAGTTGTGCTTTCTTGTTCTTAACGCTTGTCTCAGTCCTAAGCTTCTTGATAAAGAGTGGAAGTCCGCCATATGTTTTCTGCCCTATTTCCGTTGAGGCTCCTTTATACATCACTTAAAGTGTTTGAAAACTTCATTTTTTTAACACGAAAACTGTCAGGTCATGTCCTTTTTACATCAGCCTTTCTGCCAGTTACCAATTTCCAGCTACCTTCCTTTCTCAACATACTCATGATCCTCAGATATAATTTACTTCTTTCCTCAAATTACGTCTGAAGGGCACGTATTTTCCCTTTCTGATCCCTAGTCATAACGTTCTTACTGACTTTACTGGAGCTCTAGGAGGACGCTTGTTTGGCTGTTCCGCTGACGAGCTAATTGAGCTCACTCTAGTGAAACACGTTCCTAAAACATTCACAATTCATCCTACTTCTCAACATCTAACAACACGTCACACTCATTTTCAAATATGTGGAAAGAAGAATTAATGATAAAAGATCTCTAAGTAAGCTAAACTATGGCAAAAATCACTCAATCACGAGATCATTTCAGTCGGTTCATAATGAATGCGAGTTCAGCAATGTCAGCTGTGTCTATATAAAACAAAAAAACATATAATAGTCTCTTGCAGCTCTTGAACACATTTATAGGTAATATGACAGTTTAATAGTTTGTGATTGCTTAGCTTTAAAATAAATTACTACAGTAAGTTTATACAAAAATAACATGCATGACGTACCAAACACTTAAAGTGAAAATTATACAGACATTGGTGTTAAAAAAAGTAAAGTTCCGCGTTCTGGCACTAGACGAGCCAATCCGGCCTGACCGACCGCCGCGGTATCTTTTACCAATGGCGTCATCGGAGGCAGTATGGAAGAGCATGTGGTAAGCACACTGCTCTCTCAATTATTGTCGGATTTATTGAGTAATCAGTCGAGTAGCTCCTCAGCTGGCTTCACGACGCTGAATGTGTCCCGTACCAGTCCTCCTACGAATGAAATGAAATGTCGTGTGCCGAGGGCCTCCCGGCGGGTAGACCCGATGGCCTGGTGCAAGTCTTTTGAGGTGGCGCCACTTCGGCGACTTGCGCGTCGGTGAGGGTGAAATGATGATGATGAAGACGGCACAAACACCCAGTCCCTAAGCGGAGAAAACCTCCAACCCAGCCGGGTATCGAAACCGGGCCCCCCGGCATGACAAGTCGGCGCGCTGTCCACTCCGAACCCGGAATCTCCTGGTAGACTGTCTATCCATCTGAGCCACCGAGGGCACAGAGGATAATGCGACTGCACATCCACATTCTCAACTTATAGTCCACACACTACATTCGTAGTGCCCCTGCCATTATACCCATTACTCGCGGCGGACAATCCATCGAGTCCCGTAAGACTTCAGGCAATTCGTGTGCATCCGTACTAAGGAAGGTCATCAGCCGGTTACCCTTAACGATATGAAGATGGCATCTGTTCTTTTCGGACATGTCCGAAAAGAACAGATGCCAACTTCATACCGTTTCAGTATTTGTACACTGTCGTGACTAGTAGGTGAACGGTATGTTGTTATCTATATTTTCCCAAGTGAAGAGCACAGACTAGTACCGTGTACAAATGTAAAATATTAATGGAAGATATTGTTTGGTCTGTATATACGAGAGGCGATCAATAAATAATGCAGTACACATTTTTCTGAAAGCATGTTGGTTTCATTCAGTATTTCAATACACCATAAAATTCCCCATTCTTTTGGCTACAAAACCCTCTTTTTCAACATAATCTCCGCTTAATGCGACGGCCTTACGCTACGTTACTGGGAGGACCTCTATGCCCTCATGGTACCATCCTACCGGTCAACGTCAGAGCCAACGTCTTGCTGTAGCAGTAACCTTCCCCTCATTCACGGACAACACGGAACGAGTCCTTCATTGGGCCGAACGGATGGAAGTAGGAAGGTGCGAGATCCGTGCTCTAGGGTAGATGAAGAAGAACAGTCCATTGAAGTTTTGTGAGCTCCTCTCGGGTGCGCAGACTTGTGTGAGGCCTTTCCCCAGTTCGTCCGCATTTTTGTGGCGACGAACACACTGAAGTCGTTTCCTCAATTTCCTGAGGGTAGCACAATGCACTTCAAAGTTGATCGTTTCACCATGAGGGAGGACATCAAACAGAATAACCCGTTCAGAGTCCCAGAACACTGCCGCCATAACATCACCAGCTGAGTGTTTGGCTTTGAACTTTTTTTTTTTTTTTTTCAGAGGAGAGGTGGTGTGGTGCCACTCCATAAATTGCCGCTTTATTTGCGGTTCGAAGTGAGCAACCCGTGTATCATCACCTATAAACATGTTCGACAAGAAATTGTCACGATCAGCCTCGTAACACGTAAGCCATTCCGCATAGATGGTATTATGTTGGTCTTTATGGTTTTCTGTTAGGTGGCGAGGAACGCAGTGGGCAAACACCTCTAAGTACCCCAACAGGTGGACGAATGTGTCAGCACTTCCAATAGAGACGTCCAGTTGTGCAGCGAGGTGTTTGATTTTGATCCACCGACCATCTCGAATGAGAGTGTCGGCACGTTCCAATATTGCATGTGTCACAGCTGTGTACGCTGGCCGGCAAGCGTGAGATCGGACAGGTTTGTGCAACCTTGTTACGATGATGACAGACGCCTCGCCCAGCGGCTTACCGTGCTTTTGTTCGCTGCCAGGTGTCCGCAGGCATTCTGAAAGCGCCTATGAAAATCTGCGATGCTTTGGTTTTCCGCCAAAAGAAACTCAATGACAGTTATCTGCTTGAAACGCACCTTCATTACAGATTCCATTTTGAGGTTAACATATAGCGCTGCCACGTATCGGAATTTCATGGACCTACAGGGACTGAAGCGAGAATATTTCAGGAAAATGGCACAGAAAAAATTTTCTTGTATTAGTTATTGAACGCCCCTCGTATTTTGTTGTGAATATACGAGTTAGTGAGGCAATCTTTGTCGTTCTGTGGCACATGTTAGTAAATATCTCGTGTTATCTGAAAAAAAAAACGTGGCACATCGTCGAAATTCTTAGAATCATAAATATTGTAGAAATATTTTTTCAGGGTATCCAAAGGTTTTAAGGTCAAAATTATATCCATTGTTGACAATCACAAACTTAGTAATTTGAGTAAAGTGTAAGGTGGCTATGATTTCGCACCTTACAAGCACTTATCTACATACTTTGCCGTGATTTGCAATCGGAATTAGGTATCAATTGATAGGTTGTACATCGTATACATGAATATTTAAAGAAATCTGACATTGTCACATACACCCTGCAAATAGTTGTTAACGCTTATTGCATGAACGGTGACGGAGTGTCTTTATTATCAAAACGGCGTAATGAAAGATTGCCTATACTAGTAGAGGTTGCAACGCCAGTAGAAATGAAACGGCAGGCGTAACTCAAGCCCTGGATGGAAAAGGCCGCACAGGTGTGTTGGTCCTGCTTCACACAGGAAGTGCCGAGACGGACGGTCGGGGCACCTGAGCGCTGAAGCACAATACAGCGGCTGCCGGCCAGTTATGTAGCGGGGCCGGAAGGATGATCGGATAGTACCTCGGAAACTCTGAAAATATTGGACGCAGCAGAGTGGAACGAGGAAGCGTTACTTCAGAAATCACGCAGACTTTGTTATTTCCGAGGATTTTTACTCTGAGAAACTTACCATTGTATGAATTCCTAATTAATGGGGATAAGTATTTCCTCGCAAACTTTCCGCGCTGGACGACAAAAGACTAAAATATGGTTGGTCGGCGTTCGGAAGAATCTGTAGCGATGAAGAACATTCTGTGGTTTCGAGAATTTTTGCTCTCAGGAGATTTTATATTTAGAATGGTTAGGCACTGTTCTTTTGCGAACTTATACGATTCCGGACTTCGCCTTTGGGTAGGGAGTCCTCGTTGAGTACACAGCGTTCAGTGATTGATAGCACTTCTTCTGCCTATACTCACGTTGACACGTTATATGAACTCCATCCTTGTGGCTAGGAGTTCGCGTTTCTTGTCTGTAGAACACACACAGGAGAAGACAGTATTAGATTACTCTAGTCAGAGGACCGTCTACTGCCGTCCTAGTGTTTGAATGAAGTTTTTTTTATATTTTGTGACTGGAGTTCTTCCGTCATCACAGACGTGTACGAGAACCATCACTCTGACGCACCGGATGCAGTACATATGGTGATATTGCTAATTGCTTCGGCTTATTAAGGCTATAAAGCTAAACAGCTGCGATCACGTAAATTTTATTTGCACACCACTGTAGATCATCTTTGAAAGTAGTCTCTTCTAGTGTTTGGTACGTAGGTGATGTCAGTCATCTCGCGTTATTTATATTACATCGCGTAGCCATAAAAAGGGGCAGATTTGGGCAATTGAACAATCATGTTAGTTAGGAAATCCATTTTTATCTCTTTATGTCCATTGGACATTGATATATAAACATTTGTAATATATAAAGGGGCTTTAATCCACAATATATGTATAAGCAGAAACAGCATTTATCATTTGTAGTTACTACTTCCCTTAATTATTCATGTATGTTGATGTTGAAAATCACATGTTAAAGAGCAAGAATGAGGAGATAATATCACCATTAAGAGATCCTAAGATCTGCTTCAGTGGGTAGTCAGACAAGGCCAAATCTCCATTTTCGCGTTCAGTATTTTCCGTTGCGCACATTCATTTTTACACCCGCCTGGGGTATCATCTTGGAAAAGGAGCTAATCCTCGGAAAAAAAATTTTATTGCCATAAACAGTTTACAAGTTGTACTAACAACCCAAAGTTTCATGCATCAATAACTTTAAATAAACCCATAGAAAAAAGTATATCGGCCTGAGATCTGGTGATTGCACGTGCCATGACAAAACCATCCCTTCCAGCCTAACAATGAGGATATATATTGTCCAGGTACTCACTGATATCAGTTTCGAAGTGGACTGGTGCGCCGATGTGTGAGGCATGTGTTTTTAAACTGCTGACATTTCACATCAGATGCCTTCCACGTTGACATCGGTGTCGCCACCCTGAAAAAAAATGTATGATCGTCTGTGAGGGAAACACGATAAATTTACGATCATCTGCAGTTCATGACTGGATTTCAGTGATGGAGCATTACTTGTTATAGGACCTTGCAGACACACATTAAACGCGTGGTGCAGCCGGATGTAGTGCCCACATAGCCTAAAGAATTTACAGAAAAAACGGACCAGCCTGGTTGAAAGAAATTCATTGTCATTGATAGAAGCCTACTATAAACTTGGTTTGCACAAAAAAGACCACTGACATTAATTCTTGGTACAGCACAATTTGAGGAGATGTTACTGACCATGTGGAAGAAGATTCATCAATAAAAACCTGTAAACCTACACTTCACATGGAGATTTCGAAGAATAAAAAACGGTATGGAGAGTACTGATGAAGCAGCAATTAAAATTCTATCATAAACAGCGGATGCAAGCAATGAGGCCAAAAGATTTTGAACTCAGAGTTCAGTTTAGTAATGTAGTATCCAGAGCAGAACTAAACTGATTAGCTTTTACATTTTATATTGTCTGCAAACGAGGCCTCTTTCAGTTCTGATGGTGCTGTCAAGTGCCGCAACAACCATGTCTGTAGCAATGAAACTCGGCAGACCACGCTCACATCAGATCACTATTATCCTGTGTGCTGGAATTGCAAAAGATCAACTAATTTGACCATATCTACTGCACCCCGCTTGAATTCTGTGTTTTAACTGTCCATCATTCTAGACGTGCTCCACAGTTATCGAAGACTGTAACTCAAGTTATCAGCGAGACGACGTGCATTTATCACGTCACTTCACCCACCCACTTATGGCAATGAGCATCGGGATAACAAATAACCTGATCGTTAGCTTCGAAGAGAATTATCTGTCATAGCTAGGGTTAATTGCCGGCTTTCATTCATATAATATTCCTGGGGCGTTACTTAATGTCTTTGGTGTATGAAACATTGAGTTGTTGCTGTAAGGTGAATATTGTTTTATGTCAATTCATTACCGTGCATTAATTCTTTGATTAGAAGTACACGGTTTCTCATTCTTTACCAACTGAGTAATTTGACCTTAAACGCTTGGGAATAAATTGTATAAATTGTTTATACAAAATTTGTATATCTGAAACTTATGATTATGTCCTGACTTCAAAAATTTCCTGATAACGTGAGATATTTACTTGTATTGAGTAGAGAACGATATTTACATTGTCACGGTGCTACGGGTAGACACTGACTCGTGTATACACAGACTATCGCTATAGTTTTCATCCGCTTCGTTCATATGACGTCTTTATACACAGATCAGCCAGAACATTGCTACCACCTGTCTAACAGCCGGCATGTACACCTTTCCGCACGTATAACAACGGCGACGCGTCATTGTACGGAAGCAATGAGGCCTCGGTAGATCGCTGGAGGGAGTTGGCACCACATCTTGACACACAAGTCACCTAATTCACGTAAATTCAGGAGAAAAGGATGATGAGGTCTGACGCCACGTTCAGATGTGTTCGATCGGGTTCAGATCTGCCGAGATGGTGGCCTGCGTATTAACTGGAACTCGCCACTGTGTTCCTCGAACCACTCCATCACACTCCTCGCCTTGTCACGTGGTGCATCATATTGCTGAAAAATGCCACTGCCGTCGGGAAACATGATCGTCGTGAAGTTATATACGTGGTCTGCCACCAGAGTACGATACTCCTCGGCCGTCGTGGTGCTTTGCACGAGCTCCACTGGACTCATGGTTGCCCACGTGTATGTTCCCCGAGGATAATGGAGCCCACGCCAGCTTGTCCCTATTCTGCAGTACAGGTGTCTAGGAGCTGTTCGCCTGGAAGAAGGCGGATTCGCGCCCTCCCATTGGCATGATGAAGAAGGTATCGGATCCATCAGACCAAGCAACGCTCTGCCATTGCGCCAACGTCCAGTGCCGATGGTCACGTGCCAATTTCAGTCGTAGTTGCCGATGTCGTAGTGTTAACACTGGCACATGAAAGGGTCGTCGACTGCGGAGGCCCAGCGTTAGGAGTGCACTGTGTGTTCAGACACACACTTGTACTCTGCCCAGCATTAAAGTACGATGTTAGTGTCCAACATGTGCAATGAGGAGTAACCGCCCAACCCCACAACGTCTGGACGTAGTTTCACCTTTGTTTCGCCACGTGTTGGAGACACCACAGCACTCCTCGAACACACGACATGTCGTGCAGTTTCCGAAATACTCGTGCTGAGCCTCCGGACCTTCACAATCTGCACTCGGTCAAACTCATAGATTGCGCGCCAACTCCATTCTGCACACATACAACACGCTGACTGATATTACTGACTGCGTGTGTCTTACTAGCAGTCATTCATCGCCAGGTGACGCTGGTATCGCCTGGACGGGTTTATATCGACTGTAAGTCGGTGGTCGTAATGTTCTGGCTGACGAGTGTACATAGGGCTCTCAGCCATTATCTTTGAGACCAGTAGCATTAACAATTTGCTGCTCCGTAACAGAATACACATCCATCGTCTGGTACAAGCCCGTCTATGTTCTGGATGGTCAGTGTACTGAAAGCGTAATTCAACGTACTCGTGTTAGTGCGGTTTTGTCCCATATGGTTTCTTTTCGTTTTCTTGATCTTCAACTGTACTTTTACCCGTTCCTGTCGATCCTGTCTTCTTTCTTCTCGCCGTTCATCTTGGTATATTCTCTTAAATTCCCACGTCTACGAAACAATCTGTTTTTCAATTGGCAAGGCCAACGAAAATGGTAGACATAGAAATAGACGACAGAGAGATAGGGCAATAATTAAAATCGCTCAAAAGAGGAAAGGCCGCTGGACCTGATGGGACACCAGTTCGATTTTACACAGAGTACGCGAAGGAACTTGCCCCCCTTCTTGCAGCGGTGTACCGTAGGTCTCTAGAAGAGCGTAGCGTTCCAAAGGATTGGAAAAGGACACAGGTCATCCCCGTTTTCAAGAAGAGACGTCGAACAGATGTGCAGAACTATAGACCTATATCTCTAACGTCGATCAGTTGTAGAATTTTGGAACACGTATTATGTTCGAGTATAATGACTTTTCTGGAGACTAGAAATCTACTCTGTAGGAATCAGCATGGGTTTCGAAAAAGACGGTCGTGTGAAACCCAGCTCGCGCTATTCGTCCACGAGACTTAGAGGGCCAAAGACACGGGTTCACAGGTAGATGCCGTGTTTCTTGACTTCCGCAAGGCGTTCGATACAGTTCCCCACAGTCGTTTAATGAACAAAGTAAGAGCATATGGACTATCAGACCAATTGTGTGATTGGATTGAAGAGTTCCTAGATAACAGAACGCAGCATGTCATTCTCAATGGAGAGAAAGTCTTCCGAAGTGAGAGTGATTTCAGGTGTGCCGCAGGGGAGTGTCATAGGACCGTTGCTGTTCACAACATACATAAATGACTTTGTGGATGACATCGGAAGTTCACTGAGGCTTTTTGCAGATGATGCTGTGGTGTATCGAGAGGTTGTAACAATGGAAAATTGTACTGAAATACAGGAGGATCTGCAGCGAATTGACGCATGGTGCAGAGAATGGCAATTGAATCTCAATGTAGACAAGTGTAATGTGCTGCGAATACATAGAAAGATAGATCCCTTATCATTTAGCTACAATATAGCAGGTCAGCAACTGGAAGCAGTTAATTCCATAAATTATCTTGGAGTACGCATTAGGAGTGATTTAAAATGGAATGATCATATAAAGTTGATCGTCGGTAAAGCAGATGCCAGACTGAGATTCATTGGAAGAATCCTAAGGAAATGCAATCCGAAAACAAAGGAAGTAGGTTACAGTACGCTTCTTCGGCCCCTGCTTGAATACTGCTCAGCAGTGTGGGATCCGTACCAGATAGGGTTGATAGAAGAGATAGAGAAGATCCAACGGAGAGCAGCGCGCTTCGTTACAGGATCATTTAGTAATCGCGAAAGCGTTACGGAGATGATAGATAAACTCCAGTCGAAGACTCTGCAGGAGAGACGCTCAGTAGCTCGGTACGGGCTTTTGTTAAAGTTTCGAGAACATACCTTCACCGAAGAGTCAAGCAGTATATTGCTCCCTCCTACGTGTCTCTCGCGAAGAGACCATGAGGATAAAATCAGAGAGATTAGAGCCCACACAGAAGCATACCGACAATCCTTCGTTCCACGAACAATACGAGACTGGAATAGAAGGGAGAACCGATAGAAGTACTCAGGGTACCCTCCGCCACACACCGTCAGGTGGCTTGCGGAGTATGGATGTAGATGTAGATGAATCTGAAAGTAAAATACATGATTGTGGTAACAGAGTGACCTGTAGCTTAGCTCAAAGTCTAGGTTAGGTTGGAAAGTGATGGTTTTGTTGTGAGATGGTGAAGCCAACGAATGTGAAAGCAAAAAGCTATCTGAAGTGTCTTGGGATCCGTAGAAGTGTCAACACATTCCATCTCCACACATGTGACAAATGCCACTCCACCCATCTGTCATAAACTTCTTCTCGTGCACCATTCGTCACTGAAACTGGAAGAGAAGGATGGGATAGTGGTACACCTCTCGCTACACATCATAAAATTCTCTGCGAAGTATAAATAAAATACAGATTCAAACACTCATGATGCGAATATTTCCTCAGTGTTGTTTTAAGACCTGAGGTGTTACTGGACCCAAACAAATGTAATCAAAATACAAGTTAAGAACATGAGGATCGTAGATAGTAACCATATATGCGCTGCTGCTAAGGCTTTACCCCGAAGTGTACGAAAAGTAGAGAAATTTTCCTCTATGGATGATGAATAAAATTAAAGTAAGAGAAAAAATGAAGATAGAGTCAACATGGAACGGTGGGATGTACATGACAGTGAACCATCAAAATGACATGTTCGCAAGACGCCCATTACAAGCAGTGAGCTGTAACTGAATTCTTCGTTGCGAGAAAAGAAACATTCGCACCCAATGCTCACTTACAGAAGTAGAGCCAACTATAAAGTGCAGCGTATGGTAATGATGCATTTGATATGGGTATTGTTGGGTGATACGTATAGATAATTAAAGCGTCAGGATGTGCTGATACTGAGTTCAACGATCATTTACATCCAGGACGTCCTGTCACAGCCACTGCTCCCGATATGGAGAACGGTAGGGATGGCATTATTCGTGCAGATCGCCATATAATAACTCGACAGTTGGCTCTGCACCTATAAGTGAGCGTTTGAACTACATGTATAGTGAGTGAGATGCTTGGACATTCAAAGATATATTTAAGATTGGTTTCATGAATGCTCAAAATTAACCACAAGACGTAAAGAAAAGCCATTTCATCTCTGAACCGTTCGAGTAGTTTAAGTTCAATGTGTAGGCTTTTCTGTCGTCGACTGTTACAGGTTACTTCGTGGCACAACCAACAATCACCAAGAAAGGAGAAATTCAAAGAATTTACCTCCTACGGCAACGTCAAAACGAGTCTTTTGCGACAGGAATGACGTCATTTACGTGCATGTGTTGCCACCCGTTTACGACGTGCTCTGTCTAACAAGAATCTAAAATAAATCCAGCTCCAACACGACAGCCGGCCGGAGTGGCCGTGCGGTTCTAGGCGCTACAGTCTGGAACCGCGAGACCGCTACGGTCGCAGGTTCGAATCCTGCCTCGGGCATTGATGTGTGTGATGTCCTTAGGTTAGTTAGGTTTAAGTAGTTCTAAGTTCTAGGGGACTGATGACCTAAGCAGTTGAGTCCCATAGTGCTCAGCGCCATTTGAACCACCCAACACGACAATTCCCGGCTGCCCGGCCTTACACAAATTTCCGAAAGAGGAAACACATCACCGAACTGGGTACGACATCACTGCCTCACATACCTTATAGCTAAGACCTTGTGCTCCCTGACTTCCATCTGTTTGGGCCACGTACGGATTGTTTACGTGGAACACACTCTGAAGCTGATGAGAGCGTAAACAATATAGAGAAACACATGGTTACTGTGGTGTCACCGCCAGACACCACACTTGCTAGGTGGTAGTTTTAAATCGGCCGCGGTCCATTAGTTCATGTCGGACCCGCGTGTTGCCACTGTGTTATCGTAGACCGAGCGCCACCACAAGGCAGGTCTCGAGATACGGAATAGCACTCGCCCCAGTTGTACGGACGACGTAGCTAGCGATGCACACTGACGAAGCCTCGCTCATTTGCAGAGCAGATAGTTAGAAAGCCTTCAGCTAAGTCAATGGCTACGACCTAGCAAGGCGCCATTAGTAGTTTATTGCCTGAATCTACAGAGTCTCACTTGTATCGTCAATAGCGATGTACAACAAGGATGGATTAAAGTTAAGTATTCCAGCAGCTACGTACTTTTCTTTATAGCATTCATTACGTATCCTGTTTCAGACCTATCTCTAGCCTGCGTGAGTTAACGCGTGCCTTTCAGCTACTTCCGAGTGGCGTCGCTGTTAACCTACGCCACAACAGTTACGAAAATGGAACAACAGCTGAACACATGCTGTTACCCAGCGTTGGCCTAAGGCAATAGGACATGAAGGAGACTACGCAGAAAAAAATAAATGTTGACTGATATTGTCATTAAATTCTAGCCCTTAAGAATAAATACGTCCTTAGAAAAAAAACTGTGGAGCATTATATATTGAATGACACTCGTACATATCCCACAGAGTGACGAAACGATGAAAGCAGAGGACGTTCTGGAAGAGGAGGGTTCGCGTTCGTTTCCAGATGTTCTAATTTAGTGCCAACGAGGATTTCACCTCCGACGAATATCGGAAGGTTCCACAAACCAGACCACATCTGACCCCTCCTCCCATCCTTTTACGACGTAATTGATGTCTTTTATTTAATGAGATCGACTTTAATGAATGTTGACAAACGGAGAAGAAGCGAAGAAAGTCTACAAAATGTAACTTCAAAATTAATACGGGATGGCACATACACTAAAGAGCCAAAACATTACGACCACCTGCTTAATAGCTTGTTTGTACATATTTGGATCAAAATACATCACTGATGCTGCGTATCAGGGATCCGACAGTTTGTTGGTAGGTTTGTGGAGGTATGTGACATTAATTGTCTACGCACAGTTTATGTAATTCGCGTAAATAACGGGACGCTGATTTGCGTACGCGGTGATGACGCCCGATAGCGACCCAGACGGGTTCCATAGGATTTACATCAAGCGAATTGGAGTAGACATAAAAGTGAGTTCACAATAATGTTCCTCAAACAACTGTAGCACGGTTCTGGTCCCGAGACACGGACAATAATACTGCTGAAAGATGACGGAGAAGACATAAAGAATGAAGGGATGCAGGTGGTTCGCAGATGTCAGAATGTCTTCGATCACTACCGCAGGTCCCAAGCAAGCGCAGGAGAATGTCTCTCACAATATAATGCTGCTCCCTCCAACCTGGCCGGCCGGTGTGGCCGAGCGGTTCTAGGCGCTACAGTCTGGAACCGCGTGACCGCTACGGTCGCAGGTTCGAATCCTGCCTCGGGCATGGATGTGTGTGATGTCCTTAGGTTAGTTAGGTTTAAGTAGTTCTAAGTTCTAGGGGACTGATGACCTAAGCAGTTAAGTCTCATAGTGCTCAGAGCCATTTTGAACCTCCAACCTGCGCCCGTGGCGCGCTGCACGTTTCGAGCCGCCGTTCACCTCAATGATGGCGTTTATGGTGACGCTCAGCGACCGAGTGTAGTAAAAACGTGATTCACCCGAAGAGGCACCACGTTTCCATCGATCGACAGTCGAATCTCGATGGTACTGTGCCCACTGCAAATATAATTGGCGATGCCGTTGAGTCAACACGTGAATACGTAGGTCTGTTCAACAATGTACGACGAAAGGTGTGCTCCGAAATACTTGAACATACACCGGCATTGTGTTCTTTCGGCAGAGATGCCACAGATCTCCATCTATCCTACTTTACCGAGCAGAAAAGCCTTCGAACTCCACGTTCTGGGAAGAGTCGCGGACGTTCAACCATTTAGCGTTTAGTGGCAGTTCCACTGTCCTACTACCTCTTTCCATAGACGCTCACGACAGTAGCACGTGAACATTCGACCAGCTTCGTCGTTTCCGAGGCACTCGTTCACAGGTTCTGCGTAATAATAATTTGCCCTTTGTCAAACTCGCTTATCTCAGTGGATTTCCCCACTTACAGTCCATATCTTCGCTCGGGTGATCCCCCGTCCGTGTCTGCTGCGCTTAGGTACCTTCGTTACCGCGTCACGTGCCCGCAACGCCATCAGGAGGCATTCAACTACGTGGTGGGCAGTGGTCATAATTTTTTTGTCTTATATCTACAAGCTTCAAATGCAGCAGAAATATGGTGAAAGCAAGTAGTAATTTAATACATTTATGAAATATAAGTACGTTAACTGACAATTACTACATAATGCAGCATACATCAGCAGACCTCACTACTCGTTGAAGGCCGGCCGCAGTGGCCGAGCGGTTCTAGGCGCTTCAGTCTGGAACCGCCCTGCTGCTACGGTCGCAGGTTCGAATCCTGCCTCGGGCATGGATGTGTGTGATGTCCTTAGGTTAGTTAGGTTTAAGTAGTTCTAAGTCTAGGGGCCTGATGACCTCAGATGTTAAGTCTCATAGTGCTTAGAGCCATTGGAACCAACTCGTTGGAAGTAGTTGCCTTCAAATGTCCCCGTTTGCCTGTATACAATGCTGAAGACGTCGGGAGAAGGCTTCGATAACATGCCTTACATATTCTGCAGAATGGCTCTTATCTGATGGCGAGTGACAGTTTCCAGTTCGTTAAATGTCCGAAAACGATCGGAAAAATCTGGAGCTGTTCAATCTGGGGAACGGGACGGCCATGTCACATTACGAAAGCGGGATTTGACACAATTTGGAAACATCTGACGGAATTTTGGCCTGCTGCATCAGTCACCTATCAGTATCTCTATATCTATGAACCATCTGTGGTTTGTACGGGATAAATTTCAAATCATCCAGTAAGCGGCCCAATGAACGTAGCGACAGCTGTGTTTGTGGACGTAGCCAGGCTGAGCGCCTGCTTGCACTCGTTCCAGGTTCTCACAGTTTCGAGCACTTGTTGCCTGACCTTGTGACTGCCGATTCAAAACACTCCTGGTGACCCTCGACTGTTTCACCCACCAGAGTATACTGTGCCTCTCGGATACAGTACTGTCCCGTCGCAGTGCCCGCTGGACCTTCATGACAAACCAGTTCTGATAAAGGTCGCTGTTGGTGTCTGCGCAGCCAACCGCTCCATGGTATACTATTTGCGTGATCCCCTCCTAGTCAGCGATGTACTCATACAGTAAAAACTAATATCACAAGTCAAATTTTTAAAAGTTTTAACAACAGTTAGTCCTAGGACTTTTTCAATTATTCAAAATGACAGTCACAATCGCATTATTTATTTTGCCGCCAACCGGTTTCAACCCGCGATGGGGTCATCTTCACGGCAATTTACACCATTTGGCTGCTCGCTGGAGTCGTCACCCTGCCTGTGCACGGTTGATAGTTACCAACCGTGCACAGGCAGGGTAACGACTGCAGCGAGCGACCAAATGGTGTAAATTGGCGTGAAGATGACCCCATCGCGGGTTGAAACCGGTTGGCGGCAAAATAAGTAATGCGATTGTGACTGTCATTTTGAATAATTGATTATAAGTAAACTAATCGCTGTTATCTCCACGCAACTATGTTGTCAAAAAGTTCTAGGACTTTTTTATGGCACGAAACGTGATATTCACTTCTGATAGTGCTTCACGTATTCGAAATAAGCTTTTGCAGAATTTTCTCATTCTATTCATGCGAGAAACTTTCTCAGAGTTGCCATCTGCAATTGGTACAATTGGTAGATACAGTACGCGCTCCCTTGTGAGTGGATATAAGTTCTAAAGTGATACTTACGCTCTAAAGCGGAGCATTATGTGGAAAGTAACATCCTGGTACATTAAAATTGTGGTGTAGACGCAGACTCCAGTCTAATTCCGTGCTATTTGAGGTATCGGAACACGCGTAACGTGGCATGAGAGGTCCTTGGGTGGCTCGTATGGTTGTCCCCGAAAGGAAAATATCTAAGTTAGATCCCAGTCCACACTACAGTTCTTACCTGTTAAAGTGATTTATCAAGTGAAAGATAGTGACTTAGTTAATGAACTGCTCCATGATGTGAAAATTGACGTCTCTGTAATGATTTTACACCCACTCTCTCTTGTGCTAAGTCCGTAGCTTTAAGGTATGCAGGTGATGTTACCAATCTCCACGGCAATATCCTCCCCACCCACGCTAGAGACCAAAACCAATGCAATATGATGATCCTACGGCGGTGACGTAACTGCTTCCAAATCGATGCCGCTCATGCGATTGGTCTGCGGCCGATGATGGACGCGACGGTGGGGGACTTACAGCGTCTGTGCGTAACGGCTTGTCACGCCCACAAGTCGTGGGTAGGGGATCCCCGAGACGATGCATTCGGGATACGTACGGAAGGAAAAGAGCGCCCTGAATTGCAAATTTGTGTGTAAGCCGTGCGCGGTGTTTTTCCAAAGTCTTGTGGCACGCTGCCTGCGCTGCGAAGAATTTCTTCATTTTAGTATGCAAATTGTTGCATAAGTAGCACGAGGGGTCGCCTTTACTTTAGGTTGTGCGTCCACTGAAGTAGAAGCCGGCGCTGTACAGTCAGTGGCAGACCGTCGCCCAACTTCTGACGCGATCAACAAGTCTCTCACCAACAGCCACATGCCTTTCTCTTACATATGTGTTTCACTCTCAAAAAAATTGCCAAAAACCCTTCCAATTTTTTTCTTTATTTTCGAAAAAAAGCGAGACCATACAGAAAATACTCGCGTTGTACAGCGAAGCAGTGAAATTCAAAACACAGAGACATAGCTTAGTTGAAATCTATGTAGAGTTTTATGTTTTAGTGTAAACTTGCGTTTTAAAATGGTTCAAATGGCTCTGAGCACTATGCGACTTAATTTCTGAGGTCATCAGTCGCCTAGAACTTAGAACTAATTAAACCTAACTAACCTAAGGACATCACACACATCCATGCCCGAAGCAGGATTCGAACCTGCGACCGTAGCGGTCACGCGGTTCTAGACTGAAGCGCCTTTAACCGCACGGCCACACCGGCCGGCTTGCGTTTTAAATCGTTCTGATTTGTTAATCCTGAAAATTATTTTACTGTGAAAAGATAAACTGCTTATGGTTCGAAAAATAATGCCTATGTAGAAGCAGCGGCCAGTGCACTTCATCATTATCGTCACCATACATTTTTCATTTACTGCTGCATAAAAAGCTTCTTTCAGGAGCTTCGGCTTTACACTCAAAGTATTTTCTGCCTGTTCCCTAATTTGTATCCACCTTTAACTAAGTTCTCGTCTAGGTCACTTCATAGCGCGAGAACTCCATCCAAAACCTTCATGAGTCCACGTTCCTCAAGTTTGTCTACTACTCTCTGCACATCTCCGTTTTGTAACAGTATCTATGAGAGTCTCCGCTAAATTCTCTTCAGTTACCCGTTTTCTGTCCCTTCATCTCATTCCCAGTATACTTCATTCCTTTTCTTATTGGACAATAGATTAGGACCCACTGTCCGATCTGATTATAAACTTTCCATTTCAGACGCAAGGGAATTTGCTTATGAATACTTCGGCCATTATTTCAGATTAACTGCAAGTCAATTTTAGTCACGTGTTTATTGTTTTCGATGTCTGTATTCCCTTCGCTTTCAGTTGTGGCACATTCACGAATTTGTCGAGTGATTCAATGATGTCATTTTTAATCTTCATTTAACCTAACGATACTAAACTACTTGATATTAGTGGAGTTAGTCTGTGGTTAAGTAACATTAGAGAAATTGATAAATCCAAGAAAAGTATAGTTATTTCATTCTACTTTATGCATTTATTTTTTACAAAATAATTCCTTACTAAATGTTAACCCTAGGTTGCTAGACACTCGTAAAATTTACGGTTGCAGTTGATACCAACGAACGGCACTCGAACCTGGTATTGTCAATATAGAATACAAAACGGGACATTTTACACTTATTTTGTATGTGACATACTATTGGTGACTTTATTACTGTAATTAACTGGAGCATACACTATAAATTACGACTTACTTTGAACAAAATATGGAGTTTTGTAAAATTTACGGTGGCTTAGTAACAATATAACTCCCCCCCCCCCCTAAGTGTTTTAGCGTTAGACACATGGTCACAGGTTACTGTGAAATCTGTCTTAAATTCACGCTAGATGCAGTTCTAGACAAATTCTTGACATATAACTAAGACTTTTAAAAAAAAGTAGAAAATATGTGTCAATGACAATATTCTAAACAAGCTTATAGTGTCCTGCGAGCATATCGGACTTCAGGCACTACGAATATCGGTTCTGAGATATTGCGTCTCGGCAGCTAAACATGCAAGATGCCTTTACTTAATACAAATTATCTGATGCGAAAAGGATTTTGTTCTAAACGAAAGCTGCTGGATTACCACACATGGCTAAAGCTAGTACCAGTAAAGGAAGTGTGCGTTCGTGCAAGGGTTGCTACTGTCGACAACCGATATGAAATGACAGCAATCGGCACCGCCCAGATTTATATTGACAAACAGCTTCCTGGTTATAATCTATTGAAATCACCCAGCAAGTTTTAACATACCAGTGGCACAATGGAGACACCTGAGCAGCTTACACAATGGAATTACTACGCGTAAACGAAGTACGAACAGCTCGGTTTCTCAACAGTAACTATCACACACGAATGCGGTGAAGAACAGATCAACAGCCCCCTCTGACAGTGTCTCCGCCGCACAGCAAAGTGGAAAAATATGCAGCCAGATATAACTATATAACGTATGTAATATTCAGAACCTAAAATATCAATGGATGCTTTATGCCCCATGGTTTGAGACATACAGTTATTTAAACCTGTAAGGCATGGGGCCGCACAGGTGAAAGCAAATTAACAGTCTAGCGATTGTTTACTTTCTTAGCAGATTATCCTTCGACATTTTGCAGCTCGTTTAGAAAAATTGGCAATTTGCGGTAAGGTCTTATGGGACCAAACTGCTGAGGTCATCGGTCCCTAAGCTTACACACTGCTTTATCTAACTGAGACTAACTTACGCTAAGGACGACACACACACATCAATGCCCGAGAGAGGATTCGAACCTCCGACGGGTGAAGATGCGCAGACAGCTCGTTTGGACAGACGCTTTGTTGTTGAATGAAGCAGCGTTTAGGGAATAATCAGAACATTCTTATTTTTATTTGCACTGGTTGCCGGTAGACGTCGCTCTTTAACTGTTCCCACAGACCATCAGTTAATGAAGAGAAGTAGGACATCTCAGTGGCCAATAAACCATCCAGAGTCCGGGAGAGAGTTCACTGCGATTATGTTCCACTTATTGTGAGGAATATACATAGGATCCATCTTGTTGCAAGATTGAGGAAGTTACTTCATTTATTTTGGTTCAAATTATGTAGCAGTTTCAGGCAATATGTTCCGTGTAAACTGTTCCTGCAGTCAACAACTAGCGAATAGATTATGACCCCACACCACACCGTATCCACAAAGTGTCTAATAGAATTAGAATTTTGATCCATCCATGTGTAATAGTTTAAATAACCATCACGACAAACACCTTGAATTTACAGCCTTGGGTAGCTGTTGATACAGATTGGTATAGCCACTGTATTCATTGTTAACAATGGATATTCCAAGGTGTGTAGAAGTTCATATAGCACGTTCTTAATAATGATACAAGGAGTTACTGACCGTAGCACAAAGCACCATGTCAGAATTCGAAATACAGCCGACAAATGATAAGGATGTAGCTGTCACTTGAAGATATACGAAAACCTGAAATGCGTCTTGACACTTATAAGATTCAAACAAGCTGCTGTGTGAATGTATGCTTTCCCGATGTATACATCTGGTGAAGAGTTCTCGGGCTTCCAGCCGGGTGGCTGAAGCGAACAGGACCTCTGATGTTTTCAGCCGGCCGGGGTGGCCGACGGATTCTAGGCGCTACAATCTGGAACCGTGCGACCGCTACGGTCGCAGGTTGGAATCCTGCCTCGGGCATGGATGTGTGTGATGTCCTTAGGTTAGTTAGGTTTAAGCAGTTCTAAGTTCTAGGGGACTGATGACCTCAGAAGTTAAGTCTCATAGTGATCAGAGCCATTTGAACCATTTTTGGTGTTTTCAACATACATAAAAGATGTGTGTCAGACAGGAGCAGCAGCGCTATAATACTGTTCGCTGACGATGCTGTGGACAGGAAAGTATCGTCTTTGGAGGATTTTAAGAAGCTGCAAAAATACTTGGACAAAATTTCCACTTTGTATAGCGAATGACAGCTCTCTTTAAATGTGGATAAATGTAAAATAATACTGAATTTTCTCATTTTGAGAAGACAGAAGGAGCGATCTGTTTTACTTGCTAAAAACATTCTAAGCCAAGATCGTACAAACATTTCTTTATTGGAAACAAACGGCTTCGACACACTTAAAATGAACGGCTACCCCTCGCGGGTCCTTATCAAACATTTGAGTATATTCATATGCCTATATGTATGACTTGTGTTATACTTATATTAAACAGACGCACTCCTGTTCATTGTAAAATGATACTGGACAATTAAATTACTGATAGTGATACACTGTTGGGTAAATTTGAAGAACCTTTATTGAAAGAAGACACTTTGTAACCATGCGCACAGTCGTATAACACGCATAGGGATAATGAGGCTAAGAAAAAAAGACATTAGTTTATTCATTTTTATTGATTTTTGAGCTCCGTGGCTGTGGATTGTATTACTTTAATAAATAAGCAACCAACCAGTTTTTATACATTTTTATTTATCCCAATACGCAGCGCAGCGTGGCGAATACAGCGTCGATTTCGTACATGAGACAAAGAAAATGTGTTTGTGTCACGCTTCTTCTTCTTCCGTGTCCGGATGCACCAATTATATCTTCCCTTCCCAGTAATTAGCAACGTAGATTGCTTTGTCATTGACTTTCAAAATATCATCTTTAGTGCATGTCATAGACATGTCTGGGCAGATCAGTAGGTGGTCCAAGTCCTGTATTGCTCCGCATTCACACCTATCGCTATCACTGTAACCCCATTTAAATAGGTTTGATTTGCACCCAGTTACTCCAGTGCGCAGCCGGTTTAATGACCTCCAAGTTGTAAAAGGTAGTTGAAATCCTGCAGATCCCTCCTCAAGTAGTTCCATTGTGGAGTGTGGCACCATTTCTTCCCAGAGAGATAGCCGCCTTGCGACGGGCTTGGTGGCGAGCTCTTCAGTAGTTTCCATGAAACTCCTGCGGGATTTCAGCCGGACACGTTGTTTTCGGTGCATATACATCGGGTGTCGAGGATCATTCTTTTGTTTTGATCTTTCGATCTCGGCGGCTACTTGTCTGCGGATAGTGGGTGGTGCTATGCCTATGATGGGGTAAATGATGTCTGTGGGAGTTGGTTTGAGGCATCCTGTGGCAATACGTACAGTTTCGTTTACGGCGACGTCAACTTGCTTAGCGTGGGCAGAGTTCCTCCAAACTGGCGCCGCATATTCCGCAGCTGAGATACTCAGCACCAGACCTGTGGTGCGCAAAACATGTGGTTGAGCTCCCCACGATGAACCTGTTAACTTCCGCAGTATGTTGTTCCTGGCACAGACCTTTTTTTTAGTGTTGTGACAGTGCTGCTTAAAAGTAAGTGCTCTGTCCAGTGTTACTCCCAGGTATTTTGGGCTGTTTGTATGTTTCAGCTCTTCCCCTTGCCACATGACTCGGAGTTTCCGTTTGGCTTGTTTGCTCCTAAGATGGAAGGCGGATACTTGTGATTTACTGGGGTTTGGTTTGAGATTATTGCCGTCGTAATAGGTAGCAAGTTCTGTTAAGGCTCCTGTGAGATTCTCCTCCACTTGTTCAAAGGTTTTATCCTGTGTGGCCACTGCTGCATCATCAGCATATATGAACATTCGTGTCTGGTGGCTGATGGGAAGATCATTGGTATAGATGTTAAATAATATTGGAGCCAAAACACTGCCCTGTGCAAGTCCATTTTTCTGTGTCCTCCATCGGCTGTTTTTAGATTGTAAGGTTACATAGTAGCGTCTGTTCTGTAGCATACATTGCACGAACATAGAAAGGGTGTAGTCCTTAGTAACATTATACACTTTCTGGGTAAGCAACTTATGGTTAACTGTGTCATATGCAGCACTGAGATCCAGGAATGCGACCCCAGTTACTTCTCCTCTCTGATAGCCGTCTTCGATGTACTGTGTGATATTCAGGATTTGGCCACAGCATGATTTTCCTGGTCGGAATCCAGCTTGTTCGTTAATGAGGACTTTGTCCACATAATCAGCTATGCGTTTGAGGATCATTCGCTCCGGCACTTTAAATAAATGACAAAGCAGTGAGACAGGCCGGAAATTTTTAGCTTCAGCTGGGTCTTTCCCTGGTTTTAGTAACGCAATAACCCGGGCTTTCCTCCACAGTTTAGGAATTTGCATTGTTGTAATACAGTTATTCATTAGCTCTAGGATCCATTCTTGTACTCCCGGTCCAAAATGTTTTATTTGCTCAGATCTCAGATCGTCGAGGCCAGCGGCCTTATTGTTTTTCAAATCTTTGATGGCATCTTGTAGCTCCTGAATGGAGAACGGGTGAGCTAGGAAGCTAATCTCCTCGTTCAATTTTCTTTTAATTTTGCCATTCCTGATCTTCCTTTTAGTTTTTCCGTTCATGAGTAGTTGGTGAGCTATCTGATCAGGTGTAACTTCACTGTAATTTGGTTGTGGTTCTGTTGGGTCGTTGTTGAGACTTTTGACCAGTTTCCATGCCTTCCTACTGCTGTGCTTCATGTCCGTCTCTTGTAGGAGGTTGCACCACTTTTCCTTTCTCGCTTCGGAGATACCAGACATCAGTGCCTCACCTGCCTGGATCGTTTCCTCTGAGAAGGGGTCCTTATTGTACAGTTCTTCATACTTTTTCAGAGCTTCCTTGCTGCTACCATTGAGTCCAGCGATATACTGGGTGCGGCACCCTCTAGGTATGCGCCGACGAGAGATTTTCTTGACAAGGTCTATAAAAGTTTCATGTGTTTGTATCTCTGGTTTAATTTCCAGGATCTCCTTATCAAGGTCCTCTGTGAAAAGTTCCCAATGAGCTTTTTTGAAATTGAAGCGTCCCTTGAAGGGCATTACATCTGATTTGATTACTGCAGTAATGCAGCAAGTTATTGCTCTGTGTTGCGATCTTGGAATTGGGTCCTCGATTTGCTTTACAGTTTGCAGGGATACCTTTTCGGAGACAAAGATGTTATCTGGATTATATCCTCGTTTCCATCTTCCGCTGTTAAATGATGCAGGCAACTTTGGGTCATGTATCAATTTCAGTTTAGTCTGGTCTGCCCAGGCCTCCAGCATTTCGCCATCGTCATTTGTTTCTTTATAACCCCATGCGAGACCGTGACAGTTAAAATCTCCTAGTACAACTTTCATGTTTTTTGAATGGAAATTTCCAGGCTCCGTAAATTTGAACCTCGCACCGGGTGGTTTGTACACGGATGTTACAGTACATGAATGTAGCTCAATAGTTAAGATTTCTATGTTTTCTTCGCAGGTCAGAGCACAGGAGCGTACGTCTAAGTTCGGTTTCACAAATATAGCACTTCCGTACCTTTCGTGTGGTCTCTCAAGAACTAATTTCATGCCCTGTATTTTTGGTCTATGGCTAGTTGGTGCTCTGTGTGTTTCTTGTAACACTAAAACATCACAGTTGTTTCGTTTGCACATGTCAGATAATAAAATTTCTTTATTTACAGATAAGCCTTCAATATTGCAGGAAGTTGTCACTAGTGATGGTCTTGATAAAGGCCTTTTTTGAGTCTCTTCGGAGAGTTGTTTTGTCATCTTTGGTTTTGGTGCTCCGTTGTTTGCAGGATTGGCCGACTAGGTCGTTTCCAGGGGACGCCCGATTGCTTGTTGTTCGAGTGAACGCAATCTTCGTGGAGGCTCCTGCAGTGTCCCCCAGTGTCACGCTTACAAACACGGAAAATAGGAGCGACAACAATAAGAGTAGAAATTAAATGCATTTAATGAGCAATAAAGTTATATACCCGCGAAGTGTAGTAGCTAAATAAATTATTTTGCACAGGGCAGCTGCAGCATTCAAAGTGCAGTTGACGTGTTAATGATGTACTAATGAAGATTTAAATATGTGTTACGCTAGCGGAAGATGGGGAAAGACCTAAAAGCGTACTGGGGTTAATAAAAAATATCTATCAAGTGTCTGGTTGCTGTATTCCTTAAAGTAATTAGTTAACAGACATTAGGATACGTAGCGACGCATAGAGACAGTCATATTTTCCTTCGACCGTTATGTCGACGGAATAGGAAAGGAAATCGACAATAATGTTACAATATACTCTCACCGTGCGCTGTACAGCAGCATATGGAGTGTGCTCGTATACAGGCTGATTCACCGACCTTACCGCTGGGTTTTATGCAACCTGAAAACCCTTCAAAGACCATGCAGAAGATTTTCATGTTCCGTCACTCGCTATTTGCAAACTACAAGTCCTAGAGAAAATATGAGCAGTACAGTTTTGTAGGAATTTTGATGTAATTAAATTATGTACTGGGATGCCTTTTCCCTAGGGGTCATAATTCCCGAATTATTCAAGAAAAAATTACCAAAGTGATCTTCAAACTTGTTTTCCCCAAATAACTCGAAATTTGTGGCCTTCAACAAAGACGTATCCAAGTGCAAAATTAACTTAATTAAATTTGCTAAAAGAATATCCTATTCATTTCTTCAGTATCTAACAACCCTACCACAACAAAGGTCAAAAATTAATTATGATTTGTAGTGTTGCTCACGCCGCTAAATATTGCATTTTCGGGCAACAACAAAGTTATATTATGTGGCAGGTGTCATTAAAGCAGAGTTAATAGTCATTTCTTGAAATAATGGATAAACTAGGCACTCATCTTTTCGTGTTTCCCACGCTGGTCTCGTTGTGAACTCATGGCTCAATCAAATGGTTCAAATGGCTCTGAGCACTATGCGACTTAACTTCTGAGGTCATCAGTCGCCTAGAACTTAGAACTAATTAAACCTAACTAACATAAGGACATCACACACATCCATGCCCGAGGTAGGAATCGAACCTGTGACCGCAGCGGTCACGCGGTTCCAGACTGAAGCGCCTTTAACCGCACGGACACACCGGCCGGCCATGGCTCAATCGTCGAAAGCCTAGGTAGTGATGATTCCAAGCTCGGATGCAAAGAGACCTAGGTGTTATTCTGCGATATTCAAAAGTTTTATAGATGCGCTTCACAAACCATTCTTGAAGATTAAACTTTTGCAAGTTAGCACAATGGGGATGTAAAGAAGTAATCAGCACTCCGAATTTAAGCTACACTTCTTTTTTATTATTTTTGTTGCAATATCACGTAACTCACAAAACATCACTTCACAATATAAAACATACCCGAAAATATCTTCCTCACTGTTAAAGTTCACATTTTATAAACTGACTACAATTTGCGTCTTTTCAACATGACGACCAAGACCTGACACTCTAATAACCGCTTACGCGCCCAAAAATCAGAGTTACAAGTACGTCAAAGATCATAGTGACAAAAGAAAGAATTCACATAAGAATAATATCATTGCAATATAAACATATCGATGTATCAAAGTACCTCTACATTAATGAAATCAAATCTGAATGTTGTTTCAGAAATATGTTAACTACTTTACAGAAACACAGTAGAATATTACTGGTATCGAGAGGTTGAGGTGACGTGCCGTAATGGTTACGTAATTCAAGTACCATTACAAGTAGGAATATTAATTTATTCGCCGGCGGGAGTGGCCGTGCGGTTCTAGGCACTACAGTCTGGAACCGCGTGACCGCTACGGTCGCAGGTTCGAAGCCTGCCTCGGGCATGGATGTGTGTGATGTCCTTAGGTTAGTTAGATTTAAGTAGTTATAAGTTCTAGGGGACCGACGACCACAGCAGTTAAGTCCCATAGTGCTCAGAGCCATTTGAACCATTTTGTTAATTTATTTGTAGTGAGCGAGCGAAAATGAAAAGCTTGTGCATGGTGTCTGCAGGCGTTGTAGGTTGCATAAAGCCCAGCGGTAGGGGCAACTGAATCACGCTGTATCTATATGTAGATGTTTCCTGTGTTCTTGAAGTGACTCTCTATGTAATGTGGTGTTCTTTGACACGAGTGAAGAAAGATAGACCTGCGTGAGCATCTGTCCAGTATCAACATTGATATAATAATGGTGGTGATTTTGTGTGAATGACCTGAGCAGTCCTCGGAGATGCGTTTTGTAGTTGCTCGGTGGCGGCGAGGAAAGCGCGGCGATGATGGCAGGTCTACAGTGAGCTGCGACGGCGGTACCGAATCAGTGTGGGCAAAGAGTGGCAGCAGATCGCCTATAGGCGGCGCGCCGCTATTCCCACCCCATGAATAGCAAGCGAGCGCCGGGACGCGATCGCGAAGCCAGCCCCGCGCCACCGCCGGCGTCACCGCCGGGGCGCGGGCCGCGTCTTAAACGCAGCCGCGTCCCAGCACAGCCCACATCTTCCCCGCGGCGCCACCACACGTTTAGCCGCGCAACGCCTCCCCGGATGGCAAACACGCCGTCACTCATTTACAGACAAGTGATCTCTCGTGACAACTGTGTGCAGGATCATTTGCAGCAAACCGTGCCTCTTGCCGCCTGACCAACCGTAAACACATCCTGTGACAGGCACGTAGCAAGCGCAATGTTTGACGATACGAGAGAAGTTGTCAAAGTGCTCGTCCTGTCACTGATCTGATATTAATGTAGCTAAAATACAATACCGTGAGCTGTGGAACGTACGTATGATCCTGGCAGGGTCGCCATATTAAACGTCCCCTTAGAAAACTTAATGAATTACTATCCAGATAAACCTCTTACATTATTTGATTTTCAAACAACTGAGCAGAACTGAACGCACTCAGACGTTTCTCTCTTTACTTATTCTGATCAACACTAAACTGACACACAATATTTTTGGCGCAACGCAATCTGACTTTCAGAAATCCCTACAAAAGAATGGCCCTGACTAACATTAACCTATACGTTTCAAAAAATCTTCGTTACTCGAACTACTGCAATACAGCGAGCGCCAATACTGCTAGCTAAATAAGAGATTCTAACTACTGAAGGCACTAACTACTGATAGGCATAGTTAGCAAATGAAAGATTTTGATAGAGAACAAGCAATGTATTTACGTTAAAAGAGTTCACAAGTCATAATATATATAGCAGTTCATGACATCCAGCCTTACAAATTTACTGTGTCTCTGATGGACACACGTCCAGATCATCCGCTCACAAAACTCCGCCATTTCTCTCCCCACATTCACTACTACTGCTGGCGGCTCACCACCAACTGCGCAACGCTACGCACTGTTAACAGCCAACTGCCCACTACAATGGCGAATATTACACCAACAATGCAGACCAACCACAACCTTCACACAGCACAGTCAGTGATTTTCATATAGAGCCCTACATGGCGTTACCAACATAAAAACCTAAACAGCCTACTTACATATGAGCTGTGGAACGTACGAATGTTTCGAAATGAAGTTTCAGGCCGCATCTAACAAGGGGTAGTCATAAAGTTGTAATTATCACATTCTAACAATACCACAACTCGCAAAGTAGGTTAGAAATCAGATTAATAATGCTGCTCACGCAGCGTATGTTCGCTTTATCGGGCATCAACAAAGTTATTGACTGTAGATGGTATCGTCAGAATGGAAATAATGAAGTCACTGTAAATAAGTAATTAATTTTGGCACTTATCTTGAATGGATTCCCACGTACATTTCGTCGAAGTTGTTATGGCTCATCTTGTTGATTCTAGGGTGATTCCACTTTGACTGCTAGAAGGTCCAGATCTGTATTTTAGCAACATTTGAGACCTAGCAAATGCGTTTTTCAGGAAATTCTTAATGATTAAACAATCCCAGATCAGAACAATGGAATGGTAGAAATAATTTTTGACTTGGTGTTCACGATCCACATTTTTATTAAACTTCTTGTAAATTCACATATCATCATCATCAGTTATCTGCTATATTAGCAGGTCCTTTGCCTCTCCATTTTCTGCGATTCATTGCTTCCTTCTTAAGGCTGCTGTATGTTGTACCGTCCATCATGTCATCCAGTATCTGGAATCTCTTCCTTCCTCGCTTCCTTTTCCCTTCTAAAACTGTTTTTATCAGTCCGTCATTCTTTATTAATATATGCCCAATCCAATTTCTTTTTCTTCTCTTTATTACATCTAGTAACTGTTTTTTCTCTCCCACTCTTCTCAGTACCTCTTCATTTTTTACTCTGTCCATCCAACTTACTCTTTCCATCTTCCGCCATGTGCAGATCTCAAAAGCCTCCAGCCTTTCTCTGTCTTTTTTCCTCATAGTCCATGTTTCAGCGCCGTATAGAAGAACACTCCATACAAGATATTTAATGACTCTTTCTGAGTTCTCTGTCCAGACCGGTGCAGAAAATTCTCCTTTTCTTATAAAATGCCTCTTTTGCCATTGCTATCCTTGTTTTAATTTCTGTGGTGCACTTCCAGTCGGTGTCTATCCTGCTTCCAAGATACTTAAAATTTTGCACCTGTTCTAGTATTTCTCCATTCACATATACTTCTCCTTAATTGTCACATCAACAAGAAAACAGTTTTGTATCAATCTTCATATATTTAATTTCCACTTTAACCAAACACAAGACTGTTCTTTTACAAAGCGAAATAACAACTTAACTTCTGCAATGTGAAACAAAGACTGTAAGACAAGTAAGTCAAAGATTATGACAGTCTCACAGAAATTAATACACACAAGAACCATATCACTATAATATATCGATACATCGGAGTACCTATACATTAATAAAACCAAATGTGAATATTGTCACAAAAATATGTCTGTTACTTCGCAGAAAAGTAGTACGATATTACTGGTATCGAGAACTGGGATTGGAGTGCCGTAATGGTCGCGTAAATAAAGAACCATTACAACATCCACCTCTACATCTGCTCCATTAATCTGCATTTCACACGTAAGTGCTTGGCAGAACGAGTTTCATACTACTTCTCGACCGTTTCACTCTCGAATAGCACGTGCGAAAAGAAACGCTTAAACCTTTCCAGCCGCGCGGGATTAGCCGAGCGGTCTCAGGGGCTGCAGTCATAGACAGTGCGGCTGGTCCCGGCGGAGGTTCGAGTCCTCCCTCGGGCATGGGTGTGTGTGTTTGTCCTGAGGACAATTTAGGTTAAATAGTGTGTAAGCTTAGAGACTGATGACCGTAGCACGTAAGTCCCATACGATTTCACACACATTTGAACATTTTGAAACCTTTCCATGTCAGCTCTGATGTACTTTATTTTATTACGATAATCATTTCTCCCTATGTAAATGGCAGTCACTAGAATATTCTCACTGTTTTAATTATTGCCAACCCACTCTCGCATGTCATGGAGCAGCCAACCTCTACTTTATCATTGGACTGCATTATTGTGCCTTCACAAAAGAAGACGAAGTAAATATTCCAAAATTCTAATCGAGAACAGCTGCCAACATGAGTAAAGTTGAAGTGAATATCCTCGGAGCAGTGAAGCAACTTAAATCACTTAATAAAAACTAGTCTTCTGGTCCAGACTGTATACCAATTAGGTTCCTTTCCGAGTATGTTGATGCATTAGCTCCATACTTAACAATCATATACAACCGTTCACTCCACGAAAGATCCGTACCCAAAGACTGGAAAGTTGCACAGGTCACACCAATATTCCAGAAATGTAGTAGGAATAATCCACTAAATTACAGGCCCATATCATGAACGTCGATATGCAGCGGGATTTTAGAACATATATTGTGTTCGAACATTATGAATTGCCACGAAGGAAACGGTCTATTGACACACAGTCAACATAGGTTTAGAAAACATCGTTCCTGTGAAACACAACTAGCTGTTTATTCACATGAAGTGCTGAGTGCTATTGACAAGGGATTTCAGATCGATTCCGTATTCCTGTATTTCCGGAAGGCTTTTGACACTGTACCACACAAGCGGCTAGTAGTGAAATTGCGTGATTATGGAATATCGTCTCACTTATGTGACTGGATTTGCGATTTCCTGTCAGAGAGGTCACAGTTCGGAGTAACTGACGGAACGTCATCTAGTAAAACAGAAGTGATTTCAGGCGTTCCCCAAGGTAGTGTTATAGGCCCTTTGCTGTTCCTTATCAATATAAACGCTTTGGGAGGTAATCTAAGCAGCCGTCTTCGGTTGTTTGCAGATGACGCTGTCGTTTATCGACTAATAAAGTCATCAGATGATCAAAACAGACTGCAAAACAATTTAGAAAAAATATCTGAATGGTGCGAAAAGTGGCAGTTGACCCTAAATAACGAAAAGTGTGAGGTCATCCACATGAGTGCTAAAAGGAACTCGTTAAATTTCGGTTGCACGATAAATCAGTCTAATCTAAAAGCCGTAAATTCAACTAAATACCTAGGTATTACAATTACGAACAACTTAAATTGGAAAAACACATAGAAAATGTTGTGGGGAAGGCTAACCAAAGGCTGCGTTTTATTGGCAGGACACTTAGAAAATGTAACAGACCTACTAAGGAGACTGCCTACACTACGCTCGTCCGTCCTCTTTTAGAGCACTGCTCGGCCTGAGTGGCCGAGCGGTTCTAGGCGCTACAGTCTGGAGCCGCGCGACCGCTACGGTCGCAGGTTCGAATCCTGTCTCGGGCATGGATGTGTGTGATGTCCTTAGGTTAGTTAGGTTTGAGTAGTTCTAAGTTCTAGGGGACTGATGACCACAGCAGTTAAGTCCCATAGTGCTCAGAGCCAGCCAGAGTACTGCTGCGCGATGTGGGATCCTTACCAGAGAGGACTGACGGAGTACATCGAAAAAGTTCAAAGAAAGGCAGCACGTTTTGTATTATCGCGAAAAATGGGAGAGAGTGTCATAGAAATGATACAGGATTTGGGCTGGAAATCATTAAAAGAAAGGCGTTTTCCGTTGCGATGGAATATTCTCACGAAATTCCAATCACCAACTTTCTCCTCCGAATGCGAAAATATTTTGTTGACACCGACCTACATAGGGAGGAACGATCACCACGATAAAATAAGGGAAAGATATGGGTGTTCATTCTTTCCGCGCGCTGTACGAGACTGGAATAATAGAGAATTGTGAAAGTGGTTCGATGAACCCTCTGCCAGGCACTTAAATGTGATTTGCAGAGTATCCATGTAGATGTAGATGCAGATTGTTTCGGTTCCTCTAGCGGCGTGCTACGGGACTGTGGCGCAATAATTTCAGTGTGTACCAAGACTGTAGACATTTGCCTGTGAACAGACAGGAAACTAATTACGAAGTTTTATTTTTCGATGCTACAATCAAAACTGAATGACTACGCCTCGTGGTTCTTTGTTTGTGTCGATCATTTAAGTAATATATGTAAAACTGACTTACGAGCTGTGACAGCGTACATCCTTTAAAAGGCTTAATTCCGACCACTGTAAAAGAATCGTCTCTATCTTTCAGTTAGGAAATAAGCTGCTGAATTGAAAAGTATTAATCCAACTACTGAAATCTGTGAGAGTTGAGGAAGTTTATTATTTATTTACTGTGATATTTTGTTTCAGAACCACTGTCTTAATACCGAAATGTAACGTGACTTTATTGAGTGTTTCTACAGCTGTTTATCACTAATTAGAAGTTCACTCATTAGAAAGAGACAGCTCTCTTTAGACAGAAAAAACTAAATATGATTGTAACTAAATCGAGGAAACCACTGACCTAACAATAGCTTCTATACGGAATGATACGGAAATGTAAGAAAAACGAACATTTATTCTCCTCTTTCATTTTCTTATTTTACCACCACCCTTTCTTTAAGACCGCAACCTAACTTCAGTCCTACAGTTTCTTCAGTCTGGCAGTGACTTTATCCGTCGGCGAAAAATCTTGGTACAATAGGAATAAAATCAGTTAAGTAAATAAGAGAAAAGAAATATAATTTTATGACCAAAAAATAAAATTATGGCGTGAAACGAAGGGGAATGGGGATGGGTATGGGATCAGCTTAACTGCCGTGGACTGCCTCCTAGGAATGATACGAATGTGAACAGGTGGTTGGGGTTGGCGGAGGAAGATTCACATTAAATGATGAAACTTAGTCTCAGAAAGATGCTTATTTTGCATAGTTGGACGAAACTGCTGTTACTGACGGTATTAAATATCCTAAAAGTCAGTGGACCAAATTAAATGAAATTATTAGATTGCATTTTTCAGATTAGGCTCTCCAAATATACTCTTTACAAAATAATTGTGTAGAAAACAGAATAATAAAAAATCTTGTGTTTACTTTGTTTGGCTGAGAACATTTTGAACGTGTCTTGCAGTATCAAGCACTGATCACTACAGGCGTGAAACAGTTCATACCCACACAAGAGAGTATGTATGCGAGAGTCTTCTTGTGCGAAGAACAGGGTGGTTATAATTAAAGTGTAGGCCCATTGTAAGTTGAAATTATGACATGGCAGCGAAACTTGGTAGATATACTAATGCGGTAATGCGGAATCGATTTACTCTGGAAAATATTAGTTCCAACTTTGGTCACCAGGTCCAAATCTGGCCTTGTACAGCATCTCGTTTAGGTCTCCAGTGCTCATATTGAACAAATTGTGCAAGCGTCGATTAATAACAAAATGAACATTATGTCTTTCTCACTTGTTTGACCTTATCTGTCCACGTCCAATTCCTAATCCATTACATATGGAAACATTTCTGTACGTTATATGTGAATTGAAGATGGAGAGAAGAAGAAAGGAAATGAAACGGAGGGGATCACTGCTGTCAGCTGCATGGGGACATTACGCGGAATTCGCGGCGACGAGTGAAAATGTGTACAGGAGTGGGATTCGAAACTCGGATCTTCTGCTTACTAGGCAGGTGCAGTAACCACTGCGCCATCCGGGGCACAGAGTTAGTGCAACTGCGTGAACTATCTCGGCACGCATCACGGGCAATCCACATTCCCACCGAGCTCTACCTATCCACAGTCACTGTCCATTTTCTCCAAATTCGCTACTCTGAGATTCCAACAGGAGGTCGGACATATTTGTGCATCCGCAGTGAAGGAGGTGGATCCATCGCCCATCTAGGCGTATCAGTTATATGAATGCGTGGTGTCTGTTCTTTTGAACATGTTTGAAAGAACAGAGAACACGCATTCATATAATTCATATAATTCCTAACCTGGTGGCCAAAATTGGAACTAATGTTTTTTCGGCAATAACGTATTAAAACATCTACCACGTTTCAGTGCCATAGGATGATTACAGCCCAAATGGTTATCTGTGAGTAGCTGCAGCTTAATTATAATCAACCTGTATAGATGCCACACCACATCTACAGTTTAGCTGCCAAATCACATATGTCACATACTATGTGTTGTGGATGTCGTAGGCCACATTAATACTCTGTCGAAGTAGATATACTGGGGGATTTTGGATAATGGAGACAAATATCTGGCAGTACATATGTCCATGGAGCACCCTGTACTTTATACTCTAGTGGATGCCACGAACCTCCGCAACAGCGCGCACGGAGGCTTTCCGGCGGTCGTTCTTCCCGCGAACCATACGCGACTGGAACAGGAGAGGGAGGTAATGACAGTGGCACGTAAAGTGCCCTCCGCCACACACCGTTGGATGGCTTGCGGAGTGTAAATGTAGGTGTAGATGAACATTGATCTGAGAGCTGTGCGGGATCCCCAGGGCATAGTTTGCATGAACCACCAGTGCTGGTTCAGCGTCCAGGTGTGGGCAGGTATTATTGGCGACTGGTTCGTTACACAAGCTGTCCTTGCAAAACGCTTTGCAGCCTAGTTGTATCTGTTGTGGGTTGGCAGGAGGGCCAACACAGGGTACTAGAGGAAGCCGGCGTGAGGTCTGGAACAGGACAAGGAATTTAGACTTTAGAAAAACGGACGTAGCTGGTGGAATACTTAACTTTAATCCATAAATGGTGAACGTCGCTCTTGACGGTACATTATTCATAATCTCAATAGTAACTGGTAATGGCGCCTTGCTAGGTCGTAGCAAATGACGTAGCTGAAGGCTATGCTAACTATCGTCTCGGCAAATGAGAGCGTATTTTGTCAGTGAACCATAGCTAGCAAAGTCGGTTGTACAACTGGGGCGAGTGCTAGGACGTCTCTCTAGACCTGCCGTGTGGCGGCGCTCGGTCTGCAATCACTGATAGTGGCGACACGCGGGTCCGACGTATACTATCGGACCGCGGCCGATTTAAAGGCTACCACCTAGCAAGTGTGGTGTGTGGCGGTGACACCACAGTATCTGCCCTTCCTCTGGGATACATTGCCTTCCGGTCTCAAAAAAGTATCCCTGATCGAAAGACGATGCCTACTAAATGATGTTATTCCAGCCAGCTTTAATGATATACTAAGATGGCACATCGACAATGTGCCCATGGGTGGCGAATAGGAGGCGCCGTTCCAAGTGAATGGCACAAACGCCTGATTCAAACCCTTTGTATTTCTACCCGCCATGTCACAACGAAGATTTCGTGTATAGGAAGCCCATTCATGACAAGCAGACACTGTAACAAAGTATCCACGCTGCCTGTGACGCCATTCGGATACAAGCTGGTGCATTTAAACAAGAATGATAGTCATTGTGGCGGTATGCGCGTACATGCCTCAATACGTAGTGTCCCGTGGAGAACTTGATAACACGGTAACTAGTTCTCCTGTGTGATATATCGTTCAAGATGCTGTACGCTGTCAACAAAGTGGCCTCTAGCAAGTAATGAATAATTTTCTGGTCATTTTTCAGCATAATTTATTTAATAGGTATTCTCTCAGGGAACTTTGCACGCAGTTGGTCCCCATTTTTCGAAATTGAGCTGCATAAGAGGAATTAAATTTTGTCAGGAGTACCACAGATGAAGTTTACTCTGGTCTCAAAAAGAAACGACCATCAACTTTCTAACTAAAGAGTAATGTTTCTTTTCTGAAACGGTGAAATTCGTGAAATACCGGGTGATCAAAAAGTCAGTATAAATTTGAAAACTTAATAAACCACAGAATAATGTAGATAGAGAAGTAAAAATTGACACACATGCTTGGAATGACATGGGGTTTTATTAGAACAAAAAAAAAAAAGTATTACTAGACGCGTGAAAGATCTCTTGAGCGCGTCGTTTGGTGATGATCGTGTGCTCAGCCGCCACTTTCGTCATGCTTGGCCTTCCAGGTCCCCAGACCTCAGTCCGTGCGATTATTGGCTTTGGGGTTACCTGCAGTCGCAAGTGTATCGTGATCGACCAACATCTCTAGGGATGCTGAAAGACAACATCCGACGTCAATGCCTCACCATAACTCCGGACATGTTTTACAGTGCTGTTCACAACATTATTCCTCGACTGCAGCTATTGTTCAGGAATGATGGTGGACATATTGAGCATTTCCTGTAAAGAACATCATCTTTCCTTTGTCTTACTTTGTTATGCTAATTATTGCTATTCTGATCAGATGAATCGCCATCTGTCGGACATTTTTTGAACTTTTGTGTTTTTTTGGTTCTAATAAAACCCCATGTCAGTCCAAGCATGTGTGTCAATTTGTACCTCTCTATCTACATTATTCCGTGATTTATTCAGTTTTCAAATTTATACTGACTTTTTGATCACCCGGTATATTCTCTTGAAAATATGGTGCGTAAAAAAGAAGTGAAGCTCCCAGAATGGGAGGAGGAAGCGAAGTGAAACTTCACCGTTTGAGAGAGTATGTGAAGTTATTTCTGTGATTGCAATATCGAGTCCACTTACAAAGAACTTGGCAGTATGACCCACTGACTTATCAGTATGATATTGCACCCCGTCTGTCCTAGATTCATGCACTGACTTGGGTGGGAGGGGTGTTGTATCATCTCCTGAGGCAAGCTGCCCCACAACTATTGTTCCTGACCCTTAATATCCTTACTGGGATGGAATTGAAGTCCGAGCTGGTCCACATATGTTCTGTTAGTGACAGATCGGGGACCATGCTGGCCCCAAGAGTACCTCACCATCTCTCAGACAGTTCATAGCGATTTGTGTCACGTATGGACGAGCGTTGTCCTGTTGAAAAATGGCACCACGATACTGTCGCATGAGAGGTAAAACACGAGGGTGTAGGATGTACTCGATGTATGGTTGTGCCTTCAGAATTGCCTCAGTCAATACCAGACGTGACCTGAAATAATACCCGTTGATTCGCCACACCATGATGCCAGGAGTAATACCACCGTGCCTCTCAAAAACATTGCAACAGTGGGACTTTTCCGTAGGTCGCCACCATACTCCCTTACAGTGGTCATCGAGGGTAGTGCAGAACCGCGATTCATCGCTGAACGTCATCAGCAGCAGCAGTCCATGTTTACCTTTCATGGCACCACTCCCAATGCAGCCGACGTGTTGTGGTGTCAACGGCATCATACGATGGCAATTCTCTAGTCTCGATGATGTTGGGCTCTGACCACGAAGTGGTATGTCACAGAATGTATCAAAGAGACCATTACTTGTTCTCGGATGGCAGGCGCAGATTAGAAGGGATGAACATGAGCTTGGTGCACATTACGGCGATCCTCTCATTTAGTGGTCAGACGTGAGCGATTGGAATCTGGACGACGAGTATGAATGGCCTCACGTTCCCATGCAGTCCAATATAAGGCCACTGTTATATCCGAATGCCGTAAAATTCTACCAGCAGGCCAAATGGAGATCCACAATGAGGCACCTTTCAAACTTTGTTCGATACTGATAACCCTCTTTCACATAAATAGGTGGCACCTCCGTGTCCTTCACAGTGATCACTTAGCATCTGACGCCTTTGACGCCCCTTATACGCCTTACCAGGTCTGGTAACAACACGATACACGAACAACGGAGAATCACCGTGTCGCAGTGGGACAGATCTTTCTACAAATAAATCAGACATGACTGCCACAAAATTCTTAGAGAACTCTGCTGCTTACAGACTTCGATGGTGTTTGAAAACACAGGAACTACGGTTCAGGATCGGCAAAGACTTAAATCTACACTACAGTACTGGAAGGTTACTACTCGTAATAAACCTCACAACGACAGATGTTTGCATTGCTAACAGAACACTAGATGATGGGTCAGCGTTAGGTTCTATTGAATATTTTCGTAACATTCTTTGGGGCCAACAATTAAATAAATCACGTGCTATCGAAATGGTTAGGAATACATCCTCGGACATAGCATCCTTTTTAGGGACTATTTAATTCTTCAGAAACATAATATTGATCTGACATATCTCTCCAAAATGACTGAAAGAGCAAGGTCAAAAACTTCGAAGTGTTTCCGCGACGTTCATACATCCCAAATCTTAACACACGATCGAACATGAATAGATGGACCACGTCTTTGGTAGCTCTCACTTTGTGAACCTTCCACCACGCACAACCGCGGGAAGCACTGCAGCCAGAATGGCTCCAAATACCTGCGGAGATTTATCAGCACCTAAGACATACCCAGACAGTTGGTTGCTATTTGTGATGTTGCATTATGGGTACGAGCAAGTGTTCCTTACAATAAGACATTACTGCGTAAATTCTGCTATTCACATAGACCTCTTTGCGTATTCTTTTATTAAACTAATTTTGTGTTCTCGACCTCAAAGTCAACAAGACGTATGAGCCTTAAGAATATCTTTGATTCCACACTTTAAACCGTTTCTTGGAATTTTGCAAATACTTATTCGCTAAATATAATAAGCATCTTTCTTAAACAGTTTGAATGTTCGGTTTTTCTATTTTTTGCTTAAACTTCTCCGTCAGTGAGACAAGCCTGTGACAAGTCCCGCTAATGTTCTTTGCACACAATAAATATTTCTTGTCATGCCATCCTGATATGGATCCACATATTCTACTATTAAAAAGTAATTCCTTTGGTAGGTCTGTTTTTCGCGGATGCTGACACGATAGAACTGTCAGTGCAGAGCAGTGTTATTCGTTTAGTGCACTAGATGTAGCAAAGTATTATGTTTTTATTACATGTGAGCTGAAAATAGGGTGATGTTATACAATAATGAAGTAGTTTTTCGCTTTTGTAACACTGCAGACACTTGCATTGTTCGGTTTCACTTTACGTGATAGCTATTTATCGTAAATCGTGTGTGCCACGAAAACAGAAAATGACCGCCTGAAAAAATGAAGTGTAGAATGGGAGGAATAAGATGTGCCTACTATTAGAGGATGAGATTCGGGCTTTGAATTATCTCTGGCAAAACGTTTGCAATGATTTTAAATTGAGTGACAAAGAAATCTTCTATGTATGTTTCAAATAAAAACTACGGAATGTTAATTTAGAATGGAAAAATATAATAAAAAACGTTTGTATGAAATTTCATTAAAGCCTTTCACCTACAATTGATAGCTTTTCCTTCTGAGTTTCCAAAATAATCTTACCCGATGAGATGAGCACTAATAAAGAAATTGCTGATTGTGCAATAGAACTTTAGTTATGCTAACAAGCAACTGATTCATCAAATATGGAAAAAATGTTTTGAACAGTACATGCTTTAGAGTTTAATAATCTGGGCCCTTCTACACGTAGTACTAGTTATGGTCCACGAAGGCCCTTATAACGCGAAGTACTGGTCTTCATACCCGGAAGCGTACTCCGAAGTACAATGTGCTGTTCACGACGGAGGGTAACTTCTACAGCTGTTTTTTCATCTTCTTCTATTAACGCAAAGGTCACTTTGCTATGAAACTATGCATGCGAATCAAGCATACTAAAAAAATTATTTTTTCCTATAAAGCAGCCTTCTAGATCACCCTTCCCTTGAGAAGCGGATTTATAAAACACGTGACAAGAAGAGAATGGTCAAACTATAGAATGTAGTAAAACGAGAGACTGGACAAGAAGCCACAGAACAGAATAAAACCACTATTAATTTAAATAGAAGGGCTATAAATGATCAGTCGCAGATAGCACATATGTTTAATAATCATTTCTTAAATGTCGTAGAAAATACAAGGACAAACAGTTCAAGAGAAAAATCAAAAGAGTATGAGTTTGTTGAACAAGCACCTTACGTAAAATTCAATTATATGAATTGAAATTAAGAACCATACATAGTCTCTAAAAATAAAAGCTCATCGAGATTTGATGGGGTTTGCAACAGAGTGCTAAATATTTGTTCCCATGTAATAAGTACTGCCTTTTCTGAAATATGTAATGCAACACTAAGGGCGTTTTTCCAGAGAGATTAAAATACGCCATTGTTTAACCCCTCTGTAAGAAAAGTGAGTACTGAGATGTGAGAAACAACTGACCCGTTTCACTATTGATATCATTTTCCAAATTTTTTGAGAAGTACATGTTTTCTAGAACAGTACGTCACCTGAGCAACAATGATAGTCTCAGCAAATCACAGTTTGTATTTCAGAAGAGTTGCTCAACTGAGAATGTCATTTACACATTTACTCAGCAGATTTTACGAGCACTAATAACAAAATAGTACCAACTGGTATTTTCTGTGACCTACCAATGCATTTAACTATGAATCACAATATTATCCTGGACAATTTATGGAATAGCAAACAACTGGATAATGTCTCATATAGTTAAAAGGATGCAGAAAGTAATACTTAATAATTCAATCAATGTAAGCAGGGGAGATTATTCTGACTGGAGGGAAATTCATTAATGGAGTTACACAAGGCTCAATTTTTGGAGCCACTATTGTTTCGCATATATGTAAACGACCTTTCATCTAACATAAAGCAATCAGTAGAGTTTTCTGCGAATGCCCTCACTCTCAATTTCAAAAAGTCACAACCCCATATTAGGGTTGTCGATAGCATAAAAAGGGATGCGTAATGTTACCACCGAAATTTTTGATCACTTACTGAACGATATAATATGTCTGACAGACAATAAAATTGAATTTAAAAACAAACTGAAAAAACTTATCCTTGGCAAATGCCTCTATTCCGCAGAACAATTCCTAATTTTGTAATATGATGATCAAGAATTATTAACTCAGAAGGAAAATAAATGTTGATGATAAGCACGTAGCAATATTTACAGGTAAATGTATTATGTGAGTGTAAAATCACTCAGTCCACATCATTACGATTATTCGTACAGATGATCAAAAGCATGAAACTAACTAGCTCTTAAATTGCTAATTATTAGTACTAAATACTTTTCTGAAAGCATAAACTCTTAGGAAACAGCTCATCCCTTACAGGTAATTCTCATTTAGAGTGGAGATACTAATAAAAACAAAAATTTCCCTCACAAGAGTATTACGCACCTTATGTAAGTGGAACATGGCTGAGTGGAAGCAACACATACAAAGTACACGCTGTACACGCTCAGGCCGAGTTCCACCTCAAAAATTTTGGCTGTTGTTCAGCGATATTTTGTGGGTAGTTTGGGTTATCTTTGTATCTATACTGGATAATTTGGCAGACAGAGTGGGCGGCAATCTGATTGTTGATAATGCCGTGGTGTACGGTAAGGTGTCGAAGTTGAGTGAATGTAGTAAGATACAAAACGACTTAGACAAAGTTTCCAGCTGGTGTGATGAAGGGCAGCTATCTCTAAAAGTGGAAAAAATGTAAGTTAATGCTGATGAGTAGGAATATCAAACCTGTAATGTTCGGATACAGTATTATTAGTGTCCTGCTTGACACAGTCAAGTCATTTAAATATCTGGGCGGCACGCTGGAAATCTATGTGAGGTGGGACGAACACGTGAGAACTGTGGTTGGGAAGGCGAATGGCCGACTTCGGTTTATTGGGAGAATTTTAGAAAAGAGTAGTTCATCTGTGAAGGAAACCGCATCTAGACGCTGGTCTGACCTATTCTTTAGTATTTCTCGAGTGTTTGGGATCCGTACCAGGTAAGATTGTAGGGAGACATCGAAGCAATTCAGGGGCGGGCTGCTAGATTTGTTACCGGTACGTTCGAACAATACGTGTAACGGAGATGCATCGGTAACTCAAATGGGAATCCCTGGAGGGAAGGCAACGTTCTTTTCGAGAAACACCATTGAGAAAGTTTAGGGAACCGGCATTTGAAGCTGACTGCCGAACGATTCTACTGCCGCCAACATTCACACGGAGGTAATATACGAGAAATTAGGCAGTCGTTTTTTCCACGCGCTATTTGCGACTGGAACAGTAAATGAAATTACAAGTAGTGGTACAGTGTACCCTCCGCCACGCACCGTACGGGGCTTGCGGGGTGTCTATGTAGATGCAGATGTAGATGTAGACTTAAAATATCTGCACGACAGCACAGATGATGACGGTACACTCTGAGTGTCTTGTTTTGAAACAAACTTATTCTATTCACGCTCGTTACTTCCTGCAGACAACAATGCCCACTTTGATCTTCGCCCTCAAGCTTTTATTCAATACTACTCAGTTCTGTCTCGGATCTGTTTTACTGGCGGTTTTAGTTGCACGTTAACAGTGGTACACGGTAGTATGGATAGGTTTACTGATGAAGTGAAGAGTGGGCCTATATGCGCCTCGTGTTTTTCCGCGAATGCAATGGAAGAGCGACGTTGACGTCTGTGCTTAACTGTTCCGCAAGCGAAGGCAGCCACATCGCAGTATTTTTGCACCTGAGGGCTGTTGTACTGTTCTGCGTTTTGTGTGTGCGTTTTGGTGATTACATTTTAGAGGCTTTATCGCTCTTGTGAATGTATTTTCGCAGAAACAAAATTAATTAGGGTAAAAAACCCAAATAATCTTGTCGCACCACTCGAATTTTTTTCCATTTCGGGGCAACTGTATCAGTTTTGTTGCAGGAAAGCGCAAGAACAGCGTTGCTATTGGCAGATGTGCATAGATCGTTCAAGAAGACCGGCACCTGTGTTGCGGCACTCTTCATGTATAAGGGAAGTTTAATGTAATTTTTAATACCACTGATTATCACAATGTCTGTGTTTATAGTGTCTGTATCTTACATCACAATGTTCTTCAGACATGCATGCATTTCTCAAGAAAAATACACAGCTTTGACGATTACAGCTGTTGAAAATATACGAAATTTCGTGTGCTGCAGCCTACAAGAAAAAAATGGGAATTTATGCTCTGAAGGTAGTTCATATTGAATCCCTTTTCCCGGCGAAAAGTATTCCTAGATTATATACGCCAATTTATTATTCTATGTTTTCATAAATCGTGTTCCTTGCATTGTACCTAATCGATGTTTCCTATCAATTTTTATTAACTGTCATAAATTATAGATTTCATATTTTCTATTTTTCTAATAAAACAACTTCAACGCCTTTTTCATATTTTATTCCAACTTAAGTGCTAATTTTTCCTGATGGAATTTTGAATGTCGTACTATATTACAGTAATTTAAAAAATATATATTATTTAGCGTGGGGAAGTGGCAGAAGTATTACATCAGCGTTCATAACATAAACAAAATGTTTTTAGAAAAGCAAGAAAAGTGACAAAACTCAAGGAACTAATAAATAATTACATGATTACACCTCACATTCGATGAAAACAATACTACTTTTCTATAATTCTGTAGTATAGAATTTAATGGAATTTGCCGGCAAAAATACTTACTTGAAATTTAAAGGAAGCTTATATTATTTCAGCAGAATTCTTCAAGTTGATTTTTCTCAAGTATTGCATTTTTTAGTTGTGTCACTGTTCTTGCCGGTGTGCGATATGTCCATTATTACATATAACATCATTACTCTATAGTGAGCCACAGAAAGGCCACATGTCCCTTATACCAACCTACTCATGTAATATCACTAAACAACCTTCTAAACTTTGTCTCTGAACTTGAGGTTCACCCTGTATTTGTGCTGTGATGTGACGTGTGCATCACGAAAACGATTCACGAAGGGACAAAACACGAGGCGAGCGCGCTATTACGGAGTGTAAACAATGGACAGGCGCGGCGGCCATGATAGCGCTGCATACTCGACCACACACGTCAACGCGCCGTTCCACTTCCCACTCATATAGCATTCTCTTACTGTACTCGTGTCACAGATCGAGGTACTGGAATCATTTATAGAAGGGACGAAACAGGAAACGGAATTCAATGAAGCAATGAGTATCCTGCACTCAACCAACAGCAAAATCCTTGATTCGACCTGTTTGCACATCAACACACTATCCAATAACTACGTAAGTACTTAACCACAAACGTCTCCGTAGTCTTGAAAAATAGAGTGATAAGATTTTTACAACTGTTGGCAGGCATATGAAGGGCAAGCGTGGATCCAAGGCTCAGACTCTCCCCCGAAAATATTACTCTCCGACATCAACATTTTAAAATGGTAAGAATAAAATAGTTAAGTTTTGTCATAATAATAATTTCCTTCAGAACGTAGTGCGTCGGTTGGACATAACAACCACGAAATTTTAGTTCAGAGGAATATAGTATTTGAAAAGTATTTGTCTGAAAATTTGAGAAGAACATGTATCCTTGCAATTAATTTAAGTTTTATAACAGTAATAAACTAACACACTTTTGGCAACTTCATAATTTACACAATATCCAGACGAACTGTCACCTAACAGTTATCTGTATTTCACGACTACTATGAACGCAGGTCTGAAGATTATGGCTTTGTCAGTGTGTAAATGAAGAGAACGCCGTTTCTTCCTGACGTTCCCACCTAAGTTCGGGAAATCAGTATTTCTGTTATTGTTTCTCTCAGTAGAGGGTCTTTCCCTTTCTGTATTCCCTTACTCAAGTTCCTGTGGTTTCCTGGTTCCACTCATGAACTTATGAATGGCCTCGGATTTATTGTTGAGAGGTACGGTTAGCCTGAAAATGTGCGCCTTTACCTGGCTAAAACGGTACTAGTCATCTCGTAAGCCCGTTTGGACAGGTTCTGCCAGAAACACCTGAATCTTATCGTGCTAAATATAACTTGTAATTAACAGAATTCCTAGCCATTTTCGTGACTATTAATTTTCATGCTACCACATTCTCCGCCAGCTAACTGTGAAATTAGTAAATTGAAAAATGTAAAAATATAAACACTTCTACTAAAATGGGAATGAAGGTTTTCTCGGAGAATTTCGTTAGTGAAGTCTTCTCGGGTTACCAGCTGAGTCAAGGCGTTATTCAGAGGCAACGTTTCGACAAGCTCCCTACTCGTGATCTTCAGGCGAAGTATCGGGTTCATGTCTAGTTCGTCTCTTTTTAGATGCTGGACTGCAGGCTACTCTGTCTCGTCTGCAACGGCTGGGCCAATCGCGCGCCCCCTGAAGGATTGTCACGGACCTTGGTGGGGTAAGAATCGCTGAAGGTGCTGGAGCCTGCGGTCCAGCGTCTATAAAGATACGAACTGGACATGAATCGAAGGCCTGATAAAGTCCCCTAGGATACGCAGAAACATGCCTCTGTTCCTGGTCGTCCTGGCCGACAACATCGAAACTCAAAAATTTTCGCGGTGGAAAAGGTCGCGGACTTATCGGTAAAAGTCGATCCCCTTCATGCAAAAGACAGGAGAGACCAGTATTAGTCCTGCCAAGGCATGGACCATGTGGGATGTTAGTGTCACATTCCAGCCCGCTTTCCTAAGTGCGCCGGACCGCACCAGCCAGGGAGTGCAGAAAGAAGAAGGGAGACCCGCCGACTTGCTGCAACTGTGGCGAGCCACATGTGGCAAGCTACAGGAGCTGCAATGCCTTCCGCCTCAAGACAGTCACCAGATGTGTCCATCCGGGATGCAGCTTGTGGCCGTCAACACCACCGATGGAAAGATTCTCTTCGTATCGGTATATCGGCAGCCCGATAGACCAATACAAGAGCAGATTTCAGTTCTCTACTGTCACTTGAAGGGCGACCTTTTACTGTGGAGCATTTCTGTGCGAAAAAACCCTGAGTGGAACTGTCGCTTCTCCTACGCATGGGTGCCGGCTCTCCGGCGTTGTTCATCGAAACGGCTTAGTCTTCCTGGGGCCGTTAGATCCCATGCACTCCCCCCCCTCCCCCCCCCCCCCACAAGCCCGACCAGATGTGATCGACTTCGCACTACTGAAGGGCAATTCACGTATGCCGAAACGCCGAACGTCCTATTATATATGAGATGGACATGATGGGCACCTCTCTTCCAGATCAGTGCCCAAGTTACAGAAACTTTGACTGCGATCGTTTACAAGTGGAATTACTAGAGTCTCTAAAAGGCGCGGCTAACTCCAAAGTAGTCGGGGCTGACGCAGCCCCAGTTTTGCACAGGCGAAGCATACTAGGAGCAGCAAACTCAGCCAGCCAGCGACCACGAGACTTCTCCCGGCAATTACCGCCACACATTCTGGACACTATCACTGAGAAGAATCGACTGTTCCGTGAACGGCAATTCACACGCGAACGCGACACCAAACGCCGCGTCAACCACATGTGACGGGAGATAAAAGCAGCAGTGAAGAACATAGGAACAGAAAGTAGGCAGACGGTGTCCACGCTCAACCCAGACGATGGCAGCTCTTGGAGAATAGTGAAGAACCTCCTGCGGCGCCGACAGCGCGTACCACCGCAACAAGTCGGCAACTTCAATGAGCCAGATGCAAAAGCCACGTCGCTGGCCAACGCATTTGCCGCAAATCTCACGCCAGTGGCCAGCGTCGTGGACGAGGCACACAGCCGTCGGGTCGGCGAGCAACTCCCAACCTTCCTAGCAGTTAGTAATGAAGAAGACGTAATCAAGCCGATTACAGAGGGAGAAATTGCGATACAATTTCATTCCCTGAACACTAGGAATGCAGGAGGCAGAGAAGGAGTAAACAACCAACTGCTGAAGAACCTTCCACCAGGAGTACACAAGCGTTAACTGACGTGTTCAAAGAGATACTTCGCACAGGCAGCAACCTGGCAACGTGGATACAAATGGTTCAAATGGCTGTAAGAACTATGGGACCTGACATCTGGGGCCATAAGTCCCCTAGACGTAGAACTAGTTAAACCTAACTAACCTAAGGACACAACACACATCCATGCCCGAGGCAGGATTCGAACCTGCGACCATAGCAGCATCACGGTTCCAGACTGAAGCGCCTAGAACCGCAACGTGGAAACACGCTGAGGTTGTGGCCATTCCGAATACCGACAAAGATCCACGCCAGATCACCAGCTACCGAGCCATGAGCCAGTCCCCCCCCCCCCCCCCCACGAAAGTTTTCGAGAGGCTTTACACGAAAAGGCTGATGTACACGTCATCCAGGAGGATGTTATACCAGATGAGCAGTTTGGTTTCCGTTGCGGTCATTCTACCTCCCACCAGCTTCTGAGACTGTTAGAGCCGGCGATGAGAGCACTGGGAACAAGAGAAAATAACTGGGGCAGTGTTCCTCGACGTGTCCAGAGCGTTCGATTGCGTCTAGCATACAGTCTCGTGTAAAAGCATATTGTACTCGGGATACGGACATCACACGCACTCCTCCTCAAATCCTACCTACCGGAGCGAACGTTTCACGATAGGGCAGACGATGGTACGTCCACAGACCGACAGATACGTGCTGAGGTGCCACAGGGGTCGGTGCTCGGCCCCTTGCTGTACTCATTTACACTGCCGACATATTGCGGGTGTTGCGCATCGAATTGGCTCTCTATGCTGATGACACAGTGCTGTACTACATCTGCAGCGCAATGCAACGCCGTCACCAACGCAGGTGCGGCGCCCTGGCATAGTGGTCAACGAAATGGCGGTTGAAATTCAACGTAGCGAAGAACCAGGCAGTAAGCTTCATCCGAAAAATGCTGCCGCCAGATCTCCCGCCCATCGAAATACTGGGAGCACCTATCCCATGGAACAAGACGGCGAAGTACCTAGGTGTTACCCTAGACCAATGACTCTCCTGAGTGCCTCATATCCGAGACGTCAGAAGCAGAACCATAGGGCGCCTTCGCGCTCTTTACTCACTGCTGAACCCGCAGTCGACACTGCCGCCGTTACACGGCATGCGCTGTACCTAACACTGGTACGACTAGTGCTAGAATATGCAGTTGTGGTGTGGAGAAAGGCCACAGATTCGCCCATAGCAACGCTGCAAGGGATCCAGAATGGAGCTCTGAAGACCACTCTACGTCTTCGAAGGGAATATTCCATTCGTCTGTTGCATGAGGACACAGGCATCCTACTACTGAAGGACAGATTCAGGATCATTGCGAGATCCTTCTATGAAAAGGCGGGGCTATCCCACAAGTAGCCGGTCCGTGGCCTGGGCCACCAACCACACCACAGGCCAACAGTACATACACCTGACCTGCTGCGAGAATAATTTTCTCGCAGCAGACAAAGGATATCATCACCACATCACCTAAGGACAATTCGTACAGGTAAGGCACTTTTCTTTTCTTCCCCACAGGAGCAGCAGGAACTGCATTTTTGTGCTTACAATGCTCAACACGCCGACAAGGAAAGCTCGCCAATGGAGAACAGGGACAGCGAACCGAACACTATACACTCTGCTGCTCGACACTCTGCGGATCACGTCACAATTCGCCAGCAAAATGTACGGACGCGGAAAGGGAGGCAAGCTTGCAGCCGTGCTCGAGTTGCTGATGAAAGCCGTCGGTACCGATCGCGGCGGCATAAAGAAGACGAAGAAGAAGATGGGGCATGTAGCCAAGGCACGCAGGCGCACAATCGTGTGTTAGAAACGTTTAAATGCTCATGGTACACGCATCTGTGACAAGCCGCGAAGTGCAGCTGCCACGCACGTTAACTGCAGCTGTCCTCAAGCCGCAAATTCACGCAGCTGGAGTTACATCAACGAATGGAAGCAGCAGAAGGGGGCCACCAAACACAAAGAGGCAGTCCAAGTCGACACAGAGGCCGAACCGCCCGCCCCCTCCCCAGACCTACCCAAGAGATGGAAGCTGGCCGCGCCGTCACGAAGAAGACGACAGTGGTTTCCGTGAAACGTTGCGGAAAGTCACCGACGATGCGGTTGCCGCGCTCAAATCGCCATGGAAGAGGAGTGGGCGGCCCTAAAAGCGGAGCTGCACGACGCGCTCCGTCAGGTACGGCACTTACGTGGCACCCTGACTTGCGCGTCGCGCACAACACAAGAATAGGCGCCGGGCCCCACCACGACGAGGGCTGACCAGGAAACTCAAACGGTCGTCACCCTGGCCGATGTGGAATCGCAGGCGACCGAGGAGGTGGCCATTGAGCTGGGCACTATTGCTCAAGGGACGCAGACGGCCTCCTCGGAAACGGTCGACTCAATGACATTTGCTGAAAGGTAGCAGGCTGAGGAGATGGCCATAGATACAGACAGGACCAACAAAAAAGAAGACGAGGCGTCCTTTTGAGTTCCTGTCCCACCCTGACAAGAAGAGCCTGAGGGAGTTACTCACCAAGATCGCCGAATCCCTCAGAGATGGCAGCTATCCCCGTCACTATTTATCCAGTGAGATATCCCTCCTTTCCTACACGTACCATATGATTTCAAATGGAGGTGTGAACCCCTGAACTGGAACTTCGAGCGAAAGGAGTTTGTCCGGTGGCGGATTTGGAGCTCCCACCCCATCTTCACCAACAAGGGCTGGTGGTACATGACAGATGAAGCCATCGTGTATATGGAAGAACCCTCGCCGCCAGCGAACTTCTTCCACCTTATCGAAGTAAAATTTGGACCACCAAAAAAGAAGAAGAGGCCTAACGCTTCTGGAGCTCGCCAGCTTGCTAGTAGTATTTGTTTTCATTTGTTTCAGATAAACTACAGTCCAATTCTATTACGACAGGACGTCATAAACCAGCAAGTTAGGAATGAGGAGGAACAGCACCCGTAAATGCTTAGACTCCTACACCTCAGAATAAGGATATGGTCCGCCTGTCAGCGACTAGCGACCAGAGAACCGATCACTCCGCGTGATAATGACGAGCAGGAAACTTGTCGAAACGTTGACACAGAACGACGCCTTGACTCGGCTCATAACCCGAGAAGATTTCATCAGCTTCTACTGAAATGTTTGTGGGAGGAGGTTATCCACATAATAAACGATCGCTTCCGCCCCCCTCCACCCTCCAACCCATCAGCCCTTGCACACATGGTTAATAAAGGGATTTGTTGCAAGATCAAAGGTCGTAATTTTCTTATGTATCGACATGGTTAACCAGTAACAGTTTTTAATGATAATGTGTAACAGCATTCGGGACTTTTTAATAGAAGAATATAATACATGTTTAACACATTAACTTCAAATTACCATCTCATAGGAATCAAGGGTACAGGAAACGGGAGACCCAGGTTGACGTCTCTCTATTTGAACACCGAAAGCCATCGACACAGTTGCGAAAAGGCTCCTGGTGAACAAAATCATTTTTTGTGGTATGCCAGTAAAGTATGAGATTGGATTCATGCCTTCCAAGCTCAAAACGCATTGTGCTAGGCTCTTAATGAGAGAGCAGCGAAATTAGAGTCCTGTGTACCTTATAAACAGCTCAGATAACATAACATAAAGTAAGACTCTTCTCTCACTATTTTGATTCCACACAGCTGAGTTTATTGTAGTAATAAACTTACTAGAGTGTACTGGATAACATTAATTGAAATTACTTGCAGTGATATATGACACGATCACGTGGCTAAAGTATCTGAAAGTGAAGCCGTAGAGCTTCGAAATCGAAATAAACAAAAAACAACAAATGCAGCTAAATCGAGACACAACCGTAAAAGAACGGCCTCTATTCTCCATCAAAAGTCAAAGTACTCCCATACTCAGTGAACAAGCATAGGGAGGCAGATGCAGTAATCCTGTATCGCCATTTTAGGCAAGACCCTTGTGGCGGTGGTTTGCCGCCGCCTTCCTCCGACTTACTATAAACTAGTGACAAGTGTCTATCTGTATCTTGTACGGGGGACACTTATTAAACTATATTAAATAAAATCGTCATAACTTCTGAACGGTTTGCGTTAGGACGTTGAAACTGCACGATTAGCCACGGGGCATGATGGGAATTTGTATGGTTTGGTTTAGCAATGAACCCTACTTTCATTTGGATGGATTCGTCAATAGGCAAAATTGGCCCATTTGGGAAACTGAGAATCCGTATATCGCGATCGATAAGTCTCTTAACCCTCAATGGGTGACTGTGTGGTGTGCAATGTCCAGTCACGGAATAATCGGTGCGATGATCCTTGATGGCACGGTGACTACCGAACCGTACGTGAAGGTTTTGTAATATGATTTCATCCCCATTATCCCAAGTGACCCTGATTTCGACAAGATGTGGTTCATGCAAGACGGAGCTCGACCTTGTCGAAGCAGGAGAGTGTTTGATGTCCGGTAGGAGCACTCTGGGGACCGCATTCAGGCTCTGGGGTACCCAGAGGCCAATGGTATGGGTCTCGATTGGCCGCTACATTCTCCGTGTCTGAACACATGCGATTCGTTTTTGTGGGGCTATATTAAAGACAAGGTGTACAGCAATAACGCCAAAACCATTGTTGAGCTGAAAGCAGCATTCAGGAGACCATAGACAGCATCGATGTTCCAACACTTACGGCGAGTCCTGCAGAATTTCGCTATTCGTCTGCGCCACGTCATTGCCAATGATGGCCTGCATATCGAACACGTCATAATCTAAATCCGAATATTTGTAGTGACGTTTAGATGTTGAATAAAGTGTGTGCACACCGTACTTTATACATAATTTACGTTTTTTTATATAGTTCAATAACTGTCATACTGTACATGGCTCTGATGAGTGCTCGAACAGTGTAGTGTTGGATTTCTGTTGTTATGTATGAAAGAAAGAGACAGGGCGAAAGCCTGCGCCGATACGTGGCCTACCCTCCAAGAACGGCGCCCAGGAAACCTCCAAGTTTAACGTCCCCATCCGATGGACGGATCACCAACAACTTAGTCAACCTCTTCATGAGACACAGTGGAGAGGATGGAAATTCAATCGATGACATTAGCGCAAATCAGGGACTTCACGCCATTACTCCTCCTCCCCTTGTCGGCAAAACTCTGGCAGTTGAAAATTTCCACCACCATGATTCGAAGCTGTTTACCTCAGAGTCGAGCGTCATCGCGTTATCATGCGATGGCCTCCTCGGCTCGAGAGGTGGGTTTGTTGTTCATCGAAAAATAACTAACAGCTAATCTTATCAATTTCCAGCACCGTGACACCAAGACGATACTGAAAGAACGTATTGCATCACCCTCATGTCGATTATACGCTCATGCTCATAAATTAAGGACATAGTTCAAATGGCTCTGAGCACTATGGGACTTAACATCTGAGGTCATCAGTCCCTTAGACCTAGAACTACTTAAACCTAACTGACCTAAGAACATCACACACATCCCAGCCCGAAGTAGGATTCGAACCTGCGACCGTAGCAGTCGCGCGGTTCCGGACTGAAACGCCTATAACCGCTCGGTCACCGCGGCCGGCGCTGATACATGGTGAAACAACGCTTTGGTGGGCGGCTTGCGGGTTTAAATCACCTCGCGGTATGACCATGCGGTGCATCTGACCTGCGGTCGTTGGGTGGTGACGCTGGCCCCACATACGCAGAGGTGTGTTGGTGCATGTCAGAGTACGGTGCAGCGAGTAAGTGTGCAGACTTTTTCAGACTTGTTAAAAGGTGACTGTGTCTTGAAAATGGTTCAAAGAACACATATTGATGACGGTATGAGGGGTAGAATACTAGGGCGACGGGAGACTGGTCAAACAGAGCAGGTCGTAGCACGGGCCCTCCGTGTGCCACAAAGTGTGACCTCAAGATTATGGCAACGATTCCAGCAGACAGGAAACGCGTCCAGGCGCTACAGTACGGGACATCCACAGTGAACAACACCACAAGAAGACCGATTGCTCACCATCAGTGCCCGCAGACGGCCACGGAGTACTGCAGGTAGCCTTGCTCGGGACCTTACCGCAGTCGCTGGAGCAGTTATCTCCTGACACACAGTCTACAGACAGTCTACAGACGACTGAACAGACGTAGTTTATTCGCCGGGAGACCTGCAAGGCACATTCCACCGACCCCTGATCACAGGAGAGCCCATAAAGCCTGGTGTCTAGAACACAGTACATGATCATTGGAACAGTGGTCCTAGGTAATGTTCACGGACGAGTCTAGGTACAGTCTGAACAGTGATTCCCGCCGGCTTTTCATATGACGTGAACAAGGAACCAGATACCAACCCCTTAATGTCCTTGAAAGTGACCTGTATGGAGGTCGTGGTTTGATGGTGTGGGGTGGGATTATGATTGGTGCATGTACACCCCTGCATGTCTTTGACAGAGGAACTGTAAGAGGTCAGGTGTATTGGGACGTCATTTTGCACCAGTATGTCCTCCTATTCAGGGGTGCAATGGGTCCCACCTTCCTCCTGATGGATGATAACGCACGGTCCCACCGAGCTGCCATCGTGGACGAGTATCTTGAAACAGAAGGTATCACTCGAATGGAGTGGCCTGCCAGTTCTCCAGACCTGAACCCCATCGAGCACGTCTGGGATGCTCTCGGTCGACGTATCGCTGCACGTCTTCAAACTCCTAGGACACTTCAGGAGCTCGACAGGCACTGGTGCAAGAATGGGAGGCTATAATTCAGCAGCTGGTCGACCACCTGATCCAGAGTATGCCAATCCGTTGTGCGGCCTGTGTAAGTGTGCATGGTGATCATATCCCATATTGATGTCGGGGTACATGCCCAGGAAACAGTGGCGTTTTGTAGCACATGTGTTTCGGGGCAGTTTTCTCAACTTCTCACGAGTACCGTGGACTTGCAGATCTGTGTCGTGTGTGTTCCATATGTGCATACGCTATTAGCGCCAGTTTTGTTCAGTGCCACGTTGTGTGACACCACATTCTGCAATTATCCTTAATTTATGAGCATGAGTGTAGTTTGTGTTTTTTGATATATCTTGTTGCCTCTATGACGATGGGTAATCGGAACTTCAGCTGCAATTTAATGTTAATTTACGACCTAGTTATGTTTGTTGTTTGCTTTGCTTCCAATTTGAAATCGATTTCGAAGCATTTGGAGCTCCATTTTCAGGCAGTTATCGAAGTTAAATAAACCTACGTGGATATCTTTTTGTTGTGATGCTTTAATGTTGCAATGCTATAATGTAGTAATTAGGGGAGAGTCGTGCAGTATCTTTAGTGGTTAATCGGAATACTAATATACTATTCTCTTACCTCAAAGCATGTTCTATGAACAGCACTGTGTAATGATTTTTATTTTTTATTTATAGTACTTAATCACATCGGAAGTAAAAAAATTACACATACGGGGCTTCTAGAAAGTGTCTTGCAAGTGTCATTATCTTTTCTGTGTTAATATCGGTTGTTAGTGATACACTGAACTGATATTTCTTGAATTACAACAGAACACATAAGCGTAGGAGTTTACTGAAATTATTGCTACTGTTTCACCTCATTTCACCTATGTTTAGGTCACTCTTGTACAGAGATTGCAAATAAAATTAAGAATATTCTCCTGAACTGCACATCCATTCCAAACACATAATGCGCCTTTGGGCCTTTCAGTCCCTTCTGTTGACTTATTATTCCCAAAAAATACGTTTTCTTCGCCGCTTTGTAATTGGTTTTCCATGACCACCTTTTCGCGTTTATTTTATTTTGGAGCACCCGACACAAGTACGACTTTTTTCAGCTCTCTTTCAGATTTTATTTTTTCCGCTTTTAATCTCTTCTCTTCGGTTCCAATCTTTTTCTTTTCTACTTATTAAAAACGCGTCAACTGCCTCCCCTTGTGTTCATTTTGTTAGTCATAACATTGCTCACAGTCACTTTAATGCCTTTTCATTCCATTTTCCTCTTATCTTTTTCTCATTTTCCGCCACTTCATTCTGAAAAGAAGTAAGAAGAAGAAAATATAATTTAACAATTATAATTACTTCTGGCCGATACTGAAAGACAACGGGATGGCCCGTACTGAACGATAAACACGCAGAAAAATTTAGTCAGATCGAATGTTCTGTTATAGAAATTCTCATCAAACGTTTATTCGAGGTCATTCTTTACATAATATAGATAACCGAATTATAGCAACGAAATTAATCACTTGCCTTAAAAACGGATACCACTGGTCTCAAAATACACACATCAAAAAAAGTTTGGCATCACCTCAGTTCCCAGAACTCCTGAAGATAGACGTTGACTGTGGATATTGTATCACTGACACAGTCCCTTTGACTGTTCAGAGATGTCACTAAACCCGCCCAAAGATGTAAACAACCATGCATGAGTAGTGCCTACTAGACGGAGAGGGTCCGACAGCCGATCAGTTCCAGTCATTCCACCAGGAAGGAGGTACACGGCTCGTGTTGTCTGTAGTTTAACCATGCCTAGACGGTCAATACCGCGGTTCAATCGCGTCCGCCTTGTTATTTTGTGCCAGGAAGTGCTCTCAATAAGGGAAGTGTCCAGGCGTCTCGGAGTGAACCAAAGCGATGTTGTTCGGACATGGAGGAGATACAGAGAGACAGAAACTGTCGATGACATGCCTCGCTCAGGCCGCCCAAGGGCTACTACTGCAGTGGACGACCGCTACCTACGGATTATGGCTCCGAGGAAACCTGACAACAACGCCATTTTATTGAATAATGCTTTTCGTGCAGCCACAGGACGTCGTTTTACGACTCAAACTGTGGGCAATAGGCTGCAGGACGCGCAACTTCACTCTCGACGACCATGGCGAGGTCCATCTTTGCTACCACGACACCATGCAGCGCAATACAGATAGGCCCAACAACATGCCGAATGGATCGTTCAGGTTTGGCATCACGTTCGCTTCACCGATGAGTGTCGCATATGCCTTCAACAAGACAATCGTCGGAGGCGTGTTTGGAGGCAATCCGGTCAGGCTGAACGCCTGAGACACACTGTCCAGCGACTGCCGCAAGGTGGAGGTTCCCTGCTGTTTTGGGGTGGCATTATGTGGGGCCGACGTATGCTGCTGATGGTCATGGAAGGCGCCGCAACGGCTGTACGATACGTAAATGCCATTCTCCTACCGATAGTGCAACCATATCGGCAGCATATTGGCGAGGCATTCGTCTTCATGGATGTCAATGCGCGCCCCTATCGTGCACATCTTGCGAATGACTTCCTTCATGATAACGACATCGCTCGACTAGAGTGGCCAGCATGTTCTCCAGACATGAACTCTATCGAACATACCTGGGCTAGATTGAAAAGGCCTGTTTATGGATGACGTGACCCACCAACCACTCTGAGGGATCTACGCCGAATCGCTGTTGAGGAGTGGGACAATCTAGACCAACAGTGCCTTGATGAACTTGTGGATAGCATCTCACGACGAATACAGGCATGCATCAACGCAAGAGGACTTGCTGCTGGGTATTAGACGTACCGGTGTGTACAGCAACCTGGACCACCACCTCTGAAGGTCTCGCTGTATTGTGGTTACAACATGCAATGTGTGGTTTTCATGAGTAATAAAAAGGGCGGAAATGACGTTTATGTTGATAGCTATTCCAATTTTCTGTACAGGTTCTGGAAATCTCGGAATCGAGGTGATGCAAAACTTTTTTTGATGTCTGTAAAATTGTACAGGCACGTTGGTTAGTTCTGATCGAAGAGTTTCGAAACACTTCGAACTTCCTTACTGTAAGATATTCCATTCCACGATGGTCTGATCCTTAATCATAATCCCTTTCAAGACCCGAATCGTCAAATGCTACCTTCCCTATCCATTTCGCGACTTAATCTGTGTTCCAAGTGCCAAACCAGTCGCACAACAATTGATTAGTTTCGCTGCCAGTTTTTAATCTTGGACTACCGTATTATGAACTTAAATAACGACTTTATTTCTTCTGTGTCCGGATTCGGAACTGGCAGGGTCTCATCACTGCATCTCTTCTTAAAATTTTCTGATGGTTTTTCAAATTAGTTTGTCAAACTTGAGTTTTCTTCATTAACTGCTAATCTCCACGTCCTAGATTTAGCTTCTAATTCTTCGATTGTCTTATTTTGATCCAAAATGTACCTCTTGATACATTCATTCTTTCCCGAAATTATATTGCTCATCTGCGTTAAGGTCTCATTCTTATCTTTATTTCGCTAGCTGCTTAGGATTTGCAACTCACTCAACATTTTTTGTCCCGCTTTGTGCATGTTGCCCAGTTTTCTCTGTATCGCTTGAATCCTGCTTACTAATTTCTTATTTCATGCTACCTGTTCCGCCTGAAGTTGTTCCCTTTAATGCGTACCAGACTCGCGATTTGGTTATTCTACTTTGTTCTGCACCTCATTAATCTTAGTGGCATTAGCCTCCAACTATGTACGTTGCTCTCTTAATTCTTTGGCCTGCGCTTTTGAATTTTCCTCTCTTTTGCTAGCGATTCTGAATTTTTCTTTAAATCCTTCATTCCCATCATTAACTTCTTTAAGTACTCCATGAGTGGCTGCTGACTAACAGAGCCACAAAATGCCGCATTGTGTCCACTTCCCTGTGAATTCGAAGTGTCAGTGGCCATGACTGGAATTCCGACCACATCATGCACGCTACTTTTTCCACACGGAGGATTAGCTTGCCTGCCTAACATTTCTACTGCAACACCACTGTCTAAAGACATAGAATCCTGATTACCAATTATTCTTTCCGGTTCACTGCTTGCACCCATACCATCTTCCTCCACTCATTCATCATTAAACCTGATATACACATTGGCAAATAATTCATTGCCCATTGCAGATAATTCATTGCTCATTATCATATTGTTACGTGATTCTTCCTCAAAAACCCCTTTGTTTCTTATGGTGGCGCTCTTCAAACGCAAACGGGAAGTCATTTCTATTCTGTTTCGCACAACAAAATGTTACAAATCAGTAATAACAGGTAAAAAATTCCTAACGTCCCTACTGATTACCTAACGCAGTTGAAACACCCAAAATACGCACTTGTCTTACAGCACACAATAAACCAAGATTTCCTGATACACTTTAAGCTACAAAAGAAGTTGTCACATGTAACACGTCCCCACAATCTTAAGAAATGCACGCAGAAATATCCTCCAAAATTTATAACACACAACAAGACACAAATACGGGACACTTTAAGACAACGCCGTTTACAATACAGTAAATCAACTGAATGCCTGAACACCTGAAAAGAACAGCTATTGAACACCTGAAAAGAAGACATATTACTTATACACACAAATATTTCGTACCTATCTGACTGAGGATCAGAAGATTTAATCAATTCATCGTGACAGAGTCGCCATGTATAAACTATCCACTAAGACAGAACTGCCATGTACAAGCTATCTTTTCTGTGGAGTATTACTGGGTAAAGCAACTCTGGTAGAGTCAGACATGAGTAAATAAGTGTTTTGTAAAAGAATAGTTCGCCAGGCAGAACACATCGCCATGAATAAGAAAGAGGGGGGACGTACTACGGTTGTATCTGGATTTTAATTTTATCTAAATTATTTTCAGCAAAGATGGGGTTGTATTGACTGTTAAACACTAAAAGAAGTGCTTGTTGAACAAGCTATTCAGGACAAGGACTAACGACCTGCATCCGAAGCGACTTTGTCTTTAACTCCTCATAGCTTCCATAAATAGTTCTCCGGTAATGTACTTGGCATATCATTGGCACAAACTTGTTGACTTCAATGAACTAATCGAAAACATTTAAATAATCTTGGGAGACAGATTCAAAATTATTAAACTGGGATAATGATTGAATTTGGGAATCGTAAGACAGTATTCAACCCCATTTAAAGGTTATTCATCATTAACTCCACAGATTTCATTCGTCAATTAAAATACATATTAAATTGAATAAAGATTATTCCCGCTTTTAACGAACAATAACATAATTTTAACTACGAGGAGGGATCATACTACAATTTCTACACATGAGTACGGCGACTAACGAGAGCATCGTTGTGACACTGGGGAGAGAAACACGTGAAAAATCAGATATTTGCAGATGTATAGTTATATTTCAGAAAACCACGAGTTTGGTCGTATGTTACATTTGCACAAGATTGATTGGGAAACACGAGAGAGAATTGTGTCTCACCATACTAAGGATGTCTGCGGATTGTCTCATCAATGCACTATCACAAAAAAAAAAACAAATCAAATTCCGACACAAAATGCATAGTAGGTCATGACATACGCATAACTTGAATAACCGAATTCTCTATCAATAGTTTATCCTATCTCAGTATAATCCACACTGCCGCACACGTTAACTAGAAACCGTTCAAAGGCAGGAAGACAATTTCTAACTCCGATAACTCGAAAGGGAATATCAACTGCGAAGTGGCATGAAACACATTCTCTCACATTAATTATTTCTAAGAACTCAGAATGCATTTATTACAAGAAATATTAAAGAAGTATCCACTTCCTTTGTATTATCACTCTACATGGCCAACATACAAAGTAATCCCGTGAATACACCAAAGATTCGGCTAATGCATGATTTATATATATCTGAACACTGAAACATCGAATAATATTTAAACGCTGAAAGGAAGATGATTAGGTAATATAACAACGCACTGAAGTAAAAATTCGAATATCTTCATGATACGATATATAGAGTGGATCGAATCCACAATTGTCCAACCTAGTCTCCAAGTCGCAAGTGCTTGTGCTTCAAATGACTGCCGTTCGCTGGCCTCTCACGGCCATGGAGAGGGTTCAAAAATGGCTCTGAGCGCTGTGGAACTTAACTTCTGAGGTCATAAGTCCCCTAGAACTTAGAACTACTTAAACCTAACTAACCTAAGGACATCACACACATCCATGCCCGAGGCAGGATTCGAACCTGCGACCGTAGCGGTCGCGCGGTTCCAGACTGTAGCGCCTAGAACTGCTCGGCCACAGCGGACGGCCATGGAGAGGGAAAACTGCTTCAAAGAACCTAGGCCCTCCCTGACCGACTTAGTGGAATCATCCATTGACTACTGCACCAAACGAGTAGTACAGGTTCACGCGCTAATGTTCTAAGGTTATAAAACCTGCGGTAGCTGTACATGCTGCCCTTCACCCAAAGAAAAAACGCTCAAACACATTGTAAGATACACACATCCCCACAGACACACAGGAAGTGGCAAGCAAGAATGAAAATACCTTCATTCAATCTATCATACGTTCATATTTTGTGGTGTGCGTACTGTAAGACCTTCGGTACACACACCATCAGATTATTTGACTTGTCGCTCTAACGAAGTAGGCGAGTGTCAGCAACATGTCTCGTGGTCTTATCGTGGCGTGTTTATCTTCTGCCGTTAGGTCAGACGATAGAAATGCCACTTGCATGCTTAGAGTAGCAGATTGACGGTGACCAACTTTAAACAGAACTTGATTAATTTTCACACACATTTATTAAAGTAATAAAAATCATAAACCTTTCTTAACTTGATTCTGGATGCTATTTACAATTGACAATCTGAAGTTCCTTTGGTCTTGGTACGTTAATCTTATTCTCACATATGTCTGATACTTGACAAAGTGTCTCTACATTTATCTTCATGGCTATGTACAGGAATATGATAATCTTATTAAGCGCAGACTGAAACTTGACTACAGACTAATGCAGACTGATGCAGACTGGTACAGACTGATGCAGACAAATGCAGACTGACTAATCGGAGGTCTGTACACTCGTTATAATACCTCGCGCGTTCAGGTATCACTGCGCGAGTGTGATCCGCGAGGAGAAAAGGTTCTACGTTAGCAGCAATCTCTTTGGCTGCGTTACATATTAATACGCGGATCGGCGGAAGCAGAATTTGGTCCGTCTCTAAGACAGCGCCATCTCGTAGTGCGGAGACGGACGAGCGCTGCGCCTGCGCTGTAGTGCTTAGCGGGGCGCGCTCTAGTGGGAAAGGTGTGTACGCGCTGACTACGCGGAACTATGTACACAACATATTTACATACAGGATAAGGAGCGTAGGAGCAGTGCTGATACTTTCTTTATGAGTGGAATGAGCGAACAAAACACACTCCTCATTTCTCGAGCGCTGCTACTGTCGTAACTGAGTAGCGCGGGGCAGGAAAGACAACACAGACAGGTTAAATATTATGAAAGAGATCTGATGAACTTCTTTCGTTACAACTGAAAAACATGCGGAATCAATTTCTGGAGTGATTTTTAGTGGAAGGAGCACATAAATCTAGTCGTAGGGAAGGCAAATTTCAGGCATATTTATCGGAAGAATCGTAATACCTCATGAAAATCTCGTTCAAACATTTATTGAGTAATGTTTCAAGGGCTGGGCATCCTAGAATGTTGAATTAATGGAATAAAAGTTCTGGGTAGTTCTTCATGGGTCTGATCAGCCAGTGCGAGAGCGTCACAGAATTACTGAAAAAACTCCAACGGTAGACGCTGCAACAACGACGCTGAGACGCGTAGAGTCTTAAGCCGTCGGCACACAGGCCGAATTAGCTAACATTGACGTGGCGCTCTACGAGTTTTGTGATGTCACTTCGTGATATGTCAAGTTGAGGAGCCATTTCGTTAAGTGAAACACAAAATAAGTTCCGCGATATTTCGGCAACGTGCCACGTAAAGTAGAACCAATAGGAAGCAAGAACGTTCCCTACAATCACAAGCAGAAAGCAAGAGTCTCTAATTGTCGAATGCACGTTAAAAACTAATCTCCTCCTCCTCCTCCAGCTCAGTAAGCAAGACGCCGTACTGTATTTGTCGTGTTTAGTAGAAGCCCATATTCGGTGGGTTTTATATAATATAAAACCCACCGATAATGGGCTTCTATTCAGTATAATCCACTCTGCCGCACACGTTAACTAGTGACCGTTCAAAGGCAGGAAGACACTTAATTTCTCACTCCGATAACTCGAAAGGGAATATGGTTCAAATGGTTCTGAGCACTATGGGACTTAACATCTGCGGTCATCAGTTCCCTAGAACTTAGAACTACTTGAACCTAACTAACCTAAGGACATCACACACATCCATGTCCGAGGCAGGATTCGAACCTGCGACCGTAGAAGACGCGCGGTTCCGGACTGAAGCGCCTAGATTGGCTTCGAAATGGTTCAAATGGCTCTGAGCACTATGCGACTTAACTTCTGAGGTCATCAGTCGCCTAGAATTTAGAACTAAGTAAACCTAACTAACCTAAGGACATCACATACATCCATGCCAGAGGCAGGATTCGAACCTGCGACCGGAGCGGTCGCTCGGTTCCAGACTGTAGTGCCTAGAACCGTATGGCCACTCCGGCCGGCGAAGCGCCCAGAACCGCTCGGTCACCGCGGCCGGTTATACGTTACATAACCTGTGAATATATGCTAAGTCTAAGCTCCAACACATTGAATGTCTCGAGAATGAGTCGTTATTGGTACGATTTGTTGTAATTAAATGACGGGAAACGTCATATTATTGGTTAAAGACTATTCGTAATTAGTTATTTTCGCGTTATAGCTTGCGTGTTAAGAGAGTAAGCAGTGTTAAGGCAAAGACGCACTGAAGATTCATGAAAATGTGTCACTCTTGTTAGTATTTGTTATAGTTAAATGTCAATAATAGTATTTCGTCGATTAAAGTTTATAGAAAACTTTAACATTAAATACAGGGTGTTTCAAAAATGACCGGTATATTTGAAACGGCAATAAAAACTAAACGAGCAGCGATAGAAATACACCGTTTGTTGCAATATGCTTGGGACAACAGTACATTTTCAGGCAGAAAAACTTTCGAAATTACAGTAGTTACAATTTTCAACAACAGATGGCGCTGCGGTCTGGGAATCTCTATAGTACGATATTTTCCACATATCCACCATGCGTAGCAATAATAGGGCGTAGTCTCTGAATGAAATTACCCGAAACCTTTGACAACGTGTCTGGCGGAATGGCTTCACATGCAGATGAGATGTACTGCTTCAGCTGTTCAATTGTTTCTGGATTCTGGCGGTACACCTTGTCTTTCAAGTGTCCCCACAGAAAGAAGTCACAGGGGTTCATGTCTGGCGAATAGGGAGGCCAATCCACGCCACCTCCTGTATGTTTCGGATAGCCCAAAGCAATCACACGATCATCGAAATATTCATTCAGGAAATTAAAGACGTCGGCCGTGCGATGTGGCCGGGCACCATCTTGCATAAACCACAAGGTGTTCGCAGTGTCGTCTAAGGCAGTTTGTACCGCCACAAATTCACGAAGAATGTCCAGATAGCGTGATGCAGTAATCGTTTCGGATCTGAAAAATGGGCCAATGATTCCTTTGGAAGAAATGGCGGCCCAGACCAGTACTTTTTGAGGATGCAGGGACGATTGGACTGCAACATGGGGCTTTTCGGTTCCCCACATGCGCCAGTTCTGTTTATTGACGAAGCCTTCCAGGTAAAAATAAGCTTCGTCAGTAAACCAAATGCTGCCCACATGCATATCGCCGTCATCAATCCTGTGCACTATACCGTTAGCGAATGTCTCTCGTGCAGCAATGGTAGCGGCGCTGAGGGGTTGCCGCGTTTGAATTTTGTATGGATAGAGGTGTAAACTCTGGCGCATGAGATGATACGTGGACGTTGGCGTCATTTGGACCGCAGCTGCAACACGGCGAACGGAAACCCGAGGCCGCTGTTGGATCACCTGCTGCACTAGCTGCGCGTTGCCCTCTGTGGTTGCCGTACGCGGTCGCCCTACCTTTCCAGCACGTTCATCCGTCACGTTCCCAGTCCGTTGAAATTTTTCAAACAGATCCTTTATTGTATCGCTTTTCGGTCCTTTGGTTACATTAAACCTCCGTTGTAAACTTCGTCTTGTTGCAACAACACTGTGTTCTAGGCGGTGGAATTCCAACACCAGAAAAGTCCTCTGTTCTAAGGAATAAACCATGTTGTCTACAGCACACTTGCACGTTGTGAACAGCACACGCTTACAGCAGAAAGACGACGTACAGAATGGCGCACCCACAGACTGCGTTGTCTTCTATATCTTTCACATCACTTGCAGCGCCATCTGTTGTTGAAAATTGTAACTACTGTAATTTCGAAAGTTTGTCCGCCTCAAATTGTACTGTTGTCCCAAGCATATTGCAACAAACGGTGTATTTCTATCGCTGCTCGTTTAGTTTTTATTGCCGTTTCAAATATACCGGTCATTTTTGAAACACCCTGTACTTAGGTGTTTGAAGTATGCAGTCGGCTTTCGGCCGTGGTCGTGTACGGACCGGCTGCGCGCGCCGGACAGCGCACCGCAGTTGTTTACTTCGCGTCGCGGAATTTCGTGTTGCGTAGTGTCTATAACTACAGCACCTCATGGCGCACTGTTATAGCCGAGCGACGCTTAAAGTAACATTCCAAGCCGAAGATGCACAACCACGAGCGTATGAAACTAAACACTTCATTCGCGAAGAGCTACGTCTGGTTCAAATGGCTCTGAGCACTATGGGACTTAACATCTGAGGTCATCAGTCCCCTAGAACTTAGAACTACGTAAACCTAACTAACCTAAGGACATCACACACATCCATGCCCGAGGCAGGATTCGAACCTGCGACCGGAGCGGTCGCGCGGTTCCAGACTGAAGCGACTAGAACCGCTCGGCCACCTACATCTGGACCCCCAGGAAGTGATAAGTATTCACTTCTCCATCACTGGCAGTATCGTCTATATTAATATGATCGACGGCGGAAGCATATGCCGAGATAGTTCGTCAACATGCACATGGACTCAAGTGGCACATTGAAGAGGTAACAGTAGATCACGCTGATTTCGGTCTTCGAACAATTCGGGTCTTTGAGCTCCCTTTCGAAGTGCCACAAAACTTGGTCGTCTAAGCTTTCCAACCCTACGGCAATGTTGTGGGCCACATCGCGGAAAAATAGCAGACGTTCACGATTTACCACGTGTTGAATAGTGTCCACCAAATCACAATCAAACTCTCCGAACATCTACCATCCTGTCTGCTGATAGGTGGCGTGCGAGCTATTGTTATGTAAGATGGCCAGACGCGGACATGTGTCTATTGTGAAAAAGAGAGCCATGTTCGGTCAGACTGTCTCTGCCGACGTTTGCTCCAGGTCCCGACCAGTGCCTCAGCTCCCAAAGCGGTCACTTCTTTACCAAACAGCTACCCCACAGCCGTACGCAGCCCCGATGCGTCACTTCAGGAAGCGCCTGTTCTCCCCCCCGGCAGTTCCCACTGGAAATAACAGTGCGGCCGCGCTCTCACCGGCACCATCTCCTCCGACGGCTACGGGACCATCAACTGTTCAGAGCTCGATGACCAGCTCGCCCGCTGCGATGGACATCGATGCGAGCGCGGTGCCTACCTCTGCTTTTCTTCAGACGGACGTGACCTCGGACATTGAAAGTCCACATTCTGATACAGAACAGCACCTCCGAAAGCAGTCGCCTCGACCATATACACCTCACACGTTCCCTTGCTGCTGACGCTCGACATACCGAAGTATGGCCTTTGGCTTTCTCTGACCACGATGCCTGCATCTGCGATGTCGTCCTCGCCCGTCAGCAGGTATGACACAGTCGCGGATTGTGGAATTTAAACGTTTCCCACCTGACTGTCCCTGACAGCCGACGGATCGTTGAGGATGCGTGGGCCCTCTGTCGTCGACGTCACCCCGCATACACATCCACCTTATCCTGGTGGCTATCCTGCGCGAAACCAGCTCTACGTAGGGCACTGATGGGATATGGCAAAGACTTCAAAGCCTGGCAAGCGAGCAACATGGACTTCTATTATGTAGTGCTTTGGCATTCTCTCCTGTCGGTCAGACGATAGTGCATCGTACTAAAACGCAGATCACTTCACTCATCCGACGACGCTTGGAAGGGACTCTTGTGAGATCCTGGCCCCTTGACCATATGCCTCACGAAACGCCATCGATGTACCACATCCTCACAGAACGCCGACGTCGTCGTCGAGCTCCGATACAACGCGCCATTGGTCACGATTTCTATTCTCATTTCCGCCGGCTGTACGCAGCCGTCCCACATCACCCGGCCTTAATTGAGGAGGTAGCAATACTGACTGTCAACACCATGCCAGTGGATATGACTCAAGAACTTCAGGAACAAGTGACCTCCGATAAATTCCAAGATGCTTTCAAGGTGGGAGCTGCCAACAAGTCCCCTGGACCTGACGGCCTCCCCTCGAATTTTACGAGTGTTCCAGATATCTTTTGGTACCTACTCGGACGTCCATCTGTCGTGAACTGATGTCACCCATAACGACGATCCCAGCCACCTTCCTTGATCGGGTCATCATTGTGTTCCCTAAGCCACGTGGGTGATCACTGATTTGTGATTACCGGCCCATCACTCTACTCAACAGTGACATGAAAATTTTTACCCGTTTGTTGACCTCACAACTCAAGAAGGCTGAGAGATACGTCACCTCCCTTGATCAGACTTCGCTGGGCGGTGACAACAACATCCATACGTCCCTTTGCCGTTACAGGGACATGATCGCGCTCGCAACATTTACCTGGCGCATTAGCATCGCTTGACTTCAGTCAGGTATTACACCGTGTCGACCATACCTTTCTGAAATTGGTCCTCCATCACATGGGATTTTCGGCTCCTATAGTAACAGTGGTAATGCTGCTCTTGATCGGCGCGACTTCAAGAATACTCTGTGATGGTCGCGTCACCGCGCCTCTAGCGATCGAGCGCTTTGTCCGTCAGGGTTGCCCACTTTCCACAATACTGTATGCTTTGGCATTAGAGCCCCTACTCCAGGGGCTTCACCAACGCCTGGTGGGTCTGACATTGCATGGGCACCGCTTCTATTGTACAATTTATGCTGACAATCTAGTCTTCTACCTCCGCAATGAAGACGATATTCGCGCGGCTCTGAATTGGGTGGCGAAATATGAGGAGGCATCGGGCAGTTCTCTTAACATTTCCAAATCGAAGGTTCTGCGGTTCTGCTCGTTGGTGAGAGTCTACCTGATAGATATGTCGCACCTCTAAGTGTGGCCACCAGTGTCCGCTGTTGGGGATTGATTTTATGAATGACCTCCGTTGTTCAGCGGCAACCAACTGTAGAGGTCTCCTCCAAACGAGTGACTGGCCTTGTGAACCACCGGCTTAGATGCCTCGACATTGTACAGCGTGCGCAATTCGTGAATGTTTACCACGCCTCACGCATCCCCCATGTGCCACAAGTGTTCCCGGTTCCGATTACCCTCGCCCGTCGTATGTTGGCGATGGGATACTTTGTCTGTACCGGGATGTTATTTAAAGTTCAGTATTCCTCCCTTGCCCTCCCAAGGGAGTGTGGTGGAGTGGGCTTATTCCATGTGCGAGACAGAGATACGGCACTTTTTGTTAGCTCCCAACTGAAAGTCTGGCGTCGCTACCCGAGGAACCTGACCGGACTGCTTTTGCATGAATACGCGCCAGAGTCCATGTCAGCCCCAGTCATGCTATCATACATTCCACCCCCCCTATTATCATTTTCGGCACTTCGACTTGAGCCGGCTGCTGTGGCCGAGCGTTTCTAGGCGCTTCAGTCCGGAACCGCGCTGCTGCTAAGGTCGCAGGTTCGAATCCTGCCCCGGGCATGGATGTGTGTGCTGTCTTTAGGTTAGTTAGGTTTAAGTAGTTCTAAGTCTAGGGGACTGATGACCTCAGATGTTAAGTCCCATAATGCTTAGAGCCATTTGAACCATTTGAATTTGAACTTCGCCTTGAATTAAGTTACATCCTCCACTCCTTACCCCTTCCACGTATACTCGAGACAAAGATTGTACACGGCAGTTTGCAAATGTGTCGAACCCCCAACCTCATCGAACAAAAGTGGAAAGCGATGCATGCAGGTTATCTCGACAGCAGCGTCCATTCCACCTGGTATATCACCGTCAATGACAAACAGGTCAACCAGTTTCGTTAGCACCGCATCCGCCTCGCTGACACACCCCTCTGTGTTCACTGTGGTGTAAAGGACACGGACGCTCACCGATTCTCATGTGGTCCGTCGTCTGACGCCTGGAGGCTCTCGCAGCGTATCTTGGCGTTCCGTACCCGACAGACATCTGCTCAGATCACTTTCCTGACGCTTTTATTCTCAGATGTGATCCATTACCCGCAACAAAAACTATCGCTGTGAATTGGATGTGCGGTCATACGGTCCACTACCGTTTTGGCCCCGACTTTAAATTAGAACAAGGTTATTGGACGTACCTTAATCATCACCACTGTTCACTTGTTCGCAACCCCAGATACAAGCAGTTCTTTTCCAATTTTCTATGGAGCGCCTTACATGACTCATCTTCTAGCTGGAACGTCCAAGCCATCAGATGCTGATGCTTTTTTGCCGACATGATGTTCTGAACGCACCACAAACGGAATCTCCATTAAAATTTCGAGAAGACACGTTTGAATGCTCCGCCAATCGGAAAGCACTAGCGACTCCTGGAATTCTGGTACATAGACTAATAATAATAATAATAATAAAATAAATAAATAAATTAAAGGAAATAAAAATATACACAGAAAAAACAAAAAAGCAAAAATAATAACAAAAACAAAAATGAAATAAAGTAAACTAAAAAAACAAAAGCCCGTACACAACTACTTTCATTTTCATCGCTACTCTATGTGTTCTTCCCCCCTGCTTTCTTCCTTTCCTACAACATTCTAGTAATAGGTCGTTGTTTTGGGATAGATGTAGGTAGGCGCCCACCTCTGAAGAGGTGCACTTTCTACTTTTTGTTAGGACACAGTTGGCGGTGGCTAGTAGGATTTTTTTGTAGTTTCCAGGGGCGAGAAAAAAAAAAGAGTAGCGTAGTTCGTCGACGCGCGACGCTGCGAAACCGAGGGTAGGATTGGTTGAGGTTTCGTAATCTCCTATATACACTTTTTTTCTTTTTTTTACTACATCCTCTAAAAGTTTGAGCGGCTTTCCGATGAAATTAACAGAAATAATTACTGTAATATCTGATGTTACGCAAATATATGTACACTATCTATCTAGGGCGAGTCTGATCGCTTTGGAGAACGTTTATAAGCTGATGTCCTTACTGAGTGGATGTATATCTTTCATTTTTTTTTTTTTTTACTACACGTTCACAGATATGTAAGTCTTTATTCATATGTAGCACAGAACAATGTGACTGAGGTCAAGAAAAAAAAGCTCAAATGTGTGTGAAATCTTATGGGACTTAACTGCTGAGGTCATCAGTCCCTAAGCTTACACACTACTCAACTTAAATTATCCAAAGGACAAACACACCCACCCATGCCCAAGGGAGGACTCGAACTCCCGCCGGGACTAGCCGCACAGTCCATGTCTGCAGCGCCTTAGGCCGAGGTCAAGAAAGGAAATGTGTTTATTCATATGTAGCACAGAACAATGTGATTGAGGTCAAGAAAGGAAATGTGCGTTTTAATGGAGCTACATCTACATCTACATCCATACTCCGCAAGCCACCTGACGGTGTGTGGCGGAGGGTACCTTGAGTACCTCTATCGGTTCTCCCTTCTATTCCAGTCTCGTATTGTTCGTGGAAAGAAGGATTGTCGGTATGCCTCTGTGTGGGCTCTAATCTCTCTGATTTTATCCTCATGGTCTCTTCGCGAGATATACGTAGGAGGGAGCAATATACTGCTTGACTCTTCGGTGAAGGTATGTTCTCGAAACTTTGACAAAAGCCCGTACCGAGCTACTGAGCGTCTCTCCTGCAGAGTCTTCCACTGGAGTTTATCTATCATCTCCGTAACGCTTTCGCGATTACTAAATGATCCTGTAACGAAGCGCGCTGCTCTCCGTTGGATCTTCTCTATATATTCTATCAACCCTATCTGGTACGGATCTCACACTGCTGAGCAGTATTCAATCTAACGTAGAAATTTCACGCGCGTCCGTTTTCGCGAACAAACTGAATGTTTCCCGAGCCAAATCAGACAGACAGCTTGCCGCTGAAAAGCGCTGAGAGAGCAATACTACGTTAACCAGCTATTGCCGTATACCGACGGTGCTCTCTGTCGTTTGCGCGTAGGTCAACGTTAGGTGCTTCGTCCCGTGTGCCGACGGCTTTACTCTCTAAATTCTAAGAGCCCACATTCCATTACGATACGAGAAAGATTTTACATATCACTGAAATAGAAGGGTGTGAATAAATTACCCACTTAATTGCCCTCCATCATTGTAGTCGCCCGAACGTGTCCCTTTAACAAATTGATTTCCTGTGGAACGTTAACGCTGGAGCAATTATGATTTGCTGTTTTTCACTAAATCGCATCAAGTAAATCTCAGAACAGTTGTTTCGGCAATATAGCGGTCTGCAATTACCTCAGAGGCGCAATAGTAATTGTAAGGACTCCGTCTGTGTCCTGAACGTAATGAGGAGGCGGGAAGGGAAACACAGGAAGATGACAGCTTTGTCTGTTAACTAAGGAGCGGATGTCACTCGCACCTGTTTGCAGCAGCGCAGCAGAAAGCGTGTCCATTTCGTACCGCTCCATACAGTTCGTCAATATTTGCCGACGAATCTGCATGTTTAGAGAAGAGTTACCGCGATGTTCCTCGCAATTGTGTCGTGAACAGGCTGTCGGCGGCACAGTAAGACCAATATTGACTCTGGCTCGGTAGCCGCTCAATAGCTCTCGTCGATACCAGTCAGCTCTCCTGTAATACGGAGGAACTACTGTGAAGAAAATGAAAGCTGTAATTTTGGACAAGACGTCTTGGAAATGACGTAAAACACACTGCACAGCATAAAACTGGCGGTAGGTGCCAATAACACGGAAACAAATTATGTAAAGCTCGGTCCTTCCTCTCATAAGCTGGCTCAAATGGGGAGCACCGATTTCAGTGGGATTTGACACGTGAATGTGATTAATTGCTTACACCGTTTAAAAATACTTAGGCAGTACGCAGAAAGCAAAAGTGAATGCTTTCGTTGAAAATGAACCTAGGAGTGAGAATTGTTCCTTTTGTGCGAATTTCTCTGAAGCTTACGGATGCAGTAGTCGTTGTGTGATAGTGATAATCATGAAAGAGGAAATTTTTGTACCCACAGTGGAATATAGAAAACCTGACTACAATTTGTAATCGTTTAGCAGTTTAAAATTTAATGTTGTCTGAACTGATATTTAATCTTTTCCCCTTAATCACAGAATGATTATTGAAAATGAGTATGTAATATTTATTCACCAATCATTACAAGCCTTAAATAACAAAATATCGCCAGTTCGTACTTTCTGTGGTTTGTCCACAGTATTTTGGTTGCACAGAATATTACATTTTCTTACAGTAACTAACTTTTCAAATTAATGGTATTAAAAACTTGCTTAAGTCACATTCAAGAAAAATAATGCAAAAATTAATGTTGAGTAATTGAAATGCTCCAGAAGAGAAAAAAATTACTGATGGGGGAGGGTTCAGTTTTTCGTCCACTAACATCTTTGAGTCCTACCACATAATACACATCACGCAGATGACAGAAGTATTTTGATTAGTACTATTAGACAAGCAGGAACGGAATAAACTGTCAATAACGTTTTTAAAATAATAATTATATTGTTCTCTGCTAATAGATTCTCCCTTAACTTCGGAAACAGTATGTTCAGTTCCTTTCACAAATAAGACATCACTAATCACAAATATTTAATTTTTAAAGGGAACGTGTTCCCTGAATAGATTGAATTATTTGTTCGTAATTACACGTGGAAAGAAACTACAAATAAAGAATACAAATTGCATATGAAATATATCCTCTTGCGAAAAGTTCATTCTGTTTTTTTACCCAAATCTACAAAAGATAATAAATGTATAGTATGATTAGTTCTCAGTGAAAAGAACAGAATGTTTCAATTTTTTTAATTTAAATCTGAGCTTGCAGAAACAGATTATTAAAATTCTTAAACAACCAAGTTCAGAAATTTTTGTTCTTTTTACAAGTGCTAATTTTAGAAACAAAAAAAGCAACATCTTAACAAAGGGTTCAAATGGCTCTAAGCAGTATGGGACTTAACATCTGAGGTCATCAGTTCCCTAGACTTAGAACTATTTAAACCTAACTAAACTAAGGATATCACACACATCCATGCCCGAGGCAGGATTCGAACCGGCGACCGTAACAGCCGCCTGATTCTGAAGTGATGCGCCTAGAACCGCTCGGCCACCGCGGCCGGCTCTTAACATGTTTTCTATATTTCTCCTTAGTGTGTTATGACATAGTTTTCTGGAATTTTATTTATTTAGCGTATGGCTTAGAGAATTACAGTTTATACAGGTAAATACGTTAAAGTGATAAAGATAATATAACATGAAACACTAATTATATTTCTTAGTTGGTTCGCTCCTGTGGATTGGATGGTTTTACGTACCTTCTCACGAACATGGAAGGATGTCCACTGATTTCTTCATTCTCCTCTTAGATCACAGCTTTCTGGGACTAGCTGGCCACTGTTTTTCTAGACTCGTTCTCTAGATTTTAGTCAAATGCACTATAAATTGTTCAGTATTTCATGAATTGGTAGGTTTCGTGGTCTTATGAATTCGTCTAATCGTGTGTTATTCTGGAATAGAACATCACTTGAGAAGAAAGTATTTATTTCGTAAAAGTGAGGGGTGAGAATAATACGTAGGGTACTACCACAGTCGAGAGATTTTAAAGCAGTGGCCACAGAATTTGGCATGCCAACAACACGTTCACTATACAAAATATTTTCGCTAGTGGAATGATAAGTAACCCAGAAAATTTAAAAGAATTGTAAGGTCATGACTAAAATGCTAGAAGAAGGTATGATCATTATTTGTCACTGTCGATGGATCAGAAGGGTTTTCCTATACAAACAAAAACCTCTGAACATTTTCCAAGTACATTTCACTTTGTTCACAAGTTTTTCTTCAACAGCCTGTTGCCTCATTATTCACGATGTAGAGTCCTGTAGCTACACAGAATAATCCAGCCTGAAAGCAGATGTGTTTTGTCATGAACTTTTTACCTGAAGGAACATGTATTTGTTGAATGTCTCCCCACTCCCAAGTTCCTCAGTCTGAAATTCTCCTGTGTTTCGGACTGGGGAAGTTTCCATGATTGATGAGCATTCTTATGAACTACGTTATGTATGGTGTAGCACATGTTCAATCCGTGAACCATGATCTTCTGAGAGGAGCAAGTTACCGATTATTATATCGGCGGCCTCCAGCCGTCGAGATTCTTCCAGCTCTTCTTTCCACGTGTTATATGTCGTCCATTTAACTTCAAGAATGTAGTCGGCTATATTGATCTCTCGGATAGGTCACTAGGTGGGCTGCATACTCATTTTGTTGGAATTTTGGTTCGCTGATCGCCATGCAAAGTGCACCGAAGTTCTATACCGTAGTAGCCGGATTTCCTTGAGTTTTGTGTTCATAAGACGAACCTTGTGGTCCCTTCGTGCTTGTGAGACCTTGAGAACCGACACAGCTGAACAGTCAGATGTAACAAAAATCTTGTCCCTCCCAAGCTGCCTAACGAATTGTCTTTACGACAAACAAGGGCGTGGCCTGAGGGACGTGGCATGCCCGTTTTGCATAACATCCGACAAATGCCAACTGTGCAACTGATCTGCTTTTATGCAATACACTTGGTCCGGGCAGTTGAAGTCTCTGTTAATGATCTTTAGTGACTCGTAATTTGATAAATTCGTAAACAGATTTCCTTGTATACAATAATCAGCCTGCACATTATGGTCTCCTCTGTGCTACCTAGCCGGCCGGGGTGGACGAGCGGCTCTAGGCGCTGCACTCTGGAACCGCGCGACCGCTACGGTCACAGGTTCGAATCCTGCCTCGGGCATAGATGTGTGTGATGTCCTTAGGTTAGTTAGGTTTAAGTAGTTCTAAGTTCTAGGGGACTGATGACCTCAGAAGTTAAGTACCATAGTGCTCAGAGCCATTTGAGCCATTTTCTGTGCTACCTATCAAAAACCGGTGCCAAAACATCAACCGTTAGTAGAGGAGATGTTAGATATCTAAGATTCTTCCAAGAAACAGAGTATCAAAGGCTTTACGGCAGTGTACTGCAGAACAGAATAATCTTTGGTGCAAACGATAACGGTGTACAAAGCTGTGCAATTTTTAAGGGTTCTGAAGCAAGCAATTCGTGACAGACTTGCAACTTCTTGTTTGCTAACTTGTTTGTTATGTGCTAACGATGTCTTCACTTTTCCCCTTGTACTACATAAATTCTCGAAATGATCGTTGAAGTTCTTCTGATGAACTGAATATTTCAAAAATTTTCGGCTCCATGCTCGCAAAGCTGACTAAACATCTGTTGAAGGGTTCAGAGCCGCTATAGTGTACGTGATCGTTGTGATATTCCGTTGACTTACCATCATGTCGTACCTTAGTCAGTCACTATTCCATGTTGACGATGCTTGCTTAATTGTAGCATCCGTGACAATAGTGGCAAATCTACTACGAGTTTTAACCATATTGTATTGTGAGTCATAACAGCGCACAATGTTCATGGGAAAGCCTCGTCTGCTAAACAAAGAAACGCAAGAAAATTTGAACGTACTAATCGACTGAGGTGGCAAAGTGATCAAGGTCCTTGATTTCAGTTAGGAAGAATAGTGTTCAGAATCTCCGTACGACCATTGGGACGCAGATTTTCCGTCGTCGACGGTGCTTTAGGTGTTTATCCGAGGAATTTAATTTTATTTTGGCAGCTCCTGCATTTACTCTGAATATTCTAGCAATGCAAAATATTCTAGATGGGACGGTGGCCACCTATGCGACTACTCTGCTTTTTTATCATTGTTAAAACACACCCTTTGACATATATAGGCTTAAAACTTCGCAGAGTGATTTCAAAGGAACTCACTGATCGAAACTATACAATATTCGCTTTCTAGTCTCAATCAAACCTCGCTTCATGAAATAAACAGTACTGCAGAGCTGTCGCTTTTGCGTTCCATGAAATACAGTAGTAGATACGATCAAATTTAGCAACCCCAGTCCATCCAACACTAAGTGAAATGCACACTTTTTTCCACAGTGTAAATGCGAATTGCAATCGCCTGATTTGCAGGTACTTTTGTGTTTCACGGAATAAATTGTAGCACAATATAGGCTGAGGTGTACAACACACAGTTTACGTAATGTTTGATCCGTATCTTTACGATTAAATGGAATTGTATATAGCGTTCTAAGCCCAGATCAAGTAACGTATTTTCCAAACGGTCTTTTCTTCATATTTGGTCGCTTCTACTTTTTTCTGGATGGAAAATTGAATTTGATTTTCACTGTATCCATTCGAACAAAACACCGCTCTTCTTTTACGATGAATTTTTTTTCCCCTTACGTTCCTTAATTAAGAGCTACCGTCCTTGTATCCCCTGCGACGTACCTTTCGAGACGTGCTGTACTACTGCCGCAGGGGAAGCTGCGTTAATTCGAAGGCGTGATCGTGTGACCGAGAACGGTGCTAAACTGTGCAAAAAAAAAAAGGAAGCGAGTAAAAACGACCGGCGGCGTCCGTCCTCTCTAAAGCCATGAGTCATTTTTTACCTGTTGAGCTCATTATATGCCACCACCTAAAAAGCCACTTCCGCAGCTATCGCTCCAGAACCGCGCAGGGAAAGCTGTTAGAAGCTCAGCACCGCTCTTCCATTGTTCGCTTGCAGTAGTTGGTGTTGCCGTTTAAGATTATGGATGCCCGCAGATCGAACATCGAATAACATAAATCACTTTCCTTCTTACGCATATATTCAGTACTTTAATCCGGAAACTGAAATACAGCAGATTTTCCTTTCTGAAACAGAAACACAACGCTCCCTCGGAAGATCCGTGGCAACCGTGTTAACAGCAATCATCGAGAAGACCGATCCTTGCGATCTTCACTAAGTTTTCGCATAATAAAAAATCGAGCTCACTATAGCTATAAGTTTAAATAGAAAGTGTCATTTTTAATGTCCATCGTCTTCGTCCGCAGTGAAATTGGTTGCTTGTATCACTGTGAATGGCTTCTTTCGTGGAAGGTGGTACACACAGCCCTTTCATTCAGGGCTAGGAAGATGTGCATATTGCATTCAAAGTCGTGTTTAAATTAGGAATCGACGCTGCTAGAATGCTAAATATATTACATAAAAAACGAATTCTCTAGAAAATAATCTTTGTCTATATTTTGAAGGATTATTCCCTTCTACGGAACTCAGTGCTGGTCAAATGGTTGTAGTTTTCACGTACAATGTCTCCCGCTGTATCAAGATAAGTTAAGAGTTTAAAGTGTAGTCAACATCGAGAGCATTAGAGGTTGAGGTAGCTCTGTTGGAAAAGTGTGAGGAGGAACTGGCCTCTTTGATGGAACTACTGTTACTTTCGTCTCAAGTGGTTCAGGGATACTTCGACAAATCTAAATCAGGATGAGCGGCCAGAGATTAGATCTTCACTCTCGCTAAATACAAGTATAGCGTATTAACCTATGAAGCACATAGCTGGGGCATTCTGTATCTAACGCACACACACACACACACACACACACAAACACACACACACCCGCGCGCGCGCGCGCGCGCGCGCGCGAGCGTTCCTGTGATGGTGATAATATATGGAAATATATTACCAACTTTTATACCTTTTTGAGAATTTTTGACAATGCCAACGTTTTCTGTGGCACGAAGGGCATTCCTCACCAATGTCGACACTGACCGTCTCAGTACTGTGTTTGGTTAAAAGATGGATTGGACGAATGAGCATAAAATGTTTAAAAGATCACTTTTAAATAATCGACGTAACTTGTAATCTAAAATAGTAAGTAGGGGAGAGCGTTGTCACTTGGAATATTTCTCAGACTTTAGGCTCTCGTAATAAAAGATTAACATATTTTCTTATTCCATTTTGAAATGATAGCACTCACTTTATGTGTGCTGCTGTCTGTTTCTGAAATCACAAAAATTATTTTAGGAAAATAAGGTTTTTCCAAATGTGAAAATTGTTCCAAGGTACAAATACAACACAGCTATGCGCCTAGGAACAAATCATTCCATTCAAATTTTAAAGTGTTGCAGTCGAGACAAGGCTGTCATACTGTATTTAATAAGTGAAGTGTTACATTACTATTCAACTACACACCAATTATCAGTAGGCGAAATCTAATTTAGAGGAAGTATTATCAAAAACCTGTTACAAATTGAAACCATTGTTAAACAGATGTTGATGACAACTAACACAAATTTTTATTTTCATGACAGAGAAAATTGTTAAGACAAAGAAACTCACTTCACTTACAGAATAACACGTGTTCCATGGCAGAATCCCTTACGTTCAAGATGCAAGGTAGTACACGACTTATGAAATACAGATTAACTGCCCACATGTTGTGTAATTTGTTTTAAAAATATATAACATTTTACCCATCGTAAAACTCTGTAACTGAAGAATTAACACAGCTTACAAATAGCGTTAATATATTATACGGCACTTAAATATGTAGAACTTGCAACATTTAAAAATGCTGCTCAAACACAGGCTCATGTCTCGCAACAACATAAACAATAGAAAATTTTGGAAACTGCTTATGCGGTGTCTAGTGACCGTTCCTTCCTGTGAATCTAAAATCAGTCACTATATTGAAATACCGACCAGGAATCGTCAAGTGTTCCTAGGTACACTATCCTCCAGGTACAACACTCTCCTCTACATTAAAACAAAGAATATGATATGTGTGACTGTGTGCAAGTCACCATGCACGTTAATGCACACGTCCTCAAAGCTAGACAAAAACGTAATAACCTTAACGTAAAATATTAAAATCAAGATAAATTGGATAAAAACAAACATTTCACACATATACGTAGGAACAACCCTTCCAACATGAATCTGGGGTTCTCTGCCTCATGATGACTGGGTGTTGTGTGCTGTCCTTAGGTTAGTTAGGTTTAAGTAGTTCTAAGTTCTAGGGGACTGATGACCATAGATGTTAAGTCCCATAGTGCTCAGAGCCATTTGGGCCATTTGAATCTGGGGAACTACGATAACAACCGCAAGTGCAAGCATAACCGCCCAAAAGCACTTTTTCTTAGAAAAATTAACCACCTATGGTAGGTTTAAACTAAGTGCACAAACAACGCGATATCAGCGAACCCTTGTATTGCAGATAACCTGATTGGCACCGCCAGCTGTGCCCATACAGCCTAATAACCCACAAAACCGGGGAAACCAAACACACAAAACACAAACTTCATACGACTCTACACAACGAGCGGCTGATACTTCGATATGTTAAAGGCCCGCTTACGATACAAATGTTCAAATGTGTGTGAAGTCTTATGGGACTTAACTGCTAAGGTCATCAGTCCCTAAGCTTACACACTACTTAACCTAAATTATCCTAAGGACAAACACACACACCCATGCCCGAGGAAGGACTCGAACCTCCACCGGGATCAGCCGCACAGCCCATGACTGCAGCGCCTAAGACCGCCTGGCTAATCCCGCGCGGCGCTGACGATACGTCTAGCCTAGGAGATACCGTCGGAGTTCAGCTTCAAGAATAACACATCTTTCCTGGCATCCGCACATGATCCGTCGCTACTAGCACAAATCCGCCACCAACCCTACTACCCTCCCAGATTGTCTTAGAGGTTTTCTTTTTCTTTTTTTCTTTTTTTTTACCACGGCGCTGGCTGTGGTACTTTTTCCCCCACTGCCCGTAAAACCGCTACCCTACAATCACTTTCTGTCATCTCCTTCAATATTAAAATATGCTCCCAAGAACTTAAGGAAGAGTCCTGGTCCCTCACAAAATCTTTAAACTCGTGCTACATTTGTCTAATGATCGCTTAAAATAGAGTACGTGTCTCCACTAAAGCCATTTAACGCCCTCTTATCAGCATACATTTAACATTCACTTGAAATTTTTCTACTAATACCCCAAGCATCGTGTCCCGTAGGCTCTTCATAATGGAGGAGGCAGTCACCTGTTAAAAGGTATGAAAACAGCTACCAGTCACATTATTTCTACGAATCATTAAGTAACGGCAGCAATTATACTAGACGCTAGAGGCCACATTAATTTCATACTGTATAGCCTATTCCACTTTTCACAACCCGATACGACCATGAAAGTCGATAGATATTCCCAACGGTCAAAACTGGGCACGTACACGTCATAGTGACGTCACAACGGTGAGTCTAAAGCCTCCTGTGCTCATACAGTACCATGTGTGAGCAACTGGCGGCCCGTGGACCGGATGCCGCTCGTGATTAGTTTCAATCCGGCCCGCGGGAGAGATTCGTGGGAGAGAAAGCGAGGCACTTGCATTGCACTCCGTCCGCGACACATTTTCTTATATTTCCGCCGATGCTCGACTCGCCTTGGGTCTGCAGTTCATGACGCAGACCAGTCATTGAGAGATTAGCTCAATCTGCGCATGCGCAATGCCATTTCGCCGTAGCCGGATCTGAACAACAAAGATAAACAGTTTCCAGTCTGAGAGCCAAGTGCGTACGGTGAGGGAAACAGCTCACTACGTTTAACGAGTGAGGGAAGTAGTACTTTCGTCTCTGGATCAATGATAACAACACACGCACGTTATTTACAGCTTACCACGTATGTTTGTCCTACGCACTGATAGATCGCAAACGTTGGTAGTAGCCGACAATGGCACAAAAATTACCGACTAGTCGCGAAATGTGCCGATTTGAACAGCGACAGCAAGGGCTATAACTTGGTGAACAAATTAGTTACCTCCTGTCGGTTTACGGGTAAAGTTCTGTGCCATTTACTTGTTAATTTCGTGCACGTGTTTCCGTGCGTCTTTACTGACTTTATTCGTAAAACGACTGGCACTCAGAAGAGAAAAGTAGATGCAGAATGTCGCCAATTTCAGGATAAATGGAAAAAGCTTTACTTCTTTACCATGTACAAAGATAAACGTACTTGCTTGCTGTGTAGTAAACCACTGTCTGTTGTAAAAGAATATAATATGAAATGACACTTTTCTACGAAACACATTGCTGAACTACAGCTTACAGGCCAACTGCAGAAAGACAAAATCAAACTATTCATTTCCGATTTGGGCAAGGAACAGAATATATTTGCCAAACTGAGGACAGTACGACAATTCAGTTAAAGCATGTTTTATAGCGATTACAAAAATTGCCAAATCGTTGAAGCCTTTTTCTGAAGGCGGATTCGTAAGGCAGTGCCTCTTGGACATTGCGTATGCACTATGAAAATGAGTCCGAATAAATAAGTTTACTGAGACGAACAGTTGTTTCCTGAATTGATATGATGGCTCATGAGATTAAAAACAGTTTTTATGATAGTGCTGGCACATTCGAAGCATTTGTGTTCGCTTTGGACGAGAATTCTGAATAGTAACGCACAGCTCAGTTAGCAATTTTTATTTGTGTTATAGATGTGGAGTTCAAATAACGGAAGAATGAAACTTCCTGGCAATCAGGTAACGGAAGAATGATAAGCATTATAGCTGCTAAAAGGAACATGGTTTCTTTACTACCGACGTTGCAGAATTTTGAATATAAGTATTTAAGGCTGCTATGGTAAAACGTTGTAAGTAAAGAAACAATTGTAACGACGTTCCAGAAAATGTATACATATGAAGATGGGAGACGCTTTTCGAGTCTCTAACATCTACGAAATACACACTAATAAGCCAAAACATTATGAGACTGCCTATCGCGACGTTGGACGCCGCCTGGTGTCGTTGCGGGCGCGTTGCACGGTAGCAAAAGTATGTAAGCGGAGCAGACATGGACGGGGTATCATCCTAGCAAAGATATGGGCTGCAAATGGAGAAATCCATTGAGATAAAGGGCAGATTACTATAACGCAGAGCATGTGAACAAGTATCTTGAAAACGGCGAAGCTGGGCGAATATTCGCGTGCTACGGTCGTGAGCATCCACGGAAAGAGGTAGAAGGACAGTGAAACTACCACTAGGTGTTAAATCGCTGAACGTCCACGACTCTTCACAGAACATGGGGTTCGAAGGCTTGTCTGCTCTGTAAAGTAGAATAGATGGTGACCTGTGGCTAAAATGGTTTAAATGGCTCTGAGCACTATGGGACTTAACATCTGTGGTCATCAGTCCCTTAGACTTAGAACTACTTAAACCTAACTAACCTAAGGACATCACGCACATCCATGCCCGAGGCAGGATTCGAACCTGCGACCGTAACAGACGCGCGGTTCCGGACTGAAGCGCCCAGAACCGGCTGACCTGTGGCATCTCTGCCGAAAGAGTACAATGCTGGTGCACGCACAAGAGTTTCGGCGCACACCGTTTATCGTACATTGTTGAAGGTGGAGCTCCCCAGCACACCACTCCTACGTGTTCACATGTTGACCCATCAACATCGTCAACTACGATTGTAGTGGGTACAGGACCATCGGGAATCGTCCGTCGATCAATGGAAACTTGTCGACTCTTCGGGTGTATCACATTTTTTTGCGACATGGGTCGTCTCCACAAACGCTGTCATCGAGGTGAACGACAGCTCGAAACGTGAAGCGCGCCACGGACGCAGGCTGGTGGGAGCAGTCTTATGCTATGGAAGACATTCTCCTACGCTTGCGTGGGACCTGTGGTAGTAATCGAAGACATGCTGACAACTGCGAAATACCTGCATCCCCTCATGTTTGATGTCTTCCCCGTCATCTTTCAGCAGTATTATTGTCCGCGACCAGAACCGTGCTTCAGTGGTCTGAGGAGCATTATAGTGAACTCATGTTGTTGTCTCGGCGACCAGATTTGCCTGTTTTAAATACTATGGAACCGATCTGGGTCGCTATGGGGCGCCACCCCCGCGCTCGCAAATCAGTGACCCGTTATTTTTTCATGACCATGCTCCACAAACCTACCAACAAATTGTTGGATCCATGATGTTCGTTGTAAAGATGGACAAACACGCTATTAAGCTTTGGCTTATCAGTGTATATGCAGGCTGAAGTGAAGAAAGTAAATTTGTACCAAGTACGGGATTCGAACGCAAGTCTCCTACCCTCGAGGTTAATGTGCTACCAACTACTAATCTGTCACAGTTGCTTTGCACAACTGCACGAGCTACTCTAGAATGCCTCCCCCCTCAATGCAAATTCTTTCGTCCCTACTGTCTGTATATATAAAATGCATGTCGGGAAAGGGATGCCATTCATGTGGGCACGTTATCCCAAAAACATAGTCACGAACGCTATAGTTGTGACTTTATGAGCCATCAGCGTTGCTGTCGAGTCACGCGACGAGGTGGCCCAGGAACTGAAGTGTGTGAATCAGGCCCGCAGGTCACCAAAGATTGCTCATGCCTGCCCTATACGAAGGCAAGTTAAAATGCTCCCTTTTCGTCTCAGTGATTAGATGAAAGGAAACCACTATCGGATGGTCGGTTTAGCCGTTCCAAGTTAATTTTCAATCGTTTCCAGCTACTTTCTTTCCATATATCTCTGGCTATCTTCCTCATCAGTGACATACTTAATGCAGAAGGGCCTCGCATCACGACTGCTTGGCTGCTGCGTCTGCAGTCTCGTTATAGCGAGCTCCAGCGTGTCCTAGAGTGAGATTACGAGCGGGGAGCGATGAGAATTTGACGGATCGGCTGGCCGCTGCCATCGGGCTAGCAGCATCGTAAGCCACTTGGACAGGCGCAAGTTGCAGAGCTCAGGCAGGAAGCGAATGGTCGGAGAAAAAATACCGAACACGGAAATAAGGCGGCTTGCTTGCCGAGCGCGGAAGGGTGGTGGCTTCAGGGGAGATAAAGTGTAACATCTACGGAAAATACACAAAATATCTTACAGAAACGCGACGAGAAAATTAACACACACTGAATGGCCAAAAAAACTGGTACAACTGCCTAATATCGTGTAGGGTCACCGCGAGCACGCAGATGTGCCACAACACGACGTGGCATGGACTCGACTAATGTCTGAAGTAGTGCTGGAGGGAACTGCCACCATGAATCCTGCACGTCTGTCCATAAATCCGTAAGGGTGCGAGGGGGGTGGAGATCTCTTCTGACCACTACGCTGCAAGGCACCCCAGATATCCTCAATAATGTTCATGCCGGCCGGTGTGGCCGTGCGGTTCTAGGCGCTACAGTCTGTAACCGCGCGACCGCTACGGTCGCTTGTTCGTCCTGCCTCTGACATGGATGTGTGTGATGTCCTTAGGTTAGTTAGGTTTAAGTAGTTCTAAGTTCTAGGGGAGTGATGACCTCAGAGGTTACGTCCCATAGTGCTCAGAGCCATTTGAACCATTTTAGACTATCTCTACGTGGTCCTGTCTGCACAGGAAAGCGTCCTATAGAGCCACCTGCATTATGATTATCTTGGCTAGGGTAGAACGACATTTCATAAACCCACAGTGGAAGGGGTTAATGAGTTTCTTCTTCTCTAACACCCGCACAAAGTGGTAGTTTATCATCCGCTCAAATATTTTCCTAACCAGATTTGAGACCACCACTATGATGATTACTTGAGGAAGTACTATCCTCCTCTGGTTTTAGAAGGAACATCATAATAAATTCTTTCATGACTCTGGGTATAGTTCTTGTGACCATCTGAGCTTGAAACACAGGAGGATCTGTTTCGATTCTTTGCATAACATGTTACCTATAGGCCTACATCTCTACAACTTAAAGTCACCCTCGCGTTTCTCTGTCTATATGTGACAGCTAGTATCAGGAACTGCTGTAAAGATTATGATACGGTTTTCACTAATATGAAGACTTATTCATGTGCCAAGTTTGTGTATATAATTTATTACTGCTACGCCAGACAAGTCGTACAGACGTAGATACTTCGCCCGATGTGCAAAGCAAGCATATACGCCGAGGTGTCGAAGTCATGGTATAGCGATATGCACATATACAGATGGCGGCACACAGGGTATAAAAGGGCAGTGCATTGGCGTAGCTTTCATTTTACTCGGGTGATTCACTTGAAAAGGTTTCCGACATGATTATGGCCGCACGATGAGAATTAACAGACTTTGAACGCGGAGTGCTACATGGAGCTAGGCGCATTGGATATCCCATTCCGGAAATCGTTAGGCAGTTCAATATTCCGAGATTCTCGGTGTCAAGAGCGTGCTGAGAACACCATATTTCGAGCGTTACCTCTCACCACGTGCAACGCAGTGGCCTGCGGGCTTCATTTAATGACCGAGGGCAGCCGTGTTTGCGTATTGTAGTGACCCATATCGGTTGAACCCTAGACAACCGGAAAACCGTAGCCTGCTCAGGTGAGTCCGGATTTCAGTTTGTAAGAGCTGGTGGTAGGGTTCGATTGTGGCGCAGACCCCACGAAGCCATGGACCGAAGTTCTCAACAGTAACGCCATAATGGTGTGGGCTATGTATACTTTGAATGGACTGGGTCCTCTGGATGTTCGGCTACTTGGAGACCATCTACAGCCATAAATGAACGCTATGTTCCCAAACAACTATGCAGTTTTTGTGAATGACAATGCGCCATGTCACTGGCCACAGTTGTTTGTGATTGGTTTGAATAACAATCCGGGCAGTTCTAGCGACTGGTTTGGACACCCACATCGCCCGATATAAATCCCATCGAACATTTATGGGACGTAATCTAGAGAACAGTTCGTACACAAAATCCTGCCCCGCAACATTTTCACGATTATGGACGGTTATAGCAAATGGCTCTGAGCACTATGGGACTTAACTTCTGAGGTCATCAGCCCCCTAGAACTTAGAACTACTTAAAGCTAACTAACCTAAGGACATCACACACATCCATGCCCGAGGCAGGATTCGGGCCTGCGACCGTAGTCTGCAGTCTGCAGTCTGGAACCGAGCGACCGCTGCGGTCGCAGGTTCGAATCCTGCCTCGGGCATGGATGTGTGTGATGTCCTTAAGTTAGTTAGGTTTAATTAGTTCCAATTTCTAGGCGACTGATGACCTCAGAAGTTAAGTCGCATAGTGCTCAGAGCCATTTGAACCTCTTTTTTTTAATATTCTGATAGTGTACGACGAGTTAATGAAGTTTAATTATTGGAGATATTATTGTTGGACTCAACCTTCATCAAAGTGAACAGTTACAACGAAGAATGGACGTAGTATCGAAGACTGCAGTACCTGATTAGCCTTGAGTAGGAAACATTAGTACGACCACACGAAGATAAAAAAAAATACGCCGATTGTAAAAGTTGGTGTAATTGTCACTATCACCGAACTGAAAAGAATCTTAATTGATCTGATCCATGGGTGTGCGTGTGGTGTGATGATTATAAACTAACTGTTAAGAAGGAACAATAAAAATTGTTCGTCAGTAATGGAAATCTCACGTGTTGACTCCATCATTAATTGAACTGTGTAATAGTTGATGATCAAAATTAATTAACTGTGGACATTTTATCTGAAAGAGTGACTTGATGAACATTGAGCATTGAAAGGAGTGTTTTTCCGAAATAATATTACGACGCACGCCCCGTCGTGCCGTAGTGGACAATTCTGCCTAATAACGTAACAACAACTACTGATACTGAACCGCAAATGAATTTTTTCTCGCGTCAGTGGTGTGAAACGACGCCGGTGATGAATGATTCACTCAATACTGCAATAACTAACTAACCGGGCATAGCAAATCATCATAAAACAATAAAATCAGCAGTTCGCATCGCTGAAAAGACTGTGCGGACTCGCAAATGGACTTACATACATTACGCGAGGAACAATTTTCTTTAGAGATTTTCAGGTTCTGTTCACGTTATCCGACGGGGACAACCACCACTGCGCGTCGCGTCTCCATTCCACCGACCGAGCTGTAGCAGTAGCGGCTCAACATCAACAGCGACAACGAAAGGGGAGAGGGGACGTCACAGGAGGACACATTTATTAAATATTTCTGTGTATGTTATTGATTTCTTGAGCTACTGTGAGATCGAATCATGCACCGGAGGTGTGTGTATTAACAAAAGCATTAAGAGCTACAGTATATGGCCGACTTGACGGCACTTCTTGCTGGAGAGATGCACATGGCGAGGCCTCTGGGTGATATTAGAGGTATAGCTTCCAGACTCAGTCACCATTATCAAGGCGGAATGAGGCGGAATGGAGTGTAGATTCCAACTCTGTGACGATCCAACTGTCCTGAGATCGAACATCTAACTATCGTGCATTAGTAACTACAACGATGATAGTGAGTAGAAAGAAAAGTATAATTCGTCAGAAGCCTTACTTCTACACATTTAGCCGGTAATGAAACATTACGTTCTTTCAGGTTATTTTAGTCACCTTCTATACCCGGTATTTAGTGCAGATATTGCAGTTCGTAATCTTCTTCGTGACAAAAAATGTGCTTCAGCCTGTAACGGTTATGGTGAAGCAAATTCATTGTTGAAACAGTCCTGGATAAAATTTTATTCGCAATATTTCTTTGTCCCGCCTTCTGAGGTGTAACAGGCACCAGCACGTGCGGTGCTTATCGATACGAGCTGCGTATTAGGAAGGTGTAAGAGCGTGAAGCGGCGACAGGCGAGGGTGATTCATGCGGGCGAGCTCACGCTATGTAAACACGGGGAACGGTTTTGTACCCGTTCCGCAACCGTGGGAGCAGTCGCAGGTGACTTAATTTTTGTATGAAAGGAATCATTTTTGGCCGCCGTGGGCTCTACACAAATGAGGCTTTCGCCTTCAGCGGCTCGGCGACAAAGGCTGCCGGGCGGCTCGCAAATTGAACATTAAACTTCATGAGCGATGGGTTTTCAGACCACTGAACGCGACATTGTCCGTTAATATTAAGCAGCGGATGGAAACGGCCGCACAATACAGTCGCCAGGCGCTGACAGCCTGCTGACGTCCGGAATCAAAACACGGCACAAGAGGAATGAGCAACTGCATACCGAAGTATTCGTTTCTCATTTGTTCGAATGGAATTGTCAGTTTTCTTTATTGTTTGAGTATCGTCTCATCCATCTATGAATCATAATTTCAACTGCTCCTTTGTTATCAGAGTAATGATCCCTTTCCTCTATAGAGAAAACTGAGTAAAGTCGTGAGTATTCACACAGTAATCCGGAGAGAATCTCCATTATGCGAAGATGAAATAGACGGACTCATCCTCTCGAGAAGTAAATTAATTACACAAGTAATATGGCTGCGAGTTTTGTTGCCGTCAGTGTGGTGTAGTGTTTAAAGACAATGGCTGACGTGCTGTAGGTTGCCAGTACAAACCCTACCAGCACACTTATTTGCTAGTTCATATTTATCATTTCTGGAAGGTCCTTGAAATATCTTGTTTCGGTAATGTTTGTAAGCCTGGAGTATTCGATGTTTGTGTAGATACTAGTTTTGTAGAATAGTTGATGTTTGTATAAATAACTACGCTCTCCGTCCAGGAGAGCAATTCCGTTCTGGCTGTACATTGGTGTTAATAAACCTACTTTCAGTGTTAACAAGAGGCCCGTACGAACTTCCCCTCACCGATTTGATTCATATTGACAGTGTGTGTAGGACATGACTATGATTCCAACATATCTGAACAGGAAGACGCAAATTTCGATTGGTTGAGAGGAAATCAAGTTTGAAAATTTTAGGTGTGATTTTATACTGTGTATTGTCGCTAGTATTCAATGAGTCCACAACCGACCGACTAAGCGCTTAGTCTCATAACCGCAATGTATATGGATCAAGTCAAGTTGCCAACAGATTTATTGTGACTGTGCAGATGATCAGTATTTCATTATTCATTTATTATTTTCATAACGTTTATCCTGAAAAAGGAGATTTTTTCTTAAAGAGATTGGAAATACAGAATGGAGACGCCAAAATGTTCAATCAAATCAGTATAGCCATTTTATTTTATGGTATCTACATTTGTGGCAAGTATAACGTGTAACATATGGAGCACTGCACAAATCAGGACGATACTGATCAAGAAAACATGAGAACAGTAATTATTACATGGTGTAGCACATGTAATGAACGCCGATTTTTTGCTTGTGCATGATATTTTCAGTGTGTCTCTTTCAAAACGAACTTGGTTTATATTCATAAAGGGTTCTCGGTTATCATCCCATTTTAGCGGCGTACCATACGTATCAAAGCATATCACCGAATCTTGCTGCACATAACTGACGGCGTACGAGAGACTGAATTTTTATGCAGTCTTTTCTACAAGCTATCTCTCTATTCTGTTCAATGATGTACATGCAATTTTGTAGTCTTTCTATAAGATCCGTTACAAACGTTGCGACGCTGCACCAGCGAAGTAGATTCTGGAGGAATCACTTTAATACTGTACGTTGACAGATCCTCTTCATACTCGAAAGTTTCTTTGTAGAAACCCGGGTTTTTTTGGTCTCCCCGTGATTCGAGGAGCAAAAGAAACAGTTCTTCTCACACTTATGGGCATCTGGAAAACGGCCAAAGATGTCCAAATGCAGAGATGGATTTACCCGCAGGAGTACGGTTATAGTGGGAAACTACTTCCAAAAAATCCGATTTTTCAGGGTACAGATTATCAAAATAAAAAGTGATTCATTAGGTGTTGATAATATGCACAGTCATGATAAATCTAGCCTTAGAATTGCGTGGGAATGAAAAAAAAAGTATCGGCAGTGATATTCGATCCAGAGATCCTGCACTTAAGAAAAACTGAGCGCTTACTCGGTCGATTGCGGAGTCTTTGAATATTACTGATCATACAAAGCATGAAAGTACGCCTGAGACCTTCACACTCGATTTTCTCGAAAACGGTTGAGATGACGTCTTCCTGTTTGCGTATGTAGAAGTCCTAGTCATGCTCTACACTCCCTGTTAATATGAATCAAATACGGTGAGGGTAAGTTCGAACGGTTCAACGGTAGGTGTTGCATTTTATTGACGACCAAGCTTTCTGATTTGGACTTGAGAGTGATTACGAAGTGACAAAGGCTGGGTACTTCGATGATCTACATCGCCGTCGCTAGAGCTAGGCAACGTAAAAGCAGTCGCCTACACGGACACAGAATACACGCAGTACATCGTTCGCACGGTCCGTGTATTCGGGAGACGATTGGGTTCCAAGGCAGCAGAAAGTCAACCCCACATGAGGCATCCATCAGTGTTCTCCGGATATAATGACCAAGACCCGGCGAAATGGCTTAAAGGATTCGAACGAGACGCCAAATAAAACATGTGGGATGATATGATTCGTTTGGCAAACGTGTACTTGTACTTCGACGGCACAGCACAGCAGTAGTTCGAGAACAAGGAATAGGAGCTCAATAGTTGGGATAAATTCCAGTCCGAATTGAAGAAAACATTTGACAACAATCAGCAACAATTCCGCAAACCGGAAGAACAGTTGGCAAACAGAGCTCCGTCGTCATCAGGAAACGACACAGTGAAACGTAGACAATGTTTTGGCCTAATGGCACATATTGAATCCTAACATGACAGAAGCTGAAAATATCTCACACTTGATAAAAGAAATCGCAGAAGATATGTACCAATTTCTTTCGGTGAAGAATGTAACAAGAACAGAAAAGTTCATCTAATGGTTCCAGAGAATCGGGGAAATGCAACAGAAGAAAAGGAAAAGGTACGTCTGACTGCCAAATTTGGTCCGTATGGTAACTGTTGAAGATCACCATGCGCTCGCCTCTCTCATACGCCAGAAGCAATAGAAGAGATACAGCAATGTAATAGAATCCAGAAATATTGGATCGAATATACAAGACATAGCAGCCTTGAATGTCGATCCGATACATCAACAGGTTATAGAGAAAGACCGAGCGAGATGGCGCAATGGTTAGGACACTGGACTCGCATTCGGGAGGACGACGGTTCAATCCCGCGTCCGGCCATCCTGATTTAGTTTTTCCGTGATTTCCCTAAATCGTTCGAGGCAAATGCCGGGATGGTTCCTTTGAAAGGGCACGGCCGATTTCCTTCCCCATCCTCCCCTAATCCAATGAGACCGATGACCTCGCTGTTTGGTCTCTTCCCCCAAACAACCCAACTATAGAGAATGTTGGGGAAAAGGTGTAGCGGTATTTAACATCAATCTCCACCCGAACGCGCCATGAAGAAGAATCGACCATCTTGGACTTTTGCCACCGCCGTCAAACGGCGACCCAGCACACTACCAACGCAGATACAACCAACTCCTTCACCAAGTAAAACGCCCCAAAGAAGAACCGATATTTGGACTATGGAGAATAACACGCCAATCTGTTTTCACCGTGGATGCTCTGGACACACTGTGCGCTACTGCAGAGAAATAAAACGAATGTTCGACGACTATTATGCCGCAAGGCGTCAACTGTCACAACAGTCCTACTCATGCCAGTCACCGTAGTCGCCGTACCCAGGAAGAAGTCGTTCCCCAACATGCCATGCCGTAGTCGTTCCTTGTCACCCAACAGAAGCATCAGCCACTCTCCTAGCGGCTTAACTTAGGAAAATTAAGCGAGGGGACCAACTATGGAAGCGAGGCCGTCACAGATGAAAATCCTCCATGAACGACAGTTACCAAGATGACAGGAAATATCATAGACGTCATCACTGACGGCAAAGCAGTCCTGCCGCTAGCCGAACAAGCCATGAAGAATAGACTCGACCAACTTATTCTTCTGTAAAGTCGAAGGCTTATCAACGGGAACTGAGGATGACTATGTTCCGTGATACGAAAGCGACTGTGCTAAAGGTCACAACTGGGAAATACGCTTAGCCGACAGGAACACATATTGCGAGAAAATTATCAATGACAGAACGCAGCTCTTCGAATTCGTTGAAGTCATGTACTTATATACTCATGTAGCCATGAGGTTATTCTCGGAGAAAACTTCTCTCAGGCGTCACTAACAACCACAGACTTTGTAAGATCAGAGCTCCTGATCGACGAAGCTATTCCAATAAGTACATATAACAATGAGTGCCCTTCGCCGTTGCTTTCCATTTTTCCATTGGAGACGTTGTTATCCCGCCTTCAACGAGAAACAAATTTGTGGTAAGGTCTTACGGGACCAAACTGCTGAGGTCATCGGTCCCTAAGCTTACACACTACTTAATCTACCTTAAACTAACTTACGCTAATGACAACACACACACCCAAGCCCGAGGGAGGACTCGAACCTCCGACGGGGGTGATCCACACAGACCGTAACAAGGAGTATTAGACCGCGCGGTTACCACCCCCCCCTACCCCCCCCCCCCCCCCCCCCCGCGGCCGTAAAAGAGAAAAGTTTCAGTCGTCAATCGGTAGGCACGGTTAAACTGTGAAGTTTTTATCAATTGTAAAAAGTTACTCAGGCCGTAAAAGAAATTTACATGCCAGTAACAATTTTAAGCATCGTGGGTGATGAAGGAAACTTTGGATCACTAACTGTCACGAGCAGCCGTAACTCATTCCGAAAGCTAAGTACGCAGGGACAACCGAGCCAGTCAGAAAGGGTAGCCCATTGCCATCAACGAAGAATCATTCTCCACTACCACTATAGACAACTCAGGAGAGAGAGTTACTATCGAACTGCCAGTAGCATCTGACCTGACTGAGGAACAATGTCGACTAGCGATAGCCAGTCTACTCAAATTTTCGGATGAACTCAAATCCGAAGTGGAGAAAAGACAGACCAAGCGGCCCATGATAAAAAGCCATATCAACACTGGCGATCATTCAACAACTAGCCAGTTCTCGTATATAGTGTCATCGGCTGAACGAAAGATATCTGTAAGGAAGTGAAGACGATGACATCACTGAACCTTCAGAGTGTCTTTGGTCCTCTCCAGAGGGCCTTGTGAAGAAGATGGACGCCACATGACGTTACTGTGTCGACTATAGACTACTAAACAAAATCATGAAACCGGCCGCTGTGACCGAGTGGTTCTAGGCTCTTCAGACCGGGACTGCGCTGCTGCTACAGTCGCAAGTTCGAATCCTGCCTCGGGCACAGATGTGTGTGATGTCCTTAGGTTAGTTAGGTTTAAGTAGTTCTAAGTCTAGGGGACTGATGACCTCAGATGTTAAGTCCCATAGTGCTTAGAGTCATCTGAGTTTGAAAATCATGAAGAAACATGTATATTCATTGGCGTACCTTGATGACACCCTGGACTGGCTGAAAGAACATGCCAGCGAATCAAGGATGACGAGGCTGACTGCGAAAATACGACCTTCATAACTCTTGATGGCCTCTATGAGTTCAAAGTTATGCCGTTTGGTCTATGAAACGCTCTAACCACCTTCGAATAAGTGATCGACGACCAGTTTCGATCCCTTAAATGGATAACGTGTCTTTGCTATCTGGATGACATTATTGTCTTTTCGAAGACGTTTGAAGAACATCTAAGTGCACTGACAACCGTGCTGAAGTGTATTCAAACTGCAGGTCTCCGCCTGAAACCGACTCCTCCAAGAAATAAAAATCTTCGGGGCACCTAGAGGATGGGGATGGAGTCCGTTCCAATACAGAGAATATAAAAGTAGTCATAGATTTTCTGACTCCTCAGCACATTCGTATTGTGAGAAGTTTTCTCAGAATGTGCTCATACTATCTGCGATGTATACAGGTAAAGGACTTCTGTATCAAGGTGCATCTACACTCCTGGAAATGGAAAAAAGAACACATTGACACCGGTGTGTCAGACCCACCATACTTGCTCCGGACACTGCGAGAGGGCTGTACAAGCAATGATCACACGCACGGCACAGCGGACACACCAGGAACCGCGGTGTTGGCCGTCGAATGGCGCTAGCTGCGCAGCATTTGTGCACCGCCGCCGTCAGTGTCAGCCAGTTTGCTGTGGCATACGGAGCTCCATCGCAGTCTTTAACACTGGTAGCATGCCGCGACAGCGTGGACGTGAACCGTATGTGCAGTTGACGGACTTTGAGCGAGGGCGTATAGTGGGCATGCGGGAGGCCGGGTGGACGTACCGCCGAATTGCTTAACACGTGGGGCGTGAGGTCTCCACAGTACATCGATGTTGTCGCCAGTGGTCGGCGGAAGGTGCACGTGCCCGTCGACGTGGGACCGGACCGCAGCGACGCACGGATGCACGCCAAGACCGTAGGATCCTACGCGGTGCCGTAGGGGACCGCACCGCCACTTCCCAGCAAATTAGGGACACTGTTGCTCCTGGGGTATCGGCGAGGACCATTCGCAACCGTCTCCATGAAGCTGGGCTACGGTCCCGCACACCGTTAGGCCGTCTTCCGCTCACGCCCCAACATCGTGCAGCCCGCCTCCAGTGGTGTCGCGACAGGCGTGAATGGAGGGACGAATGGAGACGTGTCGTCTTCAGCGATGAGAGTCGCTTCTGCCTTGGTCCCAATGATGGTCGTATGCGTGTTTGGCGCCGTGCAGGTGAGCGCCACAATCAGGACTGCATACGACCGAGGCACACAGGGCCAACACCCGGCGTCATGATGTGGGGAGCGATCTCCTACACTGGCCGTACACCACTGGTGATCGTCGAGGGGACACTAAATAGTGCACGGTACATCCAAACCGTCATCGAACCCATCGTTCTACCATTCCTAGACCGGCAAGGGAACTTGCTGTTCCAACAGGACAATGCACGTCCGCATGTATCCCGTGCCACCCAACGTGCTCTAGAAGGTGTAAGTCAACTACCCTGGCCAGCAAGATCTCCGGATCTGTCCCCCATTGAGCATGTTTGGGACTGGATGAAGCGTCGTCTCACGCGGTCTGCACGTCCAGCACGAACGCTGGTCCAACTGAGGCGCCAGGTGCAAATGGCATGGCAAGCCGTTCCACAGGACTACATCCAGCATCTCTACGATCGTCTCCATGGGAGAATAGCAGCCTGCATTGCTGCGAAAGGTGGATATACACTGTACTAGTGCCGACATTGTGCATGCTCTGTTGCCTGTGTCTATGTGCCTGTGGTTCTGTCAGTGTGATCATGTGATGTATCTGACCTCAGGAATGTGTCAATAAAGTTTCCCCTTCCTGGGACAATGAATTCACGGTGTTCTTATTTCAATTTCCAGGAGTGTATTTCAAGAACTACAGAAGGGAAATGCCAAATTTTCTTGGACTGAGTTCTAGCACTGTATAACGAGAATGTCGAGAGAGAACCTCATACTGATGCTACCGGTTTTTGGATAGAGTCAGTTTCTAGCACAAAAGTTATTAAAGCGCTACTTTGGAGCGTATCGTACCCTTCGTCACTTGCAAACCGTCGGACGTCACATATGCGAGTACGGAGACGTCCTCTATGCCCTTCGATGAAGCCCTACTACGGTCCAGAGCCGCGGATCGGCGATGGAATGTACAAGGAAACTAAAGACCCGCTCGGCGACCGCGAAGCTTCGACGGGAAGGGCAACCTTCGATGTTCATCACAGTGAAGAGGATGTAACAACACGACCAGAACGCGAGAATCCGCCAGTGCCACTACGCAGTGGACCTTTAACATCTAGATCCAGGGTGCTGCAGTCGGGTGTAGTAAGGACTTCGGAAACAGCGGGATTCTTCAGGATAGGAAGCAATGCTGGCGGCTTCAGTGCATGCAGTGTGGTGTAGTGGTTAGCATCACTGGCTGCTTTGCTGTAAACTACATGATCAAAATTATCCGGACATCTGACTGAAAATGACTTACAAGTTCGTGGTGCCCTCAATCGGTAATGCCGGAATTCAATTGGTGTTGGCCCACCCTTAGCCTTGATGACAGCTTCCACTCTCGCAGGCATACGCTCAATCAGGTACTGGAAGGTTTCTTGGGGAATGGCAGGCCATTCTTCACGGAGTGCTGCACTGCGAAGGGGTGTCGATGTCGGTCGGTGAGGCCTGGCACGAAGTTGGCATTCCAAAACATCCCAAAGGTGTTCTGTAGGATTCAGGGCAGGACTCTGTGCAGGCCTGTCAATTACAGGGATGTTATTGTAGTATAACCACTCCGTCACAAGCCGTGCATTATGAACAGGTGCTCGATCGTATTGAAAGATGCAATCGCCATCCCCGAATTGCTCTTCAACAGTGGAAAGCAAGAATGTGCTTAAAACCTCGATGTAGGCCTGTGCTGTGATAGTGAAACGCAAAACAACAAGGGGTACAAGCCCCCTCCATGAAAAACACGACCACAACATAACACCACCGCCTCCGAATTTTAATGTTGGCACTACACACGCTGGCAGATGACGTTCACCGGGCATTAGCCATATCCACTCCCTGCCATCGGATCGCCATATTGTGTATCGTGATTCGTCACTCCACACAACGTTTTTCCACTGTTCAGTCGGCCAGTGTTTAGGCTCCTTACACCAAGCGAGGCGTCGTTTGGCATTTACCGGCATGATGTGTGGTTTATGAGCAGCCGCTCGACCATGAAATCCAAGTGTTCTCACCTCCCACCTAACTGTAATAGTACTTGCAGTGGATCTTGATGCAGTTTTGAATTCCTGTGTGATGGTCTGGATAGATGTCTGCCTGTTACACATTACGACCCTCTTCAACTGTCGGCGGCCTCTGTCAGTCAACAGACGAGGTCGTCCAGTTCGCTTTTGAACTGTAAGTGTCCACTTCACTATCACATCGGAAACTGTGGACCTAGGGATGTTTAGGAGTGTGGAATCTCGCATATAGATGTTTGACACAAGTGACACCCAATCACCTGACCACGTTCGAAGTCCGTGAGTTACGCGGAGCGCCCTATTCCGCTCTCTCACGATGTCTAATGACTACTGAGGTCGCTGATATGGATTGCCTGGCAGTAGGTGACAGCACAATGGACCTAATATGAAAAACGTATGTTTTTGGGGGTGTCGCCAGCTCAAATCTGACCAGAAGCAACTATTTGTTACTTTTTATTTACCGTTTCTGGAAGTTTCCTCAAATACCTTATGTTATTAATGTTTGTATATACTTTACGGTAGTAATGTTTGTAAATCCGAAATATTTTATAGCTGTATAAATACTAGCTTCCTGCAATAATAGATGTTTGAATAAATAACTGCAGTGTCCGTTAAGATGATCAGGTCCGTTCTGGCTGTACATTGGTGTTCATAGTAAACGTGCTTTCAGTACTAAGTGTTGCATTTCACTGACGACCCAGCTTTCGGATTTCGACTTGAGTGTGATTACGACGTGACAACTTGCAAACGGTATAATGTAATCGCATTTAGATGCTAGGGTAAAAAATGACTTTACAAAGAAATATCCATTATGAAACTCATGCAAATAAGCAGACACTTCCTCCGTAGCCAAATCTGCTAATGCTACTACAGGTATGTAGTAACTGATTCGATGCCTAATGATGGAAGAAAATTTTTGGAAATTTGTGGTAAGATCTTATGGGACCATACTGCTGAGGTCATCGGTCCCTAAGCTTATGCACCACTTAATCTAACTAACGCCATGGACAACACACATACCCATGCCGGAGGGAGGACTCGAACCTCCGACAAGAGGAGCCTCACGGACCGTGACAAGGCGCCTAGACCGCGCGGCTAGTGATGAAAGACATTTTCCTTACGAGCAGATGCCTGACAGGACGACTTTTCATCACGGTGAGTGTTAACACCATGGGTTCAACCTCAAATCTATATGCAGTGTCTCGTGAAACGAAGACATGTGACAATGCTGCTGATGCGACCGTTAGGCGTTGAATTTAACCACGATGAACCCGTCCAGTGGAGTAGGCTATGTGGTACATCCATGTTTCAGTATTTTCCTTCCTCACATTGCACACTCATCTGGCACAACACAAATGAATCAGTATACAGCACAATTACCGATTGTAACTATCCACAAGATGCAGATAAACACTAAACGGATCGCTACAGATCGGAGGAAGCCATGGAAATCAGTCTTTACAAAAATGTTACCCAAGAAATAGATACGGAATTCGTGTACTCTTCCCGACGCTTGTTGATAATTAAGGAAATGACTTGAGAAGAAGGGAGCTCGTGGTTGAACGTCCCGTCTACGGCGAAGTTATTATGGACAGAGCAAGATGGGAACTGAAATCGGTCTCGAGCTTTTGAAAGAAACCTCCCCAAAATTCTACTGAACCGACTTAGAGAAACCATAGAAAACCTAAATGAGAATGCCCGAGCAGGAATCTGACTCACAGTTCTTCGAAATGCTAGAAAAATGCGCTAAAAACTGACTTTCCTTGATAAATAAGTTGGCCGATTCTTCAAAACCATTATCAAATTCAGTACAGACTAACCCGGTGTTTCTCTGGGGCTGACCGGGAAAGTCCAGCGTTGAAAAAGTTCCAAGATAGGACTGTTAATGTTGTTTTGTATGAAGACAGTATTAATCCCTCAAAACATAATGAAGAGTGATATAAGCGCAATCTTAAACCTGTGACATCAAATAGAAATAGGAAAAAAAATTATACCCTAGTAATCCAGAGAAAGTCCTGCGACGCAGTATACGTTAAATGTACAATCCATCTGTTAAAAAAATAACAGCTTGTAGACTGGACGAGATGCACGGCGTACTATCACTAAGCTTTTGGAAGGAATCTCAGTTTAATAATAATAATAATAATAATAATAAGCTGAACAGAACAGAGATACATTAAATCGAATTATTATAAAATAATGGGAGCAGTACAAACTGCAGGGGGCGGAATAAGGGAACACAGTGAGCAGATAAATCAAAGTAATATCGGAAGTAATGGCAAAGTGGAGGCTAATCTTCTTCAGACACCTCTACCGAATGAATGAGAACAGGCTAAAAAGTGAATATTAAAGTATTTCTAGAAAAAGAAGTATAAAATAGTATGGATTACTGAAATAAGAAAAGGACTAGAAAGAAACGACATCAAAGAATCGGAAATAGCAGAAAGAAACATTTTTAGGGATCAAATACTTAAATGAGAACGCTTTCGAGGCAGAAAAAATATGAAATGAGGAAAAGAGTGTAAAAGTTAACATAAAGTGAAGATGAAGGAATACTGGTTAAATAGGGAACAACAAAGAAAGGTGAAATAAATTTCTTACGTGATCCCAATACCCAGGGGGTACAAAATAGGCCTCGACTTCTCGCCAATATGTAGCATCCACTGACGTAGTACTGTAGCAGTACGATGGTTATAATATTGAACCTACGTAACTTTTTCCATGTTATATTTGTTTAGATGCATATATTTGTTTACATGTGCATTGCTAAAAACAGTAATTCAGTGTCTTCTTTTTATTGTACTTATAATTAAAAATCTGTTTGTAGTTGCATAGTGATCAATACCATCTACATCTGTGATCTTTTCAATAAGTAAGAGGAGCCACATACCTCGTCACGACGGTTAAAAAAGTACAAAAGGAAAAAGTATTCAAATCAAATCAACTCTAATAGTCACACTATACATCATGTACCTCCAAGCAGTTTGTAAAATTTTATGAAAATTTTTTATGACGCTGACGTTACTGTTTTTTTATTTTATTTTATTCCTATGCAAATTTTAAGTTTTATTAGAGACCAAGGTTTCCTTACTACGAAGGCTACGTATTCCGTAGTTCATATGGAGGGCGCCACACACCCAAGCCATGTGTTCTCTGCAAAGCCCACCATCATTACCCAGTAATCTTTAATGAACTGCGTCAGCGGGTATATACGCACTAGGGCATGTATAACAACTCTGAAATACTGGTATGTAATTTAATGTACAAGCAACACAGGTTATGTCACGAGTTGTAATTTTTGTATCCTACGCTCTGACTACGTACTTCTTGCTTTTTAGCACTGATAATGGCTAGTTACACGACTGTTTTATGGAAAGTTATATTTCATACTTATTATCTGAAAGATTTACTAATTTTAACGATATATATATCTGAGAGACATAAAAAAAGGCTAAGGAAACGCATTTTACAATTACGCATGTGCAGTGCAAATGTCGGTGGCACTCTGGATAGAAGCACAAATAGATTAACGTAATATTTATGGTTTAGTTCAGAATATACTGGTGATATCTCTCAAATATATTTAATTAATTTCTGCTTCATTGTGTTATATTTTTGCTTCCTTTCAACGACTTATCTTTCATCTTAAGTTTCATGCTTAACGTATACAATGTAGGTCTTTGTGCTATAAGTTCAAGTTAAAAACTTGTTGTGGTAGTAAAAAGTCAGGTTGTTTAGTATCCAAGTATTAACAATGACCTACTCTCTTGAAACATTTGTCACTGTGCTGATAAAAGCAACTGCGATAAGTAAACGGTGACATATTTAACGCTTCATAGTGAATTCAGGATTTCAGAAATAACTGGGACACTTTTATTGTAAGTACATGGGCTACACATTTATCATAATGATTTTTACTTAAGTTTATCGTAGATTTTCATTAATATTTGAAACATTTCTCTCCTTTGAATTGTTTTTTATTGTAGGGTATTATGCCACTGTTAATATCAGGCACTGTCAACACATTATTAACAAATACATCGTCTTCCTAGATGCAGGTACCATGCAGCCATCTAAACGTGAACAAAAACATGTTCGAAATCGACAATGATAAGAAACAATAAAATATGAAAAGGACTTCAGATGCCGTTATCTGCCGCAAAATTTGTTTATTACTAAAATTATTTAATGAAGCAACATGTTTTGAGGTATAAACTAGAAACCTCAACTTCAGGCTACAATGGCAAAACAAAGACGTTTAACAAAAGTTCGCATACATATTCACGTTGTTCTGTATAGTCGTGGCGTGTACTGTTCTCATCTTTGATCATATGAAAGCGCTGTCTGCTCGTGGTGTCTTCAGTCACCAACATTGCTGTCTAGATCTTGTTGAACGCTGTTCATAAACTTGCAAAGGATACTTCAAAGCCGACATCGCAATCAAATGGTTCAAATGGCTCTGAGCACTGTGGGACTTAACATCTGAGGTCATCAGTCCCCTAGAACTTAGAACTACTTAAACCTAACTAACCTAAGAACATCACAGACATCCATGCCCGAGGCAGGATTCGAACCTGCGACCGTAGCAACAGCGCGGTTCCAGACTGAAGCGCCTAGAACCGCTCGGCTACAGAGGCCAGCATTTGCAATCAACTTTGGCTTCTATTTTTTTCCGTCTGACTTAGAAGACTTGTGCAGTGTTGGCTAGCTATTTTTTTTACATCTTACAAGGCAATCAATAAGAAATAATGATTGAAGATTACTGTTTAAGGTCCCGTGAACGATAGGGTCATTACAGACGGAACGCCAACTTGGACTGGGGAAGGACAGAGTGGAAATTGGACATGTAATTTCAATGGAACCATCCCAGAACCCACCTTAAGTGATTTCGGATAATGACTGACAATCTAAATCTGGATGTTTGGATGGGAATTTTGAATCACCTTCTTCATGAATACTGCACCACCTCGCTACGTTAGTCAATTAGAGGAATCCATTCTCTTTTCCAGAAAACACTGGCGTTAAATTTTCAGGCAGGTGGAACATACTTCATATTTTTAGTAAAACTGTACTAGCTTCCTCCCACTATATTCACTGCTGTTTTGGTTCTAACTTAACGAGTTGTATCCACAACTCATCCTTGACGACAAATCGGGTCCAGAGACAAACTCTCTTCTTTTTTAAATGGCCAAAACGTCGCTACGAAATTGACTTTTGCATCTGCGTTTGGTTATTATTCAACAAATGCGACATACAGTTTGGACGAAGTTTTCGCATAGTTAATGTTTCATGTAAAACATACTGTACTCTTTCTTACGATATGATTATGCCGTAAGCTACTTTATACACCTTTAACCGCCGATCGTACGTAGTGGTCTTCCTACATGTTTTCATCTGTTGTTGCAGTTGGTGTCCTCCCTTCGCGTAGATCGTCTTCAAAAGAGACAGAGTCATATTTGAATTCAATGGTTCGACTCTTGAAAATAAATGAGCAAAGTCATTACGAACCTTCATATACTATGGACGAAGTTCCGATGGCGATGCATTATCCTAAACAAAAGAGTTCATGAAGGTACTGCTTTCAGGTTTATCTGTTTGAACGATATGCACGCAACACTATTGTTTAAAAAATCCAAAAACAAAACTACTCTGTTGACCAAATTGTGTTTATGCACAACACATACTAACAGAAAAATAATAAAACCCCACTGATATGAACACAATCATTGTGCCAGGTGGGAAATTTACTCATTGCGCTTGTACTTGCAACTGTCACACTCAAACGAGTAACACGGTTTATGATTGCCTGGAAAGTGATATCCTAGAAACTATCGATGTGGACACCACAGATGACGTAAACACTAGGAGATAGCATCACGTCCACTGAAAGCTTAATACATGGTAATGGAGTTCAAATGGTAATATGCCGGCCGAATGTGGTCTCGTATGCAGCACATTTTGTTGTCATATAATATTTAACTGGCATGTTTTGTCACAGTGCTCTTCGAAAGAAATCTGATCGCGAAATAAAGCGTAACATATTAATTCCTTCAGTATCTTGACAGATACAAAGTAACAAGCTTCAAAGTTTGGCAATATCCATACTCCTCTTCGTACTGACACTAGTCGAAAACCTTGTTTTAACGTTTTAGCATGTTATGAAGTTTTTAGAGTTTCTAGATTCCGCGAGAAACGGTATGTTTTAGACATACACCAATTGAATTGGTACAGCGGTTAAGACTATGTGCACATATTCGAGAACTACAGGTCTTACAGCCCCTTCTGGCCACATAATTTAGGTCTTTCGTGGTTCTCCTAATCCGGTTAAGTTTAATAACTGTATGGTTTTTCTCCCCTAGCTTTGTGTGTTTCCGCTTCATCTATAATGATTACGTCGTTTTCGTGACGTTAAGGTCTAATCTTATTCCTTTTCACTTAGGTAGGCAGAGCTTCTGCCCTCCTTCCGCCACTAAATTATTTACTGCTGTCTTTTTTAAATTCTTTGTCCTATTTATTCTGCGTATGTGTGTGGTCTTGGGATCATGTACGTTATGAAATAAATTCCAATGTCACAAAACGTAAATACTATAAAGTTAACGCGAAGCAATATATTTGTTTCGCTCATTTACAGGTAGTGGGCGACAAGAAAGAAACACGAGTAGCAGTTCTGAGGAGTATTTTTGGCAGTTGCCGTAAAGAAACGCCGACGTCGTCGTCCGTTGGAGAGTGTGCGATACAGATTTTTCCCCCCTTTCTTTGACGTTACCGCTCCATTCTCCGATTTGTGCGACGGAAATTTCACACTCTGAAAGCAGAACGAGCATCGAATGAAAACTCTGAAAGACCGGCGTATCAAAATTTAAAACGCGATAAATTATACGCCGCGGCGGGAGAATACTTAATTCGTGCGTGCTGAGTTGGCAGAAGCGGCTCTAAACGGCGGCAGCTTGTGTGCGTAGCGGCGCCGCTCAGTGTGAACTACTTTGGTCGTGAATAATGCTGAAATAATACACTGCAACAGATGCGCCACTCCATTAGGAGGGATGAGCTTGCACAAAACTTCCGACAGACCGTTACGGCCTCATATGGCTCGCGAGCTAACGCGCTCAAATTATTATTATATAGCAGGGGCTGCGGCCGGGGGGCTGATTGAATGTGGCCGCTCTCCCCACTTCATTCACTTCACACACAGCCTACTTCTCCCTACCCCACAACCCCCTCCCTTCCTATACAACCTCAAACGGAAATTTGACGCCTTTTCCACAGTTTGCCTCCAATTTAATAGTTTCGTTAACTGCAATCCTTCAGCAACAGTCAGCCAGTCTGCACACGTCTTTTTCACTGAAATTTTGAGAACAAAAGTCTTTTTACTTTAAATGATTCTCGTCACAAACCGGCTTTTGGCGTTAACTCATCCTCGTGCCAGCACTGGAAACTCCCCGTACTGTTCCAGTTTTTTTACTAGCATCTGAGGCAGTTCCCTTTCAGGCAAGCGGAAAGAAATATAAAACATTCTCAGGCTGCCGTTCGCTAAATCTGCGAAAATCAAACAGTTGTAACGACTCTAAAAATAATGATAGTAAAAGCTGAAAAACTAGAACTGTTAAAAAGAATTATGAAAATGGGTTAACCTGATATCTTAGGTGGCTCCTGATAGATACAAAGGCGTGGAAGGTTAGCTATCAGACAGCTTTTGAATTATTTTTGTTGCGAAAGAAAAATAAACACAAGTGGTGTAGCAGTTGTTCTAAGGGGCAAATGGAAGATAACAATGTGATTAAGTACTGGTTGGTTAAAATTACAGTGTAGCTACTCACAGAGGTCAGTGTTAGCTGTAATTATTGCTTGTCAGAGAAACTTTATGGATATTCTAATACGTTAATCCGAAATCGATTTCAGCTGGAAAGAACTTAGTTCCAATTTTGGTCACCACGTCAAATCTGGCGCTGAGACTGCAAGAAAGACGTACAGAAATGTATCAATATGTAGTGGGTTAGGAACGGTACGATGGCAGAAACGATTAAACAAGTGAGACATACATGTTGTTGATTTTATTATTAACTTTAGCTTACAGAATTTGTTCAATATGAGCACAGGGGACGTCGATGAGATGCTGTACAGCGCCAGATTTTCACCTGTTGACCAAAACCTAAACTATTTTTTTTTTCAGCGTAAAGCGGTTCCGCATTAACGCATTACCATATCTATCAAGTTTCGGTGCCATGCGATAATTACTGCCCACACTGGACCCCTGTGAGCTGCATTTTAACTATAACCACCCAGTACCTACCATTCTATGGATTGACTACCAATGATGAAATTAAAGCTTTCTCCAGTAGATACACACAAGAGCAGAGATGAAGAAATGAAAGATGCACATGATAAAGAGAATAACAAAATGGTTCAAATGGCTCTGAGCACTATGGGACTCAACTGCTGAGGTCATTAGTCCCCTAGAACTTAGAACTAGTTAAACCTCACTAACCTAAGGACATCACAAACATCCATGCCCGAGGCAGGATTCGAACCTGCGACCGTAGCGGTCTTGCGGTTCCAGACTGCAGCGCCTTTAACCGCACGGCCACTTCGGCCGGCAAAAGAGAATAACAGTTTTGACTAGTAAAGACGGATGACTGCACCATGACAATTAAAGGCTTTATCGCCTTTGCAGACAGCCAACAAAATTTAAAATGAGCTGGCAAAACTTATTAGGAAACATAAGCTGTTGACAGTTCGGGGGAGTACGAAATTACCTTAGCGTGCACTTGGTTCTAAGTTTCGAACAGAAACAAATACATTTATAAAGCGTAACTACTTGGTGATAAATGCCAAATACATTATATTTTACTCAATAAAAGATGTCTAATGCCAATTCAATCTACTCATCCCTGTCCTCATTCAATACTGAGAGCCATCACTTAGCAGTTATAGTAAAGTGCAATACCATATTTTTTAGGTAGAGGTGAAGCTTTGTTGTGAGTAGGAAGTCCAAAATATTACGGCACAGCAAAATAATTTAAAGTTCAAAAAGATAAGGAAAGAGGAAACTGGAATCTTTGAGGGAATAAGAAAATGTGCCATTAGAGCGGTACAGAATCTATCACCAAAAAGAAAACTTAAAGTAAGGAAAGCAGGGATGACGTAAGTTACGTTGTGCCTCATAAGAGAAATAAATATACGTAAGAAAACTGGTTTTTGTTACTACAAAGAAATCAAAAAGTAAATAACTACTCCGTGCAACATGAGACAAACAAGTAGTAAAATATGAGAAGTCCCAAAAAAAGCCAGTTACAAGCAAAAGCGTAATCAAAAATAAAATAACTTAAATTCAGATATAGATTTCATAGCAGAGGAATTAAGGGCAGAAGTGGCAGTACTGTCTTTGGCAGTACTGTCTTCGCCGGCCAGGGTGGCCGAGCGGTTCTAGGCGCTACAGTTTGGAACCGCACGACCGCTACGGTCGCAGGTTCGAATCCTGCCTCGGCCATGGATGTGTGTGATGTCCGTAGGTTAGTTAGGTTTCAGTAGTTCTAAGTTCTAGGCGACTGATGACATCAGAAGTTGAGTCCCATAGTGCTCAGAGCCATTTGAACCATTTTTGAACCAGTACTGGCTTCTTATTAGGATGAGAAGCAGGTCGGAAAAGGAATTTAACGCCTTTTACCGTGGGTAAGAGGTTAGAAGTGTTTCTGATTTCGTAAGTGTAGTACAAGAAGTAGAAAAGAGATTCATGAAACAAACATTTATGGGTTTAAAATGCTACAATGCTTTGAACAAAATGGAAAAAACAGAGCGACAAGGACAGAAAATAATCCCAGAAATTAAGAGAAATGACAGTTGTAAAGAGATATACACTCCTGGAAATTGAAATAAGAACACCGTGAATTCATTGTCCCAGGAAGGGGAAACTTTATTGACACATTCCTGGGGTCAGATACATCACATGATCACACTGACAGAACCACAGGAACATAGACACAGGCAACAGAGCATGCACAATGTCGGCACTAGTACAGTGTCTATCCACCTTTCGCAGCAATGCAGGCTGCTATTCTCCCATGGAGACGATCGTAGAGATGCTGGATGTAGTCCTGTGGAACGGCTTGCCATGCCACTTCCACCTGGCGCCTCAGTTGGACCAGCGTTCGTGCTGGACGTGCAGACCGCGTGAGACGACGCTTCATCCAGTCCCAAACATGCTCAATGGGGGACAGATCCGGAGATCTTGCTGGCCAGGGTAGTTGACTTACACCTTCTAGAGCACGTTGGGTGGCACGGGATACATGCGGACGTGCATTGTCCTGTTGGAACAGCAAGTTCCCTTGCCGGTCTAGGAATGGTAGAACGATGGGTTCGATGACGGTTTGGATGTACCGTGCACTATTCAGTGTCCCCTCGACGATCACCAGTGGTGTACGGCTAGTGTAGGAGATCGCTCCCCACACCATGATGCCGGGTGTTGGCCCTGTGTGCCTCGGTCGTATGCAGTCCTGATTGTGGCGCTCACCTGCACGGCGCCAAACACGCATACGACCATCATTGGCACCAAGGCAGAAGCGACTCTCATCGCTGAAGACGACACGTCTCCATTCGTCCTCCATTCACGCCTGTCGCGACACCACTGGAGGCGGGCTGCACGATGTTGGGGCGTGAGCGGAAGACGGCCTAACGGTGTGCGGGACCGTAGCCCAGCTTCATGGAGACGGTTGCGAATGGTCCTCGCCGATACCCCAGGAGCAACAGTGTCGCTAATTTGCTGGGAAGTGGCGGTGCGGTCCCCTACGGCACTGCGTAGGATCCTACGGTCTTGGCGTGCATCCGTGCGTCGCTGCGGTCCGGTCCCAGGTCGACGGGCACGTGCACCTTCCGCCAACCACTGGCGACAACATCGATGTACTGTGGAGACCTCACGCCCCACGTGTTGAGCAATTCAGCGGTACGTCCACCCGGCCTCCCGCATGCCCACTATACGCCCTCGCTCAAAGTCCGTCAACTGCACATACGGTTCACGTCCACGCTGTCGCGGCATGCTACCAGTGTTAAAGACTGCGATGGAGCTCCGTATGCCACGGCAAACTGGCTGACACTGACGGCGGCGGTGCACAAATGCTGCGCAGCTAGCGCCATTCGACGGCCAACGCCGCGGTTCCTGGTGTGTCCGCTGTGCCGTGCGTGTGATCATTGCTTGTACAGCCCTCTCGCAGTGTCCGGAGCAAGTATGGTGGGTCTGACACACCGTTGTCAATGTGTTCTTTTTTCCATTTCCGGGAGTGTATGTGTGTGTTGCAAGGGTGGAACACTACTATACAGTCGAATTTGTAAAACAATTACCATAAGCAAGACAAGAAAAATCAGTGAGTGTTCAAATCATAAAACTTATGTTTTACAATTATATACTTCAACAATTTAATTACACACTGTCATATAAAGATTTAAAGGTAAGATGGCCCAGCAATTACGAAAATATTTTTTGTGAATTACAACAGATACCATGCAGGGCCCGTAGCTGTGAAACATTAAACGTAAATTTAACAGTATCACTGCTGACAGATGCAGCAGGACATTACGCGGAATCAGTGGCGACAAGTGAACACGTGACCGGACCAGGACTCGAACCCAGGATATCTTGATTAGCGGCCATGTGCGTTAACCACTGCGCCATCCGGAAACAGCGTTGTCGTAACTGGGCGAACTATCTCGGCACGCCTCAAGACCGATCCATATTCCCACAGAGTGCCACCTATCCGCAGTCCCTGTCAATTTTACTCCCATTCGCAACTCTGAGATTCCTACAGAAGGTCGGACGAATTTGTGCATTGAAAGTGGATCCATTGCCCAGCTAGGCATATCAATTATTGAATGCGTTGTGTCTGTTGTTTCGCACACGTTTTCCAGTGCGGATGCACTAATTCGTCCGACCTCCTGTGGGAATCTCAGAGTTGCAAACGGGAGGAAAATGGGCAAGGAATGTGGATAAGTGGTGCTCGGTGGAAATGTGGATGGCCCGTGAGGCGTGTCGAGATAGTCCGCGCAGTTGCGGTAAGGCTGTGTCCCGGATGGCACAGTGGATAATGCATCTGCCCAGTAAGCAGGAGATCCCGTGTTTGAATCCCGGTCCGGTATACATTCTCACTCACCGCCGCTTATTCCGCATAATGTCCCGCTGTAGCTGACAGTTCTGATCCCCTTCGGTTTACAGTTGTATTAATTTTTAATTTGGGAATGGAGTGAACAAGGAAAGGTATAACAGTACTAGGAATTCTTTTAGAAAGAAGTATTGAGATGAACAGGAAACCAAACATTCATTGATCTAGAAAATGCCTTTGATAGAATGAATTAAAAATTACTCTTCAGAGAACTGAACAAAATTGCAACAGATTCGAAGGATAAAAGATTAATTCTCCATTTATACAGCCACAAGAGTACAGATACATACATATATGACATCATGAAAGAGGTTAGAATAAGAAGAGCTGTCCAGCTAGGCTGTCGTCTCTCTCCCTACAGAAACTGGAGGAGCAATATTTAAAAATCCCACACAATGAATAAAAAATTTGATTGTAAGGAGTATATTACATTAAATGAGTAGTCGATGTTGCAATCTTCCCAGATTCAGACGAAGACATGCGTTTTAGGTGATGCCAAGGACATGTATAATCTAAGGATAAACACAAACGAAACCAAAGCGATGGAAATAGGCAAATTGGAGAAGAAAATGACATCAAACCTGCAGATTAGAAATACAGGTCTAAAGCTGGTAAAGAAATTTTGTTACTTGTTGCTTATTTGTTACTTATTATTTATTAAAATAAACACATCTTAATGCGGTAGTAAGATGAAATTTGCAAATATATTTACTTGGTGTCTATTACACTGGTGAAGCGAAAAGCGAAAGAGAAAATAAAATACTTAGAGTCAGCAAAGAAGTGGATAAAGAGAAACCACAAACACATTGTGGCTTGAAAGTTAATTAACTCAGCATGTAGTAAGAGAATTGAATGAATAATGAAAATTGATCAAAATCCTACTGAAAAGATAAATAAGTCCCTTCGTGATAGAAGAGCAATGCAGGGCAATAGTCAAGATCAATGTAAGGAAGACTACGGTCTTAGATGATAACCTAGCAGAACAAATTAAACGTTTTGGAGCTAAAGCAAAACAATGACTACTAGAACTCTTCGCAAACTGCCTGGCAGCCTCCCAGTTGCTTAATAGCTGGAGGAAAGTAAAGGCGATTGCTATCTTAAAACCGATAAGAGCTCCTAGCAGCTTCTGACCTCTATCTCTCCACTCCCATATCTAGAAAACTTATGAGGGTACGCAACAATATCGCCTTTTGCATGCCGTGAATCTCTTCTCATTCCTCACCAGGTTAGGCTCCGGTCAGGAAAAACGTACCATTTCGCAAATATTTAACATCACACAGTTCACCTATAATGGCTCTGAAAATCGGAAACTCATGGGCAGGGCGTCCATAGAATCTGCACCATCTGGGATACCAGAACTGGTAGACCAGCAATGGATGAAACGATCATTAGAAATTACCTCTGTCCATTTTGAAAACTGATAACTTTGCAAATCCATTAACGGACTGCAGACTGGAGCAACAAGATCAAAAACACATCTCGCAAAACGAGGACAACCAGTTCTGTGTAACATACGCGATCGTGGCGAGATTCAGAGGACCGAGCACATGTATTCCTGCCCTGATTGCCCCACCCAATGCCGACCCTAGGCAGCAGCTCAGAATGCAACTGACGTCACTCGCTTCTGGGATGTACCAGCCTAACTAGCTTGTTCTGTTTTGTATATCATCATTTGTCTTGCTGTTGTGGCTGTGCCCTCTTGTAATGTTTTGTGGTTCCTGGCTGGATGAGGAGAGGGACGGTTGATAGGTGGGTGGCCGGTTTCCTCTCACTACAATACAAAATGGTTCAAATGGCTCTGAGCACTATGGGACTCAACTTCTGAGGTCATCAGTCCCATAGAACTTAGAACTACTTAAACCTAACTGACCTACGGACACACACAGCCATGCCCGAGGCAGGATTCGAACCTGCGACCCTAGCGGTAGCGCGGTTCTAGACTGTAGCGCCTAGAACCGCTCGGCCACTCCGGCCGGCACTACAATACAAGATGCACATGTGGTTAAAATACACTTTGTTACAGGAACCAATTGAGTACTTCAATTATGTCGAATCTGAAGTTTTGTTGTTAAGAGCAATCAAATAACATGTACTTACTCTCGAATTTTGTCCGTGTCCATACCACAACTATATACAATGACTAATGTTCCCTCACAGCTAGCTAAAGCGCGAGGCGACGACTATCACTGTCGAAGAATAGTGCACAGTGCGATGTATTGAGGTGCAATGCGAACTGAGTCCCAATGCGACGTACTGAGGTACTGAGATTGAGAGATTAAGGCAGCTCGGTCGGCGGCGGCGGCCTATATGCACGCTGCCCAAGGGGCGTGTCTTGGTCATAAAATGATGATTAAATCAAGACCCTAAGCTATCGACAGGCGTTGATATACATCAACGGGGACAGTTGAAAATGTGTGCCTCGACCGGGACTCGAACTCGGGATCTCCTGCTTACATTGCAGACGCTCTATCCATCTGAGCCACCGAGGGCACAGAGAATAGTGCGACTGCAGGGATTTATCCCTTTCACCTTCTCCGTGAAACCCACGTACCCAACTTAATGTCTAAACACTACATTCGTAGTGCCCCTGCCCATTACACTCATTACTCGCGGCAGACAATCTTACCGAGTCCCGTAAGAGTTCGGGCAATGCGTGTGCATCTAGCACAGAAGAAGAAGGTCAATGGGCGGTTAGTCTCAACTATTTGAAGATGGTATCTGTTCTTTCGGACATGTCTGAAAGAACAGATACCATCTTCATATATGTCTTGGTCTTGTTTTAAGCGCGCCTAGTTCAGCGCCTGCTACATAACGTTTCCTACTGCGAGCGGTGTACTGGCGAAGGTGTTCGCCAGCATATTTGTCGTAAGTGTTATGATCGTCATGAGTGCATTCGTCTATTTTATTCCAAAAACTAGTGTGCTACTTTTTTCTCTTATTTTGTAGTCTGATGCTGCTCACAAGAATTTAAAAATACTAAGTAAACTAGAAAAAAATCCAGCTTGGTATGATACCGAACATTTTCGTTGCACCAACTGTATTTGCGTAGTAAGTTACGATTCACTACGCTGGAAATGCTTGGTGTATGGTGGATCATTCCACCTTACTCATAATCAGCGCCATCCTCCGACCGTACAGAGGTCTCGTAAACAAGAGTTTATTTATATCCACCAGAAATAGTGCCCAGGAGTGAAATCTGGGAGCTTGGCGGTCTTGCATGTGGTCCAACACAATCTATCCGCTTTTGCCCGAATACTAAGTCGAGACAGCTGCTGGCAGAAACCACGAAAATGTGCTGCTTGTATATAGAGGTCATCACAATAAAATTACGAAAATTAAATTTTAACCTTCTACTGACTAAAATCTCATGAAAGACAGAGAACGTACTCAGATGGAACATGAACTGGGATGGAAATCGGTTGTGTCTTTAGCAAAGGAGGCATCCCGCCATTTGCCATGTGAAAACTAAATCTGAATAATCGAACGGTAAATAGATTCCGATCGCCCAAACCGAGAATCCGGTCTGATAGGATTGCACCCCCTAGCTCGTTATGGAGGCCATCATGTAATAAGAGATGATCGTGTCATGAAAGAACTCATTTTGAGTAGCTAATCATAACGGAAAACTACATAAAGAAAAATCAGTTTTAGAACGAGACTTGAAAATATGAATTAATTTTGTATTCCTTGTAACATGGAAATTGTCGTCATTTCACGACCTATATTTCTCTGTAGAGCTGTATGTTCTAAGTCACTAGTACAACCTCTAGAACTGTGTAAAAGGAAACAAGGACCTCTCTGCACACCTGGACGGTACTGCCCCGTATATGCGGAATGAGAACAACGTCTTCGGTCATCACAGATGCTGTTGAGGGGTTGACTTCGCATGGTAGCAACTGCACATAGCTCAGGTATAGACTTGTCAATTGCCCCATACCACTCAGTTAAAATGGCTCTAAGCACTATGGGACTTAAATCTGAGATCATCAGACCCCTACACTTAGAACTACTTAAACCTAACTAACCTAAGTACATCACACACATCCATGCCCGAGGCAACATTCGAACCTGCGACCGTAGCAGCAGCGCGGTTCCAGACTGAAGAGCCTAGAACCGCTCGGCCACAGCGGCCGGCACGCAGTTAAAGTTACATTTGTTTTCAGAATAGAGAAAATGCGATTTTTACAATTTTAGAGAAAATGCGATTTTTACAATTTGTCTAGACTCTTTAATCAAAGTTCTCATTATATTCTTCCGTCGGTATATCTGTAACCACCGTTATTATAACGATATTACTCACCTGTTTTCTTAAACCGTACAACGAACCAACATTTATTCAACAGAGAAATTTAAATCTGATTGACGGCAGTTGCATTGCACTAAAGTTGTAATTAAGTAAATAATGTACATAGTTTTATGCGGTAATGTTTACGTAGACGTTAATAACCACATGTAGTAATCATGTGTATTGATTTCATGTCGGCATGAATATGTGTAATTTCAAAATTGTGTGTATTGACCAACGTTTTTCCACAGTCGATACATTGTCCTCTTTCTGTATGATTTCAAAATTATTCGTATTCACCAACGTCTTTCCTCATCGATGCATTGCCGCCTAATTATCGTGGTTGGCTATAATCGTGAGAAATATCTAAGTTTCAGTTTCATGTATGAATCTCGGTTACCACTATAATATTTTGAAATTCTTGTAATTTTTTAGCTGTTCGTTGTACAGTACAACTAGGTATGAAAATCGTCTGAAGGAGAGCGAAAGTAAAGTGCTGTCCACAATAGTTAATCGCTTACTAATTAAAAATAATCCAAAGTAGTCGTGACTGTGACTTATGTGCAGATGTGTTATGCTATGGAGGGAAGGTTACAGTTTAACGTGCCGTCAAAAGCAAGGTCATTACAGGCTGATCTTTTATGTAGTCTGTCAATCCCGAATAATGAACTTGGCTGCATAACCTGATTTCGTTAACTAAATGATTGGTTCCGCTTATAGATTAAGCATCTGTGTTATTGTACTCAAATGATGCTGCATATACCATAGAAGCAAAATTCGAAGCTTCTTGCAATGTAAGAAGTGCATACTAGAACAAAAATAAAGCGACATTTGTGAGATCTTTTATTATATGACCTGCTTGTCACATGAAAGATTGCTGCTAATTAGAAAGCTTTTCTATTACAAAATCTAATATGGAGTCCACACGCTTAAACAGTATTCTAATATGAGAAGTTAATTTTTTTACATGAACCATCTCTTTTGTATTGCTGACAACAGTCTCTTAATGTCCTACAAGTTAATCGAAGCTTGCCATATTATTTATTTATAAAAGAAGGGTTGTTTTGTTCTGCGTCATTTTCTCACAAACTGGTACAACCAGGTACTTGTGTAACATAACTGATTCCCGTTGTAGCTCATGGGTGGAATTAAGAGCTGTTTCAGTTCATCATTGGATATTATCGTATTACTAATGAAATAGTACTTCATAGATTCAGCGGCACCCGCAAAACACCTGAGACTTCAGGCAACACATTCTGGTAGCTCGTTAATGTATAATGTGAACAATAGCAGTTTTATTGCATTTCTCAGAAGTACGTCCGTATTAATTTCAATCTCTGTGATGTCTTCCTGTATCCTGAATAATGAGCTGCGTTCTTCCTATTAAAATGTTTTCAGTCTCGTTAAAAAAGTAACTAGATATTCTACGTTAACACATTTTGTTTAGCAAACATAAATGAAGTACTGAGTAAGAGAGTTTGGAGACCCGAGAAATACCAAACCCACTTAGTTAACTGTACCCGTTATCTTAAGAGTTTCGAATGTGATTAGTGAGACCTGAATTTCATATTATTATTGTGTTCTGCATAGTGCGAGCTGAATTTCATATTATTAGTGTGTTCTGCATAACACTGGTTATCACTCCGATAATTTTTTTCTACGTATATTGTCATGCTCTGACTCATAATGTATTGTACAATTTTACGACAGACGTAACCAAGAGTTGGCGCACCTGCCTAGTAAGTAGGAGATCCCAGTTTCGAATCCCGATCGGATACACATTTTGACTCGTCGCAGCCGATTCCGCAAAATGTCCAAATGCAGCTGACAGCAGCGCTCCCTCCCCCCTTTCCTTTCTTTTTTTCCCCTCTCCACTTTAAATTCACATATTGAACCGTTGTGAAGTCTGTCCAGGGTGAGCTGGACTCTATGTTGGCGGGATGACGTAGTGGCAAGACAGGACGGATGTTCTATTCCACGCCAGGCTATCCAGATTTAGATTTTCCATTCTGTTACTAAATTGCTTAAGGCAAATGTAGGGATAATTCCTTGGAATAGGATACAACCGATACCAGTCTCCAAACTGCTCCGTTTCTATTGTCCTCATCATCGACTGGAGGTTAAAACCTAATTTTTCTTTTTCGATATTCGCGATGAAAGCAGTTTCTTCTTAAGCCATCTGCAATTAGTTGTGATGAAGAATGAAGCTAATTCAGAGCTCCGTTGGGGCCGGATGATTATTGTGTTAGCAATATAGATTCTGTTCAACAACACATAGTGCCGACCCCTATTGCATTCATCTATATACTTTACAATATTTCTCCAAAAATAGCGGCGCTAATGACGACGACACAATGCAGTTTCCACGTAGCAGATCTCACAATGAAACACACGGGAACAATGTATGACACGTATCCTCTTCGCAACACGTTAACTCTGAAGGAGCAGTAAAAGGCTGCAGTACAGCCACGACTGAAACTCAGGCATGTGATCGCAATTCTATAGTTCCTAGGGAAATTTGGCTGCCATAACATTAAAAATTCTACCATAGGAGTTCACAAAACGTGTATACAGACTACTCTTCAAGCACGTAGACTTCTCCATTAAAAGAAGCCTAGCAATGGGAGATAGTGCAGGTTTTCTTCGATTTACAAAAGTGATTCTAATTTTACAAATAAATTGTAAAGATCAAATTAGATGTAATATTTAGAGCTAATAGAAGAACACCACGTATTTGGAGCATTTACTCTAATAATCTGATTCAATTGCATATATTGCCTGAGATTATAAGACTAGAGGAGTTTCACAATCGACAGAAATCAAGGTATTTCGTGAATTCCTCAGCTACAGTTATGTACCCAATCTTTTTCACATGATGACACCACATTATAACTTTTGTAGCAAAACCCATGGGAGGAAGGAAGTTCACTTCCCAGTAAGAGTCATTTTCCTTAAAGTTAATCAAATAGCTCTGAGCACCATGGGACTTAACATCTGAGGTCATCAGTCCCCTAGAACTTAGAACTACTTAAACCTAATCAACCTAAGGACATAATACACATCCATGCCCGAGGCAGGATTCGAATCTGCGACCGTAGCGGTAGCGCGGTTCCAGACTGAAGCGCCTAGAACCGCTCGGCCACAACGACCGGCAAAGTTAATCACAGTTTTCGCAAATCGGAAAACCAAAATGATTCATTTAGAAAGGCATTAGCCTATATTCAGCCACCTTCATTTGGCAGCCTGAGCTCGTCTTCCGTCTTATAGCACTGTCAATTTTTTGGAGAAATAAAGATTGAAAAAAAAAAAATGCTGGTACTGAAGTTACACCTTATGTGACACCCTTGTTTTTCAATCACCCATGCATGTTTCAACACATCATGTGCTATCGTAAGCACGTTGACGATTATTTATGTGTATGAAAGTATTACCAACGAATAATAGTTTTAGAAGACAACTCTCCCGACAGCTATGCTCGCTAAGGCGCCGCTTATCGGGCGGGGAGGTGCACCGCCTCCGTATCGAATCCATCAGACGTTTTAAAGACGAAGGTTGGTGTGCAGGTCAGGCTGGTTGTGTTTTTTAGGCAGTTTCTCACATCCCACTATATGAAAACCGGCCCGGTACCCAAGTTCTGCCTCAGTTACACACAAATATTCCGAAAACTTTCACAAGAATAACACTACACGCAGACAGTTGGGGTACACATATTCCATCACGAAGGATAATGGCGTGGTGACGGAAAGGGCATCCGCCTATCCCTTTAACTAACCACGCCAAATCCATAAAGAACCATGCCGCCCCTGCAACGATGAGGGACAAAGGCACAACAAAAAGAAGATCAGTTGTAGAAGATAGTTTCTGTAAATAAGACTTATAATTATTTCTACAAACATTAATAATGATACATGTAGGCTGTGACGATTTAGGAAGTAGTCTATGCTTCTAAGAGTTTTTTCTTACGAAAAACTGGTCTACGAATTATTCCGCGCGACTGCTACGGTCGCAGGTTGGAATCCTGCCTCGGGCATGAATGTGTGTGATGTCCTTAGGTTAGTGAGGTTTAAGTAGTTCTAAGTTCTAGGGGACTGATGACCACAGTAGTTAAGTCCCATAGTGCTCAGAGCCATTTCTACGAATTATTCTTGGGTTGATAGTGTTACAATAGACCATGTTGACCTGAATACACTCTTTTAAATTTCGAAGTTATCAGGCATAAATACAGAGAATTAAAAGTCATCTACAATGTGACCAGATACCACACTGCAGTTCCAAGAGTCCAGGGGCATGAACGGAAGGCGGTGGTTGAGAAGGAAATGCCTGCATCCAGTCTTACTCAATCTCTCCATTGGGCAAGCGATAAAGGAAGTCACGGCAAAGCATATGGAAGAATAGCTAAACGGAATAGTTAATATCTTCAAAAGATGTTATAAGATTAACAGTAGCAAAAGGAAAATAAGGGTAATGGAGCCGGCCGGAGTGGCCGTGCGGTTCTAGGCGCTACAGTCTGGAGCCGAGCAACTGCTACGGTCGCAGGTTCGAATCCTACCTCGGGCATGGATGTGTGTGATGTCCTTAGGTTAGTTAGGTTTAATTAGTTCTAAGTTCTAGGCGACTGATGAGCTCAGAAGTTAAGTCGCATAGTGCTCAGAGCCATTTGAACCAGTTCAAGGGTAATGGAATAGAGTCGAATTAAATCAGGCAAAACTACCGGAATTAGATCAGGGAATGAGACACTAAATGTCGGTGAGATTTTCTATTTGGGCAGCAAAACAACTGACAACGACCGAAGTAGAGAGGATATGTATGGTAGCCTGGCAATAGAAGGAAAATTGTTTCCGAGAAACAGACATTTAAATGTTGGAAAGTCTTTTCTCACGGTATTTATCTGGAGGATAGCACTGTACAGAAGTGAAACTTGGGCGACAAAAAATTCAGACAAGAAGAGAATAGAAGGTTTTGAAATATGGTGCTGCAGAAGAATACTGAAGATTAGATGAGTAAATCGAATAACGAATGGGAAGGTACAGAATGAAATTCGTGAGACAAGAAGTTTATGGCGCAGGTTCGTTGATAGGATACCTCCTGAGGCATCAAGGAAACATCAGTTTGGTATGGAAGAAGGTGTTGAGGGGGAGGGGGGTGCCAGATGTAGAGAGAGATTAAACCTAAACTATAGTAAGCAGATGCAAATGGATGTAGGTCGCTGTAGTTACGCGGAGATGAAGAGCATTACAAAGGACAGACTAGCGTGTAGAGCTGCACTGTCTTCAGTCTGAAGATTGCGACATCCACAACAACAACAAAAACAATGTTACAGTGTGACTTCTTCAATGTCTCATCTGCAACTACAGAATACTTTCGATTTGAGTTCTCACTCTAGACTGAAAATATAGCCTTCTCATAGCCAATGATTTACACTGCCCTCCTACCGAGCGAGGTGGCGCAGTGGTTAGACACTGGACTCGCATTCGGGAGGACGACGGTTCAATCCCGCGTCCGGCCATCCTGATTTAGGTTTTCCGTGATTTCCCTAAATCGCTCCAGGTAAATGCCGGGATGGTTCCTTTGAAAGGGCACGGCCGACTTCCTTCACCGTCCTTCCCTAATCCGATGAGACCGATGACCTCGCTGTCTGGTCTCCTTCCCCAAACCAACCAACCAACCAACACTGCCCTCCATAAGTTTGGAAACACCATGCTGCGTATTACAACGGAGCAAGATAGAAGTGATCTGTGGTCTGTGTGAGTTATTGGTTAGAATACGGAATAGCAAGCTCAAATAACGATTAATAATGAAACGTACAGTATTGTACACTTAATTATTGTACATATACATACATATTGGAACATACTAGTATTGCTCCGTTTTATGTAAACCGACGTTGCTTGTCCAAGCAGTTCTGCTAAACACGACAGGTGGCGCGAGTAGACCGCATGGCTATGTAGAGGTACGATGTTTACATTTCTGTTCACTTGTACTTGCTTTTGCATAAAGGTATAACACGCCGCGAAACTAGTTGAAAATGGCCCCAAAGTGCTAGATTCCTTATGAATCACGGGTAATGATAATCACTTTGCACCAAGATGGCAATAGTGTCCGACAAATAGCAAAGAAACTGATGATTTCCACCAGCGGAGTTGTCAAAATCATACACCAGTATCGGGTAACAGGCTCCTATGGAGATCGTCCTCACTCAGGAGCACCCAAGGAAACACCAGAAAGCCAGAAAAAGTATTTGATAGTGACCAGTAAACGTAACAGATTAAAAATTGTCCGTGAATTGACTATTGAACTAAACGCAGCGAGGGATACACCGGTGAGCGAGTCAACAGTGAGACGACGCCTAGCAGACAACAACCTCCGAGGTTATGTAGCAGCTCCTTGCGCCCTGTTAACAAGAAGAAAAGGCTTCAGTGGGCTAAGACACACCAACATTGGACAGCGGGGGATTGGAAAAGACTCTTATTCACTGATGAATCCAAGTTCGAAATATTTAGAAGTAAACGCTGTCAATTTGTACGCCGTTTACCCCATGAACGCTTGAATCCTCAGTGCGTAATTTCAACTGTAAAGCGTGGAGGGGGTTCTGTGATGGAATGGGGATCCTTTGGAGGGAATAAAGTCGGATATTTGGTGAAAATAGATGGAAAAATGAACCAAAAGAATTATCATGCCATTCTCCAGCGACATGCTAAGACATCTGGTTTGCGTCTGATTGGGAAAGGGTTTGTCTTGCACCAAGACAGTGTCCCGAAACATAAGTCTCGCTTGTGTCAGAACTAAGTGAAGTCTCGAGAGGTTCATAAAATATTAAAAAACATGGAATGGCCGCCCCAATCCCCTGATTGTAACCCAATCGAGCTGCTATGGGATGGATTGGACAGGAGGATCCGAAAACGGGAAATCATGAATGGGTCACAATTGTGGGAGGTCCTGCAGCAAGAACGGAGATTAATTCCAACTGAAACCTTGGCAAAACTAACGCAGCGAATGACGAGAGTGTGCAAGGCAGTGATGAAAGCAAAGGGTGGCTATTTTGAGGAATCGAAAAATTAATTGTTGCATCTTCCTGTGTATTATTTGAGCTTAATAAACATTTGGCAAACAACAAAATGCATATTTATACTGTATTTCCTTTCCCTAGTCCATAACTTATGGAGGGTAGTGCACGTTATACTCGCACAATACCTACAGTTTGGATGTTTCCTGTTTCCTTGTATACATAAACTGAGGTGGTGAAAGTCATGAGATATCGATATGTACACATACAGAGGGCGGTAGTAACGCGTACGCAAGATATAACAGGGCAGTGCATTGGCGGAGCTGTCATTTATACTCAGGTAATCAATGTGAAAAGGTGTCAGACGTGATTATGGCCGCACGATGGGAACTCACAGACTTTGAACGTCGAATCGTAGTTGCAGCTAGACGCATAAAACATTCCATTTCGGAAATCCTTAGGGAATTCAATACTCCGAGGCCCACACTGTGTCAGGAGTGTGCCAAGAATATCAAATATCAGGCATTTCCTCTCATCACGGACAACGCAGTGGCCGATGGCCTTCACTTAAGCACCAAGAGCAGCGGTGCTTCCGTAGAGTTGTCACTGCTGGTAGACAAGCAACACTGAGTGAAATAACGGCAGAAATTAATGTCGGACGTACGACGACCGTATTCGTTTGGACAGTGCAGCGAAATCTGGCGTTAATGGACTATGGTGGCATCCGATCGACGGTAGCGTCTTTGCTGACAGCACGACATCGCCGGCATCGCATTTCCTGGGCTCGTGACCATATTGATTGAACCTATACAACGGGAAAACCGTGGCCTGCTCACAAGGGAACCTCCCCATCGCACCCCCCTCAGATTTAGTTATAAGTTGGCACAGTGGATAGGCCTTGAAAAACTGAACACAGATCAATCGAGAAAACAGGAAGAAGTTGTGTGGAACTATGAAAAAAATAAGCAAAATATACAAACTGAGTAGTCCATCCGCAAGATAGGTAACATCATGGATAATCTGCGGTCAGGAGGGCCGTGGTCCCGTGGTTAGCGTGAGCAGCTGCGGAACAAGAGGTCCTTGGTTCAAGTCTTCCCTCGAGTGAAAAGTTTAATTTCTTTATTTTAGCAAAGTTATGATCCGTCCGTTCGTTCATTGACGTCTCTGTTCACTGTAATAAGTTTAGTGTCTGTGTTTTGCGACCGCACCGCAAAACCGTGTGATTAGTAGACGAAAGGGCGTGCCTCTCCAATGGGAACCGAAAACATATTGCCCATGAAATACATCTCACGTATTTAATGCACTCTCCTCCAAAGTAGCGAACAGTCAACTGCCAGCCAGGGAGCCTCGTTAGCAGGAATACTCTCTCTTCCGTGCGCTGTAGTCGACTGACGTCGTGTGTTTCGATGTTTGTTTAGGTGTAGCGTCCCCATACTAAGGCGCAGTTACCTCGCATCGAACGGACGGACGGATAGATAATAACTGTCTGAAAATAAAAAATTAAAATTTTTCACTCGAGGGAAGACTTGAACCGAGGATCTCTCACTCCGCATCTGCTGACGCTAACCACGGGACCAGGGCGCTCCTAAGCTCACTCTATCCTTGTTGTCACTTATCTTTCACATGGAGTACTCAGTTTGTATATTTTGCTTATTTTTTTCATAGTTCCACACAACTTCTTCCTGTTTTCTCGATTGATCTGTGTTCAGTTTTTCAAGGCCTATCCACTGTGCCAGCTTATAACTAAATCTGAGGGGGGTGCGATGGGGAGGTTCCCTTGTCAGATAAGTTCCAATTTCAGGTAATAAGACCTGATTTTAGGGTTCGAGCTGTGGTGCAGACCCTGCGAAGCCATGGACCCAAGTTGTCAACAAGGCACTGTGCAACCTGGTGGTGGCTCCATAATTGTGTTGGGTGCGTGTATATGGAATGGACTGTGTCCTCTGATCCAACTGAACCAATCATTGACTGGAATTGTTTATGTTCGGCTACTTAGAGAACATTTGCAGCCAGTCATGGACTTCACGTTCCAAACAACGAGGGAAGTTTTATGGATGACAATACTCCATGTCACTGGGCCACAATTGTTCGCTGTTGGTTTGAAGAAAATTTTGGACAGTTCGAGCGAATGACTTGGCTACCGAGATCGTCCCACATGGATTATAATCGAGAGGTCAGTTAGTGCACAAAATCCTGCACCGGCAACACTTTCTCAATTATGGATGGCTGCGGAGGAAGCATGGCTCAGTATTTCTGCAGGGGACATCCAATGACGTGTTGAGTCCATGCCACGTCGAGTTGCTGCACTACGCGTGGCAAACAGAGATCCATCACGATATGAGGAGGTACCCCCCGCGACATTTGTCACCTCAGTGTAATTGTATTTTGAAGCACGTTTACCTCAAGTTGGTACTTTTTTCTGAGTTTGTTATTAGCACAAAATAACCTTTGGAAGCTAAACACTTTCACTGATAAATACGACCGATCTGACAATAACCAATTTACCTATATCTTCTGTCTGACTTCTACCTGTACTCCAAACACTAGGGAAACACCAAGGATAGTGTCGGAAGTTCCATGCGGCTTCTCGCGGATGATGCTGTAGTATACAGAGAAGTTGCAGCATTAGAAAATTGTAGCGAAATGCAGGAAGATCTGCGCGGATAGGCACTTGGTGCAGGGAGTGGCAACTGTCCCTTAACATAGACAAATGTAATGTATTGCGAATACATAGAAAGAAGGACCCTTTATTGTATGATTATATGATAGCGGAACAAACACTGGTAGCAGTTACTTCTGTAAAATATCTGGGAGTATGCGTGCGGAACGATTTGAAGTGGAATGATCATATAAAATTAATTGTTGGTAAGGTGGGTACCAGGTTGAGATTCATTGGGAGAGTGCTTAGAAAATGTAGTCCAACAACAAAGGAGGTGGCTTACAAAACACTCGTTCGACCTATACTTGAGTATTGCTCATCAGTGTGGGATCCGTACCAGATCGGTTTGACGGAGAAGATAGAGAAGATCCAAAGAAGAGCGGCGCGTTTCGTCACAGGGTTACTTGGTAACCGTGATAGCGTTACGGAGATGTTTAATAATCTCAAATGGCAGACTCTGCAAGAGAGGCGCTCTGCATCGCGGTGTAGACTGCTCGCCAGGTTTCGAGAGGGTGCGTTTCTGGATGAGGTATCGAATATATTGCTTCCCCCTACTTATACCTCCCGAGGAGATCACGAATGTAAAATTAGAGAGATTAGAGCGCGCACGGAGGCTTTCAGACAGTCGTTCTTCCCGCGAACCATACGCGACTGGAACAGGAAAGGGAGGTAATGACAGTGGCACGTAAAGTGCCCTCCGCCACACACCGTTGGGTGGCTTGCGGAGTAGAAATGTAGATGTAGATGTAGATGGAATCCCTAGTTCTAGCTCAGGTTGGAATGTGACAGTTTCATTGTGAGTTAGCGAAGCCAACCAATGTGAGACCAAAAAATCTGCTTGTGGTGATAGGCACATCTGTAGCTTAGCCAGAGGTGTAGGTTAGGCTGCTATGTGACAGTTTGGTTGTGAGTTAGTGAAGTCAGCCAATGTGAAAGCAAAGAACCTGGTTGTTGTGACAGACTGATCTGTACCTTATCCAGAGGTCTGGATTAAGTTGCAGTGTAACGGTTTGGTTGTGAGTCGGCGAAGACAACGAATGTAAAAGTAAAAAGCTACCTGAAGTGTCTTGGGCTACGCAGAAAAACACATTCCATCTCCGTGCAAGTGTTAGCCCGCACGACTGTCACAAACTCATGATTCTCTTTCGCTGTATCCCCGACACACGCATGCTGATATTCCACGCGTCGCGACGCGCGCTTGCGCACTCGCAATGGACCACCAAAGAAAGAAAGATACTAATAGAAATCAATAACTAAGAAATCTCATCACAGATTCAGGATCCTTTGATAATGAACAACCCGTCGGTGTAATCATTTTTATATGAATTTTAATCCGAGTTCCCTTAACCTTCAGTTGAGAGTTTACCCACTAATAGAAATTCTTAGTGAAAAGAGACATTATTGTAGTTATTCCTGAACTATTGATAAATCGAAATCCGGAAACAGGAATAGATAATCATCCTTAGAATCCCGGCTGTTGATTTTTACCGCCAACGTAAACTGGGACAAGTTGCTTTCGAATTAGCGAATTAGGCACACACACGCACGGACGCACACACACACACACACACACACACACACACACACACACACACACCACACACGTACTAGAGGTCTAATTTTCGTAAAAAGATAAAACCTTACTAACAGATTTAGGATAGTGGATAACATAGTGTCCTATTCTGAATCACCACCTTTAGCTACATGTATAAAACGTATAAATATGAAACGCTATTATTATTGCTATTTGTAGAAATGTTTTAAGAGTTTATTTATGGCAGCTAATTCGAAAGCTGTTATTTTGCGAAATATAAAATAATTATAAAATTATAAATAAATCATAAATTGCCAAAAGATAGCACATAATGTGCTGAAATATATATGGCTGAAATAAAAAATAATCAGCAGTGTCTTCCACAAGAAAGAATTCTCATACCAGTCTCTCTAGCGTCATCACTATCTGAAATTCAATCAATGGGCGATAGCATCTTTCAGTCACATCTTGTCTGCAGAGTGAGATACGGTCTTAGATAATAATTATGTTTAGAAAATTGTGTAATGAATGTGGGTAGCAAACAGTTCAGCAAACTACGGTAATTTTATATTAGGAAAAATAATGACCTATATAATTTAGTTAATTAAATAGCATCGTGGTAGACACTCTGGGATATTTAGAGAGAACAGGGAGAAATCTGTGACAACGTGAACCTTTGAGTCAGTCCGTGAGGCGAGAGCGGGAGCGTACTGCTTCCGGAAATACAAGGATCCAGGCTGGAATCATACTTAAATATTCTTCTTGTTGCAATAATTACTGTAAACGAACGTTGGTACGGTTTCTAGATCAACACTATGGTCGGATTGCGCTCTGCACCGCGTCAAATTTTACAAATTTCTTTTGAGACGACGCTCAGTTTTTGTATACAGGGATATAAGTGCAGATATTCCGATCATTGGTGCCTTAATACGTACCCACTTCAGTCTGTTACTTGTTTTTCTCTGTATCTAACAGTCTTCCAGCAAAAGCGTCAAATAATTGGCTAATTGATCTTTCTTAACTGCATCACTAAAAAGAGAACATGCCCATGCGCAAATAAACCACCTTGACGAAACTTGGTGAGTGTATAGAGAAGAAAAATTTATGCAACACGTGTTTTTTATTTATTTTTTTTATTTTTTATTTTTTTGTGCCCAATTTTACTTTTCAGAGGTAAAACGCATTTCTAAAGGTAATTCGGCATATTTGATTAAGAGGGAATACACGCATCTGTCAGAACATCACGATCCTACATAATAGCCGGTATGTTTGTTCACTTTTGGCACGGATAGCAGCGGTGACGCGTCGTGGCAAGGAAGCACTGAGGCCATGGTAGGTTGCTGGAGGGAGTTGGCACCACATCTGCACACACAGGTCACCTAATTCCCGTAAATTCTAGGGAGGGGGTCGATGAGCACTGACGCGACGATCAATCACATCCCAGATATGTTCGATCGGGTTCAGATCTGGCGATCTGTGGAGCCATCAATCAACTGGAACTCGGCACTGTGTTCCTCGAACCACTTCACACGCTCCTGGCCGTACGATATGGTATATTACTTTGTTGAAAAATGCCACTGCCGTAGGGAAACATAATCATCATGAAGGTGTATACGTGGACTGCAAACAGTGTACGATACTCCTTAGCCGTCATGGTGCCTTGGACGAGCTCAACTGAACCCAAGGGTGCCCGCGTAAATGTTCCCCAGAGCATAATGGAGCCGTCGCCGGCTTTTCCCCGTCCCGCAGTACAGGTTTCAAGGAGCTATTTCACCTGGAAGACGACGGATTGGCGCCGTCCCATTGGCACGATGAAGAAGGTATCGGGATTCATCAGACACTGCAACGCTCTGCCACTGCGTCAACGTCCCGTGCCCGTGGTCACTTGCGAATTTCAGCCGTAGTTGCCGACGTCGCCGTGTTCACATTGGCACATGCATGGGTCATCGGTGCGGAGGCTCATCGTTAGGAGTGTTCGGTGCGCTGCGTGTTCAGACATACTTGTACTCTGCCCAGCGTTAGTTCCGCCACAGTTCGCCGTCTGTCCTGTCTTACCAGTCTGCCCAGCATACGACGTCCGACTTCTGCAGTTTGGGGTGGCCGCCCAACCCCATGGTCTGGACGTGGTTTCACCTTGGTTCCGCCACGTGTTGAAGACACTTACCACAACACTCCTCGAACACCCAACAAGTCGTGCAGTTTCCGAGATCCTCGTGTCAAGCCTCCGGCCATCAAAAGCTGCGCTCGGTCAAACTCAAATGGATCGCGCGCCTTCCCCATTCTACACACGGACAGCACGCTCACTGATACTACATGCGTGCGTCTGACTATCTGTCATTCCTCGCCTGGCCGGGTTTATGTCGATAGTAGGACGATGGTCATAATGTTCTGGCTGATCGGTGTACCTTCGAAAGATGATATACAAAAAATGTTTTTCACATAAAAGTTGATGTGTAATTAACGTTCTTGAGAACTGTGTAATCAGCTTTTGTAATAATTTGAAATTTTGCAAAGTACACCCGCATCATTAACTAACTTTGAAAACTTTTTTTTACAACGTAAAGAAGCTTTCAGGCAACATACGTTCATGTGTAATAAAGCTGGTTTCTGAAATACCATTCCTAGAAAATAAACTTTAAACGCCATCTATGGTTTTCTTTGACCAAGTGGTATGTAGCAGAACGAAAACAACGCAGAAATGAACAAAACTGTGACTAGTTATCTTCTACATATTGCCGCTGCTTTTATTTCCATGCTTGAAGATACGTTTGTACGGAAATTCCAGGTTACGCAAGACATTTTTTTTTTTATTTTTAATTTATCAACTCCCGTTCCATCGCCTTGGATATTATTTTCGTTGACAGTTACTTACTTACAGCTCATCTCTACAGCCCTTGTAGAACCATGGCCTCCTTTGTCACCTGCCTAAATTCTTCTTGGTTCATCGCTTTCCTTCTCCAGTTCCTGACTACCGTTGCTTTGAGGTCCTCCTTCAAATCCTCGAGACAGCTTTTCCTGGGTCTTCCTCCTCTCTCTCTTGCTCAGAGCTGTCCTACAAAGGCGTTGGGAACACTTAAGAGTTGCTGGCATTCTCTGTGCATGACCAGCCTATCTTATTCTTCCTTGCTTCATTTTCACTACAATATTCATCTTTCCAAAAAGTGTCTGTAGTTCTACATTTGTCTTGATTTTCCAGATTTCCTGTCTCAGTATTTGAAATATCTCTCAAAACCTTACTTTTTCATCTCAATAACCATCCTTCCTCCTTTGTTAGACAGTTAGCGCAGGAAAAGAAATTCAGAAATAGGGGAGCCATGGCCATCGTGCCAGTATAGCGGCAAGTAACGCTCTCGGCAGTCTTTTTGTGTCAGAGTTTTCTTTATGAATGGCAGTGGTCCGAGCATTAGCAGCTGCAGGGGAAGCAAATTACAGGCGGTGGTGGTCGCAGCACGCGCGCCCGCCACACTTGCAAACCGTCGAGAGTGGCGTGCGCGAGCCCGCTTTATTTTAACTGCTTTCATTTACGCCCCTTGACTCGCCCGCTGGCGCGCTCAGAATTCTGTAGCCCGTTACCGACGCAAACGTCGCCCATTGATTACGTGCCCGATACGGCTACACTGCGGTAAGTGAGTACAGTAAGTATCGTTTCGTGGCAAGCACGATACTTTTCCCACCAACTCAAATGCATCGTTTCCTGTCAGCAATTTTTCGTAGCACGTTCGCTGCTGACTTGTGCGGCATAATTTATCAGCAGGGCGTTTAGCTCGAAGCAGCGTACGTATGGCGACTGCGCGTGCTCTAACTTACACTAGGTTCTAATTTATTGTAATGTTCGAAAGACGAAAATAATCGAGTAAACAGGGAAAGTGAAGGAGAAAAGCTGAGCAAAAACTGTAAATGACTGTTAATAGATCGTCTGCGTTGGAAACGGTACTGCCTGCTCTAGTATTCATTTGAGTTAATCATAAATGGAGAAATAAATGCATTATATCGATAACAGCTGTCATATATGCACCTTTTATCTCAGGAGTCCGCCCCTGGTAGCTGAATGGTCAGCGTGACGGATTGTCAATCCTCTGGGCCCGGGTTCGATTCCCGGCTGGGTCAGGGAATTTTCTCCGCCCAGGGACTGGGTGTTGTGCTGTCCTCATCATCATCCTATCATCCTCATCGACTGCAGGTCGCCGCAGTGGCGTCAAATTGAAAGACCGGAACCCGGCGAACAGTCAGCCCGACGGGGGGCCCTAGCCATACGATTAAATTAAATTAAAAAATCTCAGAAGAGGGGTATTTTGGGGAAATACACTGCTAGCCAAAAAAACTGCGACGCGATGAAGTTGATAAGCGTACAACATGGGTCATAGCGAGTGGACAAAAATATGGAAACACCAAAAACACCACCATGTATAATATGCTGTAGGAAAACCGTACCCATTCAAAACAGCTTCCCGTCGTCTGTGAATGCATAAATACTGGTCCTGTATGGTTCTCAATGGAATGTTTTATCATTCTCCCTGCTTGATAGTGGCAAGTTCAGATAATGATTATGGAGGTGAATAGCGATCGCGCACCCTAATGTCCAAAAAAGACCACAACTGCTCAATTATATTCGGGTCTGGTGACTGTGGTGTCGAGAAGAGATCCGACAATTCATCCTCGTACTCACCAGTCCCGGATGTTGAGAACTGTGTCAACATGGATCCTGTCGTCTTGGAACACTCCGTAATATCGCTGGGAAGCAAATATTATACCGTTGGATGGGACTTATCGTCCAAACTGGTCACGTAGCCTTTGGCAGCAATGCGACCTTGCAGAATAACCAAGGGGCCATGGAATACCATGATTTGGCTACTCAAGTCATCATCTAACACTTGCGATGTTGCACTCTTGGAACATAAACTCGGCCAGAATGTGGAGACATTGTGAAACAATATTCATCAGACCAAATGACTTTCTCCTACACTCTAGCTGTTAGAGTTTCGGCATCACGTTTTCATTTTTCAGGCATTTGCATCACTGATAAGTGGTTTCGAAATTCCAGCGCTCCTTGCAATTCCCTCTTTATGTAGATGGCTTCATGTTGTTTTGATTCAAAATGGTTCAATTGGCTCTGAGCACTATGCGACTTAACATCTGAGGTCATCAGTCCCCTACAACTTAGAACTACTTAAACCTAACTAACCTAAGGACATCACAAACATCCATGCTCGAGGCAGGATTCGAACCTGCGACCGTAGCGGTCTCGCGGATCTAAACTGTAGCGCCTAGAACCGCTCGGCCACCACGGCCTGCACTCACTCAACACACACTGGCGTCAGCGTTGTGATTTAGCGGATGATATTTTTTCCGCTTTCCCTGTATACGATACGATACCTCGACACCAATCACTTGAAACGACAGCAGTTAGGCTCCCTTGGTTACAGAAGCACCCACCATTCGATTTCCTACAATTTCCCCACGTTCGAATTCACTTAGCTCCGACAGAATGCACGCACAGCTACACATGACTCATTGGTAACGCATTGAGAACATTGCACAGCTGTCGTTCGTGGTCAAATACAACGACGAAACCAGCAGGCTTGGCTAGCATCTGCATTTATGTTCAAGCATGCATTTCTCGCAGTCTTTCCATATCTTTGCCCTTCCACTGTAGAAGTATCACTGGTCATATGAACTCTGGTACTGAGTTGAAGTAGCGTGGAATGATGTATCATAATATGTCATCTAACCTCAGTTCGACTCGACGCCCAACCGAACTGAAGCAGCGAGTGCTGCCAGAGATGGCTCCTCTGTGTACTAAATTTCACACCCTGTATTCCACCAAGTCCTCAAATAATTTTCTCATATGTTGTTCGTGTGTTACCGAGAAGAGATTGCAGTGACACATAAAAGTCGGCATTGCGAATCTATACCATAGACGTTAGCGACGGCTCGCTGCAATCTGCAACGATGTATGGGAGGCGCTCCAGAAAACCACACCTGCCTCTCAGCTACAGCAGCATCCTCGCACTGAGAATGTTGAGCATGCAAAACTTCTGCGTATTTCTAGATCTCAACTACACCAGGCAACATCATCGTCTAGGAGTCTAGGACTAACGAGTAGTTAAAGTTTCGGATGACTCGTAGTTAATGTCGAACATTGTACTCAAGAGAACAGTTTGTGAATCCGTGCATCAACTGACACATTGCTAGTGCATGACAGTTGTAAATTATCCAGTACTCCTGTGGCAAAGAAGTGTGTCTAAGTTAAGTAAATCTTTTATTCAGTCATGTAATAAAGTGAAATAATATTTCATGTATTCTAGTTTGATGAGCCTTCTCCCAGACCAACCAAAGAACCCACAGTTGTGGCCAGACAAATGTCGTTTAGAAAGATTTCGAATCTGATCACCCAAGTCCGCGGTCTCAGAAGTGTCGATTGTGCCATAGGTCTCATTTACCGAGCGAAGTTGCTTAGTAGATTGAGGCACTCGCATTCGAGAGGACCAAGATTCAGTTATCAGTCCAGCTTTCTACATTTATGTTTTCCGTGGTTTCCTTAAACCACTTAACGCAAATATTGACATTGTGCCATTTTAAATAACACCATCGATTTACCTCCATAGCCCTCTGCAATCCGAAAGTTTCCTCCGTCTCCAGTAACCTCGCACCGAGTGAGACATCGCAGTGGTGACACAATGGACTCGTATTCAGGTGGGAAGGGCTTCAAATTCGCCATCGGCAATTCAGATTTAGGATTTTGACAATTTCCCCCAAATCGCTTCGGGTAAGTACTGGGAAGGATCCTTTGAAAAGGGCGCGGCCGATAACCCTTGCTGTCTTTACCCAATCTGTACCCTTTTTGTTTCTAATGACATAATCATCGACAAAACGTTGAGTCCTTACCATCCCTTCTTTCCTTCATTCCTTTTTTTCTTTTCTAATGGCCTCGTCGTCTACGGGACATTAGAAATTTGGTGTTCCTTCCTACATACCTTCAAGCGTCCTTTGCCAATTCTGAAGAGGGTCCCAAGACGCAGGAAATATTCGTTCGTTGTAGACCAGTATAAGGTCAACAAACACTCCTCAACAGAAACGATATCTGTCGAAGTGCACGACGAAGGTAAACAACCTCTACAACACACCCTTCTGTTGAGTTTACAACAGCCACGGGTACTGCAGTATCTCGACGAACAGGACGTCTGAAGGTCGTAGCAGTCGATCTACGCATCAGACGACCGGCTGTGTCTGTGTGCCGTTTCCGTGGTCTAGGGGTAGCATCTTTGATTCATAATCAAAACGTCTTTGGTCCCGGGTTCGATCCCCTCCACTGCCTAAATTTTGATAAATAATCAGCATTGGCGGCCGAAGACTTCCGGCATAAGAAGTCAGCCTCATTCTGCCAACGGCCTTGTCAAAGAGGGCGGAAGAGCGGATAGAGGTTCAGGGCACTCTCTTGTCCTAGGGGTGGGAAATTGCCCCTAAAGGCGGAAGAATCAGCAATGATCAACGACATGAGGATGCAGAAGGCAATGGAAACCACTGCATTAAAGACACGTAACGTGTATCCACAGGACATGTGGCCTGTAATTGAAGAAGTGTCATGATGATCTCTCCATTGGCAAAAGATTCCGGAATAGTCCCCCATTCGGATCTCCGGGAGGGGACTGCCAAGGGGGAGGTTACCATGAGAAAAAGATTGAATAATCAACGAAAGGATAACGTTCTACGAGTCGGGGCGTGGAATGTCAGAAGCTTGAACGTGGTAGGGAAACTAGAAAATCTGAAAAGGGAAATGTAAAGGCTCAATCTAGTCAGTGAAGTGAAGTGGAAGGAAGACAGGGATTTCTGGTCAGATGAGTATCGGGTAATATCAACAGCAGCAGAAAATGGTATAACAGGTGTAGGATTCGTTATGAATAGGAAGGTGTGTTACTGTGAAGAGTTGAATGACCGGGTTGTCCTAATCAGAATCGACAGCAGACCAACACCGACAACGATAGTTCAGGTATACATGCCGACGTCGCAAGCTGAAGATGAACAGATAGAGAAAGTGTATGAGGATATTGAAAGGGTAATGCAGTATGTAAAGGGGGACGAAAATCTAATAGTCATGGGCGACTGGAATGCAGTTGTAAGGCAAGGAGTAGAAGAAAACGTTACAGGAGAATATGGGCTTGGGACAAGGAATGAAAAAGGAGAAAGACTAATTGAGTTCTGTAACAAGTTTCAGCTAGTAATAGCGAATACCCTGTTCAAGAATCACAAGAGGAGGAGGTATACTTGGAAAAGGCCGGGAGATACGGGAAGATTTCAATTAGATTACATCATGGTCAGACAGAGATTCCGAAATCAGATACTGGATTGTAAGGCGTACCCAGGAGAGGGTATAGACTCAGATCACAATATAGTAGTGATGAAGAGTAGGCTGAAGTTCAAGACATTAGGAAGAATCAATACGCAAAGAAGTGGGATACGGAAGTACTAAGGAATGACGAGATACGTTTGAAGCTCTCTAACGCTATAGATACAACAATAAGGAATAGCGCAGTAGGCAGTACAGTTGAAGAGGAATGGACATCTCTAAAAAGGGCCATCACAGAAGTTGGGAAAGAAAACATAGGTACAGAGAAGGTAGCTGCGAAGAAACCATGGGTAACAGAAGAAATACTTCAGTTGATTGATGAAAGGAGGAAGTACAAACATGTTCCGGGAAAAGCAGGAATACAGAAATACAAGTCGCTGAGGAATGAAATAAATAGGAAGTGCAGGAAAGCTAAGACGAAATGGCTGCAGGAAAAATGTGAAGACATCGAAAAAGATATGATTGTCGGAAGGACAGACTCAACATACAGGAAAGCCAAAACAACCTTTGGTGACATTAAAAGGAACGGTGGTAACATTAAGAGTGCAACGGGAAATCCACTGTTAAATGCAGAGGAGAGAGCAGATAGGTGGAAAGAATACATTGAAAGCCTCTATGAGGGTGAGGATTTGTCTGATGTGATAGAAGAAGAAACAGGAGTCGATTTAGAAGAGATAGGGGATCCAGTATTAGAATCGGAATTTAAAAGAGCTTTGGAGGACTTACGGTCAGATAAGGCAGAAGGGATAGATAACATTCCATCAGAATTTCTAAAATCATTGGGGGAAGTGGCAACAAAACGACTATTCACGTTGGCGTGTAGAATATATGAGTCTGGCGATATACCATCTGACTTTCGGAAAAGCGTCATCCACACAATTCCGAAGACGGCAAGAGCTGACATGTGCGAGAATTATCGCACAATCAGCTTAACAGCTCATGCATCGAAGCTGCTTACAAGAATAATATACAGAAGAATGGAAAAGAAAATTGAGAATGCTCTAGGTGACGATCAGTTTGGCTTTAGGAAAAGTAAAGGGACGAAGCATATCAATGATACGATTCGCTGATGACATTGCTATCCTGAGTGAAAGTGAAGAAGAATTAAATGATGTGCTGAACGGAATGAACAGTCTAATGAGTACACAGTATGGTTTGAGAGTAAATCGGAGAAAGACAAAGGTAATGAAAAGTAGTAGAAATGAGAACAGCGAGAAACTTAACATCAGGATTGATGGTCACGAAGTCAATGAGGTTAAGGAATTCTGCTACCTAGGCAGTAAAATAACCAATGACGGACGGAGCAAGGAGGACATCAAAAGCAGACTCGCTATGGCAAAAAAGGCATTTCTGGCCAAGAGAAGTCTACTAATATCAAATACCGGCCTTAATTTGAGGAAGAAATTTCTAAAGGGTGTACGTCTGGAGTACAGCATTGTATGGTAGTGAAACATGGACTGTGGGAAAACCGGAACAGAAGAGAATCGAAGCATTTGAGATGTGGTGCTATAGACGAATGTTGAAAATTAGGTGGTTGGCTCTGAGCACTATGCGACTTAACTTCTGAGGTCATCAGTCGCCTAGAACTTAGAACTAATTAAACCTAACTAATCTAAGAACATCACACACATCCATGCCCGAGGCAGGATTCGAACCTGCGACGGTAGCGGTCGCTCGGTTCCAAACTGTAGCGCTTAGAACCGCGCGGTCACGCCGGCCGGCGAAAATTAGGTGGACTGATAAGGTAAGGAATGAGGAGGTTCTACGCACAATCGGAGAGGAAAGGAATATGTCGAAAACACTGATAAGGAGAAGGGACAGGATGATAGGACATCTGCTAAGACGTGAGGGAATGACTTCGATGGTACTAGAGGGAGCTATAGAGGGCAAAAACTTTAGAGGAAGACAGAGATTGGAATACGTCAAGCAAATAATTGAGGACGTAGGTTGTAAGTGCTACTCTGAAATGAAGAGGTTAGCACAGGAAAGGAATTCGTGGTGGGCCGCATCAAACCAGTCAGTAGACTGATGAAAAAAAAAAAAAAGAGAAGGATTCATTAACTGCAGAGTTGATACCATCGAGATTGGTAGAATGATTCGCATTACATAGTCCTTTGGAGGGAAAGTGGTGGCCAGTACACCATGGAAGCATCATGGAAAGGGATCATTTTTCGGGTGTTGGGAATTGATATGGACTGCAATTTTGCTCGATGGCCCTACTGGGCTTCACATTTTTTTCTTTTTTTTGTGCTCACAGGAATTCTGTTAACACCCAGAGGAACAGTGATGACGTACTACATCCTTTTGTGAGACTTCTCAGAGATGCTTCAGAGATGCATTTGCTCCGCTCTCTTTCCTATATGAACGACAGTACATATACGCGAAGAGCTGGTGTGATAGATCACTTCTCGCAGCTCAAAACGTACGTCACATAGACTGACTAACAAGGTCAATGCTTCTGAATTCTAGAGATAATTATTAGAATGCACTGAGCAGGTGAAATTTAGCCCATAATATCACCAACGACTGTTGCAGCTCATGTCAGAAATGGAATCAAGTGCTAATAGCGGTCTTCAACAGCGTGACGAAGAGTATACCATGTCATTGCAAAAGATGTATGGCAGCTTTAATTACGTTTATTCCTTATTAAATAGTATCTTATTGTGGGCGATATTTTCCGGTTCTGTCCTTTTTTAACGTGAATTTATTCGATTTGGTATTCAAAGACTTCTCCTCCTCCTCCTCCTCCTCCTTCTCTTTCTTCTTCTTCTACTTGTAAAATGAAAATGTTGTGTTTTGGAGAAAACGAAGTTTTATGAACCAAATTTAATTCCTAAACGCATAAGAACAGAGGAACAGAAGAAGTTTATAATCTCAACAAGACTACAAATTCCTTCGGTTTGAACACTTTTTAAATTATACGTTTTAGGTACTCTTCCGTAGTAAATGTCTTGTGATTAAGACTCTCTTGCTGTATAATATTTGACATATCTTTAGGCAAACACTCTCTCCATTCCTAGTTAGATATAACTCTTGTACACTATTGCGGAGCACAGTAATGTTCCAATGTTGTCTTGTGACAGCCAGAGCGAGAGCACCAGCAGCAGCGAGTACCGTTTGTATAAAGCGTTTATTTTGCATTTTGTTTACGACCTTCCACTAAGGAAGGGATTCTATTTGTGTTTATCTGCTCTGCATAGTAACTAACAGTTCTTGATAAAACTTTACGTAGTTTTCGTGTTAGATTTCTTAGTGTTTTCTTGATCGTTTAGAACAGAAAGCGCCCTAAAACCGTCTTTTGTTTGTTTCGCGGCCGTTAGCCACTAGTCACTTGAATCAGCAGTTGTCTTGTGACAGCCAGAGCGAGAACACCAGCAGCAGCGAGTACTGTTTGTATAAAGCGTTTTTGTACTTATTTGCTGCGCTTAGCTTTTAAATAGTTTTTCTGGGAAAACCTAGCGTAGTTTTCGCGTCTCGTATTTCAGTGAGTGTTTCTTGATTATCAGAGTAGCTCATCAGAAGATTATCTTGGGAATTTGTCACCGTATAGAGTAGGGTAAACATAGTCATGTGTAGGGACTGTGGTTGTTGTGAGCGGACGCAAGGAGAATTGGCCACTCTTCGGGGGCAGGTGGAGGCTTTGTCTGTTAGGCTCATCGAGCTCGAGGCGCAGGCGTCGGCTCGTAGTGGCGTTGGGGCAACTGTGGTGAGACCTATGCCTACTTCGGTGGCCTTGGAATCACATGGAACCCCTGATGTCGCTGCGTCTTCCGGCAGTGAGCATCTTACCGGTCAGCCATCACTCCAGGGTGAATGGCGGACAGTGGTGGGCTCGCGCGTGCCTGGCCGAAAGGCGAAGGTGGGATCTGGCCGCGTGGCAGCTGCCTTACCCCTTTCCAACAGGTACGGGGTGCTTCCTAGTGGTGATGACATCGTTTCCGAGCCACCACAGGATGCCTCGCCTGTTGGGCCAGTGGCCGATTCTCCGGCAAGGTCCCGACAGTCACAGAGGGCGGGCCTATTAGTTATAGGGAGCTCCAACGTTAGGCGAGTTATGGAGCCCCTCAGGAAAATAGCGGGTAGGTCGGGGAAGAATGCCAGTGTGCACTCGGTGTGCTTGCCGGGGGGTCTCGTCCGTAATGTGGAGGAGGCCCTTCCGGCAGCTATTGAACGCACAGGGTGTGACCGGCTGCAGATAGTAGCACATGTCGGAACGAATGACGCCTGCCGCTTGGGTTCTGAGGCCATCCTTGGTTCCTTCCGGCGGCTGGCTGATTTGGTGAAGACAAGCAGCATCGCACGCGGAGTGCAAGCTGAGCTTAATATCTGCAGCATAGTGCCCAGAGTCGATCGCGGTCCTCTGGTTTGGAGCCGTGTGGAGGGTCTAAACCAGAGGCTCAGACGACTCTGCGACTATAATGGTTGCAAATTCATCGACCTCCGTTATTGGGTGGAGAACTGTAGGGCCCCCCTAGACAGGTCAGGCGTGCACTACACACCGGAAGCAGCTACTAGGGTAGCAGAGTACGTGTGGCGTGCACACGGGGGTTTTTTAGGTTAGAGGGACCCCCCCTTGGGCGAAACGATAAAATACCTGACGGCTTACCAGAGAGGACATTATCATCGTTGATAAAGAACGTCCGTCCTCAGAGACCAAAAACAGGAAAAGTTAACGTAATATTGGTAAACTGCAGGAGTATCCAGGGCAAGGTTCCTGAATTAGTATCTCTTATTGAAGGAAATAGTGCGCATATAGTATTAGGAACGGAAAGTTGGTTAAAACCGGAAGTGAACAGTAACGAAATCCTAGACACAGAATGGAATATATACCGCAAGGATAGGATAAACGCCAATGGTGGAGGAGTATTTATAGCAGTAAAGAATTCAATAATATCCAGTGAAGTTATTAGCGAATGCGAATGTGAAATAATCTGGGTTAAGTTAAGTATCAAAGGTGGGTCAGATATGATAGTCGGATGCTTCTATAGACCACCTGCATCAGCAACCGTAGTAGTTGAGCGCCTCAGAGAGAACCTGCAGAACGTCGTGAAGAAGTTTCGTGATCATACTATTGTAATAGGGGGAGACTTCAATCTACCAGGTATAGAATGGGATAGTCACACAATCAGAACTGGAGCCAGGGACAGAGACTCTTGTGACATTATCCTGACTGCCTTGTCCGAGAATTACTTCGAGCAGATAGTTAGAGAACCAACTCGTGAAGCTAACGTTTTAGACCTCATAGCAACAAATAGACCGGAACTTTTCGACTCCGTGAATGTAGAAGAGGGTATCAGTGATCATAAGTCAGTGGTTGCATCAATGACTACAAGTGTAATAAGAAATGCCAAGAAAGGAAGGAAAATATATTTGCTTAACAAGAGTGATAGGGCACAAATCGCAGAATATCTGAGTGACCACCATCAAACGTTCATTTCTGAGGAAGAGGATGTGGAACAAAAATGGAAAAAATTCAGAAACATCGTCCAGTACGCCTTAGATAAGTTCGTACCGACTAAGGTCCAAAGCGAGGGGAAAGATCCACCGTGGTATAACAATCATGTACGAAAGGTACTACGGAAACAAAGAAAGCTTCATCATAGGTTTAAGAGTAGTCGAATCATAGCTGATAAGGAAAAGCTGAACGAAGCGAAAAAGAGCGTAAAGAGAGCAATGAGAGAAGCACTCAACGAATTCGAACATAAAACATTGGCAAACAATCTAAACAAGAACCCTAAAAAGTTTTGGTCATATGTAAAATCGGTAAGCGGATCTAAATCCCCTATTCAGTCACTCGTTGACCACGATGGCACCGAAACAGAGGACGACCGAAGAAAGGCAGAAATACTGAATTCAGTGTTCCGAAACTGTTTCACTGCGGAAAATCGTAACACGGTCCCTGACTTCAGCCGTCGCACGGACGCCAAAATGGAAAATATTGAAATAAACGATATCGGAATTGAAAAACAACTGCTATCACTTAGTAGCGGAAAAGCATCCGGACCAGACGAGATACCCTTAAGATTCTACAGTGATTATGCTAAAGAACTTGCCCCCTTTCTATCAGCAATTTATCGTAGATCGCTGGAAGAACGTAAAGTACCTAGCGACTGGAAGAAAGCGCAGGTCGTTCCCATTTTCAAGAAGGGTCATAAATCAGATGCGAATAATTATAGGCCTATTTCGCTTACGTCAATCTGTTGTAGAATAATGGAACATGTTTTGTGTTCTCGTATTATGACGTTCTTAGATAATACAAATCTCCTTCATCATAACCAACATGGATTCCGCAAACAGAGATCATGTGAAACTCAGCTCGCCCTATTTGCCCAAGAAATTCACAGTGCCGTAGACACTGGCGAGCAGATTGATGCCGTATTCCTGGACTTCAGGAAGGCATTTGATACGGTTCCGCACTTACGTTTAGTGAAAAAAATACGAGCTTACGGAATATCGGACCAGGTTTGTGATTGGATTCAGGATTTCCTAGAAGAAAGAACACAACATGTCATTCTTAACGGTTCAAAATCTGCAGATGTAGAGGTAATTTCGGGAGTACCGCAGGGAAGCGTGATAGGACCTTTATTGTTTACAATATACATAAATGACTTAGTTGACAACATCGGTAGCTCCGTGAGGCTATTTGCAGATGACACGGTTGTCTACAAGAAAGTAGCAACATCAGAAGACTCGTACGTACTCCAGGAGGACCTGCAGAGGATTAATGCATGGTGCGACAGCTGGCAGCTTTCCCTAAACGTAGATAAATGTAATATGATGCGCATACATAGGGGCAGAAATCCATTCCAGTACGATTATGCCATAGGTGGTAAATCATTGGAAGCGGTAACGACCGTAAAATACTTAGGAGTTACTATCCGGAGCGATCTGAAGTGGAATGATCACATAAAACAAATAGTGGGAAAAGCAGGCGCCAGGTTGAGATTCATAGGAAGAATTCTAAGAAAATGTGACTCATCGACGAAAGAAGTAGCTTACAAAACGCTTGTTCGTCCGATTCTTGAGTATTGCTCATCAGTATGGGACCCTTACCAGGTTGGATTAATAGAAGAGATAGACATGATCCAGCGAAAAGCAGCGCGATTCGTCATGGGGACATTTAGTCAGCGCGAGAGCGTTACGGAGATGCTGAACAAGCTCCAGTGGCGGACACTTCAAGAAAGGCGTTACGCAATACGGAGAGGTTTATTATCGAAATTACGAGAGAGCACATTCCGGGAAGAGATGGGCAACATATTACTACCGCCCACATATATCTCGCGTAATGATCACAACGAAAAGATCCGAGAAATTAGAGCAAATACGGAGACTTACAAGCAGTCGTTCTTCCCACGCACAATTCGTGAATGGAACAGGGAAGGGGGGATCAGATAGTGGTACAATAAGTACCCTCCGCCACACACCGTAAGGTGGCTCGCGGAGTATAGATGTAGATGTAGAATGTTCAAGTTTTGTATTCATACGATCAACTGAACGAAGTTCTTTCAGAAAATACACTAGTCATTATCAACCGAGTCAATTCCAGTACCACATAATTAGCAGGACGTAACAGATAAGTGTGGTAGAAAGATATAAGATCTGCGAATACTTCAGAAATAACTAACTTTATCACTGAGCACACAAATACAACTACACAGAGCTACTCACACCAAATCCTCTTAAGTCATCTTACAAAGTTAAACACACTACTAGCCAAACGCGTGTTCAAAACAAAGTCAGAAAACGCTGCCAAACAGTTGCTGGCAACCATGAATTGAGACCTGAGTTCGTTGACACAGGAACTCTTAGTTGGCTCTACCGGAGCGGCGGTGTTCAACGCTGGCTCTTTGGCAGTGATTGACCGACAGGGTCTCGCAGATGATAAACGTGACGACGTGCGCGCTGTCGGTGTTTGGGGTAGCGGGCCTTCCACCTTGAATCTTACATTCTGGGGCGACCTGCTCGTGTAGCGTCTTTGGCGGGCGCCACATTTGAACTCTAACAATGTGCGACACTGAGTACGCTGGCCTCTTCCCCATATCAGCTTCACTGTCCAATATGCACTATCTGATCAAGAGTACCCGGGCGGCTCTATGTAATGAGGTATTGATCACTAGGTACCAAGAGAGGCGGATCCACCTGCATAAAAGGAGGCGGGGCATATTATGCTGTCAGCAGAGGAGCCGTAACAGCAGAACGGATGTTCATCCAATTTGCACAAAATATTTGTAAATTATATACACAAATCTCCTTCGTGAGGCAGTCCATCTGTTAGTCAAAACCGTATCAAAATCCCTACGGTAGTTACTGAGATGATCCTTCCCATACAGACAGAAAATCGTGGTGAGGGACTTTAATTAATAATGTGTATAGAAGATATGTTTAGATGTGTAGATTCTAGTCAAGTTTCGCTGCTTTCTGGAGAAGCCAGTGTCTTCTCATAGAATAATGAAGTTCAAAATGCACCCCATAAAACAGAAATAGTAAACTTCTTCTTTTGCTTGTGGTTTTATCCCGCGGTTCGCAAGGTCGGCATGGTTAGATATGGATTTGGCAAGGTTAATGGTAAGGGGTGGCCGGATGCCATTCCTGCCGCCACCCCGTACCCCCAGGACGGAATTAGTGTACCCCGCTGTCTGCATCTAGTGTAATCCATGGAATAGTGCGAACGTGTTCCAATGTCTGCGAGCCGTGTAACTGTGGCGGGACGTGGGGACCAGCCCGGTATTCACCTAGGTGGATTTGGAAAACCGCCTAAAAACCACATCCAGGCTGGCCGGCACACCGGCCTTCGTCGTTAATCCGCCGGGCGGACTCGATCCAGGGGCCGGTGCGCCTACCCGAGTCCAGGAAGCAGCGCATTAGCGCTCTCGGCTAACCTGACGGGTTCCAAAACCAGAAATAGTAATATTACTGCATTAAGCCATTTGACGATGGGAGAAAACGAGGTAGGCAAAAGATAACGTTTATAGGCACTGAATTTCTTCAATTATTATATTTCAGCCGGCCGCTGTGACCGAGCGGCCTTAGGCGCCTCAGTCCGGAACCGCTCTGCTGCTACGGTCGCAGGTTCGAATCACTCCTAGGGCATGGATGTATGTGCTGTCCTTAGGTTAGTTAGGTTTAAGTAGTTTTAAGTCTACGGGACTGATGACCTCAGATGTTAAGTCCCATAGTGCTTAGAGCCATTTGAACAATTTTGTATTGTATTTCATAACCGCAGTGCTGGACCACCATCATCGTAGATAAAACGACTCATTAGCAGCCTTGTGGAAGGTCTAAGCGAGGCCAAAGATGTGCGGTAAAATGTGACAGTCGTCTGCTCTCTCTAACCATCTCCCGTGATCCTTGCTTGTAACCCTTAGTGAGACTGGTCTTCCAGAAGTAAACTCACACCAGGAAGAAACCCGAAATAAAGTTCATTGGACAGATGTGCAAAACTAAAACCCTACCATACTGTCGTCAGTTTGTTGAAGACTTATGAAACATGCTTTGGAAACAAACACCTGTTATGTATGAACATATTCCCGAGTGTCGATCATGGGAAATCTTACTTCTCCTGTTCGTTCACGAGATACAGAAGGCTATAAATAGTGGATGGCAAGCTCATACTAGGTTTCTTAGCTTCTGAAAATCTAATATACAGTTTTGCAACGTCTTTGTCACTTCCAGATACATCGTTCGAACAATTCTTCAGTGTCATTTATCGCTATGGGGATATCACAAATTTGAGATACCGGAAAAGGCAAAGGCGACTCGAAGAAGAGTCACGCACCTTGTTATTAGTTTGTTTGGTCACCTCGAGAAAGTCACAGACATCCCCAGAGAACTGAAGAGGAATCCGCTTCAGAAAAAGGCGTCACGCCGTTTGGAGACCTTTAAGCCGCGTTCACACACGCAACTAAAGTGACGCCCCTACTTGTGGCATACTGCAGTTGTACAGAAACTGTATGTGTAAACACCTAGTTTCCGGTGGCGTCGTTCCCGTGGAGCAACTTATTTCCATTCCCCAAGAGTTAAAGACGTTGTGCTTAGTGACGTCACTAGCTTTCCCTCACAAATGAATAGCGCCATTCGACTGTTCCCTGGTGGTTGTGTTTCGAGACAGCAGCATTCTGTCCCAGTTTTAGTGGAGTAATGTCTGCTGGGCTTCATTCGCTGTCACTGTGCTTTCATTTTCTTAGTTAAAAAACCTGTCAAAAGAATGGTCAGCAGGTTCAATCTGATAACTTCAGGAATAATATGAAGAGCAACCAGATATTACTGTTTAATTTTCTGTATGAGTAAGTGTGTGTGTGTGCGTGTGTGTGTGCGTTTTGGTGCGCACACATTCATACACAATACTATGAATGAAAGACGGCTCCCACAACCTGGATGACATAATAAATAAAAAATGGGAACCAAAAATGTGAGTCGAACTAAAATCATGATTTGGGAGACCAAGCACTGTAGAACATGTAAATGGGCGGGAAGCAGCTCCAAAGAGTTATGTTACAGCTGCGAAAGTAAAAGTTAGATGTGTTGGAAATGCCTACATTTTCGAATACAATAAATTTCTAAAATCTTGGAAGAATTTTGCTGCTGAAGATGATATTGACAAGCAGTTGTTGGTTGATTTTCCATAGCAGACATCTTTTCATGCCCAAGTATTATTTCCTTTCCAAATTGCCTTCCTTGCCCCCATTTTGTCCCTTCGACAACGAGGCCATTAGAGACGGAGCACAAGGTCAGATTGTGTCAAGGATCTGGAAGGAAAACGGCCGTGGGCTTTCGAAGAAACCATTCCGGCACTTGTCTGGGACCGGCCGTGCGGCCGAGCGGTTCTAGGCGCGTCAGTCCGGAACCGCGCTGCTGCTACGGTTGCAGGTTCGAATCCTGCCTCGGGCATGGATGTGTGTGCTGTCCTTAGGTTAGTTAGGTTTAAGTAGTTCTAAGTCTGGGGGACTGATGACCTCAGATGTTAAGTCCCATGGCGCTCAGAGCCATTTGAACCATTTTGCTAACCACAATGCCACTTCGTTCGGTACGAACGCGAACCGTCTCAGCTGTCGCCATATGGAAAAGTGGGCACCTAACAAGGGAAACTGCCCATCGCAGCCGCTCTCATATTTAGTGGTAAGATGGCTCAGTGGATAGCCCGTCAAAAGCTGAACACATGCCATGCATGAAAACAGGAAGAAACTGTACTGAACTATGAAAAAAAAGCGAAATAAAAACTGTGAAAGGGCCAAGCTCAACAAGTGTAATATCAAGCGCCGACGAGCAGCAGTGGCGTCTTGATTACGCCGGGATGGCAGCTCAGCGTGTTCGGTCATCGTTCAGAGGGTTAGATGCCCTCAAAAAAAAAAAAAAAGAAAAAGAAAAAGAGCTGAATGAATGTATCAACAATGAACTTCGACGGTGTCATGGGACGTTCGCCCAGAACAAATGCAACGAATAATAGCGAACAAAATGAGATAAAAAAAAAGTGGTCACGGTGATGGACTACAAAGCGGATGAACCGAGTTCGAAACTCCCTCGTGCAATTTATTTATATTTTTTTTCTCAAGATTATGAACCGCCCGTTCGGTCATTGAAATGTTTTTTTTTCTTTTTCCATAGTCTTGGCAGTTGTCATATTATACACTGGTTAAAGAATATGAGTCATGTGGTAAGAATATGTTACCGTCGTGAGTAAACGTTATGAATAGTGAGAGCAGGCGAGATATCATACAGACGTCTCACAGAAATGAAAATAGCATATAAATGGGTGTGCAAGAGAAAAACTTCCAAAACGGAACGCAACTTCCAAAACGTTAAAAACATATGTTTTGACAGCGCACAGAGAAACTGTGTGAATGTGAAACAGTTTCGTTCATCTGTTGGAGCTTATGTAAATATGTTTTCATCATTTCCTTGGGAGTGATCACATTAATATTCATACGAACTCCTAAATGGGGCAAGGACGCACAGCTCACTCACTTACCAGGCGTACAAATTAGGTGCGTCGGTAAGAGATTCCTATCGTATGATACATGTACTGTCATCAATGCCGTGTACGACACACCAGACGTGTTTTCTGGTGGAAGATTCGGCTGACTTGTCGCCTTGTCATCAAACTTTTGCAATTCCCATTCGAAAGCCACTTCCTTCGGTTGCTAGCAGAGAAGTTGTGCAGAATCAGCTGTCACTATAGGTTCCTTCCATACACCTCGCTGTTGCAAACGGACGTTAAACCGCGACAAAGGCACAAATTTTATTTCAGCGAACAGCGAAAAAAAAAATGTTTTTGGCAGGAGGGAGGTTTGAATACGGCTCGCCCGCTTAATAGTCCAACACCGTAACCACTTTTTTTTTTTCTCTCGCTGTTGTTCGTTACGTCGGGGCGGACGTCACATGACACCTTTTTTGCATTTTTTTCGTTATTGTTGGTTGTATCTGGTCGTAGCGGACATCACATGACATCCGTTGAAGTTCGTTGTCGATATTTTCACTCAGTTTCTTTTCTACAGAAAACAGCAAACTCTCTGACCGAACACGCTGAGCTACCGTGCCAGCATCACTTAACCTTGGATCTCTTATCCTCCTCTGTATTGCACTTCCTGTCCTTGGGCCGTTCACTTTCTATTTCGTTTTTTTTTTCACAGTTCAGTATAACTTCTTCCTGTTTTCATTTTTGATCCGTGTTCAGCTTTTGACGGGCTGTCCACTGGGCCCTCTTACCACCAAATATGAGGGGGGTGCGATGGGGAGTTTCCCTTGTAAGTAGAATTTGTGGCGTCTTGTGCGAACGGTTGCTTTTTTTGGAAATTTGTGGTAAGATCTTATGGGACCAAGCTGCTGAGGTCATCGGTCCCTAAGCTTACGCTAAGGACAACACATACACCCGTGCCCGAGGAAGGACTCGAACCTCCGGCGGTGAGAGCCGCGCGAACCGTGACAAGACGCCCCTGACCGAACGGTTGCTCACGGTGTCACTACAGTATGCCACGAGCTATGGCGTCACTTTAGTTGCGTGTGTGTACGGGACTTTACTTCAAAAATTCCGGGTGCTTTCATTCCAGAGCGAGTGATGAAACAGATTACTCGCTTGATGACAATACGAAGGGAGCGGGGGAAGGGAAGAGGGATTGATTGTGGTACACAGTTTTTCTCCGTCACGAACCGTACTCTGGTCGGTGCAGGACAGGTGTAAATATACAAGTTCTTAACTTATATTCAACGAATTTCTGATGCCCCGGTAGTGATCTAAGAGCGACCAGATTACCTACCTAGTTAACCCGAGCGGTCTTTGTTCTCACGAGCCGTTGGTCAATGGGAGAAAAATCGAGCTAAAAGCATCTGATGGCGGGTATCCGCACGCCACGCTGCACGCGGTGCGTTATACTGTATAATGCGAAAGCTGTTCAGGAAGCGTCTCGAGTGCGGCCTATTCGACATTTGGCGAGTTAACAACGTATTAACTTCACAGTCAGCACGGTGAGAACTGTGGAGCGGCGCACTCGAGGGCTATTAAAGGAAACGACTTGCGAGGGGGCTGCGGGCTCTCGATGGAAAGCAACATTGTCGACCAGGTCACTGAATGGGGCGCGTGCGATCGCCCTTTCACAGCCCTCGGCCGGCGCGCCGTTGTTTGTCGAGGGTCGGCGATCACAAAAACGCACGCGCATGCTCCCGCGCAGCGCTCTCGCTGCTGTGCGACTCCCGTCATTAGACGCGGCCTGCCCGCAGCGCGCTGCCGCCCGACTCGATTTAGTAAGCCTCTGCTCTGCTCTGCCTTTCCTTATTACGATACCCTTAAGCCACTTTTACACGATCGACTTTCTTGTCTCAACTGACTGCTCGAAGCAAGTGCGTCTACTGCAGTGCTCCTGGCGTTCTATTCCGGTACTGAGTCTTGTCTGTTTTGAGCGGCCATTTTAGTTTACACGTCAGCGCCAAAATTGCCGGTGTTGAGTGAGCTGTCAGCTGAGCTGTTTGGCATCTAAATGGTGAAAGTGAGGTTATGAGGTGCTACCCTTTTTACGGAAAAATCGAAATATAGTAACAAAATATAGGCAATGACAATAGATCCAGAATGAGATTTTCACTCTGCAGCGGAGTGTGCGCTGCTATGAAACTTCCTGGCAAAGTAAAACTGTGTGCCAGACCGAGACTCGAACTCGGGACCTTTGCCTTTCGCGTGCAAGTGCTCTACCAACTGAGCTACCCAAGCATGACTCACGGCGTGTCCTCACAGCTTTACTTCTGCCAGTACCTCGCCTCCTACCTTCCAAACTTTACAGAAGCTCTCCTGCGAGAGGAGAGCTTCTGTAAAGTTTGGAACGTAGGAGACGAGGTACTGGCAGAAGTAAAGCTGTGAGGTCTCCTGCGAGAGAGCTTCTGTAAACTTTGGAAGGTAGGAGACGAGGTTCAAAAAAATGGTTCTGAGCACTATGGGACTTAACATCTCAGGTCATCAGTCCTCTAGGACTTAGAATTACTCAAACCTAACTAACCTAAGGACATCACACAACACCCAGTCATCACGAGGCAGAGAAAATCCCTGACCCCGCCAGGAGTCGAACCCGGGAACCGGGCGCGGGAAGCGAGAACGTTACCGCACGACCACGAGCTGCGGACCGGAGGCGAGGTACTGGCAGAAGTAAAGCTGTGAGGACCGGGCCTGATTCGTGCTTCCGTAGCTCAGTTGGAATCATCGTTTTCTCCTTCGGACCATGGACGCAATGGGCTTCCCTCCTAGATTCAGTGCAGTAGTAAGAAATACATTAACAAACAACTCAGCCAGATTTTTCATCAATGGGCACATTAGCCGCCCGATTGACGTCACCAGCTCCATTAGGCAAGGGTGTCCAATGTCAATGGCACTCCTCGCCATCTCCATCGAGCCCCTGCTTGCCTCCCTTATGAAACATCTACAAGGGCTACAAATACATGGAGAAAAGATCGTGTGCAAGGTGTACGCTTATGATGTTGGCTTCCTAGTCGTGAATCGCACTGAAGTAGAGAGCGCACTACAAATAGTGACGAAATATGAACAGGCATCTGATGCAAAACTAAATAGAACAAAGTCGGGGATTTTCAACATCGGCCGTGGAATTGGGGCGCAAACGCAGGGTCTGTTACGCGAGCTTGTAACCATGAAATGTCTCGGCATAGATTTTAAAAGAAATATTAAGCACACTATTGCTGCGAATTATCGAAAATTACTTAACAGCATACGCGCCTCTGTACACGCACATAGTATTAGGAAACTCGATGAACTTCAGAAAGTAATAGTGGCAAATGTATATATCACATCCAAAGTCAATTACGTAGCACAAGTTCTGCCACCACCTGCGCCCTTGTCGAAAAGTATCGCATCTGCACTAGGACATTTTGTCAGCCGCGGTCATATTTTCAAAGTCAAATATGACATTCTGATGCTCCCTACGAAATGCGGTGGGTTAAATCTCACTGATATCAGCAAAAAAGCGCAGGCCTTATACCTTTCAACCACATACAAACAATGGAAGGAACCACGTGGCACCCTTGCTGCACATTTGTTAAATGAAATAGCTCCTGATGACATCAGTGCACCTATAAATGTCCAACACATACCCAGCGGACTATACCACTTAAAATACTTTTTAGTGGAATACAGCTACATACAGGCAAGGATCCCTGAAAAAGACATCATGAAAGTGAAAGAACTTTACAATAACTTGATGAAAGACAAACCCAGAAACGACGTAGAACAGAAGTATCCTTGTTATAACTGGGAAACAATATGGCAAAATGTTCACTGCCGGAACCTGCCAACGTATGTTAGATCGACCTGGTACTATGCTGTAAACAGGAAAATTACGACGAACTCTAAACTGTACTCTATTCGATTGGCCGAGTCACCGCTGTGTACATTATGTAATATACCAGATACCGAAGAGCATAGATTGTTATGTGACAAGGTAAAAGACATATGGCTCTACATAAGACAAAAGATAGCGAGCGTCAGCAGAACTACGCCCAACGCCGTTACGGCTGCCGAATTTTTAAACCCTGACAGTATACCTTACCCTAAAACAAAACGAAACGCAATCAACTGGTTGAAAGGCCAAACGATGCATTACATCCTAACAAAAGAATCAAGCAATAGGGAGGACTTCTGGGTATACCTTACCACTGAGCACCAAAAGTAGATGTGTACTAAAAAATGCAAAGAAAACTACGCAAATTTTTTAACTAAAACAATACTGTAACCAATAGAAGTGCGTAATTTACATTATCCACCGACGCATTTCGTTTATTAGACGAATGCTTTGAGGTACAAGGTTGCACTTCAAGTAGCAAGAGGAGGATATCCAACAGCCAGTAATCAGAGAAGATTATCAATATAGACCAGTTAAGCCTGTATGTATATATTACTTTGTTCTGAGGGAAGCATACGACACAGTGATGAAACTGGTATCTACCCTTTATTTAGTTTCTTTCTTTCATTCCTTCTTTTCACAGGAAGACATATTTATGTTATTTATGTGTAAAATCAAGCAGCAGAAGCCTACTTTAATTCATTACCTTCTGAAGAAGAGAATTTTACTTATGAGCAATAATGAGTTTGCTTCTTTCCGTTTTACCACGTACGGAGAAAGACAGTTATAGATGCAGTTACGTTTCCATAACAATTATGTGAATGCCTTCTCAATGGAGTTTACATTTATTTTTATTCAAGCCATGTTGCAAACAAAGGCAGCAGAAGGGGCATACTTAGTTTGTCGGTCAGAAGAAGCGCGTTTCCACATCAAAAAAAAAAAAAAAGTTGGTAGAGCACTTGCCCGCGAAACGCAAAGGTCCCGAGTTCGAGTCTCGGGCCGGCACACAGTTTTACTCTGCTAGGAAGTTTCAATGACAATAGAGTTTATTAATGACTAAAGCTGGAAGTTCAGTCGTGTGGTAAATTCTCCTGACAAGGGAACCTCCCAATCGCACTCCCCTCAGATTTAGTTATAAGTCGGCACAGTGGATAGGCCTTGAAAAACTGAACACAGATCAATCGAGAAATAGGAAGAAGTTGTATGGAACTATGAAAAAAAGCAAAATATACAAACTGAGTAGTCCATGTGGAAGATAGGCAACACCAAGGTTAACCTGAGCTCAGGAGCGCCGTGGTCCCCTGGTTATCGTGAGCAGCTGCGGGACGAGAGGTCCATGGTTCAAGTCATCCCTCGAGTGAAAAAATTTTCAGACAGTTATCAAAGTTCAGGCACTCACACATAATCAACTTCGCTCTCCAAAATTCCAGGACATGTTCACATTTGCTTGGACATATGCAGGATTTGACGGTCTACACACGGAAAACTTTAAAAACATATGTTTTGACAGAGCATAGGGAAAACTGTGCGACTGTGAAACTGTTGCATTCATTTGTTGCAGTTTATGTGACAAACTCTTATGTTTTTTGGGAGTAATTATCACATCCACAAGAAAACCTAAATCGGGCAAGGTAGAAGAATCTTTTTACCCATTCACCAAGTGTACAAGTTAGGTGGGTCGACAACATATTCCTGTCATGTGACGCACATGCCGTCACCAGTGTCGTACAGAATATATCAGACGTGTTTTCCTGTGGAGGAATCGGTTGACCTATGATCTTGCGATGAAATGTTTTCGGTTCACATTGGAGAGGCACGTCCTTTCCTCTACTAATCGCACGGTTTTGCGGTGCGGTCGCAAAACACAGACACTAAACTTATTACAATGAACAGAGACGTCAGTGAACGAACGGACAGATCATAACTTTGCGAAAATAAAGAAAGTAAATTTTCAGTCAAGGGAAGACTTGAACCATGGACCTTTTACTCGGCAGCTGCTCACGCTAGCCACGGGACCACGGCGCTCCTTAGCTCAGCACATCCTTGATGTTGCTTATCTTGCGCATGGACTATTCAGTTTCTATATTTTGCTTTTTTTTGTCATAGTTCCACACAACTTCTTCCTGTTTTCTCGATTTATCTGTGTTCAGTTTTTCAAGGCCTATCCACTGTGCCAACTTATAACTAAATCTGAGGGGGGTGCGATGGGGAGGTTCCCTTGTGAGAACGGAAAGCATAGAAAAAATGTCATCCAAACATTTCAGAACATATGCATGTATTTGTTCGAGAAAATATGTACTCGCAAACGTATCACACAATACGTACAATGCAGTAAATAGTGCGTTTATGCCTTATCCTTTCTATCTTGTTTTCTTTCTAAGTGCCAAATAATAAATAAAATATTTTTCTCGTCCAATAATCTGACTTAGTCACTGTCGAAATAATTTTCATTAAAACAAGTTTATCTGTTTATATTCTTATTTTTGCATAGCATAGGTTTTTATCTCTAAAACGTAAATACTTTTTGTTTTAAAATATTTCGCCTCTCTTGTTGGTTGGTTGGCTTTGGAAGGGGACCAAAAAGCGAGGTCATCGGTCCCTTCAGATTATGGAAGGATAGGGAAGGAACTCGGACGTGCCCTTTCAACGAAACCATACAGGCACTTACCTGAAGCGATTTAGGGAAATCATAGAAAACCTAAATAAGGATAGCAGGACGCGAGTTTGCATCGTCCTCCTCCCGAATGCGACTCCAGTGTGCTAATCACTGCGCCACCTCACTCGGTTGTAGGAGAACACTAATAGGAAGAAATACCAGGACATTATGTACCTTTCAAATGTGCCATGAAAACAAAGCAAACAACATAATAAAGATTAAGAAGACACGGAAGCTCAAAATCAACTTCTGTAAGAGGAGTGAGCGCGACCAGAAGAGTTTATAACTTCTGCCCCCAGAGTGCCTTGTCTCTGAACATGTGCAGTGTGCAGCATACCCGGAAATGTAGAACTCCTCACTCGGGACAATCTATAGATCACTGACGACGTAGACACAGTCGTGACTGATTGCTGATTCACACACAGGCACGAAAGGCGCACGCACTTCGAGTTATCGATTTTGACCAGAAATTCGTTCGTCTAAAGCGGGCTTTAATAACAAAGTGACTTCTCTTAGCATCTTAGAGCCGATCTCAGCAGTTACCTTCATCCGTCTGCTGTGGAAATGAGAGGAGTTTACAGTTTTAAAAATTAATCGATACGCTGGAACAGATAAAACACGGAAAAGACGCTCAGGTTTCCAGGTAACTCAGACAGCTCTAACACGAGAGCAAAGTCAAAAATCTTCACCTCCACTTAACAACGGCTGTGTTTTCCTTTTTTAGGTCACAGATTCACTTATGTTTAGACATTGCCCCGTTTAGTGTAAGGGTACTGCACCGACCAGGATGTCAAGTCCTTTGGGATTTTTACTTACTTATTTGTTTATTCAGTTATAAAACCTGCGCTACTATTTGTCTAAATAAGGTCGTACAGTACATCAGAACACTGAAAATTCTCTACATAATAGTACAACCTACTATTCCCTTAAACTCTAATGACGCAATATTTAGGTACTAAATTATACACTGAAGAGCCAAAGAAACTGGCGCACCAGCCTAATATCGTGTAGGGCCCTCGCGAGTACGAAGACGTACCGCAACACGACGTGGCATGGGCCCGAATAATGTCTGAAGTAGTGCTGGAAGGAACTGACAGCACGAATCTTGCAAGGCTGACCATAAATCCGTAAGAGTAGGAGGTAGTGGAGATGTCTTCTGAACAACACGTTGCAAGCCATCCCAGATATGCTCAATGATGTACATGTCTGGGGACACTGGTGGACAGCGGAAGTGTTTAAACTCAGAAAAGTGTTCCTGGAGCCACTCCTAGCAATCCTGGACGTGTGCGGCGTCGGACACCACACACCATTACAGAGTTTCCACCAGCTTTAACAGTCCCCTGCTGACATGCAGAATCCATAGATTCATGAGGTTGTCTTCATACCCGTACACGTCCATCCGTTCGACACATGTTGAAACGAGATTCCTCCGACCAGGCAATATGTTTCCTGTCATCAACAGTCCAGTATCAGTATTCTTGTAGCCTATGTGACATACTTAAATGTGCTTTGAAGCATGAAAGTGGAGGGTAACGCTGGAAAATATTCTCTGATATGGAGTCAAATGGGCAGAAACAAACTACTTGTTGGGTACAGATATTGAACGGTCTTTTACCAGTGGTTGACATAGAAAACACACTGTCTTGTATGGGAGGCAAAACACAGGACTGGAAGAAGAGAAATATCATTGAGATGCTGCTTAAATTATCACTATTGGTGGCAATGGAAAGGCAGACAGGAAACCAGACAGGCACTTTCAAGTTATTTTCTTGCAGTCAGATTCTGCGACACATTCCTGCAATCGAATTCTTTTGTTCAAACTTTACAAAATCTTATGCTGAAAGTTTACAAAAGCTTACAGATAGCTTACACTGCAAGCAAAACTTTTAATAAATAAGAACAGTCACACTATTTTTATTAAGATAATTTTCACACGGTGACCCTACCAGACACGAACCTGGAAACGAACTACCACCACACAGAATTAGAGAAACTGTACCAATTTCTAAGCCACGATGCTTATATCACCAAATAGTCGACGTTGCATTATCAAACACCAAGCAAGCAGTAGAGAATAGAAAACGATTTCATAAGGCAAAAGGAAGAGAGAGAAATTTCCAGGTAGGTGAAAAACTTCATTTACACCGAATGCTACACAAAGGTAAACACACCTTCAGCAAATTCTTCAAATTCTTTTTAACATACAGCGGTCCTTATCGCACTCGTTGAATTTGCCATCCTAACGCTTCTGAGGTGGAATCGTTATGGGACTAAATGCATCCTTTGCATACACCACATTTCCAATGTCAAAAAGTTTCACGAATATTGTCTGCATTTGTACTTTTTATACTGTCCACACATATTGAAGGAGAGAGAAGGCAGCCAGGAAGAGTATTTTTCTATCGTATTTTGGAACATTTGTACATATGTAGAATTAAGACAAACTTTTATTTCAGTCTGTATATATGCATTCGATCATTTATCTTGTTAGATGTAAGTGAAGCCTAAGGGAGTGTTTTTTTATAATGCAAAGTGAACAATTTTTGTATTTCTGCCTCACATGCATGCCCTGATACAATTTACGTATTATTGCAGATTGTACTTCACACATTATGCCTAATGCAATTTATGTTTTAGAGATACAACAAGGAGATCAAAATAAATTGAAATGAAGATGAGCCGAATGATGAACATATAAAACAAAGTGTTTCACAGATATAAGAACAAGGTAATAATTTTTCTTATAGGGAGACATTGCCATACAGTAGAGTTCACAGGTGAAAGTAAATGAGGTTGGACGCTCGTGCAGATCAGGTAACATTTCTTTGAAGGACGTGTTACAATGTTGGAAGTATTCGCTATCTTCGACAAGGACTACTGAGTCGAATTATGACAAAGGCAGCATTTCTGAGCAAAGTCACGAAACGTTATAGGTACATTTATATTGTTTTGAAGATGAATGACGACATATTGGAGGAATTTTAGTACTGGGTATGATATGATGTTTCTGAAGAAGAGAATTTTGTTAACATCGAGTATAGATTTAAGTGTCAGGAAGTCGTTTATGAAAGTGTTTGTGTGGAGTGTAGTCATGTATGGAAGTGAAACATGGACGATAAATAGTTTGGACAAGAACGGAATAGAAGCTTTCGAAATGTGGTGCTACAGAAGAATGCTGAAGATTAGATGGGTAGATCACATAACTAATGAGGAGGTATTGAATAGAATTGGGGAGAAGAGGAGTATGTGGCACAACTTGACAAAAAGAAGGGACCGGTTAGTAGGACATATTCTGAGGCATCAAGGGATCACAAATTTAGCATTGGAGGGCAGCGTGGAGGATAAAAATCGTAGAGGGAGACCAAGAGATGAATACACTAAGGAGATTCCGAAGGATGTGGGTTGCTGTGAGTACTGGGAGATGACGAAGCTTGCACAGGATAGGGTAGCATGGAGAGCTGCATCAAACCAGTCTCAGGACTGAAGACCACAACAACAACAACATGATATGATGTTTTGATACAGTTATGTTGCTTTATGTGATAAGCGATGCGTTGATAATGTATAGGAAGACGCGGATATGATTATGCAACGGGTGATTTGAAACTTCCTGACAGATTAAAACTGTGTGTCCGACCGAGACTCGAACTCGGGACCTTTGCCTTTCGCGGGCAAGTGTTCTACCATCTGAGCTAGCGAAGCACGACTCAAGTTTCATATAAGCGCACACTCCGCTGCAGAGTGAAAATCTCATTCTGGAAACATCCCCCAGGCTGTGGCTAAGCCATGTCTCCGCAATATCCTTTCTTTCAGGAGTGCTAGTTCTGCAAGTTTCGCAGGAGAGCTTCTGTGAAGTTGGAAGGTAGGAGACGAGATACTGGCAGAAGTAAAGCTGTGAGTACCGGGCGTGAGTTATGCTTCGGTAGCTCAGATGGTATAGCACTTGCCCGCGAAAGGCAAAGGTCCCGAGTTCGAGTCTCGGTCGGGCACACAGCTTTAATCTGCCATGAAGTTTCATATCAGCGCACACTCCGCTGCAGAGTGAAAATCTCATTCTGGAAACTTGTGATTTGCTTACTATGCACACTTTGCAGTTTTTCAGATTTAGTATTTTTCCCGAGAAAGGTATTTCTTATGCATTTAGAAAGGAGATTGTTGATAGGTCGTGGATAGGATGCTACATTTGATTTGTCATTATGTTCCAAAAGATATTTTTTTTTCTTTTTTTTTTGCCTATAGACAGCTGTTTGCTCACTCTGGTTATGAGAGATTCTACTTGTATTCATGATCCTAATTTTATAGTTGTTTTTCTCAGCAGTTCACCACCAATTTGTTTCACATGATTTGTGTTTATTCAGTGATGTTTAGTAATAATCTTTGTACACCAACTCTTTATTGTTTACCACCTACCTGTCATATATTTGTAGTACTTTAAGAAGATACTTCTTAGATAAGATTTCTTAGTCAGTACATTAATAGATTAGACAGTAGATCAGATACCCTCGTGGCCACAAATTTTACTTATGTTTGACAGTCTGACGACTGACTCCATTATAATATATTTCTTTCAACAGAAACAACTAGGATGCTGTGCACACCAAAATGGATCCATTTTCTCCTTTTTCATTCACTTTCCTTCCCAGCTCTAAAACTCTCCAAAAAGTAAGATTGCTTAGATTCAAATATGGTGATGTGTTCCACAGTTTGTAAGATAGTTTTAACGAGAAAAAACATTAATTTATTACTGTATAGGACAGATACATCCTTTTGTGACTGAGATTTGTCACATGGATTTTATGGGTAATGGCATTATATGTCAATGCTTATTACTGAGATTATGTTTTTTTACTGAGAAGGAATGAACTTACTGATATTTTTTATTGTGCTTGCATATGGAAGTATGTCGTTTTCTTAGCATTAGGATGTGTAAAATTATGACTAATCACTAATGACTCATTCTGTAACTTTTATGTTTGCCAACATTTACCTCTATGTTATTCTTTGATTGCACATATGATTAAGATTTATGCTTGGACACTTGTACTATGCCGGGCGGGGTGGCCGAGCGGTTCTAGGCGCTACAGTCTAGAACCGCGCGACCGCTACGGTCGTAGGTTCAAATCCTGCCCCGGGCATGGATGTGTGTGATGTCCTTAGGTTAGTTAGGTTTAAGTAGTTCTAAGTTCTAGGGGACTGATGACCTCAGCAGTTAAGTCCCATAGTGCTCAGAGCCATTTTGAACCATTTTTGAACTTGTACTATGGTAGAACTAAGCAAAAATATACGATTTCACAACAAAGACTGCATAGCTCTCTTCAGTGGCACTGAAAAAGTACTTTAGTGCCAAATATGGAACTTTACGCTCCGCACCATAATTGTGAGATATCTTTGGCTTTGAGTTGTCAGCGGATAATTTAGTAGATCGATACAGTTTCCTCCGAGTCCGCTTTTAGCCTACTCGCAAATGAACTAACTTGCTTGTGCTATGATTGTCGATGTCAGTGGAATGAAAACAATTTGTATCTTATCCTGATCATTCGACAATCATTACGTCAAGAAACGATTCTACAGGACTTTGATGCTATATTGTATACCGTCTTGTTATTACCGAGTTGTATTGCACGTATTTCACCAACGACGGTACTCTTTACTCAAGACACTACAAAAACTAGTGAAGCGCAAATCTAACATTTGTGACGAAACTAATTTTTTTAGTAAGAAATTTCACGGGCTATGTGCAGAGTATCTTTCTTGCAGCAGCTAATATTATGGAAACAAACAAGTAAGAACTTACAACAAGAAAAGATTAAAGACTAACTCTGGCATTTATATGTCATACTTCCGAATTCTGTCGACGAATTCTGAGCAGTACTTGGGGGCATTGCCTCATAAAAGTTGGCAAAGTATAAAGAATGGTCACATTACGCGAATCCAGTGGTCCTTAGCGTACAAGTTTACGACACAAATGCACGTGAGTGTGAAAGAAAAGGGAATGGTATGTTACATGTCCAGTACTTTCACTTAGATAGAGAACCTTTTCGATTTTATATAAAAAACGGCGAGTTAACGCTTGAACAGTGGTACAGCAATCACACTTTTTCATTTAAACCCCAAAAACTTCAAACTAGAAGTGTTAAGGCATAGAAACATAGCTCGCCACACCCCAATCACACTCTTCAGTGTATACGATGGAGCTAATCCATCAATGAAAAAAATAATCTACTGACTGCCATAGTAATCTTTGTCGTAATGAATAAAAAATTGCCCTTATGTAATTTTTTCAGATCGTCCGGTGCAGTGCCAAAGTAGTTTGTGGAATTTTTAAACGTTTCATTCTACGTGTTTCCTTACTTTTCAGTTAACACGTTAGAAAATACATATTCTGGAAAAAGATCCTTACTTAGACTGCTTTCATTCTTTCAGTATAACACACCGCATTTATGATGATTTTAAGCTCACAATGCCACAGTATTATAACAACAAACATTTCACACGTTTATTGCCTCTTTTTAGGAACTATCGTGGAGCCAACAGCTCAGAAAAGACCATCGCAAGCATCAAATTTATCATTTTTTCAAAGTAAAATAGTAAAATTGGAGCCGGCCGGTGTGGCCGTGCGGTTCTAGGCGCTTCAGTCTGGAACCGCGTGACCGCTACGATCGCAGGTTCGAATCCTGCCTCGAGCATGGATGTGTGTGATGTCCTTAGGTTAGTTAAGTTTAAGTAGTTCTAAGTTCTAGGGGATTGATGACCACAGATGTTAAGTCCCATACTGGTCATAGTCACTTTTTAGTAAAACTGGAATCACCCAACGAAGACCTTAAAGTGAAGATATGTTAGAAATACAGAAAGCCATTGTACTTTCGCTTCTTCTTCCCAGTATGATTTCGTCAGTTCAAAAGATAGGTTTGATTGTGTTAATGTTTCCCCAGTTCCACCTCAGTCCGTAAAAAATGAAATTTCTTCGTTTATTGACAGAAGTAACTTAATCGATGCTAACGGATTTGAAATATTAAGCAATATATGGGCAACTATGCTGAGAAAGAAAGCGTTCCAATTGGACTGTCACACAACATGTATTTTATAGGCGCTAAATTTTCCTGATTTACAGAGCGACTTAAATCATGAATAGGTGTTACAGTTGGGCTAACTCAACGCATACGCCCCTTCTCTCCGTCGTCAAGTGAAGGCCGTCGCACACTGAGTTGTCCGTGGTGAGTGATAATGTCTGCAATGTGGTATTCTCGGCACACTCAGGACACTGTAGATCTTTGAATTCCCTAACGATTTCCGAAATGGTATGTACCATGTGCCTACATCCAACGCGTTCAAAATCTGTTAATTCCCGTTGTGTGGCCATAATAACGTCGGAAACCTTCCCACATGATCTCCTGAGTACAAATGACATATGTGCCGAAGCATTTCCCTTTTATACCTTGTGTTCGAGGCACTAGCGCAATCTGTATATGTCGATATTGCCATCCCATGACTTTTGCCACCTAAGTGTACAATCTGTCAAACGAACATTCATTTTTCTTTTAAAATTTGCGGGTGTGTAAATTGGCAACGGTCTTGCCGCAGTGGATACATCGGTTCCAGTGAGATCACCGAAGTTAAGCGCTGTTGGGCGTGGTCGGCTCTTGGATGGGTGACCATCCAGGCCGCCATGCGCTGTTGCCATTTTTCGGGGTGCTCTCAGCCTCGTGATGCCAATTGAGGAGCTACTTGACCGATTAGTAGCGGCTTCGGTCAAGAATACCATCATAACCACCGGGAGAGTGGTGTGCTGACCCCACACCCGTTCTATCTGCATCCTCCTCTGAGGATGACACGGCGGTCGGATGGTCCCGTAGGCCACTCGTGGCCTGACGACGGAGTGAGTGGGCGTGTAAATTAACTACGCATCAAAGTGACGTACTGTGTGGGAAGTGAAGATTTATTTGGAAAATTAACGATTTTCGACACAGCAGTTGAGAACCTGCATACTAAAATTAGGTTTGTTTTACCAACGACGAAAACTGCACAAATGTTGTGGGAGAGTGTCTAAACTTAACAAGTGAAAACACACAAGACTTTTTCTTTTCAAAATATGGACGACATATCACATATCATTGCTTTAAAGATCTTTACAAACGAAAAAAGGTAGCCAGTATCTGATCAGTAGGCTGTTGAAAAGCCCCTATCCCCCACCCCCTCCACCGAGGTACATGCATGGAATCAATCACCAGTTACTTGAGAAATAGAAATCGTGAGCGAGCATAGGCAAGCGTTAACAGACGAGAGAGAAACGAATACAGAAATCAACTAATCAGTAAATTACGTATGAATGCATTTAAAAGATAAGTTTTACTCACAAATGTATTTTAAAATAAAATAAAAGAAAAATCCAATACTATTTCACTGCTGACAATTTATGTATATTTCGGTCTTTTAACTTACTACGGAAAAGCGCAGGAAAAAGTAGTCCATGAAATTCAAACTGGCTTTTCTATTATGTTGTTAGTTTCCGACGCAACGGCATAAAATACGAGCCCTTTTAGATCTACATGTGTTCTGACCGAAAACGTTTTGGAAAAAGATATCTTGAATTTATCTTGCAGAAATAAGATATACGAGATTATAATGTTGATAATTTTTTAATTAAATGCGGATTATCTTGTCGAAGAACCATCTCTTGGAGTATCTATCCGTGGTCCAGGGTGATCCGTGATGCATGTATTGAAAAAATTTATGTTTCTTGATGAAGTTGAATTCCAGCCACAAGAACAGACAGGAGTCCGATGGGTTAGTTTTTTCCTTACCGCCGTGTATGTCTAAGCATGACCCTGTGCCGCTGCAGAAGCCAAAGCTCCATATTTGAATTTCAAAAACTTTTCAAAACTTCATGCGTATACCTTATATCATCTTGTCAACAGTGATATACTGCAAGTGGTTTTACAAAAACTGAAATATCATTTATAGTTCCTGTCGCCTTAATCTTTTGAGTCAAAAAGTAAAACATCACCTACTATGAATTGTGCAGCAGAACCACGTGGCGAAGGTAAATAAGGATTAAAGAGGATACATAGAGATTCGTGTAGGAGTCGATCAAATGCCAAAAATTATGACAAATATGATGGAACTGCTCGTTTTTAATAAAATAACAGAATATTTAAAGAATTAGATTTGAGTGACAAGTTCATTAAGACAGAGTCTTCACAGTGGCATGTAAATGAAGATGTCAGCGTTCTACATCCAGTTACTAAACCATACGTTGTAAATTATCCCACTGAGTAATTTTCATGTAGCACAGTAATCAATAATTTACAAAAAAAAAAGAAGAACAGATGCCATATATGCTTCATGTTGTACCTGAATCTTCTCATATGGTTCCACGACAAAAAAATGTGACTTCGTGGAAGAATGTTGTTGTTGTGGTCTTCAGTCCCGAGACTGGTTTCATGCAGCTCTCCATGCTACTCTATCCTGTGCAAGCTTCTTCATCTCCCAGTACCTACTGCAGCCTACATCCTTCTGAATCTGCTTAGTGTATTCATCTCTTGGTCTCCCTCTACGATTTTTACCCTCCACGCTGCCCTCCAATACTAAATTGGTGATCCCTCGATGTCTCAGAACATGTCCTACCAACCGATCCCTTCTTCTAGTCAAGTTGTGCCACAAGCTCCCCTTCTCCCCAATTCTATTCAATACCTCCTCATTAGTTATGTGATCTACCTATCTAATCTTCAGCATTCTTCTGTATCACCACATTTCGAAAGCTTCTATTCTCTTCTTGCCTAAACTATTTGTCGTCCATGTTTGACTTCCATACATGGCTACACTCCATACAAATACTTTCAGAAACGACTTCCTGACAGTTATATCTACACTCGATGTTAACAAATTTTTCTTCTTCAGAAACGCTTTCCTTGCCATTGCCAGTCTACATTTTATATCTTCTCTACTTCGACCATCATCAGTTATTTTGCTCCCCAAATAGCAAAACTCCTTTACTACTTTAAGTGTCTCATTTCCTAATCTAATTCCCTCAGCATCAACCGACTTAATTAGACTACATTCCATTATCCTAGTTTTGCTTTTGTTGATGTTCATCTTATACCCTCCTTTCAAGACACTGTCCATTCCGTTCAACTGCTCTTCCAAGTCCTTTGCTGTCTCTGACAGAATTACAATGTCATCGGCGAACCTCAAAGTTTGTATTTCTTCTCCATGGATTTTAATTCCTACTTCGAACTTTTCTTTTGTTTCCTTTATTGCTTGCTCAATATACAGATTGAATAACATCGGGGATAGGCTACAACCCTGTCTCACTCTCTTCCCAACCACTGCTTCCCTTTCATACCCCTCGACTCTTATAACTGCCATCTGCTTTCTGTACAAATTGTAAATAGCCTTTTGCTCCCTGTATTTTATCCCTGCCACCTTCAGAATTTGAAAGAGAGTATTCCAATGAACATTGTCAAAAGCTTTCTCTAAGTCTACAAATGCTAGAAACGTAAGTTTGCCTTTCCTTAATCTTTCTTCTAAGATAAGTTGTAGGGTCATTATTGCCTCACGTGTTCCAACATTTCTACGGAATCCAAACTGATCTTCCCCGAGGTTGGCTTCTATCAGTTTTTCCATTCGTCTGTAAAGAATTCGTGTTAGTATTTTGCAGCTGTGACTTATTAAACTGATAGTTTGGTAATTTTCACATCTGTCAACACCTGCTTTCTTTGGGATTGGAATTATTATATTCTTCTTGAAGTCTGAGGGTATTTCGCCTGTCTTATACATCTTGCTCACCAGATCGTAGAGTTTTGTCAGGACTGGCTCTCCCAGGGCTGTCAGTAGTTCTAATGGGATGTTGTCTACTCCGGGGGCCTTGTTTCGACTCAGGTCTTTCAGTGCTCTCTCAAACTCTTCACGCAGTATCATATCTCCCATTTCATCTTCATCTACATCCCCTTCCATTTCCATAATATTGTTCTCAAGTACATCGCCCTTGTATAGACCCTCTATATACTCCTTCCACCTTTCTGCTTTCCCTTCTCTGCTTAGAACTGGGTTTCCATCTGAGCTCTTGATATTCATACAAGTCGTTCTCTTTTCTCCAAAGGTCTCTTTAATTTTCCTGTAGGCAGTATGTATCTTACTCCTAGTGAGATAAGCCTCTACATCCTTACATTTGTCCTCCAGCCATCCCTGCTTAGCCATTTTGCACTTCCTGTTGATCTCATTTTTGAGACGTTTGTATTCCTTTTTGCCTGCTTCATTTACTGCATTTTTATATTTTCTCCTTTCATCAATTAAATTCAATATTTCTTCTGTTACCCAAGGGTTTCTACTAGCCCTCGTTTTTTTACCTATTTAATCCTCTGCTGCCTTCACTATTTTATCCCTCAAAGTTACCCATTCTTCTTCTACTGTATTTCTTTCCCCCATTCCTGTCAGTTGTTCCCTTAATCCTCTCTCTGAAACGCTGTACAGCCTCTGGTTCTTTCAGTTTATCCAGGTCCCATCTCCTTAAATCCCCACCCTCTTGCAGTTTCTTCAGTTTTAATCTACAGTTCATAACCAATAGATTGTGGTCGGAGTCCACATCTGCCGCTGGAAATGTCTTACAATTTAAAACCTGGTTCCTAAATCTCTGTCATACCACTATATAATCTATCTGGTACCTTTTAGTATCTCCAGGGTTCTTCCATGTATACAACCTTCTTTCATGATTCTACCAGACGGCTTGCTCTTTCATTTCTTAGCCCCAATCCATATTCACCTACTTTGTTTCCTTCTCTCCCTTTTTCTACGCTTGAATTCCAGTCACCCGTGACTATTAAATTTTCGTCTCCCTTCACTATTTTAGTAATTTCTTTTATCTCCTCATACATTTCATCAATTTCTTCGTCATCTGCAGAGCTAGTTGGCATATAAACTTGTACTACTGTAGTAGGCGTGGGCTTCGTGTCTATCTTGGCCACAATAATGCGTTCACTATGCTGTTTGTAGTAGCTTACCCTTTCTCCTATTTTTTTATTCATTATTAAACCTACTCCTGCATTATCCCTATTTGATTTTGTATTTATAACCCTGTATTCACCTGACCAAAAGTCTTGTTCCTCCTGCCACCGAACTTCACTAACTCCCACTATATCTAACTTTAACTTATCCATTTCCCGTTTTAAATTTTCTAACCTACCTGCCCAATTAAGGGATCTGACACTCCACGCTCCGATCCGTAGAACGCCAGTTTTCTTTCTCCTGATAACAATGTCCTCCTGAGTAGTCCCCGCCCGGAGATCCGAATGGGGGACTATTTTAGCTCCGGAATATTTTGCCCAAGAGGACGCCATTGTCATTTAATCATACAGTAAAGCTGCATGCCCTCGGGAAAAATTACGGCTGTAGTTTCCCTTCGCTTTCAGCCGTTCGCAGTACCAGAACAGCAAGTCATCCAGACTGTTGCCCTTGCAACTACTGAAAAGGCTGCTGCCCCTCTTCAGGAACCACACGTTTGTCTGGCCTCTCAACAGATACCCCTCCGTTGTGGTTGCACGTAGGGTTCGGCTATCTGTATCGATGAGGCACGCAAGCCTCCCCGCCAACGCCAAGGTCCGTGGTTCATGGCGGGGCGTGGAAGAATATGTATGTTGAAAAGAAAATGTGATTTTCTTGTCATATTTGCCGCACACGCTTAGAAAATAGTACGTTTATAGGTTGCATTTATTAAAGTTAATACAGCAATACAATAATTAAGTTGAAAATAATAAAGTTTTTCTCTTAAAAGGTACTTCTGTACATTATTTTTTTAATAAAAGGTAAATACGACTCTATGCCATTCTATGATTTTTCATATAGTGGGACGCCCCCTACACTTTTCCTACGGAGCCGAAGACACCAACAAATCATTTTCGTGCAAACAAACAAAACTGTGGGGTAGCACAAGGAAACAACCAAACATGAACAATAAGAGCCTCCCTAAGTGTCATGTTCAGATTTTGGAAGAAATGTGAAATCGTTATGTTTTGCGTGAATTTTCGTGCACTAAAATAAAAAAATGGTAAAAATTTATCTTAAAAACTAGTCGTTAAATCAAGCAGGTGAAAACAGTAAATCTACGTATAAAAACAAAACTTGTCTTGTGATAATTGTGTGCTCTAGAGTTAATCAAAACGACGATGAGATAAGTAAATTTCTTTGTTTACTGCCTGAAAAATGTATATATTACATTCAACTTAATTTTTATATAAGTTATATAATTTTAAAAAGTTGAAATGTATAGTGGAACGAGTGACTACCCGAAAAAGAACGAGACGGAGGTGGCAACGGGATCGGCTCCGACCGTTCCTAGAACGAGGACTAGCCGACACGACCGTCTCTAGAACATGGACCGACTGTTCCGAGAACGAGGACAGGCTGCGACCGTTCCATTAACGGGGACCTGTAGCGATCATTGCCGGAACGAGTCCGGCCGGGACCAAAGTGAATGGTGAACGACCGTTCCTTAACAGTCGTTCCCCGGTTTTTACGTTCACTTTAGCAAACAATACCTTTGGACCTGGTCACGAACGACCCACGTCTAATAAGCATAGCAATTTTACTACTGTAGTGCTTTCATTCCCAATCACTTGTATCTGAATTTTCAGTAGCTGCAAATTGTGTTACAATTTAAATGTTGAAACAGTTTATGATAGTTCAGTTGCTAATATTTTGGAATATTGACCGGAATTACCATCTTGTACTTGAACAGAAGTGAAACCCCCACCCCAAAAGAAAAAATTATCCGTGCCCCTAGTACCTGCATTAGCATTCTAGATAATGGACTGGTAACAAATGTCATAACTATAATAACTGAGAAAGACGTCCCACATCTGCAACCAGTGGGCAGTCCAAACCCGTAGCTTAGACGAAGGAGTGAATAAGGACGCCAGGTGCTTGTGGTTGGTAATGAGTAAGAACTTACCTGTCAGTAGATATGTAGCACCGTCGAAAGCGTCTTTATTGCATAAGTGATAGCTGCTTGGTGCCATCTGAGTTCCATGGGACATAACCACACCAGTAACATATTTGGATGCAGCAGACAGGATTAACGGTCTATCTGGCATAAAGGAAGCCAAACAGAGAGCGGACCACAAACGGTTCTTCAGAGGCTGAAAGGCCCATCAAAAGTCTGCAGACAACACAAACTTGAAACCCTTTTGGCGAAGTCGGTTGGTCTATGGGATGAACTTAGAATAATAAGAAATCTTTCCCAAAAAGAACTGTAGCTCCTTCATTTTCATGGGCACCACCAGATTTACAATGGTTTGACGTGCTTCATCCATAGTGACTAGCTAATCTTTGCTAAGAACATGTCCCAAAAAAGGCACCTTTGGTGAGAAAACTGCATTTTTGCGGTTTGCAACGAAGGCAATTCTCCAAAATGCGTTGGAAGACCATCTGCAGATTTTCGCAAATGCTTTTCTCGTGAAGAGACCGTTACCCAGATTGCATCGAAGTAGTTTGCACAACACAGAAAGTCCTGAATCAAATGCTCCAAATATCGCTGATAAATTCCTGGCGAGACTAGGTTACAAAAGCCAAGCGATTAAACTGGTAAAGCCGAAATGGGATGTTGAACTCCAAGAAATTTCAAGAAGAGGAGTCCAATATTTGGGTTGGGGTTGGGGCTGTTTGGAGGAAGAGACCAAACAGCGAGGTCATTAGTCTGATCGTATTAGGGAAGGAGGGGGAAGGAAGACGGCCGTGCCCTTTCAAAGGAACCATCCCGGCATTTGCCTGGAGCGATTTAGAGAAATCACGGAAAACCTCTAAATCAGGATGGCTGGCTGGACGCGTCGTCATCCAGAATGCGAGTCCAGTGTGTTAGTCCAATAGTAACTGAAGATATACAATATGATGCGTGAAAGCTACAGACCCTCTGACAACTTCGCCAAAAACTCCTCCAGCTGCAGAATTGGATATGTGTCTGCGACACACTGTGCATTCGTCGTGTGGTTAAAATCATCTCCAAGACATATGGTACTCTGGTTTCTGCATCAACACTAAAGGGGTGGCCTACTGACTCGATGAAATGGGAGAAACTCGCTGTGGTCCTGCCAACGCTGCAACTCGGCGTTGATATTGTCACGCATAGTGAAGGCAATAGGGTGCGGGTGAAAAAATTTTGGTCTCGGTGACCGCTTAAGGGAAAGTGTGGCTCGAAATTTTATGCCCGACCCAAGAAATTCTCAAACAGCCGGTCATACGACGTAGGTCAGAGGTCCAAATCTTCAAAGGGGACCGACTGAGACGCTAAATGTACTATGTCAACTATCTGGAAGCCAAAGCAAAAGCCAAAAATATTTTGCACCAACCGCGAATTGACCACCAGCAATGTATGTTGCCCTTCCACATTCTGATAACGTGCAAAGGCGGAGAATTGCCGCCTCGATTGAGTACATTGTTTATTATAAAACACAACCGATTCTGATGTAAGCAAAGACGGACAGCGCCATAACGTCACTACTCGGTTATCGTTATGTGTGAACACACAGCACCTCAGCGTAAGGCAAGGCTGTCTGGCTCACTTCATGGGGCATCGAGGAGCTATTTATCTTGCACAACTAAATTCGCAACATGCCAATTGTCGGAAAGTACGTTCGTTGCCACAGCCGTAAATTCATGTGATTCTGAAAACATAGCAACTTCGGCTCAAGAAGGGTCGGACGAAGCTATTGACCTAGTTAGCACCTCCGGATCGGGTGTTAACAAGACGTCCCTAATTGGCTAGTCCACGTACGAGGTAGATCACTGGGTCCACTCAAAACAACACTTGCGTGAGAGTCTTTGCAGGTTGGTGATCCACGCCACATACGGTTGCCTGGGGCGCTTGTGATGCTGGCTAAACTAAAACTGTTGTATCACAACATGCGTTTGATGACCGAAACACAAAGTGAGCAACTGACAAAGTGCATCAAAGGTAAGTTTCTCAGGATCGGTACAGACCTTTAATTTCTGCTCGATTTCCAATAATTCGACACTGCTGGACAATAACAAGGCAGCCTTATCAACTGGATCGACAATACGCCCTACCTGGCAGAGCGGCAAGAACCGCAGATTCGTCGATGCCGGCGAATGGTATCGGGCGCGGTGGGGGAGAAAGCTTATTTTCCAGTGCCTGCCCGCTATCAACACAGCTATTACGGAGCAATTCCACATTCTGTTTAAGCATTCCTGCATCTACTCCTGCCTCAGCTTTTGTTTCTGCTCCTCGAGGCGCAACTGCTTCTGCCAGCATTGCAAAAATGCGGGGACCACGGTGGCTACAATTTAAAACTATAAAAAAAGAGGCACAGGCTTAAGTATGCCCTCCATCGCCAGATTTATATCCATACAAGGCATACAGTGCTGCGACCTTCGGCCCAAATATAAACTATACGAGCCAATGGTGGACCTACAGTAAAGGTTGTATCTGAACCATAGAAGAGGGAACGGAACTCGACATACAAGTTAATCTGCAGGTGAGCAAAGCGTCCAAATACCGTGTAGAGATGAGCACGGAGGAAAGCATAATATGCGACCAGCACGAATGACTGCCGCCGGGCGGGGTGGCCGAGCGGTTCTAGGCGCTACAGTCTGGAACTGCGCGACCGCTACGATCGCAGTTTCGAATCCTGCATCGGGCATGGATGTGTGTGATGTCCTTAGGTTAGTTAGGTTTAAGACGTTCTAAGTTCTAGGGGACTGATGACCTCAGAAGTTAAGTCCCATAGTGCTCAGAGCAATTTGAACCATTTTTGAACGAATGACTGCCACTAGCACACGGAAACAGAGCACGGCGTGAGACGAGGGACTGTTCTGATAAGGGAGATTCCCCATCGCATCTCCGTCAGATTTAGTTGTAAGATAGCCCAGTGGGTAGTGGGTCGAAAACTGAACACAGATCAAGCATGAAAACGTAAAAGGTGTACTGAACTGTGTAAAAAGAACCATAACAGGTAACAGTGAACGGTACAAGTTCAATACGTTTAACGTTGAGCATATTTGTGAAACCACTGCGTCGTGGTTGCGTGGTTACGGTGCTGGACGGCGAAAGGAGAGATCTGTATTTAAATCTCACTTGGGCCCCAATTTTTTTTTCCTCGTGGTGTAAAGTCCGTCTGCAACAGCAAGGTCTAAGAAAGGAACCTCCATACGTACGTATTTGTTTTACACAGGCCGGCCAGGTTGGCCGAGCGGTTCTAGGCGCTACAGTCTGGAATCGCGCGACCACTGCGGTCGCAGGTTCGAATCCTGCCTCGGGCATGGATGTGTGTGATGTCCTTAGGTTAGTTAGGTTTAAGAAGTTCTAAGTTCTAGGGGACAGATGACCTCAGATGTTCAGTCCCATAGTGCTCAGAGCCATTTGTTGTACACGAGTACCACACGTTATGACTCTCACGTTCCGTTTGGGAAGTTTTTGGCTTTCGAATTGCTTTGTAGTAACATAGTTCACATCCGCTTATTTGTTGTTTTCATTTTTGTGAAAGGTCGATACGACGTCTCACCTGCTCTGACTATTGATCACATTTACTTGCGACGGTAATATATTGTTACCACATGACATAATCTCTAACCAATGTACAGTATGACAATTGCTAAGACTAGAGAAGGAGAAAAGACACGTCAATGACCGGACGGAAAGTTTGTTATTTTGTAAAAAAAAAAAAATTGTGTAGGAGCGAGAATTGAAGACGGACGTCCTCTTTCGCAGTCCAACACCGTGACCACAAAACCACGATGCACTTTCTACAGAGCTATCCCCGATGCTGCACATCTTGAGCTTGAACTGTTCATTTCTTCTATTTTGCTTCTTTTTTTTCACAGTCCAGTACACCCTCTTCCTGTTTTTATACTTGATCCATGTTCAGTTTTTGACGGGCTGCCCACTGAGCCAGCTTACGATTAAAACTGAGAGGGATACCATGGGGAGTTTCCCTCGTGAGGTAGCTGAAATCAGCATAAGAACTGCTGGCCCACGCCTGTTGCAGCTGACAGGTAAACATCTGAGTCAAAGGCTCTGCCCATGCTATGCTTCGCATACACCTCCGCTGTAATATCCACACCAGTTCATGTGGATCCATCTCGATGTCTGCTGGCAGGTTTACTAAATCCCGAAATTCGCTTCCTTGTGTGAGAACCTAGCAGCCACCCCTAGCAGTTTTCACTGCCCACTTTTATTATGAAATAAATATAACTGAACTGATATAGGATCATGAAGTGAACTGTACCGTTATGACCAGATATAACTACAGTCATCCTGCCATAACTGTGGTGTCTTTGATTGGTCTGGGAGATGGCTCATCTGAACCAGAATATAGTTAGTCGACTTTATTACATAAATGAATAAAAAGATTTACTTAACTTGATTTAATACTTTGCCACAGGAGTGCTCGATAATTTACACCTGTAATTGACTATTAAAGCATGAATTGATGCATACAATTACAACCCTCCTCTTGAAGTAAAATGTTCAACATATACAAAATTATCTTTCCATCTGAGACTTGAATAACTCTTTAATTGATGATGCTGACTGCTGCAGCTGAGGTCACGAACTGGGGCAGAGCGCTTTCAAGCTCGGCTCTGTATCGCCCTCCGTGTGAGAGCACTGCTGTGCTGAAAGAGAGGGCTTGACTTGTTCAGCCTCTCCCATTCGTCGTTGCGGATTGTAACGAGACATCACTAATCTCTCTGATTCGTTGTGCGTTGCCGGCTTTGGTGTGTCACGGCGATCTCAGGATGATACCACATGTACCAGCCATGTTACATTTGTAAACGATGTTTGATGTATGATTCAATATTTTTAATGGGGAGTATTTCAGACTGACACAACCAGAGTAAAGAATAGTTTTGTGATGACACTGTAGAGTGAAATATTGTTATATAATAGTTGTTGACTAATGAACAGTGATTTTAATCACAATTGTTTCAAGTTAATGTTATGATTCTCGTCGTCAGTTGTTATGATGACAGGTGGCCAATGGCTCAAATGGTTCAAATGGCTCTGAGCACTATGGGATTTAACATCTTACGTCATCAGTCCCCTAGAACTTAGAACTACTTAAACCTAACTAACCTAAGGACATCACACACATCCATGCCCGAGACGGGATTTGAACCTACGACCGTAGCGGTCGCGCGGTTCCAGACTGAAGCGCCTAGAACCGCTCGGCCACACCGGCCAGCCTGGCCAATGTTATATAGAAACATATATTGGAGGTTTGGCAGTGAAGTCGGTAAGAAGCTGGCTGCATAGTCTGTACCTGCAACGACTGAAATAATTAGTAGTCGTTGGTAAAAAATAATATATATTGTACTTAACTTGTGGTACAGGATTCTTCATACGCTGCATACATATAATTACAAACAGATATATAGAGAGGCATTACTTATGCCATACTTGACTAAGCGCCTTGTTAGAGGTTGCTTCCTATCAACTGAAGGCTATGCTACATTCCTAGTTGACGTCCCGAGCAAGAGTGGGCGAGAGCTCGCTAGAGACTTGTCGCAAGCCGCGGAGCGGCGACTCGCGGGCCCAACGATACCTATTACGGACCACGGTCGATATCCGCAACCCCTAACAAGTGTGGTATCGAACGTTGATACCACGGTGTATTAATAAATATAACGCAGGACATTATATCTTATATTAAATTATAATGAGTAATGCTGCAAACTATTTCAAAAGATCGAAACAGAAACATGGGACTGGTAATAGGCACATGGTCTCAATACCTAATTTTCCCTTGTTCATCTGTATATAACTTCTCCGCCCCAAATAATTAATTTCCGTAGACCTTCGATTAAATTTGTGACTGCTAAAAAATATTTTAAATAAATCGAGAGAAGAAGCAGTGTTACCTTAGGTCAATGGACTTTGTACAACTTCTTCCAGGGAGTAGTTTCTATACTGGAACTGTATTTTTTGTTATGCCACCACCTTCATAAGTCAGCTCCACAACCTGCAGCCAGTCGAGCCACCTGGCTGCCTTCCACATTCTGCCGCCAAAATCTGAAAAGTGTAAAGTCTTCGCCCAGGTAGTGTGGCCAGCACAGTTCCCACATGTCTAGCCCTGATACTTTTTGGCTGGGCCCTGTACTTGACTGGAGGCAGTGCTTTTTGATTATACCACAAAGTACTAGCCACCCATAACTAACAAGTATGAATATTAGCCACTCAGAACTGAGAGGATTCATCGCCAACGGTTACCCACCCGTCCCAACCGTCCACCCAATGTGAGTCACCCAGGCTCATCTACAACTAGCCGCTGGTCTATGGCCGCACCTAGTACGGATGCAGCTGAGGCCTTAACTGGTGCCTCACAGCCAGGTCCTGCTGCATCAACGACACTATGGGGCCTCGAAGGTGTGCTTGGTTTGCAGTATGCAGCTAGGTGCCTCTTGCAACTGCGGGCTGGGTGCTGTTTTTATGCCTAACACCACGGTCGTCCGCACACGAGTCTGCAGCCGAGGAGCACTTGACGTCTGGGTGCCTATTCTGTATCTTTCCGCCATTGTGCCGATCGTTTCGTTACTCAAGAGCACCGAACGGTCTAGTACTCGAATTAGAGTCCCTGCATTATTCATTATGAATTTCGGTAGACATACCGTTCGGGTCTAGAGAACCGAAGTGCTGTTGTCGGTTCGTGTCGCTCAAGCCAATCAAAAGCAAGCGCCCACAGATCCGCGCATGCGCACTGCAGCGCGCACAGCGCCACGAACACAAAGCTGCTAGCAGACGACACAGGCTCGCTATTCTTCGAAGTACCGAAAATTGCGTTAACTTTGCCATAACGCATGACGCCGCATTCCATCGAGCTGACATGCCCACCTTCATCGCCCTTGTCTCCTCCTTAACAGTATCAGGAACAGTGTATCCATCTCCATGATTCTCAGCTGAAACGCACGGAAATTTGTACAGTTTCTCTGACCGCATGTGTCCATGCATGCATAATAACGATAGCGTATTTGACTGTATTTTGCAGATTGTCGTAAATGCCGCATTATGTCATCTTATTCTCATTCACACTGACATCTTGTTTTGGATTTTACGTTACGGAAAATGAGTTAGGAATAGTGTGTAGTACCACATTGTACTAATGCATCTATAAAAACACCCGAAAAATTGATTTAGAGTTTCAAAGAATAACAAGATAAACAAGATGTTGTTATAACTCGCTCATAGAGATCTAAATGATTAAGTAGCCCACTTCCCTATATGATAGGTCAACGATTTGGGTCTTAAAAACAAAATTTAAAAAAAACGCATTTTCGAGAGCTCCTGCAGTTCGTCGAAGTTTATAACATGCATCTCATGAATGAAAATGTTTCGTATATGGTGCTACAGTCTAAAAATATTACGGCAGAGATCTTTCATCTCTGTCTACTGTGGTTGAGGCTTCGGTCACAGATAAATACTTGTGACAAGCAAGATGATGAAGATGATTGCTGCTAGTTACATTCCCAGTAATTTAAGTTGTGCTCTTAGATTCCTGTCTAACCGCATACTCGGAAATCGCTACATATTCGGAAAAAATGGTGAATTATTTCTGACAAGAAAAAATATAAAGGCCACTGTCGGTTGTTTCACTCACAGCAATTTCATCTCCAACAATTTCATACTCCTTATTTTAAACACACAAAAATCACGAAATCATTAGTGAGGCAGTGCGCTCTTACATGTAAGTAATAACGAATATTGCAGAAAAATTTTAACTTACACGAATAACAATGTCTCAGAACGTGTTGCGTTTATGAAGAGGAAAAAAATGTTTTGCGTCCACCCATGCGCGAACCAGTGTTCTTTCATTATGCATTCCCGTGGGCTAACCACTTCGCCACGCTAAACAACACACAGTGCTCAATTCTTGTATTATAGTGTAGAATAACCTAGGCTGACTTCGTTGCCAAACGGTGCTGTGTAAGTCATAAATGCGTGATAGTTTGGAAGGTTTCCAATATCAGGCTACACATAATTGCTTTCCATTGTTACTTGAAAGTAGTAAACACGTTTCGATAATTACTAACTAACCCATTTGTGGGAAAAAGTACACAAAGGCACTAGTAACGTCAGTTCACACTCATGTAATATATGTAAGCAGAGCCGATGTCTTGATATTTAATGATCTTTACATTCTTATTTGTGTAAAAATAACACGTATTTTGAGAGAATATAGACGTAAAACATATTTTACGTGGATGTAATCATTCACAGTAACAACCAAACCTAACCATATTTCTAACAAGGGAAAATAGTCTATTATGAACACACTTTCCAACCGGATGCGTCCTCTGGTGATACTTTAGTAACACAATCACTAAATCCAAAGCTAAAACCGCTAAATACGTTTAATATAACAGATTATAGGTGCACATAAACCACAGCCCACCGATCGACAGGGCCAGACCGAAATCCAAAACCTCTCGGTACAATTGTCGTAAAATCGGTGGGAGGACCGTTCGGTAACAAGTCTCAGAAGTTAACTGAATAGGATATTTCGATAAAGAACCGAAAATGACGTCACTACCGAGACTAACCTACTACACTGATCAGTATGAACGATACAGAATAGGGCCCCTGCAGGCTTCACGTAGATCTGCGCTCGCCGAGACTCTGACACCACTCCTTCTCTGCGGCCGCCTTCCGGGCCTGTCATTCTTGTTACAGTTTCATGCAGCTGCGTGCTGCTGTGGCCTTGAGCTGCCGCACAGTGGGACAACTCATTTCAAAACCTGGACAAAACAGAAAAGAATATGCGCGTGCCGACTTTGGTCCCGCGAAATCTTGTGTAAACTGCGCTGATGCATACACTTGCCCAATGCTGCGGTGTCATTCCAGTCTCAAGTCGGTATGATACGTGCCGTGACACCTGACGATAAGGCAACGATCTTGCCTATTTGTCTGGGTAAAATGAGATGGACAGCACTCCGGAATGTATGTTTACGTCTTTTTTAACAGGTTTAACGACGTATGTCTATTTAACAATAAACTACTTCCGATATTATCCGAAGTTGTTGTTTATAAAATTTCCTGTGCGTGACTCCACTTTTGTAAGTGCCTCTCCTACAATATTAATAGTGTAGTTAACGAGTTCCAATATATTTGCATGTACACATTTATGCATTAGGGTTTTCTGTTGTATTCTTGAGGAGCTATTCGGAACCGTAATCGTAATATTTTTTTCGCAAGCTGTCAAATAATTTTTTTCTCACAACCTTAAAATTTTCCCAATTAATATTGTTTCTTCCCGAAATGCTGCAGAGCTATTCAAATTTTGTACAGAGAACTCTACAACTAAAACATAACTATCAAGAGAACTCTGAAAAAATGTATATTTCTCCAAAGTCGACTGCCAACTTCACCAGACTCACAATTTCTGCAATAATGTCCGATGCAGACATCAGTCGACACAGTTTTGATGCACGAATAAGCCATAATCGAATCTGCTCCATTCCCGATTGGGCGGGTATCTGAAGATGGGCAGGAAGCTCAGGATGGGGATACCCGGTCTTACCCAGATCATTTTACACGCAAATATTCCCGTGAGAAATCGATAAATGTCGCATTCTATCCGCATCTGGAATCTTCAGATCCATTCATCTCAAGAGTGCAGAAAATGATGTTTGAAGAAGTTAAACAGACGTCACATGAGGTAAAAGATCTGCTTTTCGAACCATCTCCCAGTGTACAACCCTACGGCGACACTTCTAATAGCAATAATGACACATGTACTCGGCAAGAACCACAATGTTAGATTTAAAGAAATCTCTGCGTAGAGCATCAATCACATTACTGTCCTCCACTATACATCGAAATATTAGAGGTCTGCAGACACGAAAGTAATTTCAATAGGAAACGGAAGATGCACAAACTACATAACACATACTCGTAGATACGAGTTTTAAATAAATTAAAAAAAACTTAAACGGAGGCACAGGTGCTCTGTGTTGACCACTTTACGACATATTTACGATAATACCCCTTATTTCCTGTGGCTAGTACTCTGAGCAGAGACACGACATCTAACAAACCCGAAATAGATACCGACATTCTGGATTTAGAGCTTCCGCGTAACCATGAATGTGGATATGGTGATGCGTCCTTTGAAAAAGGGTACATTCTATTTCGTCCCACATCCTCGTCCTATTAGAGACTGTAATCCGCCTCTAATGACCTAACTTACTTACTTCATTCATCCCTTCTGTCATGAGATTGGTGGAACAAGAGATATTACCTCATGTACCACGGTTTATTTTATTAGTAACACTTTCACTAAAGCTACTTGCTGCCCTAAATACATCTTCTTTCTCCGGAAAGTATATACTGTATTTCTGTTTTTGACGCCACGTTTTAACTTCACAAGTTGCATTATAACAGCCGGCCGAAGTGACCGAGCGGTTCTAGGCGCTACAGTCTGGAACCGCGCGACCGCTACGGTCGCAGGTTCGAATCCTGCCTCGGGCATGGGTGTGTGTGATGTCCTTAGGTTAGTTAGGTTAGGTTTGAGTAGTTCTAAGTTCTAGGGACTGATGACCTCAGAAGTAAAGTCCCATAGTGCTCAGAGCCATTTTTTGCATTATAACAAGAGTTACGTTAATATCAAAACAAAGCTCAATAATTTACAGTCGTTTTCACATACTTGCGGTAATATTTTCACCGGTTATTGTCCATTATTATTACATCTTCGTTTGCTTAAAATCACACCCTTAACGCCGGCCGGTGTGGCCTAGCGGTTCTAGGCGCTACAGTCTGGAACCGCGTGACCGCTACGGTCGCAGGTTCGAATCCTGCCTCGGGCATGGATGTGTGTGATGTCCTTAGGTTAGTTAGGTTTAAATAGTTCTAAGTTCTAGGGGACTGATGACCTTAGAAGTTGAGTCCCATAGTGCTCAGAGCCATGTGAACACCCTTAACGTTGTGTACTTGAACGTTTCCTGATAACTTTGACCACAACTGTAACATCTAATCATAACAGTAATGAGTCGCTAAATTCATCTGCAAATATTTCCGGTGAGACGGCGAGAACTGAAATCGAATGGCAGGAATGATGACCCTGCGAGGGACAGCAGTGTGCTGGATGGCTGGAAGCCACGGTGAGCGGACGTGGCTATACCCCAGGCCGCTGAGCGAAACCTCCACGCGCTCCCACCGCTTGCGGGGGGAAGAACTCTTTGCTAATTAATGATCCGTAACCTTCCCGAAATGGGTTTTGGATACAGGGCAGTTTACAAGTAGGACACAGAGCGCTTTTCTCCCTGTTACTGGATACAGAAATGGGAGCCCCCGAGCCGAGAACAAAGCTCGCTCGTTCTAAGACCGCTCACGCCATTTCCTGTCACATTGTTGGCCGATAACAATGTGGAACCGTAACAAAACCAAGTAATTAATTGAAAATAGCTTCGAGTCGCTTTGCCTCCCTTACCCACCTTCACTCTCACGTTCCTACGGAATCCATTTTTCCAACAGTGCGTTGTGTAGAATGGACGGTTATATCGCTGAATGATTATCTAATGTTTGCTTCTTTGGAATATTTCTATCAGGATTCCAAATGGCCTCCGAACAAATGTCAGTAGCTGGCCCGGTCGTACTCAACGTCGAAAGAGAAGTAAATAATTGTTCATACTTTCTTCTTCGACTTAAATCGATACCTCTACATTATTTCTAGGGTGTAACCAGGGAGGAGCTGGTGGAGTGCAGCTGTACTCCCCCCCCCCCTCCCTCCCCTTTTGGAAAAACAAAACACATATCGAACTCATATCCTGCCCCGACAAACTAACCGGTGTTATCAGTTCAGTATCAGTTTGAAGAAAGCCAGAACATGTAATGAATTCTGACTAGTATTAAGTGAACCAATCGTAGTAAAATCTCGTAACTATTTCGTCATCCAGCCCGATAAGCGCGTGACTGCGTGTGAGATCGCTCTCTAAGTTTTCATCTATTTTTAGGTTTCAGATATATATTTTAACTGTTTTTGTGATAATATTTACTATATAAGTGACTTATTAGTGGTTTCTTCATTCACCTCTGCATTTCTTGTGTTGTGGCCTGATATTTGTGAGTGTTTCGTATCGAGCAACTTAACCTCTTACCCGTGTTTACATTCCGCGCTGACCAGTTGCAGCTGTAGCGGCGCATCGAAAGCTAAGTACTAATTAATTGTTTGTGTATAGTAGTTTATTTGGGAACTTTAGTGGTCTTCAACAGGTGGTCTTGGTGTTTTCCGGTGAAATAACTTCAGAAGAAATTTTTGCGAACTGCTTTCAGTTTCGTTACTGTGTCATTAGACGTTTGATTTTCTTTCTGTGTTAGTATTTTGTTATATTCTCATTTGTTGTTGATTAATACTGTCAATAATAGTAGTTACTTCCCTTGTAGAGCAAGTTTGTGATAATTGTAGTCAGTTTTTAACATCTTCTTATTGTAGTAGCGAAACTTAGATAAAGTTGTTTTCTTGTTTCAATAATTGTAAAATTTTACCATGAGTGAGAAGTGTGGGCTTTGCCGTAGATTCGTGAGTAGTGGATTGCGGTGTGAGACTTGTTCGAAGTATTTTCACTGGGGGGAATGCAGTGGGGAAGCCAGTGGGCATTCTGGTGAGATCCTCTCCTGGAACTGCAGGTTATGTAGCAAGAGTAAGTTGATAGAGGAGCAGGAGCGTAAGATCTGTGCCCTTCAGGTGCAGTTGAAAAACGCACAGGAGGAGCTAGATAGGATGAGGAGGGAGAAGGGGGTTGGGGAATGGGAGCTGGCTGTTGGCAAGAGATCTGCTAGGAGAAGGAGATTTTCAGATAGTTTTACTATTGGTGTTTGTAATAGATATGACCAACTGTCAGAGTCTAGTGGAGAGGAATCTCTAGTAGCTGTAGATGTAGGAAGTATGCAGCAGACCTCGGCAGTTACGGTGGCTAGGACAGTTGCAAAGTCTATGAGAAAGAAGAAGGTTCTGCTGTTAGGTAGTTCTCATGGTAGAGGTGTAGGCCAGCAGTTGCAGGAAGTTTTGGGGAATGAGTACCAGGTCACCAGCATTGTGAAGCCTAATGCAGGATTGGCTCAGGTGACTTTTAACATAGGGGGGTTATGTAGGGATTTTACTAAAGAGGATCAGGTAGTGATTGTGGGTGGGGCTGGTAATAGTATTGATAGGGATGGGGAGTATGACATAGATGGTGACCTGGAAAAGATAGCCACTCAGACTGGCAACACGAATGTGCATTTCGTGGAACTGTTTCAGCGTCACGATCGGCCTCATCTTAATACAGCCGTCAGGCGTAATAACATGAGACTTGGGGGTGCGCTGATGACGGAAGGCATGAGTCACATTTCAGTGGTGTCGGTGGAGTCTATCAGTAGGACGGGTTTCACTAGACATGGCCTGCACCTCAACAGGTATGGGAAGGGGAGGTTGGCAAAACTTATAGGTGAGAGCATAGGTGGGGGTGGTGGGATCACTCATGGGAAAATTCCGGTAGTTGTGGGTGTTAGAGCTGTACCTTTTTTAGATTGAAGTCAGCTGATAGGTATTTCTGCTTAAGGGAAGTCTCTCTAACAAAGAAACCACTTTCTACAAAGCTTGGGTATCCGATTAATGAGGGAATTAGTATATTTCATCAAAATATACAAGGTATTAGAGATAAAGTTAGTGAACTGCTTATAGATGTTGACTCTGAAATTATTGGTATATCTGAACACTTCTTAAATAAGGAGATAATTCAGAGGCTTCCTTTACCAGGATACAGGTTGGCTGGCAGCTTTTCTAGGAGCTTTTTGCGGTGTGGGGGAGTAGCCATGTATGTGAAAAACAGTATCCCATTTGAGTCAATTGATGTTTCAAAGTACTGCACTGAAAAGGTGTTTGAATGTTGTGCAGTTGTGGTTAAAATTAGTGGAGCAAAACTTCTTACTGTTGTTATTTATAGATCCCCAGACTCCGATTTCACAACATTTTTGCTAAAGCTAGAGGAGGTTCTTGGTTCACTTTATAGGAAATACAAAAAGTTAGTTATATGTGGTGACTTCAATATTAATTGTATAAGTGATTGTGCAAGGAAAAGGATGCTGGTAGACCTCCTTAATTCATATAATCTTATGCAAACCGTATTCTTTCCAACGAGAGTGCAAGGGAACAGTAGAACAACCATAGACAATATTTTTGTTCATTCGTCATTATTAGAAGGGCATTCTGTTAGCAAAAAGGTGAATGGCCTTTCAGATCATGATGCACAAATTTTAACTCTAAAAGATTTTTGTGCTGCAACACATGTTAAATATAGTTACCAACTTTTTAGGAAAGCTGATCCAGTTGCTGTACAGACTTTTGTAAACCTTATCAAGGAACAAGAGTGGCATGATGTTTATAGTGCTGATACAGTAGACGATAAATATAATGCTTTCCTTAAGACTTTTCTCGTGCTCTTTGAAAGTTGCTTTCCGTTAGAACGTTCAAAACAGGGTACTAGCACAAACAGGCAGCCTGGGTGGCTGACTAAAGGGATAAGAATATCTTGTAGAACAAAGTGGCAATTATATCAAAACGTTAGAAACAGTCAAAATCTAAATGCAGCAGCCCATTACAAACAGTATTGTAAGGTGCTTAAAAAAGTTATTAGGAAGGCAAAAAGTATGTGGTATGCAGATAGAATAGCTAAGTCTCAGGATAAAATTAAAACCATATGGTCAGTCGTAAAGGAAGTGGCTGGTCTGCAGAGACAGGTCGAGAATATAGAATCAGTGCGTAGTGGGGATGTCCGTGTTACTGATAAGTCGCATATATGTACAGTACTTAATAATCACTTTCTGAATATAGCAGGTGAACTAAATAGAAACCTAGTCCCAACAGGGAATCATATAGCGCTCTTAGAAAAAAGTGTTCCGAGACTGTTACCTGAAATGCTCCTCCATGATACTGACAAGAGGGAGATTGAGTTAATAATTAAATCACTAAAGACCAAGAACTCTCATGGATATGACGGGGTATCTAGCAGAGTACTGAAGTATTGTTCCACGTATGTTAGCTCAGTACTTAGCCATATCTGTAACTTTTCCTTTAGGAGTGGTCGGTTTCCTGACCGATTAAAGTACTCGGTAGTGAAGCCACTTTATAAAAAGGGAGACAGGGATAATGTTGACAATTATAGACCTATTTCTATGCCATCGGTGTTTGCTAAAGTTATCGAGAGGGTTGTATATACAAGGTTACTGCAGCATTTAAATTCACATAATTTGCTGTCAAATGTACAGTTTGGTTTTAGAAATGGCTTAACAACTGAAAATGCTATAGTCTCTTTTCTCTGTGAGGTTTTGGACGGATTAAATAAAAGGTTGCGAACGTTAGGTGTTTTCTTTGATTTAACGAAGGCTTTTGACTGTGTTGACCACAAAATATTACTGCAGAAGTTGGAACATTATGGAGTAAGGGGAGTAGCTTACAGTTGGTTCGCCTCCTACTTTAAGAACAGAAAGCAGAAGGTAATCCTCCGCAATATTGAGAGTGGTAATGATGTTCAGTCCCAATGGGCCACTGTTAAATGGGGCGTTCCCCAAGGGTCGGTGCTGGGGCCACTGCTGTTCCTTATTTATGTAAATGATATGCCTTCTAGTATTACAGGTGATTCAAAAATATTTCTGTTTGCTGATGACACCACCTTGGTAGTGAAGGATCTTGTGTGTAATATTGAAACATTATCAAATAATGTAGTTCATGATATAAGTTCGTGGCTTGTGGAAAATAATTTGATGCTAAATCACAGTAAGACTCAGTTTTTACAGTTTCTAACCCACAATTCAACAAGAACTGACATTTTAATCAGACAGAATGGGCATGTTATAAGCGAGACGGAACAGTTCAAGTTCCTAGGCGTACGGATAGATAGTAAGCTGTTGTGGAAAGCCCTTGTTCAGGATCTTGTTCAGAAACTAAATGCCGCTTTATTTACCATTAGAACAGTATCTGAAATAAGTGACATTTCAACACGAAAAGTAGTATACTTCGCATATTTTCATACGCTTATGTCATATGGTATTATTTTTTGGGGTAATTCTTCTGATTCAAAAAGGGTATTTTTGGCTCAAAAACGGGCTGTTCGAGCTATGTATGGTGTAAGTTCGAAAACCTCTTGTCGACCCCTTTTCAACAGTCTGGGAATTTTGACATTGCCCTCACAGTATGTATTTTCTTTAATGTCGTTTGTTGTTAGCAATATTAGCTTATTCCCAAGAGTTAGCAGCTTTCACTCAGTTAATATTAGGCAGAAATCAAATCTGCATGTGGAATGCACTTCCTTGACTCTTGTGCAGAAAGGAGTGCAGTATTCTGCTGCATCCATTTTCAATAAGCTACCACAAGAACTCAAAAATCTTAGCAGTAGCCCAAACACTTTTAAGTCTAAACTGAAGAGTTTCCTCATGGCTCACTCCTTCTATTCTGTCGAGGAGCTCCTGGATGAGATAAAAAAAAATTAAGCAAATTCTAGTGTTACATTCTTGATTTTCTTTATTTAAACTAACGACTTGTCGCCTGAATATGTTTCTTATATTTCATTTTATCTGTTTCTACAATCGTGTTATAATTTCATGTATTGACTCGTTCCATGACCATGGAGACTTCTCCTAAATGTGGTCCCACGGAACAATAAATAAATAAATAAATAAATTAACATGACATCGTAACTTACATTAATTCCACCCAACCCTCATCTCCACCTCCCACTCCTCCTCTGTATTGAGAACAACCTTGCGTTATTTTCTGCTGAAAGCTCTAATTACTTATTTGAGAGTAAATAAGCTAAGTGTCTGTATGGTGGAAATACCGAATGTTTTCAGAAATGTAACACCGCTTATGCCAAAGCTCTTAAGGATGTTTGTAGCAAAAGAAAGAGATGCAGTGATGTATTTTCTCTTAGTTATTAGTTTCCGGCTATTCATTACTATATTTGCCTAATGTTTAATATATCACTAACAAAGGTCTACCAACAACTTTCTTTGGCAAGAATAGCCAAAAAGAACATTTAATATTGTTTCAATAGATTTAAAAAAACTAGCAGGCCTAAAATAGCAGCCATATATACGAGGACGTACCTCCAACCCCCTTTGAAAAAATAGCTTCTCAAACGTTGCTTGCATCCTGTCCTACATTACAGATGGACGTATCAGTTTAATAACAGCTTGAAGAACGGGAGAACATGTAATGTATATTCACCATTAGCAAGTGTAACCAGAGCCATTTGCCGTGATATCTCCAAACTAATTCGCCATTCACCGTGAAACCAATACGAATTGACACCCGAGATATCTCAGATCTACCGTACGCTCTTGGAGATACGTAGGCGACGAGCCCCCAGTTACTTGAAACTTATCAGAAGCAACGTGGCAACAGTCGTCGCTTACCATCATTTGAAAAACTGTGTTAGTTTGGAAGTCTGTAGTGTAGAGAACAAACTACGTTACGCAGCAAAGGAAAGAGGTTAGAGTTTAATTACTCGGCGATGTGGAGGACATTAGAAAAGAAACACTACTTGAGCTGGACAGAAATGGAACCAGGAGCGAAACTATAGGTAATTTTATCTCACTTCCAAGGTAGATGTCGTTTACACACACTAGCGCGATGGTGCTCGAACTGGAGGTAGCCGCTACGGGTGCTGTCGGTGGATCTAACTGTCATCGCCAATGTTCGGCCGACCAGGGGAGGAAAGCTGGAAGCGTACGATTCCAGATCTCCAAATCATTGGATTAACTCGCAAACTTCCCTGCTGCGTCTCAAGAAATGAGCGCAGGTGACGTCGTTGATAGCAATCCGGCCGACGTATAGGAACGCTATATCTAGGTACCGTTCTAGAGCCGTATGCCGTATACTGGCACTGGATCCCAACCTCTTCCTTCGTGTCATCCATAACAACATAAACATCAGTACGCTGCGAAAACTGCCATCACAGTCGTCTTCACTAGACAAATTTGCAACTTTACAACAGCGCGGAGGACAGCGACAGATAGAGAGCTGTGTGAATATCAGCTGTAATAACTACTCTGACGATACATGCGTTGATAAGGACACCCTCGGGTGCATCTGCATATTTTAACGATGATGGTTACTTTCTGTTTAACTGCTTATGGTTGGTGTCAATATTACGAGTTTCTTGAATTTACACTTCATACACATAAATAAAGTTTGGCGCAAAGCCAATGAATATATCAACGTTTCTCTTTGGCGCGAACACCTTTCAAACAGCGTATCCGCGTGCGCTATGACAGTCACTGCTTAGCCTCAAAGATCTGTAGTCATTTATCTCTCTGCAAGCGTGGTGAGTTTCTGGATAGAAACTGCAAGGTATGTCTTAACAGGACGAGCGAACTCTGACAGGCTCCGGCCAGACAGAATGCTGGGCGGCATATTTCGTTCTGGAAAGCCTTGTGGCCACAGCACATAGGGACACTTCTGATACTGCTGCCGCGACGATTGTCCGTGCCAGCATCCATCGTAGTGTGGAAGCTTTGTCTTGCCATCTACAGATAGGCACATTCAGTCGACTTCTTTCTGTATTATAGAGAGACTGTTGCTGGCTTAGAACATTTACACTACATTAACACGAATTTAAATTACGTGGGTTTCAAATTCACAGAGGATTAGCTTTCATTTCATGATACATTTTGCAGTCGTTTTTGGCATGGGGACATTAGACTTTTGTTCACGTTTTCAGCTTCTTTAGAACATGTTGGAATCAATATAAATTTCTAATTTAGTCATCCTACGTTTCAAGTCGCTTACGTCAATGTCCTTCCACTTGTAAGACAATGATTTACAAATTAATAATAACACTTAGTAATTTCCTTTTGTGTATTATATCCGGTGAGGATGTGAAACCCGTGATCTGTTGAATTTGGTTTACCTATGAAGTATGTTATACTGTGTCTGATGTGTGGTGTCGTCCGAAGAGCGAAGGGCCAAAGAAAGGTTACTACCATACAATGCAACTACAAGAAAAGATAGTCATTGCAAGCCACATCGACGAATGAGCGACACCGGCGTAGCCACTCCCAGAAACGTTTCGCTACGCCCCAACGGATCTTCCACTAACGACCGCTTATCCTTAGTCCGCGATCATCGACTGTGGTGACAACATCGTCTTCTAGTAAGCCAGCTGTGTGATCAATGTATTCGGCAGAACTCAAAGCGAAAGATACTGTTAAATTTACTCTGTGTGAGAGATTTGTATCTTGTCTGTATTAAGCGATAGTTAATTTTCAGAGATAGTTGTAAATACTCATGACTTCCTGTGGAAGTGGATCGTACGAAGTCAAGCAATTCGTCTTACCTATGTCGTGTTAAAGTGAACTAATATATCGGTCTCCTCCCGGAGCAAACGGAAAAACCCACCGTTGTACCGACGAGTGTATTTTCTTCCTGCACAACACGATGTGTCATTATATTGCATTTGAGTACAGTTGTGATTTTGCGAAGTTATTATCCTCTTCCCAGGTATTTGTTCAATAAATCTTTCCACGTGCTGTATAACCGTACATGTCTTCACTCAATAACAACATTCTCGAAACGTGCCCCATTCACTATGATCGTATTTAAAGCTGGGCAGAACCAGCCTGGATTAAGCAATGCTCACAATAACATGACGTAAGAATTTTCAGCTACATAGGCAAGTCTATTCGCTATGGAAAGTAGAGACACGTGCTCGTGGAGGCATGGTATGCTACCACACAACCTCAGGGTTTTTTCAGACAATTAGATAGTGCAGAACACAGATGGCCGAAAACATTTGTCTTCCACAAATTGTACCCAGAGATATAATTTCTTCGCTTACTCAATCAGGTCTGCAGTGATACTTCTAATTTTTGGCTCGATTAATTTTGTTTAAACCCCCCCCGTCCTTCCGTTGCGTTTTCCGAAAGGTCTTGCCATTCCGAAACTTTAGGCATCACAGTCAGATTGCCTTTACTTACATGTGGGTCAGATTTAATACAAAGGAGCAACATTTCAGGGCATAAAACTAGGGTCATAACCTCATATGAACTGTCAGGTTAAAGTTAATCACGAAATACACCAACTAAGGGAATGTAGATATGCTGCTCATAAATGAAAAAAGTAAGCTATTAGGAGAGTAGTTGCAATATTGTTTTCTTATTTGCAACGGGATAATAGCACAGTACTGTAGCACTTTTATTTCTACCTTCTCTTCGTTGGTGTACATTGTACTCACACAAACCTTCAACTGAAGACGGTTAAATGGATGAGCAATGTGTATCTTGCTTTTTGCCATATGTTTACTGTCAGCTACAGCGAGTTGTCGAGTTAAGTTACTCCGGATACCTGCACTATGTTCTATTACGGTAGAATCAGTCAGATTTGTCTTATTTCATTAACAATGTCAGGTTTACGTGAATGATAAACTGTGATACGTTTCTTCAGAAGTGGATTACCGAGTAAAAAATATAAGGTGCCATTTAAAAAAGACATATTGCTGTTCACATTTCTAGCGAACCAGCTTATGCTGGTTAATTTGCTCCTGGTAGTTAAACATTTGCTTGATACCTTGTCTTATTTGGCGTCTGGTCAATAGTTATTTCGAGTGATCAAGATAAATAGGACACCCTACAGGTTCCCAACAGTATTTCTAATTGATAACAAGAGTGCATTTAAGATGAACTCTGAAATTCGGGACTACAATACTACAGCTAAAAATAATTTTCACATATGCTATGCATCCCTCTCAGGAATTCAGAATGAAATTTCAGTACAAAGATCCATGACAGGTTTCCAGTGGACTTCAGGCAGAAAACTGAAAGTCAAATGAAACTATATGGTTCCAACCTTTTCAAATCTCAGACATCTATGATGTATACATGGTGAACATTAATAAAACCGACAAACAGCAGGGCGGATTCGTAACTGGAAATGGAGGAAAAAAGGTTCTAAGAATATGTGTCCGGAAATGGACAGTGTACGCGCAGTGACAAAAGACGTCCCAGAACACAGTACAGAACTACTTCCCATCCACGTCACAACAGATGTTCAAAGTGACCTCCGTAGGATGTAATGTCATGCAGGATACACATAATCATACTGTGGCTTGCACCATGTTGGTGGGCCATTTGCCTGGAGCTTTTAGTAGGATTGGTCTTAATATCCTTTAGAACCAGGTTCTCCAAATCTGGTATACTCGCAGTCCGCCGCCTCCCTGCACGTTCGTGTATGTCAAAGGACCCGTGGTCACAAAATCGCCCAAAAAGGGCTTGACATGTTGTGTGATGTAGCTGGTGTCCGTGAGGGCACTTTTTTTGTTGTAGCCGTGCTTCCTCTCGATTGTCTCCATCTGCTTGGCCGTACACAAACGCCATCTCGGCTTGTGCCTGTCATGAATACCGGACCATTCGGCTGCTTACAGCACGCTGCATTAATCACAAAGCCTGCAACACACAAGCAACACACGGCACGTGGTCAGAGGAACTTTCATTCGTCAGTGCCATCTAACGTAGCAACGATGCATCTCCGGACACATATTCAGAGGACTTTATTACCTGTCCGCTCCGACAGCTGAGTGGTGTCGGCACCGTAGCTCAGCGTGTTCGGTCAGAGGATTTAGTTACCCTCTGTAATAAAAAATCTGAGTAAACGGTCAACAAACAGCCTGAATGAGTGTCATCGGACGTCCGCCACGAATAAATTCAACGAACAATATATAGAACAAAGATGAGATAAAAAAATGGTTAGCGTGACAGAATGCCGTCTTACGGGACCGGGTTCGATTCCCGGCTGGGTCGGGGATTTTCTCCGCTCAGGGACTGGGTGTTGTGTTGTCTTCATCATCATTCCATCCCCATCCGGCACGCAGGTCGCCCAATGTGGCGTAGAATGTAATAAGACCTGCACCAAGGCGGCCGGACCTGCCCCGTAAGGGGCCTCCCGGCCAATGACGTAAAACGCTCATATCCATTTAACCTTATTTCCTCGATTTCTAGTCTGGAATCCGTCCCTGCAGTTTGGCGGTTTTATGAATGTCCATCCTGTATAAGCTGAATGAAGCGACGAATGAAAATTTGTACCAAGCCTTTTCATTCGTCGCTTCAGTCTGCATGTCTACATCATAGATGTTTGAGACTTGAAAAGGTCTCTGGAACCATATAGTTTCATTTGATTAAAGCACCTATGCCTGGATTTCAGGCAGGATCCCTCGTTTCGGTAGATGCTGAGGTGCTATTCCAATACAGTTGGGGAGCCTCTGCAATGAGGTTCGAGTTTAGGGTGAATGGGAGGCGTGAATGGGAATTTGGATTGAGGAGGGGGGCGAGCTAGGGTAATCCGTGCACTATTGCAAGGCCACTGTGCCAGGGTGTCGTAGTGGTCAGCGCATCTGCCTAGTGAGCAGGGGACACGGGTTTGAATTCTGGCCTTGGTACAAATTTTCATTCGTCGCTTCAGTCTGCATATATACATTTTAAATTGTAAGTCCTCAGGTATTCAAAAACAAAGTAACAGAGTTCCTCATTGGCCACTCCTACTACAATTTAGCAGAATATTGGGACTCGGAGATGTGAATTCCATATACTTCGAACATTACTGTTAAACACTGCTTGACTTTTCTAGTACACAGAAAGCTAATAGTAGTCTGTATTTAGAGGATGGTTTAAAGTATTAGATAAAAAGAGCAGCGGAGTGGTATACGAGTATGAGAAGGAGCAGTAAACATTTCTTTTTTTAAAATAGCAGTTTCCTAGCATGTACAAGATGTAGCAGAAGGACATTTTAAAAATTTGAGAGACTGTAGGGGATGAAATTTTGAACGTTCTGATACAGGGAACCTCTAGCCAGAAATGTGAAGTAAAGTTCTTACAGCACTATGCACTTTCTATGCATTCCATAGGCTAGATGAAACACCATTATACCGTGGTCTGCAAAACGTTTATTGACATAGAGTAAAATCAGCTACTGTAAGCCGAATTTGTTGCTTCACTACTTTGGAGTAAATGTTCAGTGCGACAACCATCACCTTCCTTGCGTAGTGTGCAACGATGAACCATGTTTTGTCAGATTATTTGTAAGATTCCACACTCTTGTCTGTTGGTATCAAACGCTGTAAATGTGTGCTCAACTAGCACAGCAGATAGTGTTCCTATTGGTGCTGAATACACAAGGGACTTGACATATCCCAAGAGGAGAAAATCAAGAGGGGTGAGTTTAGCGGAGTACACAGCCAAGGGACTGGTATCCTCTTTCAGATACTCCCTGCCTGAAGTTGTTTATGAGATACGTCCAAGCCCCACGATCAAAGTACGCTGTAGCACCATCGTTCTAAAGTACAAAGTAGTGCGCATTTGCAAAGGAACGTTGTGCAGAAGCTGAGGCAAGGCACTGTCAAAAATGATCCAAATGGCTCTAAGCACTATGGGACTTAACATCTGAGGGCATCAGACTTAGACCTACTTAAACCTAACGAACCGAAGGACATCACACACGTCCATGCCCAAGGCAGGATTCGAACCTGCGACCGTAGCAGCAGCGCGGTTTCGCACTGAAACGCCTGGAACCGCTCGGCCACAGCGGCTGGCAAGGCACTGTCCACAAAGTTCAAATACCATGCACCATTGAAACGATCTGGTACGATGTGTGGTCTAGTAAGGTGATCTCCAAGAGCTCCAGCCTAAATGTTCACTGAGAATCTCACCTGGTAACTTCTCGTACAGGTAATGAATGGATTTTCAACAGCCCAGTGGTGGCTGTAGAAGCTTTATTTCGCATTTCCTGCGGTAGGTTCCTCATACCAAAACGTTCAAAATTTCGTTATCTACTGTCTCCCAAATTTTTAAATCGCCATTCTGTTACAACTCGTACAAAGTAATCCAGAAGTAATTCTAAAATTGTCAGTACGAGTAGTCTAGCACTATTCGTAATTTGTTTTCAGTATACTTTACAGAAGTAGACTGGCGAGTCTGCTTCTGCCTGTTGATGTATAACTTCACTCTTTCTACTTCCTCTTTCTTTGATGATAGGTTTTACGAAGCATGATGTGTGAACGACCCTACCAACAGTTAAGCTGCCACCGACATAGCCTCCAGCCTCATCGAAGCACGCAAATCATCTCGTTACGGTGTACTCTGCACTGCTTGTCACTGAGATGGATTACTTACTACGACGCTCAAGTTGTACTGATTCAAAATGATTCAAATGGCTCTGAGCACTATGGGATTTAACATCTGTGGTCATCAGTCCCCTAGAACTTATAACTACTTAAAACTAACTAACCTAAGGACATCACGCACATCCATGCCCGAGGCAGGATTCGAACCTGCGACCGTAACGGTCATGCGGTTCCAGACTGAAGCGCCTAGAACCACACGGCCACACCGGCGGGCCCAAGTTGTACTGGGATGGATAGGATAAAAAATGAGGTAATTCGACAGAGGATGAAAATGGATAGGCTTATCTGTGACGACATCCAACAAAAAAAGCGGATGTGGTTTGGCCATGTGATTAGGGTGAATGAAGATAGGATACCAAATAGTATACTACGATTGATATAATCCTAGCGAAAGAAAAGGGGTCGACCAGATGCCACGATGGCGACTAGGGGCGGAGAAGCGGCGCCAGCCATAGGTTATCAGCAAGAAGAAGAAGAAGAAGAAGAATATGTGCGAACGAATGAATTCATTTACCGTAAGCCGTCTACAGAGGAAATCAATTTTTACCTTCAAATATAAATCACTTATATACACTATGTGACAAAGGAAATCTACGCGCCACGAAGTAATTTTCAGATTGGGACGAAAATCGGTAGATATGTTGTACATGTACAGACAAGCAAATGATTACAATTTAAAAAAAAAAGGATAATTTATTGAAGAGAAAGAGCTTCACAAATTAAGCAAGTCGTTAACGAGTTGGCCCTTACGCAAGCGGTTATTCGGCTTGGCATGACTGATGGGGTTGTTGGATGTCCTCGTGAGGGATATCGTGCCAAATTCTGTCCAATTGGCGCGTCAGATCGCCAGAATCCTGAGCTGGTTGGAGGGCCCTGCCATAACGTTCCAAACTTTCTCAATAAGGGAGAGATTCGGCGACCTTGCTGGCCAAGATAGGGCAACCACGAAGGAAAATAGCAGCAATCGCAGTGTATGGGCGGGCATTATCTTGCTGAAATGCAAGCCCAGGATGGCTTGCCTTGAAGGGCAACGAAACGGGGCGTAGAATATCGTCGACGTACCGCTATGCAGTAAGGGTACCGAGGATGACAACCAAATGGGTCTAGCTATGAAATTAAATGGAATCCCACACCATCACTCCTGGCTGTCGCGCTGTATTACTCGCGACAATCAGAATGGTATCCCGTCGCCGTCCGGGGCGTCTCCAGACACATCTTCGCTCGTCATCGAGGCTCAGTCCGAAGCTGGACCCATTTCTGAAGACAATTCTAGTCCCGTCAATGAGACTCCAGGACGTGATTCAATTGGATCTATGTAGGCCACGTAGTTATGGTTCTGAAAGGATACCTTTCCTGGTCTCTATTTTTCTTTCAAGTCGTATGCAGGTGGAATGTGGTTCCAGAGAGGTTTCCTAGATTTAAGCCTATTGTTGTTGGCAGGGAGTTCAATGTATTATTCAATAGGAGATCTTTGGAAAAAAAGATATGGATGATCTTGTTCCACTCTTAAATCATCCGTACCTGTCAGCTAAGGTGAGTGGGAGGAATATTCGAGAAATCAGGTAGCCACGGAAGAGGCATCGATTTGAGTGTTCCAGATGTTACCCTCATTGTATCGTTAATATTTTTATCTATATTTCTAACACCAGAGCTTCTACTTCATACAGGAGAGCAATAATCCGCAACAGAATATACCAATATTTCAATGCTTGTGCTGTTATGCGTAGTGTCTTGGCGTGTGCTCGCCAACTTGCTCTGAAAATTTTCCAAAACCAGGCGCTTCCGGCTTTCAGTTTTTGTTGTGTGGTTTCGAGGTGGTTTTTAAAGGTATATTCCAAGACATACTGGGAACTCATTATGTTTCACGTTTCTACCACATAATATTGTGCTATGTGGGTGCTCAGATGGAAACAGCGTACTTCAGTTTTCTGAGGCTTCAGGCATAACCTCCACTCCTCGCAATATTTACTTAAGGTATGTAGATACTTACTGAGTATTCCCTGACCTTATTCATGGTGCTTACACTGAGGTGACAAAAGTCATGTGGTAGCGATTTGCACATGCAGATGGCGGTAGTATCGCGCACACAGCGTATAAAAGGGCAGTGCATTGACGGAGCTGTCTTTTGTACTCCGGTGATTCATGTGAAAAGGTTTCCGACATTGTTGTGACAGCAAGACGGGAATTAACAGCCTTTATACGCGGGATAGTAGTTGGAGCTACACGCATGGAACATTCCATTCCGGAAATCCTTAGGGAATTCAGTATTCCGAGATCTACACGATCACCACTGTGACAAGACTAGCAAATTTCAGGCATTACCTATCACCATGGACAAAGCAGTAGCCGACGGCCGTCATTTAACAGCCGAAAGCAGCAGCGTTTGTGCTGAGTTGTCAGTGCTAACAGACGCCGGCCCCGGAGGCCGAGCGGTTCTAGGCGCTCAGTCCGGAACCGCGAGACTGCTATGGTCGCAGGTTCGAATCCTGCCTCGGACATGGATGTGTGTGATGTCCTTAGGTTAGTTAGGTTTAAGTAGTTCTAAGTTCTAGGGGACTGATGACCTCAGATGTTAAGTCCCATAGTGCTCAGAGCCATTTGAACCTTTCTTTTTTTTTTTCTAACAGACACGCAAAACTGCCTGAAATAACTGCAGAAATCTGTGTGGGACATACGAGGAACGTATCCGCTCACCTGAAACGATCATTTACCGGAAATGTTTACGTTCGACCATTCATGGACTTCATGTTCCAAAACAAAGTTGGAATTTTGTAGGTGACAATATGCCATGTCAGCGGGCCACAGTTTTTCGCGACTGGTTTGAAGAACATTCTGGACAGTTCAAGCAAATTATTTGGCCACCCAGATCGCTCAACACGAATCCCATCGAACATTTACAGGACGTAATCGAGATGCCAGTTCGTGGACAAAGTCCTGCACCGGCAACACTCGCAATTATGGGCAGCTATAGAAGCAGCATGGCTCAATATTTCTGCAGTGGACTTCTAACGACTTGTTGAGTCGACTTGCTGCACTACGTCGGGCAGAGGGAGATCCGACACGATATTAGAAGGTAACTCACAGTTTTTGTCACCTGAGAGTAGTTGGTGGAGCTATCGCCATGTCAGCAGCCTAATAGAATTTTTCGCAGTTTGTGAATGAACGAATGAATATGATGTCATTGTCTTAACCCCTGATTCACTATGCTTCATTACGTCGTACCGAGGTTGTGACGTAAAGAACAGCGGCACTCTTTTAGGTAACAGAAAACTGGAACAAAAGCAATGTAACAGCTGGGCGAGAGCGCCAGCATCGGCGACCTGTGACGACACGCGTTATGCGTCGCGAAGCCCGCCACCGGCCGCCAATTGCGTGTCGCGACGAGCAGCTGGCCCAAGCCGCCTGTGGGAAACAATATAACCACCAACAATTAACCGCTTGCGGGCAGGAAATATTGCAGCTGATAAGTTCAGAGATTCGGACAGCAGGGGAGGCACATCCGCCCTCATTTACACCTGGTCTGGATTGGAAGCCAACAGCGCGGAACCACGCAGCCTACAGCGGCCCTAACGTCCACCGCACAAAGCCACCCTCGCGGACTTCGGCGACGGCGCACACAGGTTGTTCGGGCTAGCTAAAGGCATTTCCTTCTCGTCGAGTGCCCTACAGCCTCTTACGAGGGCAGTCGAAGAAAAATTGGAATCTCTTGCAGTATCATGTACCGAGAATAGAGCTATAAAACTACAATAGGCTTCCGTATATTACCATAAATAAACGTAGACTTCGATAGGTTTCCTAGTAGCTACCCGCGTCACCTATATGTTGGGTGTGTTGCATACCTGTCGGGCGTTACATCATAACAATCGTTTCCTTTGCATATGAGATCAGTGTCTTATAAGATTCCTTTAAGTAGCAGTGAACGTTTTAGAAACTGAGTGAGGATAGATTAAGGGCTGGGTAGCCTACGAACATTTTTGTTCTACATAATTATAATCCTGTCTGTTACTTAGGCATAAACGTTATTTTTAGCAAAACTGAAAGAGTTACTGTTTAATTCAGGCTTCTCGTCGAAAATGGTTGATTTGTAACGCGAAACAGAGCAATTTTGTAGAAAAAATTAAAGAAAGGACAGTTTTATCATACATTATAACTCTAGGAAACACAGTTTCCTCAAAAAAAGGTAAAATACAACAGAAACGCAAAACAAAAACAAATCAAACAGCGCTTAGATACTTCCTCGAACTTATTTAAAACATGTTTCTGTTACTGATAAACAACTTTTGCACCCATCAATAATAACAGAAAATCATGATGAAGAATTAAAGCATGATGAAGAACGTTCTATTGAGTACAAAATAACAACAATAATTACACGTACTTTTTTATATTTGTGCATGTAAATTGTACTTGCATCAAAAGTAATTGCTTTGATTACATAAAAGCGCAGAAGTTAACGTGCTCAACTAATTTATATTACTTATAAAATGCCATGTATATTCTGTAAGGATATAAAATACTCAATGGACTACCACTGAATGATGTGTGGTTCTAATTATATGCAAAACAAACAACTAAACAAACAAAAACACACAAGGAAGTCGTTGGCTCCCATTTTCTCTCTGACACATTCATTTATGTTTCTTTTGCTGCCAATCCTATCAATACCACCGGTAAGCCTACCATTTACCACGCCATTTCCGTAGTGTACCAAAACATAGTTTTGGTAAATCGCTACTGTAACTGAGAAGCCTCAATAGACCATGGGAGCTGCGTCAGCTGATTTATCTCCAATGGATACTTGGACATGTCGGTGTTGGGGGCAACGAGACTTCAGACCAACCGGCGAAAGTAGTACTGCATCTACTTTCCACTGATCTATCCATACCACACAGTAATTTTCATAGTTCACTCACCAATCAATCAAAAACGGAATGATCGTTGTTAGTGGATGTGGACTATAACATCAAAGGGCTATGAGACTGATCGACTCAGCAACAGATTTCACGCCACCCACAGTTTCTCAGCTCGGAGCTCACGAGAAAAATACTGTGATTATTAACAGATTAAGAGCAGGTCACATCAATATTGATTAAAAGAGACATTTGTTAAAATTTATACCCTCTCCAAGCTGTCATTCCACCTTGAAGAGGACGCTGTATATACGCAAATAGAATGTGATAGATATCAATTGCATTGTACAATATTTTAAAAATTAAGAACTATTTTTCTTTTAGAGCAGCTCCGAGTTCTATGAATAGGATCGCTGCCAAACGTATTTGTTGTTTTATCCGTCTTTGTAACAGGGAATTTCATATTTTGAGTCGCTTTTGAGAACAACTGAATATAACAGACCACGATCTAACGAAGAAATCAGTGAACATGTAGAGAACATAACAAACACGGTGCGCAAAAGAAGGATGTCGTTATTCGAATATTTTGCTTGAATGGATGATAACAGGCTGACGAAGCAAATCTTTAGTAGCAAAATTAGGAAGCTGAATGGACAACCAGCATGGTTTACACAGACAATAACTGACCTCAAAGAAGGAAATATAAACATAATGGACACACATAACACAAATTTAATTAGGAACAAAATTCAGAATGTGCTCCTCGGGAACGAGCAAGAAAGAAAAAGTAAACAGACTCGTAACATCGTAACAACTTTGGGAGCAGAGATCTGAATATACGAAACGAATCTGGGTGAGGAGGAAGAAAAAGGCATGCACCAAGAATTGAAATACTGATTTAACGTGCTCTGCAAAAGGGCTGTTCGAATGGCTTTTATTGTAATGGTGCAGTCAGACTGATGTACTTTGTATACTAATTATCTCGCAAAATTGTTCGCTTATCTTTATATAATTTGGTTATGTAATACATCGTGTTTTATATTTTGTAATGACGTCAGGCAAATGGTCTGTCTGGATTATTATGCGACGTACTTGTACCTGGTGAAATGAACTTCACCTGAAACCAATGATTAAGAAAAAGGCATTTTTTCCCTGACGTGTATGTCCTGCTGCATCTGTTCGGCCAACATTATTTAGTCACTGCGCTCAACCCAGAGCGGGAGAGAGACGTAGCGTTACCCATCAAACTCACTACCAGACAGCTTCTCTAATCGAAAAGAAGGATTACTGCCATTGTAGCAGAGTTGATTAGAAGGTGTTTTCAGTCCGCTCTCTCGCGTGCCGTCTCTGTTTCTTCTGAATCGGCATCATGGATGTTAGGGTTGACGACACAATGATCATATTCTTTTACTAAATTGGTATTTAGTAACTCAGCCATAAAGACAACTCACAAAGATCGTTTGGATGGCTCTTCCATAGTTTGTAAGTACTCATACTTATCAAGGATAGCCAACAAGATAAGTTACAGTGCAAAGTTCTACGAGATGATACATAGTTAATTTTAGGTCTATTTGCACGTGCATGCCTCCAGACGTAGTAACACATCGAGATCCCCTGGCCACAGAACAGCAGCACGTCATGACACGAGCCAAAGAAAAATAGCGCAGCCAAATGACAAAATGGAATATCGTGAGGTAATTCGTTTTCGTTAGCAGCGGAAATGTTCCAGCTGTTAAGGCCAATCCAGATGACTTACTCATTCGCTGTTGCTAAAACGAATTATAGCGCGAGACTTCACTTTATCAATAAGCCGCGCCACTTTTTTCTTCTCTAGTGGCGAACTATGGCACTATGGCTCGGGGATCTGAATGGGTATCAGGACTGTAGACATATACCTACAGACAAGACAGCAAAGAATTAATTAAATAAGCATAATTTTCTCTAGTTAACAGATAAAATTTTATGGCTACCCCGTAGCATGTGAATTTCATTTAGACGTCACCGTAAATTTGATGTCTGTAAAAATGTCCATGATCTCGCTTCCCGAGGCAGCTACGGAAGCCAGCATCAAATATGCTACACACTGCCTATGGAACGTGATACGTGTCCCGCAGAAAAATAAAGATATCATCTCACCTGGAAACGATGGGAGAGAAGATATACAGAAACAGTTGACTTGTCTAGCCGAAAACTTTTTATGATCTTTAAATCTAGTCCAGCAGCAATGAAATATAAATCTTCGCTATGTTTTGTTCTTAGAGGTATACTACTCTTAGTACCACTACTGGTGTTGTCTTCTGCTTAGATGTCAGAGTGATTCACGCGAGACTGAGATAAACATCGACCCATTCACTTACAAAGATTTAGAGCATGCTAGGATTTTTTTAAAGATCTTTCATCTAGATGCAATAGTTGTAAGTGTTGAGAACATCGCGCAAAGACCTTCTATGCAGATTTACGAGCTCCTAATGAGTCTTCTCTGTTAGTTTCCTAGAAGCGTTTTTTGAAGCGAGAATGTAACGATTCCTGTTTTTACAACATACCAAGTGCTACCATTAAAGAGCGTTGGACAAGACTATGGAAACCATACGATAAATGCCTGCTAGAACATAAATCCAGATGCTAGCCAAGCCTGCTGGTTGCGCTGTTGTATTAAACTGCGAACGGCACCTGCGTAGTATCCTAAATATGTTGCAGGTATTGAGTCGAGGTCAGATGAGTATCGACGAAGTGTTTGATGTATCAAGAGGCATCGTACCAACGATACATACCTCATACAGAGAAAGTGGAAAAAACATCATCTGTTAAGTCACAACGCGGACGAAATTGTATGTTGAGTGATCGTGACAGATGGTCATTGAAGATGACTGAGACGAAAAATAAGTGGACGAAAGCAGAAAAAGTCGTTGCAGAACTGAATGACGCACTCGTAAACCCCGTCAGCACAAAAATAACACGAAGGGAACTCCATAAGTTGGGAACTGGAGGGCGAGCTAGATTTCTAAAACCGCTCATGAGTGATGCAAATACCCGTAACAGGAAAACATGGTGCCGGAGCCATAAAACCTGGACTATGGAGCAATGGAAGACAGTCATTTGGTTTGCTGAGTCTTGCTGCACACTGTTTCCAACTTCTGGCTGAGTTTATGTCCCAAGAGTGAAACATGGTGGGGGTTCAGTGACGATTTGGACAGCCATATCGTGGTATTGCAATGGCGCCATGGGCACTCTGCAAGGTCGAACGACTGCCAAGGATTATATGACCATTTTGGCTGTCACGTCCATCCCACATGTTTGTTCCCCATTGGTGGTGCTATGTTCTAGGACGACAGGGCTCCTGTTCACACAGCTCGCATTGTCCAGAACTGATTTTGTGACCACGATGATGAATTGTCGCATCTCACCTGGCCACAAAAGTAACCAAATCTCAATATTATTGAATCTTTGTGGTCTACTTTGGAGAGAAGAGTGCATGATCGCTATCCACCATCTTTGTTAGCTGAAATTGCCACTGTTTTGAGGGAATAACGGTTTAAGACACCCTTGAAAACCGTACAGGGCCTGAATTTATCCATTGCGAGATTTAGATGCTGTTTTGCATGCCAATAATTTTCCTACACCTTAGCAGGCATGGTAATGTGTTATGACTTTGGTGTTTCCATATTTTTGTCCCTCCCCTGTATATTTCTATATAGACTGAGACTTTCAGTCTATCTGTACTTTGTCGTAGCTATTATATATGTTGAATTAAATCTTCTCAATTTCTCTTTTAAGTAAATTTTTTGTGGTTTCTCAGTTGTAGCGAATGTAGATATTCTTCTAGACTTCGTGGTTGGTACTTTTATTTTTGGTGACTGCCGTAGCTACAATAGAATCGTAATCACAAAATATTATATCATTACTGGCACCGTCAATAAATTGATATATTCGAAACCAGGAGGTCTAAAATATTTACGCTACTGGCCATTAAAATTGCTACACCACGAAGATGACGTGCTACAGACGCGAAATTTAACCGACAGGAAGAAGATGCTGTGATGTTCAAATGATTAGCTTTTCAAAGCATTCACACAAGGTTGGCGCCGGTGGCGACACCTACAACGTGTTAACATCATTAAAGTTTCCAACCGATTTCTCATACACAAACAGCAGTTGACCGGCGTTGCCTGGTGAAAAGTTGTTGTGATGCCTCGTGTAAGGAGGAGAAATGCGTACCATCACGTTTCCGACTTTGATAAAGGTCGGATTGTAGCCTATCGCGATTGCGGTTTATCGTATCGCGACATTGCTGCTCGCGTTGGTCGAGATCCAATCACTGTTAGCAGAATATGGAATCGGTGGGTTCAGGAGGGTAATACGGAACGCCGTGCTGGATCCCAATTGCCTCGTATCACTAGCAGTCGAGATGAGAGGCATCTTATCCGCATGGCTGTAGCGGATCGTACAGCCATGTCTCGATCCCTGAGCCGCGCGAACCGTAGCAAGGCGCCCTAGACCGCACGGCTACCTCGCGCGGCCGTGTTTTATACCTAGAGTTTCGGTAACCTACATTATGTGAAAGATAATTCTTCTATGAAGCGAGGGGAGTTCTGGACATTTCTGCTAAAGCTTGGAAGCAAATTCGTAGTATTTCATAGCATTTTAAAACTAGTCTAGTTACTGAATCTATTTGTTAATCTGTGTAGAACATGGAATTAAAAGAATGACCTGTTAATGGTTTTTAATAAGATAATTCTGGCACTCAAAACGGCACTCATAGAGTGTCTTTGCCACTTTATATTTCGTCCAATGACGCCATAATTCAATAACCACCTACATACCGATAAAAAGGAGGTCTATGATGAGTTTTATAAAGATCTCATCTTCTACTACCTCCTTCCAGACTACTAGGCTCACGTTACATAGATAGCCATGAACGGCTGTTGATGCGGAGACACACAAGTTTTCTAGCATAATACATTTTGTGCACAGTTTCTGCTTCACGTCATAGCTTCGGCAGTTACGAAATGGTCTGTTGTTGCACATTTTTCCGTGTGGAAAGTCGATGGCGAATCGAGTGAATATCGTGCCATGAACATTTGGTAGAAAAATAGACAGAGCATCCACTTTTGATATTCGTAGGTATTTAACCATAATTTGTCCAGAACTGCCCGTTCCGTAATACGGAGACGTTTCACGCGAAATAAATTTTTATCGCGTTATTGAAAGTGTCATTTATTTTTTAAACATTAAATTCAACAGTTGCCCATATTCGTAGTTGTGTATGCTTCAGGCTAAATAACATACTGACAACGTAAGCACTAAACGTAACATCTAAAATGAGCTGCAAGATAATTTCTAAGAAAAGCAACTCCTGCTCGCCACATCTGCCATGTCACATTTGGCCTCAACACAAGGTGATTAATATACAAGGATCCTATCTGACCGTAAGAAATACCCAGTAGCACATATTAATTTTTACATGATTATTCCACGTATTCCGCTAACGGTGCACCAGGTGCCCACTCAATTCAAACAGGTTGGCCTATCGTCTCCTCTTTTCTGCAGATAAAAGTGTAAAGCGACAGAAAATACTCCGGTTTAAGGGACTAGGACACGCACAACAGTTGTATCCGCCACTCAGACGACAGTGAATGGCTAGTTTCTGCCATTATCGGTCATTACTGCGGCGTAACGATGCTAGCACGGAACAGATGGTAACAAGCGACCGCTACTTATTTGTTCCGCGTATTCCGCAGAGTCTTAATGTCAGTTTCCCGATTCCCAAAGGGGTCTTTGTGCATTGCTTTGTGGGCTGCGAAACAGAGAGCCCAGAAGACACATTAAGTGGTTAAAGGAGACTATGGAAAACCTAAATTTGAATGACCGGACAAAGATATGAAGGACGTTCCTCTAGAATAAGAGTCTAGTGCATTAACTATTACGTTCCTCAGTAGGTCTCTCTACTGTACTCTTCATGCAACTGAAATCTATGTAATGTTCTAACATAGGGTGACGCCGTTAAATCATCAATACATATCGCCGCTGCCCATTACGTGGCTAATTGCCGTTGTTTTCCTTCACAAGTACGGTCCACATCCTATTACGCAGAGCAATGTAATAATGCGAAATACTGTATTAACCCAAGGATTCTAAGAGTACGTGAGAAGCCACAAGGACACTGGAACAAGAAATTTAAATTACGTGGCTGTTGCTTTGCAGGTGGCCCAAAGCTACTCTACTAAAATTACGCTTCCGAACAAAATAAGAATTAAATCGAGACCTGTTGAGTTTTATATGGTGGTAACGGCAACAACAATAAAAACTTTCTCAAAACAAAATCACAGGCTGCTTTGTGAGCACTGAACCGGGGCGCTACCGAACTACAAGCAATTACACTGAGTGGTCATAAAGCATTCTGCGTACAGAGTCGAGCCTTTATCGACAAAATAACACAGAAAGTAGCGGGCTCTAAATTCAGTATTTGAATATAAGGAAACAATGATCAAAGCGATGTGAAATGGAACGGCCATGTGAGGATTGTGGTAGAGGAGGCGACTTGTCGACGTCGGTTTATTGGGATAATTCTAGGAAAGTGAGGTTCGTCCATAAAAGAGATCGCACATAGGATGGTCGTGCGACGTATTCTTGAGTACTGCTCGAGTGTTTGGCATCCGTAACAGGTCAGATTAAAGAAAGACGTTGTAGCATTTTAGAGGCACGTTGCTAGAGTTGTTACTGGCAGGTTCGAACAACACACAAGTGTTACGGGGATGCTTCGGAAACTCAAATAGGAATCCCTGGGAGGATGCGGTGTTCTCTTCAAGGAAGACTATTGACAAAATTTAGAAAACTGGCCTTTTAAGCTGACTGCGGAACGATTCTACTGCCTCCAACATACATTTCGCTGAAAGACCACGAAGATAAGATGCTAGGAATTAGGGCTTATAAGGAGGCATCTAGACGGTAGTTTCTCCCTCGGTTTATTTGCAAATGGAACAGGAAAGGAAATAACTATTAGTAGTACGGAATATCCTCCGACACTCCCCATACGATGAACTGCAGAGTGTCGATGTACAAGTAGATGTAGAAATGCATACTTCGGAGTCACGAGTTCTTGGCCGGCAGCTGTGACCGAGCGGTTCTAGGCGCTTCAGTCCGGAACCGCGCTGCTGCTACGATCGCAGGTTCGAATCCTGCCTCGGGCATGGATGTGTGTGATGTCCTTAGGTTGGTTAGGTTTCAGTAGTTCTAAGTCTAGGGTACTGATGACCTCAGATGTTAAATCCCATAATGCTTAGAGTCATTTGAACCATTTGAATACGTTAACAAGTGTTTGTGGCGAGATGCAAGACTGAATTTTTGTAAAGGTTCTGTGAAAGCGTGGTGTTTCTGTAAAGAAAATAGAATACGAGAAATTAGTGCAACCGATTCTGGAGTGAGATAAGGCGGTCCTCAACATAAATGTTGGGTTGAACTCCGTGGTGTTTTAGTAGGCATTGACCTACTGGAGGTGCTATGCCCTTGAACTGACTTGTGGGGTCAGTTGTAGGGGATCTACAATTTAATGTGCATTCCAAAACACGGTGCTACGTGGCATTGTCATATATATAAATCGTTATAAGTGAGCCATGACGGAAAAAAACCTATGGCCTTTGGAACTGTAGTCATTTCTCACATACCCACCGAAACACGCAGTTCTAACACTGCTCTAGATTTTATTATGCAGTATGTATTACAGTGGACGTAGAACTCCTACATACGCTACTAGGATCCTGAAATGTCAGTATTGACTACAGGAAATTGTAACAGTGGTACTCACGAAAATTTAATGGGAATCACTGGAAGAGAGACTACGTTGTTTTCCCGACAATCTCATGGCTAAATTGAGAAAACTGGGGTCGGAGGAAGATTGCATCAATCATGTAATTTGTGATCATAAGATTAATGAAGATTATGACCAACTGAAACGTCCTCGTTGGAAAAATTATGAATTACTGTGCTAGTAAACTTCTTACGTTATTTGATTCTCAAACAGCTGAGCAAAGCTGAACGTGCTCAGACATTTCTCTCTTTACTTATTCTGATCAACACTAAACTGACACACAATATTTTTAGAGCAACGCAATCTGAGTTTCAGTAATCCCTACAAAATAATGCCCTTACCAACAATAACCTATACCTTTCATGACTCGCTTACCTCACAAAAATCTTCGTTACTCGAACTACTGCAATACAGCGAGCGCCAATGCTGCCAGCTAACTAAAAGATTCTAACTACTGAAGGCACTAACTACTGATAGGCTTATAGTTAGCAAATGAAAGATTCTGATAGAGAACAAACAATGTTTTTACCTTAATAGTGTTCAAAAGTCATAATATATATGTATAATTTGTGACATCCAGTTTTTCTGACGAACACACGTCCATCTCGTCCGATCATATGAACATCTTAAAACTCTGGCTTCTCTCTCCCCACATCCACCACTGCTGGAAGCTCACCTCCAACTGCGCAACCCTACGCGCTGTTCACATCCAACTGCCCAACACTACAATAGCAAATATTCCAACAATGCAAACCATCCACAGACTGCACACAGCAGTCAGTGATTTTCATACAGAGCGCTAAGTGGCGTTACCAACATAAAAACCTAAACAGCCTACTTACAAAAAAAAAATTACAAATTGTTTTGGGCAGATTCTATCTGCATACCACATACTTTTTGCCTTCCAAATAACATTTTTAAGCACCTTACAATACTGTTTGTAATGGGCTGCTGCATTTAGATTTTGACTGTTTCTAACGTTTTGATATAATTGCCACTTTGCTCTACAAGATATTCTTATCCCTCTAGTCAGCCACCCAGGCTGCCTGTTTGTGCTAGTACCCTGTTTTGAACGTTCTAACGGAAAGCAACTTTCAAAGAACATGAGAAAAGTCTTGAGAAAAGCATTATATTTATCGTCTACTGTATCAGCGCTATAAACATCTTGCCACTCTTGTTCCTTGATAAGGTTTACAAAGGTCTCTACAGCATCTGGATCAGCTTTCCTAAACAGCTGATGACTATATTCAACACGTGTTGCAGCACAAAAATCTTTTAGAGTTAAAATTTGTGCATCATGATCTGAAAGGCCATTCACCTTTTTGCTAACAGAATGCCCTTCTAGTAATGAGGAACGAACAAAAATGTTGTCTATTGTTGTTCTACTGTTCCCTTGGACTCTCGTTGGAAAGAATACGGTTTGCATAAGATTATATGAATTAAGGAGGTCTACCAGCATCCTCTTCCTTGCACAATCACTTATACAATTAATATTGAAGTCACCACATATAACTAACTTTTTGTATTTCCTATAAAGTGAACCAAGAACCTCCTCTAGCTTTAGCAAAAATGTTGTGAAATCGGAGTCTGGGGATCTATAAATAACAACAGTTAGAAGTTTAGCTCCGTTAAATTTAACCACACCTGCACAACATTCAAACACCTTTTCAGTGCAGTACTTTGAAACATCAATTGACTCAAATGGGATGCCGTTTTTCACATACATGGCTACTCCCCCACACCGCAAAGAGCTCCTCGAAAAGCCGCCAGCCAACCTGTATCCTGGTAAAGGAAGCCTCTGAATTATCTCTTTATTTAAGAAGTGTTCAGATATACCAATAATTTAAGAGTCAACATCTATAAGCAGTTCCCTAACTTTATCTCTAATACCTTGTATATTTTGATGAAATATACTAATTCCCTCATTACTCGGATACCTAAGCTTTGTCAAAAGTGGTTCCTTTGTTAGAGAGACTTCCCTTAAGCAGGAATACCTATCAGCTGACTTCACTCTAAAAAAGGTGCAGCTCTAACACCCACTACTGCAGGAATTTACCCATAAGTGATCCCACCAACCACACCTATGCTGTCACCTATAAGCTTTGCCAACCTCCCCTTCCCGTACCTGTTGAGGTGCAGACCATGCCTAGTGAAACCCGTCCTGCTGATAGACTCCACCGACACCACTGAAATGTGACCCATGCTTTCTGTCATCAGCGCACCCCCAAGTCTCATGTTATTACGCCTGGCGGCTGTATTAAGATGAGGCCGATCGTGACGCTGAAACAGTTCCACGAAATGCACATTCGTGTTTCCAGTCTGAGTGGCTATTTTTTCCAGGTCACCATCGATGTTATACTCCCCATCCCTATCAATACTATTACCAGCCCCACCCACAATCACTACCTGATCCTCTTTAGTAAAATCCCTACATAACCCCCCTTTGTTAACAGTCACCTGAGCCAATGCTGCATTAGGCTTCACAATGCTGGTGACCTGGTACTCACAAAATGGTTCAAATGGCTCTGAGCACTATAGGACTCAACTGCTGAGGTCATTAGTCCCCTAGAACTTAGAACTAGTTAAACCTAACTAACCTAAGGACATCACCAACATCCATGCCCGAGGCAGGATTCGAACCTGCGACCGTAGCGGTCCCGCGGTTCCAGACTGCAGCGCCTTTAACCGCACGGCCACTTCGGCCGGCTGGTACTCACACCCCAGCACTTCCTGCAACTGCTGTCCTACACATCTGCCATGAGAACTACCTAACAGCAGAACCTTCTTCTTCCTCTTCGACTTTGCAACTGTTCTATCCACCGTAACTGCTGAGGTCTGCTGCATACTTCCTACATCTACAGCTACTAGAGATTCCTCTCCACTAGACTCTGACAGTTGGTCATATCTATTGTAAACACCAATAGTAAAACTATCTGAAAATCGTCTTCTCCTAGCAGATCTCTTGCCAACAGCCAGCTCCCATTCCCCAACCCCCTTCTCCCTCCTCATCCTATCTAGCTCCTCCTGTGCGTTTTTCAACTGCACCTGAAGGGCACAGATCTTGTATAAATGTAATTATACCCTCAGGTGTTACAGATTACAGCAATCAACTGAGATGTATCACCGAAAACCTTCTTTGTATCTTTGTAATTTAAAAATATTTTAAGTACAAAAATTAATCACTGAAATGCATGTCCTGTAGCGCTAAACTGTGCGTCTTGCTGTAAGATAATTCTGTGGAAGTGTCGTAGTTATCGTCCTCGGTAAGCAAAGTTCTGCAGAAGTCAATGTACTCACCTCGTCATAAACAAAAGTGAAATGCTTTGCGTATAGATATCGCAGTTACTACGCTTATTGCCGTGATGAAGAAAGTATTGAACTGTTACGTATTGTTTTGCTACGGAAAAGGCTGTCTCATAGTAGCTATACCACAAAAGATACTACTAAAGCATGTTTTACTTTCCAGAAGAATTAAGAAAAACTGGGTAAATATAAAACAGATACAGCGCAAAAGCAATAATATATATTGTGTCACTCATTAGCTGCGTCGTGATATAATCGTGTAGCTGTCAAATAAACTAACCACTGTGTCATCTGGTATCTCTCAGAAAGTACTTTAAATCCACAATGTGTTTTCAAGTAAACCAAAATGTTGAATTAAAATCTCATTAGCAGCACTGGTATATGTTCTAAGTATGTAAGCCTTATAGTCGTTACGTAATCGTGCAATGAACAAGGAAGAATGTACACACAATAACACTGTATCGTCTGTTCACTATAACAATGCATTCGTAATTACTGTCTAAATAAGTTCCCTAGGTTCTTGACTGCATATTTAACTTTAAAAAATTGTTGCAAGTTAACAACTTCTAAGTGTAAAAAAGCGTACTAGTAATGTGAAGTGAAAGATTTTATGGCAAAGACTAAGTTAGAAAGCAGATTATCTCTCAATAAACGGTTTTACATGTGAAATGTAAATGTAGCATGCAGAGCTTCAGCTTCAATGCAATTATCATGTGGTATACATCGCTAAAGAATGCTCAAATTTTTCTCAAGGTTAGCGTCTATGTTATTTTTCTGTGAGTCAGCCCGCACACGTGGCTGCCTGCGGTGCGAGTCATTGTCTGTTACCTTTGTTGTCGCAAGTCGTTTCTGGGATTTGGAGACCTAACTCCTACAAATTCACCTTGTCGAGAGGGCCCTGCCCTGTTCGAATCCCGCCAGTTCTGATTAAATTCAGGTCTCTCGTAATGATTATATCGTCTGTCGTCATGTCGGTAGTTTCCATAGTTTCTTTTTTGTCGGTCATGTGGTGGGGAATTTCCCCCGGAATCGTAACTCCGCGGTGGACCGTTGTGTCTGAAGTTATTCTGTCTCCATTGATAATAATTATTTTGATTCCCATATTGTCTGTTTCTCTGATTGTCTCTATCATAGTCATTACCACGGAGAGGTGATCTTTCCCTGTAATTATTATTACTCTGCCAACGGTTGTCATACAGGTGGTGTCTGTTTTGTAAGACTAGCCTTGTCGTGTCCAGTTATTATTTCTGCCATCGCGGAATTGTGACGGACGTGAACTGTAATGAATGTTTTCCTGTTTTCGCATCCCGCGATTGTCAGTGTCAATTTGCAATTCTTGTAACAGTCACTGAAAAGCTTCAATGTCGTCTTTGCAACGTCCTGCCAAAATAATATGTCGTAAATGTTCAGGCAATTTGATTAAGCAAATGCGAATAACTTCTGGGGGGCTGTATGGGTTTGACAGATACTGATCCTTATGCAAAATGTCTTCAAAATATTTGACAAGGCTGGAAAATTCATATTGTTCAAAGTGTTTCATCATCATGATGCTATGTTTTACGCGATCTTGAGTAGCTTGAGACCAATATGCTGAGAGGATGGCATAATAAAATTCTCCTTTACTGTGACAACCGTGAATGACCGATTGCATTCTGGTTCATACTCTAAGAAGCCACACATAATTTCCAATCTGTGCTCAAATGACCAGTTGGGAGGAAAACAATGAGAGAATTGATGAAGTCATGCTTGTGGATGAATGTAGTTGCCGGAATTCTTAAATGTTTTGAGTTTACGTGTAGTCATAAACACCTTATAGTCAAAGTCCTCATGACGGCGAGTCGCATATCGGTCATTGTTACGTCGTTTCGGCGGTTCCATCTCAAAATTCGGTGCACCTTGCCAATTTATTTCATAATTTCCGAAATTCCCTGTGTTATTATTTTGTGGCTTTTCCGTATTTCTATGTCCCACTTCCCGTATTGGAGCGCGAATGTCCTCTGAAATATGTAATTCTTGTATTACTTTTGCCAACTGATATTGTACTTTCCGGATTTCCCTTTTGTGTTGCGTATTAATTTGACTTTGATTTTGTTTGAATTTCCTAATTTGTTCATACTCTTCTGTGTCAGTGAAGGCTACCGGTCTTTTGTCATTCAGATCATCATCTACCTTTGTAGGTAAGTTAGTGAACTGATCCGAAAGGTCGACTACTTTCTCCGATAGTGAACTGATTTCCTCATTGTCCATTTGAGTTGAAATCGTATCTACTGTGTCCTTTAAGTTTTCCTGAGTATTTACAAGTTGCGTAACCGAATCGGTAGATGCAACTGAGTCAATTTTAGGTTGCAAGGTGTTGTGATTTTCATGAACAATAGTTTGCAGTTCTTTTATGGCTGCTTCGTGATTCTGTAACGCATTTTCATGCCGCGAGAAAATAGGTTGAAAATGCTCACAAATTTGTGTTTTTACGTCATTACAGACTTTTTGACATTTAGATTCGATGTTATGTAACTCAGTAGTTAAACCTTCGCATGTTTGTTCAAGCACAGTGTCTTAACTTTTGAAGCTTTTGTCCCATTTGTTTCTGATTTTGTTCAAGCGTTGTGTCTAACTTTTGAAGACTTTGTCCCATTTGTTGCATTAATTGTAATAACAATGCACTGGTGTCTGAAACACGTCCCTCAGTGCTATTCGGCAGTGCATTTGAACCGACAACATTCGCATTTTGAAAAGCAGAAAACGTATCTTGACTTGATTGAGAAAAGGGTAATGATGCAAAACCTGAATCTGCAGTATTCGCCAGAATTTGTCCTGTCATTTCGGATTCCTGGGGCGAGCTGCCGGCCGAAGTGGCCTAGCGGTTAAAGGCGCTACAGTCTGGAACCGCACGACCGCGACGGTCGCAGGTTCGAATCCTGCCTCGGGCATGGATGTGTGTGATGTCCTTAGGTTAGTTACGTTTAAGTAGTTCTAAGTTCTAGGGGACTTATGACCACAGCAGTTGAGTCCCATAGTGCTCAGAGCCATTGGAACCATTGGGGCGAACTATTGCTGACCGATCGACCGACAGTACTACTCTGTTCACTAGCTGTTTCACTGTGTACACCATTATTTATCGCCTGGTCGATTTCCCTATGCACAATTACCAAATTACTATTTTTAATATCTGTTAATTAATTACAAGGTGGTACTGATAAGCTACGCTCGTCGTTACTTACTACTCTGTTCACTAGCTGTTTCACTGTGTACACCATTATTTATCGCCTGGTCGATTTCCCTATGCACAATTACCAAATTACTATTTTTAATATCTGTTAATTAATTACAAGGTGGTACTGATAAGCTACGCTCGTCGTTACTATCATTTCTTAATTTACTTTGCAGCCTAGCGTTACGTTTTTACACGCCATAATTGTCACAATATTTCACACGATAACACAAAAAGCAAAATTTGAAGAGCAAAATAGGAAAACACATTAAAATAGCACTGGAAATAATATCCAGTTAATTGGAAGCGCGGCTGCGAAATACACTCCTGGAAATTGAAATAAGAACACCGTGAATTCATTGTCCCAGGAAGGGGAAACTATATTGACACATTCCTGGGGTCAGATACATCACATGATCACACTGACAGAACCACAGGCACATAGACACAGGCAACAGAGCATGCACAATGTCGGCACTAGTACAGTGTATATCCACCTTTCGCAGCAATGCAGGCTGCTATTCTCCCATGGAGACGATCGTAGAGATGCTGGATGTAGTCCTGTGGAGCGGCTTGCCATGCCATTTCCACCTGGCGCCTCAGTTGGACCAGCGTTCGTGTTGGACGTGCAGACCGCGTGAGACGACGCTTCATCCAGTCCCAAACATGCTCAATGGGGGACAGATCCGGAGATCTTGCTGGCCAGGGTAGTTGACTTACACCTTCTAGAGCACGTTGGGTGGCACGGGATACATGCGGACGTGCATTGTCCTGTTGGAACAGCAAGTTCCCTTGCCGGTCTAGGAATGGTAGAACGATGGGTTCGATGACGGTTTGGATGTACCGTGCACTATTCAGTGTCCCCTCGACGATCACCAGTGGTGTACGGCCAGTGTAGGAGATCGCTCCCCACACCATGATGCCGGGTGTTGGCCCTGTGTGCCTCGGTCGTATGCAGTCCTGATTGTGGCGCTCAGCTGCACGGCGCCAAACACGCATACGACCATCATTGGCACCAAGGCAGAAGCGACTCTCATCGCTGAAGACGACACGTCTCCATTCGTCCCTCCATTCACGCCTGTCGCGACACCACTGGAGGCGGGCTGCACGATGTTGGGGCGTGGGCGGAAGACGGCCTAACGGTGTGCGGGACCGTAGCCCAGCTTCATGGAGACGGTTGCGAATGGTCCTCGCCGATACCCCGGGAGCAACAGTGTCCCTAATTTGCTGAGAAGTGGCGGTGCGGTCCCCTACGGCACTGCGTAGGATCCTACGGTCTTGGCGTGCATCCGTGCGTCGCTGCGGTCCGGTCCCAGGTCGACGGGCACGTGCACCTTCCGCCGACCACTGGCGACAACATCGATGTACTGTGGAGACCTCACGCCCCACGTATTGAGCAATTCGGCGGTACGTCCACCCGGCCTCCCGCATGCCCACTATACGCCCTCGCTCAAAGTCCGTCAACTGCACATACGGTTCACGTCCACGCTGTCGCGGCATGCTACCAGTGTTAAAGACTGCGATGGAGCTCCGTATGCCACGGCAAACTGGCTGACACTGACGGCGGCGGTGCACAAATGCTGCGCAGCTAGCGCCATTCGACGGCCAACACCGCGGTTCCTGGTGTGTCCTCTGTGCCGTGCGTGTGATCATTGCTTGTACAGCCCTCTCGCAGTGTCCGGAGCAAGTATGGTGGGTCTGACACACCGGTGTCAATGTGTTCTTTTTTCCATTTCCAGGAGTGTATTTAGTGCAAATCTACATGCATGCCACAACTGTTTTACTGTACAACAATGAAAAACTACAACTACAAAAGAGATTCTCTCTACAATTACGCGCTGGCAATAAACAGTAACTACACTTTTTACACAAACTACAAGACAAAAATCAGAAGATTCCAGTGCGGTGTCCTCGGCTAAGGGTCGACATATGACACGTCCCCTTAGAAAAATTATGAGTTACTCTGCTGGTAAACTTCTTACGTTATTCGATTCTCAAACAGCTGAGCAAAACTGAACGTACTCAGACATTTCTCTCTTTACTTATTCTGATCAACACTAAACTGACACACAATATTTTTAGCGCAACGCAATCCGAGTTTCAATAATCCCTACAAAAGAATGCCCTTACTAACAATAATCTATACCTTTCATGAATCACTTACCTCACAAAAATCTTCGTTACTCGAACTACTGCAATACAGCGAGCGCCAGTGCTGCCAGCTAACTAAAAGATTCTAACTACTGAAGGCACTAACTACTGATAGGCATATAGTTAGCAATTGAAAGATTTTGGTAGAGAACAAACAAAGATTTTACCTTAATAGTGTTCAAAAGTCATAATATATACAGCAGTTCATGACATACGGTCTTACAAATTTACTGACTCTGATGGACACACGTCGAGATCATCCGCTCTCAAAACTCCGCCATCTCTCTCCCCACATCCACCACTGCTGGCGGCTCACCTCCAACTGCGCAACGCTACACGCTGTTAACAGCCAACTGCCCAATACTACAATGGCGAATATTACAACAATGCCAACCAGCCACAGACTGCACACAGCACAGTCAGTGATTTTCACACAGAGCGCTAAGTGGCGTTACCAACATAAAAACCTAAACAGCCTACTTACGCAATGACCAGTACAGAGGCACACAGATAGTCATATCCCACGCTCTCCCTCCCCGCCCCCCCCCCCCCCCGCGCCGCCACCTTCCTTCTCTCTGTCTGTCTCTCTCTGTGAAATCGAACATAGTCGCTATTAATGATACAAGCAGTCCTAGTAGACGTCCATGAAGTAAGCTGAACGCTACTTTTACTTGTGGCAATGTTTTCAGTCAACCCTTTGAGTCCCAGTGGTTTCCGACACAAACCACCATTTCATTCATTTCGTTTTAAATGACCAGTGCCTTTAACACGAAACAGGGCTTAAGTATTAGTGGTGTTTTAATGCTACAGGCGCTGGTACATAAAAACGAAATGAATAAAACAGTTGTTTGTGGCAGAAACCACTGAGGGCCAAAGGGTTAAGAATGACACTTGATAGGAGGTATTCAACCCAATCGTACATCTGTTCCGATATTCCGCAGGCTCGTATTTTGTTTACTAGCAGAAGGTGAGGAAGAAACAATGCTGAAAAGGCTGGTGAAGACAACATAAACAGTGTTGTTTAATGAAAAGGGAACGAAAGTTGGTAAGGGAAAGAGAGACCAAAAGAAAAACTAGTCTGACGACAAGACAGGAAGCCGTAACATCTTATCTCTGCGTTTTTAGTACATATTAAACATTTTTCATTTTTACTGAAGTTTAGATAGGTATATAACTACTAAGGCCCAAAGAAAGTCTTCGCCTTGCTCAACTAATACGTCTTAAGTAAATACGTTACAAAAGATTGCATTTGTCATTCTTGCAATGTAAAGTGGTGGGAGGAAGCTACCGTTCGCCCCAACCCTCGGCCAGTGGCCATTTACAGCGAAAGCCGTAAAATCGGACAAGCGAGAGAAGGAGCTGGCAAAACTACACAGATCTAAAGGTCATTACTTCCTCTGCTGAATTTTCCGGGCCTGATTTAATGCCATTTCGAGTCCCTGAGTGGAGCAGTTCTGGCACATTATACATGCAGATGAATATTCATTTGTAAAAGCGTTTCCCTTCGCCTTCTTTTGGCGCCGTTATCATTTTCAAAAAATAAGGAGCCCCTTCCTCTGCGGGCTTATTTTGTTATAATCTATCCCATTTTGAAAAATAGCTTCGGATGTCCGTTGCACCATTAGGAGCCATTTAGGCGGGCAGTTAGTGCGTGTATAGAGTAATTAGCGGTTGGAAACGGCTTCATGAGGCCGGTGCCGTGCCACACACTTCTCCGTGGACATTGGAATGCTAATGACACCACAATCGATAGCACTCTGGGTACCATGCCCCTGCACGGAAAGCGCGCTTATTCTACGAAAGCGGAGAATCTAGCTGATCTCCTATTAATAGACGAGCCACGTATAACGAACACCGTTTGGATTCGAATACCGTAAAAACTCATAGTATGCAGTCTACTTAAACTAATGCGATAACTATATGACCATCCTTTTGTTTGTAATGCTCCAAAATATCCATGTTTGCAAAAATAAAGTATAGCATGAATTCTGTCTGTTCTTGTCAAACACAAATTCTTGTTGATTTTCTTTCCAAAAACTCCTTCAGCGAATCTGTGCTGTCATTTTCGGCTTTTGCCTCTATTACATGACGGTAAACACAGAATGTGTGTGTAGCCACGATGATAAAAGGGAGGTCTAGTTTACGATATTGTTACTATTGTGATATTTTTTATCTTATTATTAGGAGGAGGAGGAGATTAGTGTTTAACGTCCCGTCGACAACGAGGTCATTAGAGACGGAGCGCAAGCTCGGGTGAGGGAAGGATAGGGAAGGAAATCGGCCGTGCCCTTTCAAAGGAACCATCCCGGCATTTGCCTGAAGCGATTTAGGGAAATCACGGAAAACCTAAATCAGAATGGCCGGAGACGGGATTGAACCGTCGTCCTCCCGAATGTATCTTATTATTAGTTTATAAGGTTTGCAGACCATTTAATTGTTTCGCTTGTAGTAAATGAGACGCTACCCAATCAAAACAAATCATATAACTAGCAGTTATGGTAAAAACAAAAATGACATTACAAAGAACAAAATATTTTAAGATAATATTTGTATTATTCTGATTATTTTCAAACACTCAGTGTTTTCATAAACGTACTGACATTAAGATGGCATAGACATTGTGGAATATGCTGTGCAAGGAAAATGTGCAAATGTGCGTTCCGCAAAGGCGCCGGAAACTGTCCTTATAATTTTTTGTTTACACCCCGCCAAAAAGCAAAAATGAAAATGGACCGAACTTAACACAAAAATTATACTCAATCTTCAAAAGGTCTATAAATTTTGTCAGGCAAGGATAATTTCCATTTATCATACAATTTAAGATGCGTCAATAAATTATTCACTGGATTACAGGTTATAATAACTTTAGTTCAGTGAAAAATTTAGCGCCTATATTAATGTCTAATCGAACATTGACCCAAAAAGTTTTTAGTTCATTTTACGTTAACGTCTATGTAGAAACCTCCGATCACTTCCAAATAGACGCACTTTTTTTTAACAAAGTCCTAATATCTGAAACCTTGGAATGTTTCAGACTAGGTGAATAATTGCCAAGAAACTGATTACCATTTAAAACTATCTAATTGCTAAATAACACTTGGCTGATTTTCTTGCAATTGGGAAATAAGATACAGGCAAGGCATAAGATTGAAATTATGGAATGTATAGAAGGTATTTACCCACATATTGTTGAACTGTACAGTTGGGTGCACCGTGGAAATGCTGGTTCATGTCAGTCCCTGATGTTTCCACAACCCGAAAATAAGATGGTTCAAACGGCTCTGAGCACTATGGGACTTAATATCTATGGTCATCAGTCCCCTAGAACTTAGAACTACTTAAACCTAACTAACCTAAGGACGTCACACAACACCCAGTCATCACGAGGCAGAGAAAATCCCTGACCCCGCCGGGAATCGAACCCGGGAACCCGGGCGTGGGAAGCGAGAACGCTACCGCACGACCACCAGCTGCGGACATGGAAAATAAGACCATCTAGTTCTATGAGAATTTTAGCGTCAGATAAGTTCAAGGAGAACGCCGACGTCATCCTCTTACTGCATCCAGCTTCATTTTCAGTGACGTCCATTTTGTGCCCGGAGATTTTAATAAGCACACTACGGCATGAAGCTACCATAAGACCGACGGCAATGGAGCTTACCTCGAAGTCTGCGTAGACACACCCAGCATCCAGATCATGGAGAGTAGACTTAAGCTGGGTTCCCACGGGGCGTGAGCACGAATGTGTGCCACGCTTTCGTGCTTGATTTCGTGCCATGACAGGAGTGAAACCATTAGTCGTGGGGCGTGGACAGTTCACACGGGGTGGAGTGTCAACGAAAGCGTAATTCAGTTGATCGCGCGAAGCCGGCCATGAACGAGCTCCTTATCGAGAGTTGTGGTGTGGTGAGTTCGGTTTTTGCTACTGTTTTGGCACAGAGAATGAATCGGTTGGTGGAACCTCAAGAAAAACGGAAGAAAAGACGATGGTGGGTCAGGAACTGGACACTTCAAAGAACATCGAGGGCACATAATTTGGTTGACATGGAACTAAGAAACCATTACCCTGAAGATTTCAAAAACTTATTACGAATGTCTCAGGCGCAGTTTGACTACCTTTTGGATCGAGTTTCACCTCTGATTTCAAAATAAGATACTAATATGACACAAGCAGTAAAAGCAAAAATCAAACTTCAAGTAACTTTACGCTATTTAGCCATACGGGACTCTTTTAAAAGTCTGGAATATTTATTTCGTGTTCCAAAGAACACAATTAGTAAATTTATACCAGAAACCTGCGAAGCGGTCCACAAGGCACTTATGGAATACATACAGGTAATTACAATAACATACAGTATACAACTTTTTTCATATATTATTTTATTTGAATTTTCTGCATAGTAATGTACAAGTATTCTAGGTCTAAGTATTTAAAGAATAGAAAGAAACAATAATACGAAAATGGTTGATCAGCATAATGATATTGATCATTAAAAATGTTACCAATATAGAAAGAAAGTAATCGTTTGAGTAATAAAATAAGATCGACCTATAAATTTGTAAATAAATAATCATCTGAGAAGTCAGCACTCATATTTGATTCTCTCTCACTTGGTAGTGTTGATTGGTTGGAGCGAGTTGGTGGTGGGCACATCGCATTTGTTATTTGTGACGTAATTGACTCTTGAAGCCTCATGGCAATTGGGGGCCCAATACTGCGTAGCATTGACGCAACATACTTTCCGAAATAGTCGTAGGAGTCCTCTTGGTTCATTACTGTAGTACGATTTGAAATAGCTTGTGATTTTTCAATCGCACATGAAAAAAACCGATTTGGGCATCGTGCAGAACTTTTCCGCCGATTTTTGATGATGAAGGCTGCGATGGAGTTGAAGGCACTTTTCGTTTTAGTACTGCCCTGGGTGTCTCAGTTTCTGCTGGAATCTGTGATGTGCTTGGCGTGGTCTCGTTGAGATCGTCAACAGCAGTTAAATCTACAGATAGGCATTGTGGCTTCTCCAGTTGTGATTGTTCATTTGTGTTTATTGGTGACACCTGCAATCAAAACATTAACTTTGTTTCAGGCGCCGGCAATGGATGAATGGAAAAATATAGAGAACGATGGAACTTTCCAGGCTGTGCAGGAGCTCTGGACGGAAAACACCTTGTCATTCGTGCCCCTCCCGCTACTGGATCTGATTATTACAATTACAAAAATAGTTTCAGTGTTGTATTGCTAGCTTTAGCTGATTCCGATTATTGTTTCCTGTATGTTGATGTAGGAGCTGAAGGAAGAAATTCTAATGGTGGTGCATTTCAAAATAGCTCATTGTACAACGCTTTGGAGACGAATTCCCTTGCAATGCCAAGTGGTGCATTTCAAAACAGCTCATTGTACAACGCTTTGGAGTCAAATTCCCTTGCAATGCCAAGTGATTTTGTTATTGTAGGGCATGATGTGTTTCCGTTAAAGACTTATCTGATGAAACCTTACAGTCGGTGTAACATGTCTCGACAGGAAAGAATCTACAACTATCGAGTTTCAAGGGCTCGAAGAGTTGTAGAAAATACTTTCGGCATACTTGTGAATAAATTTAGAGTATTTGAAAAACCAATATCTTTAAAAATACAGTCGGAGGACAAAGTAGTACAAGCCTGCTGCTCGTTGCACAACTGGCTGCGGAAAACAAATCCCGCCTACATCTCACGAGGTTTAATTAACTTCGAGGATGAAAACCATCGTATTTTCCCTGGATCTAGGCGTCAAGAGGAAATTACTGGCCCACAGAACCTTCAAAATGGTTCAAATGGCTCTGAGCACTATGGGACTTAACATTTGAGGTCATCAGTCACCTAGAACTTAGAACTACTTAAACCTAACTAACCTAAGGACATCACACACATCCATGCCCGAGGCAGGATTCGAACCTGCGACCGTAGCGGTCGCGCGGTTCCAGACTGAAGCGCCTAGAACCGCTCGGCCACTCTGGCAGGCTACAGAACCTTCCGCAAACTGCTAACAGACATCCACATCGACAGGCACAACAAATTCGGCATAAATACCGTGATTACTTAAATAATGAAGGTGCTGTGCCCTGGCAAAATGTACTACTCGGCGACGTTCCAAATACAGAACCGTAGAGCAAATCAGTGTCAATATTGTGCTCAGTTATTTTGTACATGGTTGTCTTCAATTAGTATGTGTCACAAAGTAAATGTATTGCTAGATATATTTTATCATAAGAATGTATTGTACAGTGCTAGATATTGTTGTATTAAAAGAAGCTGGTACATTTCCTATGATATACCTACAATTCTGTATAATCATTATAAAAACTGTTGTAACAATGAAAATGTAAAGAACAATTTTGAAAACGTATAAAATTTCAAATATGGAAACAAACCTTTATTTCACTTACCAGATTTGATAGTGTGGGTCGTTGCTGAACGAATGGGCGAATGAAAGAATTCATCTTGTCAAACCAGAAGATTTTTGGTTTATAAACCTAGTCAGCGCCAGCTCCAGACCGTTCGCTTTCGATTATTTTCTACAGTTCCTGACAATACGAACTCCTCAAGTTTTTAAATTTCGCAATTACTTCTTTCGGTCCGAATCCTGGAATTTGGAGCGCATCGCTAATTCTTTTGGCAGTAGCCATTCTTGCATCTCAGTCTCTGTATTCTTCTCTGCTTACATCATACAAGCCCTGCTCAGTAGCGTAAAATTCCAGAAATTCTAAAGTTTCACTGTCTTGCAACTTGATCACACGACATTTAATGGCACTAGTTGCTATCTTGTTGTTCGTAGCACTAGATGTTGTAATCTGACACAGCCACAGACGAGGCAAACTCACGACCGAAAATCAAACACGTTTGATATGAAGCGTGAGCCCTCACGCCTGCCCGTGACGTCACAATCAAACTCACTTCGTTCACACAGGTAATGTTTCACGACAGCATGTCTCACGCTAGCGTGTTACGCCCCGTGGGAACCCGGCTTTATCCTGACAATATTTTCTTCTCCTCCTAACATGGAAGCTATTAGCTCTGTGGTGAGGCCAGAGCAGGTACCCTGTAAGACGAACTTGATTCAGTAAAGACCACCTGAAAAGTACTCGTCGAAAGTCTTGAGGCAGAGATGCTAGTATCCGAAGAATGTGACAGCTTCACCGACCTGACCAAGTGAGATTCGAGAAGATGGGCACCATGAAGGTGTAGCACAGAATATATCATATGACTGAGTACGCCGAACTTCCACTCGAGGACTATGATGATTTCTACCAAAATAATCTGTATGCTGAATGTATCATTCAAACACGGAAGTCCGTAAGACGAAGTTGGTAACCTAACGGGAAGGTTCGGTGCAAAAGTGAACCGTGGGCAGTCCTGGAAAGTCCTACTACAGTGGATATGCCGTGCGCTGTAAGAATGAATTCACTAAAATGAGTGTACAAAAGATGCTGACCCAGTCGTTAATTAACTAAAGAAACAACAGCAGGGGACCCTGAAACTCGTAGTATGGGATCAGAAGAGTTACAACCATTACCTCTAGGATATATTCAGCTGGATATACTGAAGCTGGCCATTTATGCCATGATGACCCACGGTGAAGCTGTTATTGATGAAATGATGGGCTGAAAATGCAGTAATGGCTGCTGGACGTTCTGAAAGCCTGTACGATCAACTTGTAGATTCTCAAGGGGTGAACCAGGCAGGAACCAAATGATCCAAAACGTTTCCAGCTAATATCACTGCTCTTTTACGCTTATAAAATCCTGGAGAAACTGACACTTCATAGAATCACAAACATCATTGAAGGGAAATTAATGCACCAGTAAACAACACACCGACTTGGGAAATTATGTATTCACTAGATCCCATATCTGACCCAACATTTCGGGGACGGCTTTGAACGATTTGACAGTCACATCTTACACGGTCAAAACAGGAAGCTGAGTATTAAACTTTAAACTCTGACAAGGGATGTCATCTGTACCGTCTACAGCACAAGATTCCGCATCAACAGGTAGAGTTACAAGATCAATAAATTATCAGCTGGAAGTGTCCCCGTACAAGCACTGTGCAAGTATTCAGCCCGATTTAGGTCGTTTTGGCTCACCTAAGATCTTCAAAACGAATACTGGCATGGTTAATTTGAAAAGGACCCGCTTGGTTTGCTTCCACGTCCACCTCTTTTGTGTTCCATCTCTAATGGCCTCGACTTCGACGATACATGAAACCCTTTTCATCCTTCCTTCCTTCCTTCCCAACAAGACACAGGCTCGCGTCTCCCCCTTCACAACACAGAAACGGGATGAGCACTCGTGACACTGCGACGCGAACGACTTAACTGCACCCTGCACAATATGGACACAACTGCTGCACGCGTCAATGTGTGTGTATCCACTGTCTAGTGCGCTGGGGTACCTCTGAACGTGATAAGAACATGGATATCGTAGTAAAAGTTTCAGACCGTGTTGTGACGGATTGCCAAGAGTCAGCTCCAGTGCAGAAACTTTACTGCATTGGCCTACACAAACAATGCATCAAGCATGAAATGTCGAAGATGGAAGCAGAAAGCCGCCTCCAAACGCAGGGAGCGCAGCGCATAGAATCGCTATGCATCGCGAAAATAGACACTGAAAGAATTGTTCATTGCACTTAAAATATTTGTAAGTTCCACGCACTTCGCTTATATTTAGTTTGATAGATGAATACTGTACATTAAGTTAACTGCTTCTTCTGTCGGTTGTTAGTAGAACAGTAGACTAATAAATGATAAGCACTATATTGCTTATGGTGTACAAGACTGATTTATTCAGGTTAACTGGTTTTCGGCTTACAAGGCTATCATCAGACTTTAGCTGACTATTGTCGCCAAAGAAACTACAAAACCAATTAACTCCATATACTTCGTTGTTAAAATAGTTAATTCTTTCTTTTAATTGTTTCCTGTATGATTTCCCGTGCGCAATAACTTTTGAAGTAGACGTGCCAGGACTAATTTTATTTTATTCGCTTTATTTATTTATTGTAAACTGTTATATAGACACGGTTTCTGAGTTCAGTGTTAATGTTTTTCCTGTTTGCTCCCCTCAAATTTATTTATTTTTCTACTTTCTACCTTTCAAATTACATTACCACTGCACTGTGTGTTTGTGCCTCCGTATAGATGAGTAACGTCTACTCCAACGTTGTTTACAAAGACTGTAACTTCTATGGTGACAATTGTCAAGTCTGATGTGTAGTCTTGTAAGCCGAAAACCGGTTTCCCTGAATAAATGAATCCTGTAGAACACTAACAATATAGTGTTTTTCATTTATTATGGATACAAAAATATTGCATAAAAATTGCTAAGGCTAGGCTCACAAACTTAGCACACTGTTGGCTTGGGAATCGATGGCTACTAGCCATTATGCTGGATAGTGTTCGATGAGGTATGTTGTTGCAGTCTTCAGTCCCAAGACTGGATTGATGCAGTTCTTCATGCTACTCTGACCTGTCCAAACGTCTTCATCTCAGAATAACTACTGCAACCTACATCCTTCAGAATCTGCTTACTGTATTCATCCCTTTGCCTCCCTCTACGATTTATATCCCCCACACTTCCCTCCGATACTAAATCGGTGACCCCTTGGTGTCTCAGAATGTGTCCTATCAACTGGTCCCTTATTTTATTCAGGTTGTGCCAAAAATTTCTTTTCTCCCTAATTCTATTCAGTATCTCCTCATTAGCTACCTGATCTACCCATATAATCATCAGCATTCTACTGTAACATCACGTTTCAAAAGCTTCTTGTCTTTTCTTGTCTGAACTGTCTATCGTCCATGTTTCAATGCCATACATGGCTACACTCCAGAAAAATACCTTCAGAAAAGACTTCCAACACTTAAATCTATATTCAATATAACAAATTTATCTTCTTCCGAAACGCTTTTCTTGCCATTGCCAGTCTACATTTTATATCCTCTCTACTTCGGCCATTATCAGTTATTTTTCTGCCAAAATAGCAAAACTCGTCTATTACTTTCAGAGTCTCGTTTCCTAATCTAATTCTCACAGCATCATCTGATTTAATTAGATTACATTCCATTATTCTTGTTTTGCTTTTGTTGATGTTCATCTTATATCCTGCCTTCAAGACACTGTCTATTCCGATCAATCGGCAAACCTCAAACTTTTTGTTTCTTCTCCCTGAATTTTAATTCCTACTCCAAACTGTTTTTTCGGTTCCTTTACTGCTTACTCAATGTACAGATTGAAGAACGTCCAGGATAGGATACAATCCTGTCTCATTCGGTTCTCAATCATTCCCCTTCGATTCTTATAACTGCCGTTTGGTTTCCGTATAAGTTGAAAATAGTCTTTCGCTCTCTGTGTTTTACACCTACTACCTTTCAAAGAGAGGACTCTTTTTCAATCTGAGCTCTTTATACTCATACAGCTGCTTCTCTTTTCTCCAAAGGCCTCTTTAACTTTCCTGTGGACGGTATCTATCTTTCTCCTAACAATTATGTTTCTAAATCCTTAGATTTGTCTTCAAACCTTTCCTGCTTAGCCATATCGCACTTCCTGTCAATCCCATTTTTTTAGACGTTTACATTCCCTTTCGCCTGCTTCATTTGCAGCATTTCTACACTCCTGGAAATGGAAAAAAGAACACATTGACACCGGTGTGTCAGACCCACCATACTTGCTCCGGACACTGCGAGAGGGCTGTACAAGCAATGATCACATGCACGGCACAGCGGACACACCAGGAACCGCGGTGTTGGCCGTCGAATGGCGCTAGCTGCGCAGCATTTGTGCACCGCCGCCGTCAGTGTCAGCCAGTTTGCCGTGGCATACGGAGCTCCATCGCAGTCTTTAACACTGGTAGCATGCCGCGACAGCGTGGACGTGAGCCGTATGTGCAGTTGACGGACTTTGAGCGAGGGCGTATAGTGGGCATGCGGGAGGCCGGGTGGACGTACCGCCGAATTGCTCAACACGTGGGGCGTGAGGTCTCCACAGTACATCGATGTTGTCGCCAGTGGTCGGCGGAAGGTGCACGTGCCTGTCGACCTGGGACCGGACCGCAGCGACGCACGGATGCACGCCAAGACCGTAGGATCCTACGCAGTGCCGTAGGGGACCGCACCGCCACTTCCCAGCAAATTAGGGACACTGTTGCTCCTGGGGTATCGGCGAGGACCATTCGCAACCGTCTCCATGAAGCTGGGCTACGGTCCCGCACACCGTTAGGCCGTCTTCCGCTCACGCCCCAACATCGTGCAGCCCGCCTCCAGTGGTGTCGCGACAGGCGTGAATGGAGGGACGAATGGAGACGTGTCGTCTTCAGCGATGAGAGTCGCTTCTGCCTTGGTGCCAATGATGGTCGTATGCGTGTTTGGCGCCGTGCAGGTGAGCGCCACAATCAGGACTGCATACGACCGAGGCACACAGGGCCAACACCCGGCATCATGGTGTGGGGAGCGATCTCCTACACTGGCCGTACACCACTGGTGATCGTCGAGGGGACACTGAATAGTGCACGGTACATCCAAACCGTCATCGAACCCATCGTTCTACCATTCCTAGACCGGCAAGGGAACTTGCTGTTCCAACAGGACAATGCACGTCCGCATGTATTCCGTGCCACCCAACGTGCTCTAGAAGGTTGTAGTCACCTACCCTGGCCAGCAAGATCTCCGGATCTGTCCCCCATTGAGCATGTTTGGGACTGGATGAAGCGTCGTCTCACGCGGTCTGCACGTCCAGCACGAACGCTGGTCCAACTGAGGCGCCAGGTGGAAATGGCATGGCAAGCCGTTCCACAGGACTACATCCAGCATCTCTACGATCGTCTCCATGGGAGAATAGCAGCCTGCATTGCTGTGAAAGGTGGATATACACTGTACTAGTGCCGACATTGTGCATGCTCTGTTGCCTGTGTCTATGTGCCTGTGGTTCTGTCAGTGTGATCATGTCATGTATCTGACCCCAGGAATGTGTCAATAAAGTTTCCCCTTCCTGGGACAATGAATTCACGGTGTTCTTATTTCAATTTCCAGGAGTGTATATTTCCTAATTTCATCATGTTAACTGAGTATCTCCGGTATTATCCAAGAAATTCTACTAGGCCTTGTCTTTTTACCTACTTCATCCTCTGCTGCCTCCACTATTTCATCTTTCAAAGCTACCCATTCATTTTTCTACTGTATTACTTTCTCCTGTTCTAGTCAACTATTGTTTAACGCTCCCTCTGAAACTCTCAACAACCTTGGTTCTTTCAACCTGTCCAGGTCCCCTGTCTTTAATATCCCATCTTTTTGAAATTTCTTCAGTTTTAATCTACGTTTCATAACCAATAAACTGAGGCCAGAGTGCACATCTGCCCCTTAAAATGTCTTAAAATTTAAAATCTGGTTCCGAAAACGATGTCTTACGATTATACATTGTATCTGAAACCTTACAGTGTCTCTAGATCTCTTCCACCTATATAATTTTCTTTCATGATTCTTGAACTAAGTGTTAGCGACGATTAAATTATACTCTGTGCAAAAGTCTATCGGGCAGGTTCTTCTTCATTCTCTTTCGCCCAGTCCATATTCACCTACAGTTTTTCCTTCTCCTCCTTTTCCTACTATCGGATTCCAGTCCCACATAACTGAATTTTCGTCTCCCTTAACTAAGAGAATAATTTCTTTTATCTCGTCATACATTTCTTCAATCTCTTCATCATCTGCGGAGCTTGTTGGCATATAAACTTGTCCCACTGTGTGTGTGTGGAGGGGGAGGGGACAGTCTTCATGTCTATTATGGCTAAGATAAGGTGTTCACTATGCTGTTGATAGTAACTTACAAGCATTCCTATTTTCTTATTCATTAAGCTACCCCTGCATTACCCTTATTTCTTTGAAGTCAGTACCGCCATTAGGCTGTTGTTTATTTACAGTGTTACATTTACACTTACACACTCATTATTTCGGCTTCAAAGTGCCATTATCAAGCGATTTAAGTGTTATAAATTACCTAAGATGGCATACTGTCGTATTAAAATACACTATTAGACACATTGTCTAAGAGTCAAGATGGTGTACTCAGTAATAAAACAAAGCAGTAGGCTCTGCCAGAAATATCGTAACAAATAAAAACAGAGAAGTTTAAGTGTTTTGAGGGCCATTTCTGATGGAATTCATGACATTTATGGAGCCCTTGAATACCTAGTATATCACAGAGATAGAAACATGGCTGTGAATGCCTTCAGAAAAACAGGTCTCATCCCACGCAACAGAAACCTCTTTCTGGAGTATGATTTTTTAGTTCACCACCATGCTGACCCTCCTCAAGAAAGTGAGGCCGAAAATGAAACAAGTAATAGTAATGTTGGTAAAGTTGTCAACTATACAGCCAGCAGGCTTCTTCCACAGATCGCAAAGCCATCTGGAGATCCGGCCTTTCAAGTAACATCGCGTCCGCTCTTTGCTAAGTTAATAACATGGTCTCCTTATGTGAAGCGATTACAAGAACCTAAACACAAGAAACACCAGCGGAAGCTAAGTATAAAGCAGCCAAAAATCTGTTCAAGAAAAAGAGTGGAAAATCTTCAAAACGCAAAGCGGAAGAATCGTCTAGTGCCTCTGCATTCGATGTCTGTCCTGATAAGGGCGGTGATTCAGACGGCAGAGATGACGTTGACGCTGGGGAAGCCCGCAGTGTCGTAAAAATAACATAAATAGTGTGATGTGACTGAAGGATAACAGAAATCAATGAAGATGTAAAACGTGTATGTTCATATATTACTTTATTCAGTAACAAAAAGAAATATGTTTACTATCTCATATTAGGAAACTTGTACTTCAATTCTATGAAATGCCTTGTTTGTGAAGATTTAATTATCACACTAAGTGAGTGTTTATTATTGCAAATATGATAAATGTATGGTAAAGTTAAGAAATGCGAGATACTATTGCACGATACAAAATAAAATCGCATTTACATTTTGGTCTTTAACACAAGTTTAAGAAGTGTGTCCCATTTAGGCACCTTTCCTCTACGCACGTTGGACCGTTATCCTTTCTAATTTCTTCTCTCTGTCTGAAGAAAGTGAACGGTGCGAACCACACGTGAAAACCTTTTCAAGATGCTTCGCTTCCTAGCGTTACAAAATATCCTTTTCATGTTAATTTATATATAATTCGGTTACTAATTTATGAAGACTCGTCCTGTTAACGTATGGTTGAAATTTCTCGCCGCGCGGAGTGGCCGCGCGGTTTGAGGCGCCATTCACGGACTACGGGATCCCTCCCGCCGAAGGTTCGAGTCCTCCCTCAGGTATGGATGTGTGTGTTGTTGTTAGCGTAAGTTAGTTTAAATTAGTTTAAGAAGTGTCTTTGTCTAGGGACCGATGACCTCAGCAGTTTGGTCCCTTAGGAAATCGCACACATTTGAACATTTTTTGAAGTTTCTCGGTTCGTTCCTGGGTCTGTACATTAAACTGAAAATCTGTGCAGAGATGCAAATTCCTTTCCTATGTAGACACCAACTAAAGCTCAGAAATAGATATTCTTTTCTTTATTGGCTCAATAATATCTTTTTACTGACAGAACTTTTTTGGTAGGGAATAGCATTAGTCTCTTTCGTATTTATACCTCCAAGTATTAATCGACTTTTTCTGTTTTTGCTCAACTTCTCTTTACAGCGTGGTCACAATTAAGAGGCCACAAGTCAGTTAGGGTACAAATCAGCCGTGTAATTCTTGATTTCAGCACCACAGTATTTTGCCTGATATGATTTAGGTGTTGAATTGAAGCCTTGAATGGTCGGATAAGTTTTCCAATTTCTAGTGTGCCTAGACTTCTTGAAAAATTTCAGTGGCGTTCTGATTTATCTGTCTGAGCTGAAGGACCTATCATACCCACATTAAAGTAAACACATACCACTAAGAACCTCATGAACGGAAACAGTTGATAATTAACTGAAACCATTGAAGATGCATGATGTGAACAAGAAAAGCATTCTGATTGAGAGAGTAACAAGAGCAAATTTCAAGCTGCAAAGAAGGTTTTCATTTAAGAGATATTCACGCGACGATCGTAATTCATTACATAATTATAATAATTCAGAAATTTGAATGAGATAAACTACGTATTCCACAACTTTCAATATATTCAACACAAGTGTTTCGATAGATCCTCAATTTTAACCTTTTTTCTGGCTATGCAAACAGCCAATTAATATGTGATGCTTACTGAACAATACCATAATTCTTCCCAAACAACAAATTTTCATATATCTTTAGGATCTTGTTTCATAGGTAAATACTCCTTTGAAAAATATGGTATTAGCTATTTGTCTCACAAAATAGGCGTGTATATATATATCTGAAACAAAATGACTACATATCGAACCATTAATCTTAAGACGTTGGCAGCAACAAGCGGTTGCCGGCAACCTCTTCTTTCTCCATGAAAGAATCGTTCGTAGTTGCCATTTACAGTACCCGGTTACTCAACCATTAGCACCTATTTCCTGTGTTTCACGTTTACTACTTACATTACAAATCTGTTTCTTCGCGTAAAGGTTTTGTGAAAAGCCACGTCTGTTTATAAGATCTAATGAATATTTAAGCTTATTTTACATGAATTCTAAAATGTCAAATGCCAGTTATGTTCCAAAAGTCACGTCGTAATGTTATTGCATGACATATCCTCTGCAGGATTTTATTACGAAATACGATAAGAAAATATTAACCTTCCTGCGTGTTCTTCACATATAATCCTTCCATTTTTTAAAGTAAACCATCACTCAAATGATTTATTACTGAGAAGGTTCGTGACGGTTATTTTTTACACTACCCTTTCCTTGACCATCTTCTACATGTTCCTATGATATCCTTCCGGTATATCCATATACGCTAGGCTGTTAGCATGCATCCTATACTCCCTCGTAAGGCTAGAAAAACTCTTTAGTATACGGTCAAATCATGACCGCACGAGCAAAAAGCAACTAAAGTTATACAATCAAAACAATAAGAAGACAAGTGCATAATGACTGCGAAGAAACATTGTGGTTTTCAAGCGACAAAAGTGCGTTATCAAACCTTGTACTGTACAAAGTGAATTTAGCTTCGTTTCATCATAAATCACATGTGAAGTACATTCTTTACTTCGTTTGTCTGATCACGAATATCCGAGGGAAGATAATTATAAAAATAAAAGCCACAAATACTGACGAAATTGGGGCACAAAACACAATATCAGTTGATTTTAATTTATTTTCGCAGGAGCTTCTCGAATTAACGGTTACTATAAATGACAGTCTCCACATACATCGAATAAAATATGCGTGAAAAAATACCGAACTAAGGAAAATTAATATAATAATCGTCTTAATAACAGTGATATCGTAATACAGATTTTGGATTACTGCATAATTGCTTATCAGTGCTTATAACGAAACTTTTAAAAATTAAATGAAGCGTGTACGACTTATGATAGCATAGAATGTAGAAATGTGTTTTGATGAAAATTTTAAAAAAGTATTATTTCCAGATAAAGGTGAAACTCATTCCAAGAATTACACCTGAAAACTTACAAAAAGACTATCCCCTTTCTTAGATCAAATAAATCGCGAAACGCATTTTTAGCTATAGCCGAAAATCCTTGCCGTTGGTGGGGAGGCTTGCGTGCCTCAGCGATACAGATAGCCGTACCGTAGATGCAACCACAACGGAGGGGCATTTGTTGAGAGGCCAGGCAAACGTGTGGTTCCTGAAGAGGGGCAGCAGCCTTTTCAGTAGTTGCAGGGGCAACAGTCTGGATGATTGGCTGACCTGGCCTTGTAACACTAACCAAAACGGCCTTTCTGTGCTGGTACTGCGAACGTCTGAAAGCAAGGGGAGGCTACAGCCGTAATTTTTCCCGAGGGTATGCAGCTTTACTGTATGGTTAAATGATGATTGCGTCCTCTTGGGTAAAATATTCCGGAGGTAAAATAGTCCCTCATTCGGATCTCCGGGCAGGGACTACTCAGGAGGACATCGTTATCAGGAGAAATAAAACTGGCGTTCTACGGATCGGAGCGTGGAATGTCAGATCCCTTAGTCGGGCAGGTAGGTTAGAAAATTTAAAACGGGAAATGGATAGGTTAAAGTTAGATATAGTGGGAGTTAGTGAAGTTCGGTGGCAGGAGGAACAAGACTTTTGGTCAGGTGAATACAGGGTTATAAATACAAAATCAAATAGGGGTAATGCAGGAGTAGGTATAACAATGAAAAAAAAATAGGAGTGCGGATAAGCTACTACAAACAGCATTGTGAACGTATTATTGTGGCGAACATAGACACGAAGCCCACGCCTGCCACAGTAGTACAAGTTTATATGCCAACTAGTTCTGCAGATGACGAAGAAATTGAAGAAATGTATGATGAAATAAAAGAAATTATTCAGATAGTGAATGGAGACGAGAATTTAATAGTCATGGGTGACTGGAATTCGGTAGTAGGAAAAGGAAGAGAAGGAAACGTAGGTTGAATATGGAATGCGGCTAAGAAATGAAAGAGGAAGCCGCCTGGTAGAATTTTGCACATATCATAACTTAATCATAGCTAACACTGGGTTCAAGAATCATAAAAGAAGGTTGTATACATGGAAGAAGCCTGGAGATACTCGAAGGTTTCAGATAGATTATATTTATTTTTTATTTATTTATTTATTTAACCTGATCAGATTAGGGCCATCAGGCCCTCTCTTACATCAGACCAGTGTTTCACACATGCAGCATTTCACACTTCAGAGTTACACCATGGCAATAGTTTAAATAATAAAATTAGATTACTCTAGTCACAATATGAATAAAGAGTAATGACTAAGACCTAATAAAGTAAGTACCGGCAATATTTTTACAACAGGTATAATGATAAGACAGAGATTTAGGAACCAGGTTTTAAATTGTAAGACATTTCCAGGGGCGGATGTGGACTCTGACCACAATCTATTGGTTATGAGCTGTAGATTAAAACTGAAGAAACTGCAAAAAGGTGGGAATTCCAGGAGATGGGATCTGGATAAACTGACAGAACCAGAGGTTGTAGAGAGTTTCAGGGAGAGAATTATGGAGCGATTGACAGGAATGGGGGAAAGAAATACAGTAGAAGAAGAATGGGTAGCTTTGAGGGATGAAATAGTGAAGGAAGCAGAGGATCAAGTAGGTAAAAAGACGAGGGCTAGTAGAAGTCCTTGGGTAACAGAAGATATATTGAATTTAATTGATGAAAGGAGAAAATACAAAAATGCAGCAAATGAAGCAGGCAAAAAGGAATACAAACGTCTCAAAAATGAGATCGACAGGAAGTGCAACATGGCTAAGCACGGATTGCTAGAGGACAAATGTAAGGATGTAGAGGCATATCTCACTAGAGGTGATGTGGACTGCCAATGCAGCCAGTCCACAGTGACGGGTAGCCGAAAGGAAGGCACGCGTACACACACGCCGACTGGCGTGAAGTCTGGAACAGGATAACTATTGAATGCTAATAAGAAAAGTATGCAGCCCCTCGAATACTTAACTTTAATTCTTTGTTGGTTTACAACGTTCTTCTTGAGACATTTATACGATAATTATCAAACTATGTAAGGCTAATGGCGCCTTGCTAGGTCGTAGCCATGGACTTAGCAGAAGGCTATTCTAACTGTCTCTCGGCAAATGAGAGGAAGGCTTCGTCCGTATAGTCGCTAGCAATGTCGTCCGTACAACTGGGGCGAGTGCTATCCCGTATCTCGAGACCTGCCTTGTGGTGGCGCTCAGTCTGCGATCACACAGTGGCGACACGCGGGTCCGACATGTACTAAATGGACCGCGGCCGATTTAAGCTACCACCTAGCAAGTGTGGTGTCTGGCGGTGACACCACAAGAGGTAAGATACATACTGCCTACAGGAAAATTAATGAGACTTTTGGAGAAAAGAGAACCACTTGTACGGATATCAAGGGTTCAGATGGAGACCCAGTTCTAAGCAAAGAAGGAAAAGCAGAAAGGTGGAAGGAGTGCATCAGTCCCCTAGACTTAGAACTACTTAAACCCAACTAACCCAAGGACATCACACACATCCATACCCGAGGCAGAATTCGGACCTGCGACCGTAGCAACAGCGCGGTTCCGGACTGAAGCGCCTAGAACCGCTCGACCACAACGGCCGGCGCATAGGAAGACACAACCTGGTTGGTCACAGTGGACTCCAAACATTAGTTTACAAATCTAGATTCGTTTAAAAAAAAATCGGGAATCGCTAGATCAAAATGAGAATATCGTTGTACAAATTTAAATACACTAGTTTGCAAAACGTAAGGACGAAATTCACATCCGCATGATGTGTCACTGCCAAGAGAAACAGCTCGATGAAACTTGAACTGTACGTAGAAAGAACTGGTACAGTACAGCACAGAAGGCAGCTGAAAGAAATAAGCAATGAGACGAACAGAGACGACACTTTCACACAAAGACAATGACAACACTGCTATTACCGCGAGTTGAGATGGCCTACTGGACATTACAAATGACGGGACATGGTTCTTAAGAGGCTGCAAGATTACCACGGGCAGCAATGCATTAATCCTTGTCGACAGTGTTCTTTGGTGGTTAACCTGTTCCCACATCACACAATACGAGGGTACGTCCAGCGTTGGAGAACATGGTTGTTTCGGTGGTCGAAATATTATGATGTGGGGAGGCATAATATTGTGTGGAAGTACTATCCTCTCAATCTTTCAACAAGGAACACTCACTAGTCAACGTTATTGTGACACTGAACTCCTTCCTGATGTACATTCAGTTCTGAATTCATTTTTATGGTTGACATGAAGGCCCGCTCGAACTGCACAGGTGGAGGAGCTTTTGGAAAGATCGTATATTTGGCTAATGGGATGGCCTACTCGTTCCTCCGACTCAGATCTCATCCAGCACGTTTGGGATGCGTTCGGCAGACGTACCGCAATTCGTTCACATGCACCAACGACCATCCAGCAGTCGTCAATCTCATTGAAGGAGGAATGGAACACCCTGTCACAAGAACTCCTTACCAGCCTTGTGGTAAAGTGTTCCATTCCTTCTCCAGAGTGGTTGACAACTCTGGTTGATCGTTGTTGCGTGTGGACGTGCAGCCGTACGTTTACCCAAAGCATCCCAAACGTGCTGGATGGGATCTGAGTCGGAGGAACGAGTAGGCCAGTCCATTCGCCGTATATACGCTCTTTCCAGAAGATTCTCCACGTGTGCCATTCGAGCAGATCCATTGTCAACTGAAAAAATGAAGTCGGGACCGAATGTAAACGGGGAAGGAGTTAAGTGTCACAATAACGTTGACCAGTGGGTGTACCGTGTTGAAAGATTTGGAGGTCAGTATGCCGATGCAACATTACACTAAGGTGACAATAGTCATGGGATTGCTCCGTATATCCTTTCGAATCTCCTTTTGCCACACATAGAGCAGCATCTCGACTTGACATGGACTCAACAAACACAAATATTGACCACCGAGCGAGGTGGCGCAGTGGTTAGCACACTGGACTCGCATTCGGGAGGACGACGGTTCAATCTCGCGTCCGGCCATCCTAATTTAGGTTTTCCGTGATTCACCTAAATCGCTCCAGGCAAATGCCAGGATGGTGCCTTTGAAAGGGCACGGCCGACTTCGTTCCCCATAATTCCCTAATTCGATGAGACCGATGACCTCGCTGTTTGACTCTTCCCCCAAACAACCGAAACCCAAATATTGACCCATGCTGCCTCTATCGCCGTCCATCATTGCGAAAGTGTTGTCGGTGCAGGATTTTGTGCACGAACTGACCTCTCGACTATGCCGGCTGATGTGGGTGACCAAATCATTCCCGCGCATTGTCCAGAATGTTCATCAAACCAGTCGTGAGCAATTGTGCCCCAGTGACGTGGTGCATTATTATCCATAAAAATTTCGTCATTGTCTAGCAACATAAAATCCACGAATGGCTTGAAATGGTCTCCAGGTTGCCGAACATAACCACTTCCAGTCAATGACCGGTTCAGGTGGACCAGAGGACCCAGTCCATTCCATATAAACACAGTCCACACTATTATGGAGCCACCCCAGCTTGCACAGTGCCTTGTTGACATCTTGAGTCCATGGCTTCGTGGAGTCTGTACCAAACTCGAACACTACCATCAGCTCTTACCAACTGAAATTCGGACTCATCCGATCAGGCTAAGGTTTTCCAATCGTCTAGGGTCCACTGACGCTAGATTTGGCCTTACTGTCCTAAATCATACGTTCGTCGTACGTCCCACATTCATTTCTGCGGTTATTTCACACAGTGTTGTTTGTCTGTTAGCACTAACAACTCTACGCAAACGCCGCTTCTGTCGGTCTTTATGTGAAGGCCATTGCGTTGTCCGTGTTGAGAGATAATGCTTGAAATTTGGTATTCTCGGCACACTTATCAACCTTATGGACAGCATGGAAGCACGTTGCACGGCATGCATTGCTGTCCGTAGTGATTTTACACCCTATGAAGAACTATGTCCCGTCTTTTGTAATGTTCAGAGATCCATAGTAAAGCGTGGTGACTTCAATGTAATTACTGTCTTTGTATAAAAGTGTCATTTCTGTTCGTTTCATTGCGAATTTTTTTCAGTTACCTTCTGTAGTATACCGTACCAGGTCTTTTCATGTATGGTTCAGGTTTCATCGAGCTATGTTGCTTGGCAGTGACACATCATATAAAAGTGACTTTCGTCGTTTAGTTTTGCACACCAGTGTAATTACTGAAATTATGGGTATTTCTTCAATACATACATTCACTATTGATGGCAACTCAATCTGTAAAGTTATAAGGTTCCGAAAAGTTGACAGATTTATTTACTTCTTGACTCCGGTCTGTTATTTAATGTATTTATTCACATTCACAGTTTCTGCCTATCATGCCATTCTCAAGTGACAGCTCTTTATATCTCACTATGAAGTGCGTCACTGCATAACCATTCATTTTAACGATACCGTTATCAAATGTCACACCTGCTGAACTCACGTGCTTTGTCCTTTTCTATAAATGAAGACTCATTTCTCACTAGTCGCATGAAATATGTAAACATAGTTGACACGAGAACAATGTTCTCTTAAAAGGACCTATTATGCATTGACGCACTGAGATACAAAGAGCTGTCACTGAAAATTGTATAATAAGCCGAAATCACGATTTTGAACTAATTCATTCAGCTGTTATTCTGCATTCTTCTGTGTTACTTAGCAGATCTTATGGTATACATGTGAGGTTCTGGATCCAGCATGGACTACGAACTTCTTCATCGCATTGACATAAACATGGGTTAAGGTAAGGCGAGAGGCAGTGGAAGAGACGATAGTTGTATTAATGAATACGAATTTCCCAGTTGGAGACATCTTCACAATAGTACGGCTGCTTCAGTTTATCGACGTCTTCGAGAAACAGATAGTCTTCTTTCTTAGCATGATTGAGGTGGAAGAGGTGATGTTTGGAGGGTGTCTACATTTACACTCCACAAGCCGCCTTTCTGTATTTGGCGGACGGTACTCTGGGCAGCGTTGTCAAGTCTCATATTTTCCTGTAACAGTTGGGAATGGTTTTCGGTATGATCGATTGTTAGTAAACCTCTTTTACTTGACATCCATGATCTTTCGCGAGAAATTTGTAGGAGCAACCAATATGTTGTCTGACACTTCTAAGAACGTAAACCTCTCGAAATAGTAGCAGTAAACAATACTATGATGCCGTAAGTCTCTCGTGCAGTGTCTGCCACTGGATTTGGCTGTGTATCTCTCTGACGTTTCCACGCCTACTAAATGAAGCTGTAACTAAACGCCGTGCTCTTATTTTGATCTTTCCTACTGTCTCTATCAATCCTATTTGGTACAGATTCCAAATGGATAAGCAATATTCAGATATTGGTAGGACGTGGGTTTTGCAAGGTATCCGCTTTGTGGGCGGACCACACTTCAGGATAATGCTTCCAATGAACCTCGATGTGGCACTTCCCTTAAATGCGATTACTTTTCTGTGATCGTTCCAGATTAAAACGCTACCTGCTCAAATTCCCAGATATTTATTGAATGTGACTGCCACCGGTGATGGCTTTGCAAACATATACTTATATACTGTAATGGATTTCTACCAATTTATACATAACACATTACGTTTGTTTATGGTGAGGCTCAAGTGCCAATCTCTGCACCGACCGTGAATCATCTGCAGGTATCCTGCGTTTCGTTAAAATCGTCTAGTGGTGCGACTTCTCTGTATACAACAGCATCATCCGCGAAAAGCCTCGTGGAACTTCCTACGTTATCTACTAGGTTATTTACATATACTGTGAAAAGTACGAGTAATGGTTGTGTAACACTCCCTGGGGCATACCCAAAGCTACTTTTACATCTGAAGACTTCTGTCCGTTCGGAATGAGGTGTTGTGTTCTGTTTGTTAGTGCAGCGCACAGACCACATTTGGTCAGACACGCACAAAGTAGAACGCGGCTTGCAGTAGCGTCACCTTCAAGCAAGTGCGTGTGTTACGCCACACAAACCACATTGAGGGAATAAAAGTAGTGGGATAGCGATATGCACATATACAGATGGTGGTAGTATCGCGTACACAACGATAAAGGGCCAGTGCATTGGCTGAGCTGTCACTTGTACTCCGGTAATTCATGTGAAAGGCTTTTGACGTGATTATAGTTGCACGACGGATGGTAGTTGGAGATAGACGCATGGGACATTCCATTTCGGAAATCGTTAGGGAATTCAATATTCTGAGAGCCGAGAATACCAAATTTCAGGCATTTCCTCTCACCACAGACAATGCAATGACCTTCACTTAACGACCGAGAGCAGTTGCGTTCGTGTAGATTTGTCAGTGCTAACGGCCAAAAAGACTGCGAGAAATAACAGCAGAAATCAGTGCTGGATGTACGACGAACCTATCCGTTAGGACAGTGCGGCGAAATTTGGCGTTAATGGGCTATGGAGGCAGATGACGGACGTGAGTGCCTTCGCTAACGGGACAACATCGCCTGCGGCGCGTCCCCTGGGTTCGTGACTATATCGGTTGGGCCCTGGATGCCTGAAAAACCGTAGCCTGATCAGATGATTCCGGATTTCAGTTGGTAAGAGCTGATGGTAGGGTTCGAGTGTGGCGCAAACCCCACGAAGCCATGGACCGAAGTTGTCAGCCAGGCACTGTGTAAGCTGGTGGCTGCTCCATAACAGTGTGGGCTGTGTTTATATATATGGACTGGGTCCTCTGGTCCAGCTGAGCGATCATTGACTGGAAATGGTCATGATCGGCTACTTGGAGACCATTTACATCCATTCGTGGCCTTCATGTTCCCAAACAACGATAAATTTTTATGGATGGCAATTTCTTAATTGTTCGCGTTTGGTTTGAAGAGCATTCTGGGCAATTTGAGGGAATGATTTGGACACAGAGATCGCTCGACATGAATCTGATCAAAAGTTTGTGGGACATAATCGAGAAGTCAGTTCGAGCAGAAAATCCTGCGCCGGCAACACTTCGCAATTATAGGCGGCTAATAGAGGCAGCTTGAGTCAATATTTCTGCAGGGTACTTTCAACGAATTGTTGAGTCCATGTCAAGTCGAGTTGCTGCACTACACTGCGCACTGCGCAAAAGGACGTCCGGCACTGTATCACCACGGGGCTGTGATGTTTGGGCACCGTCCAGAATGCTGTTCGTGGACCACAGTTCTACTCTGCATTGGGACAGATCGCCCTGAAACCGTAGGACCTGGAGCCGCCACCATATCGGACCAGCGCTGTCTTGTGAAGCAGCTTGCTGGCCATCAACGGGTGGCCGTGGGTCATTGCCATTACGTCACCTGCCTGCTGCCTGCTGGGTAGTGTAGGGTGCGCGAAACAAGCCAAGATACGCGTGGCCACAGCTAGTCAACACCACCCGGTCCTGGACTCGCCACTGATAGAGGTATTTGCGTCACGAGCCACTGCCTAGCCTACACTGCGCTCTAGCAGCATTGCGGCCAACAATACATAGGAGGCCGTTGGATGCCTGAGCCACGCTGACCCTTCCTGTATTAAGACACGGCAGGAAGCTGTAATAATGCAATTTAGAATTTCAGGCAGTTTGATTGGCGCCACGCAGCATGCCCCAGCATCCCAAATCCGCCAGCTATCACAACTGGTGTCAGACTAAGGCATCGCCTTTGCAGCACAATGGCTGAACCTATGGCCTACGGTATGTAGTCAATAAATTTAATTGCTATTGTCAAAGTGACTTTTTTCATGGAAAATAAATTTGACTGTAATGCTCTTTGTAAAACGAATTTTGTTAAAAGTGATGAATAAGTGGATTTTTCACACTTTAGAGGTATAGGAGGACACGATTGGTTACTGTCTGTCATATGTACACAGTGTAATTTGGAAGGTCACTCAGCACCATATACAAAATCAGTATCAGTTGTATGTTTCCCCTGCCGGCCGGTGTGGCCGAGCAGTTCTAGGCGCTTCAGTCTGGAACCGCGCGACCGCTACGGTCGCAGTTTCGAATCCTGCCTCGGGCATGAACGTGTGTGATGTCCTTGGTTAGTTAGGTTGAAGTAGTTCTAAGTTCTAAGGGAGTGATGACCTCAGATGTTAAGTCCCATAGTGCTCAGAGCCGTTTGAACCATTTGTATGTTTCCCATATAAGCATTAAGAACAAATGGCTAGACAGTGCCATCAGAATGGCTTATGATTAGATGTAAGAATGAAGTTTATGTATTGTATTTTATGTGTCTTGCAGTTGTATGTGTTTCAAAATGACTATCGAGAAGAGCAAGACTTCGGCGGAGTCAGGACACAAGGGGTATCAGAACCAAAGGCAGTTCATATATTGTTGGAAAGAGTAGCACAATTAACAGCAGTTAACAGGGAGTTGCAGCGTGTTCTAGAAGGGCAGTCTGTGCAGCAAAATACAGATATATCAGCCATAACTTTAGTTATTGTGATCCAATCAGGGTACCTGTTGCAAGGATTCTAAGCGAACATTCTTTTGTGGCATGACTGTGGAGAAACGATTGACTTTACACTTCTCCTGTCCTGCTGGCTACACCTGGCTTCACATGTTATGTTTCAAAATGATGCTTTCGGGTGACTCACACAAGGCAGTTTTAGGGCAAATAGCCTGGCCCCTTAGCCACCCACAAACCTAAGAAGGGATGAAGCAAATTCTGCGCCATCTATCTGCTGTGAAGGACAGCTTTTAGCTCTTGGCATGTTTACGACTCAGTTGTCTTTTTACGTAAGCTTCCATATTGTGCGAACCAGCTAGAATAAGCCCTCCAAGACTGCAGAAAATGATGGGTCCTTCATTGTAAGAAAGGGAAACGAAGAAAAGAGGTTAGCTGAGCAGTCACTGGTAATATTGAATATTGTCTGCAGTAATGGTGCAGAGTTAAAATATCGACTACTTTGACGATGATGATGTCAGTATAACATTATAAAATATGTTGCGTGACAGTCTGGGGTAAACAGCCGAGTAACGCATCCATAGCCTCGCTTATGTCAATATTTCGTACACGGTCCAGCTTGGAGATGCCACAACTTCGCCTCCAGAAGTCCACCTGTAGTGCACGCACATTGTTTCTCTGACTCTTGTTTATTACTCATTTTTTTTGCTCCATATGTAGTGATTTTCTTCAACAACTGAGATATATCAAGTGCTAGGTCCTTTTTGTTATTTTGTTATTCCAAAGGACTGAGTGCAGTTGTCGTACGGCCTTCTTGCCTTGCCCTATTTTATTTTTTTTGTCATTTTCACTTTTCTCGTTTCAGATCATAGCTACCAGATACTTTAGACTTACATTCTCTAATTTTACTAGCTCCAGATCCCCTGTATCATTATCGCCAACCTTCAAATATTCGTTTTTTGTCAAATTAATTGTGAGGCCCCATTTTTCATTTTTCACTTTAACTTGTGAGTATGTACTCAGCATCATCCTGTACTTCTGTTAGGATGACCCTGTCATCAGCTAAGAGAAATGTGTACAAGATTTTTAACCTCACAGGAACTCCCATGCCTTCATATTCGCTCCTCGTGGCTTAAGTGCTTCCTCCACATAGACTGTAAATAGCGTCGGTGCTATAGCACACCCTTGGCGTAGCCCTTTTGTACCAGGAAACTCTACAGATACTGAATTTCCTCCTTTTACATCACTCACATGGTCCATACAGAATTGTTTAACCGCTCTGATGTGAGAAATTGATCCGTCACTAGTCTTCATACTTGCCCACAGATTGTTTTGTGTGCCGTATAGTAGGCCTTCTGCAATTCCACAACGATTAAATGGGTCTCTATCCCTCCGGTAATTCTCTATCAGATTCCGTAATGTGAATATCCCATCAAACAAAGCACCTCGGTTAAAACCTTTTTGTTCTTTGGCTAGTTGATGCGTGTGGCAGTGCTGTCGGAGGATATTTTCAACATTTAATGCAAGAAAAAAATTTTATCCAGGGTGATCGGCTGTATTTCTGCATTGTGCATATGATTTCGCAACCACACAGTGCTAGTGCAAAGACTCTCTGTATTTTTTACAGTGGGTCAATTTAAAACACTTTCAAACTTCCCAAATACAAAAATGTAGTGAATCGCAAGTCAACACTAAAATGAGGAGCGTCTCATGTCAATATTATCTTCGGTAAAACAGAACACAAATCACTGGCTGTGCACCTAGGAATTCCAACTTCACCATACAAGGCAAATAGAGTATTTTCAACATTTCATGTAAGAGACAATTTCATGTGGAATGTTGTTACGTTCTGTTCCTGTGGTATCCTCATGATTAATATTTTATGATGAGGTGTAGAAAATGAGCTCTAACATGGAAATAAAGCGTTTTCAGACGCACGTCTACACAAAATATTTTTTTTACTATAGACCTTGGTTTTTAGTACCTATCCGACTATATAGATTCAGATTTTCTGCTGTTTAATACATGGTTGGGACGGTTTCTTTGAAAAGGTCACTGCCGGTTTCTACGTCTGCATCTACGTACATACTCCGCAAGCCACCGTACGGTGCATGGCGGACGGTACCCCTTCCCACTACAAGTCATTTCCCTTCCGTTTCACTCGTAAATAGAGCGAAGGAAAAGCGGCCGTCTATATACCTCCGTACGAGCCCTAATGTCTCTAATATTACCTCCGTAGTCTTTACGTGAAATGTACAAAAAATGGGTTCAAATGGCTCTGACCACTATGGGACTTAACATCTGTGGTCATCAGTCCCCTAGAACTTAGAACTAGTTAAACCTAACTAACCTAAGGACATCACACACATCCATGCCCGAGGCAGGATTCGAACCTGCGACCGTAGCAGTCCCGCGGTTCCGTACTGAGCGCCTAGAACCGCTAGACCACCGCGGATGGCTGAAATGTACATTGGTGGCAGTAGAATCGTTCTGCAGTCAGCCTCAAATACCGGTTCTTTAAATTTTCTTTATAGTGCTCCTCGAAAAGAACGTCGCCTTCCCTCCAGTGATTCCCAATTGAGGTCCCGAAGCATCTCCGTAGTACTTGCATGTGGTTCTAACTTACTAGTAACAAATCGAACAGCCCGCCGACCTGGTGTGGATTCGAAATACCCCAACATTACTCAACAACAGGTCGCACTAGTGCCCTATATGCGGTTTCCCTCATAGATGGATTACAGTTTTCTAAAATTCTCCCAACAAACCGAAGTCTACCATTCGCCATCCCAAATAAAATCCTTACTGCTCATTCCACTTCATATTGCTTTGCAATATTACATCTAGATATTTAATCGATGTGACTGTGTCGAGCAGCACACTAATAACGCTGTACTCGAATATTATGGTTTTTGTGGTGTGCATACTGTAAGACCTTCGGTACACACACCATCAGATTATTTGACTTGTCGCTCTAACGAAGTAGGCGAGTGTCAGCAATATGTCTCGTGGTCTTATCGTGGCTCTGGCTCTGAGCACTATGGGACTTAACATCTATGGTCATCAGTCCCCGAGAACTTAGAACTACTTAAACCTAACTAACCTAATGACATCACACAACACCCAGTCATCATCTTATTGTGGCGTGTTTATCTTCTGCCGTTAGGTCAGACTATAGAAATGCCACTTGCACGCTTAGAGTAGCAGATTGACGGTGACCAACTTTAAACAAAACTTGATTAATTTTCACACACATTTATTAAAACAATAAAAAGCATAGAAATTACGTAACTTGATTCTGGATGCTGTTTACAATTGACAATCTGAAGTTACTTTGGTCTTGGTACGTTAATCTTATTCTCACATAGCTCTGATACTTGACAAAGTGACTATTCATTTATCTTCATGGCTATGTACAGGAATATGATAATCTTATAAGGCACAGACTGAAACTTGACTATAGACAAATGCAGATAAATGCAGACTTGTACAGACTAATGCAGACTGACTAATCGGAGGTCTGTACGCTCGTTATAATACCTCGCGCGTTCAGGTATCACTGCGCGAGTGTGATCCGCGAGGAGAAAAGGTTCTACGTTAGCAGCAATCTCATTGGCTCCGTTACATATTAATACGCGGATCGGCGGAAGCAGAATTTGGTCCGTCTCTAAGACAGCGCCATCTCGTAGTGCGGAGACGGACGAGCGCTGCGCCTGCGCTGTTGTGCTTAGCGGGGCGCGCTCTAGTGGGAAAGTTGTGTACGCGCTGACTACGCGGAACTATGCACACAACAGTTTTGTTTCCCTACTCATCTACATTAACTTACATTTATCTACATTTAGAGCTAGCTGCCATTCATCACACCAACCACAAATTTTGTCTAAGTCATCTAGTGTCCTCTTACAGTCACTCAACGACATCTTCCCATCACCACAGCATCATGAGCAAATAGCCACAAACTGCTGCTTACCCTATCCGCCAGATCATTTACGTATATAGAAGATGACAGCAGCCCTATCACACTTCCCTGGGGCACTTCTGACGGTACCCTCGTCTCTGATGAAAACTCGTCTTCGAGGAGTTTGTTATTTAAGAAGCCTTCGAGCCACTTATATATCTACGATCCTATTCCGAGTTTTTGTACCATCGTTAACAGTCGGCAGTGTAGCACTGCGTCAAATGCTTTACGAAGTCTAGGAATATGAAATCCGTCTGATGCCCTTCATCCGTAATTCGCAGGATATCATGTGAGAAATGGGCAAGCATTTCCTCCCCCATTCTTTCTCCAATCCGAGTTTCACCTCCCGTTACTAATGACCTCGTTGTCGATGGAGCATTAAACCATATCATTCCCTCGTTGCCGCAGCGCATGGAATGATTCAGACTTTTCAGTTGAAAAGTCAGTCAGAAGTTAAATTCATTTAATTTTGAATTCCTATATATTATGGAGACACGACAAACTTCATGTTTTTTTTAAACAGAACCAGACTTCAAATCCCTGAACTATTAAAACCGCGTCAATACAAACAACGAAATAAAACTAGTGATTACATTTCGTATTTCTCAGACGTCAAACTTTAAATTGAAAGTGATCTTACAGAAGACGATGAAATCGTTAGATAGAAGCACATTATGAAACGAGTATCGTAATGACAATGTGGTCGAAAAATAATTTTCAAATAGTATTATTTCTATTTAAAGAACAGCATTAACTTCAAAAACGGTCGAAATATAGAAATTTATCGTTGATTATGCAATATGAATTTATTAAATGTAAACACCGCTCTCGGATTAGGCCTCAGCTCTTAATTATTATGTGGTTCCTTTCATACTCAGTAATGTGCGGATAACGCTTTCTCACACGAGCGCACGTCATCTCCGTGAACTTCACAGTGATCACTCGACATCTGATGGTCTTCACAGCCCTTATATACCCTCCCAGGCCTGATAACAACACTAAGACACGAACAACACTAATTCTCTTTGGTGGTCTTTCTACCTGTTACGCAAAATAGCAACTCTTAATCATTCACGTACCCACCGATGGTGTCTACAAACACCAGGTTACGTTGACGTCCTACCATTTCTTCTGGGTGATTTCCTTTTTTGTCAGTGAATGTATATAAAATGTGACTGAAATTTCATACATACTAAACGCTGGAAATAACAAAAAGCACAAGGTATCTAAAGCCTCCAGGTCCAAACAGTAGGGGATCCTAAAATGAGTATACTTTAGTAAGGGAACCAATGGACAGCACAAGGTCTTGAATAACCAATTCGTGTGAGACACGTGTTTATAATCTGTTTGTGTTTCATAACAAACAATCGTCTTTTGTTATCAACGTTCTTGACGCTGCCTTGAAAAATAAACAAACGTTTGTGATGTGTCAACTCTGAAGTTTAGCAATGTTTGCAGTTCACGGCAGACTGTCGATGATGGGGCTTTATTTATTACAGGAACTTCTCGGCATTTGATGTGTAGTGCAGCTGGCTGTAGCTCTGAACGAATGTACAGAGACGTTTCGCCACAGTCGTCGCCTTAATAGGAAGAAACTTATCGCCCTGTATCGAAGAACAGGAAGAGTGGAGAGTATTGATGAAATAACAGTTACACCTCTACAACACACAACGTGTTCAAGCAATGTGGCCAAATGATTTGTAAACGAAGAGTTCAAATACATCAACGTATTATCCAGTGCAGTGTCGAACTGCTACTTTGTGTTGCTCACGGATGAGGCCTGTTTTAACCGTGACGGGGTTTTAAACTATCGCGATATTCGAGTTACAATAAAAAAAAGTGTCGTTGTGGTCTCAGATCACAAGCCACTGTTCTTTATTAATATATGATCTGTAATTCTACAAATTAAACTAACAGAATGAATTTTCGCCCAGCAGGACAGTGGAATCTTTATGAAATTGCCTACCAAATTAAAATCGGAACTCGGGCTAGAACCTTTGTTTTTCGAAGACCTGTACTGACCTTATTTACTATAAAAAATTAGCTGCTTTGAAGTAAACTGCAAAATATTAAAATTAAAGACCTTCTTTGCCCTGATGATTACATTCTTCTCGCTCTAAAATAAATCTATTTACTGAGGCAGACTAAAATACCTTTTTTGGAAGTAAACGTGTCACATTGTTTAAATATATTTGTTCCGTGTGATAGTTAGCAAAGTCTTCTTATTTTGGATCAGAGGTTTATGAATAGTAAATAACAGAAATATCTTTCTGTGATATACCTCAGAAAGAGAATGTAAATAAAAGGCGCCCACATTATTAGCAAATTAACGATTTTATTCTTAATCGGAGCTTCTTGATCCCGTTATCTGGGGTTATTGCCCTTCTGCAATTTCACTTTAGGTGAAATGCTTCATACGGTTCTGAGTTTTCGAGGTGAGAAAGAGAAATTCAGATTACATGGAAACGAAAATAGACATTGATCGCAAATTTGTTTATTCAATTTAGTATCCGGCTTCGATTGTTAATATCATCATCAAATTAGTCGGCCCTGGTAGCTGAGTGGTCAGCGTGACAGACTGTCAATCCTAAGGGCCCGGGTTCGATTCCCGGCTGCGTCGGAAATTTTCTCCGCTCAGGGACTGGGTGTTGTGTTGTCCTAATCATCATCATTTCATCCCCATCGACGCGCAGGTCGCCGAAGTGGCGTCAAATCGATAGACCTGCACCAGGCGAACGGTCTACCCGACGGGAGGCCCTAGCCACACGACATTTCCATTTTATCATCAGATTGATCTAAAGAAGAAAAGATGTGCACGTTTATGAGTAAGAGCATTATGATAAGTTACAAAAGCACAAGTAATACCGTTGATTCATATGAGCTGAAAAGAATCTAACAAATAATATACCTGTCTCCTTAAAATTAATACAAGACGCAAATAGAATTTTCAGCTATGATAAAATTGTGATGAACTCTCATTGCCCGTGATGTAGGACCACCGTTAACAAAAAAAAAAAATGGTTCAAATGGCTCTGAGCACTATGGGACTCAACTGCTGTGGTCATCAGTCCCCTAGAACTTAGAACTACTTAAACCTAACGAACCTAAGGATATCACACACATCCATGCCCGAGGCAGGATTCGAACCTGCGACCGTAGCAGTCGCACGGTTCCGGACTGCGCGCCTAGAACCGCGAGACCACCGCGGCCGGCCCACCGTTAGCACATTGTGCTTACGGCTGCACTGCAAACAGCTTTGGCCGACAGGTGTTGGTGACAGCTACCAAAGGTTACAACGCTTGTTACAAAGCCAATGATATAATGTTTAAAATTCTACGTAAACGAAGATAGGACAAGTTAAAACTGTAATTAAAAAGAGCTATAGCATAAAAATGGGTTCACAATAAAACATTAGTTGAAATTATAAATTGTTATAAAACTAAAAGCAGCGTACCATGAAACGAAAAAAGGTACCGTCATAACCATCTCGCTAAAACAGAGCCAAGAAGTCGAATACACCCGTGAGCAAGACATGGGCGGCGCTCCCCACCAACTCCTTCAAGTACTGGAAAGCATTCCATTGACTCGCAGTCAATAATTCCATACCTCACTACCCGCTCCTCCACAACAATCACCCCATACCCGATAACCTGAGCAAAGCTGAACCACTTGGCATCCTATTTCTCTGACATCATCTCCATCCATGATGACACTTATCTAGGCGCGCAGTCCGGAACCGTGCGACTGCTACGGTCGCAGGTTCGAATCCTGCTTCGGGCATGGATGTGTGTGATGTCCTTAGGTTAGTTAGGTTTAAGTAATTCTAAGTTCTAGGGGACTGATGACCACAGCAGTTGAGTCCCATAGTGCTCAGAGCCATTTGAACCATTTTTTTGATGACACTTATTTTAATTACTCTCTGTTCCCTATCATCCACAAACGTACTAACGCTGCTGTCCGGCATTGGCTCCCAGCTTCCAGTACTTGGGGACATGCCACATTACACAAAATACGTACTTAACAGAAAAGTAACACATCTCCTGGTCACGACCTTATCACCTTTCGCCACCTTAAAGGATGCCATCTTCCCTTTCTCGTCACCCTTGCGACCCTTTATACCACTATCCTTTCCACAGGTTACTATCCTGAGCTTTGGAAAACATCCAGAATCCTACTTTTCCTCAAATCGCACAAATCCCCTACTGATGCCTCCTCCTATTGTCCCATTTGCCTCACTTCACTGTTCTGCAAGTTCTTCGAGCCCATCCTCTCCTAACGCATCCCTCGACACCTGAACCAACACCTTCCTATAAACCAGTGTGGCTTTCGTCCCAGTTTCTCCTTTGATGACCAGCTCCTGCACCTCACCCATCTTCTATCCCACCAACTCAACTCCCGTAAGTCTGTTATTTTTGGGTCTGTTGAACTAGAGAAAGCATACAACCATGTATGGCCCTCTGATCTCCTTTTCAAACTCCAGACATACGCACTTCGAGTTAACTATGTCTGCCTTATTGAATCATTCCTACCTAACTGCCCATCCTTTGTCACTATTAACAGTACCAATTTCTAGATCTTCCATCCCATTGCAGGAATGCCCCAAGGCTCCACCCTCTCTCCTCTATTTTATTTCCTCTACGTTGCTAATAGGCCCAAACCACTCCGCAGTCTACCTCCTTCAGTATTTTGATGACACCGCTATCCCCACCCTCTGTCCTACACTCCAGAAATCCCAAAGATCCCTCCAAACCCGCCTCAATCAGTTTACCTCCTGGTGTAACCAGTGGCTCCTCAAGATCAATCCCGGCAAAACCGAGGCAATAATTATAGTACGAACCACCCGCACCTTCCGCCTCCATGACTTCTATCTTACCATTTACGACCATCCTTTCCAGTTACTTAACACACTAAAATGTCTTGAACTAACCCCCGACTGGCAACTAACATGAAAACCTCACCTACCAACCATCCAACAGAAAGCCCATAATAGACTAAAACTACTAATAGGCCGAACTTGGAGATTACATCCCTCCACTATTCTCCACACCTACAAAATCCTGAGTCAACCCATCCTCTGTGATGCCATTGCTGTATGAATATCCACCCCACCAAAGTTCTATAAGTCCCACCAGAATCCTCCAGCACCATGCTCTTTCCGCATTCGTTTACCTTCCCTCACATGGATCTTCTACCATCTTATCAAATTCCCACCCCTCCTCACATACATCAAACACCTCCACATCTCCTATACAACCATAAACTTGATTCCGATAACCCCCTTCTCTCGTCTCTGATCAACAACCTGATTTGCTGCTGCACCTTCACTAACACATCCTATCGTCCTTTCACCTACGCACAGTTCAATCCCTATCTCAATGCAACTTCAACCAACTCCCTCTCCCAGACAATGACATCCACCCCGATATTTATCCCTCCTACCAACTTTAACCTTTCCCCACCTATTCCACTCCACGTCTGGTCTCCTCTCTCTTTTTCTCTCTATCCCTTTCTTCTTGTACCACTACCCTCCCCACACACCATTACTTCTCGTCAACCTCTGTCTTTCAAACCGTCTCATTCACACTGTTTGCTCCACCTCCTACCTATCATCTCCATAGTTTCTCCACCTAACAAGCCCCTATTTCTTTATCCATACCGCCTCCCCCTAACCTGTATGGAACATATTCTCTCTGCCCTGAATACCTTAGTGCATGCAGTATTCCAGTGTATTTTCATAGAAGAATATCATCTCATCACAACTATGTTTTTAAATTGTATATATTTTTCTTCCTTTTAGCTGTCTGTCGTTAATTTTTTTATCTTAAAACATAAATAGTCCTCATATTTTTATTCTTCTGTTATCTTTGTTACCTCTCTCTAAATTCTCTTGGCTGAAGAGAGGAGAACTGTAACGCTGACAGCCCACCCACCCCCTACCCCCTCCAACACACCCCGCCCATATGGGGCGTGGGGTATGAAATAACAATAATGAAAAACAGTGGGTGACGCGGGACCAGGGACAGGAAACAAATAGACATGGTCTGAATACCAAGACATGTAAGAAATACAACAGCCTGTCATACAGTGAAAATAGGAGTTCGTTTTCTTCAGTTAGAATTTTCTTGGAGTGGTATTTCTTCTCATCGATCTGTTTCCTCCAGAAGGTTCAATTGGCGGTCCTTTGGTGCAATTTATACGCCGGCGAGTTGAAATCCATGTGTTATAGTATGCTTGTGTTCAATAAGGTGTAGCCCAAATACAGTTTACTTCATATTGTCCTTTGTTTTATTGTCGTGCAACTTCTTTGCATAAGTTATCTCCACTATGATGTCATCGTAAATTAGAAATGTGATCCTTTTTTTCTTCGTGTTTAGTTCGGATGCTAAGTACGAGGGCGTGATGAAAAGTAACGCCGCCGAATTTTGTATGTGAAAACTCCTAAGCTTTTTAAATAAAATAGATGTTAATAACATTCTACATCTTTATTCTTCTTGTCTGCATATTTATTTCTCAACATAGTCACCCCGGCGACGAATGCATTTCTCCCAGTGAGAGACCAGTTTGTTGATATCGTCACCACTGTACGACAGTACAGTTTTGACGGAGCCATAACCTCATCTCTGGTTGCACCGCTTCATCACTATCATAGTGAAGTCCTAGAAGATGTTCTTTAAGTTTTGGCAACGGATGGAAATCGGATGGGACCAAGTCGAGATTGCATTGGGGATGATCGATGACAGTGAACCCAAGGTGTCGGATTGTTGCAGGTGTCGCAGCGCTCGTGCGAGGTGTGACATTGTCATGCTTAAGCAGAGGGTGCTCTATAACTGGACGAACTCTTTCTCACGCACCGACATGGTTGCGTTACACACCACCGTGTTACACGCTACAATTCCGAACACTCTAGCGGCAGAGGACTACCAATATACTCATATAGAGATGAAGTATAAAGATGTAGAAAGTTAATAACGCCAGTTTTATGTAAAAAGCTTTAAGAGTTTTCACATAAAAAAGACGGTGACATTCATTTTCAGCACGCCCTCGTATTATTCAGTTAGTGGATATTTCACTGGTCTCTCTATGCAAGTCCGGAAGTATACTGTCTTTGTGTTCTTAGATTGCAAGCATGAGTATGAATTATGCAGTCCGTGGTTGGTAGAAGATGTTTAATGCGTACATTAGCCCATTTCTTGTGGTTTCGAGATATTTTACTGCGTTTTCTGCCTGGCGATAAATGTGAGATTTTTTATCTAAGTTTTTCCAGTTGCGAGGAATATGTTTACTTCTTTTTCTGTTATTCCAAAGAAAATTAGTGTGTCCCCTACGCATCTGTGGTAATAACTGACTTTGAACCCTTTCGGGATGGTTGAAAATATTGTTCTGAATATTGTGTAGGAAAATGTCAACAAGTGTACAAACGATACAATTTCCCTTTGATAAGCCGTATTCTTTCATGTTTAACTGCCTTTTGAAACTGAATTAGCAATGTCATATCGCTAATTTTAGCAAAATAACACATTCTTCCATTTCTGTTACACTATTTTACATTATGTACTAAAATTTTGTTCGATAATTTCAACGCTTTCATTAACTGGTACGTTAGTGTACACGTTGGCCACGTCTGAGGAAATGAATTTTGCATTGTTGCACTGTGGATATATTTAATTTGTTGAATAACTTGTAACGCCGGAAATCCATATCATCCTATTTCCATCTATTGTACTATAATTTTTTTTCCTTGTTTTGTTACCTCAAGATATGACATTTCTGTGTCTTTATATATTGTAATTGTTTTACTATTTGTATATATATATATATATATATATATATATATATATATATATATATATGCATTTCTGTCGATGTATAATTGGTTGTTTTGTAAATATTATTTGTATTTTTACGCTGGGTCTTGCCTAGGGAAAACTATGCTATCGAACGATTACGTCGATAGGTCGTGTGGAGAACCAAAGTGTTTACGATCTTTGAGAGTGTTAACTCTGTCGCGTGGAGCGCGGGCAGAGGAGTCTGGCTGGGGTAGTGCAGTGGAGTAGGTGTGTTGTGTGTCGCTCCCGCGAGTTGCCGCGCTTTCGGGGTTTGGCAGCATGTAATTGCGCTCGACTTGCTATGATAGTTTCGGACATGGTGTCGCGGACGGGAAGCGTTAGCTGGCACACATCAAGAGCCCGTTTCGGCTGGAGACCGTGTCGAGAAGAAGGCGCGCCAACATCCAGCTTCTGCAACAGCGACGGCCGACAATGAGTGACTGTCGCCACCTCCTCGATCGACAGCTTCAAACCTTCAATCAACCAACAAGGAAGACTGGAAGCACGTAAAGTTTTAGAACTGAATGGCAGACCTCAGCTTTTAAAATTGTTGCATCACAAAATTACAGCAACTTAGCATGAACCTTTGTTGCTCATTGTCCCAGTTGCATTACCAAGCAGGGTCCCTTCCTTTCCCGAAATGAACCCGAGTGTCGTTGAAATTCAGACGCCAGCATTAAAGTAATATCATTCCATTCCACTGCTTTAATTTCAAAGTTCAGTTAAGGTATTCATAGCTGGCTACAATATTTAGATTACACAAGCACAAATTAAGAGTGCGAGTTTTGTAACATATTTTAGCTTACCTGTGACTGCAGCTCAGCTTGGTACGTACTAAATTTTACTATTGTTAATTGTTCAGAATCTCTTATTTCTAAATTGCGTAGATTCAAGTAGCTTTTGAAATGATTGTTGAGGTAGCCCAAGACTAACCGTATTTTACTGAATTTCGATGTGCTTCAGAAACAAAGCTCACTATTAATTTCAGTCACTAAATTAACTTTCAGTTTTCCGGTTTTATTAATTCTCTTGCTAAATTAAGTCAGAGTGTAGCGAAATTTATTACTTCTGACAAACTTTCAGTTTTCACACTACACGTGTCAGCCTTCAGTTGCCACGCTTCTAGTGCTAGTTATATGTGTAATAACCTTTCTTTTTCAGTTACTATAGTAATTGTCCATAGGACTGGCGACCGTAATTTCCCCCAAATCTCAAATATCTAATTACCGCTAGTTAATTGTTAACGTAACGGCCGCACATTTACTTCCTTTATTAATTTTACCCTTTTCTCAAAATTAATTTCCACCAATTTCATTTGCATTTTTCCTTTCATTTGGATGTAACCCTTTCCTCCCTCTTTACCGACAGATTAACTTCGGTGACGATTGCTTTTCCCAAATTTCCATTAGGTACACGCAGTTTAATTTTTCACTGTCATTAAGGTCGATAAGTGAGGGGGAGGTTACAAACTGTATCATTTCCTAGTTTTACATTTCTAATACTGTTTGTCATATTATTACGAGTTACGTGCACAATAAACAGTACGCGACGCTTTTCTGTAATAACTATGTTCCATCGTTACAGAATTCTTTGTCTCTCAAGGTTTTTCGTCAGTTGAAAATTTTAAATTGTGGACCACAATGTGCAACTTCCATTATAATTCCAGAATGATACATTAATTTTATTTATTATGTCTTAGTCTAAATCTACGGCATTTATTATGGAGTATGAACAACATAATAAAATGAACTTCCTAGATCATAATGACAGAAAAAAATATCTTTCGGAAAAAGACGACCAGAGACTGCAAAAGTAGCTTTTCCCATCCGAAAATACACGAGGAAACGTATTTCTACATGGGAGGAGCAGACAGAGCACGTGGACGGTGCGGCATTGGCGAGAAACAAACTGACGTTTTATGTTGACACTGGATGTCGCGTGGAACATGCCATGAGCACTGTTTTCTTGGGCAGACACCATTTACAATGCAAAAACTAAATTGAAAATATCAGCCGGAATACCAGATGAAATATGTCTGGCCACGCCTGGAAGAACATGCATTTACATACACGGTGTTAAAAAAAATGACGACAAAGATTTCTTGTAGTCCGTAACGGCAGACTGATCCCTTTCTGCGACTGTGGAGCGTGGAAGTTTGAAACCGATGGCACCAAAGCTTCTTCAGATTATATTTGACATCCCAATTAGTTATGCAACCAATTAGCCAACAACAGAAAGTGGATTCACTAAGTGCACCTAACAGCATGCTCTGCGTCTTCCCAAACTCGTATATCATTCTCTTAATTGGGTGATTTGTTTCTTACCAGTGCGGTGACTTGTCGAATGCTCTTATCTACTCACAAAAAAAACATAATCACTCTATAACAGATGAATTAGTTCATGCCGATTCAAAGTCCAGTGGAGCCAATAACAGAATTAGATAGTTTGATCAGAAAGTTGGGGTATCCAAAGCCAAGTCATTGCACGCAAATAACAAAGCCTTCCAAAGCAGGAAGACATTAAGAACACAAGACCAATGGCCATGGTAGCCTTGGTGATCAGTCAGGCAATGTTGCAACCTGTTAGACGATTCGAAGTGGAGTGGAACATGCATCCGTGCGATGGATCTTCACGAAGTTGTGCATCATTCTCCGGCTGTTTTCGGAGTTTAGAAGATACATATGTTTTCCCTCAAATTCTTTCTTGGTTTCTTGTGTACACCATTTATGATTATCTTTTGGTTCTATTGTATTGTATGTTAACTGGAGACCTAGAAACGACGGAGAGGCTCCGTCCCCGCCGCAGCCGCAGTGGTCCACAACCCCACGACGACTACCGCAGTCCACTTCACCCCTCCGCCGCCCCACACCGAATCCAGGGTTATTGTGCGGTTTGGCCCCCGGTGGACCCCCCAGGGAACGTCTCACACCAGATGAGTGTAACCCCTATGTTTGCGTGGTAGAGTAATGGTGGTGTACGCGTAACTGAGGCGGAATAAGGGGAGCCAGCCCGCATTTGCCGAGGCAGATGGAAAACTGCCTAAAAACCATCCACAGACGGGCCGGTTCACCGGACCTCGACACAAATCCGCCGGGCGGATTCGTGCCGGGGATCAGGCGCTCCGCATTCGGGAGGACGACGGTTCAATCCCGCGTCCGGCCATCCTGATTTAGGTTTTCCGTGATTTCCCTAAATCGCTCCAGGCAAATGCCGGCATGGTTCCTTTGAAAGGGCACGGCCGACTTCCTTCCCCGTCCTTCCCTAATCCGATGAGACCGATGACCTCACTGTCTGGTCTCCTCCCCCAAACAACCGAACCGAACCAGGCGCTCCTTCCCGCCCGGAAAGCCGTGCGTTAGACCGCACGGCCAACCGGGCGGGCCATCTTTTGGTTAATCCAAATTCTCTTGCGTCAGTGGCAGCTCCTAATACAGCTAGCTATTGTGGCCATCTTGTATGGACGCTACTCCAGATTTTTCGGCTTGGCGCCGGTATTTTGCTGTTGAGCGACTGCAGCGTGTTCTCGCAGAAGATGCGGCCAGCCGCTCTAAAACGGCCCTAAGACGTAGGACCTCTGCCGTTTCATGCAACAGACATGTAAGAAATGTCCTCGGTAGATGCAGAGTCAAACTCATTGCGCCATTCTGCACTCTTTGCTGTGTTCGTATGAGCGTTTCTGTTGCTTGACTCCAGGGCACGACTGCGTATTCCTGGACAGAGGGAAGCAACGCCTTGTACAACGTGTACAAGGTGCTGGTGGGGTGGAAGATGAATTTAGTCGACCGATAGCCTTGTTCCTGGCGTCTCGGACGTGCTGGTGCCACGTAGACTGCTGTCGAACGTGATACTGAGGTATCGCACTCCGTCCAAATGGGCTGTCTGCAATGTTGACAGGTGACAGCGCTGCAGGAAGGTGCGACGAGAAAGTACCAAGAACTGCGTTTTGAATTTAAGGCGCCATTTGACGGGCGATATGTGCAATGTATCAGAGACGAGCTACAATCGACGCTGGAGAGTGGTGTCATTCATGCTGCGCCTGAAGATCCCTGCATTATCAGCGTGCAGGACGAAATGATGATGCACGCAACCACAGATACGACGAGTGGAGTGGTACGGCCGACGTTAGTCGCTGAATACTGACACATCGTAATTGAGGAAACAACTGTACACGTTGCAAGCGCCACCTAGCGCTGGCTGCTGTGTGGCAGCGATTGTGCAGTCTCCGTAGCGACGACTTACAAGGGGACCCTCCATACTGTAAATCACGGATTTCGATGCTCTTCAAATATGCGGTAGAGGCACTTACCCTGAGTACCTGACTACACGGTTTTTTAGCGACGGGCCTTGGGTTTTGAGAAAATCAATTTTGAAATTAATTGCGCTTCATGTATATCTGTAACATTAGGTATATTCCGAACAAGTCAGCGTAGCGCAGCGGTAAAGGTTCGCGGCTACCGAACCGTGTTCGAATCTTGGTCTTGTACTTTTTTTTTTCAAAATCGAGCGAATTTTTCAATTTTATTTCAAAGAATATCAACAAACAATGTGAGGAGTCCGAAACTATAAAAATATATTCATTTATTAATTTTTTCAAATATTCATTCCGTTTGTGGTTCGCATCATATACTCCCAGTTCATCTTCTTCGTTGAAATCTATCAATTCATCATCAATAATGATCTGTCTTTCGACCAAGAGATCCTGTATTGCGATACATATCTCAGTGCCAATTGCAACGGAACTGGCAGAGATCACGCTAGGCGGTGTATTCGCTACGAGCTTCAAATCGCGGAGTAGATTTTCGGCGTATTTAATGGCATTTGTGATTTCGCCTTTTGATTCTTCATTCAACTCCTCTACTTGTGGATCTTCTTGTGGCTGCACTACTGCAGAAACACTTGGTTCTTCCTTTTCACAGAATTTTTCTAACACACGGCACGAGAGACGCTTTGTGAGCAACTGACGCTGTAGTTAGATGCGAATGTAAGGGATCCAACTCGCATCCTCATTGGCCTAGGAGCTGGTGTTCCCGTTGCAGCTAACGGTATTCACGGGAGAGGGGACGATAATGGGTGGAGATCGATTTCAGGTAATACAAGAAGCGACCGTTGTACGAACATTTGGAACTTCAACTGCGAACCACAAACGGAATGAATATTTGAAAAAATTGATAACTTAATACATCTTTATAATTTCGCACACCTTACACTGTTTGTTGATATTCTTTGAAATAAAATTGAAAAATTCGGTCGATTTTGAAAAAAAAAGTACACGAGCAGGATTCGAAAACGGTACCTCCAACGCGGTAGGCGTGATCCTTTACCGCTGCGCTACGCTGATGTGGTCGAAACTTATGTAATGTTACGGATACACAAATCGCGCAATGAACTTCAAAATTAATTTTCTCAAAAACCAAGGCCCGTCGCTAAAAAATCGAATAGCCAGGTACTCAGGGTAAGTGCCTCTACAACATATTTAAAGCGCATCAAAATCCGTGATATCCAATATGGAGGATCCTCTTGTGAGTCGGAACCAAAGGCGACATTAGGCCTGATTACAAGAGTTGATCATTGACTTTGACATGTACCAGCACACAAGCAGTGTAGTGACTAATATGCTGCTTGCATACGATGTAGCTGATGACAACTGCTGACTGCTTCTCGACTGCACGAGTATATGGAGAGGTTTCCCAACAGAAATACTCTGCATCGTTCGACGTTCACAGCAATTGAAAGGAGTCTACGACAAACCGCCCGCCTCCGTAGCAGTCCGTGTTTGGCCGCCGTCGCGTGCGGAAATCCGTTGCGGCTGTGTGCAGCGCAGCGCTTGTTAAGTGCGGAGTGTCTTTTGTGCCGCAAGGAAGTGTCTGTCAACTGAACTGTGAGTACCATGTCTTCCTCGAGGAGAGAAAGCTAGAAATTTAGTTTTGAATAGAACACCGAAAGGCCTATCCCTCTCGCTATTCGGAGATGGATGGTCAATGATGTAAAGTTGCTTGATATTGAAGTATTAAGGAGCGTCCACACAATGCCTTTTTTGTGTTCAACTTTGCGCATGCGCGTAAATTTCAAACAGCATTTGCGCATGCTGGTAATGGAGGCAATGCGTGAAACGCATTGCAACCCGCCTTCAGTGGGAATCTTTGCGCTTTTTAGCAGACAACAGGTAGCTGAGGCCAATGTGTGTTTGGTTGCGTAATGTGTTGAGGTTATACAGTGAGGCGAATTATGCGCAATATTGTCTGCTGACTCCAAAGGGCCGGCCGCTGTGGCCGAGCGTTTCTTGGCGCTTCAGTCCGGAACCGCGCTTTGCTACGGTTGCAGGTTCGAATCCTGCCTCGGGCATTGATGTGTGTGATGTCCTTAGGTTAGCTAGGTTTAAGTAGTTTTACGTCTAGAGGACTGATGACCTCAGATGTTAAGTCCCATAGTGCTTAGAGCCATTTGAACCACTTTTGACTCCAAAGGAAACAAGCTTAAGTTTGCAGAAGATTACAGACAAAGAAGAAAGTCGTATGGAATGCCCCTTCTGAAGATTATTTGAATAAAACTTCGAGATCTGTTTCCCTTATCCTCACGTATTATATAAAAGGTCTCCGATCATATTTTTGTAAAGAATAAGATATCGTAAGTTTACAACTAGAAAAACTGAGAAGAATAAGCCTAAAATTTCTGAAAAGTGTAGGTCTGTACGAAAACTACCGGCGAGCGTCCATACTATGGCGACTTACAAGCACAACGACTGCAGAGCCTGACATTTGAACAAAAAAAGTGATAGGGTATGTTTAGCTCCTCAAAAAATCGAAATGAAGTACATTGATATACAAAAAATACAATGTTGAAAAATACAACCTCCGTTCTAGTTGATTCTGAAACGAAATTCTCAACTTTTTGACGAGTGAACAAATAAAGTTGTGTGAACAAATAAAATACAATTGACATATTGAAAGTCAATTAACCTTCACGTAACGGCTAAGAACCACCCTTCAATATTTCTCAGTTTAAGGAATAATCACTGAAATGCTTTATTTTGAAATGAGGAATAAATAGTTCAAACTGGTATATTAGTCGCCATTTATTAGCTAACGAAATTTTACTGACAGCCTTGTGAGTACAGTTTCCCAAGCAGAAAATCTAAAATCTCATTGCGACCGCTTTTGAAATTTGCAGAAAAAACACTGTCATCACTTCGTATTTGTCGTACCTGTGTTATTTAAATACTTCTCTATCTACAATCGCTTTTGTGTTTTCTTCTTCTCTCGCCTTTTCAACAGAATAAACGCAACAGAAGTTCCAAAGCAAAGAAGGAAATTCGTAGCAGACTGTCTGCACAATGAGGGAACGTATGGGCAAGAGAACGCACGTGCCCACATGTATTCTTTCCACAAATTTTTGTGCGTGTCCTTTTATTTCCGTGCGTCTGCGACTGCGCGCGATGAAAGAGGCATGCACGACGAAAGCCGGCCGAAGTGGCCGAGCGGTTAAAGGCGCTACAGTCTGGAACCGCACGACCGCAACGGTCGCAGGTTCGAATCCTGCCTCGGGCATGGATGTGTGTGACGTCCTTAGGTTAGTTAGGTTTAAGTAGTTCTAAGTTCTAGGGGACTTATGACCACAGCAGTTGAGTCCCATAGTGCTCAGAGCCATTTGAACCATTTGAACCATGCACGACGAAAGAGGCATTGTGTGGACATACCTTTAGGTATTCAGATTGACAGAACTTTAAATAGTCTGTATGCAGAATGTATAACAGCGACGTTTGTGAACGAATAGTCAGGATCACAAATGGTAACGTAAAATTTGAGCATAGCACAGTCTCAATAAGACACGCAGGTCTTAGCTTGCGATCTTTGAGAGTCTGTAATTTACCATTCGAAGTGCCCCTCGAACAGACTAGAGAAATGTTAATTTATATGGTACAGTATCAGACAATAAGTGCGATCAGAAAATTTTTGACGTGGCAAGCTCAATGACAATAAAATAGCTACAGTGGAAGTACCGTCTTATTCGGTCATAGGGTGTGTGTTGTGCATGAGAACCAGCCCCGCACATGCTCCATATGCAATTCCACTGAACACCTGAGGGGCCACTGTGGCCGTACACTCCCCGTGCAACTGTGTATTGAGAAAATTACACCTGAAGCAATGGCATGTGCAACTGTTCTGTCAGGGCGGAATGACCCCACTACGAGCACATCGGTGCCTGACAGTGGGCGAATTGTGAATGAAGTAGTTACAGAATCGATCTACGACCAGCAAGAGAACCGAATGGAGAGCAGTAGATGCGATAACACAAGTAACGCACCCGACAAGGGTGGTAGCGGCGTCAATGATGACACGCATGATGAAGAACACTGGACTGGGTCTATTGAAGTGGAAGAGAATGCGGAGATGGCAGCGAGCGTTAGTGAAACTAGCACAGCAGAGTAGAGGGGCGGAATGGAGAGAGGCATAGCAAACAATCAAACTAAATTTATAGATGAAACTGCTATCATCGTCACTACCAACGTACGCCAACAGAAACATCCAAATGCCCCTCTGGAAGTAGGAGAGGATGTTGAGATGGCAGCAAGCTTTGGTGACTGTAAAAACCTCGAAACTAGGTGTTCTGACAACGTAGAAAACAAATACGACGACGAATCTATATTCTAAGAAGGCACCATGCCGGAAACATCCGTGGAAAATAGACGCGCTACCAAAACATCTTCTGTACTACTACAATCTTCACAATGTTTCAGACGAAAGCACAAACCAACATCAGTACTTTGTTCAAAAGAGATACGGTATGCAGCGAAGAAGCAGAGAAGTGCAAACTACAGTCTCTACTCTCGAGAAATATAACGCGGAACTGAAGGACTCTGTGTTACATGCTAAGGAACTTCATGAGCTGTAAGAGTAGTTGGAATTAATGATTCTCTGTGTTTTAGGTATTCAAATTAACAATGCTGTGAATAGTGTATATGCAAAATGTATAAAAATAACGATTTTGTGAGCGACTAGTCAGGGCCACCAATGGCAGCGGAAAATTTAAACATACTAATGGGACTGTTAGCACAGTTTTAATGACGTACGAAGGTCTTGGATTGCAAAATGATATGGTTGATATTGAAATGGCTTGTGTCATTCACTGAGAGAAATAGAGCTCAAATGAATATGTGAAATACCGGCAAACCTTTCCTATTTAATTACGACTACTCCAATGGTGAAAGTAAGTGTGGGTAATGGGCTGTTTCAAAACTATCGTATTGAATTTAAGAACCGTCTTTGTGACTGACTGTAAGTAAACATTGTCCTGTTGTTTTTGACTGCTAAACTTGATTTATTTTTTCAATTTCTAAGACTCTGTATTATCCTATAAATCCAATGGTCTGTATTTTTCTGTTCATTCTAACATGCATTGAGTGTCCTCCCGTCCGTATTTTATTTCTAGTATTGTACAACCTAAGGATGCTCCATTATTTAAATATCATTTTTCTGTTCATTCTAACATACATTGAGTTTCTCCTTTCCATATTTTGTTTGTAGTAGTGTACAGTCTAAGGATGCCCCATTGTTTAATTATACGTAGAGAAAACGCCACGATCATTTAAAGACTAAGCTATGCTACTAATGATTTTCCTTGTTGTTGTGGTCTTCAGTCCTGAGACTGGTTTGATGCAGCCCTCCAAGCTACTCTATCCTGTGCAAGCCTTTTCATCTCCCAGTACCTACTGCAATCCACATCCTTCTGAATCTGCTTAGTGTAATCATCTCTTGGTCTCCCTCTACGATTTTTACCCTCCACGCTGCCCTCCAATACTAAATTGGTGATCCCTTGATGCCTCAGAACATGTCCTACCAACCGATCCCTTCTTCTGGTCAAGTTGTGCCACAAACTTCTCTTCTCCCCAATCCTATTCAATAGTTCCTCATTAGTTATGTGATCTACCCATCTAATCTTCAGCATTCTTCTGTAGCACCACATTTCGAAAGCTTCTATTCTCTTCTTGTCCAAACTATTTATCGTCCATGTTTCACTTCCATACATGGCTACACTCCATACGAATACTTTCAGAAATGACTTCCTGACACTTAAATCAATACTGGATGTTAACAAATTTCTCTTCTTCAGAAACGCTTTCCTTGCCATTGCCAGCCTACATTTTATATCCTCTCTACTTCGACCATCATCAGTTATTTTGCTCCCCAAATAGCAAAACTCCTTTACTACTTTAAGTGCCTCATTTCCTAATCTAATTCCCTCAGCATCACCCGACTTAATCGGACTACATTCCATTATCCTTGTTTTGCTTTTGTTGATGTTCATCTTATATCCTCCTTTCAAGACACTGTCCATTCCATTCAACTGCTCTTCCACGTCCTTTGCTGTCTCTGACAGAATTACAATGTCATCGGCGAACCTCAAAGTTTTTATTTCTTCTCCATGGATTTTAATACCTACTCCGAATTTTTCTTTTGTTTCCTTTACCGCTTTCTCAATATACAGATTGAATAACATCGGGTAGAGCCTACAACCATGTCTCACTCCCTTCCCAACCACTGCTTCCCTTTCATGCCCCTAAACTCTAATAACTGCCATCTGGTTTCTGTACAAATTGTAAATAGCCTTTCGCTCCCTGTATTTTACCCCTGCCACCTTCAGAATTTGAAAGAGAGTATTCCAGTCAACATTGTCAAAAGCTTTCTCTAAGTCTACAAAGGCTAGAAACGTAGGTTTGCCTTTCCTTAATCTTTCTTCTAAGATAAGTCGTAAGGTCAGTATTGCCTCACGTGTTCCAGTGTTTCTACGGAATCCAAACTGATCTTCCCAGAGGTTGGCTTCTACTAGTTTTTCCATTCGTCTGTAAAGAATTCGTGTTAGTATCTTGCAGCTGTGACTTATTAAGCTGATAGTTCGGTAATTTTCACATCTGTCAACACCTGCTTTCTTTGGGATTGGAATTATTATATTCTTCTTGAAGTCTGAGGGTATTTCGCCTGTCTCATACATCTTGCTCACCAGATGGTAGAGTTTTGTCAGGACTGGCTCTCCCACGGCCGTCAGTAGTTCCAATGGAATATTGTCTATTCCGGGGGCCTTGTTTCGACTCAGGTCTTTCAGTGCTCTGTCAACATTTATTTGCTTATTGGCCAGATATCTTGCGAGACGATCAAATGTTTGATCATAGACCCAGGGTACATATTTGTGGTTCTGATTCCATAAGAGGCCTAAACATAAACACTTTACCTTTCACTGTAGGTTTTCCTAATGTCTGTAAACTTTCTACGCAGTAATAGTTGTATGTGTATCTTAAAATGTAAAAAATGTTTTAGCGTTCAAAAAAAGAAAAAATTATATGGATGATGTTGCAAATTCCTTTGTGTTGTACACAGAGAAGTGGAATGCGGGTGAATACGTGAATTACAAGCATACTTTTTGAGGAGCGGAATGCGGGTGAATATGTGAATTACAGGCACACATTTTCTATGAAACTTGACAGATTCAATAGTGGCTGTAAATGTTACGTAATGAAATGTTTCGCAATTATCACGTTGCATCTGAGAAGCCATTTAGCAATTTATTCTGTTCTTTCTGAGTGCTAAATCTGTCTTTTAACTTCTTTTATGTGTCGTCGTGTAGAACCTACGGATGCCACATTTTTACATGTATTTACAAACAATGGCATGAACATTTAAAATATTGAGATATGTCATCAACCGTTCTTCTTAAAACATATTTCTTAGCTTAATGACCAAACAGATGTATAGTGTGGGGCTCAAGTCTTTGATCATAGATCTTGTGGTAGATCTCTTGTGGTCCGAGTTACACGAGACGCATGTGACTATGGTTTCCTTACGTCTGTAACATTTATATGAAGTAATAGCTGTATCTGTATCCTAAAACTTAAATAAACGTTTTTAATATTGAAAAAAAGGAAAACATAGCTGAGTGGGCAGGGAGGCTGTACTCCAGGCGACGGGCTCGGGTTCGTTCCCCTGTTGGGTCGGAGATTTTCTCCGCTCGGAGACTGGATGCTGTGTTATACCTGATGCCAATCACATCAATAAGTGTCATCTACCTCGTTTTTCTCACAGACGTCCTTTCTTTCCTATCAGATGAAATGACACTAAAGGTTCGTCATATAATGTGGATGCAAAACTACGGAGCTTCAGCTCATAGCGAAGCAAACGTGAGGCACCACCAGGACGCCTCATAACCAAATTAATGGATTAGTAGAGGGGGAACCTCAATAGATCTTATACCTCTCTGTCATTTCCCGTGGGATACTATGAAGACTATAGTATATGCCACTCCAGTGACGTTAGAGGAGAATCTTACTGCACGACTCTGCGCTTTGACTGAATTGCTAAACGCACATCGTTCTTGCTTCCTTATGTGCGTCAGTCTCAACACCGTCTATGTACATTCTTAAACCAAGTTTGAAGTAACCCATTGAACCTCTTGGGTAAAATATTGCACAGCTGACTCTTTTATTGAGTTTCTGTACTAAAATTCCAAAAACCGACCCTGCGACTATATCCGAACAGTTGTTGAACCTTGGCTCCTGTACAGCACCCAAAACACGATTTTCGCCTTCAAAAGTCATCAAATAACCATTTTATCAATACAGGCGTTCTGCAGGGGCATTCGTACTTCCAATTTACTCTGACGACTAAGAGGTCGCATAAATGATTAAAATGCACATATTATTGCACATAACATGTGCAGAAGACGAAAAATATGTAGTACTAACAATGAGTGATATTATCCATAAGATCTACATGAGCTGGTTCCGCTAATAACGCGTCAATATGTTGTATGTTGAACTTCAGGCTCGTCTTACACTGTTCTTTATTAGTAAACAAAAATCTTATAATTCCTGGCAAGCGATTGAAAGTGTATGTTCCCAAATAATTAACACCTTCCTGGAACAAAATGAATGATTTAAAGTCTTTATTTAAATTTGTTATTGTTCCTAATATTCATTTTATTAACTGAACTGTGTTGGAAAAATAAACTTCAAGAACTTTCTATTCTAAATGCTGTACAAACCTTGCGCATTGACACTGGTATGTACAGCACTCAGTATGGCAAGTTGCGACGTAGTGAACTGACGAGTTACTGCGGTAATGGCTACATGGCATCATCTTATTCATGTTTGAAGCTCCTCTTGATGTTTTTCCGTGTTTGCGATTTAAAATTTTGGTTGTTTTGAAAACCCACCTTATGCAAACACGTTATTTTATTTTATTCACCCAGACATGTTTTGTTACGCATTTTTCATCGTCTGTAGGTCAAATTTTACTCCTGTAAATATAGTATAAAGTTTATAATCATTTATCATTATATCATTTCTTTTTTGTTTGGTTTGTTTCGACCGCTCACTGTAAAATTACATTGCTAGTGAAACTGCGTTATTATAGGTGGGTCTTTATGCCCTTTTATGTCGTTTTTGATAGCATGTCATCTGCAAAGTAGTCATGAAGAAATTTTTTGTATATTTCTGAACTACTATTTCGTGAGGAGTGGTTTCCGTCCTGTTGTGTATCTCTCGTCGATATCTCTTTCTATTCCTATTGTGTACATTGTTTCCACACTGGTATTTATCAAATTTAAAATTTCACTCACATCTTTACTTCACACGTATTTTCCACAAAACGTGACGAAACATGATTTGAGCAGACGCTTCTGTCTCTATACTCACTGAGAGGTGCTATGTTGTAGTCGCTACTCAGTTGTTCATCGTTTGCCTTATGTTTAATGTGGCGCTAATTTTGAATGTTTCGTGAGAACTATTGGGTATGTCTGCTGGGGGGGGAGGGGGGGGATGTGTGTGATGACCTGTGTGTGTGTGTGTGTGTGTGTGTGTGTGTGTGTGTGTGTGTGACCGTTTGGGTGGTGGTTTTCTTGTATGAGATGATTTGCAGAAGTAGAGTGTGTATTGTCACTATATAAGGCTCTGACGTGTTCAAAGATGTTTCGCTTCTGTAGACAGATTGACATGAACGACAAGTCAGCTGATAAATTGCAGTTGTGGAGAGTTGCCTGTGAAGATGTTCTTAGTACTTAGAATTTTCTGTACTATGTTGTTTATGTGGAATGATATTCGTAGTCCTCATTTCTTTAGGATGTTCCCAACACTGTGGACGTTTTTGTTGCTGTATGTTACTATGTGCCATGCTATGTTCTTCGTAAGATGTTCCTGGTTCCCTGTGTTTGTGAGGTGTTTTTGTTCCTGGTCCTCTGTTGTGGCTGGTGATTTGTTAATGGTTTGTTCTTTTTTTAGTCTACTATTTAATTTTGTTGTTCAGTTTGTTTATTATTTTTGTGTTGTACACAGTCTCTCTGGCTATCTGGTGTACTGTGTATTGCTCCTATGCATAGCTGAATTTGTCCAGTGGAGTTCTGTTGAGCCTGCGTAGTATGTATCTGAAATTTGAGAGTTTGTGTGCTTGGGGTGACCAGAATGGTTGTGAATGGTTGTACTTTCTAATAATTTCAAAATAATGTTTGTTGTTAATTTTGTGTATAGTGATGTCTAAGAAATTAAGTTTGATGTCTTCCCCTGTCTCAATGATGAATTTTATTTTTGAGTGAACTGTATTTATGTCACTGTGTAGTTGTTTTATCCAGATGCCTTGTATTGTTTTTGATGAATAATTTGAGTGAATATTTGTTTTTCAGCGTGATTGAGGAGTATGTCTGCAAGTAGACCACTGATGGGTGAGCCTATTGGTAGTCCATTTTTTTGTAAATAGAACTCCTTCTAGAAAGTGAAGCGTTCCTGTTCTGATGAAATCTTTAGACGGCCTTCAGTTTCATTTATGTGTGCATTTGTTGTGTTCCGTTGTTTCTATAGTTGTTCTCCAGTAATGCTGATTGTTTCCCCTACTGGCACTTCTGTGGTCACAAATGTGATGTCAAAAGATATCAGGTTTGCTGTTGATGGTATATTTATGTCTTTTATCTTTTCTATAATTTGTTGGCCTTTCCAGTAGTTGCAGGGACAACAGTCTGGCTGACTGACTGATCTCGCCTTGTAACATCAACCAAAATGGTCTTGCTGTGCTGGCACTGCGAATGACTGAAAGCAAAGGGAAACCACAGCCGTAATTTTTCCCGAGGGCATGCAGCTTTACTGCATGGTTAAACGATGATGGTGTCCTGTTGGGTAAAATATTCCGGAGTAAAAATAGTCATTCATTCGGATCTCCGAGCAGGGACTAATCAGGAGGACGTCGTTATCAGGAGAAAGAAAACTGGTGTTCTACGGATCGGAGCGTGGGATGTCAGATCACTTAATCGGGCAGGTAGGTTAGAAAATTTAAAAAGGAATATGGATACGTTAAAGTAAATGGGAATTAGAGGAAGTTTGGTGGCAGGAGGAGCAAGACTTCTGGCCAGGTGACTACAAGGTTATAAATACAAAATCAAATAGGGGTAATCCAGGAGTTGGTTTAATAATGAATAACAAAATAGGAACGCGAATAAGCTAATATGAACAGCACTATTGTAGCCAAGATAGACACGAAATCCACACATACCACAGTAGTACAAGTTTATATGCCAACTTGATCCGCAGATTATGAAGAGATTGAATAAATGAATGATGAGATAAAAGAAATTATTCAGAAAGTTAAGGGAGACGAATATTTAACAGTCGTGGGGGACTGGAATTCGATAGTAGGAAAAGGAAGGGAACGAAAAGTAGCAGATGAATATGGACTGTGGGTAAGAAATGAAAGAGGAAGCCGCCTGGTAGAATTTTGCACACAGCATAACGTATCATAGCTAACACTTGGTTTAAAAATCATGAAAGAAGGTTGTATACGTGGAAGAGGCCTGGAGATACTGTAAGGTTTCAGATAGATTATAGGATGCTAAGTCAGAGATTTGGTAACCAGGTTTTGAATTCTAGGACATTTCCAGGGGCAGATGTGGACTCTGACCACAATTTATTGGTTATGAACTTTAGATTAAAACTAAACAAACTTAAGGAGATGGGACCTGGATAAACTGACTAAACCAGAGGTTGTACAGAGTTTCAGGGAGAGCATAAGGGGACAATTGACAGGAATGGGGGAAAGAAATACAGTAGAAGAAGAATGGGTAGCTCTGAGGGATGAAGTAGTGAAGGCAGCAGAGGATCAAGTAGGTAAAAAGACGAGGGTTAGTAGAAATCCTTGGGTAACAGAAGAAATATTGAATTTAATTGATGAAAGGAGAAAATATAAAAATCCAGTAAATGAAGCAGGCAAAAAGGAATACAAACGTCTCAAAAATGAGATCGACAGGAAGTGCAAAATGGCTAAGGGGGGTAAGATAGATACTGCCTACAGGAAATTAAAGAGACCTTTGGAGAAAAGAGAGCCACTTGTATGAATATCAAGAGCTCAGATGGAAACCGAGTTCTAAGCAAAGAAGGGAAAGCAGAAAGATAGAAGGAGTATATAGAGGGTCTATACAAGGGCGATGTACTTGAGGACAATATTATGGAAATGGAAGAGGATGTAGATGAAGATGAAATGGGAGATACGATATTGCGTGAAGAGTTTGACAGAGCACTGAAAGACCCGAGTCCAAACAAGTCCCCGGGAGCAGACAACATTCCATTAGAACTACTGACGGCCTCACCATCTGGTGAGCAAGATTTACGAGACAGGCGAAATACCCTCAGACTTCAAGAAGAATATAATAATTCCAATCCCAAAGAAAGCATGTGTTGACAGATGTGAAAATTACCGAACTATCACTTTAATAAGTCACAGCTGCAAAATACTAACGCGAATTATTTACAGACGAATGGAAAAACTGGTAGAAGCCGACCTCGGGGAAGATCAGTTTGGATTCCGTAGAAATGTTGGAACACGTGAGGCAATACTGACCTTACGACTTATCTTAGAAGAAAGATTAAGGAAAGGCAAACCTACGTTTCTAGTAATTGTAGACTTAGAGAAAGCTTTTGACAATGTTGACTGGAATACTCACTCTCAAATTCTAAAGGTGGCAGGGGTAAAATACAGGGAACGAAAGCCTATTTACAATTTATACAGAAACCAGATGGCAGTTATTAGAGTTTAGGGGCATGAAAGGGAAGCAGTGGTTGGGAAGGGAGTGAGACATGGTTGTAGGCTCTACCCGATGTTATTCAATCTGTATATTGAGAAAGCGGTAAAGGAAACAAAAGAAAAATTCGGAGTAGGTATTAAAATCCATGGAGAAGAAACAAAAACTTTAAGGTTCGCCAATGACATTGTAATTCTGTCAGAGACAGCAAAGGACTTGGAAGTGCAGTTGAACGGAATGAACAGTGTCTTGAAAGGGGAATAACAGATGAACATCAACAAAAGCAAAACGAGGATAATGGAATGTAGTCGAATTACGTCCGGAGATGTTGAGGGAATTAGATTAGGAAATGAGACACTTAAAAGCAGTAAAGGAGTTTTGCTATTTGGGGAACAAAATAACTGATGATGGTCGAAGTAGAGAGGATATAAAATGTAGACTGGCAATGGCAAGGAAAGCGTTTCTGAAGAAGAGAAATTTGTTAACGTCGAGTATTGATTTAAGTGTCAGGAAGTCGTTTCCGAAAGTATTTGTATGGAGTGTAGCCATGTATGGAAGTGAAACATGGACAATAAATAGTTTGGACAAGAAGAGAATAGAAGCTTTCGAAATGTGATGCTACAGAAGACTGTTGAAGATTAGGTGGGTAGATCAGGTAACTAATGTGGAGGTATTGAATAGGATTGGGGAGAAGAGAAGTTTGTGGCACAACTTGACTAGAAGAAGGGATCGGTTGGTAGGACATGTTCTGAGGCATCAAGGGATCACCAGTTTAGTATTGGAGGGCAGCGTGGAGGGTAAAAATCGTAGAGGGATACCAAGAGATGAATACACTAAGCAGATTCAGAAGGATGTAGGTTGCAGTAGGTACTGGGGGATGAAGAGACCTGCACAAGATAGAGTAGCATGGAGAGCTGCATTAAACCAGTCTCAGGACTGAAGACCACAACAACAACAACATGTATATGTGTAGCTGGGTGGTAAGATAATGCATTTCTGAATCTGATTAATGCTCTAATTGTTTATGTTTATGCGTCTTTGGTAAACATTTGGGGTTGGATTCTCTGGGTTTCTTTTGTGTCACGTATTTGGATCGAGTTTTTATGATCGTAATTTTCTGCGTTTTTAGCAGCTTGTACATGTTTCCTTCGTACCTACAGTGGGATCACAGATTAATTTAATTATTTTGTTATCTTCTATGAAGTTTTCTTGCTTTTTTATGTATTCTGCCTCACTCATAAGGACTAGGATATCCCGTTTGTCTACTCTAGTGATCACTGCATAGGGTTCTTATAGTTTTTTGTTTATTTTTCTGGATATGTTTTTCTAGTGTTTTGTAGTTCAGGTGATGTGGGCTTGTTTCTTTTTTTTATGTGTTTTATCTCTATTGCTTCAAGTTCCCTTGTCAAACTGTTATGTATTCTGTTTGTGTGATCCGATTTTCTGTTATTTTTGTGATATCTTTGTGTTTATGTTTTGTTTGGACTCCTTTTCAAGTAAGTCTCTTCTCTGTTTTGCTTTGTTAGTTCAAATCAAATTAACAAGTCTCTCATGGAACTAGTGTTGGGCACCTATTCTGTATTCTTTATTCATAGTTATGGTAAAGTTCATGTGGTGATGCAGTTTTGTTTCTTTCTTTCTGTTCATTAGTATATATTTGTATGTACGTGTATAATTTGATTCCTTGTGTTATGTTATAGAAATGGGCTGATGTTTTTTATGAAATCAGCTAATTCAAGGTGTGTTTTATACAACTGATAATCGAGTTGCTGTTTTTCAGCAAATAGGAAGACAATTTCTTCTTCTAACCAATTAATTTTTGCTTTTCTGTGGGCTACTTGTGCTGCAGGTGACTTGCTGTTTACATTGACTTTTACAAAACCAAGAATTATGTTATTACTCAGACAAATTTTGTTAAACCTGATGTTGTGGATAATTTTTTGCCACTGTACTGGTGTATTCTTGAATATTCTATAGAGCTTTGTGGGAAGTGTTCGGTATGGCTTTGGGAGAACCATCTTACTCAGATTTGAAGCTCCTCTTAATGTTTTTCCATGTTTGCGAATACAAATTTGGGTTGTTTAGAAAATCCATTGTTTATTTCTTAATGGCGTGTTGTGTATATTTTAATCTCTGTAGTATTTTAACCGACTTCATATCTCTGATTATTTCTCTTTCTTATCATTAGGCCTGAAGATGACAACAAACTGCGGTTGAAAACGTTGCCGCGTATAAAGAAAGTATAGCGATCTAAACGTAATTAAAGGCTTTATTCATTACTGTACTCGCATGTTCCACAATTTAACCACGTTAAATTTCATACTAAAAGTTTGCACTACACGCTTTTAGAATCCGAAAGCTTTTGCTTGGCTTGACTAGTTGTCCAAAAACTATGATACCGAATTACACAGTAGAATAAAGTTAAACAAAGTAGGCCGACTCTTTTGACATTATGGCCACTACATACGACAAAAATGTTGAGATTGTAGGCATCCAAAGGCATTATCGAACGTCTGTGTAACCGCCGCCATACGCTCAAGTCAGTTAAATAGTTAGATAACATACACATCCAAGTTTACGAATTCACAGACAAAGAGGTGGCCTGCACTACTTCTGTCTCTTTGGCGACGAATTTAAAATAAAAATTAAAGCGCCAAGTCATAAATAGAGCGGATACTATACGCCAGGACACTTCGAAAGTCCGCCCTGGTAGCTGAGTGGTCTGCGCGACAGAATGTCGACCCTAAGGGCCGGGGTTCGACTCCCGGCTGGGTTGGAGATTTTCTCCGTTCAGGGACTAGATGTTGTGTTGTCCTAATCATCATAATTTCATCCCCATCGACGCGCAAGCCGCCGAGGTGACGTCAAATCGAAAGACTTGCACCCGGCGAACGGTCTACCCGACGGGAGGCCCTAGTCACAAGACATTTTTTAACGCTTCGAAAGGGAATAGAAATGATTATTGATATACTTCAGTTCATTTACATTGGCATCTGGGTAGCGCTGCTTACAGTTAACTGTTTGCTATGATTGCAAGTAAATAATTATGAATATAAACACAATGGCAATGCCGATGGCTTAGGGACGTAACGTTGCCTTCGCCCCAAGGAAGACGTTGCAATCGGCCACACCATTACCAGCAGAAAAACTGAAGCATGTGGTATGGACGAATTGTTAGCCTAAGTTTAAGTTAGACTTCCTTTAGGGTTCACAGCTTTAGTAGTAGCTTCTTAGATGGCAACCATAACCGGCACAATTTACAGGTTTTTGTTTCATCGAAAACCACTCTCACAGTCAGTAGCAAACGACCGCCATTTGGGTGACGAAAGCAGGACTTCAGAGTTTTGGAACTTATATTGACATGCCTTAGAGTATCGGTGGTTCCTAAAACCAAGATCAAAGACAAACGCCCAACGTCTTTACAGTCTTGGACGTGAATGTACTTCTGAAAGTTGGTAAACTGAGACATCTCATTGATCTGCGACATTATTAAATCCACAACATAAAATTAGCGGTTCATCGGTGGTTACCGAATTTTCAAGGGTAAAACCGGAATACGTGTGATGATAACGTCCCCTCATCTCCGTACACGATGCATTGTGAGCAAGTACATTGAATGTTCAGTCACTAACTTCAGTGCCACTAACAACCGATTTGCGAGTCTTTCCTTCTAAGCACAAATATAACCTGCTTCACGGTGAGTGCATTCCTTTGCGTGATCAAAATTCGTCGTGGTAGCTGCCAACGCGGGTAGAACAAATCAGGTTCATCAGGAAACCCGTCCATTACATGGGCACGTTTCAGCAGCCTCGAAGTTGAAATCCACAGGAAGTTTGCTCAAAATCCCTTCAGTCTGCGAATAACAGCAGTTACCGCCAGGAAACAAGTGTGGATTTATCGACCTGAGAATAACTCTACCTAACCTCCTCCTTCAGAAACCCTCCCATCTGGGCATGTACAAAATAGGATGGTGTAAAGGTCACTCAACCATCTTCGTTCTGTAGTTGCAAGATCCGGGAGTAACCTCCGTAAATGACTCTTCCTCTTCGATATGGAGCAACGACTGCGGAGAACCAAGACCATGGAGCACCTCCTCGATTGTCAAATGTGCCCTGCATCTCGCACAGAATAAAGTCTATTTGCAATCCGGAGTGAAATTAAAACTGTAAAATTTTGATTAACAACAGTGTAAGATAGTTATTCTTTCTTTCATTTACTATTGACTGTAATAATCACGTATTGCATTTGTTTAGGACTCGAATAAGTAATAATAATAATAATAATAATAAATCATATCCCAGAACGAACATAAAACGTCTGATAAGTAAACGGTTAATATCCTATAACGTAGCTCAAAGTTTGCCACAACGAATGAATCGTAACAAAAGGGTAGCCTATACATTTTTTGCTAGAGAGACTCATTTAATTTGTCTGCCATGAAAAATTTGAATTACTTCCAGTTGAGTTCTACATTCCTTAAAAAAGAAGGAAACTGTACTGAAAACTGATTTCCATTCCACTCCTTCCATTTTATCTTTTGATACTAACGGAACTAAAGCTACACCAAAATGTGTTGAAGGAGATCGAGCTTTGGGTTATAGTGTATGCACATTTGCAGGAACAGTTTATCAGCAGAAACCTCAAATTGCAATACTTTACAAGGATTTCTTGCACTGTGCCTGCACGGTATTTTAAAATTCTGCTGCTCAGGTTAAACAAATAATTTCAGATGATACGTGAGCTGAGAATGGCTGTGCGTCGCGCATATACTATTTGGCCCCACCTACGTCACACACAAATTTTGCTTTAGTCTCTTTACCTTTGCATACGAAATCTAAAGTAATATTCCACTCTGTCTGTGGGAACTAGCGACTGATCACTGCTGGCTGCCGTTAATAATGGACCAATTAAAATTGACAGTAGCGATTTCATTGTACAGTTGGATTGTCAGCGCTTGCATTATGTAATTTTGAGCACTGTTTACAGCCAGTACCAATAACGTTTCTTCCAAGGCAAACAAAACCATTACACTGACTCACGGAAACGTTAGTAATCGCCTTCTTCGGTTTCTTCTAAACAGCTGAATGTAAAATTATATTCCCCCGGCCGTTAGGTAAGTTGTTAGTCTGACAGCCTTGTAAGGACCGCGAGGGAATAAACACACAGCGCATGTTGTACCTGTAAATGTGCTAAAGACCGTATGCGTGCTGTTGTTGCATGAATACCCTCTTCGACTTGCAAATGAAGAACTGCAATTAAAAACACAAGCCCGCTATGAGGTATGCCTCACCCACCAAAGGGAAACCTGCAATTAGGTACGAATGTTGAAAACGTATTCCTTTATCGTACCGCACTGCCTGTATCGACTTCTACAAAACGTTTCGAAACTCACGACCTCACCTTCTCTCTTTTGCGGCAGTTCACATTGATCAAACCAAAACGAAAGATATGGTGTAGTGGTTAAGACGTTGGACTCTCATTCTGGAATAGCGGGATTGAAATCGTTGGTCTGCTGTCCTGATGTAGACTGCAGATTTTCCGTAACTCTCCTACATCAATGGTGGCAAATGCTGCAGTATCTGCATAAACAAGTCACGATCTTTTCGTTCTTGATTTTTTGAACTCAACTGGAGTGGGCCTGAATGTTAAACTATATCTTTTTTTTCAGATATAAACAAAAAGACCGCCAACGTTATAAAGAGGCAATCTACATTAAGACAAAAAACTGTAGCAGAATAATATTCGGTTCTCCAATACATTCGTCATTTAACAAAGCAAAATAGTCTATTGCTGTTGGAAACAATGACAGAAGAGTATTCGCGAAATAAGAGTACATATGTACCCCAAATGCCCCGATGCAAATAAAGTGTATGCGAGAATATCCTTCTGTTGAAACTGGACATTTTGATGCTACACCTACCCCGGATGAGTAAAAAAAGTATATGAAAAAACATTTATTTCTGTAACCTGTCACAACAAGTGCTTCCCACTGGAAGACGACCTCTTGGATCCCCATTTACAACATACCGTGAAAATAGTCGAAATGATTTGGAAAAATTAAGTCAGAGTAGAATCCATGTTTATTTGCGAGGTTTGAGCAAAATGGTTCAATATTTTTCATTCTGCAGTGAAGGGCCTCCATGATTTATAAAGCTTAATAATAATAATAATAATAATAACCAGTCACAAATAAGTTCATTAATAGTCTACAAAGTGTTTCACGGTTTAGTAACTCGCCTTCAAATACATTTGGTGGATGTCTCTAGTAAGGTTCCTATGTGTTCGTTTTACCATGAAAAAGGAACATCAATATTAAATGTGTACTGCATTCTTAACATGTCCACAGTGATATTTACACTTAAATTTAGTTATTTTAGTACGCAACAGTAAAAACACTCAAATGGTCACCAATCTAAATGTTGTAGGTCAAATTTGTCTCTTTATCCATTTAAATTTTAACTGACAGGGTCTTCAGTCCAGAGACTGGTTCGATGCAGCTCTCCATGCTACTCTATCCTGTGAAAACCTCTTCATCTCCGAGTAACTACTGCAACCTACATCCTTCTGAATCTGCTTAGTGTATTCATCTCTTGGTCTCCCTCTATGATTTTTAACCTCCACGCTTCCCTCCAATACCAAATTGGTCGTCCTTTGATGTCTCAGAACGTGTCCTACCAACTGATCCCTTCTTTTAGTCAGGCTCTGCCACAAAGTCCTCCCCAATTCTCTTCAGTACCTCCTCATTAGTTACGTGATCTGCCCATCTAATCTTCAGCATTCGTCTGTAGCACCACATTTCGATAGCTTTTCTTCTCTTCCTCTGTAAACAATTTATCTTCCATGTTCCACTTCCATACATGGCTACACTCCACACAAATACTTTCACAAAAGACTTCCTGACACTTAAATCTATACTCGATATTAACAAATTTCTCTTCTTCAGAAACGCTTTCCTTGCCATTGCAAGCATACATTTTATACCCTCTCTGCTTCGACCATCATCAGTTATTTTACTCCCCAAATAGCAAAACTCATCTACTACTTTACGTGTATCATTTCCTAATCTAATTCCCTCAGCATCTCCTGATTTAATTCGACTAAATTCCAATATTCTTGTTTTGCTTTTGTAGATGTTCATTTATATCCTCCTTTCAAGACACTGTTCATTCCGTTCAACTGCTCTTCCAGATCGAATGAACTTTTTATTCAAAATGGCTCTGAGCACTATGGGACTTAACTTCTGAGGTCATCAATCCCCTAGAACTTAGAACTACTTAAACCTAACTAACCTAAGGAAATCACACATATCCATGCCCGAGGCATGTTTAGAACCTGCGACCGTAGCCGTCGCGCGGTTCCAGACAGTAGCGCCTAGAACCGCTCGGCCACTTCGGCCGGCGAACTTTTTATAAATGGGTGAAATGGCTTAATACACTGGGACGTAAAACTTAAGGGTGAAAGTAACTTTCGCATGATGTGTCACTGCCGAGTAAAGAAACTTTGACCATACGTAGAAAGCACTGCTACAATATAGTACACAAGGTAAGTGAAAGAAATACGCAGCGAGACGAATAGAAATGGCACTTTTATTCAAATACAACAATTACACCGAAGTCACCGCGATTTATGATCGTCTCCTGCACATTACAAAAGACAAGGCATGGTACTTAATATTGTGTATCGTAACCACAAACGGCAATGCATACTCTGCAAAGGGCTCACATGCTGTCCAGAAATTTGGAAAGGAGTTCTGTGGTAGGGCGTTCCATTACTCCACCACCGACAATGACAACTGCGGGATGGTCGTTGTTGCATGTGGAAATGCTGTATCACGTCTCTCCAACGTATCCCACACATTCTCGTTAGAATTTATGTCTGGGGAACAGACAGGCCAGTCCATTCGCCGAATATCTTCTTTCTCAAAAAGCTCCTCCACTTGCGCATTGTCATCCATAAAAATGAAGTCCGAGCCGAACACACCCTTGAAAGGACGCACATGGGGAAGAAATACAGTATCACAGTATCGCTGACCGCTGAGAGAACCATGTTCAAAGATTTTGACGTCAGTACGCCCATGCAACATTATGCCTCCCTACACCATAACGCCTGGACCATCAAAAAGATCATAGTCGACAATGTTCGTGGGTACATTACGTGTGCCCACCTCTCGCCATATGAGCGTACGTCCAAAATCACTACTCACACTAAATCTGCTCACATTGGAGAGGATCACGCGACCCCACTCCTCGTTGCTCCAATCTCAATGCACTTGGCAATGTCTCTAACAGTGCCGCCGATCAATGGGTGTCAACGGAATACAAATTATAGAGCTCTCACCCCCCTCCCTCCCCACCACCACCACCACAGCCTCTTCCACACACAAAAATCCTAAAACCCAGTGTCACATTCACTCACTCACTCTCTCTCTTTCTCTCCCTTTTCACACACACACACACACACACACACACACACACACACACAGTCACACGAGCGCGCGCGCGCGCACACACGCACATACACACACACACACACACACACACACACACACACACACACACAAATAAATAAATCCTAAAACCTGTTGTCACGCTCACTCGCTCACTCTCTCTCTCTCTCTCTCTCTCCATTTTCACACACACACACACACACACACATACATACAAAAAAGACCTACTCTCTCCATCTCTCTCTCCCTTTTCACACACACACACACACACACACACACACACACACACACACACACACACACACACAACAACAAAAAATATCACATTCACCTCTGATAGATTCACAACAACAGCCAGGAACACCTTCAACTGTTCCACTGTCAGCCATATTGTTTTTACACCTGCAACTGTTCCATTGCCTGGCATGTTTGTTTGTACAGCTGGTAAACAGTGAAACAGTGGCAGTGACAGTGGCAACTGAATATATAGTGTTCGACAGTGATGAAGATGAATAAAATGAAAATGTAAGTGAAACATTGTGTAAATAGACAGGCACACACGCACGCACGCACGCACACACACACACACACACACACACACACACAAACACACACACACATACACACACATAGAATTAAATAATTTCAGGCATAGAAATAACAAGTTTTCAAATCTTAACTTTGGCTTAAATAATTCATCTACTTTAAGGTAAACTGTGGAACAAAACGGTCACTGTAGAAACACAACACATCAGAAAAACCACACCATGTGGTAAAAAGGTATGAATTCATAATTTATGTGTTTTTTCAAATATCTGTAATTTAAAAACTAATAACTACATGTATACAAATAGCAAAGAACACTCTTTATCGTCAACAGATGCAAAATAAAAGCCCACTGAAGATGCTGCAACAGCAGTGAAACATGTTTGGGTTAAAAAACAAAATTGTGTTTTGCCAAAGGCGGACCCTATCCAAAAACATAAGGAGTACAACGAATTGGGCGTCGGGCAAAGAGACCACCCTGTTGCAGTCGCGGTATCACTGTGTATCGTGTGACTATATGTCTTGCAGTCCTGTTAAATGTGGTTGCAATTGCACCCGCTGCTTGTCGAGGGTTCCTTCTTGCTGTTACACAATGTATCGATCATCCGCTACTGTAGTTGACTGTGGTCGACCACTTACTCTACGTCGGACAGCAGTACCTGTGCTTCGGAACTTTCGCAATACACGTGAAACAATGCTATGAGCGATACGAAACTCCTGAGCTACGCACGTCATACCTCGTCGTTCCTCCACGTTCCTAATGATTCTTCGCCGTATACAGTCGTTGTCTCCAGACCACATTATAATGAAGAGCATCGCCACGCCGGCAGGAGTGCCCGTGCGGTTCTGGGCGCTACAGTCTGGAGCCGAGCGACCGCTACGGTCGCAGGTTCGAATCCTGCCTCGGGCATGGATGTGTGTGCTGTCCTTAGGTTAGTTAGGTTTAATTAGTTTTAAGTTGTAGGCGACTGATGACCTCAGAAGCTAAGTCGCGTAGTGCTCAGAGCCATTTGAGCACCGCCACAGCTCATCGTAACTGCTCGCTGATTGACACGCACTGTCTTTTCCCATTCGGTCAACTGTCCCGTGTTGTGGAACCAGCGCCACTTGGTGCTACAGTCACGCTGATCTCACGCCATGAGGCGACCAGCCTTCTGGCACGACTGGGAGGCCACTGGCAAAATACTTGTGCACTTTCACTCATTTCCAAGGAGTTGTTCATGTGTTACGTTACTTTATCTGTCTTGTCCTCAAGCTTCACAGATCAGTGGATAAGAGTTACTAAAAACAAAATATTATTTTCCTCTTACATACTTTTTCCCCATTTTTCTGTGTGAAAGTAAAGATACCATTCTCAGAAGGTTCAATAGAGCTCATTGTTGTCGACGACATAAATACGAACAGTCCTACATGAACGGCAGGCTTCAGTACACCATGTTGAACTTTCAAGAATATAATCAGCAGATTCTTACTGGCGTCTCATATACGCTGACGGAAAAACAATCGCAACACCAAGAAGCAGTTGTACAAAATAAACGAAAGCTGTAGGCGTGTTACTATATTTAAAAGATGATGTCACAATTTCGCGCCAGTCGCATAATACTGGCGCTAGTAGCGCCAATATGAGGATGCAGATCAGGTATGTTTTAAATATACGCTGTAACGGTCGTGATCCTTAGTTTCATTTGAAAATGGACGTGGTGAGTTGATGTTAGTCAAGAATCCCTTCAAGGCGACAAAGACGCCATTATGAGCACCTCACTAAATTTGAACGAGGTCGTGTAATAAGGCTACGAGAAGCTGGACGTTCCTTCTGTGATATTGCGGAAAGACTTGGCAGGAATGTAGCCACTGTACATGCTTGCTGGCAGCAATGGTCACAAGAATGTACGGTCGCAAGAAGACCGGACTCTTGACAGGCACGTGACACTACAGAGAGGAAAAACCATCGTGTTAGGCGCATGGCTTAGGCGCATCGTACCACATCTGCAGCAGGAGTTTGAGCCTGAGCAGCTGCTGGCACCACAGCAACACAATAATGTTACAAATCGGTTACTTCGAGAGCAGCTCCGAGCCGGACGCCCTGTAGCGTGCATTCAACTGACTCCAAACCACTGCTATTTGCGACTTTAGTGGTGTCAAGCGAGAGCTAATTGGAGGTAAGGGTGGAGGTCTTTTGCGCTTTCTCGTGCCATCCGGTTCTGCCTCGGTGCCAGTGTGGTTGTGCGTTGGTTATAAGGACTCCAGTTGAGGATCTGTAACCACTTGGATTTACACTACTGGCCATTAAAATTGCTACACCACGAATATGACGTGCTACAGACGCGAAATTTAACAGACAGGAAGAAGATGCTGTGATATGCAAATGATTAGCTTTTCAGAGCATTCACACGAGGTTGGCGCCGGTGGCGACGTGCTGACATGAGGTAAGTTTCCAGCCGAGTCCTCATACACAAACAGCAGCTGACGGGCGTTGCCTGGTGAAACGTTGTTGCGATGCCTCGTGTAAGGAGGAGGAATGAGTACCGTCACATTTCCGACTTTGATAAAGGACGGATTGTAGCCTATCGCGATTGCGGTTTATCGTATCGCGACATTGCTGCTCGCATTGGTCGAGATCCAATGACTGTTAGCAGAATATGGAATCGGTGGGTTCAGGAGGGTACTACGGAACGCCGTGCTGGATCCCAACGGCCTCGTATCACTAGCAGTCGAGGTGACAGGCATCTTATCCGCATGGTTGTAACGGATCGTGCAGCCATGTCTCGATCCCTGAGTCAACAGATCGGGACGTTTGCAAGACAACAACCATCTGCACGAACAGTTCGACGACGTTTGCAGCAGCATGGACTATCAGCTCGGAGACCGTGGCTGCGGTTACCCTTGACGCTGCATCACAGACAGGAGCATCTGCGATGGTGTACTCAACGACGAACCTGGGTGCACGAATGGCAAAACGTCATTTTTTCGGATTATGGTCGCATCCGTGGTTGGCAACATAGCGGTGAACGCACATTGGAAGCGTGTATTCGTCATCGCCATACTGGCGTAGCACCCGGCGTGATGGTATGGGGTGCCATTGGTTACTCGTCTATGTCACCCTTTGTTGGCATTGACGGCACTTTGAACAGTGGACGCAACATTTCAGATGTGTTACGACCCGTGGTTCTACCGAGCAACTGGCTCGTCACAACACGCCAGTCACTACTCTTGATGAACTGTGGTATCGTGTTGAAGCTGCATGGGCAGCTGTACCTGTACACGCCATCCAAGCTCTGTTTGACTCAATGCCCAGGCGTATCCAGGCCGTTATTACGGCCAGAGGTGGTTGTTCTGGGTACTGATTTCTCAGGATCTATGCACCCAAATTGCGTGATAATGTAATCACATGTCAATTATAGTATAATATATTTGTCCAATGAATACCCGTTTATCATCTGCATTCTTCTTGGTGTAGCAATTTTAATGGCCAGTTGTGTATGATGTCATATGACACCAGGTGCGGTCTCATGGTTAACCCCTCGTACAATGACCGCAAATTCGTACATCAGTCTGGTGATTCGACTTGTGTTGCAATTCATGAGCAGTATTCCACGGAATACTTCCTAACAGGATAACGCTCGTCCACATACCGCTGCTGTAACCCAACCAACATGCTCTACAGAGTGTCGATATGTCGTCTTGGCCTCATCGATCACCAGATCTCTCTCCATTCGAGCACATATGCGACACCATCGGACGAAAACTCCTGCATCAGCAGCAACAGCAGTAACTGTCCCTGTATTGACCGACGAAGTGCAACAGACATGGAGCTCCATCATACAAAAGGACATCTGGCACCTGATCAACATAATGCATGAACGTTTGAATGCTTCCATTCAATGTCTACATCTACATCTACATCCATACTCCGCAAGCCACCTGACGGTGTGTGGCGGAGGGTACCTTGAATACCTCTATCGGTTCGTCCTTCTATTCCAGTCTCGTATTGTTCGTAGAAAGAAAGATTGTCGTTATGCCTCTGTGTGGGCTCTAATCTCTCTGATTTTATCCTCACGGTCTCTTCGCGAGATATACGTAGGAGGGAGCAATATACTGCTTGACTCCTCGGTGAAGGTGTGTTCTCGAAACTTCAACAAAAGCCCCTACCGAGCTACTGAGCGTCTCTCTTGCAGAGTCTTCCACTGGAGTTTATCTATCATCTCCGTAACGCTTTTGCGATTACTAAATGATCCTGTAACGAAGCGCGCTGCTCTCCGTTGGATCTTCTCTATCTCTTCTATCAACCCTATCTGGTACGGATCCCACATCGGTGAGTAGCATTCAAGCAGTGGGCGAACAAGTATACTGTAACCTACTTCCTTTGTTCTCGGACTGCATTTCCTTAGGATTCTTCCAATGAATCTCAGTATGGCAACTGCTTTACTGACGATTAATTTTATATGGTCATTCCATTTTAAATCACTCCTAATGCCTACTTCCAGATAATTTATGGAATTAACTGCTTCCAGCTGCTGACCTGCTATATTGTAGCTAAATGATAAAGGATCTTTCTTTCTATGTATTCGCAGCACATTACACTTGTGTACTTGAGATTCAATTGCCATTCCCTGTACCATGCGTCAATTCGTTGCAGATATTCCTGCATTTCAGTACAATTTTCCATTGTTACAACCTCTCGATATACCACAGCATCATCCGCAAAAGGCCTCAGTGAACTTCCGATGTCATCCACAAGGTCATTTATGTATATTGTGAATAGCAACGGTCCTACGTCACTCCCCTGCGGCACACCTGAAATCACTCTTACTTCGGAAGACTTCTCTCCACTTAGAACGACATGCTGCATTCTGTTATCTAGGAATTCTTCAATCCAATCACACAATTGGTCTGATAGTCCATATGCTCTTACTTTGTTCATTACGCGACTGTGGGGAACTGTATCAAATACCTTGCGGAAGTCAAGAAACACGGCATCTACCTGGGAACCCGTGTCTATGGTCCTCTGAGTCTCGTGGGCGAATAGCGCAAGCTGGGCTTCACACGATCGTCTTTTTCGAAACCCATGCTGATTCCTACATAGTAGATTTCCAGTCACAGAAGAGTCATTATACTCGAACATAATACGTTAGAATATAGGTGTATAGTTCTGAACATCTGTTCGACGTCTCTTCTTGAAAACGGGGATGACCTGTGCCCTTTTCCAATCTTTTAGAACGCTACGCTCTTCTAGAGACCTACGGTACACCGCTGCAAGAAGGGGGGTGTTATAACCAGGAATAACACAATAACCTCGTCAGTCTGGTTTATTAAATCACAAATCACTTTTTAACAATTATGTTAGCCAAGCGTCTACCCAGGCTCACACTCAGAAGTAATGCATAATTAAAGTTTGGTTATACCAATGTCCAAATGTGCATAGTGGGGTGCACGTCCCGTAATTATTCCCAAGTCCAGTGAAGTTCAGTATCTCCAAGTGAAGTCGCTAGATTTCCGCCGAGCAGCCAGGTAACCTCGAGTGGTGCTGCGAGTCATCCACAAGCAGCTGGAACACGGCGTAATGCACTTCCCGATGAGAACTGGCGTTTGCGGCGGCGGCCGGGTTTATATAAGGCTTGCTAGTTAATGGAGCCGTAGGCTGGGGTCGCTGTTTTCCAAGGAAAACCAATCGCAATGTTTCCTGGCGTATCCAATTGCTGTGTGCTGACAAACGCGCGCGCGCGAAGGCGGCCAGCGATGGTAGCCACGAGCCGCCCGGAGAAGTGCGGCCAGCGATGTACAGTCCTGGAAATTGAAATAAGAACACCGTGAATTCATTGTCCCAGGAAGGGGAAACTTTATTGACACATTCCTGGGGTCAGATACATCACATGATCACACTGACAGAACCATAGGCACATAGACACAGGCAACAGAGCATGCACAATGTCGGCACTAGTACAGTGTATATCCACCTTTCGCAGCAATGCAGGCTGCTATTCTCCCATGGAGACGATCGTAGAGATGCTGGATGTAGTCCTGTGGAACGGCTTGCCATGCCATTTCCACCTGGCGCCTCAGTTGGACCAGCGTTCGTGCTGGACGTGCAGACCGCGTGAGACGACGCTTCATCCAGTCCCAAACATGCTCAATGGGGGACAGATCCGGAGATCTTGCTGGCCAGGGTAGTTGGCTTACACCTTCTAGAGCACGTTGGGTGGCACGGGATACATGCGGACGTGCATTGTCCTGTTGGAACAGCAAGTTCCCTTGCCGGTCTAGGAATGGTAGAACGATGGGTTCGATGACGGTTTGGATGTACTGTGCACTATTCAGTGTCCCCTCGACGATCACCAGTGGTGTACGGCCAGTGTAGGAGATCGCTCCCCACACCATGATGCCGGGTGTTGGCCCTGTGTGCCTCGGTCGTATGCAGTCCTGATTGTGGCGCTCACCTGCACGGCGCCAAACACGCATACGACCATCATTGGCACCAAGGCAGAAGCGACTCTCATCACTGAAGACGACACGTCTCCATTCGTCCCTCCATTCACGCCTGTCGCGACACCACTGGAGGCGGGCTGCACGATGTTGGGGAGTGAGCGGAAGACGGCCTAACGGTGTGCGGGACCATAGCCCAGCTTCATGGAGACGGTTGCGAATGGTCCTCGCCGATACCCCAGGAGCAACAGTGTCCCTAATTTGCTGGGAAGTGGCGGTGCGGTCCCCTACGGCACTGCGTAGGATCCTACGGTCTTGGCGTGCATCCGTGCGTCGCTGCGGTCCGGTCCCAGGTCGACGGGCACGTGCACCTTCCGCCGACCACTGGCGACAACACCGATGTACTGTGGAGACCTCACGCCCCACGTGTTGAGCAATTCTGCGGTACGTCCACCCGGCCTCCCGCATGCCCACTATACGCCCTCGCTCAAAGTCCGTCAACTGCACATACGGTTCACGTCCACGCTGTCGCGGCATGCTACCAGTGTTAAAGACTGCGATGGAGCTCCGTATGCCACGGCAAACTGGCTGACACGGACGGCGGCGGTGCACAAATGCTGCGCAGCTAGCGCCATTCGACGGCCAACACCGCGGTTCCTGGTGTGTCCGCTGTGCCGTGCGTGTGATCATTGCTTGTACAGCCCTCTCGCAATGTCCGGAGCAAGTATGGTGGGTCTGACACACCGGTGTCAATGTGTTCTTTTTTCCATTTCCAGGAGTGTATTTCTCGGCCCCGTAAGGGAGCGTGCGTGTGAAGACGGCCAGCGATGGAAGCAGCGGGCCGCCCAGAGAAGTGCTGCCAGCGATGTATTTGGCGGCCGCGTACTGGAGATCGTTGTTCGGTGTTTGTTATAAGTGGTGTATACCACAGGGGGCAAGTTCCTTCGCGCACTCTGTAAAATCGAACTGGTATCCCATCAGGTCCAGCGGCCTTTCCTCTTTTGAGCGATTTTAATTGTTTTTCTATCCCTCTGTCATCTATTTCAATATCTACCATTTTGTCATCTGTGCGACAGTCTAGAGAAGGAACTACAGCGCAGTCTTCCTCTGTGAAACAGCTTTGGAAAAAGACATTTAGTATTTCGGCCTTTAGTCTGTCATCCTCTGTTTCAGTACCATTTTGGTCACAGAATGTCTGGGCATTTTGGTTTGATCCACCTACCGCTTTGACATAAGACCAAAATTTCTTAGGATTTTCTGCCAAGTCAGTACACAGAACTTTACTTTCGAAATCGTTGAACGCGTCTCGCGTAGCCCTCCTCACACTGCATTTCGCTTCGTATAATTTTTCTTTGTCTGCAAGGCTTGGCTGTGTTTATGTTTGCTGTGAAGTTCCCTTTGCTTCCGTAGCAGTTTTCTAACTCGGTTGTTGTACCATGATGGCTCTTTTCCATCTCTTACGATCTTGCTTGGCACATACTCATCTAATGCATATTGTACGGTGATTTTGAACTTTGTCCACTGTTCCTCAACACTATCTATACTTGAGATAAAACTTTTGTGTTGAGCCGTCAAGTACTCTGAAATCTGCTTTTTGTCACTTTTGCTAAACCGAAAAATCTTCCTACCATTTTTAGTATTTCTATTTACGGCAGAAATCACCGTGCTGTAACCGCTTTATGATCGCTGATTCCCTGTTCTGCGTTAACTGTTTCAAATAGTTCGGGTCTGTTTGTCACCAGAAGGTCTAATATGTTATCGCCGCGAGTCGGTTCTCTGTTTAACTGCTCAAGGTAGTTTTCAGATAATGCACTTTAAAAAATTTCACTGGATTCTTTGTCCCTGCCACCCGTTATAAACGTTTGAGTCTCCCAATCTATATCTGGTAAATTAAAATCTCCACCCAAAACTATAACATGGTCGAGAAATGTACTCGAAATATTTTCCAAATTTTCCATCAGGTGTTCTGCCACGACAGTTGCTGAGCCAGGAGGCCTATAGAGACGTCCAATTGCCACGTTTGAGCCGTGACATTCACCCAAATTATTTCACATTTCGAATCATCCTGGCGGTTACACCGGTTATTAATGTACGAGCATTTCATATTTGCAATGGCTTATCTCGCACGTACATTAGCTTGCGATCTTGCAATGTTAATGCCGTAAATATGTTACCTAGATAATTGGTTTCCAGAAATTTCATCACTCTACATTAATTATTTGTTGGTGCTGCGATCCTTTTTTCCGTCAGTGTAGTTGCTCAGAAGTTGATCTCGTGGCATTCCAATGATTCTTGAAGGATAAAAAGTATGTTGGTTTATTGCTTAAGTGAGCCACTGAAATCGCTTCCTATTGAAAATGCCGACTAGATTAAAAGTTTCTCGCCTCCATTATGATCGAAGAAATGACGCTTCACTATGGCCTTGTGCTTTCCCAAAAAATCAGAATTATTTTTAAGCTTAAATGGAGGTTAAGTACTATATCAGACTGTTATTCCTCAGAAAATGGTTTTATTAAAGCCCTTTCAGACTTGGGTTTTTTTCTAGAAAATTTTTCTTTATGTTGTAATGCTCTTAGGAGATTTTTTGATGATTTTAGATGGAAGATTTATACAAATATATGTACCCCTTTTCAGAACATACTTTTTGCACTTGACTTCATTTTATGAACTAAAATAACTAATTAAGAAGTATTCTCTGTTGTAATAAATAGTAAAATGAACGTTCGGTAAATACCATGCAAATAACAATAACAGTATTTAAGTATACAGTGGAATATAGTGAACACACCACATCCGTGTATTCTGGTGGTCACGAGATGCTACGCACTGTTACATTGACTTGCTGATATTTTCATAGTGGCGCTCAAGAATTGGTACCACTTGCACGTGACGAACAGACTGAGCATTCTCAAATGTGTACCTCACATTGCCATAGGGAAAAATACTTTTGTAGCAGTTGAGACACAGTAAAAGTTAGTGTACACAATTGTAGGTAGAGGGTCTGAAAGGGATAGTAACATAATGCGGATATGATCCATGAGACATGAAAATAACTTGCAAAGTGGGCAACCAACAACCAGTCTGTCAATTAGATTGATGGCATCCCTATCTCTTTTTTTCCCTTTTAATCTTTTTGTTTCTATATACTGTCACAAAAATCTGTTTCATACAGGTTGATCTTTGTCTGTACCTACAGTTTTTTCCTTCACTGCTTCTTCCACTGCAAAGTTAATTATTCGCTAACGTTTCAACTGATGAATTTCCTTATTTGGATAATTGTTTACCACGGACTTCTTTTCTATCGGTTTCTTCCTCATTGCTCTACAAAAGGTCATGTTTCACTTTTAAGAACATTGCACCCAGATGCGCAGTCAGAGCAACTTCTTCCTCGATTTCATAGCAACAGAACTTCTTTGTTAGAGAAAACTACAGGATGGGTAAAATAAAAATGGCTTGTAAAACATTTCATGCATCTTAAGCTAGGCGTCCTAACTTATATTATCCGCCCCAAGTGCGGATAGTGTAAGTTTGGTTGCCTGTCTTACGGTGCGTGAAATACACTCTAAAAAAATAAGTATATGAAATAAATAAACGACGCACCACGAATGAATTATCCGAACGACACGGAAATCGATAGATGTGATGTACATGCGCAGACAAACAAATGATTATAATTACAGAAAAATTGGACAATTTATTCAAGATTTTATTTATTTATAGACAAAAAGAGAAAAACAGACTAAATATATGACATTAATACATACAAGGGAAATATTGATACAATGTGAGACAATTAAATTGATGGCATCCTCATGTCTTTTTAATCTTTTTATTTCTATGTATATTCACAAAAAAATGGCTCATACACGTTAATATTTGCCTATACCTAAACTGTTTTCGTTCACTGCTAATAACAGCTATATATAAATAAATTACAAACTCTAAATATAATCAGATCAAACATTAGCGACCTCGACGGCATTGTCCCTGGCCCACATATTGGTCCTCCAGCGTGCAGGAAGCTGGGCACGAAGTACAATTGTACAGGCGCTTGGTGCTTTGTTCGGCTCTACATTCGCAGCCGGCCGGAGTGGCCGAGCGGTTCCAGGCGCTACAGTCTGGAACCGCGCGACCACTACGGTCGCAGGTTCGAATCCTGCCTTGGGCATGGATGTGTGTGATGTCCTTAGGTTAGTTAGGTTTAAGTAGTTCTAAGTTCTGGGGGACTGATGACCTTAGAAGTTAAGTCCCATAGTGCTCAGAGCCATTTGAGCCTCTACATTCGCATAAAGTTGATGGGTACGCAAGATAATTCCATTTGGCCATATTATCCCTTCTTCTATCCAGCCCTGTTGAGGGACTTCCACGTTTTCCATTGTAGATTTTCACTTGGGGCAGGGCCTCCAAAGGTGGGATCCATGATACGATATCTGCGTTTCTACTTGTCCACAGGTTTTGTCGTGCCATTGATGGTGACGTACTGTCTTTGACGGAAATCTTTAGTAAGCTCTTCCTAGATTTCAGCCCGCTTAGGGAAGGTTGGGCCGGCCGTATTAGCCGAGCGGTTCTAGGCGCTTCAGTCTGGAACCGCGCGACCGCTACGGTCGCAGGTTCGAATCCTGTCTCGGGCATGGATGTGTGTGATGTCCTTAGGTTAGTCAGGTTTAAGTAGTTCTAAGTTCTAGGGGACTGATGACCTCAGATGTTAAATCCCATAGTGCTCAGAGCCATTTGAACCATTTAGGGAAGGTTGGTGTCCGTCCAGTGGGTGAGCAGCGTTTAGTTCCACTTTGAGTTTCTCTGTGTTCGTCACAACTTCCCGTCTTATATCTGGTGGGGCTATCCCCGGCGGGTTGTAGAGTTTGTAGGTAAGTGTTGCCTTCAAGCATCCTGATGTTATTCTAAATGTCTCGTTGAGGGCAACATCCACACGCTTAGCACGAAGAGAATTGTACCAAACAGAGCAGGCGTATTCAGCAGAAGATGAACATGATGCAAGTGCCTACGTACTGAGTACTGTCGGTTGGACACCCCACCCGCTTATTGTGAGCTTTCTGATGTTATTGCTGGCGAATACCTCTTGTTTTCTGTTTAGGGAGTGCTTCCTAAATGTTAGCGCACGCTCTAGCATAACCCCCACATATTTTGGATTATGACAGTGCTCTACCTCCATGCCATCTCATACGACTTCTAATTTCCTGTTGGAGTCTTTGTTCGTAAATGAAAAGCGCATACTTGGGTTTTAGCCGAATTCGGTTTCAGGTAGTTAGTTTGGCAGTATGCTGCGAGAGTGTTAAGTCCATTTGTTAGACGCGTCCCTACTGTTTCGACGTCTTTGACTTGAGATATTAGCAACAGATCGTCAGCGTAGACAAGGTTTTTGTGTTAAGAGTTTGTGGCTGATCGTTACTTTAGATGTTAAACAAGGTTGGTGCTAGGACGCTACCTTAGGGCAGACTTCTTTTATGTATTCTCCATCTACTTTCCTTGCCGTCTAGTTCGACATGGAATATATGGTTCTGAAGGAGAGTTCCTATGAATCTGGTAAGGTCATAATCTCTCGTTAATTGATATAGCTTGTGCAGTATGATATTCTGCTGCACAGTACCATATGCGGAGATATCAACGAATACTGCTCCTGTAACCAAACCCCGCTCAAAACCATCCTCGAGATTCTTTGTCAGACTGAGGATATCTGCTGACAATTTTTATTTGGACTAAATCCAGGGAGAAAGGTTTATTGAAAAAGGAAGAGACGTACATACGTGCTTCATCGATCTAGAAAAGGCATTTGACAATGTGGCTTGGGACAAGCTGGCGACTATAATGAGGGAAAAGAGAGTGGACCGGAAAATCGAAAGACTTGTAAATTCATTACATCTTAATCAAAAAGCCTCAGTTAAAGTGAGAGGAGAAAGTACAAACTGGAACAGAGTAGGAAAAGGAGTACGACAAGGATGCTGTCTATCACCTACCCTTTTCAACTTCTACTTGGAAAATATGCTGACCAATGCTCATTAGATGACAAAGGGGTAGAAATTGGAGGAAGACAGTAAGGTGTTTGAGGTTTGCTGATGACATGTTCCTTCTTGCCACAGGGGAAAAGGAATTACAGGATTTAGTGGGCGCCATTGAAGCTAACGGAAAAAATTATGGAATGAAAATTAACACAAAGGAAACAAAAGTATTGGCACTAGGAGGAAATAAAGAAATAAAAATGATGCTGAATGGAGAAATACTAGAACAGGTGCAAAATTTTAAGTATCTTGGAAGCAGGATAGACACCGATTGGATGCGCAGCACAGAAATTAAAACAAGGATAGTAATGGCAAAAGAGGCATTTTATAAGAAAAGGAGAATTTTCTGCGGCAGTCTGGACAGAGAACTCAGGAAAAGACTCATAAAATGTCTTGTGTGGAGTGTTCTTCTCTATGGCGCTGAAACGTGGACTTTGACGAAGAAAAACAGAGAAAGGCTGGAGGCTTTTGAGATGTGGACATGGCGGAGGATGGAAAGAATAAGCTGGATGGATAGAGTAAAAAATGAAGAGGTACTGAGAAGAGTGGGAGAGAAAAGACAGTTACTAGATGTAACAGAAAGAAGAAAAAGAAATTGGATTGGGCATATATTAAGAAAGAATGACGGATTGATAAAAACAGTTTTAGAAGGTTATGTAGAAGTGAAAAGGAAGGGAGGAAGGAAGAGATTTCAGATAATGGATGACGTGATGGACGGTGCAACATACAGCAGCCTTAAGAAGGAAGCAATGGATCGCATAAAATGGAGAGGAAAAGGACATGCTAACATAGCAGAAACTGATGACGATGATGAAATCCAGATTTTTGTGGCATCAATCATGGCTCGGTGACAGGGCTAAGACGATTAAGCAACATCCTTTCGAGGATTTTCTTAAGATGGCACGAAAGAGATGTAGGGTGAAAGTTATTGTCATCGAAAGCTGGCTTGGCGGGGGATGATCTTCGTCCTTCTCCAGATTTTAGGAACCTTCTGTCGTGTTAGACAGTTATTATAGAATTGCAGTAGCTTTCCAATAGTAGAAGGCCCAAAATGCTTTATCCCCTTCACCAGTAAATCGTCAAGTCCTGGCGCCTTGCCGGATTTACAGTTTTTAATAGCAACTTTCAGTTCTTCCAAAATAAACTTAACGGACAGCACGTTTGTTTCTGGGTGTTTTGGGTTATCCCTATTTTTTCCTTCTTCCTTTAGTGTTCACATTCGCCAGCACCTGGTTGGGAAACTTCATTTGGAGTAAGGTTGGTTCTTATTCTGGGTATAGTAGGGTCATTACTGAGTCGTTTGAGCAGTACCCAAGCTTTCCTGGTAGTCTTAGATATGTCAATACTTTCTACCATTTCAGTCCATCGATTTTGTTTGGCTTTCGCCAATTCCTGAGGATAGTGTCAGTTCTAATTGTATTGTATCCATATTTAACGGGTCTTCATTAAACAGTCTAAGGTATTCTTGCAGTTCTGACGGTAATTCTCCATTCATAACTGGAATGTGTGTTGTAAGGCAGCCTCTGGGGATCGAAACGCGAAAGCTCATCTTCACAATATCTACAAAACGATCGTAGGAATCTGACACGTGTTCGATCCTTAATATTGCCTCATCCAGAGTTTCCGCAAAACTCCTCCAGTTGAATTTCTTAAAGGTGATCAGCCTAAGGAACGGGATCGCCTGCGTTTTGATGGCTGCAAACACTTGACAGCAGATTGGCGTATGTTGGGTGCCAGGCACAGATAATGATACAGTCTTCACACAGTGGTGCAAAAAGGTGTCGCTTACGAAAAGCGGCCATTGTTAAATGAAGGTGGTGATTTGCAGTCATGTAAGAGAGTAAATCTTCTGCACTCAGCCCACTTCAGAACCGCCTTTCCGTTTACAACGTCATCCTCGTAACCTCAGACGCTACTGTGGCTGTTAAAGTCGCCCACGACAAAGTGAGTGTTGTGATTTTCTAAATTCACTGTGAGCACCGAAGTTAAATTTTTCATCAGGAGGCTTGTGGAGGGATGGTACTGCACAACTGCACAGCTCAGCTGTTAAAATTTCAATATCGTTCTACTCAGTTAGAGAAACTGAGAGCGCTGCTAGACCGGGCTTCACAATAAAGACACTACCATACTGCCTATGGGCCTCTCAATGACCGCCTGCATGCCTACTAGTTTTGGTCTTCGTTTAGTGATATCTCTAGGGGTTTCTTGCATGCACAAAACATCACAGTTTATATTTCGACACGTAGTTTGGAGTCTTTCTTTGCTGGCCGATAAGCCTTCAATGTTTGTGGTGATTACTTTCACTTTTGATCTTGAGAATCCCCCTACTCTTTCCATATGGCACATCGCAACACTTCTGCTTTGGAAAGATCAGCCGTTTGAGGGACGCCCGCTCGAATGTATGTAAGGCACAAAACACACTCTCTTCTTAGAGGCTCTTTCCGTGTCTTCCATTTTTTTCAAGAGAAAGAGCTTCACTAATTGAACAAGTCCACAACGCGGCCGTCCACCTATGGGGCTTATGCAATCCTATTTTGAATCACAGTAGTTGTTGTATGTTTACTAGCATGATTTGGTAAACGACCAGTTGAAGAACCATATACAGGGTCTTTATAAATGAATTTCAGGGTTTTAACGCTTTATAATATTTATTATATTAAACTTACAGTTATAAATGATATGTCAAAGCCGGCCGGTGTGGCCGTGCGGTTCTAAGCGCGTCAGTTTGGAACCGCGTGACCGCTACGGTCGCAGGTTCGAATCCTGCCTCGGGCATGGATGTGTGTGATGTCCTTAGGTTAGTTAGGTTTAAGTAGTTCTAAGTTCTAGGGGACTGATGACCTCAGTAGTTAAGTCCCATAGTGCTCAGAACCATTTGAACCATTTTTGATATGTCAAATGAAAGAACAACTCGAACAGTTTTACCAAGAACCTTATAAATGTTCAGTGTGAGCACCATTTATCACACATCAAGTCTATAGCCAAGTTCTTCCCAATCGCTAATAATTGTGTCTTCAGTGATTGTAGTAACAGCTGCTTCAATCCAGTTTCTTAATTCAGGGAGGTCTGATGGTAGAGGAAGCACTTACACACGATCCTAGATGAAGCCCCAAAGGGAAAAATCGCATGGCGTTAGGTCGGATGAACGTGGAGGCCATACAAAGCAAGCCCTGTCATTGAGCTCCTTGTGGCCTACCCAGCACTTGGGTACAGTGAAGTTCAACCAATCGCGTACCTCGCTATGCCAGTGAGGTGGCGCACCATCTTGCTGGAAAATGAAGTTCTCTGGCTCATCTTCTTCCAACTGATGGAAGAGCCATTGCTTTGGTGTATCAAGGCAAGAAGTGCTAGTTACAGTAGGTTCACCAAAAAAGAGAAGCCCATAAACATTCCACTGGAATACGCCAAAAAAAACAATCACTTTAGGGGAATCTCGTTGCATTTGTACCACCTCATGAGGATTTTCTGAGCCCCAGATGCGCACATTGTGAGTGTTAATATGTCCACTAAGGTGAAAGGTTGATTCATCACTGAAGACAACATGTCCAGAAAATTTTCATCGTCATGAAACAATATTTCGTTTGTGAAGTTGGCACGTAATCCATGGTCTGCCAGCTGTAGAGCCTGTAATAACTGTAAACGGTAAGGAGGTAACTGTACGCGTTTTCTTAAAACTTTCCAAACAGTCGACATGGGAACTCGTAATTCACGACTAGCCTTCCGGACTGATTTCTTTGGGCTACGAGTGAACGACTCTCTCACTCGCTCACCAGTCTCTTCACTAACTCTTGGTCGTCCTGTGCTCTTCCCTTTACAAAGGCAGCCAGTATCTTTAAATTGATGACACCATCTACGAATGTTATTATCACCTGGAGGAGCACAACCGAACTCCAGCCGGAACGCAAGTTGCACAGTAACTACAGATTCGGCCTTTGCAACCTGCAAAACACAAAACGCTTTCTGTTCACTAGTCGCCATCTTCGCTACTACCGCTGTCTGTCGGATTGCGACGGAAACATTGCGCGCTGTGCATGCGCACTGGTGCCAAACACAACTGTTTGAGTTGCTCCTTTTGCAAGTTTAATGTAATAAATACTATAAAGCGTTAAAACCCCGATATTCATTTCTAAACACCCTGTATTATAACAGGACAAATCCTAACAATTATCTGCTTTACATACTTTATTCAGCTTCGCATTGATTGATAGAGCCGTTGGATATCCTCGCGAGGGATATCGTGGCAATTCTGGCTAATTGGCGCGTTAGATCGTCGAAATCCCCAGCTGGTTTGATGGCCCCGCCATAATGCTCCAAACATGAATCATTTGTGAGAGATCTGGCGACCTTGGTGGCTAATGCGTGGGTTGACAAGCAGGATGTCAAGCAGTATAAACTCTCGTCATGTGCGGTCGGGCATTATCTCACAGAAATGTAAACCCAGCATGGCTTGCAGTGAAGGGCAACAGAACAGAGCGTAGAATATAGTCGACGTAAAGATGTGGTGTAAGGGCGGCGCCGATAACAACCAAAGGAATCCTGATATGAAATGAAAGGCACCCACCCCCGGCCATCACTCCTAGCTGCCGGGCCGTATGGTGGGTGACAGTCAGGTTGGAAACCCACTGCTGTCTGGGGCATCTCAAGACACGTCTTCACAGGTCATCAGGGCTCAGTTAGAAGAGGGACTTATCACTGAAGATAGTTCTACTCCAGCTAATGAGATGCCAAGGCGAAGACCTGTCTGGAGACGCCCCATTTGGAGCATTATACACAGGGCCATTCACCCAGCTGGGATTTTGACGATCTAACGTGCCCATTAGACAGAATTTGGCTCGATTTCCCTCAGCACATCTAACAATTCAAACAATGACAAGCCGAAAGATTGCTTGAATAAGTCCAAGAGGTGGACCAAAGCGTTATTGACTTTCTCAATTTGTGAAGCACTTTCTCCTGAACAAATCATCCAATTTCTCTGAAACTGTAATCATTTGTTTGTCTGTATGTGTAAGTCACATCTACAGACTTTCGTCCATTAGTTTGTTACCCTGTATTCTTGTCCGAGCCGCTGTATTGTGACACCTTCCTTACTTTGGTTAGCTTTTACAATCTGACTTCGTACATGGGTGAACAGTTTCACTTTGTGTAATGTATACTCTCTGGTGTTTATGTTTAGTAAATCTCTATTCATCTTTCTGCTACTCTTCATCCCTATTGTTGTAACTTTGTTGTTATCATTGATCTAGTTCTGAGCTAAGTCTGCTCATAATCCCAAGCAACAGTTTTTTTAATCTTTCTTTCTTTCGTCTCAAAAAGCCACGTCGTCTGCAAAATTTAGCATTGGTATCCGTTACCCTTCTACTCCTCATCTGAAATTTTGTTTCCCTTCTTACACGCTCCTTCAACATCAAACTGAAATAATGGCGAAGCTACGTTCTGACCATGCTCTATACCCATCTTAACACGAACTTTTTCTTCCTGATATTCCAAACGAGATAGAGGATGTAATGGTAAGATATTGGGCTGGCATTCAGAAAGGTTCATGTTCAAGCTGTACAGACTTAGGTTTTCCGTGGTTTTCCCGAGATTGTCCTGTCGAGGTGGTTTCTCTGGAAAGGGCATGACCGACTTCGTTATGCATCCCAATCCATTCCCAATGAGTATTCGGTCACTAATGACCTCGTCGTAGACTAGATGGTAAAACCACAGAAGTAAGAAAATTAAACCTGTTGTACATTATGAAACACATCAAAATGGTTCAAATGGCTCTGAGGACTATGGGATTTAACATCTGAGACCATCAGTACCCTAGAACGTAGAACTACTTAAACCTAACTAACCTAAGGACATCACACACATCCATGCCCGAGGCAGGATTCGAACCTGCGACCGTAACGGTCGCGCGGTTCCAGACTAAAGCGCCTAGAACCGTTCAAACACACCGGTCGGCGAAACACATCAGTTTTCTCATAACCACCACCATCGTTATACGGTACTGGCCATTAAAATTGCTACACCAAGAAGAAATGCAGATGATAAACGGGTATTCATTGGACAAATATATTATACTAGAACTGGCATGTGATTACATTTTCACGCAGTTTGGGTGCATAGATCCTGAGAAATCAGTACGCAGAACAACTACCTCTGGCCGTAATAACGGCCTTGATATGCCTGGGTATTGAATCAAACAGAGCTTGGATGGTGTGTACAGGGACCGCTGCCCATGCAGCTTCAACACGATACCACAGTTCATCAAGAGTAGTGGCTGGCGTATTGTGACGAGCCAGTTGCTCGCCCACCATTGACCGGGCGTTTTCAATTGGTGAGAGATCTGGAGAATGTGCTGGCCAGGGCAGCAGTCGAACATTTTCTGTATCCAGAAAAGCCCGTACAGGACCTGCAACATGCGGTCGTGCATTATCCTGCTGAAATGTAGGGTTTCGCAGGGTTCGAATGAAGGGTAGAGCCACGGGTCGTAACACATCTGTGTAACGTCCGCTGTTCAAAGTGCCATCAATGCGAACAAGAGGTGATCGAGACGTGTATCCAATGGCACCTCGTACCATCACGCCGGGTGATACGCCAGTATGGCGATGACGAATACACGCTTCCAATGTTCGTTCACCGCGATGTCGCCAAACACGGATGCGACCATCATGATGCTGTAAACAGTACCTGGATTCATCCGAAAAAATGACGTTTTGCCGTTCGTGCACCCAGCTTCGTCGTTGAGTACACCATCGTAGGCGCTCTGTCTGTGATGCAGCGTCAAGGTAACCGCAGCCACGGTCTCCGAGCTGATAGTCCATGCTGCTGCAAACGTCGTTGAACTGTTCGTGTAGATGGTTGTTGTCTTGCAAACGTCCCCATCTGTTGACTCAGGGATCGAGACGTGGCTGCGCGATCCGTTACAGCCATGCGGATAAGATGCCTGTCATCTCGACTGCTAGTGATACGAGGCCGTTGGGATCCAGCACGGCGTTCCGTATTACACCCCTGAACCCACCGATTCCATATTCTGCTAACAGTCATTGGATCTCGACCAAAGAAAGCAGCAATTTTGCGATACGACAAACCGCAATCGCGATAGGCTACAAGACGACCTTTACCAAACTCGGGAACGTGATGGTACGCATTTGTCCTCCTTACACGAGACATCACAACAACGTTTCACCAGGCAACGCCTGTCAACTGCTGTTTGTGTATGAGAAATCGGTTGGAAAATTTCCTCATATCAGCACGTAGTAGGTGTCGCCACCGGCGACAACCTTGTGTGAATGCTCTGTAAAGCTAATAATTTGCTTATCGCAGCATCTTCTTCCTGTCAGTTAAATTTCGCGTCTGTAGCACGTCATCTTCATGGTGTAGCAATTTTAATGGCCAGTAGGGTGTATAAACGCGAATGTTGCAACAACATCTTCGCTTTTAACATAGCGAGGTGGCGCAGTGGTTAACACAGTGGACTCGCATTCCGGAGGACGATGGTTAGAAACCGCATCCGGTCATACTGATTCAGGTTTTTCTTGATTTCCCTCCGCTTCAGGCAAATGCCTTAATGGTTGCCTTGAAAATAAACCGTCGGTTTCTTCCTCCATCCTTCCCAAGTCTGAGCTTATGCTCCGTCTCTAATGTCCTCATTATCGACGGGACGTTAAGCACTGACCTCACTCCCGCTCCCCTTTCAGTGTTGTTTTACTATTAACATGGCTCGTAGACCGTATGAAACAAAGTTTTTGCAGATTGCTTATACAAAAGTTCTGTGTATTATTTATACGTTGTGATTTTTTCCACAGTGTACAAACTCCAGCCGGTCGTGGTGGACGTGCGGTTCTAGGCGCTCCAGTCCGGAGCCGCGCTGCTGCCTTGGTCGCAGGTTCGAAACTGCCTCGGGCATGGGTGTGTGTGATGTCCTTAGGTTAGTTAGGTTTAAGTATTTCTATGTTCTAAGGGACTGATGACCACAGCAGTTGAGTGCCATAGTGCTCAGAGCCATTTGAACCATTTGAACAAACTCCAGGGATTGATCGATGAGGGGATACGAAACAATAAAGGTCTAATTAACATATGTCCAGAAATGCATGGTTTCCATGCTATAAACCATTTATTCAATCATACTTTGTTACAGAGACTGCGGTCTATGGCGCGCCGTTCCATGCAGTCACAGTTACAGTATGCATGGTTTCCTCCTGGAGGGTGGTACTGCTCCTCATACGTCATGCCCTAGGACCCTCTCCTGCCATAGTCATTGGTAATGTTGAGTCCGATTCACTTCGTTTGCTGACTCACCTTCTAGGGGATGTAATATAGGTTTGTAAACAATGGTTCCGTATTCGAATCGAGAGCTTGCCGACTTAGTGTTTACTTACGGAAAGGCAAGTGGTAACGGGCGGCGGGCAGCAGGGTTGTAGGAGGAGACCTATCGCCGTCGACAACAACCACAGCATCTAATGTTTGCAACAGTGTTTCGCCGTTTGTCTGACACAGGATCGTTTCAGGAAGCTGGAAATCATGAAGGACGTACCCGAAGTGTTCGGAAACCAGACTTGGAGGAAAATGCGATTAACACTGCGGAAGACGACAGCCGTGTCAGTACCAGGCAGTTGGCCCGCCAGTACAGGGTAAGCCAGAAGACCGTGTGGAATATTCTCCATGACAATTGTTACTTCCCTTATCACTTTCAGCGTGTGCAGGGTTTACTAACGACGGACTTTCCACATCGGGAGCAATTTTGTCACTGGTTTCTTCACCAGGTAACCACGATTCCGGGATTTGTGTCATCCACCCCATTCACAGATGAGGCCACCTCTACGCGGAATGGTATCTTCAACTTTCATAACAGTCAAGTGGGACAGTATGCAGAATCCCCATGGTACAGTGACAGCGAATCATCAGCAACGGTGCAGCCGGAATGTGTGGGGCCGGGACAATTGGCGACCGTATTTTTGGATCAGTCTTTCTTCCACATCGCCGGAACTATTGGCATTTCTTGCACGTCACTTTGCCACCCCTGCTGGAAGAAGTGTCTGATAAATCGAAGGGTCATGTGGCTGCTACATGATGGTGCTCCAGCCCACTTTTCCGTTAATGTCCGAACGCATCTCAATCGTGTCTTCCCTGGTCGATGGACCGGACGAGGGGTCCAGTTGCTTGGCCTGCTCTTTCATCATATCTCAACCCATGCGATTTCTGGTTATGGGGCCATCTCAAAAGAATCGTGTATGCAGAGGCCATTCCAGATGTGAAGAGTCTGGAGCAGTGTATACATGACGCCTTTGACGCTGTTGGGATTCAGCCTGGCCGATGTGAACGTGTGAGACAGAACATGCTATGGCGCGTACACGCATGCGTAGAGACACATACTGTAACTGTGTAACTGTAACTGTGGCTGCGTGGTACAGCGCGTATTAGCTCGCAGTCCCGTTAACAATGTAGGATTCAATAAATGGTCTCTAGCATGGAAATCGTGCATTTTCGGACACAAGCTCATTAGATCTTTTTTGTTCCGCATCCTCTCATCGATCAGACCCTAGAGTTAATACATAGCGGAAAAAATCATACTGTAGACACAAAATTAGAACTACTGTACTTTGCGCCGGCCGGAGTGGCCGAGCGTTTCTAGGCGATACAGTCTGGAACCGCGCGACCGCTACGGTCGCAGGTTCGAAACCTGCCTCGGGCATGGATGTGTGTGATGTCCTTAGGTTACTTAGGTTCACGTAGTTCTAAGTTCTAGGGGACTGGTGACCTCAGAAGTTAAGTCCCATAGTGCTCAGAGCCATTTGAACCATTTGAACTGTACTTTGCACTGAAGCACAAAATCTTTTGCTATATCACTAGCATGCCATTCAACATCTTTGGCCTGTACTCTCTGAGCGATATAAATCGGGAAGAAATTTCGCTACTTACTAATTCATACATGATTTTCTTATTCGTATTTCTAAGATAAATAAGCAAGTCTTGGTCCTGTATTTGGATACTGCAGATTACGAAATTATAACATCAACTGGTTCATGTTAGTGGATAGAACGTATTAGAGTATTGCTGAAGTTTCATTACACCTTTTACGACTAAATCGTCGTTGGAAAACAATACCGCGTAACTGACTTTTTTGATTTTCTGGATTACGATCATTTGGTATACTTGAATCGTCACAAGTGCTGTAACCGAGGGAATGACAAATTTTCAATTCCTTACTATGAAAATGAAACAAAGAATAGCGCATAAGTCAAACAAGATAAAGAAAGGTATAAATTCCGCGTAACTGCAAAACGATGAGATACCACATAATTGGGAGCATCGGAAGTTTCCTGAGGCTTCTAGCTATAGGGAGGCTGTAGCCCGAGGAGGCTATAGCGAAATGTAGGAAGAACTGCAGAGGATCAATTATTGCTGCAAAACAAATTTCCATTTTCATACGCCACTTTTTAATTAAAAACGAAACATTTTTGGTGGAAAAATCTTCTTGTGACAGGCCGTACATTTCCATCAATCGAAGCTTTGACTCAAGACATGGAGATATACGAAATAAACAATAACACTGCGCTGGGTTGTACACGCGCTTTTGCATTTACGTGTCAAATCGATACGGAGTCGGTATCTTTTCTCCAACAAGGAAATACGCAATTTCCACTTCAGTGCGTTTCTTTGAATTTACGATGTTATTAACTGACACTACTAGAACTGATTTACTGTATGTGACAACCTTGAACGTAAAGTGACAGAATATGATGGATTCCTTGAATCGAAATCGCCTCCAATCTGGACAACCTCCTGTAGCTAGTTTTCATCATGCGCGTCCCCACTTACATTCATTCCGCATGAAGTGCACATCACGTATACATGACGCAATGGGAAAGATGAAATAGGTGGCTATAGGCTATAAATAAATAATCGCAAAATCTACATGCAACGAATGTTAGCGGATTTCTTTTCAGGGCCACTGAGAGCGAAAATGAAGTAGTTAAAAACAGTAAGCAGTATGCATTCTGATCACGAGTGAAGCGGCGGTTACTAGCACCCTATTACTTGGGTAAATGTAGTCAGCGCGCCAAAGTGCGGCCATTGCTATTCATGGAATGGGACTTAGAGCGCACGCGGCGGGCTAACGGCCGACGCCAATTAACGGCCTACACATCTTATCCTCCAACCGTGCTTACTCGTCCGCTTCAGTACGCTTTGTCGACCATCTCACACTAAACGCAAAATATTGCTTCCTGTCTCGTACCTACTATCACACTCTTTGTACTGCAGATACTTCGGCCCCGACTAGTAAAACAATATGAAGGTAAAAGTAGCCATTTTTACTTACGTTTTGCATTCTTTCAGAGGTACCTTTGTAGACCACAGCAGACACTGATAAAAAGACAAGCATCTACAGTTTTTTTCTTTTTTAATTATCTATGTGTTACGGAGTTTATCCACTGAACCAGCGATCTATTTACAGAATTTGAATAGAGAAATAACAATAAATTAAGGTTTACAAAAATTATTTATTTTATGTAAACAGTCTATTGCATAGGAAAAACGTAGCTCATTCAATTCCAGATAAATAGGATATAAAATCACCAATAACAAAACATATGGCTGACAAGAACAAATAAAACTGGAAGTTAAATATTATTGGTGATGCACTCGGATAACAACATGAACTGGCAGTCACGTATTGTAGATATACACACATCAGAAAAAGTTTTGCATCACCCTCGTTCCGAGAACTCCTGAAGATAGACGTAGACTGTGGATGTTGTATCACAGACATAGTCCCTTTGACTGTTCAGAGATGTCACTAAACCCGCCCAAAGATGTAAACAGCCATGCATGAGCAGCGCCTATTAGACGGAGGTGGTCCGACAGACGATCAGTTCCAGTCATTCCACCAGGAAGGAGGTACACGGCTCGTGTTGTCTGTAGTTCAACCATGCCTAGACGGGCAATACCGCGATTCGATTGCGTCCGCATTGTTACTTTGTGCCAGGAAGGGCTCTCAATAAGGGAAGTGTCCAGGCGTCTCGGAGTGAACCAAAGCGATGTTGTTCGGACACGGAGGAGATACAGAGAGACAGGAACTGTCGATGACATGCCTCGCTCAGCCCGCCCAAGGGCCATTACTGCAGTGGATGGCCGCTATCTACGGATAATGGCTCGGAGGAACACTAACAGCAACGCCACCATATTGAATAATTCTTTTCGTGCAGCCACAAGACGTCGTGTTACGACTCAAACTGTGCGCAATAGGCTGCATGGTGCGCGGTACAGATGGGCCCAACAACATGCCGAATGGAGCGCTCAGGTTTGGCATCACGTTCTCTTCACCGATGAGTGTCGCATATGCCTTCAACCAGACAGTCGTCGGAGACGTGTTTGGAGGCAATCCGGTCAGGCTGAACGCGTTACACACACTGTCCAGTGAGTGCAGCAAGGCGGAAGTTCCCTGCTGTTTTGGGACGGTATTATGTGGGGCCGACGTACGCCGCTGGTGGTAATGGGAAGCGCCGTAATGGCTGCACGATACGTGAATGCCATACTCCGACCGATAGTGCAACGGTATCGGCAGCGTATTGGCGAGACATTCATTTTCTTGGACGACAATTCACGGGCCCATCGTGCACATCTTGTGAATGACTTCCTTCAGGATAACGACATCGCTCGACTAGAGTGGCCAGCATGTTCTCCAGACATGAACCCTATCAAACGTGCCTGGTATAGATTGAAAAGGGCTGTTTATGGACGACGTGTCCCATCAACCACTCTGAGGGATCTATGCCGAATCTCCATTGAGGAGTGGGACAATCTGGACCAACAATGCCTTGATGAACTTGTGGATAGTATGCCACGACGAATACAGGCATGCACCAATGCAAGATAACGTGCTACTGGACATTAGAGGTACCAGCGTGTACAGCAGTCTGGACCATCACCTCTGAAGGTCTCGCTGGATGGTGGTACAACATGCAATGTGTGGTTTTCATGAGCAATAAAAAGGGCGGAAATGATGTTTACGTTTATCTCTATTCCAATTTTCTGTACGGGTCCCGGAACTCTCGGAACCGAGGTGATGTAAAACTTTTTTTTTTATGTGTGTATTAACACGCTTTAAGTTCAGCAACATTTTCTTTCCAAGCCATAACAGATTTTTCTAATAAAATCACCAGGAAGTTATCTAACTTTTCATAACTCCCAAAATCTCCAGGAAGGATAATACGTGCTATACGTCTCCGAACCACATGTAGCTAATTGCTTAAAACTTGACGTACTAACAGTTCATTTACTTGCTTACGACGGCTTTTCTCAAGAACCTGTCACAATATGAAAATAACAGCATGACTCATAAAAATGGCAGTGGGAACAAAAATGGCTTTTACTCTCCGCAACTTAATCTGACTCTTAAACAAAATAAGGTAAATTATTTAGTCATAAAAATATTTCACCAACTCCTTTGTGAATTAACGTTGCTGATAGGGAACGAAAGGCCAACGGCCTATCCGCAGTGGTACCACCGGTTCCCGCTAGATCACTATAATCAAGCGCTGTCGGGCATGGCTAGTACCTGGACGGGTTACCGTCCTGGTCTGCGGAGCGTTGTTAGCAAGCAGGCTGCACTCAGTGCTTGTGAGTCCAACGGAGGAGCTACTTGACTGAGAATTAGCGGCCCTGGTCGCGAGGACTGACAACGGGAAGAAGAGCGCTGTGCTTACCACATGCCCCTTGCATCCAGTGATGCCAATCGGCTGAGGATGACACGAGAGCCGGTCGGTACCGTTGGGTCTTCAGAGGCCTCTTCGGACGGAGTTCAGTTTAGATAGAGAATGAAAATTATTTTAAAAACCAACTTAAATCATTTTCTGGATAACTACTAGTGGATAAACGAGTTTTCGAGAAGAGCCACATAAGAAGTCTTAATGTAGATAAAGAGCGATGTGAAACCCAACTTCTAGCCATATGTTCACTGGGAATATGCATCATGTCTCTAAACCTACTAACACATTCCGTACCATAGCGAGATACCCAAATACGATCCACGGAGGATGCAAATAACTAAAACACGCTAAATGAAACTATATACAACATAAAATTTGTAATATAATACACAGCATTCAGGAGTTACACTGAAGCTCCAAAGAAATTCGTACAGGCATGCGTAGGCATATTCAAATACAGAGATATGTAAACAGGCAGGATACGGCACTGCGGTCGGTAACGCCTAAATAAGACTACAAGTGCCTGCCGCAGTTGTTAGACTGGTTACTGCTGCTACAATGGCTGGTTATCAACATTTAAGTGAGTTTTAACGTGGTGTTATAGTCGGCGCACCAGCGATGAGACAAGCATCTCAGTGGTAGCGATGAAGTGGGGAGTTTTCCGTACGACTATTTCACGAGTGCACCGTGAATATCGTGAGTCTGGTAAAACATCAAATCTCTGGCATCGCTGGGGCCTGAAAAAGATCCTGCAAGAACTGGACCAACAACAACTGAAAAGAATCGTTCAACGTGACAGAAGTGCAATCCTTTCTCAAATTGATGCAGATTTCAATGCTGGGCCACCAACAAATGTCAGCGTGCGAACCATTCAACGAAACATCATCGATATGGGCTTTCGTAGCAGAAGGCCGACTCATGTGCCCTTGATTACTGCACGGCACAAAGCTTTACGCCTCGCCTGGGCCCGTCAACACAGACATTGGACTGTTGATGACTGGACAGATGTTGCCTGGTCGGACGAGTCTCGTTTCAAATTGTATCTAGCAGATGGACATGTAGGGCTATGGAAACAACCTCATGAATCCATGGACCTTGCATGTCAGCAGGGGACTGGAGGCACTGTAATGGTGTGGGGTGTGTGCAGTTGGAGTGATATGGGACACCTGAAACGCTTAGATTCGACTCTGAATGGTGACACGCACGTACGCATCCTGTCTGTTCACCTCTACCCATTCATGTACATTGTGCATTCCGACGGACTTGGGCAATTCCAGCTGGACAATGCGACATCCCACACGTCCAGAATTGCTACAGAGTTGCTCCAGGAACACTCTTCAGAGTTTAAACACTTCCGTTGGCCATCAAGCTCCCCAGACATGAACATTATTGAGCATATCTGGGAAGCCTCGCAACGTGCTGTTCAAGAAATCTGCACCCCCTCGCGCTCTTACTGATATATGGAGAGCCCTGCAGGATTCGTGGAGTCAGTTCCCTCCAGCACTACTTCAGACATTAGTTGAGTTCATGCCACGTCGAGTTGCGGCGCTTCTGCGTACTCGCGGGGGTCTACACTATATTAGGCAGGTGTACCAGTTACTCTGGCTCTTCAGTGTATATACGGCGAAGAGTCAATAAATAAACTCAAGAGTATAATAATAGTACTACCATGAATATTGTGTAGGACTGCTGATATTTTTAAAAATATCGAGAAACCGATATACCAATGTTTAAAAAGTTTCGTAGTCGGTACTCGATATATCGGAAAAAACGATTCAATGTAACGAAAGAAAGAATATCGACATATCGATCTATAAAAATATCAGTCGCACATTCCAAATATAGTGCCGGTTTTAGAGTTGTGTGTATAAGTATTGATTTATTATCAGATATTCTGTACATCAACAAGCTAGCAGCCTGCCTATCCCCCCCTTAGAGAAATAACTAAAAGAAGAACACTTAATTTGAAAATTTGTAAGTTAGTAATGGGACTTGGTGCAGATGAAAAGATAGTATTACAACACTTGTTTGGTCGACTGTTATGTCGTTAATTAACTGCTGTGTAAAAGGTGCATTCTCATGAAATATTTCATTCCAGTTAATCTCTCATACCTTATTTTCTGGATTATTCATTGGCTACACGTCGAAATAAACATTTTTTGACGATGATGTAGGAAAACTCCGTGGTGAAGCTAAGCGTTGCAGTTTGTGTTGGTAGCGGTGAGCGCCAGTTACGTCAGCATTTGCCCTCACAAGTCTCCACCCACCCCAAAGACCAATTTTGTCGTTTAGATTTTTATTCATCGTTTGCAACAACTGTTTTTTAAGACTGCTGATGTGAAGAAATCGCACACTAGTTGCGTTAAAAATTGTTTTGTAACGCAGCGGATATGCTATTTCTTCACATCGGAACTGTTATGTTCCCATTCATACCTCCACCCCTCCAGTGCAATCGCACTTCCTCTTTAGTGTCACCTATAATTGCTTCACACAGTCAAAGAGGAGGATTGGACGCGAAGAAAGCTCAAAAAGTAGTAAGACTCATTCACAAGGTGAAAATAAAATTATGTTCTACTACAATTTCAAAACAACAGTTTCAAATATTTGCCGAAAATTGTGAAAAAATAAAATATAAAATAAGAATATTGGCAATCGATGCTGCCATGTTGATATCGACATATCTACACTGGTTTCCTAAATTAAAGCAACAAATGTAGATTTTGTAATGTTGTGTTTATTTTTCCACAAAACAGTAAAATAGGTGATAGTAAAGTAGAAACAATGTAAAGAAACACAACACAAACAACTGCAATATGCATAACGGTAGACAAAAATGTTCCTCGTTTTTTCTAACTTAACGGATTTGCACACACATTCCGACAACTGTTTAATGTGTTCCGCATGGGGTTTGACCACCTCGGCCAGCAGTACAGGTCTGACAAAGACGGGGCATGTTGTGAATGAATAAATCTCATGTTGAGGCAATAACGCCCATTCTTCCTGGAGAGCTGCTCGCAAGTCTTGGAGAGTGGTTGGTGGATGCTGAAATGATGCAACCCGTCTTCCTAGCCCCAGATATGGGATTCAAATCAGGAGACGAGCAGGCCACGACTTGCGTGCAGCATCTTCCGTTTCCAAGAAAACATCAACCGCTCTTGCTCTATGAGGTCGATCATTATCGTCCAGCAATACGAAGTCCGGGCCCACACCACTTCCCAACAACCGCACATGAAGTTCCAAGATCTCATTACGATACCTGACAGCAGTTAAACTTGCCAATTCACCCATACAGTTTCATGAAGAGGTGTTCATGTGGTCAACATAGTCCCTGCCCACAACATTAGGGGTCCTCCTCGATATCGATTTCCTTCCATAATGTTTGGGTCCCGAAAACGTGTCCCTCGTTCCCTCCAGATGCGAATGCATAGAGAATCACTCTCCAGACCAAATTTGGAGTCATCTGTGAAAAGGACATTGGCAGATACTTCTTATTGCCCTCCACCGCAGAGTGTCCGGTAGGGGTCTTCTTTGTTACATAAAGTTACGTAAAACAGCAACCAGTCACATTTTTGAATAATTGTGTTTTATTTCATGAATCGGTTTTCGAACCTTTTCAGGTTCATCTTCAGATGCTTTCTGAAGGTTGCATCATTATTTGTTGCATAATGCTGGGTGTTGGCTCTGTGACAAGAAGATGGAACACGATTTAATAAATCGCCATGATTGTTGTTTATCTGACGATATGGATGTAGATTTAGTTTTTACTTACTGCGACAGTATGGGCGGCTTTTTTTGTTAGAGTCCATCTGTCTGCTTCCATTTTGATAGTTAGTTGGTATATCACTTCACACACTTTAACACAATCCATATTAATTTACACTCTGACAGCGAAACTTTGGCAGCATCTAGCATTTGCTGTACAGCTGTTGCTTGTAACAAAGATCTTGACAAAAAGATATGGCATAGGCCTACTTTGCACAGAGATGTAATTTGTTCTTTTTTAGATGCATTACGGTCGATATAATGGCAAATATTGTAATCAGAATGGCGATAACACTTGAGCACAAAATAAAATAAATAAATAAATGAATTATTACGAGAACAAACTTCAAGTGATATGATGTCTTATTTCTATTCGTATATTAAGGTATGATACAGTCAGTTTATAGCATATATTTTAATCAAGATTGGCATTAACATGAATGCCCAGAAGTCAACAATACAGAGTTATCGTATTTACAGTGAGATACTGCCGTTTGTACGACAATGACCTTTATCTTTAAGTTTAAATTTTAAATATTAACAAACCTTCAAATGAGCTGTTGACTTTTTATGTTCTTACGTTAATACTAGTATAATCTGGAATATTGGTAAGAGTACATTCTATTTATTTCAGCTAGGGTAATATGTATAAACGTTATAGTGTTTGTAATGGACTAAAGCTGTTTGTATGACCATATACTTTATATCTGAAACCAAGAACGAAAGTTGAAGTGAACTGTCGACTTATTTTGTTCTTACATTAACGTGGTCTGGAATATTGGTAAAGGCAGATTCTGTTTGTTACAGCTTGAGGTAACATGTACAAAAATACTGATTTATTTTAACAGTGGAGGTATTTACCATTTAGAAACATAGAGCAGGTTTTATTCTGTGGTAGCATATTTGCATTGGCACCAGTGCAGTTAGGATGTGAGGAGAGGGATAGTAGGGGGGGGTGTGAGTTATTAAGGGGAGAAGGTGGTGTAGGGTTGATTGTGTGGTTACTTGTCTTGAACTAGTAAATCTTCAAAGTTCTGAAGGAAAAATTTGTTTCTCAGTTCAGTTTGGTCATTGAGTAAGCAGTTAGATGCTGTAAAATACACTCCTGGAAATTGAAATAAGAACACCGTGAATTCATTGTCCCAGGAAGGGGAAACTTTATTGACACATTCCTGGGGTCAGATACATCACATGATCACACTGGCAGACCCACAGGCACATAGACACAGGCAACAGAGCATGCACAATGTCGGCACTAGTACAGTGTATATCCACCTTTCGCAGCAATGCAGGCTGCTATTCTCCCATGGAGACGATCGTAGAGATGCTGGATGTAGTCCTGTGGAACGGCTTGCCATGCCATTTCCACTTGGCGCCTCAGTTGGACCAGCGTTCGTGCTGGACGTGCAGACCGCGTGAGACGACGCTTCATCCAGTCCCAAACATGCTCAATGGGGGACAGATCCGGAGATCTTGCTGGCCAGGGTAGTTGACTTACACCTTCTAGAGCACGTTGGGTGGCACGGGATACATGCGGACGTGCATTTTCCTGTTGGAACAGCAAGTTCCCTTGCCGGTCTAGGAATGGTAGAACGATGGGTTCGATGACGGCTTGGATGTACCGTGCACTATTCAGTGTCCCCTCGACGATCACCAGTGGTGTACGGCCAGTGTAGGAGATCGCTCCCCACACCATGATGCCGGGTGTTGGCCCTGTGTGCCTCGGTCGTATGCAGTCCTGATTGTGGCGCTCACCTGCACGGCGCCAAACACGCATACGACCATCATTGGCACCAAGGCAGAAGCGACTCTCATCGCTCAAGACGACACGTCTCCATTCGTCCCTCCATTCACGCCTGTCGCGACACCACTGGAGGCGGGCTGCACGATGTTGGGGCGTGAGCGGAAGACGGCCTAACGGTGTGCGGGACCGTAGCCCAGCTTCGTGGAGACGGTTGCGAATGGTCCTCGCCGATACCCCAGGAGCAACAGTGTCCCTAATTTGCTGGGAAGTGGCGGTGCGGTCCCTACGGCACTGCGTAGGATCCTACGGTCTTGGCGTGCATCCGTGCGTCGCTGCGGTCCGGTCCCAGGTCGACGGGCACGTGCACCTTCCGCCGACCACTGGCGACAACATCGATGTACTGTGGAGACCTCACGCCCCACGTGTTGAGCAATTCGGCGGTACGTCCACCCGGCCTCCCGCATGCCCACTATACGCCCTCGCTCTTGTCAACTGCACATACGGTTCACGTCCACGCTGTAGCGGCATGCTACCAGTGTTAAAGACTGCGTGGAGCTCCGTATGCCACGGCAAACTGGCTGACACTGACGGCGGCGGTGCACAAATGCTGCGCAGCTAGCGCCATTCGACGGCCAACACCGCGGTTCCTGGTGTGTCCGCTGTGCCGTGCGTGTGATCATTGCTTGTACAGCCCTCTCGCAGTGTCCGGAGCAAGTATGGTGGGTCTGACACACCAGTGTCAATGTGTTCTTTTTTCCATTTCCAGGAGTGTATTTCAATTTCTTCAAGAAGGTCAAGTATCGTGCTTTTGTTGGCAAAAATGGAGTATTTGGAGATTTTGTTCTATGTTGTTTGCAGAATGATTGTGTTGGGCAAGATGAGAGGCAAATCTGGATTTATTCAGGTTGTTAAGACGGAGTGTATCTATGTGTTCTTTAAATCTCGTTGGGAAGCTTTTACCGGTTTGTCAAATGTAGAAGCGGGGACATGAGTTGCAAGGGAGCTTGTAAACACCTGACTTTTGATACTACTCTATAGTAGTTATGGTGCTGTAAATGATTTTATTTTGTATTTTGTTGTTGGTGAAGAAGCTTATTTTTATGTTGTATGTCTTGAAGAGGTTGGCAATCTGGTGAGAAATCTTCCCTAGGAAAGGCAGGCTTATACATGTGGTCTTCCTGTTTGTGGGTGTTTGTTCAGTAGTTGGTTGATTTAATTTTGCTGTATGAATTAGATTATCTATTATTGCAGGGTTGTACACAATGCTGGAGGCAATTGGTTTAATAATTTCTGTTTCTTTTTGTCTTTCACGTGTGTCCATTGGGATTTTAAGCATGCGATTGACCATTGTTCTGGGGAATGCTTTTTTATGTTGGTCTAGATGGCAAGAGGACTTGTGTATGACAATATTGGTGGTTATTGGTTTTCTGAAAATTTGAAATTTATGCTTTTGATTTTTATTTGCGATTGTTAAATCAAGATAATTAATGCCTTCTGGTGATTTGTTCTACTGTCAATTGAATTTTGTTGTGTAATTTATCAAGTTTTTTGGCTAGATTTTCTATTTCTTCTGTTGCTCCATTGAACAGAATGAGAGTGTTATCGACATAGTGTTTGTAGTAAAGCAGCTTATCTTTTAGTTGGGTTTGGTATCTGAAAAAGTTGTTTTCAAGGTTATTAACATATATGTCTGCTAGCAAGCCAGCAAGACTACTACCCATTGCCAATCCATCTTCCTGAATGTAAAACTTGTTGTTGAACAGGAAATAGTTGTGTGATAATACAAGCTGCAGGATCTCTATGAGTTCATAGATTTGTCGATATTTTAGCAACAGCTCACTGCTGTGATAGTAGATGCGAGAAATGAAGTGCTCTTACGGTTGACACATTCGACCAAGTCTCGCGGGGTAGATGCCATCCTGCGGACTTAACTAGAAAGTCTTTGTACGGGACCCAACGATGATCACTGCAGTGCTCAGTGAAAGCATTGAAGTGTTCTCGAATACTGCAGTGGGAATAACACTGCCCGCGAAAGGCACTTACGCGCGTTCCTAGAAGGAAGATTAAGGTTTAATATCCCGTCAGCGACGTGGTCTTTACAGACGGGACACAAGCCCTGTTACGGGGTAAATGGGGAACAAAATCGATCGTGTCCTTTTCAACGGAACCGTTAAAGCGTTTGACTTACCCTTTTTAGGGAATTCATGGAAGACCCAAATCGGGAATTCTGGATGGGAGTTGAACCTCAGTCCTGAACACGAGTCTGGTGCCTTAACCACTGCGTCACCTCACTGAGGTAGAGAGAGAACAGTAAGATATGCTACTGCACCATTATGAAACCCTTAGTCCCAAAATTAAGGAATTAAGGTTTTCCTGACACTATTAATCGACCTTCGACTTACATAAGACATAAGGAGCTGCTGCCTATTGTTTTAAGAAAATATAGTGCAAAAACTACAAGATACTTGGAGAACCAGCAATAAATCCAATAAAAACAGATAATTTAATGTACAGTGGTTGGCAGTAGAGTCAGGGTTCCTCAGATACAGGAAGAAGATTGTGTCAGTATCTTCCTTACGCAAAGGAGAGACTTCAGTTAACACATCACTAGTCAACTAGGGCATTGGTCTACTACCTTTCTAGGTATGAACCATATCCTACACGTTTGAACAGAAGTGTGAAGAAATGATCACAAGGTCACCTGTGAGAAATGTAACAAAATTACACAGCCAGTCCCATTATTTATCCACAAACGTAAGAGTATTGTTTTGGCGGTAACGAATCACAGGAAACAAAACGGTCTTGATGCAGGTGGTATACACTTGTAAGTACTGAAACATGTAGCACCGCAGATGGAACCTTGTGTAACTTTATGAAGTCTTAAATGACGCACAAAGCTTGGGACGGTTTCCAGAAGACTTGAAGAATGCTAGAACAATAATTATTTTTAAAAAATTTGTAGACAAAGGCCCCTGGTTTTTACAAATTCAATGAGATGTTACTAGTTCGAACCGTCACCCCGACCCCACTACATCACACCAAAGGCTTTGTTCCCAGCATAGATTGGCGCGAGCCAGCATTTTTCTGATTGGCTGATATCAAAAACAGCAAAGCAGGTTGCAGTATTATCGCGCGCTAACCCGCGCTCTGCTTCAATGACCAATCATAGTAAAACATTTCTTTCTATGGCAATTGTTAAATAAATAAATTTAGAAAAGTATCAAATATAAAATTACTCCTTCTAAAATTACCGATTAATTTGTGTTCTACTCACGATCTATTAGTACCATAAACTGACTGCACATTTAATTATAGTAAATCCCCTGTATAGTTTAACTGGTACATCGTGAATAAACAAAACAATTTTCATTTACTTCTGTTCTTCTTCACTCATACAACATTCACACTGCAAATTACTACACATATAAAACAATTATAATTATGCAAATACATTAAATATTAATCAAACATAACTTTACAACATTGTTTTGACTGCTGACCTCTGCCGCCTACTAGTACAACTACATGGAGCTCTGTAACTCAGGTCAATGTCAGCTGGTGACATCTGTCGATGACTCATGCCTATAACGATATCGTCCTCACAAGTGACAGGAGCGATGCGAAAGCGCTATGCCTCGGTGTAATCTTAGTCACCAATCACCTCAGCGAAGGGGAGTAAGCATGTAGACGAGGCCAGGTATCGGCAAAGAATTCCAACAGATACAGGGCCGCTTGACTCAGTAACAGAACAGTGATGAGAATTAGACTCAACAAGACACGCGAATAAGTTATGCTTAGTGAAATGCGAAATGATACACTCTGAATTACCGTGATGTGATGTGCAAGCATCAAAATATTATTAAACGAGAAAGCATGACATTTCTGGTATAGAACGCATAGATAATTTACTCCCATTCTATAACAGTAAAGTATGAGCATCTTACACAGACGAAAAAATGGTTGAAATGGCTCTAAGCACTATGGGACTTAACATCTGAGGTCATCAGTCCCGTAGACTTAGAACTACGTAAACCTAACTAACCTAAGGACATCACACGCATCCATGCCCGAGGCAGGATTCGAACCTGCGTAGAAGACATTTTGAGGACGATGAGGAGACGATTCACAAAATGAAGCACTGGCCCCGCCATCAGGACAAGGATTGGTACCGACACGGCATACACGCCCTTGTTTCGCTCTGGAGAAAGGCGATAGAGTGGTATGGAGATTACGTGGAAAAATAGGATGTGTAGGTAAAACACCATTGTATCGTGTGTGTAATTCTCATTATGGTTCAAAATGGCTCTGAGCACTATGGGACTTAACTTCTGAGGTCATCAGTCCCCTAGACTTAGAACTACTTAAACCTAACTAACCTAAGGACATCACAAACATCCATGCCCGAGGCAGGATTCGAACCTGCGACCGTAGCGGTCGCGCGGTTCCAGACTGTAGCGCCTAGAACCGCTCGGCCACCCAGGCCGGCTTCTCATTATGTTCAGTAAAGAATTGTTGAAGAAAAAATGCGGTGTATTACATTTTGAGCAACCCTAGTACATACTCCAGAAGCCACCACCTGGTTTCTCTTATATTCGTTGTCTTTACATGAAATGTAGGTTGTCAGCAGGAGAATTGTTCTGCAGTCAGCTTCAAAGGCCGGTCCTGTAAATTTCCTCAATAGTTTTCCGCCAAAAGAACGTCGTCTTCCTTCCAGGGAGCCCCACTTAAGTTCACGAAGCATCTCTGTAGTACCCGTGTGTTGATAGAGCCCAGTGATAACAAATCTATCAACCCATCTCTGCATCGCTCACATGTCTCCCTCTAATCCGACCTGGCAGGGATCCCAAACACTCAAGCAGTACTCTAGAATGGGTTTCTGTAGTGTTCTACAGGCGGTCTCCTGTATAGATGAACCACATTTCCCTAAAACTCTCTAATAGACCGAAGTCGGTCATTCACCTTCCCTACCGCTGTCCTTACATGCTCGTTCCATTTCATATCGCTTTGCAACGTCATGCCTAGATATTTAATCGATATGACTGTGTCAGTCAGTACAGTACTAAAATACTGTATTTGAACATTACGTTTCTCCTATTCGTCTAAACCGATTTACACTTTTGTACATTTTCAGCAAGCTGCCATTCACCATACCAACTAGGAATTTTATCTAATTCATCTTGCATCCTTAAATAGTATAACTGTACAAAAAAAAATGAAGAATGGAAACCCAAACAGTCAATAGTTTACTTCGACAAGATGTGGATTCACATAAATTACCAGTGAAAATTTGTGAGGGACACTATCACACAGAAGTGACGATTTATAATAAATTGTTATTAGGCTCTGAACACGTGACAGCGCATGTAACAATGGCAGAATACCGGAAAGTACCCATAGTACGTACCACAGAAAGTTTCTGGTCACTATGTTACACCTCCGCCTTAACCACGGACGGTTTCGACTGCAACTCTATCGGCTGCAACTGACTGACTCACCCCTACGTTACTGTAGCGCGAAGGAGGACGTTGACCACGTCATTTTCGACTGCCTACTGCGATATCACCTGATAACCAGTCTCTTGTAGTGCATCATAGAAAACAACTTACCACCAGAATGCAGAGCTACTCATAGCGAATGATGGGTCACTGATTAAAAATATGTATAGATTTTAAGCAAGTGATCACGTCTTGATATAATTGTTATGTTTACAAGAAATTTAAATATTCTATGCGTGTCATGGGTTCGTATGTGTGTGTGTGTGTGTGTGTGTGTGTGTGTGTGTGTGTGTGTGTGTGTGTGTGTCTGCGTGATTGGATATGTTATGTAATATGTACCATGCAATGTACCAAAGACTGTCTGAGTGGATAGTGTTCGGTGGCCACAAGTAAAATAAAAAATTAAAAATTCCAAACAATACCGGTGCGTACTCTGCCTTGTCGCCTCCACCTCTCTCCTTGTGTTTCAACATGATGATGCTCCAACTTGGACCAAGACTTACTTTTATGTTGCTGGGCAATAATGGTGACTCAGAGCACTTTCTGTGATTTTACACTTACACCTACTTCTGTACTCTGCAAAGTACTGCTAAGTGCATGGAAGAGGGTGCTTCTCAATGTATCACTTATTACGGCTTCTTCCTTACGGATCGCACGAACAATGATTCCTTACTGCCCCTACGATCACTATAATTAGTCCAATCTTGTCTTTGCAATCCCTACAGGAGCGTTTCGTAGGGGGCTGTACTATAAGCTTAGTATGGGGGCTGTTCGGAAAGCAAGGTCCGATCGGTCTCGAAATGAAAACCACAGTGAAAATCAAAAATTTTTTATTCGCAACAGTTAGCCACACCTTCCAACTACATCTCTAAATAGTCGCCGCTTAAATTTAGACATTTGCCGTAGTGTTGTACAAACTTTCCAGTACCCTCGTCACAGAAAGCAGCCGCCTGTGCTTTACGCCAGTTCTCTGTGCTGGTCTGCCTTTCGTTGTTTGTAGCGAAATGTTGTCTTCGTAGCCAGCGGTTCATGTCAGCAGAGATGAACAACGGAGGGAGCCAATTAAGGCCTCTATTGTAGGTGATCAAACACATTCCATCCAAACCGCTGCAGGGGCGTCATCATTGCCCCTGCAGAATGCGGCTGAAAATTGTCTTGAAGAAGGAAACGCGTGACATCTATGTAATGTGGGCTGTATAGCTTCAGGCGAAATCTCTCACCAGACCCAAATACTTGGCGGGAGACACTGTTGTTTTAGGCATTTCTACGTGATCACTTTGCGCTCTGAACAGAAAAGAGCGACGTTAAAGAATCGACAGGCACAGTAAAGACATTGCCCAACACATCTGTGCAAAGATCCATCGGATTTTCACAGTGGTTTCCATTTCGCGCCTAACCTAACCTTACTTTTCGAATACGCCTCGTATAATCCTTGATTCCTGGATTCTGGTTCTTGAAAATCCTTAAGTAGGCTTTCGCCAGATGATTGGCGTCTATCCGAGCGCCTGCCAGCTCACTTTCATCTCTCCGCCACTCTCTCCCGTGAGTAAAAAAAAACCTGCTGACTGCACTGTAACGGATTGTTGCCGGGCCGCGACCGTCAGCGAATGGCGGTTGCTACTGTGGCGACCACTTCTGTTTCCCTGTCTTCAGGGCATGGGAACTGTTCGCAAGCCTGGAGCAAGTGGGCGGTATTTGCTTAATCCAGCTAATGGGTGTGACCTGGCCCGACAGCGAGGATTTCAAAGGCGAGTGTTCCCTACAGAATGGCTGATGTTTCGTAGTATCCTTTGGGAACAAACTACTGAAAGTGTCGGCAAACAGCAGCACTTTACATTAGTACTACGAGTGTTATCAGGAAATGGCCAATATCAGTGTCTCTAGATAACTGGCCGAAAGGTCTGCACTTGAAAACAAGAATGTAGTGGAGCTGCAGATTCGGTCGCTGGCCCTGGTATGGTGCAGAAATCGAGTTGGGACCTTTCGGGAAGAGTTGGTGTGGAGATGTATTTCGAATTTTCGTAGTCAGGAATCAGTGTCGAAAGTGTAGAAAGTTGTCGGAAGCGTGTTCCCGTGCGCGGGCGTGGGAGACGCCTTAGTCTGTTGCCTGCAGTCGAGGTGGGTTTGCTGTTTAGCGAGCGTACATCGATGGTTTGCTAACGGCCTTGCCACGGTGGTAAGACCATTTCCCGTCAGATCACCAGCGCTGTCAGGCTGGGCTAGCATTTGGATGGGTGACCATCCGGTCTCCCGAGCGCTGTTGGCATGCGGGGTGCACTCAGCCCGAGGCAAACTGAGGAGCTACTTGATTGAGAAGTAGCGGCTCCGGTCTCGTAAACTGACATACGACCGGCAGAGCGATATGCTGACCACGTGCCCCTCCATATCCGCATCCAGTGACACCTGTGGGCTGGGGATGAAACGGCGGCCTGTTCGGACGGAGTTTTTTTTTTTTTTTTTGCATCAACTGAATAGCTGGAGGCGTTGTATAACGAACGAAGCGGACTTCTGAAGAGATATTTAAAAAAAAAGAATAAACTGCGTTTTGCTTCAATCTAAATTTGAACTGTGGCGTTCTTGTGTGTGTCCTTACCCTCTTCAACTTTAGACTGTGTCTATTTACAGAGGACATGGTAGAAACCGATTAGTAACGAAGAAGTGACTCATTGCGGTCTTTCTTGTACAGTCCAGTTGTCGGACTCGGGAGCTTCTGAAAGTAGTCAAATGGTTACAGAACACTGAGTAGTTGTATAAAGAAAGTGATCATTTTAATCACATCTCGTGGATCAAAGCGAGGTTGCCGACGCTGATTTAATTTCATGCCACATGAGGAGCAATGCATAGGAATTATCTATGTCTCCACCAGTCTACACAGCAATACGATGCGTGACTAGTCCACCGCACCCCACGGTGGTAGAGTTCGTGGACTCTGGCCACAGCTGCGATAGGTCTTCACCAGACGCTACAGAAACTCCGAGACAACAGACGAGGGGGAATGTTTCACTTGTCGAACCCTGCCAAAACTGGAACCACCGTGCAGAATTTCATCTCCAAAAGCTGGAGACATCGACTATTTGCTGCATAACGGAGAAAACCGAATCTACGGCTCAGCGCGGCGCTTTTTGAGTCTATCGTTCGTCGCGGTTGCTCGATTTTGCGCTTGTGTCAGCAGTTGCTCTTTAGAGCGGTAGCCTGCTTGAATGTGTTGTGAATGTGAACCGTTTAAATGAGAAATTTGTGAATGTATAGCTAGGGTCATCTACAGGGTGGTCCAAAAGTACGGAAACACCCTGATAAAATCCAAATGGAGTAGCAAACAAGGAAACAGAGCCCCTACACACGAGGAACGGGAAGGGGCAAAACTTTATAGGCTATGCCACCAACATGGCGGCCATCTTGAAAGCCGCCATCTTGGATTCAACTCCAAAATTTCAAATGGGAATGTGGTCATGCGACACATCAAACAGATAGAGAATTTCACCAGAAAAACAATGCCATTGTTATTTTAAACATAGCTTTATTCGTTCTCGGGTTATAGCCAATTACTTGTGGCAGCAGTGGGACGCTCGGCAGCGTATTACGTACTGAGAAGTCATAAAATGGAGTCTGAAACGGTGCAAAGTGACTATCCCATGCCTAATATGTTACATGTGTTTAATCATTGTTTCCTTATTTACAGGTTACAAAATGCCCTTAACACATTAAGAACGCATTGAAATCGTCTTGATATCAGGAGAAAGAAGCACACGGGTCATTGCTGAGGATTTCAACAGTCGTCACCCAACCAGACAGCCCATCACTCACAGCGCAGTTGCCAAGCTTTTGGCCAAATTCCGAACAACAGGTTCTGTTGCAGATAAACCTAAGGCTGGATGACCTAAATCTGCCACCGACGAAGCAACAACAGTGAGCATGTTGGCATCATTTAGCAAGAGTCCTCATCGGAGTATTCGTCGCCTGTCGCAAGAATGTGGGGTTAGCCGTACCTCCATACTGCGAATTTTATCGCAGCACAAATGGCACCCGTACAAAATTCAGCTGCACAAACACCTGAACGAGGATGACCCAGACCGTCGGGTACAGTTCGCAGAATGGGCGACACCTGCAGATAAACCCACATTTCCCCTATCAGGTGCTGTTCAGTGATGAAGCCAATTTCTTTATCAATGGTGAAGTGAACAAGCAGAATCACAGAAAATGGTCCGACACAAATCCGCACTGGATTAATGCTTCCAAAACGGTCGACTAACAAAGAGTGATGGTCTGGTGTGGTGTGTGGGGTACCAAAGTCGTTGGACCTTTTTTTTTATTGATGGTACCTTAACAGCCAACAGTTATCTGAGGGTATTGGATGAAGAAGGGTTTCCCTCGTTGTTAACAGAGGACGGGACATTTCCGGAATTCTTCCAGCACGATGGAGCCCCACCACATCAAGGGCACGATGTGCGAGCATACCTGGATGTGCAGTTCCCTCAAAAGTGGATTGGTCGTAGGGATTTGACTCCTTTGGATTTTTATCTTTCGTGTCAAAGCACTGGTTTATTCTGTGAAAATACGGGATTTACATAATCTAAAGCAGCGCATTTTTTGATGCGTGTGGTCAAATTCAGTCAGATATGTTGGTCAAAGTTCATCAGGACTGGGTTAGGAGGATAGCATTAACAATCCAACATAATGGACAACATATCGAGCCATTCCTATGACTGTTGGTGGTCTCTCGGGACTGTGTAACATCGGCGTAATGTCTCTTCGGCACATAACACACATGCTGCCGAGCGTCCCACCGCAGCCACACGTAACTGGCTATAAACCCGAGAATGAATAAAGCTATGTTTAAAATAACAACGCCACTGTTTTTCTGGCGAAATTCTCTATCTGTTTGATATGTCAAATGACCACATTCCCATTAGGAATTTTGGAGTTGAATCCAAGATGGCGGCTTTCAAGATGGCCGCCATGTTGGTGGCATAGCCTATAAAGTTTCCCCCTTCCCGTTTCTCGTATGTAGGGACTCTGTTTCCTTGTTTGCTACTCCATTTGAATTTTATGAGAGTGTTTCCGGACTTTTGGACCATCCTGTATTTCAATTGACTTTAGGGAATGGGGAAAGAGGGTAACTAAAATAAATTAGTGAAAATAGATTTGCTAAAAGCAAAATTGATGACACTCTTGGAAGCAGATAAGAAAGAGAGGGAGGCAGAAAAGTAAGAGACAGAAACAGACGGAGGTCGAAAAGGAAAGGGACAGAGATGAGAAGAGATCCGAGAAGGACATAGGATGAAGGAACAGGAGGAACGAACAAACAAGTGGCTTGAGCGTGTATCCAAGCAGTTCAGATTAGTGCAGGAAGCCTTTAAAAATAAACTAAAGGCTCATATAGGAGAGGAAGGAGAGGAATTAGAAGACGGAAATTTAACATCAGTGTATGAGAAAAATGATCATGAGTATGACTCAAATGTTAATCTCCCACAGTATGATCGGGAGGAGGTTAATGAGTTACCGACACAAGTAGTGGATGGAGCCGTGTCCCGTGACTGTAACAGCAAAGAGTTAGAAACCGAGGAAGAGACAGATTCACACGAACTAGGAGATGCTTCTGAAGAGAGGAGAACAAATTTTGAAAGTGCTGGGGCACAGCCAGGCATTACTGAGTTGAGAGTGACAGCTAATAAGAACATGTCAGAGCATTTAAATACGTTACAAAATATTCAAGATTTGCTGATTACCTAAAACAAGAAAGCCATAGACCAAGCAATATTGAAAAAAATATGAATATCATAGGAATCAGTAAAAACAGACACTTCTTCCCTTTCCAGGAAAATTTCCACGTACACAAAGCATTAACAAAACATTAACAGTTGCTCAATGACCAAATAAATATTGGAAACCAGACTCTATACAAAATAAGTGACGAAATTACATGAAAAGGAAAGAGCCATTTCCATCTTTCACCCCCTCCCACTCTTCCACCCAACCCTCCTCCCCCTCCCAATTTCAATTCACTTCTTCTTCCTCATTTTCTCCTCCAACTCACACTCCATCACACTACTACTAACTTATGTCCACTCATCATGGTTTCTCCATCCCCCACTCAAAAAAAAAAAAAAATACTCCATCACTACTCCTTCCCCACTCTTAAACATTCCATTAATACACAGCGACATTATTAAATAGAATTACACATACACAATAATCCAAAAGAGAGAAAAAATTGTAGGTCAAAGACAAACTAGTAGAAAAGTTAGGTTGACAACACCACAAAACACAAACCACAACACATACTTCGAAGTATTAAAAAAAAAAGTAAACTGTGGTGTGCGAAAAAATGCGGTATGGAAAACATACGAAATGCATAGTGCTGCGGAACAACTAAACATTAGACCACAATTACCAGTGTCTAAAGAAGAAAAACATAAACTATGTGCTAGCAGACGGCATTTTCCGACGTAAACGAGAAATCAAGCGAAAATCACAGTAAGGACAAACCAACATATTGTTAACGTACTGTTTTTCGATCTTAAAGCAAATTAAAATGCAAATAACTTAACTACAGACCAGTGACGACGCTTTACCTCAATAAAGCGTAACACGTCTGGTGAAAAAAGACACGCACTTTTATAGTTGCAGCGACAGAACAAAATACCCTCAAGAATGTTAATAATGAGCTCTCAGAAGTACATTCTCTACAAGTGCCGGAATTGGGAGGTGAGTCAGAGATCTGGGGTGAACAAACCGTTAGCCAGTCATCAAGTGTGGAAGGGCTTTACGGAAATATTCCGGAGCAAAAAACTAACAGGGTGGAGAAACAAAGAAAATGAATGCAAGAGGAATGGGAATTGTTCGACAATGTAGGGATCAGAATGAAGCGAAATGGAACACAGAAACTGGTACCATTCCAGTGGGGTGGGGCTAGCGAGAGCGGCTGACAGCAAGTGCACCGGCGCCACCCACTCAGTTTTTGGCGCATCTTCGACGTGGACGACGTAAGGAGCGGAGATCGCGGAGGACTCCGGCGGCGAAGCGCTGACGAATCTGGAGGAAGACCACATTCCTATCGGTGCATCATCAGTCAACGAAATCGCAGGGTGAAGAATCAGATCCTCACCAGCAGCATTAGCGGCTTCTGCCACATGAGACGCTTTATCCGCCTGGATTCACCTCAGCGGTCCCATCTTGTGGTTTGAGTGTGCAACGAGTTTATAGTGATTATATTGGTGTTACGTGTATCCAAATACGGAGACACACACACTACTGTGTGAGTGTGCAACGAGTTTATAGTGACTATATTGGTGTTATGTGTGTCCAAATACGGAGACACATACACTACTGGCCACTAAAATTGCTGCAGCACGAAGATGACGTGCTACAACGCGAAATATAACCGACAGGAAGAAGATGCTGTGATATGCAAATGATTAGCTTTTCAGAGCATTCACACAAGGTTGACGACGGGGGCGACACCTGCAACGTGCTGATATGAGGAACGTTTCCAACCGATTTCTCATACACAAACAGCAGTTGACCGGCTTTGCCCGGTGAACCGTTGTTGTGATGCCTCGTGTAAGGAGGAGAAATGCGTCTCATCACGTTTCCGACGCTGATAAAGGTCGGATTGCAGCCTATCGCGATTGCGGTTTATCGTATCGCGACATTGCTGCTCGTGTTGGTCGAGATCTAATGACTGTTAGCAGAATATGGAATCGGTGGGTTCAGGAGGGTAATACGGAACGCCGTGCTGGATCCCAACGGCCTCGTATCACTAGCAGTCGAGATGACAGGCATCTTATCCGCATGGCTGTAACGGATCGTGCAACCACGTCTCGATCCCTGAGTCAACAGATGGGGACGTTTGCCAGACAACAACCATCTGCACAAACAGTTCCACGACGTTTGAGCAGCATGGGCTATCAGCTCGGCGACCATGACTGCGGTTACCCTTGACGCTGCATCACAGACAGGAGCGCCTGCGATGGTGTACTCAACGACGAACCTGGGTGCACAAATGGCAAAACGTCATTTTTTCAGATGAATCCAGGTTCTGTTTACAGCATCATGATGGTCGCATCCGTGTTTGGCGACATCGCGGTGAACGCACATTACAAGCGTGTATTCGTCATCGCCATACTGGCGTAGCACCCGGCGTGATGGTATGGGGTGCTATTGGTTACACGTCTCGGTCACCTCTTGTTCGCATTGACGGCACTTTGAACAGTGGACGTTACATTTCAGACGTGTTACGACCCGTGGCTCTATCCTTCATTCGATTCCTGCGAAACCCTATATTTCAGCACGATAATGCACGACCGCATGTTGCAGGTCCTGCACGGGCCTTTCTGGATACAGAAAATGTTCGACAGCTGCCCTGGACAGCACATTCTCCAGATCTCTCACCAATTGAAAACGTCTGGTCAATGGTGGCCGAGCAACTGGCTCCTCACAGTATGCCAGTCACTATTCTTGATGAACTGTGGTATCGTGTTGAAGCTGCATGGGCAGCTGTACCTGTACACGCCATCCAAGCTCTGTTTGACTCAATGCCCAGGCGTATCAAGGCCGTTATTACGGCCAGAGGTGGTTGTTCTGGGTACTGATTTCTCAAGATCTATGCACTCAAATTGCGTGAAAATGTGATCACATGTCAGTTCCAGTATAATATATTTGTCCAATGAATACCCGTTTCTCATCTGCATTTGTTCTTGGTGTAGCAATTTTAATGGCCAGTAGTGTAGTATTTAAAGTGTTCTGCGAAAATGCATGTAAATCACGAATGTCATTTGCTTCAGATGGTCTACGGGTGCCTATGTGTTCGTGCTGTAAATTTGCTTGGTCAGTGATTTTCCATAAGATGGTTTTTATTTTTGTCCTTGTGGTACTGACATTCTCTGGTTTTACTATAACGGTCGATAGCAACTCTATCCATTCTTAAACGATTATGTTGTCTTCGTTTTAATTTATTTTGAATGTGATAAAACGTTTCATTTGAATTTTTACTTGCTGATTTCATATGTATTTGGTTTTCAATAACATAGTGGACAGTTAAATCTTTAAATTTTATGCTCTGTTTATTTGGTGTTCTTTTAAGAGTGCTTCTGAGACGCTGATTTACCTTAGAGTGATGTAAATGTAATCTTTTATACTTAAAAATTTATAGGTCCAGTATAAATTTCCTTTGCTTCTATAGTTTGGTGAAGTATATTTTGTTTCTTATTGTATAGATTGCTGCTTCCTTAGGTTAAGTACATTGTATTGATGATTCCTGATTTACTGTTTCTGAATTTATATTCTTGTATTGAAATCACTTATTGCTCGTGGCTTAAGAGATTTGTAAGCATTCTTGTGTTTATTTTTCTCCGAAATGGTGTTTCTTGTGGAAAGTTGGGCGTTGTATTCATGTGATGTTAGGTAGAGAGATTTTTCTTATTTGCTATTTTTCATTAGTTTATGATTAATGATCGCATTTTCGAATCATTAGATAGTAGAGGTCACTTCCATAGTGTTGATTTGCTGTTCTGTTTATTTCTTTTTCTGGCATTATAGATGATTGTGCTTCAAGAAATACTGTAACTGTTACTTTTTTAAATATCTTGTCCTTATTTCATTTTTGTATAAGATCAGGTATCAGGAACACTGTTTTATGTGATATAGAACTGTGTGTCAAGTCCCGTTCTAGAGCAAAAGTTGAGAGGTGAATACGTGGCCTCTGTAAACGACATCCAGCTATCCATTATTCCTTTATGTTACATGAATTTTTCAGCTCCAAGAGTATCATTATCCTAGTTGGAACTATGTTATCTCTCGCCGAAAAATAGGGGGTATCCAACATGTCATATATAGGCCGCGATGATCGGCAAGTGCTGGTCGCTATTGTGAATGACAGCGCCACCTTACCAGTGTCCGTTGGACATTCTCCAACCTGAAGGTAAAGGGCTAGTCTCCCCTAATCCCAGCTAACGAACGAATGACTGACGTTTCCTAGTACCCTTTTGGAAACCAACACGTGAAATTCTTGGCTGGCACCAGCACTTTACAGTAGTACTGTGGGTGTTAGTAGGAATTGGCTTATCGCAGTGCCTACTTTCTACTCTGGAGGCTGATGGATCGAAACGTCTGCATGTGACAAGAAAGTCTTAGATCTGTGGAAGCTCGCGAAATCCAGGAGTCGGTTGACGGCCCTGGTCGGATGCAGAAGGGGAATTTGAGTCCTCTCGAGAGTATTTCGGAAATTTATAGTCAGGGATCAGTAAGATTGTTCTCCACGTGTGTAAAATTCGAAATGCGTTCAGTGCGTTAAACGTCTTAGTCTATTGCCTGTTTTGGAGATGGATGTCAGTGTTTAGCTAACATACACGTACTGATTAGAAAGAGGCCTTCTAACAGAGTGTAGACCAACTGGCTAGCTGGAGGCTTTGTCTAACGAGCGAAGCGCACTCGGCGAGGGATATTAAAAGAGTATAAACTGCGTTTTGCTTCGGTCGAAATTTGGACTGTGGTGTTCTTGTGAATGCCCTTAGCCTCTTTACCTTTAGACTGTGTTCCTGTGTGTGATTTACAAAGGAGATGGTTGAAACAGATTGATGACGGTGCAGAAGCTGAATGCTCGTCCAATCCAGTGGTCTGCTTTTGGAGCCTTTTGAGAGTAGTCAGGTGGCTACAGGGCAATGAGTAGTGGTGTAGCCGGCCGGGGTGGCCGAGCGGTTCTAGGCGCTACAGTCTGGAACCGCGCGACCGCTACGGTCGCAGGTTCGAATCCTGCCTCGGGCATGGATGTGTGTGATGTCCTTACGTTAGTTAGGTTTAAGTAGTTCTAAGTTCTAGGGGACTGATGACCTCAGAAGCGCCGGCCGCGGTGGTCTCGCGGTTCTAGGCGCGCAGTCCGGAACCGCGCGACTGCTACGGTCGCAGGTTCGAATCCTGCCTCGGGCATGGATGAGTGTGATGTCCTTAGGTTAGTTAGGTTTAAGTAGTTCTAAATTCTAGGGGACTGATGACCACAGCTGTTAAGTCCCATAGTGCTCAGAGCCATTTGAACCTCAGAAGCCAAGTCCCATAGTGCTCAGAGCCATTTGAACCATTTGAAGTAGTGGTGTAGAGGAAGTGACTAATTTTACCTTGTCTCATGCGTCAAATAGAGGCGACTCTGATTTAGCTTGATAGCCTATGTGAGCAGTGCGTAGGAATTAAGGTTTCGGAGGAAGTCTACACAGCAATGCGACGTGTGGTTAGTCTCACGCACCGCACGGCGCTAAGAGTTCGTGGACTTTGGCGTGGGCGCGAGGGGACTTTACCAGGTACTGCAGTCACTCCGAGGCAACGGATGAGGAGGAACGTTTCAATACGCGTTGCCTTACTTTTTATACATTCAGTATCCCCTAAAAGGCCTAATTGTGTCGGTGTCACATACCTGAGCAGTTTTAGGATGGGTCGCACGAGTGTTTTGTAAGCAATCTCGTTTATACATTGATTTATATTTTCCCAGTATCCTACCACTGAATCTAAGTCTGCCACTGCAATACCTGCGACTGATCCTGTACGACCACTCCATTTTATATCCCTACAGTCTGTTATACCAAGATATTTGTATGGGTTGACTGTTTCCAGTTACACGATATTGCAGTGCCTGCGTTATTCTGATTACGATGCAAAGTCCCTTTGGTCATGCATGCATGTCCAAAGGGCAGGCACTGCGGCGACCACAGCCGTTACGAATCACATCAAATGAATTCGCAATTGCGAATAAGGCCTACCATCGGCTGTAGAATGGAATGACAACGACGAAAATTTGTGCCGGGCGAGAACTCGGACCCGGATTTCCCGCTTATCTTTAGCGGTCGCCTTACCATTTGGCTATCCGTGCATGACTCACGGCCAGACCCAAACCTCCATATGTTGTCAACCATGCGTCTACGAACTGAACTCGTACATCCATTATGTACATTCCCGTACACGTCAGACGTTGTACATGAAAGTCGCTTGCCTGGTATCGGCAGATAAATACGATATTGCAGTACCTGTGTTATTCTGATTACAATGCAAAGTTCCCTGGGACATTAGCCGAGCGGTCTAGGGCGCCGCAGTCATGGACTGTGCGGCTGGTCCCGGCGGAAGTTCGAGTCCTCCCTCGGGCATACGTGTATGTGTTTGTCCTTAGGATAATTTAGGTTAGGTAGTGTGTAAGCTTAGGGACTGATGACCTTAGCAGTTAAGTCCCATAAGATTTCACACACATTTGAACATTTTTTTCCATGGGACATGCAGGCATGTACGAGTTCAGTTTGTAGATGTACGGTTGATGACACATGGAGGTTTTGGTCTGGCCTTGAGTCATCCATGGATAGACAAATGGTAAAGTGACTGCTCGTGATAAGCGGGAAATCCGGGTTCGAGTCTCGATCCGGCACAAATTTTCATTGTCGTCATTCCATTCTACAGGTGATGGTAGTCTTTATTCGCAATTGCGAATTCATTTTATGTCTTTCCAGTTATTTCTCATTGCTGCTGTAATCGAAGGATTCTATCTATCTATCTATCGCTTGCGCCTTGTCCCACGGTCACACAGGGTCGGCCACGGTTAATCGGACTTGGCATGTTAATTTTAAGGGGTGGCCGGATGCCCTTCCTGCCGCCACCCTGAACCCCCCAGGACGGAATTAGTGTACCCCAGCTGTCTGTGTCTAGTGGAATCCATGAAATAGTGTGAAAGTGTGCAGATGTCTGCAAGCTGTGTAACTGAGGCGGAATGTGGGGACCAGCCCGGTATTCACCTAGTGGGATGTGGAAAACCGCCTAAAAACCACATCCAGGCTGGCCGGCACACCGGTTCTCGCCGTCAATTCTCCGGGAGGATTCGATCCGGGGCCGACACGCCTACCCGAGTCCAGGAAGCAGCGCGTTAGCGCTCTCGGCTACCCTGGCGGGTTGCTGTAGTCGAAGGATACTACCGTTTTTCGTTTTATACATCTACATCTAAATCATACTCCGAAAGGCGGAGGCACTTCTGCTACCACTAAATGCTCCCCCCTCCCCTGTTCCATTCACCTCTAATTTCTCGAATTTTCTCGTCGTGGTCATAACGCGAGATGTATGTGGGAGGAAGTAATACGTTGACCGAATCTTCCCAGAAAGTGCTCCTTCGAAATTTCGTTAGTAAATGTCTACGCTATGCGTAACGCCTCTCTTGTAACGACAGTCAGCGGAGTTTGTTAAGCATCTCGGTAACACTCTAGCACCGACAAAACGATCCCGTGACGAAACGCGCCGCTCTTCATTGGATCTTCTCTGCCTCTCTTATCAGTCCTATCTGGTAAGGATCCAATATTGATGAACAGTATTCAAGAATCTGTCGCACAAGCGCCTTGTGAGCCATTTCTTTCGTGGATGAGTCAGATTTCCTGTGACAGTCCGTCATCTGATTTTCCTACTATTTGTTTTGTTCGGTCATTCCAATTAAGGTCGCTCTGGATAGTTGCTCCTAGATATTTTACCATAGATACTGTTTCTAGATGTTTCTCGTCAATAGCGTAGTTGTACAGTAGAGTCTTTCTTTTCCTATGTATGCGCAATATATTACATTTATTTACGTTCAGAGTCAACTGCCAGAGCCTGCACCGTTCATCAGTCCTCTGCAGGTAGTTCTGCAAATCGATACTGTCTTCTAGCGTTGCTACTTTGTCGTAGACAACCACATTATCTGCGAACAGTTTCAAAGAGCATTCGACGATTTCTGCTAGACCATTGATGCTCTTCCTTGGGGTACACCGGAAATTACCTTTACATCTGCCGATTTTGTTCCGTTGGGAGCAACGTGTTGACTGCAAGGAAGTCTTGAATACAGTCGCAGATCTGGTCCAATACTCGATAGGCTCGCATTTTTTTTTCGCTAAACGTCAGTGCGGGACGTTGTCAAATGCCTTTCTGAAGTCGAGAATCAAGGCATCAACATAAGCGCCGTTGTCTACGGTGCTATGGATCTCATGGAAGAACAGAGGGAGCTGAGCTTCAGAAGATCTCTGTTTGTGGAACCCATTTTGATTTTGTAGAGGAGATTTCGTTCTCCGAAAACGTCATAATTCTTGAGCATAGAAAATATTCCATAATTCTACAACTGATTGACGTCAACGATATAGGCCTATAATTGTGTGCATCTGTCCTGCAGCCCTTCTTGAAAACAGGGATGACTCGTGATCTGACTGCATTACTGTTTCATCCGGGAAAAGTCTGAGGTTATTATTGTCTACCATGTCATTAATATACAATCTCTACTTTCTTCCAACTACTGGTCTGTTTTCTTTTTTATTAACTCGAGTGGCCTGTGGTATATTATTGTTAACAGAGGGCTAACTCAGCCGTAAATTCTGTATAGGCTCTGGAGTTTCGTTGAATTTAGGAAATTTCAATTTTTTCTCAACGCCTCTGACTGGTATTACTCATCTTCGTATTTGTGCGAGAATTAAACTGAGACAGAACCCCTGGAATTTCCTTTGAAGAGGGGAGTTTGAAAATGGAGTTCAGCATTTCTGCTTTTGATTTTCTACCCTCAATTTCAGCTCTTGTGTCAGCCATGAGTGTCTGGATCCTAACTTTACATATGGCCAAGGGACGGAGAATGGAAAAAGTAACGTCTGTGCATTACAGCCATGTACGAAAAACACGCTCCTTGACGTGAAATGTTTGCTCCAGAATGTTCATATTACTTTATCTTACTCATTTCTTCTAATTAATGTATACGAATACAAATTAATACCAGTTCACTACTGTATAGTTGCAGATCGATTTTAATTCCTCAAGTAATGTGACTAAGAGAATAAATAACATACTAGGTTCAGTTCCCAATACGGTCTCCCAGATTAGGATTATCTTGAATGTTGTGAATCGCTTAACGCAAATACTACGATGATTCGTTCACCCATCTTGTCTTATCCGAACATTTAGTCCGTCTCTAATGACTCCGCTGTCACCGGGATTTTAAATCCTGCTCTTCCTTCGGGTTTTTTTTTTTCAGCTTGAGTTAAGGGTTTAAACTTCCAGTCCCATTTCGCTGCTCAAACGTTCGAGCATAAATTATTGCGGCGTGATACAATACGATCTTATTTTTAAGCTCTTCACCCTCGTTTTAGGAAAAAGAATCACCCACATAATGTTCTCTTGTTCTGACGAATCGAGCTCTGTAGATCAGTTTATACAGCCCACATTCCTTGTTGCTTGTTCTTATCCATTTCGGAAGTATGTATTCGGACAAGATTTTGAGGCATGTTCTGTAGCCTACATTTAAATAAAATGGTGCTACGTTGGAAGCTATCTGATGGACTTCCGACTGCAAGAACGACCAATGCCTATTACAGAGCTCTCATGCGCACCTACCATGTGCACCGACTCGTGAATAGCTGGTATTTCCGCACTACCGAAGACAAGTAATTTCCGTATTAGCATTTTCAGAAAATTTCCTGAGAGACAGCGGCTATAAAATAAATGCGCAGTAGTTAGTGCAGAAATTTATTGCGCTGAAACACGCAAGTGGGCTGAGTGCGGCTGGGCTTCGTCCATCTACGATCGAGGGTAAGCAAGACAGAAAGGCAGATGTTATCCCGTATTCATTGTCCTGGAATAGTATACTGCAACAAGCATAGACTTCCCTCGGTAGTCGCGATGGACAACAGAGAGTTCACCGTTATTACTTTAAGCATTTACTTTTATTTTGTCTTAAGACTTTAACAGTGCTCGTCTATCTGGGATCTTTACCAGATGAGACTGAGGAAATAGAGAATATCCAAAATAGAGCTGCACATTTCATTACAGGTTCATCTAGTAGGCGCAAAAACGTCACTGAGGTGCTCAGCCAACTCTAGTGGCACACGGTACAAGAGAGGTGTTGTGCATCACGGTGTGGTTTACTGTTAATATTCAGAGAGCATACACTCCTAGAAGAGTCAATCAGTATGTTGCTCCAACGTATAACTAGCGAAAAGATCGTGAAGGTAAAATTAGAGAGATTCGAGCCTCATACGGAGGATTACCAGCAATAGTTCTTCCTGCGGACCATTCTTGACTGCAACAGCAAAGCAGAGAAGTGACAGGCATGATAAAGTAACGTGTGGATTATAGCTCTGGATGTAGATGTCGTTATATTCCACGTCACGACGTTAAGAGGCTCTGGTTGCAACACTTGGGAGCTTCACGTCACACTGAATTCCCAAACTGTGAGATCACGTACAGTTCTGTAATCCTAGTCATTTGTGTTTCCTGTGTACTTCACAGCATGAAGCTCATTGCAGTTACACGTCTCTTTTCCCATACTGCGATGTTTACAAAAGCTACAAATAACAGTTTTTCACGTTTATTCAAGTTTCACTCAAAAATTGTTTGTACGCAACTTTGCTTCACGCGTGAATCGTGTTTTACATAGGCACAATTTGTACTGTAAAGACAATGGCTCCAAAATAGCTCAGTAAGTTTCCAACCTCAACAATAGACAACACGTAGGTTGAAACCAATGCTTTTTTTTTTCGTTGTTGTTATTTCATTCCACTAACGGGGGCAGGCCAGCGGCATAATGTAACTGCTCATTTAGCCATACAGTTTATTTTTTTAAATAAATAAACGGCACAAAAAGTGAAAAAACAGATGACGTTGTTAGAACATGTGAGTTTCATGTGGAAAGATCGTTTACATAGGGATAGCTAAGGTACTGATGTTGTCCTGGGTGGTGATGATGGTGCTTCAGTGTCGTGGTTGGAAGACGTTGTTCCGAGGCTTTGTGATCAGCTCCGTGTGAACATATGAATCGAGCGAGATCATGTAGGGTAAAGTGGAGGTTGGGCGTGAGTTGGGATCTCATGTGCTGGTTTGCAGAAGGGAAATTATCAGGTTAATTCCGATGCTTTGGGTAAAGGGACAAGAGCTAGTTGTGTTCGTGTGGGGGTTTTTGTTGCAATAGGATTGGATATGCTGTGCATGTCAGGGTGGGAATGGAACAAACAATGATACCTGTCTGCCTCCGTAGCCGAGCAGTCAGAGTATCTAGCTCCATGCGGAGGAATCAGATTTTGGTCTTGATGCTTCCTGCCAGGGGCATTCCCTTGGTGGAAGGACTTGGAACGGGATGTACTCAGGTAGTGAATGAGAAGGTATGTGATTGAGAGATGGGAATGGTTCTATGAGTAAATGATGGTCACATGTAGGTGAAATACGCTACCTGATCAGAAGTAGCTCGGTACCCCTATGTAATGCGGAACTGGACATGGTTGTCACGAGAATCTGGCATGCCAGTAAAAACGGAGGCGGGGAGAATTGTGTTGCCGGTAGAGAAGCTGTGACAGCAGAATGAGTCGGTCAGGGGAGTTCAGTGCCTTCGAACGTGGACTAGTTATTCAAAGTCACCTAGTAACAAATCAAGGACAGTTCACGTCTTTAAAGCTCCGAAATTCGACTGTTGGCGATGTGATTGAGAACTGAAAACATGAACGAACATACAGCTAAGCCAAGAGCAGGCAGACCTCGTGTACTGATGGACAGGACCGTCAAGCACTGCGAAGGGTGGTTGTAAAAAAATAACATGAAATTAACGGAAGTAATCAACCATGAGCCCCAGTGCTATCAGCTGTCCGGCTAGCACAATGACTGTTTGTAGGGATTTAAAGATAATGAGGTACAATGATCGAACAACTCCTCATAAGCTACACATTCCTGCAGTCAGTGCTAAGCGTCGCTTCAGGGGATGCAAACAGCGACGCCAATGGACAGTGGATGACTGGAAACCAGTGATTTTCAGTGATGAATCATGCTAGAGCTTGTGGCAATCCGATGGAGAGGTTTGAGTTTTGGCGAAAGCCTGCAGAATGTTACATGCTGTAACGTGTAGTACCAACGGTGAAGGATGGAGCAGGTGGTGTTAATGTGTGGGGGTGCTTTTCGTGCCGTGGATATGGCTTAAGAAAACGTAAATGCGGAAGGATATGAACACATTTTGCAATATTGTGTACTCTATACTCTAGAGAAACAGTTCAATGATGGCGATTGTTTTCATCAGCATGACAGTGCACCCTGTCATGAAGCGCATCTGTGGGACAATGGTTAGTGAACAATAATATTCCTGAAATGAACTGGCTGCCCAAAATCCAAACCTGAACCCAATATAACTCCCTTGGTATGAGCTGGAACTTCGACTTCGCTTCAAACTCTGGTTTCGGTTCTTGAGGAAGAAAGGGCTGCCATTCCTGCACAGACATTCAGACACCTAACTGAAAGTGTTCCCCACAGAGCTCAAGCCGTCATGAATGCTACAGGTTGTTAAAACCCCCATTAATTTCTACTAATAGGTGCTGCACACTTTTGAACAGACAGTGTACGTAACAGGCTGCCAATGTGATTTGTCGGTGTAAATGGTGTCGTCCAGAGCGATGCATATTTTGGAAGACAAATCTGACGAAACGGATTACAACTTCTGAGGTGGAGCTGGGATAAAAGGAGTTCTTAGTACCGAATGGTGTGCCCAGGGTGCGTCTGGAGACAGTCATTTCAATTTTCGTGAAAAAGGGGGGGGGGGGAGTTTGCCTTGAACTTGTAGGAATAGGCCAAACACTTGTAGGAATAGGCCAGGTGAGATAAACAGGGGACTTTCGTTCCTCTTGAGTCAGTAAGTAACCTTCCCCGAAATGTCAGATTTGCTACCAGAGAAGAACTGTGTGCCAGGACAGTACTCCAAGTCAAACCCGAATCCTTCTTGAGAGTTCCATTCAATTCGTGACACAGCAGACTTATTCAATCAGTCAGAGTGAAAGACTCGTTTCTTTTATTAATTGTGCTGTCCTCTGGCGTCAAGGATACGTATCCATCCCGGCGGTTCTTCGTGTACTCGTATTAAAACTTCCATCGACATGACGACGAACCATGACTGTTAGGCTAGGTATCTAAGGCAAGGGTTTCGAGAGCAGCTCTTTGAAAAACCCATAATTTATGCCTTCTTCCGCATACCTTGTGACGTGCTTCACCATACCATATAAATTATTTCTCACTGCGTCCATATTGGAAAACTAGGAGCACACTACAGCGCTCAAGCAGCTTTGTCGAAGAAAACTGGAAGATTACCTAGCTTTAAAACTGTTCACCTTAGTTAATAGCTTTCGATGTCTATATAGCAGACACCCATTACGAAAGAAATGGGAATGGCTGCTTTCTCAACATATCGGAATAACTTGGATGATGAACTGCAGAATGGTGTGATATTCTGCGTTACAAGACTGTGCAACGTACACTAGAAATTGTTGTTGTTGCGTATCCAACATCATTTTGATAATTGGCCATAATGATTGAGAATAGAAAAGATCTGGACGTACCGGTGTCCCAAATGAATGAGCCGTCAAATTACGATTGATGAGTGGTGGAAAACTAATATTTTTGTATTTTTGTTTAGGTCCCGTGAGGTGTTCTCTCAGTAGCTGAGTGGTCAGTGAGTCTGATTAATATGCGGAGGACGCAGGTTCGATTCCCGTCACTGCCAGGGACTTTCCTTTCCTTGCCTCGTGAGGCAGCTGAGGAGGTGCCCGAATGAGAAATAGCGGTTGCAACGCCAGAAAGCTGCAGCGGCTGGCAGAGCATTCCATGCTCTCCCCCTCCCCCCCCCCCCCCTCTCCCTGCCACCAAATACCAAAAACCAGAAAAGGCCGTTTGATAGTGGATAAGATGGCTGGTGGTCAGTACCGTGTGGTCCAGTAAGCTTTGTCGCGTAGTTAGTTGTTTAGTTTATGCCATGAGGCAGTGGCACACACAGAATGAATCGGCGAAGACGTAATACCCCTTTAATTTCCTGAGCGATTCAGGATATCGAACCGAGGTATGATCATACGAAAAGAGGAGCGCAATTTTAATATACAGTTCATGCAAGCATTTTTTTTAAAAAAATGAAAGTATTTTTTAACGGTGACAGCAAGCTCTTTAAATGACGAGTACAATTCCATATTTTTCAAGTGCAACGAAATATTTCATTACATCATTCTAAAACCCTTAAAAGATGAATTCGATTGCTAATGTTGGCGCTGAAATTTTTCTCGAAAGTATCTGAGAAATGTGCAAAAATTTAGACTCTAGGTACGATAGAGACAAGCAGTGTTGCTTGTCTGTTAGCACTGACAACTCTACGCAAACGCCGCTGTTCTCGGTCGTTAATTGAAGGCCGTCGGCCACTGCTTTGTCCGTAGTGACAGTTAATGCCTGAAATTTGATAATCTCGGCACACTCTTCACACTGCGAATCTCGGAAAATTTAATTCCCTAACAATTTCCGAAGTAGAATGTCTCATGCGTCTAGCTCCAACTACTACCCTGCGTTCAAATCCTATTAATTCACGTCGAGCGGCCATAATGACATCGGAAACCTTTTCACACAGATTGCCTGACAGCTCCGCCAATGTATTGTCCTTTTATATCTTGTGTACGCGATACTATAACCATTTGAATATGTGCATATCTCTATCCAGTGACATATCGTCTCAGCGTATACACAGGAGATACTAATAAATATGCAGACGGACATGCCCTGTGTATTATTTTAAACGACCATGTACAGGTTTTCTGTTAAAACCGATTTCCGAAAAGAATATGGTGTGCTGTGCTGAATGGTGGAAGTGTGCTATTTCTTTTTCTTTCTCACAGTCAGTTTCAACTACAGTAGCAAAATTGCAGGGCCTTTAAGCCATTAGAGAAATTGTTTGTCCAATATGAATCTTCCTGATTTTATATTATTGCAAACAAAACTTGTATTCATAACAGTGTGCTTTTCGTTTACTTTCTAGCTGTCGGTCTTACAGAAAACAGATTTTGGCTTATCGGCTTATGATTATAATACTACTATGGAATTTCAATCGTCCGAAACTTTGTCATCCTACCACTTCACAGATTAAAATTATGTGATGTTCTGTCATCGGAGCTACTATCCTCACAGATTCATCAGCTGGAGAGTCCCTGCCATATCCCATTTACCAATGATCCCAACGTATTCATTTTAAGCGGCTTCAATTCGCATTCAAGTTTTACACCTCAACGACACTAAAAAAAGGCTCAAGGTCAGAGAGACAAGAGGAAATGGAGCGAGAGGGGAGAGGGGAAGAACTGGACGTACAGAAGGAGAAGGAGGAGATGGGTGGAGAGAGAGAGAGAAAGAAGGGAGAGGGAGACCGAAAGAAGGAGAGATGGAGAGCGAGAGAAGGGGAGAGCGAGATGGACAGAGAGAGATGAAGGATGTGATGCACAGGGAGAGGGGTTGGAGGAGAAGGAGATGGGAGACAAAGAGGGGATGAGGAGATGGACAGAGAGAGGGTGGGTGGCGGGAAGGATTTTAGGATGTATATTCAGTCCCCCCATACATTTAGAAATTGCAAAGCGTTGCTGCGTTCGTTAGTGCGTAAAACGAGAATAGGCGACCCATAAGGCAGCAGGCTGGCATGAAAGCCCCGTTTGGCTTTGTTTACGCCATTATACCGCCCATATGGCCTATCAGTTTTAGTTCATTCCTCAGATAACTTTGTGCAAAAAGTATCAACGACATTAAAAAGTGTCATATTACTGTATTCCACTTGATGCCTTGAGACGCCGTTTTTTAAAAATTGTACTTGCTTCAGAATTTCGATTGCTACTAGAGTTAATAGTTACAACTGTAAAAAAAAATTACGTGCCACTCGGCTTTCTACCTTTTTCCGAAAATCTCGTTTAATATCTTGAAACTCCTAGAAAATAAAAGCGTTCTTCGTCAATGTGACTTGACCTGTGTAAGATGAAGAGCTGCCAGTTAATTCTTAACGAAGTGCGAGTGGACGCCACCAGGCCGACTTATTGTTTTCATTGTAAGTATGTACAATGCTAACCCAACATCATTAAAAAGTAGTTTTCAAGTGGGACACGGACATATTTTCGTGATTCAGCGCTCCACTAAAAGATGTGCTATCTACGATAAAACACAGATAGGACATTATCATAAAAGAGAATGAGGCGAGTGATGCCTTCAGTGTGGCTGAGAAACGGATTGATAACATGTCCCAACACTCTCAGGTTACTAAATAAGTATGGGCTCCCTCGGCGCATATTTAAATATTGTGATGAGTAATGAAAGACGTTAAACGGACAGGTGAGTAGTATAATCAAGTAGAAAAATACTTTCCTCTCTGAGTATTATCATACACCGAAAATATTGTGTCAGTACCTTATGGGACATTTGATATCTGTGTGTGTGTGTGTGGGGAGGGGGGAGGGAAGGAGGGAGATAAGGTGGAAGGGCAAATCAAGAGTCGTTATCGCTTTATTACCTCCTTTATAAACTCTTTTAGAAAAGAAGTCAAAAGCCATCATCCAGAAGGGGTTGGTTTGAACGCCGGAATTCTTTACTAGCCATACTTCTATTGAAGGCCTTTGCTTTCTTACTTCCTCCGAAACTCAGTGCCATTCGGTAGTTTCCACATTGACAAATATTATCAGAACTGCAAAAAGTGAAAATTGGGTGATAAAATCCCTAGAATTAACGTGCATTCGAATGTGAGGTCCTTGCATCAGCACTGAGCCGCTGTTCTTTTTTATATGGAATGGTTACGTTAATGGTGTTAATAATTCCTTCAAATTTGATGTAGACGAAAGTGATTTGCCCAAATTTTTGCTAACTGAACTGTATACAGGTTGGTCCATTGATCTTCACCGGGCCAAATATCTCACGAAATAAAAGTCAAACGAAAGAACTACAAAGAACGAAACTTGTCTAGCTTGAAGGGGGAAACCAGATGGCACTATGGTGGGCCCGCTAGATGGCGCTGCCATAGGTCAAACTAATATCAATTGCGTTTTTTTTTAATAGGAACCCCCATTTTTATTACATATTCGTGTAGTACGTAAAGAAATATGAATGTTCTAGTTGGACCACTTTTTTCGCTTTGTGATAGATGGCGCTATATTAGTCACAAACATATGGTTCACAATTTTAGACGAACAGTTGGTAACAGGTAGATTTTTTAAATTAAAATACAGAACGTAGGTACGTTTGAACATTTTATTTCGGTTGTTCCAATGTGATACATGTACCTTTGTGAACTTATCATATCTGAGAACGCATGCTGTTACAGCGTGATTACCTGTAAATACCACATTAATTCAATATATGCTCAAAATGATGTCCGTCAACCTCAATGCATTTGGCAATACGTGTAACGACATTCCTCTCGACAGCGAGTAGTTCGCCTTCCGTAATGTTCGCACATGCATTGACAACGCGCTGACGCATGTTGTCAGGCGTTTTCGGTGGATCACGATAGCAAATATCCTTCAACTTTCCCCACAGAAAGAAATCAGGGGACGTCAGATCCGGTGAACGTGCGGGCCATGGTATGGTGCTTCGACGACCAATTCACCTGTGATGAAATATGCTATTCAATACCGCTTCAACTGCACGCGAGCTATGTGCCGTACATCCATCATGTTGGAAGTACATCGCCATTCTGTCATGCAGTGAAACATCTTGTAGTAATATCGATAGAACATTACGTAGGAAATCAGCATGCATTGCACCATTTAGATTGCCATCCATAACATGGGGACCAATTGGCCAATTATCCTTCCTCCCATAATGCCGCACCATACATTAACCCGCGAAGGTCGCTGATGTTCCACTTGCCGCAGCCATCGTGGATTTTCCGTTGTCCAATAGTGCATACTATGCCAGTTTACGTTACCGCTGTTGGTGAATGACGCTTCGTCGCTAAATAAAACGCGTGCAGAAACTCTGTCATCGTCCCGTAATTACTCTTGTGCCCAGTGGCCGAACTGTACACGACGTTCAAAGTCGTCGTCATGCAATTTCTGGTGCATAGAAATATGGTACGGGTGCAATCGACGTTGATGTAGCATTCTCAACACCGACGTTTTTGAGATTCCCGATTCTCGCGCAATTTGCCTGCTACTGATGTGCGGATTAGCCGCGACAGCAGCTAAAATACCTACTTGGGCATCATCAGTTGTTGCAGGTCGTGGTTGACGTTTCACATGTGGTTGAACACTTCCTGTTTCCTTAAATAACGTAACTATCCGGCGAACGGTCCGGACACTTGGATGATGTCGTCCAGGATACCGAGCAGCATACATATCGCACGCCCGTTGGGCATTTTGATCACAATAGCCATACATAAACACGATACCGACCTTTTCCGCAATTGGTAAACGGTCCTTTTTAACACGGGTAATGTATCACGAAGCAAATACCGTCCTTACTGGTAGAATGTTACTTGATATCACGTACTTATACGTTTGTGGCTATTACAGCGCCATATATCACAAAGCGAAAAAAGTAGTCCAACTAAAACATTCATATTTCTTTAAGTACTACACGAATATGTAATAAAAAAGGATGTTCCTATTTTAAAAAAACGCAGTTGATATACGTTTGACCTATGGCAGCGCCATCTAGCGGGCCAACCATAGCGCCCCTTCAAGCTAGACGAGTTTCGTTCTTTGTAGTTTTTTCGTTTGTTGCTCATTTCGTGAGATATTTGTCCCGGTCACTATCAATGGACCACCCTGCATACAATAAACTTGGAAATCTCAAAACAGCCAACGTGTTCTTTTTTTTTTTTAATTTTTTTATTTAATGCGATTTCTTCAACTGTCTTCTTCCATTAGGTGATTGTGTTACTGACTGCAATGCAAACTTCTCATCAACGTTTTCATTTCTTAATCTGTCTCGAGAATCACACGCATGTAATTGGACACTGACGGTCCTTGTCTGGTTCCTAGATGAGGGTAGAGACATAATGATCACCAATGGTCCAATTGGCATGTGCTCCAAATAGTAAATTCCCCTTCGTCTGACGGATGTTCTGTACGTAATGCATACTTCCTGTTTCTTTGTAGATGACAGAGAAAGCTTCGGCCTCGAACTTTGTGCGGTTGGCTGAAATATGATCGATGACGTGTGATTTCATGTCGAATTTATGAGGAAACAAACCGATATCGAGTTCGGTTGTGGAGCAAGTTCGATGATGCACGCAGGCTGTCTTTTCAGTGTTTCGAACGAGCCTACTGGAAGATCAGATAAATAATAGCGACGTAGATGGAATTTCGCAGTCGATTCGAGCCAGTGAAGACTCCTGCCGGCGCTGGGGTGCGGGGCTTGTCCCCGGAGAGCGGCGCAAATTTGACAAATTCTTTCTACATGGCGCTCGCGCGCAATCTAATCACCAGCTGCGGAACGAGTTAAGAGCTACGGCCGGGGGGAGGGGTCTGTATCTACCACCCTCAATTAGGCCCCGTATTCTACGCCGCCTATCCCCCAATCGAATTTGTCGTCACTTTCAGAGTAAATCCTGTCCCGCGCTGCGCAATACGAAGAAACAAGGCAATTGGGAGATGCGGAGCCGAGGGCCGGGCTTGTAATGGTGTGCATTATGCAAGCGGAGGCGCGGGCAGTCCCTGCCCGCCGCAACTGACACCCAGCGCCGCCTAACGCCATTACCCAACACAAAACGGCTCGCGCGCCATCTTCTCTCTGCCACGTTGCTTCGTTTGATTCGCCTTTGTGCTCAACCGGCTTGCTCATGAATTTCTTATCGTAACAAAGATCTGCGAGGAACAAGCTTATCATCAGTCGTCTATCATTTCAATATCTGAAGTGTTAGACTTGTACCGCGGGACTGCTACGGTCGCAGGTTCGAATCCTGCCTCGGCCATGGGTGTTGTGTGATGTCCTTAGGTTAGTTAGGTTTAAGTAGTTCTAAGTTCTAGGGGACTTATGACCTAAGATGTTGACTCCCATAATGCTCAGAGCCATTTGAACCATTTTTTTGTTAGACTTGTAATTGCGCTTTAATATTTACAGGTTGGAAGCAAGTGAAAATAAAGGCTGCGAAAGAAAAATTTGACCAAAAGCGTAGGGCAGAAGATAACAGCAGACGAAGGAACTTGAGTATGGGAGCAAGGGGCCGCAGGTGTATGTTTTCGGCGATACATGAACGTAATTGCAAACTGATACATGGACGTCTTTGCTCAAAATGAAAATTAATTCACAGAAAAAGTATAAATAAACGAAATGTCTGGACTAGCTAATCGTCACAGCGAAAACTTAAAACATCACATACACGTGTAACGTACCTAGCTGAAGTACCACACAACATTTCTTTACAGAATGAGATTTTGACTCTGCAGCCGAGTGTGCGCTGATATGAAACTTCCTGGCAGATTAAAACTGTGTGCCGGACCGAGACTCGAACTCGGGACCTTTGCCTCTCGCAGGCAAGTGCTCTACCAACTTTTTTTTTTAAATCACATTTTGTTCTATATTGTTCGCTGACTTTGTTCGTTAACTTTGTCCGTGGCGGACGTCCTAAGACACTTGTTCTGGTTGTTCGTTGATCTGTTCACTCAGTTTTTTATCGCAGAGGGTAGCTAAACCCTCGGACCGAACACGCTGAGCTACCGTGCCGGCCAATGAGCTACCCAAGCACGTCTCAGGCCCCCTCCTCACAGCCTTACTTCTGCCAGTACCCCGTCTCCTACCTTCCAAACTTTACAGAAGCTCTCCTGCGAACCTTGCAGAACTAGCACTCCTGAAAGAAAGGATATTGCGGAGACATGTCCTAGCCACAGCCTGGGGGATGTTTCCAGAATTAGATTTTCACTCTGCAGTGGAGTGTGCGCTGACATGAAACTTCTGGCAGATTAAAACAGTGTGCCGGACCGAGGCTCGGTTCCGAGTTCGAGTCTCGGTCCGGCACACAGTTTTAATCTGCCAGGAAGTTTCAACATTTCTTTAGAAATGAAATAATGACATGTCCTATGAAGGTTGTAACGGTAACACCGACCATCGTAAACGACAATAGATGATAACGTTATACCTCTGCGAGGTATTTTAAGAAGTTGGGGCCGTGAGATAACATAATAGAAGCAGAACAATCAAACTGGGATTCGTTTCCGAAACACTCCAATAGAGTATGAACAACAGTAAACAGGTGGCTCAGGAACAGACGTTCTCCCAGCACAAAAGCAAGTTGTAACATTAAATATTAAATTTGGTCGCCAGCCTAATTATGCATTGTTGTGTCGAGCAATGTAATAAAGCAGAAGGCAGTGCAAAGACTAACCTAACCTTCCTTGACACATCCACTAAACTCTTTCCTTGTATCTGTTCACACTACAACACAGTAACCTAACCTTGCAGATAAACGTGCAACTAACTAGTAAGGCAGAAAGACAAATGGCCATTGAGATAGTAAACAGTAACATACGCCTCTCAACGATACGTACCTTAAATCTACATCTACATCTACGTGATTACTCTGCTATTGCCGGCCGGTGTGCCCGAGCGGTTCTAGGCGCTTCAGTCTGGAACCGCGTGACCGCTACGGTCGAAGGTTCGAATCCTGCCTCGGGCATGGATGTGTGTGATGTCCTTACGTTAATTAGGTTTAAGTAGTTCTAAGTTCTAGGGGACTGATGACCTCAGATGTTGAGTCCCATAGTGCTCAGAGCCATTTGAACCATTTTTGAACTCTGCTATTCACAATGAAGTGCCGGGCAGAGAGTTCAGTGAACCACCTTCAAGATGTCTTTCTACCGTTCCGCTCTCGAACGGCGCGCGGGAAAAACGAGCACTTTATTTTTTCTGTGCGGGCCCTGATTTCTCTTATTTTATCGTGATCATTTCTCCCTATGTAGGTGCGTGCCAACAGAATGTTTTCGCAATCGGAGGAGAAAACTGGTGATTGAAATTTCATGATAAGATCCCGTCGCAACGAAAAACGGCTTTGTTTTAATGATTGACACTCCAATTCACGTATCATGTCTGTGGCACTGTCTGCCTTACTTCGCGATAACACAAAACGAGCTGCCCTTCTTTGCACTTTTTCTATGTCATCCGTCAGTCCCATCTGATGCGGATCCCACACCGCACAGCAATACTCCAGAATAGGGCGGACAAGTGTGGTGTAAGCAGTCTCTTAAGTAGACCTGTTGCACCTTTAAGTGTTCTGCCAATGAATCGCAGTCTTTGGTTGGCTCTACCCACAACATTCTCTATGTGATGTTCCAATTAAGGGTATTTGTAATCGTAATCCCAAAGTATTTAGTTGAATTTACAGCCTTCAGATTTGCGTGACTTTTCGCGTAATCGAAATTTGGCGGATTTCTTTTAGTACTCATGTGAATAACTTCACACTTTTCTTTATTCAGGGTCTATTGCCACTTTTCGCACCATACAGATATCTTATCTAAATCATTTTGCAAGTCGTTTTGGTCATCTGATGACTTTACAAGACGGTAAATTACGGCATCATCAGCAAACAATCTAAAACGGCTACTGAGATTGTCTCCTATGTCGTTAATATAGATCAGGAACAATAGAGGGCCTATAACACTTCCTTGGGGAACACCGGATTTTTTTTTTGTTTTACTCGATGATGTTCCGTCTATTACTACGAACTGTGACGTTCTGATAGGAAATCCCGAATCCAGTCGCACAACTGAGGTGATATTCCATAGGCACGCAGTTTTGTTAGAAGACGCTTGTGACGAACGGTGTAGAAAGCCTTCTGGAAATGATGATGCAGCAGTTTAATAGAAGCAATCACTAACACATATGAAACTAGTGGCAATACTGAACTTTGAAGCAATTAAACAGAGTGCGAATCTAACTGGCTCTGAAGGAGCCTTTGCTTTGCTTTATTATTAATAACGTAAAGCACAGCAAACTATAAATATTTAAATAACAAATGTGGTTTGATAAGCTGTCTTTTAACCTACTCAAAATATAATTGGCTGTGCAAATGCCAACACAACATTAAATTCAAGTTCAAACACTATCTCATGAATTGAACACTGATGAAACTTCGTAATTGTGACCAAAGTACACAAATGCAACAATAATAACTTTACTATTATCAGGCAGCTTTTCAATTACGGCAAATTATTTAAGCGAATTATTGCAGATTGGTCTAAAAATGCACTGGAAGTGGAGTATTTCTCAAACTATAAAACTGAACTTTAAACACAATAACTCCACATATTAGAAAGCAATTATAACTATTTTTACAGCTGCCAAATAAGTCCTTCCATAATAATTTAGGACACTCGTAATTAAATTCACAAGGATAGAACTCCAGGTTTGTGATTTGGGATAATCGCGAGTGTAAGACAGAGTTTTTAGTAACACCACGATTATTATTAAAATCAACAAAATTTCACAAATACCTGGTCCATTTACAGAGGGCCAAATGCAAACAATTTAGTGGAAGGCTGATGGTACTGGTGCTGTAATTTGCAGTGGTTGTTAACCTGACGGCGATGCAGCCATGACAATACTGTTGCCCTCACCCTATTACTGGTCTTCTTGGCGTCGGAATTATATTTTATAGGGCCACAAACCATGCCATGATAATATTATCACCAAATACAGCATCCGAGGCCCATAAATACGAGTACTGCCCTTGAGCTCTTCTGCCCTCAAAACTCCAAGAATATGAGCCACAATGATCCGCTACTGCTAACGAGATGTTACCCACAGCACTGCTCAGTCTGGAGTCCATACCGTCACAAAGAATTAGTTGCCACTTGCGCGCCAACCACATCTTTTCCACTCCGCCAAGCTCCTTCCGTAGCTGCGGGGCTTCCCTATATTTTTTACATTCAACCCTACCTTCCCTAACTATAGACCAAGCCATTTACAGTACATTATATAACAATGATTCCAGTAGTTATTTAAATCCACAAGCATGATTTAAAAAACATCGTTAAAAAGTTCACATAACTGAAATATGTATACATAGTCAAAGAATTTCCATGATAGATACAACACTCTACATAAGCAACACTACAAACTGATATAGAAATATCGATACAGATACAAAATAGGTCGAAAATAGGTGTTAAAAGGTCAAAATAATTGAAAAATGAGTATGCTCTTGCAGACATTCTTGCTGCCACTTAATAATGTATGTCGTAGAAAATGTTCGAACCAACAACCGTTTTCACGGTGGCATAGACCATAGCGTCGATGCAGAGATTGGCGCGTTCTCTGAAATTCACCAGTAGTAGTCTAAATGGCTTCCGCTGCTGCCACAATGCGAGGCACTGTGTCCTGCTCATCCTCATATGGTGTTGAATACACACTGTCTTTCATGGTATCCCAGAGGAAAAATATCCAGCGCTGTCAAGTCTGGCGTTTAATCATGTTAGTTCACCGCGTTCGATCCATCTGTCAGCAAACGTTCTGTCAAGCTGATCTCGGGCAGCATATGCAAAACATGGGGCTACGCTGCAGTGTTGGAACCGAAGGTTGTGCCTAACTCCAAGTGGTACATCCTCCAGGAGTGCAGGCAATACTTGTTGCAAAAACAAAAGGTACGTATGAGCAACCAACGTTTGAGGTAACATGTGGGAGCCAATGAGCGAATCGTTCACAATTCCCGCCCAGATGATCGCTCTTGATAACGAGGGACGCACGCTGCATGAGAATTCTGTAGTGCCAAACATGAGTATTGGGTGAATTGAAAATGCCTTTACGATTAAAGCAAGCCTTGACCATTAACAACACATGTTCAGGAAAATGCAGATGTCGTGCTGCTCGCTATAGGAAACAACTAACAAATTACCGACGCCTAGGGAAGTTATCCGGACCCACAGCTTGTACCTTTTGTCGCTGGAAAGGATGTAGACCATTGTTATTAACGACATTCCAGACTTGGCGCCAGTCCACGTCAAGTTCATGAGCGACTCGTGTGGCACTTGTCGTTGGACCTTCCTGTATGTGATGCAATGCATCTTCGTCAAACACAACTGTACGGATATAGCATATCCTGCCTGTTTCATCCTTACCAGCCCATGAAGAACCTATCTCTCTCACACCTCTGTCAATTGACACAAAAGTATTTTTTCTGAGGCAGCCCGTGATGTGGATAACGTTCCTGGTAAACCCTACGAGTCGCTCTTGCAATACCGTGAGCAGCACCATAGGCCAAGTGCATAACACTTAGCTCGTCCCGTGTGGAGCCATATTTTGTATTGCTGCTTCACAACACTCACTCAGTTGTACCTACTCTAGTTGGACCAGTGAACGTACGATAGAGCCGGTCACCTCAGCCTTCAGCCTCGCTCGTAGCTCGTTACCACCTTGAGTCGTACTCGCAACCACTGACCACGGCTCACCTGCTACGAGTTTCCACGGCACTCGTGACACTCGTAGACACTCCAGTGCCGTTTCCTACAGAGTTATGACGACGAAAGAAGACATTTTGAGAACGTTAGCAGAGGGGACGTGCGTTCTGCTGGACAGACCCGGAACATGCCGGGGTAATTCCTCTTCAGATAATTTGCAAGTTACAGTTTAATTTGATTAGGAATATGTACCATTTCATGTTAGATGAACGAGGTGCCCATGATAATGTTATCTGATTTTCCTGAAGTTAACTCTTGTATGTACTGTATTGTATGTTAACTGGGGACCTAGAAACGACGGAGAGGCTCCGTCCCCGCCGCAGCCGCAGTAGTCCACAACCCCACGACGACTACGGCAGTCTACTTCACCCCTCCGCCACTCCACACCGAATCACTCTTTCAGGGTTATTGTGCGGTTCGGCCCCCGGCCCGGTGGACGCCCCCCCCCCCCCCCCCCAGGAACGTCTCACACCAGACGAGTGTAACCCCCATGTTTGCGTGGTAGAGTAATGGTGGTGTACGCGTAGGTGGAGAACTTCTTTGCGCAGCAATCGCCGACATAGTGTAACTGAGGTGGAATAAGGGGAACCAGCCCGCATTCGCCGTGGCAGATGGAAAACCGCCTAAAAACCATCCACAGACTGGCCGGCTCACCGGACCTCGACACTAGTCCGCCGGGTGGATTCGTGCCGGGGACCAGGCGCTCCTTCCCACTCCGGAAAGCCGTGCGTTAGAACGCACGGCTAACCGGGCTAGCCAAGTTTACTCTTATAGCCACGTCAAACAAGAGTGCTCAAGATTTATTTTCATATCTCTTTTACTTTCTCAATAGTAACGGGTTAAAGCTTATAATATATTAATATAGCGTTCAGTTTATTTGCGAATTTTAGTAAGCATTCGGACTTGGCGCGCTCGTTACAAATATCATTTGCGACTAAGCTACCCAAAGACGCTATTCTGAGTTGAAACTTTTGTATTTCATGCTACTAATTACTTCTACTTGCTGACCGAAAAAACTAGTAAAACTAAATTTCGTTTGAATTCGTACTTACTTCTAGTGTTCGCTTTGTCTGTTTAAGATTTCCTAGGAAAGGTACGATCTGTATGTAACAGTGAAAATAAATCAGTGTCTACCACATATTTCAAATGCATGGCTGAAATTATCACGTCATCATATAAGTTGAATTAACTAGTGACCCACTTTACTGGATATGCAGGTTTTTGAAGAGCCATCAGCTCCACTGAATGAAAGTTTATATTAAAGAGCCTCTAGCTATTCAATTCCAAATTTGTTAAAGTGCCTTCTGCTGTAATAGACAAATAATATTGTGATGCGTAGTGCAACATTCCCTTATGTGGTGTGTTTTATTACGATAACACGACACAGTTTAAAACGTGCGCTGTGCGTTTGCGAGTCCGATGCCAAGTTTATATCATTTAATTCAAAGCTTTAGAAAACACGATTAACGCCAGATAGCCAGAACGTTGGACGAGCTCATAAAAAACTGCCTCATTTTTTGGCTCATAGGCCAATTTACCTCACTTCCACATAAAACTGAAAAGCTCAATCACGGACGAAGAACGCTCTTAAAAATTAAGAAATAAAATAGACAATACTTTTTGCTAACGAAATTAGAAAGTATGCTTCTTCGACTTCATCGTGATTTGAATGATTTTTATAATGTACTGAAGAGGTTGTCACAAGACTTCAACTTCAGATATCGTGGGAATAATAATAATAATCATTATGTTCTCCGCTTCACTTTTTGTTGTCATACAGTTTCCGAAAAAGTGGCTTTACTATGTTAAAGAGGAACAAGAAAAAAACAGGAGCTGGATTCGACAGAACAGACGTTTATTACTGCTATTTTTAATTCCAAAGTGGATACTTGTGATCCTTTGAGTTATGTACAGTGCCGAAGAGAGGGATGCAAAGCGTTAGTCGTATGTAAGGGAAGCATAGTTGCAAAAGTATCGCACATTCGACATCTACAACAGCTTCGAACAGCGATAAAGAGCCAATCAGGGGCCAGTGTGTGCAAATGTATGCGTTGGATCTAAAGCCGCTGAACATTGTTAGTGGGGAAGGGTTTAGTAGCATCTCAGAAGGAATAATCGAATGGCTAATGGCTCTGAGTACTATAGGACTTAACTTCTGAGGTCATCAGTCCCCTAGAACTTAGAACTACTTAAACATAACTAACCTAAGGACATCACACACATCCAAGCCCGAGGCAGGATTCGAACCTGCGACCGTAGCGGTTGCACGGTTCCAGACTGTAGCGCCTAGAACCGCTCGGCCACTCCAACCGGCTCCTACACTTGTGTATTATGAATGTAATATTCATCTTCGTGTTCAGAAGTGTCTGTTACCAATAGAGGTTTGCATTCTAGACACATAGATGGCCGGCCGGGGTGGCCGAGCGGTTCTAGGCTCTACAGTCTGGAACTGCGCGACCGCTACGGTCGCAGGTTCGAATCTTGCGTCGGGCATGGGTGTGTGTAATGTCCTTAAGTTAGTTAGGTTTAAGTAGTTCTAAGTTCTAGGGGACTGATGACCTCAGAAGTTAAGTCCCATAGTGTTCAGAGCCATTTGAACCATTTTGAAAACATAGATGTCATGTACTCTGTTACGTTTTCTTCAATCTCTACTTCATTAATTGATTCCATTTGACCATTAATTACTCTAATAGTCTTATTTTTCATTTAAGTATAACTAACGTTATTTCTTCCATTAAACAATCTTGAAATGACTTCATATACTGAATCTAATTATAGCAGAAAAACGTTTTACCTCTTGGCACATGCTCAAAGAACGATTCGAGGGACCATTTCCTGCTTCTTTCTATGCAGGGCTGTCAGCCCACCTGAAGGAGAACAGATGAGAAATCTACGATGTCTGTGCGGAAGATAGCACGAAAATACAAAGATCAAAACATTATCAAATAATGAATTCATCAAACGTGTACACATCGTACGTGCAGTTTTCATCGCAGGCCTTTGTTTACCACACTTGGCCGATTTCCCTTCCGCTATAAGTAAGACTGAGTCGCCTCGCCCCTGAGCGCCTGTGCTCCAGTCACGAGTTGGTGGCTGCCCACTCCAGAGCAGCTACCACCAGGCTTACGAGTAACGAGCGAGCTTGATGCACGTACTCAAAAATGGTTCAAATTGCTCTGAGCACTATGGGACTTAACATCTGAGGTCATCAGTCACCTAGAACTTAGAACTACTTAAACCTAATTAACTTAAGGACATTACACACACCCATGCCCGACGCAAGATTCGAACCTGCGACCGTAGGTTTTTTTTAAAGTTATCAATGTGCGAACAGTCATAGTTAATCAACCCTAGAAAACTAAAACAGAATGATGACACCATCGAAGATAGTAAACATAAATAACATGAAAATAAAGCTACCACTTCGTAGTTAGGCTTCCCAGCGACTGCGCCCACTGGTAAAGATAGCTCACTGTACACTGTATGATCGTTTGCATTTCGTTCTGACCTCACCTACCACTGCCTGGAACATTCCAGCTACACGGCGGGCTGTGAAAGGCACTCCATAGGTAGTTTGCGAAGTATTGTCGATATCTGGTATGCCCGGAAATAGCATGATGTCTTTCTTGCAAATGGAGCCAGAAGTCAATTAAATTCTTGTGCCCGTCACGATAGAGGTAATGGACCACATGTCCACGTATCCCGGTGACGGAGTTGGTCCGAGTCTTGGGGTAAAATGTCTCATCAGGAAACAATAGCGTGCGTGCAGATACATGCACCGGCGTAACTCGCAAGAGATAAGCCAGCATCTGCCGCACTAGGTGCCAAACGGGTTCCGCCTCTCCACAGCTGAGGCGGTGCTCGTCAGAATCTACTATATTCTCTCTCTCTATTCGTTTAGTCGATTCCGACTCTTCGTGACCCCATGAACCAAATCACGCCACTTTTACCTGTCTTACACTTTCTCCCGTACAACCCACACAATTGGGAGATTCTGCCATGTGGATATTGTAGAGACGTTCTTACGTCACCAGCTTCCCATTAACGACTACCTACCATTGGGAACAACATGGGAATCAAGCATGGCATCGTGTACAGTCTTCCACACCACGCTCCACAGTACATCAGGATATTTTATTTCGACCACATTTAGGGAGTGGCATTGCAGCATGTCGTGATATAGGCGTCGAGTTGTGGCCATTCGTGGTGTCGTGAGCGCTACACTGGAATAACTTTATTTTAAATAGAAACGTCCTATATAAAGGAGGGGCGCTGGGATGTCCTGTAGCGGCACCGGCGCTCTTAGTCGTAGCGCCGTCAGAAGCTAACTCGTGAGGCTTGTAGGACAACGGCGCAGCAGACATAAATGTGAGCTAACATAGAGGGCAATGGTCCTGTCATGGATGTTAACTAAGCCGAGACCACCTTTTTCCTTGGGGAGGGTAAGAGATACATATCTGATCTTCAGTAACATACCAGCGCTGACGAAGTATCCCAGCGGTGCCATAATGATACGCGCAACGGGTTCGGAATGGGTAGCGTTTGGAAGACATGTGGTATGCGTGGCGCAAGGTATACATTGGCATAATGCGCCCGCTGAACGATGTTGACGGATCGCAAGCGCTGATTTACAATTCCGGCCCGAATATGGTTAAGAAGGCGTCGATAATTGAGCGTTGTCGCGCGTCGCATGTCGTTCATGAAATCAAAGCCCAAGCAGTGGACATTATCACTGAAGCGTAAGGGGGCAATGTGTTCCTGTGGTAGCCCAATCCCGATGCTCAAGGCGACAGACTTGTCAACGTTGATTTGGCTACCAGAAGCTGTACCGTAGGTTGCAGTCCAGTCAAAAGCCGCCGCCATATCGGTAGCTCCACGTATGACGATCATCAAATCATTCGCAAATGCGGTGCAGCGATAGATGGAGGCGCCAAACTGTATCCCAGTGAGCCTGTCTCGGAGACCACACAACAAAGGTTCTAAGACCAATGCAAATAACAATGTAGATAATGGACATCCCTGTCGTACTGATCGGCGGATCGGCGTGGGTGCCGTCAGTCTTCCATTAACAAGAACTCGAGAAGTAGCACCATGCAGAAGGCATGGCAACACTGTGATAAAGGGGTCGGGGTATTCCATACGCCGTAAAACGGCCGTGAGGAAAGTGTGGCCCACTCGGTCAAAAGCGTGGCTAAAGTCGAAAGACGCCAGGGCTGCCGGCAGACGTCTCACCCGTGCAAGGGAGATGAGATCTCTGTGACGACATAACGCAGTTCTGATGTTGTTGGGTCCCCCCAAGGACGTCTGATCGCTGGACAGGACGTGCAATAGTGTGCCGCGAATACGTTCTGATAGCAGCCTCGAAAAGATCTAGAAATCGCTGTTCAATAACGTTAAGGGGCGATAATCGCGGACATTATTCCGTCCCTTCAGCTTACGGATGGGTACAATCAGTCCTTCCAAGAACAGTGTAGGCAACGGTATACCCGGGGACAACAACTCCTGACAAATTTCAACACAACACGGTATCAACAGTTGTTTAAAGGCTCGATAGAACTCTAATGGTAATCCGTAGATGCCTCGTGATTTATGGGAAGCACCTTTACCAATGGCGTAGAGCACTTCCTCTTCTGTCACTTCTCCTAGTAAAGTCGGTACCATGTCTGGTGGAACTGTACCGTGGACATGTGCTGAAACGGTGTCTACCGTCGCCATATCAGAGAGCACTGCTAAATAAAGGTGAGCGTAATGCCCATAGAAGGCTTCTGCTATATCTGCTTGTTCTACCACTTGTCGACCGTCGTCCGTTACCATGTTGGTCATCAGCGCCCTACGGCGCCTCCTGCGCTCTAAGAGCACGTGGTGCATAGATGGCCCTTCTGGTTGTATCATGTCTGGAGCATGCGACCGTATAACAGCGCCCTGTAAATGATGGCGTGCTAAGGTGACGAGCTGCGCTTTCGCGCGATTGACTATGACCTGCCTGTCAGGTGAGGGCTCCATAGCAAGACATTCCCGTAGGACGGTGTAATAAAAGTTTTCCGCACTCCTCCTCCATACCGCCGCCTCCCGGCCGTAAGCCATGGGACTGATGAACTCAGAATTTAAGTCCCATAGTGCTCAGAGCCATTTGAACCGTAAGCCATGAAGGTGCGCCTAAGAGCAGGCTTCGCACATTCAATCCACCAACTGAGGGTCGATCGGTAACGACCACGACGCTGTAAGGACGCGTTCCAAGACTCTTCTATAGCACCTTTACATGCCGGCTCGTCCAGATGGGTGACGTTCAGTTTCCAGGGAGCCTACAGCGCCACACACGTGCAGGTTGGAGGGCAATGGTGCAAATGTAGGCTGTGTGGTCGGTGAATGCAGTGGGCCAGAGCTCTGCTCCTGTCGTCGCTGTCGAAAGGGTGCTTGTGACGTAAATCCTGTCTAACCGACTTGACGTATGACTTGTATAATGGGTGTAACCAGGAGCTGGGCCATGGATGTGGCCCCACGTGTCGAGCAGGTGGAAGTCACGCACTGGCGTTTCCAATTCCGCACACGGGACGTGATGTGGCTGCTGATCAGACGGAGATGAAGTACAGTTAAAATCTCCTCCGATCACCATATCGTCTATGCGGCCCATAAATAGACGCGTAATATCTTCCGAAAAAAAGCGGGCCCGATCTCTCCGTCTCCCTGATCCTGAAGGGGCATATACATTGATGAATCGTACACCGTTGACAGTTACGGCCATGGCTCTTGCACTCGGTAGGTACAGTACGTCCGTAGCCGCCAAGCCTTCCCGTAGCAGGACAGCCACACCACAATCAGTAGAGGAGGCGTGGGAGATTGGGGGGGGGGGTATATCTGTAGAAGTCAGGGAAACAAGCGACACATACTTCCTGTAAGAGGGGCACGTCGATGGCCGCTGCATCGAGCATGCGTTGTAGCATTGTCAGTTTATGTGGTACCCTTATCGCATTGATATTGATTGTGGCAGGCGAAAGGTGTGCTGCCTAACCTCTTGACCTAGGGTAGACGCCATGGCAATCGAAGATAACCGCAAGAGATGCCGGACCCGCCGAAGCCGTTACAGATTATGTGTCTTTCACGCTAGGAGTGGCATCCCCAATGCCATCTCCTCCCTTGTCACCCGTGCCCTCTCCAGGAAGTTCCTCAACATCGTCCGACCACAGTGGGTGCAACACGACGCTGTGTAGCTGATCGGCACCTAAATCTCTCTCACCCACGTAGTCTTTGGTAGAGGTGGACGGAGCATCATCCATCGACGCGACCTGCTGCATCTGTGGTGCAAGAAGTAACTGGGCACTCGTAGTATGGGCAAGCGAACCGTGTACCCCACTTAGATCCTCAGCAGGCGCAGCATCCATGCCGTCTGATGAGATGTCACCTTCTTGACCGGCCGTGTGCAGGAGGCAATAGTCAGAAAGGGTCCGCCGACGTCGCTTGCGCCGTCGAGGCGAATGTTGCTTTCGAACGTGGACATCCGTATCCGAATGTGGGAGGCAATCCAGCGTCGTATCACCTTCCGCTAGGAAAGCCGCGGTCGGGACAATGTTCGCGTCCACGTCCATCGCGTCCTGAATGTTATGTTGCGTCTGGATTCCGTGGGACTGTTGCTGCTGTTATTGCTGTGGAGGGTGCGACATCTGGGTTGGCATCGGGGGTTCTTCCTCTTCCTCCCTTGGTCCTTCTGACGTCGATGGATGTGCCCGATCGCCCGTTTCGTCCTCATCTATGGTGCGCATCGTCGTCTGAGCGTACGTGAGGGGCAGGATTGTCGTCCCCGTCGGGGAAACGGAGTCTCCCACTGGTGTCTGCGTAATTCTACGTTGTAAGCAGCTCGATCGAACATGGCCTTCCTGCCCACATCCGGGAAAGGTACGCGGTTTCCGTCGTACATTATGATCGCACGATAGCCACCGATGTTCAAATAGGACGGGACATGTTTCTTGAGCTCAAGTTTAATTTGGCGCACACCACTGTAGACCTTATATGTCGAAAAAGTTTGCTACTTTTCTGCAACATGGCTGATGACATTGCCATATGGTCGGAAGGCGTCCTTGACAACTTCCTCTGGGACCTCGAAGAGGAGCTCAAAAACCCTTACAGTCCTCAGGCCCATGCCTGCATGATCCACCGTCACTCCACTGATATGCCTGTCAGAATGTTTGAATCTGAGTGAGTTCGCGTATTTAGACACCACTGTCGCGCGGACCTCTGCACTGGTCATTTAACATAAACCACACTCGTCGTTATAGAAAAATGTATTCGGACGACAGTCGCCGGATCTAAACGTTGGTCGGCGCGTATGAACTGTTCTATTTCATAGGCTCGAGGATGCGCGTGATCTGGTTGGAAGGTAATTTTGATCGTATCGTGGCGCCATGTGTGTCCCATAGTCGCACTGAACTTGGAACAAATACAACTCGCGCCGCGAGAAGGTAAACACAAGCAAGCGCTCACAGTTGCGCACGGCGGGGCGCAGCGGACGTCCTCGCCCCACCGCAGCCGAAAGCAGACTGAACTGCACAACAGAAGGTTCAAATGACTCTTAGCACTATGGGACTTAACGTCAGAGGTCATCAGTCCCCTAGAACTTAGAACTACTTGAACCTAACTAACTAAGGACACCACACACATCCATGCCCGAGGCAGGATTCGAACCTGCGACCGTAGCAGTCGCGCGGTTCCGGACTGAAGCGCCTAGAACCGCACGGCCACCGCGGCCGGCTGGTCAGGTGTCCACTATACGCAGGAGGCGGCTACACGGGGAGCAGGGGTATGTGGCGTGGACTGGGCGGTTTTTTAGGTTACAGGGTCTCGGGAAAACACAAGAAGGCCTTCAATCTCACAGGATTCAGGACGAACAAAGGAAGAACGTAGATACAGAAACCATTGGTATAACAGTTGTAAATCGTCGTAGCTGTGTTTTGAAAGTACCAGAGATCCAAGCACTAATAGAAAGCACTGATGATCAAATCGTTATACGCACTGAAGGATGGCTAAAGCCGGAGGTAAGCTCAGCCAACATTTTTACGAAGAACCTAACGGGGTTCCGAAAGGATAGACTAAACACGATTGGCGGTGGCATGTTTGTTGCTGTTAGACGTAGTTTATCTTGTCGCGAAATTGAAGTAGATAGTCCCTGTGAGTCAGTATGGGCAGAGGTCATTGTTGGCAAACGGAATAAAATAATAACTGGATCCTTTTACCAACGTCCCAATTCAGATGATACAGTTGCCGAAAGCTTCAAAGAAAACTTGAGTTTGATTTCAAACACGTACACGACTCATACGATAATAGTTGGTGGTGACTTTAATTTACCCTCGATATGCTGGCGAAAATACATGTTTAATTCCGCAGGTAGGCATAAAATATCATCCGAAATTGTGCTAAACGCATCCTCTGACAATTATTTCCAGCAGTTAGTTCATGAGCCCAAGCGAGAAGTAAACGGTTGTGAAAAAAACACTTGACCTCTTAACAACAAATAATCCTGAGTTAATAACGAGCATCAAAACCGATTCAGGGATTAGTGAACACAGGGTTGTCGTAGCGAGATTGAGTATTGTAATCTCCAAATCCTCGAAAAATAAGCGAAAAGATACCTATTCGAAAAAGCAGATAAAAATTCACTTGACGCCTTCCTGAGAGACATCTTCACTTATATCAAATTAATAATATAAGTGTAGACCAGATGTGGCTTAAATTCAAAGAAATAGAATCGGCCGCAATTGAGAGATTTATACCAAATAAATTAACAACCGACGGAGCTGAACCTCCTTGGTACACAAAACGGGTTAGAACACTGTTGCAGAAACAACGAAACAAACATGCCAAATTTAAACAGACGCAAAATCCCCAAGATTGGCGATCTTTTACAGAAGCTCGAAATTTAGCTCGGACTTCAATGCGAGTTGCTTATAACAGTTTCCACAACGAAACTTTGTCTCGAAACCTGGCAGAAAATCCAAAGAGATTCTGGTCGTATATGAAGTATGTTAGCGGCAAGAAACACTCAATGCCCTCTTTGCACGATAGCAACGGAGATACTATCGAAGTTAGCGCTGTCAAAGCAGAGTTACTAGACACAGCCTTACGAAATGCCTTCACAAAAGAAGACGTAGTAAATATTCCAGAATTCGAATCAAGAACAGCTGCCAGTATGGCTAACGTAGAAGTAAATGTCCTCGAAGTAGTGAAGCAACTTAAATCACTTAATAAAAGCTAGTCTTCTGGTTCAGACTGTATACCAGTTAGGTTCCTTTCAGAGTATGCTGATGCATTAGCTCCATACTTGACGATCATATACAACCGTTCGCTCGACGAAAGATCCGTACCCAAACACTGGAATGTTGCACAGGTCACACCAATATTCCAGAAAGGTGGTAGGAGTAATCCACGTAATAACAGTCCCATATCATTAACGTCGATATGCAGCAGAATTCAGGAACATATATTGTGTTCGAACGTAATGAATTACCTCGAAGAAAACAGTCTATTTACACACAGTCAACATGGGTTTAGAAAACATCGTTCTTGTGAAGCAAAACTAGCTCTTTATTCGCATGAAGTTTTGAGTGCTATTGACAAGGGATTTCAGATCGATTTCGTATTTCTGGATTTCCACACTGTACCACACAAGCGGCTTGTAGTGAAATTGCGTGCGTATGGAATATCGTCTCAGTTATGTGACTGGATTTCTGGCTTCCTGTCAGAGAAGTCACAGTTCGTAGTAATTGACGGAAAGTCATCGAGTAAAACAGAAGTGATTTCTGGCGTTCCCCAAGGTAGTGTTATAGGCCCTTTGCTGTTCCTGATCTACATAACCGATTTGGGAGACAATCTTAGCACCCGTCTTAGGTTGTTTGCAGATGACGCTGTCGTTTATCGACTAGTAAAGTCATCAGAAGATCAAAACAAATTGCAAAACGATTTAGAAAAGATATCTGAATGGTGCAAAATTTGCCAGTTGACCCTAAATAACGAGAAGTGTGAGGTCATCCACATGAGTGCTAAAACAAAATTCGTTAAACTTCGGTTACACGATAAATCAGTCAAATCTAAAGGCCGTAAGTTCAACTAAATACCTAGGAATTACAATTACGAACAACTTAAAATGGAAGAACATATAGAAAATGTTGTGGGGAAGGCTAACTAAAGACTGCGTTTTATTGGCAGGACACTTAGAAAATGTAACAGACCTACTAAGGAGACTGCCTACACTACATTGTCCGTCCTCTTTTAGAATACTGCTGCGCGGTGTGGGATCCTTATCAGATAGGACTGACGGAGTACATCAAAAAAGTTCAAAAAAGGGTAGCACGTTTTGTATTATGGGGAAATAAGCGAGAGAGAGTGTCACTGAAATGATACCGGATTTAGGCTGGACGTCATTAAAAGAAAGACGTGTTTCGTTGCGACGGAATCTTCTCGCCAAATTCCAATCACCAACTTTCTCCTCCGAATGCAAAAATACTTTGTTGACACCGACCTACATAGCGAGAAACGATCACTAAAATAAAATAAGGGAAATTAGAGCTCGTACGGAAAGATAAAGGTGCTCGTTCTTTCCGTGCGCTATACGAGGTTGGAATAACAGAGGATTGTGAAGGTGGTTCGATGAACCCTCTGCCAGGCACTTAAATGTGAAATGCAGAATATTCATGTAGATGTAGACGTAGATGTACTTGCATCCCACTTAGAAAATGAAGGGACATCCTCTAGTTCCAGTATGATGGACGTTCATAGGATTTGTCGACCTGGAAAAAGCGTTGTACAATATGAAATGGTGCAAGACGTTCGAAATTCTGAGAAGAATTGGAATAAGCTATAGGAAGAGACGGGTGATATACAATGTGTACAAAAGACAAGAGGGAATAATAAGAGTGGATGACCAAAAACGAAGTGCTTGGATTAAGAAGGGTGTAAGACAGAAATGTAGTCTTTCGCACCTACTGTTCAATCTGTACATCGAAGAAGTAATGATGGAAATAAAAGAAAGTTTCATGTGTGGAATTAAAATTCAATGTAAAATGACATTGCTATCCTGAGTGAAAGTGAAGAAGAGTTACATGATTTCAAAAAATGGTTCAAATTGCTCTGAGCACTATGGGACTTAGCTTCTGAGGTCATCAGTCCTCTAGAACTTAAAACTACTTAAACCTAACTAACCTAAGGACATCACACACATCCATGCCCGAGGCAGGATTCGAAACTGCGACCGTAGCGGTCACGCGGTTTTAGTCTGTAGCGCCTAGAACCGCACGGCCACCCTGGCCGGCTTTACATGATTTGTTAATGGAATGAAAGTCAAATGAGTACAGAATATGGACTGAGAGTATATCGAAGAAAGACGACAGTAATGAGAAGTAGTAGAAGTGAGAACAGCGAGAAACTTAACATCAGGATTGATGGTCACGAAGTAGATGAGGTTAAGGAACTGTGCTTCCTAGGCTGCAAAATAACCAATGACAGACGGAGCAAGGAGGACATCAAAATCAGACTAGCATTGGCAAAAAGTGCACTCCTGGCCAAGTGGATCTAGAAGTATCAAACATAGGCCATAATGTGAGGAAGAAATTTCTGAGAATTTACGTTTGTAGGACAGTATTGTATGCTAGCGAAATATGGGCTGTAGGAAAACCGTAACAGAAGAGAATCGAAGCATTTGAGATGTGGTGCTACAGACGAATGCTGAAAATTAGGTGGACTGATAAGGTAAGAAATGAGAAGGTTCTTCGCATCATCGGAGAGGAAAAGAATATGTTGAAAACAGTGACAAGGAAAATGGCTCTGAGCACTATGGGACAGTCCCCCAGAACTTTAACTACGTAAACCTAACTAACCTAAGCACATCACACACATCCATGCCCGAGGCAGGATTCGAACCTGCGACCGCAGCAGTCGCGCAGTTCCAGACTGTAGCGCCTAGAACCGCTCGGCCACTGCGGCCGGCACTGACAAGGACAAGGGAGAGGATGATTGAACATCGGTTAAGACATCAGGGAATGACTTCTATGGTACTAGAGGGAGCTGTAGAGGGCAAAAACTGTAGAGGAAGACAGAGATTAGAATACATCCAGCAAATAATTGAGGGTGTAGGTTGCAAGTGCTACTCGAAGATGAAGAGGTTGGCACTGGAGAGGAATTCGTGGCGGGCCGCACCAAATCAGTCAGAAGACTGATGACTCCAAAAAAAATAAATAAATAAATAAATAAAATAAAATAAAATAAAACAAAAAAGGATGGACGTAGAGGAATTATGGACAAGGTTTAAACGGACTGTAGATCGCGCCCTGGACAAGTATGTGCCGAGCATTGGATAAAGGACGGAAAAGACCCGCCGTAATTTAATAACGAAATTCGTAAATTGCTGCGGAAACCAAGACTGATGTAGTCTCAGTTCAAAAAAGAACGCGCAAATCACGACAGGCAAAAGTTAGTGGAAACTGATGTGTCTGTAAAAAGATCGATGCACGAAGCATACAACAACTACCACCGTCGTACCTTATCAGAAGATCTTATCGGGAACCCGAGAAAGTTCTGGTCTCATGTAAAATCGTTAAAGCGGGTCGAAAGATTTTATCCAGTCGCTCGTAGACCAGTATGGTGTAGCAATAGGCGATAGCAAAATTAAAACCGAAAATTTAAATTTCACCTTCGAGAAATCGTTCACACAGCAGGATCGTACAAAGATATCGTCGTTGGACCCTGGAGGATTGTACAAACATATCATCGTTTGACCCTCGTACAGATTCCGTAGGGAGGACATAGTAATAGGCTTCCCTGGCATAGAGAAGCATCTGTAAGAGTTGAAACAAATTAATCGCCATGTCCGGATGGAGTATCAGGTCGGTTTTACAGGGTGTACTCTACGACATTGGTCCCTTACTTAGTTTGCATTTATAGTGAATCTCTCGCCCTGCGTTAAGTCCCACGCGACCTGGAAAAAAGGGCTAGTGACTCCCATATATAAGAAGGGGAAAATAACAGGCCCGCAGAATAACAGATCAATATCAGTAACATCGGTTTGCTGCAGAATCCTTGAACATATTCTCAGTTCGAATATGCAAATTTCCTTGAGAGGGGAGTGTTTCTCTCCACAAATCAGCACAGATTTAGAAAGCGTCGCTCGTGCGAAACTCAGCTTGCTCTTTTCTCACATGATATCCTGCCAATCATGGAAGGTGGTCAACCGGCAGGTCCCATATTCCTAGATTTCTGGAAAGTGATTGATACGGAGAAACCACTGCAAACTGTCAACGAAGGTACGAGCATACGAAATAGGTTCCCAAATATGTGAGTGGCTAAAGGTCTTCTTAAGTAATAGAACACAGCACGTTGTTCTCGACGGCGAGTGTTCATCAGAGTCAAGGGTATCTTCTGGAAAGCCTCAGGGACGCGTGACAGGACCTCTCTTATTCTCTATATACACTCCTGGAAATGGAAAAAAGAACACATTGACACCGGTGTGTCAGACCCACCATACTTGCTCCGGACACTGCGAGAGGGCTGTACAAGCAATGATCACACGCACGGCACAGCGGACACACCAGGAACCGCGGTGTTGGCCGTCGAATGGCGCTAGCTGCGCAGCATTTGTGCACCGCCGCCGTCAGTGTCAGCCAGTTTGCCGTGGCATACGGAGCTCCATCGCAGTCTTTAAGACTGGTAGCATGCCGCGACAGCGTGGACGTGAACCGTATGTGCAGTTGACGGACTTTGAGCGAGGGCGTATAGTGGGCATGCGGGAGGCCGGGTGGACGTACCGCCGAATTGCTCAACACGTGGGGCGTGAGGTCTCCACAGTACATCGATGTTGTCGCCAGTGGTCGGCGGAAGGTGCACGTGCCCGTCGACCTGGGACCGGACCGCAGCGACGCACGGATGCACGCCAAGACCGTAGGATCCTACGCAGTGCCGTAGGGGACCGCACCGCCACTTCCCAGCAAATTAGGGACACTGTTGCTCCTGGGGTATCGGCGAGGACCATTCGCAACCGTCTCCATGAAGCTGGGCTACGGTCCCGCACACCGTTAGGCCGTCTTCCGCTCAAGCCCCAACATCGTGCAGCCTGCCTCCAGTGGTGTCGCGACAGGCGTGAATGGAGGGACGAATGGAGACGTGTCGTCTTCAGCGATGAGAGTCGCTTCTGCCTTGGTGCCAATGATGGTCGTATGCGTGTTTGGCGCCGTGCAGGTGAGCGCCACAATCAGGACTGCATACGACCGAGGCACACAGGGCCAACACCCGGCATCATGGTGTGGGGAGCGATCTCCTACACTGGCCGTACACCACTGGTGATCGTCGAGGGGACACTGAATAGTGCACGGTACATCCAAACCGTCATCGAACCCATCGTTCTACCATTCCTAGACCGGCAAGGGAACTTGCTGTTCCAACAGGACAATGCACGTCCGCATGTATCCCGTGCCACCCAACGTGCTCTAGAAGGTGTAAGTCAACTACCCTTGCCAGCAAGATCTCCGGATCTGTCCCCCATTGAGCATGTTTGGGACTGGATGAAGCGTCGTCTCACGCGGTCTGCACGTCCAGCACGAACGCTGGTCCAACTGAGGCGCTAGGTGGAAATGGCATGGCAAGCCGTTCCACAGGACTACATCAAGCATCTCTACGATGTCTCCATGGGAGAATAGCAGCCTGCATTGCTGCGAAAGGTGGATATACACTGTACTAGTGCCGACATTGTGCATGCTCTGTTGCCTGTGTCTATGTGCCTGTGGTTCCGTCAGTGTGATCATGTGATGTATCTGACCCCAGGAATGTGTCAATAAAGTTTCCCCTTCCTGGGACAATGAATTCACGGTGTTCTTATTTCAATTTCCAGGAGTGTACATAAATAATTTTACTTACGGCTTTTCAGCAGAAATCTGCCGCTGTTTGCTTGTGGTGCTTCGGTGTATGGAAGGTGTCGTTGTTGAGTGGCTGTACGAAGATGAAGGATGACTTAGACAAAATTTATAGCTGGCCTGATGAATTGCAGCTTGCTCTAAATGTAGAAAAATGTAAGGTAACGAAATGTGGTGCTACAGAAGAATGCTGAAAATTAGATGGGTAGATCACATAACTAATGAGGAGGTATTGAATAGAATTTGGGAGAAGAGGAGTTTGTGGCACAACTTGACAAGAAGAAGGGACCAGTTGGTAGGACATGTTCTGAGGCATCAAGGGATCACAAATTTCGCATTGGAGGGCAGCGTGGAGGGTAAAAATCGTAGAGGGAGACCAAGAGATGAATACAGTAAGCCGATTCAGAGGGATGTAGGTTGCAGTAAGTACTGGGAGATGAAGCTTGCACAGGATAGAGTAGCATGGAGAGCTGCGTCAAACGAGTCTCAGGACTGAAGACCACAACAGCAACAACGCAGATGAACAGGAATGTTCGAATACAAATTTGGTGTTGTACTCCTTGACACAGTCACATCGGTTAAAAACAGGGTGACAATTATTGAAGCATATGAAATAAAATCGTCGCGACTTGTGAACGGTTTCCGTTAGGACATTCAAACTGTACGGTTGGCCGCGGCGCATGATGGGAATTAGTATGCGCATGCGTGCGACTTGTTGTTGTCAGCCACTTTCATTTCGGGTGGTTTGTCAATAAGCAAAACTGGCGCATTTGGGGGACTAAGAATCCGCATTTCGCGATCGAGAAGTCTCTTCACCCTCAACGGGTGACTGTGTGATGTGCAATGTCCTGTCACGGAATAATCGGTGCGATATTCCTTGATGGCACGGTGACTACCGAACGGTACGTGAAGGTTTTGGAAGATGATTTCATCCCCATTATCCAAAGTGATTTCAACAAGACGTGGTTCATGAAAGACGGAGCTCGACCACATCGAAGCAGGAGAATATTTGATTCCGTGGATGAGCACTCTGGGGACCGTATTCTAGCTCTTGGGTACCCAGAGGCAACTGGAATGGGCCTCGATTGGCCGTCATATTCTCCGAATCTGAACACATGCGACTCCCTTTTGTCAGGCTATTATAGAAGACAAGGTATACAGCAATAACCCCGAAACCATTGCTGAGCTGAAAACAGCCAATCAGGAGGTCATGGACAGCACCGATGTTCCGACACTTCAGCGGGTCATGCAGAATTTCGCTATTCGTCTGCGCCACATCAATACCAATGGTGGCAGGCATATTAAACATGTCATATCCTAAATACGAATATCTGTAGTGACGTTTACACGCTGAATAAAGTGTGTGCACACCGTAATTTGTAACTAATTTACGCTTGTTTTTTCATATAATTGAATAATTGTCACCCTCTATCTAACCGTAAAGTTGCAAAGCGATATGAAATGGCAAGAGCTAGGAAGAGCTAAAGACGATACTAGGGAAGGAGAGTGGTCGGCTTCGGTTTGTTGGGAGAATTTTAGGGAAGTGTGGTTCATCTGTAAAGGAGCCCGCATATAGAACACTAGTGCGATCCATTCTTGAGTACTGTTCTAGTGGTTGAGATCCCTCCCACGCCGGATTAAAAGAAGGCATCGAAGCAATTTAGAAGTGGGCTGCTAAATTTGTTACCAGTAGATCGGACCAGCACGCGAGTTTACGGAGATCCTTCGGGAACTCAAGTGGGTGTCCTTGGAGGGAAGATAAAGTTCTTTCGCGGAACACAATTGAGAAAATTTAGAGAACCAGCATTTGAAGCTGGCTGCAAAACGATTCTCCTGCCGCGAAAGTACATTTCGCGTAAGCATCAATAAAATAAGATAAGAGGAATTAGGGCTCGTTACGGAGGCATATAGATAGTCGTTTTTCTTTCGCTCTATTTACGAGTGGAACGGGAAAGGAAATGACTAGGTACAAGGTATCCTCAGTCACGTATCCTACGGTGGTTTGCCGAGTATGTATGTACTTGCAGAAATTTTTTGTTATGATATATTTATGAGGAATTGGTCTTCTACCTTAAATTGTATCGTATAGTATGTATAAGTTTCATCTAAATCGGTCAACTCGTTGAACGTGAACAAGCAGATTAACATAAAGCTTGTGCTCCGCTGGAGCATGTCGTGTAACATGTGTGACACAAAAGACTTGAGACTAGTGCTGTAAATATGTTCGGTTAGTGATCATCGGCTTCAGATTAGGCCCATTTGATTGCATACACGACTACATTCGTACCTTCTAATTCCACTGTTCAAGACGTTTCTGCGTGTCGTTTTCCGTGAGACTGCACAGCAGCTCCGCCATTCTTACCTTCAGGCAAAAGCGAAAACACACGACTGAAGCCCCTCGATAGAGCAGGGGTAAACTACACACAGGAAGCAGCTACATGGGTAGCACAGTACTTGTGGCGTGCACATGGGGTTTTTTAGATTAGGTTCCTCCCCACGGGAAACAAACCGTTGGCCTGAAAAATTACCAGTTCATGACACTGATGTGGGTGTGCCAACTGTAAAAATTGTTAGTTCGCCTAAACAGGTCATTCTAAAGGATTTAAATATGCTAAATCTCATGTTAGTAAATTGCGAATGTCTTTAGCAAGATCCCCGAGTTACTCTCCGAAATAAATAGTAGTAATGCCAATATTGTATTAGGTACTGAAAGCTGGTTGATACCAGACATAAATAGCAGTGAAATTTTCTACTCGGATTGCACAATGTTTAGGAAGGATAGGACTGATGCTATGGGAGGTGGTGTGTTTATTGCAGTTAAAGCTGTTTTAACGGAGTTAAGATCGACTGGGAAATAGTCTGGATAAAGCTGTCAGTCAGAAAAGGAGTGACCATTGTATTAGAATGTTTTTATTGACCACCTGCATCCGCAACAAACGTCGCAGAACATTTCAGGGAAATTCTTGAGTACGTAGGAAATAAATATCCAAATTATCTATTAGTTATAGGTGGAGACTTTAATCTGGCGTCCACTGACTGGGAAAATTACACGTTTATCACAGGGGGCAGAAGCAAAGACTCGTGTGAAGTTATTCTAGGAGCGGTCTCAACATATAACCTTGAGCAACTGGTTAGAAAACTAACTCTAGATGGGAACATGTTAGAGATCTTGGCGCCAAACAGACCTGATCTTTCTGAGGAAGTTAATCTAGAAGAAGGTATTAGCGACCATAATGTCGTTGTGGCTTCTATGTCAGTGGAAGTTGGAAAAAAAAAAAAAAAAAAAAAAAAAAAAAAACAGTGTAGAATTTTCTTGTTCGCGAAAGCAAATAAAAGTGTCATTAATAAATATCTTCATAGCCAGCCAGCTCCAAGCATTCACCGCGGGACACAAACATATTGAGCATCTTTGGTCGGAATTTAAAGGTATTGTCCACCACGTCCTAGCGAAATATGTGCCTAGCAAAAGTATAGGGGAGGGAAAGGATCCACCTAGGTTCAACGAATAATAGTAGTCACTGCCCCGCTGACAAACAGAAATTATGCGAAATGAAAGCAGCTGTCAAAAGGTCAATGAAGGATTCTTTTAACGAATTTGAAAGCAATATTTTATCTGTAGATTCTAAAAATAACCACAAAAAATTTTGGTCGTACGTAAAATCTATGAACGCTACAAATAATTCAATACCTTCTTTTCCTGACAGTACGGGTAATGTAACGGATGATGATAAACAGAAGGCCGAAATTCTAAACCTAGCTTTCAAAAACTCCTTTACGACCGAGGACTGCAGCACCATTACCCCTTTCAATTGCCGAACAAACGCAAGGATGGGTGACATAGTGTATCTGGGATTGTAAAACAGTTAAGATCCTTAAGACGCCAGGAAGGCATCTGGCCCAGGACGTATCCGCGTAAGATTTTATGTTGACTTTTCTACAAATATAGCACCATTCTTATCCATCATTTATCAAAGATCATTGGAACAGCAGAAAGTTCCACGGGACTGGAAGAACGCCCAGGTCATAGCAATCTATAAAAAGTGTAGAAAATCGGATGCACATAATTACCGGCCAATTTCACTGATATCGATTTGTTGTAGAATAATGGAACATATTTTGTGTTCAGACATAATGACCTTTCTAGACTCTGAGAAGCTCATCTGCAGAAACCAGTACGGTTTTAGAAAACAACGGTCATACGAGACACAGTTGGCCCTCTTTATGCATGATATACAACAGGCTCTAGATACCGGCTCCCAGATTGATGCCATATTCCTCGACTTTCGAAAGGCGTTCGACTCAGTTCTGCACTGTCGCTTGCTCCAAAAAGTGCGCGCTTACGGTCTATACGATGACAAATGCCGTTGGATAGAAAGTTTTCTAACAGGCAGAGAGCAATATGTCACCTGAAAGGGGAGACTTCAACAGGAACAAGAGTAACATCATGTGTAATAGATCCGCTGCCTTTTACGATTTACATAAACGATTTGGTAGATGGTATTGACAGCGGCATTAGACTGTTTGCCGATGATGCTGTAGTCTACAGGAAAGTAGTATCACACGAAAGCTGTGAACAAATCAATGACGATTTGCTGAAAATAATACGTGGTGTAATGACTGGCAGTTATCTCTCAATATTAGTAAATGTAACCTACTACGTATAACAAAGCGAAAATCCCCATTAATGTACGAGTACAAAATAAATGCCCAGTCTTTGTAAGCGGTAACATCCGTCTACAATCTGGGTGTGACTGTTCGAAATGATCTCAAATGGAACGATTACACTACACAAGTAACGGGTAAGACGAACTCTAGATTGCGGTTTATTGGTAGAATCCTGAAGCGATGCAGTCCTTCGACAAAGGAAATTGCTTACAATACTTAAGTTCGTCCAGTCTTAGAGTATTATTGTTCGTCTGAGTGGGACCCTTACCAGTTGCGTCTGATTCAAGAGATTGAAAAGGTCCAAAGAAGAGCGGCAATATTCGTGACTAGTACATTTAGCCATCGCGAGAGCGTTACAGATCTCATGGGAAGTTTGAAGTTGGACACATTTGCAGATAGACGACGCGCTAAACGGTAGGGGCTGCTCACTAAGTTCCAAAATCCGATCTTCACCGAGGATGTAGAGCATATATTATTACCACCATCTTTCAAATCGCGCAACGATCACCAATCAAAGGTAAGGGAAATTAGAGCTCGTATTGAGGCGTTCAGACAGTCGTTTTTCCAGCGCGATCCGCGAAGGGAACAGAGGGGGAGGGGGGAGGGGCGTGGGAATATGATTTTGGCGCCAGTTGTGCTCTCCGTCACACACCGCTTGGTGGCTAGCGGAGTACATATGTAGATGTAGATATCGAAGTAAACTGCGCGTCCTCTACCACTAACACATCCATTTTAATGAAGCTTGGAGCAGTGTAAGAACACAGCTCTGGCACTAATACGCTACAATTACTTCCTTAGCAGTCTAGTTTCTTTTCATTTTTTTCCTCCTTTTTTTAAGTCTTTCTATGCCATTACGTCTTCAGTGGTAGTAATAGAAACTATTTGAAGACAGTTGAAGGGATCGGCCGTGATGCTATGAAGTTAACATTCTGAAGTTACGTGTAAACAGTTAAAAAGTGCCAGAATACTTAAAAGTATACGATAGATGGTGTAAATGTGGGCACGCGTTTGTAATAGGTAATAATTTCGTTGCATGTGCACATTGCCGCCGAGGGCAGTTTCACCTTTATTAAACCTGAAAATGCTTCCAAGGTCTTCAAGATGGCAAAATTTTCTGAAGCATAGGCACATCGGTTTATCGATGGATCGCATTAGTCATATCGATTCTGACGGCATATCAGAGATAAAATAATTTTCGAATTACTGGCATTTAAAATATACAAAAAAAGTGAGTGACACATGAAAATAGTTGTCACTTTTGAGACATAAATACGTTACAATTTAAATTTGTTATTTTAATTTCATTTATCGTAATCGATGTTTTTAGAAAACCTCCATTGTCTCATGCAAGATTTAAATAATAAAACAGTGCTCCAATTAGATGCTACTTCACACATAGCACGATGAATTTAGAGAATTTATTCTTATTATCAAGTGCAAATGTTAACATTGGCATTGTTTGCTACGTCTCCGTGTTTGTTGTCCTGCTACTCTTACCCTGCAGTCTACTTCTGTGGTCTTACTGCCATCGGAAAATACAAATCTTTTGATTCTTTATGTGCTACCATTAGAAAATAGTATTTTTCTTCTGTATACCTACAGGTACTGTGCCTGTCTCATTTTGTAGAAATCCACATGCACGCATAATATCACTAACACTGTTTATGTGAAATCAGAATACATTACAATGATATTACGACTGTACGGCTTCCCAGAGAGTTTGGATACAGTCAGAGGTGTTCCATTTGTTGTAGATGCGATTATTTTCATCAAGAAGTCGTTTATAAGTTCTATCATAACGCTATTGACTATTTAAATTCTCTATTAGGTTTTATATTTTGTTTCATATTATTTTGTTGCAAATATTGAGTGAAATGTATGAAGGAATGAACATATTTATGGAGTTACTGTAGTTATTATACATGGTGTTTGTTTTAAAATGGAACAATTAAATATCTCGAAAGATACGCATCATACGAAAAAAATGTTCCAGATAAAAATTTAATAACTGTGCTAAAACTGACCACCCCGTAAACCCCCAAGCACCATACTGGAGCCACCTTTTTTTACGAATGGGAACACTTCTTTCTACTGCAGATTCGGATTCTACGCCAAAAAGTACGTAGGATTTACTCAAAATATTTCTTTTCTCGATTCGTGGTGGATGGTGCTCTAATTGACTAAATTCTATTTTTTCCGGTTTTTGCAATTACGAACCGACTCATTGGATTTTACATCACATTTTTGATAAAAATGCAAACTTTTTCGTTCCAAACAACCGATATTTTTGTTAAAAATTTAATTTAGTTTCGCAAACTTTACTGTGCAGGAAAACTTTTACAGTTAGACATTTAAATGTCTGGTTACTTAACCGTTCTTAGCATGATCCAGGAACAATGACGAGAACATAGTAGTTTTCTGTTCCACTTGGGATGCTTCATTTCGGTTAGTCCCCTTGCCTCTCACCATTGGGGTACTGGGCTTTTGTTAGTCACCTCCCCTCTCACCAGCGTGATGCTTAATTTTTGTGAATCCCCCTGACTCTCACTATTATTGTAATCCACAAGAAATGCTCAAAATGACGATCTTCCATCTCGATACATTTATTAATTCGTGCTTAGAATTCATGTAAACAATCTAAAAGCATGTCTGGTGTAATTTTTGCGCGATCATTTCTAATAAGTTCGATCATGTTCTGTGGAGTAGTTGATAGTAGGTTATCAGTACGAGTTCAAGCCGCAGTCTGGTTATAACTGGTTTCTTACCTCATGGTCACTGATAAAATAATGGGTGTCTCAGGCTACACATTTGGTGACAGGTTTATCCACTTGGGCGACTTATATTCAAGGTAACCCCCCCTCCTGTCCCTCAGGAGCACCACTGAAAATTGTCCAAGGTCATTCAGGAAAACCCTCACCCCTCCTCCCCGCTCTCCTCATCCCCATCCCTCCCTTCCCCACGAACCAATGAGGATCAAGTATCCTGTCCCCATATTCATCTTCTATAAGTGGGGTACTTAAGTGGGTGGGTTTCACTCTAGAGCTAGGCAGCACAGGGAGAGGATCAGGTTGTGTCTATTTTTTAAATAACAAATTACGTTAAGTCCCATCATTCAAGGTCTATTTCTTAACAGTAAATTAATGTTACATGATTTTTGTAATTCGAAGCACTAGCAGAAACCACACCATGTAAGACATGTAAGAACTCTCATTCTTCCACATATCTATGTATTTATCCATATTTTCCACATTTTTTTGTATTTTATTCATTTTTACACATCTTCCACCCACTTAGATATTTTTTTATATATTTTGCACAATTTTACGCATTTTTCCACATATTTTTTTCTTTTATAACTGGGGCACTTGTGTGGATGGGGTTCACTCTGGAACCATGCAGCATAGGGAGAGGTTGTAGTCAGTGTGTATTAGTTAATAACCAATTAATGTTATTTCACTAAGTCATTTTACTTGAATTCTAGGATATGGATAATTGTTAATAACAATTTAATGTTATACAATTTTCATCATTCAAGGCACTAGCAAAGGCCACAGTCAAGCAGATATTTAAGCACTCTCAACATCCCCTATTTTCCACAGTTTTACGTATTTTTTAAAATTTTCCATATTTCCACAATTTTGTATGTTCTATCGGAATACACGAGTTCTGTTTCAACATCACATCAACATCACATTGCGTCCTGTCACATTGTTATGATGCTCTCAGCCATTCACAAAGCAGTATGGGGCTGATTTATTTATCACTGCATAGCTGCCACTTCGTTTATAGTGTGTGTGAAACCATAGCGTATGTGTAGGAAACGAACACATTTGTTGAAATAATGGTGTCATAGCAAATTATATAAGCAATGTTTCAACATCACGTCAACATCATGTCACCTCCTGTCACTTTGTCATGGTGCTCTCAGCCAATCATACCGCAGGATGCGGCCGATTTACTTATCATTGCTAAGCCACCACTTCATTACTTGTGTGTGATGTCATAGCGTAAGTAATGAAAATGAACACGTTTGTTGAAATAGTGACGTCATAGTAAGTTCTATAAACTCTACCGATTTCCAACCAGAGATGCAGTATGTGTAGTAATTACCACACTGCGAGAGATAGAATCCTGCTATGTCACCATTATGTTACTAAATTGTGTGACATCATAGCAAAATTCTGATGCTTCCAACCAAAGATACTATGTGTGTAGCACAGTCCTACAAAATACCATCTAGAGAGCATGATATTGTTTCTGAATTTGATTCATGAAAGTTATTAGATGTTTTTGCAAAATGTTAGGCTATCCACACATGAAGGCGCATTGTGTGCGTCCGTCACCTCACTGAGTCACTGAGATCACCCGGGTAGGAACACCTTGCAGAAATACCACAGGTCGATATATAAGCTCTTTCAAAGCCATCCTACGGTACTAGGAGGTGTTAAAACGAACTTGTTATCATATTGGTGGAAAAAATGACGCCATATCAAAATTCTGATGCTGCCACCAATGATTCTGTGTGTGTGTAACACCGTGTTACTAAAGATGCGCACCTAGAGAGTTCACAAGTGATAAGCAGGGTGCCTGTAGGGTATAACCGTGGACACTGCTCCAACCCAAAAAGCTTAATTATTATAGGTGTAATCGTCTCCTATCTGTTTGCTAGCACAAAAAAACGCAGCTGCTATATCACTTCTGGCCGAGGGATCTCCTGCCCTGAGTAAAACGATATACAGATTCCAACACGTATTTGGAAACATCAGATACTGCCACAAATGCATCTCGATTATGAGGAATACCCTTCCTCCTTTTGCACTCGACGGGTAATGCAGGAAGAATGAGAAAAGTGATATACCAATAGGATATGGAACTCCTCGAGTGGCCGCGGCCACCATCGAATCCGTGACTGCGAACGAGAGTCACCGCTACGCCAGACCGTATCCCAAGCAGTCGTAAGGAAATTTGCATTATTTAAACAATATGTATGTGTAATCATCTAACTATGTCTAATCATCTATGTAAGGTTAGTCTGGAATTTCCTTCAAACGTGTGGGGAATTGGCGCAACTGCTGTGTTTCCCACTCCTGTACGTGAACCATACAGGGCACATCAGGAAAAATTTGGCGACAAAATACAATCCTGCAAACACACTGAAGGCGTGCAAGATATCTGACATGGCTCCCAGTCAGAATAAAAAGACATGTAACTCTCGTAGTATTAGTGTGCGATGTCACGGTAATGCTTGAAAACAGATATGGAAATAACCCGAAGTGTATACTGTCCTCACCACGCACAAATGAGACTGAACAGTGGCCACAGTGCAGAAAAGAAACTATTCCTACATACAAAGTAATGGACTCGCAGAGGTAACGGCACCTCTCTCTCTATATATGTGAAAATGCAACCTTAGAGATTTGCAGAGTCCGCGCACCCGATTCTCCAAAGACACAATTACAATTAAGCTACAACTAATGGGATTCAAATTGCGAACAAGTCACGCACAGTGACTGCTGGAGAAAAGTGGGCTACACCTACCTGATATCAGTAGAATTAACACTATTTCTTCTCTATTTATGATACCACCGTAAGTCTCCAGGTAGCTAGAGGTGTGGCTGCAATAACACTCCCTGCGTAAATAAAATGGGTAGCCGCAGGTAAGAACCACAACAGCCTCAAAGTGGGGACTTTGACTGACGGCAACTGCAGGAAAACGGCTTGCTGTTTTTCAATTTTGCTTATTTCAGTCAAATTTTATTTCATTTTCTGTATTCATTATTCGATAAAAGAAGTAATAAGGGCAAGTAAAACACTTTATTCTCAACGTCACATACTCATGTCACTATCATAAAAGACACCAGTTTCTAAAAAGTTACTTCTACTGGAAGAATTATTGTAGTAATGAATATTTTAGCTGTTGTGGGCGAATGTTAAAGTCCTTAGTAAGAACAAAGTTGTTAACTCAAGAACAGAAAAGTATAAGTGAGGGACCTTTCGTAGTTTCGTCAGAAAAAGGAAATGTTGATGAAAAATCGTCATTGTAACTATGATACTTTGAAATATTAGGTAAACTTTAATGTGAACCTTGTGACTAAATAACTTGGATTATGAAACTATAATAACATTGTACGTTTTAGCAAAGAAAAAAACACCATTTTCATTGCCAAAAGTTACAAAAGACAACGCGGCTACGACCACGTGGTTCCGTACAAGTTCAGATTTGTTGGTAATAATTGCTGTATTTCGTACTGCATTATAATGATGACTATTTGATATGAATTTATCTGCAAATTTTAATTGATCATTGTGAAATATTCAGAAATTTATCTGTATCATCAGGAATGAGTAAACTGACAAAAAAAACAGGGAGAACAAAATTATGGAATCACCGCCAGAAATGCATGCTTCAACACATCGTGGTATCCCATTGTTATTCTGCAAGGTCGCGTTACTGCTAAGGACCTTGTGACCATTTTGGTCGATCAGATCCATCTTATGGTACAATGTTTGTTTCACAACGGTGATGCTGTGTTCCAAAAGCTGTTGATACAGCTCGAATACTCCAGGACTGCTTTTGTGAGCACGAGGATGAATTGTCACACATCATCTGGCCGCCACAGTCACCAGATCGTTCTTGAGCCTTTGTGGTATACTTTGGAGAAAAGGGTGCACGATCGCAATCCACATCCTCCATCGTTACTTGAACTTGCCACTGTTTTGCCTGAAGAAACGTGTAACATTCCCTTGAAAACCATACAGGGCCTGTATTTATCCATTCAGAGACGACTAGAAGCTGTTTTGAGTGCGAAATGGTTTCCTACACTTTATTTGGCATGGTACTATGTTATGTTTTTGATGTTTCCATATTTTTGTGCACACCCGGTACAAATACTGTCACATGGTTAAGAAATATGGAATTGTTTATTCAGAATGGAAGAAGAGTATTAATGTTACTACCGTTCTAACGATATACGTTTCATATCGCTGGTATGTGATGATATATTTTGAATTAATATGTCAACAAAAATCACCTCCTAAATGATATTATAATTTACGTTTTTCAATAGTCAATTGTTTACGTTGTGCAACACTCCGATATTTTCGCTAGAATGGCATTACTCAATATTATGGGTTCGAGTAACATTTTTCCTATCAAAAAGGATGTACTAGTAGCCCCTATGTCTCAGCGTTTTGATTAAGCTCATATTGCAAGTACAGTCGTGGACAGAACGAGCGAGACCCCTCGCCTTTTCGTTATGCTGATCCGCACAGTGTTAAAGTCTGCTACACAGCATAACAGGCAAGGCGACGAAGGGCTACCAACATACTATGCACAGGCGTGAAATTGAAAAACTATCGGAAATTTGTCAGACTGTTTTCAATCATGTGCAAGACTGTATCAATGCTGATTAGTGTCTTAACCGCAACACCTAAATGTAAGATATAAATGAAAGGAGAAACGCTAATTAGTATGAACTGTCCTAATAAAAATGAATTTTAGCTTATCGAGATAACATAACTGTTCTAGTAAGACAAAGTATCCCAGATCGTCACGAATTAGCAAAATATTATGTGCATTTGGCCGCGAAACGGTCTGTGTCAACGTTCAGACCAGTCGTACTGGATTACCGCTGCTGACCTATAATGAAAGAGTGCAAACTTAGCAATGCGTGAAGATTCATAACGAAATTCAGTTAAAAGTCATTCAGTGCCACACTTAAGTCAATTCAATTATTCACAAAAGCGGAAAAAGTAGGCAGTAACAAGTATGAAATTCTACAAGAGTTCCATATCGACATCCACGGGGCGCCGGTACAGAATAAAGGTAGCTATAAAACGTATTGCGGGTGCGAGAATTTCTTAAAATTCCTTTACTGATAGTCTATCTGCCTCCATCGAGAACAGCACCGAAAACAAACCAGACCTCCCTTGCAGTAGCAAACACCTTTCACTACGCTAACAGACAACCCAGGCAAACAGCTCTATATTATTACCCCAGACATGAATAAACCGGCAATTTCGCAATTAAAATGGCAAAATTATCTGCAGTTTCTGTTGCACAGAGCTTTCTGGACTCAAAAACATGAATTGTCGACCTTTATGTCACCGCTTATGTGACGATCATTCGGGATGTTTATCGAAATAACAAAAAACTGTTATTAGCGAGTAAATTTAGTAGGATAATTCTGCACCACCCGAGGAAATAAACGGCGACGTAGCTGCGAAACGTATTCTACAATGTTTCGAATTCTCCATTAGACATGCCACAGCAAGAAAACGTTCATTAGCCGAAGTGTTCCTTAAGGTAGATAGTAATGGGCATGCTCTCACATCTACAACGCGGTGGCATTAATAGTGGGATCTGAATTACCACGTGTATAGGCAAATGGATTTTATTTGCATTCCTGTAAACGTGATTTGGATCGAAAGCGTAGCTACGATTAATATGTTGATGTATCGAATGCAAATGGAACATTTCGAATAAATAGTAGGGGAAATTATTATGCGGCCGTAATCTTCAGTAACTGGGGTAGTTATTTTCGTTGTTAGGATTTCGTCACGTGAATCGGTAAAAATGGAACCCTACTTGTCCCACATTCTTGACCGTCTGTCTGTCTACACAGCCCTTAAAACCCGTTAACCTCGAGTACGGGTGGACATAATAAGTGGAAATGTATCGCACTTCCTGCGGTATACGGTCCCTTGGTGATGTAAAAAGGTGAGCTATGTCAACGCAGTCTAAAGATACGGCCGTTTATGTAAAGAAAATTTACGCGAAAGGTCAAAAAATGACTCTAAGAACTATGCCACCAAACTGCTTACGTCATCAGTCCCCTAGACCTAGAACTACGAGTACTTCAACCTACCGAACCTAACACACATCTATGCCCGGGGAAGGATTCGAACTGACGGTGCAAGGAGCCGCGCGGTCCGCGATATGACGCCGTTGAGTTCACGGCTAACCCGCGCCGGAAAGCTGTTAATATCATCTGGTGTTACTAAAAAGTTATTCACTTCTGGTGAATGATTTTCTGCGTAGTTCATTTAAGAAAGAATAACTAAAATATATTTGATGTTACGGAAGAGGAAGGACGCCTAATTCATTTTCCCTTGTCTTTGTTCATGATGTTAGGTTCGCTATCTGAGCATACGTACTATCCATAACCACACTTTAGGGCCAAGTCATAGTCACAGATATGCGAATACAACACATTGGCTTATACTTGAGGTATTTCGTTTTTCACGAAGTGGTGGCAGACGATGCTGTGGCGTCTTCGAAGCACATCAGCTGAGCGAACTTGCATAGTATGTTGGTAGCACTTGTTCGCCTTGCCTGTTATGCTGTGTAGCAGACTTTAAAGCTGTGCGGATCAGCATAACGAAAAGGCGAGGGTTCTCGCTCGTTTTGTCCACGACTGTACATGTCACTACCATACAAATTAAATAATAAAAATAATTATACTGGTGCTGCATGTGCAGTCAGTTAACAAACAAACACACAATCAACATACTCACACCCTTTGCTTCAACAGTCTCATAATATAAATGCTAGTCACAACAAGAATGAAAAAGATACCTATGGTTAACATTAGCATACAAATCGAGACATAATCAAAAAGATAACTTTTGTTCTTTAGGGCCCGCAATGCAAAATATGACTTGATTACTACAAATAATAAACAGCTTTAGCTAAAGCACACTAAGGACATAGAAATCTTTATTCATATTATAAATCAAAATGGGTAAAATAATACAATTAGAGACGGTAAATAACACATATCTATAGAAACAGCGATAACAACATGAGTAGTATAAAACAGAGACATAACACCAACATAAATCGTAGACAACAACAATTAGTACAGGAAAATTAAAAACGTAAAATAAAAATCTCAAATAAAACAAAAACAAACTCTAGGCAAAAGCATAATTAGAAACAAACCTACAAAAATAATAAAAAAACTGAATTTCACACGTCACTTATTTATAATAGTAACGATGTAAACATGTATTATCGCTGACCCACTGTCATCCAAGCTGTCAGAAAAGTAGCATACATGGAAAACAAGTAAAATTCGATACATATCTCCAGTGTACACCTGGGAGAAAGCAATAATTCTAAAACAGACAGGACATGACAGCAACGATGTTACACGTAAGGTGAAAACATCTAATGCCGCATTATAGCTTTTCATATCATAGTTACAAGACCATTATATTAAGACCATCGCTTACTTATGTATTTACAGAGCATCTGACGATGGCAATTTGTCGAAATGGGCTCATCGTGAATGATATAAAAATAAACAATATACATAGGAGTGTAGCTGGCTACTATTCATAATAACAATCAAAAAGAAATCCGGAGATGAGCAAAATATTAAACTACTGTTAAAATACTGGTTCAACCGTAACTACGGCGGTATGATTAAGCAACTATAATGTGCACTACAGTAATTTGTTCAAGAATGACAAAGATTTTTAGTAGTACAAGATTTACGCTTCATTTAATGGAGTCACTGGTGTACGAAACTAATGATACTCATGTTCGTGCCTATTCCAGGAGGAAAATTCGAAATACACGGCTTTGTTACGATCATGATGAAATGCAAACTCTGTGGAACTATACAGGAAATCAAATGAGTAAATAAACATCTGTTGAGCATATGTACACGGAATGTTTCAATAAGCATAAATACGTACAAAGTGTTCATTGTTTTGTCAATTGAACATCAAAAGCGCAACATAAAATTCAGTTGTTAGTATGCTAAATGTTACGTCCACACATAACACCATAGCAAAATTAACCTAAATGAAATGTCACATACAATTTGACTAACAGAACAATGTAGGAAAGGACAGATTGCTACTTGCCGTAGAGAAGACACGTCAAGTTGCAGACAGGCACAACTAAAGACATTCACATAAAGCTTTCGGCCACTACCTTTGACAGGTGCCGAAAGCTTAATGCAAATGTCTTTTAATTGCACCTGTCTGCAACTTCACATATCTTCTTTACGGCAAGTAGCAATCTGTCTTTTCCTACATTGTTGATATTCCTGCCTGTAGTTTCCATTGTTTAATTTGACTAATGCTATAGATTTGTGCTGAGAGGGATCTGTAAGATTAAGACTGCACAAGTAATGTCAAAGCGACTCTGCTACAATGAAAGTTCTTCCGACACCACTTCTACATAAACGACTGCTTATAAATGTTTTTATTTAGTAATCCCTTAATGCAGTGCATCACTAATTCGCATCGTACCAAAGCGACATTAGTAAATGGAAGGTTAATTGGTTTTGAGTACCAGCGACTGTAGGCTCGGATTATACTTGAAGCTACCATTGCTTCTGACATGTCATTCCGTCTCCTCAGTGTTTTGGGTACTTTTATACCAATGGTCAACAAACGCATTAGTCAAAAGAGCCACATATCAACGGCACAAGGATCGAAGTTTCTTTTGAGGACCAAATTTTTTAAACTTAAATTATATATGTGTGTAAATCGTTTTTTACTTAATTAGCCTTCGCTAAAAACCTCCTCAATTGTGTGAGGTATTTCCGCTGAGGTCGACCCCTTTCAACTCCCTCATCAACACTCGTCTTGTGTACGTGTTTTATCTGTCTCCTTTCGTTCATCTTGTCTATATGTCCAAATCATCTCACTATGTCCTTCTCAATACTCGACACTACATATTTTTTCATTCCAAACTCGATAAAACTAATTCCTTTAATTAAAGTTTTAAGTCTTAGTTAAAGTTTACATACGTTGAATAATACATGACATAACAATGATATTCTTTACTGTTAAATTTTAATTGTAAGGTCCCCATAAAATAAAATCATAACAATCACTGCCAAAAAGTAATATGAACAATGGCTGTGCATCTCCATGGGAAGCTTAGGTAAGTCATGTGTATATGTCGCTTTTAATTTTACACACGATTGCAGTTCTCAGCAATAAGATGACTCTTCAGTTTACTTTTGACAAGGTTCATGTTTGAAAATAATTGTTGGTATGAATATGTAGACCCGAATACGGGAAGTACAGAAAACGCTATCTCACTTCAGAGCATTCTTCTAAAGGTACGATACACCAGCTAAGTACACTCCTGGAAATGGAAAAAAGAACACATTGACACCGGTGTGTCAGACCCACCATGCTTGCTCCAGACACTGCGAGAGGGCTGTACAAGCAATGATCACACGCACGGCACAGCGGACACACCAGGAACCGCGGTGTTGGCCGTCGAATGGCGCTAGCTGCGCAGCATTTGTGCACCGCTGCCGTCAGTGTCAGCCAGTTTGCCGTGGCATACGGAGCTCCATCGCAGTCTTTAACACTGGTAGCATGCCGCGATAGCGTGGACGTGAACCGTATGTGCAGTTGACGGAATTTGAGCGAGGGCGTATAGTGGGCATGCGGGAGGCCGGGTGGACGTACCGCCGAATTGCTCAACACGTGGGGCGTGAGGTCTCCACAGTACATCGATGTTGTCGCCAGTGGTCGGCGGAAGGTGCACGTGCCCGTCGACCTGTGACCGGACCGCAGCGACGCACGGATGCACGCCAAGACCGTAGGATCCTACGCAGTGCCGTAGGGGACCGCACCGCCACTTCCCAGCAAATTAGGGACACTGTTGCTCCTGGGGTATCGGCGAGGACCATTCGCAACCGTCTCCATGAAGCTGGGCTACGGTCCCGCACACCGTTAGGCCGTCTTCCGCTCACGCCCCAACATCGTGCAGCCCGCCTCCAGTGGTGTCGCGACAGGCGTGAATGGAGGGACGAATGGAGAAGTGTCGTCTTCAGCGATGAGAGTCGCTTCTGCCTTGGTGCCAATGATGGTCGTATGCGTGTTTGGCGCCGTGCAGGTGAGCGCCACAATCAGGACTGCATACGACCGAGGCACACAGGGCCAACACCCGGCATCATGGTGTGGGGAGCGATCTCCTACACTGGCCGTACACCACTGGTGATCGTCGAGGGGACACTGAATAGTGCACGGTACATCCAAACCGTCATCGAACCCATCGTTCTACCATTCCTAGACCGGCAAGGGAACTTGCTGTTCCAACAGGACAATGCACGTCCGCATGTATCCCGTGCCACCCAACGTGCTCTAGAAGGTGTAAGTCAACTACCCTGGCCAGCAAGATCTCCGGATCTGTCCCCCATTGAGCATGTTTGGGACTGGATGAAGCGTCGTCTCACGCGGTCTGCACGTCCAGCACGAACGCTGGTCCAACTGAGGCGCCAGGTGGAAATGGCATGGCAAGCCGTTCCACAGGACTACATCCAGCATCTCTACGATCGTCTCCATGGGAGAATAGCAGCCTGCATTGCTGCGAAAGGTGGATATACACTGTACTAGTGCCGACATTGTGCATGCTCTGTTGCCTGTGTCTATGTGCCTGTGGTTCTGTCAGTGTGATCATGTGATGTATCTGACCCCAGGAATGCGTCAATAAAGTTTCCCCTTCCTGGGACAATGAATTCACGGTGTTCTTATTTCAATTTCCAGGAGTGTAGGTATGTAAAACTAGGAACAAGAAAATCACTCACATTGTAACGTCGCGAATCAATACGCAATAGCATTTTATTGCAGTAAGCTACTTTGAAGTAAAGGCTCGTAGCTTTGGAGCCGTTGACGGTGGCAATATACAGCCGCTGGTATCTTAGTGTGACTCAGTCTCACCTGTCGCTAGTCTAGCCGTGGGAAGCGCAACATGTGTTAGTTCGAGCGACAGAATATTCAAGCCCCTAAGAATCTAAATAAACAGCATTAAATATTATTCAATTTTGTTAAAAGTCAATATACAGTTCTTTTTTATTAAAAGGAAGGTTTTATTAAAATCTCAGCTATCTAGATGAGATACTTTAAGATTTAGAGGCAATTACCTAAAACACCAAAAAACCGACACTTATAAGGTTAAAGTCAATTAGGATTCATAGCAGTTTGTCTTTTAGTATCATTTGGAATTATTACTGAAGTTCAATAAATGACAGAACAATTTATTTAGATTTTCTATAATTAAAAACGTTCACTATTTTTCATTTTCGTAACATAGAAGTCAGTAAGTATTAATATTTATTTAATAACTATTTGTTTTGTTGTGTGAATAAATGAGAGTGAGTGACAGTGTATATGTGGGACATATGTAAAGATTCAATATTATCTGATGTTAAACATTACGTAACTATGTCATGGGAAAGTGTGAAGCAAGCAGTTGCAATGAAAGCTGTAATTTCCCTACCTTGCTAATGACGTATGTCCAAGGGTACTTGCTTTTGTAAGAAGGCAGCCAGAATAGCCATTTGCAGAGAAATGATTTTCTAAAGTCATTTCAAGATTAGTTTTCGTCTGGTTTTGTTAACATTTTATTAAGATTTGCATGATAAAGTAACGTAAAGGCATCTGTGAATATTGATTGGCGTAGGACAGTTTTTGCGTGAGATAGAACTCGAAGGATTGTTTTGATTGGCTGGACATTTTGAACATTTCGCGCTCTATCAAGGAGTTATAGGCATTGGAAGGAACGGAAGGGAGGGAGTCGGGGGCTAGCTATCGGACTTACTGGTCATGTTGGTGTCCGTCAACGTTATGAATAAAATGAAGAAGTTACTGGTATTTCGCGTCCGGATGCTATTGCCGTGAAAGCAGTTGCATTTACGGACAGGTTGTGGAAAGTGGAGCTTTGTGAAGTGTTTAGTTGGAAAGATAAACGTGTGTGAACTTTCGGCTTTGTAGAATTCCGCGTGGCATGTTTCATATTCATCTATGGAATAGTTGGTGAGCAGTTTCTTCATTAAAAATCCACTGAAAAAAAAGACCGAATGCGAAACTCATATATTGCGACAGAGCATCGACTGTTGATCACGTAATAATTCGGTTCGGACTTAAGTACATTTCTGGCTGTCTTGCGTGGATACTGGGTTGTATGAACTGTGAGCTGAGTACATTGATATTAGTCGGTTAAATAAATACGGGCTGATGGCTAATTCTTTAATTTTGAACATAAAGCAATAAAGAACCTGTTGCGGAATTTTTACATTTTTTTCTAAAAGAATGAAGCAATCGCCCTCCACCCGAAAATCGTTATAAGATATTAAAGGATAGCTTGCTACCAGAGTTTAGGCGGACTTTGCAAACGTAAGTATTGACGATGTTTTCTTCAACGCTGCTTTTAACGCCGTCTGAACAGTATCTACGTATGCAGAGAATCGGGCTGGTGACCAGACGCCGTACTGAGGTAGGTGGAACTTTTTGTAGTGCACAGTACGACGAAAGACAGTGGTCAAACAATTATGTAACGCAACGCGACTTTAACCCGCCTCGCCGCAACATCTCCAAGTACTTTTATTTATTATTCTTTATTACTGCTTTTCCATGAGTAAGTATAGGCATGGATTTGGAGAATTCTTGAAACTTTTGCGCAACTATGGCCAGAAGGTAGGAGTTAAGGGACCAATTGACACACCGGGTAGCGAGCACTGACAATGTTGATATTAAGCAAACAGTTTTGCGAGGGAGGTTAACGACACCGCTCCCAGGTGAGGAACCACAAGCTGGCGGCAACTATAAACAAGTGTGGGGATGGATGTGGAGTAATCAGGCGCAACACAGGGCACTGACGTGCTATGAAAAACCCGTACGTTGTGGTTACAACAGCACCTAGCAACCTTTATGTGGGAGCCGAAGCGGGCTAGAAAATGCTGACGTCATAATTATTAAGCAACATACAAGAGGGACTACGTCAGAGGCGTAGGAAAAGAAGTATAAGAGAGCCTAGAGGCTCAAGGGAAGCATTAGTGTCGCCATACTGTCCGCGTCTGGAACTGGAGAGAATGACGACTGTTTAAGATGCAGGTCAACCACAACGAACATCTGATGATGAATTTGCGCTGAATCGACTGCTAAGCTCCGCTGTACGGACGCGCCGCAGCCGTGGTGAGGCGGGTCCGAAACTTGGTGCTGCACGGGGGGGAGGGGAGGGGGTGCAGCCTCGGCTCTCTGCGTGCCGTCGTTTGACGGACTGCAAGATGCCGCCAGCAAGAGCGGAACCCGGGTGCGATCTAGCGGCCTCCCGGGTCCGAGGCTGTCTTCAGTGCCCGACCGAGCCGCCCTGGCGGGAAACTGGAGCTGCTGAGGCTCTACTACAACGACGGCTGCTAACCGCTACTTTTCGGCGCTCTACATTGTGACCACGAGTAGCGCCAGTTGCAATCCGGAGGGCAGGCGCAGTGCATCCGGCTCGGCTGACACACACCGCCGGCCACACCGCCCGACGGGGACAGGAGCCGTTACGTCTGCAAGGACGGAGCGGCCGGGTGCCGGAGCAGCGGATTCCGGTGTTGGCGTATGCGCTGACACAGGTACACACCACGCCGTCGTCGCCTGGATCAGCAGACGGAATGTGTATTCTTAGACGGAATAAAGTCAATGCCAACTTTGAAGTGGAATGATCGTATAAAATTAATTGTTGGTAAGGCGGGTGCCAGGTTGAGATTCATTGGGAGAGTCCTCAGAAAATGTAGTCCATCAACAAAGGAGATGGCTTACAAAACACTCGTTCGACCTATACTTGAGTATTACTCATCAGTGTGGCGTCCGTACCAGGTCGGGTTGACAGACGAGATAGAGATGATCCAAAGAAGAGCGGCGCGTTTCGTCACAGGGTTATTTGGTAAGCGTGATAGCGTTACAGAGATGTTAAGCAAACTCAAGTGGCAGACTCTGCAAGAGAGGTGCTCTGCATCGGGGTGTAGCTTGCTGTCCAGGTTTCGAGAGGGTGCGTTTCTGGATGAGGTATCGAATATATTGCTTCCCCCTACTTATACCTCACGAGGAGATCACGAATGTAAAATGAGAGAGATTCGAACGCGCACGGAGGCTTTCCGGCAGTCGTTCTTCCCGCGAACCATACGCGACTGGAACAGGAAACGGAGGTAATGAGCCGGTCGGTGTGGCCGTGCGGTTCTAGGCGCTTCAGTCTGGAATCGCGTGACCGCTACGGTCGCAGGTTCGAATCCTGCCTCGGGCATGGATGTGTGTGATGTCCTTAGGTTAGTTAGGTTTAATTAGTTCTGAGTTCTAGGCGACTGATGACCTCAGAAGTTAAGTCGCATAGTGCTCAGAGCCATTTGAACCATTTGGACGGAGGTAATGACAGTGGCACGTAAAGTGCCTTCCGCCACACACCGTTGGGTGACTTGCGGAGTATAAATGCAGATGTAGATGCCTGTGTATCTCTGCACACCCCGGCGTGATTCATCCCTCTCTCCTAAACCATATCTCTCCGTCATCCTGGCGCATTACCACCCTTAAGGTCGGGGAGGGGGGCTGTAAAATCACTACCATCGTCTTTTTCATTTATTTCCCACTCATAAATCATTTTCCAAGTGATCCCTTGTTAGTTCATTAAAACATAATTATCATCTTCTTTCGAGAGATCGCCAGTTTTTTTCCACACTTCACGAGAAACTGTCCTACACCATAGATAGAATAGACATTTCTTCAACTGTTTCATCTTGCTTTACTTTCAGCACGTTAAAAATTGTCTCGCGCACCTTACTTCGAATCACTGTACAGCTGCCCACCTTCCTCCCACTTTCGAAGGTATTGTCATAAGCACCATAACAGGTATGGTGGCAGCGAAGCACTTAGTCTGAGTTACCTACACCCCCCCCTGCAACACCACTTCTTCAAAACAGACTCGGGCAGGCCGGGAACCGACTCCTGCCATGGACCACAAAGTTTAATTCGCACTCCCCGTTAGCGTCGGCACGTGTATCTTCTGGAAGAGCAACACTTAAGGGGCCAAAGAGCCGCATGTGACTCGCGAGGCGCGGTTTACTGGCCCCTGCTCCAGAGCGACTTGCTGTTCGCAGCTTTCTTAACTTAAAACGCACACGACAATTTATCGACATTGTTTGGACAATTAGTCCGCCCCGATAGCTGAGTGGTCATCGGGGCGGTCTGTCACGCCAAGGGGCCCGGGTTCGATTCCCGGCTGGGTCGGAGATTTTCTCCGCTCAGGGACTGGGTGTTGTGTTGTCCTCATTATCATTTCATCATCAGTGGAAGGCAACAGGAAACCACCACTGGAATCACTTCCCTAGACGCTCATGCGGTGGACCTCTCAGACGAGGCTTCCCCCACGACAAGACATGCCGTAAGGCAGAACACAAAGTGTAGTTAAGTTTGGACAATTACAGTTACATACAGAGGCAATTCAAGTTCTGAAAATCATTTGTTTGTTCTGTAGTGTCTGTGACGTGACGTAAATCACGTTTTGATGTAACAAACTAGGTACATATACAAGTCAATTCGAAAATACTGTTTGTGTAAAATACTCCCCATTAGAAGTTTATGTACCTCTGTCAGAGCATGCAAAAGATTAAATCAAGTACAGTGAAAACAAATATTTAAGTTGATTTGTAGCACCAGAATACTTCAGTGCCCAGTTGTGATTTCCTCTTTCCTCTCTCTCTGTCGAACTCGTCCTACCCCCTCTGTGAATCTGCTCCTCCCCCCCCCCCCCATTGTTATCTACTCTTTCTGACTCTATCCATCCCCTCCTCCCCCTCTAATTCCAACTCCTCCTCCTCCTCTCTTTGTCAATCTCCTCCTCCCCCTCTCTCTATCTATCTTCTCCTCCCCCCTCTCACTGTCCATCCCTTCCTGTTTCCTTTCTGTGTCTATCTCCTCCTCTCCCCGCTCTCTGTACACCTTCTCCTCTTCCCCTTCTGTGTCCATTTCCTGTCTCCTCTGTCTTTTCATCTCCTCCTCCCCCATCTCTCTGCTTCTCTCTTCCTCCCAATATCTCTGTTCATCTCCCCCTCTTTCCTTTCTCTGCCCATTTCCTTCTCTTCCCTCTCTCTCCCCATTTCCCCTCCCCTATCTTTGTCCTTCTGCTCCTCCTCTTACTCCTATCTGAGCTATAGCTTATCTCCTCCTCCCCCCCCCCCCCCACTCTCTGTCCGTCTCCTCGCCCTCCCTTTTCTCTCCATGTCATCACACTCACCCCACTATGAGACTGGTGGTTCTTATCCTTACAGTATTTCTTTCCAGATTGTAACTAATACCTGTACGTACAAACGGGGTGATTTTGGACACCGGGGCGAATTCGGACAGTATGGCTTATTTGCTCCTTGCCGCTGCATAGAAACAAAGAGTTACTTATTTTAACGTCCGTCGCCAGTTATTTTAAGCGCGAGATTGCATTAATCACTTTCCACAATTTTTATTTTGCGTCATTTGTTTCCCTAGGTGACTAATTGACGAACAGTCTCTGTGTTAAAAATCCATGCATAATGATAAAGTGGAAACTTTCTATTGTTGCGCCGAGCGGGAAGTTATTGTAACCGTAATTGTCGATGCGCTCAGTAGCTAACAGCTTTGAGACAATTTCTGTACAAGTTTGTCGAGTTTCTTGTGCAAGGTTACAAAATAACGACGGTTTTTGTAAAACTGTGTACTGTGTGGGGTGATTTCGGACAATGCCAAGAACGTATAAGAGCAGGAGAGGTACTACAGTACGGTGTAATTATGACCCGGAACTTTTAAATAAAACTGTTCGTGATATTCAGAGTGGTAAATTATTGACAAGAAAAGCCTGAGATTTTTATGGTATACCTAAATCAACCCTACAAAATAAACTGCAGAAAGCACATCCGAAAAAAAATGGGAGGACAGCCAGTGTTAAATAAAGAAGAAGAAATGTTGAAGCAAGGTATCTTGAGGGCTGCACATTGGGGATTTCCCTTCACTAAATTGAATATTAGATATTTAGTTAAAGGCTACATTGATAAATCTGGCCGAAAAGAGAAAAAAATTTCGTAATAATTTGCCAGGAGACAAATGGGTGCATTTATTCCTCAAACAACAGTCAAAAGATCTTTCTGTTCGCTTAGGCGAAAATATTGAACGAGCTCGTGCAGAACTTATCTGTAATATATAAAAATCATTATATCTTTCCATATCACTTATTCGTAACAAAGGGCTACCTTAAAATGTGTAGAATGTCACCAAAATCAAATAAAAAGCCCGTAGAATTTTAAAAAAATGGCAGTAACTGTCCGAATTCGTCCTCTATATACGGTAACTTCGGACAGAGATTTAAAAAACACATGTGTCCGAAATCACCCCAATCCATGGGGTGACTTCGGACACTTTATTTAACTGCCTCAGATAAATATACCTACACATACACGTTCTGGTTCTGGGATATTTTATTCGTTACGCATATACCCTACCACTTCCATAACAATCAATTTAATCTAACAATATATACGGAAAGTTACAATCGAAATAACGATAAAACCGTCCGAAATCCCCCCCTTTGATGGTACAAACTTTTATTGAAATTGTTCCAGGGGCTTAGGATACGCTTTTTACCCGTGGCTTTGCTCACAAACGCACATGTCAAATATATTTCACAGATATTTAACATAATTATTACGTATGTATTTGTACACATATTTCTCCTGTATTCATAGCGAATTTCGCCCTGTAGTTTCATTTTCATGCAACTCAATTTTTGTGACGTCATGTACCCTGAATTACGTGCTGTAGTGGAATATGTGCCTTCCTCAGCGAAAAGTGTTGCGAATTGAGTTAGTAGCAATGAAGTAACAAATTTAAACGTCTAGCATGATACTGTAGTTCTTCACGCATTCGGTGTTTATGAAGTCATATCTCCTGAACTAAGGGTTGTACTACAATGTAATTTTTCTGGTCGTATGTGTGTGTGCGTGAAAACCGTCTGCAAAGTGTGTCACGAATACAGTTAGTAGTAAAGAAATAATAAATTGAAGCATTATGTTTCATATGGCAGTGTTACTATACGAACAGCGAAAATGAACTGCCATACTCTTTTTTCCTTTCATAATTTTTTGGGATCGTCAGAAAGAAAAAGTTTCAAAATGGCTCTAAGCACCATGGGACTTAACATCTGAGGTCATCAGTCCCGTAGACTTAGAACAACGTAAACCTAACTAACCTAAGGACATCACACACATCCATGCCCGAGGCGGGATTCGAATTCGAACCTGCTACCTTAGCAGCCACGTGGTTCCGCACTGAAGCGCCTAGAACCGCTCGGCCACAGCGGCCGGACAAATAGTTTCGTAAAGGTTTGAGATCACATATAAATTTTATTGTAAGTCTCTACGTGGTCTCATTCTCAAGTATGTGTATTCTCGCGTCCTGACTTGCACTGCTTCCCCCCCCCCCCCCCCAGTCCCCACCTCAAAATTCTGGTTGATTCGGTCCCTTGATGTAGGAGGAGATGTGGAACATACACACCTACATATATACGACGGGCTTTCAATAAGTAATTTTTTTTAAAGCTTGTCGGTTTTAGTCAGGATTTCAATACATCATATTATTCCGCAGCCTTTTGGCTACAAAACCCTATTTTTTAACATAATATCCATTCAATGCGACGGCCTTACACCATCTTACCGACAGGGCCGGTCTGTATGCACAACGGTACCAGCCTACTGGTCGACGTCGGAGCCAACATCCATCATCCACGTACCACTTCCTGTGGAGAGCGTCCTTCACTGGGCGAAACAGATGGAAGTCGGAAGGTGCGAGGTCCAGGCTGTAGGGTGGATAAGGAAGCACAGTCCAATGAAGATTTCTGAACCTTTCTCGGCTCGGGTGCGCAGACTTGTGTGAGGCCTTGCATTGTCATGTTGTAATGATTCGTCGATCATCCTGAACAAGAGTGTCCGCACGTTCAAATATTGCAGGAGTCACAGCTGTGTGCCGCTGACCGGGAGATCGGAGGAGTTTGCCCTATCTTGTTGCAATGTTGACAGACCGCTCGCCCAACGACTCGCCGTGTTTTTGTTCACTGCCAGGTCTCCGCAGACATTCTGCAGGCGCCTACTAACATCTGCGATGCTCTGGTTTTCCTCCAAAAGAAACTCAGTGAGCCGGACTGTGTGGCCGTGCGTTCTAGGCGCTTCAGTCTGGAACCGCGCGACCGCTACGGTCGCAGGTTCGAATCCTGCCTCGGGCATGGATGTGTGTGATGTCCTTAGGTTAGTTAGGTTTAAGTAGTTCTAAGTTCTAGGGGACTGATGACCACAGATGTTGAGTCCCATAGTGCTCAGAGCCATTTTTTGAAACTCAGTGATAGCACTCTGCTTGGAGAGCACCACCGTTACAGACGCCATTTTGAAGGCTACATATAGCGCCACCACGTAATTGAACTTCATGAAACTGAAGCGGTAGTATTCCACAATGTTCTACAGCAATTCTACATTTTTTTCAACCGGAATTGGCCGAGAAAAAATGTGTTGCATTACTTATTGAACACCCGACATACATATATACGAGGGTTGGAACTTTAATAGTGGCAACTATTTATTTACACCTCGTACAAAATAGATACCTGTTTCAGAGTTTTACTGACGTTCAGAGTAGTCACCAGCATTGTGTATAACCCGTTGCCAGCGATGTGGAAGTCGTAGGATACTCGTAGCAGTGCCAGTTGTGTTGACAGTTCGAGCGGCGCGGTCTATTGCCCGACGAATTTCTAGCAGTTCTGAAGCGAATGCAATGAAGTGTTTCCTTCAGTTTAGAAAACGAGTTGAATTTACAAGGGCTTAAGTCAGGGGAGTGCAGTAGGTGGTATAGCGCTTAGCAGCCCCAGCAGCCAAACAAATCAGTAACAGCTTGCACTGTACGTGCCTGAGCATTGTCCTGCAAAATGATGGTCAGGTCCTGCAGAAAGTGTCATCACTTCTGTCTCTACGTGTTCATTTTTGGAACATAATCTACGACCAGTCGTACGAAAGACGTGATGAGAAGAATTTGTTTTGGCTGATTCCAGGCAAATATCTGCCGAAACACCAAGGAAAATGTGCCTGATGTTTCTTAGGTGAATACCCTGTATAGTTATTTAAAATATATGCCACCATTTTTTATTTTGAATAGTGTAAATCCTATCAACGTATCATTAAAACGTTAAACAAAAATCTTTTCCTAAATAGAGTATAGTTAATGTTCAATTTCTCAAATGCCTATTGTTGAAAGTATGGGACATACGTAGTTATACCTGAGAAGTATGACATATCAGTCATTTGGCCTCATGTACCCTTCAACATTTCATTGCTGATCACAAAATATGATTTTTTATTTCTTCTTTCAAGAAGGTTATTCAGGTGTTAAGTGGTTACAGCCGTGATCATTACGAGTACTGTATGTTTCATTACTTCAAAGGAAATGTTCATGAGGATGAAACTCCTTCTTCTAGAGATGATTGTTCTATGGAATTTATTTATCACTGAGTTTTGCTAGACAATTTTAACGCAGTACGTAGTGTTTCTTGCTTCTTAGGTAATTACATCATAGATAAGTTTCCTATAAATATCTTACCGAATGATATAGTGGAAGTATCTATTTCAGACACCATATTAGCACAATGTTCAACTAAGAATGCAGAAGTTTGTATTGAGACGTGTGGGAGCGATCTAGATCAACAGTTGCATGACAATGAACTAGGTTCTCATACCGTTTCTCGAGCAGATATCAGTCGTAGAAAATTATTCGGATGATAACGTTCTCCTCTTTCGTTTGTTATTATTATTTATTGCCCACTTTCGGGAAAGTTCGGCTGTTATGCCATTTTCCACCGGTATGTGGCAGGTCATATAACATGATCAAAGATTTTTTCCCTAAATATAAACAATTCGTGCTGAAATAAGTCTGGCCATACTTCCAAATGGAAATTATCCTTATTGAGGAAACAAATCATTTATTGTAATGTAAAACAACGCTTTTCAGTAACATAATAGCTGAACTTCCTACAATACTGCTAAATATACCGGGTGATCGAAAAGTCAGTATAAATTTGAAAACTGAATAAATCACGGAATAATGTAGATAGAGAGGTACAAATTGACACACATGCTTGGACTGACATGGGGTTTTCTTAGAACCAAAAAAATACAAAAGTTCAAAAAATGTCCGACAGATGGCGCTTCATCTGATCAGAATAGCAATAATTAGCATAACAAAGTAAGACAAAGCAAAGATGATGTTCTTAACAGGAAATGCTCAATATGCCACCATCATTCCTCAACAATAGCTGTAGTCGAGGAATAATGTTGTGAACAGCACTGTAAAGCATGTACGGAGTTATGGTGAGGCATTAGCGTCGGATGTTGTCTTTCAGCATCTCTAGAGATGTCGGTCGATCACGATACATTTGCGACTTCAGGTAACCCCAAAGCCAATAATCGCACGGACTGAGGTCTGGGGACCTGGGAGACCAAGCATGACGAAAGTGGTGGCTGAGCACACGATCATCATCAAACGAAGCGCGCAAGAGATCTTTCACGCGTGTAGCAATACTTTGTTGTTGTTTTTTTTGTTCTAATAAAACCCCATGTCATTCCAAGCATGTGTGTCAATTTTTACCTCTCTATCTACATTATTCCGTGGTTTATTAAGTTTTCAAATTTATACTGACTTTTTTATCACTGTTGAAAGCAGAGAACGTTATCATTTCACAAACTTAACTTTTCGTATATCTCAGACTTATAGCAAGGTGTGGTCAGTCTCAGGAAAAAATGATGACCAATCTGCCCTTAGGGATCTTGTTACTCAAACAGTTGACCATCATCGAATATGATAAGCGTTACATCACAGATACGACGCGAGACAAAATACTGAACTCGATAAAGTGGTATACATTATGTGTTGCATAGGGTCAGTTACGGATCGATGGATAGGGGATGTCAGTACTAACTGTCGGTCACCCCGAAGGGTCGTTTGAGTCTGTACGACGTTCTGCAGTATGGAGGAAATTACAGGGGGCGTGCCCCAAGGACACAGCGCTGGCAGCGTTCACCAGAATTGTTTTATTAAGGCAGAGAGCTACCAGCCGAGAGTAATGCGGAATAAATTGGAGGTCTTCCGATATGTCACATCGCTCCATCGTCACGCGCTTGTCTAGCAGAAGTGGCTCCAGTGCAGTGGTTGTCCGCGATACAGCGCATTTATTTCCAGTGTCTCGCATTCAACGTCTCCCACCATAAATGTTAGCTGCGTTTAACACGCCAACTGCGATTCTATGAACGAAATACCGTGATACCTAAAAGTTTATTTTCGTCATGTTATATTACACACCGACGATACATGAATCACATTTGCGAAACTTTAGCGAATTATCTTATTTTTCTCCTTTTCCATTCCTTCCAAAAACAAAGAAACATCTACATATATCTATACATATAGTAAATTATAACCCCCCCCCCCACACACACACACACGGCGTTTTTTTCCCTCTCTGTATGTGAAGGCTAATATCAGGAACAAGTGTAGTTATTTTGATACAGTTTTCACCGATAGATAGATTCATTCACTAGGAAGGTTTTCGTCTGTAATTTATTACCGCTGCGCCAAACTGGTGTTCCGACCGTAGGTACCTAGTTTTATCCTAGGAAAGTCGCTGCAAGTTACTAGTATAGATATAAACAAAGCAGAAAGTGTATGCCATTTGTTATTCTTCATCACTGCGATTTAATAACATACATCATAAGCTCACTGGACAAAATGTTAGCGACCGCCTTAAAAATGTTTCGGAGGAAGAGATGCAAGACTGGCACTAGTCATGGTTCCGTAGGCAGCGGCCAATATTTTTCCATGATGGCACTGACCGTCTTGCTTCACAGTGTAATAAATGTATTAACAACTATGATGGTTATTTTTGAAATAATTATCAATTTACTTACTTTTTTCCATCTGCTTTGTTTTCATTTGACAGCACCTTATACAAAGTGTTCATGTTCAGGCCAGAGGTAGTTTCAGAACGTGAAATGTAACCAGATACATGCAAAACATATGTAACTTGCGCATTTACTTACCTATATTTACGTACATAAGCCAACTTCCGATATTTACTCTGTGCTCGAGTAAAATCGTGTGTATTACACAAATTCGCCAGGAAGATTTACGACAGTAAACTTCACATAAAATTTATATTTGTTTTTCGTGTTGATTGTATCAAAACTCGTGAATGCGTCGTCACGTATTGTGTACTTTCGTATATCACGTGAAAAACGTATTTTGTGCTATAGCATCAACTGTAATCCACGTGTGTGCTTTATACAGTTTTAGCAGTAGTATCTCTGGTCAAAGAACCATACATCCCGAACAGCAGTGTGTATCAACACTTTAGAGAATTCTCAGAAGTTACGAGTGTCGTGCGTAACATGCAGAGTGATTGTAATTAAATTTTCGCTTCTTGTGCCAGTGCAGACGGAAAACTATTTACCGTATGGGTATCACATTTTATAGGAATGGTGTTCAGACTGTGCGCTGCAGGATTTGCGTTGTTAGTAGCATTAGTGTCATGACTTGCCAGTAGGGGTCGCTACTAGTACGGCGACATATGGTTGGAACACAATCGTCAATGGGCATTACAATTGAAGATAGTCAACATGGATCTGCACGAGGTTAGCAAGCCTTTACTCGTAAAGCTGTTTCATCAAAACATCAGCAACAGTGTTGTTGCTCCTTGCGAGAATCGAATCATTAAGGGAATACGGGGAGGTCCTCTTTCCGCACCGGGGTTGATGAACATGATTCGGAAGTTTGAATTAAATGGCGATTTGGGATTTGATGCGCCACGAATTATTGAAGAAATTGCTGTTGTCATGGCTGATAGCACTCGACGCATTGTGGAATCTTCAAGCCGTGTACGAGCTGTGTCACGACAGCTGAACATTCCGTGGTCCACCGTCGTTTCGGGCAGCAGTAGAGCAATCTCTAGTGCGGTTCCAGGCTATCGCGGATGCATATGGTCGAGACATTGAGCAACATTTGTAACCTCGAACGTAAACATGGTACGCAATTAACAAATGTTACCCTCTCAAGTGGAAATTAAAAAGTGTTTCCTTCAATGGTTTATTCTTTATTTCTCTTCCGCACGTCGTTGCAAATGTTCCCACAACGTTTCATTACCAAACGACCTCTCGTTTTTCATGGGGGCCCTCTCAAGTAGCGAAAACTTAATTATAACCACGAAACAATAACAACCAATTTTGTAGCAAGTCAGTGTCTGAGATGTAGTTACTGTAGCACATATTATACCTAGCATATCGTCTTGCATTTAATTTCCCCTTTCAACAGGTGTGTAAATTGTCTGCATTTATCAATAAATTAACGTTATTTTCGAGTTTGTTAGGGACTGTAACTTCAAAAAAGTTTCAAGATAATAGTAAGTTTCATTCCATGTTTTTTCGTTGTCCTGGTAAAAATCTCATTTTACGTAATAACTGCTTCAGTTCTTAAAGAGAATTAGCAATACTTTTAGCTTAGCAAGCCCAGAAATTAAAAGAGAAACTGAAGCTTATTTTTAAGTTATTTCTTTGTTGTTCTGTAAAACACCAGCACAACACAGCTCGATTGTGAATACTGTTGCCAAATGCGGAATATTTTAGTTTACGTTCGTAAGCAGCTGGAAATCGCCCTCATTGCCGTCAAACATTGGGAAGCTGCTGAAAATGGGTGTGTTTGGAGAGCTCCCGAGAGTTGTATACCATAGATACTAAAGATACCTAAAGTACTATCTTCTCCTGTGGATCCTGTATCCTCAAGAAGAAGTATGCCATCTGTCACTGCTTGTCCAATTAACTGTGGGTGCAGAGTCAGTGGTACAGCTCCGCGCCCTGTACAGATGATACAGGGACCATGGAGAACCCAGGATGTTTTATCCATCCCCCTAACTAACAAGTTCGAGATGATGCCTTTCACTGAAACTGAGTCAGTGAGATGGTTCACCTGCTGAGACACCTCCGGTGTCCCGTGTCAACAGGAGGCAAATGCAAAAGGGTAGATGCCTATTAATTGTCGGCAGTTCTAACAGACTGTGAATAGTAGTAGCCCTTACGATGGTGGCAGCAAGGTGTAGGAAAGAACAAGAGGTGCGCGAAGGTGGCTCGTGGCCTAATTCAATATGTTGAAGAGGTTATTCCGGCAGCTACTGAGGAAACAGGGTGTCATCAGTTGCAGTCTGTGGAGCACGCTGGAACAAACGACGCCTGGGTGTCTGGGCTCCAAGGACATACTTGGATCATTCCAATGGCTGACGAAGAAGGTTGAGAAGACCAGCCTTGCTCACACGGTTTCAACAAAGCTCGCAATTTGCAACATTTTTCTTCACTGACCGTGGCCCCCTGGTTCTAAGTTGTGGAAGGGTAGAACGAGACACTTCAAAGGTTCTGTGACAAACTAGGCTTCAGCTTCCTCGATTTGTGCCATGCTGTTGAGAACTATAATGGGTCATGTGTGCTCTATGCAATAGAGGCTGCTTGCTATTCAGGTAGCTAACTGTGTGTCGGGTGCACACAAGGTTTTTTTTAGGTTGGCTGACTTTCCATCCAGTCCAGATAATGATAGCAGTAGGGAACGCGGAAATGTCAGTGTAAGATCCAAAGAAATGCCTCCTACAAGCAAGAGTATTAAAATATTAGTGGTCAACTACCGAATCATTCACAACAAAGTGCAAGGTTTCAAAGCGCTCCGATGAGGAATGGATACTACATACAGATGGCTGGTTGAAAGAGAAATTTTTTTTGTTGTTGAAAATTTAAGCGTATACAAAAGGATAGGACAATGGTAAATGGAGAGGATGTAATTGTCGCAGAAGGCAAGAAACACAAATCCTCCAACATAGAAATTTAAACTGTTTGTGGGATTGTTTGGGCAAGACTAGGTATCAAGGGCTGACATAAACTTATAATCGAATCCTTTTATCGACCACAAGACTCACATCCAGACGTAACTGAAAACTTTAGAGAAAATCTAAGTTGACTAGTAAGTAAGTTACCCAGTCATACCGTCATCATTGGAGGCGACTTCAATCATTCAACAATAAATTGGGAAAATTGCAGTTCTGTTAGTGCTGGACTTCACAAGACGTCCTGTGAAACGGTACTAAATGCGTTCTCTGAGAAATAACTAAAACGGATTGTTTGGAAGCCCACTTATAATGGACAACAAACAGACCTGGCTTCTTTGAGAATGTCCACATAGAAAATTGTATCAGTGACCATGAGGCAGGTGTAGCAACAACGATTACCAAAGTACAAATTAAAACAATTATAAGGATTTATATATTCAGCAAACTAGCTAAAGAGGCAGTTAAGTCATATCGCAATAAGGAACACTGGAGAGACCCACTTGATAGATTTATACCTAATAGAACAGTTCATGATTGGAGGAATCTTCCATGATAAACGTTCTCTGTAAAGAAACTTCTAAAGAAAGAGATACTATTGCGCAATAGGTGCAAAATAAAACATAGAGCTGTAGACAGGGAAATTCAGAATGAAACACATTTGGTTGTCAAGAGACAGTCTTGTGAAGTTGGACACGTTTTCCGGAAACTGTGTTGAGCAGCTATAATCCGTTCATCATAAGAATAAACCTGATATAAACAAACACAAACGCGATGATTGGTCAGAAGCCGTAGCACACATACACTGGTGTTGTTACGCTCTTGGAATTAGGTCCTACTTTTGTATTATATGTCTTGGTACTAAGTTACGTTAAATGAAACTTTCAGATATTCAAATGTATTAACAGCCATGAACGTTTTTCTTAATCACGCCTTGGCTACGTAACTTTTATTTCAAAAATCGTGTACAGTCACAGCCTCTGCAGCGTTGTGCTCTGATTGTCGCGCTGTTAATGCGCAGTATGAAAATGGCTGAGGCTGCTTTCTGTTCCGTAGTAAAACACACATGTGGAATACGGTTAAAAAACACCGAGAAACAGGCTGTTCTGAATGTTTTTCATAAATTTACGTAGATAATCGGCTTTGAAGTTTTCCCAGTGTTCTATATACTGCAGTTAAGGAAACAGTATTTATTGAACTTATAGAGCAGCCGGTAGCGTAATTGTATGTGAACCAAATGCGGTTATTCGTGTGTTGGTTCAAATCTCCCCAATAATATACTTTTTTCGTTCAATTTGAAATACCTACTTATCGAAATTATAAAACGCATCATCATTTTTATGAATAATGCACGTCTTCTTGTTTCTAATTGCATAATGGACTCGAAATTCCTGATTCAATTCCAAATACAAATTCTTAATTATGGATGTTTTATGAAAGACTGTTCATAAAAGTTGTTTAAGTTAAGAAATCATAACAATTTAATTTTTAAGGCAAAAATGAAAAACCAAACCCTCTATATTTGGACTATGTCTATCGTTCTATACCACAGAGGTAAATAAGTATCGCAGAAACATGAAAAACAATCGTTTTCGCATCATCGAGCACATCATACAAATGCTGCATTTTTACATTTGCTACTGTACCATTGCAATATGAATCGAACACAACTGATTTGAAGCCAAGCTGCCGGACTTGACCCGAGAAGTAACAAGAATATTAAGCTGCCTGACGTACTGGAACTAATGCACGCAGTTTTTTCACACGTCACTGCCAAACGTTGGCGGGATATAGAGCGGCTCGTCATAAAAGAAGAGAAAATGCTGCGCCTGGTTGGCTTCGTAGATTCTGTTGTTGATAGGCTCGTTAACAACGTAGTAGGTGACACTTCCAGACCTGAAATGTATTTCTCGGATTCGGATAAGAAAGGAGCTAAGAGATTACCAGACGACTGACTATAAGTAATACCTTCAGTGGCTTGAATAGTTAACTATACGGTGAAATCCTTTAATACTCTCTTACGTTACACACAGCTTATGCAGAAAAATTACCCTGTGGCTAAGTCAGGAACTTTCATTATTCTTGTTTTTAATTACAATAGTACGTTAGCTAAAAACGATAACGCGTTGCGGCTTTCGTCTAGTCGTCAAAGGAGCGTATTGTGGAAGATTTGCAGTATATTATTTCATTCTGCTTAAAAAATTAAATGAAATTCGAAGTTGTAATGCTTCTCTGCTCGTCTCTTTTTACGTGTGAACTGCAGCTGGTCACGTCACTGCATGCTAGCTGTACCAGCTTACCGGCCACTGCCACTGCTCTCTTAAGTTAAACGCGCCGCTAAAGCTGTTGTCCCTTATTATCGCTAAGTAGATGTGCGCGTAACTTACGACACAAAACGTACCCATATTATTGTACTTGACAGTACTCGAGACAACTTGGCTGCAGTCCCACGTGAAACTGTAATGCAATGAGGTTCCAGCAAACGCGGATGAATACATAGTGCAATGTTTACACCAGGTTTATTCTTATGATGACAGAAAAGACGCAAAGTGGTTTAATAAAAAAGATTCAGAAATTGCTGAGGAAACAGAGACTGTTGCACTCTCGGTTCAGAAAAGAATTAGCATTGATATGAAACACCCTCTACCACGTAACATCACAATGAAACATCCACAGGCACACAACATTACTACGAAGCACCATCTACGAAATAACATTGCTACAAAGCACCATCTACAATACACAAAGCGGTAATTTTGAACTATATCAAATAAAATCGTCACGACTTCTCAACAGTTTGCGTTAGGACGTCCAAACTGCGCGATTGGCCACGGCGCATGATGGGAATTAGTATCTGCTTGTGCACGGGTCTTGTTGTTGTCGGCCACTTTCATTTAGATGGGCTCGTCAATAAACAAAACTGACGGATTTGGGATCTGAGAATCCGCATTTCGCGATCGAGAAGTGTCTTGGCCCTCAACGGGTGACTGGGTAGTGTGCAGTGTCCAGCCACGGAATAATCAGTGCGATATTCCTTGATAGCACGGTGACTACCGAACAGTACGTGAAGGTTTTGGAAGATGATTTCATCCCCTTATCCAAAGTGACCCTGATTTCGACAAAATGTTGCTCATGCAAGACGGAGCTCGACCCCATCGAAACAGGAGAGTGTTTGAGGTCCTGGCGGAGCAATATGGGGACCACATTCTGGCTCTGGGGTACCCACAGGCCAGTGGCATGGGCCTCGATTGGCCGCCACATTCTCCGGACCTGAACACATGCGACTCCTTTTTGTGGTGCTACATTAAAGACAAGGTGTACAGCAATAACCCCGAAACCATTGCTGAGATGGTCATCTACAGGATCGATGTTCCGACACATCAGCGGGTCATGCAGAATTTCCCTATTCGTCTGCGCCACATCATCACCAATGACTGCAGGAGTATCGAACATGTCATAACCTAAACCCGAATGTCTGTAGTGACGTTTACATGTTGAAATAAAGTGTGTGCATGCCGTAGTTTGGAACTAATTTACGTTTCTTTCATATAGTTCGATAATTGTCACCCTGTAACATCACTAAGAATCTCCATCGGCAGCGTAACATTGCTACAAAACACCTTTGACCAAGCAACATAGTTACAAACCACTCTCTGCCACACAATATTGCTATGAAGCACCCTCCCCCACGCCACAGCACTAAGAAGCAGCCGGCGTTGGTGGCCGAGCGGTTCTGGCGCTACAGTCTGGAACCGCGCGACCGCTACGGTCGCAGGTTCGGATCCTGCCTCGGGCATGGATGTGTGTGTTGTCCTTAGGTTAGTTAGGTTTAAGTAGTTCTAAGTTCTAGGGGACTTATGACCCCAGCAGTTGAGTCCCATAGTGCTCAGAGCCATTTTTTGAACTAAGAAGCATCCTACGCCGCTCAAGTTTGGTACGAAGTGCCCTCTGCAACTCAGCTTTAGTAAACAGCACCCTCTGCCATGATACACTGCTACGAAACACCCTCTGCAACACAAAATTGGTATGATGCGCTCTCCAGGAAGCAGCATTAATATGAAGCACCCTCTACAATGCAACATCGCTATGAAGCAGCCTTGGACACACGACACTGCTGCGAGGTACCCTCTGTGACACAACATTGCTACAAAGCAACCTCTACCACGCAACATTACCACGCAACATTTGTACGAAGCACCCTCTGCCACGCAACATTGGTACAAAGCACTCTTGACATGCAACAAAGCGTTACGCCGCAGGATAGTATCTCAACCAGACACTAAAAACTAGTCCAGGTTCTACCTTGGCAGCTAATGGAAGCTGAAACGCCTGTATCAATGACCAGTAGAACGCTTGTTAGGTGGAAATGCTGAGCGAGTTCCAGCAAACACCGAAGCTATCGCAACACAGGAGAACGACGGAGTGCCCAGGCGTGCGAAGCATAATGACATCATGGAAGCCGAGAGATACCGTCATAATAGTGACACAGCAGAGGTTCGTAAAGAAAGACACGGTGCAATGCAACAGTATTCAGGTGCTGAGCCAGCAGAGAAGAGCCCCTGAAACGTGAAGTTGGGAAAGTCTGAAGTCATCGGGAGAGCTGACAGCGAAGGAAAAATCAGGACACATGATGTCATAGCCATCCCCACTGCCACAGAGCACACGGGAAACGCCCAACATAAATACGCCACACTTCTTAACAAATGTCTGATTAATGAGTGCTGACTGCCGACTGCCCAGTGTGCAGGCTCAGCCCTTGTGTCAGCTGAAGATATCCAGTGACATGGGAGTCTATGGAAGTCGGCCCTCGGCACGCCTAGCTGTCTATGGAACGACGAGTCCAACTGGAAGAACGCTGCTGCTGCAAGTTGCACTGCGAACTTCCAAGGCCACACTGACGAGGCGTGAAGGCCACCATCACTCTGCAGGTCTACTGGAGGCTTGACATGTGTGACCTGGACGCTGTTCATCATCTGCCTTCGAGTGTGTGGGCACCGCTGCTGCTCATCCATTCCTGTGGCGGACACCGACGCTACTGGCTCTGTTTTCTAAATGGGGGCCGAGAACCGACCTCTGCCAGGCAGCGAGTACTTCAATGGACCTGGGGCGACACTCTTGTATGGAAATCTTTGACGCCCAAGAGAGCACTTTGGAGATAGACACGTGTAGCCAGAGGCCGCCGGATTCTGCAGTTGATGGCCACTCATGACGTAGCAGTCGCCACCTGAGCCGGCCGGTGTGGCCGAGCGGTTCTAGGCGCTTCAGTCTGGAACCGCGTGACCGCTACGGTCGCAGGTTCGAATCCTGTCTCGGGCATGGATGTGTGTGATGTCCTTAGGTTAGTTAGGTTTAAGTAGTTCTAAGTTCTAGGGGACTGATGACCTCAGATGTTAAGTCCCATAGTGCTCAGAGCCCTTTGACCTATTTTTTCACCACCTGACACTTCGCTATGCCGGAAATATTGCAAGGGCAAGCCGACCTTCGCCGCTAACGAGGCGCTACTCCGCTGTCCTAAATGTGGCACAAAGCTTTGGAAGAGAATTCTGTATTCCTGCCAAACAAATGCTTTCTTGGCACTCTCGAGCGTAATTGAAGGGCTTATTTCAATAGTGGTACAAGTCCATTACCTCCACTTTTCTGTCTATAATGCTTCTGAAATTAATGAGCCAAACAAACAGAAAGAAAGGTTCATCTCTAGCAAGAAGTCATATGCTTGAATATTTCTGGTATCTCAACTGCGGATTTTTCAATGCTCATTTAACTTTATGACTCTGTATCTCAATATGAACAAAAATGGACTTGTACCACTATTGAAATAAGCCCTTCAATTAAGACCTCACCACCGCATCCCACCCAAGTCTCTCCTGACGCCTTTAGGAGTCTGGAACTGGACCCAACCCTGGTTACAAAGCAACCCTTGCCATGCCGCATTGGTATGAAGCACCCTCTGCCACAAAAATCGGTATGAGGAACCGTCTGCCATGTAATATTGGTAAGAAGCACCAGTCACAACATAGCACTGGTACGAACGACCCCCAAAACGTAACACCTCTGTGAAGCCACCTTTGCACCATGACATCACTATGAAATATCTTGTGCCACACAGTATCAGTACATAGCACCCCCTGCCACGCAACCATTAGTATGAAGTTCTTTCTACTTTGCTACTTCGCTACCAAGTACCCTCTGCAATAGAACATTGGAACGAAGCAGCCTTTGTTACAAAGCATCAGTGTATAGCACCCTCTACAACGCACATTGGCATGGAGCACCCACTGCCATGAAACAGTGGTACAGCAACGGCATGTAGTACGCTCTGCTACACAGCATTGAGTAGAAGCACCCTCTGCAACGTAACATCTCTATGAAGCATCCTCTATAACATGGCATCAAAAATGTTCAAATATGTGTGCAATCTTATGGGACTTAACTGCTAAGGTCATCAGTCCCTAAGCTTACACACTACTTAACCTAAATTATCCTAAGGACGAACACAAACATCCATGCCCGAGGGAGGACTCGAACCTCCGCCGGGACCAGCCGCACGGTCCATGACTGCAGCGCCTGAGACCGCTCGGCTAATCCCGCGCGGCAAACATGGCATCACTACAAAGCACCTTCTGTCGCACTGCATGCTCCCATTTCCGCGCAAAACTGATACAGAGCACACACTGAAACTCAACATAGGTAGCAAAATCTCCTGCCACGCAACTCAGGTGTGATGCATGTTCTGCCACGAATTGTTATTGGGAAACACCCTCCACCACATAAAACTGGTAAGAAACACCCTCCACCACGTAATGTAGGTATGAAGCACCCTCTGCCACAAACATCCCTGCCAATTGAAACTGGTAAAAAGTACCATCCACAACATAACATTGATATGAAGCACACTCTCCAACATAACATCACTGCAAAGCATCCTCTTCAATGTAAGATCACTACAAAGCATCCTCTGTGACGTGACATTGCTACGGAGCACCCTCTGCCACACAACATTGGTACAAAGCACCCTCTGCCACGTAAAAAGCAAAGCACTTTCTTTCATACAACATTGGCACGAAGGACACACTGCCACACAATATTTTTACGAATACCTTATGCCCCACAACATTGGTCGAAAGCACCTTTTTCCACGCAACAGTGATATGAAGCGCCTACTGCCACACAGCATTGGTACAAAGAGCCCTCCTCCACCCAACATTGTAGAAAGCACCCTGTGACACCATATGCAACTTTGGTACGAAGCACCCTCCGTTTGCAACAGTGGTATGAAGCACCATTGCATGCAACATTCGTGTGAACCACACTCTGCCATGCAATATGTGTATGAAGCACCACCATCTGGCTCACAGCATGGTACAAAGCCCACTCTGCCACTCACCATGGATATGAGGCTCCATCCGCTGGACACCATTGGTAGCAAGTTCCCTCTGCCATAGGACGTTGGCCGAAGCACCTTTCCCCATGCCACATTCGGCGTAACGTCCTCTGCCATGTAACATTAGTACAAAAGTACTCACTGCAGTACACCATAGGTACGAAGAACACTTTGCCACACAAAAGTGTGTTGCGCTATGGCCTTGCTTGGCATACATGTAGATTCCCGTGGCTGACTGAACAGGAGAATTCATAGCAAGGGTGATGCAAGATGCGTTAGCATCAAGGGGAGAACAGGCGTTCTCGTGAAAGGAGGTGTATTCAGCTTATGCTGACATTGCAGAAATATAATTCGTGGCGTCTGAACGAAATAATTACTACACCATTACAGCACAGCCAGGGCTGTGAAATTTCTGCCACAGCAGAAAGACTGGAGCAGAGATGTCACAGTTGCCCAATAGCCACATCTGTTGACTCACCGAGCGAGGTGGCGCAGTGGTTAGCACACTGGACTCGCATTCGGGAGGACGACGGTTCAATCCCGTCTCCGGCCATCCTGATTTAGGTTTTCCGTGATTTCCCTAAATCGTTTCAGGCAAATGCCGGGATGGTTCCTTTGAAAGGGCACGGCCGATTTCCTTCCCAATCCTTCCCTAACCCGAGCTTGCGCTCCGTCTCTAATGACCTCGTTGTCGACGGGACGTTAAACACTAACCACCACCACCACCATCTGTTGACTCAGTCCTGTGATATCTTAGAAGAGAGAACCATTGTCATTTCAGAAACAATAGCATATAGATTTCGTATAAGTACTACTCATTTTAGAAAGGCTGTATGCAGTTGCCACCAGATGTCAGCTATGAAGGGAAGTCTACGTCAATCTATGACTAGAAATGTATCGACAATCTGCCGCCACCAGTCGCTGCAAGTCTGCTTCCGCATTAAGTCCGAATGCTGCTATCGCGGTACCTTCTATCTGGTGGTCCGACTTCCGGCTAGCTTCCATCTGGCACTGGCTGCCTATCTTTGGGTACTATCTTTCGTGCCTGCGCTACCTAGCCACCCAGCCACCATCACCTGTGCAGGCAAACACTGCTGCTGGTAGGCATACTGTGCGGACACATAATGCCGTGAGCAACGCCATCTGCACTGGAGTCCACAGATTCTTCATGCTATGGTGTGTCTCGCACTGAGTTGTGTATCTGCATCAGCTAGCACGATTGCCTACTCTGGCTGCTGCATACCACCCTAATATGGGACCTGAGGTATTGCAGGTACATGACACTTGGGAACTCTTCCAATCGCTTGACAGTTGCAGAGCGATTTCCAGATGCTTACGAACGTCGACCAACCCATCCCGTGTTTGAGAACAATATTCACAGTGGGGCTGCATTTTGGCTGGTGCAATGTATTAGAAGGCAGTGAACAAAGGACTTTAAAATAAACCTGTTGATTATCTTTTAATCTATAGAGCTAAAAAGTTGCTAATTCCCAATGAGAATTGAAGCAGATACACAAAACGAGGTTTCTATTAAGGCAACACAAAAGCCTGTGGTAGAAATTAGTTTCTTCAAACGTTTTGATCTTAAGTATAGTTGTTAGTAAACTCGAAAACCGAGTTAATTTACGATAAATGCACATAATATACAGGGCATCTCCTCTTTAAGGTAAAACTATATGTAACACAAAAAGTCAGTCAGAAAATCTACTACAGTAACTAAATCACAAACCCTGATTGCTCGTAGATTATGCAAAGGTCAATGGTAGCTTCCACAAATTCTCAAAAACTCACGTTTATTTGCGTTGATATACAATGGATTCAGCTTACTTTGGCTGAACTGTGAACCACAAACGTTGATTTGCTACGAATTAAATTGTTGTTGTTGTTTTGGTCTTCAGTCCTGAGACTGGTTTGATGCAGCTCTCCATGTTACTCTAGCCTGTGCAAGTTTCTTCATCTCCCAGTACCTACTGCAACCTACATCCTTTTGTATCTGTTTAGTGTATTCATCTCTGGGTCTCCCTCTACAATTTTTACCCTCCACGCTGCCCTCCAATGCTAAATTTGTGATCCCTTGATGCCTCAGAATATGTCCTACCAACCGGTCCCTTCTTCTTGTCAAGTTGTGCCACAAACTCCTCTTCTCCCCAATTCTATTCAATACCTTCTCATTAGTTATGTGATCTACCCATCTAATCTTCAGCATTCTTCTGTAGCACCACATTTCGAAAGATTCTATTCTCTTCTTGTCTAAACTATTTATCGTCCACGTTTCACTTCCATTCATGGCTACACTCCATACAAATACTTTCAGAAACGACTTCCTGACACTTAAATCTATACTCGATGTTAACAAGTTTCTCTTCTTCAGAAACGCTTTCCTTGCCATTGCCAGTCGACATTTTATATCCTCTCTACTTCGACCATCATCAGTTATTTTGCTTCCCAAATAGCGAAACTCCTTTACTGGTGTGTGTTTGAGGTTTACGGGCGCTAAACAGCGGGGTCATCAGCGCCCATAAACTCCTTTACTATTTTAAGTGTCTCATTTCCTAATCTAATTCCCGACTTAAGTCGACTACATTCCATTATCCTCGTTTTGCTTTTGTTGATGTTCATCTTATATCCTCCTTTCAAAACACTGTCCATTCCGTTCAACTGTTCTTCCAAGTCATTTGCTGTCTCTGACAGAATTACAATGTCATCGGCGAATCTCAAAGTTTTTATTTCTTCTCCATGGATTTTAATTCCTACTCCGAATTTTTCTTTTGTTTCCTTTACTGCTTGCTCAATATACAGATTGAATAACATCGGGGAGAGACTACAACCCTGTCTCACTCCCTTCCCAACCACTACTTCCCTTTCATGCCCCTCGACTCTTATAACTGCCATCTGGTTTCTGTACAAACTGTAAATAGCCTTTCGCTCCCCGTATTTTATCCCTGCTGCCTGTAGAATTTGAAAGAGTGTATTCCAGTCAATATTGTCAAAAGTTTTCTCTAAGTCTACTAATGCTAGAAACGTAGGTTTGCCTCTCTTTAACCTTTCTTCTAAGATAAGTCGTAAGGTCAGTATTGTCTCACGTGTTCCAATTTTCTAAGGAATCCAAATTGATCTTCCCCGAGGTCAGCTTCTGCCAGTTTTTCCATTCGTCTGTAAAGAATTCGTGTTAGTATTTTGCAGCTGTGACTTTTTAAACTGATTGCTCGGTAATTTTCACATCTGTCAACACCTGCTTTCTTTGGGATTGGAATTATTATATTCATCTTGAAGTCTGAAGGTATTTCACCTGTCTCATACATCTTGCTCACCAGATGGTAGAGTTTTGTCAGGACTGACTCTCCCAAGGCCGTCAGTAGTTCTAATGGAATGTTGTCTACTCTCGGGGCCTTGTTTCGACTCAGGTCTTTCGGTGCTCTGTCAAACTCTTCAAGCAGTATCGTATCTCCCATTTCATCTTCATCTACATCCTCTTCCATTTCCATGATATTGTCCTCAAGTACATCGCCCTTGTATAGACCCTCTATATACTCCTTCCACCTTTCTGCTTTCCCTTCTTTGCTTAGAACTGGGTTTCCATCTGAGCTCTTGATATTCATACAAGTGGTTCTCTTCTCTGCAAAGGTCTCTTTAATTTTCCTGTAGGCAGTATCTAACTTACCCCTAGTGAGATAAACCTTTACATCGTTACATTTGTCCTCTAGCCATCCCTGCTTAGCCATTTTGCACTTCCTGTCGATCTCATTTTCGTGAAGTTTGTATTCCTTTTTGCCTGCTTCATTTACTGCATTTTTATATTTTCTCCATTCATTAATTAAATTCAATATTTCTTTTGTTACCCAAGGATTTCTACTAGCCCTCGTCTTTTTACCTACTTGATCCTCTGCTGCCTTTACTACTTCATCCCTCAAAGCTACCCATTCTTCTTCTGCTGTACTTCTTCCCCCATTTCTGTCAATTGTTCCCTTATGCTCTCCCTGAAACTCTTTACAACCTCCGGTTTAGTCAGTTATTCAGGTCCGATCTCCCTAAATTCCCACCTTTTTGCAGTTTCTTCAGTTTTAATCTACAGTTCATAACCAATAGATTGTGGTCAGAGTCTACATCTTCCCCTGGAAATGTCTTACAATTTAAAACCTGGTTCCTTAATCTCTGTCTTACCATTATATAATCTATCTGATACCTTCTAGTACGTCCAGGATTCTTCCATGTATACAACCTTCTTTTATGGTTCTTGAACCAAGTGTTAGCCATGATTAAGTTATGCTCTGTGCAAAATTCTACCAGACGGCTTCCTCTTTCATTTCTTACCCCCAATCCATATTCACCTACTATGTTTCCATCTCTCCCTTTTCCAACTCTCGAATTCCAGTCACCCATGACTATGAAATTTTCGTCTCCCTTCGCTACCTGAATAATTTCTTTTATCTGATCATACATTTCATCAATTTCTTCATCATCTGCAGAGCTAGTTGGCATATAAACTTGTACTACTGTAGTAGACGTGCGCTTCGTGTCTGTCTTGGCCACAATAATGCGTTCACTATGCTGCTTGTAGTAGCTTACCCGCACTCCTATTTTTTTAATTCATTATTACACCTACTCCTGCATTACCCCTATTTGATTTTGTATTTATAACCCTGCATTCACCTGACTAAAACTCTTGTTCCTCCTGCCACCGAACTTCACTAATTCCCACTATATCTAACTTTAACCTATCCATTTCCCTTTTTAAATTTTCTAACCTACCTGCCCGATTAAGGGATCTGACATTACACGCTTCGATCCGTAGAACGCCAGTTTTATTTCTCTTGATAACGACGTTCTCTTGAGTAGTCCCCTCCCGGAGATCCGAATGGGGGACTATTTTACCTCCGGAATGTTTTACCCAAGAGGACACCATCATCATTTAACCATACAGTAAAGCTGCATGCCCTCGGGAAAAATTACGGCTGTAGTTTCCCATTACTTTCAGCCGTTCGCAGTACCAGCACAGCAAGGCCGTTTTGGTTAGTGTTACAAGGCCAGGTCAATGAATCATCCAGACTGTTGCCCCTGCAACTACTCAAAAGGCTGCTGCCCCTCTTCAGGAACCACACGTTTGTCTGGACTCTCAACAGATACCCCTCCGTTGTGGTTGCACCTACGGTACGACCATCTGTATGGCTGAGGCACGCAAGCCTTCCCACCAACGGCAAGGTCCATGGCTCATGGTGGGACGAATTAAATTGCGTATCCAAAACACTCGTACAACTAACTTACGAAAATATAGTTTTGTAAGTGTCCGAAAATTCTGAAACTAACATATTTCTCACGTAATCGGACAATGAAATAAGACGAAGAGTGTTTCGAACGAAGATAGGCCTACTGTCCTTAAAAATTTTAAAAGAGCACAATTTAGTTCAAGCCTACAGTTGACGGTAACAATACTAGTTGATCGCGAACGTTAGAAATTTCACACTATATCACAATACAAACAGCTATTGATACAATCAGTGAAAGATTACGCAGAAGAAGCTACACGAACAGTAGAATATGCGAATACAGAACTTTAAATCGACACACAATCTTGTACAAGCGGTCTCACACAAGGGAAAATTCCTAAGTCGGCTTTTATAGATCAATAAACGAGCGTATTGCACGATTTTCGCTTAGCTGATTCTGTGCACACATCTACACTGCCTAAGAAGAACACTACACCTTAAGTTTATCTCGATCAAAATCAATAAAATGTGCACCACCAACAACGCACGTCTTCTGTCTGTTGCAGCTAACAATTCCCTGCTTATGGGGCTCCTTTCGTGTTGTTTTGCTGTTGACAGGGTTAGCGAGTACGAAGTTCAGTTCTGCGGTGACTTTTGTATCTGTCGTCCTCATATTTTTCGTCACAGTCCTCCTCAAAGACCGTACGCCACGGTCACTCAACACGTATGTTCGTCCTCATTGTGACTTAGCGGATGTTTTTCTGCTTTACTTTTAGACGTTATAAATCTTCCATGCGATTCCTCTTGAAACAGTAAACTCTTCGGCTACCTCGGTTACGGAATCACCCACCATACGGGCACCAACTGTTTGCCCACTGTCGAGTTCAGTTAACACCGACATAATGCATTCACAACAACACACATTAGTTTTCTGACCCGACTGACACTTCCAACGTATTGAAGACATTACACAGGTGCCGCTCGTGGCCAAAAACAACAGTGCAAACTGCAGGCTTGGCTATCATCTACATTTATGGTCAAGCATGCATTTCCCACAGTGTTTCCATATATTTTTTCCCACTGTATGTGGTATCAACGTAATGTGTATCCTTTAGTTAGAAAAACACTCGCCCAACTCTTTCCTGATAGCTGTATAAAGCAAGAAGGCGTCATGACTTGATCTGCACGTGCACTATGTGATCAAAAGTATCCGAACACCCCCAAAACATACATTTTTCATATTAGGTGCATTGTGCTGCCACCTGCTGAAAGGTACTCCATATCAGCGACCTCAGTAGTCATTAAACATCGTGAGAGAGCAGAATGGGGCACTCCGCAGAACCAACGGACTTCGAACGTGGTTCAAATGGCTCTGAGCACATGGGACTTAACTTCTAAGGTCATCAATCCCCTAGAACTTAGAACTACTTAAACCTAACTAACCTAAGGACATTACACATATCCATGCCCGAGGCAGGATTCGAACCTGCGGCCGCTGCGGTCGCGCGGTTCCAGACTGTAGAGCCTAGAACAGCTCGGTCACCCCGGCCGGCCTCGAACGTGGTCAGGTGATATGGGTGTCACTTGTGCCATACGTCTGTACGCGATATTTCCACACTCCTAAAAATCCCTAGGTTCACTGTTTCCGATGTGATAGTGAAGTGGAAACGTGAAGGGACACATACAGCACAAAAGAGTACAGGCCGACCTCGTCTGTTGACTGACAGAGACCGCCGACAGTTGAAGAAGGTCGTAATGTGTAATAGGCAGACATCTATCCAGAACATCACTCAGTGATTCCAAACTGCATCGGGATCCACTGTAAGTACTATGACAGTTAGGCGGGAGGCGAGAGAACTTGGATTTCATGGTCGAGCGGCTGCTCATAAGCCACACATCACGCCGGTAAATGCCAAAAGACGCCTCGCTTGGTATAAGGAGCGTAAACATTGGACAATTGAACAGTGGAAAAACGTTGTGTGGAGTGACAAATCACGGTACACAATGTGGCGATCCGATGGCAGGGTTTGGTATGGCGAATGCCTGGTGAACGTCATCTGCCAGCGTGTGTAGTGCCAACAGTAAAATCCGGAGGCGGTGGTGCTATGGTGTAATCGTGTTTTTCACGGATGGGGCGTGCACCCCTTTTTCTTTTGCGTGGCACTATGACAGCACAGGCCTACATTGATGTTTTAAGCACCTTCTTGCTCCCACTGTTGAAGCGCAATTCGGGGATGGCGATTGCATCTTTCAACACGATCGAGCACCTGTTCATAATGCACGGCTTGTGGCGGAGTGGCTACACACAATAACATCCCTGTAATGGATTGGTCTGCACAGAGTCCTGACCTGAATCCTATAGAACACCTTTGGAATGGAACGCCGAGTTCGTGCCAGGCCACACCGACCGACATCGATACGTCTCTTCAGAGCAGAACTCCGTGAGGAATGGGCTGCCATTCCCCAAGAAACCTTCCAGCACCTGGCTGAACGTACGCCTGCAAGAGTGGAAGCTATCATCAAGGCTAAGGGTGGGCCAACACCATATTGAATTCCAGCATTACCGATGGAGGACGCCACGAACTTGTAAGTCATTTTCAGCCAGGTGTCCGGATACTTCTGATCACATTGTGTGTCTCTGATTTGGCAACATCGGACTTTTCTGTGGATGCGACTCACAGATAAGGTAAGTTCCAAGGATCCAAGGGGATTTAAAAAATCACATTATTGCAGCGATATCGAAGAAATCTCTACAATCTGTCTAGAATTTCTTACAGCAGCGACCGCGAACGTATGTTAACAGTAGGTAGCGGTCATTTCAAAGATGGTGACATAACTAGAACTTTGTGGAAGTGATTATGGCCACTTTCATTTTTGATTCTCTTTTTTGTTGCTGTTACGGATGTAATTTTAGAGTGTAACGGAGTACATCGAAATTACACTCATTTTAATTTTATGTCCCAGAGGGCAGCAGCATAGTATAGAACAGCAAGTGATATATTTATGAGCGTCCAGACTTGCTGCCGTTTGTAGTTAATTTTTTTTTATTTCTTTCACTTTCACTACAGATCTGTTTCGGCTGAACAACCATTATCAAGTAACATAAAACTGCATAATAAAAATAAAGCCACCCACATTGTACTGCAGGTCGCTCGATAATGGCAATTTAGCCTAAACAGATTTGTAGTGAAAGTGAAAGGAATAAAAATTAACATCAAACAGCAGCCAGTCTAGACACTCCTTATAAACATTTTAATTTTGTTTTGTTCATGTATATTATTAAAATGTCTTAATGTTTCGAATTCCTTTTTTAATAAATCAGTTCGATTTGTGATATTCACCTTTCTTTCTAGGCTCTAGCAGAAACAAGAGTAGAATTGAAACTTCCTGGCGGATTAAAACCGTGTGCCGGACCGAGACTCGAACTCGGCACCTTTGCCTTTCGCGGGCAAGTGCTCTACCATCTGAGCTACCCAAGCACGACTCACGGTCCTGCACACAGTTTTAATCTGCCAGGAAGTTTCACATCAGCGTACACTCTGCTGCAGAGTGAAAATCTCATTCAAGAGTAGAATTGTTATCTTAGTTAACTGGTGGATCATTCGTATATGACACATCCTTTGCCTTCCAGTTAAAGTGTGTCGGCCCAACGACGTGATCACAACTATTCTGAAATTGTAACTAGACTTAGCTGCGTCAGCTGGATCGTACCATCAGCCGGACGCAACAGTTCCGTACAGGAACACCAATTCCGCACAAGACAGCAACTAGTTTGATGTTCGAAATAGATGTATCCTAACTTCTAAATATTATAATTTCTCTAAAAGTAATTATTGGATTTTGGAAAATGGAACACGGTTAAATTTGTGTCTTTGAAATCTGCGAAACTAGCAGTAGAAATTATTATAGGAGGGTATGCTGAAAACTAATGCCTCCGATTTTTTATATGAAAATTCATAAGGATTTATTAATAAAACGAACGTTACCACATCTTTATTCATGTCTACATATTTGCTGCCCTTTGCCACTAGAGGACTCCGAATTGTTCGAGGACTGTTCGGAAAGTAAGGCCCGATCCGTCGCGAAATGGGAACCACAGTGAAAAATCAAAATTTTTTTATTCACAACAGTTAGCAACACCGTCCAGCCATTTCTCTAAATAGTCGCCGCTTCGACTTCAGCATTTGTCGTAGCGTTGTACATACTTTCCAGTATTCTTGTCACAGAAAGTAGCCGCCTGTGGTGGTTCAAATGGCTCTAACCACTATGCGACTTAACTTCTGAGGTCATCAGTCGCCTAGAACTTAGAACTACTTAGACATAACTAACCTAAGGACATCACACATCCATGCCCGAGGCAGGATTCGAACCTGCGACCGTAGCGGTCGCTCGGTTCCAGACTGTAGCGCCTAGAACCGCACGGCTAGCCGCCTGTGCTTTACGCCAATTCTCTACGCTGGTCTACCTTCCGTTGTTTGTTCCAAAATGTTGTCTTCGTAGCCAACGGTTCATGTGAACAGAGACGAACATCGGAGGGAACCTATTAAGGGCTGTATTGTGGGTGATCAAACACTTCCCATCGAAAACGCTGCAGCAGCATCTTCATTGCCCCTGTAGAATGCGGCTGAGAATTGTCCTGAAAAAAGAAACGCATGCCATTTATGTTATGTGTGATGCATAGCTTCAGGCGGAATCTCTCACCGGATCCACGTACTTGGTGGAAGACACAGTTGTTTTAGGAATTTCTACATGGTCATTTCATTCTCTGAACTGGAAAGAGCGACCTGAAGCGATCGACAGGCACATAACGAAAAGAAACTGCTCAACACGTCTGTGCAAAGTTCCATCGGATTTTCACAGTGGTTTTCGTTTTGCGCCAAATCAGACCTTACTTTCCGAATATGCCTCGTACCATGTAAAATGGTGGTGGGTAACGTAACTGTATCAGTGCACGATAAACAGCATGCTATTTCCTCCTCCTTCCACATGGCAATGCCAGACCACACACGAGCGCTGCGACATCTGCAACAATCCGACGCCTTTGGTTCGCTGTCATCCATCATCCTTCACACAGTCCAGACTTGACCCCATCCGATTTTCATCTGTTTCCAAAACTTAAAGAACACCTTCGAGGGTGCCACTTTGGTAGTGATAAAGCGGTGCAAGCAGAGGTGAGATTGTAACTCTGTCAACTAATTCGAACATTCTACACTGATGAAAAAAAATTGCAACACCAACGAGTTGTGGGACATAAACGAAAGTTGGTAGTCGTGTTTCCACGTCTGAAAGATAATGTCTACTGAAATTTCGCATCAGTTGCATAAGAGAGGCCATGGTAGCGCTACTATGAGGATGCAAATCATGTTTATTATAAATATATGCTGCAACGGTCATGAGCATTTTCTATCTTTGAGACTGGACATGGTGAGTTGATGTTAGTCAAGAATGCCTTTAAGGCGACAAAGACGCTGTTATCAACAACTCGTAATAAGGGTATGAGAAGCTGGATGTTCCTTCTGCGATATTGCAGAAAGACTTGGCAGAAATGTAGCCTCTGTACAAAGTCGCTGGCTAGAGTGCTCATAAGAATGTAAAGTCTGAAGAAGATCATATTTGGCGTATGCTTGTGGCGCATTGTACTGTGTGTGCAGCATTGTACTGCGTCTGCAGCAGCAGTTCGAGTAGCAGCTGGCACCATACTGACACAACGAATTGTTACAAATCGGTTACTTGAAGGACACCCCCGAGCCTGACAGCCTGTAACATGCATTCCACTGACCAAATAACCGTCGTTTGCGACTCCAGTGGTGTCAAGCGATAGCACATTTGAGGGCATGGTGGAAGTCTGTTGTGTTTTCTGATGAAAGCCAGTTCTGGTTTGGTGTCAGTGATGGCCATGTGTTGGTTAGAAGGAGGCCAGTTGAGGGCCTGGAACCAACCTGTCTGCATGCTAGACACATTGGACCTATGCCTCAAGTTAATATCTGGGGTGCGATTTCGTATGATAGCAGGAGCGCTTTTCTGGTCGTCCCATGCACCCTGACCGCACATTGGTGTGTCAATCTGGTGATTCGATCTATCGTGCTGCCATTCATAAACAGAATTCTAGGGGGTTTTCCAACAGGATAACGCTTGCCCACATATCTGTGCTGTAACCCAGCATGCTCTATGGAGTGTCAACATGCCTTGGCCTGGTCGATCAACAAGTCTGTCTTCAATTGAGCACATATGTGACATTGTTAGTCGACAACTCCAGCATCATCCACAAACAGCGTTAACTGTTCCTGTATCGAGCGACTATGTGCAACAGGCATGGAGCTCCATCGCACAAGCCGACATCTGGCAACTGTACAACACAATGCATGGACGTCTGCATGCTTGTATTCAACATTCTGGCAATTACACTGAATTTTTAATGTATCAGTGTTTGCAATTATTTTCTTCATGCTTACATTAACATGTTCACTTGCAATGTTAATCACTTAAATATGTTACATAGACAAATGTATTCCCAAAATTTCATCACTCTATATTCATTATTTTTTGGCGCTGCGATTTTTTTCCATCACTGTACAATGGTGGCATCAACAAAGTGCTCTCTTTCGGAGAAATGTGTTCCTTGTCAGGGAGACTGTTGATAAATAACCAATGTGGACATGAAGAATTAAGATGTACAATGATAACAATGTTTGTTTTATATAAAAATGTTTAAGAGTTTTCACATAAGAAATTCAGAGGCATTGCAATCAGCAAGGAAGGTTTTGCTAACTCTCTGTCAGGGTGAATGAGGAATTGCATTGGAACAACATATGACTAGGGGAAACACCATCACCAGTTAATGTTAAAAAATTAGCTTCGGTCTGAGATAAGATCAAAGCAACATGGACTTCTGACTGTAGGTGTCATTTTGCAACATAACAATACTTAGCCTCATACAGCCTGTGCAGCACTTGCCATCCATGACCTGCATTTTGGTACTCTTCCACATTCATCAGACCTCACACCAAATGATTATCATATGTCTGAATCATTCAAGAGGTGATGGGAGGAAATTTCATTCCAAGGGAGAGGTGCAGCAGGCGATGCAGCAGGTGGTGCAAGGATAGCTGTGCACATCACTAATTCTTTTTTTAGAAGAATTCTTTTTTTAGAAGACTCTGTGCATTTCCTATGCACTGGAGGAAGTGTGTTGAATGACAGGGAGACTATTTCAAAAAATTATACACTTGTGTTCCACTTTTGTTCAATAAAAATATTTAAGGGTTTCATTTGACTCCCCCTCATATTTGAACCATTTTTAATCATTTTCTATTGCTGCTATGGATGCAAAGGCAAATTTGTGAAAGTAGAAACAGTTACTTTTCATGGGAAAGTGGACTACTACAAAGTTTGATTATAATTATATATTGAAAAATATTGAGACATGCTGTACTAAAAGTGCCATAAAGGTAATTTTTGTGATTATATGATCATGTATTTATCATTTGTAGTCATGTATTTGATTTTACACTACTGGCCATTAAAATTGCTACACCACGAATAAGATGTTCTACAGATGTGAAATTTAACTGACAGGAAGAAGATGCTGTGATATGCAAATGATTAGCTTTTCAGAGCATTCACACAAGGTTAGCGCCAGTGGCAACACCTACAACATGCTTAAGTGAGGGAAGTTTCCAACCGATTTCTCATACACAAACAGCAGTTGACTGGAGTTGCCTGGTGAAACGTTGTTGTGATGCCTCGTATAAGGAGGAGAAATGCGTACCATCATGTTTCCGACTTTGATAAAGGTCGGATTGTAGCCTATCGTGATTGCGGTTTATCATATCACGACATTGCTGCTCGCGTTGGTCGAGATCCAATGACTGTTAGCAGAATATGGAATCAATGGGTTCAGGAGGGTTATACGGAATGCCATGCTGGATCCCAATGGCCTCATATCACTAGCAGTCGAGATGACAGGCATCTTATCCGCATGGCTGTAATGGATTGTGCAGCCACATCTTGATCCCTAAGTCAACAGATGAGGACATTTGCAAGACAACAACCATCTGCATGAACAGTTTGATGGCGTTTTCAACAGCATGGACTATCAGCTCAGAGACCATGGCTGTGGTTACCCTTGATGCTGCATAACAGACAGGAGCACCTTCAATGGTGTACTCAATGAAGAACCTGGGTGCACGAATGGCGAAACGTCATTTTTTCGGATGAATCCAGTTTCTCTTTACAGCATCATGATGGTCGCATCCGTGTTTGGCGACATCGTGGTGAACGCACATTGGAAGCATGTATTCGTCATCGCCATACTGGCGTCTCACCCAGCGTGATGGTATGGGGTGCCATTGGTTACACATCTCAGTCACCTCTTGTTCGCATTGATGGCACTCTGAACAGTGGACATTACATTTCAGATGTGTTACAACCCGTGGCTCTACCTTTCATTCGATCCCTGCGAAACCCTACATTTCAGCAGGATAATGCACAACCGCATGTTGCAGGTCCTGGACGGGCCTTTCTGGATACAGAAAACGTTTGACTGCTGCCCTCGCCAGCACATTCTCCAGATCTCTCACCAATTGAAAATGTCTGGTCAATGGTGGCCAAGCAACTGGCTCGTCACAATATGCTGCATGGGCAGCTGTACCTGTACACGCCATCCAAGCTCTGTTTGACTCAATGCCCAGGCATTTCAAGGCCATTATTACGGCCCGAGGTGGTTGTTCTGGGTACTGATTTCTCGGGATCTATGCACCCAAATTGCGTGAAAATGTAATCACATGTCAGTTCTAGTATAATATATTTGTCCAATGAATACTCGTTTATCATCTGCTTTTCTTCTTGGTGTAGCAGTTTTAATGACCAGTAGTGTAACTCATGTGCACCAAATACCTATATTAAATAGGTGCATTATGCAAGAAGAAAATATCCATTAGTGACTCTCAGCTCCATGGAAATGTAGGAAATGATCGTACACCCATCAGTTTTCTGATAAATCCAATTATCTAGACCAAAGGCTATGCTATAAAGCAGTCTGTCACTGTCATTTGCTTCAGACTGCAATTATCCAGCTTAATCTATAACTCTGACTATGCTGTGAATAATTCTGTCAGCACAACTGAGATTTATCACACTCAAACCTTGTTTCTAACACAACCCATGCAATCTGTTGTTCACTTCCAAAATAGCATATGTTCACACATATTCTTTAGTTTTTGCAATGATTTGGCCATAAAATGAGTGACATTACTTATGTCAAAGGATGCCTTAGAAATAAATGTCACCAAGGGTTATTTTTACAGACTAAGCTGCTTTTCCTATGATGTTATGAATGTTAGCCATTCAGCAACATATACCCTGGGAAATATCAGATGGCTATTGCTACATTCATATGTGGCACAACTTCAGAGAGAAAAAAACTGAATTTAGAAAGCAGCTTTTTTCTCTTGTGTTTATGTGTTAAGGCTTGGTAATTCCAGTTCAGTTTCTGGCCTTTATCCTACACCAGTTATCATTGTAAGGTACTCTTTATTATCCGTAAAGTTTCCAGCAATCTGTTGTCTGGCTATGTAGTGAAATGGAGTCTCACATTATTGGAGACTTAGCTTTGTAAATGTAAATGAGAAACTCTGTATTGTCAGTTCAAAAGAAAAAGCACTGCAGTATATGCAACACCCAGTACCACAAACATTCAATGGCTCCAACTACACCCAGAGAAACAAGGAAAATAATCAACTCTGTTAAAAGCAATAATTCTCATGAAGCTGATAACATTCCAAGCAAACTATTAAAAGCATGTTCTTCTGATACTGCTAATGTACTCTGCCAGATCCAATAGTTAACGTATCACTCTCTTGAGATATCTTTCCAGGTGGTCTGAAGTATACATTAATAAAACTCTTCAAGAAAGTTGTTAATAACTATCAACCAGTTTCAGTACTAACTTCCTTTCTAAAAGTTTTGCAAATGCTATTGTATTTAAGAATAGCTGAGCTTATCTGCAAAGATAAGATGCTGTGTCAGTTAGAGCTTGGATTCTAGAAGTATCTGTCCACTTAAAACACCATCTGTCATTTCACTATCCATGTTCTAAAATATCTGAATGACAAGATTTTACCTACCATTACATTTTGTGATCTGTCTACTTCATTTCACTTTGCAAATCACAATATTTTTTTTAGAAAGTGTATGGCTTTCAAGGTATAATAGATATGTGACATCTTGAGATTTCGAGTACTGTGCCAGATATCAGCTTCATACTTGCATGATATTTGAACACTGCTGATCAAGTGGAACAAGTCCATTATTTGTACCTAATCCCCCCACCCCTTCCAATTGTCAGTTCCAGGCATTCTATCAGTGATCCAACACCACTAACAGCATCCTAAGGAATTCTCTGTTCAGTTTGGAGCATATGTCTGTGCACTGGTGTTCTGTTTTTGGACTGCTTTGATTCCATATATCCTCTTTGTGGTCTGCTTCCCCTAAAAATAACATTAGGAGTTCCTCTTCAGTCTGGTGTGCAGGCCAAGCTCTGCCTGGTGCACTGGACTGAAGAGGGAACACCTAAGAACATTTCTAGTGAGAGCAGACCCTAGAAAGAATATGGGGAATCGCAGAAGACTGATAACAGAACGCCAGACCACAGACAGGTGCTTTGAACTGAAGAGGGAATGCCTAAGGATGGTGTTTGTCAGACTGGACCACAGGCAGAATTCCTGGAACCGACAATGGATGGGGGGAGAGTATAGGTACAAATACTGGATCTGTTCCACTCAACAAACAGTCTCAGGTAGTACTTGATGAAAATAATGAGCCACATTGTCAAAAATCATGCAAGAATGATTCTGGTATCTGACAGAATACCCAACACCTCAAGATGTCAACAAATTGCTGGGAAACTCAGAAGAATTACAATACATAAGTGGTTCACTTCATATTTAAGAGATAAGAAACAAAAGTTCGTATTAGTCAGTTCATGCATTTCTTGCAACAAATCCTCTTCTGATTAGGGACAGATTACTACTTGTGTTGAACAGGGTTCACCTCTGGGGCCTCTATAATTTTTATGTAATGAATATTCAAGAGTATTATTGTTGATTCTCAATAGATGGTCTGTCACTTAAATCAGGAAAAAAAAAAGTTCATTCAGTTATGGGCATGACATAATATGTCAACATTTATAAAAGTATAGCATAGGGGTTAAGTGGGTCAAAGCGATCCTTGGGGACACCAATAGCATCACATCAGAATACACCTTTATTGTCCAAAATTTTTTAAGTTATTGGCATATGTTGTTAATTGCTACTGGGTTTCTTTCCGTTTCCATTTTTGAGAATGATTACACATAGGTAAAAGTTCAAAAAAAATTAGTACAATAAATAATTAGTACTAACTATTAAGATAAACTTGCATTGCACATGAGGCAAGTGCAGTAATATTTTGAAAGCATATTCCTAGCAGTATATCCACTGTCAATTTGAATTAAATATGTATCTATTATTTGACCTTTACATTTTAAGAAATTCTTTATGTTGCTTAGCTTCTTGCCATATATTTGAAGGCTGTTTGTTGTTGGGCTGCCGTAACTTCTACATAGATAACCACATTGTTGCATCTACAAGGAAGGCTGATAATTTACTACAGTCAATTTTTCCTTATAGCTTGTCACATTTATTGTTTCCTGTTGTACTTAGGTCCCTATTATGTTTCCTTAACCATCTTCATATACTGTAGCATAATACCCAATACTGATAGTTATATACTTCATTAGTAGGTCTACTCCATTATTCCATTCATTGTTGCCTCATTGTGCGATATAGTTCATCATTATTTCACTGCTTATCTCGATACTCTTCATTGTTCTTTACGAACAGCAAATGTTCTCTAAAGAACAACACTTCACTTCTCTTTCTTGCATAACAGACAAGACTGTTACTTGGGGAATTGTTACAGTAGTATATCACAGCTACTTTGAGTCAGTAATAAGGTATGTAATTGTATTTTTACTAAAACTTCAGAAAATCATCCTTATAAATATGCACCATATAGGGCAAAGAAAATCATGCTGTCCATTCCTAAAAAATCTAAGTATATTAAGTGTTCCCTCACTATACGAGCTGATTACCTTTGTACAGAGTAACCCTGATTTATTTGTAGCATATCATTTTCAACATGATTACAACACCAGAAATCAAAATAATTTTATTCTGCCCACCCACCGTTTGAAACGTTATACCCAAAATCCACATTGTATGGGTATGAAAATTTATAACAAAGTGAAAGGAAGAGAACTGCTCAGCATAAACTCAGAAACACTGAAAAAATCCTTATATCAGAAACTAGTGCAGAAATGTTACTATTCAGTAGAAGAATTCATAAATGACAACCTGGAAATTTGAGCAGGAAAGAGCAAGTATTTAGGAGTGTTAATTTTTAAAAGCTGTTAAAGTCCCAGTTTCTATCAAGATTCTCAAAGACCAAGATCTACAAGACAATAATACAACTTGTAGTCTTATATGGAACAGAGACCTGGACCATCACCCAAAAGATGGAAAGAAAACTGACATTTGAGAATGCCAACCTCAGACAGATTTTTTGGCCAGTTAAGGATGGAGATGAATGGAGGAAAAGAAAGAACTGTGATGCTGACGGACATTGTGGCAGTGATCAAAGAAAAAGACTGAAGTGGTATGGACACGTAATGCATCAAGAAGGCCAGATCATCAGGTAGGTAGTTGAGGAAGATATTAGAGGCAAAAGACCACAGGGAAGACCACGACTCCAATGGATTGACCAGGTCAGAGAGGTTATGAGTATACTGGAGCTGTCTGAAGAAGAATACATGGACCAAGGACGCTGGAGGTGGCTTACTGGTGAGGCCAAAGACCGACTGCAGTTTGTATGACTAACGCAGTAAGCAAGTAATTTTTAAAAGTTTGTTATTTTCGAAGAAAATTTATTAATTGCTCAATTAAGTAATTATTCAGTACCATATATTATATTACTGGTACATAAGGAAAATTGTAAACAATTTTTTTGTTTTTTGATGGGTCTCCTGTACATTAAATCAATGGCTTCAGATTGTATGTTACGAGACAATAAACTTCTATTCTATTCTAAAATCTTGTTTTCTTTACACATGCCTGAAGGCCCAACTTCTACATCACAACAAACTTTACTAGGTAAATTCAACTTATACCTTCTTATTTCAGCACAGAACTTCAGCAATATTACCATACACAACTGAAATTTTCTGTTACACCTGTTTCACATTCTGATTGTTCCCATCTTTAAAATTCCCTTAATTAGTGTAGTTATATTTTCTGGTATATTTCAGAGATTATATGTCTGCTTATCTTTATTTTTAGTTATTTAGGCTGAAAGAATTACACTAGACTACCTAGAAATTTATAGTCATGAAAGACATGGACAGAAAATATGAACATTAACACATTTTCTGCAGTTTAAAACTAAAAACTCAAAGGTAAAAGAATTCTACAGTAGTTGTAGAAACCAAGAACTGAAAGAAGTGGACTGTGTTAAGCATTTAGGCATGCATTTGGACCAAAATGTATCCTGGTCTTCACACATAAAGTATTTAGCAAGTAAATTAAACAGCCTGACATTTGTAATGAAGATTCTGTCATATTCAACTAACATGGAGACAACAAAAATAGTTTACCACAGCTACTTTGAATCGGTTATAAGGTATGCCATTATTTTTTGGGAAAGCACAAGCAAAAAGACTTCAACCTTAAAATTACAAAAATCAATTGTTATAAATATGTCTAATGCAAAACTGAAAATATCCTGTCACCCACTGTTAGGAAATTTAAAAATATTAAGTGCTCCATGTTCATACATTTATGAACTGATTATTTTTGTATACAGTAACCCCAAGTTATTCATAGACAATAACTTTAAACATCAATACAGTACTAGGAACAAGGAGGATTTCATGATTCCCACTCACTGATTAAAGCTGTTTGCACAAACCCCAGAATACATGGGTATGAAAATTTACAACATTATAAAAAAGAAACAAATCCTCAGCATGGAGGTGGGGAAACTAAAGCAAAAACTACAACAATTGTTAGTACAGAAATGTTGTTATTCCTTAGAATAATTTCTTAATGATAATATGACATTCTGAGCAAGAAAGCAAGTGGCTGAAATGTTTTTTTTTTTTTTAATTAAGCTCAGAAGTTTTATGTCTAATAAATGATTATAATAATTATTCTCTTTTTACAGTAATACCATTGTTAGGCTACACACAGTCTTTGTAAATTATAGTTTGTTTCTATAATACGCATAAATGGTGATTGTACTATTGATGTGTCCCCTGTACACTAAATCTTGTGATTTAATTCTGTATGTTATGTGACAATAAAAATTCTGATTCTGATTCTGAAGATAAGCTTCCATCCTCTATGAAATTTCAATTTTTATTGTTATTCAGAATCTAATTAAATTCTTAGTCACAATACTAATTGTCCAGCTTAACAATAGTAGAATAACATTATTTTCTCTCAAATTTAGTGAAAGGATAGTAGAAGAATAGAATGAACCAAGCAATGAAGGATGGGAAACCAACAAATGCCAAATGGTGTGTTTGCTAAAGAGCAGAGAACTCCCCATATTTGTATCTCTATAGTTTTCCAGAAATATTCCCACTGTAGCCACAAAGGATATATGTCCCAGTATTTGGACTAAATTATTCACATTATTGTGTTGTTGAGCTATTCTTAAAAATTTTACAGACAGTTTACGGTTTCTCATCTATCACATTTCACAAACTATATGTAATATATTGGACTTTGTATATAATAGTTGCTATGCCTTATAACAAGCAACCCTAGCAATAAATATAAGGGGCATACAAAAAGAAATGGGTCGGAGTCTGGAATGCGTAAACTGGTGTCATGAGGGTAATATCGTAGCGTGTGTAACGAGGTGTGGTTCCAACCAGAGCATGGAAGTCCACAGCCCATTGCTAGAGGGCACGCGTGCACATCACATGACTATACAGAGCTATCAGTAGCATGCATCGATCATCCAATGCTGCCAGTCGCATTGCAAACAGTGACATGGAGACGTCAACAGAAGAGCAAAGAGGTGTTGTTTATTTTCTGACAGCAGAAGGAGTAGGATGACAAATGTCACAAGTGTACGATGAACACTGCATGTTCCTTGCAAGGGTCAAGGCATGGCACAAGTGCTTCAGGGAAGGACGGGTGTTGTTAACCGATGATGCACAGTCTGGAGCACCACACTGCACTACTGATGACATCATGCAGCTGGTGGATGCACTCATTACCCTGGACTGCCGAGTGACAGTGAAATCCATAGACAACATGGTTGGATTGAGCGTCGGAAGTGTTCACACCATCATGAAGGAACGACTGCACATGCACAAAGTGTGTGCCCAGTGGGTGCACCACAGTCTTCAACCACACCAGGAAGCATATCAAATAGCCCACTGTCTTACTCATCTGCAGTGCTATGCTCGGGAAGGGAATGTGTTCCTGACATGAGTGGTAGCTGGAGATGAGTCATGGTGTCCTCACTTTGAACCAGAATCAAAACATAAAAGTCGCCAGTGGAAGCATCCAGGGTCACCACCACCAGAAAAAGCCAAGGCCATCCACTTGAGTGCAGGAAATGTTATTCTGACATTTTTCTTTGACCAAGATGGCCCCCTTCTGATTCACTTCCTGCAGCATGGGACAACAGTGAATGCCCAGGATTACTCACAAACTTTGACCACCCTTCACCAGGTGATCAAATCAAAATGACAGGGCATTCTCACCTGTGAGGTCATTCTGCTCCATGACAATGCAGAACCTCATATGGCCAACACAGTCATGGCACTCCTGCAGAAATTCAAATGGGAGGTCCTCGGCCACCCTCCATACAGGCCAAACCTCTCTCCCTGTGATTATGCCTTTTTGGTCCCCTTAAAAAGGCGCTGAGTGGCAAACGATTCACCTCGGGCGATGATGTCCAGCTGTATATGCAGAACTGGCAGCCATGGGAATTTTATGAGACAGCCATTCACCACCTAGTGTCACAGTGGGACAAGTGCCTCAACAGTCAGGGTAAATACTTCTAATATACAGGTACTGGTTTCTGTAATTATGCCTATGGCTCATTTCTTTTTGAACACCCCTTATACATAACAATTTAGGTATTTCTGCATTTGCTGTATTTGATTTTTCCTTAGTTTTTATCAAGACCAGACACTCTTTTTAAAACTAACTTGTTTTCCTTTATCATCATGCCTGTGTTTTCTATACATGGCATTATGTTTCAACATATCTTTTGCCATTTATTCCTTTAGTTAATTCAGTTTAATTGGGAATTTTACTTACTCACTAGCAATAATTATGGTAGCTTTTTTTATATATAATTTTACAAGGAGCAAGCCCCATCACTTCATTTCACAAGTTGTTTATTATACTTCTGAAAGTAATTCAGAAGAACTGCTTCTATACAGTAGAATAATTTATGAATAGCAGTCTAAAACAATTAAGTTAAATATTTCCCTATGTATCATGAATTTATAGCTAATTTAGTCCATTCCACAGATGTAAATTTTATTTTCCTTGCTGAGAATGTAAAACAACCAAGTTAAGTGTTATCTTAATGCCATAAGTTTTTAGCTGATTTATTGTCATTCTACAGATGCAACTGTTGTTTTTCTGATTATAAGTTAATTATAATACAGGGTGATTCAAAAAGAATACCACAACTTTAAAAATGTGTATTTAATGAAAGAAACATAATATAACCTTCTGTTATACATCATTACAAAGAGTATTTAAAAAGGTTTTTTTTTCACTCAAAAACAAGTTCAGAGATGTTTAATATGCCCCCTCCAGACACACGAGCAATATCAACCCGATACTCCAACTCGTTCCACACTCTCTGTAGCATATCAGGCGTAACAGTTTGGATAGCTGCTGTTATTTCTCGTTTCAAATCATCAATGGTGGCTGGGAGAGGTGGCCGAAACACCATATCCTTAACATACCCCCATAAGAAAAAATTGCAGGGGGTAAGATCAGGGCTTCTTGGAGGCCAATGATGAAGTGCTCTGTCACGGGCTGCCTGGCGGCCGATCCATCGCCTCTGGTAGTTGACGTTCAGGTTTCATAACTAACCTTTTTCGTAGGACTCTCCATACAGTTGATTGTGGAATTTGCAGCTCTCTGCTAGCTCTGAGAGTCGATTTTCCTGGGCTGCGAACAAATGCTTGCTGGATGCATGCTACATTTTCATCACTCGTTCTCGGCTGTCCAGAACTTTTCCCTTTGCACAAACACCCATTCTCTGTAAACTGTTTATACCAACGTTTAATACACCACCTATCAGGAGGTTTAACACCATACTTCGTTCGAAATGCACGCTGAACAACTGTCGTCGATTCACTTCTGCCATACTCAATAACACAAAAAGCTTTCTGTTGAGCGGTCACCATCTTAGCATCAACTGACGCTGATGCCTAGTCAACAGCGCATCAAGCGAACAAATGTACAACTAAATGAAACTTTATAGCTCCCTTAATTCGCCGACAGATAGTGCTTAGCTCTGCCTTTTGTCGTTGCAGAGTTTTAAATTCCTAAAGTTGTGGTATTCTTTTTGAATCACCCTGTATTTATACAAACTGTAATTGAGACTTTTCTCATTTCCATATGAAACAAAACACCATTGGATGTTTGATATCAATAAAAATCAAATCAAATTACGTAGTAGTATATGACTTGTCCATTTGGTCAGTTTTAGCATTTCTGATTTTATTGAATACAACTTAACATATTCCAAAAAACTGACCAATATTAAAAACGTGTGTGTAGGTTGTGGTCCCAACAGTACAAAAGCAATTAATTGCCCTGCAGAATTAGATAGTACTGAATGCATCAAACTTTTTATTGACACTTTTTTGTTTACTCTTTGTAACTTATCACAACTTTATAATAAATTCTTTTCTTTTCTCCATAAATTATCAAATACTGCTATTTCTTGTAATTTTACAACTATCTTCTCTGTTCCATATTGCTCATAGCTTTTATGTGTTTACATATCTGCATATTGATTGGTAGAACACAATTTACACTCCTGGTCATCTAAAGATTTATATCTAAATAATAATCCTTTGCAAATAGTGTATAGGGTATGTTGAAAGCTCAAGCAACACAGGCTGCCACTTGGGATGCCAGACTGAGAGGGACACAAGAGTAATCACAATTCGAAGATTTCTATGCGGGGCATATCACAATTAGTTGCAGCTGCTTGGGGAGATGAGCTGAGAGGGGTGCCCAAGATTCCCAGCTACAAGATTTGCATACAAGTGTATCACAATTGGTAAAAAAACTCTGGCAAAGGTGGAAATGTTTGAAGGGCAAGGGGGAGGCACCAAATGGTAAGTGAGTTGTGTTGAAACATGTTCTCAAAATGGCCCTCATAGTGTGGCATGCTATTTATTAACCAAAGGAAAATTCACAGTGTTGTAATATTGCCCAGGTGTTAAGTTTTCATCTTTATGTTGTTCTTTATGTATACATTTAAAAAATTTCCTTATTAGTTATTTATTTTTGATTCTCTCTTAAGAAAAAATAATCTGTCATGGTATTTATTTTTATCCAAATTGCTAATTTCCCATCTTCTTATGAGCAGTCTAGACAAAGCATCATCCATGATGTTTTTCTTTTCTTTTATATATTTAGATTATTTATACGCTGACTAATAAATGACTGATCTGTAACAAACCTTCTAAATAATCCAAATTTATTTATTTATTTATAGCTCAAGCATTCCTTTTTTTAGATAAAGGAAAACACTGAATGGCTTTTAATTTACCTGGATCTTCATGTGTATCCCTATTATTAATCATATACCTTAAAAATTCTATTTCCTTTTCCACAAATTCTTATTTACTTAATTTCAAATTCATTCCATCTTGTTTAACTACATTTAATATCTGGCTCACTTCTTGCAATTTTCTTACCAGTTTGAACTGTCTATCAGGATATACTGGAACTTTATTTTAATTCTGGTCACAACATTTTTTCAATAACTCTAATAAATACACAGAGAGGTAGCTTGAGCCTAAAGGGTACCACACATTATTGGTAACATTTACCTTCATGTTACAGTGTAGTATATGGTAACAAAGTCTTCAGCTAGATATGTATGCCAGTAACAATTTTGATCACTTTCCTTTTTTACTATTTAATTTCGTTTTCTGCCATCCAGTGTCACCCTAGCACTTTGATTCTACTCTTCAATAATTACTCATTTCAATACTTTCTCTGCTTCCATCATTATTATGGTACCTCTTTTTTGATAGAAGGAAACAGTATATATGTTTATAAAGAGAGGCTCTTGTGGTTTTAGTTCCAGTTTACATCCAAAATCATCCACTACTTCCAGTTTACCACAATTTTGTACTAGAATTTCTTCCAAGTCATACCTGTAGCCATCAGATATTCATTCTATGTTCTCTACTCTTTCCTTTCTTTTCCTTTTAATGTGGTTTCTTGGGTATTAGTCTTTCCATTTTCTATACTGTATCTGAATGGCAAATCCACTTCATTATGTTCTTCCATATCCATATTTTCCAAGAATGTTACTTCAATTGTTTCAACCCCAAGAAACCAAAATAAACATTCCTTTAGAAAAATAAATTTTCCTACCCCACTTACACAAGAAAATCTGTTTCCAGGATTATGCCTATACTCTCTAATATCACTGGCATAACAGGCAATATTACCTCCTGTTGTATGCTCTTTGATATCTTCCACAGGTCAATATGATTTTTACTCTATGTACAGGTATAATAACAATTCCCTCTATATCTTAAATGAATTAAAATAAAAGCTTTGACAGGTTATTCAGATCACTATCTAAGAAGCATTTTGTAGGGATTGCTGTCATATTGCTTCCTATTAATCTTTTTTCATGCAGCAGATCTTTATTAATTTTTTTTATTTGAAAATCTATCGTCTGAATTTTCTAATTTGGTTTCCTCTTTTTTGCTGTCAGTTAATATAATGGATTAGTCTCCTCACATATTCCTTGAGTCTGTAAGTCTATTCCTTCCTCAAAATCCTCATTTTTATTCAATTCATTTATCTTTTATTTACCTGATAAATTGTCGTTACTGTCATAACAAAATAACAAACAGGAAAAACAATGACTCCCTTCTCATCCTCCACATTCAAATTGTCAGTACCTTCGCTAACACTACTATTTGTGTCAGTCTCACTCTCTTCTTATTCTTGCTGCACCAACTCTTGTATATTTTCTGTGTCAAACAACAAAGCAAGGTGGTTTAATTGTTTATAGTTTTTATGTTGCTATTTGTATTTCTTTCTACTACTGTTGTCTCTCTTTACATACAATCTTCTACCACATGATATGGTTAATTCCTGTATCCAATATATTCCTCACATGATAATGGAACACAGGTACATTAGTTATTTGCATGTTCAGTAAGTCACAAATGGGATCTCTCATCATGATATGGAGTGAATCAGTTTTATAAATATTGTATATCTTCTCACAGTGTAAAATACACACACACATATTCAGAAATTCTTCTGTGGAGTTGTCAAGCAGATATTATTTAAGCCTGTTTTTGCAGTTAATTTTATTATGTTACATTCTTGAGGTACATGACTGGGTAGGTGCTCAAAATTTTTTATGACTGAAATCATCAATCCTTTCTGCACCTGAGTAAGGCTGAGTGATAGTTAGTTGAACTGTTTCCACTGGGAATATAGTTAATAATAATCATACATGGTGTTACTTCATATTGTTTCACAGTCTCTAAATTGTCATTTACATTGTCCCCATTGATCTGAATACCTTCTTTTATTGTTGGCTCTTTAATTGCCTTTGCCATAGTGTGAGCCACAATTGGAGTAGTATTCAGTTTCCCGGCTTATTTCTGTGAATGTTCCTCTCCACATTTATATCATTGCTTATTGTGTGACTATCCATATGATTTGTTCAACACCCTGCCTCCTAGCCTGTTCTATTATTTTCAGAATTATATCCTGGACTTGTCCTGCTTATTTATGTACGCTTGATAGTCCATTTTGGGTGGGTACTGTGTATTTTGATTCCTTCCACTGTTCTTGACTGTAGAACTTACTCATTTTACTCTACCATAATGACTCAAAAATCCACTTTGATTAATCCTAGGTGTTGTAAGTAATAATTTTCTTATTCTGTGGAGCAGTTTTTTTCCTAAACCTGATTCACAATGTAGTGCTGTATCTAAATACTTAATTTTATCAATCCAATATTGACAATAACCTTTGATTGTGTTGTACAGGTGCCCATCCTGACATCACACCATCCTCTCCTCCCTTTTGTCTGCTGTTTATTTATTTTTATTTATTTTATTTATGTACATATTCCTGACATCATTTAATGCATGTGAGATGCTAGAATGTGGAATGACTTAAAGAATATACAAATGTATTTTCATAGAACATTGTAGTTACTTTACAAAAACAGACATAGGACATAATAGTTATTTTACAAAAACAGTTGCAGGTAAAGTGCATTACATAAGATATAATTTTACAAAAAAAGTTGCAGAGAAAGTGTGGTGTCACCGCCAGACACCACACTTGCTAGGTGGTAGCTTAAATCGGCCGCAGTCCATTTAGTACATGTCGGACCCGCGTGTCGCCACTGTGTGATCGCAGACCGAGCGCCACCACAAGGCAGGTCTCGAGATAAGGAATAGCACTCACCCCAGTTGTACGACGACTTTGCTAGCGACTACACTGACGAAGCCTTTCTCTCATTTGCCGAGAGACAGTTAGAATAGCCTTCAGCTAAGTCCATGGCTACGACCTAGCAAGGCGCCATTAGCCTTACATAGTTTGATAGTTATAGTATGAAATTTCTCATCAAGAATGCTGTATTCACATGAAGGAATAAAAGTTAAGTATTCGAGGAGCTGCATACTTTTCTTATTAGCATTCACTAATTATCCTGTTCCAGAATTCACGCCCATCTGCGTTAGATAGCGTGCATTTCGGCCTCCTCTATCTACAAGGTGTTGGCACATTTGCCAACACATCAGAAAGTACATAATATAAAGCTGTAACAGAAAAAAATAAGCAAAGTGATAAAGACGAGGAATAACACATGTTTAAAATCTGACAAACATGCAGTGAATATGTATATCCAGATTTTATGCTTCACTATCGAAAAATCTGTCTGATGAATAAAAAGCATTTTCAAGTAAATGTATCTTTAATTTATTTTTAAATAATGCTTTGTTACTATGTACACATTTAATGGAGTCTGGCAGTGAATCGAAACCTTTAACACTGAAGTACTGTACACCTTTCTACACCCAAATTAGATTTTTTAGTTCACAATGGAGATCAGCCTTTCTCCTTGTGCTGTGATCATGAAACATTTCATTCATTTCACTGTGGGCAGAACTGTCAACCACAAAATTCATAATTGAGTAAATATGTTGAGACCTTGTAGTATGTATCCTGAGCTTTTTGAACAGATCACAGCAGGTGGTTCTCGGGTGTACTCTGCATATTATTTGGACCACATTCTTCTACTGCAAGAAGATTTTCTTTGATGAAGTTGAACTTCTCCAGAAGATAATTCCATAGCACATGATGGAGTGGAAGTATGCAAAATAAGTGTATTTTGTGACACTGATGTCTCAAATTTGTGAGGTTGTCCTAATGGTCAAAGTAGTGCAAGACAAACATTTTATGTTTGGAGGATATGATGTTCCCAGCTGACCCTACTGCCTATAAGGAGACCTAAGAATCTGGCGCAATGTACCCTTTTTATATACTGACTGTCATGTGAAATAGGAATCTCTTGTGGGACTTTGTGATCAAAGCTGAAGTGGGTGTAATTGGTTTTGTTCTCGTTTTACTGTGAGTGAGTTAACTCTAAACCAGGTTAAGAGTTCTGAAGGTAATTTGTTGTCTTCCAGGGAGACTAAATGTTTCTCAATGTGGGTAACCATTACACAGATGTAGGCAGCAACATATCAAATCTGATATAACTGTAAAGATATACAGGGTGTTACAGAAAGGTATGGCCAAACTTTCAAGAAACATTTCTCATGCACAAATAAAGAAAAGATGTTATGTGGACGTGTGTCCGGAAATGCTTAATTTCCATGTTAGAGCTCATTTTAGTTTCTTCCACCTATGCTCAATGGAGCACATTATCATGATTTCATACGGGATACGCTACCTGTGCTGCTAGAGGTGCCTTTACAAGTACGACACAACATGTGGTTCATGCACGATGGAGCTCCTGCACATTTCAGTCGAAGTGTTTATACGCTTCTCAACAACAGATTCGGTCACCGATGGATTGGTAGAGGCAGACCAATTCCATGGCCTCCATGCTCTCCTGACCTCAACCCTCTTGACTTTCATTTATGGGGGCATTTGAAAGCTTTTGTCTACGCAACCCTGGTACCAAATGTAGAGACTCTTCGTACTCGTATTGTGGACGGCTATGATACAATACGCCATTCTCCAGGGCTGCATCAGCGCATCAGGGATTCCATGTGATGGAGGGTGGATGCACGTGTCCTCGCTAATGGAGGACATTTTGAACATTTCCTGTAACAAAGTGTTTGAAGTCACACTGGTACATTCTGTTGCTGTGTGTTTCCATTCCATGATTAATGTGATTTGAAGAGAAGTAATAAAATGAGCTCCAACATGGAAAGTAAGCGTTTCTGGACACTTGTCCACATAACATATTTTCTTTCTTTGTGTGTGAGGAATGTTTCCTGAAAGTTTGGCCGTACCTTTTTGTAACACCCTGTATAAACTAAGAAAATCAACCCATAGACTCTATAGACAATGGGCAAAGGCTTTATTCAGTAGTAACTAGCCCAGTGATAGAAATATAGTCCCCCTCTTTTCCCTACCCTCTACTAAATCAAGGTGAATTGTTTGTCTCATGTGCCAGGCACTACTAAAGTTAATGAGCAACAGTTGCAGATTATACCACACATTCCTAATAGCATTCCATAACATAGAAGTATGACAGTTACAATGACATGGGACCAGTGTACTGCTTGTTTCTTGACCACGCATAATTTTACTGGCAGAAGGGCTTGCATCAATGGTGTACAATAATACTTAGGTGTGTGATTCCACTGGTTAATGGTAAATAGTTTGAAAGAAAATATCTCTCAGTTACCAATATTTATTTACTTATTTAGCTCATTGATCATATGCATTACAGTGTACAAGACAAGACATGGCTTGGCTTAAATCTAGTGATTACAGAGAAAAGTAACCAAGATTATATGTAGGCCTACTTATTACAAATTAATGAAATTACCAGTTACATACAGGGTGTAATGGGTGTAAGTGCAGATACTTTTACTGGTGACTGAGTGCATTGTAATGAACAACATAACATCAGTATTTACTTCACTTGCAGATTAATAAAAATAATTATTGATATTAGGAGCAACATGTTTTTAGGCTGGTTAGTACCTCCATGTACATTTGGCAAGAGCAAGCCAGCTAGTCAGATGCTGACATGTGGATGCATGGACACAAAATTGTTATTCCATACTGACAGGCACAGTCCATTTAGTAGTGCAGTTACAACCATGCAGAAAACATGAAGTTATAAATTTTGTGATGTGGCTGTGGGACAGTTATTTGACACACAGAAAAAACAACCAACACACTGATGTGTGTTATGGTAACACATACAAAATAATATGCATTTAAGCTTGTTACACCCTGTAAATTGAAGTGCAGGTATTTATTTACTAAATAGAAGCATTGGTAGTGTATATACTCTTTAACAGATCTTTCAAATATATTTATATGTACAGGGTGAGTCACTAACTATTGCTACCAGGAATAACTCTGAAAGTATGATAGGAGCTGAAACGTTTGTGGGACAAAAATGGTATGGGGCAACGGGTGGCATAATATGGTGTTGGTTTTTTGTTGCTAGGTGGGGTCGCTTCAGAGATATGGAGGACAACTTTGTTTTTTTAAAATGGATTGCTATAGTTTGGCACTTGTTTTCTTATAGTGGCTATCGAGACAAATCCAATGATGTGTAACAGTAAGGTCTTCGAAGGTCAATGAAGGTCACAAAGGTGGCATGAACATCCATTTATGGAAGGTGTTCGAAGTGATGACCATTGGTACCAATGCAGTGCTGCAGTCTTCCAATCATGGATTGAGTGGCATTCCTTATCATATCGGCACTTATTGAAGCACATGCTCTGAAAATTCTCTCTCACATATCTTCAGGTGTAGTTGGAACGTGTTCATAAGCAATGTCTTTTATGAATCCCCACAAGAAAAAAATCCAGAAGCATCAAGTCTGGTGAACAAGGCAGCCATGATACATCTCCTCTGCGTCCAATCCAATGATTTGGGAATTTTCTCTGCAACTCATTTCTAGCCATCAGCAAAAATTTGCTGTACACCCATTGTGTTGATACCAAATTCTGTTCCTTGTTCCTAAAGGTATTTCTTCCAATAACAGAGCTAATGTTTCTTGCAGGAATGTGGTGTACTTCCTACCATTAAGATTTCCTTTAATGAAATAGGTGCCTATAATTCTGTCCTCCGGAATCCCACACCATACAATTACCGACCACGGTTTTTTTGTGCAACCTGCTGCAGCCAACATGGATTTTCAGTTGCCCAATAATGCATGTTATGCAAATTAACATTTCCATGGTTCATGAATGTAGCCTCATCAGTAAATAAAATCAATAAATGTGTCATCCTTCAGAATGTGAAGTTGAGCCCATCAGCAGAATTCAATGTGACACATACAATCCGTACCAGTTAATTCTTGGTGGAGACTGATATGGTGAGGATGATATTTGTGGTGATGCAGAACATGAACAACACTACTCTGGCTCATGCCAGATTCCCTTGCAATTTGATGTGAACTAACACAAGGATCTCAAACCACAATGGCAAGAGTACCAATCTCCATTTCCTCGTTAGTAACATTCCCTTGTCGGATATGTTTCAAGTGCCTTAAAGATCCAGTTTTTCTCAATTTCTCATACACATATTTAAATGTACAATGTGTAGGGTGAGTATGTTGAAGATATCTTTCAACATATAAGTCTCTAGCTCTCACTAAATTTTGTTGACATTCACCATAAATGAGAAGCATATCAACTTGTTCTTTGAAGGAATACATCATTCACATTTGCTTTATTTGACGATACTAGCCTTACCATTTCTATTAGTGTTGTATTGTGAAACTGCCAAACGGTGTTTACATGTCAGTGGCACGTTAGGTGGATACACCATATTCAGTGAATATTTACTATTTGCATGATAAATGAGAGACAATTGTCAGAGCATGTGCTTCAATAAGTGGCATTGGTACCAATGGTTATCACTTCGAACACCTTCTGTCAATTGACATTCGTGCCACTTTTTTGACCTTCGTTGACCTTCAGAGACCTTACTGTTACACATCACTGGATTCATATCCATCTCGATAGCCACTATCAGAAAATAAGTACCAAACTATAGCATCCCACTTAAAAAAAAAAGAACTTCATATCTCTGAAGCAACCCCACCTAGCAGCAAAAAACCAACGTCATATTATGGCCCCGGTTCTCCCATGAAACATTCACCCCACAAACTTTTCAGTTACTATCATACTTTCAGAGCTATTCTAGGTGGCAATAGTTAGTGACTCACCCAGTATTATACATTTTAAAACATGCAGTAAATTGTTCAATTGCTTTATTCCCATATAGCATGTACATTGCTGATACCAACTTGTACTAACTGGGATTACAGATAAGTTGCATTTTAACCCAATACCATGACTATGTAAGTCACAATTTTCTCTTACATAGCTATCATTGCCAATTACATTTTCTGACTAAACATTAATGTGTCCATATTAGTCCAGTCAACTAAGGAAAATCACGTAATCGCAAATTTTTGTAGTGGTACAAGGGAGTGTCATAAACAACATAATAAAAATTCCCAGTGGTGGCATGTAAGTATGTGGGCAGAATTGCATTTAGAGGTCATGTTTTTATGTTTTTCTTGAATAATTTGAAAATCATGGCTTCTAAAGAAAATGTTTGCAGGTAAAAAATCATATTTTATCTAGGACTAATAATTATGGCATTGTAGGCGATGGGAAAACCACAAATTATTAAAAACAGTCTTTTAATGGTATAAAATTAATGTTTACTGTTACATGATGTGGGTTTTGAACAAATGATGTGTATCATTCTGTGGGAGCACACAGACAAATAGTTGCGTGTGCACAGTACAGGGGCAGCGGCAGAGACTCTAGTGTGCACACAATCATTTACTCTTTGCTTTGTGTTTGTTTTTGCCTTAGATGTTGTATGTTAATGTCTGGCTCATTGCTTCACAATCAAGTTTAACATTAAGTCTATATCATTAATAGATGGAGCTATGTAGTGGCTACAATTCCAAAACTCAAAGTCTGCTTCCTAAGTCATTATCAGAAAAATGAAAAAAACTGATACCATTGTTAACAGTGCTCATATAAATGGAAATTATATTCTATTCTCATTAAAAATGACTCTAAGTATAAAATGCATTTGCAGAAGTAAATAAAGTACCTATTTTGTGAGCGATAAGGTCCTTAAATATGAAGATGTCATGTTTTGGAACTAATTATTGAATATGTCGCCTCTTGGAACCAACAACAGTGAAAATGTTGGGCTTTGGAACTTCTAATAAAGCCATATGTCCAATTTTGGTTAAGAATGTTCATTTTATTCAAAATTTTGTACATAAAAACATTTAGTAACATATGTCATTCTCCTCAATTTAGGCCCTTTTTTATGTTTTCATTAGTTAATAACAAGTTGCACAATATTTCTATGCTCAGATTATTTTCATCTTCCTGTGGTTCACAGATAACACAGTCTGGATGTGGATGCACATTTTGCTCCTGCTCCTCCTCTCCCCCTCCTCCTCATAAACACAATCTATCATATTTCTGTAAAACACCAAGGATTCCATCTGTCTTCGGCTACCTCCCAAATGTTTCCCCAGTAATCGCTCAACATCATGCAGTTTTTCTTATTTGATGATGGAAGCATGTATGGGAAATTCCGTTTTTTTCCATGTTAGAAAGTCTGTTTCCCCATTTTAATATTCCTCTGTATGCATTCAGGTCACTTCTGTAGTACTGGTCATCTGTTACTACAAATGCATTTTTCAACTTCTTTATCATAATTCTCTTGGGAAATTTCATTTTGAAATTCCAGGCACTACATAGTTTGAAAACACTTTGTATCCTTGTTTTCCAGTCATAAACTGGACAGTCCACATAATTTGTTTTGGGAACCATAGTTACTTAATATATTGTTGTATTCTTGCTGTTTAGTAATGATGTCCATTTTCTTTACCTCCTTTTCAGTTATTCCAAATACTCAGTCAGGTGGGATAAAAGAGTGGCCAACAACTGGAAAGACCAAGAGAAATCATGTCAATAATCATGCTGTTTTTATTTTTTTGTGTGCAGCCTTCAGCAATTACCCTAATATATTTTTTTTTATCACAAAGTACTCAAGGTTGTTTAATTTGTCATAAAATGCTGACTCAATTTTGTTCAATCCCTAAGAGCAGCATGATTCTAGCCAAACATACATGTGCTGCACTTAGGCATGGTACATACTTTTTATATTTGAGGTGAATAGTTCCAAAAGTCGACATCTAACATTTTGGCTTGAAAATGAGGTATGACCATTTGCTGTTTCTTTATCTCGAAATATGTCTGAAAACACCAGTGTACTCTCAGAGTTCTTTCCAAAACTCGACATATGTTCCAGAATCCAACATCTTTTCACATAATGATATTTATTTTACACAAGTTTGTAATACGACATCTTTATTATGCGCTTTCCACTGAAGGGAACATTAACAATTGAGCATTAGCTAAATGTCAGGTTATTATGCTGCATGACTGCCACATCCACACTTGTCTATCATCTCTCAAAGTTACTTGGTGTGTTATCCTGAGCTTATAAAATGGAATCTCATGTGCAAAAGGTGTCACCAGTAGGGCCAGTATGTGAAAAGGAAGAGAATCTGTGATACAACTAAATGAACAAATACAGAAAACAAATAGAAAGGTAAGTACCAGGTATTTTGTATTATTGTATTTTTTGACCTGTTTACATATGACCATTAAACTGATTTTTTGTTTATGTTCTAATGTGTTTTTATTCATTATTGTAGGCACTCCTTGAAAACAGTCCCAGAGCTCCTATTTGTAACCATAAAACAGAAGCTTTCCAATGCAGTCTCTTATCTGTATGTGATATAAAGCATTTTCATAAAGTGTTTTATAGTGTTCCTAAAAAGATGGTTCAAGATGCATTCATTCTGAAATACACAGCAGCTGATCATCCAAGAACACAGAATAAAACACTACAGGTGACAAAAAGAAGAAAAAAGAAGAAAAAGCAGTCTTCATTAAGTATTTTGTAAAAAGAGCAGTGAGGTATCCAGTGACAAAATCACTTGCTGCCCCTGTATGCCGGCAAACTTTCTGCAAGTGGCATTTAGAAACTGGGCTATCACCAGTATAAAAAAGAGGAGGTGATAGACATAGCAAGAAAGACGAGATCATAAAGGTGGCTATGAAAAATTTCATCAAATAGTCAGATACTGTAAGTGAACTCCATAACTGCAGAGGCCACCAGTACTTGAAAAGTGATCTGAATATTACCAAACTCTGGAGAATGTCCAATGAATCAGTTGCACATGATATTAGAGTAAATAAGGTTTATTTCTGACATTATTTTCATATAAATTATAATACAGGCTTTGAAAGTCCACCTGTTTGACACTGGAAGAAAAAGTAAAGGGCTCTAAACCATCCCAAGACAAATTAAAAGTGATGAAAAGCCTGAGCTTTCTGTGACATTTTGTTAAAGGAAGAGGCCAATGAACTCATTCTTAGTTATGATCGCCAAAAAGATCTGGTACTGCTGACAGTTCGAGATCAGACCATTTATTACTATCGGCAATTGTACTTGAAAAATTTCACTATTTGTGTTGGTTCACCTAGTGGTTTAAGCCCTTTTAGAAAATACTATTAAATTTTGACTTATTCCACAGAAAAACTAACATGTACCTCAGGCATTGCCCCTTCTTTAAGAAATCATTCAAACAGTCAAAGTACACAAGAGGTATACATCAGATAGATACAATTTATGCTTAATTATGAGCAGACGTCCTTTCTACACCCCTTTTATCAACCAATGTTCAACCCCTCCTCATGAAAAGCAACACTACAAATTGGTCTCCTTCTTACAACAATTATCTGAGCAGCAAAAAACACACAAGGAATACAAGGGAATACACTATATTAATGGCCCTTGCCATTTTTATCATAAAACAATCTAATAATCAAAACTTCCAACTCTATAGACCATTGTATAATAAGCAACTCAGCAGGTGTCACTCTTTCAAGAACACACAGTCAGTGCTAAGCTAGACATCAGGCAGTGACCCTTTTTTTTTTTTTTTTCAAAAAATAATCAGAACAGTTAGAAAAGACAGGATATGCTAAGCTACCATGAGTTAAATTCAGTAAATACTTCACAGCTGAACAGATAGGAGAAGAAATTTTACGGGCATAGCTAACATCTAGACAAGGATTCAGCAAGCAAGTGGGTTAAGCAGTATAAGTGTACAGTGGTAGACAGTCAAGGTAAGCAGGGCATGTTATAGAATTTGCTTTGCCAACCAGTTGCTAAGTACATACATACATATACATGATTATAAGCTGTCCTGAAGCTGAGCCATGACTTACAGCAGCATTAAAGTAAATTTCTGTGGTGTCTAACCAGCCATTGGATTTGAATTTGAATTTGTTCACCTTTCAACATTTTACATGTTACTGGTGTAATTACGTTATTTGATCAAAAGTATCCAGACACCTGGATGAAAATGACTTACAAATTCATGGCACCCTCCATCAGTAATGCTGGAATTCAATATCGTGTTGGCCCACCCTTAACCTTGATGACAGATTCCACTCTTGCAAGCATATGTTCAATCAGGTGCTGGAAGGTTTCTTCATGGAGTGCTGCACTGGGGAAAGGTATCGATGTCGGCCATCAGATCACCACATTGTGTACCATGATTCATCACTCCACACAACATTTTTCCTGTGCTCAATCGTCCAGTGTTTATGCTCCTTACACCAAGCAAGGCATCGTTTGATATTTACCAGCACGATGTGTCACTCATGATCAGCCGCTCAACCATGAAATCCAAGTTTTTTCACTTCTCACCTAACTAACTGTCATAGTACTTGCAGTATATCCTGATGCCATTTGGAATTCCTGTGTGATGGTCTGGATAGATGTCTGCTTATTACACATTAAGACCCTCTTCAACTGTCGGCGGTCGCTGTCAGTCAACAGACGAGATCGGCCTGTACGCTTTTGTGCTGTACAAGTCCCTTCATGTTTCCACTTCACTATCACATTGGAAACAGTAGATGTAGGGACGTTTAGGAGTGTGGAAATCTCATGTACAGATGTACGACACAAATGACACCCAATCACCTGACCACGTTCGATGTCCAGGAGTTTCACGAAACATCCCATTCTGCTCTCTCACGATGTCTAATGACAACTGAGGTCGCTGATATAGAGTACCTGGCAGCAGGTGGCAGCACAATGCACCTAATATGAAAAACACATGTTTTTGGGGGTGTCCAGATACTTTTGATGACATAGTGTATTTACATATAAAGCTAAGATACATAAAGTACATAAAAATATATTTACATAAGTGACCCACTAGTAGATAAGACCACAGTAACTGAACCCAGCTCATCCCTTCATGCTCTTGCACCCTGTCCACACTTAATACCAAGCAAATTTGCACACGTTTCTACAACAGAGGAAACACATAGTGAAACACCATACAACTTTAATGTCCCCTGAAAACACTACAACGTAGCTACATTCATCTACACAAACCACTGCTTATAGTCATTTCGCTATATGCATAAGGCACTCATGCCTTTTTAACACAACACAATCTAGGACAAGCAATTTTGCAGTACTGCAAGGAAGGGCAGTTGCTTGTCTCAGTTCCACAATAAATTCTTAAAACTGCTCATAGAGTAATAGTGACCCTTCTGAAGCAGAATATACATTGGCATGAGGTGTCTCCCATCAAAAATTAGTCTGATACCCTGTAACCTCAAGAACTTAGCCTAAACAAACAGAACAAACAGACTAACTAAAATCAGAATCAGAGTACAATGCATAAGCCTATTCATCCAGCTTGCCACTTCACTTCCTGAGTGGACAGCAACACAGCAACTTGCTCATCCACAAGTAAGCCCAACTAGCTGTTGGCAGATAATGAAAACTTTCTGTACAGGTTCACAACATGGGCCCAGCAACCAACCACCAGCTAGATATATAGTTCTCCGTGGAACTGAAGAAGGGTGGTCAGCTGTCAAAAGAAGAGCAGATGGATTTTTTGACTGCAGTGTGTATTAAAAATCAATGCACACTGATTTATACCTGCTAACTATCAGCTGTCATCAATCAGTGCAGAAGAACAGAGTGCTAAGGACATTGGACCACAGGACACACACCTTGCCAGACTAATATAGTTTGACATCATAAGCAGAGCACCTAAACCCAGTCTTCTACAAAATAGATACACAGTCAGAATGATTGAGAAGGCCACTCAATCAGCCAGTGGACAACATGATAGAGAAGAAGGGCAAGATGAAGCAAAGACTGTGGCTTTCCTATCTTATTTTAGATCTATTTCTGCCAAGATCAAGAGGATTCTCAAGAAACATGAGACTAAGTTGTGTTCTGGTCATTTCCCAAAACAAGAGGTCTACTGGCAAATGTGAAATATTACCTAGGTTTACTAAAGCCAGGAATTTACAATATACCTTGCCAGTGTGGCATGTTGAATAGTGGCCCAACAAATACCACTATGAACATTTGATGCCAAGAACATCAGACACACAGCTGGCTGAAACAAGCAACTAAATCAGTCATTGTGGAGCACTGTCTGGAACTTAATCATAACACGATTATGAAAAAATGAGGGTTCTAGTGTAGACCTCAACTATTGTGATAGTGTTATAACAGAGTCAATGGAGGCAAAGGTGGCAGAGTAACAACTCAGTAGAGCCTGGGATCCTGTGGTGGAATTGCTAAGAACACAATGGTTGCAGCAGCAGAACTCGACAAAAATAATAACTGAAAATGTGGACATAGTGAATGAACCCCAAACAGAGCACCAGGTACACCATATCAAGAACAGAATGCCAGATCTCTGTCAGGCACACCAAACCAAATACGGAACATCATCTCACCATCAAGTGAAACTGAAAAAAATGGAACATCTCAGGGCAACTCCATTGGGAACAGACTGCAGACAGAGTTCCTAAAATGAACCATGGAATAAATATAAGATCCATTCCACTCAACTAGCAGTCTCATGCAGCACCTGATAAAGACAATGAGTCACATTGTTCGGATATTGTGCATGTATGACAATGATGTCTGGCAGAACACCCACACCTCAAGTTGTCAAGCTTATTGTCCCTTATTTCTTGAAATTCATCAACCCAACAGCACAAGATACTATGCCCCACTATAAAAGATACAGAATGCAGGGGTAGGGTACTCTGCAACAATGTCTCCATTACAGGCACTCTTAACTCCTGTCTCTAAATGCATCCTCGTATCCAGCAGAAAGGTGGCTTGTTACACTGCCTTTGTTGATGGACAAGGGAGTCTTGTATGACTTGGACTTTGGACTTTTTTCTTTACTGGGTTTGTGCACAGAACAACTGAAGGACACTCATAAAAAAGAGAATTTTTATTGCATAACATCATTTGACGTTGTTGTGCCTGCTACAGTACTTTCACAATCATATATAACTAAACATCAAAAACAGTGAATGTAGTTGGTAAGTATTCAAAAAATATGATACAACTTCCAAGGTTATTTATTTACTTAGATGTATCCACAAATAATGTAAAAAATGCACACAGTAGTTACTAGAAGTATGATAAAATATAGACTTAAAAACTTCTGGACAATAGAACTTTCTGCACTCAAATGCCTCATCAAAAGCCACAGCAATTCTTATGGACTGCACTTGATCATCACCTAGTGCCATTGCATCTTCATCTGTATGGATACCACATGACTTCATCATACATGATCAATTAACAGAAATTTGCTCAATTTGTGGATCAACAAGAACTAGAAATCAGGTGATTGTGGGTCAAACAATATATTGTACCCATGATGCACTATGAGGTGTTACTCATGAATGACAAGTGTCACTTAGTGACAGCAGATGGGTATTGAAATGATTTTAAATGTCATTGTTGTCAGTCTAATCTACCCACAGTGAAAACTGTATAATACTGAAAAATGATGGCTACACAAATTGTTTTGTGGTCCGTATTTGAGCTGAGATCACACAAAATCTGTCTAGAACTATAGTAGTCATGTTTTGTATGCTTCCCATGGATTATGACTAAGGCACTTCAGGTTGCTGACTACACTTAAACATTGGACCCCACCCCCTTTCCCATACCTGTTTACAGCAGCAGTTACATCACTTTTATCACTGAAAGTGAGTCCCAGAAATGTTATTAAATTTCTACAGCTCATAATTGTCATTCATGCAGATTTTGGATAAATTAAAAAGATGAGGGGAATTGTTAAAATTTGAATATATACTTTTTCTCTCATGAAGAATTACCCACTGTTCTGGATGCATAAATGCCAATTACAACTGTCAGGTAGTGATTCATGTACTGATGGAGAAGAAAAAGTTAGAGAATAAAATATTCACAATTAGGGAGTACTTAATAGTTGTCTTCACTGTGGTCCATAACCATTTATGATTTAGCAAAATAGTGTCACCAGTATAGGCCTAGTTTGTTATCTGCAGATTCCATGCATCATAACTGTGATCTCTAATTATGATGTGGAGTGAGGCAGTTTACAATTATACAACACTTTCTCAGTGAAAAGGTGGTAACATGCTGACCACTTATATTAATATTAAGGTATCTTTTTTTTTTTTTTTTTTTTTTTTTTTACATACAACAATTCATACATGGTGTTTGCAATTAAACTTTTACTGCTTGAGCTAATGCAGACCAAAATCAATTTACCATATCGGTGTCCAACTTTACAGGAATTATGTTCTGACTGTGCACTGCAGGATTTGTGTTGTTAGTAGTGTTAATTTCTGGTGCTGGTACAGTCATATAGGATTGAAACACAAACATCAGTGTGCATTACAGTTTCAGACAGTCAGCATGGGTCTGAACAAGGTAAGCAGGACTTTATTCATAAAGCTGTTTTGCTGAAATACAGCAATAGTGCTGCTGCCCTTCCTGAGTCTTGACCCATTAAAAGAATACAGAGAGGCCCTCTTTTCACATTGGGGTTGAAGAACATGATTCAGAAGTTGAACTTAACTGGCAGTTTGGAAATTGCTGCTGGGAGAGGATGGTTGCCAATTGTTCCACAAATTGTTGAAGTGGTTACTGTCACCATGGCTGAGAATGGTGGACATAATGTGTGATCTCCAAGCACTGTGCAAGCTGTGTCACGACAACTGAACATTCCATGGTCCACTATTTGAAAAATTCCTGCGAACAATCTCTAATGTGCTTCCAGGCTGTCGTGCATACAGATGGTCATCACATTGGGAAATATTTATAGCCTGGAAGGTAAACATAGTATGCAATTAACAAGTGTTACCCTCTAATGTAGAAATTAAAATGTGATTCTTTCAATGGTTTATCTGTTAATTCTCCTCTGCAGGACCTTACAAATATTTCCACAAAGTTGCAGTGTCCTACAATCACTTGCTTTTCATAAGGACCCTCTCAAGTAGCAAAAGTGTGAAATAATCACCCTGTACTTAGCTACATTCACTCACTCCCCCCCCCCCCCCCACCCCCGCTCGCTCTCTCTCTCTCTCTCTCTCTCACACACACACACACACACACACTCACACAAATATATATATATATATATATATATATATATATATATATATATTATTATTATTAGCGAATGTCCCCATGGGAGAACGATAAGCAGGTGATTAACATTTCTTAATGTTCTTCTTATTTCCCCAGTATTTCTTCATTGCCTCCCCAAAGGCCTTCTTCCTTTCTTCGGTCCACTTTGGTCGGAAAGGTTTAGATTCCGTCTCTGGAGTAAACTTCCACTTGTCGATTTTTCTTCTGAATGTATCCCGGTCTGATGTGTTTGTTATGTCAATTTTTGCCTTTTTCAAATCCTTCTTAACTTCAGTTACCCAGGGTATTGTTGCCTTAAGTGATGTCATATAGTCCAATAGACGTTTAGTTAACCTGTTTCCAGGTAATCTGTCTATATGTCCATAAAACTTCATCCGCCTCTTCCTGATATCTGCCTCGATGTTTGATATTTTTTCGGTTGTCTCGGTAGTCTGCAGCCTGTATCCATCTTGTGTGTATCGTGGTCCTAGGATTTTTCTAATAATTTTTCTCTCTACTTTCTTAATTTCGTGTAAATCTAATTTTCTATTCAGGGAGAGTGTTTCACTTGCATATGTGACTGTTGGTTTGATGACTGTGTTGTAGTGTCTGATTTTAGTGCCTTTTGATAGACATTTCTTGTTATATATATTTTGAATAAGTCCGAATACTTTCTTGATTTTCTGTAATCGGTTTTTTTGTGCTATTTTCTCAAGTCCTGTTGGTTCAATAACTTCACCGAGATACTTAAAGTGCTTGACTCTAGTTATTTCACCATACTTTGTTTTTAGTTTCGAAATATCTAATTTTGAGCAGATGAATTCTGTCTTCTCAAAGGAGATTTGCAGGCCAACCTTCTCAGCACATTCTTTAAGTGTCTCAATTTGTTTTACTGCTGTTTCTTCACTGTCAGTTATAATTGCCAAGTCATCTGCAAACGCTAAATAAGGGATGTTCAATTTTCCTTTACCTCTTCCTAGTTCAATTGGCTTCCAAAAGCTTTGTTTCCTTAGTGTTACTTCCCACTCTTTCATAACTTTGTCCAAAACTATATTGAATAATAGTGGTGAGATCCCATCTCCTTGTCTTACTCCTGTTTTAATTGAGAATGGTTCCGAAATTTCCCCTCTGAATTTAATTTTTGATTTGGTTTCTGTTAGTGTTTGTTCAATTAGTTTTCGGGTTTTAGTGTCTAGGCCTCGTTCTTCGAGAATGTGACATAGAGACTGTCTGTCTATGGAATCGTATGCCTTTTTGAAATCAACGAATGTGCAGATTATTGGTTTTGACCTGATTGCTTTAATCTTTAAAATAGTTTTAAGGTTGAATATCTGTTCCGGGCATGATCTATTAGGACGAAAGCCTGCTTGGTAGTCTGAAATTGTATGTTCTAGTTGTTCTTGTGCCCTCTTTAGGAGACATGCAGATAGAATTTTGTAGGTAACTGGTAAAAGTGAAATGCCTCTGTAGTTGTTTACGTCTGATCTCTCTCCCTTTTTGTGCAATGGGTGAATTAGTGCACACTTCCACTCCTCTGGGATATTTTCTGTCTGCCAAATTTCTTGGATGATGCTAGTGATCTCTTTTAACGAATTTGGACCAAGGTTTTTCAGTAGTTCAGCTACAATTCCATCTTCTCCCGATGATTTATTATTTTTGAGTTTTCTAATGTGACTATAAATTTCTTCTTGAGATGGTGGTAGTGAAGTCTCATTCGTGTGTTCTGGTTGTAATCTGGGGAATCTTGTACTTGGTTGTGGGCAATTTAGGAGTTGTGAGAAATATTTAGCTAGTTCTTGGCAATTTTCTTTGTTAGTTAGTGCCAATTTTCCATTCTGTTTCCGGAAGCAGAGATTTTGTGGAGTGTATCCTTTGATTTGATTTGCGAATATTTTATAAAAATCTTGAGTGTTGTGGTTCTTAAAGTTTTCTTCAATTGTGTTTAGCTGTTCATTAAGGTATTTTCTTTTAGTTTGTCTAAGTATTTTAGCTGTTTGTTTTCTCACTTTGAAAAATGTTTGTTGTGTGGTTTCTGATTTGTCACAATTGTAATTTAAAAAGGCTTGTTGTCTCTCTTCTAATGCGTTATCACAATTCGAATTCCACCATGGATGCTTGGATATTTTCTTTAACGGAATCAAATCTCTTGCTTTCTGTATAATTTTCGTTCGGAAATCTTTCCAGTTGTTTGTTGGTTGTTTATCCCATGCTTCTGTAATTTCTGATTCCTTGATATTTTTCAAGTCAAATTTGGGAATTAGTGGTGATTTCCTTTGGCGTTTCCTTTTTGGAGTGAATTTAATTTTAACTCTGGTAAGGTAGTGGTCAGAATCTATATTTGCCCCTCTGCGGACTTGAACGTCGTGTATTTCTTTCTGGAAGTCATAGGAGATCGCAACATGGTCTATTTGAAATTCACCAAGCTGAAGGTTTGGTGATCTCCATGTTTTTTGTTTCTTGGGGTCTTTTCGAAGTGATGTTGTCACGATTTTTAGGTTGTTTTGCTGACATAACTCGATGAGTCTCATGCCGTTCTTGTTTGTGAATTTGTGTGCAGGGTAATTACCGACTGTTTTTTTATATTTCCTCTCTTTGCCAATTTGCGCGTTGAAATCCCCTAGAAGAATTTTTACATCCTCCTTTGGAATTTTGGACATTTCAGTTTCGAGTTTTTCCCAAAATTTTTCTGTCTTCTCTGGTTCTTTTTTGTTGGCAATGTTGGTAGGTGCATGAACATTAATAAATGTATATATTTTGTTGGTGTGCTTGATTCGCATGGTCATTAGTCTGTTACTGATTTGATTCATGTCTATAACAGAGTCAAGGGTGTCCTTATTTACAATAAAAGCCATGCCAAATATTGCAGCTCCTTTGCCAATTTTCTTGTCTGTTTTACTTTTAAAGATACGGTAATTGTTGTAGTCTATTGTTTCTGAATCAGTGAATCTGGTCTCTTGGAGAGCAAGGATTTGAATTTTCTGTTTGTTGAGTTCTGTTGTAAGATTATGAAGTTTGCCTGTCTGAATTAGTGTCTGAATGTTAAAAGTGCCAATAAATGTATGGGACTTTCGTGGACGTTTACTAGAGAACTCCGACTTTCTCTGTCGTACGAGCCCAAGCTCCCCAGAATCCGATAGCTTGGTTGTCGCCACAGGGTGAGTGGATTGGCCACCTGGGGTAATATTAATTTTACTTGTACGAATCATACTGCTTGTAATTAAGTTCCAGCTAATGCTGGGTAGTTAGAACCAGGGATTGTTAGTTCCTGGAGCTTGGTGTTCAGCCGCACCTCACATGGTGAACAGACGCTGGCCAGAGTACCGGTGGTTGCCACACAGACGTGTCTGGGCTTTTCAATATGCTTTATCTTGTTGATAATGCTTGCCTCTTCCGCCAGTTCCGCCGTACCGATGATCTTCATCTCCGTCTTCACTACCGTTGAGGTCTTCGCCGTATCCCTGGCAAGGGACCCTCACAAGGTACTATCACCCGGGCCAGGTGAACCAAGGTTTTTTTACGAGGTGTTACTCCTCCCCCTCCTCCTTTTACAACCGGGCTTGGGACCGGCTTATATATATATATATATATATATATATATATATATATATATATATATATATATATATATATATATATATATAGTTTGTTTCCCTCCATTATATATATATATATATATATATAATGGAGGGAAACATTCCACGTGGGAAAAATATATCTAAAAACAAAGATGATGTGACTTACCAAACGAAAGCGCTGGCAGGTTGATAGACACACAAACAAACACAAACATACAAGTGTGTGTGTGTGTGTGTGTGTGTGTGTGTGTGTGTGCGGATGGATATGTGTGTGTGTGCGAGTGTATACCTGTCCTTTTTCCCCCCTAAGGTAAGTCTTTCCGCTCCCGGGATTGGAATGACTCCTTACCCTCTCCCTTAAAACCCGCATCCTTTCGTCTTTCCCTCTCCTTCCCTCTTTCTTGAAGCAACCGTTGGTTGCGAAAGCTTGAACTTTGTGTGTATGTTTGTGTTTGTTCGTGTGTCTATCAACCTGCCAGTGCTTTCTTTTGGTAAGTCACATCATCTTTGAACTATCTTCATACTGAAGAGTGATTGAAGACACTTTTAAAAGGATAACTTCATTAACAAATGAAACTCAATTTTAATGCCCTAATATCCACACAACTACATACAACAGAAATATTTCTCCTGAGACATTGCCTGTGACATGTCTACATGATGAACACTAGGGTCATGGCAGATGGTGGTGTGAAGACCTTGGACATTACTGGGACAGTACTGCTGGCATGCGATGGCTGACATGCTGCTGGTGCAGACCAGCATTAACTGGCCCAGGTCTGCCAGCATGTAGTGCTGACATGAAACTGCTGTTACTGTCAACTGGTGGCACTGGAACTGAACAGTTAATGCGGTCAGACAGAACTGCTGGTACTGCCGACTTGAAGCATAGGGCATAACTGACTTTGCATGATCTGGTGGTGGCCTAAAGAGTTGTGAGCAGATGGGTATCTGTGTGGTGCTGTGAGGGCATGTGACCTGGCATAGGGAAAATGTACACTGTCGACAGGGCTCTCTGCTGTGAAAGGCACACCGCATCTCAGCAAGGTTGGTGCCCTAGACACTGTGGAGACAGCATGTAACTCTGTGGTAAATAGACCAGGCCATACAAGGAAAATATCTCAATGTTTATGAGAGCAATTTACACGTCCTCCTGGCAGGGAGTCTGCCTGCATGACCTGCCTGGTGTTTGAAGGAATTGGCTACCAACCAGACACATCCCTCTCTCCTTAAAAAGAGGTGGTGCTGCCATCTTGAAGATGAGCCACACTCCTGGGGGGAGGCAGCTCACCACCAGCACTGACTGTCCAGGGAACTGGAATGGTCAACAATACAGTCAGCAAAAAGAAAACATGTGCCCGGGAATTGACCAGAAAAATACAGTTGCAGAACCTTGCATTCCACACGCACTGAAATTGTGGGGAAAAATCAAAAGGAAAAGATACCACACTGCATATATAAGAGCATTGGAAAGCACATAACCTATGAATAAGAACGCAAGAGACAACTAACAAGACTGCTGAGCATGGGTGTAGGACCTGTGACTTTTGCTACATAAGAGTAGTACAGAAACTCTGCAAAAGCTCAGCACCAGGAACATGAAAATACAGAAATGAAACACTAATTAACACAAGAAAATGATTCCAATAAAACAAGCATGCCATTTCTATGAAGGGTAATGGTAAATGTCGTCCACCACAAGCAGTAATGGAGGTGGGCTGGGTATCAGAGGAGCTTGTGGCAAGACATCCAAGAAGGTGCAACCCAGGACCAAGAAGAACCCACAGTTGGGTCAGCATCATCAGTACAAATGGTGAGACAGATGGCTGGGTCAGCATCAACAATTGGAGTAACCATGTGGGCGGCTGCAGTGATGCCAGCGGGAATGACTAGGCTGGCCACATGGGTGGTGAGAGGACCAGCAGTGGCAGGGCTGGCATTGAACACACTGACAAGACAGTTGGCATCAGAATCAACAAGGCTGGCAATTCAGGAGGGCTGGTCAGAATAGGTCCACAATTGCACAAGCATTGGTCGGGACATGGCCAGTGATGGACAAATGAACAACAGGCCCAAAGTCATCACAGACACACTTGGAGACAATGGTGGGCCCAATCAGCACAGAGTTGGTAATGGCATGATGAATGAGAAGGCTGGAAGTGGCACTGACAGGATGGTCAATGAGTCAAGAGCCTGCCAGGACAGGGTTGCCAACATCTGGGCTGACAATAGGGTCAACATTATCACACACAGGCAAACAATGACACTAGGGCCATCCGTGACAGGGCCAGCAATGTGCAGACTGATTACAGGACTCATGTAATCACAGACAGGCTCAGTGACAACACTAGGGCTGACAGGGTCAGTGCTCACAGGAGGGCTGACCATGACAAGGTCGGTAAAAACGGGACTCATGCTGACAACAAGAGCGTCAGCATCTGATGGTGTCACTGGCATGGGCTGGGCCAAGAATGGTGTTACTGCCATTGGAGAACACTGAGAACAATACACAGAGTGCCAAATGGCACTACAACAACCTTGTAAACAACCGGACTGAAGTGGACTCAGTTTTCCACACACATAAAACTTGGATGCCCTGTACAGGTACAAGCTCATTTGAATATTGTGAAAAAAGATAGTCTGACATTAACTTAAGATGTGGCACATGTATTGTGCAGCTGGAGGCAACTGACATAACAAGAATGTACATTTAACTGTTCCACCAACAAATCAAAGCCTAAGTTCTTTAGGTGTGAATCAGAGAGAAACTGACAACACAAACAAGAAATTTCTGCACCTGAAACTGGCAAGAAAATGAGCATCCATATCTTTGATGCCATAGGCAATAAAACGCAACTCCAACTGTTGACAGTATGGGTCCCAGACATCTTTCTGACCATAAAACACATGAAAAAGTGGTGCAATAGGGGAGTGGCATATTGAGATGCAGTGGTAGTAGCCAAACCCTGAACTGAGTTACACTGTCTAACAACTTCTGAATTTGCTGCTACTGCAAGTGAAGAGCTTGAGACAATAGCAGCTCTGATGATGCGACAGACATTATGATACATGTGAACATGCAAACTGAGTGAGCAAACACTGTCATCAAATTGCAAACTCAAATCTTGCAACACTGAAAACAGCTTAGATTAGCAGTGCGCATGAGAATTCACACTGGTACACACTTTAATGAACCGCATGAGACTACCAGAAAAGACAATAAATACTAAGAAACTTGCAGCATAGACTGAAAATCATATCCAAGAGTAAGATTTGTGAATGCAAAGAACACTGCCTTTTGACTGGGGAAACAGAACATGTGGGAAAACACTACCCCAGAAAAACTAACTAGCACACTATGAACAAACAAAACCTGCTCCAGCAAACAAACCAATACACAGAAAAACTCTAAAACCAGACCAAAAGAACACTGAAATACAAAAATAGTGAGAGATGATGTCAAAACACACTTTTATCATGTCACCATTGAAGCATGGCATATGAGAGGAGAGAAGACAACAACAACAACATACTTTAACACACGTGGACACAGATTCATCATAACTGACATATGGCAGATGAGAATAGAGAAAGTAATGTCAAATCCACATATCCCTCATGGGAGAGACAGGTGCCTTGCCAATGAAGAATGGTGGATACACTAGAACAACACTGAGAAAACCCTTTTCCTCTTACTGAGATGTGATCAAAGACACTTTCTCAGGAATAATTTCATTAACAAATGAAACTCAATTTGACATTCGTCAAAAGGAAAATCTGTGAAGTCAGTGTCAGTGTTGCTCCACATTCGCCATGAATCCTCTGCTGAATCACTAGAAACATGCACATTGTCACTGTTTTCTTCGTCATTGTCACTTGAATTGTTTTGAAACGAATCACTATCATAATCAAAATAATTTTCACTCTCGTTTTCACTTAGAGATTGCTCTAAAAGATCTAAAAATCTCTTCCTCAGAAAGGACTGTACGTGAAGAACTAGCCATTTCGAGCGCGTGGACTCAGACGTAATAATTACAATCTTTGAGTTAACACAGCTGCTACTATTCGACACCGAGTTAATGCTAGTTCTCCTAGATGGCAGCACACTGCAGCAATAATGCCTAGTAGACTCAAAATACATCTGAGAGCTTCGAAAAGTCGTGTCGAATGAGGCTCAACATTGGAGTGGAAAACAAATTTCGCGATGTCGAGTGGCACTCGACATTGGAGTGGAAAGGGTTAATGTATTAGTGTATCTTGCAACTTTTGCTCCCATGTGATTATTACAGTCCACAATCAATCTTGGTGAGTAGCTGCACTTTAATTATAATCATCTGGTATTATGAGAAAGCTATGGAGAATGATAAATTACAAGACTCTAACAACTACTGTTCCATTCACGCTAGGCAATGACCCAAGACCTACTAAAAGACAATATCAATCTGTAGCTGCTTTCAAGTAAAGGTGAGTAATAATTAGTTTATTTATTTTGAATACTTTCCTCACCTACTGAAAATATCACATGCCACATTAGTGTTGCACTTAGCTAGAAGGGCACTGTTACAAAATAAAATCTATGCAACATATAAGCATTACTGTGAAATCTTTTGTGTGTATGAAATATTTTTAAAGTACCACTTATTGGGAAAGCTCAAGTATTTCATTGATTTGCTCATCTGGGATTTATATACGTATCTTGGTTGCAAAGAGGAAGACAGGATGTTTCACTTTCAAGAAAATTTCATTTTAATTTTTAAGTGTTGAAGTTTCTCCATTAGGCTTGATTATAATACTTGCGCCCTTGTGGTAGGAGGGGAGTTCAATAAGTAATGCAAGACATTTTTTTCTGAAGCAGGTTGGTTTTATTCAGAATTCCTATACACCATATTATTCCTTACTCTTTTGGCTACAAAACCCTTCTTTTCAACATAATCTCCATTCCATGTGATGGCCTCACACAACCTTATGGGAAGAGCCTATATGCTACCACTCTTGTTATAACTTCAAGTTGAACAAATATATTTCAAGGATGACGCAATACATGAAAGTCACAGATCAAGTAAACAGAGTAAGGTGTGTGTGTCACTTTAACAGTCAAATCATAACTGAGTCCAGGTCTAGCGGCCGCTGGCTGGCTGGCCGTTCAGGTGGCGCTGCTGCTGCATGGCTGGCAGACAGCACCACATGTAGAGGACGCGCGTAACTGCGCGGCGCCACTTTGAAAGATCGGCGAGTTACAACACTTTTCCCCCCTTTTAAGTTTTTGCACAGGTCTTGATGGAGATGGCCTGTAGATTGCTAACGTCCATAGGTATTGTTTGACTGGCCATAAAGCCTCGAGGAGGAGGCTTCCCGTACAGACGGAAGTGTCCCCGATGATAGCGGGTTGAGATGACAGGAGACGTGGGGGTCAAATCTGCTGGGGCCCCATGCACCAATCTGCCCATTGTGGCAAGTCCAGTTGTTATAAAAGGAGACATGGGCAATGTGTCCACATCCGTAGGAGAAGGAGGCGAGTAGAGTTGCTCCGACAGATGGTGGTCATCTGGTTCCTGTATGGGCACGTCTCCTTTTGGCGGCAGTTCTTGTGCTGGCACCGATATGATGGTGAGAGGACTGTGTTGTGAGTAATGAGAGATTCCAGGATCCCGAGCGTCAGGTAGAGCCGAAGGTGGTGTAGTGGCATTCAGAACAGGCGTTGCCGGCACACGAGGCCGAAGCTGGTCTGAATGACGCACTGCAACGCCTGTGTCTGTCTGGATTTCATACAGGCATTGGCCACGGTGTTGTAAGATGCGTCCAGGGCTCCATTTTGGCTGCCTGCCATATCCTCGTACCCATACAAGGTCGCCGGCGGTGAACCGGCCAAGTGAAGGCACCCGCGGCCGTGAGGTGGAAGGTCGCAGAAGATGAAGTAGCGTGCGGGGTTGTCAGCCATGTGAGAGGTCAGCCGGGCTGTGGTCGCCCATGGGGGTGAAACGGTAAGAAGCCAGAAATTGGAGAAGCGCATCATCAGCAGCAGAAGAAGTCAGGCGTTTCCTCATCTGAGCCTTAAATGTGCGGACCAGTCGTTCAGCCTCACTGTTTGACTGTGGATGGAACGGAGGGGCCGTGACATGCATGATGCTGTGACGGGCATAAAAATCTACAAAACTGGAAGAGGCAAATTGCAGACCATTATCAGTAACAAGAGAAGAGGGAAGGCCTTCCAAAGAGAAAATGCGAGCTAGAGCATTGGTGGTTGCCGCGGTGGTAGGCGACGTGCAACGGACAAAGAAAGGAAAGTTAGAGTAGGCGTCAATAACGAGAAGCCAATAAGTACCTAAAAAAGGTCCTGTGAAGTCAGCATGAATACACTCCCAGGGCTTCTCAGGCGAAGGCCACGTTGACAAAGATGACTTTGGGGCGGTGGCCTGTGATGCACAAGGGCTGCAGGTAGTGACCATGTGTGCAATTTCAGAGTCAATGCCGGGCCAGTACAAATGACAGTGTGGCAGAGATTTTGTGCGAGAGACACCCCAGTGCCCTTGGTGAAGTAGGCGCAAGACCAAAGCATGCAAAGACACAGTTACCACAGCACGTGGCGAAGCATTTTCAGTGGAAAGGAGGATAACACCACCCCTAGCCGTGAGGCAGTAACGCAAAGGATAGTAGTTCTGCAACGGATCAGAAGTCTTAGCAAATGGACAATGTGGCCAACCCTTCTGAATACAGTGTAAAACCCAGGAGAGGGTAGGGTCAAAACATGTAGCAGCCGCCAGCTGGTCCCCGGTGATGGGGAACCCATCCACAACCCGCTGCTCGGCAACATCCAGGTGGAAACACAAGAGTTCGTCCCTTTCGAATGTCAGATCAGGACCCATGGGAAGGCGAGACAGTGCATCAGCATTCGCATGTTGAGCCATTGGCCAGAAATGAATCTCATAATTGAAGCGAGACAAGTAAAGAGCCCAACACTGGAGGCGGTGTGCAGCCTTGTCAGGAAGTGACGTTGATGAAGGAAACAAGTGGTTTGTGATCTGTAACAAGATTAAATTTGGATTCATAGAGAAAAACACCAAACTTATGAAGAGAATAAATAATGGCCAAAGCTTCTTTTTCAATTTGAGAATACTTTTGTTGGGCATCCGTGAGCGTTTTGGAGGCATAAGCAATGGGTTGTTCAGAACCGTCAGAAAAACAGTGCGCAAGGACTGCACCGACCCCATATTGAGAGGCGTCCATGGCAAGAACAAGATGTTGGCCAGGTTGATAAGCAGCCAGGCACTCGGCCTGTTTCAGCATAGTCTTCAATTTCTGGAAAGCTGCATCGCATGATGCGGACCAGTGAAAAGGCACGTTTTTATGCAACAGGCGATGCAACGGCTGAGCCACCAAAGCAGCAGACAGTAAAAACCTGTGATGTATGCTATTTTCCCAAGAAGGCCAGCAGTTCCTTAACAGATGTAGGGTGAGGAAGGGCATCGATTGCAGCGACAGTTTGCTGAAGCAGACGAATACTATCCTGAGAGAGTTGAAACCCCAAGTATGTGATAGATGCCTGAAAAAATTTTGATTTCTGAAGATTACACTTAAGACCGGTAGTCTGTAAGACATGAAAAAGTGTGTGGAGATTCTGAAGATGTTCTTTAGTGGTGGAGCCAGTGACAACAATGTTGTCCATGTAATTTATACAACCGGGGACAGTGAGCAATAATTGTTCCAAGAATCGCTGAAAGAGAGCAGGGGTGCTGGCAACCCCGAATGGCAATCATTGGTATTAATAGAGGCCGAAAGCCGTGTTAAGGACCAGAAACTGCCAGGAAGCAGTGTCGAGAGGAAGTTGATGATAAGCTTCTGACAGGTCAAGTTTAGAAAAATACTGACCTCCAGCAAGTTTAGTGAACAATTCTTGAGGTCAAGGCATAGGGTAAGTGTCAATAAGGCATTGAGCATTTACAGTGGCCTTGAAATCACCACAGAGACGAATAGCACCATTTGGCTTAGCAATGACAACGACAGGAGAGGACCACTCACTGGAAGTGACAGGAAGCAAGACCCCTGAAGCAGTGACACAATCCAGCTCCCGTTTGACCTGATCATGAAGGGCCACAGGAATGGGCCGAGCCCGAAAAAACTTAGGCCGAGCAGTGGGTTTGAGGGTGATATGAGCTTCAAAGTCATTTGCATGGCCTAACCCAGGAGAAAAAAGCTACGAAAATGTCGTCGACAAGGAATCCAATTGAGCATAAGGAATAGCATCAGAGACGATATAGACAGAGTCATCTATGGAGAACCCAAAAACGTGAAAGGCATCGAAACCAAAAAGATTCTCCGCATTACTATGGTCTACCACAAATATGGGAACAGTGCAAATGACAGATTTGTAAGATACCTCAGCATCAAATTGTCCTAAGAGAGAAATCTTCTGTTTATTGTAAGTTCGTAATTGCCTAGTGACAGGTGACAGGATTGGAGAACCCAACTGAAGATAGGTCTGAGAATTGATGATAGTGGCAGCAGAACCAGTATCCACCTGCATGCGAACATCTCGACCAAATATTTGGACAGTGAGGAATAATTTCCCTGAAAGGGAAGAAGTACAATTGACAGAGAACACAGAATCAGAATCAGCGCCATGTTCATGAACATCATGTATGCGGTTGGATTTGCAAACGGATGACACATGACCCTTTTTTTTGCATTTGTGACACATGGCCCAATGTTGTGGACAATCCTCTCGTGAATGTTTTGTAAACCACCGCAGACATGAAGGAAGTTGCCGTGGATTTTGCTGCAGTTTCTTAGAGGTTTGTTTGCAGTTAGGCTGAGGCTGCGCTTGGGAATGTACTGCGGCCATGTCAGCTGGCAGGGACACGCCACATGCTTTGTCAACAGCACACAGAGCTTGTATTTCCCCGACGTCACCCCATGCCTCTATTCACACTCCAGCGGCGTGAGAAATTTCAAAAGACTGAGCGATGGATAGGACTTCACCTAGAGTCAGATTTGCCAACTGAAGGGCATGTTGGCTAACTTCTTTGTCGGGCACCGACCGGATAATAGCATCCCATACCATGGAATCGGCGTAGGATTCTTTGTGAATTTCAGTAACAAATTGATACTTTCTACTGAGGTCACGAAATTCAGCAGCCCAAGAGCGATAGGATTGATTTGGTTGTTTTTGACAATGATAAAAGGCAACACGAGAGGCTACCACATGCATATGCTTTTGAAAATAAATGGACAGAAGTGAGCACATTTCAGCAAAGGACAAAGATGCAGGATCTTTCAAAGGAGCCAATTGTGACAACAACCGATACATTTGAGGTGAAATCCATGAAAGGAACAGAGACTTACATGTTTGGTCATCCGTGACATGAAATGCCAAGAAGGTGCTGTCGAAGACATTTTTTATAATCAGACCAGTCTTCTGCCGTCTCGTGGTAATGAGGAAAAGGAGGTAGAGACAACGACGAGAGACGCCCCACATTTGATGCCGCAACAAAATCACGAATCACATTTGTGAGAAGCGTTTGCTGTTCTACGAGACCTTGCAATAGTTGCTCTAAAGTAGCCATGGAAACACGTGGGTCAACGGTGAAAAAGAAAAAATCCCATCCTCGTCACCAATTGCTATAACTTCAAGTTGAACAAATACATTTCAAGGACGATACAATACATGAAAGTCACAGATCAAGTAAACAGAGTAAGGCATGTGTGTCACTTTAACAGTCAAATCATAACTGAGTCTGAGTCTAGCGGCCGCTGGCTGGCTGGCCGCTTAGGTGGCGCTGCTGCTGCATGGCTGGCAGACAGCGCCGCATGTAGAGGATGCGCGTAACTGCGCGGCGGCACTTTGAAAGATCGAGGAGTCACAACAACGCTATTGGTCAACATCAGAGCCAACATCTTGCTACATCAATAACTTTCTCACCATCCACATACTACTTCCTGTAGAGTGCATCTTTCATTGAGCCGAACAGCTGGAAGTCATAACGTACAAGATCCCTGCTGTAGGGTGGATGAGAAAGAATAATAGAATGAAGTTTTGTGAGCTTTTCTTGTGTGCACAGAGTTGTGTGAGGCCTTGAGTCATTATGGAGAAGGAGAAGTTCATTTGCATTTTTTTGGTAACAAACATACTGAAGTTGTTTCTCAAATTTCCTGAGGGTAGCACAATACCCTTCAGAGTTTATCATTTCACCATGAGGGAGGACATCAAACAGAATAACCATTTCAGAAGACTATCACCATGACTTTACTGGCTGAGGGTGCAACCTTGAATTTTTTCTTACAAGGAGAGGTGGCATGGCGTGAATCCGTACACTGCCGTTTTGCTTCTGTTTCAAAGTGTTGAACACATGTTTCATTGCTGGTGACAATGTTTGACAAGAAATTGTTATGATCAGCCTTGTAAGGTGCAAAACGCCCTGCATAGATGGCCATTAGTTACTCTTTATGGTCTTTTGTTAGGTGGTGAGGAACCCAGCGTGCACACACGTTTGTTACCCCAACTGGAGAGTGTCAGCAATACTAACAGAGATGTCCAGTTGAGCAGCAAGGTGTTTGATTGTGATCCACCTATCGCCTCAAATCAGTGTGTCCGCACATTCTAATAGCTGTGTGAAGCTGGCTGGAATGTAGGATATTGGTCAGGTTTGTGCAACCTTGTTGTAATGATGACAGATGCCTTGCCCAATGATTACAGTGCTTTTATTCATTGCCAGGCCTCCGTATACATTCTGCAAGTGCCTATGAATATCTGTGATGTGCTGGTTTTCTGCAAAAAGAACCTCAATGGCAGTTCTCTTCTTGGAATGCATCTCTGTTACAGATGACATTTTGAAGGTTATGCATAGTGCTGCCACCTATCAGAGCTTCTTGAAAGTACAGGACTGAAGCAGGAATATTCTATGATGTCCCATACAAATTCTGCATTTTTCAGCTGACATTGGCTAAGAAAAAAATGTGGTGCATTACTTATATAATTATGGTTATTCCTCATTCTGAAGTTACTGTTTTCTGGTGGATTCCGGCGGCTAGAGGAAGCAATGAGGTGCTGGAGTGCAAGACTCACACATCCACTTCATCATTGGACTTACTTGGAGGTGCTTTGCCAATCTTCTTCTCAGGATAGCATGCTGTGACGATCTGCCCAACTTCTTCTCCGAAGATATGATGCTGTTTGGAGGAATTTTCTCTACTCTTAAAATGATTGCGTGCAATCAGTATACTTTTAAATCAACCCTACTACATTTCACTCTCACAAACAGAACACCACATATTTGGTAAATCCAATGACTTCCAGTCCGTCAGAAACTATTGATTACTTTTACAATAAATACAGTTCCAAAAATCTCTCAAAGTTCTCTCAAGTCCACCAGCCACAATTCTAGCGAGTCAGAAAGTAAGTGTAAGTAAAAGTAAGAGTCTTTTCTTTTCTTTCATACAATTCAGCTGTTTACAATAATGACTGATGTAGCACCGTCACGGAGTAAGGTGTGCTTGCTCTTAGTGCTTGTCATGTAACTTCTGTGACAAGCACGGCAACCACTTGCCTGCACTGATCGACCATCACTGTTGTCGTATCCTCTTGACACATGTCCACCCTGCACACACAGAAAACTGCTGCGAGGTAGACACTCTCCCGTGTCTCACACTCGTACATAAAATATTGGGTGTTCGAGATGGTGGAAAGCCGAGGGTCTCTAGAATTTGCGTCGAAATTCTCGAGGCACTACATATCCCTCCCCTTAGCTCGAACACTCGATATTTAATGCATATTCAGTATGTACATTGACACAAGATAATAATTCGTTACCTTCTAACAGTGCCGTGCATATTTGACCACAATTACAAACTGTGAACCTTTCAATCCATGTTGGAGTTATCTTTGTTTTCTGTTCCTCTTCCATTCGTAAATTCCAGGTGCACATAACTTATGAATATTCTGCTGCTTTGCTCTTACTTCATGTACCACTTTTTCTAAGTATGTACTAAATCATTACTTGTTATAATCTGGAGGAACTCTGGGTAGAATAAAAGTGTCCCCTTCTTGGACATTTGTAAACTTGACAAGGCTAGTGGAATAGAGAATTCAAACTTACCAGAATAATCTCTATAAAATTGTGTGACTTCTGTCATGATGCTGTCCTTCCCTTTAGGAACAGTACCTATAGCTTATATGGGTTGATCCTAGGAGTACCCTTTCTCCTTCTGTTTTGGTAGGTACGTCCCTTTTAATTTCCTAAGCTATGGTACAGGTCGATCCCCTTCTTGGTGACCCTGCCTGCACAGTATAGGTCAGCCTCTCTTTGGTCTGCCTATGTGCCCTTTTTTCCATTCAATAAATGGTGGGTGCACCCTCCTTCTCCTTCCTGAGTAGGCCTCCTGGTTCATTGCCTGAGCATACATCTTTATGAATACAATTCTTAAATAATCTCTGGTAAAATTACACTCTACTTTACCCTCATATTCCACTTTATAATACATCATCTTATGCCCTAGAGTCCTCTTTCAATCCTCACTTTTACTGTATAAATAGATATCCTGCAATTTCATAAGATACAATGCCTTTTCGCCAAGGACCATCATGGCATAAGTAAATATATATTTTAGAGTGAAAAAAAAAAAAAAAAAACATAACGATGCAGAACCGTCACATATCCAAAATGTAATATGTGAATCGATTCAGATGTACATGTATCAAGAGCAAACAAAAATAACAATGCAGAACCATCACATATCCAGAATGTAATATGTGCATCGATTCAGATGTATATATATCTATATTCCCCTACATCCCTTGGCAGTTCTGACATCGCTTTATGTTTCTAGCTCATAATTTTCATGTTTGTGTCTAAGTGCAATTTTGTGCGTATGTTGATGTGTGTTTGAGGAGCCTGATTCTTTGGCCTACTTATGTAAAATAAGTTGGAGGTTATAGGAAACCATGGAAAGTAAGAAGGACTTCAGCAATAGAAGTGTATGCATATGGAAAGAGGGAAAGATAGACCGGTACTCAATAGAGAAGTAAGAAAGGAAAAGTAGAAACGGTTGCTAAGATCAAAGAAGTGAAATAAGAAACCCCAAAGAGAGGAAAACCTTTCCAACTCCCGTTCCCCACCGGTACTTGAGTGAGAAGCCAGAGGAGGTATGATGTTAAACATCTCCTACAGAACGGACATTCTCACCTTCACCTTTGAAGTCCTCGAAGAAAGATCTTAGCAACTCCTATGGAATGGAAAATGATGAAGAATCAGTTACACTTGTCGGCGAGGGTCATTTAAAAGTTATGGTGTGTGTGTGTGTGTGTGTGTGTGTGTGTGTGTGTGTGTGTGTGTGTAGTTTTAGTCATGTTTGTACCTATACTACCCACCTTTCCAAAAGTGATACAAACCCTCCCTTTTACTTTGCATCTCACAAAAGGTATAAAATTACTCTATAAAAATAGAAAATTATACACTACGATAGCACAATTGTTTATTCATTCAGTTTACACTATTTTTCTTACATACATAAAGTACTTTGCTCAGTTTATGATATCTAGATATTACTTTGCTTGAATAGTACGATGATATTACCTTTATGCTAGTACTATTTCCTATTTGTTTCATTCCATGTTTAGATATCACTGCTCATTCGTGAATCTCTTCAATTAGTCACTATCTTGTAGTCATATTTGGTCACTTAAATACTAATATGATAGGATAGTGTAAGAGGCTATGAATAGATTACAGAATAGTTGAAGATTTGAAGGGAATTTAGTGTGGGAAACTAATGTGGAAGTAACACCGAAAACAACTCAGGGACCAACAGTCGTCACTCCACCCATTAACACAGAATGTTAACATCCCTGGAGTACAGATGTGACTCCTCCTGGATCCCATGGATCTGACATTAACCTCACTTGATTATTCACAGACCAATATTTCTCATTAAATTTCATGTGAAAGTTTCCGCACAATGAAACAATTACCATTTTATTAGGAAACACAAAACTAAGTAAAGTTATTCTATTTTCTACTCTGTCATGGACAAGTTTGAATTATTCATCCATAACCTTGCTAGGATCATTAGGATTCGAAAAAGCAACAGTCGAAATGTTTCCGGAGATTTTACTCTCAGTAATTTCTTGATCTATAATTATCTCAAATGGTTCCACCAGAATACTTACATTTATAATGTCAAAGTTGGCTAATTTTTCTTTAAAATTTTGTTCTACATTGTTTATTCACAAACTGACAGTTCATATACTAACACCTGGAATACTCGATTGAATAATCGATATTAATTCCTTAGACCACTCTGTTCTCTCTTTTAAGATAGTCATTTTCTGGTTTACAGAATTACATTTAACATTACATAAAGTTTCACAAGATTCTAATTTTTTGATAAGATTGGGGTCTTTATTATTACATTTAGCGTCAAATTTAGTTTCCAAAGCAATCGTGCCTTCACACAGATTACTCAATTCTTTATTCTGAGTGTCTACTTTGACATACAACAAAGTGATGTTTGTTGCTTGGCTTTTCCAAATTTTATTTGGAGCCTGTAACTGAGAACTTACAGATTCTACCTCTTTACTTAGAGTTGCGCTTAAAGCTTTAGTCTGGTCTTTTATAGTTGCAGTCTGGGTATCTATTTTAGTACCGATTGAGTGTATCAAGTCTAGGGTTTTCTTGAAATGATCATCTAAATCTTTTCTAAAAGCATTTAAAAATTCATCCTGGGCTTTGAAATGATCATCTAACTTAGCGTCTAATCTAGTTAGAGCTTCACTCTGGGCTTTAATTAAATTTACTAATTCAGACAAGTCATGCCATTCTTTAGCAATTTTCATAGCCATGGCTGGTTCTGACTTCTCCCCAACTGGTTGTATACTGTCCATGCTTCTATAGATTTTTGCTCTTGTGAGCATCTAATACAGTACTACAGGGTGGCGCACAAAATGTGTCACCATTTTGTTTTTGAATATAAACTTTATTGTCAATACAATTTGAAAGGAACATATACTACAATGAAGAGCCGTCCATAGAGATTTTTTCTAACTCAGCACATGCTCAATATGTCCACCATTTCATTTCCTGACTTCCTTCAAATGAACACTGAAGTTAGTGATTACCCTACAGCACATGTCTTCCGTAATTTCACTGCAAGCTTGAAGAATAAGTCTTCTGATGTCCATTAAATCACTTGGAAGTTTTGGGAAAATTTTTTCCTTTAGGTACCCCCAAAGAAAAAAGTCACATGGATTAAGGTCTGGACTATTGGGGGGCCAATTTTGTCCATTATTGAAGCTTAGGCCAAGGTTGCTTCACTTCCAATACTGTTCCTTCCTATACAAATTTATCGTACAACCTGTGAATGGTCTTATTGCAAGGGACCCATCGTGTGTTAAACTGTTGTCGAAAATGCCTCTGAGTCACAATAAGGCCTTTTGTTTCATGAAAAAGTAACACCATTGCCGATCGTTGCTGTGTTGTCAGTCTTCCATTGTCAGCCATTGCTGCTTACTAGTCTTCTAGCGGCAGTATCGTGAATTACATGTCATTTCGTAACTCATTTGTTTTTCCAAGCTCTGCTGGTACTGCTGTAGAGATCCCAGAGGGATATCTAATGTGCGTCATAAATTGTGAAAGAAACAATTGGTAACACATTTCGTGCGCTATGCTGTAATTTCAATTATACCAATTACACAGTAAAAGTTTGCATCATAGTATTTTGTAACACCTCTTACTAGAATAATAAAGTTTTTATTTCAGACTCACCTGGCATAGAATTTTATGCTGTGTCTATGAGCAGGTGCAGTATCAGCAATGGTGAATAGCACAGGCTCCGGCAGCTTCGAACGGTTGTTGCAGTGTCGGCGAGAGGACACGAAGTCAGCAATGGTGAATGGCAGTTGCAGACAGAGACGGTGGCTGGTTACCATGTTGGTGTCATTGGCAGGATACTGCATCGACATCAGGGCTGGTTACTGCATCAACATCGGCTGGTTACTGCATCAGTGTCGGCTGGGTCGACGTATGTGTGAGGACTGTTTACTTCCTCACACCAAATCTTCTTAATTGAACTATTCTCTGCGTCTTCCTTTGTTCTGAGCTTATTAACTTTTTTGCCCTTTTTTTTCTTTTAGGTAGAATCCAATTCTGTGTAACGGTTTCTTTGTCTTGTTACTCTCAGTTGCTATGACAACTCAGTATCTTCTTATCTCAATTTCTGTTGTAAAATTCCTCCTTTTTGAGTCATGTGATGGTCACCATGTTCTGGCAGTTTCCTGCAACTAGAGGAAGTAATGAGGTGCTGGTGTGCGAGACTCACATGTCCCTTTCATCACTGGACTTATTTGGAGGTGCTTTGCCGATCTATTTCTCAGGATAGCGTGCTGCGACAATCTGCCCAACTTCTTCTCCGAAGATATGATGATGTTTGGAGGAATTTTTTCTACTCTTAAAAAGATTGCATACACACAGGATACTTTTAAATCAACCCTACTATATTTCACTTCCACAGACAGAACACCACATAACAGTTTCACATCAATGAATGATATTTCATAAATCCAATGACTTCCAGTCCATCAGAAACTATTGATTACTTTTACAATAAATACTGTTCCAAAAATTTCTCAAAGTTCTCTCAAGTCCACCATCTGCAATTCTAGTGAGTCAGTAAGGAAGTGTAAGTAAAAGTAAGAGTCTTTTCTTTTCTTTTACACAATTCAACTGTTTACAATAATGACTGATGTAGCACCGTCTTGGAGTAAGGTGTACTTGCTCTTAGTGCTGGTCATGTAACTCCTGTGATGAGTGCAGCAACCACTTGCCCATGCCAATAGACCATCACTACTGTTGTATCCTCTTGATACAAGTTCACCCTACGCACACAGAAAACTGGTGTGAGGTTGACACTCTCCTGTTTCTCATGCTCATACGTAAAATATTGGGTGTTCGAGATGGTGGAAAGCCGCAGGTCTTTAGAATTTGCATCAAAATTCTTGAGGCACTACAGTTTTGTTGTGTACACTCTCTGGGTTTCTTAATGTGACACTCTGCATTCTCTATTTAGATAGTGTGAAAACCAGTTGCCACAATGTCTCTGCTTCCCTAGGAGAATACTGTGGACTGCACAATCAAATGCATTTGAAAAAAGCAGCTCTATGATCAGCCCCAGAGGACCAAATGATGCTAACAAGCTGCCATGTCATCCTGTGCCAATGGTGGCATTTTGATGTGGTATGGGGTGTATGGACTCAGCATACTGTTCTCCCACCAGTTATCAGTTTTCCAGACCTTGGAACCATTACTTCTTATTCAAGTAGCTCCTCAGTTGGCTTCATGAGTATCAGTGCACCCTGTTCCAGATGTCCCACCAAGAAAAAAATCCCTAGCAGTACCAGGAATTGAGCCCATGATCTCCACACAGCAGGTGGACAAATGTTTTTGAAGAGTTGCAGCAAATATCAGTTCGCAATATTTTGTCACTTAAATTTCATATGATCTGATTTGTGAATTGAAAACTAGCATGCCCTATGAATCCTTCTGCAGTACAAATTAGGATGGACTAATTATCTTATTTTGGATAAGGCATATTATTTTTCTTGTGTAGGTCATCTTTTCACTACCTTAGAGGAGGAAGTAAACAGCAAGACTATTCAGCAACTTTTATTTTGTATCTATACTTTATGGTCTTCATTGGACCACTCTAGTCAATTAAACAAAGGTTTGTTAATATTCAGTAATAAAATTCAATTCTTTAACAATTCAATAACACAGTTGAATAATGCAATGGCTATACAAAGGATTATTTTAATTTATTGTTGTATAAAGGATTTTTCTGTATTCTGTATGCCCAATATTTCTTCTTTCTTTCAGATATGCTTTTTTTTCTTCATTTGAAATCACTATTCCTCCAGTCCTTTTGTTGATCTTCATTTGTAATTGGATTTGTGTATCTTGCAGTATTTTGGTTTTGTCTGTATTCTTTTAGGTCATCTACTGTAATTTTGAGTTCTCTTATGTCTTTCTTAAGGTCTGTAATTCTGTGATGTTGCTCTTTCTAGTCCACAGTTCTTCTATTATTCTCTCATTAATTTTATTTTCTGGTTTTATGATCAGATTTCCAAAGAATGTGTTTCTTCTTCCAGTAACTTTCAGGTTTGCAGCTGGATCCCATCAACATTCTACCACCATATTTTGGCCAAGAGACATCCGGCCATCCTCAGGTGAGTAGATGAAGTAACGAAGAGACCTGATGCAGTTATGGTATTTATAGCAAATTCCGCACAAGCGAATTGTACTGGCAGGTTACGGCACAGGTGTTAGGGGGTGACACGCATGAGGCAGCCAAGTAGTGTGTGATGCCTTCAGTGGTGAAGAATGAACAGTCTAATCACTGAGTATCGACTGAGCATGTCAATTCTGCTGTGACCGCATAATTTTAATAATTGGATTCCTATTTGTATCCAGCTGAAAGCTGTTATTGTGATTTATTAAATAGCCAGCAAGATGTATTATCATGGATTCTTTAATTACAGAGTCCCAGAAGCTGGAAACCGGTGCTAAAATTTTGGTGTTATTGTATTCCATTGAATGTCCCATGGAAATGCAATGTTCTGCTACTGCTGATTTTAAGGGTTGCCACAGATGGGTGTGTCTTTCATGTTCTACACAGCGTTCCTGGACCGTTCATGTCATCTGACCTATAAATGCCGCACCACACTAACAGAGAATTATATAAACACCCGCCTTTCTCAATTGTAAATCATCTTTAATGGATCTGACTAAGGCCCTGCTCTTTGCTGGTGGATGGAAGATGATATTGATGTTATTTTTCCTAAGGAATCTGCCTATATTAGAAGATACGTTCCCGGCATATGGAAGGAACACAGTTGATTTATAGTCACGTCACCTCAGAGCATTGCTTCTTGTTATTATAATTGTGCATGGCCTTCTGTATTTGATGCAAAGTATAGCCATTCTATTTAAAAATCTTCTCCAGATGCACTAGTTCTTCGTGGAGGCTATCAGCATACAATATTACATTCGCCTGATGAATTAAAGTACTGAGAACACCGGCAGTTTGTGCGGAGTGATGGCAGCTGGATGCCTGAAGATATAGATAAGTATGTCTGGCTTTTCTGAACACCGAATGTCCCAAAGACCCGTCATTCTAAAAAGGGTAAAGTCCCATCTTTCTCAATCTCCATAGTAAACTTGATGTTCTCATATAAAGAGTTTAAATGACAAAGGAATTTTTCCAGTTCTTGACTGCCATGAGGCCAAACAATGAAAGTATCATCTATATAACACCAAAAAATTGTAGGCTTTAAGACGGCAAACTCACGAGCTTTCTCCTCAAAGTCTTCCATAAAAAGATTGGCCGCCACAGGGGACATGGGACCCCCCTGGCGACTCCGTCAGTTTGTTGAAAAAAATTGTTATTAAATAAAAAATACGTTGAGGAGAGAGTATGTTCAAACAAAGCCATCAAATCATCACTGAACAAGTTACCAATAAGATGTAGCCAGTCAAATAAGGGCACTTTGGTAAAAAGTGAGACCACATCCAATCTAACTAGTAAATCCAACCTGCTCAGCTTAACAGTCTTCAAATGATTGATAAAATCCTTGGAATTATACATGTGGTGGCAGCACTTACCCACATACAGCTTGAGTAAGGAAGCAAGATGTTTTGCAGTTGAATAAGTAGGAGCACCAATATTACTCACTATCAATTGTAGTGGAACACCATCCATGTGAATCTTGGGCAGCCCATACAGTCTTGGTGGAACATCATTGTGTGGTCTTTTGATAACTTGTTTAGGTAAAGAAATATCGTTCAAAAGAGTAGCAGTCTTTCTGGATATATGGCTCATTGGGTCCTTATCAATTTTGCGGTACACAGAATCACTTAAGCTGTTGTTGTGGTCTTCAGTCCAGAGACTGGTTTGGTCTTCAGTCCAGAGAGTGGTTTGATGCAGCTCTCCATGCTACTCTATCCTGTGCAAGCATCTTCACCTACCAGTACCTACTGCAACCTACATCCTTCTGAATTTGCTTAATGTATTCATCTCTTGGTCTCCCTCTACGATTTTTACCCTCCATGCTGCCCTCCAATACTAAATTGGTGATCCCTTGATGCCTCAGAACATGTCCTACCAACCGATCCCTTCTTCTAGTCAAGTTGTGCCACAAACTTCTCTTCTCCCCAATCCTATTCAATACCTCCTCATTAGTTATGTGATCTGCCCATCTAACCTTCAGCATTCTTCCGTAGCACCCCATTTCGAAAGCTTATATTCTTTTCTTGTCTAAACTATTTATCATCCACGTTTCACTTCCATACATGGCTACATTCCATACAAATACTTTCAGAAGCGTCCTCCTGACACTTAAATCTATACTCAATGTTAACAAATTTCTCTTCTTCAGGAACAGTTTCCTTGCCATTGCCAGTCTGCATTTCATTCTCTGGACTGAAGACCACAACAACAAAGACAGAATCACTTAGTTGACTATATATCTTCAAGTTGCAGGATTCCCTTGTTGAAAGGACTGTAGCATTACCCTTATCAGCAGGGATTGTGACTGTACCAATATCTTCACGGAGATTGCGAAGAACAGCTCTTTCTGCTGGAGAGTTGTTGCTCTGTTGCGGCACACATTTCAGCAAGATATGACATGATTCCCATCGAATTTCAACTGCAGAATCTGTGGAAAGAGGTCTAATAGCCTCCTCAATAGAACTAATGAAAGCCATTAAAGGAGGTGAAGAAGGTGTAGGAGCAAAGTTTAAACCTTTCACAAGCACTGACATTGTTGCATTGTCAAACGATTTCTCTGTGAGATTCACAATGGATTGTCCAGAAGGGACTTCTTGTGGTTTACGTGTTGCGAGATGATTAAACTTAGTACTTTGTCTGTCTGTACTATCCCTGTGGGCCCAGTCCACTTTGGCTGAAGTTACACCATCAATCCAATTGCATCTAAGGGAGGAGCATCTTGCCACAATCTTCAGATGTAAATAAAATAAATCTTTGGAAATCACCTCTAACTCTCAACATGTAAAACAGATTCGTTCTCTAACCAAGGCCATACTTGCCCTGCGCTTAATCTTATTTGCAGCAATGCTATTAATAAAATGAACAATTCTATCAAACATTGGAATCAAATTATTTTCTCTACATTTCAATAAGAAATTTAATGAGCACAGTAACCTGGCTCTTTTCTCATGTAATTTATCCAGTCTGTGGATATCCTGAACCATCTCCTCCCCACAGAGGTATTTTTAGCACAGTTTCCACCTTCTGGGACTCTGTAATTAAAGAATCTGTGGAAATATGTCTTGCTGACAATTTAATAAATTGTGATAACGGCTTTCAGCTGGATAAAAATTGGAATCCAGTTATGAAAGTTATGTGGTCACAACGGAATCAACATGCTCAGTCAATACTCAGCGATTAGACTGTTATTACTTCACCACTGAGGGCAGCACACACTAATTGGCTGCCTCGCACATGTCACTTCCTAATTCATGTGCCATAACCCACCAGTACCATTCACATGCGTGGAATTCACTATAAATACCATGACTGCATCAGGTCACTTCAGTACTTTGTCTACTCACCTGAAGATGGCCGGACATCTCTGGGCCGAAATATCATGGCAGAATGTTGATGGAATCTGGCTGCAAACCTGAAAATTACTGGAAGAAGAAATACGCCGGGAAAATTTCAGAAGTCACATCAATGTGTTTCTTCCTGATCATGCTCATTACCTGTTCTATTTTCCTGTATAATCTTTTGTTTGAAGCTATTCTCCAATGCCCATTAACTTTATATTTTTTATTTATGCATATCATAATTATTCTTCATTCTGTCTTAAGTTTCTGTTAATTTCTGCCCTGTTAGTTGTTTTGAATATTGTTTCAGCTGCATATGTTATTCCTAGTTGTGTATCTGTCTTATAATGTTTTAATTTTGCAGCTATTGATAGTTTTTTGTATGTGTTTTTCTAGTAATGTAGTTTGATTTGCTCAGTGTTTTTATTATATATTGCCGTATCAGATTCTCATTTAGGTTGTAGTTTAGGATTTCACTTAAATATTTATATTTATCAATAATTTTGATTTCCGGTTTTTCTATTGTACTTTCATTTGCAACTGGTGGATGAGTTAGCATAATCTCTGTTTCTTCAAATAACGTCCTAAGGCTGATTTTTCTGTGCTGTTTCTTGTAGCAACTTAACTTCTTGTTGGGTTTCTTGACCATTGTTAGCTAGGAAAGCAAGACCATCAGCAAATCCCAAGCAGTTTAAACTTATATCATCTTTACAGTTTCTAATTTTTATATCCTTTGGTTTATGTTTGTAACATTCTCTTATTACAGATTCCAGGGAACAGTTGAATAGTAATATTGGCAGGCAATCAACCTGTATTTTTATGAGGAATAGTTCATAAATTCCTCCTCTAAACTTTACTTTTGTGTTGGTTAGAGTAAGTATTATCACTTTCATTAGTTTTGAATGAAGTCCTAGATTCCTTAAAATTTTTGATACTGAAGATCTAAGGAGACAATCAGATGTCTAATTAAAGTCTACAAATGTTATTGCCAGAGTTTTGCTCTGTTTCTTGTACTATACCTTAATTAATTTTAAACTAGTGATCTGCTCTGCACGTCTTCTTCATTGTCTATAACCTCCTTGGTATTCCCTAACTCCTGCTCCAGTTGTTCCTTGATGCTTCCACACAGGATCTTGGATAAAATCTTGTATGAAAGCCTAGGAGAGAGATTCCTCTGTAGTTGTCCAGATTACTCTTAGCCCCCTTCTTGTATAGCTGATGGATGATGGCCATAGCCCAGTGCTTGGAGAATTGTTCAGTTATCCAAATTTTTGCTAGAGCCATGTGTGATGAGGGTTTGATTGTGTCACTTGAATATTTTCACATTTCAATAAAACTTAATCTTCTCCATATGCCTTTTTCTACATATACATCTACATCCATACTCCGTAAGCCACCTGACGGTGTGTGGTGGAGGGTACCTTGAGTACCTCTATCGGTTCTACCTTCTATTCCAGACTCGTATTGTTCGTGGAAAGGATGGTTGACAGTATACCTCTGTGTGGGCTCTAATCTCTCTCATTTTATCCTCATGGTCTCTTCGTGAGATATACGTAGGAGGGAGCAATATACTGCTTGACTCCTCGGTGAAGGTATGTTGTCAAAACTTCAAAAAAACCCGTACGGAGCTACTGAGCTTCTCTCTTGCAGAGTCTTCCCTGAAGATTATCTATCATCTCCGTAACGCTTTCACAATTACTAAATGATCCTGTAACGAAGTGCGCTGCTCTCCATTGGATCTTCTCTATCTCTTCTATCAACCCTATCTGGAACAGATCCCACACCGGTGAGCAGTATTCAAGCAGTGGGTGAACAAGTGTACTGTAACCTACTTCCTTTGTTTTCGGACTGCATTTCCTTAGGATTCTTCTAATGAATCTCAGTCTGGCAACAGCTTTATCGATGATTAATTTTATATGGTCATTCCATTTTAAACCACTCCTAATGCCTACTCCCAGATAATTTATGGAATTAACTGCTTCCAGTTGCTGACCTGCTATATTGTAGCTAAATGATAAAGGATCTTTCTTTCTATGTATTCACAGCACATTACACTTGTCTACAATGAGATTCAATTGCCATTCCCTGCACCATGCGTCAATTCGTTGCAGATCCTCTGCATTTCAGTACATTTTTCCACTGTTACAACCTCTCAATATACTACAGCATCATCCGCAAAAAGCCTCAGTGAATTTCTAATGTTATCCATAAGACCATTTTTATATATTGTGAATAGCAACGGTCCTACGACACTCCCCTGTGGCACACCTGAAATCACTCTTACTTCGGAAGACTTCTCTCCATTGAGAATGACATGCTGCATTCTGTTATCTAGGAACTCTTCAATCCAATCACACAATTGGTCTGATAGTTCATATGCTCTTACTTTGTTCATTAAACAACTGTGGGGAACTGTATCAAATGCCTTGCGGAAGTCAAGAAACACGGCATCTACCTGGGAAGCTGTGTCTATTGCCCTCTGAGTCTCGTGGACGAATAGCGCGAGCTGGGTTTCACACGATTGTCTTTTTTAAACCTGTGCTGATTCCTACAGAGTAGATTTCTAGTCTCCAGAAAAGTCATTATACTCAAACATAATACGTGTTCCAAAATTCTACAACTGATCGACATTAGAGATATAGGTCTATAGCTTTGCACATCTGTTCAATGTCCCTTCTTGAAAACGGGGATGACCTGTGCCCTTTTCCAATCTTTTCAAACGCTACGCTCTTCTAGAGACCTACAGTACACTGCTGCAAGAAGGGGGGCAAGTTTCTTCACATACTCTGTGTAAAATCGAACTGGTATCCCATCAGGTCCAGCGGCCTTTCCTCTTTTGAGTGATTTTAATTGTTTTTCTATCCCTCTGTCATCTATTTCGATATCTACCATTTTGTCATCTGTGCGACAATAGAGAAGGAACTACAGTGCAGTCTTCTGTGAAACAGCTTTGGAAAAAGACATTTAGTATTTTGGCCTCTAGTCTGTCATCCTCTGTTTCAGTATCATTTTGGTCACAGAGTGTCTGGACATTTTGTTTTGATCCACCTACCACTTTGACATAAGACCAAAATTTCTTAGGATTTTCTGCCAAGTCAGTACATAGAACTTTAGTTTCAAATTCATTGAACGCCTCTCGCATAGCCCTCCTCACACTAAATTTTGCTTCATGTAATTTTTGTTTGTCTGCTAGGCTTTGGCTATGTTTATGTTTGCTGTGAAGTTCCCTTTGCTTCCATAGCAGTTTTCTAACTCGATTGTTGTACCACAGTGGCTCTTTTCCATCTCTTATGATCTTGCATGGCACATACTCATCTAATGCATATTGTACGATGGTTTTGAACTTTGTCCACTGATCCTCAACACTATCTGTACTTGATATAAAACTTTTGTGTTGAGCCATCAAGTATTCTGAAGTCTGCTTTTTGTCACTTTTGCCAAACAGAAAAATCTTCCTACCTTTTTTAATATTTCTATTTATGGCTGAAATCATCGATGCAGTAACAACTTTATGATCACTGATTACCTGTTCTGCGTTGACTGTTTCAAATAGTTCAGGTCTGTTTGTTACCAGAAGGTCTAATATGTTATTGCCACGAGTCAGTTCTCTGTTTAACTGCTCAAGGTAGTTTTCAGATAATGCACCTTAAAAAAAATTCACTGGATTATTTGTCCCTGCCACCCATTATAAACGTTTGAGTCTCCCAGTCTACATCTGGTAAATTAAAATCTCCACCCAGAACTATAACATGGTCGGGAAATCTACTCGAAATATCTTCCAAATTTTCCTGCAGGTGCTCTGCCTTAACAGCTGCAGAGACAGGGCCTATAGAGACACCCAATTACCATGTTTTATTTGAGTGCTTTTTCTGCCCATTGTTTGGAAGTCTAATTTATTCGGTTTGGTTCTTATCAGGGCATTTACATTGATTTGTGAGAGTTATTGGTATTCTTCACAGTTCAAAAGCTTATTAAATGCTTTTGCCATGATTTTAGCATTTTCTTTTTTACTGTGTATCTTTCTTCCAATCTCCATCTTTCATTATTAGTGTAGGGTGTTCATATTGTTGTAGCTGTTTTGAAAAAGGTTTTGTAGTAAAAGGTACATTCAAAAAGGAATGTGCTAGAGGCTGTAGAATGAAAACTACTGAAGGGATCATAATGCCATTGCCTACAGAAGAGGGTATGGTCTCTATAAGAGTGCTGATCCTCTAAACTATGCACTAGAAGGACACAGGCTCACACCCACATGGCGACAGAGCAATCATGTGCACACATTGACTATACACTGTACTTAGACATGGAGACTTCAAAAGAATTTCATGTCCACTGCAAGGGTCATGGCACAGCATAAAAGATTCCAGGATGGACAAATGTCATGTACCAATGATGCACAATCTGGAACGACACTCCGTATTAGGGGCACCACTGTCCAGCTGGTGAATGCCATCATTATTGAAGACCAGCAGCAGCCACTGTGCCAGAGGTCAAATTGAGCATTAGAATTGCAATGAACATGCAGTGCTCTCCTTACACTTGTGCCATTATTTGATGAATTTCTATTCCCCCCTCTCCATCTGGTGTCACAAAACACACTACAGCCCTTTGATGTTCTTTTGAAGCTTCCATTTCACTATTTTCAACATGAATGAGTGCACATGATGTTTGACAGGTGCACATGATTGCTCTGTGATAAGGTGTCCACAGATTTTTAGAGGATCAAATTCATGACCTTTTCATGACTTTTTCATTACCTCCATTATTATATTCACGACTTCATGAAACTGTGTGTGGTATGATGACAAAAACACTTTTATATGAACCTGAAAGCTGGTTGAAATAAAAGATGAATGTAATAATTCTTATATTACTCAACTGTATATCAGCATGAATAATGTAACTGCATATGACTTTGTAATATTTCAATCATCAAATGCTATAAAAATATTAAACTCTTACATAGGATGGCGTATGACTATTTTCAGACATATTTATCATCACATCAATTAAAATACAAATTGTTTTAAAGTAGTAATGTTGAAAACTTACAATTTTCCTTAAGACAACAAACAATTTTGACGTACAAAATGTACATCAAATGTTAAACTTCACAGTAAAAGAATCAATGTTTAAGTTTCATAGCTAAATTTGAAATTGCAACATCTAAAACTTCAACTTCTTCTTTTGCCATTTCTGTAATCATTCTTTTTTATTTTTGAGCTCTTTTATTTCTTGAATTGTCCTTCTTTTAAGATACTTCCTCAGCAACACATGAGATGGCAGCACTGTCATGGGGCAGGTCATGCATCCTCCTACCACCACCTACTCCAGTTCAGTTAGGAACATCACCTATCCTAACAAAGGCAGGGCTACCTGTGAAACCAGTCATGTGATCTACAAGCTAAGCTGCACCCACTGTGCTGCAGCATTCTATGTGGGTGTGACAACCAAGAAGCTCTCTGTCCGCATGAATGGCCAAGAAACAAGTGGTCCACCCTGTTGCTGAACATGCTGCCAAGCATGACATCCTTTATTTCAATGACTGCTTCACAGCCTGTGCCACATGGTTCCTTCCCACCAACACCAGATTTTCTGAACTGCACAGTTGGGAACTCTCCCTGCAATACATCCTATGTTTCCGTAACACTCCTGGCCTCAACCTTCGTTAGTCACTGTCCTCATCCATCCAGCCTCTCCCCTGCTCTCATTCCAGCACTACGCAGACGTCATTCCACCATCACACTCAGTCTTTTTACTTCTCTCCTATTCCACTGCTTCCCCCCTCCCCCCCCCCCCCTCCACCCTTCGCTGCCCACCATCTAACCTGCAGCACTTCACTGTCTGCCATCCCCCACCATACTATCCCTCCCCCTCCCCACCTCTGCTGGGTGTTTTTGTGTGTGTGTGTGTGTGTGTGTGAGACGAAGGCCTTAATGGACAAAAACTTTATTCATTTACGACAGTCACTTTGTTGCGCTTGCCTGCAGCTCAGCACCTCCACTATATGGTGAGTAGCAACTTTCCTTTTCATGCTATTGTTACATTCCTTACTGGATTTTCCATTGTTTAATTACTGTATCTATTATTTTTGTATTTTTGTTACAAATTGGGGACATGACCCTCTGTCTTGGTCTCCTATAAAAAATTCTATATCCTTGTAATTTCAATAGGTATTCTATCATGTCTTTAGGTCTCACTGTTAAAATTTTGTGTTTATCTAATTTATCTGTGAATTTTTTAAGTTTTCCAGTTTAAGTAATGAGCTTATTATGTTGTTTGTTGTTATATAGTTTTTTTGTTTATACTGAACCTTCTTTTTGTGTGTTAAATGGCATTTGGGTGACCAAAAATGCTCTGATCCATTGTTGTCCTCAAGTTGACTAAACCTGAATCATTATAGTCTTTATCTGCCTTTTTAGTGTCTTTTTTTAATAAAGACCTTTCAGTATTTGACTTACAAAAGTTATTAAACTGAGTTAACTCCAATAATTTACAATTATGGTTGTTAACCACAGAGTTGTTATTTCATTAAATAATACATAGGATTCCCTCCCCCCCTCACTGCTCTCCATGAACCATGGACCTTGCCATTGGTGGAGCCACAATGGAGGGGTATCTGTGGAGGAGGGGCAGCAGCCTTTTCAGTAGTTTCAGGACCAACAGTCTGGATGATTGACTGATTTGGCCTTGTAAACTCAACCAAAAAAGCCTTTCTGTGCTGGTACTGCGAATGGCTGAAAGCAAGGGGAAACTTCAACCACAGTTTTTCCCGAGAACATGTAGCTTTACTGTATAGTTAAATGATGATGCCGTCCTCTTGGATAAAATATTCTGGAGGCAAAATAGTCCCCCATTCAGATCTCCAGGCAGGAACTACTCAGGAGGGTGTCATTATCAGCAGAAACAAAACTGGAATTCTATGAATTGAAGCGTGGAATGTCAAGTCCCTTCATTGGGCAGTTAGGTTACAAAATTTAAAAAGGGAAATGGATAGGTTAAAGTTAGATATAGTGGGAATTTGTGAAGTTCAGTGGCAGGAGGAACAAGACTTCTGGTCAGGTGAATACAGGGTTATAAATACAAAATCAAATAAGGGTTATGCAGGAGTAGGTTTAGTAATGAATAAAAAAATAGTTATATGGATAAGCTACAATGTACATTATTGTAGCCAAGATAGACACCGAGCCCATGCCTACCACAGTAGTATAAGTTTATATGCCAACTAGCTCCGCAGATGATAATGAGATTGAAGAAATATATGATGCAATAAAAGAAAATATTAAAACTGAAGAAACTGCAAAAAGGAACGAATTTCAAGAGGTGGAACCTGAATAAACTGAAAGTACCAAAGGCTGTAAACAGTCTCAGAGAAAGCATTAGGGAATGACTGACAAGAACAGGGGAAAGAGATACAGTAGAAGGAGAATGGGTAGCTTTGAAAGATGAATTAGTGAAGGCAGCATATGGTCAAGTAGGTAAAAAGACAAGGGCTAGGTAGAAATCCACAGGTAACAGAAGAGATATTCAATTCAATTGATGAAAGGAGAAAATATAAAAATGCAGTAAATGAAGCAGGCCAAAAAGAATACAAACATCTCAAACATGAGATCAACAGGAAGTGCAAAATGGCGAAGCAGGGATGGCTAGAGGACAAATGTAAGGATGTAGTAGTGTGTATCACTAGGGGTAAAATATATACTGCCTTTAGGAAAATTAAAGAGACCTTTGGGGAAAAGAGAACCACCTGTGTGGATATCTAGAGCTCAGATGGAAAATCAGTCCTAAGCAAAGAAGGGACAGCAGAATGGTGGAAGGAGTATATAGAGGGTGTATACAAGTGTGATGAACTTGAGGGAATATTATGGAAATGGAAGAGAATGTAAATGAAGATGAAATGGGAGATATGATATCGTGTGAAGAATTTGACAGAGCACTGAAAGACCCAAGTCGAAACAAGGCCCCAGGAGTAGACAACATTCCCTTAGAGCTACTGACAGCCTTGGGAGAGCCAGCCACAACAAAACTCTTCCATCTGGTGAGCAAGATGTATGAGACAGGTGAAAGAATAGTAGAATATAATAACTCCAATCCCAAATAAAGCATGAGCTGACACATGTGATAATTACTGAACTATAAGTTTAATAAGTCACAGTTGCAAAATACTAACATGAATTCTTTACAGACAAATGGAAAAACTGGTAGAAGCTGACCTCAGGGAAGATCAGTTTGGATTCTGTACAAATGTTGAAACATGCAAGGCAATATTGACCCTATGACTTACCTTAGAGCCGTGCGGGATTAGCCGAGCGGTCCAAGGTGCTGCAGTCATGGACTGTGGGGCTGGTCCTGGCAGAGGTTCGAGTCCTCCCTCGGGCATGGGTGTGTGTGTGTTTGTCCTTAGGATAATTTAAGTTAAGTAGTGTGTAAGCTTAGGGGACTGATGACCTTAGCAGTTAAGTCCCATAAGATTTCACACACACAGACACACACTTATCTTAGAAGATAGGTTAAGGAAAGGCAAACATACATTTCTATCATTTGTAGACTCAGAAAAAGCTTTTGACAATGTTGACTGGAGTACTGTCTTTCAAATTCTAAAGGTGGCAGTGGTAAAATACAGGGAACCAAAGGCTATTTACAATTTGTACAGAAACCAGATGGCAGTTATAAGAGTGGAGGTCAATGAAAAGGAAGCAGTGGTTGAGAAGGGAGTAAGACAGGGTTGTAGCCTATCTCCGATGTTATTCAATCTGTATATTGAGCAAGCAGCAAAGGAAACAAAAGAAAAATTTGGAGTAGGAGTTAAAGTCCAAGGAGGATAAATAAAAATTATGAGCTTTGCCGATGACACTATAATTCTGTAAGAGACAGCAAAGGACCTGGAAGAGCAGCTGAACAGAATGGACAGTGTCTTGAAAGGAGGATATAAGATAAACATCAACAAAAGCAAAATGAGGATAATGGAATGTAGTCAAATTAAATGAGGTGATGCTGAGGGAATTAGATTAGGAAATGAGACATTTAAAGTAGTAGATGAGTTTTGCTATTTGTGGAGCAAAACAACTGACTATGATCACAGTAGGGGGGATACAAAATGTAGACTGGCAATGGCAAGTAAAACGTTTCTGAAGAAGAGAAATTATTTAATATTAAGTATATATTTAAGTGTCAGGAAGTCTTTTCTGAAAGTATTTGCATGGAGTGTAGCCATGAATAGAAGTGAAACATGGACAAAAAACAGTGTAGACAAGAAGAGAATAGCTTTCGAAATGTGGTGCTACAGAAGAATGCTGAAGATTAGATGGGTAGATCACATTACTAATGAGGAGGTATTGAATAGAATTGGGGAGAAGAGAAATTTGTGGCACAACTTGACTAGAAGCAGGGATCGGTTGGTAGGACACATTCTGAGGCATCAAGGGATCACCAATTTAGTACTGGGGGGAAGCATGGAAGGTAAAAATCGTAGGGGGACACCAAGAGATGAATACACTAAGCAGACTCAGAAGGCTGTAGGTCGCAGTAGTTATTCATAGATGAATAGGCTTGCACAGAGTAGAGTAACATGGAGAGCTGCATCAAATCAGTCTCTGGACTGAAGACCACAACAACAACAACAACAACATAGGATTATCACCACTCCTCCTGCTATGGCTCAATATTTTTGCCATTCGGTTAGTTTTCATTTTTATTACTCCTAAATTATTCACATTTTGCCACAGCTACCGTTACCATATTTAAAATGGCAAGACTTTGTCAAAAGCCCTCCATGAGTAGCTTTCCATAGATATTGTCTCTCCCAGTATTGTAAGTCTTCTATAGCTCACAAAGTCCTGTCTTTGTAGGGACCTTTGTTGTTTACCCATGTTCCTAATTACATACTTTATTTCCATTAGTATCCAGCTGCATAATCCCAAATTTTGACATTTCATTATCAAATCATTTGTCAGCCTGAAGCACAATGTGGCACACACAGTGTTATATGGGGCATGCCATTCCCTTCTTCTGGGGTAAAGCCAATTCACATACAGTTAAATTATAGAATAGCCTAGAGAGTAACATAGAAGCTGAACAATGATGTTACTGCTGTAGTTATTTTTGGCATGTACAAAGAACCAGCAGTACCAGGTATCTAACACAGACTGTTCATCATGATACTCTCATATCAACTTACAGACATGAGTATAATACATGGCTTGTTAATTTCACAGTTTTTTCAGACCAACTGAAATTATTGTCACTTTCAGCGAGTCATTTTCACTCATCCACATATGTGAGATGTGTGTGATACAGAGGATATATTGATGTCATAGCCCATAAATGTGATTTGGTAGTGGACAGTCAATAGTTATACGTTGTAGATTAACCAAGGTTTTCTTGGGTGGCCAGTTGGTCCAATGAACTTTATCTACAGACAAACAGTAGTCACCACATATAACACTGACCTTGACTTGACTCCACAATTTTGCCCGTTAGCCACACCAAGTGCAATAAATTTTACTGTAGCAGCTCACAAATAGCTCATAAGGGCAAATGTTAGAGATGAGGAGTCACTACAAAACAGCCCTCCAGGTCCTATTCCGAATTACTAACTGATCAATTTGATACATTTTACAGGGTTTATGATGAGGCCCTAGAAACACCACACAGTTGTATTAGGAATTTGGGAGTGTGGTCATAATTACTGATATGTAAATCAAACAGCCCTTGAGGAGGCATGTAACCTCTAGAGGGCACATCAGCAGGTAGCAGAGAGGGGAATGTCCCCCACATATGGGTGGTAGGGGGAAATCAAATACCTCCCATGGACCAACAGGCACACATCAGTGTCTGACCAAAGTCTTATGAGCCATTCCCTGAAAATATTTCTAGAAGTCATGCATCAAAGGTTATAGGAAATATTTTAGAAATCCATTGGTGAAACTATAAAAACTTTAGATACAAGAGAAGCAATAGTTGCACTACAATTTTAGTTCAAAAAAATGCTATGATTAGTATCCCCATTGACTTATATCAACGCCAGTATGCAGCTGGGGATATTCATTTCACTGCAATTACAATCTATTTTGGCCAGCTATTGGCCAAAAGCAGTGCTCATACCATAGCTGTAGTTCTCTTATCCCCATTTCCCACTCTTGCTTGCTATGACGTAAATATCCCCTACTGCCCTTGTTAGATCACACACGAGAAAGAATTATAGGGGGTAGAGCACCTCCAACTTCTCACAGCACAAAAATAACTTTCTAGCCAATCTACCATCCAGACTAACAGTTGGCATATTTGTAAATGAATGCATTAAAGCACTAATGTTAGTTGATCTTGATACAAGTACCTGGGTATCTAATTTCCGAGGTTCCTCTCATATGCATTTCCTCTTCAAATCCCAATCGATCAGAGTTGAAAACTGATTCCTTTGTGAACAATGGAATAAGTTTGTTTATCTCATCTACAAATTTTTGGGCCAATTCTACAGGTTGCTGTGCATCGTCAAGTTGACACTTTGCTTGAAATTTCGTTATCTTTCATCTTCCAGTTCTGTAGCAATGTTGAATTTATGCAACCATCCACTGCTTACCTTGAAATCACTGTAATCTAAGTCACTCACAATTTGATGTGCATAGCATATTAGGTCACTGCCATGCACACCCCGTAAATTGTATCAAGCATCCTTGAAATGTGCAAACACCAGTTTTTGTAATAAGTGTGCCTTGTCCTCCCTTGAATATCAGTAGTTTTTCTTATGCATGACATTGTCATATTGCTGCAGACTTATTCAAAATCTGTACGCAACAGTTTTTTTACTGTGCTGTGAATGGTCTTCCACATATGTAATTCTGTTTAGAACCTGCTCCTTCAATGGTTGTCCTTTACTACGTTTCAGTGGAGAGGGAATTTGTGGCTCCCTGTCTGCCAAGGATGATGAACTACATGGCTCATCACCTGTTTTAATATCATTTTCTATTTTTAAGCACACATTGTCATCACTGTATTCCTCATGTACATAGTCCACAGAGTCGAGTGGGTACGACACCACACCTTCCACTGACTCATCTTGCAGAAACACTAATATTTCATCTGCCACTTCTTTTTCACCCTGCAAAATTCCTTGGGTTCCTTTCTGACAAAATGTCAACTTCAGCAACTGTTGTTGTAGGTACAATGCTATGTTTTCTTTGTTTATCATTCCATTGCTCTGCTTTGTATCAACACACCACTAGCACTGTAGTGATTTACTTGCTGACTAAGCAGAAATGTTAACAATGTTTAAAAGAAAAAACTAAATACCTAGGACATAACTTACTGAAGATAAAATATATACTTCTAAAATTGATAACAGAAGGGAAAATTGAGGTTAAAAGAAGAAAAGCGTAAAGAAGAAGAATGTTTTGGTTAGATAATATAAAACAGTGAGTGCAACTCAGCTGTTAGCAGTTCATGGAATAATGATGCATCGTGGGGTTGCCAACATCCATTAATGAATAGGTAGCAGAAGAAGAAATCAAACAGCTGTTGCATCAGACAACATTCATTAATGTCACTTACCACGGGCAGCTGAGGAAACACAAAGAATTAAGTGCTAACATACTATGAGTTAGAACTGACATGCTTAGCACAGAAATTGCAACACATGAGTGGCATTCAAATGAAAACCGAATACCTGCAACAATGTGACCATGGAATGGCTCTATTCAAAAGTAATAATAATAATGTCAAGTGACGAGGGCCTCCCGTCGGGTAAACTGCTCGCCTGGTGCAAGTCTTTCGATTTGACGACACTTCGGCGACTTGCGCATTGATGGGGATGAAATGATGATGATTAGGACAACACAACACCCAGTCCCTGAGCGGAGAAAATCTCCGACCCAGCCGGGAATCGAACCTGGGCCCTTAGGATTGACAGTCCGTCACACTGACCACTCAGCTACCGGGGGCGGACATTCAAAAGTAATCACCCCATGCATTAAGACACTCATCCCACTGGGGGATGAGATCAATTCTTGTTTCGTAGAACACAGTTGGCTGCTGATGGCTCCACAACCAAACCAACTCTCTCATTTCCTCATCCAACTGAAATTGATGTCCACATGTCTTTCTTCAAGTCACCAAAGATGTAAAATCACACAATGACAACCCAGACTGTACAGAGGATGTTGCAGTGTTTCCCTAGCAAAGTCCTGTAGCGCAGCCTTGATCCAAATGGCAGTGCAGGGGCTAGCATTATTGTGCAACAGAATGATTCTGTCCAACAGTATTTTGACATCACGAGGATAAATGGCAAAGCCAACAGTGGAAACATCCCACATCTCCCCCCCACCCACCAGCCAAAGAAATCCAGCTGTTCACACAAGTCATGATGACCTCCTTCTCTAACTGCAGGGGCAATCTGCTCATTGAGTTCCTTGGATGTGGACCACAATCATTGCACAGTGCTATGAAGACACTTTACAGAAACTGCAATGTGCCATAAAGTCAAAATATCCAGGAATGCTGATGGATGGAATCGTCCTGTTGTATGATAATGTCCGTCTCCACACTGCCAATCGAATGATGACTACATCACAGTGATTTAGTTTGCAAACACTGCAACATCCTCCATATAATCCAGATCTTTCACCATGTGATTTTCACACCTTCGGAGAACTGAAGAAAGACATACATGGACGTCAGTTTCAGTCAGATGAGGAAGTGCAAGAGTGGGTGTGGTTGTGGGTCAGTCAGTGGCTAGCCACATTATGTGAAATAGGAATTGATCGTCTTGTCTCCCAATGGGATACATACTTCTTAATGTGTGTCATGATTATTTTTGGATGGAACCATTCCATGATCCCATTGTGGCAGGTGTTCAGTTTTCATTTGACTGTTTCTAATATGTCCCACACACAGCTTCATACTAGACTCTTCTGCATATCTTTGTCAAATGAAGTGCCATTAGTAAAAGCAGGCATGTCACTTAACAGCCAAAATGCTTTTGTGGATATCATTTTACTAATTTCTTTCTAACCAACAATTATTCCATCTATCAAAATAGTAAATACAAACAGAGCAGAGGTATGGTCATGGAAAATAAGATAATAACTTTCACATGAACCACTTATAAATAATTAAATCAATAAGTAGGGAAACAAGTTATGTCAGATTATTTATTTTTTAGGGTTTTGAAGAATCTGCATTTGTTAGACCTAACTAGATACATTCTAGAACGATATGCAATACAGGCAACAATCATATTTTGCCTTTCAACATTATGAGGTGACATGAATTATGTCAGCAACATAGTCGTTTTCTTCACGTTGCACTGACCATTTCGTACAGTTGGTGCAACAGCTGTAGGAACATTTCATCTGTCAGAAAATACTGCAACCCAATTATTTTTTCAATTTTATCTGTGGTTTGTGCAGCCATCCAAGAGAAATCAGAATGAAAGTGGGGCAAAAGAAAGATAGATCAATTTGAATGCCAAATGAAGAGGATTAAGGAAGCAATGACTCAGTTTTATCTACAGTAGCTTTAGATGAAATGATGTTCCAAGAAAAGCACAGACAGTGGCATAATAACATTCCCTGCACAACTACTTGAAGTTGCCACAGGTGATTCCTGCTCTTGGGGGTCCCATAGTACTGGCACATTAGTCTCAACCCTATAATGGCCCAGGTTTTACTACATTTAAAATGAAATTTTATAAGTTAAAAAATTCAGCAAAATGTTTTTGATGGGTTTGAGTTCAGATGCAAAATGCAGAGAAAATGTAGTGTTCCAATAAAAGAAACAATAGATGCAGTTCAAACACACACTGTGTGACTGGTTAGCTACCCACCCATTTTATGATACAAAGGAATTTATCAATTTTAATGTGGTACTGTAATGTTAATAACTAGCCTGTATTTTTTTTTTTTTTTTTAATTATCAGTTGTACCGTACCATGTGTACCTTGTTGTCTACTGCCATAATGTTTTAGTGACAGTAAAATAATAATAATAATTGTTACTATTATTATTACTATGCCAACAGAAATTTTATAATCACATTCAAGGGTCAAAATGTATTGAAATTCTTCCACAGTCTTTAAAAACTATGAAAGAAAGAAATCATCATATACATATATAAAGAGCAACTTTTTTGCCACATGGCAAACAAAGATGGCCGAGAAGAACAGGCTTTGAACTTTGAAATTTAAGAAAGAACATTTCTTTAATATTTTATGATTTCAAATGATATACATATTTGTAAAAGTCCCTTCTTATGTTTCCACAGTGTTTCACAAAAACGGATCCTCCACATAGGAAAGTATTAGTCTAAGGCAAAACATGCAAACATGTGCAGAACGAAAACCTTGCCCTACTAAAAATTCCTGAAAATTGCAAAGGCCATCAATTCCTAATGTGGAATTGCATATTTTATACTTTTAAAGGAAGAATACAGAAATTGACCAAGAAAAACACTCCTAAGGAAAGTGTCAAATTATAGCAAATAACATGTTTGTCAAAATAGTTCATGGGTTAACTATTTCAACATGAAGTGCACCAGGAGAAGCTGAAGAATCACAAATAATATGTTACAGTGATTTTGACTCAGGGTGAAGATGGAATGGATTTCATTTCATGGTGGCCTCTAGAAAAGGTGAGTACTTCATAACAAAGATCAAAGTTGTACCATTTCAAAATTAATATTTAGATATAATCCATCCAACTATAGAACACTGAAGTTTATCCTTTTATAAATAACTGAATCATGATTTCTAATAACTGATTCCTCCCATCTGATGAACCTGGCTTTAAAGGGTATATGAAATGGGATTAGTTAACACCATTCAACATAAAACTGATGATATTTAGAAACTGTTGACATACATATAACTAGATGAAGTACAACTCTTTTACGGTGAAAAATTTAACTGGACAACTCTTTTTGTTTAAGGATCCCATTTACAAGAATGTGATTCTGTTGTACCTTTATACTGCCTGCAGTTAGTGTAAGCACACATTCTTAAAGAAACAAAACTCTAATGAGAATAGATCATTCTTGTAATTACATTCTGATTCTTGTTTATTGTTATCACAAATTTTCCATGTAATTTTCACAGTTTATCATATAAATAGATTTAAAAATTTGAAACTTGTCAATTTAACACTTTAGCTACAGAATAGTTTTTGGTTCCTTAAAAAGGAGAAAAGACTTTTATTAGTGGTTGTTACTGTGATTTTCATTTTAAAATATGACATCATCTTCATTAAGAAAAGATAAAATTTGGTTTTATTATAAAGTTTTGTTTTTACTTTGACATATTTTCATTACAAAAAGATAAAGTTGGTTTTAGTATAAGGTTTTGTGTTAGACTGTTTGTTTGTTCTAGCCTATGCCTGTTTGTAAACAATGGCTCATGTAATGCTTCCATGCACTGCGTGTGGCACCATAGGTGTTGTCTTATAGCAGTGTGACTTGCTCACTCCTATATTTATTATTTTGTTGTACTGATGATGATTATGGTATGCGATAAAGACTACGCTAAAGGTCTGATAGAGATGCCACCTGCATGAAAATTTCCTCTTGCTGACTGAGGTGGGAAGATACTTTAATGGCAATGCTAAAATTTAAGTACAAGATAAGATTGTTTCCCATCATGCACCCTCTTTTTTTTTTTTTTTTTTTTTTTTTGTTTTTTTTTTTTTTTCCTCATCAGTCTTCTGACGGGTTTGATGCTGTCCACCACAAATTCCCCTCTTGCGCTAATCTCTTCGTCTCAAAGTAGCACTTGCACCTGACGACCTCAATTATTTGTTGGATGTATTCAAATCTCTGTCTTCCCCTACAGTTTTTACCCTATACAGCTCCCTCTAGTACCATGGAGATTATTCCCTGATGTCTTAATGCATGTCCTATCACTCTGTCAACGTTCTTCTGTAGCACCACATCTCAAATGCTTAAATTCTCTTCAGTGCCAGTTTCCCCACTGCTTATGATTCCTTACATCATCAACTAACTTCTTTAATGGTGTTAGTATTTCATTATAAAATGTATGAAGATGATGCCTTCTTACAAAAGATATTCCCAACTTAACACTATAACACCCTTCCACCACTAGGCCAATTTTCTAATCTTTCTTTACTTTTCATTATGTCAAACTTCTGCAACTCTTTCACTACTCTGCACCCCTTACTGTTAACTTTCATATCTGTCTTAGTGCCAAACCTTCCCCATAAGGTATCACTATTAGTGCTTCCTACAGGATTTTATTCATAAGCTGCAATTCATTACTTCAACTGGACTTTCTGTGCTCTTCCTGCCAAAACATTAACACAAATGCTTCAACTCTGGCAGTGGTAACTCACACTCGACTATGTATTTAGTTCCTCCCAACGCCTGGCACAAAGATAATACTGATCTTGCCAGCTGATGGTATATTATCCAGTTTTTTCTATTTTCCACCCACCTACCCACTCCCCGTCCCACACACATTCTAACTTTAACAATTATTTACACCAGTCCAATACAGAAAATAGTGTTTGTCTTCCCCTTCTTAACAATTGAAATATTAAATTTTTACTTCCTGTACCTCACTGTGATGTCCTTGTGCATTTCACAACCTCTACCTGCATGGGCAAAATTCTGGGTAATGAACATCAGTAACAACACAACAAAAACATATAAATAATACATTTAATCACAACATACACAAAATACAATGAAAGCCACATTTATATCTTATGAAACAACAAATTTACAACATCAATACATATATTGAGCACTATGAACACAGATACACATTTCTGTACAGTATCATCAAACTTCAAAGTTACAAAAATACTTGCTGAAGAAGATAACACATTATATTTTAACAAAAGTAAAAGAAACATTTTTGTTGTACTTCAAAAAATTAGTATACACCTTGCTTTACTAGCATTTTCTTTTATGAAATACTAATAATGTAAATATTTAAAAATTAAAAAAATTATTTCTTTGAATACCATAAAATATTGAAAGACTAGAGATGGAAAAGTGGGGAAACTTTGAAGTGTATCAGTATTACAGTGTTAACAGAGGCACAGCCAAGACCTGAACACACACACACACACCCTTCTCGTAAGCCATGTTATTGCTACGAACACCACCAAAAGAGGTCATATAAAAACTGTGTCAGAGGAAGAGCTACACATAACAAATTGAGCTGAGACATCTGCATCAACATTTTAATGGTACAATGCAGATCATATTCCTGTTATGGTATTGTGACAAATATTTTATATAATTATTCCATTCATTTCTTCACAATTTCTTTGGTCATCAGCATGTAAAGAGTACAATGATTGATACATGACACACATTTAACTCTGAAATACTTAAACATATTTTGCCAATTTCTGGGATTTATTTAAGAGATTCTGTATAAATTACATGCAAGTAAAGCTGCCATAAATTACATGTAATGTACAAGTAAAACACACACTTTGAAAGTTCACATGAAATATGTTGTATGCTTTGCTTGCACATACCATTTATAAACAACTTTGTATTAAAACACACCAAGAATGACACAGATATGTTTCTGTCATCAGGAGTCTAGAAAAATGTTTGCATCTGCAAATAAAATACTAATTTTTACTTTGAAAGACTGTTATTGCAGCACAAGTGCAGCTTAACAATGATCTTCATTAAATGAACCAACTGAACAACTAGAGGCAAGAACAAAACTTACAGTTTGAATGATTTAACAGAAAAAAACAAGAACAAAAGTGAATATAAATTCATTAATCACTCCTCAGCAATTGTACTGCAGAGTGGCTGCAAAATGACAGAAACAACAGAACAATTATTAGATGTAATTCAAAATGTGGTTGGCATAGACACCTAAAACAGAAGAGAGCAATAGTGAAATCTTTGGCCAAACGTGTAACACATGGTGGGCCACTATCATTGGTTAGAAAGGGCAAGGGCGGGAATACTTCACTTACTAACTAATGATGATGGCCCACCAATGGTAGCCACAAGAATTTTACCCAATAATCCCACGTCTCCTTTTTATAAGAGGACATGGCACTGGTCTACAACAATGTTCGATCAACAGTGGACACCACAACATCCTGCAGCAGAGGGGTCAAAACTACTATCATTTAGAAGAAAATATGATGTGGTCTAACCACCCAGAAGATTTTAGTTCCAGTGGCAACAGCCACATACATTTTAACCACAGAGATTCTTTTATGTATAAATACTGATAAACCCATTACTGGGTAAAATCCTCTTAATCTATCATCCTTACTTATCAGTATTAAAATATATAGTGATAACATAAATATATATACATATACTTTTCTCTTGAATATTTCACTTCCATTAGTCTGTATAAAATGCAGATGATTAAATGTGTGATAATCTAGAACACATTACAATAGTTAAGATACCTAATTTGAAAGTACACATTAAAATACACTGCAGTCCTTACATGATATACATCTTCAAAAATAATTTAGAGTTCAAAAGAATTGAGCATAATGACCACAAATGTGCTGTTTTCATTATATACATCTCTCTTTCTAATGTTTTCATGGATATCACACTTTATTTTTTTTATTTGGTATAACAAGCTTTGGCTTATTACACAAAACTAATGTTCTACTTCTCCTTTTGCTCTCAGGAATGAGAGAAAGAGCAATGAAAGCGTTTATGCATTCCAAGTATGCACAACACGGTAAAGACTCTTCTCTATGTGAAATGTCTGAAAGACTAGAGACAAAATAGTACTCACATAGTAGAATTTTTTCAGTGGGTGAGTATTATAGGAAACACAGCCACAAACTGCACACCAATGTCCATCTCTTTGATTTATCTTCAAACAGTCTCCACCCTCTGAGTACAGAGGGTGAGAAACAAGACAACAGTGTGTCTAAATTATTTTCAGTTCCAATAAGGCTCTATCAAAATAACAATATTTAAATATGAACAATAACAGAGATAGATGGGCACTTGCAATTTTCCAGTTATAAAAATGCTATAAACTCTAGTTAGAGAAAAATGACCTATTATTTTATCATCATCACTGCCCTAAGGCTTCCACAATGGTTCCTGTTAAATGTAATACGATACCTGTCAGAATTACACAATTACAGTCTCCAGTTAAAGCTATGAAATATTTCTGACCACAAATCTGAGGTCTATTATAACCTATGACTGCATATTCTCTCACATTTTCCAGTAACAACAATCAGTTGGTCATCACAGAGTATAAATTTTGGTATGCAGATACCGCCCTGCATCTCTTTTCTCTAGCTCTTAATATTGAGTTTTCCAACAACCAAAGTCCAAAAGTTCCCTAAAATGTAAATTATGTTTTGTTCCAGAATAGCTCTGAAATAAAACATCTACTACTGTCATTTATGTAAATAGAAGACACTTTATGCAGTATTGACTCTGCAGTTATGCAATTTATGACTTTTCTAAGTGCTGAAAGGCAGACTATTGTCCTATGTTGCCCTTTAGATTCAATAAAATACAGCATAAATGCTACCGCATTTCAGTGCTATTGCTTGTGCTTCAAATGTTTGACTCGGTATATCTGGTGTCCAAAAAAACAATTAGAACACAAAATGGACACAGGTCTTCAGTCACGCAGTCAGTCTGTTTGTTTCATATCCCATGTATCATTTGCATGATAAATCATAACAATGTGGAATGAGCTACTTTATACTCACAAATTATTTTTAAGTAAGGCTACATGCTGATAATTTAGAATGTCTTTTTTTTTGTTTTCTTCTCTTTTTAGGGCAATAAAATTAAGACTGAAATGAAATCCCATCTGAGTGCAGCACCTGTTGCTACAATTGGGAGCTGGAGATATACTAGACACGGGCTACAACTGAATAGGAGAGGGAAAAAGAGGTTGGCTGAGCTTCTTGCAGATAATATACTGGAGCCACCACCACAAAAAGCAACATCCCTGTGGTTACTGGTGTCACGGACTTATCTTTTTTAGATTAGGATCAGGAGTCAGGCACCCTGTTTTGAAAGAAGTCAAAATAACAGACGAGCACAAAATGTTGAAGAATGCACAGAGAAGTAAAGTTAGCTTATTTCCTCAACATATTAGAGAATTGAGAAATAAAGTAAAAGAGCTTCTTGGGTGGAAAATTTACAGAGCTCTGAAAAGATAGACATCCTTGCATCTATCTGAGCATGAAATACGCACAGGGTTAGGTAAGTTACATACAAAAGATTACACTGTAGCAATTTATTCAAGCAGAACTAATACGGGAAAAGCAGGAGTTGTTACATATATTAAGACAGAACACATATTCAAACACATTGAGACAAGTATATTTTGAAGAGATCAACACACACAAGTTTGTGTTTGTGAATTAATACTGAAAAATAGTTCAATTTTAATTCTAACTGCATATAGATCCTCACTGGAAAATTTTGAAATGTTTAAGATAAATCACGATTCTTTACAATGCTACCGGTCAGATAGCAGTAAGCTGTTAACAGCTTGTTGTGACATCAATGTAGATTTTCTAAAGGATTCTGATAGAAAAAGTGATCTGAAACCTCGTGTGGATTTACAATTTGATCTCTGTTATTACATTTCCAACATGGGTAGATAAAGGCAGTAGGACCCTAATTGATAATGCTTTCTCAGTGAAGCTCAAAGCAAAAAATAACTGTTTAACCAGTAACAAATGCTCTCTCTGATCATGATGCACAGTTATTGAGGATAAATAACATTGTGCCTCACAGTATGGATATTGCTCAGTGGAAATCAGTTAGAATAATTAAGGACTCCAGGGCAATTTTTTTTTTTAAGTAAAGTTTACAAGATATAACATGGGATGAAGTTTAATCTATACCAACATAAATTCATATCATTATTTGAAAATAGTTTTCAAACATACGCTAATCAGAAAGGACATTCAAAAGCCATGGATCACTACAGGGATTGAGTATTTTGGAAAGGAAAAGGGAAATGTATCTGCTGGCAAGAATAAGTAGAGACCCTGCAGTAGCTGTACAATACAAATACTACTCAAAATTAATAAGAAATTTTACTAAGAAATCACGGAACATGCACATAATGTCAGAAATCAGTCATTTCGATGACGACTTACTTCTATATGGAATGTAGTGAAACAAGAGACACGACACCAAGCCACAGAACACGATAACATCACTACTGAACTGAATGGAATGGCTATAAATGATGAGTCACAGCTAGAAAATATATTTAATAATCATTTCTTAAATATAGCAGAAAATATAGAGACAAACAGTTCAGTCGTATGAATGTATTACCAACTTCTCCTACTGAAATTAAGAAAATTTTATATGCTCTCAAGAATATAAGCTCCTCTGGTTTTGATGGTGTTTGCAATAGAATACTAAAGATTTGTTCCCATACAATAAAGCTGGTCTTATCTGAAATATGTACTGCATCACTAACTCCAGGAATTTTTCCAGAGAGGCTGAAATGTGCCATAGTCAAACCCCACTTTAAGAAAGGCAATATGAGAGATGTCAATAACTACTGACCTGTTTCATTGCCCACATAATTTTTCCAAAATTTTTGAATTCATGTATTCTAGAATAGTATCTCACCTGAGCAGCAATAATATCCTCAACAAATCACCATTTGGCTATCAGAAGAGTTGCTCTACCAAGAACTCCATTTAAATGTTCATTCATCAAATTTTACAAACATTAAACAGTAAAACAGTGGTGGCTGCTACTTTCTGCAACCTATCTATGGAATTTGACTGTGTGAATCACAGTATTCTCCTAGAGAGAATCAGAGAGAACCAATTTATGATTTAGTTTATTTTAAAATTGCATCATAAAGAATACATACTAATGTCCAGAATTCATACAGATGGATGGAAGAGGGAGGGAGGGCAGGGGGCAGGACGGGTGGATAGGGAGGTGAGTAGGAGGGAAGGAAGGGCATGGTGGGGTGATGGGGGTGGAGGAATGGGGGACTGTAGGGAAGGGGAGCAGAAGGAAGTGAGGGGGCACAAGTAAGGGGGGGGGGGCAGGGGCAGAAGGAAGGGGAGGAATAAGAAGGAGGGGGGGGGGGGGAGAAATAATGGGGAGTAAAAGGAAGAGGGAGGAGAATAAGGAAGGGGGCACCAAAGGGAAGGGAGGTGTGGAAGAAAAAGGGGGGTGGGGTGGGATGCAGCAGAAATGGGGAGCAGTAGTAAGGGGAGAGAGGAGGTGCTATATAGCTGTTACGTTTCCTAATAAAAAGATTCCACCTCCCTCCCTCCTCACCACCTACTTCCTTCCTTCCAACCCCCCCCCCCCTTTCCCACCAACCCTCTAGTCCCCCACTCCTACAGACCCTCCTACCTAACCTGCCCTGCCTCCTTCCTACTCACCCCTCCCCCACATCACTATCTCCCTCTTCCATCCATCTCTCAGAATTCGAGGCTTTTATTATGCATACTTTATGATGCAGTTAACCCTCAAGTGGGCGAGCCTGTGTATAAAGTACGCCAGCCATAAATAACATTGTCCTTTACTGTTCAATTGCTAGTCTGTATATATTCCTTTGTTATTGTTTCAGTTAACACTGTGATAAGTTGTGCCATATGTCCAAGAGAGCAGCAAAGGCATGCGACTTCTCATGGTTAACAGCTTCAGAAATTGTACTTAATATGTACACCTCACATGATGGTCTATACTTTGCTTGTACTGCTTGCTAGTGTGTGCATTTTTGACCAATTTGCAAGCACTTACTTTTCGGTACGAGTTTCATTCTTGTTGCTACTTGATTTTTCTTTGTCATGTATCTTACTTATGAATTATGCATTGCCTTTTATTGCCACTGTTTCCTGAAGATGATGTATCAAAAAGCGTCACAATAAATAAATCCATATGCGACCAAGACAGCTCTCAGAATTTATTACAAGTGAAGGTTGAATGGTCATGTACCTAAACTGATGATGAATTTTTCAGTCAAATGGAAAAAATTTCTTCCAGTTAAAAATACAACAAGCAGCTATACTGATGATTATATAAGGGTCAGTCAAAAGAAAACTGAACACCCACAACAATGGGACCATGAAATTGCTGCATTCAAAAGTAATCACAACACACTTTAAGACATTTATCCCACTGGGAGACAAAATTATCAACACCTGTTTCATTCGCTGACAGAACCACAATCACACTCACGCTTACACTTCCTCATCCAACTGAAACTAGCATCCACACATACTTTTTCAGGTCACCAAAGATGTGAAAATCACACAGTGAAAGACCACGGCTGTACGGAGGACGTAACAGAGTTTCCCAACTAAATTGCTGAACCTCTTCCTATTGGCAGTGTGGGGGGCGGGAGTTATCGTGCAACAGGGTGATTCCATCTGAGTGCATTCCGACGGCCCAAGGCCCAATGGCAAAGCCAACAATGGAAACATCCCATATTTCCCCTGCCAAAGAAATCTCCTCTGCCAATCAAGCTCCTCTAGCTTGGAACCACAATCAATGCGCAGCACTATGACGAAACTTTGCAGAAAATGTGATGTGCCATAGTCAAAATGCCAAGGAATGTTGTTAGACTAAATCATCCTGGTGCATGATAACCCCACATTGCCAATCGGTTAAAGGCTGCGCCTCAGCAGTTTGATTGCGAAACACTGCAACATTCTCTGTACAGACTGAATCTTTCATCATGTTGTCTTCACATCAATGGTGGTTGATGAAAGACATGCATGTCGGTTTCAGCTGAACGAGAAAATGCAAGAATGGGTGCAGTTGTGGATCTGTCAGTGGTCAACCACATTCTATGAAACAGGAATTGACTGTCTCATCTCCCAGTGGGATAAATGTCTTAACATGTGTGGTGACTACTTTTGAATGGAACCATTCTATGGTTTTGTTGTGGTGGGTGTTGCTTTACATTTGACTGCCCCTCATAAAAGAATTAATGATGAAGGACATACGCAGAATAGACCATGAACACTTTCCCACTCGCAATCATAATGCTCCAGATTGACATCTACCATCTTGTTACAACCCAATAATTTACAGCCAGACAACGTGATGACCTGTGTACTGGACCCATATGATCTGCCTGCAGAGTGCGCATTATACATTAGTGTAAAGTATTTGCTGAAAATATCATGAGTGCAGATTTCAAAAATGTGAAAATCACTTGGTGAAATGCCTTGGCTGTATGGAGGACATTGCAGTGTTTCACATCCAAGCTGCTGAACTGTAACCTCATCCTGTGGGCAGTGCGGGGGAGGGAGTTATCATGCAACAGCATGATTCCATCTGAGTGCATTCTGAAAGCCTGAGGGCCAATGGCAAAGCTAACAATGGAAACATCCCATATCTCCCCTGCCAAAGAAATCCCCTCTGCCGATCGAGTTCCTCTAGCAGGAAACCACAATCGATGTGCAGCATTATGAGGAAACTTTGCAGAAAATGTGATGTGCCATAGACAAAATGCCCAGGAATGCTGTTAGACTAAATCATCCTGGTGCGCGATAACCACACACTGCCAATCGGTTAAAGGCTACACCTGAGCAGATTGATTGGGAAACCCTGCAACATCCTCCGTACAGCCTGAGTCTTTCATCGTATTGTTTTCACATCAATGGGGGCTCAAGAAAGACATGCTTGCATGTCAGTTTCAGCTGAATGAGAAAGAGCAAGAATGGGTGCAGTTGTGGATCCGCCATTTTACAAAACAGGAGTTGATGGTCTCATCTCCCAGTGGGATAAATGTCTTAACATGTGTGGTGACTGCTTCTGAATGGAACCATTCCATGGTTTTTTTGTGGTGGGTGTTTGCTTTTCATTTGACTGCCTTTCATGAAAAATTGATGAAGGAGGTACCCAGCATAGACTAGGAACACTTTCCCACTCACAACCATAATGCTTCAAATTGACATCTACCATCTTGTTACAATCCAGTGATTTACAGCCAGACAATTTCAAAAATGAAGAGGTTTGTATAAAAGGTGGAAATATTTCTATTCCACATGCTTTTTCATGAAATTGTGGCAATAGCTGAATGAGGAAGATAGTGATAAAAATTGCCACGATGAAGACCGTTGCCATAAGGATACCACTGATTTTAGTGGTCAAATGTCTGATCTATAGTGAAGAATAAAGTGTCAATATTGAAGAAGAGTATAATTGCCAAGACAAGTTTTAAAAGTACAGTTAGTACAAATGAATCACACAATGCTGTTTCTTTGCTAATCATTGACACAAAAAACTTCGAAGTTGAATTAGTATCACACCAAATCAATAGTTGCTCCAGACCTTGCAATTTCCAGTTTTTTCTGGAGCTGCCTCAATGATAGACAAGATACCTGTTATACCCATGCATGAGAAGTCAAGTCCCAATATTGTTAATCACAATGATAATAGAAAGATTGAATCGGGGCTTGGATGGAGAAGCAGGCATATTGCTGTTTTGTTATACCAGGGTGTTGGTTAATATGTATGGTTCATGGTCAGCCAACTTGAAAGGGAAGGTTAGTTTTTAACATACCACTGACATCGAGGTCATTAGAGATGGAGCACAAGTGTGGATTAAGGAAGGATAATGAAGAAAATTGGTCATGCCCTTGCAAAGGAGCAATCCAGGCATTTGCCTTAAGCAATTTAGGGAAATCTCGGAAGACTTAAATCAGGACGGCCAGAGGGGGATTTGAAATGTCATCCCTCTGAATGCGAGTCCAGTGTGCTAACCACTGCACCACCTCATTCAGTAGTTGACATGAGAAACAATTTACCCATATGTTTGTTTGAGAGGGTACTGTCAGATACACCAGATGTGATGTGTTTTGACAGTTGCTGTTAATACTGCCCAGGTATCTTATTAAAAGGCTAACAGAGCATGATACATGGAAATACACATATGGATGTAGGAGCCATAATAATAAGTGTGACAGAGAGCACCAGGTGAGAGAAAGAAGGAATGAGAGACCAGAAAGCAATCTCTACATTATCACCTGGGGCCAATGAAAGCAGGAGGTATTAACATTATGTCATCAAGCATCAACAGAGATCAGAGCTCCTATCCCCCCCCCCTCCCCCACCTCAACCCCACACACCACCTCAGGACATGGGAAAAACAGGAGGAATCAGATAGGAAAGGATATCAAATTGTGAGGATAGTGGCACTGAAGGGCCAGTGGTCAGTCTCAGTAAGAGACTGAAAATAACTTTGAACTTTTACTTTTGTAGTCTGACATTTATCCATCATTTTACACAGAACTGATTACATGCATTTTGAAACAGAAGCTATTGCTGTGGAAATATAAATACTTCAGTGCTCTAAACGGAAAGCTCATTTTGCTGTTTTTCAGTTTTCCATCGTGTGAAGAGTGTGAATCTGAAGCAGCATAAAACAGAAACAGAGAATAAAAGTTTTTATTTAAAAACACTGCAGTGTTTATTGTCACTGCATAGAGGGCTGTTCCTCGCCGCTCTCTCCAGCTGTCACCATGGAGCTTTAATAGTCTGATGATCGTACCCCACAATTGAAACCGGTCACCTGATCAACAAATATTAAAATTTTAACAATTTACAGGCAATCCTAGACTGTTTTTATTTAAAAACTTTTAATTTAATGATCACTGTTTCCCAGGAACAATGCCCCAAATGATACTTATAACTGGCTGTTGTTCACAGAAAGTTTCAGTTGATACACGAGAACTTTCAGCTTTGCAGCTTTTAATCACTGCCTATTGTGATAATGTTTACATGCTCTTCCCTTAACCAAATATCTTATGAAGCAGCAGTTGACTGTAATCCAGTGGCAAACCTCACAGATATATACGAACAGATATTCTAGGCATTATCTCATAATACTGGGTCATAATTTGGGGGGGGGGGGGGGATGTACAGCAATGATCAACAGCCTTTCTTTTAATGGACAGCCAAAGAATAGAGTTGAATGGTATATACAAACACAATTACAAAAAGTTAAAGTAAAGTAAACGAAGAGTGCTCATCAAAGCTGCACTGGTGTCTTGTGCAGTTTTCTAGTGTTTTGTGCATGTTGAGTGAATCAAAGGTATGAGCAGCAGAGCAAAAAGGAAAACAAAATGTTAAACCTAAGCTCAGGGAGCAAAAGCACAGACATGTGCAAAATTTGATTCTAGAGTTTTTGAGAAATATAGAAGAAAAGACACAACAGGCTATACGAACAAAAGGATGAAAACCTGATTGAAAGAAAGCACAGAAGTAGTTCATTAAATTACTCACACAAAGCCAATAAGCAGCACAGGGAAACCTAGAAAAGGAGAGGTTGAAAGTATACAATTTATTTTAAAAGCTGAAGGCAAACTCAAGAAAGACCAGTTTTTTAAGAGGGAAAATGAGAGGAAAAGTTTGTATGTGAAAAAGAGAAGAAACAGCAGAAGCTCAGCAAATTTTTGCAGGATGGCAAGGAATAATGAGGGGAAATAAAATTATCTTGAAATGCAGGTGAGATCTGAAGAACAAGAAGGATGGGAGGTAATAAGAAAGGAAGATCAGTGTTTAGCATACTGTCAACAACAAAATAATAAGACACAGATATTTGGAGGGTCTAAAGACACAATGGACTAAGAGGAAACAAGTCAAAAAGACTTCAGAAGTTACGAAGTACAAAAGAGACATCATACGAACTGAGTCTCCCCATGGTTCAACCTGGCTCAAGAATGGAAGACCACTGCCAGTAAAATGTCAAATGATTTTTTTAATTGTGCACAAAAAAAAAAAAAAAAAAAATTTAAATTAAAAATAAAAATAAATTACAGTCTGATCATAACTAATGACCTCTTCTACAAGACAAGATGTAATCTGTGTATGATACAACTACTCAACACAATACACGGCTCTTCAGAATAATTAAATAAAGTAAAAACTTATTTCATATGCAACATTTTAAGAGCAACTAGAGACCTCTTTTTCAAACATAATATTCAAAATTCTGGAAATCCCATATATCAAACATAATTCAGTTTTTAATCATACTGATATCAAGTATGGTAACCACAAACCACAACTACATGCATGTATAGCTTCTAAGAACTATGATGATTATGTAATACAATATTTTAAATCAGATTTTCTGAAGATGTGTTCACATGAGAGAACAGTGCAAAATTCTAGTGCATAGTGCATCCGATGGATAAACATTTACAGCTAAATGTCTAGTCCTCAACTGACCTGTAACAGTATCTTTTTTATTTATATTTTACAAAAATAACGAAGTGAAAATCCTGGGAATCTTACTCCACAGCCACACAGTATCCAGAAACACATTTTGTACTACAATATCAATAGGAAATAATTACACTACTGCCCACTAGCAGAGCAATCACAGCCATTGGTTTGTCACAATGCTAGTATACTTTTCATTTGACACAACATGAGTACCTTTTCAATTACACACACAAAGGACAACAGTAACAATTGTAACAATTACAGCCTTTTAAATTATTTTTCACAAATTAAAAAAGAACAAGCACTAATAAACTACAAAGTAGTAATCATTCTTTACACATAAATCTTTGAAAAATTTTTAGGCAGACTAACAGACAAAGAAAACATCCTATTTCATAATGAAAACAAATTAACAAAACCTAAATAATTATGTTTTGTCAGTAAGTTCAAGTAACGATACAACAGAATACTTAAGGATAAATAATTTCAGTCATTTCAACAGTTAATAAATCCTGCTAAAAATGCTTGAAATGAGAAGAAACATGAATATCAGTATATGTTTCTTGTCTTGAGTTTTTAAGAAAAAAACAGATGTAGTAGACATCAGTTTATGTACAGAAACTGAGCAAGCAACATTCAGAAGCAAGCATCCGTGTGCCAGTAGTAGAATGACAGGAACAGTTCTTTGTGATGAATCACAAAGAAAGTCATTCAATTTAATAAAAGAGCTTGTTTCTCTCAACAGTGCTCAAAATCAAGATGATATATCTGATTAGTGAAAAAGTGTGGAGGAGTTACAACTGTTCCAAGCAGCAGATGGAAAATGAGAAAGAAAAGAAGTGGCTGATATGAATGAGGAGGAATGCAATCATAACATGAGGGGTGAGGGGGGGGGGGGAGAGGAGAGGGAGAGAGGGAAGGGGGGGGGAGAGAGGGGGGGAGGGGGGAGGGGGGAGGGGAGGGTGTGGCAAGTGACTCCATAATCAGTATGCTCACTGATATGCACAAACAGATGTAACACTCATTATAACACCATATCAAAAGGAAAAAAAGAACAATAATAATCAGATTAATAGCTTTTGAGAATATTTGCTTTAAGAAATTATTAACTGAAACTGTACTTATTTGCTTTTGGGAAGTTAGCTGCAAAATAGAAACACAGTGTCAGCACTATGCGAAATCCCCTGTAGTTGATTCAAAATGTCTAATCATTGCAGTACTTACCGCCAGAGGTAGAACACATTAGTTTTTAGGATACCATTGGAGTTACAACAAATTATCAATATATGGCACAGCATAGATCTAAATTGGGAAAATATTATTCTGATTAATATTGTATAGTGATAGCTTTTTAATGTAAATCATTATCATTTACCATAAATTCTGTCATCCACTCAGTCTGACACAAGAAAATTTTTCTAGTCTTCAGCTTCGTGGCTGTTTAAATTCCATAACATTAAGCAACTGAAGTGGCATTCATGGACGCCGATGTATATTATATTGTTGTGTTCATCAAATTGTTATAATTACATTCAGAATTAGTACAACATGTCTAGATTATATTCTGGTGCCAGTAAATTTCTGCTTGCTTTGTTTCCTGGGTTTGATGCTATATTGTCACCTTTTACAGCGAAAATTAATACTATCTTCAGTTCTCTGAATAGTCAATTCTGAATTATGTCAACATTGCAATAATCTTTGGAGTTTTTCCATATTAACTTAAAAAATTATGCCTTGTAGTCAGTATATTCTCCAATAGAAAATTAATGCTTTGAAATAATATTCCATAACTCATTTTACATCTTGTGCAAAATATTTAGTACCACTGTTACTTAACAGATATATTTTATCTTAACAAAATTCATAAAGTTCACAAACTTGTATAAGTAAAATCACACAGAAAAGATCACTGTGGTCCCTATTACACTTAATCTTTCAAAGTGTATTCAAGTTTACTGATACTGTACTATACAATTGTTTCTAATACACTATTTTATACATAGGGCAACCACAGCCAAAATATTCCATGATTTGGATAAATAAGACCACTGCAATTGTTAGAATTCTTTATTGGAAGACAGACAGATAGCAGTTATTTGGCACTGCCAACAGCAACGCTTCCTCCCCAGGCTGTCTACAGTGGAGGTTGGGGATGGCCTTAGTTCCCAATACATTTTTTCATAAATGCACACGTATTTGTGAGTCAGAAGTTTTAAATACTTGGACATAAATGTCGGGGATGGCTCTATCTGGTTTAAATAGAAACTTTAATCTCTTGACTTGAAGCACCTGAAGATACAAATTTAATTTGCAAAACTGATTATGTTCTCCAACAAAGAATTCTAACAGTTGCAGGGGTCTTGTTTATTGAAATCACGGAATATTTTTTCTACCTATGAATGTTAGGGAAATTAGTAAACTGATCTGGTAATCACACCATCAATCTGAGCAGCACATTTGTGCAATTCTTTGGTTGAGGTAAACACTCAAACAGTACCACATTTTTGTCAAAAATACATATTTAAAAAGCTGAACAATAAAGCAAATGTTTCCTACAAGTTGACATATTTCAGTCTAGATTCGGAAGTCAACACTACATATGGGATGGAATTTTTTTGATCTTTAAAATTAGCAACAAAAATATGAACTGGGAATGGGAGGACAATAAGTTCTTAAGCTGCTCAAACATGAGTAGAAGATGTGGGAAAGTGCATAAGGAACATGAAAACCAATATTGTTTTGATTTTTTCTTTTTAGATACAAGCATTAACTAATGGAGAAAAGTTTGTTTTACAAATATTCAGTGGGAAAAAAAAAATACTTTCATACTGTCACTGTGAGCTAAGCAGAGGACTGACAATGTATACTTGTTTCTGTATCTTATATTTATTCATGCAGAAGTAAATCTAGAAGACTGTGAAACTTTGAGTACCCTTTCAACATCTGTTCTTCTTTTTCATCAGACACATTGTTGATTCAAACACATGGTGATATAATGCAGCCTCCTGTTAGGTACTTAACGGGGTGAAATATCTCTGTATCTCCAAAGTTCTCTCTCTCTCTCTTTCTTTCTTTATTAGAAACACATTGATGATAGGCCACTCAATAGTAATGCAGAATTTCCAATACTATTTTCGGGTGCATTAATTTGATAGAAAATGAAACAAAGATTCTTGTTGTGCCAGCAGTGAGAAACCTGAAACAAGAAATACTTTAAGATAATAAAAAGAGACAAATGAAAACAATGTAATAAAGATTTTGTGTGTCAAAGATAGACCTTACACAATAAATGAACAATGTGTATGACAATTTCTGTCTTTAATAAATTCAATTATTTTTATGTATTCATTTAATTGAAATATTTTTATGATGTCAGTAAATTAAATTATCTTTATGTAGTTGTAGTAGTAGTTGGCTCTGAGCACTATAGGACTTAGTAGTAGTAGTAGTAGTAGTAGTAGTAGTAGTAGCAGCAGCAGCAGCAGTTGTAGTAATAGTTCATTCAGAAATACCAATATGATTGTATAATTTTAGAAAACCAATAAATGTAAATTAACATAAAATCAAAATTTTAAGCTTAATTTTAATCTTCACAATACCTACTCCAATCAAAACATAAACTGACATATAGCAGGCTCCAGCAGATTCAGACCCGACCAAAGGATAAAAATACTAGATTTCATAACTCGAGGATTCTTCATACACCAAAGGAAAGAAATGGACGGCAGGATACAAGACAGTCGAGTATTATGGAGGAAATAATCTGGGGCCATGGGTCATGGGAGAGACAGTGAAATGTATGAAATAGAAAGCTACACAGTGAAACATCACAAGTTAGAAAGCCTCTCCCTCACTCCAATAAAACACAACATGGAGTGTTTAGAAGAGCATGCAATTTACCTGATTCATTTATCCATTTCCTGTTTCATTTACAAAAAGCATATGGGAGAAGTGACTGGTTGCGTGTATTCATGTACGCAGTCGACATGTCAGAAATACAAGAAACACAAGCAAACTAGAAGTAGAACCAAGACAAATATTTGAAGCAACGGCAAGAAAAGAAATAAGTAATAATGTGCTAAGAAACAGCAACAAAAACAGAGCACACACTAGAGAAGGTGCTCTGCTATATGGAGAATATGAAACTTTCTAACAGATTGAAACTGTGTGCCAGATCAAGATTTGAGCCCAGAACTTTGCCTGGATATCCAGACCTGGACAGCTGAGTCAGTAAGAGCATTATCTACAGAGGGGAGGTTCCAGATTCAAGTAGCGGTCCAGCACACAATTTTAATCTCTCTCAAAATTTCAAAACAGCACTCACTCCCCTGCTGGATGAGACATTTGCACTGGAGTTCTCTATATTCATTCCACTGTTTGTATTCCAGTACAGAATTTCCAACATCATATTGACTCCATGTCTGTTTAGCCCAAATATGTAATTACTTGGTTCATATGTTGGATCATCCCTAAAATTCTGAATGTGTAAGTTCCTGAATCTTCTAGGTAGGGCATTTTCACTGAGTGGGTCAATTTGATTAGTTAAGATCAATTCTCACAGTGACGCAATCAATATTCAGAGAGTTTCAAATAATTATTTCACAGATGGAAGTCAGACAGGCATAGCCTAGTGATGCTTTGATTAGACAGAAACAAGTAGACAGATGGACTCAATAAACTACAAATCAGGTTTGTGACACTAGTGTTGTAACATGTAGAAAAGATGACAGTTCGCATACATTTAGAGGTGTAAGAATCAATAACTTTAATGCACTAGTGACCATTCACATTAAACAGGCTTTGTCAATGGTACAGTACAAGCATTTCAATGAGCATATCAGAAAACTTAAAACTAAAGTCAATACTGTGCATGTCATAGAAATCTTTTCTACAGTAAAATCAGTTGTCTGGCAGATAGTTTCATCGTTTTATTTTTGTATTTTTCAATAGCATTGATCAGTCACAGAGAGGTAACACATTAGACATTCCAAGGATGTAATTGGTGATTTTAGTTATACGGACATTAGCTATAGTCTAAGCCATGTTTCTGTAACATTTCATCTCCTAATGCTAGACACATCTTCAGAGGTTATAAAGTCTTTGTTGGTTGATTTGTAAACTCAAACAAGCTCAGTGAGGCAAAATGTTTATATGTAACAACGCAATGGTCAGGTCATGACATTATTTGATCACTACCTAAGCATGCAGAGTCATGCCAGCATGTGTTATGGAGCTCGTACTGCTGAAGAGTTGGTGCTGTTCATTTTATTTAGCACTTTGGCCCTCAACTTGCCTAATTTCAGTCCTCCTTTTCTGTTAAAGATGTTTTTTAACTTCTATGGTGTACGTACAGCCTGGCATAGCATGCATTTAATTGTTCTGAGGACACTCAATTCATCTGAATTCCAGTTTGTATTTGCTGATACTTTTCCTTGGTTCTGGCACCATGTTGGTGAATTTCTTTTCTGGCAATGACTTGTGTAATGTTGTTCCTGACATTGAGAACAGAAACACAAATATACAGTGTCACAATTGTAGTAAAAAGAGAACAACAGGGATCTACAGGACTAGCCTTACATACTGTATGGACACACTTTTTTGGGATCAAAACCTTTAAGCTGAGATCCCAGTAAAGTTACCCTACTGTGTCTTCATTATTCAGAGACTGTGTATGACTTCAAATATAATCCTCCAATAATTTCCTCTCTCTTTGCTGTATGAAGGAACCTCAATTCAACTAGTTAGTACTGAAGTTAGTTTTTTTTATGTGTGTTTGTCATCCATCGACTGATAAATTCTTTTACTTTTATTTAACTGCTGTTACATTTTGGAATTTCCTTTCTTACTTCACAATTTAAAAAAAAAAAAAAAAAAAGAGGCTGCCAAAATAGTAATTAAAACCAGTCACACCTGAGCATTGCACTAAGAGTATACAAAGTCACAATTTCAATGACAAATTAAAACTGTGTGCCTGACCGAGACTCGAACTCGGGACCTTTGCCTTTGGCGGGCAAGTGCTCTACCATCTGAGCTACCGAAGCACGACTCACGCCTGGTACTCACAACTCTACTTCTGCCAGTACCTCGTCTCCTACCTTCCAAACTTTACAGAAGCTCTCCTGCAAACCTTGGAGAACTAGCACTCCTGAAAGAAAGGATACTGCGGAGACATGGCTTAGCCACAGCCTGGGGGATGTTTCCAGAATGAAATTTTCACTCTGCAGTTTCAAAATCTGGTATTTTCTAACACAGCAGAATTTCCATTCAAAAGGTTTATCTGGTGCTGGTGATTATGGGTTTACAGAGACTAAACATCTAAGGTCATCAATCTCTTACCCATCCCACAGGATAGAATCAGTGTACCCCACCTGTTGGCGTCTTGAGTAAATTCTATGTCCAAGTGTGAGAAAGTTTTCTAAATGTTTGTGTAGGATGTATCTGATGCTAAACATGTGTACCAGGCCAATATTCACCAATTTGGATGTGGGAATCTGCATAAAAACCACAACCAGTGTGGCCGGCAGGGTATTGCGAGGCAGCGTGTGTTCCTGTGTATTGGCAGGGGTGCTTTAACTTGCACAGATATCTGGGCAGGAACCTGATATGTTGACATTATTAATTTGTAGATAGTTAAATCTATAAAGATTAGTTTGTGATTAACCAATATCCTTTAACCCTAGATCACCAGCTTATCATTTTGATGATGCACGATTGCTTAATCAGTTATGTTTTTCACATCACACTGCTATACTTCATTGTAGCTTCCTAGCTTTTGAAATGGTTGATTATCGAGTATTCACTGTTGAAACTCACTGGTTTGATTCCACAGTACTAAGTGCTATGTCATAAATTTTATGAGAATTTGTATCTACATATCCAGAATTACATGCGGTAACTTCAAGAACCAGAACTATTTCTAGCAATAACATTGGTTCAGTACATATATAAAACAGTATAATGAGCATAATGTGTGCTGTCAAGCATTTGAATTTTTATTTTATTTTGGATGAGTATTCTGCATGGAGATGACCAAAATTTCACAGAAAATCATGAAAATTCTTGGAAAAAAATAGATGAAAGTGGATTTGACAGTGATTCTAGTTTGAACAAAGAAATTAGAGTCTGATGAAATGGTAATGCCCCATTCAGATCGTGAAGATATTCCAGGGCCAAATACTGACATGAGTCGAAGCAGTCCTGAAGACAGTCTTGTGCTTGGTCAATGTGGACAGAAATGAAAATGGCTTGAATCTGAAAATTCTAATGAATCCACATCTGAAAGTAAAGAAGCTCATACAATTTCCTCACCATCAAGGAACACAAATACCGTGTTGGGTGGGGGGGGGGGGGGAGGAGGAGGGGTAATAACAATTACTGCTGGTCCGAAATTTCTGCCAGTTGTTCAAGTTGTCACACACCAAACAGAAATGTTATCCTCCTCATTCAGGCGCCCATTCAACGGGCTAAGGCAGTGAAGACACCTCTGGAGACATTTTCTTTCTTTTTCATGTATCAGATGATAAACACTATAGTGGCACGTACTAATGAAAAGAAACCGATAGGAGGAAATCAAGAAATAAAACATTGACACACACAAAACCAAACCTGCCTAGCAGAGATAAAGGCCCTTCTTAGAATCTTTGTAATAGCAGCAGCTTAAAAAAACAGTAATCTGTCTGTAAGAGAAATGTTCAATACAGATTAAGTTGGTTCTCTATACAAAGCCACAATGAGTTCTGAAAGGTTTGAATTCTTAGTCTCATGTCTGAAATTTGAGAACAAATTTGTCAAGCTACAAGAGAAAACTATTATTTCACACTAATAAATTTGAGAACAGTTTACTCAAAACAGAAATACCTGTTATAAACCGGAGCCAATTGTTACTGTAGACGAGCAACTGTTGTGTTTTCATGCAAAATGTCCTTTCCACTTTTACATCCTAAACAAACAAAATAGATATGGGATGAAAATAGTAATGACCTGTGACACAAAAACAAAGTACATGGTCGACACATCTCCTTACCTAGGAAAATGCAGAGAGACAATTGGAATGCCTCTTGGGGAATTTTATGTAAAGTAAATGACCAAGACTCTTCGAGTGTCAAACAGAAACATTATGGTAGACAATTGGTTTACCTCACTGAAACTGGCAGGTGATCTTTCAAAAGATAAACTCACACTGGTGGGCACTATTCACTCCAACAAACCTGAAATACCCTGAGCTATGTCCATGAAAAACAGAAACATAGGTACATCTATGTTTCGCTTTGACAAAAAAAAAAACCTCCGATTTCATATACAGCACAATCAAATAAAATGGTTGTTCCGCTGTAAACTGCTTATGACCAGCCCACTGTCAATGGCATCAGTAAGAAACAACACATAATAGAGGATTACAATGCTACCAAATTTGGAGTAACATGCTGGACCAGATGTGCAGCACCTATTCATGTAGCTGGAAAACCAGAAGACAGCCACTAAGTGTATTTTATGGCATGATAAATATTGGGTGTGTGATGTGTGATGCTTGGGGTATCGATACCTACAATAACCAGCAGCAGAGAACCAACAGATTGCCAAGAAAAGACTTTTTATACACTTGGGTGAAGAATTCGCTAAATTCTGGATGATGAAGAGGCTAGAAAATCCCAGCCTACAAACACACTTTTGAGTAGCCATACAATATGTCCTAAACTAAAGTGTCACCATCACAAAGGCGAGAACAACCTACCACTGGCAAGAGAACTCTTTGTCACATCTGCCCTTCTAAAAAAGAATGAGACTCATACATTGCAGAGAATGTCTTGACACTTACTGCAAAGAACACTGAACAGATCTGTGCACAAACTGGTGTAAATGAAGAAATGTGAACTGTAAAAGAACAAGAAATTACTTAAAGATGCGATTTTGTTTTGAGTTATAGCATTGTATTGCATTTTCAATTTCCTGTAGTGTGTTTCTATGAACATCATAAAAAGAAGTAAAATTTATGAGGATTTGTGTTAGGTGTTATTGGAATAGGCTTTGTGATGTAGGGTTAATCATAATTCTCTCAGTTTGTTTCAGAAGTCTTATCTAAGGTTCCAGGAAGATCATTGAAATTAGTTGAAGTTACAGATTTTCTTTATAGTTGCAGAAATATGACAACAGGGGTCTAATACATGTTTGTACACTGATATCAGAGCCTATTGTGCAATTACACACCCACCAAAGCTGCATAAAACAGTCACCTAAGACACACATAGAAGCATAGCTCATTTAGAGAACAGTTACATTATGAATTTAATAACAATGGTTAAAATTTATCATTTGCAATTATACCTAAAGATAATTTCTAGAATGTGTTAGCTATCCAGTTTTCCATTCAACGAATCTTGAGAAGCAACCATCACCATTGGTTGGCAAATTGGAGGTGGTATAGAATTGAGCAATTCTGTCAACAAAAAATGAACACTGTAGAGGCATCCTATCATTGACAGCCAAACATTAACGAAAATCACAGACATCAACACTTAAAACAGACCTTTGAGAAGCACCATTTGCTTGTTTGAATATTTTATATTGAATGTTTCCAACCTGATACACAAAAATCATCTTGCACAGACACCTACAAGGTTTTGTCTTCAAAACGAGCATGTTGCATTGTCATCTCTACATGTGTAAGGTTTTCAAGGGTTGAAATTTATGTCCTGAGCCCAAATTTGAAGTAGCCAGTTTCCTATATTCCAACTGACTATGTGTTCTACAGTCATTCTTACACGTTAGTGAACGCAGTACTACAACAGTTATTAGATAATACACTGGTACTCACTTGCTTCAGGAGGAGTACCACAACTTCCATCACCCAGAAGTCTGGGAAGCCTTAAATAGGCTACCTTCCAGCTCTATGTTAGGTATTTTATCATGCTATAATAGATGATACCATTTTCTACACAAACTTGCCCACTTAGTTGTCACATGGAGAAAATGTAGTCGTACTGTTTGATACTGTTGGATGTGAAGTCCCAACTAACCCTCTGCACTGGTGTGCAGTGGCGCTAGACAGATCAGACTGTTGTTTGCAGTGGCAAGGACTAAATGGATATAGTTTGCCATAGTTACCACACACTGTTTGTAGACACCCCCACTTCAAAACAGAACTTACTGATCACTTGTCATTCTTGCCAGAAATTCTCCTTATGGTTTCTCATATGTCTGAGGTGGCACTGGAATGATTTATTGAGTACAAAAAACCGTGCAATGAATTATTCTTGCTCTCTCCAAATGTTCTTTATGCCTTAAACATTATTACTTGGAAGCACGGTGGTTTTCTGCACTTGATAGGCATCTGAACCATTAAAGTGCTGTATTCTTCACCCAAATTGCAGAGCAACATCAGACATAGTACAGCTGTCATGGTGACTTCAGGACTTTTGGATGGGATGGGTGCATCATGATTGTCAAATCTGCTGTGATGAAGTCAACAGTTTCCTATTGAGACCTGCATATTCTCTTGGGTGGGTCCAAATGGGAAGTAGTCACTGCCTGGTTTCATGAACTGCTTTAGCTAGTGTGTGACTTTAAATTGGAAAGTAATCATTTAAAAGTCACCAATTCTTTTACACTGAGAAGTGAATGAGGGGAGTACAATAGAGTGGGGTTTTAAGGGCACAGAATGATCCATCACAGTGTTGATGGTATGTTACCATTTGTAATAAGAAGGTGTAGTTCTTACAACATGAAGCTCTTTATAACAACTCAGTCCCTGTGGCTAGTATATGCATTAAAATCCCTTAGAAGTAGTAACAGTATGGGGAGTTATGATGTATGATCTTTGAAAGGATCTCTGTCAAGAGCTTCCTGAGGTGGCGAATAAATATTAACCAATGCGGCATTAAATGTCATTTATTTATTTATTTATTTATTGGTCCAAGAATCAGTTTCATACATTGTTTGTACATGTGATATAGGACAGTGGTAAACTTAGTTAGTTTACAATACAGTAGTCATTTTGACTACATTGTTGACATAATAAAAATGCATAACAATGTAGGTTGGTGTACTACATTGCTTCTACGTGTGACAATAGCAGTTATTAAGTGAGATGACATTATAAGCACAATGTGAACTATATTATGTATTGACAATTAGTGAAATTTGGTAAATGAGGTTTACTTATTATGAAGTTCCATAAGCTCAGACACAGACTAGAAGCAGTGGTCAAGCAAGAACTGTTTTATCTTTATTTTAAATGCATTTAATGTTGGTATGCATTTTAGGTAAGAAGGCATATGGTTATACAGGGTGTTACAAAAAGGTACGCCAAACTTTCAGGAAACATTCCTCACACACAAAGAAAGAAAATATGTTATGTGGACAAGTGTCCGGAAACACTTACTTTCCATGTTAGAGCTCATTTTATTACTTCTCTTCAAATCACATTAATCATGGAATGGAAACACACAGCAACAGAATGTACCAGCATGACTTCAAACACTTTGTTACAGGAAATGTTCAAAATGTCCTCCGTTAGCGAGGACACATGCATCCACCCTCCGTCACATGGAATCCCTGATGCGCTGATGCAGCCCTGGAGATGGCGTATTGTATCATAGCCATCCACAATACGAGCACGAAGAGTCTCTACATTTGGTACCGGGGTTGCGTAGACAAAAGCTTTCAAATGCCCCCATAAATGAAAGTCAAGAGGGTTGAGGTCAGGAGAGCGTGGAGGCCATGGAATTGGTCCACCTCTACCAATCCATCGGTCATCGAATCTGTTGTTGAGAAGCGTACAAACACTTCAACTGAAATGTGCAGGAGAGCCATCGTGCATGAACCACATGTTGTGTCGTACTTGTAAAGGTATATGTTCTAGCAGCACAGGTAGAGTATCCCGTATGAAATCATGATAACGTGCTCCATTGAGCGTAGGTGGAAGAACATGGGGCCCAATCAAGACATCACCAACAACGCCTGCCTCAACGTTCACAGAAAATCTATGTTGATGACGTGATTGCACAATTGCGTGCGGATTCTCGTCAGCCCACACATGTTGATTGTGAAAATTTACAATTTGATCATGTTGGAATGAAGCCTCATCCGTAAAGAGAACATTTGCACTGAAATGAGGATTGACATATTGTTGGATGAACCATTCGCAGAAGTGTACCCGTGGATGCCAATGACTTACTGATAGTGCCTGCACACGCTGTACATGGTACGGAAACAACTGATTCTCCCGTAGCATTCTCCATACAGTGATGTGGTCAACGTTACCTTGTACAGCAGCAACTTCTCTGATGCTGACATTAGGGTTATCGTCAACTGCACAAAGAATTGCCTCGTCCATTGCAGGTGTCCTCATCGTTCTAGGTCTTCCCCAGTCGCGAGTCATAGGCTGGAATGTTCCGTGCACCCTAAGACGCCGATCAATTGCTTCGAACGTCTTCCTGTCGGGACACCTTCATTCTGGAAATCTGTCTCGATACAAACGTACTGCGCCACGGCTATTGCCCCATGCTAATCCATACATCAAATGGGCATCTGCCAACTCCACATATGTAAACATTGCACTGACTGCAAAACCACGTTCGTGATGAACACTAACCTGTTGATGCTACGTACTGATGTGCTTGATGCTAGTACTGTAGAGCAATGAGTCGCATGTCAACACAAGCACCGAAGTCAACATTACCTTCCTTCAATTGGGCCAACTGGTGGTGAATCGAGGAAGTACAGTACATACTGACGAAACTAAAATGAGCTCTAACATGGAAATTAAGCGTTTCCGGACACATGTCCACATAACATCTTTTCTTTATTTGTGTGTGAGGAATGTTTCCTGAAAGTTTGGCCGTACCTTTTTGTAACACCCTGTATACCATAGCTCCAGAATGATACATTCCTCTTTTGCATACATTTGTATTTACTGTGTTCCTGTGTAAGTTCACCTTCTGTCTAGTTTCATGTGCCTGTATCTCATAGTTGTGTTTGATAAGATTTTCCTTTTTTAAGATGCTGTCTTTTGTGAAAATTAGTATTTCGTATATATACAAGCAAGGCAGTGGCAATATTTTCAGAGTTTTAAAAAGGGGTCTACAGGAATCCTTACAGTTAGCTTTTTTTTCATCACCCTTATAATCTTTTTCTGTATTTTAAATGTTCTTGTAGTATTTGTGGAATTTCCCCAAAAAATTATTCCATACATAAGTAGTGACTGTATACTGCAGTGATAAATTGTCAGCACTGATGAGCAGCTTGTATTTTGAGTGAGGATCCTAACAGCATATGCTAGTGAATTCAGTCTCTTATTTAAATTGTTTAGGTGTGCCTCCCACTTCAGATATGCCTGAACGTGTACACCTAGAAATTTTGTATGACTGACCTTCAACACATTTTTTCCTTCGATTGTGAAAACAGGGTTTGCAGGATGGAGGTTTTGTGTGGTATGGAAGTTAACTGGCACAGTTTTTTTCAGAATTTATGATGAGCCTATTGGTCTTGAACCAGTGTGTTAAGGTACGCATAACTGATACTGCAGCCTCGTGCAGAGTTTCCTCATTCTGTGATTTAATTAGAATATTAGTGTCATCTGCAAACAGTACAGTGGTTCCATCATGTATTTTACTAGCCAAGTCATTTACATACAGCAGAAATAGAACAGGTCTTAGAGCTGACCCTTGTGGGACTCCATACTTGATTTTTTGCTCATCATTGTAAAAATTAGAAATTTGTGTTTCACTATCTTTGTGTTTTATTTCTGTAATCTGCTGACTATTACTGAGGTATGACTGGCTCCACTTTTCAGACTGACCTCAAATTCCATAATTACTTAATTAACACAAGAGAATGCCATGATCAATCACATCAAAGGATTTACTTAGATCCAGAAATATGCCAGATACATGTTGTTTATCATCCACTGATTTTAATACTTCATTTAAGAAGGCAAAAATTGCTGACTGAGTTGACTTTCCAGTTCTGAACACACGTTGGGAGTCACTTATCAGCCTCTCTTTAACTTTGGAAAACTGTTAATCTTCTAAGGAACATTTTTTCCATAATTTTGCTGAAGCCTGAAAAAACTGAAACTGGTCTATAATTAGCAAGATCACTTTTTGCACCCTTCTTATGCAGAGGTGTTACTTTTGCAGTTTTTAGATTATTTGGAAATACACCACTTTCAAAAGATGAATTTACTACGTCTGTTAGTGGTTCCACAATAAATGTTGCACTAACTTTGATAATAGCACCTGGTATCTCATCAACACCCACTGAATATTTATTAGGTAATTCTTTTAGGAGTCTTGACAGTTCCTCGGGTGTTGCTGGATACAGGAATAACGTGTTTGAATGAATTTTTTGATTTGAGTGACTGGTTGGCTGTTAGTCATGGTGTGTATTTATTAATTGCTGTGCTATATTTGAGAAATAATTGTTGAAAGCACTAGCAACATGTTTGGGGTCAGTTAGTTTATTTTTATTCATAATCAGCTCTATATTACTGTGATTAACTGGCCTGGTACCCATTTCTTTCCTTATAATTTGTCAGGTTACTTTAGTTTTATTCTTGGAACCACACAATATTTTGTCATTTCCTAGTAATACTAACTAGTGTTAGTATTCTTTTGTATCTTTTAAAATATGCAATAAAGTCAGGACTGGTATTATGATTGGAGTACTCATACAATCTCCTTTTGTTTTGACATGATATCCTTATCCCTTTTGTAATCCACTTGTTTGTTTTTTGAATAGAGTTCCACATAGTTGTTTTCTTGGGAAAAGCCATTTCAAAAAAATGTTTGAATGTAGCCATAAACTTATCATATTTCTCATTGGTCTCTTTACAGTCATATACATATTTCCAACTTTCACCCTCTAGGAGAGAACAAAAATATGCCACATTTTTTATACTGAAATTCCTTACAGTGTGTTGTATTTGACTGGGAATTTGATGTCCTGAAACATTTATTGCAAGAATTTGAGCATAGTGATCGCTAAAACCCATGTTTAAAACTTTTGTGTTACAGGCATATTTGCACGTATTTATCAAGATCTGATCAATAATAGATGCAGAGTTAGGTGTTTCTCGAGTTGGTTCAGTTACTGTTGGACTGATGTTGAACGACTATAGTAAATTTATAATGTCATCTCTGAATTTATTGGATTTTGAGAAATCAATATTAAAGTCACCACATATAATTACATTTTTCTTGGGGGAGTGAATTTCTTCCAAGAGTTCCTCCATGTGATTGTAAAACACTTTTTTGTCTCCATCTGGTGACCTGTATACACAAATAATAACTGTATTTTGCCTTGGTAGTTCAGCAATAGGGAGTTCTCTATCTTTTTCACAGGACAGTTTATGGTATTTAGTTAGCCTACACTATTGAATTCAATATTTTCTTCAACATATATACAAGTACCCCCATGACTCTATATTTTCCTACAAAACATGCTTGCAAGTTTGAACGGAGGAAGGTATGTTTGCTCTAACATATCTTGTTTGAGCCAGTGTTCTGTAAAGCATAGTACAGAAACATCATTTAGATCATTTAATATTATTTCTATTTCATTTAGTTTATTTGGGAGTGACTGAACATTTTGATGGAATGTGCATTGCTGCAACAAGTACTTGTTCATCTGTGATGGATGAGGGGAGAGAGTACATGTCTCCTCCTCTCTAGCTGTGTTCCAAATGTGGTCACCTTTCAGTGGAAACTGTACCTTCTTAGTACAAGATCATTAGTATTTTGAAAATGGCTTCTATGTAGGCACAAACACAAGTCTGTGCTAAACACTTCAGTTTTTCTGTGTGTATTCCTGAACTCATTATTGTTCCACTGGATTGCAGGATCATATATTGCAAAGGTCTGCCAGTATTGCTGAGCTCTGTCTAAGGGTGGAGTTTTGGTACTACACACTAACACATCTGAAGTACTTTAAGTTCATTTTTGTAAGATGTTTCACCAATTTGGGTCTTACAAAAAGCTACAGAACTATGCAGTCTGTCCCTGCAGAGTGCAATATGCCTGGGTAAGCCTAGTACAACTGGAGTTCATCTGTCGTGTCACAGATTGATTGCCAATAACTTTTATATTGAAATAAAAGTTATTGGCAAGCAACACCATTTATGTTAAGTGCAATATAAACTTATTTATAAAAAGACTTATGCCAGTTAGTTAATAAAACAGTGAAACAAATAAATTACACTCCACACCAGCCTGCAACAGTCCATGTCGGCCTGACTCTTAAGCACAGTGGTCCTGATGGTGAGTTGTGAGCATTTGGAACACAGTGACTGAGTCACAGGGAAGCTAGTTGGCACAGCAACAGCATTGGGAAGGGCAAATGTATGTCCAGACCATTGGCAGATTAGAGGAAAACCGCAATCAGCACAAAGTGGGACAGAACTTTAATGTCATTTGGAGTGTCTTTTATAACTGCAAAGCACTCTCGTCTCAAAACTGTTATTTTGCCATTAAGTAATCAAAGGCATCCAATCAGCAGAACAATTACTCTAGCTACAACTTTCATGGCAACTTCTGATCCACACATATTTCAGAATCTGTACTTTTGATTATAAAGGAACTACTACATCACACACTGCTGATAGTGACAAGAGTATACAACCTCATATCACACAAATTTTGATCTGTAAATAGGATGATCTGTTGATGGACCAGGAAAGAATGTGGTATGCACAAACTGTTTAAATAGAAGTTCAGAAGTACCATGATATTTGAGAGGTCGCTTCTGGAACAGTATCTTGCATCTCACTGCAATTCGTTGCCTAACTTTCCAGTTGCTGGAATTTTTTTCTCACACTTACAGAACTATTGTACCTTTGATATGGGTATGAAAATGTCAGTGTTGAAAACGAGAATGCCGCAATACATAAGAAGTAACAGTAGCCAATGATGTGTGAAATGAATCTACTGATAATTTTGTTTTATCAGAAGTGAAAGTACGGTGGCAGTGAAATGTTTTAAATTTCTACTGATTTTTTAAATGTTAGCATAAATATAAATGCTTTACATTTGTCATACAAGTAATGAATACAAAAATGGAAGAATAATTGAAAGGTCACCTCCTGGAGATACAGCTTACCACATTTTTGTATCCTGTTTTCAAATATTGGATTGTACAATAGACCCTTCTGACAGGAACTCACAAATCCAGTCACACAACTGAGACAGTACTCGATAGGCACATAATTTTATTAGAAACCACTTGCAATGAACAGTATCAAAAGCCTTTTGGAAATTTAGAACGAGGGAATCAATTAAAGAGCCCATGTCAGTAGCATTTATTACTTTGTGAGAATAAAGAGCTAGTTGTGTTTCACAAGAACAATACTTTCTGAATATGTGCTGACTGTGTCAACAGATTGTTTTCCTTGAGTTAATTCATAATATTAGAATGTAGTATATGTTCCAAACTCCCTTTGCAAATTGACATCACTGATATGGGTCTATAATTCATTTGATTACTCCTACTGCCTTTTTTGAGTATTGGTGTGACCAGTGCAACTTTCCAGTCTTTAGGTACACATCTTTTGACAAGCAAGTGGTTGTATATGACTGTTAAGTACAGAGTCATTACATCAGCATACTCTGAAAGGAATCTAACTGGTATATACAATCTGGACCAGAGGACTTGCTTTTATTAAGTGGTTTCAGTTGCTTTGCTACATCAATGATATCTGTTTTTAAGTTACTCATGTTGGCAGCAGTTCTTGATCTAAATTCTGGAAAATATACTGTCTCTATTTGGTCAAGGAATTTCTGAAAACAGTACTTAGTGACTCAGTTTTAGTGGCACTGTCATCAGTAACATTACCATCGCTATTGCACAGTGAAGGTATTGATTGTCTTGCTGCTGGTGTATTTTCCATATGACCCAATCTCTTTGGATTTATGCCAGATTTCAAGACAAAGTTTCATTGTGGAGCCTGTTAAAAGCATCTCGCAAAGAAAGTTCACACTAAGTTTTGATCTCCTGTAAAACTCTGGGAATCGTTGGGAATTTTTCATTCTTTTAAATTTAACATGCTTTTTCCATTGCTTCTGCAACAGTAGTCTGACCTGTTTTGTGTACCATGAGGGGGAGGCATCAGTTCCATCTCTTAATAATTTATTTGCTATAAACCTTTTAATTGCTGTTTATAATATTTCTTTGGATTTAAGCCATATCTGGTCTACACTTTCGTAGTTGGTTCAGACGGAATGGAGGATGTATCTTAGGAAGGCATCAAGCAAATTTTTTGTCTGCTTTTTTAAACAGATATATTTTGCATTTATTTTTGGTAGGTTTGGATGTTACAATATTCAGTCTCACTACAACAGCCTTGTGCTCACTAATCCCTGTATCTGTCATGATGCTCCTTATTTGTGTGGGATTATTTGTTGCTAAGAGGTCGAGTATGTTTTTGTGACCATTTACACTTCGAGTAGGCTCCTGAAGTAATGATTCAACACAATTTTCGGAGAAACCACTTATTAAGAATCTGGATGATGCTTTACACCTACCACTGACTTTAAACACGTATTTTTGCTAACATATCAAGGGTAGGTTGAAGTAATCACCATGTATAATTGTACAAATGGGGTACCCATCTGAATTGAAACTCAATTCTTCTTTGAACTGTTCAGCAACTGCATCATCCAAGTTGGGAGGTTGGTAAAAGGAACCAATCCAATAATTAATTTATTCCAGTTTTCAAGTATAACCTCTACCCAGAGTAATTCATAGGAACTACCTACTTCAACTTCACTACAAGACAGACTACTTCTAACTGCAAAAAACATTGCACCACCAACTGCATTTAAACGATCCTTTCTCAACAATGTCAAGTTCTTTGTAAAAACTTTGGCTGGGCTCATCTCCAGCTTTAGCTAGCTTTCAGTATCTATAATGATTTGTGCTTGTGTCTGGAACTCTGGTTCTTTCCCAAATACAGCTACGACAATATACTACTATAATACCTATGGTTCCTAGGTCAACCTTTGTCCTGTGTTTGACCTGCACCCTCTAAGACTGAAACCCTTTTTGTTCTTTGTTGAGACACTCTACCCTAAAATACCATCCACTCCACTCCGCACAGCCCCCATTATCCGTGCAGTCATCTCCTGTGTGTAGTGAACCTCTGGTCTATTAAACTGGACCCAATACCACACCACCCTATGGTGCAAGTCAAGGGATCTGCAGCTCACTTGGTCACAAAACTGTCAGAGCCTCTGATTCTGACCTCCTTATCAGCCCTGTACCAAAGGTCCACAATTGGTCCTGCCGATGATGCTACAGATGTTGAGCTCTGCCTTCATTTTAGAAGCAAGACTGGCAGTGTTCATCAATTCAACTAGTCAGAATCTGTTCCAATCCAAAGCTGCACACATCATTAGTACTGACGTGAGCTATCACCTGCCCCTTCTGCTGTTCATGGCACCCAGAAGGACTCGTTCCACATTTGGATGACTTCCCCAGTATGCACACAATATTTCTTCCCCTCCTTGGTAGCCATGTCCCTAAGGGACACCATTACATGCCTAAAATTAGAGCTCCCAACTTTAAATAACCCCACATTCAGTGACTGCCCAGATCTTGCAGGTTGAGTGGCTTCCTCTATAACAGGACAAGCAACTGCATCTGGCTCAGCCACAGATAGCACCTTAAACCCATTTGTCAGATAAACCAGGGAAGCCTCTTGATCCTCCCCCCAGAAAGTCTTTCACTGCCTGCCTTGGGACAACCTGCCACTCAAAAACTGGTGAGTGTTCAACCTCAGTGTGTGGGCAGTAACTGGGGCATCAACAGTAGTGGACCAGTTGGGCTACATACGGGACATATTGGAGCTACCCCAGATCCCCACATCTGGTCCCCCACAGCAATGCCCATTGGCAACAGCCTCAAGCTGCGAGATTAATGCCAGCACTGCCTAAAGCTGTGAGAGAAGAGTCACTATCTCAACTTGCATCTGAACACGGCAATCACAGCCACTACCCTTACTAATGTTGGCGGACCTCTACACTGCACAATTATTAAAATGCTAAACTGCGCATAGCAAGCACACAAACACAGAACAGATTTAAGAATTAAACTAGTAATCACACAGGTAACTGAAAAAAGTTGCTCCTATTTGGAGCTCATAAAAATAATTCACCAAAACAGGACACTGGGAAATTTGTTGAAAACTGTTGCAAACAGTCAGGGAATAAGTACTAGGTCTCTCAACACTCCATAGCAATGTCACAAGTATCTTTGTGAGAGTACTGCATACAAACCACTTCACCCCTTTTGAATACACAAGGTGCAAGCAATGCTGCTGGGAGACAACCAACAGACTCTGTTGATTATAAATCAGCAGCTGCAAGACTACTATTTCTCAAGAATGATACTCTTCACAGCTAGAGCCTGATTCACAAGGAATGGCACAGTGAATTTTCATAATATACATGAATGAGCAGAGGAGGTAGGTCCCCACAGCCCAAGTTCAGATTGAGAGAGGATGAGAAACGAAATCAGCTATGTGACTTTCAAAGGTATCAGCCCAGTATTTGCCTGAAGTGATCTATGGAAACCACAAAACACCAAAATCTGGATGGTCGAATGTGGATTTAAACAGCCGTTCTCCCGAATGAGAGTGCAGTGTCTAAACCACTGTGCCACTTTGCTCAGTTATGTATCTTGGAGGAAGTAACACATTTCTCAACTCTTACTGGAGTAGGGTACAAGTACCTAGGGATTCTGAAAGTTAGACCATTCATGAGTCATAATACCTTTCTTGTGTCGCACTGCAGTTTGTTGAGCATTTCAGTCACATTCTTGTGCTTCAGTGACACATTATGTACCTCTACTCTGAATCTTCCCCAATCCCTTCCACAAACCCAACTTTGTAAGACCTGTTCACTGATGAACATCACCCATGAACAGTTTCAATGAGGATTTTCTAAGTGAATTACATTTCCTTGAGTTCTACCAATAAATTTCAAGACTGGCCTCTGCCTTCCTCACATGTTGATTTATGTTGTGATTTAATTGCTCAGGGCACATACCACACATATTTGACTGCTCACAAATTGTGTCATCAAATGGCTTTAGGTCTTTTGTCCCTCACGAATCTTACATTATAATATATTAATTTATGTTGATTATTGGCTGCCATTCTTTACATCAAGTGCTTATCATCAACAAGTCTTCCTGCATTTCAGAACAAATTTTAATGACATTACTCCTATGTACATAACTGTGTCACATGTGAACAACAAAAGAGAACTACAAATGGTTACCTGCAAGTCATTTACATATGTATCACTTCCTACATGTACACTGGACACCATATTCTGATTGCTATGTTTTCTTCAATCAGTAGCCCATTCATTCTGATATTACATTATAACATTTTCTCTTCACGACAGCAGATAGATGCATTTTCCGTGGACCTGTGACTTCTCACTATGATGTGGAAGGTTCCAGTTAGTTTATAATTATAATACATGTGCATGGATTACATGTCCCCACCTCTCGTCATATGAGGGTATGTTCAGCACTGCTAAACATGATTGTCTTCCGGTCTAGGTGTTATGGTGTGGGGAGGCATAATGTTGTATGGGTGCACTGATATCCAAAGTACACTCATTGGTAAGTGTTATTGTTACATTATACTCCTTCCCCAAGTGCATCTTTTCAGGCGGGCATTCGACCCCGACTTCATTTTTTTGGATGACAATGCGTGACTGTATCAAACACCGGAGGAAGAGGAGATGGAGGTCTTGGAATGAGAGGATTTACAGAGGCCGGCAGCACCCTACAGATGCCTGAATTGTTCGCTTTATTTTGATTGAACCACCACTATTAAATTATGTAAATGTAATTCAGTACCCCTACAAAGTACCTAGCATCGTAATGGACAAGGTCTCAACATAATTGTGAGTTGTTTGTAATCAGTCACGTGAGACTGCTCTGAAATAACTGGAGCCACAATCATGAAAAATGCATTTAGCACGTATAAAGTGGCATTACCATACACAAATAAGTAAATCATAATGAGCTGCCTGATTTCAGCAGAATCATAATGAATGACATGGTAGTTTCTAATAGACACAGGTACGGGTGTAACTTGAAAGAGGGGAAGCAATTGCGCCTCCACCTTCCCTTTTTACAAGGATGTGATCTTCACAAACTGAGCTCAAATCCTGACCCACCATACAGATGGACATATCAACTAAGATTAAGTTTGAAGAAAGGCAGAACATGCAAAGCAAGTTTACTCAAAACCATGTCACGTGTCATGAAATCTCAAAACTATTTTAGCATTCACCATGAAATTAATGTGGGTTGCCCCCTCCAGGACAGAGAGTGCACTGTTGCATCACATACTACAGTATAACAATCATAGTGCTGAAACTGATTTTATTTTGTCTGCTGTGGATTGTCTATGCAAATTACTCCATCATAAATTTTAAAAAAATGTTCACCAGTCATAGCACACAAACTTGCTGTAACAGCACACGATATAAAGATTCTTAAAGAAGAAAAATGTAGTAGCCCACCAGTTGCTACACCTACTGCGGATGCAAGTTGGGCCACTATGGCAAGCATAGTGTGCACTGACATTCAAATAGAATACCCACAGACACCCTTGGTGGCTGCCAGGGGCGGCACCCTCATCAACCACAGTCACTGTTTACAAGAAACTGCTTCGCCAACATTTGAAGGCTTTCTGAGTGGTCGACAAGGTTGTCTGTAAAGTTCTTTTCTTATATTTGTTTGGTAAATAAAAAACACCTTCTCTTGCTGCACTTTTCTCCCAGACCAATTTTGCCTTTTATCACTTTTAAGGCATCATCAGTGGAACCTGGAATGATATAGTTTTGTTTTTATGTGTGTTACTTGTACATTCTAAAACAGTTCATGTTTCTTTTTTTATGTAAATAAGCAATTACTCACAGTTCTTCATGTTTCTGGTTGGCATCTGTATTTCTGCCATCTGGTCACATGCTAGAGATGTTACTATGACTGATAGTGCATCATGACAGTAAGGGCAAACAAGATCAAAAGTGGACAGAAAAATGTCTCATCTTGTTTGCCCTTATTGTCATGATGCACTATGACTGATAGTTCATCACAGCAATAAGGGCAAACAAGATGAAAAGTGGGAAGAAAAATGTTCAGAGCATAAGAAAATGCTTATGTTTCGTAAATAGAGGAGTACTACAACATCCAGCATGTGACCAAATGACAGGAAATGCAGATGCCTGAACTAAAAGTGCGAACTGTTTTATAATCTACAAGTATTACAAATCAAAACAAAACTGTATCATTCTAAATCCCACTAATGCTGCCATAAAGTAGAAACAAAGGCAAAACACGTCTGGGGCAAATGAAATACAGCACAGCAAAAGAAGCTGTTTTTTATTTACCAAACAAATATTTCTGTGCTTGAAGTGCAGGATGGGCACACAAATAAACTTTTTCTTTTCTTATCATGGATAACCCCTCCCATATGTATCACTTTGCCAGTTACCTCTTCTGCAAGAACCGGCATCATTTGCTTTTGATAATATGTGCCATTTGCTATTTACGTACTGCCACAAGTGTACACATGAGGTCACTGTATGTGTTGAATTATACCAATGTTGCATACAGCCAGAGCAATCTTCATTATGCTTGGGCAGCTGAGATTCATGGGCGCAGTCATAAGTGTCGGTTCATCACGGCTAAGTATCAGGAGTTGTATGCAGACACCATGGTCAGAGACACAATCATTTGTTCATACCCAGATACGAAGGTGCATAAACATGCCCTTCAGCTCTAGGAACCTACACTGAAGGTGGATTTCAATATTGCACAGTCATTCAAGGTCTCCACATTGCAGACCACTAATAAGAGGCTTGGAGTGATGTTACCATTGTTTACAGTGTGCAGCCCCAGAGTGTTGAGCACAGGACACTGGGGGAAGAAGAAGTAGCCACAGTACAAAAAGTCCAACCAGGGTAATGTGGACAAACACGTCGTCAGCAGCAAGCACAGCAAATGCCACTTCCTTTGTGCTCCCTTGTTTCGTACAGCATGAGCGAACAGCCTGCCCCAAGCGCTTGATTTCTTGCTGTGTAAATGTAAGGGGGGAAAAAAGGTCCCATAGCCATGGTATGTCGATGGCACAATCTTACAAGGACTTTCGTACACACAATGGCGGTCACCATGTCACAGCACCTACCTTCCATCTGCAGTCAAACAGTGAGGCACAACACCTTGTCTGAACATTTAAGACACTCGTGCCCAAGTGCGTGGAAGATTTATGGCTAAGGAAGATCTCATTTTTTTTTAAGTTCTTACAGAATGACACTCATCGTGGCTAAAAGTTCTGCTGAGCTCCTGCACAGCTGTCAGCTGCCAACCCTGCTCAAACTCTTGCAGTTGAGCATGCATCCCCCAGCAGTGCCAGTTTCATCAACATTTGTGCGTGGCATGCCAGTCTGGACCATGGATTTCAGATGGCACTCTCACTGGATTCTGGTCACCATCCACAGCCAGCATTGTCACAGCATCTTCATGGTTCGCACCAAAGATCAACTCGTGGCACACCATCGGAACCAGTTGTGTCCAAGGATGGGTGAAGGCCCTTCCTCAAGCTGTGGGCCTGGTGCCCTGTTCCTCATTGGCCCTGGCCACTCTGGGGGTCAGGCAGACCTCACCTCTAAGGCACTCAATGCTCTGTCAGCACCCATGGTGTGTTTGCTTCCTGCAACCAGTGCTGTCTCCTCCCATTGCACTGAGCAGCTGCCACCATCAGCAGGGACAGAAGCCAGTTCTACATCACCAGAGCCTCCTCTCCAGTCCACTATCATCACTACATGGTCCAACACCACCTCATCACAGACTCTGATGTCCAGATGGCTCCTGCCCCTGCCCCCTCCTGGTCGCGTCCTGTCCACCAGCTGCCATGGGTGGCCTCGTCCAAATCACTTTCATCCATATGCGTCAGTCGGGATGGATCGGGAACTTATGTCTTTGGCTGCCACTGCCGATGCTGCCACCAACACCATGGATGTGTCTGCAGTGACAGCACCGTGGACAGCGAGACCTGGCCCTTCCCACTGAAAGGAGGTAGTGTAGTAACCCACTGGTTACTATGCCTACCATGGACACGAGTCAGCCCACTACAGCGAGCATATGGCTCTGAGCACTATGGGACTTAACATCTGAGGTCATCAGTCCCCTAGAACTTAGAACTACTTAAACCTAACTAACCTAAGGACATCAGACACATCCATGCCCGAGGCAGGATTTGAACCTGCGACCGTAGCAGTCGCGCGGTTCTAGACTGAAGCGCCTATAACCGCTCGGCCACCCTGGCCGGCACAGCGAGTATAGTGTAAGGTTAGTTTGCATGTTGAGGAATTTGGGGAATGATGGTGAAGCAAGGTTCGAGGTTAAGAAATTCTGCGAAGTCGACAGGGGATGGTTTGGAGGCAATTGGGGTGGATCACGGTTGGATGGAGGAGTGAACTGAATTAGGGAAAGTCCAATATTGGTCTTTGGTTGAGTCTGATTGGTAGGGTTGGTGGCAAAAAAGTATGTCCACTGTGGGCACCAGGAGAAGGTCTTTAACAAGCCCTGCATGATTGAATTTGGGAGTGGGGCAAAAGGTGAGGCCTTTGGAAGGGACTGATATTTCTGTGGGGCTAAGACTTCTGGAGGAAAGGTTCATGACTGTGTTGCAGGTTTGTTTATGTTCTGGATTCTGTGTGGTGGTGGGAGGGAGTTTTGGAGGGTGAGGTAAGTCTAGTAAGTCTGTGAGACAGGGTTTGTCAGCTAGGAGGGGTTGTGGAGGAGGTTTGGAGGTTGCTGTAGAGGTTGTACTACAAGGTGAGAGTAGGAAGTGAGCAGGATGGAGAGCTTTTTGAGGTGGCATTGTGCATGTTGTTTGAGCATGTCTCATAGAACTACTACACTTACCCAACGATCCAAAACTCCCTCCCACCACCACAATGTATCCAGAATGTAAAAAGACTTGCAACACAGTCATGAACCTTTCCTCCAGAAGCTTCAACCCCACAGAAATATCAGTCCTTTGCAAAGGCCTCACCTTTTGCCATACTCCCCAATTCAATCATGCAGGGCTTGTTAAAGACCTTCTCCCCTTCTCCAAGTCCCTGCAGTGGGAACACTTTTTCACCACAGCCCTACCAATCAAACTCAACCAAAGACCAACAGTGAACCTTCCCTAACTCAGTTCACTTCTCCATCCAACTGTGATTCACCCCCACTGCCCCCAACCCAATCCCTGTCAACTTCACAGAATTTCTTAACCTCAAACCTCGATTCATTCCCCAAATTCCTCAACATGCAAACAGCAGATGCGCAAAACTATAGGCCTATATCTCCAACATCGATCTGTTGTAGAATTTTAGAACATGTTTTTTGCTCGTGTATCATGTCATTTCTGGAAACCCAGAATCTACTCTGTAGGAATCAACATGGATTCTGGAAACAGCGATTGTGAGAGACCCAACTCGCTTTATTTGTTCATGAGACCCAGAAAATATTAGATACAGGCTCCCACATAGATGCCATTTTCCTTGACTTCTGGAAGGCGTTCGATACAGTTCCGTACTGTCGCCTGATAAACAAAGTAAGAGCCTACGGAATATCAGACCAGCTGTGTGGCTTGATTGAAGAGTTTTTAGCAAACAGAACACAGCATGTTGTTCTCAATGGAGAGATGTCTACAGACGTTAAAGTAACCTCTGACATGCCACAGGGGAGTGTTATGGGACCATTGCTTTTCACAATATATATAAATGACCTAGTAGATAGCGTCGGAAGTTCCATGCGGCTTTTTGCGGATGATGTTGTAGTATACAGGGTGTTACAAAAAGGTACAGCCAAACTTTCAGGAAACATTTCTCACACACAAATAAAGAAAAGATGTTATGTGTACATGTGTCCAGAAACGCTTAATTTCCATGTTAGAGCTCATTTAAGTTTCGTCCACCTACGCTCAATGGAGCACGTTATTATGATTTCATACGGGATACTCTACCTGTGCTGCTAGAACATGTGCCTTTACAAGTACGAAACAACATGTGGTTCATGCACGATGGAGCTCCTGCACATTTCAGTCGAAGTGGTCGTATGCTTCTCAACAACAGATTCGGTGACCGATGGATTGGTAGAGGCGGACCAATTCCATGGCCTCCACGCTCTCTTGACCTCAACCCTCTTGACTTTCATTTATGGGGGCATTTGAAAGCTCTTGTCTACACAACCCCGGTACCAAATGTAGACTCTTCGTGCTCATATTGTGGACGGCTGTGATACAATACGCCATTCTCCAGGCTGCATCAGCGCATCAGGGATTCCATGCGATGGAGGGTGGATGCATGTATCCTCGCTAACGGAGGACATTTTGAACATTTCCTGTAACAAAGTGTTTGAAGTCACGCTGGTACGTTCTGTTGCTGTGTGTTTCCATTCCATGATTACTGTTGTTTGAAGAGAAGTAATAAAATGAGCTCTAACATGGAAAGTAAGCATTTCCAGACACATGTCCACATAACATATTTTCTTTCTTTGTGTGTGAGGAATGTTTCCTGAAAGTTTGGCCGTACCTTTTTGTAACACCCTGTATAGAGAAGTTGCAGCATTAGAAAACTGCAGCGAAATGCAGGAAGATCTGCAGCTGATTGGCACTTGGTGCAGGGAGTGGCAACTGACCTTTAACATAGGCAAATGTAATGTATTTCGAATACATAGAAAGAAGGATCCTTTATTGTATGATTATATGATAGCAGAACAAAGACTGGTAGCAGTTACTTCTGTAAAATATCTGGGAGTATGTGTACAGAACGAATTGAAGTGGAATGATCATATAAAATTAATTGCTGGTAAGACGGGTGGCAGGTTGAGATTCATTGGGAGAGTCCTTAGAAAATGTAGTCCATCAACAAAGGAGGTGGCTTACAAAACACTCATTCGACCTATACTTGAGTATTGCTCATCAGTGTGGGATCTGTACCAGGTTGGGTTGACAGAGGAGATTGAGAAGATCCAAAGAAGAGCGGCGCATTTTGTCACAGGGTTATTTGGTAAACGTGATAGCGTTATGGAGATGTTTAGCAAACTCAAGTGGCAGACTCTGCAAGAGAGGTGCTCTGCATCGCGTTGTAGCTTGCTGTCCAGGTTTCGAGAGGGTGCGTTTCTATTTATACCTCCCGAGGATATCACGAATGTAAAATTAGAGAGATTAGAGTGCGCACAGAGGCTTTCCAGCAGTCGTTCTTCCCGCGAACCATACACGATTGGAAGAGGAAAGGGAGGTAATGACAGTGGCACATAAAGTGCCCTCTGCCACACACCGTTGGGTGGCTTGCGGAGTATACATGTAGATGTAGAGCCTTGAACCCACAGAAAGAACCACAGTCCACAATCTAAAAGCTGATCCTGACCTTGTAATCCTACCTGCAGACAAAGGCTCCACCACTGTTGTTTTGAACCACAAGGATTACCTGACAGAAGGACTCCACCAGCTGTCAAGATACATCCACCTACAAACCTTGCCACAGTTACCCCATTCCAGTAATCCAACAAGATCTCCACTCACTACTCAAATCCCTAGGTCTATCCCAGAACCTCTCCCCAGAGTCCATCTCTCTACTCACTCCTACCACTCCCCACACTCCTCCCTTCTACACTCATGCTCATAAATTAAGGATAATACTGATACGTGGTGAAACAACACTCTGATGGGTGGATTGCGGGTTTAAATCACCTCAAGGTATGATCATGCAGCGCATTTGACCTGCGGTCATCGCCCAGTGGCGCTGGCAGTAGTCCACATACCCAGAGATGTGTTGGTGCATGTCAGAGTATGGTGCAGCGAGTAATTGTGCAGACATTTACAGACGTGCTAATGATCACTGTGTGCTGAAAATGGCTCAAAGAACACATATTGACGACGGTATGAGAGGGCGACCGGAGGCCGCTCAAACACAGCAGGTCGTAGCACAGGCCCTCCGTGTGCCACAAAATATGATCTCAAGATTATGACAACGATTCCAGCAGACAGGAAAAATGTCCAGGCACTACAGTACGGGATGTCCACAGTGTACACCACCACAAGAAGACCGATATTTCACCATCAGTTCCTGTAGATGGCCATGGAGTACTGCAGGTAGCCTTGCTCGGGACCTTACCACAGACACTGGAACAGTTGTCTCCAGACAACGAAACAGACATGGTTTATTCACCTGAAGACCTACAAGATGCATTCCACTGACTCCTGTTCACAGGAGAGCCCATAAAGCCTGGTGTCAAAAACACAGTACATGGTCATTGGAACAGTGGTCCAGGTTATGTTCACAGATGAGTCCAGGTATAGTCTGAACAGTGATTCTCACAGGGTTTTCATCTGGCGTGAACCAGGTTCCAGATACCAACCCTTTAAGGTCCTTGAAAGGGGCCTGTATGGAGGTCATGGTTTGATGGTGTGGGGTGGGATTATGATTGGTGCACATACACCCCTGCATGTGCTTTGACAGAGGAACTGTAACAGGTCAGGTGTATCGGGACGTCATTTTGCACCCGTATGTCCGCCTTTTCTGGGGTGCAGTGGGTCCCACCTTCCTCCTGATGGACGATAATGCACGGCCTCACCGAGCTGCTATCGTGGAGGAGTACCTTGAAACAGAAGATATCAGGCAAATAGAGTGGCCTGCCTGTTCTCCAGACCTAAACCCCATCAAGCACATCTAGGATGCACTCGGCCGACGTATCACTGCACGTCTCCAAACCACTACGAAACTTCAGGAGCTCAGACAACACTGGTGCAAGAATGGGAGGCTATATCCCAGCAGCTGCTCGACCACCTGATCAAGAGTATGCCAACCTGTTGTGCGGCCTGTGTACGTGTGCATGGTGATCATATCCCATACTGATGTTGGGGGTACATGTGCAGGAAACAGTGGCATTTTGTAGCACATGTGTTTCAGGATGGTTTTCTCAACTTATCACCAATACCGTGGACTTACAGATCTGTGTCGTGTGTGTTCCCTACGTGCCTATGCTATTAGCGCCAGTTTAGTGTAGTGCCACGTTGTGTGGCACCACATTCTGCAATTATCCTTAATTTATGAGCATGAGTGTATATGATTCCTAAAGTCTATAAAACTAACCACACAGGACGCCCCATTGTGGAAGGTTACTGTGCCCCCACTGAGAGAATCTCTGCTCTCTCAGACCAACACCTTCAACCTATTACCCGAAACCTACCCTCCTATATAAAAGATACCAACCATTTCCTCCACCGACTCTCCACAGTTCCTGTCCCTTCACCACATGGTGTCCTGCTCGTCACTATTCATGCCACCTCATTGTACACTAACATTCAAAATGTCCACGGCCTTACCGCTATTGAACACTACCTTTCCCAACACCCGACGGATTCCAAACCCACAACCTCCTTCCTAATCACCATGACCAACTATATCCTCACCCACAATTACTTCTCCTTTGAAGGCATTACCTACAAACAAATCTGGGTACCACTATCGGCACCATCCTATGCCAACCTATTCATGGGCCATCTAGAGGAATCCTTCCTAAACACCCAGAATCCTAAATCCCTCACCTTGTTCAGACTAATCGAAGGTGAGGACACCCTATCCACATTCCTCCATAACCTCAACAACTTCTCTCCCATTTGCTTCACCTGGTCCTACTCAACCCAACAAGCCACTTTCCTAGATGTTGACCTCCAACTCAAAGATGACTACATCAGTACATCTATCCATATCAAACTTACTAACCACCAGCGATACCTCCACTTTGACAGCTGCCACCCATTCCATACCAAGAAGTCCCTACCGTACAACTTAGCCACTTGTGGTCATTGCATCTGAAGTGATGAGCAGTCTCTCTCGAAATATACCAAAGGTCTCACTGAAGCCTTCATGGATTGTAATTATCCTCCCAACCATTTACAAATACAAATCTCCTGTGCCTTATCTTTCCAGTCTCCCAAAACCTTCCAAAGTCCCACCGTCAGCCACAGAGGAGCGTTCCTCGTAACTCAGGACCACCCAGGACTGGAGCAACTGAACAACACTCTCCGCCAGGGTTTCGATTACCTCTTGTCGTGCCATGAAAAGAGAAATGTCCTGCCAACTATCCCTCTCACAGTGTTATTCTTCCGTCCACGAACCTACACAATATACTCACTCCATCTTTACACAATCCCTGCTCCCAATCCTTCACCTCACAGCTCATACCCCTGTAATAGACCTACATGCAAGAAGGTCCCATACATCCTCCCACCAACACTTCCACCTACTCCAGTCCGGTCACTAACATCACCTATCCCATCAAAGGCAGTGCTACCTGTGAAATCAGTCATGTGATATACAAGCTAAGCTGCAAGCACTGTGCTCCATTCTGTGTAGGCATGACAACCAACAAGCTGTCTGTCCACATGAATGGCCACTAACAAACTGTGGCCAAGAAACAAGAGGATCACCCTGTTGCTGAACAAGCTGCCAAACATGACCTCCTTCATTTCAACGACTGCTCGACGGCCTGTGCCAAATGAATTCTTTCCACCAACACCAGCTTTTCTGAATTGCACAGGTGGGAACTTTCCCTGCAATATATCCTACATTCCCGTAACCCTCCTGGCCGCAACCTTCATTAGTCACTGTCCTCACCCATCCAGCCCCTTCCCTGTTCCCATTCCAGCACTATACAGCTGTCATTCCACCATCTCATCTCAGTCAGCCTTTTTACTTCTCTCTTTTTCCAATACTTCGCCTCCACCCCCTTCCCCACCTCTCCCAGCCCTCCGTCTAAGCTGAAAGCTTTCACTGTGAGAGTCTTTTTGTTGTGCCTATCGGCGACTCAGCATTTCCACTATATGGTGAGCAGCAACTTTCCTTCTCATAATATTGTTACATTCCATCCTGGATTTTCCATTGCTTGATTTCTTCAGTCTCTTCATATCTGCAGAGCTAGTTGTAATATAAACTTTTACTACTGTGGTGGCTATTTGCTTAATGTCTATCCTGGCTACAATACTGCATACACAATGCTGTCCATAGTCGCTTACCTGCATTCTGACTTTCTTAATCATTATTAGACCTACTCTTGCATTACCTCTGTCTGATTTCATACTGATAACCTTGTACTCACCTGACCAGAAGTACTGTCCATCCCGAGCTAACATTTCCCTATTTAGATTTTCTAACCTGCCAGTATGATTAAGGGATCTACCATTTCACACTCTAACATATAGATTGCCAGTTTTGTTTCCCTGACAACAACCTCCTGACTAGTTCCCACCTGGAGATCCGAAGGGGGACTACTTCACCTCTGAAATACTTTATCCGAGAGGATACCATTATTTAACCACACAGTAGAGCTGCATGCCCTTGAGAAAAATAATGGTTGTAGTTTCTTATTGCTTTCTGCTGTTTGCATTACCAGCATTATAAGGCCATCTTGGTTGACATTACAAGGCCAGACCAGTCTATCATTCAGACTACTACCCCTCTTCAAGAATCACACATTTGTCTGGCCTCTCAACAGATACACCTCCACTGTGGTTGCACCTACAGTACAGCTATATGTGTTGTTAAAACATGCAAGCTACCCCACCATGGTGGGGTGTGGGTGGGGAGGGGAGGGGGTGATATGTGCTATTAATGAATAACACTAACACCGTTAAGCTTGTAACCATTATCATCGTCAGGGGATGATATCTGCTATTAATGAATAACACTAACACCGTTAAGCTTGTAACCATTATCATCGTCTGTATTGTGGAAGTTGCAGGCTCTTAGAATGACAGTAATTTTTTTGTTTGTCTTCTCCATACACAAAGTTTTTTCTGTGCTAGGAGGTAGAGCTCTTCCATACATGTTCTGAATCAAATCATGTTTCACTGAATTGCAAGAGCCACTGATCAGTGACGGTTTACCTCCTCTTTTGTCTCTGCCACGGTCAGTGTCATTGTTGCACATACTGTTGGTGCCGTGGCGAGCACAGCCACACAAACGCAATGGTCGGCTACTGTGGCAGAGTTCAGCGGCGCCTGCAACTTAGCACCGGTGCGTTCCACCAGCCAGTGCTAGAGGCGTTCCCGCCAAACATTCAATCAGCCGCAAACTACACATGCGCACGAGCCTTTTTCCAGCATCGATGGTCACACTATGATATCACCATCAGCCAATCAGGGATCACCAACGGCCGCCAATCATCACTCCGGAATCAGTGGAGGAAGACTAGAGCCGCCGTGTTAAATAGCCGGAGGATAGGAAAGCAGATGTCTTTCGACCCGCCACGGACTGCCACCCAGAAGAGACTTCGACACAGCCAGATCGTCCAGGTGCCACGTCTTCGCTACACCAGCCAACGACCCTGGACTCTGCATCCGCCGGAAAACATCGAGAGAAAACCCAACAAAGGAACGTAAATTCAGTTCAGTTGCTAATATTTGAATTCAATAAGGTGGCATAATTCTTTGGCTTGTTATAAAATTTTGGTAGGAGAAGAAGCTTTTTGTTTTTGAAGGATGTTATCTTTTTGTAAAATTAAGCCGTGGCCTTGCTCCATCCAATAAAAATTTTTTGTTCGCAAATGTGTGTTAATCTGTGGATATAACAGTTGGCTCTGGAGAAGCTGAGGGGCTCAGAGGCAATTTTCCATTTACATTTTTGTCATCTGGGACATTTGTTGCTTTTGGTGATAGATAATTAAAGAACTGTTGCATAAGGGGGTGGAAAATTTTGGAGGCTGCACTACTTGGTTTCTGTCGCTCATCATAGGGGTTTCTTCTCACCTTCAGTTCCTCAGTGTTTGTTGGTTCATTGATTTAGAGTGAAAGGAACTAAACTGCAAGGTTATCGGTCCATTAAACAGCAAACCAGGAGTTGTCTTTAAAAGTTCAGTCAAGACAAGGCATTAAAACCAAGAAACGAGAAAGAATAAAGAGGAATAAAGAGGTGAAAAGGGCAGAGACCAGGCTGGGCCAACGAGCAAGGGACATCCAGGGGTGAGGGGGCAGTCAGGGGGAGGGGGGGGGGGGGGGGGGGGAAGGGTGATCCAGCAACCCTTCAGGCAGTCAATGCAGCCAAAAAGCCCTACCTTACAAGGTACAATATAAACCACCTTCACAGGCAAAATGTAACACCAGATCAGCCTCTTTGGCATCATCTGCTAGCACCAGAGGTATCATGTCAGGAACATTAAGATGGCACTTCAAAGCATCTGAATTCGGTCAGTCTGTGAGTATGTGGGCCAATGTCAGGCATGCCCTCCATCGGCAGTGGGGGATTCCTCATATGGTAGAATGTGGTCATGGGTCAGCCACGTGTGGCCAATACAGAGTTGACAGCAGACAGTGGATTCCCTGTGAGAAACATGCAGGGAAGGCTGCTACGAGGTCGTGGTCTCATTGTCCTCAGTTTGTTTGGGGAGATCAGGGCAGAACATTTTGAGTTTCAGACATCTGCAATCGATGGTGTACAAATGACCGAATGTCTGGTTCTAGGACCCCCATTTCCAGAATCTGCTTCCTGACGACCAGCTTGGCCAACTAATCAGCTCATTCATTTACTGAAATGCCAACATGACTATGGGTCCAAACGAAAATGACTGGTTGTCCAGTTTGATGGAGGTCAGAGACAAGATCCTGGATAGCAGTAACCAGTGAGTGAGAAGAGAAGCACTCGTCTATAGCCTGAATGCTGCTAAGGGAGTCACTATATATTAGGATTCTCTTGCAGTGCAAGAACGAACATGGCTAAGGGCTAGTTTAATGGTCAAAGAGAGGGAGCAATGCAAGAAATAATGGCAATACATGACAAACAATACATCAGATCCCTTAGCCTAGAGACAGCAATGGCACTATTCAGAGCCAAAATCTTCCCAATACTGACATGGCATAAAAATTATTGGACCACATCTTACAGTGAACAACCTAACAACACTACAAAGAGTGAAGGCAACCTAGATAAAGAAAGCAATAGGAGTGTCCAAAACAACACGATCGAGACTTGTATACTTGCTGGCGAGGGAACCCCTCCTTATTGAAGACCTTCGTACAATCCTGATGCTACCCAATAGCAGCGCCATGGAAAGTCTACTTAAAACATTGGAGGAAAAAAGAGAAGACATGACTCCAGAATTTCACAGCACAGGTGCCATGATTGACCGAATATGGACAAAGGAAAACTTCGAAATGAGACACATGATCACCAGATTGGCAGTCCATGGCTTCCACCACCTTATTTGCAACAAATCATATCATGAACCAAACAAAATGTGTGAGTGTAAACTGTGTCACCAAATTTGCAAACGTTACCATATAGAGCTCTGTACCAAAAGGACACGAACAATAAGTGACTATGCAAATCACAATATGTGAAATTTCTAATTTGTCTTATTATTATCACTGTACATTGAATTTGTATTGCTATTTGGCTGCAATAAACTTATTATTAAAAAGGGGGGGGGGGGGGGGGGGGTGCTCAGTACAGGGCCCTTTGGGAACCCGTTCTCTTGGTTATGGGGAGTACTGAGTGAAGCACCCACTTGGATCTGGAATGTACGATTCAACAGGAATTTCTTGACAAAAATTGGGAGTGGACCCTGGATGGTGATGCCACATCGTGTCATAAAGCTTCTGAAAAAATACAGCGATGAGGTGCAGAGGTTTTCCGGATAGCGGACTCCAGGTGAACCAAACTATCAGCAGGGGAGCAGCCTTTGTGAAAACATTCGAGCAACTTACAGAGAATGTCCGTAATGCTGCTCGGGTGATAACTGTCCATGTCTAGGGCTTCTTAACAGGTTTCAGTATCTGAAGTATCACACTTTCTCGCCACTGGAATGGAAACTCGCCCTCGTTCCAGATCCGATTAAAGAGGGCAAGGGAGGGGGGAGGGCGTTAGGCTATGACCCAAGGCCATGTGCTACCACCGGTTGAGGCATCAGGGGATCCACTGATAGGTTCTGTGGCACATTGCCTGGGGAGATCTGGTGTCTCAGGTGCCACTGGGATCTCCATGTTGGGCACAGGAGGCCATGCAGAGTCTGGTGGCATCGCATCCACCAGAGTTTCCTTCGTCTTAGAGGAATTCTGTTTGTCCTTGTCCTGCTACTCCTCAGAAGGCAAGGACTGTGAAGGTGTCCCTGAATTGGTTTCAGGAACACAGAAAGAACAAGAAGTCTGACAGCCAGCAACCTGTGGTTCCTTCAGCCACCAGCTGGTGTCTGGCTGTGGACCAGCAGGAACCGTCTAAGGAAGAGTCCTGAGGGACCCCTTCCTAGCTAGAGAAGAAAGAGGAGGATGAGACAGGATACGCAGATGGGGGAGAGGCACAAGTAACGTTCACATGGAACGCACTTCCACAATACCAGCAAACAAGGGTAACGGTGCAATGGGAAGGTATATGTCCGAACTTTATACACGCGAAGCATTTCATAGGTGGAGGAACACAAGATTTCATGTCTCACTGTAGAACATCACCTTGACCTCCTCAGGCAATGTATCATCCTCGAAAGCCAAGCTGAAAGCCCCAATAGCAACTACATTTTTCCTTGGTCCCCTATTGACATGACAGATGAAGTGCATACCCTGTCGCTCTAAGTTTGTCCGCAGGCTCATCATCACATTGAAAAAGATCATGGTGAAAGCTGATGCCCTGGACCATATCAAGACACTTGTGGGAAGTAACAGGAACGTCACCCAGCTTTTCACAAGAGTGTAGCTCCTATGAATGGGCAGGAGATGACGTGTTAATGAGGAGGGAACTGCTCTTCATCTTAGAGACGGCTGAAACTTCCCCACTTTTATCTTCAATGTGTTCCAAAAATAAATAAAAATAAAGACTTTGTGGCCAAAAATGTATGTTGGTCCTGGTACAGACCAGGTATTGGGAGCTGGATTTTGCTCCTTGTTGTTTAGTCCTGTGTTCCTCTCACAGCATGGCCAGGGAAGGGAACACATTGGGATCATAATTTGTTGCATCACACAAAGGCCTTTCCATTTGAAGAGACTACTGTGGCCGTGCGACCACCTGTTTGAGAAAGTTTAAGTCAATTTACATGCAAACTATCCACCATGGTGCCACCCAATCTGAAGGGGGGCACTCCCCATGGGTGCCACCCAGTCACAGCAATGTCTATCCGGCCAGTAATCCATTTCCAGGAGTCCCCATGCCCCAGTCATGATGGGCGCGTACTCCATGGCCTACATGGGGAAAGTGTAGCCAAGTGCCAACAGTGTGATCCCTGCGTTGTCAAGGGGCTACCATTGTGCAGGTATTTGATGACCCCCTTCCCCACTACAGAATGGATACTGTGCTGGATTTTGGGCATACTACGACATCAGGAAGGAAAGGGTGTCAGGACGGAAGGGCACAGAGGCAGAGCATGCACCACAGTGTATTGATGACACACACTCCTGAATAACTTGGGAAAGAGGGTAGGTCAAACCCAATAAAGGGTGCCATATAATTGTTAATGAAAGGTGGAGATAGCATCAGGCCTGAAATTATAAATCAAGACCAAAATCGTGAATTAAGTCCAGGCAGGTTCCGCACCAAAAGTACAATCCGACAAAGTCAGAAGAGGTAAGAGAGAGTATGTGTATGTTTAGAGCACAGAAAGAGGGAGTAGTGTTGCAAAGACTGGGCCCGTGGTAGCGAATCACGTTCTCACCAAAGAGAGGTGAGCTCCATGAGAGGTCCTCAATGTTTGTCTCGTAAATGTTCCACACTCAATAACCTGAGTTATTTACAGGTTGAGGGAAATATTTCATGATTCTTCTGTTTTATGTTCTGTTCCATATCTGCCACACACAGCTTGATTGTTACAAGCAAAGTTTGTACGACCACACTTAATATTTACAGTACCTCATAGGGATTTGTATACAGAGTCTAATTTCAACCCAAATAAAATTTTAAGTTAAAAAAAATGCTATGCAGTATTTTATAGTGACAATCTACTTTTCTTATAATGACGTTCCTGTGATGAGTACATATGACTATTATACCTGCTGTTCTTAGGGGTTAATACCCATAAAATGACAGAAACTACTCACTAGCCAAAACTATGGTTGTTACAAATTAATTTAAGTCACAATACAGTGTTGTCTAATTTTATGAATGCTGAAAGCTAACACACTTTTTCTCTAATGTCTCAAAATTATTTGACTTGTTTCTAAAACCCAACAACTACATCCAGATCTTTATAAATATAGAAAAGTGATGCTTTTTTGAAGGATCTTTCCTCAATCTTCACTAAAATACATTAATTATGGCAAACTTTTGCCCTGTTTGTTTATTTAACATAAATTATATATAAGGCTCACTGGCCATTTGACCATCATCTTCTGTGCAGATGCACAAGCAGTGCCCGAATCTGCTGCGGGTAATGACTGTAATAGGCAGGGGCACTATGAATATAGTGCGGGACAATATGTTGCGAATGTGGGTCTCACAGGAGGCATGCCAGAGATAAGTCCCTGGAGTTGCTCTATCCTCTGTGTCCTCAATGGCTCAGATGGATAGAGCGTCTGCCATGTAAGCAGGAGATGCTGGATTCGAGTTCCAGTCGGGGCACACATTTTCAACTGTCCCCATTGACTTATATCAACGCCTGTATACAGCTAGGGGTGTTCATTTCATTGTAAATGATTTATTTTCTCACAAGATCTGCCCACCTGACATCTCATTGTTGATTATTAGTAGTCTCAATTGCCCAAATCTCACTGGGATTTTATAGAGTTTGATAAGCATAAACCAATGCTCACAAAGGTAGAGCATATAATAGCCAGACAGATTCACAAATATCTGAGCATGCCTATTATGAGTGGGATGCATCAGTGCTCCAGAATTAGCCCAGAAGTGTGAGTTTTGCCTCAACAGAAATTATAACCTTGTCCAGTCTATTTTTAAGTTAAAGATTCTTTTAGAGGGATTTGCACCACCCTCACAAGCCGGGTGGTTAAACTGAGACTCCTGTTCGAGAGACATTTGATCAAAACGCTGCACAATGGCAGCTACTACATGTCCAGAGTCTAATGGATTTGTTATGCCTATTGGTAGCTTCTGCTGCCTGAGACCTCTAGGGATTGAAAAAACTTGAATTCTCCCTTATCTGCATGCAACACACATTAGCTTCTTTAATGAGGCCTTTCCAGCAAGAATGAAGCTCTAATGATATGCCAAAACTCTCCTGACCAACAATGAAAGTGCCTATGACACAGGACTGCCTAAACCAGAGGTTGTTCAGAGTTTCAGGGAGAGCATAAGGGAACAATTGACAGGAATAGGGGAAAGAAGTACAGTAGAAGAAGAATGGGTAGCTCTGAGGGATGAAGTAGTGAAGGCAGCAGAGGGTCAACTAGGTAAAAAGCGGAGGGCTAGTAGAAATCCTTGGGTAACAGAAGAAATATTGAATTTAATTGATGAAAGGAGAAAATATAAAAATGCAGTAAATGAAGCAGGCCAAAAAGAATACAAACATCTCAAACATGAGATCAACAGGAAGTGCAAAATGGCGAAGCAGGGATGGCTAGAGGACAAATGTAAGGATGTAGTAGTGTGTATCACTAGGGGTAAAATATATACTGCCTTCAGGAAAATTAAAGAGACCTTTGGGGAAAAGAGAACCACCTGTGTGGATATCTAGAGCTCAGATGGAAAATCAGTCCTAAGCAAAGAAGGGACAGCAGAATGGTGGAAGGAGTATATAGAGGGTGTATACAAGTGTGATGAACTTGAGGGAATATTATGGAAATGGAAGAGAATGTAAATGAAGATGAAATGGGAGATATGATATCGTGTGAAGAATTTGACAGAGCACAGAGCCAAGTCGAAACAAGGCCCCAGGAGTAGACAACATTCCCTTAGAGCTACTGACAGCCTTGGGAGAGCCAGCCACAACAAAACTCTTCCATCTGGTGAGCAAGATGTATGAGACAGGTGAAAGAATAGTAGAATATAATAACTCCAATCCCAAATAAAGCATGAGCTGACACATGTGATAATTACTGAACTATAAGTTTAATAAGTCACAGTTGCAAAATACTAACACAAATTCTTTACAGACAAATGGAAAAACTGGTAGAAGCCGACCTCGGGGAAGATCAGTTTGGATTCCGTAGAAACACTGGAACACGTGAGGCAATACTGACCTTACGACTTATCTTAGAAGAAAGATTAAGGAAAGGCAAACACACATTTCTAGCATTTGTAGACTTAGAGAAAGCTTTTGACAATGTTGACTGGAATACTCTCTTTCAAATTCTAAAGGTGGCAGGGGTAAAATACAGGGAGCGAAAGGCTATTTACAATTTGTACAGAAACCAGATGGCAGTTATATGAGTCGAGGGACATGAAAGGGAAGCAGTGGATGGGAAGGGAGTGAGACAGGGTTGTAGCCTCTCTCCGATGTTATTCAATCTGTATATTGAGCAAGCAGTAAAGGAAACAAAAGAAAAATTCGGAGTAGGTATTAAAATCCATGGAGAAGAAATAAAAACTTTGAGGTTCACTGATGACATTGTAATTCTGTCAGAGACAGCAAAGGACTTGGAAGAGCAGTTGAACGGAATGGACAGTGTCTTGAAAGGAGGATATAAGATGAACATCAACAAAAGCAAAATGAGGATAATGGAATGTAGTCGAATTAAGTTGGGTGATGCTGAGGGAATTAGATTAGGAAATGAGACACTTAAAGTAGTAAAGGAGTTTTGCTATTTGGGGAGCAAAATAACTGATGATGGTTGAAGTAGAGAGGATATAAAATGTCGACTGGCAATGGCAAGGAAAGCGTTTCTAAAGAAGAGAAATTTGTTAATGTTGAGTATAGATTTAAGTGCCAAGAAGTCGTTTCTGAAAGTATTTGTATGGAGTGTAGCCATGTATGAAAGTGAAGCATGGACGATAAATAGTTTGGACAAGAAGAGAACAGAAACTTTCAAAATGTGGTGCTACAGAAGAATGCTCAAGATTGGATGGGTAGATCACATAACTAATGATGAAGTATTGAATAGAATTGGGGAGAAGAGGAGTTTGTGGCACAACTTGACAAGAAGAAGGGACCGGTTGGTAGGACATGTTCTGAGGCATCAAGGGATCACAAATTTAGCATTGGAGGGCAGCGTGGAGGGTAAAAATCGTAGAGGGAGACCAAGAGATGAATACACTAAGCAGATTCAGAAGGAGGTAGGTTGCAGTAAGTACTGGGAGATGATGAAGCTTGCACAGGGCAGGGTAGCATGAAGAGCTGCATCAAACCAGTCTCAGGACTGAAGACCACCACCACCACCACCACCACCACCACCACCACCACAACAACAACAACAACAAGATACAGTAGCACTAAAAGACAAAGATGGAAATTATATTCCTTGAGCTAAAAAAAAGAAAGGAAAACAGAGTTATGAAGAGTGGTAAGACAATGTATCAGGTCTTCCCATTCACTAATTTCAGGATTCCAAAACTATATCCTTGATCACTTGTGCTTCTTGAAATCTTCAAAGCAGTTCTGTGTTGAAACTGACGACCACATTCAAAATCACTACTACTTTGCGGCATTATCTATGTGAGAATAGATCACTAGTTTATGTCTCAATATATATGACGCAAGCCACAATACAGTGCATTTCTGAGGGTCCATTATGCAATATTAGGTACTTCTTGTCCTATTTCACCTGCGTATGGAGTTATGAAAACCACTGCCTATACAGCTTGGTACATACCATAATCTCTCTCACGTTATTCACTTTGTCTCAAATGTGATACATAGTGACAGCAGCAGAACTGTTGAGTACTCATTCCCTAAATTTATCCAAAAGAGCTTCTTGAGAACAATGACACCTTTCTTCAGAAGTTTCCATTTAAGTTCACTAAGCACCTCCATTAGACTTCTGTATCAGTTGTACTAACCTGTTATGAACCTAGTCAACATTTCCTGAATTCATTTGATATCTGTTGTCAAGCTTACTCAATAAGGACTACATAAACACTGGAGCAGTACTCTAGAAATCATCACACTAGGGTTGTGGCTGTGGTTTCCCTTTACAGATGCACTGCTCTTTCCCAGAAGCTTTCAAACAAATGTATGTCTTGCATTTGTATTCCCTACTACTGATTTCACATATTTTGTCACATTCTGTATACCCCTCAATATTTCATACAATGTGACCCGCTCCGGACATTTTAAATCAATCTTGTAATCAGATGCTACTGGGTTCCTTCTTTCCCTTTCTTTTAGACATCATCTTGCACAGACCCACATTTGCAGTTCAGAACGGCTACCGAAATACTGTTCAAAATATTTTACTTTTCTCTATAATCAAACAATGATAGTTCCTTGCAGATAACAGTATTGTATTGTCAGCAAGCTGATCATGTTGCTGACTCTACCCAGTAAACTAGGCCTTCATTGGCACACGTGCAGATAAATATCAATCTGGATGGGTGAAAATGATAACAGGGAGTGTGGTTCTTCATTTTAGGGCATGGGAACAGACAGTAAAAGCCTAAAAGCACTGACGAAAATTGTAATGTGTGTGTGTTCAAGTTCTAAGTTGTACTGACCGGTAAAGGGATTGTTCATTTGCGTGTGGTAAATGCTTATGAAGAGTGTTGAGTGTGCATGAAGAAAATGCACACGACTTGTTTCTATTTATTTATTTATTGTTCCATGGGACCACATTAAGGAGAAGTCTCCATGGCCATGGAATGAGTCAATACATGAAATTATAACACAATAGTGGAAACAGATAAAATGAAATATAAGAAACACATTCAGACGACAATTTGTAAGATTAAATAAAGAAAATCAAAGAAAATCAATAATGTAACACTGGAATTTGCTTAATTTTTCAGCTCTTCCAGGAAATCCTCGACAGAATAGAAGGAGTGAGCCATGAGGAAACTCTTCAGTCTAGACTTAAAAGTGTTTGGGCTACTGCTAAGGAGGAGGAGGAGGAGGAGGAGGAGGAGGAGGAGATTAGTGTTTAACGTCCTGTCGACAACGAGGGCATTAGAGACGGAGCGCAAGCTCGGGTGAGGGAAGGATGGGGAAGGAAATCGGCCGTGCCCTTTCAAAGGAACCATCCCGGCATTTGCCTGAAGCGATTTAGGGAAATCACGGAAAACCTAAATCAGGATGGCCGGAGACGGGATTGAACCATCGTCCTCCCGAATGCGATACTGCTAAAATTTTTGAGTTCTTGTGGTAGCTTATTGAAAATGTGTGCAGCAGAATACTGCACTCCTTTCTGCACAAGAGTCAAGGAAGTGCGTTCCACATGCAGATTTGATTTCTGCCTAGTATTAACTGAGTGAAAGCTACTAACTCTTGGGAATAAGCTAATATTGCTAACAACAAACGACATTAAAGAAAATATATACTGTGAGGGCAACGTTAGAATTCCCAGACTATTGAATAGGGGTCGACAAGAGGTTCTCGAACTTACACCACACGTAGCTCAAACAGCCCATTTTTGAGCCAAAAATACCCTTTTTGAATCAGAAGAATTACCCCAAAAAATAATACCATATGACATAAGCGTATGAAAATATGCAAAGTAGATTACTTTTCGTGTTGAACTGTCACTTATTTCAGATACTGTTCTAATGGTAAATAAAGCAGCGTTTAGTTTCTGAACAAGATCCTTAACACGGGCTTTCCACAACAGCTTACTATCTATCCGAACGCCTAGGAACTTGAAATGATCCATTTCGCTTATGATATGCCCATTCTGTCTGATTAAAATATCGGTTCTTGTTGAATTGCGAGTTAGAAACTGTAAAAACTGAGTCTTACTGTGATTTAGCATCAAATTATTTTCCACAAGCCATGAACTTATTTCATGAACTACATTATTTGATACTGTTTCAATATTACACACAAGATCCTTCACTACCAAGCTGGTGTCATCAGCAAACAGAAATATTTTTGAATCACCTGTAATACTAGAAGGCATATCATTTATATAAATAAGAAACAGCAGTGGCCCCAGCACCGACCCTTGGGGAACGCCCCACTTAACAGTGCCCATTGGGACTGAACATCACTACCACTCTCAATATTGCGGAGAATTACCTTCTGCTTTCTGTTCTTAAAGTAAGAGGCGAACCAATTGTAAGCTACTCCCCTTACTCCATAATGGTCCAACTCCTGCAGTAATATTTTGTGGTCAACACAGTCAAAAGCCTTCGTTAAATCAAAGAAAACACCTAATGTTCGCAACCTATTATTTAATCCATCCAAAACCTCACAGAGAAAAGAGAATATAGCATTTTCAGTTGTTAAGCCATTTCTAAAACCAAACTGTACATTTGACAGCAAATTATGTGAATTTAAATGCTCCAGTAACCTTGTATATACAACCCTCTCGATAACTTTAGCAAACACCGATGACATAGAAATAGGTCTATAATTGTCAACATTATCCCTGTCTCCCTTTTCATAAAGTGGCTTCACTACCGAGTACTTTAATCGGTCAGGAAATCGACCACTCCTAAAGGAAAAGTTACAGATACGGCAAAGTACTGGGCTAATATACATAGAACAATACGTCAGTATTCTGCTACATACCCCGTCATATCCATGAGAGTTCTCGGTCTTCAGTGATTTAATTATTAACTCAATCTCCCTCTTGTTAGTATCATGGAGGAGCATTTCAGGTAACAGTCTCTGAACACTTTTTTCTACGAGCGCTATATGATTCCCTGTTGGGACTAGGTTTCTATTTAGTTCACCTGGTATATTAAGAAAGTGAGTATTAAATACTGTACATATATGTGAATTATCAGTAACACGGACATTCCCACTACGCACTGATTCTATATCCTCGACCTGTCTCTGCAGACCCGCCACTTCCTTTACGACTGACCATATGGTTTTAATTTTATCCTGAGACTTAGTTATTCTATCTGTATACCACATACTTTTTGCCTTCCTAATAACTTTTTTAAGCACCTTACAATACTGTTTGTAATGGGCTGCTACATTTAGATTGTGACTGTTTCTAACGTTTTGATATAATTGCCACTTTGTTCTAAAAGATATTCTTATCCCTTTAGTCAGCCACCCAGGCTGCCTGTTTGTGCTAGTACCCTGTTTTGAACGTTCCAACAGAAAGCAACTTTCAAAGAGCACGAGAAAAGTCTTGAGGAAAGCATTATATTTATCGTCTACTGTATCAGCACTATAAACATCTTGCCACTCTTGTTCCTTGATAAGGTTTGCGAAGGTCTCTACAGCAACTGGATCAGCTTCCCTAAAAAGTTGATAACTATGTTTAACATGTGTTGCAGCACAAAAATCTTTTAGAGTTAAAATTTGTGCATCATGATCTGAAAGGCCATTCACCTTTTTGCCAACAGAATGCCCTTCTAGTAATGAGGAATGAACAAAAATATTGTATATGGTTGTTCTACTGTTCCCTTGCACTCTCGTTGGAAAGCATATGGTTTGCATAAGATTATATGAATTAAGGAGGTCTACCAGCATCCTTTTCCTTGCACAATCACTTACACAATTGATATTGAAGTCACCACGTATAACTAACTTTTTGTATTTCCTATAAAGTGAACCAAGAACTTCCTCTAGCTTTAGCAAAAATGTTGTGATATTGGAGTCTGGGGATCTATAAATAACAACAGTAAGAAGTTTAGCTCCACTAAATTTAACCACGCCTGCACAACATTCAAACACCTTTTCAGTGCAGTACTTTGAAACATCAATTGACTCAAATGAGATACTGTTTTTCACATACATGGCTACTCCCCCACACCGCAAAGAGCTCCTAGAAAAGCTGCCAGCCAACCTGTATCCTGGTAAATGAAGCCTCTGAACTATCTCCTTATTTAAGAAGTGTTCAGATATACCAATAATTTCAGAGTCAACATCTATGAACAGTTCACTAACTTTATCTCTAATACCTTGTATATTTTGATGAAATATACTAATTCCCTCATTAATCGGATACCTAAGCTTTGTCGAAAGTGGTTTCTTTGTTAGAGAGACTTCCCTTAAGCAGGAATACCTATCAACTGACTTCAATCTAAAAAAGGTACAGCTCTAACACGCACAACTACCGGAATTTTCTAAATGTACTACATTTGTTTAAACTGTCAACTGCCAGCAAATCACCAAGGGGTGGGTTTTTTTTTGCCCCCACGTGGAATGTTTCCCTCTATTATATAATTTTCATTCATTTTCTGTCATCTGCTACTAAAACTTAGGTTCAGCAAATATCTGTGTCGTGTTTACATTCTCATGCTTTTACATCCACCTGCCACCTAAAAGTTAGCTAAACAACTCACCAATAGATAAGTTCTAACTAATTAATCAGATGGCTGAATCTCATTACCCACACTTTTCACTAGCCAACATATTTTAATGTACAGCCATATTTTTTTTTTTTTTGAGATTGGTAATTGGAGTCTACTTTTAGCACCAGTTTTGTAATAATATCTGTCAACTGGTGGTCAGGTTACATAGTCATAATAGGCCTTTAACAAAATCCATGCACACTACACATTAAGTGTTTGGTTATGAAAATTTACATGTTTTCCCAACAGACAAGAAATTTATATCCTCATCAATTTCATGTGATTATTTAATGTTGCTGGTTTGTCACTACATTTTAATTGCTTTAGTAAGTAATTGCGGAAAAAATGTGTATAATCTGGTTCTAATTTGTCAACAGGACATGTATATTTTTGGAATAATTTTTACTGTTACCTTTCCTAAGTTATGATTTTTTTCTGGATGTACTATGTATATTACTACTTACCCACACATTGCATTTTAGAGTAATTTTTATGGCCTATTTTGGATATATGGTTATTTTCGAAATCAGTTTTTATGTTATAATGGGTCCCACTGCTGTTATAAGACATGTAATAAAATTATCTCCTTCATATGAGTATTCATAACCGTTTGCTTTACAGTTTCATTTCTGTTGTATCAACTGTAAATGTATGTAAGATGGATTCTGACCCAGTTCTTGTGCAAAAGTGTATAAACAGAGTGCGATGTATTTTTTGGGACAAATCTTTTATTGTTTAAAGAGAACACTGTTTCCTTATACCCAAGTTTTGTTTGTATCATATGAGAAAATTTGTTCTATAAACAATAGGTGTGGGAGTGGAAGTTTCTACTACACTAGCGTATTTCATGCACTTGTGTCTGTAGCCAACATATCACTAATTCTTTGCAATTTGTAACAGTAGTTCTTACTGATGATTGCACTAAACGATCTCTGCATCCACAATGTGCTTTTATATCATTCTGCTTTTCATAATTATGATTTTTTTTAATTAAGCCTCAGAAACAGGTTATAATGTGTTAACATGTCCAAACAGGATGAATGAGATGTATCATCATGTCGTTAAATATGATAAAAAACTGTTAGTCTGCACACTAAAAAAAAAAATTTTTTTTTTTTTTAAAGAATATTGTGTTTCATGACATTTTGACCTGTTCAATTGTGGCATATTCTGTACAATCACCACCATTTATGTATTTGACTTCGTGGTTTCAATGTAATATTTTACATAAATTAAGAACTTTGCACCTCTGACTTCCCACACCAGATAGTGGTTACTGTGTTATAACAAATTCTGTTACATTTGATGTCATGCTATTTGTATATTTTTCTTTTTTACTAGTCCTGTTATCCAACACCTTATAATTTACCTGTTGATTTTTATTCTTGCATGTTTCTTTAAGTTGTTTTGAAAACAACACGCCAGTGTATGTTGGCAAGATGTGCATTCCCCGTTCCTTTTTGGTATGTATTTTTAATGTACAATTTTAAATTTGAAACATTCAATTAATGATTTGCAAGTGCACATTTGGTATTTTGTGGTAATCTCTTGGCAAATAAAGTAATGTCAAGACTACGTGACGTGTCACATAGAGGGCGTTCCAAGCCCCTGTCACACTGAGGTCTGTTGTATAGGTGAATGTAAACAGCAGCCTCAGTTATTGTGATCATTTCATTGCTTGTGTTACTGCTAATAACTAAGACACCAGTGCCTACGAGCTTTAATTTGTACGCTAAACGTATGTTCTTACCAACAGTTGGTTTATACTCAGATGTATTTGTTGTCTTTTGTTTCTTATTCACTGATCGCTATGTGAAATGTTTAACTTCCAGCACTGAAGATCATTATGTGATCGAATATAAATTTTGCTGTTAATAAATCATCAAAATTACGGCCAATGCTGACCTTCCTTCTAATTTTATTTATCATATGGTTGTTGTACACACAGTACACTACGGAGTCGCCAATAAAAATTTTACTTTATTACAGTTTAAGTGTGTGTTAATATTCTTTAGTTTTCTGAAAAGTAGATCATGTGCAACAAATGTAGATGTTTGCAGAGGTTGGTTAGTATAGAAGAAACAAGTCAGGGTTGTAGGTTCATGTTTCACTGGGGCGATTGTAGTGGGGAAGCCAGTAAAGTATCAGATGAGGCTCTCGCATGGATTATGTAGTCAAGACAAGACGATCCTGAATGGGGAAGAAAGATTTGTGCCCTTCATGTACATTAGAAATGATGTGCTTTGAATTTGATATGTTGAAAAGAGAAATACAATGGTAGATGGGAAATGGTAGCAAGTAATAAGCAAAAGGAGGAAACCTGAGAAATCACATTAAAAATTCAAGTTAGCAATAAAAATGATGTGTTACCTAGAATACAAGTAGAGCCTCAACCAGTTTTTGAACAAAGCAGAGAGCAACGACTTTAAAACCAAGCCCATAGAAAAGCCAGGTAAAAAGAAAAGAATCCTGCTGCTAGGCAGCAGTCACAGGAGTGGTGTGGGCCAAATTCAACTGGAAAAGCTACCTGCAGAATACCAGGGCACAAGCATCATGAAACCCTGTGTCAAGCTTCGCCAGGTGACAGAACATAGGGGCCTTCTGCAGAAATTTTGATGAAGAGGATCATGCACTTAAAGTATGGGGAGCAGAAAACGGCATGGGTAGCAACTTAATAAAGAGTCTAGTAAAAAGGTGACCTGGAGGAAAGAGGAGTAGAAATAGCACAATTGTGTGGGGTTTATGGGTGTTTCTCAGTGCCATGACCAGCTCTGGATTAACATGGCTGTTAGCTGTGTAAACAAAGAGCTGAGTGGATTTCTTTTGACTCAAATATCATTTCTGTCATGCCTGTTGCTGCAATTGGGAAACTGGGATATACTAATCATGGCCTGCACTTGAATTGGAGGGGAAGGACACACTAGCTGAGCATCTTGCAGGAAGTGTAAGGGGGCAGCATAAGCACTAAAGTCAAAATCCCTGCAATTACCGTAGTCAGTGGGGCATATTTTTTGGGTTAAAGCATGTTATAGAAAAACACACTTGAAATAAATTAGAACAGGACTGTAAGATATGTAATAGTTACCATAAAAGTAATTTCTTTTATCGAAACATTAGGGACTTTAAAAACAAGATAGATGGGCTTCTTGTAGGCCTAGAAGATGTGGGAAATTCTAAAGTGTGTATTCTGTGCCTCTGAACACCGCTGTAGCCAAAGGGATGGTGAAGTTGAATACCAAGAATTATAGACTAGTATCATTTTCATGTAAAGCTAACAGAAAAAGTAGGAGTTGCAACATACACTCCTGGAAATGGAAAAAAGAACACATTGACACCGGTGTGTCAGACCCACCATACTTGCTCCGGACACTGCGAGAGGGCTGTACAAGCAATGATCACACGCACGGCACAGCGGACACACCAGAAACCGCGGTGTTGGCCGTCGAATGGCGCTAGCTGCGCAGCATTCGTGCACCGCCGCCGTCAGTGTCAGCCAGTTTGCCGTGGCATACGGAGCTCCATCGCAGTCTTTAACACTGGTAGCATGCCGCGACAGCGTGGACGTGAACCGTATGTGCAGTTGACTGACTTTGAGCGAGGGCGTATAGTGGGCATGCGGGAGGCCGGGTGGACGTACCGCCGAATTGCTCGACACGTGGGGCGTGAGGTCTCCACAGTACATCGATGTTGTCGCCAGTGGTCGGCGGAAGGTGCACGTGCCCGTCGACCTGGGACAGGTGCACGTGCCCGTCGACCTGGGACCGGACCGCAGCGACGCACGAATGCACACCAAGACCGTAGGATCCTACGCAGTGCCGTAGGGGACCGCACCGCCACTTCCCAGCAAATTAGGGACACTGTTGCTCCTGGGGTATCGGCGAGGACCATTCGCAACCGTCTCCATGAAGCTGGGCTCCGGTCCCGCACACCGTTAGGCTGTCTTCCGCTCACGCCCCAACATCGTGCAGCCCGCCTCCAGTGGTGTCGCGACAGGCGTGAATGGAGGGACGAATGGAGACGTGTCGTCTTCAGCGATGAGAGTCGCTTCTGCCTTGGTGCCAATGATGGTCGTATGCGTGTTTGGCGCCGTGCAGGTGAGCGCCACAATCAGGACTGCATACGACCGAGGCACACAGGGCCAACACCCGGCATCATGGTGTGGGGAGCGATCTCCTACACTGGCCGTACACCACTGGTGATCGTCGAGGGGACACTGAATAGTGCACGGTACATCCAAACCGTCATCGAACCCATCGTTCTACCATTCCTAGACCGGCAAGGGAACTTGCTGTTCCAACAGGACAATGCACGTCCGCATGTATCCCGTGCCACCCAACGTGCTCTAGAAGGTGTAAGTCAACTACCCTGGCCAGCAAGATCTCCGGATCTGTCCCCCATTGAGCATGTTTGGGACTGGATGAAGCGTCGTCTCACGCGGTCTGCACGTCCAGCACGAACGCTGGTCCAACTGAGGCGCCAGGTGGAAATGGCATGGCAAGCCATTCCACAGGACTACATCCAGCATCTCTACAATCGTCTCCATGGGAGAATAGCAGCCTGCATTGCTGCGAAAGGTGGATATACACTGTACTAGTGCCGACATTGTGCATGCTCTGTTGCCTGTGTCTATGTGCCTGTGGTTCTGTCAGTGTGATCATGTGATGTATCTGACCCCAGGAATGTGTCAATAAAGTTTCCCCTTCCTGGGACAATGAATTCACGGTGTTCTTATTTCAATTTCCAGGAGTGTATGTAAAAGTTGAAATTAATGTTGAAACAAATATTTTCATGTAGATCAGAATGTAGAAGCCTGTGCATGTGAGAGGTACCTGCAGAATACTTCTCTGGTGATTTTAACAGCCTTAAGATCCCCTTTAAGAAAATTTTAACTACGAGAAATTTAGATGCAATATGGAGCTCCTGGTCAGACAAGAAAAACAGTCATCAGTTCACAGGAATATAAAAACACAGGTTTCTTAAAAGATACGGACTGGAAAAATGAACTAAAATCATTATTTGGGCGTTTGAATCTAATTTCAGTAGTCAATTTTCCAACTTGTGTGTAGTAAGTAAATTGTCAAGTAGTATGTACATCCTGACAAATTAATAATGTAGATAAATAGATTAAAACTCCAAAGGATATTGTCAAATGGGAGACAGTACAACAAATCAGTGTACAAGATACCATAACAATTAAATGACAATATCGTGATTTAATTGATAAGTTGTGAGTACTTATTACTTTCTCAATGCAGAAACAAAAATAGGATTAAATGGTTCACTCAAACAAGCAAGAGGGGTACCTTGAAACTGTCATTCCACAGAACTTTAAGCAAATAGAAGTAGCACTATCATCCTTCAAATAAGTAACAGAATTGTGAAAATTCTCAGAAAATAAATGCTAGTCTGGTGTTGATGGGATTACAAAAGGAATTCTGAAAAATTGTTCCAAGTTAATAAGTAATGTCCTTCATGATATATGTAATGCATCACTGGTGCAGGAAATTTTTCCAGACAGATTAAAGCATCCAGTTGTTAAACCATTTTATAAGAAATGTGACAAAAATTATTGTCAGCCAGTTTCCTTATTGATACTTTTCCCCAAAATATTTGAAAAAGCAATGTACTCATGAGTAGTCTCACATTTATGTAGAAACAGTTTACTTAGCATATCACAATCTGGATTTCAGAAGAGTTGTTCAACTGAGAATGCTATTATACATTTACTCACCAAATAATACAAGCCTTAAATATAGTCATCTGGTTTATTTTTTGATCTTTCCATGGCATTTGCTTGTGTAGATCATGTTATACTCTTGGAAAAACTAGTCTGAATCATACTTATACTGCAAAATGTGCTAAATGGTTCAGACTAAGTTGGAAGGGTAGAAGATTCTAATGAGAGGGGAGAAATCACAATGGGAAATCCACAGGGTTCAATTGTGGGGTCCCCTCCTATTCTTCATGTGTGTGTGACCTTCCATTTAACATACAACAACCAGACTTGGTGCTTTTTGCAGATATTATCATAAATTCCACTAGAGGGAAAGCAACAGAAGAGCATGTAATGATTTTTTCAAAGAATTATTAAGTAGTTCTCTGAAAATGGTCTCACCCTAAATTTTCAGAACACACACTATATTCAATTATGTACAAAAAATAGTCATACCAGCAACTGATGTAGCAGATAAAGAGGAGTCAGTAAATAGTGTAGAATGCTCCAAATTTTCGGGTGTACACGCTGATGAAAACTGAAAGAAGCATATCACTGCACTTCTCAAACAATTAAGTTCAGCTACTTTTGATCTTTGTACAATTGCCCATCTCGAAAACAAACGTATCAATCACTTGACATATTTTGCATATTTCCACTCAGTGACATCTTATGGAACAGTGTTATGTGGTAACTCCCCACTTACAAAGAAAACATTGATTACAAAAAGGTGAGCAGTAAGAATCACATGTGGTGTTCACCCATGCTCTCCATGTAGTTGCCTCTTCAAGAAGCTAGGCACTTTTACTGCACCGTCACAATACATGACCTCCTCCTCCTCCTCCTCCTCCTCCTCAAGGATTAGACTATTGCTTGTTATGAATTCACCAAAATCCTTTTGGCTTGTAGTTCTGGATTGTTTGGGGAATTCTCTCACTTGCTATTCTCATAAGTAATTGTCTCCAATCTTCACAATACTTGTGGATTTATTTTTTACATATGAATATATTTGCTACTGAAATTTCTGATAAATAATACCTCAATTTGAGAAGAACAGCGACTTTCATACCTATAACGCTAGAGGAAATAATGAACTTTTTTTATTCATCATTAATGCCGTCAGTTGTTAAAGGGAAAAAAGAAGTAACAAAACTGTCTGATCATTTGTCCAATAACATAAAACATCTCACAGGTAGCAAGCCAAGTTTTAAATCTAACCTAAAATCACTTCTCTTGGACAACTTATTCCATGGACAAATCAAATTTCCACTTAAAAACTCTTACCGTGGGGAAAAAAAAACCTTGCTTTTAAGCGTAGTTGCATGAGTAGGACTAAAAAATAAAGTTTTCATTAGTGTGTGTGATGAAGGCTGTGGCTGAAAGCTTATGTGTGTCTTAATTGTGATTGTCTGCAATTTAGTATGTCATCTTGAAGTTAAGTAGCAATCTATATTTTCCTACGTTGTTGATATTCCAACCAGGAGTTTCCATTGTTGGATAAAGAAAAAAATTATAGTGTGAACTTAATCACTGAAATATTGATCAAATATAATTCAGTCTTTGAGACTTTTGTTCAATCCCACATTATAATATCAGTATAACAACTGAGCAAATGTAAATGTCACTGACACATTCACAGACTTCACATAAATCCAAAAGTCTTTCAATTTCTAATTCAGCAAGGCAGACAGAATTTTAATTTGGTTACATTTAACCCTTCTCAATTGTTCTCTTTTGGGTATTTTGACTGGGTTCCACTTATATGTCTGTCAGCAGGTCTTTGGATTTGTTTAGTTCTACACTGAAGCTTTCATTGCTTTGGAGCAACTTCCTAACATGGCTACTGTATCACGAGTCTTTCGCATGCTGTAGAACCCTGCCTGACATGTAAGTGCCTAAACAATCTTGCATAAATCTAATTTTATCCACAGATACTCCACCTCAAATATCACTGTTTCATGTTGACTGTTCAGGTAACTTTTTTTCTTGTGGAACTTGCTAAGTTAAAATATTTTCCAGCCACTGTTAAAATTACTGTATATCTGTAATTACTGGTGCTATAACAGCTTTATGGTTCTCAGTTCCCTCCTCTAAGTGCTGTCACTACAGTTCCTGAGGCAGGTTGTCTACAGCATCATTTGATTACCATATTTGAGCCAAATTTCACATTTACCTTCACTCAGATTACATGCATTTGCAATTGATTAATTATCTCACTGTATACATACATATTATAAGGACAGATGGACATATGCATCTTTCACATTTCCTAAGCCACTCTACCAATTTCGATCAAACTTACATACATATCGCTAACTGTTTGGAAAGAATTGCTGTGAGGTAAGAACCTCCCTCCTATCAAAGAGTTGGGGGGCGAAAAATCAGTGCAGCCCACGATGCATGAATATCCATACTTCATTCATTCATTATCAGAGAATGAAACCATTTACTTGCAAAAAAATTTACACATTATTGCAAACCTTTACAAAACTTTTTCTCATTACAACCCCCACAAAATTATGAAAGAAAAAAAGTTCATCGCTTACTACATTTTCGCTGTTCATGCACTAAAACTTTCACATTATGTTTTAATTTATTAACTTCTTACTAATTGACTAAATTCATAACACATTTCACAGATAACAGCCATATATGCAATTGGATGCACTTGCAAAATTATATCATTGAAAAGGATTGGATTGGTAGAGAGAGAGGGGGGGGGGGAGGGGGGGGGAAGCAAGGCATGGACAGGCTAGTTGCAGGAGGAAGGGATGAGGAGGGGGGAGGGGGGAGGGGGAGGAGGAGGAAGGGTTGGACAGAGGGGGTTGGAGGAGGCCAGGGGGACGGACAGAGGCATGGGGGAGGAGGGGATGGACAGAGGTGGGAGGGGATGGGCTAATAAAAAATTGGAATAAATACATACCTGGGCAACATCAGATACTCAGCTAGTATGACAATAAGGATGTTCCCACCATTAATGTCCAGCCCATCCTTGCGATATATATTCCAATCTGAATTTAAGATTGCCCTGATTCTCACTTCAGATTTTAGGCAGTTTTCTACTCATAGTGCTATGTAGGTATTTTTATTATTAACAAATGAGACTAATTCTGCTCATTTACCATGGAAACTATGGCAGTCAGCTAGTATCTTATTAACATTTTTTTCTATTAATTCAGCCAACCAGTTAATGAAATCAAGGATAGATTCATAACTTAGGGACCTGCATTATTTGTAAACTTAAGTCACAACTGACAGCTGCCTGTACCTAGAGCATTCAGTAGTTGCTAGCAAAGCTTCCTTTGCATCTCTGACAAAACTACACATAGGGCACACTGGCTTTCCTTCTGGACCAGGCAGTTATTTTCCTACAGGACTCCATTAGCCACATCACAATGAAGCTTGAAATGACCAGCATACTGACAATCTCTGACTGTCTGGACCTTCCAGTCCCAAAAAGTGAGGCACCCCATGCTGGCTCAGATATTCTTTCAGCAATGGGGAGTACCTCATATCTGTTGCTAAGGTTTAAGGGGACAGCCATGCATCCAGTACGGTCATTTGTCTTCTGCACCAAGATTTGTGAATCTTGCGAATGTTTGTCATTCATCCACAAGGACAAACTGCACACATCATAAATGTCAGAATGTGCATTGACAATATACATCACAGATCACACCAGAGGTGCCACAGTCTTAGCCTCGGGTGCCTCAACACCACAGCAGCCTAATATCTGTCTACCAGTCAGCCCATCATCTTGTTTTTTTTCTGAACAGCAATCAATTCCCTTTTATCCTCCACCACATACAAATATTGAGTAGCAAATAAGAGGATACTAACTCAAATAATTCTAGACTAAATTAAGAGTACAGTGAAACTCCTGTAATAAGAGATTAAATTAAATGACTGATTCAGAAACATGTAGTACCAAAATTATGAACTACCAAATATTGAAACAAAAAATAAAAACAATCCTTGGGAGGTTTGAGGAGGCAATTACACTATTAACATTGTCCTACAAGTTAATAGGTAATCAGTGAGTATTACCCTACTGTACACAGACAGACAAATGAATAAAAATGCAAACTTCACACATCATCTGCATTTATATTTTTTATTTATGTAACATCAATCATGAAACCAATCAATAACCTTATAAACAGAAGCACTGGTAAACAATTTCTTACTTTAGCCTGAGTTTCCACATGCAAGAAAATTGCTGCCACTTTAGTGGTATAATAGCAGTTGCATGTGAAAACACTCAGATTCCTGTGGCATCATTCATATGATGCCTCTTTTAGCCATGCCACTAAAGTTGAAGTCACTTTGATATCCACTTATGTTTCTCCACCACTGATTAACCTCATTTCACTGCCACCTCGTGCCTAAATTTTGAAGCACATTCCTGTATTCTGGTTTTCATATTAGAAATTTTTCAGTTTCTGTGTTTCACAGTACCCAAAAATGTCTAAAAGATAATCGTTAGCAACAATCATACAGTATATTCACAATGCCTAAATTAATAAATGTGGTAAAGTTTTAAAATTTTATAGGTGTGATGGGTCTGCAGGTCCATGTGGCACCCAGAAGGATTGATTTCTGAAAAATCATGTAGCAAATGTAGAATGGTAAACAAAATAAATGGTACTAAAAGAACTTGTCACTTTGTGCGTATTTAGAAACAAGTTATCTCCATTCTCTTTAAAATACAAGTGTGAGTTTGCGACAGCTGGGTGGAAATAATGTCACTACATCTACATACATACTCTGCAAGCCATTGTACAGTGCCACATACCACTACTTAGTCATTTCCTTTGTAGTTCCACTCTCAAATAGAGCAAGGGGTAAAATAACTGTCTTAAAACCCTCCATATGAGCCCTAACTTCTCGTATCTTATCTTTGTGTTCCTTACACAAAATGTATATTATCACCAGTAGAAACATTCTTATGTCTGCCTCAAACGCCGGTTCTCTAAATTTCCACTGCAGGACCTCATGAAGGAAATCCCATTTGAGTTCACAAAGTATCTGCAGAATACTGTGCTGGTCAAACCTACTGGTAACAAAGCTAGCAGCATGCCTCTTGCTGTACTTTGTCAACACAAAGAATTGATCATTTTATGCTGTATAGTAAGTGCACTGCCATAACAACAAAATGATATGCAGTATGATTTTGTTCTTTACGGTGAGTGCCAAGAAACTCTGACGTGTGTGTTTTTACGTTAGATAGTATGTACCTATTTCCATGACAAGATTGTGTGTATTTTAACAGGAACATGATATTACCTTTCTCTGTTCAAGTTTACTGACAGAGGTTTTACCATGGCAGTTACATGAACAAAATGGTTATATCATGAAGGTATATGATATTTCTACAATTCCATGCATGAATAAGATGTGTGGAGTAAGCAAGTGTTACTGAGCAATTAGTTACATGTGAGTTGTAGTTTCGCAGCAGCTTACTTAACTCTACAAATGGTGAATATTAATCGCAGTAATTTACATTCTAGGACAGGCAACATAAAAATGCACCTTAACATCTGTCAAGTGAATTTTAGACAGAGATTAATAAGTTTTCTGGTGATAGTATAATTTCAGCTTGACTGCAGCTTTCAATAAAGGAACATGAGTAGCCATTCATAAAATATATTAGTGTCTTAGTACATTTGCACAAAGCATAGCTCCAAACTTCAGAATTAAATCTGCTTCAATATTTGTCTTATTTAACTAATGTGGGATCCATGAGTGAAAATATGAGCTTTCAAATGAGCATCCAACACATCACAAGAACATTAAAACTGTACTTTTGGGAATGTGGTATACATACTGGAGACTGGTAATCACCAGTAGTTTCACTCAAAACTAGTATGATATATCTAATGTATCACATTTCTTAATAGGGGTTGATACACCCCTCAACAAGTATTCTAAAATTTACTTTTGTTATCCAAAAGCAGTCTGCGAATGGATTTTTGTTTACGAGTGTTACTTCAATCATAAGTGTGTTTGATGCCTCTGACATTACTACACAACACCTACTTCAAAATCTAGCTTCTTCTTCTTCACTGGATTTCCAGCTCAATTTTAATGCCATAACCTGAATGACAACATTGTCTGTCCAAATAACCTGACCTGACAGCACATTAAAAATGGTGCAACTAAAATTTTGACAGTTGAATGTGGAAACAGCAGCACACAGTGCCATTGCTGTATCAGCTATCACACCACCTGCTGTGGCATCACTTTAGTAGCATGGGGGCACCTGGTTTAAAGGTTTCTTGAATAGTTAAGCAGTTTTCTACCCAAACGTCAGTTTCAACACTGTATGCTTTACTAGACATGGCAATACCAGAAACAATAAGCCTTGTCTGTGTCCAATCTTTGCACTGGCTTATCCAGTCAGTTTTAAGTGGACCTATAGTTTGATGTTGACATCAAAGCTCACACTGTGAATAGGTAAATGGAATGCACAGCAAATGAAATTCACTGGCATCCCACGTATTTGCAAACCTTTTTTTTCCCCTTTCTATTTGATGAAACACAGATTAAATTATAACATGAGGCATTATATCTTTTATAATTGCCAGCTGAATTATTTTTTCCATTTATCTGGTAACTTTTAGTTTGAAAGTGCATATCATGGCATTTTAACTGGCACATTGGTGAAATAATTTCTTATTTTCTGACAATACACCTGAAGCAAACTAACAAAAAAGCTGGATGAAATCTTCTTTTATGACATCTTACACTCGGTATCACCCTCTCTAGTAACTTTGTAGAAATTAATAAATCTTCGTAGATGCCAATATCTGGGTTACTAAGTTAGTTGTTTCTGTAATATATCTGAAATTAGTAGAAACTAAACTACATAATAACCAATTTCAATTTATTTTAACTCCAAAATATGTGACATCTTCAAGTGCATACAACTCAAAACTCCATCACCACATCCATTCATGTAAGATCGCTGTAATCTCCATTTTGGATTCACTAAGTCACATTCTGTCCAGACACAAAGTTACAAAATGTTACCTAAACAAAATTAATGTCAAATTGTTTTAGTACCCTTGTTTATCTTGTAGTACAAACACAGAGGTAACTCCCCACAACAGAAAATGACAACCAAAAAATGGAAGCTTTCAAAATTATTTGAGTGTGACCTATGCCAAAACAGTATAAATCACTTTAAGAAAGAGCCTTGACATTGTGGTTTTTCTTTAATCCAAAGTGGAAGAATGGAAACTAGTCCATTCAAATCACCCAGTAATAAACACTTCGGTTGACTTATTTTTTTAATTCTTTCATATTTTGTTTCAAAACTATCTTGATTGCTTCCCCTTTTTCCACAGGATAGAATATTCATAAACAGTGGGCCTCTTTTTTTATGAAGCTATTAAATGCATGAATTCGCAACATGAGATCATAAAGATAATGTATGTATGTAGATTTTATGATTACAACTGTTGAAAATTTAGTTTGATCCAAAATAAGATTAGTGTGAATAATGAAAGTTTATAGTGCAGCCACAGGTGTATGAAGATGGTGTCATATGAACAATTACATGACAACCAATTCCAAAATTTTATAGACGATTTGAAAGAAACAAATGAGGTTAATTTTTCAAAAGATTTTTTGCTTTCCCTTTTACAATATTCCTGTAGCAGCATGGGGACATACGATAAGCTTGAATTATTCTATTCCAAACAAGTTTTAACCATATTATGCTATGATAGAAGAATTTTTTCCATGCTTCACTTACTGCTGTGACTTTTTGATTGTAACATTTACATACTGCTGCAAGATTTCATTATTTACACCAAATCAGAAAGAACTGGAGAGCTGGCACTCAGATTCTGTTTTCCTTGTTGACACATGAATCTCTGCAGCTTGTGTACCTTTTCTTACGAACTGCTTGGAGCTGATAAAGAAACAATGGCAATAAGACATCCTTCAGATGTCTATGTACATCTATCACCATCTTTAATATCCTAAGTTGAGCCCTTTCATCAGTTACGAGAGGATAAATAGTAACAAAATATGCATTGTAATCAGCTAACATATCCTTACGAATTCACAGCACTAGTACATGTAGGTGTCAATACAACAAATGCATTATCAACATAGAACTGATCCATCACATTATATTACAAAAAATTGTGGTGCATAGTTCCCTACAAATGTTACATGTATTTCTCTCCTCAATACCTGTTTTGCTATGTAATATCAAAGAGGATATTGTGATAGATGAATCTGTACTGTAATGTTTAATATTCATAGTTAATAAAATTATAGTATTTGACCCAAGGGAGCCATACAACGTAATCAAAAATCACTGTAACTACAAAAAACTTTAAAAATTGTAAGAGGCATCAAATTCTGTCCTTGTCTATATTTTCACCGATTTTCCAAATTAAAAGAAATATCATGTATATTTAATTCATACTACACTGAATCAATTGCTCAGATGAGGAGGCAGTGTCCCTTTAAGAATGCACATTTCAGTGACAGGCTGTATAATAGCCATTTTGGTATTGTTGTTGTTGTTGTGGTCTTCAGTCCTGAGACTGGTTTGATGCAGCTCTCCATGCTACTCTATCCTGTGCAAGCTTCATCATCTCCCAGTACTTACTGCAACCTACATCCTTCTGAATCTGCTTAATGTATTCATCTCTTAGTCTCCCTCTACGATTTTTACCCTCCACGCTGCCCTCCAATGCTAAATTTGTGATCCCTTGATGCCTCAGAACATGTCCTACCAACCGGTCCCTTCTTCTAGTCAAGTTGTGCCACAAACTCCTCTTCTCCCCAATTCTATTCAATACCTCCTCATTAGTTATGTGATCTATCCATCTAAGCTTCAGCATTCTTCTGTAGCACCACATTTTGAAAGTTTCTATTCTCTTCTTGTCCAAACTATTTATCGTCCATGCTTCACTTCCATACATGGCTACACTCCATACAAATACTTTCATAAACGACTTCTTGGCACTTAAATCTATACTCGACATTAACAAATTTCTCTTCTTCAGAAATACTTTCCTTGCCATTGCCAGTCAACATATTATATCCTCTCTACTTCAACCATCATCAGTTATTTTGCTCCCCAAATAGCAAAACTCCTTTACTACTTTAAGTGTCTCATTTCCTAATCTAATTCCCTCAGCATCACCCGACTTAATTCGACTACATCCATTATCCTCTTTTTTTTTGTATTTTTGGTATTAGTATGTGCAATTTCTTTATGTATAAAAATATCAAAAACAAAATGTGGTTATGTCACATCCAGTGTGTTTCATGTGGCCCTCTGAAAAGGTTTGTACAGGAATGAAGGAAGTAAGTTTAGCATTCCATAGCTAGTCAACGATGACAATCACTGATGAAACAGATTCAGACTGAACAAGGCTGGGGACAAAACAGTGCACAGTCTATTTTAACTGCATCACCACAAAATTTGTCTTTAGTGATAAGCAGCAGCTAAAGAAAATATAAATCACGATGGTGCTCCTCCTGAAAACAAGTTCAGTGCACCATCTATCATTAGAGAACAATTTGTGAACTTTTCTGAAACAGCATGCCCTGGACAAGAGAAAAAAAAATACATTAAGCATTATACTAGTGAATCTACAACCATTATCACTATACAATACTATCTAATATAATGGCAGGGGTGAATGCAAATACATCACTGAAGTGTTCTATTAAACACATTGAATACAATACAATGTATAAGGGTGCATTGACTAGTGATGTCAACATGTCATGGCACGAGACTAATCTGTAGTGTAACTTGTGGTCTCTGTTGGCTGAAAAGTGATAAGAAGGTTGTCACTTCACATAGCCAATAAACGTGTAATTTTTTTAAGCTAATGAAGCTGTCAGACACACACACACACACACACACACACACACACATATATTTTATTTTTTTTCTCAAGACACTGGTAACAGGATCATCTCTACCCCAAATTCCTGCAGTGGTTCCAACACTAACAGTTAAATTATATTAGTGAAACCAATGAAGTCTCATTTCATTACTGTTGTAATAGCTGGGTTTGAGTCCCCATGGTGTAGAATCTTGCCATCCCATCACTAACACCTGGTATGTCTTGTAGGCAGGCTGTCTGCAGTATATGAGCTTATCTATGAGTAGTCAGGTCTATATTGGTAGGATAGGGTCAAATTGAGCATACAATACCACTTGTCTGCTTTGATCTGTGCTATATCGTGTGTCATGGTGGTATAGCATGTTTGCAGAGTGTGTGTTGGAATATGTGGTGGTGGGCTCTAGTGTGGGACATTTATGTTTCTAAATTGTTTTTTTACAGATATTAGGCTCATTGAGTTCTGTTTGTGATGATAGTGATAATGGGAGAGTCTGCGGCAGTTATGGCAAGTAGTTTCATTTTTGGAAATTAAATTTTGTGTTGTGTTGTGTTAATTATAGTTGGGATAACAAAGTTGATAAGTCGGTCCCTGTATGTCACAATGGGGGACAGCATGTTGAGCATGACTAAATTCCTAGACTTATTTGTATGAATTACCAAGCACACAAAGTATTAAGTTTGTGGAGAAGGTATGAGAATGACCAAAGTTGTTGCATTTTGGACCAGGAACCAGTATATGTGGTGGTGGTGATGGTGTTCTGTATGAAAGAGTTCCTGGTCTGAGAATTCTACGCTTCCTGGTTATGAGATTGTGTTGATGAAATATTGTTTTTGCTATCACAAGACAGCTAGTTTGGTGCATCATCTGAGTTGGTAGGTATTTTGTATGGTTTTTTTTTTCTATTTAGTATGTATGGTATCTACATTAACTGTTTCATGTATATACAAATTAGTTTTAGCATAATTTTCTATGAACTTTTTGGTTGTGTTATTAACAGTTGGCGATTACTTTGGATTGAGATCGGTAAAGGTATCATTTAGTGTATTTCACCTGCACGGGGTGGAGTCGGGTTTTAAAGTGTTAGTTATATGAAGAAGTTTTGATTTTGTGGTACCATGGACAGATTGACTGATGTCGTCCATACTGTCTTACATTAGTTTTCATGATTTTCCACTTTGTGTATCTGTCATGTCTTTGGCTTTTTTTTTTAGTGAGATGTTGCTTTTGATTTTTGTGTACATATCGCTCTTTAAAACTGAGCTACGTGGGTCATCACAGGTTGTCAATACAGAGTTTTGTTAGATTTTGCAATTTTCAACAGTTGTGCAGCACAACTTTTTTTTAACATTTTTTTGTATTGATATTGGCCTTTCCAGCTGAGCTATAATGGTCAACTCAGGTTGTCAATATCGTGTTTTATTATCTTTTGACATTGTCCCTGTAACTCGTTTTGTTGCTGCATTTATATATTTCAGTACTAATGTGATTTTGCAGTTACATTCCACAATAGTATCTCCCCCAACACAAATTCCATTTCTTACAGCTGTCACATTAGTTTGTTTATTATTAAGTATTTGCATGATTTTTATACTTCATGTTTATAGTTGGGTGCCATGGAAATGTTTGCGAGTAGTGGTTGCTACCTTGATATCTTTCGTGTTGCACCTTGGTACGGCATTATTAGTCAAAGCTGACCAATGATATTGTACACCCTGGTTTATCCTGCTGTACTCCATCAATACATGTGATACAGCTTTGCCAGTAGGCCAAACCGACAATTGCAATGGGTCCATACAATTTCAACAAGCTCGTGTCAAACATTCTTGTACAAGCGGTCCACAGATGAGTAAAATTACTGTTACTACAACTGTGTGCCTACAGCATTTGTGTTCTTATTTTGTGTTTGAAGAACTGTAGGAGACAGACAATTTGGATCTGTGTGTCCCATCAGCAATAAGATACTCAGAGATGGAGCACATGTTTGGAAACAACAACAACAAGGCATCAGCTTTTCAAACACACCAATCTAGCATTTGCTTAAAGTTGATTTAGGGAAGCGTCCGATCCCACCCGTCTGCTTTGACCCATGACGTCACAAATATGGCGGAAACAAAAACAAACACACACACTTTCCACAAGAAGCCTAATGACACTAACGGGACAAGCGCGGGAAATGGGGTGTTTTGGGTGGGGGGCAAACTAAATATAAACAAATTTAGACGCTTTGCATAGCTACAACGTGTAAGTGAAGACAGCCATGCATGAATACCGACCCACCTCCCCAGGGGTCGTAACCCCTGCAACCCATAGAAGATAAAGATGCTTCAGTAGCTGATTAGTGTTTTTTGTCTTTAAAACAAAAAAAAAATCTCACGGGATAGAACGAACAGATCAGAAAGATAAATATAATAAACTAAAACAGAAATTCGAGGAAACAGATAATTAAAATAAGTAATAAGTGTTTTTAAATTAAAAAAAAAATCTCACGAGATAGAACGAACAGATCAGAAAAGTAAATAAAATAAGATAAAACAGAACTGGAGACAGCCACACTCAAACTAAACTCCATGCCGTCATGACGTCACACACGACAACACCCTTACGTCACGGGTCAAAGCCGACGCGTTGGATCGGACGCTTCTGTCGACCCAATATGTAATCCAAACCCAGTTATTTTTATGAGAATTTGGACCATATTACTTTCAAACTTATGTGAAGTCCAAGCACTCACGCCCACTATGATTTTAGTATTGATCAAAAACTAAAATCATAAGAGGACTGAATGCTTGTTAGTCTCTTCTTATATAAAATGTAGTAATACCAAAACTGTACTGATTGCAAAATGTTTTATTTGTGTGCATAGCCGCACAGGATTAGCCGAGCGGTCTAAGGTGCTGCAGTCATGGACTGTGCGACTGGTCCCGGCAGATGTTCGAGTCCTCCCTCAGGCATGGGTGTGTGGGTTTGTACTTAGGATAATTTAGGTTAAGTAGTGTGTAAGCTTAGGGACTGATGACCTTAGCAGGTAAGTCCCATAAGATTTCACACACATTTGAACATTTTTGTGTGCATAAACTCTAAACTAGACTGATTTAATAGTTGCAGCCACAGTACACATTATTATTCACAAGCATTCACAGTGCTTCCCCTCTGCTCTTTAAAGGGTGCTAGTACAGTTCCACAATAATGTCACATTTATTTCTCTTTGTCAAAATCATATTCACTTCATTCAATGCTTCTCTTCAGCATTCAAAACCACTGGCAGTTGAGAACATTTATTCAGCCAGGACAACACATCTTCATGCTTAAAAATGTGCCTTTTTAAAGTACAGTCTTTGGTTGCTGCAGAAGGGAGATTAGGGCACAATATCCTGAGAAAAAATAATGTCCCACAGGACAAAATCAGGGTTAAAAGGAATACAGTCAAGAACTTTCAAGCCTATTGCATCAGAACAGCCTTTTAAAATTATTCCCTGGCATTCAGTAAAACTGTCTTGGAGAATTCATTTGATGATGTACATAAGGTTGTGCAAATATCTTTAAGTGTGATACCCACAAATAACTGATTTTTCTAACAAGATTAAGATCCTGCAGGCTTGTGTTAACCACAAATTCAGATCAGCTTATGGACTTTTCTCACTGGTGGTATGATATACTGGTTTTCTTCAAATAGTTTCTGACTGCAGCAAGATTCTCTTCATAATCACTGACCTGAGAAGAATATTTACAGCACTTCATTTACCCACTTTCATTAACTTGTGCCTACTTAACCATGTGGATATGGTGATGCTATGTGTACAGCCTCATAAGAGCCCAGCATACTGTTCTGGTAGCAATTTCCCCCCAACAGCACTCAATTATGCAGAACTGCCCAACACGTCTTTCTTTCATTGTGACATATTTAAATTTTAACAGATGAAAAATTTCTGCAGAACTAACAGTTATGTAGTCTCTCACCCACCCCCTTGCTATTTTTCATAGTTTACATACCTAAAGCACAACAAAATACATTTTGGTAATTTGTCTATTATGTAATATGGCTTTTTCAGCTCAACTGAATCTACTGATATCAAAAAGGTTCGCTCCATTCAGTAACATAATGATGCAGTGCACAAAGGTATGTGTGTGCAAAAAAGAACAGAACACTGACAATATGTCATCTGCATTTATATTAGGTTTGGAATGTAGGCTGTGGCAACAAACTGATCTGTTGATAGCCTGAGACCCAGGTCAGGTTGGAAAGCGACAATTTGTGGGTTGGCAAAGCCAACAAATGTTAATACAGAATCTTTGATGTCATGGCATATTGATCTGTAGCTAAGGCAAAGGTCTAAGCTAGCTTGAAAGTTGATAGTACATATGCACGTTGTCTAAGCAGCATCTAACCTTTCAGTTAATCCACTTTTTCTATTTTGCAGTTTTATTTATTTATAACAAAAAATATGTTAAATATGTGACAAATGTAAACTTTAGGCAATGACACAAATCAATTTCTGATGACAACCTTTATGTTGTATTCACATTCATTGGTTTCACCAACTATCAATCAAATTTTCATCCTCCAACTAAATAAGATCCTGAGCTACACTACAGCTATATGTCACCACTACTAAGATTTCAAGACAAGACACTACCACACATTAAATGCACATGTACCAACATTCTGATACCTTGTGTCTGTATCCTCACACCACATAACATTTCTAGTATGGTACGTTTGATACAGGGTGTTTACAAATTAGTTGTACTACAGTAACATTTATCTATGAAAAAGGTAAATAATTTACAGAAATGTTCAATACAGCACCGAATGCAAAACATATTGCAGTTTTATTTACAAATTTCAGTGTTACTACCTTTTGTAGTGACACTAATGTCCTATTTGTAATTAGTTTCATGCCAAATCCTATCAAGCAAATCTCTATGTATGGTGACAACTGTGTGTTATTTGTTGTCACACCTCACTAACATTTCCCAGAAGTAGAGGAACAAACACTGCCCTTAACGAAACCCCACACACAGCAGTCTATTGAGGTTAAATCAGGTGATCGTATTAACATTGTTCTGCACTGTCCAGTCTAAGTCAGGACATTCCTACAGAGATAAGTAACAGTTCCAATTTGTAGTATTTGAATACCTTCCACACTGTAACTCTAGGCATATTCTATTCTAAGCTGGTATGTCTCCGTTTACCTGGACTACAAATTTAAGACTGCCAACCTTGTTCAATTGCTGCATCAGATACTGCTGACTGACTGAGCGGCTTCCTGTGCGATACATGGCCAGTTTTGGTGAAATTATTGTACCCATTAATAACAGTTTGTCTTTGAGATGGTGGCTTGCGGTGTTTAGTCCTGAAATATCTCTGAAATCTAGTAGGCCTAGTGGATTTAGATTGATGAAACCATAAACACAGCACATGCTCCACAGCCTTATATGACTCCATGATGACTGTTGCAGTAACTCAATTACACATGTAACCTAGTGGCAACATCAGGAAGGCAGAAATAAAAGTTTACGATACAGTGCGTTTAGTGCTGTTTCGAACACTTCTGTAAGTTATTTAGCCTTTTCACAATACTCTTGCATAACTTATTCATAAACATCCTCTATTTTTTTACTCGTTTATACATTTTAACCCCACCCCAATTAGGCCTAAATGAAAATAAACAAAAACTACTATGTATGAGATGATAAATTCAACAATGAAACTTCTGTGTGTCTCTGATCTACTTTTAATTCAAGCACACACTACAAAGAATCAAAACTTAAAACATGCCACAATGTTGTGACTCACCCGTATGATTCAAATTCCATAACCGAATGTTCAAAGGCCGTCGTCATTGTCATTGCTTGACAGCGGTGACACGGGAGATGGCACACCCACTGCTTCCAATAATATGCTGTCAACCAACTGTTCTGTTGCAGTTTCATCCCAGTCATGTGGAAGACTAGTTTCTGTGATTTTAGAGACATTTGAATTTTCCACTGGGGGTGAAAATTTATTACAGGAGACATTTAATGGGGCATTTTGTTCAAAATCTGGTGCTAAATTACTCTGCTTTTTATCATCTGGGCTGGGTTCAATATGTGCAAACTTGTCTGGCTCTTCTGAGGCAGCAATGGCATTGACATCTTCACTACTACCATTTGTTGTACGAGGAATCTCCTCAGGGTGACCATGGCACTGTGTCGTCTCCCCTAGATGGAGCTGGTTTTCTTTAGAATCACTTGACATTTTTTCCAACAGTGCTGCGTACTTTGAAATTGCCAGAATATATCAACAGTTAATTATTATGGCCTGGCTTATTCGAACACTTTGCACCTAAAATTATGGGTACTTCAAGTACGCGTGTATCCGAAAGTACAATACAGATAATTGCATTCACATAAAAATGTTGCAATCAATCATACTTGCTAAGAGCAACAATATCAACATTATGATCATCATTTATCTTGGGTCGATTTTTAATTTTATTCGCCACCACTTTAAAAATGAGAAACGAAGGCAGTTTACATTTGACAATGACGAGGAGAGAGAATCTGGTACGAGCCTTCTTAAGGAACCATCCTCTTACTTCTATTCAAACAAATAATTTTCCAGCCTTTATATTTTAGTTGCTTTTTTATGGTGGAACATACCTGAGGTTGTATGATTCATGCCTGATGAAAGTCACCAGTTCTCTATTTCGAACTGGGCACGTTTCTTGTAACAAATGCTCCTGCTATTGGAAGCCGTAACGCATTTTCACCTCGTCCAGTGGTGTCTATTTTGCGTCTTTAACTTCGAAATTACGAGAGCCAGCGAATGCAGAGATTCATTTGCAGACAACGCAGCACTGTTTATATAAATATGTTTGCAAGTGTTTGGAGTCGTTTAAAGTTGAAATCTAACTTCGCCGGGAAAACCATTTGACTTTTCATATCTTCTTGGATAATTTAACATGTTCCACCGATAAATATAAATTTGGCAAAAGATTTTTCCAATCCCAACAACAGAACTTTAGCCAGACCACAACACTTCAGTTTTCCCGCAAAAAAAACAACAATGAATGATTGAGATTCATGACAACTCAATCCACCACTACTGTCACTACCTTCCACCTCCCACCTTCTAATCCCTCGTACAACAAAATCGATTACAAGCTTCATTACCAAAGATATTGCACACTAATAGCCAGCGTTGCCAACCCAAAAAGTATTCCTTTTAAGTGAAGTTAAAATTCCAATAATTGTTTATTATTGTCATTTAAGTTCCTAAAAATGAAATTTCGAAGCACTGATAACTTACAAAGAAATTTTCTGTCATCTCCATTGCATATTCTTCTTCTTCTTCGTATTATTATTACTATTCTTGAAGGTATTTTTGTTCTGACGTTGCAACTAGAAAAATGCGTGATTTTTTTTTTTTCGCCAGACGTGTTCCGCTTTATTGAGGTAAAACATCATCATTTCGTTAAGAATAAGTTAATTTGTATATAGGGTGATTTTTGGTTGATTTCTCGTTTACATCGGGAAATGCCGTCTGCTAGCACATCGTCGTTTTCTGCGTTAAACACTCATAATTTTCGTGTAATTTTTAGTTTTTCTGCAGTACTATGCACTAAAATTATCATTTTCTAACGCAGAAAAACAACTATGTGCTAGCAGACGGCATTTCCCGATGTAAGCGAGAAATCAACCGAAAATCACCTTTAAGTACAAATCAACTTATTCTTAACAAACACACATATAAAAGAAATAGCACTCAGAGACGAAAATGCTGTCTGCAATGGCAAACTAACCAACACCTGGCATGTAAATATCATCTGCATACACGGCACTCTTCCAAGATTTTATAATCTTGTTGTAATTGTTGATATAGGCGTTTCGAATAACTAATTTTTAGTCTAACAGCTGCCACATCACACTCTAGAGCTATTTCCTGCATATAATCCACAATTCATACAATTCTTGGTCTCACAAATTACGAAGTTTATACGACTCGCATTTTTGGTTACATGTATTAAGATTATTTATTCATTCCTTCGAGGGATATGTCACTGGTCTGCACACACACACACACACACACACACACACACACACACACACACACACACACAAGACTGCATAAAAACAGTAATAGGTTGCTGTTTTTGTAGTTCTAGAAGCTGCGAAAGTGTACTTGCCGACCACGGTTTTGACTTTTTTCATAAATAAAATAAAAACACGTTGAAACCGAATGGGGTACTGGAACAATGACTGTACGATAACTGCGACAGAATGCTCGTGTTTCGCAATATTGCTGCCACGGAGCAGTAGTCGTAGGGAAGTGGTGCAACAAAGTACAACCAAGTTGAACTTTCTGTGGTGTTACAAAAGTCGCGTCTCCTAAGTTGCGCCACCTAAAACTGAGAGTTCACACATGCAACTGCAGTACCGGTATGCTACCAGCTGTGGTGACACATTTGTTGCGTGTGTGAACCCGGCTTAAGATCAAAAGATGATGCAGTCAACCGCGCATTATTAATAATACACACGAGAAAGTTTCAATTTTAATCGACATCGTCGGTGTTTTTGATATCTGTCGGTGGCCTGTGTGGTTCGCTAGGTTGAGTGAGATGCAACTATGAACTGCCCTGTATAACAGCTTAATAGATTACTACAAAAATGGAAGAGCAGAGTGGGAAGCCGGAAACCAGAAAATAGTCATGAACGTAAGGAAAGGATGGACGCAAGGCTCAATCTGTGGAACAATATTTTGGGACATTGCTATCGAGCCACTCTTAAACAACGTGGGTGGAGATGACAGGGGGTTGTTAGGTGTCGTATCAGCAAACTCACGGGTACACCCAGAGAACAAAACCACATAACTTCTCATATGTATAAGTAATTGGTGTAGCCAATACAAACTCAAAATAGCTGCAAAGAAAACAGTAAATCTATTGCTCAAAGGGGCATTGAAACGGAACCCAGTTATTAAATTGAATAACATTAACATAAAGAGGAAACAAGTAACTCTATATTTAGGAATATATATTGACAAACGACTTACTTTCCATCTACACATCAGACTCGTAATTGACAAAGCGACGAAACTGATGCACAAAGTTGCAAGGATAAACACCATACAATACTAGCTATGTTTGAGGACGCTACAAACGTATCACACAGTTCTCTTGGAAGCCATAGCGCACTGAGGTGACAAACGTCATGGGATAGAGATATGCACACATACAGATAGCGGTAGTATCACATAAACAAGATATAAAATGGCACTACACTGGTGGAGCTTTCATTTTTACTCAGGTGATTCATGTGAATAGGTTTCCAACGTGATTGTGTAAGTACAACAGGAATTAATAGACTCTGAACGCGGAATGGTAGCTGGAGCTAGACGCATGACACATTCCATTTCGGAAACTGTTAGGGAATTCAGTATTCTGCAATCCACGCTGTCAAGAGGGTGCCGAGAGTACCAAATTCCAGGCATTACCTCTCACCACGGACAACGCAGTGGACGAGAGCCGTCACTTATTGACCGAGAGCAGTGCGTTTGCGTAGAGTTGTCAGTGGTAAGCCGGCCGAAGTGACCGAGCAGTTCTAGACGCTACAGTGTGGAGCCGTGCGACCGCTACGGTCGCAGGTTCGAATCCTGCCTCGGGCATGGATGTGTGTGATGTCCTTAGGTTAGTTAGGTTTAAGTAGTTCTAAGTTCTAGGGGACTGATGACCTCAGAAGTTAAGTCCCATAGTGCTCAGAGCCATTTGAACCATTTTTGTCAGTGGTAACAAACAAGCAACGCTGAGTGAAATAACTGCAGAAATCAATGTGGGACGTACGATGAATGTAAACGTTAGGGCAATGCGGCGAAAATAATGGGCTGTGGCAGCAGAGGCCCTATGCGAGTTTCTTTGATAATATCAGGACATTGCTTGCAGCGCCATGCCTGGGCTCGTGACCATATCGGTTGGATTTTACAAGACTGGAAAACCTTGGCATGGTCAGATGAGTTCCGGTTTCAGTTGGTAAGATCTGATGGTAGGATTCGCGTGTGGCGCAAACGCCCCAAAGCCATGGACCCAAGTTGTCGACAAGGTACCGTGCAAGCTTTGTAAGGTGGCTATAATTTCGCACCTTACAAGCACTCATCCACATACTTTGCCGTGAACTACAACCACAATTAGGTATCATTTGATAGCTTGTACATCGTATATATGAATATTTAAAGGAGACTGACATTGTCATTTACACCTTGTAAACAATTGCGAACGCTTATTGCATGAAAGGTGATGGAGTGTCTTTATTAACAGAACAGCGTAATGAATGATTGTCTATACTAGTAGAGGTTGGAACGCCAGTGGAGATGAAACGGCAGGCAGAGCTCAAGCTCTGTGTGGAAGGCCTGCACAGGTGTTAGTCCTGCTTAAAAACAGGAAGTAGCTAGACAGACATCGTGGCACCTGAGCTCTGGAGCATAATAGGGTGACGGCCGGCCGCTATTGTAGTAGGACCGAAATGATAACCGGGAACTCTGCAAATCTTGGACGCAGGTAAGAGGAACGAAGAAGCGGCACCTCGGAAACCACGCAGACTGGGTTATTTCTAAGGATTTTTACTCAGAAGCGTACCATTGTACGAATATAGGTTTTTCCTCACAAACTTTCCGCGCTGGACGACAGAAGACTAAAATATGGTTTGTCGGCGTTTGGAAGAATCTGTAGAGAGGGAGAATATTCCGTGGTTTCGGGAATATGGTTCGTTTTCGGAATTACGAGGATGGGAAGTCGAGCCTTGCTGGGAAGCCAGTAGTGGAGAGACGAGGTCTTCCGTTTTTGACCGCCCGTGTGTGACGGTCGCTCGGTATCAGCTTTGTTGGTTCATACGGACTTGCTGTCTTTGCTCTCAGGAGAGTTAATAGTTAGAACAGTTAGGCACTGTACTGTTGCGAACATATACGATTCTGGACTTCACCTCCAGACTGGAAGTCGTCGTTGAGTACGCAGCGTTCAGTAATTGAGAGCACTTCTTCTGCCTATTCTTACGTTGAAACGTTATCTGAACTCCGTCCTTGTGGCTGGGAGTTCGCGTTTCTCGTCTTTAGGACGGAGAAAGGAGAAGACAGTATTAGAGTATATTAGTCAGAGGACCGCCTTCTGCCGTCTTAGTGTTTGAAAGAGTTTATTTGTGGCTGGAGTTCTTCCATCGTTGCAGATGAGTACGAGAACCATCACTTCGACACAGCGGACACAGTACATATGGTGATATCGCAAATTGCTTCAGCTTATTAGGGCTATAAAGCTAAACAGCTGTGATCACGTTAGTTTATTTCCACTGAGGTTCCACACCACCGTAGATTATCTTTTACCCCTTTCGTGAGCCGTCGGAAACATGCTTCCCACTACAATGAACTCGCTCCTAGTCTTGTGGGATTCACAGTTCCCACCTCTGTACGGTGCTACCACCTAGTGAACAGTATAGGGTACTACTTCCAATTGGAAGTTCCCGCCGTTTTTGCTGTACCTTCGCGCAGAGGCATTGTATAGGTGAGTGTTGCTCTGTAGAGGAGCCTTTCAGTGCTGTTTGCGTGACATTTTGTGATTTTTTCCTCAAAGCTGTAGTATAAAGTAAATACTTTTGATTTACCCAAATTTATGAAGGAAAACGTAAAATTGGAACGAGGAGAATTCCAGTTTGAAACAAAAGGAGCCATTTCTGCAGTAAAATGGATGGATAACCGTCCAGTCGCTTTCCTGTCCTCAATTTATGACCCATGAGAAACAGCCACAGTGAAAAGGAAAAACAAGGATGGTACTAGTACAGAGGTTTCTTGTCCTGAAGTTGTGGCAGAATACAACAAAATAATGGGTGGTGTCGATAAGTTTGATCAATTACGAGAAAGGTGTGCTATTGGCAGACGTTCTGTAAAATGGTGGCACATAATATTTTATTTCCTGGTGGACGCTGCTGCAGTGAACAGTTTTATCCTGTAGAAAATAAGTAAAAGAGAAAGTGGACAGCATGATCAGCTCACATACAGGATCCATTTAGCCAGACAGTTTATCGCTGGCTGCTCATCCCAAAAAAAGCATGGACAAAAACCTGTCTTTCTGGCAAAAAGGGGTAAAGTACCTGAAGATTTTCGTCATGTGGCTGTAGGGGAGCATCAACCCATTTTAGGAGAAACCTACTGGACGTGCCGTCATTGTAGTACCAAAGCTGAGGAAAAGAGCACTCACTGTGTTTGTACATATTGTCAAATACCCCTTTGCATAGACCCATGTTGCAGTGCTGCAGTGAACAGTTTTATCCTGTAGAAAATAAGTAAAAGAGAAAGTGGACAGCATGATCAGCTCACATACAGGATCCATTTAGCCAGACAGTTTATCGCTGGCTTCTCATCCCAAAAGAGGCATGGACAAAAACCTGTCTTTCTGGCAAAAAGGGGTAAAGTACCTGAAGATTTTCGTCATGTGGCTGTAGGGGAGCATCAACCCATTTTAGGAGAAACCTACTGGACGTGCCATCATTGTAGTACCAAAGCTGAGGAAAAGAGCACTCACTGTGTTTGTACATATTGTCAAATACCCCTTTGCATAGACCCATGTTTCAGAAAATTTCATGCCAAGTAATTGTGAACAATCATTGTAACAAGAGAAGTAAATTTATCAAATAAATATGACATATATTGAAAAAGTTCCCACCTTGTTGTGTGACCTCACTTTCACAGTTGGAGCAAATTTGATATTCTGTATGATAAATATACCTATCTGTTAACTACTATCTGCTCTCCATTCATTAAAAAAAAACTGGTCAATAATTGTGCCCACGAAAAGGTTAAAGTAGTGTCTTCTAGTGTTTGGTACGTAGATGATGTCAGTCATTTCACGTTGTTGATATTACATCGCGCAGTCATAATAAGGGGCAGAGTTGGGCAATTTATTAATAATTTTAGTTAGGAAATATAGACAATTGTACTTAAAGGGCTGATTTTAATCTATAATAAATATATATTGAACAACAACATTTATCATTTAGTAGTATTAGTTGCCTTCATCACACATTTATGTTTAGATTGTAATTTATATGTCAAAAGAGAATGAAGAGATCCTAAGATCTGCTTCAGGGAGTAGTCAGACAGGGCCAAATCATCGTTTTAGTATTTTTTTCTGTTGCTCACATTCATTTAACACCCACCTGGAGTAGCATCATGGAGCCTCATAATGGAGTGAGATGTGTTTACATGGAATGGACAGGGTCTTATGGTCAAACTTAACCGATCATTGACTGGAAATGATTATTCTCAGTTCCTTGGAGACAGTTTGCAGCCATTCATGGACTTCATGTTCCCAAACAACGATGGAATTTTTATGGATGACAATGCGCCATGTCACCGTTCCACGATTCTTTGCAATTGGTTTGAAGAACATTCTGGACAGTTCGAGCAAATGATTTGACCACCCAGATTGCTTGACATGAATCCCATCGAACATTTGTGGGACATAATCGAGCGGTCAGTTCGTGCACAAAACCCTACCCTGCAACACTTTTGCAATAATGAACGGCTATAGAAGCTGGGTGGCTTAGTGTTACTGCAGGGAACTTCCAAAGACTTGTTCAGTCCATGCCACATCGAGTTGCTGCACTATGCTGGGCATAAGAGGTCTGACACGATATTAAGAAGTATCCCATGACTTTCATCTAACAGTGTATGCTTTGCATCAAGTGCATGAGCTAATGTCCGTGTCTAGTGACCTATATGAACCTGGTAAAGTGAGGACAGAGGAGCGTACTACTCAGAATGCTGAGTGCTTTCGGCACTGCATCAGTAGAAGCCTTGTGTCTGATTCTGGAGACTTGCCCCATTGACATCACTGTCCACCACCGAGCGGTGGCATACTGGGTAAAGAATGGAAGACGTGACAAGGTTCGTGAAATATCAGGAGAAAAAATTGTAGACATGCATTAATTGAACAGGTGGCGCCTTGACACATGGCATCGAGAGCGGGAGATGTCTGAAAAAGGCCATCACATTTTCTCCTTCTTTGACAAAAACTAAAGCATGCCGATCCTATTCGTGGCATGATTCAGTTTTTGACCGGCCACAGACCGTACCCAGCATATTTTAACCTCATGGGCCTCAGCCAGAGTACTACTTGCACACGTGGAGCATTACATTGCAACTCCTTCATATGTGTAAGGTCTGTAACAAAGTACAGTGATGTCAAAGAAATGTCATGAGACCCAGACAAACGGTGTGCTCTAGGTAACATTGCTGATAAAGTTTCAAGAACACTGCACAACATGTGTAGACAAGAAAATCCATATGACAGATCTCGAACAGACACACAACAAACACGAGAACAGAATCCTTGGCAGGACACAAACTGAGACAGGCAAAAACACTGATGTAGATGTAGACACATAAAATGACACTAACACAACAACATTGGGCACAAGACTCATAACATAAGGAGTATAACACCTAGAATAGGTAAATCAGATAATTATAAGAAAAGCAGACATTGATTCATGTATCAAAAAGTGCTCTTTAACTATGATAACTAAATAAGGTAAAGGAAAATGACAAATATAAGCAACGATACAATAATTACATCTAAGCAATACACCATACGTGAGGTGTGAAGTTTTAAGTTCCAAGGCTTCCATCCTGCCTATGGCACTGGTTAAGGGAAATAGTATCATTGACATAAACATGCAACAGAGCAGCACACAAACAACATGTAGAACTATGTCTATATATAGGTTGGTTTGTGGGGGTTGAAGGGACCAGACTACAAAGGCCATCGGTCCTGTCTATATACAGGGTGTGTCAAAAAAATGTATACACACTTTGAAGCGTCATAGAAAATTTATTTCCCGTTCTACAATGTTAAATTTCTGGAAATGGAAAGCTTAAAGTCCAATTGGAAAAATAAATGTACTTTGCAAATGTGATTAATGTTCAAACTGGTGGCCTTCAGCATCAATACATTTCTGGGTACAAGTCACCACAGATTCCGTACATCGTACCAAAGTGTCCAATGAGATTTCTGTGCTCACTGCCAGAATCTCATTCCAATGTGTGTCCAGGTTACGTGGTTTACGTTTGTACACCTCATCTTTTACTGTGCCCCATAAGAAGAAATCCAGCGGCGTGAGGTCTGGAGAGCGTGCAGGAAACTCGATTGGTCCCCTGCGTCCTATCCACTGGCCTGGCACATTGTGATCCAGGTATGTTCGTACGTCCCTATGATAGTGTGGCAGGGTGCCATCGTGTTGGAAATAAAACTCATCATTACCGTATAATGCACGAATGGCAGGGAATATGGAGTCAGCAAGCATTGTTAGGTACATTTCTCCATAAACAGTACCTTCAAAGCAGAAAGGCCCAATGAGTCCCTCGCAGACAAACCACACCACACATTTACACCAGGCAAATTCACAGTCTTTTCAACTGTAATGTGAGGATTATCTTCAGCCCAGTACACACCATTGTGCCTATTGACAGTTCCATTGAGTCTGAATTGGGCTTCATCCGACCAAATTATGCTACCCATAAATCCCAGTTTACGTCTCACCATCTCCTGAACCCATTCACAAAATTCTAACTTTCGATCTGGATCGTCGTCACTTAGCTGTCGCACCAGCCTTGGAATGTACACACAAAATTTGCCTTTCTTCAGGATGTGTAGCACACTACAAGCACTTACATTTCTCTCACATGCCGCTTGCCTTGAGGATTTTTGAGGCGAACGCTAAAAAACACTTCCAAGAGCGCAGTTGTGGAATCATCACTTGTAGCTGTACGAGGTCGCCCTGATCGACTTTTACGCACATCTCACAGTCTTCCATGAATTTCCAATTTGTCTCATAGACGTGTAATTGTTAACCTTGAAGGTGGTTTTGTACCATACTCACTTCTCCACAGTCTTCGAACCGCAGCTACATTCTCAAACTTCCAGTATCACTTAATTATCCGCTTCGGCGCTTCAAAACTCAAACGCACGTCCGCCATGTTGCAGTTACTTCCTTGCCACTGCTGCCACCTGTTGAAGAAACATAACATTACTTTCTCACAGATATTTAACCTTGTAGAACGGGAAATAAATTGTCTATGACAGTTCAAAGTGTGTATACATTTTTTTGACACACCCTGTGTATAACAGCACAAATAGTGCAGTGGGTATGCCCCGCATAAGCACTTAAAAGATATAACAAACAGTACTAGTTCTTAGACAGTCGAAACAAATACATACAGAGTCACTCATGCTGTATTTCATTTATTAGTATAAGATGACATAATTTTGTATGCTTCCTCCATTGAGACAGGCTCAATATTTCTGGCAAGCCCCTCACAAATAGAACAGCAACAACACGAACCATAACTTATATGTTATATTTTGTTTTAACAGTAAAAGAAAATTTGCAGCTTGTCCCTTTCTATATTTCTATTATTTTCTTCTAAATTACTAACATTTACTATTTTTACTCTCCATTTCCTACAACTAATTTAATTTTCTTTGTAACTCATTGTTATTACCCTTGTTTTATTGCTCAAAACAAATTTTGCTGGCAATGTAGAACAAGCTGGCAATGTGGAACAAAGTACTGTTACAGGTGAAATTGTATACTGCACGACCTGCTTTTTAAAATATCAGGCAGCATGTCTTTAAATATGCAATAACTGAAATGAAATGTTTCGGAGATAAGTTTTATCAAATTTAGTTGGCTAAATGTCCTTCCCTTCTCTTCATTGGATCATGGTAAATCTAAAAGCATAATAGCCAGATATGTAAGTTCTTGGAAAGGATCTGAGTCACTGGCATCTCCGTATGACCTAACTTCATTCCAGAGTACCACAGCATTGTTTATTTCTTTTCACTAGACAATAGCAAGCTTTGAGCACCGAAAACCAATTTTGTTTACTGTTCAAGCGCATTTCCTGAGCCAACGACAAAACGCGGAAAACAGTTTCAAAACCGGATATCCAACGTGTATTGCACTTCTGAACTATTTTCAGTAGATTACCTCTGTCATGTATTGCACTGAATAACTTTCTATAAGCAATTTGACGAGATAAAGACATGGGAAACCAAGAATACGTTTCTGACAACAAAAACTCCAAATTATGGGGCAGCAGAAGATACCGTCAGCTGCTCGGAATGGCAGACACAATGAACTAAGACAAGATGAAGAACTTCTCTTTTCAAATGCCGATACACACCATTATTGATGCTTACCGTAACTGTTGCATTGTCAGTATCCAAACTGCGCTTTAAATGAATGTTGTAGGCGTACTCATCAATCAAAGATTTCAGACCATTAGTTATTGCAATTGCCTTGCTTTCTTCTTGCTTTATCATATCCAAGAATGAGGAAAGAATGCGACCTTGGGCTTCAGAAAAGTATACCACACACGTAGCTAACAGTTTACTGACACTAATGTCTGTAGATTCATTTAGAAGTACACTGAAATATCGGTAACCTATACCCTTTTTCGGGCTGGCATCGAAATGTTGGCAAAAAATATTTTTAATCAACACAACTACACATGCTTTTTTCCAAGCGCATGTGAGAGACATGGTCAGCACCTTTAAAATACCGCTTTGAAAGGCAGTGGGTGTTATCCACAGATATTATTGCGCAATGGTTAGCAACAAATGAACTTAATGCGGCATGTGCAACAGAAATTGCATTGGAATGCCCAACCGCTGGTGAACCTAGTCTCAACTGCCCCTGTGAATGGTAGGATGCTTCAGCTTTTACTTGCTGTTTTGAATGATTTAATAAATTCGACGAACACGAATTTAAATCCACTGGCGAAATCGACATCGTGCGCATGAAAGATCGGTGGGGAGCTCAAATTGCCAGTCTTTAAATTGTTTGTTGCTAAGCCACTTGTTTCTTAACTTTTGACTGTATTTTTTGTCCTTTTGCTACGGCATTTTGATGACGTAAAAATACGTAAGTAAAGAAAATCACTGAGTACACCGCGATCAACTGCACCATGAAGATGAACATTTTAATTTCATGCACTGTACTGACAAGAAGGCCACACTTCGGTCCAGGTTAACTTGTAAACGCGATGCTAAAAGCAAAGAAGATTGATAAGGATTGTTCTGTAAAAATATCGAAATCTGATCATTAAACTTTAGGCAACAAGCACATGAATGATACGAAGTAGGGGATGCTGAATTGCATTCTCACAGTTTTGTCGTAAGAGCTTATAGGAGAAGGAAGTCAAAGCATTGAAAAGTATTCTGATCCATTTGTTATTTTTTGCCCTTATGAGTTCTCATAGTACAAACCCGAGAGGAAAGCAGAAGCATACTATTTTTAGTACCATTATGACTTTGGCCGAATCGCATTACGATAATCATGCATATAAACACACGCCTTGCAGGGCAAGTTGGTATGTATAGATTATGTCACGTTTCATAAGTCTTGTGTAATGTGCCCGTTTCATTGAAATGCATGTGTGGGAAGAAGGGAGGTTAAATTGCAGTCCCATAGTTTAATCGTAAGAGTTAGGTGGAGTCATATCGTTGCCACTTTTGGATTTTTTACACTAAATATAGTTTCTAATTGTATAATGGAAACACTGAATTAAACAGTAAAATACTGTTGCAGACAACAATCCATAAATCCGTTGATCGCTAAATGCAAAATTTCACCGTCACATTTAGTAGAAATTCCGTTAACTTGACAATCCTGCTTATTACTTCACACGCAAAAACAACTCAGGTTTTTTTTATTGTCCTTCCAGCTGGCATGCCACTGTGCAAATAGAGTGCTTCCGCTGGCAAGTCGACAGTCAGAAGAGGTCTTTGCACTATGTCTGTGCAAGATTTTGAAGCCTATGGAAACCTGGCTGACTCTCAGCCTCGAACTGTTTAATACTGAAACGGTGGTATCTGCAATAAGGACAGTGACAGTTGTACAATACAGCTTTCAGTCAGGGTTTTCATGTATTTTAGGGAGAGAAACCTCATACAAATATTAATCTACATCTACAGCTACACTCTGCAAACCACTGTGAAGTGCATGACAGAGGGTACGTCCCATTGTACCAGTTATTTTGATTTCTTCTCATTCCCTTCACATATTGAGCGCGGGAAGAATGATTGTTTAAATACCACTGTGTGTGTTCCAATCAATCTAATATTGTTCTCACGATCCCTACGTAAGCAATAAGTAAGGGGTTGTAGCATATTCCTAGAATCACCATTTAAAGCTGTTTCTTGAAACCTTGTAAGTAATCTTTCTTGTGATAGTTTACACCTGTCTTCAAGAATCCGCCAGTTCAGTTTCTTCAACTCTCCCACAGGTCAAACAAACCTGTTGCCATATGTGTTGCCCTTCTCTGTATGTGTTCAGTATCCCCTATACTCCTATTTGGTACGGGTCTCACAAATTTGAGGAATACTCTAGAATGGGTCGCTCAAGTGATCTATAAGCAATCTCCTTTAAGGACTGATTGAATTTTCCCAGTATTTACCAATAAAGTGATGCCTGTCATCTACTTTATCCACGACTGAGTTTATGTTCAAATGGTTCAAATGGCTCTAAGCACTATGGGACTTAACATCTGAGGTCATCAGTCCCCTAGACTTAGAACTACTTAAACCAAACTAACCTAAGGACATCACACACATCCATGCCCGAGGCAGGATTCGAACCTGCGACCGTAGAAGCTGAGTGGTTCTGGACTGAAGCGCCTAGAACCGCTTGACCACAGCGACCAGCTGAGTTTATGTGATAATTCCGTTTCATACCACTACAAAATATTACTTCCAGGCATTTTTAGGTGTCGGCTGATTCCAGCTGTGACTCATAGTTATTATAAGATTCAGCATGTTTTCGTTCTGTGAAGTGCACAATTTCTGAAAATTTAAAACAGGCTGCCAATATCTGCTATGAAATCTTATCAATATCTGATTGAATATTTATGCAACTTCTTTCAGGGAGAACTTCACTACAGATAACTGCATCCTCTACTATTAACATTGTCTGCCAGGTCATTGATATACAACATGAACAGCAACGGTACCAACACGCTTCTCTGGGACACACCCGAAATGACTTCTACATTAGACGATTACTCTCCATCCAAGATAACATGCTGCATTATCTCTACCAAAAAATCCTCACTCCAGTCACAAATTTCGCTTGATACCCCATATTATCGTACTTTTGACAATAAGCGTAGTAAGCGTTTTTCCGAAATCAAGAAATACAGCATCTACCTGACTGCCTTGATCCAAAGCTTTCATTATGTCATGTGAGAAAAGTGCAGGTTAGGTTTCATGTGATCAGTGTTTTCGGAGGCTGGCACTGAGGAGTCATTCTGATAGAGATTCCTCAGTGTGTTTCAGCCCAGAATATGTTCCAAGATTCTACAACAAATCGATGTCAAGAATACTGGATGGTAGATTTTTGGATCACTTGGAGGAGGAGATTAGTGTTGAACGTTCCATCGATAGCAAGATCATTAGAGATGGTGCGCAAGCTCCGTTTAGGGAAGGGTGGGGAAGGAAGTCGGCTGTGCCCTTCCAAAGGAACCATCTCGGCATTTGCCGGAAGTGATTTAGGGAAATCACAGAAAACCTAAATCAAGATGGCCGGAAGCAGGTTTGAGCTGGCGTCCTTCCGAATGCAAGTCCAATGTGCTAACCACTGCGCTACCTCGCTCATTACTACTACCTTTCTTGTAAACGGGTGTGACCTGTGAATTCTTCCAACTACTGCGCACTGTCTTTCTTTTGTTCGAGGGATCCACTATAGATTTTAGTTAGAATAGGGGATAACTCAGCTGCAAAATCAGTATATAATCTGACAGAAATTCCATTGGCCATTGGAGCTTTGTTGAATATTAACGATTTCAGCTGTTTTTCAACAATACCACTGACACTAATACTTCACTCATGTTTTCAGTGGTACGAGTATTAAATTGGGGCAATTTTCCTGGGTTCTGCTTTGTAATTGAACATTTGAAAACCGAGTTAAGCATTTCAGCTTTTGATTTGCTACCTTCAGTTCCAATTCCTGCCTCATTAGCGAGGTGGGGCGCTAACTTTGGTGCCACTAACAACCTTACAGCAATAAATAAGAAATTTCAGTAGTAAATGATGCCTCTATAAACCGTTTGTTTTTTCGTCTGGGTGATTTGTGACAGTACAGAGAGTTACACTATATGATCAAAAGTATCCGGACACCCCCCAAAACATACGTTTTTCATAATGGGTACATTGTGCTGCCACCTACTGCCAGGTACTCCATATCAGCTACCTCAGTAGTCCTTAGACATCGTGAGAGAGCAGAATGGGGAGCTCCGTGGAACTCACGGACTTCGAACGTGGTCAGTTGATTGGGTGTCACTTGTGTCATACGCCCATATGCGAGATTTTCACACTCCTAAACATCCCTAGGTCCACTGTTTCCGATGTGATAGTGAAATGGAAATGTGAAAGGACGCCTACAGCACAAAAGCGTACAGGCCGACTTCGTCTGTTGACTGACAGAGAGTTGAAGAAGGTCGTAATGTGTAATAGGCAGACATCTATCACACAGGAATTCCAGACTGCATCAGGATCCACAGCAAGTACTATGACAGTTAGGCGGGAGGTGAAAAAACTTGGATTTCATGGTCGAGTGGCTGCTCATAAGCCACACATCACGCCAGTGAATGCCAAACGACGCCTCGCTTGGTGTAAGGAGCGTAAACATTGGACGATTGAACCGTGAAAAAACGTTGTGTTGAGTGACGAATCACGGTACACAATGTGGCGATCCGATAGCAGGGTGTAGATGTGGCGAATGCCCGGTGAACTTCATCTGCCAGCGTGTGTAGTGCCAACAGTAAAATTCGGAGTAGTGGTGTTTTGGTGTGGTCGTGTTTTTCATGGAGGGGGCTTGCACCCCTTGTTTTTTTGCGTGGCACTATCACAGTACAGGCTTACATTGCTGTTTTGAGCACCTTCTTGCTTCCCACTGTTGAAGAGCAATTTGGGGATGGCGATTGCATATTTCAACAAGATTGAGAACCTGTTCATAATGCACGGCCTGTGGTGGAGTGGTTACACGACAATAACATCCCTGTAATAGACTGGCCTGCATAGAGTCCTGACATGAATCATACAGAACACCTTTGGGATGTTTTGTAAAAAATGGTTCTGAGGACTATGGTACTTAACATCTGAGGTCATCAGACCCCTAGAACTTAGAACTACTTAAACCTAACTAACCTAAGGACATCACACACATCCATGCCCAAGGCAGGATTCGAACCTGTGACCGCAGCAGTCGCGCGGTTCCGGACTAGAGCGCCTAGAACCTCATGGCCACCGCGGCCGGCGATGTTTTGTAACGCCGACTTCGTGCCAGGCCCTATCAACCATCATCGGTACCTCTCCTCTGTGCAGCACTCTATGAAGAATGGGCTGCTATTCCCCAAGAAACCTTCCAACACCTGATTGAACGTACGCCTGCGAGAGTGGAAGCTGTCATCAAGGCTAAGGGTGGGCGAACACCATATTGAACTCCAGCATTACTGATGGAGGGCGCCACGCACTTGGAAATCATTTTCAGCCAGGTTTCCAGATACTTTTGATCACATAGTGTACTTATCAGTTGTTAAGTCCTATTGCTTTTAAGGCGTCTAACGGCCACATATTGTTGTTTAAGGCAGACTGCTCCACTGAACAACACTAGTCATGGGTTGGGTTGCTTGGGGGAAGAGACCAAACAGCGAGGTCATCGGTCTCATCGGGTTAGCGAAGGACGGGGAGGGAAGTCGGCCGTGCCCTTTGAAAGGAACCATCCCAGCATTTGCCTGGAGCGATTTAGGGAAATCACAGAGAACTTAAAGCAGGATGGCCGGACGCGGGATTGAGCTGTCATCCTCCCGAATGAGAGTACAATGTGCTAACCACTGCGCCACCCCGCCCAGTACTAGTCATGGAACAAGGGTACGTATAAACGTATGAGATACAGTGTATCGAGCTTTTAATTGTTGTATATGTTCATCTTGTTTCTGTACAACGTGTTATTGTAATTATTATAGGAATATTACTTCTAATTTCTTTTGTTTACTGGATTGATTCTGATGATGCCTGTGGCTGAAACGTGTTAAGTTGTAATTTAAAAGAATAAAGATATAAATAGCTTCCACGACGGACAATTATATTGACTAGTCATAATAACTGCGGACTCGTACAATTATTTTATGTCATGTATAGACTATAATATACAGGATGGGTCAATATTCATGTACTCGGGTGCTGCAACATGTTTCCTTGCAATCTAACAGAACAAAAACGTTTGTAATAGAATTTTGTCTCCTGTATATTTTCGGTACAAAATGGATGTCAAAGAAAGGCAGCCTGGCGATGCTGTAATCAAATTTATGTTATATATCTTGATTTAATACCATGTAACTGGGCTGGACAGTTAGTGCAGCTGCAGTCTTGTGTTAGAAGTTGAGAGGTCAGTTCCAGGTCTAGGTGTAATTTTTTTATTTTCTAGTTTTATACTGCTTTATACTGCATTTTTTCGTTTTGTGATTCACAATTCACATTTCTGAACATTTAAAGCAAGTTACTGATCTTTGCATCACTCCGAAATCTTATCAAGATCTACCTGAATATTTATGCAGCTTCTTTCAGGCATTAATCCACTAAAGATAACTGCATCATCTGCAGAGAGTTAGAGGTTACTATTAACATTGTTCGTAACGTCATTAATATACAACTTGAGCAGCAAGGGCTTCAACACACTTCCCTGCGGGACACCTGAACTTACTTCTATATCTGACGATGACCAACCATCCGAGATAACGGGCTGCATTCTCCCCACCAAAAAATCCTTAGTCCAGTCACAAATTTCGCTTAATACCCCATATGATCGTACTTTTGATAATAGATGTAGATGTGGTACTTAGTCAAATGCTTTTTGGAAATCAAAGGAATACCGCATCTACCTGACTGACTTGATCCAAAGCTTTCAGCATGTCATGTGAGACTTCGTTCTATAGCAATTTTGGCAGACTTTACACAAAAATATGCATTTATTTACTACCAGAACAGAAATGTGAATGGAGTCGCTTTTATTATTCCACTTTTAACACCGTATTTTGTCATTAAATGTTTATTCTGTGTTCTTCAATGCACTGCATAATTCCATGCCTTCTTATTCAATGCCTGCATTGCTTCCATTTTCTTCAGTTGTACCCCTTCCCCCAAGGTAGAAAAAAAAGAGTCCATTCCTGTTCTTCTTGGTACATGCCTGCTTCCTTAATCCTAAGTAGTTTCCCTGCAAACATACGGATCACATAGTCATATCATCCTAGTGTATTATTTTGCGCTACTTCACCAATTACATTTGAAGCCAATTTCCAGTATTCCCTCCTGCCATTGCTTCTATCGATTAATACCAGCTACCAAGCTTATCACTTAATGCCCATTAAATTTATTTAGGACATTATATTACCAGTATGTCTAGCAGTACACTTCACAGGTAATACCAGACTTCACTTGGTATGAGAGGAAACCACAGCTGTGACGATACATTTCAGTTGACAGAAACGGGAAAATCCATGTCGAAATGGTTTGTTAATCACGACTAGTTTCGTGACACTGTACTTACATTTTCAGCTAACAAACCATTGACCTAAAGAAGATAGAATAATCATAATTAGACCTACAGTCAGTTCCACAAAAAATGTACCCAGTTATGAAATAAAAGACACTATTATAAATATAATGTTTACATAAAAATACATGTCTTTACTAATTATACAATGCCCAAGAGTTAACCTAATTTCACATTAGCCTTCTCTCCAATAAATCATCCACGTTTGCAACTTCTAAATATCGTTTGACCCACCTTGCAAACGAATGTCTTTGACTTTCTAAGAACCTTAGCAGCAGCTCCATAAGAAAGCTTTGGTCCCTTTGGATGATTTACAAGGAACACTGCCTCGTGATGCTTTAAACAGCAGACGACAAAACGAGACACTCAACTCTCACAGTGTTTATCTGAACACTATGCAAAAGCGCATTGATTACAGATTCGAAAACATTACCAGAGATGTAGCTGCGAGCGTTACATTTAAAATTATGGCGCACACTTCCTGTGGAACTGACTGTGTCTTAAAACACCGAACTGATAACATTATAACAGACATTTGAAGTATACGGACCTTTCAATACCTAACGTCCTTAAAACTCCGTAAAGGTATATAATATAAGTCTCCGACCTTCCAACACGAAACGGGCGTCACAAAGTATGCAACTGTCACGAATAAAATAACCAGGGAAAGACGTAGCCCCAGAAACAAGAATAGTTGAATAAGAATGGGCGTCCTAAACTGAAATCAATTCCAACCCAAAACAAGACTACCGGACATACAGGGGACGTCCTAAACTGAAATCAATTCCAACCCAAAACAAGCCTACTGGACATACAGGGAACGTCCTCAGGTCGTGGCCAGCTACAATACTGTCACATAGACAGAACAAGCAAGCCCCATGGGCGAAAAACGGGAGAACCTACCTAGCAAGATAAGAATTACCAACCGACGCAAGAAGCAATGTCAAAGTGTTAAACTACACCGATATAAATAGACGGATAAACACTGGAAGATAGGAAAACCCATGTACAAACCAGAAAACAGGATAACAGGTGTTAGCAGCATTACAGGTACCTTTTTTTTTCTTGATTGTATTTCAATGCCCCATCTGGGGCGGGCTGGCACCAGCATATGCGCTGCTCTTCAGCCGAAAGACGTTAATCATACAACAGAACACATTTAAAATAACATAAAGAAGAGAATATGGCGTACATCGAAAAAAAGGGGGAACATCATGGAAGAGAACAGACAAAAGGGGGAAGGCGACTGTAAAATGGAGATAAAAACCATAAAAAATATGCGCACGGAAAAGAAAACCACACATGGATCGTAAAAGTATCGATGGATGGCGTAGGACATAACAATCTCTGACAATAACACTATGTACAAGTCCAGCACACAATTAAAACCACAGCTCTTGATGCAAGGGAGGACAGCACCAAACACAAAGCTGATATAGTACACTGATGACGATGAGCAGAGAGAGGGAAGAAGGGAGGGAGGGAAGGAGAAGGGGGGAGAAGGAAAGAAAGGAGGGGGGGAGGAGATGGGGTGGGAAACAGGTGGGGGGGTGCGCCGAAGAGGGACAGGGAGGGAAGGACGTGGGAGGGAAGCAGTCGATGAGGGGGTGCAGGGACTCAGGGAGAAGGAGGGGAGAGGAAAAAGGGGAGAGGAAAAAGGGGGCCCTGGGGTGGGGGAGAGGGAACAAGGCCAGGTTGCAGTTGGAAGGAAGGGTAGATGTCACGGCGAAGTTCAAGATCCGGGAGGGGGAGGTGCTGACAATTGCCCTAATGAAGGAGATGGAGAGTGTGGGTGTGGAGAGAGGGAGGGATACAGCGATAGAGGCACAGCAACAGGTGGGGTGAAGAGGAAGGAGGAAAACAGGGGGAGGGGGGGATCAAGCCTGCGGACAGTGTAAAGGATGGGGAGATGTTGGAGGAAAAGGAGGAGATGGGGGAAGGGGATGAGGTCATACAGGAGCAATGTGGGGGAAGGAAAGTGGATACGGAAGGCAAGGTGGAGCACATGGCCTTCGAGGATTTGGAGGGCCTTGCAAAAGCGGGTGGGTGCGGAGGTCCAGGCAACGCTGGCATAACAGAGAAATTACAGGTACCAAGAAGATATTTTGGTAACCTAACACACATCACAAAAGCAAGTCAAAAACTAATCTATAGAAATGGCATACAGTGCCACGAAAGGCACAAGCAGAGGCTAAACAAACTTGTTATGTGTCACCCTGTGAGGTGGCATGAGCCCCCTCTCATATTTATATCTTACGATTTTCCTCTCTAATTGAATGCAGTGAAAAGTCGCTATTCCTTGACACGCGGACTTCCCATGCAGCGTCTCTCGTCACCCGGGTGGTCCGGTGACAGGCGGGCTCCGCTGATCTGGAAAGGGTTAAGCTGACGGTTGTGAGGAAGTCGAGTGAATGCTTTGCAGACGCCGACATTGTCAAAAGACACGCCCGGAGGGGTCTGAAGTAGCGGCTGGGCTAGAGGTTCCGTTACTTCGCAGAATCTTAGCGAAAACACTTTCTGGCGGGCTACCAGCGAAGCTTGGGAATGACTTGTGTACCCAGGCAGTTGTGGCGGGAAAATTCCCGCGCTTTCTGCAAAACAGTAACTGTGATTGGCTTGCTCAGGGCATAGCTCCGTGACGTAGCAAAATCAGCGCAGAAATTGGCGTCAAGGATCTCCATTGGTGGAATGGTAGTGCTCCGGCAATAGAGTGGAATTTTCCGCCGGTTTTCGAGTTGCTGATTGGAACGTTTAACCACGGCCACTGTCGTGGGGGCGGGAATGTTGTGTGTTCAGCCTGTACGGGTGCTCTAGGTAGTCGGCTCTCGCCTTTCGGTCGAGGACGTCAAAGCAACCAGCCATCGCCTCCGGTACGCCAAATCGTGTTCTTGCAGTTAAGAAGACAGATTGGTAAGGTATGTCTGCAGCACCGGCAGACAGGGATTTTCCTAGGTGATAATCAGAGCTCAGCAGAGCGTGCCTGTTCGTCTTTTTCTAACTTTGTTCTGTCTTGGGTAGCAGCAATTAATGTTGTGTTGGCTATGTATTTTCTCTTAAGATTTGAGTTGCAAGGAATTGGCTCCACATACCACTTCGTCATAATCCTCACAATCTAGTTTAGGGACAACTTCACATTCACAGCGTTTGTTTGAGTATCCAATTTGAGCCAATTTGATGTATTGTAAATGTTTCATGTGTTTTTGTTTATTATTTTGTGTTTAGTCTTAATAAATCATATTGTTATTTTGGACAGAACTTTCATTCTGTTAATCGGTAGAGCAACCCTATCATTCCTCACTATGTTAATGAAACCTTCATTTATTTAACTTATTTATCAATTAAATTATTGCAGGTGCCAAACTCTCTTCTACTCCACTGGCAGGGTTGATTAGAGTCAGTTCGCGTATTTTTTTTAATCCTTGTGCAACAGCAAAAGTCGGAGTTAGAATAAGGGGGGCTTTGAGCATCATTTACATATGTAGATTCTAGAAGAATTTAGTGTTAAATACACTGCTAGCCCCGGGACCTCGCATAAAATGGCGACCCTTAGCCTCAGATCTTTCCTGTGAATCGCTGATAAGCAAGTATTATTAGTAGTAGGGACATTCAGAATTTTTTTTTGCTTAATTTTTTTTATTGATTAATACCCAAGTTTTTTTCTGGTAGTTCCGCGTTTAGTTTTAGGAAGCGGCGCATGATTACAGTTTTTGTTTTCAGTGTATATATTTTTTTTCCTTGTTCATTGTTTTTTTTGTGTTTCTTTGATGTGGTGTCCGTACCTCAACACACTTGTCAGGTTTGTGTGCAGTTTCTATACCACAACAAATCGTGCTTGTAGTTACAGCGTTGGAACGGCGTTGTTGAAATTTTATGTCTATGTGGAAAAATATTGGGGTAGATGATTTTTATTGTGAATTTTAGATAAATTTGTTTTTTTCATGAATGATCACCAGAAGTAAGGCACAACTATCATTGAGCGAAACTAAAACAAAAGAGAATAGCATAATGGATAAAAGGCAGGTTACTGACGAGGATAGGTTCGGAGATGAGATGGGCACATTTTTAACAGTACAGGACGACAGGGTCATTGATGAGGAAGGTGATTTGGACGCGATCTTAGAGCAACGTCGCAACCATGATAGTGAGGTAGAGGATGAAACAGCGACAGGCACACAGGTCGAGACGGCAGCAGAAGTTTATTATCAAACGAACGAGTGCAGACAGAGGCCAGCTCGGTCCCGTCAGAGCTCTAGCGCCCAGGTGTCCAGAGTTACATCACCCATGTGTGAGGAGGATCAAAATGATGACATTAACCCAATACTGAGCTTCCTACGATCAATGAAAGAAGAAGCTGACGAACAGCGTAAGAAGGAGAAGGAAGAAGCTGAGAAACAGCGTAAGAAGGAGAAAGAAGAAACTGAAGAACAGCGTAAGAAGGACACTCAGGCAATAATTACGCATATAGGAGAAATTCGAGGGGAATTACTAACAATAAAGAAAGAATGTGGAGAAGCAAAACAATTGTCAATGGTAGCACAAAAAGTAGCAGGCCTAGCCAAAACGGCAGCAACAGGGGCAATGAAATCGCAAAAGTAACTTCTCAGCTTGCAGGTCGCTTGCGACGTGCGACACAAGCCCACTCAAAATCCCTAGCGTTCTTAAAAACCCAAGGTAATATTGCGGTTACGAACATCACGAAACGAATGAAAGAAGTAGAGAGTCGGATAGCAAAACTAGAGCGAAACGGGCACACGAGAACTGCGCGTTCGGATACCAATGATGGAGTACACAGAATTGTGTCTCCGAGGAAAAGCCCGCCGTGCTCCAGCCCAGTGACAGAGTGCGGAACTAACAATGCACACGCAGAAACACCTAGTAATAGCTCCAATAATTGTTGCCCACTTAGGAGAGTGAATTCTGAGTGCCACTGCCACTGTGATACAGAGGTAGCACATCACAGTTATCAGCAAGATAGATCAGGACACTCAGCAGACGTGCAAGTATCGGAAACGAGTGACAACACCAGTGCGAGGATCGGACAGGATTTTGATCACAATCACTTCCTGTCGATACTAAAATTCCAAAAGTTCAGAGATAATGGAGGGTCGATGCATCCCAAGAGCTGGGTGATGCAGTTTACAAATTCATTACCGTCATCATGGCCAACCCTGGCAAAATTAGAATTCATGTGTGGACACATCGAAGGAAACGCAAGGCAGGATCAAAGAGGAAATAATATTTTGTCCTGAACTGGAAGTGTCCGGGCAACGGAGCGCAACCAAATTTTTTGATGATTTACTCAAGAAGAATCAATTTTTAGATAGTCCATATAGCAAGGGAGAAATCATCAAATTTTGTTTTTCCAAATTGCCAGTTAGGTACCAACAGACACTTGTCGGGAAGTGTGAATCTGACATAGAAGCATTCAAGAGTCTATTGCGCGAACTCGAAGTAGTCTTCGATAAACAAGACGCAAAGGACAGGAAGAAGGCGCAAAATAACAAATACCACGGGCCAGCAAGGACAGACGACAACAGATCGCATAATCGCGCTCGTCAGTTAGGAAACCAGGGTTACGGAAATCAAGGTTACGCAGTTCAAGATTATGGAAACCAGAGACACGGAAACCAGAACGTCAGGGAACAGGGTCAATCTAGACAAGGAATCTGGGACAGGAAGAATAACGAACGGCAAAGCGACCGTAACTGGAGAGAGCGTAATCAAGGACCACAGGAGAACCAGGAGATTGAAATTAGACCTGCAAATCCTAATGCACATCAGAGGAGGGGGAGTCTGACAAGGGATTGGCGCTAGTCCATAGGACTCTACCACATCTCTCACACAAAGAATTTCGTGGAATAATAGTAGTTTAAGTGGTGTACATAGTAGAATAGGCAAATATATGAACCTTTCTTCGGGGAACAATAATCGTTGGATTAATAGATTAAGATCGTTAAAGTATTAACACGCTGCGTTTTCTCGCATAAGAATTTACTGCTGTTAACTTTTTTTGTCTATGTTCGGGATCTCCTCTGTCGTTGCGATAAGAGGCATTACCTTTCCATGAGCAATGTTTTTGTCCTTTCCTATCTGGTGTCCATGTTAAGGGATAAAGATGAGTGACGAGATGTCGCACAAACGGGCGCATACAAGCACGTGCTCTTAGAAGCGTTCTGAGAAGTCGTGATACGCTCCATAGCGGCCACAACCAGTTCGTGAGACGTTCATACCAATGCTTGCAGGCACGCGTCAGTGCACTGCAAGATTGTGGTATATTGCGTGATTTCGAGGATGAATATGGGCAGTATAGTTTTTTTTCAGAGCTGCGCCAGCATCGTTGTCTTGCAAGTCGGCGTGAACCTGTGAGCGTTTGACTCCAATGGTGCCCTAGACGAGAGAAATGCGGGCATAAAGCCTACCATGCCAATGTGCTGGTTGGGGATTTAGCGTGCTGCTCGTGACTGTCACAGATGAATAACCAGGGACTTATACTTGGATATTCGTGACATACTGTGTAGCTGGCGTGTGTTGGGCGACTGAATCCTCAACAGGAACCAGTCCTGGCTTGGTCATATTACATTGCCTCTGGAAAGGTGTGATTTGATCGCGTAAACCGCATCACAAAGAGAAGGAAGTTGCAACTATAAATTTATTGTCGTGTATAGCCATGGCTAACCCAGTCTCTGGAGTTTCAGTGAGGAGTAATGAAAACTCGGAGGTCATGTCGTACGGCGCGCACATCACTGTCGTCAATAGCGGCGAGCAGCGAGACATCTCAACGTAACAGGAATTGCGTAAGAGTATTGTATAAGGTAAACAAACAAACAAACAAAAAAGGTACGATATACTAGGATAAGTTAAACTGTAGGATTTAACAATAACTAGATTAATATTGTGGGGGTTTTCTACCACAAGTGTTTGGCGCGCGCCTGTTGGGATGTTATTTTTCAGGTCATCAAATCACAGACCCAAGATGGAGGGACGACCAGCGAGCGAACGTAGAATAGTTGCTTGTTCTTTATAAGCTTAGTAAAACTTCGACCTGCATAATAACATAATTTATTCAAAAGACATAGAATGTAGATCGTTGGCAAATGGTAGTTAATTCTTGAGCATGTCTACTGTCGATCTATATAATTAATAGTAATATTAGTGCGGGCCCGCACATTTAGCTGTTCATCCAGTGTAGCGTCACACACCATGTACAGTAGTGAGACCGGTCTCTACATAAATATCAAGATAAATTATTTCCATGTCTAAATTTGATACACCAAGATTTTGTTAAAATGATAGCCATAGATTAATAACTATAAAAGTAAAATAAGAGTGTCTGAAATGACAGACCATCAATGTGTCATTATGTAAATTTATTATAACATATAAGGTCATGGGAAAAAGTTAGGCATAAGATTTTTGTCAGAACTCTGCAGATGAAGGGTATCGTGGCAATGCAGAGGCCAGCCAGTGCAAAAACAAGAGGTCTTCGGCTACCTGCAAGAAGGCGAGCGTCCGGTCCTGCAAGCTGACAGTCACCGGGCCGTATACCTGCGGATTAGGCGGGATCCTCGCCGGGCCACAAGCGAAAGTGAGGCTGGCCGTTGACACTGACACGCGACCCACACGCAACAGCCTGCTATCTCTCCGGATGCGGCAGCCGTTTGGAGGGATTCCCTGCGGCAGACCACGTTGTCGTGAGTACACGAAGAAGATCACATATCGTGTCAGAACCTGTGCCTCATGTGCCTCAGGACAGAAAGGGACGCTATATACTCACCTGTTTGGGTTTTTACAACTCACTAGCATTGGCCGATCTGCATACACAAAGCAGTATCGTGCCACACTAACAAATGAATGGTCTCATTTCTAACTTCTCCTCTCTATTAGAGAGCAGTTTTAGCAATCGTCGCTCCTAGTTCGATCCTGTATGGATGACATCACACACTTGTGGAGTCACTCCACATGCCATCATCCCTCGTCGAACTGCAATATTGGGAAACGTAAAGTACTGTCCAGCGAGAGAAGAGACCTAGACTAGTGATGTATCCCAACAAGTAGACCTCAGAGACAATTAATCGACTTGAGGAGAGCCTATCACTGTGTCTTCCTACCGTACTGCCGTGATCATATGCGTGGGTCTTGGTGCAATCTCAACAGAGTACTGCAGATGCTCCAGCACACCCTATTGCCATTGCAACAATGTAGCAACAACACCCGACGTTTAGCCCTATGTGATGTCAGTACTGTGGAATTTGTGAAGTGCTTCGAATATTTCTAACAATGTGATTTAGTGCCTCATTCTCAGCACAGTCGTGAACTTTGTGCAATGTGCACGCACAACTTGATGCCCCATGAACCTTGTTTTTTTTCTTAAATTTCTTTCTCTTGTGTTGTTTTTGTAATGTATGTTATACCTTGTATGTGTTTGTGTTTTACACTGCAATTCTTATTACAAATTACTGTATTGTTCTCCACACCATGTTTTTTTTTTGTATTTTGTATTTATTGTTGTGTGTATGCAAACAGTGTGCCTGAAGTCCACATAAACTGAAGCAGATACCACCACTGTCATTGTGAATGGACCATCAGTTCAGGGAACATTTTGTAAAGGCAACTTGATACCCCATGAACCTTGTTTTTTTTCTTAAATTTCTTTCTCTTGTGTTGTTTTTGTAATGTATGTTATACCTTGTATGTGTTTGTGTTTTACACTGCAATTCTTATTACAAATTACTGTATTGTTCTCCACACCATGTTTTTTTTGTATTTTGTATTTATTGTTGTGTGTATGCAAACAGTGTGCCTGAAGTCCACATAAACTGAAGCAGATACCACCACTGTCATTGTGAATGGACCATCAGTTCAGGGAACATTTTGTAAAGGTTATTCTTGCTGCAGGGAGACAGAATGAATCGGAGGTTGTAATTAGATTCTGAAAGCTCACAAAGAGATTGTTAACTTAAATAGTATATGTGTGAGTGAGTTCAGGTTAGTTTAATGATTAAAATTGTTGTAACATCTTGGGCATTTAATTGCGGAGCACTCCAACTCTGATTGTAAAGAATAAATTGCTCCATATTTGGCTCACATGCCCGGTCCATATTTAGAGAGTGAATGTCTGTGTGAATCGGTGTTTGGAAGGGGCTCCCTGGGTATGGATGTGTGATGTGAGTGTCAGTGTTCCATATTAAGAAGGTGAAGTTGGCTACATCATAAATAATCCTCCCTCTATGAGCTGCATATTTCAGTTGCAGTGATTTTCTTTATGAGTGCAGCATGTGCAGCCAGTTTGCGAGATTGTTCTTGGGCGATTGACTCACTACCTTGCTCCTAAGTGAGCCAACCACTCACAAATTACAATCTAAAATGGCGTAGGGGCTATGAGAGGTGGCATGAGCCCCCTCTCATATTTCTATCTTACGATTTTCCTCTCTAATTGCATGCAATGAAAAGTCGCTATTCCTTCACACGTGGACTTCCCACGCAGCGTCTCTCGTCACTCGGGTGGTCCGGTGACAGGCGGGCTCCGCTGATCTGGAAAGGGTTAAGCCGACGGGTGTGAGGAAGTCGAGTGAATGCTTTGCAGACGCCGACATTGTCAAAAGACACGCCCGGAGGGGTCTGAAGTAGCGGCTGGGCTAGAGGTTCCGTTACTTCACAGAATCTTAGCGAAAACACTTTCTGGCGGGCTACCAGCGAGGCGTGGGAATGACTTGTGTACCCAGGCAGTTGTGGCGGGAAAATTCTCGCGCTTTCTGCAAAATAGTAACTATGATCGGCTTGCTCAGGGCATAGCTCCGTGACGTAGCAAAATCAGCGCAGAAATTGGCGTCAAGAATCTCCATTGGTGGAATGGTAGTGCTCCGGCAATAGAGTGGAATTTTCCGCCGGTTTTCGAGTTGCTGATTGGAACGTTTAACCACGGCCACTGTCGTGGGGGCGGGAATGTTGTGTGTTCAGCCTGTACGGGTGCTCTAGGTAGTCGGCTCTCGCCTTTCGGTCGAGGACGTCAAAGCAACCAGCCATCGCCTCCGGTACGCCAAATCGTGTTCTTGCAGTTAAGAAGACAGATTGGTAAGGTATGTCTGCAGCACCGGCAGACAGGGATTTTCCTAGGTGATAATCAGAGCTCAGCAGAGCGTGCCTGTTCGTCTTTTTCTAACTTTGTTCTGTCTTGGGTAGCAGCAATTAATGTTGTGTTGGCTATGTATTTTCTCTTAAGATTTGAGTTGCAAGGAATTGGCTCCACATACCACTTCGTCATAATCCTCACAATCTAGTTTAGGGACAACTTCACATTCACAGCGTTTGTTTGAGTATCCAATTTGAGCCAATTTGATGTATTGTAAATGTTTCATGTGTTTTTGTTTATTATTTTGTGTTTAGTCTTAATAAATCATATTGTTATTTTGGACAGAACTTTCATTCTGTTAATCGATAGAGCAACCCTATCATTCCTCACTATGTTAATGAAACCTTCGTTTATTTAACTTATTTATCAAATTAAATTATTGCAGGTGCCAAACTCTCTTCTACTCCACTGGCAGGGTTGATTAGAGTCAGTTCGCGTATTTTTTTTAATCCTTGTGCAACAGCAAAAGTCGGAGTTAGAATAGGGGGGGCTTAGAGCATCATTTACATATGTAGATTCTAGAAGAATTTAGTGTTAAATACACTGCTAGCCCCGGCACCTTGCAACCCTCACCTCCCACCCACTGTAGGGTAGGACAGGCCAATATTTCAGAACTTCTAATTGGAAACGACATTCGCAGTGTCGTATTCCTCCAGCACATCAAACAGGGGACTACTCGACGTTCCGTGGTGGCCGTCCATCCATCTACGACATACCATGACAGCCAGTACACTGGAGCTGGTGCTCACGTATTGTGCAGACATAGAACAAATATTGATTCTATACATTACAATACTTGGGCAGTGTTTATTGCCTGCACACCTACCTGTCATTTGAAGAACAGACATGCAATTGAACGATGAATGTTGCAACCACAGAAGAAAAAATTGAAATGATTCTGCTTTATGGAGAATGTAGGAGAAACGTTGAGGTTGCTGTTGCCTCGTATGCTGAGTGTTTTCCAGAGAACACTCGCTCTCGTCCGTACTTTTACAAGATTGTAAACGCATTTATGTCTGATGGCAGGCTGGCAAAAGGAAACGAATCAAACGTATTACAGGAGAAGCTAATGAACTAGCTATACCTGCGGCAGTACACCACAACCCATAGATAAGTGTCCAGCAATTACATCGCGATTCCCGTATATCCATAGGTAATATTGTCACAATACTGCATCGTCATAAGTATCATCCATGCCGCATGTTACCACATCAAGAACCTTATGGTGCCAATATCCATAACCAGGTAGTGTTTTGTGAATCAGCATGTCAACAAATGCAAACGACCCCACGTTCTTTGCTGAGGTACTATTTTCCAATGTGTCTATATTGTTATATGGAGTCTATATTGTTATATAGAGTTATCCGGCAAACACGCATTACTGGAATGTAGACAATCTCCACTGATTACAGCAATTTGACCATCAACGTCCTTGGTCGGTTAACGTATGGTATGGCATCATGGGGAACAAACTCATTGGTCTGCATTTTATCGACGCATGTTGAACAGACGCAAATATCGAACGTTTTTGGAGCAGGAACTACCGGTATTACTGCAGGACGTTGCCTGGATGTTTGACAACGTATGTGGTTTCAGCGTGATGACTTCCCAGCACATTACGCAATTGGAACATGGGAGGGATTAGACGGTATTTACACTGGTTTGTGGATCGGCAGAGGTGGCCCCTATTAATTGTACCAATGTTCAGTTGTATTGCAGTGACAATGGGAACATAATGCCTAAGTCGAAAACATGGAAGGACAAAACGACAGGTGCAATTCGTTCTTTACCGTGGGCTGCAATAAGAAGAATTAATGCTTCAAAAGCAGCCACATCTGCGACACATGCTGCTACTGATACAGATGAGGTGCTTGGCGCCATTGTTGATTTGTTTTCTAATTTAGACGACAAACCACAAGAGCCACGAGACGTTATTCAAGAAGCATCTGATAGTAGCGAATTAAACACTCCACCTATTAAGGAAACAGATAAACATTTAGGAATAAAACGGAAAGCTGAAGAAGATCTTCAGCCTGATTCAGCAGAACATAAGCAACCACGTGAAGAAACTTCAGGTAATGAAATAGAAATGGCCAAAGAATATTCTGCACAAATTCGTTCTGTAAATAGTGACAGTGTTACTGATGGTGGTACTAATAGTGTGGATCAGTCATCAAAATTTTTTATGTGGAAAAGTGTATATGCTATTAAAAATGGTAATATACATTTTATTAATACTCATTTGTTCCAAGTATGGGGCTATGGACAGAGCTGGCAACATATTAAAGAAGCTCAAGGTAATATTTATGTTAAACGTTATGTAACATCTGCAGCTCAATGGTATTCTAATCAATTAAGTCAATTTTTATCTAAAGCTCAATTTCATAGTTTACCTGATTATTGTTATGTTAAATCTATATCTACTGATTTAATTCCTGTTGGATTAGAAGCTTCATTTCCCACAAGTAGTACATTAAGTGGATCGGGATCTATAACACATGTACCATTTACTATTTATAATAAAGGTGGAAATTTAGCTGTTGCTCACGAAATAGTTGAAATACGTAGCACATCTACTAATCCAATGTTAATTAGTGGTATTAAGGGAAAGAAAGATGTATCAAAAATTATGTGGGGAGATGGATATAACGATTATCCTTCTTGTACAATGGTAGTATGTAATTGGCCTAATTATGATTCATGGATTATACCCTTTGATAATAATGGTTCAGGAAAAAAGAATATGTGGAGTATACAAAATGAAGTAAGAGGACCAGTATTATTAAATAAAATATATTCACAAGGTATGGCAAGTCGGGCAGTTGATAATTCAGAAATTTTTTCATGGAATTACAAGCCACAAATAGGTATAATTAAAACAGCTCAGCGTGCTCATGGTATTGGTTTAGCAGATGATACATATATGTTAGGTTTAATGAATATACCTGCTTTTTCAAATGTAATGAAAAATGTAAGTCCATCTGGTTTTGCAATGCAAGAAGAAAACGAAAAAGAAAAACCAATATCTAATAATATAACATTATTTGTGTATGACCAGTGTATTGAAAAAGGTCAGGAAATAGGTAAATTAAATGAAATTCATCAAGCACCTCATATACCTAGTTTCAGTTTAGGTATTAATCCTGAACCAAATAATACTCCTACAGAAGGAAATTCATTTGTAAATGCTAAAATGGTAATTCAGATGACAACTAGAATTACTATGGGTACTAATTATGAAACATATAATTCTCAAAGACGCACATTAAGTCATACTGACGAAATGTGGATAACTTCTTCTACTAAATCACTTGTAAATGATTTTAGAGGTGTTTGTTTTGATTCTAATGCAGTGTATAGTACTGATATATTACCTGGGTCTTCTGCACGAGTTTATAGTAATTTTAATGTACCAAAAAATAAAGAAAAAAAGGTAGGAATCGTGATCGTAGTACATCACCTATTTTAGGTGAAAAGGATGTTGAGGATTTACAGTAAAACAATATGTATTATTTTTGTAACAGTTTATATTCAATAAACAAATTGTACAAAGAAAATGGATTTAATTGTTTTTCTAATGAAACGTTTATTAGCACATTCCATCAACCCAAACGTAAAATGTTTATTATTTTTATTTTCATCCTGTATTTATCATTGTACTTGCCACTACACGAGCAAATGTAGATTTAAAACTCTTTGGTGGACCTATTAACTGAATACAATTTCGTTTTCCATTTGTTTTGTTTAATACATTATACAATGTACAGATAAAATCATAAATAACATCCCAGTCACCACCAAATTGATATTCTAACAAATGTTTAATTATATCTAAAGCTTGTTTTTCATTGAAATAATATGAATCAAATTGTTGTGCATATGCTTGAAAATACACTTCCTTTGCATTCAAAAGATAATTATGCAATTGCCATAAGGAAAAATCACTTAGCATAATTTGAATATGTTTTACAACATTTGAAAAAATCTTATCACTTAAAGTACATAAAGAAATATTACTTCTCCAAAATAACGTATTTTGTTAGTTGGAACAGTAACATGATTTTCTACGATATTAACTAGTTCTGAAAATGTGTACTTTTTTTGTAATTTGGTCTGGATTTAAATTGTCCAGATAAATTTGTGTACTGGTTATCAAATACCGGGCTGCTTGAGTCACTTTCGAATTTGGATTCTCCAAATTCACATACATTTGAATTTCCCATAATTTGGCTTTGTACCAAACATTGCATGGTAATGTTTTGATTTTCTGAACATTGTAGAATTGACAAATCATAAATAAATTTTCCGGTTTGTCCGACCATGACGAAGAAACATATCCATCTTGGTTTCGCAATGAAATACTTCAGGAGATTGATTTTTCCATCGAAGTCATAATCTCTGATGACCCAAAGATAGAAGTGATGCTGTTGTGGAAGATACATCTGCATGATCCATTACATCGTTTACAGTTGTGAATGAAGTGGATGTGTTCTCTATTACTTCTTGCTTTTTCGAGGAAGAGAAAGACGAATTTTCCATGTTTTGTGTTTGGTGTGAATTTTCTATAAAAATTAGTAATGATTTTATAATTTTTTTATATTGGTTTTGCCTGAAGACGTTATGTGACCAATTGCTTTCGAATTTGAACATATTGCAGAAATTAAAGAAATGTTCTGGTTTTTGGAACGGTTCCACTTCTCTTGTATGCAATTCACTAATTTGAATAGTGATACTCGTATATTTTTTGATAAAGTGGTTATATAACCATGCAAGGAATCTGTACATTCTTGTTCTGAATGATATAATTTAAGAATTTTAATTTGTAAAGTTATAATTTCTAAATATGGTACTGAATCAGTACTGTCAGTGCTTTCAAGTTTCCTTTTTCTGCGCCTTCTCTTAGGTGTTGAATTTGTATTGGTACCTTGTTCTTCTTCAACAACTTCTAAATCTTTACCTGGGGTTTTAGGAGGTTCTTGGTCGGTAATGTCTTCAGTATCAGAATAGTCTGAAGAGGAAACAGTGGCACTAATTTTATTATTGGACATGGTTTTAGATGCAAATAATTGGTTAATGTCTTTTTGATTTGGACGAAAATAATAAATATCTTCTTCTCCTGTTTTCAGTAACCTAAAACATTTCAAAATTACACTTTAGTCTGTATTTGTGACACATCATGATAAATATATTTATCAACAAATTTTGTATGTATTCCTTCTTCAAATATTGCTTTTAAACATACATTGCAAAACAGAATTGAACTCATGTGCAATATTGTGTCAAACATATTTGTAATATCTTTACACCTAATTTCCATTGTCTGAAAAGCATAATGATCTTGACTTGGAGAATAAGTTGCATAGATATAAGGTCTGCTGCCAACATACGCATGTACATTAGTTAATTCCTTAAGTGCTTCATTATCTTTCTTATACTTGGAACAAATGAGTATTAATAAAATGTATATCACCACTTTTAATAGCATCTACACTTTTCCACATAAAAAACTTTGATGACTGATCCACACTATTAGTACCACCATCAGTACCACTGTCACTATTTACAGAACGAATTTGTGCAGAAAATTCTTCGGCCATTTCTATTTTGTTACCTGAAGTTTCTTCACGTGGTTGCTTATGTTCTGCTGAATCAGGCCGAAGATCTTCTTCAGCTTTCCGTTTTATTCCAAAATGTTTATCTGTTTCCTCAATAGGTGGAGTGTTTAATTCGCCACTATTAGACGTTTCTTGAATAACGTCTCATGGCTCTTGTTATTCGTCATCTAAATTAGAAAACAAATCAACAATGGCGCCAAGCACCTCATCTGTATCAGTAGCAGCATGTGTCGCAGATGTAGCTGCTCTTGAAGCATTAATTCTTCTTATTGCAACCCATGGTAAAGGACGAGTTGCACCTGTCTTTTTGTCCTTCCATGTTTTCGACTTAGGCATTATGTTCCCATTGTCACTGCAATACAACTGAACATCTGCCGTGTACTGTAGTCCTTTTATACATATATCTGTTTGGATAGCCTTGACTGATCACTTGCCAACAGCAACCCACGACCCCCCCTCCCCCCTGCGGTTTCAGACGATTTGACGTCGCCGGACTTCTTTCGATAGGTTCAAAATGGCTCTAAGCCCTATGGGACTTAACACCTGATGTCATCAGTCCCCTAGACTTACAACTACTTAAATGTAACTTGCCTAAGGACACCACACACATTCTGGTGCTAGGCAGGATTCGAACCTGCGACCGTAGCACCAGCACAGTTTCTGACTGAAGCGCCTAGAACCGCTCGACCAGAGCGGCTGGCTTTCGGTGGGGATATTTGAAAGATAAGGTGTACCAGCACATGCAAACAGGCCGTGAAGATTTGGTCGACCGCATCAGCAATGCCTGTGCTTACTTTTCTGCAGATATGCTTCTGTTCTGTGTGCTCATTTAAAAAGTGGATCACTTAGTGTATGCAAGTTGGCGGTACTACGTTTGAATACTTACTCTAATTGGAAAAGTAGAGTATAGTTCGCTTTGAGCCACGACCAAATGGTGTGTCGAGTAGTCCCCTGTTCGATATGTCTGAGGAATACAATGTAGTAAATGGGGTTGCTACACTCACAGCGTGGAGGTGAGGTCCCATGTGGCATTGGTTATTCAAGGGCACACACACACACACACTAAGCAAGAGGGACGCTTACTATGATATAAGTACTGTTAAGAATATGGACAAGCCATTATCTCCATGACTAAATCTGAGAATACTAAAGACCACATGAGAGTATCGCAGTATACAGATGGATGCGACCAATGTATGTATTATAAGTTGATCATGTGATCATTAACTTGAAATTCCCTAGGCGGAACTGCCCACCTCGGCGTGACGTCATTTATATACTTTCCCTGTCGGACACCTTGCTTCTCTGCTAGCATTACTTCTATGTTGCTGCACGATTAGTTATAATGTATCATACTGACACATCAGGATGTGTATTTTACTTTCCTTACTAACTGCTGTTAATCGAGTGATACCGTTCCAGGTCTGCAATACTATTTGAATGGGCAGTCAATCCGCTGTGATCTTCCCAGATATCAACTTAACACGGTTTTTCCAATGACTCTAACCAAGACTGTCTGTACGCCTTGGAATGTTCCGGTCATTACAAGACTTAATACAACATTCGTGAGCAGCCATACCATGCTGTCGACTAAAAAGAGCTTGGTTTAATGTCGATGGAATCCCTGACCATTCCAGAGGCAACCGATGGAATACATTTTTTTGTTGATGCCTGAGACAATCTTACTCACTGAGAAGAACTTGCAGCAGATTCGCGTAGTCGCTAGTGTTAGTTCAACGATATGAGTTAAAAGAATTACTGTGAAGGATGCAGCTAATATTAAACCTCCCCCAAATCTTCTGAAACCAGCTTCAGAACTCCATGTGACTGTGAGAGCTTCTGACAATGCTTGCCTGGGTAAAATCTGCTTTCAGGAAGAAATGGAAGCACTGCTCTTTTCTTGTAGACATATCAGTGCTTGTGTTAATCTCCCCTTCAGTCATGTGCTGTGTGCCAGAGACCTGTTTCAGCTACAGTAAGAGCATTTATTTTATGAAAAACATCTACTTTCTTGTAGGAATTGCCATTATTTTATTACATTTTTTCATACAATGTGGAAACCAAAGCTCTATAGTTGAAACACCCTTTTTTGTTTTGTCCTACATCAACCACACTTAAGTTCGCTTTAATGGGTAGCTATGATCTAGAGACACAAGAGACATTAGTTCGTTGAACACTGCAGATATTTTTGTGTTTCTTACTGTCTGGGCTTTTTTCGTTTCTTCATTGACTTTAATGTCTCCGTCCTTGTATGCATTCTTTCGGATTATCTTCTCTGACAAAAACCGAATGGGACAAATGCTATGTAGTGTGCTAAGATAAAGCAATGGTATGGCTCTGAAATACCTATTTTTGTTTAATACATATTGGACATTGGGTGCATTAAGAAAAAATGGGGTGATCTCTCTTAAAGAAATTACTTCTGGGTTCCTGCAAGAGATAGAAAATACACACACACACACACACACACACACACATATATATATATATATATATATGTAGTACATTAGGTGTGGTAGTGGAGTAGTGTTTGTATGCAGATGCCCTAATCTTAATCCTTGGTCTGTACGTGAAATATACTACTTTGAAAGTAGAATTATCTCTGATGTCTACAGTCTAATTAACTCTCATGGCCTGTTTCCTGTGACACAAAATTCTGACTGTAGATGCAGCTATCTGTGACTGATGTCAGTACCTTGTAAATAATAACATGGAAACGACATTCTACAGAACACCTATCTGCGATCTCAAAAACTCCACATAGTATACTTAAGGATTGTAGCGATGTCGAACAAAATAGAACGAATTAGAAAGTTGGAACATTTTTAATGGACTGGATGACGTCTGTGTGATACATCCAATCCCATTTGGTACTTAGTTGACACGGATAGATTACTGTGATGAGAGTGGCGTTGGTGGGTGTGGCTGTGACATATATATATATATATTTTTTTAGCATAACCCCTAGTGGGGTTCCATTGCAAGGGGGAGGGGAGAGTTAGTGAAATATGTGACATAGTGTTTTAGATAAACAATTTGAAAAACTCTAGACTCTCGTCTCAGACGAAAATCAGCAGGTGAAACATTCAGATTGTGTGGCTTCCGTGCAACGCTTCGGCGAGGTTGCAGCGACATTGCAGCAACGTGGAGTATGGCTTTTATGTAATATATATATATATATATATGTATGTATATATATATATATATATGTATATATATATGCAAAACTCAGCTATCTGTATGTGGTTCCTGGGTAGAAGTACACATTTTGTAGATACTCTGGTTGCAGGAGCGCTCACGTTTCCAGCTGCTCTTGCGTAGATTACCCTGGGCACACTGTGGCACTAGTTTAATAGCAGTTGCAGTATCCTTAGACACACATCCAGCAACCATTGACTAGATTGACTAGGGCAATTCCTAGTTCTAGAGCAATGGCAATTACCCTCCCACAACTCCCACGCTTTGCACAGCCAAAGGAAGAAGAAAAAATAAATCAAGACACAAAGGGAATAATGACATCAGCTGCCAGTTGCATAGGTTCATTGATTTAAATTAGTGGGGAAAGTTGAAAATTTGTGCAGGACTCGGATTCGAACCTGGGTCCCCTTGCTTACTAGGGAGAAGCACTGACCACTGCGCCATCAGGACACAGTCATTATCGGAACTACATGGACTACCCTTGCACGCCTCCCGTCAGACCCAAATTCACAACTTCTTCACACACTAATATCATGACCATTGTCCATTATTCTCAGTACTCGCGGCATTTCACTGATTCCTGGAAGAGTTCAACTGTAGTGTGCATCTGCACTGAAGGAATCAGTTGGACGTACTCCCCTTAGTTATATAAGTGTTGTCTGTTCTTTCGAACATAAAGATGGACGAATACTTGCTGACAGGTAATTCCAGCATTTGCAACTAATTGTCCTGGAGGGCCAATTCAGGTGATGCATTGCCATTATTTGTTGAACAACACTCTTGGTTTGCTGTACGGCTCACTTGATTGGTGGTAACTGCTTCTTGCATACATTTTGAACAGGGGAAACAATTCCACCAAACGCAACATGCTGTGTTGGAGCACCAAGTCAGGTAATGCATCTTCTTGCCGTTCTGTTGCATGGCCATAATTTGTTGAACAATATTCCTCTTGTTCTCTGAGCAAACTGTTATACGCTCCTCCATTGCCATGCCTTTTCATTCTTGATGCATAAAGCTATAAATACATTTTTCTGGTGTTTTTTTATACAATAAATTGAGTTGTTAAAGTCTTCTGTGCTGTACGTAAGCGTCTCATCATTTGAGCATATGAGACCTGGAAGGAAGTGCAGACAGCGAACGAATGATGTCACTCAAGCATCAGAATTATAAAAATCAAAAATTGGTCGAGGAGTTGAGCTTGCACGCCATTGACCAAGACGTCAGTGGCACAGCAACTAGCAGACAGATCGATGACGTCGACGCACATTGGTCATGGTGGGAGGGGGATGGGGCGAGGAGGAGGAGGAGGAGGGGGCAGGAATTCCATACAAAGAATACCAATGGTATTGCGATCCCAGGAGAGCTGACGCTGAAAAGCGCTGACATTAGCGAGAACGGGCAGTGAGATCCTGCTTTCATGAGGAGATTAATTTGTTTGTTGAACCGAATGAAGCCTTGTGCCGAAATGTACGTTAGTGTTCTACCTGTGTTGAATAATAATCACGTAGTTCATTTTGGTAACCTATCAGTTGTCAAAATCGCCCTAAAACTACTCTTCCCCATCTCCTCACATTCCCTGCCATAAGTAGAACAATTTGTTGAATGAAGTACATAGTAAATCACTTTTCTAGTGAAAAGATAGAAAGTGTGATCATAGAACTTATTAGTATGCTCCTTGCCTTATGCCATTTGCGTCGTTAGTTCACCACCCTGGACAGGGTAGCAGTAGAGAGGAGAGTGGATGCTTGGATGTTGACTAACTTAGTGATGAAAACAGCGCTTTTAAACGTTTATTTCATTGCACAGCAAGCTGTAACGGTCGTGATGGCACTCAGAGGTGGCAACAACCCCAAGGCGTAAGCTGTACATGGTCAGCAAGGAGTTGCTGCCTTCAGTAAGCGGCCTGTTGTCACGGGCAATTTGCAGTGTCACACGGTCAGTGAAATGATGATGACAGTGACTCGGCAAGGGTGCTGACTCCAGCAATGGAAGGCCACACAACTCAGGGCAGGGTGCTCCGAAGTGAGCAAAATCACGCAGCAGACCCAGTGTGGAGGAGGCGGCTCTCAGCAAAAGTGGCTGCCCATGCAAGAAAAGGCAGGCAGCAGCATAGTTTGCCCCTCACAAGCAATGGCGGTTGGACAGCTAGCACTGCCCAGGGCTCAGACTGTAGCCCACTAGGATAGGAGGCTGGCAGCAAAAGGAAGTAGGCACGCTGGTGGCTCACTTGTTGGAGAGCACTAAGTTAGCAGTAGACCTCCCATCGCCGCGCTGAGTGGCCGCAGGGTTTGAGGCGCGATGTCACGGATTGCGCGGCCCCTCCCGCTGGAGGTTCGAGTCCTTCCTCGGGCATGGATGTGTGTATTGTTCTTAGCATAAGTTAGTTTCAGTAGGTTTAAGCAGTGTGTAAGTCTAGGGACCGATGACCTCAGCAGTTTGGTCCCCTAGGAATTCACATACATTTGAAGAGACCTCCTATTGAAGCTCGTGGCTGCCAGACTGCATGCATCTGTCTAAAAATGAGGAGTATTTATAAGGGATTTGCTCGTCCCTCTTTTGACCAAGGCATCGATTCCCGTCACGTAAGCCACAACAGAGCCATAGCCCGGTCATATAGCAATCAGCCAATTAACACCACAGCTACTCAGCCTTTTCACTGTGTCAACGCTATTATGACTCCTGTTCCCCTGTTGGGCCACACATTGTGGTAACTGTCGGCGCCTTGGTGACAGTACTTGTAGTATCAGCAGGTCGCTCATGAGGTAACTTCACCTGGCCAACCCCTGCTTCCATGAGGCTCGTGCATTAACCGAATTGGCATCTTTATTTTTTTTCACCCATACCACCTAAAACAGCTGTGGTGAAGCTCTATGACTATTCGTGCTACTCTTTTGTGTATATGCTCGACATTATCTGTTAATCCGACCAGCTACGAATCCCATAAACCTGAATAATGTTCTACTATGAACCTTACAAGTGTTTGGTGTACGATCTCAGTCGTAGACAAACTGCAGTTTGCCAGCATCCTACCGATAAATCTAAAACAGTTGTCTACTTTACTTACAACTGAAATCCTGCAATTATTCCACTATCTCTACACACTGTTATTCAGCCGGCCGGTGTGGCCGAGCGGTTCTAGGCGCTTCAGTCTGGAACTGCGCGATTGCTATGGTCACAGGTTGGAATCCTGCCTCGGGCATGGTTGTGTGTGATGTCCTTAGGTTAGTTAGGTTTAAGTAGTTCTAAGTTATAGGGGACTGATGACCTCAGAAGTTAAGTCCCATAGTGCTCAGAGCCATTTTTGAACTGTTATTCACAGGTAATCGTCAGATATGACTGACTTTGTTTGTGACTCATAAAGCGTGTGCTAAATAGCTACTATATTTCTTTACGTCTCATGAACTGCACAGACATTTCCTTATATTGATAGCTGATTGTCAGTCTTTGCATCAGACTGATATTTTTTGCAGTTTACATAGGTTTCACTACAATTTTTATCAAGTAAAACTTATTAATATATAATATTATCCATCAGAAGCACAGAAAATACAAAAAGTTTTGATTTTATGTTAAATCAGTAAATGGATCACCAGACATCTGTCCAGACTCTCAGTGGCCATACTGGGAACGAAAGGAAGATGACAGAGAGAAGAGAGAAATTCTTAATTCATTTACCGAAATTTTTATCGTGGAAGGAGGTGAAAATCTTCTTCCAACTGTCGCAGGAACGTCAAAATAAGAGATATCGAAATAAATTGTAAAGTGACAAAACTAGTGAAGAGACGTGAGAACAAAATTTTTCTAAGTTCGAACAGCCAGCGTTACTAAATTACGTGTAAGTATCAACAGCCAACAGCTAGGAAGTGTAAATATTTCAGCACCGCTACTGGGTCAGGAAGACAGCCACATCGACATCCTTAAGAAAGACGAAGCCACTCAGAAGAAAATGGTTAGAACAAAGCAAACCGAACCGCCTTCATTACCCCCATAACACAGTGTACAAAGGCTAGGGTTTGATGGATCGGAACAAAGAAGGTCTAATGAACTTATGTCCAGAAATGCATGCGCCTCCATGCATGCATTTACGATCCATAACATGTTCTGTTTCACACGTTCCCATTGGCCAGGCTGCATCTGAATAGTGTCAAAGGCAGCATGAATACGTTGCTCCATTGTCTCCACATCTGGAATTGGCTCTGCAAACACGATACTTTTGAGATGGCCCCGTAACCAGAAATCGCACGGATTCAGAACCAGGTGAATCAGCATGCCATGCAACTGGACCACCTCGTCCGATCCATCAAATAGGAAAGACACGACTGCGATACATCCGGACGTTAAAAGTGAAGTGGGCTGGAACACCATCATGTAGCAGACTCATAACCCTTCGAATCAGCAATGGCACTTAGTCCAGCAGGGGAAGGAAAGTCACCCACAAGAAACTTCGATAGTTCCGGTCTGTTAGGCGACGAGGAAGGAAGAGTGGTCCCAAAATACAGTCGCCAGTTATCCTGGACCACACATTCCGGTTGCACCGATGCTGATGATTCGCTGTCACCATACCATGGGGGTTCTGCATACTATCACACAGATGAATGTTATGAAAGTTGAAGATACCACTCCGCGTAAAGCTGGTCTCATCTGTGAATGGGATGGATGACATAAACTCCAGAATCGTGTTTGCTGTTGAAGAAATCAGTAATAAAACCGCTCGTGATATGGAAAGTCTGTCGCTTGTAAACCCTGCACACACTGTAAGTGATAATTGTAGCAACAACTGTCACGGAAAATGTTCACATAGTCATGTGGCTTACTCTGTACTGGCAGGCCAACAGTACAGTACTGACAGGGCAGTCGGCTTCCACAGTGTTAAGCATATTTTCCTCCATGTCTTGTGTCCAAATATTTTGGGTACGTCCTTCATGATTTCCTGCTTTCTGAAACGATCCTGTGTCAGACAAACTCCGAAACACTGTTGCAAACATTGAATGTTGTGGTTGTTGTTGGCGAAGAGAGGTCTCCTGATACAACATTGCTGCCTGCCGCCCATTACCATTTACCTTTCTGTAAGTAAATACCATGTCGGCAAGCTCTAGATTCGAATACGAGTAGGATGTTTTCGTATATTCTGGGCCCATAGACCAATCTTATAAAAAATAAAAAATTGCTCGTTAACACTCGCAATTTTTATTTTCTATAAGATTGATCTACTGATCCAGAAGATACAAAAACATCCTACTTTCCCTTTTACCTAATAATAATATAATATAATAAAATAATATAATAATAGCTATAATAAAAAATCATTTATTTTATATACATTTCCCATCGGTGGAAGTAGTAAAATAAATAAAATGAATCAGTTAACAAAGTACATTATTTTAAAGATCATATTGTGAACATAAGTAAATAGTTAAAATGTATTAGCTAACAAAAGTAAATTATATTAAAAATTTTACTGATTTTCAAAAACTGCAAAACATTCTCACAATGTCCTACACACATTTTTCTGTGTTTCAGACTGGTCCGACAATATGTACACAGCGCTACACAAAGACTATGTTCTGAATTAACAGATCCGCTTCTTTCTGGGCTGTTATTAAGTACATAGGCGAGAGTGTTGGATGTTTTAGCCAAATGGCTAGCACTCTCCACACAAATACGTTATAATGACCTTTTATATGCGCACTCTCATTGGTCAATGAATGTGTGAAGTTTGGCTGAAGTAAAGGAATTTGAAGAATGTATATGTAGTTGGAGTTCTACTGACAAAGTATCTTCTAAAAATCAACTTCTTCATCAATTTCAGGCTCAAATTCATTATTTTCTTAACATTATTCCATTTTAAAGTTGGAGAACAAACGTGAACAATTGATGAATGCGATTTTGAACAACAAAATTAAAAACAAAAATAGAGAAAATTACATCTAGTGTAAAGTATGTTCCCACATTAAATTAAAAGGAACTTACTTCAGTGCCATCTGTTGACAGAAGTTTGAATCTAGTTAGTTCAGACTAATGCTCACGGATGTCTCTACTGTTCTGAAAGTGCAGCTCGAAACTTATAAAATGCAACAGATGGATAGCTTGAAACATAAAAAATGCAACAAACCCAATTTTTTGTTTTAAAATGCAACAGACAGAATTTTTTCTTCAAATATGTTCATCTGGAAACTACAGTAGGCCATATACCGTATTTCACCAAATTAAGTTAATAAACAAAAAAGTCGATTTTCATGATTAGGAACTTTTTGACTTTTAGATTAAGTGTCGATTTCTCAGCTAAATATTAACCGATTTTAAAAATTCAAAGTGCTAACATAATCTACATAAAAGGTGCTATCCAGAAAAATATAATGAAACAAATCACAAATAATTTAATAAGTAAGAGACTAAAATTTTCAGTGTTTATTTTTTCTGCCTTTCGTAAAATGTTTCAGAAATGTGTAGAAGCATGAAGTTATCACTTTTATAAATTTTTTTTGTTTTTCATTTATATAGAAGCAATTATTAATCATTAAAAATTTTCGCTAAGGAATCTGTTTTGTGCATCATGTGTAAGATTCTTTTTAACATACATAATTTCATAAGCAAGTGAATCATTTGGAATTTTATCATTAAAAGTTGAAAAAAGTTTCATAGTAGTTTTCTATGTAGTTACAAAATTCTTTCTACATGTCGTATTGATAACATAAATTGGATAATTATTTATAAAACTAAATGGATTAATATCAATATCTGATTTTAGTTAAGTAATTCTTTTAAAATCTAGAAATGCTTCATATGCTTTTAGAAAATTATTTGGCGGATTAAGATTCCACATTTCTTGAGGAAAAACTTTATTTCTACCATTTTTCAAGTATATGTTCTGTAGTCATGATCAAATAATGACAAATCAAATTACGATTTGTTTGAAATGTAACAGGTACATAGTATGGCATATCAAATTCTGTAGAGTTATAGTAATTTGTGATATCTTGTTCAAAACCGTTTTCACCAGATAATCCAGCAACTTCTTGTGTTTGAAGTTCATTAAAAGAAATTGGTATTTTCGGATTTTTAAGAGTATTTTCACGTTGTCCAAATTCATAATTTGGTTCATATTTAACAATAGGGACACGAATTTCCATAGATTCTATAACTATTTTACCTTCTTTTGGAGGTGTATATTTTACTTCAACACAAAGCATCATTTGTATCAGACCAACATAGAATTGCATCTAGAGAAGATCAACTACATGTAAAAATTACAGTTAAGTCACCTTCAAACATAATTTCTTTATAATCTTTAAAAATTCCACCAAGCATTGACAATGGAGAAAGTACTTAATTTATTTTACTATTTATTTTTCCTGTATTAAGAATATGTCCTTCTAAACTTATTTTATCAGTAACAGATGAAGTTAGATGTAATAAAACTGATGAAGAAATAAAAGGATGCTCAATTCTAGAGAAAATATTATTTCCTTTCTTTATTGTTATAAAATCAAACAATTTTGCTACATAATTATCAATTAATTTTGTATTTGATTTTCCATCATAAGTTGGATAATCTGTACCCTCATTTCCAATAATAGAAAAATTCATGTATAATTGATTATGATTTGGATGAAGCCAACCATCACCAATATTTATTTCAATTTCTCTATCTTTGTTAGGAACATTTAATCATTTTTAGTTTTCTCATTCACTGGGAATGAGTAAAACTAATAACTTTCAAATTTATTCATGATTGTTTTATCAATTAGTTAATTATTAAGGAAAAATTTATTAAGATATTTCTAAAACAACTGTTACAGTAGCACCATAAAGGTCAATTAAATCATCAAATATCATCAGTTATAGTAACTTCTAAATCTTGAATTCTATCAAAAAAAGGAACATTTACAGGATAATTTGGCTCATAAATTATTGATCCACCAAATTCAGCATTATGTTTAAATGAAGCAATACTATTAGTTTCTTTATGAGAATGATCATTATGTTTTACATACATTCCATCAGCAAGATTAAAATTTAATTTATTAATTCAAAAGGAATTATTTTAGGAACATCTTTAGCTACAGCTTTTTCATTAGTTAAAACAACTTGATTATTAAAACCAAGTTAACTTCCAATACTATCTTTAAATGCATATACAATTTTACATCACTTTCAATTACAATTCTGTTTAAAATTTCATCTGCTTTAATGTGTATATTAGGCTTTCTGGAATGAATAACTTTTTTTAAATTTTTAAAACTATATTGACCTACAGGAATTTCTATCATTTCTCCATCACAAAAAGTTTATTACTTTTTGTTGTAATATTTGGAGTTATAAAAGTTGAATAAAAGTGAACTAATGAAACAGTAGAATAACTATCACATATTGTAGCAGTTAGACTTTTTCTAAGTATTGAAGATTTATCACTAAGTTGAAATAATCTACTCATTTAGTACAGAAAATATTATTAAATAAATGAACAAAACAGATTGAGAACGAAAAGTAAGAATTCCAGAAAATAAGTTAAAAAACAAACATGGTAAATTTTTACCAAACTCTATTAGATTTGAAATAATAGGACCAAGTGATTGTGAAAAAACAGCATTAATGATTGATAATTATATTTTAGCTCCAGGATGGTTAAATTGGAATAAAATTAAATATTTATATATTTATTTAAAAATAAATTTATAAAACAATGTAAAAAACTTGAAGATAAAATTAGTGAAATCATTGTAGTTTTACTGTAAATAATGAAGAAATTATTCCATTCGATGAATATAAAGAAAGTTCAATCGTTGTATTGGATAATTTTATTGTAGAAAATCAAGATATTGTATAAGAATATTTTACTAGAGGAAGACATAGAGGTATAGATTGTTTTCCTTAGCTCAAACGTATTCAAAAATAACAAATCAGTTAGTTGGAGACAATTCAAATTTATTAAACATTTTTAGATGAGATGATACAAAATTAAATCAAATTTATCATGCCTTTGTTGGTGGAGATTTAAAGTTGGATAATTTTAAAGAAATCTATAGCAAATGTTGGAATGATGAGTTTGGATTTTTCACAATAGATATGTTTAGAAAATAAAATGAGGGTAAGTTTCGAAATAAAATACAACATTTCTTAAAAACATAAACATAAACATAAATGATGAATGTTAAACATAAACGTAAATGTAAGCATAAACATCAACATTAAACATAAGTATAAATATAAACATAAACATTAAACATAAATGTTACACATAACAAATTTTTTTCATCCTTAATAAATGTTTGCAAAGTATGATCTAGAAGTTATCAAAAAAGCTAAACAAAATAGAAAGAAAGCTGAAGGATTAAAAGAACAATTTAAACTTTGGAAAAAACAACCAGGGAACAGAAAATGAGAAATAAAAAAAAGGAAGATCAAGAAGTAAACAAGGAATTGAAGATTTAGGTGATAATATAGAGAAAGCGATTGAAGAAAATAGAGAAGTAGAGAAACAAATAGGTCCTTATCACCATAAAGAAAATTACGATGATGTTTTTCCAATTCCATCTACACCTTCACAACCTTGATTTGAAAAAAAGTTAATTTAATACTGAAAATCCATCTATACAAACATGAAAAAAACTTGAAGAAATTCTGCAAAAATGTAGAAGATAAGGAGAAATTAAAATTGAGTCAAACGACATATATTGGTCCAACAGTAATGAAGTATATTGGTTCTATCAATGATAAAGGTTTTGGATTATGGTTTGAAAATTGCAAACACTATATAGGAGATTCTGAAGTTTAATTTGACAATAGCAACATCTTAATCAATGGAAAAAATTGTAAAGCAAGTGATGCCTTAATGAAATTCTTGAATGACAGTAATGTTGAAAATGAAAATGAAGGAGATGCATTAAACAACTATCAAGACATCTTAATATTAACAAATGCTATTTATCAAAATAATGATCCAAATTCTATAAAACCCTAATCAAGTAGAAGCGAGAAAATTCATTAGTCAAACCAATATGAGAGAACATAAAAAAATCGAATCCTAAGAAAATGGGTCAAGGGTTAGTTTAAAAATAAACAGATAAATCAATTGAATATGTTTGGATGAATGATGTTAGACAATTAATTAATAGATTTGCAGTAATTCATGGTAAAGAATTAAAAGGAAATAAAAATTATCGTAATGAAAAATTTAGTATTGCACAAATGTTAACAAATAAATTTAGCGATTTTATAATTGATAATCGAAAAGGAATTCAATATTTAATTAGACTCTTACATAATCTTCCACACACAATTTGGAAATGTGATGAATATGAAAAAGGATTAGTAAATACTTTAATTAACAAATTACCATTTAAAATGCATCTTCCAGGTTATAATTATTGTGGACCCAGTACTAAATTAGAAGAAAGACTAGTTAGGAGAGACGAAGGTATAAATCAATTAGATGAAGCTTGTACAAAAAATTGATGATAGGCATCATAAAGATTTAGAAAAAAGACATATCTGATAAGGAACTTCAATTAGCTGCAAATGAAAGAATGTATGCAAATGATGCTTCATTTGCTGAAAAAGTTGCTGCAACCGCTGTTAGAGGAATAACATACGGAAAACGAAATTTAGGAATGGGAATTTATGTTGATGAAAATGGTTGGGGATTATAAAATTCTTTAAACTAAATAAAAAATCTTTATTAAATTTTTAACTATATAAATGAATAACTTTACAATTGATTACACTTTGCAACATAGCGGCAAAACTAAAATAAAATCAATTAAATTAAAGTTAAATAATGACAATTAAAAGCAATTGAACCATTTTTAACACATGTTCAAAAAAGGAAAAAAGAAAAGAAAGTTAGTGTAAATTCACTTGTTATGTTAGGTATTCCTGTTGTGAAAAAAATTATTGAATATCTAAAAAAAAAGAAATAAGGTAAAGGACTAACACATCATGAAGGAGGGTTTCATCCATTATTATTAGGTGCATTACCATACTTAGCAACAATTGGTTCACTAGCTGATGGATCAGCAGCAGTTACAAATGCAGTTATAAATAGGAAGAACGCTGATAAAGAATTAGAAGAACAAAAAAAAGACATAATTCAGAAATGGAAAAGAAAGCAGGAAGTTTACTAAAGTTTACAAAAAAATTCCAAAAAATAATTATTAAATATCCTAATGCATTAAGTAATTTTCATATAGAAGAACTTACTAAACAATTAAAAATTAAACACTTTCGTGGTGTATACATGATTGATGAATTGCCAACTAAACCATTTAAAACTGATTGTGGTATAGTAAATTTTGATATATCTGATAATCCTGGTACACATTGGCTTTGTTACTATAAAATAATTTTAAAGACATTTTATTTGATTCATTTGGTGGCAATATACCAAAAAATTTATTTAGGATAAGCTGAGTTATATTACAATACAGAACGAATACAAAATTTTGACGAAGTAATATGTGGTAATTTATGTTTATTCGTTTTAAAATTACTATGTGATAATTATTACTTTAATGATATTTTAAATTTAATAAATTGACATTTCGGAAATGAGAGACATTTATTTAAACAAAATGAACAAGTAGTTAATACAACTAAATTAAATATAGAAAAAAATTGAAAAAATATAAAAAATTGAAAATATTAGTAAACATCTACAATCATCAATATATCCAAAGATAACCGATGCAGTTAAACAATTTCAAAAAGAATTTAATGTTATTTTTAAAATAACTAAAGGATATATTGTTTTTAAAAATAGAAGACTTGCTATTAAAAATGATTAATTGATGAAAAAGATATAGTTAACAAACGATACTTAGAATAAAAATATGTTACAAAACCAGAACACAAACATCTTAACACAATTTAATAATTATTTTAACAAAAAGGGAGTAGATAAAGCTTTTTCAGATTATTTTTCAAAAGTAGATTGAACTCCATACTTGGAACATGTAAGTAGTCATAAAGATAATGTATATGATAAACAAATAATTGAATTTACTATCCAAGAGCTGATGAACTAAAATGTATAAAATTGAATATCTTTTCTTACTTAAAAGAATTATTGTTCTTGCTAAACATACGAACAGATATTTAAACTTTCATGATTTTGATATAAAAGTAAGATTAGGTAATGAGGCACATCAACAATTAAATAATAATTATCAGTCAATACCAATACACACATCAAGAATTTTATTTGTACAGTTAAAAGATTCTGTTAATGATTCTGTTAAAAGTTTTCCAGTTGATGTAAAGTTAATTATATTTGGTGAAATACTTTAAACTTTAATAATTTTTTTTAGCTATATAAATGTATAATCACAATTCACATTTAGTTTTTAAAGACGATCATATTTATTGTTTGAAATGAAAAAAGTTCACAGAAACACACAATCCACATAGAGTATCAACTGAAAATGGAAGACAAAGAATTGTTTTTCTTTGTACTATTTGCAAAAGTAAAAGGAGTAAATTTGCTGAAACTATTTTGTAAATGGTGAAGGTCTGAATAATAATAATATTCGTAAAAATATAATTCATTAACTACATAAACCAATTAGAAAGAATTTTAAAAGAAGAAATGTTGTTTCTTTTAAAAATAGATGATTTATGGCCAGCTATATTAGTTGAAATGGATTCTGGGAATTTAAAAAATATTCCTAAAATAAACATAAGTTATAAATATTTATTAATGTATTGATGTTTTCTAAAAATTTGCTTGGGCTGTTCCTATTAAAGATAAACCAAGTAAGAATGTAGTTGACACTTTTCAAAAAAAATTATAGATAGTAAAGCAAATAATTTACAAACAGATAATGGTAAAGAACTCTATAACGAAGAATTTAAGGAATTAATAAAGAAATGTAATATTAATTATTATTCAACCTTTTCCAGAATTAAAAGCATCTGTTGTTGAACGATTTAACTGTACACTTACAGAAAAGATGTGGAAGAATTTTGCTTTACAAGGAAATTATAAAAGGTTAAATTTAGTTACAGATCTAATTTATGAATACAATAAATATTCATCAAACTATAAAAATGAAACCAATACAAGGTAATGAGAAAAATGTGCAAATAAGTAACATCGTATCTAATGAAAAAGGTAAATTTAAAAAAAGGAGATAAAGTTAGAATTAGTAAACTTAAAGGTCTCTTTGAAAAGGACATACAGCTAATTGGTAAACTGAAATATTTGAAATTGAAGATGTTATTTATTCTAATTCAATTACATATAAATTTAAAGATGTAAAAGGAAATTTTTATCAACACGAATTACAGAAAATAAAATTTCGAGATGTATATTTCGTTGAAAAAGTTTTAAAAAGAAAGATAATACAGTTTATGTTAAATGGTTATGTTTTGAAAATTCACACAATAATTGGGTAAATAAAGATAATGTAATTTTATAGTAGTTCATCATTAATCAATTGTTCTGGTGTATAGTCATTCAAAATATTGCAGTGGTGCAGATGACAGACAATCCTTAAATTTTCTTTTGTTCGTTGATACAGATTTATTGAATTAGGATTATAGTTCAATCTTACCATTTCTTCACAACATGTATGTTTATCTTCGATTTTATATAGTTCTATCCGAACTTTTTTTCATTGTGTTCTAATGACATAATAGATATATTCACCCTCATTTTAAAAGAATGAATGTTGGTATTAATTTTTCAGTAATTATTTCTGAGGCAGTATTAACTCTTTATCTCAAATAGTGAAAATGAACATCTTTCGTTACAGTTTTATCATCTTTTAATTGAATAATCTCTGTGTTTAATTAGTTCAATTGTTGTAGTTGTTATTACAATAGTCTTTGTGTATTATTCGAGCTTTTTAAAAAGTTTTAATTTTATATTCTCCATGTCTTCTAATTGATGGTAAAACTTCATGAGCAACCGATCTTTTTAATTATTCAGGTTCTTCTTTCTTTGATTTTAAAATTGAAGCATATAATCCAGATTCATTGACGAAAATAGTTTGTTTATCAATTCTAGATGTGAGCTTGCAAAACGCAATGCTTCAAATATTAGCTTAATTTGCCTTATTTTCTTAATCAACATGTTTAATTAATACGTCATCTGTGTTTTTGTATTTTAAAATCTCAGCAATATCTTTAGCTTTAAACCATGGATTATTTTCTTCATCAATAACCATGAAAACTTTCTTATTGTTGTAAGTAAGTTTATTGTTGATGATATCTACAATCGGTTCCATTTAAGAGATATATTTTTATTAGTTTTGCAACAGATAAGTAGTGGCTGAAATTTGTAGTTTGTACTTATGATTAATTTAAATTGTAAATGAAAAAATCTTTATGTATTATATTATTTTAATTCTATTTAAATGAAGATACTTCTGTTATTACTATTTGTGAAAATAATTATAGCTGCACCAGGCTTAGAACTGCAAAAGAACACGGTAGATAAATATTTATTTGATTTTGGTTACTTAGATATTTCACCAAAAACAGAAATAACCCAATTTAGTGATGAATTAGTAGGGGAATCATTAATGTTATTTCAACTAACACACAATCTTGAGGTTATTGGTGAATTAAATGAAGAAATTTTACGTTTTATGAACAAACCTAGATGTGGTGTAAAAGATTCATTTCATAGTTATTGAACAGTATGTATAAATAGAATAAATGGAATATAAAATGGTATTATGAAAGAGCATATAAAAGAGTACTGGAATTAACAAATGCAGCTTTTAGTTTATGGCAAAAATATAGTGGAATTCAATTTATTCTTAATTTCAATGATCCTGATATTCAAATTACAGGTTAGAGATGAATACATTTATACGAAAGTAATGGTCAAAGTTCTCCAAAGGAATTAGATTGAAAAGGAAATGGATAAAGATGAAAACTGGTGTTTGGAAATTGATAAAAATACATTAACATATGAAACAAATCTATTTGAAGTTTCAGTACATGAAATTGGTAATGCATTAGGTTTAGAACATTCAGATGATTTTGAATCAATAATGTATCCTTATTATAATGGTACACATTTACAATTATCTCAAGATGATGTTATTGCTATTCAAAGTTTGTATGGAACACAAATAAATAGACCAACAACAACAAAATCAACAGCAACTACAACTACTATGTCACCCATACTAATTGAACAAATTGAAGCATTATGTGAACTTAAGAAATTCGATTACCTACTCTTTGTGGCGAAATAAATAAAAAACATTTTACATTTTTAAATTCCACGTCATTGTTGATTTAATCAGAGTTCTCACCTTAGACGTAGAATTAGTCTTTCTGCCACAATATTAATTCATTAGTCGCCATCGATGTTCTTCTCTTTGTTGACCGTGTGTACCATCATGAGTCGGCATCGGTTCACTTCACGAAGACGGTGGAAACCAAGGAATACTATGCTACGTCGCTATAAATAATTTTCGTAACACTTAGATACTTTTCACTATTTTTTATTCACAACACAATAAGACTTGCTGTGCTCGTCGCACAAACCATAATTACCAACCATATGGCTGCCTTTCCGCACAGTCCAAAATCACGCCCATCCTCCACAAGGCAACAATCGAAAGTGTCCCTTAGCTCCTTGGAGTATCAAACAAAAGAGAATCCAATGTGAACTTTACAAAGATTATAATATACATGCCTCTCAATTTATCTTTGGCGCAGCTTTTAAGATATTGTATGTCTCTGCATAGGAATGTGTCATTACAACTGCCCCCCTACTGTATACTGTCACTAGAAAATTTTATTTGATTGACAGGATACAGTAGTCGACCTTGCAATTGATAGGTTTGGGGGTCTTTTATTTACCAACTTCATTTTTATTGTCTCATTTTCATGGCACTGTGAATTCTTTGGTATTTCTGAGTGTGTGTCAGTTTTTTGGTATACTTATGCTAATATTTACAAACCTTAATCCTAATATACAAAGTTCTGGTTAATACTGAGAAAATGACATCATGTAGTAAAGTTTGTACAATAAAATATACACTGAATACAACGTTACATACAAATGTTTCCTTCCTCATCAGAGGTGAAAATTAAGTCCTTGTATTGCTTTCTGTATTTATTCTGGGGCGACGAGCTTTGTTCGCTAGCCCGTGTTGAATATGGGCGGGTGATACGCGCGCCTGATTGTTTGGTCGTCCGTTAGCTGGCGACGTTGGTTGAATGCGCGCGCCAGTGCACTGAATATACACCGACGTGCGGGTACCGTCAAGACTTCCGAACCTCAGTATGCGTGTGCTTTTTGTAGTTCCTTCCAGTACTTAGACTGGATACGACGAGGTACATTGGAATATGTGCCCCGAAGAACACACCACACTATGTGCAAGGCGGAGGACGATCCCGTCGATGCAGCTCCTGGTAAGAAGTGTAGCGTGTCAAACTTGTTTGGCATTGTCCTTTCCTACTGTGACGCCATGGGTCGTTTGACGATACAAGCTTCAATTTTCGCTGTCACTTGTTTAGGGTCGCTGACATTTGCAACGTAGCACTACTTTGCACAATTTTAATTTCTACACACACACCACTTTAACCGCGAGTATTGCGATCGAAACTTCCTTTTCACTACACTTTTTTTTCTTCGCATTAACCCTTTTTACCTATTGTACTGAGATTCATTCCCCTCAATACTTCTTGTCAATGCACATAATTTGTAAGTCACGGGACTTGGCATGAAATACAAAATACATCACATGCAATGGAATAACATATAATACATACAATACATTGTTTACATTAACTACAGGAAAAAACTATCGACTAAAATTGAAAAAATTTTTTACCACTCATAGTGGCTTCTTCGTCTTGGATTTTACTGACACACACGCTCGCCTTTTTCCGTTAATCTGTTAGAAGGAACAAGTCCTTTGTTTTCCTTCTTGAACTCGAGTATAAGTTAAGGTTTACCTCCAATACGTATTCTTCATACGTAACGACATGCATCAGCATGCTGAGAATACACCTGTAGCCGCTCCACTGAAGCTTGGGAAGGGAATTTTCTACCTTCTACTTAGGGTAGTGGCAACGACTACGTGTATGCTACGGTTTTTCGCGTATAAAATCTGAAAATGCACGAAATAATCATTTATATGCAGCATAACCCTAATATGTACAGTGTTTCATAATAGCGGCACACCCTTGTGTGCGTGTATCATTTTCAATTAAAGTGCGCTTATAGGCGTCTTGTGTTATCATGGGAGAAAAAATACAGACATTTTAATGCATCGGTTGTCATGAAAATCTATGTACACGAACAATCAGACTTTCATAGCTTCAGTGCAGCATGAAATTCTTTATGACGTTTTTGTTCATAATTCATTTTATAGACGATTCCTTTGCTTACAGGTCGTCGATCACACTACTTACCTGTTTCTCGTATAGCGGCATGTCATTTTCATTCCTTGTGACTGTAAATTGTTATATGTGTGAAAGATATAATTTTGACATGATTTTTCCTTTCATGTTTCAAGTGGGTAAAGTAATTCATACCTTCCTTTTGCATACATGAGTGAAGCATCGCTAATATTGCACTTTGTGTCAGGTTTTTCACCTTTTCTCGTACACTCGTAGAGTCTTACGGTTTTAATTAAGTTGTTTCTTGATGTTAGGTATACATGTTTATAAGAGGTTGTCTTAGAGTTTAATTTTCCTTATACACTTCTACGTTGTTTAAGTTCCGTACATGTACAGAGCTTCTTTCGCCTTTCACACATTCATACATACGTTTATACACAAAAAAATATCTACCACTATAATATACACTTTGCTGGTGGGGCCCTTTTTCGGTACCCTGCACCATTCCTTCAATATTCCAAAATAATTCAGGGTGTGCTGAGCATCGTCCCTTATACTAATAATACTTACAACTAAATATTTCTTCTTACATACATAACTGCCTTACAGTCCATTAATGCGCAACATTCCCTATTTTCCTCCTTTACACTTTAGCTTTCGTACATGTACCCTCGTGTATAGCTTATATATTCTACAAAGCTGTTTGCTGAGTGCTTCAGGTGTTTCCTAACGTTAATGTGTTTCTCCCTCTCTATAAACCCTAGGTATTTGTTTTGAGAGCGATTCAGTTCATTACTCACGCTGCATAGGTCTGTTTATTATTACCCTATTTTAAAGCTTGTGTCACTCTTTTCCTTAGTCACAAAATTTCCCGCGTTTACCTTGTTGTTCATTCTGAAAATCGCTAGCTACTGTGTAATGTAAATGTATGCGTTATCTCTCTGATTTCCTCTTTGCTGCTTTTTCCCTATATGTAATTGTGTGCTGTTCTCGTGTACATAGCCTTTCTTCCGGTTATATATCTGCATTATTTATTTATTTATTTATTTTTCTATTTTCTTTCTCCTTCCGTACAAGCAAAGATTTTACTCAGTATAATATAATATTACAATACCGTCCATGACCAGTATGTACTTGTATGTTCACTTTTATTACGTAATACCAGCTTATAATTAAATTTTCTAAGTTACTATTTACAAGACTTGTGTACCCTTTCCTTTCTTGTTTTTGAATGACTTTCGTCTCTGTGTCTCATAGTAAGAGTGGTCTCAAAACTTTTAAACTTTCCGCGCATGCGCGCTTACGTACCGCGACTGGACTGTAGGTGGGGGGAAAACTCTGCATTGTTGGTGAACATTATTCGTGATAGCCACCATCGTGTAATAGTCACGTGACACCTGGACTCGACCGCGCATGCGCCTTCGCTTTGTATACACTCAGCTGATCGGACATGGAAGGGGGGAAGATTTCTCCCCGGCTCGCTGCCTACAGCGCGGCCAATGACCTCGTCTTGACATGCAGCTATCCCGTGCTCATGAGCTGAGTGTTGGATTGCAACTTCGACGTGTGGTTTGTTGCTCGTCTCAAGCGAACAAACTCTGACCTTCGCGTTAATTTGTCTTTGTTCCCCTCTCTTAAATAACTGAGGTAGACTACAAAAGTACCGTATGGTTTATTTTATAGTGTTAAGACTCACAGTAACACATGTTTCATTAGGTTTGGTTAAATATGCGTTTTTAAGCTGGCATATGCCCCCAGTTGTTCGCAAGTTTCTTAGGTTAATGACAGCAATTTTACTATGTGATCCAAGGTTGTACAATTTCCATTTTGCTAAAATAACATATAACCTTTAATGAAAAAATTCCTTGATGTCCTTGTGGGGGTATAACCCTTTCACCTTGCTCGTTCGTGTGTTACCTAACAGATAACATCCTGAGTGAGGTTTGTCTATTATAATGAAAGGGCCATCATACAACAACTGCCACTTTTTGTTTAATGCCTTAATTTTAGATGATTTTGGGTGGGTACGTAATATTACTTCCTGTCCAATGTTAAATTCTGTAACCTTTCTTATCTTTTTGTTGTTATTACAGCCTGCACGAGGTCACTTACCTTGTCCGGTGCTTTCATCTCTTCTTCACATAGATCATCTTCTACGGTCGCATCCTGATCATATCTTAAAAACAATTGTCTAAGATGTAATGTGTGCTTGTTTGTGCCCCCTGTTGTCAAATCGGTCGGCCGGTGGGGGCTCATTACGACCGATTGTTGTTTACCGGGGGAGACAAAGGCGTTCCTTCAGTACTGTCCGTTACCTCTACAAAGTGTACTGAGTGGTTATTCTGTCGACAATTAGTTTCCGGACCGCTGCGTGCAACATTTTCTTGCGACCGGCCGTCGCTATTCCTCCTTGGTCTGTCATTCCTATTACTGTAACTATTGTAATTTTCATTTGTGTGCCACCTTTCATCACGCGGGCCTGACCAATCATTCACGTGATTTCTATCATTTCCATACCGGCGTGGACCGTAATCTGTACTATACCTTCGGTCTTCACGTCTCTGTGGCGCCGAATTCCTCCGATTCCCGTAATTCCAGGTTCCATTATTTGGCCTTGTCGCATACGGATGCCAACTGTGTGGGTTTTGTCCACTGCCATTAAAATGATTCCCGTTACCGTTGTTTTGATTGGTTACGGAGTGTTCATTCCGGTTACTTGTGTTCGGCTCTTCTTCGTATATTAGATCAATTGAGTCAAGCACGGAAAGAAAGTAGTCAAGGTCGTTTTCCGGTATGGTTACCAATTTTTCGCGTAAATTCGCGGGTAGTCTGTTTTTCAGAATTTTGAGAACGTCTACGTGCGGTATTGGATTGTTCCAATAGCGCGTCTTATTCAAGTACTTTTCGAAATACTTTCTCAACCCGCCGTTTTTGAGGTTGAACGGTTGTGGGTTGAATACTTCACGGCGCAGTCTTTCTTGGACCCCAGCAGACCAATATTTCTCCAAGAAAGCCCGTTCAAATTGTTCGTAGGTGACGCACTGTTCAGCCATGTCTGTGGCCCACAAAAGTGCATCGCCTTGTGTGAAGCCTACTACATATCTAATCTTCTGTGCCTCAGTCCAGTTCCTTGGTAAGACATTTTTAAATGCTCTTACAAATACGACTGGATGAGTTTTTCTGGATTCTGTGGAGAAAACTGGAAACTGTCTATGTTTCAACAGGCTCTCATCGACTAGAATCGTCGAGATGCAAGGCGACACGCCTACTGCCTGTTGCAGCACCGCGTTTGGCGAATAGCCATTGTTTGCCTGTGCCGGTGCGTGCACATACGCCGGACAGGGCGCGTGATGTTCTGCGTTATTGACATCGTAATCTGGCACGGGCGAATAAGTGTCGCGCTTCTTGTTGCTTGACGTAGGCAAGTCATTTGAAACGTTTAGTCTACCAGCAATTTCCTTACGTATTCTGTCCTCGGCTACTTTGATTTCATTACCCAATTTTTCAAAAAGTTTTGTTTCCCGGTCAGTTATTGATTCATTTACATTACCGTTTTCTAAAGTTTCATTTATTTTGATAATGTCCGCGTTGATACGTCGAGTCTCCTGTTTCAGAAAACCGACTTCTTCGTTAACTTTATTAACTTGGTCAGGTATTTCTTCACATGCGGACTGTACTCTTGTTAAATTTAATTGAATAGCCTGTACGTTTTCATGTATTTCTTTTTGTACGGTTTGTGTTTGATTGTGTGTTTCTACTATTTCTGACAGTTCCTGTCCCTGTTTGGTTGTAAGATCTGACAATTTCTTTTCTAAGTCATTTGCCAATACATTGTATACACTATTGACGGTTTTGATGACTTTGTCTTCAATCTTTTGATCGATTTCATTGGTGAGTTTATTTAAGCGTTGATCGAAATGTCTGTGTATGTTTTCAAATTGCGTGTTTACACTTGAAAACTGCTGTTGGAACCCAATTTCCATGTTTGACAATTTTGTGTTTGTCATTATTTCTAGATTCGCCAGTTTCTCGCTCACATTTGACATCAGACTATATAATGCCTCAAGTGTAACTGACGAAGCTTGTGTGTTTGTATTTATGCCATTATTTGTTGCCATTGTTTCTCTGCCACGGTCTGATTGAATCGAAACCGGGCTAGGTTCACTGACTTCACGCGAAATATTTTCATCTGATCTGGTAATCGATGCTTCATCGACTGTGCACAAGGTTTCATTTGCAAGTGGTTCGTTATTGTTAATCCCTGTGGAGTGCAATTGAATTGTATTTACTTCTACATTATGTTGTGCTGAAAAACTAATTGCGTCATCATTTACGTCACTATTGTCAGAATCGGTGACGTGTCCATGAACATTTGTCAAATTAAAGTTCTTCGATTCCATTGTGAAGATATTATTTTTATCTGTACTTTACTGTTAATCTAAATCTTTAAATTCTCTCGCAGTTGAATTAATAAAAATATCTCGCGATTGTTATTTGTTGCGCGTCGGAAATTTACGAGATGGCGCACTACGTCTTCTAATTCTGCGATTGTTGAACATAAAAAAGTAATTATCAAAGTGTAATTGTGTGTTGCCACAAACACTACCAGGATTTTAATATGGACAGGAAAAGGTTCTGCTTTAAGTGGAGCTAAGCCAAGGTGCAGCCACTGCATGCGTTTGCGCTTTCCTACCTTAATTCCGATTGAGCTGCGTCACTCACGATTAAGTTAGTTTTGTGAATCCTTGTCCTTGTTCCTTCTGGTTATTGTGCCATCCGTTTATACAGTTAATATTGTTTCACTTTATTCGTCATTTTCCATGTGCGTCATGTAACAGAGAAACATTAATTAGTACAAGTACATTTGTAGCACAACAATGAAGTACTTACTCTTTGTTCCACCAGCACTGTCCTGTCACGGTCGCCAGTGTGGCGAAATAAATAAAAAACATTTTACATTTTTAAATTCCACGTCATTGTTGATTTAATCAGAGTTCTCACCTTAGACGTAGAATTAGTCCTTCTGCCACAATATTAATTCATTAGTCGCCATCGATGTTCTTCTCTTTGTTGACCGTGTGTACCATCATGAGTCGGCATCGGTTCACTTCACGAAGACGGTGGAAACCAAGGAATACTATGCTACGTCGCTATAAATAATTTTCGTAACACTTCGATACTTTTCACTATTTTTTATTCACAACACAATAAGACTTGCTGTGCTCGTCGCACAAACCATAATTACCAACCATATGGCTGCCTTTCCGCACAGTCCAAAATCACGTCCATCCTCCACAAGGCAACAATCGAAAGTGTCCCTTAGCTCCTTGGAGTATCAAACAAAAGAGAATTCAATGTGAACTTTACAAAGATTATAATATACATGCCTCTCAATTTATCTTTGGCGCAGCTTTTAAGATATTGTATGTCTCTGCATAGGAATGTGTCATTACATCTTATGAAATGGAATTTTGTATATTTGTCATAATAAGTGGGATTCGATAAATGAGAATAAACGTAAATTAATAATTAGTTGATAAACATTTTTATGACAAGATTTAGAGAAAATAGATAGAATATATCAAAGACAAAGTGGTGAAATTGTAATATTTGTTGACAGTATGTTTTATGCTAGATTTACACACATTACAATTAGTTTCACTATATCCACAGACAATAACAGCTATAGGATTTCGTAAAAAATTTATTGAATAGAATAGTAAACACTTAATGAGATAAAACATTTTTATTTTTTAACGAATGTTTCTTTGTAGAATTAGATGAATGTACTTTGACATATGAATCACGGGGAACTAGAACTCAGTATTTCCAGGGTTACCACCAAAAATGATTTCTGCATTTAGATACACATTTGGTTTGTTGTATTTTTTCAAAGATGATACATTCTATGAATACAGTGAATTTACAAAAAATGTAGTTAGAGCTGGTACAACTGATTTATCTTTACTTGGTATTGATACTCATAAGACATCTGACTTAATTCCTAAAGCAATATACATATTGAAAGATACAGTACCAAAATTAGAGAATTTGACTTTTTCATAAATCTCATAAAAATAATTTTTTTAAGGGGAGAACCAAAACGTAATACAAACTAACCTAAAAGAAACGTATGTACTAATTAAGGTATGTGAAAAAGATATTGATTGTCCTATTTGTTTAAGTGATGAAAATAATAATCAATTTCAATCTTTTTTCCATAAAGAATGTATCGATGAATGGTTAAAGGAAAACGAAAATTGGCCACTTTGTAGAAGAATTATAATAAATAAAGTTGCAGTAAAATTTGAAATAATTGATATTAATGCATTGTTTGATGTTTTAGATGAAGGAGGATATTATGGCGACTATGATGATTATTAATTTACTTGTTACAATTATAACAATTTTTTTCTACATAAATGGAGCAAGTTCAACAAGAGTGTTCTGTGAAAATTAAATTTTGTAAATATTGCAATACAGAGAAATTAATTGATAAGTTCACTAAAGTAAAAAAAGATGGTTATAGGACATGTTATGTAGGCCATGTTTAAATAAATATCATGTAGAAAATTACAATAAAAATCAAATTCCTTGTGTATGTGGAAAAAGTGCTGCTAAATATTATTTTAAGCAACATGTAAGACAAAATCCAAGTGTAGAACATAGGAAAATTGAAAATGAATCTACAGTGAATAATAAAGAAGGTATAACCGAAGAAAAAAAAAGAAATGGAATATTTGAGAAGAAACTTAAGATTTAAATTGTTTTTATAGAAGTCTATCAGATAAAGGTAAACTTAGTTACAAATGTAAGAAATGTTCCTTAAAATTTATGAAGAATAAGATAGCTTTAACTAAATTATTATTAAATAATCATAATTATTTATTTCTTAAATAATTATCATTTTACTAACAAAAATAATTTTTACAAATATAATGAATTTTTTTGTAATAAATAGAAGAGCAAACGAATTGATTGTTAAACTAACTAGTAAACTAACTCTTTTAAAAACGAATTGTTAAAAACTAGTTGTTTAAAAAATAAATAAGAAACTGATTGTTTGAAAAATAATTTACTGTTAAAGTAATTCTCTTTTGATAAATTATTAATTAAAAAATAATCTTTGCCCATCTATTAAATAATTATCATTTTATTAAAAAATATTTTTTACTTATCTAATAGATTGTTTTTGTAAAAAATAGAAGGGCAAAATGGAGAGCAACATTGCTGCTCAACTAAAAAGATTGCAATTAAACTACAAAAATTAACTGTTGCTAGACTTTGTGAATTTAGTAGAACAAATAATTAATGAGGATATTCAAGTTACATAAAGCTGATTTAATTACGTTTATTATTAGTAATCATTCAATTAGTATTAGTAATCATCAAAATATTGTTAGAAATAATACACCTGTCATAATCTAAAATAATGTATCTGCAAATAATTAAAATATTGTTAAAAATAATGTCATAAAAAATAATATAACTGAAGTAAGTAAAAATTATAAAAATACTTTTAATATTTATATACCTGAAAAAGATAATTCAAATATTGTTAAAAATTATATAACTGATCGTACTGAAATTCTTTTGAGAAAGTTACCATTTTATGATATTTATGATGTTTTCTAAATTAAGAAGATAAACCATTAAAAAGAATAGTTCCATTTTCTACAAAAATATTTGTAGAACCAAAAGATAGAAAAAAGTTAAAGATTACTTAGTTGAAAAAGAATTTGCAGACAGATTGTAAACTATAAGTTTAGAAAATAGTGTTGATATACTTCATCCTAATCATATCTTACATGCAGTAAAAACAAAAGCATTTAAAATTGTTAAAGTACAACATGGTGTAAAGATAAATTTTAATTTAGTTGTGAATATAAACAACAAACAGATGAAATAAATGAAAAAGTTCAAGAATTTGGACAACATTCACCCAACTATTCTATTTTAATAGAATAAGATTTTAATAAAATTTCAATTATGGTAAGAGTCATATTTTAGAAAAAATATCTAATTTTCAAGCACAAGGATCTGGATGGACATTAAATAGAATTATTGGTTTACAGCTAGCAATTAAGTAATATGTCCCACTAAGAGAATCATCTTACACTGAATTACCAAATAAAATTAAAAATAAAAAGGCACGTGTTAAAGTGAAAGATAATGATCGAAAGTGTTTTCTGTAGGCTATAAAATCAGCTTTGTTTCCTGTAGATGATCATTCTGATAGAACAACAAAATATGAAAGTGATGGTCTTGATCTTGATAAAAATATCGAATTTCCTGTACTAGTTGATCATATTCGAAAAAGAGAAAATATAGTTAATGTATCTATAAATATTTATTCATTTGATAATAAAGATGAAAATTATCAAATGTATCCATTAAGAACTAAAAAAAGAATATCATGTAAATCTACTCTATTAAAGAAAGATGGTATTTCACATTATTGTAATATAAAAAATTTATCTACACTTGCATCCAATGAAATGACTTAACATACTGAAGTAAAATTTATTTGTGATTTACGTTTACTACATTTTAATAGTAAAGAAAACTTAGATAATCATACAACAAACTGTTTAACTAATAAACCATTAAGAGGTGAAATGACAGGTGAAGGAGATTCTGTTTATTTTAAAAATTGTCAATTTACACAAAAAGTTCCATTTGTTATTTATGCAGATTTTGAAAGTTTACTTTTAAAAATGGATAATTGTGAACCAAATCCAGAAGCACCATATACAATGAAATATCAAAAACGTGAACCAATTGGAGTTCATTAAAATGTAATAAAATTACAGCCAAATAGCCCTATACAGTTACTTTGCTTAACATTTTACATTTACATTTTACATTTTTGCATATTCATTTATCGATTTGACCCTGTTCCTGCACAGTTCTATGTGATATCCTTCACAGGCTTCGTTACACAGTTCACATACACATGTTGTGGTTGTGTCATGATAAGTTTTGTTTTTGCAGATTAGATGATGAAAGCCATGAATAGAAAGTGTAGTTATGACATTTCGCTGTTCGAAGTTTGGTGCTGTCCATGAGGGGTTCATCACTGCTTCGGTGCTATAGAACTCCGGCCATATTTTTCCTCATTTGTCCTCCATGATCTTCAGTTGCTTTCTGGAAGCCCTGGTGTGTGGCATCTTATATCGAAGTCTGATGTCTTCAATTAAGAATGTCTCTCTCGCTAGCAGGTACACTAGTCTAGATCTTGTTGTCTTTGAGAGACCTAGTTCTCTTTTTAGATAGGTCGATTTTACCTTTTCTAGTGTTTCTAGATTTTTTTCTGTCAGGTGGTCTCATATAACCTCCATCCCATAGGCCAGGATTGGCAAGATTTTTATGTTGAATAATTTCAAGACTGTTTCCAGACTGAGTAGGCAGATGTTTTTGATGTCCTGTATTGCTATTATTGCTTGGGCTGCACGTTCTGTTGCATGTTTTGTGAAGAATTCGGCTGTTGGTAGCAATGTCACTCCTAGGTATTTAAAGTCTGATGAGATTTTAATTTTTTGTCCTCTGATGCCGATTTCCGCATTCTTGGGTGTTTTGCCTCCTTTTCTGAAAACTACCATTTCTGTCTTTGTTATGTTTATGTGTAGTTTGTTTTTACTGCACCATCTGTCTATTTTCTCAATGATTCTCTGCAGCTTCTGTATATCTGTTGAACCTACAGCTATGTCGTCAGCCTATGCATATACATACACATCTTCTTCATTTTCTTCAAATTCGGAGTACTTCTTCAGTGGTAAGAATGTACGGCAAAGGGCTCATTGTGTCACCCGGTAAGACTCCATTCGATTGCAGAATGGGGTTCGAAAACGAGAGGTTGTCTGATATTGTGATTACATTGTATTCGAGGATTGACTTGATTATTCTTGCCTATACGCTATCTTCTCCCATTGTGTTTTCCAGTTTTCGGACTATGAGGTCTCTTTCCAATAGGTCAAAGGCTTTGGTAAAGTCTATGTATACTGTGTAGAACATTTGTTTCTTTTGTAGCACTTCGTCGATGTTGTTTAGAAGAAGCCTGACTGCCGTATGTGTTGATCTTCCAGACCTGAAACCCATTTGTCGTTCTGGGAGATGACTGTCCACAGAGGCTTGGATTTTTTCTGTTATTATCTTTGAAAACTTCTGGAATTGAGTATTTTCCTGCGCTATGCCTCTATACTTGTTTGAGTCCAATGGGTCTCCTCTACCTTTGTAGAGAACTTTTATTGTCGAGTGTCTCCATTGTGTCGGAATTCTTCCAAGTTCTATTTGCAATTGCTATTATATTAAATATATATATGGAAATTATAAAGATCCTGTTGTTTATAGAGAACCAAATTTTCATTAAAAATTTATAGAATGTATAAAACTAGAAGTTGAAAAAATTGGAAGAATATATTCTGAAATTGAAGAAATGAAAGCACTTACAAATGAAGAAAATTAAATACATAACAGTTCTTAATATTGTACATTATGTAAACGCCATTATACAAAAGTTCGTCATCATGATCATTTAACTGGAAAATATATTACTCCATTATACAATACTTGTAATTTAAAACTAAAACATCTTGATTTTGTACCTTTTTATTTACATAATTTATCCGGATGCGATTCACATCTTTTTGTATAAGAACTTGGTTATGATAATAAAGAAATAGAACTAATGCCAAACAATGAAAAAATATATTTGTTTTGGTAAGCATACAAAAGCTTTAAAAATGAGGTTTGTTGATAAATTTAGATTTATGGTTTCTTCACTTGATAAGCTTTCATCAAATTTAAAGGAACATCAATTAAAAATATTAAAAAGTATTTTCCTCCAAAATTATTTAATTTAGTAAGTAGAAAAGGTGTTTATCCATAAGATTACATGTATTCTTGGAAAAAATTTGAAGAAACTTGATTTTTAACAATAGATGAATTTTATTGGGAATTAAATGATTGTGACATAAGTTATGAAGATTTTGAACATCCAAAATTAGTTTGGGAAAAATTGAATACTAAAAGTCTTGGTGAATATCATAATTTATATTTTAAAACTGATGTATTATTGTTAAGTGATGTTTCTGAAAATTTTAGAAGAACATGTAATCAAACATATAATCTAGATCGTTCTTGGTATTTTACAGCACCAGGTTTTTCTTGGGATGCAATGTTAAAAATTACTGATCAAAAACTTGAATTATTATATGTTTATGATATGTTTCTAATGGCTGAGAAAGGAATAAGTGGTGGAATTTCACAATTATGTAAAATATATGTAAAAGCAAATAATAAACATTTAAAAGATTTTAACAACAAAGAAATATGAAATTATATAATGTATCTAGATGCAAATAATTTATATGGTTATGCTATGAACCAATATTTCCCATATGGTGGAGATAAATGGGAAGAACCAAGTAATTTTAGTTGTACAAAAATAAATGAAATTTCGAACAATAGTCAAGATGGATACATATTTGATGTATATCTAGAATACCCAAAAGAATTACATGATTTACATAAAGTTTTACCATTAGCTCCTGAATCAAAACTCATTCTAGGTATAAATGAAAGTAAATTAATAACTACTTTAGATAAAAAGTGTAATTGTGTAGTACATTATAGAAATCTTAAAAAATATTTATCTTTAGGAATGCAACTTACGATAATACATAAAGTTTTAAAATTTCAACAATCTGATTGGTTAAAGAAGTATATAGATCTAAACATGGAATTAAGAAATAAAGCCACAAATGATTTTGAAAAAGATTTCTATAAATTAATGAATAATTCTGTATTTGGTAAAACAATGCAAAATATAAGAAATAGACAAGATATAAAATTACTTTGAAATAGTTAAATATGTGACACACTTGAAGCTAAACCAAACTTTAAACATAGAACTATATTTAATGAAAATCTTGCTGCTATCCACATGAATAAAACTAAAATAATATTTAATAAACCTATTTACATTGGATCAAGTATACTTGATGTATCTAAATAATTAATGTATGATTTTCACTATAGAGTTATGAAACCTAAATATGGAGAAAATTTTGAAGTATGTTACCAAGATACAGATAGTTATATTTACAATATTAAAACTGAAGATTTCTATGAAGGTATGAAATCAATGTTTGAATACTTTGATACAAGTAATTATCCAACAGACAATATATATGGTATTCCACAAGTAAACAAGAAGGTTGTTGGTGTGATGAAAGATGAATGTAATGGAAAAATAATGGATGAATTTTGTGGTTTAGGAGCAAAGATGTATGCTTATAATGTTGGCGACAAAATAGAGAAAAATCTAAAGAAATTAAAAATGTGCCATTAAAAACGATATGAGTTTATAAGATTATAAATTTGTTTGTTTAAAAATATACAACAATATAGAAAATTTAATTTAATTAAGAGTGAAAACATGAAATATATACAATTCAAGTAAACAAAAAAGCACTAAGTCCCCATGATAATAAAAGATATGATTTAGATAATAGAATATATAATTTACCATATGGTCATTACTCATTATTGAAAATCTAATAAATATTTATTATATATAAATGTAATAAAGTTTTTACTATCTAAGTGGAGATTTTAATCAAAAAGCTCAATGATGTTAGTGGCTCGAAAGGGATTAAAAAATAACTGAACCTGAGATAAATGTTTTATATAATATTAGTGGCTGTGAATATTTCAATACTAGATATAGAGAAAAAAATTGTATGGAGCTTAATAATGATTTTAAAATTATTTTACCAAATAGATATTACAAATTAATTGATCATTGGGAACTTTAAATAATTAGAAAAGGGCAAATGAAACTGAAATATAAAGGAATGAAGAAACTTAAAAATAGAAATAATGAATTTCATGATATAGGGTTCACAATGTAAAATTTACTTTTGTTAACTAATACATATACTTATGTTCACAATGTAAAATTTTAAAAATAATTTACATTTGTTAACTAATTCATTTTATTTATGTTATTATGTTCACCTATAGGAAATGTATATAAAATAAATGATTTTTATTATTGCTATTATTATATTATTTTATTATATTATATTATTATTAGGTAAAAGGGAAAGTAGGATGTTTTTGTATGTTCTGGATCATTAGATCAATCTTATGGAAAATAAAAAATGCGAGTGTTAACGAGCAATTTTTTATTTTTATAAGACTGGTCCATTGGCCCAGAACATACTAAAACATCCTACTAATATGGAAAAATTGTGTACAACGCTATGTTACATCCACTACATTTTCTGCACTACGAGATGATCAGCGATCGGAAGACACAGCTGATGGAAGCCAGCAACCACTACTGACATCAGCACTGCAGCCAGCCCTGATGGGTAGTCCGAGAGTCTACCAACACAACTCCAGTCCAGGGCAGAAGCTGTCCTAAACTTCAGCGTTGTATGGGTCTAAGGACCTACCGTGCAGACAAACAACGTTCAGCATTCGGCACCACTGCACGGCATCTGAAATCGTGGTCCACCTGAGAGGCCAATGCAGACGGTGACCTGGGAGCGATTGAGTAGTGTGAATCAAAACACAGACGTCGTGGTCTCCGCTGCCTCCAAGCAAATCTGCCGACGGTGTGTACCTGCCTCGCCAGTTGACGGCAAAATCGCAGCATCAGGGTGTCATCGACATCCACTCCGAGCTGATGCAGCGCTCTCGGCAGCCCTGATTCCGAAGCTGGATTCGGCAGATTCGTCTCCCAATTACGTAGCCACCAGTCGATGCAGAAGAAGAAGCCGTTACTTGCATTTTCGGTAATAAATAACATAATTTAATATTGTTTTATTGCTCCTAACGACGCCGCACATATCGTCGGTCTACATCCTGACGAATCAGTAGGGGTTTCCAGTCAGGCAGATGCCTGCTTGATAAAAATTTTACTAAAATCGCTCAACAGAGGAAAGGCAAATGGACTTGATGGGATGTCTATACGAGATAGAGTATGCGAAAGAACATTCTCCCATTCAAGAAGCAGTCTACAGCATGTCTCTGGAGAAAGTCCTTTCTGTCCTCGAACAGGTACACAAATCTATAAGCCTGTATTATGGGATCTTGCCCACTCGTCGCTTATAGGGTGCCTAAAGGACGCTGCGTTCTCGGAATGCTATACAACAGTTCAAACAAATAACATTAGTATTTTTATTTCTATAAATGAAATTGACAATACTTAACTTCTGGGTTACATCGGTGTCGCAAGTAACAAGCAAAGTCCAGACAAGTAAGTGATAAGGATCACAACTAGTTGTTCTTGTAGCACGCTCCGCAAATACGTTTCACTTATGTCTGTACACTGAACCGATCTGAGCGGCCGAGGCTGGCAGGAGCGCTCCTGGCGCGGCTCGGTCCTTATCAGCGGGCTATTGGTTGAAGTTTCCTCGCCGCCTTCTCTGGTTTTCCGTTCTTCGTCCTCGTTCCGACGCTTGTGGTTACGCCTCAACATATATAGCCTACGCCAGTCTGTTGTAGAGTCCTAGAACACGTTTTGTGCTCGCGTCTTACTACCTTTCTGGGGCCAAGCAGTCTCCTCTGTAAGAATCAACATGTATTTTGCAAACACCGATCGTGTGAAACCAAGCTCTCTCCGTTCGTCCACGAGACCCAGAAGGTAGTAAATATCAGCGCCCAGGTTGATGCGTTCCTTGACTTCCAGAAGGCGTTCGACAGAGTTCCGCACTGATCACTAATGAACAAAATATGTGAGTACGGAATATCAGACTAGCTTAGTGACTGAATAGGAGGTGGCCTTAGTAAGAAGAACTCGGAAAGCAACTCTTAACGCAGAGAAATTTTCTGACGTAAATCATGCGTACTCCAAGAGAGTGTTACAGGACAATTACTGTTCATAACATACGTAAATGATCTGGTGGATAACATCGGAAGCTCTATGAGATTGTTCGCCAATATTGGTGTTGTATACAGAGAAGTCGTTACGCTTGGTGCAGCAATTGACAGTTGACTTTCAACATAAACAAATGTAACGTACTACGTATAAATAGGAGGAAATACCCGTTCTTGAATGGTTACACTATCACCGAACAACCACTGGAAACAATCATGTCCATTAAATATCTGGGAGTATGCATAAGAGGCGATGCTACGATCACATTAAATTAATCGCAATAAAGGCAGATACCCAAGTGAGATTCACTGGAAAAATTCCCGGAAAGTGTAGTCCACCCATGAAAGAGGTAGCTTACAAAACACTCGTCGACCAATACTTCAATGTTGTTGTTACGCTGTCATCCTTACCAGGAAGAACTGTTAGAGTACATGAGAACATCCAACGGAGAGCAGCGCGTTTCGTCACAGGTTCAATTAAGGCAAAAGCGTTACGGAGATGCTCATCTGAGTCCAGTGGTAGACTTTACTGTTAAAATTCCGTGAATGTACTTCCATCGCAGAATCAATCAGTTTATAGGAGTTCGACAAAAATATGGAAACAGTACGAGCAATTCATGCTTGAATGTAACTGCAGATGCTAGCGAAGCCTGCAGGTTGCACTGTTGTAGTTGACCACGGACGGTACTTGCGCAATGTCCTCAATATGTTGCAAGTGTCAGTTGTCGTCAGAAGATTTTTCTGTGTAGCTGTGTGTGAATTATGTCGGAGCTAAGCTGATTCGAACGTGGGCAAATTGTTCATACTCGTCTGGTGGGTGTTTCCTTAACCAAGGTAGCCAGAGTGTTTGGTGTTTCAAGAGGCACAGTGTCGAAGATTTATGGCACATAGAGGGATAAATCACAGCGCAGACGGAAGTGTGTGTTGACTGATGGTGACAGACGCTCATTCTACATCTACATCTACATAAATACTCCGCAATCCACCATACGGTGCGTGGCGGAGGGTACGTCGTACCACAACTAGCATCTTCTCTCCCTGTTCCACTCCCAAACAGAACGAGGGAAAAATGACTGCCTATATGGCTCTGTACGAGCCCTAATCTCTCTTATTTTATCTTTGTGGTCTTTCCGCGAAATATAAGTTGGCAGCAGTAAAATTATACTGCAGTCAGCCTGAAATGCTGGTTCTCTAAATTTCCTCAGTAGCGATTCACGAAAAGAACGCCTCCTTTCCTCCAGAGACTCCCACCCGAGTTTCTGAAGCATTTCCGTAACACTCACGTGATGATCAAACCTACCAGTAACAAATCTAGCAGCCCGCCTCTGAATTGCTTCTATGTCCTCCCTCAATCCGACCTGATAGGGATCCCAAACGCTCGAGCAGTACTCAAGAATAGGTCGTATTAGTGTTTTATAAGCGGTCTCCTTTACAGATGAACCACATCTTCCCAAAATTCTATCAAAGAACCGAAGACGACTACCCGCCTTCCCCACAACTGCCATTACATGCTTGTCCCACTTCATATCGCTCTGCAATGTTACGCCCAAATATTTAATCGACGTGACTGTGTCAAGCGCTACACTACTAATGGAGTATTCACACATTACGGGATTCTTTCTCCTATTCATCTGCATTAATTTACATTTATCTATATTTAGAGTTAGCTGCCATTCTTTACACCAATCACAAATCCTGTCCAAGTTATCTTGTATCTTCCTACAGTCACTCAACGACGACACCTTCCCGTTCAAGAGGATTGTGATGAAAAATAAGAGAAAGACAGTTTCAAAAGTCACTGCAGAACTGAGTGTAACACTCGCTCACCCTGTCAACACCAAAACAACAATCGAGCTAGGTGGTGCAGTGGTTTGCACAGTGCTCTCGCGTTCGAGTGGACGACGGTTCAAACCCGCGTCCGGCCATCCTGATTTGGGTTTTCCGTGATTTCCCTTAATCGCTTCAGGCAAGTGCCGAGTTGGTTCCTTCGAAAGGGTACAGCTGAGTTCCCTCCCCCTCCTTCCATAATCCGATGGGACCGATGAACTCACTGTTTGGTCCCCCCTCCTCCAACCAACCAACCAACCAAAATAACGTGAAGGGAGCTCCATAAGTAGGGAAACGTGATGTAAATGGTAGTGACAGAAAAACGTTGTTCCGCAGCTAAAAATCTGGATTATGGTGCAATGACGGAAAGTCATTTCGTCAGATGAGCCTTGTTGCACGCTGTTTAAAACTTCTGGCGGGGTTTACGTCCCTTAAGTGAAACATGCCGGGGGTTGGCTGATGATTTGGGGAGCCATATTGTGGTATTCCATGAGCCTTATGGTACTCTGCGAGGTCGTCTTACTATCAAGGATTATGTGACCATTTTGGCTGATCAGCTCCATCCCATGGTACAATGTTTGTTTCCCAATGGTGATTCTGCATTCCGACACGACAGGGCCTCTGTTCAAGAGCCCGTGTCGTCCAGCGCTGATTTTGTCAGCATGACGATTAATATTTGCATGTCTCCAGGCCACCACAGTCACCAGCTCTCAAATTATTGAGTCTTCGTGGACTACTTTGGAGAGATGGGCGCGTCATCGCTATTCACCTCCACCATCGTTACCTGAATTGCTATTATTTTGCAAGAAGAATGGTATAAGATTCCCTTGAAAACTATACAGGCCCTGTATTTATCCACTCCGTTCCTGGAATGTTGTTTTGGATGCCAACGGTTTCCCTAGGCTGTATTAAGCATGGTAATATGTTTTTTAAGGTAACTGTATTTTTGACCACCCCGTGAATTTCTTCCTCCTACATATATCTCGCGGAAAGAGGGTAAAATTAGAGAGATTGTACCTCACACGGAGACTTACCAATTATCGTTCGTGGCGTGGACCTTTTGAGACTGGAACTCTGAAGAGCAGAAGTGACAGTGGTGAACAAAGTACCCTTCGCCATATACCATTTGGTTAATGTAGTAGAAGTCTGAGATTGCAACTAACACTGTCCGTTACATCATTGATCCAAAACATTAACCTACTGGTCCCTTTGTCATTATCTAGTAATATCGAAAGCCTCAGGAGAGAATACGAAAGCTGTTCAAATGTTCAAATGTGTGTGAAATCTTATGGGACTTACCTGCTAAGGTCAGCAGTCCCTAAGCTTACACACTACTTAACCTCAATTATCCTATTATCCTAAGGACAAACACACTCACCCATGCCCGAGGAAGGATTCGAACCTCCGCCGGGACCAGCCGCACAGCCCACGACTGCAGCCCCTAAGACCGTTCGGCTAATAGCGCGCGGCTACGAAAGCTCTACGACTTACTTCGTGCTTTGCCACATGCCACATACGTCCAGAACAGAAAACGGAACTGTAGTTGGAGTATGACGTCACTTTAACGGTGAGGTCAACGGAGATGGAGCACCAATACATATTAGACAACGATAAGGAAGTAATCGGCTGTAGGACTCGTCTTGGTACTTGCCTGAACTGGTTTCAGGAAACCATCAAAATCCTATTTCAGTAAGTTCGGGTGACGACTCGATGCTCGCTTGTCCTTAAAACGAATTCAGTCTCTTAACTATTGGTCCACCTCATTCGATTCTAGGCCTGATAGGAAGCTACTTATCTATATCCTGCCAACACTGAACAACAATCTACTTGCTCTATCAACTACAGTGTACGTTTGATGTGATCATGTTATCATAAGAATTCGATAAACAAAGAGGCTGAAACCTGGAGCATGGAACTATTCCCAGTAATCAGAAAAGAACACCAGTTATAGCCATTTACAAAACAGGAAACAAACCTTATTCACGGGACTTCTGTCTTCTATCATCCACCCCAGATTGTATCACAATTGTACAACTTATTCTTGAAATCATAAATAATTGTATAATTGTGACAGTGTGACCCTAATTAGCATAGAGTATGGAAACAATATAAACCTAGCTCGCGCTCGTCACACGTAATAAATTTTCTGTGAAGTCCACCTTGTGATGTCAGGCGTGCTTTTAGCGAGGCAGCCATAAAATCATTATCCACCAGAGTTCTTTCGTCGACATCTATTGAATCCTAGGACCTTCTAGAGCCAAGGACAGTCGGAAACGTTTTCTGCGTTTCTCATCCTCTTATAAATGCTTTTAATAAGAGCAGACACCAGGACACCGAACATTGTGGGGTGCACTTTCAGCCAATTCCACGGTTTCCTCTGCCACATAACCACAGCAGAACTGTATTGTCTGAAACGATACTAGACTTAACGATGTTTACCGTACAAGTAAATATATGAGTCTTGGGGATTTGTGGAAACCAACTGGGACGAATTTTCATGTCTTAGACTCAAACGTGAACTCTAACGAACTATGGGGAGAAGGAGTGTCGACGATAGACTGAGTAGGAACAAGAACCTTGAACGAACGGTAACAGCTTTTACTGTTGGTGCAATGAGATATTACATATGGCCAAGCGCACAAATAGAAGGAAAACTGAAGTTTTAAAAGCTACAGAAGAGGGAAGACCGAACAATCAAAAGGAGCTGCACTCTCAAGCCTTTACAATCTGTTTGATCTTGCTCAACTGTGCTCTGCTGTTCCATCATTTGCAAGTGAACCTGTTCGATCGTTTGGCGGTGGAGCTGCTGCAGTGAACAATGAGCACGCATCACGACAAAGGAAGAACTCTCGCTTTTCACAGAGTGTGATACAGCACTTACTTGCCGGACAATAACTATATCGTGCAACAGGATTTACCATCGCACATAGAATCGTTAATGAACAACTTATTATATCCTTATTTTTCACGTTTTCCGACCTTTCCTAAATGTATATACAGGGTGTTACAAAAAAGTACGGCCAAACTTTCAGAAAACATTCCTCACACACAAAGAAAGAAAATATGTTATGTGGACATGTGTCCGGAAACGCTTACTTTCCATGTTAGAGCTCATTTTATTACTTCTCTTCAAATCACATTAATCATGGATTGGAAACACACAGAACGTACCAGCGTGACTTCAAACACTTTGTTACTGGAAATGTTCAAAATGTCCTCCGTTAGCGAGGATACATGGATCCACCCTCCGTCGCATGGAATCCCTGATGCGCTGATGCAGCCCTAGAGAATGGCGTATTGTATCACAGCCGTCCACAATACGAGCACGAAGAGTCTCTACATTTCGTACCGGGGTTGCGTAGACAAGAGCTTTCAAATGCCCCCATAAATGAAAGTCAAGAGGGTTGAGGTCAGGAGAGCGTGGAGGCCATGGAATTGGTCCGCCTCTACCAATCCATCGGTCACCGAATCTGTTGTTGAGAAGCGTACGAACACTTCGACTGAAATGTGCAGGAGCTCCATCGTGCATGAACCACATGTTATGTCGTACTTGTAAAGGCACATGTTCTAGCAGCACAGGTAGAGTATCCCGTATGAAATCATGGCGGTGAATCGAGGAAGTACAGTACATACTGACGAAACTAAAATGAGCTCTAACATGGAAATTAAGCGTTTCCGGACACATGTCCACATAACATATTTTCTTTATTTGTGTGTGCCGCGCGATTTGAGGCGCCATGTAATGGATTCCTCGGCCCCTCCCTCGAGCATGGGTGTGCTTGTTGTTCTTAGTATAATTTAGTTTAAGTAGTATGTAAGTCTAGGAACCGATAACCTCAGCAGTTTGGTCCCTTAGAAATTCACAAACGTTTGAACATTTGAAAGGCTTAATACAGTACATTATCCACGATGTGAAGTCAGCTGCAGTCAGCAGTAATAGCTGACGCGCCCCAGAGCTGAAATAGGAGTGTTATAGTTCATGTTATGCGTTAAAATATAAGTGGATGGTTTCCAGAACGATATTTTCACTCTGTTGCGGAGTGTGCGCTGAAATGAAATTTCCTGGCAGATTAAAACTGTGTGCCGGACCGAGACTCGAACTCGGAAACTTTGCCTTTCGCGGGCAAGGACTCTACCATCTGAGCTACCCAAGTACGACTCACGCCCTGTCCTCACAGCCTCACTTCTGCCAGTACCTCGTCTCCTACTTTCCAAACTTTACAGAAGCTCTTCTGGTAGAGCACTTGCCCGCGAAAGGCAAAGGTCCCGAGTTCGAGTCTCGGTCCGGCACACAGTTTTAATCTACCAGGAAGTTTCAAGTCGATATTATTTGTTGGATTATCAAGCTTTTCGCTAAATATGTGTTTATCAATGAACGAATCATATAAAGCAGATGCCATCTTCAGTGCGAATGCACACGATTTGCCTGAACTCTTACGGGACTCAGTGGATTGTCTGCCGCGAGTAATGGGTATAATGGCAAGGGCACTACGAATGTAGTGTGTGGACTATAAGTTGAGAATGTGGGTCTCACGGGGAGCGTGCCGGCGATAAATCCCTGCAGTCGCACTATTCTCTGTGTCCTCGGTGGCTCAGATGGATTTAGCGTCTGCCATGTAAGCAGGAGATCCCGGGCTCGAGTCCCTGTCGGGGCACACATTTTCGTCTGTCCCCGTTGTTGTATATCAACGCCCGTCAGCTGCTAATGGTATTGATTCAATTGTAATTTCATTCTAGAGAACTGCACGGTCACCAGTGGCATCTGTTCTTTCGGACATGTCCGAAAGAACAGATGCTATCTTCATACGGTTAATGAGTCACACGTAGGGTCTATCATGTCATATTAAGACAGGGTAGAAATATGATGAAAGAGTACAGAGACCACTTATACTGAGATACAGGTAGAGCTTACAGCGAGCTTTGACTTACTGCCGGGGTACCACGAACTGTACTTCGGTCACTAAAGAAATTGTTTACAAAAGACTTTTATGACCCATATTGTAATATAACTCATTTGCGTGATATCTGCGTTAGTGTGGAGTAAAGGAGGACATTGAGTGCATGCAGGGTATAGTGGTGTTATTGGCCACACACTTGTTTCACTGGCGAGAGAGTGTAACACACACATCCAAAAAATTTACCTCACTAGTATCCGAGGAAAGATGCAAAAATCTGTTCAGAAAATTCCAGGACTTAGCTTTCAGGACAAAAACTACGGAAGCCATCTCCGGCAGAGATGGTAAAAGTGAAATTGGAATAAAATTAGCTCGCGGAGTGGCCCTACAAGCAGTCAGCCATTTAGTTAGTTAGTTTCATGTACACTGTATCATTTTGCACGATAAATCTGAATGATGTGGAACGTATATTTTTACATTCAAATCTCAAATTAATTTTTAAATATGGCTACGTTCTGAACATTTATAAGATTATTTTTTAATGTACAGATGTGAGTTAGTAATTCCTACCCACGGGCTTCTACACATTACAGCAATATAAATTATCCTATAGAAAAGATTGGAATGCCCCTATTGTCAATAAAACGATAACAGGCTTTAATGTACGGTAAAATAAAATATACCCCTGCCACACACTTCATAGTGATAAGCGGAGTTAAGATTTTAATTTCGATACAGAGGCCTAATCTGCTCACATGGCTGCGTATTACGAATATAAAATATTCTACTGTCCATGTAAACGGGGTACTTCAAATGGAAACACACAGAAATGAGTAAATTAAATTTAAGAGTTCAATGAAGGGTAAGTGGAGACACACTGCTGTTTAAGCAGCATCTGTTGCACAATATTCAGTGCTATGGTATTTTCTTGCATGTGTAATGATCACTAGTAGACTGTCCAGTCATATTAATGTGACCACCTGTCAAAAGTCGGAATAACCGCTTTTTGGAACGCGGACTGCTGCGAAACTTGCAGGAAGAGAGTCGAAGAGTTTCTGGAAGGCACGGACAGATTTCCGATTAAGTTTAAATCTGGGAAGTTTAGTGGACAGAGAAATTTCGAAATTTGTGGTAAGGTCTTATGGGACCAAACTGCTGAGGTCATCGGTCAATAAGTTTACACACTACTTAATCTAACTTACGCTAAGGACGACACACACACCCATGCCCGTGGGAGGACTCAAACCTCCGAAGGGGAAAGCCGCGCGGACTGTGACAAGACACCTTAAACCGCTCGGCTACCCCGCGCGGCTGGTGGGCAAACAGAGTGCAGTAAACTCTTTCTGGTGCTCTTCAAACCACTTACGTACACTGCAAACTGTATGACGCGTTGCATTGTGCTGCTGGTAGAGGCCATCGATCCGAGGAGGAACAAACTGCATGTAGGAATGGACATGTTGTCCAAAGAGCAGATACATACTTATGTTGATCCATTGTGTCTTCCAGAATGACGAGATCACCGAGTGGATGCCAAGAAAATATTCCCCAGACGATAATACTTCTTCCTCCAGCCGGGACGCTTCCGACGATTGTTGCAGGGTGTTTGCTTTCAGACGCTTCACGCCGTACACGCCAACGGTCATCTGTCTCATGGAGCAATAAACGTGTTTCATCTTAAAAGGCCACCTGTCATCTTTTGGCATGTAAATTCCAGCCTTCGTCGCCGATGGACAGCAGTCAGCATGTGTGCATGGACCAGACGCCTGTTGTGGAGGCCCACACGCAGTAATGTTCATTGAGGATACTGTTGGTAACCGATCGGTTCACCTGGGCGTTCAGTTGCTTAGTTGCTTGACCAACGACGGGAGGAGATAGCGCGATTGATGTCCTCTCTCGTCTTTCTGTCGCAGTGCAGCGATGAAGGGGCCACACCACAGCTCTTGAAATGTAAGCGTCTAATCACCTACGACAGAATGGAACGAGCTTTTCTTCGTGAGCGAGTTCATGTACCAGGGAGATACTTGGCAAGAACGGATGGGGAACTTTTGGATATTTTCTGTCCACTAAGTAGCAGCATGCATCGAGACGACTGGGACAAAACCGACAGCACTACTCACAGGAGCATGTAGAACGAACGCGTCCGCTGCACTGAGCGACAGGAGAAAAAGTTTGCAGGATGCGGGAAGCAGATTGACAAGGCGATTCCCGACATTTCACGCGCAGTGGCCAGCCTCACCGAACGGCAACGGTAAAGAGGAACATCTGTCCTTCAAAAAGGAGGGAATTTTGTTATCACACTGACAACTACATCTATGGAGGATATCATTGCTAATACCGAAAAGGCCATTCGGACCCTTCCTTATGAAAGAGCTGAGAAAACACGCACTATAATCGCCAGGCTACAGCACCAAGCAAAACCACCAGCTTGCATCCTGAAGAAGAAAGAGGTACAACCTATCAAACGTGTCAACACCGACAACAGTATACTGGTACTGCCTGCCGATTAGGTAATTGCATCCGTCCCAATGAAGACCGAAGATTATGAGCAGAAGATCCGGCACCTATGAGATCCGAAAACTAAGCGCAGATCCGACTCAGCGGATCACACGGAACACGAATCGGTTAATCAAGGCGTCTTCTCTCTCGCCGGGCATACAGAGGAACCTGTGCAACACAGAAGCCCTACCACTTCGGCATTATGGATTACCTAAGACCCATAAGAACAATATATTCCAGTAATATCGATTGTTAGTGCTCCTGGCTCACTGGTGTATAAATCAGGGAAACACTTCACCTCACTGCTCCAGTCACACGTAGAAAAGACTGACATACACATAAAGGACTCAGGACATTTCACTGAGAAGCTGAAGAAACTAAAACTTGGACCAATCGACACCCCAGTCAGCTTTGATGTTGTTTCTTTGTTTATCAAAGTGTCACCCAGTGATTCTCTACAGTATATCGGTTCCATTTTCCAGCAGGACATCACCATGCTTTGTCATGCATGCCTCAATCCGAGTTATTTCAAGTAGAATGGCAGCTTCTACGAACAGCTGGAATGCATTCCTATGGGTGGCCCGCTAAGTCCAGTGATGGCCAACTTTTTCACGGGACATTTCGAGGCACAGACGCAGGACTTGTCACCTTGCAAACCTAAGCTGTGGTACGCATACGTCGACGATACGTTCATTGTGTGGAACCATGATGAAGAAGAGTTCGGTGTCTTCCTAAGGCACCTGAACAGTCTATGCTAAGATCAAATTTACCATGCAGGTTGAAGATGACCAGCCACTACTCTTTCTAGATGTTCTGGTCACGAGGGATGGTGCTAACCAGAGACACAGTGTGTATCGAAAAGCGACACATACGTACCGATACCTGCACAAACTATCAAATCACCACCGAAGCCAGAAAAGAGGCATGATTAAGATTCTCGTATCGCGAGCAAGACGAATGTGTGAGTCGTAGAATCTCAGATGCGAGATGCTATGCCTGGAAAGCGTTCTGAGGAGGAATGGATACTCCATCAGTTGCGTAATAATGGTTCAAATGGCTCTGAGCACTATGGGACTCAACATCTTAGGTCATAAGTCCCCTAGAACTTAGAACAACTTAAACCTAACTAACCTAAGGACATCACACACTCCCATGCCCGAGGCAGGATTCGAACCTGCGACCGTAGCGGTCCCGCGGTTCCGGACTGCAGCGCCAGAACCGCACGACCACCGCGGCCGGCAGTTACGTAATAAGTGTCACAGAATCAAACATCCGGCGAAGTGCACAAGTCAGAAAAAGAAGTGTCGGGTACGACCCTTCTGCCATACATTACCAGAGTAACGGACCGAATCGGCCGTGTGTTGCGCAAACACGACGTAAAGACTGTTTATAAACCGATAAAGAAGATGAAAGAGTGTCTCTGATTGGCAAACGAAAAAAGGGACCCACTTGGAATGTCGGGAACATACTATAAACAATGTACATGTTAAAAAGTCTATGTTGGAATGACTGGACGATCAATGAGCACCAGGATCACCGAACATAAGCGGCATTGCAGGTTGGGGCAGTTAGAGAAATCGGCCGGGTGGAGCAAGCGCTGTGTGAGACCGACCACTTAGTGAAATTCGCCGACATGGAAGTTCTTGCAGTAGAGAAGAGCTATTACACCCTCTTGTTCAGGGAAGCTGTAGAAATACACAAACATAGCAATAGCTTCAAGAAGAAAGAAGAAAGCCTCAAGGTGGACAGATCCTGGATTCCCGTGCTGCAGGGAACGACCGTTGCACGTAGCAAAGGGTGAACCGTAGCGGTAGTGGCCACGGATAAACTGTTGAATGTTGGCGCGCCAGGTACACACACTGATGAGCACTGCCCACCGTGACGTTGGATGCCGCTTTGTAGCGCTGCGGGTACGTGACGCGAAAACGAAAATATGTAAGCGGTGCAGAGACGGACAACATATCACCCTAGTGAAGATATGTACTGTAAATGGTAAAATCCATTGAGATAAGCGACTTTGACAAGGGACAGATTATTATTATGCAGAGCCTTTGAACGAGTATCTCGAAAACGCCGAAGCTGGTCAAATGTTCACGTGCTACTGTCGTGAGCATCTACAGAAATAAGTAGGACAGTGAAACTACCACTAGGCGCCAAATGGTTGGACGTCCATGTCTCTTCATACAACGTGGCGTTCGGAGGCTTGTCTACCCTGTAAAGTAGGATAGATGGTGATCTGTGGCATCTCTGCCGAAAGAGCACAACAATGCTGGTGCACGCACAAGTGTTTCGTAGCACACCATTCGTCGTACATTGTCGAACGTGGAGCTCCGCAGCAGAGCATTACATGATCAGATACTGGCCCGACTACACCGTCAATAACGATTGCAGTGGACACGGAACCATCCGGATTCGACGATGGAAACGTGTCGGCTCTTGGGGCGAATCACATTTTTGCTACACTAGGTCACTGATCGTCTCCACAAACACAGTCATCGGGGTGAACGGTGGCACGAAACGTGCAGAGCACCACGAACGCAGGCTGGTGGGAGCAGTATTGTGCTGTGGAAGACGTTGTCTTGCTGTTGCACGGAACCTGTGGTAGTAATCGAAGAAACCCTGACAACTGTGAACCATCTGCATCCATTCATGGTTGATGTCTTCCCCGACAGCGATGTCATCTTTCAGCAGTATAACTGTCCGTGTCTCGGAGCCAGAACCGTGCAGCAGTGTTCTGAGAAGCATTATAGTAAACTCACTTTGATGTTTCAGCGATCAAATTTTCCTGATGTAAATCCTGTTGGACCCATCTGGGTCACTATCGGGCGCCAACATACGCTAATCTGCGGCCCGTTATTTACGGTAATTACATGACCTGTGGGTACACATCTACTGCCACATACCTCCAAAAACCTACCAACAAACTGTCGGATCTCTGATACGCAGAATCAGTGATGTATTTCGTTCCAAGGACGCGCGAACATGAAGTCCGTGGTCATAATGTTTTGGCTCATCAGTGTATAATCTGCGGCGCTCGACTCCAGTCCACCACCAGCAATGGAATGTGAAGCTTTGACAATGCCAGACGCACGTGTGGGCGAAATAACAGAAAAATTATCAAACAAACGTCGGCCGAGGAAACCGAGACGGAAACAACAGGCAATTTGAAAACAGCTGCACGTCTATTCGCGCGAACACATCCCTGCATCCGTCGTTCAACCCTGTCATCTATGGCCCGGGGTGTACCACAGTTGTCTCTGCATCTGTTTTGGTTAGTGCCTTTTTGCCATGCAGGGTTACTTAACGATGGCGGCGCGTGAACGGTTTTCAAACGTAGCCGTTTCGGAAATGTTTCCACCCTTGGCCGGAAAGTCAATGGTTCAAATGGCTCTGAGCACTATGGGACTTAACATCTATGGTCATCAGTCCCCTAGAACTTAGAACTACTTAAGCCTAACTAACCTAAGGACAGCACACAACACCCAGCCATCACGAGGCAGAGAAAATCCCTGACCCCGTCGGGAATCGAACCCGGGAACCCGGCCGTGGGAAGCGAGAACGCTACCGCACGACCACGAGATGCGGGCGAAAGTCAATGATCATGCCTTTTTGTACGTCACATAAATCGCTCCGTTTCTGCGTTCCTCCCTCCACCTCCCCCCCCCCTTCCCCGCGAACACGCTTTATATACCCTCCACTGCTAGTGCTGCCAGCTGCCGTCTGTGAGTGGTTATTGCACACTGACGTCGAACATTGGCGCTGGTCACATTTATGTGATTGGACTGCGGAGTATTTGACTGTTTTCTGGGAATTGTCTTAAATCATTAATTATGTCCTTCTATACTGCTAACATGCTTTTCTCCCTCTTAAATTTAAGTATTCTTTTATAAAAATGGAAATGAAATTCAAATAACTTGAAAGCTCGCTAAAAACGCTCCATTTGAGAAATGTGATGCCTGTGACATCACTGGATAGCTCGCTGCTCCTACTGTCATATTGCTAATTCACAGTTATGTCTTGTTTTGGAATTTACGATTCGGAAAATGGGTTACAAATGACGTATACTACTATGCTGTACAAATATATAAATAAAAACTACTGAAAAATTGTTTTTGAGCGGTCCAGGGAATAAGAAGATGGGTAAAATGTGGTTGCACTGTACCAACAAATTGCCACCACGTGACGCACAGGTTCACAAACTTAATTAAAAATGTGTTGCACTGTGAAGGTAACATTAACTTACCTCCGAGATATGCTCTCCTACCGTTACAACGAAGCATAACGTCATTCGGAGAATTTAACTTCTAGTGAAAATTGTCGTTTTTCAACTACAACTCAATTATCGGGTAGCTCAGTTGTTAGTTCAATATACCCTCGTATTTTATGAGGTCATGTCAATAGATTACTGGTTCGTATCTAGCCAGAAAACTTATTTGTAAAACAACTCCACAATCCTCTCTTATGAAAACCAAATCACAATTATAAAGCTGTACCACATCGATCAGAAACAGACTATTATTGTGTTTTCCTTGCTGTTTACATGTGCTTACATTTGCAATCGCTGTTCACTCACGTCACGTTCAAAAAGATATTTTATAGGTAATGTGACCACACACTTTTTACTTTTTTAGAAACAATGTTTTTATCTTCGTACTGTCCAGGTAGTATCCTTACTGTTTAAACTTTTGCTCTGTCATTATCTTAAATAAAGCTAAAGTACGAGGTGCATTCAAGTTCTAAGGCCTCCGATTTTTTTTCTCCGGACTGGAAAGAGATAGAAACATGCGCATTGTTTTAAAATGAGGCCGCGTTCATTGTCAATACGTCCCAGAGATGGCAGCACCGTACGGCAGATGGAATTTTACCACCAGCGACGAGAATGAGAACTGTTTTAAATACTTAAAATGGCGACGTTATCGTTACTTGAACAGCATGCAATCATTCGTTTTCTGAATTTGCGTGGTGTGAAACCAATTGAAATTCATCGACAGTTGAAGGAGACATTTGGTGATGGAGTTATGGATGTGTCGAAAGTGCATTCGTGGGTGCGACAGCTTAATGAAGGCAGAACATCGTGTGACAACAAATTGAAACAACCTCGGGCTTGCACAAGCCGGTCTGACGACATGATCGAGAAAGTGGAGAGAATTGTTTTGGGGGATCGCCGAATGACTGTTGAACAGATCGCCTCCAGAGTTGGCATTTCTGTGGGTTCTGTGCACACAATCCTGCATGACGACCTGAAAATGCGAAAAGTGTCATCCAGGTGGGTGCCACGAATGCTGACGGACGACCACATGGCTGCCCGTGTGGCATGTTGCCAAGCAATGTTGACGTGCAACGACAGCATGAATGGGACTTTCTTTTCGTCGGTTGTGACAATGGATGAGACGTGGATGCCATTTTTCAATCCAGAAACAAAGCGCCAGTCAGCTCAATGGAAGCACACAGATTCACCGCCACCAAAAAAATTTCGGGTAACCGCCAGTACTGAAAAAATGATGGTGTCCATGTTCTGGGACAGCGAGGGCGTAATCCTTACCCATTGCGCTCCAAAGGGCACTACAGTAACAGGTGTATCCTACGAAAATGTTTTGAAGAACAAATTCCTTCCTGCACTGCAACAAAAACGTCCGGGAAGGGCTGCGCGTGTGCTGTTTCACCAAGACAACGCACCCACACATCGAGCTAACATTACACAACAGTTTCTTCGTGATAACAACTTTGAAGTGATTCCTCATGCTCCCTACTCACCTGACCTGGCTCCTAGTGACTTTTGGCTTTTTCCAACAGTGAAAGACACTCTCCATGGCCGCACATTCACCAGCCGTGCTGCTATTGCCTCAGCGATTTTCCAGTGGTCAAAACAGACTCCTAAAGAAGCCTTTGCCGCTGCCATGGAATCATGGCATGAGCATTGTGAAAAATGTGTACGTCTGCAGGGCGATTACGTCGAGAAGTAACGCCAGTTTCATCGATTTCGGGTGAGTAGTTAATTAGAAAAAAAATCGGAGGCCTTAGAACTCGAATGCACCTCGTAAGTCTGCTTCAGACGCTAATGTTAGTTTACACTCACAAACATCACAGCCCTTACGTTTGTGTCACCTTTATGTCGCCTTTATATCTCTCTGTATAACCTCATCGCCCTACATTTCGTTGTATTGTGGGCCTATGGTGATCTCTTCACTACTAGCTATGCTTTCCAAAAAAGTGAATTGTTTGTTCGCAAAGTAAATACATTTATCCTCCATTGTCCATTTCTCAGAATAACAATAATGTGAAGCTATATACAGGGTGAGTCACTAACTATTGCCACCAAGAATAACACCGAAAGTATGATAGAAGCTGAAAAGTATGTGAGACAAAAGTTGAATGGAACAACAGGGGCCACAATGTGACGACAGGTTTTTGTTGCTAGGTGGGGTCGCTTCAGAGATATGAAGGTCAACTTTGTTTTTTTTAAATAGGATGCTATAGTTAGGTACTTATTTTCTGATAGGGGCTATCGAGACGAATCCAATGACGTGTAACAGTAAGGTCTTTGAAGGTCAACGAAGGTCACAAAGGTGGCATGAACGTTCGTTTACAGAAGATGTTCGAAATAATGACCATTAGTAACAATGCAGTGCTGCAAACTTCTTATCATGAGTTAAGTGGTATTCCTTATCACATCGGCACTTATCGGAGCTCATGCTCTGACAATTCTCTCTCGCATATCTTCAGGTGTAGTTGGAAACTCTTTATAAACAATGTCTTTTACCAATCCCCACAACAAAAAATCCAGAGGCGTCAAGTCTGGCGAACGAGCCGGCCAAGACACATCTCCTCCACGTCCAATCGAACGATTTTGGAATTTTCTCTGCAACTCGTTTCTAGCCATCAGTGTAAAACGTGCCGGACTCCCATCATGTTGATACCCCATTCTGTTCCTTGTCCCTAAAGGTATTTCTTCCAATAACAGACCTAATGTTTCTTGCAGCAATGTGGCGTACTTCCTACCGTTAAGATTTCCTTCGATGAAATAGGGGCCTATAATTCTCTTCTCCAGAATCAAGAATCGTGGTTTAGCAATGAAGACGAAGATCAGACTTCTATGCTGCTACGTATTTGCCATCCTTTTCTACGGTGTTGAAACATGGACTCTGACAAAACCATTGGGTAAGCGGGTGGATGCTTTTGAGATGTGGCTGTACAGGAGAATGTTAAGAGTACCGTGGACAGCTCATGTCACAAACGTCGAGGTTCTACGAATAATGAAGAAAGAGAAAGAAGTTCTGACCATCGTGATAGCAAGAAAGATCCAGTACCTGGAACACATCATGCTGAACAACAAAAGATACCATCTCCTCCAGACCATCCTGCAAGGAAAAACACCAGGGAAGAGAAGCGTTGGCTGGAGAAGAATATCCTGGCTTAGTAACAACCATACGTGGACCTCTAAAACATCTACAGAGCTATTTAGAGCTGCAAGTGACAGCAAAAGCACTGCCAAGATGGTTGCCAACATCCGGAAAGGATAGAAACCAGAAGAAGAAGAAATGTTCAAATGTGTAGAAATTCTTAAGGGACCAAACTGCTGAGGTCATCGGTCCCCAGACTTATATTATACACTGCTTAAACTAACTTATGCTAACAACAACACACACACACACACACCCATGACAGAGGGAGGACTTGAACCTCCTGTGGGAGGGGCCGCGCAGACCGTGGCATGACGCCTCAAACCACGTGCCCACTCCGCGCTGCGAAGAAGAAGAAGAAGAAGAAGAAGAATCCCACATCATACATTCACCGACCACTGTTTTTAGTGTGCAATTTGCCGTAGCCAACATGTATTTTCAGTTGCCCAATAATGCATGTTACGCAAATTAACGTTTCCATGTTTCCTGACTGTAGCCTCGTCAGAAAATAAAATGAAATTAATGAATGTGTCATCCCTCTGAATTTGAAGTTGAGTCCATCGGCAGAATTCAGTGCGACGCATACAATCGGTATTAGTTAATTCTTAGTGGAGACTGATATGGTAAGGATGATATTTATGGCGATGCAGAACACGAACTACACTACGCTGGCTCGTGCCAGATTCCCTTGCGATTTAACGCGAACTAACGCAAGGATCTCGAACCACAGTGACAAGAGTACCAATTTCCGTTTCCTCGTTAGTAACTTCCCTTTGCGGGATATGTTTCCGATGCATTAAAGATCAAGTTGTTCTCAATTTATCATACACATATTTAAATGTACGACGTGTAGGGTGAGTACGTTCAGGATATCTTTCAGCGCATAAATCTCTAGCTGTCACTGAATTTTGTTGGTACTCTCCTTAAATGAGAAGCATATCGACTTGTTCTTCGAAGGAATACATCATTTACATTCGCTTGATTCGACGATACTGATCTTACCGTTCCTTTTAGTGTTGTATTGCGAAACCGTCAAATGGTGTTTAGATGTCAGTAGCACGTTAGATGTATACGCCGTACTCGGCGAATTTTTACTATTTGCACGATATTCGAGAGAGAATTGTTAGAGCATGTGCTTCCGTAAGTGCCGAAGTGATAAAGAATACTACTCAATCAACGATAAGAAGATTGCAGCACTACATTCATACCAATGGTCATCACCTCGAACACCTTCTGTAAATGGACATTCATGCCACCTTTCTGACCTTCGTTGACCTTTAAAGACCTTACTGTTACACATCATTGGATTCGTCTCGATAGCCGCTATCAGAAAATAAGTACCAAACTATAGCATACGATTAAAAAAAAAAAAGAAAGAAAACAAAGTTGACCTTCATATTTCTGACACGACCCCATTTAGCAACAAAAAATCAACGTCATATTAAAAATGTATGCACACATTCCGGCTTGTCAGTAGCGAACACGCTAAAGGTGATCACTAATTATACACCGATGAACTACTTACCATCTTGAGCATGAAATGGAATCAACAGTTCGGCTTCTCTCTCGAACGCACATCGTTAATCAATCGCGCCGATAAAATATTAGAGATCACACTATTTACGATATCTTTCGTAACTATTTGTTTCTTTCCTTGCTGGAAACTTTCTACAGATTTTCAATTCCACACTACTGGTGCGGCTTTTGAATTGGAATATTGTTATGGAAAACAATATGTGCTACAATTTCGTCGTCGAAGCTTTCTAGAATGTGGGCCGTTTATCTTGTTCAGTCCAAGCAATGGTGCAAAAAACAGACAGTCTTTTGCAAGGTTATAAACAAGAGAGCGCAGCGCGTAGACGCATAGACCCAAGTACTAATTTCTTAAAAAGAGACGACCTGTCTTTACGGAATTTATTTGATGTCTTCGCTTTTAATTACGTGTTGTGCTAGGGGTCATTAATAAGCCACAGAACTGCTAGTTTTGTTTGCTGCCTTTATTACCTCACAAATAATTTTACAGTAAGTTTTAACTTGAGTTTAATAGACATCTTTCTTGTTAACATTTTCGCTATTTTCAGCGTTGTTGGAGACATGGATATTTTCTGGATTATTGCTGCAGATCTAAGAGAAATAAGAGTAAATATTTGGCAAAATGACTACTGTTTAGTGTCGCATGCTGGTCGTGAAGGTGGTGGTAACGGGAACTGGACCTGTGTGACAGGGAGATTTTCCCATGCTCCAGGAAATCGTTCTCCGCTTGACTGATTACACTGCATCGATAGAGGAGATTCTTGATACAGCTGGTTCAGTACTGAAACTCTTATTGGTGTCCAATCAATTGAACCGTAGTTGGACGAAATGCCGTTGTCAGGGCTAGTAGGCTGGCCCTCCCACCTGCAAAAAAGGAGAGAAGCCTTACGTTACATTATGAACATAAAACTGAAGCTGTTAAGGTTATGTTTACTGATCCTGATTTGGGAGAAAGGGGTTAAAGAAAAAAGTCTATAGAACCCATCGATCCTCTAAACAAACTGCAGTTGTGTGTTACAATAGCAACTATAAACTGTAGACAGTTGCTACGATAACTTTGTATCCATCTTATAGATCGAAAATTGGAAATTTGTGGTAAGGTCTTATGGGACCAAACTACTGAGGTCATCGGTCCCTAAGCTTACACACTACTTGATCCAATTTAAACTAACTTACGCTAAGGACGACACACACACCCATGCCCAAGGGAAGACTCGAACTTCCGACGGGGGGAGCCGCGCGGACCGTGACAGGACGCCCTAGTCAGCGCGGCTAACCCGCGCAGTGCCTTATAGATCGATAAACAAGTTTACTTCAAGCCTACTCTGACATTACAAGAAATCATTATTTTCAGCCTCCAGCTACATCCATTGACAAACGTTATTGTAAATTAAATACTAACTGCAGCTTGGTTTGTTAATGGTTTTTCTCTTAATTGGGTCTTTGAGAGTCTTCAAGTACGACAGACGAACACAGCGCACGTTCGTCTCACGCTTAACTTAGCTAATAATCAAAGAGTATTAACATATTTCCAGGAATTTGGAAAGAAAATATCTTGAATTGTGATGAGCCAAGTATTCTACTTACGAAAAATCGAATCAGTCCTGAGATATAGGAGCAAACAGCTGAATCATGAATAATTACTTAGTGTACATTTACAAGCACAAAGGACGCTCCCATGATGATGAATACTGTCCAACTGGAAATAGTACTGGCGACATTTATACACTATTATACATGTTAGCTTGTGGAGCGCAAGCATGTAGATGACTGAGAACGTAACACTCAGTTAATAATAATTTGTTTTACACTGCACGATAGTTAAACGTTTAGCACTGCCTGGTCTTAGTTCGCTGTAGTTTTCCATAAAAAGCAGATAAGAACTTATAAAAGCAAAGAACAGGATCCAGCGCAGTATTTCTATACTTCGATGTGGTTACCTAGCCTTTCAAACAACCCTAGCAGACTTCTGAAGACGTGTATACGGGGAGCAAGTAAATTCCCGTTGCAAACATTGAGAACTTGTAGTGGGCATCAAGACGATTAAGTTCAGCATAGCAACTCATGTCCGCAAACGAATCATTTTCCCGCTACACGTAAAATACCACAAGTCCTACTGGTTGTCGTATGGGTCGTCTTACAAGTAGGGCTCGATGTGACGACCACCGACGTCAACACAAATATGGTACCTTAGCACCATATTCTGGTACAATCACCAACCCCTGGTCCTCCAGCACCCACAACAGCCATAACCCGCGCCAGCAGGTTTCGCTCGTATGCCGAAGGGATCTCGTAAATCAAGGATTTGACGTGACCCCACAGATTGTTGTCTGGCGGATTGGAGAGCACGTGTAGCCAGTCGGGCCACCACGACGTATCCGCTGTTGCCCATACTGTTGGTCCAGATGATCTCGCACCGATAATGAAAAATGAGGTGGTGCGCCATCGTGCTTGAACTATGCGTGTTGACGCTCCTACAGTGGCACGTCTTCCAAGAGCCCATGCAGTGAGCCATCAAGGAATCGCAAGTACGCGGCACCCGTGAGATGTGGTGGAAGAGCTTACGGTTCAGTGACCCCTCCATCCAGGAATTCTTCAGAAATTTTCAGACTGTATTGTTCCTGAAACCCAAGTGGAGAGGGGGTGTTGAGGGGGAGGGAGGGGAGCGCAGCATGTGGGTTTCCGTCGGTCCACACATGACTGTGGTGGGAATTGAGAACACTTTTAAAAATGGCTCTGAGCACTATGGGACTTAACATCTGAGGTCATCAGCCCCCTAGAACTTAGAACTACGGAAACCTAACTAACCTAAGAACATCACACACATCCATGCCCTAGGCAGGATTCGAACCTGCGACCGTAGCGGTCGCGCGGTTCCAGACTGAAGCGCCTAGAACCGCTTGGCCACTCCGGCCGGCTGAGAACACTTTCACTCAGCGAAAATGATCCGCCATGTGAAGTCGGGCCCTTCCACACAACAGTGTAAGAACCACCTGTAGAAGTGGGCTCGTGACGCAAAATTCTGTGGCTGCACTAGACGTACTTTCTGCAGGCGGTACAAGTGTAGCAGCTGCTCATGCAGAACACGTCACACGGATTTGTGATCAACATTCCGCGTACCTGCTGTTTTTCTGGTACTCGTTGTCGCGTCCTCTTCCACTACGTGGAGTACAGCCTCTGAAAACTCGGATGTGCGGCACGACTGTTGATATTTATAAAAATTTGGGAATTTGATAGATCGATATTAAAAAAAGTATAGTTATTAGCCCTCGACATATAGAGGAAATTATCGCGCTATCGATATAGCAATGGAAAACTATCGAAGTGAACGGCCAAAAAAAAAAAAAAATCGGCTGAACATTGTAAATATACTGTCAGTTTTAGAGCTGTATATTTAAGTATTGGTTTATTATTAGATATTCTATACATCAACAAGCTAGTACCCTCCTTATCCCCCTTAGAGCAAGAACTGAAAGGAAAACGATGCACGTTTATGCTTGGCGATAACCACTTTTCTAACCATGGTAACTGCATGCAGGTGTCCGATGGGTCCGTCGTTTGGTTTCGTCACATATCGGATTTTTCTGGAACACTTCATGTCGACTTTCCTGTTTTTTATTTTATTATTTTTTTTCATTTTCGCAAATGCCAGCGAACTATAGTGTCAAAATTGCGTGGTGAAGTTAAACGTTGCAGTTTCTGTTGGTAGCGCCGAGCGCCGATTACGCCAGCATTTCCCTCACACGTCTCCGCCCACCGCAAAGACCAATCTTACCATTTAGATTTTCGTTTCAGGTTCAGCAACTGTTTTTGAAGAATGCCGATTTGAAGAAATCGCACACTAGTTGCTATAAATATTGTTTATTAGCACTGCTGGTGTGCTGGTTCTTCACGTCGGATACCTTGTTATTCAATTCACACTGGCACCCCCCAGTGCAATCGAACTTCTTCTTTGTGCCATCTATACTTGCTTCACACAGTCAAAGGGAAAGACTGCACGTGATGAAAGCTCAAAAAGTAGTAAGACTCCTTCATACAGTGAAAGTAAAATTACGTTCTGCTACAATTTCAAACAAACAGTTTCAAATATTTTGCAAAAATTGCGAAAAAAATATAATATAGAATAAAAATATCGACACTCGACATTTACATTCCGATATCGATATATCGACAATTTCTAAAAGTATATCACTGGTATATATCGATAATTTAAGGAAAAAATTTCGATATACCGCTATCTTAACACTATCCCTAATGTGTGGCGCTGTAGTGGAGCACCACAGTCGGCTCTGCTGGTGGTGAATGTATCCGTCTCCGAGGCCCGCTGGTACACCGTAGCAAAGAAGGAGTGCGTACGTGTTTGGCTGTGCAAAACGCTCCGCCTACAACTGCCAAGCAGCCCACGCAATGCACTGCGCTTCGCTGTATAATAACATAATGTCGGCGTATTCCGCAAACATGTTGTGCACTGTGGTCAATAGGAACACACTAAAAATGAAATGCACGTACAGTTGCATTCTGTACTATAGTAAATGATTACTACTGTACAGCAGTACAGTATGAATAAAGAACACAAACACAACAACAGGTGATTAGAGAACGACGTACGTGATGCCCTAGTCAAATGGTTCAAAGGGCTCTGAGCACTATGGGACTTAACATCTTAGGTCACGGGTCCCGTAGACGTAGAACTAGTTAAACCTAAGTAACCTAAGGAAATCACACACATGCATGCACGAGGCAGGATTCGAACCTGTGACCGTAGCAGCAGCGCGGTCCCGGACAGAAGCGCCTAGAACCGCTCACCCACAGCGGCCGCCTGCCCTTGTCAGTGGCGCCGAAAATTTAGGAGATCTGAACGTGTGTTGTGGGATTTTGCGTGTAACGGGAAAACGGTATGTTTCGTAGACTAAACTTAACCATTTTGGTCCATACTACAAGTCCTTATCGTCCGTAAAGGGAATTTAGTTAAAACCTGTATACCATGGAAGAATATCCACAATATACCAAAGCTGTCGATGGGCAAATGCTATCGTGACTTATGACATCGTTAGACAACTAAAGTACATAACAAAAATTGATAAAAAAAATCCGTCTCCTCTAGTGAGTTGACACACTGCATTAACAAAGTTGTAAGCCTAAAAATAATATGTAATTCACGCTTTCTTACGGTTGTGCCGGACAAAGCGGCCGAGCGGTTCTAGGCGCTACAGTCTGGAACCGCGCGACCGCTACGGTCGCAGGTTCGAATCCTGCCTCGGGCATGGATGTGTGTAATGTCCTTAGGTTGGTTAGGTTTAAGTAGTTCTAAGTTCTAGGGGACTGATGACCTCAGAAGTTAAGTCCCATAGTGCTCAGAGCCATCTGACTATTTTTCTTACGGTTGTACTGATGCGTAACGATCACAGCTTCGCGTCTCTGAATGCCATCGGTTTCTGCTTTCGCCTCTACGTAATAAGGACTACAAAGACTGCAGAAATTCTCAACAAATTGTACTATTGTTTTTTATGCGGTTTCTTCAACATAGACGCTATATTTCGTGAACTTTCCGAGCAAACTCATCGATTCGTCTTCCCTACTATTGATTTCAGTTGATACCGCCTCGTACTACGTAACATGCGTCAGAGTTTACCACTAATGTTACGATGGGTTGTTTTTTTTTAAATATAAGAGCATTATCTTGCATCTATTCATTTTTAAAGAGAACTGGTACTGCCTTCAAATTGTTTCCGAGGAACTAACAAATTGTTGAGTTATTCTGCGCTGATCAGTGAGGCTAAATGGGAATGAAGAGCTGTGCGGATGAGAGAGCTGTATAGAAGGTTTAGCCTAAAGAAATAATTATATTAAGTGAGGGTTGGGAGTTCCATCACCGCAATGGTAGTATTTTGATGGAGAAAGCAAGAAAGGGAGAGGGAAAGACTAAATAGCAATGTAAAAAAATTCAGCTGAATAGGAGCAAGAAAGTCTGCATGAAACTAGAGTGGGAAGCGAAGAGAGAAGAAACAAAAAACAGAGAATTCATTTGTTCTAGAAGTATACAAACAGAGGAAAAAACCGTTAATCTCATTAGTTATTAAGAGTGCAAAGAACATCTCCTTGAAAATTAAAAACTTACTCGTGCAAAAATCTGAAGTATGTTTTTAAGCTTTCAGAGCTGACGGAGCTCTTGCACACTTCCAGATCAACTTTTGGATAGTAATGCACGTAATTAACGCACATCTCTTCACTGATTGCAAATCCACCGAGGGTGATGTTTTCCCGATCTTCTGTGTTGTACGTGCATGTCGTAATTAAGGCGTCTCCCTGCAACAACAGATGTTTTTTTTAAGATTAGGTATTAATTTCTTTGCCTTCAAGTACACAGTCAAAGTAAGAGAATTCGCAAAACCTTTACATAAGCAGCCTGTCACAGTAGCAAATCTTAAATTCAATAGCTGCAGTAATTAATAGAATTATTTTGTTTCTTCACACGGATGTCGTAATGTAACTTTACAAGAAGGTAATTATTCCCACAATGTATATAATTATGTTACTTTACAATAAAGATACGAACCCTAATAACTAGTTTTCAAAGATTATTCATGGGTATTTGCCGAACGATTTGATGTACGTTACTTGTAAGTGAGTAACTGTATATTCCAAGAGAATGAAAGACGACTACAAAATGTTCCTTGAAGATGTTCCATCATTCCGAAAGATGTTTCACTGGTACTTCGAAGGCTTGTGTGGTTTCACATTTCAGTATATTGATCTCAAGCCTGAATAATGTTAAAGGCTGATTTAATGCATAATCTGTGCAAAGAATTATTGGTTATAGTGGTCCTCTTCCAGTACATGTCGGTCACCATATATGGCGCTGATGGATTTTTTTTGTACCCATGTGAAGATTCTAGTTTACAAGACTCCAGATAGAGATCTGTCGCCTGCACTACGCTTGTCCGTCCCCTTCTCGAATATTGCTGCATGGTTTGGGATCCTTTCCAGATAGGATAGACGGAGGACATCGAAAAAGTCCAAAGACGGCCAGCTCGTTTTGTATTATCGCGAAGTAAGAGCGATAGTATCACGGATATGATATGCGAGTTAGGGTGACAATCATTAAAACAAAGGCGTTTTAAAATTTATCCCTAAAATTAGCCTTAACTGTAAGGGGTACAGGTGTACTATCTAAAGCAATGTATGAAAATTTGTGCCAGACCAGACGGCAAACCCGGATTTCCCGCTTATCGTCGCCTTACCACTTAGACATCCGAGAAAACTCCCTGCACCGACCCAAACTTCCATATATTACACACCTACACATTTCTCCTGAAAGATTGTTAATTCATTTACGCACACTAGCACATCTCGTGATTTCCGTGCAGGTTTTAGACTCACAGACTATCGTAGTGATTTCCGACACAGGCCCGTCTTTGCCTTATGTGTATTTATATTTGATGACAAACAACAATTTCAAATACTGAAATTACTTCCTGAAATTAAAAAAAAAAAAATTGCTCTGAACACTATGGGACTTAACTTCTAAGGTCATTAGTCCCCTAGAACTTAGAACTACTTAAACCTAACTAACCTAAGGACATCACACACATCCATGCCCGGGGCAGGATTCGAACCTGCGACCGTAGCGGTCGAGCGGTTCCACTTTGTAGCGCCAAGGACCGCTCGGCAACACCGGCCGGCCCTGAAATTCAACTTAGCTATAATAGGTATAGATGTACTACCTAAAGCGGAAAATCCAAGTGTCGCTTTAGATAATACACCTGTACCTACTTCAGTTAAGTTGGATTTCAGGAATAAATTTCAGTACTTGAAACTGTAATTCGTCACCAAATATCCTCATGTTCAGAAAAAAAACCAGAACACCTTGAACGACTACAGATAGGACGTTCATATTCACAGAACATGTGCATTAGCATGTTCTGCAGAAATTTTTAGTATTTCAATCAAGTCTGCCCGCGAGTTCAAGGTCAACATCGATATCACTGCGCAACACCACACACCAGTAAAATGTGCCTGCAGCTCTCGTTGTCGCTATGAACCGAAGGTAATGAAACAGTGTGTCTTGAGCAGATGTGCAGGATGCCTCGCAGACGTATGCGCGAACCCTACCGTCAAATCAGTGAGTTTGAATGAGGGCGCATTATTGGCATGAACGAATGTGATGCATCCATCCGGGAAAATGCTGCTCTTGTGGGACAAAATGTTTCGGCAGTGCAACGGTGTGCGCCGAATGGTTCACGGCAAGCCTTAGAACATGATATGGGTCAGGTCGCACCACCCAGACGGCCTTAAAAATATCTCGTTTGTACAATAACAGAAAAAATTTGAACAATGCAGTTTTGCATATGGATATTCGCATTGCTCAAGTAATTTTATTTGCCACTATTCGTTATCTGCTCTTGTACGAATTATATTACAACCTTCGTAACGTAATGAGTCGTTTTCTTGTTAATTTTAATTTAAAAAATCCATCTGTTACGGTCTCAGAGACGTTACGAATATAAAATATTAATATGAAATTACTCGGAGCGAGTTACTGGAGCTAAGGACCTCCTCATATGAAAACACTCACACGGTTCTAAAGAATCTCTGAAAGCTAGTTATTACAGTTCGTAAACACCTTCCACATATACGTTCTAGAACTGAATATATATATATAGGGTGGACAAAATAATAAAAGTAATGTGTCACCTGAAGACATTTTTTTCTGGGTTGTTATTACTAACCGCTATTCGCTAGGAAAGCAGCGCACTTTCGAAACGTTTCTACGCAGCTTTCCGTACAGTGTGTTTAAATTCTTGTGTGCAGCTGGTCTTAAGCTTGTGGTGTGAAGTGGAAAATATAACACGACCTTTTTTTGTAAATTATTGGTGCGTCTGTAACATTATCATCTGTTTCAATGGCTTATCTGTTATCTAACGTCCCAAGAAAGCATTATACAACGATATGACATATAATAAAAGTCAATGCTAGACTGAATCAACTACAATAACTAATGGTTGGAAATCATTCTGTCCGACTGCGATCACTGAATGGCTTAAGTAATATCAAAGTCTGTTTCAGCAGCAACGATCTGACAAGAGAGCTATACAAATTGAGTTTCTGTAGTAGGGTTAATATTTCCATACATCTTTTCAACGCGGACAACCTTTTATAGTAAAGAGGACACTGTCTGGAGCACAGAACACGGATCACCTGTGACTGAAAAATGGTAACAGGGTCTGGAGAGTAGTCTGTGATGTTTCCGCAAACAGATTCAAGAGCTACGTATGAATAACATCTGAAACAAGCCTTCGTTAAAAATTCACTGGTTTACTTTGATTATTCACTAAAAGGCACTGTCAGAGGTGCTCAATGGCCGACAGAAAAACTGAAAAAGAACTTAATCATCTTACTTCACTGGCGCACTCTTTCTCAAGAAAAACAACGTAAAGGTCAAGGTTACGTGAATCTCTGTAGAGACAAAAAAGTTGGAATGAAGGACACAAGTAGCTCAATTCCCTATAGATATAGCATTCTCTTCAAAGTGATTTCAATATCTTCTTTTCGGTCTGGCCCGCAGAATAAAATACGTCATAACACGACATTTTGTAATTAATAATTCCAGGTAAGCTGCAAATAGTTTAATTAGTATTGTTTCTTCCTTATTTCACGCTTGTTTCGGCTATAGCACCGTTCTAAAGTAAACGTGACTCTACTCACGTTTATAAAATTTGTACATAAAGCCACAAAGTAGAACATATCGAAAATACATTACAATTTCTACACAGAATACGAAAGAGTCATGCCGTGAACATCTTGGAAGAATTAGAAATATATACACACAAAAGAAATTATTCAGATGATATCATTAATGAACAAATCGATCTCAAACATCTACATCTACATTTATACTCCGCAAGCCACCCAACGGTGTGTGGCGGAGGGCACTTTACGTGCCACTGTCATTACCTCCCTTTCCTGTTCCAGTCGCGTATGGTTCGCAGGAAGAACGACTGTCTGAAAGCCTCCGTGCGCGATCTAATCTCTCTAATTTTACATTCGTGATCTCCTCGGGAGATATAAGTAGGGGGAAGCAATATATTCGATACCTCATCCAGAAACGCACCCTCTCGAAACCTGGCGAGCAAGCTACACCGCGATGCAGAGCGCCTCTCTTGCAGATGCTGCCACTTGAGTTTGTTAAACATCTCCGTGACACTATCACGGTTACCAAATAACCCTGTGACGAAACGCGCCGCTCTTCTTTAGATCTTCTCTATCTCCTCCGTCAACCCGATCTGGTACGGATCCCACACTGATGAGCAATACTCAAGTATAGGTCGAACGAGTGTTTTGTAAGCCACCTCCTTTGTTGATGGACTACATTTTCTAAGGACTCTCCCAATGAATCTCAACCTGGTACCCGCCTCACCAACAATTAATTTTATATGATCATTCCACTTCAAATCGTTCCGCGCGCATACTCCCAGATATTTTACAGAAGTAACTGCTACCAGTGTTTGTTCCGCTATCATATAATCATACAATAAAGGATCCTTCTTTCTATGTATTCGCAATACATTACATTTGTCTATGTTAAGGGTCAGTTGCCACTCCCTGCACCAAGTGCCTATCCGCTGCAGATCTTCCTGCATTTCGCTACAATTTTCTAATGCTGCAACTTCTCTGTATACTACAGCATCATCCGCGAAAAGCGGCATGGAACTTCCGACACTATCTACTAGGTCATTTATATACACTCCTGGAAATTGAAATAAGAACACCGTGAATTCATTGTCCCAGGAAGGGGAAACTTTATTGACACATTCCTGGGGTCAGATACATCACATGATCACACTGACAGAACCACAGGCACATAGACACAGGCAACAGAGCATGCACAATGTCGGCACTAGTACAGTGTATATCCACCTTTCGCAGCAATGCAGGCTGCTATTCTCCCATGGAGACGATCGTAGAGATGCTGGATGTAGTCCTGTGGAACGGCTTGCCATGCCATTTCCACCTGGCGCCTCAGTTGGACCAGCGTTCGTGCTGGACGTGCAGACCGCGTGAGACGACGCTTCATCCAGTCCCAAACATGCTCAATGGGGGACAGATCCGGAGATCTTGCTGGCCAGGGTAGTTGACTTACACCTTCTAGAGCACGTTGGGTGGCACGGGATACATGCGGACGTGCATTGTCCTGTTGGAACAGCAAGTTCCCTTGCCGGTCTAGGAATGGTAGAACGATGGCTTCGATGACGGTTTGGATGTACCGTGCACTATTCAGTGTCCCCTCGACGATCACCAGTGGTGTACGGCCAGTTTAGGAGATCGCTCCCCACACCATGATGCCGGGTGTTGGCCCTGTGTGCCTCGGTCGTATGCAGTCCTGATTGTGGCGCTCACCTGCACGGCGCCAAACACGCATACGACCATCATTGGCACCAAGGCAGAAGCGACTCTCATCGCTGAAGACGACACGTCTCCATTCGTCCCTCCATTCACGCCTGTCGCGACACCACTGGAGGCGGGCTGCACGATGTTGGGGCGTGAGCGGAAGACGGCCTAACGGTGTGCGGGACCGTAGCCCAGCTTCATGGAGACGGTTGCGAATGGTCCTCGCCGATACCCCAGGAGCAACAGTGTCCCTAATTTGCTGGGAAGTGGCGGTGCGGTCCCCTACGGCACTGCGTAGGATCCTACGGTCTTGGCGTGCATCCGTGCGTCGCTGCGGTCCGGTCCCAGGTCGACGGGCACGTGCACCTTCCGCCGACCACTGGCGACAACATCGACGTACTGTGGAGACCTCACGCCCCACGTGTTGAGCAATTCGGCGGTACGTCCACCCGGCCTCCCGCATGCCCACTATACGCCCTCGCTCAAAGTCCGTCAACTGCACATACGGTTCACGTCCACGCTGTCGCGGCATGCTACCAGTGTTAAAGACTGCGATGGAGCTCCGTATGCCACGGCAAACTGGCTGACACTGACGACGGCGGTGCACAAATGCTGCGCAGCTAGCGCCATTCGACGGCCAACACCGCGGTTCCTGGTGTGTCCGCTGTGCCGTGCGTGTGATCATTGCTTGTACAGCCCTCTCGCAGTGTCCGGAGCAAGTATGGTGGGTCTGACACACCGGTGTCAATGTGTTCTTTTTTCCATTTCCAGGAGTGTATATTGTGAAAAGCAATGGTCCCATAACACTCCCCTGTGGCACGCCAGAGGTTACTTTAACGTCTGTAGACGTCTCTCCATTGATAACAACATGCTGTGTTCTGTTTGCTAAAAATTCTTCAATCCAGCCACACAGCTGGTCCGATATTCCGTAGGCCCTTACTTTGTTTATCTGGCGACAGTGCGGAACTGTATCGAACGCCTTCCGGAAGTCAAGAAAAATAGCATCTACCTGGGAGCCTGTATCTAATATTTTCTGGGTCTCATGAACAAATAAAGCGAGTTGGGTCTCACACGATCGCTGTTTCGGAATCCATGTTGATTCCTACATAGTAGATTCTGGGTTTCCAAAAACGACATGATACTCGAGCAAAAAACATGTTCTAAAATTCTACAACAGATCGACGTCAGAGATATAGGTCTATAGTTTTGCGCATCTGCTCGACGACCCTTCTTGAAGACTGGGACTACCTGTGCTCTTTTCTAATCATTTGGAACGTTCCGTTCCTCTAGAGACTTGCGGTACACGGCTGTTAGAAGGGGGGCAAGTTCTTTCGCGTACTCTGTGTAGAATCGAATTGGTATCCCGTCAGGTCCAGTGGACTTTCCTCTGTTGAGTGATTCCAGTTGCTTTTCTATTCCTTGGACACTTATTTCGATGTCAGCCATTTTTTCGTTTGTGCGAGGATTTAGAGAAGGAACTGCAGTGCGGTCTTCCTCTGTGAAACAGCTTTGGAAAACGGTGTTTAGTATTTCAACATAAAAATTGCGTAGTAATTTTATTGGCATTTTGGAAAACGAGAACGGATAAAGATCACAATAAACAGAAAGCAAAAGATAACAATAGATACAAAGGATAACAAAGCTTTTATAGCAATGAAAAAATGGTTCAAATGGCTCTGAGCACTATGGGACTTAACATCTGTGGTCATCAGTCCCCTAGAACTTAGAGCTACTTAAACCTAACTAACCTAAGGACATCACACACATCCAAGCCCGAGGCAGGATTCGAACCTGCGACCGTAGCGGTCGTGCGGTTCCAGACTGAGCGCCTTTACCGCGAGACCACCGCGGCCGCCTAGCAATGAAACCCAACTAAGATCACTGACTAGCAAAGTTTACACTGTAAACATAAATCACCACAGAGAATAAACTGCCAATCCATCTGTGAAATTTATTTCAAGAAAATGTTCTATACAAACAAAACTAACGTGATTATAAAGATCTAGCAACAAACAGACAGTCGACAGTTTACTCACTGATGCAATATGCGCATCTATTCCAACTAGATGTAAGTATGTATACAAACTAACCTTTACGTACTACTTTCATAAATGTAAGTCCATTCACGAAATGTAACATCTACAGATTTACTTGAGTATTGCGCTATAGCTGAAACAAGCTTTTACGAAAGAAGAAGCATTATTAATTAAAATATTTGCAGCTAATCTAGGATTATTCATTACAAAATGTCACATTATGGAGTGTTTTCGTTATTTTGTCCATCCTCGGTATATTTTATCTGTTAACAAATATTGTTTATTTACTCATAACTGGAAAAGATAAAGACAAGGTAGTAAGCCATAAATTGAGACTTACAGGCAATATAGTCACTGGTCTCTTCAGGAGCCTGATTTCCTGAAAATGTGTGCTGTAGTGGTTGTCTCTATTGAGTTCGGGCATTTCACGACCATCACGGATGTGCCTCGTATAAACGCGGATTCCTGTGAGGTGGGTGTGAAGCTGCGATCCAAATATTGTAATTCCTTCGGGAGGAATTCCCTGAAAGAAAAACACTTCAAACTAACTTTTATATACAATTATCAGATAAATAATAAAGTTGCACTCCACATACACTGATGAGCTAAAACATTATATCCACCTCCTTAATAGCGTGTTGGTCCATCTTTGGAACGCAATGTAGAAGCAATTCCGCTTCCCGTGGATTCAACAAGTGCTTGGCAGGTTTCCGAAGGTATGTGGCACCAGATGTTCACGTACTGATCGCGCAGTTCCCTTAAATTACAGGCCGATGATTTGTGGGTGCAGAAATGGCTTCAGATAGCGTCCCAGATATGTTCCATCGAGTTCAGATCAAGAGAATTTGCTAGGCAAGACATCAACGTGAGTTAACTATGATGTTCCTCAAATGACTGTGGCATGATTCTGGCCTTGTGACACGGACAGTTATCCTGATGGAAGATGTAAATGCCATCGGGGAAGACATCAAGTATGCAGATATGTAGGTGGTTCACAGTAATGTTCGCATAATCCAGAGCTGTCATGGTGTTTCGATAACTAACACAGGTGCCATGGCAGCCCAGATGCATATCCCTCATTGCATAATACGATGGAGGTTTGATACGTCAGGCAAATGAAAGAATGGAAAACATTTGTTGCGCCCTCATGGTTGATAAGCTTGGTTATTTCAAGGATCGTATAAAGAATCTCAACAATGGACAGCGTGCAGTTCGTTCTTGACAGCTGTCTACATTGATCAGTGTGTCGGCTGCGACTGAAAACGGAGAAAACCGAGTTTCGTGCTGTTATTAAACATTTTCATTTGAAGGGCTGGACTGCCACACAAATCAGTATCGTATTCGAAGAAGTTCACGTGCACTCTGCATCCGCATTGTAGACCATGTACTTTTGGATTAATGAATTTGAACGTGATAAGACAAGTACTGAATACGAAGCAAAATCTAGCCGTCCGTCCAATTGAGATCACCACAAAGGAAATCATTGTTTATGAAAGACCGCCGAATAAAAATTCGTGAGATTACTGATGTGAGACTGTAGGCATGTCAACTGCGGGAGCGCAAAACATCCAGCATGGAGAATGGGCTATGAAGAAGCCGTGTGTGACGTGGGTGTCGCGTTTGCTCATAGTCGACGAAAAGCGCATCCGGCTCAGCATTTCAACACAATGTCTGACTATGTTTAATCGCAATCCGCAAGACGTTTTTCGCCGGTTTGTGACTGTTGATGAAACCTGGATCCATCATTACACACTAGAGTCAACACGATAGTCAAAAAATGGTTCAAATGGCTCTGAGCACTATGGGACTTAACATCTGTGGTCATCAGTCCCCTAGAACTTAGAACTACTTAAACCTAACTAACCTAAGGACAACACACACATCCATGCCCGAGGCAGGATTCGAACCTGCGACCGTAGCGGTCCCGCGGTTCCGGACTGAGCGCCTGAACCGCTAGACCACCGCGACCGGCACACGATAGTCAAAACAATGGACAAAGGCTGATGAAAGTGCACCGAAGAAGGCAAAGATCATTTTGTCAGTAGGTAAGGTGATGGCCACTGTTTTTTGGGATACACGAAAAGTATTCCTCATAGATTACTTTGAAAAATGCAGAACCATAACTGGACCCTTCATTGTTGGACCCTTTGAAACTTACGTTGGCCGAAGAAAGACCAAGATGCTCTTTCACCAGGACAAGGTACCATCCCACACATCGGCGATAAAAATGGAGAAAGTGCATGAATTGGGCTCTGAATTGGTTCGTCATCCATCCTATTCACCGACTTAACCAAGCGAAGTGGCGTAGTTGCAGTCGTTAGTACACTGGACTCGCATTCGGAAGGAGAACGGTTCAAACCCGCGTCTGGCCATCCAGATCTAGGTTTTCCATGATTTCCCTAAATCGTTCCAGGCAAATACCGGGATGGATCCATTGAAAGGGCGGTCAATCTCCTTCGCCATCACTGACACAATCCGAGCTTGTGCTCCGTCTTTAATGTCCTCGATGTCGATGGGACGTTAAACCCGATCTTCCTTCCATTTTCTTCTTTCACCTTACTTGGCTCCAAATGACTTCTTCCAGTTCCCTAACCTGAAACTTTGATTTGCTGGGGAGAAATTTTCATTAAATGAGGAAGTGATAGTTATAATCAACGAGTATTTTGCGGAGTTTGACATAAACTATTTTTGCTATGGGATGAAACAGCTGGAGGTTTCCTGGACCAAGTGTATATCCCTCAAAGGACACTGCGTCAAGAGGTAATGTGAAGTGTCCTCGAAACAAACGTTTTTCTTACTTTTTACCAGACTTATCAAACTACCCTCATACTGCCCCCACCGACATGCTTGTGCGGCGCGGTGTATGTTTAGAATAGCCCTTCACCTGAGTGACTGTGTACCCACACACGACACTCGACACCATGTAAAAAGGAACGTGATTCATCCGACCAGGTAACACTTTTCTATTGATCCACAGTCCAATCTCGAGGATCTCGTGCCCACATTTCAATCGTAATTGGCGAAGTCGTTGGTCAAGTCGGAACAGAGAGCGCCGTGTTCAACAATGTGCGCTGAGCGATGTGCTCCGGAACACTTGTGCCTGCACCAGCATTGTCAGATGTGCCACAGATCGCCGCCTACTGCTTTACAGATTTGGAAAGCCTCTGACCCTCCATGTTCTGTGAAGAGGCGTAGTTGTCCAACATTTTGTCGCCTATCCAAATTCCTATTTGCGCCCCGCATCGTCGTTGGAATGATTCCCCAATGGTCTCTGCTCCGGTTGCATACTTTCATTAGGTGATCACAGAGCCACCAAGCTGCATTCAGTCTCACGGTCGGTAGTTGTCATAACGTTTTAGCTCATCAGTGTAGGCTACATTCATTTCCACGTTTCGTAAGACGTGACATTCTAATTAATTTTTCTACTGTGTTAAGATGAAAATAATACATTACGCAAGCATCTTACAATAGCTGTTAAGTACTCCTGAAGAGTGGGAGGCTTTTTTTACAGCAGACTAATACTTAAAAGATAAAAAATGGGTTATTTTTAGTTTGCTGATCATTTAAATAAAGAGCAGCTCTCCTTTACCCTACCTACAAGGTGGAAAGAAATCACGCTTACATCTTTTCAAATTAATGTGTGAAATGTTGAATAATTTGTCCATATCTCAATTTCACCATTTCTGCTGCAGATTTCTCAAAGCGTAATTTTCTGCATGGGTTTGGATAACTTTAGAATTTATTTCCATTGCCTTAAATTGATTCTATTCTTTAATATTTGGTTCAATTTTTTAATTTAGTTATTTGCTATTTTATTACATCTGCCTTTTGAACCACATTATTGCAACCTTATTTTCTTCTTCCTACCATCACTCCAGGAAATTTACTTTGTTTTCCAGTATCATTAACCGCCTCATAAATTTCATTATAGCCACATTTATATATTTCAATATTTTCTACTTTTTCCAAGTGGTTTTTTTCTATTTCCCCTATTTTTGACCACTTCGATGCGATTTATCCTCTGCATTTACGTTATATATGGTTCCTTGCACCACCAAGTTGATATCTGTGTTACCATTTTTTCTAAGCTGCTTTCTCATTCAGTTAAGGAACATAGAAAACTGTTCAGTATTTTCTCTATCTCCTTGAAACTGTTGACACTACGTTTCGTGTAGAGTGACCTCCCCGTATTAGGAGTTACATGGAGAATAGCATCTTTGTTCCAAGGTCGTACACTCAGTTTGTGCTCTTATTTTTTAATCACGTTTTCGACACAAAGTATTCTCTTTCTATTTTTGTGCCTGAGATGATTGGCACAGTCACTATTTGGTCTCCATTACATAAAAGTTAAAACTTTCCTGAGGCTATGAAAAACAAGAGCAGTATTTGATACTAGACACAACAGATGACAAACGTGTTCCGTGACTTACGTCATTTCTGTTGAGCATGTAAGTATTACCGAACAGTACTTCAGAATGGAAAGTTCTGGTTTCAGAAAACCTTTTGAAAGTAACTTCACGATATTAATAAATCCGCTGACCACATTGAATTATAACAGTTTTATCTCACATCATGTGCTGTATTCGATAAAGATCATGAACATTTCAAAATGGGTACGTAAGCTACAGTTTATCTTGTGTGGTGCATCTAACCAATAATTATATTTCTCGGATTTTGGTTTACATATTCAATAAATTACATACGTTTGGAAGAAAGAAATGTGAATTGGAAGAGTTCGTTTAATCTCCAAGGAAAATTGTTCACACAAAATTATAATTATGTTCTAAAATCTTCCTTTCTTCTTTTTACATCCGGTTGAATAATAAACTTAACATATATTGTGTATATGCCGGTGGTGTACAAACAACAAATCAGTTTTTGAAAATACTTACCACTGCTGTACATTCAGTTATACAATAGCCAGACAGTGTAAAAGCTGGTTGCTTTGGTGGGATTGCCATTTTGTCAGTGTATTCCAGACCCAATTCAATTACGCCACCGTCAAATAGCCGCAGCTCAGATGTTAAATGTAAGCGAACTCCAGAACTGTCAACCCAATCTGGAAAAGATTTTAAAAATAAAATTGTTAACTATTATCGAGGACAGTGAACATGTGAATAAGAGTGTAATTCTAAAAACAGGGAAAAAACAGAAAAGAGTGATGTATTATTTCCATACAGAGATTCTAAGATGTCTCCAATACTGTACTATTAATTGTTGCTCTGGCAGTTACTGCAGCGGCCACTGCCTACCGTGCTGAAAGAAGCAAGTATATAATAAAGTCGTCGATATGAACATTTTCTGTACTGTCCGAATATCACAAATTCGTTAGAGGAAGAGACTCATTTCTCTTTTTAAAATTTTGGGTAGATTGTTTTATACTGACATGAAACATTACTTCCTCAGAGAAATTCTGGTAAATCATGATATGTAAGAATCACTTTCGAATGGAGGTCTGTTGCTGTTGCTGTGTTGGATATTACCTCGACAACCAGTTAATTTGAAATGAAAGATTTCCCTGTTCGATTAGGCTGGGAAAAGGTATTAGCAGCGGTCTTGTAGGAAAAATCTGACAATTCTCATAAACTGAAACCCTGAATTCATGAAAATTTTAAAACTGAGTAACAGCAGCGGGATCTGAACTCTTATTCTTCCAGTTGCAAATTCAGCTCATAATCGTATTCGATATCTTCTAAGGGAGAACTGGCCTTTCATAGTAACGAACAGCTTCAGAGATATAACGCATGCTCAATTCTCAACGTCTTACTCAATTACTAAAGAACCGCGCGACTGCTACGGTCGCAGGTTCGAATCCTGCCTCGGGCGTGGATGTGTGTGATGTCCTTAGATTAGTTAGGTTTAAGTAGTTCTAAGTTCTATGGGACTGATGACTGCAGCTGTTAAGTCCCATAGTGCTCAGAACCATTTTTTCAATTACTAAATAATTCCCTTCGGACCTGAATAATATTCGACTTTGTATGTGACGTAGGAAACACATTTTAAGTATCCGCTAACAGTCGGGATTAATATGGCACGACCCATATACTGAGGTGACGAAAGTCATGGGGTACCTCCTAATATCGTGCCGGACCTCCGTTTGCTCGGCGTAGTGCAGTAACTCGACGGGGCATGGACTAAAAAAATCATTAAAAGTCCCCTGCAGAAATATTGAGATATACTGTCTTTATAGCCACCCATAATTGCGAAAGTGTGGTAGTGCAGGATGTTGTGCACAAACTGACCTCTCGATTATGTCCCATAAATGTTCGCTGGGATTCATGTCGGGCGATTTGGGTGGCCAAATTATTCTCTCGGATTGTCCAGAATGTTCTCCAAACCAATCGTGAACAATTGTGGCTCGGTGACATAACATCGTTGTTTGGTAACATGAAGCCCACGAATGGCAGATAATGGTCTCCAAGTATCGGAACATAACCATTTGCAGCCTATGATTGGTTCAGTTGGACCACAGAACCCAGTCCATTCCATATAAACATAGCCCACATCATTATGGAGCCACAAGCAGCTTGCAAAGTGCCTTGTTGACAACTTGTGTCCATGGCTATCCTCAGTTCTTATCAAATGAAATCGGGACTCATCTGAGCAGCCCACGGTTTTCCAGTTGCCAAGGGTCCAACCGACATAATCATGAGCCCAGGAGAGGCGCTGCAGGCGATGTCGTACTATTAGCAAAGGCACACGTGTCGATCGTCTGCTGCCGTAGCCCATCAACGCCAAATCTCGCCGCACTGTCCTGACGGGCACCTTCGTCGTACATCTCATATTGACTGTCTCATATTGATTATTTTACGCAGAAGTTGTTGGTCTATTAGCACTGACAACTCTACGCAAACGCCGCTGCTCTCGGTCGTTAAGTGAAGCCCGTTGGCCCCTGCGTTGTCCGTAGAGAGAGGTTATGCCCGAAATTTTATATTCTCGGCACGCTCTTCACACTGTGTAGCTCGAAATATTGAATTTCGTAACGATTTCTGAAATGGAATGTCCCATGCGCCTTGTTCCAACTACCATTCCGCGTTCGAAGTATGTTAATTACCGCCGTGCGCCCATAATCACGTCGGAAACCTTTTCTCGTGAATCACACGGGCACAAATGTCAGCTCTGCCAATGCACTGCCTTTTTATACCTTCTGTACGCGATACTACCGCCATCTATATTTGTGCATATCGCTGTCCCATGACTTTTGTCACCTCAGTGTACTTCGAAACACAGAAATATTGGATAACAACAAGAACTGTTAGATACAAAGATTGATAGTATCAGCGTTCATTTTTGTGGCAAAATCCGAGTAGTAATCCGTTCCGAATTCATCAGTTTCTCAGTTTTTGTTCATAAATCCGTTAATGAGTTACTGCAAAGCTGGGCAGGAAACCTATTAATTCCACTTACGCACTTCAAACCACGACTGGAAACTTAAACAACTCTTTCGACACGTACACTCGTCATTTGACGTGAACCGAAATTTCACAGTGAATCAAGGAATCCATATTCATTTCATTTGTGGTAGACTCTGTTACCAGTTCGAATGATCGACAAAATTTTGCCATTTATATCTTCTACAAGTGCGGTATTCAGTGAAAGCAAAAATTGCACACATTATTAGTGCCAGACGCGAGGAGATTCTCGGTCAACTGCGTGTAGCCAGAGAATAATAAAGTTTTAAGCGGTTTAGGTGTTGTAACAGCCAAATTAATGACGCGCTATCTACAAAGCAATGTTTCTCATCCTATTTCCTGTTTTAATAATTTCTCAGATTATCTTCAAACTAACGTTGGGTGGCAAAATGAGACAGTGTGCTTTTCCAGATCTAATTCACCGTTTTGTCACGAAAAGCACTCAACGGAAGCACATTATTCTTAACTACAAAATAATGAAAACATCAAACATTACAGTTATCACACATTTGGTTTGAATGAAATGGTAGATTTTCAGATAAGAAGTACTCATTATCATCGGAAAACACGTCAAGTAAACTGCTACATCAATTTTCCGGCTTTCGTTAGCAGTAGAAAATGTAATATACATCATATCAAGAAATGTCGTGATATTTAAACACACCGCCTGACAAAAAATTTAAGTAAGTTGTTAATATTGATTCTTTCTGGAAAATAGAAATGCCAGTTTAATATTTGTACTCAGATTTTCAACAGAAATTCTCTCAGTGTGCCTAAGACAGAGAATATGGCATTATTTTTCAAAAAGAAATTTTGTCTCAGCTTACCAGAACGTAATTCCGGGTTATTATAATGAACTTCCAGCATGACATATGGATTGAACCCTGGGCCGCCGATCGGAAGGCCTGCTTCCTAATAAAAAGAAACAGGCAAATGTATAGTATTTGAAGTTTTTTTGAAGGAAAAGAAACAGTTTCACAATCTATTGTGCTTGATGTCGTTATAAACTAGACATGGTGCAAACTACAGGAAAACCTTACGACGAAAATATAATGTGTTATTTACAATTTTATTTGTCTAATAATCAAAATAGTTTGTTTTCAATCTCTGTAAAATAAATCAGTTATCAACTGAAATTTACTTCCAGGAAAATATAGTGCTGGCCATTAAAATCGACACCATAAGGCAATAAACATCAAATTGTCTTTAAATCCACCACATGTCTGCATATCCAAAAGATTAGCATCTCAGCGCGGCCACACAAAATAGAAAAGTAACGCCAACTACATTCTTCATGTAAGGAACGATTACGCGGCGGGTTCCTCATTCAGAGATAGCATGTGAATGTTGTTTGTTTTTTAGAAGATTATGTTATGTCTCATGTAAGAAATGAGAACGTCTACCAGCCCATGTCGGAATTCTACAGCGGCAGGATCGTGGCCTACTGAGACTGCAGGTTATCGTTTCGCGATGTTCCTGATCGCGTTTTTCGAGATCCCACGACTGTCATGCGAACTTGGAGTCTATGACCTCAGGAGGTGATCCTCAACGCCATGCAGGATCGCAACGGCTTCGTCCAACTACCACCTGGGAGGACAGACGTGTCGTTTGCTCAGCTGTGCAGAATCGTACAGCCACAACACTTTCCTCGAGTCATCAAATTAGCTTGTTTGCAGCAAGACGAGTATTTACATGGGCAGTGCGATGACGTCTGGAGCAGCACTAACTGTCACCATGGCGACCAGTGTTGCGGTTTCCCTAGACTAGCGCCCGAGAGGTCAGACACATCGTCTGCTCGTCCGTGCGGGATCGTACAGCCACGTCACATTCCTCGAGTCACCAGATTGGTTTGTTTGCAGCAAAGTGAGTAACCACGTGGACAGTGCAACGACGTCTGGAGCAGTACGAAATGTCAACACAGCGACCAGTGTTGCGGTTTCCTGTGACACGGCTGCAGAGAGAGAAGTGCGACAACAGTGGTGCGTCCAACGACGGCATTAGGCACAGGAGTGCCACTGTATCGTCTTTTCAGACTCTGTCCACTACTGCTAATGGCATGCATGTATTTCTTCCCTTGCTTTTTCCTTATGATACCCCTTCGATTCTTACGTCATCTGTTCTGTTAATTTATAACACCATTTTGTGGCACCAGATTTCAAAACCTCCCAGTTACGACTTTTTCAGTTTTCCCACAATCTACGTTTCGTTTACGCAAAAAAAAATAATTGCTCCAGACAATGTAATACACTCCTGGAAATTGAAACAAGAACACCGTGAATTCATTGTCCCAGGAAGGGGAAACTTTATTGACACATTCCTGGGGTCAGATACATCACATGATCACACTGACAGAACCACAGGCACATAGACACAGGCAACAGAGCATGCACAATGTCGGCACTAGTACAGTGTATATCCACCTTTCGCAGCAATGCAGGCTGCTATTCTCCCATGGAGACGATCGTAGAGATGCTGGATGTAGTCCTGTGGAACGGCTTGCCATGCCATTTCCACCTGGCGCCTCAGTTGGACCAGCGTTCGTGCTGGACGTGCAGACCGCGTGAGACGACGCTTCATCCAGTCCCAAACATGCTCAATGGGGGACAGATCCGGAGATCTTGCTGGCCAGGGTAGTTGACTTACACCTTCTAGAGCACGTTGGGTGGCACGGGATACATGCGGACGTGCATTGTCCTGTTGGAACAGCAAGTTCCCTTGCCGGTCTAGGAATGGTAGAACGATGGCTTCGATGACGGTTTGGATGTACCGTGCACTATTCAGTGTCCCCTCGACGATCACCAGTGGTGTACGGCCAGTGTAGGAGATCGCTCCCCACACCATGATGCCGGGTGTTGGCCCTGTGTGCCTCGGTCGTATGCAGTCCTGATTGTGGCGCTCACCTGCACGGCGCCAAACACGCATACGACCATCATTGGCACCAAGGCAGAAGCGACTCTCATCGCTGAAGACGACACGTCTCCATTCGTCCCTCCATTCACGCCTGTCGCGACACCACTGGAGGCGGGCTGCACGATGTTGGGGCGTGAGCGGAAGACGGCCTAACGGTGTGTGGGACCGTAGCCCAGCTTCATGGAGACGGTTGCGAATGGTCCTCGCCGATACCCCAGGAGCAACAGTGTCCCTAATTTGCTGGGAAGGGGCGGTGCGGTCCCCTACGGCACTGCGTAGGATCCTACGGTCTTGGCGTGCATCCGTGCATCGCTGCGGTCCGGTCCCAGGTCGACGGGCACGTGCACCTACCGCCGACGACTGGCGACAACATCGATGTACTGTGGAGACCTCACGCCCCACGTGTTGACCAATTCGGCGGTACGTCCACCCGGCCTCCCGCATGCCCACTATACGCCCTCGCTCAAAGTCCGTCAACTGCACATACGGTTCACGTCCACGCTGTCGCGGCATGCTACCAGTGTTAAAGACTGCGATGGAGCTCCGTATGCCACGGCAAACTGGCTGACACTGACGGCGGCGGTGCACAAATGCTGCGCAGCTAGCGCCATTCGACGGCCAACACCGCGGTTCCTGGTGTGTCCGCTGTGCCGTGCGTGTGATCATTGCTTGTACAGCCCTCTCGCAGTATCCGGAGCAAGTATGGTGGGTCTGACACACCGGTGTCAATGTGTTCTTTTTTCCATTTCCAGGAGTGTATTAAACGTTCGACGATTAAAGATATATGAAATAATTTCTACCATAGGTACGAGGGCTATTCGGAAAGTTATGAACGATAGGTCGCGAAATGGAAACCACAGTGAAAATCAAGACTGTTTTATTTGCAACGGTTAGCTGCACTTTCCAGCTACTTTTCTACACAGTCGCCGCTCAGACTTAGACATCTGTCGTAGCATTGTACCAACTTTTCAATTCTCTCGTTATAGAAGACAGCCGCAGGTGGTACGGGACACAATGGACACAGGTACGAGGCGGAGAGTTTGCAGATTTCTAGTGGGGCAGAAAGTTCGCAGGGCGGAGAATTCATACATTCCGTGCAGCGACTCGTCGACCGAGAGCATCCCAGACGTGTTCCATGGAGTTTAGGTCTGGAGAACAGGCAGGCCACTCCATTCGCCTGATATCTTCTGTTTCAAGGTACTCCTCCACGATGGCAGCTCGGTGGGGCCGTGCATTATCATCCATCAGGAGGAAGGTGGGACCCACTGCACCCCTGAAAAGGCTGGTGCAAAATGACGTCCCGATACACCTGACCTGTTACAGTTCCACTGTCAAAGACATGAAGGGGTGTACGTGCACCAATCATTATCCCACCCCACACCATCAAACCACGACCTCCATACAGGTCCCTTTCAACGGCAGTATCTGGTTCCTGGTTCACGCCAAATGAAAACCTGGCGAGAATCACTGTTCAGACTATACCTGGACCACTGTTCCAATGACCATGTACTGCGTTCTTGACACCAGGCTTTACGGGCTCTCTCGTGACCAGGGGTCAGTGGGATGCACCTTGCAGGTTTTTGGGCGAATAAACCATGTCTGTTCAGTCGCCTGTAGACTGTGTGTCTGGAGGCAACTGTTCCAGTGGTTGCGGTAAGGTCCCGAGCAAGGATACCTGCAGTACTCCGTGGCCGTCTGCGGGCACTGATGGTGAGATATCGGTCTCCTTGTGGTGTTGTACACTGTGGACGTCCCGTGCTGTAGCGCCTGGACACGTTTCCTGTCTGCTGGAATCGTTGCCATACTATTGAGATCACACTTTGTGGCACACGGTGGGCCCGTGCTACAACCTGCTGTGTTTGACCAGCCTCCAGTCGCCCTAGTATTCTACCCCTCATAACGTCATCAATATGTGTTCTTTGAGCCATTTTCAACACACAGTCACCATTAGCACGTCTAAAAACGTCTAAACACTTACTCGCTGCAACTTGCTGTGACATGCACCAACACACCTCTGTGTATGTGGACTGTTGCCAGCGCCACCGAGCGACGACCGCAGGTCAAATGCACCGTATGGTCATACCCTGAGGTTATTTAAACCCACAAACTGCCCACCAGAGCGTTGTTTCACCATGTATCAGCATTATCCTGAATTTATGAGTATAAGTGTATTTGTTCCAATGAAGGATGCACTCCACGGGAAGCAGTATGTGGATGATGGGGAGATTATTGATGCAGCAAGACGTTGGCTCCGACGTCGACCAGTAGACTAGAATCATGCAGGCATACAGGCCCTCCCAGTAAGGTTGAGTAAGGCCGTCACACTGAACAGAGATTATGTTGAAAAATTGGTTTTGTAACCAAAAGAGTGGGGAATAATACGGTGTATTGGAATCCTGAATAAAACGAACCTGCTTTCAGAAAAAAAATGTTGCATTACTTACTGAACGTCCCTCGTATGTAGGATCTGTGCCTCGTTTACTGAATTCTGGCCGTAAGTAAATACGAAACTGAATTTCTCACCAATTTTTGGACCGTTCTGAAAACAATACCAATGATGTTTAGCGTTGCTCCACCTACTGACGCCAGTAACGAAATAGCGAGCAAAGGAGTGGGCGAAGGCCGGTGGCGCTACAACATGTATGGCACATTCGTGTTCGCCTACAGGGTAGGTAATGGGCAGTGTTTCCTCATACAGAAAAAGGATTGTTCTTATTTATTAATTTGCAAAGAGTAAAAAATAAACTATTACTTGTGAACAGATAAGTCTACTGAACGAACAGGATAGGAGAAATGAGAGAAGAGTCCTGAATTGCAAACGTGAAAGATCGGCATTCTTTAGGACAGTGCACATTTTCATATGTCGTCAAATAAGGAAATCGGAGAATTAGAAGTAGAAAATGTTGTACCATCAGCCTTATCACTCTACCCGCCATATTTTGTATCCACTAACATCCACTTATTACCAAATCTAAAGAAAGAGGAAGAGTTCTATGACATTGCAATCTCATAGACCACTAGGGATTGTTCAGCTGCCTAATTGGAAAAGGTTTTCTTCCTCCTTGCACAATAGCTTCTTTCTTAGCTGGGTGTGAGGGTTGTGGCTTAATCGTATCTGTTGAGTTTGGTTGACTAATGAGTGTATAGTGTGGTGGCATGTTTGTCTTGTGTGATGAAGAGAGAAGGGAAAGAGTGAAATCCAGCCTCGGTACACAGTCTATTTCTCTCGCATAGCACGAACGTTATGGCTGGGCTTAACGTGCCCATCCGATGAGAGGACTACCAACGGCAGTTTCACTCACATGCCTTCACTCTATGAGAAATTTGGAATTTTTAATTCCAGAAACTGGCGCAAGGTATGTTTATCAGTCTGCCACCACCTCTCCATTTATCGCCCAGTTTCTTGCACCACCAGGATTCAAACCGGCTACCTCCAAGTCGAGCACCAACGTACAGCCATGCGTCAGTGGCTTCGTCTACAGAGTGGAGTAGCCTACGTGGAATTTGTGACTGAGAATCGCTTGGTCTGCTATGGAGCGTTTATAGGAATCATAGATAGATATTTTGCAGGGATCGAATCAACTCACTGTAAATACGTTGGCTAAAGTGCAGTAGTCTAAAACGAGACTGCTTCGAAAAAAATTGTATTTTCCCTAAAAAATGTAAAAGTAAAAATGTAATGTCGTATGGAACTGTTGGCTGGAATATCCCACGGGGTGGGTTCAGCCAACTGTCTGGAAAGTTATTCTTCCTCCGTGCACATGGGTCCTTTTCCTTGCGGATGTGTGAGAGTTGCTGTTTATGTCCATCATTACAGAGATGGCTGTGGGACCTCGGAGGTCCCTATCGAATTTCAAATCAAACATCTGTCAGCCGTCTTGTTTCCAAATTGTTATTTTATTGGTCTACCAGTTTCGGCGATATATTACGCCATCTTCAGGCCCCCTGACCGATGTGTAGGAAGGTTCCAACCTCGGTTCAGGTCAAAGTAAGGACCAGCATTCAAAGATTGGTATCCGTAGGTTTCTGCTTGATACAGCGATCACTTCAAGCGTCATCTGTCAACTGTTTGATAAACTGGTTTGAATGTTTATCTAACCAGTCGGCAGATGATGCTTGAAGTGATCGCTGTATCAAGCAGAAATCTACAGACACCAGTCTTTGAATGCTGGCCCCTATTTTGACCGAAACCGAGGTTGGAACCTTCCTACTCGTCGGTCAGGGGGCTTGAAGACGGCGTAATATACCGCGGAAATTGTATCCCAATAAAATAACAGTTTGTAAATTAGACGGGTGAAAGGTTTTTGGTTTGGCATTCGATGTGAGAGTTATATCGTTATGTGTATTTGTAGAGTGTAGGTGAGAGTAATGGATGCGTGCATAGTGTAGTCTCATGTTTGTGTTGTATGATGGTGATGAGAGGAGGGAGTGAGTGAAACCCGGTGCCGGCACATAGCACACTATTCTCAAATAGCACCAAGAGGGTCGCCGAGCTTAACATTCCCATCCGACAGACGGAGCACCATCAACAGTGTGGCATGCCTCACCTCATGAGACGCTGTGGAGAGGTTTGGAATTTAATCCACGAAATTGGCGCAAAGACTGGTGATCAGGAACTTTATTCCACCACCTCTCCTTCCCCTATTCGTTAAATACTGGCAGTGAAAATCTCTTCCACCACCAGGATTCGAACCGGCTTACCTCTGGGCCGAGTGCAAACGTACAAGCGAGCTTTAGCGACCTCTGCTACGGAGATGGGTAAAGGCAAAAATTATTCACCGTCAGGTCAAAAACAGTCCACCTTGTCATCAAATAGTATCAGCTGAGCCCAACAATTATGTTCTCAAACAAGGAAGGGAGGCTATGATTCACTGCATTGTCGACGTTGAGTACGTTAGAGGCATAGTACATGCTGGTACTGGACAAGACTAAACAAATAAATATATGTTCCATTTAGAAACGAACCATCCCGGTAATTACCTTAAGTGATTTCGAGAAATTACATTAACCCTAAAACTGTACCGTCGGACGGGTATTCAAACCCCGCTTCTTCCGAATGCGTGTCCAGTAACGTAACCACTTAACTGTTTTACCCATTTCCGTTTCTCAGATAGAAGGAGTCAAGGAAATTAATTATTTCACTCATCAACAGACTGTTGCTGTAACAAACCTCAATGTCATACTTCGTTCCCTACTATGATTGGAACCTCAGTGGTCAGTAACAATCAGTGACACTGGCTGAGTTGCGCGTAAGGCCTTTTTTATGTCGCGAAGGTATCATTATCAAAATGGCTCTGAGCACTATAGGACTTAACTTCTGAGGTCATCAGTCCCCTAGAACTTAGAACTACTTAAACGTAACGAACCTAAGGACATCACACAAATCCATGCCCGAGGCAGGATTGGAACCTGCGACCGTAGCGGTCGCGCGGTTCCAGACTGTAGCGCCTACAACCGCTCGGCCACCCATGCCGGCTGTATCATTATCCAGTTATCTATGATCATACTACAGTACTGGGGCATTTTGTGTGATATTATTCCCAAAAAACCTCTACACTAAGCTACAATTTTGTTATAGTAGAGAAATACCGTCAGCATCTTTCTGTTTTCCTCCATTTTGTTTCCTGTCTAGGAGATCTGGTCTCTTTAATGTAACTGGAACTTCCTAGGGAGCTGTAATGCAATGTTCTACATGAGTTAAGGGTAACTTAAGCTCAAATTAAAGAAAGAAAAACAATTCATATCACCAGTTCAAAGCATCAGCTGAATCGAAATTATGGATTGTATTAGCAATTTAATCCTTTTTTAGCAGTGGTTCTCTACGAAAAAACATTTTTTAAGTCGAGTACCTAACTTATCAGTGGTATGACAACGAAACCGTGACCTTTACTGGTAGTTTCAGCCACCAACGTCAGTACTCGATATGTAATACCACACAATTACCGTCTTCCATGACTTTGAGATTACCGTTATAGCCCATACTTCTCATGTGTTCCGCTGTCTGTAATTTGTTTCTTGTTTGATGACTACACATTTCCGAGAACCTCACTGTTCATGGTACGAGCTGACTAATCTTTTACTATTACTTTTTGTGTGCCGCAAGCATATACTTCATGTCAGATTTAGTCTCGAATAAGGGAGTCACGGTGGTTTCAGCGTGTAAGCACTTTTCTCAGCCAAGGAATCATCGAATCTGGTAGCTGTTGACCGGACCAGAGACGTGCTATATAAGCCACTGGATGACTTATCAATTGATCAGAAGTCAGTAACCTCCGACAGTCACAATAAAAGTAAAATAGTACCACTGAGGCATTTCTTTAATGTATCTGTTGTCAATGGCAGTACAGTGTTCAGCGAAATTAATACAAAAGATAGAATGAGTTTGATGTAGTTTATAGTTGATGTCATTGCAGAGCTTAAAGGGGCATCAAAATGTCAGGATCAAATCAATTACTACGCATCATCTGTTACAAAACATACGTTCCACAAGATAAAGGAGTAAATACAGATGCAGATACCCCCATCACACCGAATGGACGAGCCAGACATGTGGTGGAGAAAATGTTATACGGGGTACCACAAAAAGTGAACAGTCCCTGGTGTACCAGTGGTTTAGCTCTGAAACCACGTGTAATGTAAATGCTGTAAAACAATTTTTTTCAGGAAATTTATTCGCAATTGCGAATAAGGACAACCATCAGCTGTATAACGGAATGTCGAGAGTGAATGTTTTTATCAGAACGGGACTCGAACACCGGATTTCCCGACGAGCCGTGGCATTACCATTAGGCTTTCTGAGCACACTCCAGGGTCAGACCAAAAGTTCCATATGTCGTCAACCATGTGTGTATAACCTGCACTCGTACATCCATTACGTATATTCCTGCACAGGAGAGAGATTTTAATTGAAAGTCACTTTCCTGGAGTCGGCGGATACATACGATCTTACGGTGCCTGTGTTGTTCAGAAGTACGATGCAATGTTCAGAAGTACGATGCAAGAAGATGACATCGTACTTTGGAACAGCACAGGCAATGTTATATTGCACTTTCTTCAGAAAATAATAGTACATATGTTAATTTGACATGTACTTGATTGTACCTATGTTAGGAAAATAATAATCCTAACAAAGATTTTATTGCTGATAAGCAGAGGTTTAATATGTATAACGTAAGGAAGGGTATTTGGATGACATACCTCCGGATAGGTGAAGGGTAGGGCTCCCATAGCCCAGGCGGCGAGAACCTTTTTGCAGACGGCGGTGGACTTCGGACGTTTCTCGTCCGTGCAGGAACCTTGATACTCAGGGATTTGCTCCTCCGGTGGGGCCTCGCAGTGGAACACCTCCATGTGATGCACTAGCGGCTCGTTGCCTTCTTGAATGACTGCTTCATACTGCAATCAGATTAACTTGAAAGTAACAGTACCACATTACACAACTTCGAAGATTGGAGTCGTATATTCCATTGTCGACAGAACGGTGAAAGTGTTTCTGTTTATGGTACGACTCTTGAGTAAACTGAAATTTTTATGAATTACATAGTTTTGTATAAAATACGTGCATGTATTTTACAGAAGGATTTATCATTGTAATACACACATTATTGGGTTTCCGACTTTTATGACAATTTCCGCTTGTCGTTATCCATCAAACAACTAAAGTTACGTTTATAAAATACTGATACGTTATTTTCCTCTGGGACTAATTAAGGGGCAGAGCCAGGCAAGGGACTGAGTTGAACTTATCATTGACTCACGGATTTCACATGTGATGTATTTTTGTCTAGTGTAGTCCCTGGGTACATGTTTATCCGCACCATAAGCACAGTAAATGGGTAGGAAACAGCGCTCTATCGGGAGACTTTTACAATTACTGCATAGGGAAAAACCAAAAATTAACATTATGTGTCCCAAATTAATAACTTTTTCCTCTTCCGCGTTGAATTAAAAGCGCAGTCTTCCTGCACTCTCTTATGGAATAAGGATACATGAGGTATCTGGCAAACTTACCTCTCGGCCCGTTTGATACTTTTCGGAGTAAGCAGAAAACCATGCCAGCGTTGATTTAGTCATATCGAAAAATCTCTCATTTAACATCCCTACTCATCCATAAGAAAAGAAAAAAAATACATTTAACCATACAATGGCCGCTAAAACAATTAACAAAGTTCTTGAAAGTCCAATTAATGCAATGAAACATCATCCCGACAGATAACTTAACATTATGGCAATACTAGAGTACTACATTGCTCAACTGTGTTCACATATCGACTGTTCAAAAAATGTGTGTGAAATTTTATGGGACTTGACTGCTAAGGTCATCAGTCCCTAAGCTTACACACTACTTAACCTAAATTATCCTAAGGACAAACACACACACACCATTGCATATCGACTGTGCTACCCTCTCTTTGTCAGCTGTATTATATAGAGGACAGAGACATTGTTAATATTGTTAGATGTCAGAGCTTTACGATATTATACTCTAGAAATAAAATTGTATAGATGAAATATCTTAAATGATTTAGCTGTTCAGAAGCGGTGTTATCAAGTTACGATGCAGTAAACGAGCTAAGAAAATCTCATTAGTCGGAGGATAAAGCTCTTTTTTACAAGATTAAAGTTCTGGTTTGATGTCAAAGAGAACATCCTATACATTCAAATACGGAGGGAAGCAGCTTATGCAGTCGAAACTTTGGTTGTGGCAGACCTATATGCAAAGGGAAAATACTCAACTTGTTGCGCTCTGAGAAACGAATGATCTGCAAATCTGGAAAATAGTTCATAAACACGTAATTAAAAGCAGCACTTAACAGAAAAGCCTATGAATGGATGAAAAGACAGACGTAATACTTCTTACACCGTTGCCACAGTAATTCGAGGGACCAACAACAGGTGAACTCGTAGACAAGAGTACTACAGATAAATTGAGTGGGACGTAAAGTAACAAATTTTCTTCTCATATAAAGATTCTCTAAGTTCCTACTGTGCGTTTAATTATTGTGCGTCGGGCCAGATAAAATAGAAATATACAAAAATGCCATTGACTGGAAAGAAAAGCGTCCGTAGACAATCGTTCAAGTATCGTCGGAGAACTGCTTGCTTCAGGTTTGTGTTTAAAAATATGCTTTTAGTGAGTGAATGTGTGTGTGTGTGTGTGTGTGTGTGTGTGTGTGTGTGTGTGTGCAGGCACAATTTTTCAATATTTACATAGATGGAGCACTTAAGCGACATAACAAAGTTTGAAGAAGAAGAAGAAACAAGTTTCATTGTTGCATACAAAGTCATCAAAATTTTGGACTCATCTGATTTAGAAACGCCATTGGAAACGTAAACAGCAGTGATATGTTCCGGATTCAAACCATGGCTCTCCCGATTTGCAAGCCAGCATTAATCAGCTGCGTGAGTCAGATATTGACTCGCTTAGAGGATTGATGTCGAAACAAACTAAAAAGGGTAGCTGTGAAACATCTTCTTATAGAGTCCTGGGTGTTCATCTGAAACCTATGACATTAACGAGGAAGGACTGTTGGCAAAACTAGGATCTGAGAAGCAAATCTGTAAAAAGTAGATGGTGATTATGAAATTTTAATCGACTTAATAAACAGCCTTAAGTGACTCAAAATTTGCCATGACGTACGATATCACAAGAAATTACTGTAGTCTGTAAACTCATCATGTCTGTTAGGACAAAATGACTAGAAATCTCCTAGTTAAATATCTCAATGATTTGAAAACACGGAAAACGGTGGAGTCAGTTGTTTAGACCCTGTGACATCTACATCTTTATAGTCAGCTGTTCGATAAGAATGGGAAAAGGAATCGGTCTTGGTCATCTTACAAAGAATCGTTCCAGAATTGGACTGAAATTATTTTGGGAAACCACGGGACAGCAAATGAGGATGACCGAAAGACGACTTTAACCCTACTCCTGTCCAGTGTTTGAAGCACTGTTCCGCCGTACTCGGTAATCAGTGAAAAGACATTCCTTGATGAATATCAACTAGGTGTCAGAAGATAGTAAAGTCGTGAAACAATGCTTAACACGAGGTAACGAAACTTTCAAGTTTTACTGGATATCCATACGCTGTAGCACGAAGTTTGAGCCGCTCATATTGGAGGAGATAGTATTTTAAAAATAATATCATTTAACACCATAAGTTGCTGCTGAAACTATTTTTAATAAGCGCCCGGTTTCCGTCAAATGACATTGTTGAGCGCAGCCTGCATTAAACTAGAGTTAATGACGTTGGACGTAGTTTGAAACATTTTATAGACTTTATCGAGAAGAGTGACGCCACACATCTCTAAAATATTTCACCCTACGTCTGCTGATCGATTATATTGTCATTTACGTATTCTATAATTTAGAAATATGTTTACTCCCTATACAGTTTCTAGCCGTCATTTCAACGTTGAGCTTCTTGCTTGACGTCATTGTATTCCAATATACCTCTTGCTTTTAATCCAGATTGTGTTCAACAATGGTCTCTGATCGAAACTGGCCGTTTATTCAAGTCACTGAACAGTAGCTTATGGTTTACATGATGTCGTTTTTAAATTTACCAGAGCTTTAGAGCACAACAAACAGAAAATATTTTACAGTAAATACACGGACGGAAAAAATGCGACACTAAAAATAAGTAATGTAGAATAATGAAATTTCAGGAATACATCCGTCTAGGCAACACAACACTGCAGGACCACAGGTTAATGTAAACGCGAGATAAGCCATTGCAAATGTGAAATGCTGGTACATTAATAACCAGTGTAACCGCCAGAGTGTTGAATGCAAGCAGCCGGCCGCGGTGGCCGAGCGGTTCTAGGCGCTTCAGTCGGGAACCGTGCGACTGCTACGGTCGCAGGTTCGAATCCTGTCTCGGGCATGGATGTGTGTGATGTTCTTAGGTTAGTTAGGTTTAAGTAGTTCTAAGTTCTAGGGGACTGATGACCTCAGATGTTAAGTCGCATAGTGCTCAGAGCCATTTGAACAATTTGAATGCAAGCATGCAAACGTGCATGCATTGTGTTGTACAAGTTCCTGATGTCAGTTCGTGGGACGGAGTTCGAATCCCGTTGCACATGATCGGTCAATACAGGGAGGGCTAATGCTGGTTGTAGATGACGCTGGAGTTTTCCGATGATGTCCCATAAGTGCTCGACTAGAGGCGGATCTGGTCATCGAGCAGGCCAAGGCAACATGTCGACACTCTGTAGAGTATATCTGGATACAACAACAGAATGTGGGCGAGCGTTATCTTGTTGGAAAACTACCCCGGAAATGCTATTCATGACTGGCAGCACATGAGGTCGAATCACCAGATTGACGTAAAAATTTGTAATCAGGGTGCCTGGGATAACCAGGAGGGTGCTCCTGCTGTCATAAGAAATCGCACCTCAGACCATAAATCCAGGTGTAGGTCCATTGTGTCTAGTACGCCGACAGGTTGGTTGCAGGCCCCCAAGTAGCCTCCTTCTAACCAACAAATGGCAATCACTGGCACCGAGGCAGAACCAGCTTTCATCAGAAAACAGTAGACTTGCACTCTGCCTTCAGTGAGTTCTCGCTTGACACCACTGAAGTTGCAAAAGGCGGTGTTTTGGGATCAGTGAAATGCACGCTACAGGGCGTATGGCTCGGAGTTGACTTTAAAATAGCCGATTTGTGACAGTTATTTGTGACACTGTAGTGCCGACTGCTGTTCAAATTGTCGCTGCAGATGCAGTACGATGCGCCAGATCCATACGCTCAACACAATGGTCTACCCTCTCGGTAGTGCTATATGTCAGTCGGGAGCCCGGTCTTCTTGCAAGTGGACATTCTCGTGACCACCGCTACCAGTACTCGTGTACAGTTTCTACATTCTTGCCAAGTCTTTGTTCATTATCGCAACATCCAGCTTTTCGTAGTCCTATTACACGACCTCGTCGAAATTCAATGAGGTGTTGATAATGGTTTATTTGTAGCCTTAAAGCCATTCTTGACTGACATCAGCTCACCATGTACAATCTCAAAGGTACTTAACCCTTACGACAGTTACAGCGTGTATTTAAAGCAACCCTGATTTGCATTCTTATCGTGGAGGTGTTACTGTCACTCTGATGTGACTGGCGAGAAATGTGTATAGACATCATCTTTCAGATGGAGAAACACGCCTACCAACTTTAGTTTATGTCGTACAACTTCTTTTTGGTGCTGCGATGTTTTTCCATCAGTGTATTATAGTCTCAGGCTATAGTTATCACGTTAGTGTGAGTGAACTGAACGTTGCAGACACTACACAATATGTAACGCAGGGGGCAATGCAACATTAACCTGTTCATATGCCGGTTACTTCTACAAATACACAGTAGTGATATGAAGTATTGATTGAAATCAAGCCAGTCGGAGAATGCATTTCAAAAGAATGGTAATTGTCTAGTTAGATAACAAACACTTCAGTGCATTTAGAATGGCGACCACAGACTGAGATAAAGCATTTTAAAAGTTGTCGCATTTCCATAGAGATTGTGGAGTTTGCTCCGCATCATAAAACAACAAAACGAAAGGTGGTAGTTAAATATGATAAGTGCTTTCTACCAAGTGCATCATAATGGAAGTCGAAGTAATGGCTCAAGTGTTAGAATATACGTAGGAAAAGTGAAATAATTCTTACGAGAAAGAAATATCAGGTACATCATCAGTGATCGTTGGCTGTTCTTTAATCCTGTTTGTAATGTCTTAAATATATTCACAGCGGACTATGAGATCAAGGGCTTTGAACGGTAATCAGATACCGATAGGTCAATATGTGTACTGGGATATATCCCGAACGCTAGTTGAAAGATGTGAAACGTCTTATTGGACGTAACTGAGTATAGCCGTCACTTTCAGAGACAGTAAGAAATGCCTCAGTGCCGAAACAGAGATGATATGTGGAGCGTGACACGCAGGACGCGTGAGGACGAGCGGTGAGTGTGATGAGCCGTCCGGATGCGAGCACTCTGGCAGTTAGGGCGCGCTAATGGAAGCTGAATGGGCGCTGCAATATACGCCTAATAGACACACCAATTCTATGGACCTACTTCACCGGCTGTAGCCTAGACGTATGCTGCAAGCCCCCCTGCGCCATGTTTGCTCCCCTGTTTCTTGGATTATTATTTCCCACAACGGCAGTATCCCTAAATCAAACAGGTTATTTGTCATCACATCTACTACATCTACATCTAGACACTAGAAACCACCTTACGGTGTGTGGCGAAGGGTACTTCATGTACAGTTGTCACTTATCCTTCCCTGTTCTCGTGGGAAAAATAGGTGTTGGTAAAACTTCTTGTGACCTCGATTCTCCGTAATTTTACTCTCATGAAAAAAGGAAGATTAAAGTTTAACGTCCCGTCAACAGCGAGGTCATTAGAGACGGTTTTTGTTTTCATTACCTTTTCGAGAAATATATGAACGTGATAGTATGTGGGTAACTCCCCTAGGGAAGTGTGCTCTCGGAATTTTAATAGTAAACCACACTTAGATGCTCCACACCTCTCTTGTATCGTCTGCCATTCGAGGTGGACGAGCTTCTTGGTGAAACTTTCGCTCTTAGTAAACGAACCGATGACTTACGTGCTGCTCTTCTCTGGATTTTATAGTGTAAGTGAAAGTATTTTACTCGTCCAAGGATCATATTACAATGATACAGAAGTTATCAACCTAACACAAGATAAAGATAAGTCATGTAGGGGGTAGTCAGAAACAGTCTGAAAAGCTTGTAAGTGTGTTAAAGGGTAGGTCGTTTTGAGAAACAATTATTAAGAAAAAAATTAGATATGTTGCTCCGTTTCCTAGTTAATTGTCATTGAAGTTAACCAACCAGGCCGTTGCGCGAGCAAATTCAAGCGGCCCGCCAGAGAGGGTGCTACCAATCGTGTTCTTCGGTTGGTTTCCTAAAACAGATCAAGAGAACGATACAAAAATTGGACATGGGACGGTGGAAAGGATCGAACCCGAGCCGAAAGCTGAGCAAATAGCTCAAATGGCTCTGAGTACTATGGGACTTAACATCTGAGATCATCAGTCCCCTAGAACTTAAAACTACTTAAACCTAACTAATCTAAGTACATCACACACATCCATGACCGAGGCACGATTCGAAACTGCGACCGTAGCAGTCGCGCGGTTATGGACTGAGCGCCTAGAACCGCTCGGACACCTCGGCCGGCGAAAGCTGAGCAGTCTCGTGCGTTATCATCTATGCTATGAGTACACCTGACACTATTTGTGTCTGGCGGGCCGTTCGAATTTGCGCGCGCAGCAGCCTGATTGGCTAACTTCAGTGATAATTAACTCAGAAACGGCGCAAGGCACTGAATTTTTTTTCTTAACGATTATTTCTCAGCACACACTACCCTGCAACACTCTTACAAGCTTCCCAGAGTATTTCTGACCATCCTGTATACAGGAGGGGTCAGGACAGGTTGTCAGCCACGGCCTTGTGGAGGGAACCAAGCCTGAAGTGATTTACGAAAACCACAGAAAACCTAAACCAGGATGGCCAGCCAGAGCATGAGCCTCGATACACACGAATATGAGGGCAGTCTCTTAACAAATGCACCCCCGTATTTGGTTTAGACCTAGCGTACAGTTATATTATGTTTGCACATGTTCGAAGCAAGTTTTCTTGATAATGCAAGACATCAGACATTGTAAGTACATTTAGTCTCTTCACGCGCTTCATTACCCACAGCGACATACAACTGTAGATACCTTTACGTTCATGACTATGCCGCCACGCCTCTGTCGTAGCTCCACGTTTTTCCCTTCTGCCTGTATGAACAACGGGTTTAGACTCTGAACTCATAAAAAATGAGACATTGGTATTACGCACAAGTGATAACTTTTTTTATTATGAAATCACATTCTGAGTTCTGTAACTAATCCTTACTGTTCTAGCATGCAATGTTTATGATGTACGATATGACCGCCTTCTTAGATAAGTGTATTTTAAGCATCTCTTTCGACTCCTTGGGCAAATAATTATTCAGTTTTAATTCCCGATAGAAAATGCTTTTCACAGACTGGTTTGTTTCTTCCTTGGTAAACATAAGTCTAAATCAACTTTTGTTCCGTGATTGAGAATAGTACTATTTGTGACATATTTACTAATGTTTCTCCGGGTGTGCACAACAGATTTATAGGTGAATCTGTTTCCTTCATCAATCTCATTTGGTAAGGGTTCCTGGCTGATGAGCATTATTGGTCGCACGAGAATTTTGTAAATTTCCTCCTTCGTGGGTGGGCTACACTTCATCTACATCTACGTCTACGTGATTACTCTGTTATTCACAATAAAGTGCCTGGCAGAGGGTTCAATGAACCACCTTCAAGCAGTCTCTCTACCGTTCCACTCTCGAACGGCACGCGGGAAAAACGAGCACTTAAATTTTTCTTTGCGAGCCCTGATTTCTCTTATTTTATCGTGATGATCATTTCTGCCTATGCAGGTTGGTGCCAACAGAATGTTTTAGCAATCGGAGGAGAAAACTGGTGATTGAAATTTCATGAGAAGATCCCGTCGCAACGAAAAAGTCTTTGTTTAAATGATTGCCACTCCAATTCACGTATAACGTCTGTGACACTATCTCCCCTATTTCGCGATAATACAAAACGTGCTGCCCCTCTTTTTACTTTTTCGATGCCATCCGTCAATCCCACCTGATGCGGATCCCACACCGCACAGCAATACTCCAGAATAGGGCGAACAAGCGTGGTGGAAGCAGTCTCTTTAGTAGACCTGGTGCACTTTCTAAGAGTTCTGCCAATGAATCGCAGTCTTTGGCTGATCCCATCAACTGCTCCTCAATCGTTTAATCAAACAGTAATGAGTTTTTCCGCCTATATGAGAGCAAAATATTACATTTTATATGATGAGGATCAACCGACAATCCTCTATGAAGCGTCAACTATTTACAGCTCTTCCTGAATTTCACTATATTTTTCGATTGTTGTGAATTTTATTGCCGAGTGTATCGCAATTAACAGCGATAACGGACACGGATGAAGTATACGATAATTCAAGGAAAAACGTTCCAGTAAACACATGGATTCGCAAACAAACTGTTTGTTAGATAATTGTGTCTAATTGAAGTCACGACTGATTTCAGTATGTAACCTTCTCCAAGTTAGTTCAGATGTATCTTTTGACATGTACATTTTTGGATTAAGACCCAGTTCAAATGGTTCAAATGGCTCTGAGCACTATGGGACTTAACTTCTCAGGTCATCAGTCCCGTAGAACTTAGAACTACTTAAACCTAACTAACCTAAGGACATCACACACATTCATGCCCGAGGCAGGGTTCGAACCTGCGACCGTAGCGGTCGCGCGGCTCCAGACTGTAGCGCCTAGATCCGCTCGGCCACCCCGGTCGGCTTAAGACCCAGTCTACACATTTCAGTGACATTAATGTGACCATCACCTATATTCAAAATGAACGGTCAATAACCGTTTTCACACAGCAGGCGGCAGCACTAGCAGTGAAGGGTATATAAAGCGTTTCAGTGGGGGAATAGGAAAAAGTGTAATCGTTGTTGTTATACGGAAACTGAGCGATTTATCCGACGTCCAAAAGGGCTCGATTATTGGCTTTCGGACCGAGGGTGGAAACATTTCCGAAAAGTCTAAGTTTGTAAACTGTCAGCGGGCCGCTGTGGCAAAAGTACACTACTGGCCATTAAAATTGCTACACCACGAAGATGACGTGCTACAGACGCGAAATTTAACCGACAGGAAGAAGATGCTGTGATATGCAAATGATTAGCTTTTCAGAGCGTTCACACTAGGTTGGCACCGGTGGCGACACCTACAACGTGCTGACATGAGGAAAGTTTCCATCTGATTTCTCATACACAAACAGCAGTAGACCAGCGATGTCTGGTGAAACGTTGTTGTGATGCCTCGTGTAAGGAGGAGGAATGCGTACCATCACGTTTCCGACTTTGATAGAGGTCGGATTGTAGCCTATCTCGATTGCGGTTTATCGTATCGCGACCTTGCTGCTCGCGTTGGTCGATATACAATGATTGTTAGCAGAATATGGAATCGGTGGGTTCAGGAGGGTAATACAAAACGCCGTGCTGGATCCCAACGGCATCGTATCACTAGCAGTCGAGATGACAGGCATCTTATCCATATGTCTGTAACGGATCGTGCAGCCACGTCTCGATCCCTGAGTCAACAGATGGGGACGTTTGCAAGACAACAACCATCTGCACGAACAGTTCGACGACGTTTACAGCAGCATGGACTATCAGCCCGGAGACCATGGCTGCGGTTATCCTTGACGCTGCATCACAGACAGGAGCGCCTGCGATGGTGTACTCAACGACGAACCTGGGTGCACGAATGGCAAAACGTCATTTTCTCCGATGAATCCAGGTTCTGTTTACAGCATCATGATGGTCGCATCCGTGTTTGGCGACATCTCGGAGAACGCACATTGGAAGCGTGTATTCGTCATCGCCATACTGGCGTATCACCAAGCGTGATGGTATGGGGTGCCATTGGGTACACGTCTCGGTCACCTCTTGTTCGCATTGACGGCACTTTGAACAGTGGACGTTACATTTCAGATGTCTTACGACCCGTGGCTCTACGCTTCATTCGATCCCTGCGAAATCCTACATTTCAGCAGGATAATGCATGACCGCATGTTGCAGGTCCTGTACGGGCCTTTCTGGATACAGAAAATGTTCGACTGCTGCCCTGGCCTGCACATTCTCCAGATCTCTCACCAATTGAAAACGTCTGATCAATGGTGGCCGAGCAACCGGCTGGTTACAATGCGCCAATCACTGCTCTTGATGAAGTGTGGTATCGTGTTGAATTTGCATGGGCAGCTGTACCTGTACACGCCATCCAAACTCTGTTTGACTTAATGGCCAGGCGTATCAAGGCCGTTATTACGGCCAGAGGTGGTTGTTCTGGGTACTGATTTCTCAGGATCTATGCACCAAAATTGCGTGAAAATGTAATCACATATCAGTTCAAGTATAATATATTTGTCCAATGAATACCCGTTTATCATCAGCATTTCTTCTTGGTGTAGCAATTTTAATGGCCAGTAGTGTACATTTAAGATACATTTGCACTAACTACAACAATATTTCATATCGAAGTCAATGACGGCTCGAAACCACGAATTCTCAATTATCTCACAAACGGCTCAATTAAGGATCTAAGTCTAATGCAACGTACTTTCACCTATAACAGTTTTCCTTGTTAATTATGACACGACCTGTATGGAGCGGTATTATACGTAAGGTGATTCATCTAATCTGTTCACCTCAGATATATCCCGGACCGTTTAAGCTACCGTAATAATGTTTTCATCCGCATGAATTGTAAGAAAGTTCTCACTAAAGGACGTGGTTCAAATGGTTCAAATGGCTCTGAGCACTATGAGACTTAACATCTGAGGTCATCAGTCCCCTAGACTTAGAACTACTTAACCTAAGGACATCACACACATCCATGCCCGAGGCATGATTCGAACCTGCGACTGTAGCGGTCGCGCGGTTCCAGACTGAAGCGCCTAGAATCGCTCGGCCACACCGGCTGGCACTAGAGGAAGTATAATCTACTTTCGTAGCTATATTAATTACAGTTTTCCCTATCAATGTCAGAAGCCTGAATAATCACGTTATGCAATGCCCGTGTTGGTCAGAAGTGTGATGCGTGTACCTTCGGACATGCATGCATGTCCTAATAACACTGCATCGTACTTCTGAACAACATAGGCATTGCAATATCGTATTTATCTGCCGACACCGGCCAAGCGCTTTCATTTAAAATGTTTCCCCTGTACGGGAAAATACATAATGAATGTACGTGTACAGGTTGTAGACACAGGGTTGACAACATTTGGAAGTTTGGGTCTGGCCATGAGTCGTGCTCAGATAGCCTAAGAGTAGGGCGACCGCTCGCGATAAGCAGGAAATACGGGTTCGAGTCCAACTCCGGCACAAATTTTCATGGTCGTCATTCCATTATACAGCAGATTGTTGCCCATATTCGCAACTGCGAATACATTGCATTTAAGAGTCAATGGGGTTTTTGAGGGTACCTAGAAGGATGTGAAGCTATGCCGACTCCACTGCAGTGGCTAGCTCCGCTAGGTTTCACGGTTGAGAATCCACGGCATGAACAGCCCAATCGAAGTGGCCCACAGACACTCGGTAGAGTATAAAACCGGAGAGTTTGATGGCCAAGGAAGTACGGAAAACTCATCCTGGTGCTCTGGGAAGCACGACCCTACATTGTGGACTGTGTGACACGTTCCATTGTCCTGCTTGTAGAGGCCGTCGTGCCGCGGGAAAACAAACTGCATGTAGGGGTGGACATGGTCCCCATGGATAGATACATACTTGTGTTGATCCATTGTGCCTTCCAGAATTACAAGATCACCCAGGGAATGCCAAGAAAACATTACCCAGACCATAACGCTCCCTCCTTCGGCCTGGATCCTTGCGAATATTGTTGTACGGTGTTTGTTTTCAGACGTTTCACGCCATACATACAAACGACCATCTCGCTGAAACAGCATACAACGTTATTCAGCTGAAAAGGCCACCCGTCTCCACGCAGTGGACGTCCAGTCGCGGTAGTGGCCTGCAAATTTCAGCTTTCATCGTCGATGAACAGCGGTCAGCATGGGAGCATGAAACAGGTGCCTGCTGCGGAGCTCCATATGTAGCAATGATCACTGGTTGGTCGCTGAGGAGACGCTGTTGGTAGCCCCTTGGTTCATCTGGACTGTCAGCTGATCAACAGCTGCAAAACTATTCCCCCATACACGTCTCCGCAACCGTCGTTCACCCCTGTATGTGTGGCCCGTGGTGTGCCACAGTTGCCTTGGCGTCAGTTTTGGATAACGCCATTTTGCCATCCAAGGTATGCTGTAACCACAGCGGCACGTGAACAGTTCGTAAACTTAGCCGTTTCGAAAATGCTTTCAAATGGTTCAAATGGCTCTGAGCACTATGGGACTTAACATCTGAGGTCATCAGTCCCCTAGAACTTAAAACTACTTAAACCTAACTAACCTAAGGTCATCACACACATCCATGCCCGAGGCAGGTTTCGAACCTGCGACCGTAGCGGTCGCGCGGTTCCAGACTGAAGCGCCTAGAACCGCTCGGCCACTGCGGCCTGCGAAAATGCTTTCACCCTTGGTCCAAAAACCAATGGTCATGCCCTTTTGGACGTCAGACGAATCGCTGTTTCCGCATTACAACAATGAGTGCATTTTTTTCCGGGTCCTCCCAACTTGTTTTATGTACTTCTAGTTCTGCCACCTGTCATCTGTATGTGGTTATTGCACACTGACGTCGAACATAGGCAGTAGTCTCATTACTGTGATTGGACCGTACAGTTATGCGATATTAGTCAGTAACTTACGACTGTCAAATGCTACTATGGAATCGATGGATCTAGGAGGGCCATATTCAACGCCATGGGCGACCCCGTGCGACTTCCCTCGGTCGTGTGGGACAGTACAGCCACGTCACGTATCTTGAGTCAAGAAGACTAGTACCCACACGGATAGTACGACGACCTATGGAATAGCACGGACTATCAGCACGGCCATCATTGTTGCAGCTTCCCTTGATGCGCAACAGAGAGAGTCACACCAACTGTGAAGCCCCAACAACACTACTGAATACGGGAGTAGTTCCATGTAGTTTTATCGGAAGAGTCGCGGTTCTGTGTACAGTATCACGATGGATGAGTCGGTGTGTGGGGGCTATAAGAAGAGCTAACGTTGCTGGGTTGCATTCGTCATAGCCACACAGGCCCTGCACCTAACGTGATGATATCGTGTGCCGCTAGGTACACAACACGATCACCTGTGCTTCGCATAACCGGTAATTTGGGAGGCAGGTGTTACATTTCTGACATGTTAAGGCCGGTGGATCAGTCTTATCTTCGAGGTGTGTGTAATGTTATCTTTCAACAAAATAACACTGGAGTGTTTAATTAAACTTACGGTACTCCGAGTGCTGCAGTGCGGGCTGTATACGTCGCACGACGCTGAAACATCATAGATATGTTCATTCATCGATACTGAAAAAAGGTCCAGTTTCTGCTACCAGGTGAAAATATGGCGGTGTAAGCAGTCATAATGTGATGTGGGCGCTGGATAAGAGGAGGAACTATCAAATACATGATAACGGTGGTTCTGGCATGTTCATTAGGACATGGCCGCAAGTTACAATATGAGTACAATATGGTCTCCCGACTCAACAACATGCTGCATCTGTAACACGGCATAGTCAACAGTTACTCACAGCATATCCTATGTAATCAGAGTTATATGTCGACGTGTGCTATCCTTCCTATCAGATAGAGTCCAGATACATCCCTGACGGAGACGAACTTTCATATATTCCCACAAGCAGAAGTAATACGGATTTAGATCGGACGATCTGGAAGGCCACATTTCTTGAAATTGCCTACAGATGAAGCAGTCGTTACCGAAGGTTTCTCGAACCAAAACTTTCACCCGGCAGGCGACGTATGGTGCCACTCCATCTTGCATGAAAATAGTGGTGTGCACACTGTTGCATTCTTGCAGAGCTGAAATCACATGTTGCACAAGGAGGTCCTTATCACGTGCACATGTAACTATACTAGGAGGGGGAGTTGGAAAATAAGTTTCCCCTGTCGACTGTGGGCAGAGTTGTGTGATATGGGCGAAAGACGACACGGCAGGTGAACGCGCACGTGCAAGGCACCGATACACCATTGGGTAGAAGTCGACCGCAATCAAGCAGATGGCGCTGTCGCAGTGCCTGCGCAAAGCGGATGCCAGCCGCTCCGTCTTTTTCCGGAGGTATAGAGAGGAGGTGCGTTTTGGAGTCGTGGTCAAAGGCGGAAGTGAGAGCTGTTATCCGCTATGAATGGGCACGTGGAGTATCAGGCACATAAATTCTTAACCGCCTTGTTGAGGTGTATGGGTTAGGTGTGATGTCGAGGCAGATGGTGAGGAGATGGTGCCAGCAATTTAGTGATGGACGTCAGCAAGTGCAGTACATACCGAGCGAGACCTGGACGGACGCGCACGGCCACTACAGATGCAATTGCCAGGAAGGTGGATGACATGATTAAAGCGAACCGGCGTGTCACCACCGATGGAGTAACGGCAGAACTTGGAATCGGACATGAGCGAGCTCACAAGATCATCCATACGTTCATCGATACAGGAAGGTGTCAGCACGATGGGTGCCCCTCCAGCTGACCCCGACACGCATGGAACAACGCATGGCGTTCAGCCTGGAACAGCTCGTGCGTTACCATGAATCTGGAAGTGACCTTCTGTTTCGGATCGTGACGGAGGATGAAACGTGGGTCCACCACTACACGCCCGAATCGAAGGCCGCATCCATGGAGGGGAAACGTCCGTCATCATCTGTCCGAAAGAAGTTCAAAAGCACTCTGTAGGTAAAGTGCTACTCACCGGTTTCTGGGACGCCAAAGTTTTGCTGCTGGACGTTCTGAACGATGCAGCCATCAATGCTGTGCGGTACTTTGCCACTCTGTCGAAATTGAAAGAGGTGATTCGGAAAATGCGGCCTGGCCTTCTCAGATCTGGTTCTGCTATTGGATGACAATGCGAGACCACACACGGCGACGGCAACGCAAAACCATATTGCAACTCTTGGTTAGGAGCGCCTACACCATCCGTCTTACATTCCGGATCTCGCACCAAGTGACTTCCATCTGTTTCCTGCTTTGAAGAAGACTCTCGACGGAAGGCGCTTTGGCAGCAATGCTGACGTCAAACAAGCCTTTCAACGCTTCTTCCGTTTGCAACGCCCTGATTTTTTCCTGGAAGGCTTTTTGAAGCTTATAAAGCGGTATGACAAATGTCTCAATGTACTTGGTAATTATGTAGAAAAATAAGGATATGTCTTATCTTTAATGTCTCTTTCTCTTTTTTCCTTTCACGCACAACTCTGACCACAGTCGACAGGGGAAACTTATTTTCCAACTCCCCCACGTAGTAACAGGTTCAGGAGGTGTCATCTCGAAGAGAAACTGACCGAGAATGAAGTAGTCTGTGAAACCACACCACACGGTCACATAAAATCAGTGCAGTGGATGTTCCTGCGCAACAAATGTTCCTCGTCTGTGCAAAGAATATTCCTTGGCCACCCGTCATCCATTTCCATGCGTGCCAAAAAACGAACGGCAAAGTCAAGACGTCGTAGCCTATGTCGGGGCTTCATCTTGTGCATATTCTGAATCTTACAGGGATATCAGTATAAAATGCGCCACAAAATCTTTTTAAACAGCTGACCATGAGAGAGACATTTCTCATGACACAGCCTGAGTACTGGCTGCAGAACTTGAGGCATGTGCTGCACGGTTGGCAATAGCTACAGCAACTTCATCAGCAACTGCCATGGGAATGGGTCGCCCCCTCTCCCTCCTGCAACATCTGGTTCAGCTGCTTCTTCAGATTTCTTGATCATATTCTTTAGCCCATTTTTCGACATGGAGCCTCTTCACGGCTGTGTCGGCTATATTCTCGCAATGCAGCGCTGCTATTGCTGCCTTTCTAATAAAACAACTTTACCATCAGTGCAAGGTCTTACCTCTAAGTGGCCATTGCGTTTCGTACGGAAGACTTCAACCTTCTTTACCTTTCACACCAACCGCAACTCGACAAAAGAAATCAACACACGTCGCCAAGCGACAAACAACATACTGACGTAAAAACAGGAAACATTTCACATTGTGACTGCTTGCAGCGCTATATTTTCACCTGGTGGGAGAAAGTTGAACTATTGTTTTTTCAGTATACTCCTTGAGTGCATCGATTAATGAACATACCTACGATGTTTCAGTGTCCTGTGATGTGGACAGCCAACACTGCAACATTCGGAAAACGGTCAGTTTAATCACAACCACACGATTTGTTGCCTGTAGTGTCCTGATCTACCTCGATCTACTGCTACTGCTACTCTGGATAGCACATTCTCCAGATCACTTATCTTGATGAACTCTGGCACACAGCTGAAGCAGCATAGAATGACATAAACTGTACGTGTCTTCATAGCACAGTTAGACCCGTTATTGCTGTCAGAGGTTAAATCTCCGTGTACAAAAAATTGCACTTTGTATACTGCCAAATCTCTTAAAAATTTCATCATATACAGGGTGTTCGGAAATTTCCGTTACGTATTTCTAGAATTTGTAGAGAGAACTGGGTAGACATTGTTTTGAATTGGAATACATGTCCGGAAACGTATCGTTTCCATGCTATAGCAGTTTGAACACAGTCGGATAGGCTGATGTCATTCGACGTCAGTCCTACCTCTTTGACATGGGTCGAGCTCCATTCACGTGTCTGTGAACGTTAGAGCAGCCGGCCGAAGTGGCCGAGCGGTTCTAGGGGCTACAGTCCGGAACCGCGCGACCGCTACGGTCGCAGGTTCGAATCCTGCATCGGGCATGGATGTGTGATGTCCTTAGGTTAGTTAGGTTTAAGCAGTTCTAAGTTCTAGGGGACTGATGACCTCAGCAGCTAAGTCCCATAGTGCTCAGAGCCATTTGAACCATTTATGAACGTTAGAGCAACATGGTTGATTACACGTTTGCCGAGTACACCTTTTGTATGGCGAAGTTTACGGTCATGGAAGAGCTACTCGTCACCTTTATCAAGATCGTTATCCAAACTCTAACATTCTGCGTGGTGTCTGTTTGTTCTATATCGTGTCTCCCCACCACTTTCGCGCAACGACGCTCTGAGCGTGTTTTTTAGGGAATTGACTAGTTTGAACCTGGGACCTGTTGCTGGTAAGGAGACGCCAGACCACACATGACATGTAGAGTTCAGAGGAGTTTAGTGAGACTAGCGATGATATAACCAAATACTTAATGATTTCAACGTCAGCTCCACTGCATTCCCTGTAAAAGAATCTTAATACTAACTAAATTTAGCGGAAGGGGTTCAAAGCTTTCCTATTTTTAGTTAGCTGGTAAAATAACGTCGAAAAAGCAGTTAAGTTTACCATTGGAAATTTTATTCTACTCACAAAACATTGTTTATAAATTGCACTATTGATAAAAGGAAATGTTTTAATGCAGGATGGTAAAAACCAACTGTGTTCAACAAAAATGTGAACGAATATTCCCTGAGTGGGTTTCCAAGTTCTACAATGGATCGAAGGATGACCTATGCCATATCACATCTATAATCTAGGTTTAAATTAAGTTTCACAAAAGAGAAAACTATCAAAATGGTCTACAGTGACCCTCAATTATCTTTAATTACTTATCTAACTTGTCGTAAATTACAGTGGCTGATGTGGCTTCTCAATAACTATATAACAGAAAAATCATCGCGTTTCAGATTTTTACTTCAAGTGGCAAATGTGAACACCGTGAACTTTAATTGACGATCGACACTAGTATTACGCAAAAAGGGGGTGTAACAGATGAGACTTCTGCAGTTATGAGTGAAGCTTTATGCGCTGTTATGCGGCATCGCGTGCGTTCATTACCTTTTCGGTGTTCGTCGGGGGGGGGGGGGGGGGGGGGGGCAGCACAGCTCCGCTCACCTCGCCGTCTCCGAAGCAACTCTCTCCTAACTTCTCCTTACTACAATTTACCGAAGTTGGTTTAAAAAAAACTATCTGGATGTGTTTTCATCTGACCAATCAGAGTCTCAATGTTAACCTTAAGCTCCGCCTACAAAAATTCTGTCCATCCAATGAGAAACGTTATACTTTTCGTGGTGGGGCAATGTTTTTAAAGATTGCAACGTAACAGAGACGCGAAAAAGTCTCACGCTAAAACTTGCAGCTGGTGTGGTCCTTTTAGCGTTATCGTAAGATCTATACTGTTCTTCTGGAGGGCTCTGTCTTTTAACATGGGCTGGGGGTGGTCCTGACGTAACAGAGACGCGAAAAAGTCTCACGCTAAAACTTGCGGCTGGGGTGTGGTCCTAGCGGTTAGCTGGCGACGTGGGTGTCCGTCCCTTACCGTAGGGCCTTCTAACTTAACACGGTTCTGCTCTCGGATTCTGTTCTCGTTTCTCCCCTCGGAACTGCGTCTGTCTCACGGTGGGAAGGTATGACATGCATTTAGGCATTCTTGTGTTAGTCTTTGGTATTCCATTTGCTCACTCGTTACTCGTATTACTTTGGTTAATTTAATGTCACGATTTATTCGGAGCTATGTGACATACAACTGGATTTGCTTATAATGTCAGGGTTTTCATGGAAGGTGTTGGATTTGCCTGACACCTTACAAAACGTTCGACAACACCACATACCCTTTTCGCCAAAATTACGCAACGGCTTCACGAAAGCATCAGATTTACCTCCAAGGAGACGCGGCACACCAGAATTGGGAAGACCGCACTGTAAACAACAGTTTTTGTGAAAACTGATTCAGTTTCCTTTTTGTTTCTTTGGTTACTAATAACTGGAATTCTAGGGAAAGGTGTGTGAAATCTTATGGGACTTAACTGCTAAGGTCATCAGCCCCTAAGCTTACGCACTACTTAACCTAAATTATCCTAAGGACAAACACACACACCCATGCCCGAGGGAGGACTCGAACCTCCGCCGGGACCAGCCGCACAGTCCATGGCTGCAGCGCCTAAGACCGCTCGGCTAATCCCGCGCGGCAAATTCTAGAAAAAGTGATGTACTGGATCACGCCTCATAAAATACTTGTAAAAGTGGTTGAATTACCAGCAGGTTTCCAGTACATACTTATCAATGGACTGAACTAAAAACAAGATGGTGGACACAAAGTCAACTTTACCATCTGACAATGGGCTCAGGCCCGAAACTAGTAATGGTATAATAAAATCACTTCAAGAGAACGTGTGGCTGGTTGCAGTACTTCCTATAGTGTAATAATAGACCCTATTATTCAACATGCCAACAAAGATCGGAAATAATTCTTTTTGGCGTTATTTACACTTTTTTTGGGTGTTGTGGTAGGCTCACACCGAATTTAACACATTTTCTCTCTGTCGCAGATGAATTATCTGTCGGTGTCCGCCTGCTTAGCTAAGTGGTAACGTGCTTGCCTACCATGCAGCGGGCCCGGGTTCGGTTCCCGACCGTGTTGGAGATTTTCTCCGCCCGTGGACTGGGTGTTGTGTTGTCCTCATCATCATCTCATCCTCACGGACACGCAAGTCGCCCAATGTGGCGTCACATGAAATAAGACTAGCAACACGGCGGCCGAACTTACACGGATGGGATCTCCTGGCCAACAATGCCATACAATCATTTCATTTTTTTTTTAATCTGTCGGTAGGACATAACGTCAAATATGAGTTGCAGAGAAATTCGTTTTGTTATTTTTTGTCATTTGTGTATTCGTTATTTAAATTTATGTATTGTGTTTGTGATTGATCAGTCTAACGGACTGGCCATAGTTACGCACTACGCATCAAAGCTGGATAAATTTAGAGAACCAATATTCTACAAAAAATATCTCTACTACATAATTCGCATAAAGACTGCCAGGAAAATTGAAGAGATATATTGACAACTATTTTTCCTTACACTCTCTGAGATTTTAGCAGGATACCGAGCGAATAATAAAGCTGCAAAATAAGTGGTACATTCCATAGGGTTCCCTGCCTGGACCATTTCTTCTAGTATACATCGACAACTTGAAACGTGTTTTTCTTCTTCGCTGACAATATTACGGTCTTTGTAGATCCAGATGAGGAACAAATAAAACTGTACGGTAAAAAATGCTGAGTAGTGATTTTTGTTCAAGGTTGCAAGCTGGTAGAATGACTAACAACTGCAATTTGCAATTAACCTCAGTGCATCCAATTTCGGACATACAGTACTGGCATGTGTAACATTCTACGTCTCCACAACTGTGACAATTAGCGAGGGATGTCATATCAGCTTTATAGGATTTAGATTGCATGGAAAGCTTTTGTTAAAGGCACATAATTTTAATTTCCTGTCAAAGACAAATGCAGCTCTCTGTGTGATCACAGTATCGCACGCCATCAATACCTGTGATACGCTTACGTTGGTTTAATTAGCATACATTCATTGTTTGATGCCATATAGGTTAATATTTACAGAATACTCTGTTTTTTATAAAGCTTATTTGTAGCACACAAAAATGGACATCGAAGCCATAGGTGATGTTGATTCACCACCATCAATCAGGTCACTTAGTACAATTCTGGTGATTCTTATGTTTAGTTCGCAGTATATCAACTCCATCATGAAACTGATTGTTGACAAAATGCACTTGTTTGAAAAGAACAGTTGCATCTATTCAAAGAACACAAGACAGAACATTCATCTAACTGGTAACCAATCTATCTGTGGCGTACTGTAGCAAGTCTAGCTCAGAGGGAGGTCGAGGGCGTACTACAACATGCAAACAAATTATTAGTAATTTATTATAACTTGAACATGGTAAACATTTAACTTTGGAAACGAGTAATTTCCTCACAGATGACGTGAAACTGATGCTGTCTCTGACGCTTATAACATCTGGAGCTTCATTACAGAATGGTAGTTTCACATCAGAATCTAATTGTTTTTAACACGACGTAATGTTCAGTATAACTGTTCGAGTCACATGCAGCCGGTTCTATACTACGACGGTCCTGTCATCGTAAGCGATAATTACAATTGATAGCTAATTACACAGAGAATGCTGATTACGTAGGTAGTGGGCTGAACGTCACTGTCTTCAGACGTAAATGATTTTCCGGCTTTGGTGGCGTAAGGAAACATTTGGAGTGGGGGGGGGGGGGGGCGGCGAATCTTCGCTGACGACTCCTATTCGTTGTTGCGTTTGGCAGTGACTGTCTTTACTTGTGGTGCCATCTTGAGCTTCCAACTTTTGCTTGTAACCCCGTTTTGTGGACGACACCACACTACTATCTATCATTTTCAACGGATTGCATAGCCTTTTAGATCTTTTTTACTGTTGTTAGACAGTTTTTTTTTCTTTGGAGGCACCGGGAATAAATAACTAGGGCGACTTGCAGCGTGTCCCGTCCACAAAAAATGGTTCAAATAGCTCTGAGCACTATGGGACTCAACATCTGAGGTCATCATTCTGCTAGAACTTAGAGCTACTTAAACCTAACTAACCTAAGGACATCACACACATCCATGCCCGAGGCAGGATTCGAACCAGCGATCGTAGCGGTCGCGCGGTTCCAGAATGAAGCGCCTAGAACCGCTCGGCTGTGCCGTCCACATTTTGAATGGATTCCTCAAGGAGAGCAACAAATGAGGAAGACAACTTGGCAAATTCTCGAAACATCGTATACGGTGAATTACTATACGGTTGGAAAACTAAGAGATTGCAAACCAAAAAACAGTTTGTCATTAAACAAGCGTTAATTATCGATGATTTTTGTTGTATCGGCACCAGGCTGTGGTCTAAGTCATGTGTCTGCGCTAAACGTCTCGTCTCCTAATGCTGGAGACGTCTCCAGATGATGCAAGGACATCATTTGTTGCTTTTCTAAATCAAGCTCAGAGAGCCGGACTGCTTTCCGAACTTGACTCATTTCGAAAAGGAACTAACGAAGTTTATATGTACAAACAGTTCATTTCGCTGAGGTTGCTTGATTTGGACACGCAACTAACAAAGTCTTTATAGCCTCTGAGGATGTCTCCATCATTGGCAGACCAAACGGTAAGCTCAGAATATGCCTCAGACCACAGCCTAATGCCCATACAACTAGGATGACCGAGAATGTCCAGTCACATTAATGGGACCACTTGTCACAAGCCTGAATAACCACATATTTCAGCGCGGACCGTCGCGAGACGTACAGGAAGAGAGTCATTGAGGTTCTGGAAGATACCGACAGGAAGCGGAGCCATGCTGACTCAAGTGCCGTGGCCAGCTGCACTATGTTTCACGGCTGAAGATCCATGGCGTGAACTGCCCGATCGAGGTGGGATTTACACCGGCAGAATCACTCACAGACGGCAGGTGGTAGCAGCACTAACAGTGGAGGATATATCAAGCGTGTCGGGGAGGAGGGGGGACGCAGAAAACAGTGCAGTCGTTGTCGTAATGCTGAAACAGAGCGATATATCTGACGTCCAAAAAGGCATGATGAGTGGCTTTTGGGCCGCTCTGGTTCAAGTATATCGTGCACGACAAAGTGGTGCTATCCAGAATCGGCACCGAGGCAACTGTGGTGCCCCACGGGGCATAGATGTCAAGGGTGAACGATGGCTGCGGAGATAGACGTCCAACTGTTGAGCAACTGAGCGCCCAGACGAACCGAGGGACTACCAACAATGTCTCCCCAATGACCGGTCAGTGAATGTTGCTGGGTCTCCTCAACAGGAACCATGCTGACTGCCTGTTCATAGGCTACGAAGGCTGGAATTTGCACGCCAGTACTGCAACTGGACGTCCAACATATGGTGACAGGTGGCCTTTTCAGATGACGCACGGTAAACTCATCGTGGTGCTGTTCGAATCGCCGGCCGTTGTGGCCGTGCGGTTCTAGACGCTTCAGTCTGGAACCGCGTGACAGCTACGGTCGCAGGTTCGAATCCTGCCTCGGGCATGGATGTGTGTGATGTCCTTAGGTTAGTTAGGTTTCATTAGTTCTAAGTTCTAGGCGACTGATGACCTCAGAAGTTAAGTCGCATAGTGCTCAGAGCCATTTGCTGGTCGAATCACTCACAGTTTCTTTAGTAGTACTTTTCGCTAACAATGAAGGACAGGCCTTTTCAGATGACGCACGGTAAACTCGTCCTGGTTCTGTTCGAATCACTCATCAAACGATGGCCAGAGGCGTACGGTAAACTCATCCTGGTGCTGTTCGAATCACGCACGTACACTGTGAGCTGTATGACACGTTACGTTGTTGTACTGGTACAGCCATACTGCCAGGGAAAAAGAAACTACATGCAGGAGCAGACAAGATCTGCAGGGATAGATGTATTCTTGTGTTGATCCATTGTGCTTTTTAGATTGACGAGATCACCCAGAGAATGCTAGAAAACATTCCCCAGTCCATAACGCAGAGCGTTTCCTTTCAAACTTTTCACGCCATCTGTCTGTTAGAGCATAAAATGAGCGTCATCTGAAAAGGCTACCTGTCGCCATATGTTGGACGTCCAGTTGCGGTACTGGCGTGCAAATTCCAGCCTTCGTAGCCTATGAACAGGCAGTGAGCATGGTTCCTGTTGAGGAGACCCAGCAACATTCACTGACCGGTTCTTGAGGAGACAGTGTTGGTAGTCCCTTGGTTCGTCTGGGCGCTCAGTTGCTCAACAGCTGGACGTATATCTCCGCAGCCATCGTTCACCCTTGACATCTACGGCCCGTAGTGCATTACAGTTGCCTCGGCGCCGGTTTTGAATAGCACCACTTTGTCGTGCACGATATACTTGAACCAGAGCGGCCCGAAAGCCACCCTTGATACATCCTCCACTGTTAGTGCTGCTGCCACCTGCCGTCTGTAAGTGATTAGTTTACGTTTTCGTCGAACATAGACGGTGGTCACATTAATGTGATGACTGGACTACGTAAATACCTGCCGTGAAAGCTTATATGGGGTGGTCCATCTGAAGTTTCGGATGAGATTATCTCGAAAACTATACATCGGGTGAAAATAGTGGGTAAGACAAGTTCGTAGGCTCAAAGGGGGACATCAAATGATACTACACGTGACCTCCAGCCCCCGCCCCCTTGGCTGGGGCGGGGGCAACTTTTAAATCTTAAATTGAAACCCCCATTTTTTATTGCAGATTCGGATTCTCCATAAAAAAGTAATCAAGTATCAATAATGTTCATCTGCACGATGAACAAGTCAGTAAGAATGGCAGCACATTTACAATGAACATAATTACTAGTCATATATGTAACGGGAATTTTCAACACATGAATTTAAATAATCAGATAGTTTATAGCAGATGTGGTTAACAAGGTATTTCTTAATACTTTCATTTGAATTTGTAGGAAGTTTCGTTATATACCATTACGTGTGATGGGAGTTCGTTGACGGAATACGACAGTCCCCTTAGAAATACAGATAGGGAGACAAATACTTTTCACAAGATTTTATGAGGCGTTAAACCCTAACCTTCCTTCTTTTATTATTTTTATTTATTTAATTGCAGTTGAGTAAATCTCCTGTCATCTAAAACTGGTTTCATCATTATCAACCAAAGATCTTTGAGAAGCTCTTTGTGACATGAGTTGTGAAGTAGTCCTACTGACCGTTTGTGCTAAATATCTACTGTATCTCCTTTTGCAGTATCGCCACAGGAGATAATTTCCTAACACAGTAGGGACTTGAAATACTCTGTATATGCTAAAGTACTTGCTAACGAAATTTTCTTGTGCTTCAATCCAAGTGGCTGCCTTGAAATTTCGCGAAGTTTTTATGAGTATCGCACTCATCATCTTCTAGAGAATTTCAACGTAGCCATCCGGATGGAAGCCCGAAAGGATTTCATCAGTAGTGTATGCGGGGAAAGCCTAGATTCACAGCTAAAGTAGAGGATGGAACAAGGAAACGGGAAATTTTGAACGCCGCAGTGGCAGCAGTTATTCGGGACCGATACGTTGTTGCTGTGAACACGTTGCCATTTAGTAAACGAGCAGCAATGGAAGGGTTCGGAATGTTCTATCGCTGTAAGAACTTTTTACAAGCGGCGTGAAAAAGTGACTGCTGCGGAAAGGGTATTTCGACAGCGTTACCAGATAGGACGTTATGGACGCGTCCCATCTGGTCGTGCGCTTACAAAGTGGGTGCGTAATTTTGAAGAAACTGGCGTACCTTCGAAAAAGATGCTTCCAGGTGGCGTTCGAACTGTACCGTACGTACCTCAGAGAGCATTGCAGAAGTACGAGTTTTCATCGAGAAGGGACCTAGCCGCTCCATTCAATGACATGCATCTGCGCTACAGATTGGGTACGAAACGTACAAAGAATACTGCACGAATTAAAGTTCGACCCCTATAAGTTACAGATTGTGCAGCAATTAAATCCAACTGATGCTGTGTCGCGTAGAGATTTTAGCGAACGGGTGTTAATTACAAAAAAAAAAAGGACGCCGATTTCATTAATAACATATGGACTTCAAAGAAAGCCGACTTCCACCTTAACGGATACGCCAACAAACAGAATTTCCGTTATTGTTCACAGGAAAACCCTTGGGAGTTTCAGAAGTGCTCAAAACATAGCGCCAAGGTTACAGTACCATGTCATGGTGTCAATGAATCTTACTTTTTTGAACGTGAGGATGGCACTGCGGCACCAGTAACATCCACTCGGTATGTTGATATGCTTGAAACACTTTTTACACCGACACTGAACGATCTCAGCATCGAAAACAAGTGGTTCCAGCAGAACGGAGCCACGTCACATACTGCTCGACAGTCGCTGGAATCTCTGTTGATCCATTGTGGACATGGGACAACGGCTGGTCTAGTATTTAACATCGAAATTCGCCAACAGCGGTGCAGAAATGATCGTTGTTCCTATACCAAAGAAGGTAGTAGCTACAAAATGTGAACAGTACAGAACTCTAAGCCTAATATCACATGCATCAAAAATTCTCATAAAAATAGTTCTGAAGAGAACTGAAGCGAAGGTGGAGGATATGCTGAGTGAAGATCACTTTGGTTTCAGAAGGGGATTGGGAACAAGACAGGCGATTCTGGCACTGAAGCTCGTTATCGAAAAGCAATTACAGAAAAATAAATCAACTTATATTGCCTTTGTAGCAATAGATGTTCAGAGTGCTGAGGAAAAGTGGAATAAAGTACAAAGACATCCGTGTGATACTCAGTTTCTATAAGAATGAGGTGGCAATAATTAGGAACAGTCACCAGGTACAAGAAGCAAATATTAGAAAAGGGGTAAGACAAGGATGTGCTCGTTCTCCTCTTATATTCAATGCTTACATCCAGTAAGCTATAGACCAAGTTCAAAAACTACTGAGGCGGGGATCAAAATTAATGGGCAGAAGATAGACGTGCTAATGATATTGCTATAGTCGCGGAGACAAAATAAGATCTAGAGGAAGTAGTCAGAACAATGGAAAAAATTCTATGCAATCAGTATGGAATGAGAATAAACAAGAAAACAACAAAAGTGATGGTATGCAATACAGGAGCAGAATATGAACCTCTGGGAATGAGAATTGGAAGAGAGGAGCTGGAAGTGATAGAGGACTTTAATTACCTGGGAAGCAAAATCGCAAGAGATGGTAGAAACCGGAAAGAAATTGTGATCATAATACAAAAGGCCAAAATTGCATTTCATCGGAGAAGGAATTTACTCACCAGCAACAACATCAGTCTCAAAATAAGGAAATGTATCATGAAAGGTTTCGTTTGGAGTGTGGCCTTATACGGCTGTGAAACTTGGACAATTGGAAGAGAAGAGAGAAGACGGCTAGAGGCCCTGGAGATATGGTGCTATAGAAGGATGATGAAGATCAGCTGGAGAGACAAAGTAACAAATGAAGAGGTGTTTAGAGGAGTACAGGAAACCAGATCTCTGTGCAGGCACATCCAAACAAGAAGAGACAAACTTGTAAGGCATATCCTACGACACGACTACATCATTGTAACAATAGCAGAAGGAGCTATTGAGGGAAGGAATCGGCGGGGGCGACCAAGAATATCATACATGCAACACATCATGAATGACGTTGGATGTAACACATACGTGGAAATGAAGAGAAAGCCAGACAGAAGAGAGGAATGGCGCTCTGCTGCAAGCCAACCTCAGGATTGAACACTAAAAGAAAGAAGAAGACCAGTATCGACATTACATTATGCAATAAAATTATAAACAGCCGACCAGTTGCAACTGATAAAGAAATTCTTTACCTAGCTTTCGACAAATATTAATTTGTCTTTTTCAGAAGGTAACCTAAGGACAATAAACATCATAGCTTACATTAGAAAAGTATGAAACCTATAAGCCAAGAATAAATTTTAAGACAAATTAGAGAACTCTTGCATTACAGAAGTATGATAACGACGACTGGTACTTACAATTTTACATTAGTAAGGACTAATGTACCGTCGCCGTTTTTACAATTGTCGGCATAGATCCATGTGTCAAAAATAAAATATAGCCCCAGAATTAGGGTTTGTCACGTTAATATAAAATAGCTCATGGATCTTGCAGAGCTCACAACCGACTGAGTGTAATCGGCGAGCGTAGTTGCTCTGAAAACAGGGCAGGTGGCGCTCGTGGCGAGAAACATGTGCCAATTGGCGTACAAAGGCAACGTGTAAATTATTAGTATTAATTACGTCCTTAGGTAGAACACAATAAAAAAAAGGAAGGAAATTAACACCTGCCCTGTTTTCAGAGCAACTACGCTCGCCGATTACACTCAGTCGGTTGTGAGCTCTGCGTGATCCATGAGCTATTTTATATTAACGTGACAAACCCTAATTCTAGGGCTACATTTTATTTTTGACACATGGATCTATGCCGACAATTGTAAAAACGGCTACGGTACATTAGTCCTTACTAATGTAAAATTGTAAGTACCAGTCGTCGTTATCCTACTTCTGTAATGCAATAGTTCTCTAATTTGTCTTAAAATTTATTCATGGCTTATAAGTTTCATACTTTTCTAACTTAAGATATGATGTTCATTGCCCTTAGGTTACCTTCTGAAGAAGACAAATTTATATTTATCGAAACCTAGGTAAAGAATTTCTTTATCCATTGCAACTGGTCGGCTGTTTATAATTTTATTACGTGAAACCGTTGCTGATGTGCAGCTATGTTTGAAATATTACATTATGCCATTTTCAGGCCCCCTATGCATCTCTCAGAAACAAACGATATTGGCATACTGGGCCATATGTTCCTCGACGTCGTGAATTCTAAACCGTGTCCCGACTGCTTCCTCCGAAGACCAGATAGCAACATCTTGTACTTCAACAGACCTGACGTGAGGCCTCCAGAGAAGAAAAAAATACCTACGCGCTTGACAGGGGCTGAAGGTGCGCATTACCTGTACAATGTGGTGCTTGCGGCGCAGCTCCTGGGGCAGGCGCTGCACGTGGCACCAGTAGGTGGTGTCGGAGCTGGGCACACGCACGTGGCTGGCGCGCACCTCCAGCGGCCAGGCGTCGGCCGGCAAGCGCGGCGCCGCGGCTTCGTTGCGCAGCAGCTGAGCCCGCTGCATGGCGTGCTGCACGCCAGGGAAACTCACGTTCAGACCCGCCACCGCGAACAGCCGGCTGCGTCCGCTCGCCCACACCACGTGCGTCGTGCCTTCCTGCACACCAACCACAAAAGCTTTTATTGACAGAGTACTGCCATATTAGACAGTGCCAAGAATTCTACACACTCGCAAAATACACTACTGGCCATTAAAACTGCTACACCAAGAAGAAATGCAGATGATAAAAGGGTATTCATTGGACAAACATATTATACTAGAACTGACATGTGATTATATTTTCATGCAATTTGGGTGCATAGATCCTGAGAAATCAGTGACCAGAACAACCACCTCTGGCCGTAATAACGGCCTTGATACGCCTGGGCATTGAGTCAAACAGAGCTTGGATGGCGTGTACAGGTACAGCCGCCCATGCAGCTTCAACACGATACCACACTTCATCAAGAGTAGTGGCTGGCTTATTGGGACGAGCCAGTTGCTCTGCCACCATTGACCAGACGTTTTCAATTGGCGAGAGATCTGGAGAATGTGCTGACCAGGGCAGCAGTCGAACATTTTCTGTATCCAGAAAGGCCCATACAGGACCTGCAACATGCGGTCGTGCGTTATCCTGCTGAAATGTAGGGTTTCACAGGGACCGAATGAAGGGTAGAGCCACGGATCGTAACACATCTGAAATGTAACGTCCACTGTTCGAAGTGCCGTCAATGCGAACAAGAGGTGACCGAGACGTGTAAGCAATGGCACCACATACCATCACCCCGGGTGATAACGCCAGTATGGCGCTGACGAATACACGCTTCCAATTTGCGTCCACCGCGATGTCGCCAGACACGGATGCGACCATCATGATGCTGTAAACAGAACCTTGATTCATCCGAAAAAATGACGTTTTGCCATTCGTGCACCCAGGTTCGTCGCGCTCCTGTCTGTGTTGAAGCGTCAAGGGTAACCGCAGCCATGGTCTCCGAGCTGATAGTCCATGCTGCTGCAAACGTCGTCGAACTGTTCGTGCAGATGGTTGTTGTCTTGCAAACGTCCCCATCTGTTGACTCAGGGATAGAGACGAGGCTGCACGATCCGTTACAGCCATGCGGATAAGATGCCTGTCATCTCGACTGCTAGTGATACGAGGCCGTTGGGATCCAGCACGGCGTTCCGTATTACCCTCCTTAACCCACCGATTTCATATTCTGCTAACAGTCATTGGATCTCGACCAACGCGGGCACCAATGTCGCGATACGATTAACCCACCTATTCCATATTCTGCTAACAGTCATTGGATCTCGACCAACGCGGGCAGCAATGTCGCGATACGATAAACCGCAATGGCGATAGGCTACAATCCGACTTTTATCCATGTCGGAAACGTGATGGTATGCATTTCTCCTCCTTACACGAGGCATCGCAACAACGTTTCACCAGGCAACGCCGGTCAACTGCTGTTTGTGTATGAGAAATTGGTTGGAAACTTTCCTCATGTCAGCACGTTGTAGGTGTCGCCACCGGCGCCAGCCTTGTGTGAATGCTCTGAAAAGCTAATCATTTGCATATCATAGCATCTTCTTCCTGTCGGTTAAATGTCGCGTCTGTAGCGCGTCATCTTCGTGGTGTAGCAATTTTAATGGCCAGTAGTGTATATGCTACTATCTATACGTAACTACTGTACACTACCTGCCAGCGGTCAACAAACCTATGTTGCTGTTGGCCTTGCCCACCGAGCTAACCCCAGTGGGAGTGCCCCTGGCACTGGGCTGGCCGGAGACGTTAATCGCTGCAGTCCTATCCTAAGGGGTTTTCCTAGCTCATCCTACAACTAACCTACTTCGTATCTATACTGTCATTGTCGGTGCTGTTCGGTGAAATGTGTCCACCTCCCCCCTAATCCGAGACATGGCGGATCCCAGCCGTGAAGTGGCTAGCCAAGTTCATGTCCCGGCGGAACAGGAGATGCGCACGGAGTCTAATTCGGGTATGAAGCACTGTAAATTGCATCTGAAAGTTTGTGGACATGAAAGGTGTTCTCATGCCTGAGCAGATGGTGCGTGTCGTCGTTAGGAAGTTGTCCAAGTTCCTCAGCAACGTCGTCGAAGAGGAGGCACTCATACACCACATGGTCTGGGGTGCCTTGCACGGCACCACAGTCACACGCAGGTGTAGCCCGCTTCCCGAACCGACAAAGGTATGTTAGGTAGGGTCCATGTCCAGTAAGAAAGTGCAGCAGTCCTCTGGTTGGTCTGAGACATTTAAGCTGTAATCGCTCCTCAATGTGTGGTAACAACTCATACGTTCTTCGCCCCGTTTCATCATTGTCCCACTGCTCTTGCCACAATTCTTCCTCCCTTCTTTTTATTCCAGGCTTATCCCCAACGTATACCCCCGTTATTTCCACTACCTTTTCCCTCCTTTCCTTCTTCATCCAGTACCAAGCGGCCTGTTCTCTAATTTTTATGTCAAGGGGACAGAGCCCCATCAGTACTAGCAGTCCCTCCCCCCCCCCCCCCCCGTCCCCCAGGAGTTGTTCTGTATGCCCCTACCGAGCGCAGAAGCATTTTTCGCTGCACCCTCTTTACGGCCATAGCAGGCATAACCCTCACGATCCTGTGTGCCCAGACCCCTAACCCGTATCCCACGATTGAGGTTAGGATGCTGTTATGATATAATTTAATTAGGTCGGGTGGAAGATGAAAGCGTTTGTGGCCAATTACAATTACGTTATTTAGCGTTTCTAATGATATCTGTATCCAACCCCGGTAGCTGAGTGGTCAGCGCGACAGAATGTCAATCCTAAGGGCCCGAGTTCGATTCCTAGCTGAGTCGGAGATTTTCCCCGCGCAGGGACTGAGTGCTGTGTTGTCCTAACATCATCATTTCATCCCCATTGATGCACAAGTCTCTGAAGTGGCGTCAAATCGAAAGACTTGCACCCGGCGAACGGTCTACCCGACGGGAGGCCCTAGTCACACGACGACAATGATCTTTGTGTTACGGTGTCAATATGTGATGCATAGTTCCACCTCTCGTCGACGACTACACCTAGATATCGGGTCTCACGGCGCCGAAGAGCTGGTGAGCCGTTAATCCTAACAGTTGGATTCCTAATAAGTTGTCCTTCAAATAACAAGTATGTGGACTTCCTAGTCGCAATTGTCATTTTTGCTTTGTGGCACCATACCGTCAAAATAGATATAGCTCTTCCAACTTTTAGTTCTAAGTCCTCGAGGCTACGGCTGCCTACCAACATTTAAAAGAACACAAAATCTCCAAGACTGGCAATAGCTTACAGCAGCGCGAAACTTATCACAAACTTAAATGCCAGGTTCTTGTAACACGCGGTACAGTCACACTAATGTGACCACCTGTCAGAAGCATAAATAACCACCTTCAGCAGCGCAGACTGCTGCGAAACATGGAGGAAGAGAATCCGTGAGGTTCTGGAAGGCACTTACGGGAATGTGGAACCATGCAGGTTCCAGTGCCGTTGACTGTTGCGAAGATTTATTGGTTGATGATCTAGGGCGCGAATAGCCCTATCGTGATGGTCCCACAGAGTCTCGATTGGGTTTAAATCGGGTGAGTTTAGTGGCCAGGGGAGTACAGTAAACGTATCCTCCTGCTCTTCAAACCACGCACGTACTATGGGGGCTGTGTGGCACGTTGCATTGTGCTACTGGTAGGTGCTATCATGCCCAGAAAAAAGAAACCGCATGTTGGGGTTGACGTAGTCCCCTAGGATAGATGCATATTTGTGTTGATTCATTTCGTCTTCCAGAATGACGAGGTCACCTAGTTAATGGTCTCCAGACTGCACGCTTCCGACAATGGTTGCCGCGTGTTTGCTTTCAGACGTTTCACGCCGCACGCGCCAACGGCCTTCTATCCAATGGAGCATAAAACGTGATCCATCTGAAACGGCCCCCTGTCGCCACTCAGTGGAGGTGCAGCTACGGTATTGGAGTGCAAGTTCCAGCCTTCGTCGCCGATGTACTGCAGTCAGCAAGCATGCATGAACGAGGCGCCTTCTGCGTAGACCCATACGCAGCAACGTTCGCTGGACGGTCGTTGAGGATACACTGTTGGCCACCCCTTGGTTCATATGGGCGGCCAGTTGCTCAACAGTTGCACGTCTATTCGGCCGTACACATCTCCGCATTTGTTGTCCACCCTTGTCATCTATGTCCTGTGGTGCACCACAATTGCCTCAGAGCCGGTTTTGGATAGCGTCATTTTGCCACTTTAACCACGGTTGCACATTAACGGTTTACAAACTTAGCCATTTCGGAAACGATTCCACCCTTGGCCCGAAAGCCAATGATCGCGCCCTTTTGAACGTCGGATAAATCGCTCTGTTTCCGCATTACGACAACGACTGTACTGTTTTCCACGTCTCCCGGACGTGCTTTATATACCCTCCACTGCTAGTGCTGCCCCTGCTGTCTGTGAGCGGTTATTTCACGTCGACATCGAACACAGGCGGTGGTCACATTACTGTGACTGGACCGTGTAGTTTCTGAAACGATATAATATCTCGAAATCTGGCAGACAATTCAAAGAGATTCTGATACTACGTAAAGTAGTGTAACCCCAGCAAGACACAATCAATACCTTCACTGCGCAGTAGCAATAGTACTGCTACTGACGACAATGTCACTAAAGTGGAGTCACTAAACACGGTTTTCCGAAATTTCTTCACCAAAAAAGAAGCAGCAAATATCCAAGAATTCGAATCAAGAACAGCTGTCAACATGAGTAATTTGGAAGTGGATACCCTCAGTGTAGTGAAGTAACGTAAGTCACTTCATAAAGGCAAATCTTCTGGGAGACTGAATACCAACCATTTCCTATCGAAGTGTCCTCATAAAATAGCTCCATTTTTAGAAACCACATACAGCCGCTCGCGTGACGAAAGATACATACCCACAGATTCGAAAGGTCACACAGAAGTAATCCGCTGAATTATGGACCCATATCGTTGATATCGATTTGTAGTAGGATTTTGGAACATGTACTTTCCGCCAATATAATGGAATACCTTGAAGAAAATCTATTGTCACATAACCAGCATGTGTTCAGACAACATCGTTCTTGTGAAACACAACTGGATCCTTATTTACACTCCTGGAAATTGAAATAAGAACACCGTGAATTCATTGTCCCAGGAAGGGGAAACTTTATTGACACATTCCTGGGGTCAGATACATCACATGATCACACTGACAGAACCACAGGCACATAGACACAGGCAACAGAGCATGCACAATGTCGGCACTAGTACAGTGTATATCCACCTTTCGCAGCAATGCAGGCTGCTATTCTCCCATGGAGACGATCGTAGAGATGCTGGATGTAGTCCTGTGGAACGACTTGCCATGCCATTTCCACCTGGCGCCTCAGTTGGACCAGCGTTCGTGCTGGACGTGCAGACCGCGTGAGACGACGCTTCATCCAGTCCCAAACATGCTCAATGGGGGACAGATCCGGAGATCTTGCTGGCCAGGGTAGTTGACTTACACCTTCTACTTACCACTTCACCAGTGGTGTACGGCCAGTGTAGGAGATCGCTCCCCACACCATGATGCCGGGTGTTGGCCCTGTGTGCCTCGGTCGTATGCAGTCCTGATTGTGGCGCTCACCTGCACGGCGCCAAACACGCATACGACCATCATTGGCACCAAGGCAGAAGCGACTCTCATCGCTGAAGACGACACGTCTCCATTCGTCCCTCCATTCACGCCTGTCGCGACACCACTGGAGGCGGGCTGCACGATGTTGGGGCGTGAGCGGAAGACGGCCTAACGGTGTGCGGGACCGTAGCCCAGCTTCATGGAGACGGTTGCGAATGGTCCTCGCCGATACCCCAGGAGCAACAGTGTCCCTAATTTGCTGGGAAGTGGCGGTGCGGTCCCCTACGGCACTGCGTAGGATCCTACTGTCTTGGCGTGCATCCGTGCGTCGCTGCGGTCCGGTCCCAGGTCGACGGGCACATGCACCTTCCGCCGACCACTGGCGACAACATCGATGTACTGTAGAGACCTCACGCCCCACGTGTTGAGCAATTCGGCGGTACGTCCACCCGGCCTCCCGCATGCCCACTATACGCCCTCGCTCAAAGTCCGTCAACTGCACATACGGTTCACGTCCACGCTGTCGCGGCATGCTACCAGTGTTAAAGACTGCGATGGAGCTCCGTATGCCACGGCAAACTGGCTGACACTGACGGCGGCGGTGCACAAATGCTGCGCAGCTAGCGCCATTCGACGGCCAACACCGCGGTTCCTGGTGTGTCCGCTGTGCCGTGCGTGTGATCATTGCTTGTACAGCCCTCTGTCAGTGTCCGGAGCAAGTTTGATGGGTCTGACACACCGGTGTCAATGTGTTCTTTTTTTCATTTCCAGGAGTGTATATGAAGTAGTGAGTTCTAACTTCAGGGAATCTGAAGTTGATTCCGTGTTTCTAGATTTACAAAAGGCTTTTGACACGGCTCCTCATAAGCGGCTTGTAATCAGATTGTATGTCCATCACCCCTCTGCCTCCTATCTGTGTTCATCTGTTCCTTCCCCTTCGTTGTCCGTCCATCTCCTCCTCTCGCCTTCTCTCTCCACTTTATCACCCTCACTCCAATAGGAGAAATGTGCTTCTTACCCCCACAGTATTTCTTTCCAGATCGTAACTAATATACGTATCCAATTTGGTTGAAATCATTCCAGGGTTTTAGGATGAGTTTACACCCGTGGATTTAGCTACCTACACACATGTCCAATATATTTCACGTGTATTTAACATATTTCACACTTTTTTTGTACACATATGTCACCTGTATCTCTAACGAATTTCACTCTGCAGTTTCATTTTCACGCAGCTCAGTGTTTATTACGTCACATTCCTAAACTTCGTGGCGTGCAATGATATGATTTTCAGACACATCCAGTGGTATATGTAGCTACTTTCTTCGAAATGTGTTGTGAATAGAGTTAGAGATAAAGAAGTAAAAAATTAAAACGTCATCCATGATGCGGTAATTTTTGATGCATCTCAATATATGAAGTCATATCTCCTGAGCTATGCGTCATACACTGATATAATTTGGCTTGTAAATTCAATGGTATATGTGAATACTGTCTAAAGAATGTGTCGCGAATACAGTTAGCAGTATAGAAGTAATAAATAAAAAAGGTCATGCCTCATGTTGCAGCTTTACTGCCTGAACAGCGAAAATGTAGTAAGCCATAAACTTTTTTCCTTCACCATTTTTTGTGGGTTGTCAGCGTGAAAAATTTCTTAATGGCTTGAAATTATGTGTAAAGTTCGTGTCAAGTTATTAAATGCTCTCACTCACAAATACAGGGTGAATAAATTATGCGAATTCCCTCGTAATGGGCTACACTGCTTTTTCTCCCCCACCCTCACGCCTTTGATAGTTAGGTAGTTCTTATCAGCACAGCGATTCTTCCCAGATAGTAAGTGACATGTGTACCAAGTTTGGCTGAAATCGGTCGAGTGGTCAAGGAGGAGATGTGGAACATACATACATACACAAATACACACGTACATCCACTTTTTATAATATGTATGAATCTTAATGACCAGCAGAGTAGTATGGTTCGTGCATAATATATGATCCTAGTTCCAATCACATTAGTTCACAATTGTTTGTAGCCTTAACTGGGATGTATCCGCGATTAACAAATTTAGCCCACTGGCTTCGATGCTACTCACTGTCTTTCTTGTACCCCTACAGTCAAGCATGATATAAGGTGGAAGGCAAAGGAACGTGACTCACAGACTTCCGACTGTAAATACCGGCTTTATGTAGCCGTCGTGAATAGACTCCGGGGGAAACGTGGGTCTGGAGTTATTTCTGCGAAGCAACTGACCTTTATCTTTTCGCGATTTCAATACTGTAGCGATATTATCAACTTAAAATAAGCATTTCACGACCGCCACGATACACACAGGCAAGCGTTCCTCCAATAACCGTGACTTTCTTATGTAGAAAGATCATAGTCTTTGCCGTTTTCGGTGATCACGCCACACGGGTGACTTTGCAGGTTCAACTAACTACTCTGTCACTATCATAAGCACTCTGGTGACACCTTGTAGCCGTTGGTAGTAAACAGCAACAGTACACTACACTTAAGTGCAGTTGGATGCTATACTACACTGACGAAAAAAAATCACGCTACTAAAAAATAATTAATGTAGAGCAATGAAATTTCAGAAATAAATTTGTCTAGGTAACATATTTAAGTGATCAACATTGCAAGATCACAGCTTAATGTAAGTGCGAGATAAGCAAATGTGAAATGATAGTACATTAATAACCGGTGTAACCTCCAGAATGTTGAATTCAAGCATGCAAACGTGCAAGCATTGTGCTGTACAAGTGGCGTATACAGTTCCACGTCTGTTGCAAATTGTCGGTCAATAGAGGGACGGTTAATACTGTTTGTGGATGACACAGCAGTTGTCCGATGATGTCTCATATGTACTCGGTTGGAGGTAGATCTGCTGATCGAGCAGGCCCAGACAACATGTCGACGCTCTGTAGACCATACTGGGTTGCAACAGCGGTATGTAATCGAGCGTTATCTTGTTGAAAAATACCCCCTGGAGTGCTGTTCATGAATGGCAGCACAATAGGTCGATTCACCAGATAGACGTACAGATTTGCAGTCAGTGCGCCTGGGATAACCACGATAGTGCTCCTGCTGTCATACTAAATCGCACCCCAGACCACAGCTCCAGGTGTAGGTCCAGTGTGTCCAGCGTGCAGACAGGTTGCTTGCAGGCCCTCAAATGGCCTCTTTCTAACCAACACACAGTCATCCTTGAGACCGAGGAAGAACCACCTTTCGTCAGAAAACAGAATAGGCCTCAACCCTATGCTTCAATGAGCTCTCGCTTGGTATCATTGAAGTCGCAAGTGATGGTGGTTTGGGGTCGTTGGAATGCACGCTACAGGGGCCTATCTCGGAGCTATCCTTGAAGTAACCGATTTGCAACAGTTCGTTGTGTCACTGTGGTGCCAACTGCACTTCAAATTGCTGCTGCAGATGCAGTACGATGCTCCAGAGCCATACACCGAACACGATGGTCTACCCTCCCTGTAGTGCCAGGCGACCGTCCGGAGTCCATTCTTCCTGTAACTGTACATTTTCATGCCAGCAGTCATGTACAGTGGCTACATTCCTGCAAATACTTTCCGCGGTTTAGCAGAAGGAACACCCAGCTTCTCGTAGCCCTAATACACGACCTTGTTCAAATTCAGTGAGGTGTTCATGAAGCCTTAAAGGCGGTGCTGACTAACATCAACTCACGACATCCAATCTAAAAGGTAACTGATGCTCACAACCGTTACAGCATGTATTTATAGCAAACCTGACTTTCCTCCTCCTAGCTGCGCTACTAGCGCCACTCTTATGCTACTGGCGCGAAATCTGAATTGACAACATCTTTCGTAAATAGAAACACGCCTATCAACTTTCGTTTATGTAGCAGAACTTCTTGGTGTTGCGTTTTTTTTTTTTCGGTCAATGCATAAAGTGTTCGTCAAGGAGACAGGGAAAACAGTGATCAAGTTGCAACGAAAATACATCTACTTCGACGATCAGAACAAAAAGCACAAAATATAGCGTCTCAGTAGATACTGGTACAGAGGCCTGACAGAGCTGCTATCTAAAAGTCACCTGACTGTTTCCACACTGAAGAGCCAAAGAAACTGGTACACCTGCATAATATCGCGTAGGGCCCCCGCGAGCAGGCAGAAATGCCGCAAAACGACGTGACATGGACTCGACTAATGTCTGAAGTAGTGCTGGAGGGAATTGACACCATGAATCCGTAAGAGTACAAGGGGTGGAGATCTCTTCTGAACAGCACGTTGCAAGGCATCTTAGATATGCTCAATAATGTTGATGTCTGGGGAGTTTGGTGGGAATCGGAAGCGTTTAAACTCAGAAGAGTGTTCCTGGAGCCACTATGCAGCAGTTCTGGATCTGAGAGGTATCGCATTGTCCTGCTGGAATTGCCGACGTCCGTCGGCATGTTCATTGAACATGAATGGATGCAGATGATCAGACAGGATGCATACGTACGTGACACCTGTCAGAGTCGTATCTAGACGTATCAGGGAGTCTCGTATCACTCCAAATGCACCCACGCCACATCATTGCAGAGCCTCCACCACCTTGAACAGTTGCTTGCTGACATGAAGTTTCCATCGATTCATCAGGTTGTCTCCATACCTGTACTAGTCCATCCGTTTGATACAATTTGAAACGAGACTCGTCCGACTAGGCAACATGTTTCCAGTCATCGACAGTCCAATGTCGGTGTTGACGGGCCCAGGCGATGCGTAAAGCTTTGTGTCGTGCATTCATCAAGGGTACACGAGTGGGACTTCGGCTCTGAAAGTCCTCGTTGAATGGTTCACACGCTGACACTTGATGGCCCAGCATTGAAATCTGCAGAAATTTGCCGAAGTGTTGCACTTCTGTCACGCTGAATGATTCTCTTCCGTCGTCGTTGGTTTCATTCTTGCAGGATCTTTTTCCGGCCGCAGCGATGTCGGAGATTTTATGTTTTACCAGATTCCTGATATTCACGGTACACTCGTGAAATGGTCGTACGGGAAAACCCCCATGCATCGCTATTTCGGAGTTGATGTGTCCCATCGCTCGTGCGCCGTCTATAACACCACATTCAAACTCACTTAAATCTTAATAACCTGTCATTGTAGCAGCAGTAACCGATCTAAAAACTGCGCCAGACACTTATTCTCTTATACAGGTGTTACCGACCGCAGCGCCATATTTTGCCTGTTTACATATCTCTTTATTTGAATACGCTTGCCTATACCCGTTTGGCGCTTCAGTGTAGTATGTAGTAACACCACTAGCAGCTTCATAGGAAAATACATTTGCAGGGAAATAATCCAAGTTCTGAGAATGTCGTCGTGATTAGGTCGAACATTGGAACAAGAAAGTCTGTCCTTAACGCAGCCCAAGTCCACAAAGGAAAAAACGATGAAAGTTGGGAACAGCGGCGTTGGTCCCTACAATGGGCTTCGAGGGCGTCCTGAGACGATGACATGAGTAGCCGGAACAACTGGCAACTTATGGCAATCGTAACTCATGGCAAAAAGTGGAAGTCTGAAGTAACATCCTCTGGAAGATAATCGGATGTACATGGGGTTGTCAAGTACGAACTCCAAGAACACCGGCATTAACATCTGCTGCTCCATAAGAGAATATGCATGCTGTGTCTTTTACACGTCAAAGAAGAAGAAATCAACATGGTACTAAATGAGACTTGCAGGCTTATTACTGCGTGTCAACGACCTAAATCACAATCCAAGGTATATCATCGGCCACACCTCAGGCTTGAGGTTTCTGCCAGTGTGGGAAGAACAAACCTATTCACTAAATCTAGGCGCGACTGCTACGGTCGCAGGTTCGAATCCTGCCTCGGGCATGGATGTGTGTGATGTCCTTAGGTTAGTTAGGTTTAAGTAGTTCTAAGTTCTAGGGGACTAATGACCACAGCTGTTAAGTCCCATAGTGCTCAGAGTCATTTGAACTAAATCTAGGTATCCACTGCGTGATTACGTACAAACCGTCCAGAGACGGAGGTCCAGAAAAAGCTTCATGAAAATCAGCAACATCTTGCAAATTGATCCAACCTAACACACTATTGGCCATTAATATTGCTACACCAAGAAGAAATGCAGATGATAAACGGGTATTCATTGGACAAATATATTATACTAGAACTGACATGTGATTACATTTTCACGCAATTTCGGTGCATAGATCCCGAGAAATAGGTACCCAGAACAACCACCTGTGGCCGTAATAACGACCTTGTTACGCCTGGACATTGAGTCACACAGAGCTTGGATGGCGTGTACAGGTACAGCTGCCCATGCAGCTATAACACGATACCACACTTCATCAAGAGTAGAGACTGACGTATTGTGACGAGCCGGTTGCTCGGCCACCATTGACCAGACGTTTTCAATTGGTGAGAGATCTGGAGAATGTGCTGGCCAGGGCAGCAGTCGAACATTTTCTGTATCCAGAAAGGCCCGTACAGGACCTGCAACATGCGTTCGTGCATTATCCTGCTGAAATGTACGGTTTCGCAGGGTTCGAATGAAGGGTAGAGCCACGGGTCGTAACACATCTGAAATGTAACGTCCATTGTTCAGAGTGCCGTCAATGCGAACAAGAGGTGACCGAGACGTGTAACCAATGGCACCCCATACCATCACGCTTGGTGATACGCCAGTATGGCGATGACTAATACACGCTTCCAATGTGCGTTCACCGCGATATCGCCATACACGGATGCGACCATCATGATGCTGTAAACAGAACCTGGATTCATCCGAAAAAATGACGTTTTGCCATTCGTGCACCCAGGTTCGTCGCGCTCCTGTCTGTGTTGAAGCGTCAAGGGTAACCGCAGCCATGGTCTCCGAGCTGATAGTCCATGCTGCTGCAAACGTCGTCGAACTGTTCGTGCAGATGATTGTTGTCTTGCAAACGTCCCCATCTGTTGACTCAGGGATCGAGACGAGGCTGCACGATCCGTTACACCCATGCGGATACGATGCCTGTCATCTCGACTGCTAGTGATGCGAGACCGTTGGGATCCAGCAAGGCGTTCCGTATTACCCTCCTTAACCCACCGATTCCATATTCTGCTAACAGTCATTGGATCTCGATCAACGCTAGCAACAATGTCGCGATACGATAAACCGCAATGGCGATAGGCTACAATCCGACCTTTATCCAAGTCGGAAACGTGATGGTACGCATTTCTCCTCCTTACACGAGGCATCACAACAACGTTTCACCAGGCAACGCCGGTCAACTGCTGTTTGTGTATGAGAAATCGGTTGGAAACTTTCCTCGTGTCAGCACGTTGTAGGTGTCTCCACAGGCGCCAACCTTGTGTGAATGCTCTGAAAAGCTAATGATTTGCATATCACAGCATCTTCTTCCTGTCGGTTAAATGCCGCGTATGTAGCACGTCATCTTCGTGATGTAGCAATTTTAATGGCCAGTAGTGTAGAAAACGGAAATATTGAAAGCACAGCAGAAAACAACCCTCATTGGTGTCAACCATCCGAATACAAATCGTTAATTTTCCAGTCACAGTAGAATTTTTTACTGTATAACTAGTTCTGATCTCGCTTGACCATCTTCAGATCTACGTAGTTGCATCAGCAACAAGTTGTGTCTGTATCGAAGCTATAAATCAGAATACTGTCTATTCTACATATTGCGATGTGTAGTTCCGATACCGACTCGGCGGGTTCCTGACACAACTAGATAAATCTCAAGATGATCTAGGGAGATCGAAACTGTAAAAATATGCAAGTAAGGTTGGAAGATTTACGATATATATATTTTTTAATATCAGCACGGTTTCTGAATTCGCTAGCGACGAATATGCCGGATGTAGCATCTGAAAATCTCTCTGATGAGAGAGAGAGAGAGAGCAAGAGAATAGGCTACGTGGGGTTCGTTCAGTCGCCTAAGCTCTGAAGTAGGTAGATCGGATATAATCTACAGAAATGGGGATTTCCAGCTGTCGCGACCAACTGCAATTTCAGGGCAGCATTAACACTTGCCCTGCTGCGAGTTTTACTCCGCTGCATCGAGCTAGACCTACTTGAGGTAGCACTAAATGATCTCAAGGTGGCTTTTGTTTCTGACAAGAATACGAAAAAAAACTGAACTACTTGTGTCTTCAACAGGCTGCTGGTTTCGTGACTTATAAACAGGAGATTACCCCTGGTTGCTGACCAGCGCTGGCCCTTTTCTTTGTATTACTGAGACATCCGATTAGCATTAACCTGACATAGACACATCACTACACCACAGCGACTAAAATCGAAACCTCGCTGTTCCGTCACAACTGTCAAATATTCTATAATCATTCAGTTACTATTCTTGTAAGCAAAACTGTTGTCGATCGATTGTTAGTTTGAGTAAGGCAGAACCCTAACAGTCGCGGAACCATCGGTGGAGTTACGCACTTCCTCCGATCTGAGAGACAAATGACCTGGCCAACTATTGAGGGGACTTTGGTTACGTACTTCAAACCTGACGTCTATGGCTAATATCTAAAGTTGCATATTAACGTGAGGAATTCCTTGTATAAAGGGCAGTCAAATGTAAACGTGTAAAAAGTAAGTAAACTGATTATTATTTCAAAATTAATCGCCAAAACTGTTAATATCTTTATCTCATTGTAAGACAAGACGGTCAGTGCCTTCATGGAAAAATATTTGCGGCTGCCTACGGAACCTTAATTGTACCCAGGTGCGCTCCACTTCATCCGAAGCAAACTGACGGCCACGAATGTCTTTCCTCAGGGCTTCAAAAGTCTAAAGGGGGAATATAAATGTAATGGGGAGTGACCAGAACTGTATGAAGAATGTATAAGTGCTTCCCAAAGGAAACTTCTGCAGCGTATTCGAAACAACCTTGGCAAGATGCGGGCTGGCATTATCCTGCAATAGAATGGTCCTGTCCGTCGACGTTCCTGGTCTTTGGACTTGATTACACGCTTCAATTTTTGCGAAGTGTCCACGTATTGCTGTGGTTTAATTGTGATGCCATGTTCCAGAAAGCCAATGACCAGTGTACGCTTGCAGTCAAAGGAAAATGTCCGCAACTTTCCGGAGCTGGCGTGCCTGTTGTTTCGACTACACTGCAGAAGCTTCTCTGGGAAGCCCTTACATATTCTGTATACAGCCCCGATCTCTTCCGATGCGATTTTTATATCTTTGGATCTCTGAAGAAAAGCATTTGTGGGCGTCGATTTGCTTCGAACGAAGAGGTGCACGCATGGGTACAATAACCGTAACCATTATTCCATGAAGTCATTGACCGTCTTGTCTCACAGTGTGATAGGAGTATTGAGAGTTATGGCGATTAATTTTGAAATAATAAACAGTTTACTCAAATTTTTCCCATCTGTCTCGTTTTAATTTCACTGCCCCTTATAATTGCTCATTATTCAGACACAGAGCGAAATTATTCACAATTTTCAGTTCCGACCTGCTGCTATATTTGCGCCCTGGGTCTTCCAAACTGCGGATTAGGAACGAAAAAAAAGAAGAGAACCATTACTTCACCTAATTTTCAAAACTTGAGCCGCGTGGAGTAGCCATGGGGTCTAGGGCGTCTTGCACGGTCCGCGCGGCTCCCCCCATCAGAGGTTCGAGTCCTTCCTCGGGCATGGGTGTGTGTGTTGTCCATAGCGTAAGTTGGTTTAAGTTAGATTAAGTAGTGTGTAAGATTAGGGACTTTACTTCCACAAGGCGTTTGTTACAGTTCCCGACAGTCGTTTAATGAGCAATGTAAGAGCATTGGACTATCAGACCAATTGTGTGATTGGATTGAAGAGTTCCTAGATAACAGAACGCAGCATGTCATTCTCAATGGAGAGAAGTCTTCCGAAGTAAGAGAGATTTCAGGTGTACCACAGGTGAGTGTCGTAGGACCGTTGCTATTCACAATATATATAAATGACTTTGTGGATAACTTCGGAAGTTCACTGAGGCTTTTTTCGGATGATGCTGTAGTATATCGAGACGTTGTAACAATGGAAAATTGTACTGAAATGCAGGAGGATCTGCAACGACTTGACGCATGGCGCAGGGAATGACAATTGAATCACAATGTAGACAAGTGTAATGTGCTGCGAATACATAGAAAGAAAGATCCTTTATCATTTAGCTACAATATAGCAGGTCAGCAACTCGAAGCAGTTAATTCCATAAATTATCTGGGAGTAGGCATTAGGAGTGATTTAAAATGGAATGACAAAATAAAATTAATCGTAGCTTAAGCAGATGCCAGACTGAGATTCATTGGAAGAATCCTAAGGAAGTGCAGTCCGAAAACAAAGGAAGTAGGTTACAGTACACTTGTTCGCCCACTGTTTGAACACTGCTCACCGGTGTAGGATCCGTACCAGATAGGGTTGATAGAAGAGATAGAGAAGATCCAACGGAGAGCGGCGCGCTTCGTTACAGAATCGTTTAGTAATGGCGAAAGCGTTACGGAGAAGATAGATAAACTCCAGTGGTAATCTCTGCAAGAGAAACGCTCAGTAACTCGGTACGGGCTTTTGTTGAAGTTTCGAGAACTTTCCCTCACCGAGGAGTCCAGCAGTATATTGCTCCATCCTACGTATATCTTGCGAAGAGACCATGAGAGTAAAATCAGAGAGATTAGAGTCCACACAGAGGCATACCGACAATCTTTCTTTCCACGTACATTACGAGACTGGAATACAAGGGAGAACCGATAGAGGTACTCAAGGTACCCTCCGCCACACACCGTCAGGTAGCTTGCGGAGTATGGATGTAGATGTAGATGTAGATGACCTACGAAGTTGGGTCACTTAAGATCTTACCACAAATTTATGAATTTACAATTTCAAAACCTGTATATTTTTTTGAGTCGTTACCCGAACTATCGGGTCGACTCTACACTAAAGATGGTTTGTTTTTGTTCTAAGGCTTTTCTCTTTCTCCAGAACCTTATTACCTTTTTAGTAGCCCAGACTTCAAAATGCTCTGGGGTGGTTCGTAAATGCAACATTAGATCAACATTAGATACAATCAGACCTCTTAATTTTATCTGTCTTTCAGACAACTTTCTATTTGAAAGTTATCACATTTTACTAAGCAATCATATTTAGAATAGCATAAGCTTACGAGACTGAGAGGTTAGCCTGATTCGGACTGAGGGTAAATGGTCCGGTACCACAACCATTCTGAATGTGATTTTAGGCTCATTTCCTCATTCATCTTGATGGACGTCAGTCTATTTCCCCATCTGTACTTCAGAAACACAGTACACAAACTGTTAAAAAAAAAACGAACTGAATGCAGTCATTCCGCAGTTGACAGTTAAAAATATTATTTATTGCGTCTGCAGTTTCGACACAGCCATTACCAAGCCCCCTGAAACCAAACAGTCATCAACTAAAATAAGCTACTTAGTTTCATATTCCGTACATCATTTGCACGATAAATCATAACGAAGTGTAACGAGTCACTTTACAGTCAAATCAATATTGTCCTTACTGAACATTTATAACGTGTCTTTAAAAAAAAAAAATACAGCTGTGAATCAGTGATTCTATCCTCCATGCGTTACACATTGCAATAATAGATATTCTTCTACGGAATAGAATAGGAGTTAACACGGAGAAACTTTTTCAATTTGTTTCTAAATATACTTTACAGTCTGTCAGACATTTTATATCACGGGTAACTTATAAAAAAATGAGCAGCAATGTGCACCCCTTTTTGTGCTACAGACAATTTAAATGAGGTGTAATCAATTTTATTTTCCCTTATGATATATTAATTATGTACACTCTTTGACATAAATCTTGACCGGCGGCCGGCCGCTGCAGAGGCTAAGTCCGCACCGATCGCGACATGGGACAAATAAACTGACCAACTCGCTAATTCTCTAAGTCCGCCTATCAGCACAATCTGGCAACACTGTAGACTGCGGCACTTCCTGGAGGAAGTCTTATGCCATGCTACAGAAATTGTAGACAGTATGCGCCCATGGTGTAGCGGTAGCATGCGTTCTTTCTGTCTACAGTATCTGTGCATCGACACCAGCTAGTACAAAAGATTTTTATAGCCTCTACTGTTTGAATGCTGAAGACGTGAATTTAATGGTAGCGCAGATTCAATCTATTTCACTTTCTGACACACCAATAGTAAAATTTATCCAGTAACCATTTCTCACAGACTGTCCTCCTCTGGACGGCGTATGCGGTAAAGCTCCGGGATCCACTTGCTGGCTACCGGCAGCGGCCGTGGAGACAGCAGCGGCGCTGCGCTCCCCCGTTCTTTATCGAAAGCGCCTGCTACCGCTCATCACCTTTGATGATTTAAAATGCTTTATTATTATTAAATGTTGCTCCACAGAAAATTTCTACGATTTCCATTCACGCTCAAAAGCAACGGAGATTACTGTATTACATTAATCGGCAAGAGCTGAGTATGGCCCGAAATTAATTTTATAGACTGGGACGAAATTAAACCACCTCCCTACATTCAATGAATTTATAAATGCTTCATACCTCGTTTCTTTTTCTTTCAAAGTCAGTTATTTGTGCAACTTTTGGACAATATTCGGATGTTTTCGTCAAGGGAGAGTGAGCGTCTGTGGAGTAATGTGTATTACAGTTTTTGTTACATTCCTTGTGGTAAGTCTATGCGATAAGTTGTATGAATACCTCGCAATACATGCTCTGCAGCAATGCAGGAACACTGCACATTTGGAGTTCCATGTATGGATTCATGAAGTATTTAACGTTGGTCGGAAGTGATAGTTAAGGTCATCAGATTTAAACCAGAAAAAGTTATCGTTTTTGACGTTATAGGGAACGGAAAGGAATTGCTAACGCCGGTGTCAGAAAACCTCTACAGTTAAATGCTATTGCAAAAATTTAGAGGAGAGGAAGTATATTAATCAACATGTTCACTTCATAAACAACCTCAACGACATATTAGACCCATATGACGAACAAAGCTCAAATTCGTATCGTTGACAGTCGGTTTGAATCTTTTCAGAAACTAGTTTACAGGGAAGCACTTTGGCAGTTGCAAAGCAGTCATCCGTGATATTAACTAAACTTACTAATTCCAAATTGCACGAAAATTTGTGTGTAAAGGCATTCTTCAGCTTTCGTATAAGGAATTTTTACTAGCAGTTTCCAACTCCATTAATTAAAATGGGAAATAGCAGGTTGTGTTCTGCGGCTTTCACCGAGATTGTGCTACCTGATATAGCACTAGCATCGCAACACGTAAGGGAACTAATGAGCTAACGACACATTAGCGGCAAAAAGGCGGCCTATAGTCATTGAGATATTGACTGAGCCTCAAAACGCAAGATTAAAAACACAAACAGGTGTTACTTATGTGAAAAACGCCGTTCTTGGAGTCCAGAAATGAAATATACTCTCCAAGTGTCTCATCTTACAGTGGATTATATAGTATGAGTCTTCGATGTGAAAAACGAATGCCAAGTGAATTTAGCGAGGTAATGCCGGGCTGCACCCGGAAGTAAATGCACTATTACAGTGTTGACAAATACTTGCTACGACGCTGCCAATTCTCAGCTCTATTACGAGGCAGCTCTTCATCGAAACGCTTGTTGTGATTGTCAGACACTGTTCTTCAGACGGAGGAAGCGCGCGAACGTTTGGTTTTTATGCGGCGTTCTCCCTTGATAGTTTCTGACGTCGCCTTGTGGGCTATGTATACATTCGACGCATTCAATAATCATTAATCCAGAATGATACAAGTTTCAGCTTCCGGCGGGGAGGAGGACTATTGACGCCCGCATTGTAGCATTTAAAAGTAGGGAAATCAAAACGGATGATTCAGTGTTTCTCATTCAGCATAAACCATGTGAAATAAATTTCCGTAAAGTTCATAATCATCTCAAAATACAGACGAAGTAAAGATACATCGAAAGATCTCTCTCTCACCCGCAAGAGTTTTCACAACCCTATTTGGTATCGATGCACATGAAGAGTGGCTATAGAAGAAGGGAATACTGAATGTTACGTCATGCAGAATATACTCCTTTTCTTCGGCACCTCGTGATCAACGCTACAGGAGAAATGAGATATATAAAGTTGACAATGGGAGGACAGATACGCTGGCACAATTCTGAAACTACTCCTGTTGATTTAACACAGTGCTACCAGATAAACTGGTGCTGCAGTATCGAAAATGTAGTACGGACTTTGCCACAGTAGCAGAGAGCTATCAATTTCGGACCATGATCGTGAATCACCCTTGGGTCAGTTGCTGGTCAGTGTGTTGCCAGTGTAAATGGAAGGCTTTGTTTGATAGTCTTGTGCTGATTCTGTCTGAAGAAATCATGCCAGTGGATAAAAAACGGTTTAGTTTCGAGACCTAACCCCCGAGAGGGAGGGAGGGGGGGGGGGTGTCTGTTTCATGAATTCCAAGCATAAAAGCACAAGAAACAACGCAGGAAGGTTTCGAACAACTACTTTCATTCAGAGACATGCATTTGGAATCTATTGATCGTGTAGGGGCCAAACACGAGGATAACATTATGGAAACAATGTTCAGGCTACTTAGTATATAACAGAACATACAGATTTCAACGATTAAACGCATGAAAACGCAGACTTCCTCGTTATCCATATGTGCGGCATATCTTTCGTGTTAACGAAAGTAATATCCTACTTTACCTCTTCTTAAATCTCAAATGAAATGAATGCCATGAAGAATCGAATATTTGTTGACAGTGCCTCTTCTTGCTTCCATCCCTACCAACATATTTCTTCATTCTCGTGGTAACCGTGACATTCTATATGTGTGCTGCAAAAGATTGCACGTGGACACATTCGACATCGAGGTGCAAAGCGTTTGATACCTTACGTTATATTCAGTTCAAATAAGCTTTCGATGTATCTTTACTTCGTCTGTATTTTGAGATGATTATGAACTTTACGGAAAGTTATTTCACATGGTTTGTGCTGAATGAGAAACACTGAATCATTCGTTTTGATTTCCCTACTTTTAAATGATATAATGTGGGCGTCAACAGTCCTCTTCCCCGCCGGAAGCTGAAACTTGTATCATCTTGGATTAACGATTATTGAATGCGTCGAATGTATACATAGCCCACAAGGCGACGTCAGAAACTATCAAGGGAGAACGCCGCATAAAAACCAAACGTTCGCGCGCTTTCCCCGTCTGAAGAACAGTGTCTGACAATCACGACAAGTCCACAGCATATTTATTATTTCCTCCTCAAGTACTACACTTATTGATGTAGTACCCCTGGATGTGCAGAACAGGATATGTCGTGTCTTTTTAAAACTGAGGGTGAGATCATTCACAGAAAACCATGGTAAGAAAATTGTTTCCCATTTCTTCTGTTTCTGTATGTATGTTTGGACTGAGTACAATGCTAGTGTCATCTGTAAAAAAACTAATTCTGCTTCTTGTATATTAGACGGAAGATCGTTTGCATAATTATATGAAGAATAATAGTAGACCTAAGAGTGATTCTTGGGGAATCCAATTAGTGACTTCTTTCCAGTCAGAATAATGTTCCTGGACTACACTTTTTGAATTACTAAGTACAAAATTAAATTACATCTAAGAATTAAGTAGCAGACCTTTAAATTTGAAAACATAAAGGCTCTTACATGTCATGTTGAAACCCACTCTACAACACTAAGCTGTGATATGCTGGAATATAGTGCCCAGCAATTTGAAAACAAATACATGTGGCGGTATAAGTCTACCCGCTGTTTCACACACCATGTGGGCGCAAGCCATACAGCTAATTCAAATAACAGCAAAAGCTAGCATGAAAGTGGAAACAACATCCACCGTATAAACCCAAGTACAGCGCTCGAGTAGCCAACGTGGTCGATGGAATACAATGGCGGTAACATGGCAAAGATGTACACATACAAAGAGAATACATCCACAAAAAATAGCATTATTCAAGACAGATATGGCGAATGAATCATCTCTTATGGTGATTAACTGGTAGTAACAGGAATGGTATCCTGTTGCTGAACTATGATCAAATTTTTGCAAAATCGAGGACGGACAATTGCTCATTATTAGCAGACCTTGCTGTGGAGGCAAACGCAGAAAAGGAAGACGATTAGAAATTATGTTTCAGTAAATTTAGATTACTCATCAATAAATTCAAAGCATGTGGACTAATATTTAATGTATGTGTTGCTGTAAGATACAATAAAAAGTCTCCAACAGTTCCGCATAAATGAATGCTTTTCCCAGCAGTTTTGTGTTCCCACAATAGAGGATCTATTGGTTCAAAAATTGTTCAAATGGCTCTGAGCACTATGGGACTCAACTGCTGTGGTCATCAGTCCCCTAGAACTTAGAACTACTTAAACCTAACCAACCTAAGGACATCACACACATCCATGCCCGAGGCAGGATTCGAACCTGCGACCGTAGCGGTCGCGCGGTTCCAGACAGTAGCGCCTAGAACCGCTCTGCCACTCCGGCCGGCCAATCTATTGGTTCATTATCTGTGATGAGACATGAGAAACTCTCCACATGTCTTCAAAAAGGAATTCTTTCCTTTTGTTATTAATAGAGAGTGCTAATTTCTTTCTTTGTATTCCTATATAGGAAAATGTAATTACGCGAGCCAACAACTTTTTTTTTTTTTTTTTTTTTTTTTTTTTTTTTTTTTTTTTTTTTTTTTTTTTTTTTTTGCCGCTGCTTCTCAGATGTTGTGTGTAACTTCTAAATGTTTTCACCTTTCTCATGGCATATTCTGGACAATTTTGGATTTTTGACTGTGTCAGTTACTATCGCCCAACTCCTCTATGATGCTAGCTAATATCACTTTACCCTAGCGTAATGATTCCGGTGTTGATATCCTAAATACACGTGTTCTAAGATTCTTGTCGTTCAACTGCCGTGTGCAGTATCTGCAGCACAGGCTTGTTTCAAAGGAACGTATGTGGCACTGAAGCTCCGTGCCACGCGGCCCCTCCTGCAAGGTAACGGAAACTGCCCATTGCAGTCATTCACCGCCACTCTGGGACCCTTAAGCTGCTAATGCTTCGCTCTCTCGGCTGTCCCTCATATAACTACAGTACGGTGAAACTGTGCATCTCCTACGCTTTTTCTCAGGGTCATTGCTCTTTTTGTTCTTAATTTAGCATGTGTTTTTCTTTTTCTTTCTTACTGTTAGCGTGTTACGTGTCAGAACCTTGAAACGGAAAAGCCTAGGTCCACGAATTAACACGGTTTTAGAAAGTATCGCTCGTGCGAATCTTAGCTCGCCGTTTCCTCACTTGATACCCCCTGCGTACTATGGATGAGGAATAACAGGCAGATTTCCAGGAAACATTTGACACGGTGTCCCCCTGCAGATTGAATATGTATCCGAATATGTAACTGACGAAGGCTTCTTAAGAAACACAATCAAGTACGTCGTCCTCGATGGTGAGTGATCAGAGACAGGGGTAACATCAGATGCTTCGGGAACTCAAATGGGAATCCATGGAGTGTAGACGACGTTCTTTTCGAGGAACACTAGCGAGAAAATTGGAGAACCGGTATTAGAAGCTAACTACAAAATGCCAACGTACATTTCGCGTAAAGGGCATGAAGGTAAGATAAGAGAAGGAAAGAAACTGACTGCCAATGGTACAGAGTACCCTCCGTCACGCACCGTACGGTGCCTAGCGAAGTACTTATGTAGATATAGACGTAGCTTCCTGTGAAACTCTGCCTCTTCCAGGGGGTACGCATTGCTTTTCACTCGTAGGACAACATTATGGAAAGTCAGTTAATCACAGACAATGGAATCTTCCAACATTTGTCCTCGCGAATGTCAAATGCTTCCACAGAACCGAGCGAGGTTGCGAAGTGGTTAGCACACTGGACTCACATTCGGGAGGACGGCGGTTCAGATCCGTGTTCGGCCATCCTGATTTAGGTTTTCGGTGATTTCCCTAAATCTCTCCAGGCAAAGTCCGGGATGGTTCCTTTGAAAGGGCACGCCCAACTTCCTTCAGCATCCTCCGCTTATCCGATGGGACCGATGACCTCGTTGTAGGGTCTCTTCCCCCAAATCAGCCAGCTTCCACAGAAGAGGCTGTCGTGCTCTATTTGGAAATATGTTATTTCTCAACTTTCCTTTTTCTCAGCGCATAATAATCGTACATCGATTAGTGAAGTATCGTTAGAAAGGTTTTTTAACCAGCTTCTGACATTACATGCAGACTTTCCCCTAAAACTTACTATTTGTGGAAAATTGAAACGTAAAAGAGACTTAACTATCATAGGCAAGAGCAAAAGCATCTCGTGTCCGCCCTCTTTCGGTGACACTCCGTACTAGGAGGGGCCAGCAGCTCGCCGACGCGAGAATCTCTTTCCATCTTGCGTCACTCACTCTCACTACGCGGAGACGGCCGAGTATGGTATCTCCGCAGTTATATCTCTGGCAGACGTGTAACCAACAGTCCACATGACTTCATGCAAACGTGACGTCATTTTGACGTCACAAGCTGTATCGAAGACGAAGAGAGCTGTCTATCGACTTTCACGATCGTTTGGTTCAGAACACGCGAGCCGAACACGACGTTCAAAACGATACTGTTCACCTCAAATAGAGAGAGGAGGTTACGCTTTTTCTTCATTGCGGGGTAAGTTAACCTCGAAGTTGCATCGTTTATGAATGTGTAACGTTCTGCCCGGCCGTTGTGGCCGAGCGGTTCTAGGCGCTTCAGTCCGGCACCGCGTTGCTGCTACGGTCGCAGGTTCGAATCCTGCCTCGGGCATGGATGTGTGTGATGTCCTTAGGTTAGTTAGGTTTAAATAGTTCTAAGTGGTTAGAGCCATTTGAACCATTTGTAACGTTCTGCTTTCATTTGGACCAGGCTATGGGTAAGGAAGATATTGAAGCGTTGGCAAGATTTAACCCCGAAACTTACGAAAAAGCCGACACATCATTATGTGGCGTTTATGTATAACAAATCGTACCAAGAATGATGTGTTTTTTCTAAATCTTTAATGTGCCATTGCCTTGAAACGGCATACTTCCATAACACGCAAGTTGTCATATGACATTACGGAATCAGATATACTGATTCCCAAGCATCCAGCATCGAATGTTAACGAATGTCAATAGCAGTTCTTGGTGTCTTCGATAAGTAGGTGCGACGTCAAAATGACGTAATGTTTAAACGAAGGCTTGTGGACTGTAGGTTACCCGTTGCATCCGTGCCCTTTACAGACTCCTGCGACCTTCTCATACTATCTTATTACAAATACCATTTTATTTGTTTTAAGTACTAACTAACTGGATAATATGTATACAGCATTGTCATGTACAATAACGGTAACCACTGCACTAGTAGCCGGCCGTTGTGGCCTAGCAGTTCTAGAAGCTTCAGTCCGGAACCGCGCGATTCCTACGGTCGCAAGTTCGAATCCTGCCTCGGGCATGGATGTGTGTGAAGTCCTTAGCTTAGTTAGGTTTAAGAAGCGCTAAGTCTAGGAGACTGATGACCTCAGATGTTAAGTCTCATAGTGCTCAGAGCCATTTGATCCACTGCACTAGTCCATTATCTCTGTCGATCGCAGTAGGTGACGTTTCCTAACGAATCTACTTTCAGAAACGACAAACATATTTCTCATTGTCCCCTTGAAATGCTACAACGGCCTGAGTTAAAGTTACAGGTTATGTGACTCAACTAACAGCCCCTGACCTCTACACGTCGTTCAAGCTGAGTCGACGTTCCAAATGCAAAACACATTTTGTATACATTTTTTGACAAATACTTATTTGTAATTGCTGCTTCTATAATGCACTTGTGTTTTACTACTACAGCATGGAGTATGAAGTGCAATTAAAATCTCAAAATAAAGTTAGAGGTTGTTGTGGCCTTAGTAATATAGCAGGTAAGAACAAAACACTACTATATTAGAACAAATAAGCCCTCGGTCTCAAATATTAAGTTAAAATTGACCTGGTTTCGACGCTACTATGAGCGTCGACTTCAGAATTAGACTAACTGTTCTAAAACATATTAGGTGTATTGTACATTAATAAAATTAAAGTTTGTACTGATTGGAAAAGATGCAGTAATTACAAGTCACATATTAAAAAAAGATCTGAGCCGGAAAGGCGACGTCATGAACTGTTGTGAGATGGCGAGCCGCTAAGGGCTGCTCGCTTATTTGTTCCAATATAATTCTGACACTGTCCCTGAACCTTAGCAGCTATGTTCAGAGTTTTACAAAACACTACGTTCTGACCTACACATTTCGCATTTATTTACTTCTTTGTATTTTGTATTCGTATTTCTCATTCAACTTCTGTTTTTTAAAAAAAAAAACAGGTAACTGTAAATAATACAGGGGACAGGAACTACAAACAATCATTTATCATCAGTGTGTTCGATTTTAAAGATGTTTTCTCTTGATTCCCACAACTACCGTTATCTCAATGAATACACTTGTTCCAAATACTGTCATTATTGACAATTATGAAAGAGCGAAAGTTTTGCATTCGTCCCCTGTCATTGGGTTCAGATCAGGCGAATTTGATGGCCAAGACATCAACTATCATGCTCCTCAAACTACTGCAACACCATACTGGCCTTGAGATGTGGAATACGCCATTACTGTGAGGGAAGTCATCAAGCATGAAGAGACGGAGGTGGTCCACAGTAAAGTTAACGCAGTCTAAAATTGTTACGGTGCCTTAGATTACCAAGTCAGGTCTCATGGAAGTCCAGGTGAATGAATGCCATAGCATAAAATTGGCCCAACCGGCCAACATGCGTGGCGTGGTACGTGTTTTGAACAGCCTATCTGGTGTAACAAGAGAAGACTAATCCTACCAGGAGACATGTTTCCACTGATCTACGGTCCAATTTCGGTTATCTTGTGTCTACAGGAACCATAATTGATGATGTTGTTGGGTCAAAATGGGAACATGGAAGGGTCGTCTGCTACAGAGTCCCGTGTTCAATGTGTGGCATGATACGAACACTTGTGGCTGCACGAGATGTGCCATAAACCGCCACCCAACCCGCTTTACAGACCGGCCAAGTCTCTAACCTTGCAATGGTTCTGAGATGAGGCATTGTAGTCCAAAACCATCATTCTACATAGATGCTCACGACAGTAGTAAGCGAACAGCTGATCAGCTACCTGCTTTGAGAGATTCCCGTTCATACGCGTCGGGCCACAACAATAAATTGGCCCCCTGTCAAAATCGCTTATGTCCGTGGATTTCACGTCATGCAGCCCGTTCCATCGATAGACTGTTTCCCCAGTCGTCTCTGTGCTGTTTACATACTTCCCTCAGCGTGTCGCTTACGCACAGACACCGCACGGCATTCAACCTCTTGGTGAGCGGTGGGCATTGTATTTGGCTCATCAGTGCGTTTGGTCCAGCGGCAAATACTGGAATTAACCGCACGAGTTGCAAGGTTAAGAGTCTGTTGAAATCACATGTCCTCCTGCGAACAGTAGGTACAGTCTGTATAAGAGTAGTGCAGCTTAGGTTCACATGCACAGCATAATGCATACCACATTTTTTCGTGAAATAAGTAGAATGGAGACTCAGCTAAGGCAATCTCTATGAGGGATACGAGCTCAAAGCAGAATATTCATATACAGTGTTGAGCAGTTCACCATTCCGTTATAAATAACTGACAAGATGAACAGTGTAAATTACATTCAGTGGTCGCAGGAGCAAGTTATTCCAAATCTCTGAGGCCGACGCATTGCTGTATTTGTTAATGTACATATCACATACTCCAAGAAATTGATGCCCCGTCTAACGGAAATGACTTTTACTGAGAGATGAGATCAGTGAAGTTTGCGTCAAGTACGTGCATTTAGAACGCATCCGATACACAGTGGTGTTGACAGTAAGAAAGTACATGCTTACAACATTTATGGGCTTCAAATAGATATGTCTCAAAAATAACATGGAACTTTAAGTTGGCAGTGCCACTTACCGTGTATATTTGTAAGAAAAGAGAACCAATACGTGCCATTACTAATGAGCAGTAATTTAATTTATTTAAACTCATTGTATTGTGTACGTACCAATGTCTTTAATGTTGGTGATAGTGTCTAGATAGTGCTGAAATACGATAGTGACATACTTCTTTGGGCAAGCAGAGGGTTGATTTTACTGTTTTTTTTTTTTTTTTAATTAGTAATGTGAACGTGGAGTAACGGAGGACTGAAAAGTGGAAAATGTGCTCACGAAGCAATGACCAATTTTGATAAATGTATTTAACAGTTATTGTACCTCAGGAAAATGACTGCGATGTGCCGCTTTTAGTTAACTGTGGCCGACCGGAGTGGCCGTGCGGTTCTAGGCGCTGCAGTCTGGAGCCGAGCGACCGCTACGGTCGCAGGTTCGAATCCTGCCTCGGGCATGGATGAGTGTGATGTCCTTAGGTTAGTTAGGTTTAATTAGTTCTAAGTTCTATGCGACTGATGACCTCAGAAGTTAAATCGCATAGTGCTCAGAGCCATTTGAACCAAGTTAACTGTGTACGAGTGTAAGTAAATACTAGCAAGGCCCGCAATCGTGTGGACCTGACGTCACATGTGAACAGTTTGCTGTAAGCGAGACCTTATTTACTGTGAATTATGGACAGGGTTGAGGGTCGTAAAAAGAAAAAAAGCGATGCATGCAATGGCGCGCCTGAAAATTTCTAAATTGTACCAACGAAAGTGAATGTTAATTGAGACGTAAATAAAAACGTTCGTTGAATACCTCAAAAAATAAGATTCCACACTGTTGACCTGTAAATTCCCGTAGTTATGCCAGAATGGTTTCTTCAAATGGTTCAAATGGCTCTGAGCACTATGGGACTCAACATCTTAGGTCATAAGTCCCCTAGAACTTAGAACTACTTAAACCTAACTAACCTAAAGACATCACACACACCCATGCCCGAGGCAGGATTCGAACCTGCGACCGTAGCAGTCCCGCGGTTCCGGACTGCAGCGCCAGAACCGCTAGACCACCGCGGCCGGCGGGTTTCTTCACTACAGTCACTTACAGCAGAGAAAATGTTATACTAAGTAAGTATACCACGCCAATGGACGTGTGTGGAGGAAATTTGTTGACTAGAGTGACCATAATATTGTTTATTGGAGACCAGTGTTGCTGACACGAAAAATTTTTTATAATCATTTTGCTCTAAGAGCAAGATGTTCAACGAACCACTTAAATATTCACTTTCTTTGCTCTGTACGCTAAAACGTAAACTGCTTAGTACTGTTAAAATGGTATATACTTGTATGTGACCTTTTAAATCGAAATGGCTGGTGTCATCCTTGATCATTGAGTACAGTGTGTGGTATCTAATAATTTAACTGAACTGAATACATAATTATAAAGATGAACAATATAGTGGGCACGTTAATCCGTCGCCAATAGCGACTTACAGGTTGTACATCGCAAGGCTCGTCAAGTGCATTATCTTTGGTGCTTATGCAGCGGTGGCGCGGTTCCAGTCTGTAGCGCCACCCCGGCCGGCCTTTCATGTGACGCCCACTGTAACGGAAAGCGTCGATTTTTTCCCCTGTTACAAACAAAATTATTTTTTTAAAGCTGAGTTTTACATGTCCATTCGATAGAGCGTAACAAAATTATTCTAGGGCGATATTCGTTTTATCGACATATCGAAACAAGGACATTAAAACACGAATAATAACCAGTACTCTGGAGCGACAGCACTGCTCTGACCCGCAGTGTCTGCTTCCGCCATGCGGCAGCGCTGCTCAATCGCTGCTGGATAACAGTTTATTCTTCGTGTTTTATTGTTCTTGTTAATAAATAACGATAAAACGAATATCACACTGCACTAATATGACTGATCTATCGAATGGACACGTAAAATTCCTCTTTAAAATATCGTTTTGTTTGTAATGGGAAAAAATCGACACTTTCCGTTGACAGTGGACGTCGCATGAAATATTTGATGAGCGATATTTGTTTGCGCTAATTCCAGCTACACATTGCAAAAACCAAATTGCAAATGTGTGCCCTGCCAAAACATCAGAGAAAATGCGCCTGTCCACTCGTAGCAGGGACACTGGGTGTATCTGGGTGCTAAGGAATGCTGACGTCATACCCGCTCTAGATCTCTCAACAGAAAATATATTCTCGTGGTTGAGAAAAAAATGGCTCTGAGCACTATGGGACTCAACTGCTGAGGTCATTAGTCCCCTAGAACTTAGAACTAGTTAAACCTAACTAACCTAAAGACATCACAAACATCCATGCCCGAGGCAGGATTCGAACCTGCGACCGTAGCGGTCTTGCGGTTCCAGACTGCAGCTCCTTTAACCGCACGGCGTGGTTGAGAAAAAATTATAATTCAGTGATACAGTACATGAACAAGCAAGAACAGCTAAAATTGTTAAGGCAAATAAAGGTAAACCTGGCTACACTTAGGACGGGATTTGAAAATAAAGGTAGTTTCTTTTACGCTCGACTTCCTATCACTGCAACCCAAATCTAACTGAAAATAGCCAGAACTTAACTAAACAGGAAATCAATAATATTTTGTTGAAAACTTTGAATGGCCAAACATAAGGCTGTGTAAAAGAATCGATTGTAGGAGACTGGGCGAAATCGTGCACTATTGTTGAAAATACTTAAAAAGGATCTTGGCATCGTGATGTTTTACTGGAGAAGAAACTTGAAACGTTGTAATACAGGTTAGGCTTGGAAGAAGTGACAATGTAAATGACCAGGACACCCACGTTATCCCAATTAGCCGATCGGAAGGAAGTTCTTCTGATACAGTAATAGTCCACTCATACAGCTGATGAATCGACAATTTAAAGGGTCAAGATTTGCTACAGATCTTGCGTTTGCCTACTCTACTGAACAAAAGATGTTATTGTTGAGTGACACCTTTATTCGTAAGACCTACTATTACCAGATTTATAAGATTATATTTCCCCACTCTCGATAATGTTTTGAAATAAGTGTACTTGCTATTTCCCCTCCCTCAACGATGGTGCAGTATCTTTGTCAACAACCACATGTAGCCGCGCTATCCAGTGGTTCAAGTGGTTCAAATGGCTCTGAGCACTATGGGACTTAACATCTGAGGGCATCAGTCCCCTAGACTTAGAACTGGTTAAACCTAACTAACCTAACGACATCACACACATCCATGCCCGAGGCAGGATTCGAACCTGCGACCGTAGCAGCAGCGCAGTTCCGGACTGAAGCGCCTAGAACCGCTCGGTCACTGAGACCGGCCTACCCAGTGGTAAATTTATGTCTAACAAGTAATGAAGTCGCATGAATGATCTTTATGACTTGAAGCACACTTCATCAGTAGTAAATCTTTGTGTGGATTTTTAAATACGTATTAATGTCATGATAACTGTAGCAACGGGAAGCTTAATCATTTCATTTCCGAAACTATGATTTTTCGGTATCCATCGGTTAACAGCGTCAGAAATATACCGAAGGTATCTCTTCGAAGGCTTCGCTTCCCACTATGTTCGCTTGATTGGCTTAGCACCTTCCTTTAATGACCACGGGCTGCTATGTCAACAGAATCGGAAATAAGGGTCAGTCACCGTCAAATGAAGGTCAGTCAAGAGGCGTCTAGTTTCGTTCAATTCATCGACATTTTGTCTAGATGGGGTACGGTAGATGAAGGCAAACGGCAATATATTTATGAACTGATATAGAAAGGGATCAGCATCTCTCTTGGGCACGTGAACAAATTCATTGGATCCTAGATGGAAGTAGAATCGCGGCTTAATTCGATGACTCAATATTTTGGCTTCTACAAGGTGATTATAATATGCTGTAAATCTAGGGAAACTATATCACAAAGGTATTGTACAACATGGTTGTTTATTCGTAATGATATGAATTATACTTACATGGAGTCCTTTGGGTTTATAGGTAAATTGAGCCAATCTTTGAATCTTAATCGCTGTGTACAGAGAGCTGGCTAAAGCCGGAAATAAGTTCAGCCGAAATTTTTTCAAACGATCTAACAGTGTTCAGAAAGGATAGATTAAATACAGTTGGTGGTGGAGCATTTGTTGCTGTCAGAGGTAGTTTGCCTTGTAGCGAAATTGGAGTAGATAGTTCATGTGAAATCGTATGGGTAGAGGTTATACCTGACAATCGGACTAAACTATTGATTGGATCTTTTTACCGACCCCCGACTCAGAAGACACAGTTGCTGAACAGTTCAAAGAAAACTTGAGTCTCATTTCAAATAAGTACCCAGCTCATTCAATTATAGTCGGTGGTGACCTCAATCTACCCTTGATATGCTGGAAACATTATACGTTTAAAGCCATCGACAGGCATAAAACATCATCCGAAATTGTACTGAATGCATTCTCAGGCCGGCCGGAGTGACCGTGCGGTTCCAGGCGCTACAGCCTGGAGCCGAGCGACCGCTACGGTCGCAGGTTCGAATCCTGCCTTGGGCATGGATGTGTGTGATGTCCTTAGGTTAGTTAGGTTTAATTAGTTCTAAGTTCTAGGCGACTGATGACCTCAGAAGTTAAGTCGCATAGTGCTCAGAGCCATTTGAACCATTTTTGCATTCTCAGAAAATTATTTTGAACAATTAGTTCATGAACCCACTCGAAGCATAAATGGTTGCGAAAGCATACTTGGCCTTTTAGCAACAAATAATCCTGGACAAATAGTGAGTGTTGTGACGAATACAGGGATTAGCGACCACAAGGCAGCTGCTGTTAGCCTGAATACCGTAACACCTACAACCATCAAAAAGAAACGCAAAGTATATCTGTTTAAAAAAGCTGATAAAATGCTCTTAACGCCTTTTTAAGAGACAGTCTTCACTCCTTCCGATCTGACCATGTAAGAGTAGAAAAGTTGTGGAATGTTTTCAAAGAGATAGTATCAACAGTAATTGAGAGATATATACCACATAAATTAATAAGTGATGGTACTGATCCCCCATGGTACACAAAACGGGTCAGATCGTTGTTGCAGAAGCAACGAAAAAAGCAAGCCAAATTTAAGAGAACGCAAAATCCCCAAGATTGGCAAAGTTATATAGAAGTTCGAAATATAGCGCGTACTTCAATGCGAGATGCTTTTAATAATTTCCACAACTAAATTCTGTCTCGAAATGTGGCACAAAACCCAAAGAGATTCTGGTCATACATAAAGCACACCAGTGGCAAGACGCAATCAATACCTTCACTGCGCAACAACAACGGTGAAGTCACTGATGACAGTGCCATTAAAGCAGAGTTATTAAACACGGTTTTCCGAAATTCCTTCACCAAAGACGGCGAAGTAAATATTCCTGAATTCCAAGCAAGAACAACTGCGAAGATGAGAAACATAGAAGTAGATATCCTCGGTGTAACAAAGCAGCTTAAATCACTTAATAAAGGCAAGGCCTCCGGTCCAGATTATATACCAGTCAGGTTCCTCTCAGAGTATGCTGATAAAATAGTTCTATATTTAGCAATTATGTACAAGCACTCACTCACAGAAAGATCCGTACCTAAAGACTGGAAAATTGCTCAAGTCACACCAATACCCAAAAAGGGAAGTAGGAGTAATCCGCTGAATTATAGGCCTATATCACTAAAGTCGATTTGCAGTAGGGTTTTAGAACATATACTGTATTCAAACATTATGAAGTACCTCGAAGAAAACTATTTATTGACATATAGTCAGCACGGTTTCAGAAAATATAGATCTTGTGAAACACAACTAGCTCTTTATACTCATGAAGTAATAAGTGCTATAGACAGGGGATGTCAAATTGATTCCACATTTTTAGATTTCCAGAAGGCTTTCGACACCGTTCCTCACAAGCGTCTTCTAACCAAACTGCGTGCCTACAGTGTATCGACTCAGTTGTGCGACTGGATTCGTGATTTCCTGTCAGAAAGGTCACAGTTCGTAGTAATAGGCGGAAAGTCATCGAGTAAAACAGGAGTAATACCCGGCGTTCCCCAAGGAAATGTTACAGGCCCTCTATTGTTCCTGATCTATATTAACGACATAGGAGACAATCTGAGTAGCCATCTTAGATTGTTTGCAGATGATGCTGTCATTTATCGTCTTGTAAAGGTCATCAGATGACCGAAACGAATCGTAAAATTATTTAAATAAGATATCTGCCTGGTGCGAAAAGTGTCAATTGACTCTCAATAAAGGAAAGTGTAAAGTTATTAACATGAGTACTAAAAGAAATCAACTAAATTTCGATTACGCGTTAAGTCACACAAATCTGAGGGCTGAAAATTCAGTTAAATACTTAAGGATTACAATTGCAAATAACCTAAATTGGAACGATCACATAGATAATATTGTGGGTAGAGGAAACCAAAGACTGCGATTCATTGGCAGAACACTTAGAAGATGTAACAGGTCTACCAAAGAGACTGCTTACACTACGCTTGTCCGTCCTATTCTGGAGTATTGCTGTGCGGTGTAGGATCCGCATCAGGTGGGACTGACGGATGACATCGAAAAAGTACAAAAAGGGCAGCTCGTTTTGTATTATCGCGAAATAGCGGAGATAGTGTCACAAACATATGTGAATTGGAGTGGCAATCATTAAAACAAAGGCGTTTTTTGTTGCGACGGGATCTTCTCATGAAATTTCAATCACCAGTTTTCTCCTCCGATTGCGAAAACATTCTGTTAGCACCCACCTACATAGGGAGAAATGATCATCACGATAAAATAAGAGAAATCAGGGCACGCACAGAAAAATTTAAGTGCTCGTTTTTCCCGCGTGCCGTTCGAGAGTGGAACGGTAGAGAGACAGCATAAATGTGGTTCATTGAACCCTCTGCCAGGCACTTTATTGTGAATAGCAGAGTAATCACGTATATGTAGATGTAGATGTGATAAGCTGCAAGGTGACCATGTTCAACACTTTTTGCAACGCTACGAGTGATTTTGTTTCCAAGATAACAATGCACCCAGCTATTAGATCATTTCAAGTAACGATTTGCCACATAAAGAGCTTGTCAGTCATAAACACGATCAAACATCTTTCACATATGATCTAATGACAAATTTGTGTTTGATATCCAAGTATACAGTTACAAATCGTTATCGACACGTCATGACTAAACCAATGTTTCGGGGTCTCCTCGAACTGGCAGTTTTCGTTCCATGTTCTGTTGTTACACCAACCCACGGTAAAGAAAGTCCCACATGGTATTTGGAAGGTATTTAACACTCCGGTGTAAGGTATATTTTATTTATTTGGTCATCATAAGAAACATACATATATCTCTCAAAGTACAGAATACATTAAAAGAGAGATAACACTTGCGTAATGATCCCAGAGTGGATGTCCAAAATACACATGTCCTTCTCAGATCCTTGTCGTTCAATATCTGTGTGCAATATTTGCTGCTAAGACTTATTTGAGAGGAACATTTATGGCACTGAACTCTGTGCCTCGTCACCCCTCGTGCAAGGTAGCGGAAACCGCCCATTGCAGTCATTCACAGCCACTCCGGGACCCTTAAGCTGCTAATGCTTCGTTCGCTCGACTGTCCTCGAATAACTACAGTACAGCGAATCTGCGTATCTCCTATTCTTTCTCTCCGTGTCGAGGCAGTTTTTATCCTCAATTTCGTGTGCGTTTTTTTTTCTTTCTTATTGCTAGCATGTTACGTGTCAGAACTTTGAGACGGAAAAGCCTCAGTCCACGAATCAGTACGGTTTTAGAAAGCATCACCCCACGCGAAACTCAGCTTGCCATTTTCTCACTTGATACATGCGTAACATGGATGAAGAATAAAAGGTAGATTTCATATTCCTAAATTTCCAGAAAGCATTTTTCACGGTTCCTAACTGCAGATTGTTAATGAAAGCACAAGAGTACAGAATAGTTTCCCCGATATATGACTCGAAGGTTTTTAAGCAACAGAACCCAGCACACTGTCCTCAATGACGAGTGTTCAGAGACAAGGGTATCGTCAGGAGTGTCCTAGGGAAATGTGACAGGACAACTATTATTTTCTGTGTGCATAAATGATCTGGATCTGCAAGCTGCGGCTGTATGCTGAGATGCTCTGGTGTATGGGAAGGTGTGGTCGCAGAGTGACTGTAGGAGGATTTAAGGAGACCGCTTGTAGGACACAAGTGCAACCAATGCTTGAATACTGTTCGAGTGTTTGGGACCCACACCAGGTCGGAATGAAGGAAGACATCGAAGCAGCTCAGAGGCAGGTTGCTAGATTTGTTACCAGTAGGTTCGAACCACATGCATGTATTATAAAGATAATTCGGGAATTTCAATGGGAATCTCTGCAGGGAAGGCGACGTTCTTTTCGAGGAGCACTACTGAGAAAATCTGAAGAACCGGCATTTGAAGCTGGCTGCAGAACGATTCCACTGCCGCCAACGTACATTTGGCGTAAGGACCACGAGGATAAGATAAGATAAACTAGGGCTTGTATAGAGACATATAGATGGTCGTTTTTCCCTCGCTCTATCTGCGAATGGAACAGGAAAATATATGACTAGTATTGTTACAGAGTACCTACCGCCACACACCATACGGTGGCTTGCAGATTAGATATGTAGAAGTAGCCTCGTGTGAAACTCTCCCTCCTCCCAGGTAGTACACAGTGCTTCTCTCTTCAAAGACAACATTTCGGAAAGTCAGCTAATTACAGACACTGGAATCTTTCAACATTTGTCCTCGCGAATTCCAAATGCTTCCACTGAAGAGGCTGCCATGACCTACACTGACAGAAAAAAATCGCAGCACCAAGCAGAAGTTGTGCAACATAAACGAAAGTTGGTAAGCGTGTTTCTACATATGAAATATGATGTACCCTACGGAACAACGTCGTGTAAGAGAGCTTCTAAAAGCTGGACGTTCCTTCTACGATACTGCAGAAATACTTGGCAGGAACGTAGCCACTATACATGACTGCTGGCATCGGTGATCACGAGAATCACTAGTCGCAAGAGGACCGGGCTCCAGACTCCAGACGCCCTCACGACACTACCCAGAGGGAAGACCATCGTGTTCGCCGTATGGCACTGGAGCATCGTACTGCACCTGCAGCAGCAATTTGAGTATCAGTTGGCACACAGTGACACAACGAACTGTTACAAATCGATTACTTCAAAAACAGCTCTGAGCCAGACGCCCTGTAGTGAGCGTTCCACCGATCCCAAGCTACCGCCAATTGTGTCTTCAGTGGTGTCAAGCGAGAGCTCATTGGAGGACAGGGTGAAGGTCTGTTGTGTTTGCTGATGAAAGCTGGTTCTGCGGTGGTGCCAGTGATGACTGTGTTGCTTAGGAGGAGGCCATTTGAGGGCCTGCAACCAACCTATCTTCGTGCTTGAAATACTGGACCTACAGCTGGATCTATGGTCCGAGGTGCGATTTCATATGACTGCAAGAACACTCCCGTGTTCATCCCACGCACCCTGACTGCAAATTTGTGCGTCGATCTTTTGAATCGACCAGTTGTATTACCATTCATGGACAGCGTTCCAGGAGGTGTTTTCCAACAGGATAGCACTCGCCCACCGCTGTTGTAATGCAGAATACTCTACAGGATGTCGACATGTTGCCTTGGCCTGCTCGATTACCAGATCTGCCTCCAGTCCAGTACATATCGGACTTCAGCAGATGACAACGCCAGCGTCATCCACAAACAGCAGTTGTATTAACCAACCAATTGCAACAGGCATGGAACGCCATCCCACAAACTGATATACGACACCTGCACAACACAATGCATTCACGGTTGCATGTTTGCATTCAACATTCTGGCGGTTATTAATGTACTAGCATTTCACATTTGCAATGGTTTATCTCGCTGTTAACCTGTGATGTTGCAATATTAATCACTTAAATATATAACGTAGACAAATGTATTTCCGAAATTTCATTACTTTACATTAATTATGTCTTGGTGTTGCGATTGTTTTTCGTCAGTGTATTTGTAAATTATCATTTCTCAAGTCAACATCCTTTTTCCCTGAAGGCATACTAATTGTGTAGGGATGAATGAGCTGTCATTACGAAGGACAGAGAGAGGTGGCGCAGGTGGCACACTGGACTCGCATTCGGGAGGACGACGGTTCAAACCTGTCTGCGGTCATCCTGATTTAGGTTTCCTGTGATTTCCCTAAATCGCTTCAGGCAAATGCCGTGACGGTTCCTTTGAAGGGGCACAGCCGATTTCCTTCCTCATCCTTCCCTAATCCGAGCTTGTGCTCCGTCTCTGATGACCTCATTGTCGACGGGACGCTAAACACCAATCTCCTCCTCCTCCTCCTCCTCCTTCTCCATTACAAAGGTTTTTAACATTTCTGAAATTGCATGCCGATTTTGCACTAAAACTTAATATTATTTATGGAAAATTTTAACATAAAAGAGACTTAACTATCATAGGCAAAAGTAAAAGCAGCTCCAGTCTCCCGTGTTTTGGAAGCAGTTGATGCTATGAATGGTCGGCTGATCGCCGCCTCCAGTAGCTCTTGCTATATCGCGTCACTCCCCTACACTACGTGAAACCGGTCGAGTGTGGAATCTCCACAATTATATCACTTGCAGACTTCTGCGACCTTTCTATATTATCTTATTACAAGTACCATTTTATTTGTTTTAAAGTACTTATTAATTGGATAATTTGTATACAGCATTGTCATAGAGAATAACCGTGACCATTGCGGTAGTTGATTATCTCTGCGCATCGTACAAGTTGACTTTTCTAAACGAATATACTTTCCGAAACGACGAACATATTAGTTGTCGTCTTAGATTGTGATTTACATATTGCTACTACGGCCTAACGTACTTACTGTAACTGAAAATGTTTGTCGAGTAGAAGCTGTAGGTTATGTGGCCCTACTAATATTCTCTGACCGCTGACCACCGTCCAAGCTTGGACAAACATTCCAAAAACAAATTTTTGGACACATTTTTTCATACAGATTTACATTTGTAATTTCTGTTTCTATAGTGCACTTACGTATTGGTACTGCAGCATAAAGTACAAATTGTAATTTAAATCTCAAAATAACAGTTAGAGGTTATTTGGGCCTTAGTGATATACCAGGTAACAAGCGAACAGTACGTTCTAACCTTTAAATTTAGCATTTACTTACTTCTTTGTATTTTTATCCGTATTTCTCACTAAATTTCTCTTCAACAAGAGGTAAATGTAAATGTTACTGTTGCGGCGTAAAATCAAGCGCCGGCACGCCAGTAGGGAACGATAAAGAAGAGATGGCCGTGAGAAGGCGTCAGCCAGTCGCACGCTGACCGACCCCTCCCCAGGACGACAACACGACAGCAGCGGCCCCTATGTGAAGACGACATAAGCGCCGCGCCTGACGGGTCGCGGCCCAGTTGAATAGCAGCTTCAAAACTAGGCGCTTGCATAGCAACAACTTAAGATTGTCTATACTGAAGAAAACTGCTTGCGCTTCAGTCCGGAACCGCGCTGCTGTTACGGTCGCAAGCTCGAATCCTGCCTCGGGCATGGATGTGTGTGATGTCCTTAGATTAGTTAGGTTTAAGTAGTTCTAAGTCTAGGCGACTGTGATCTCAGATGTTAAACCCCATAGTGCTTAAAGTCATTTTAAAACTGCTTATTTTGTTGTCACCCTATGCTTGCGACACTTTGTTATAATTGTCAAAGTTAAGTACTGTCTCTTTTCATTTTGTAATAAAACTCATTAATACGATTTGTTTGAAATGTTTGTCTAGCGAACCGAGTACGTAGGATTCCTAGACTATACATATTTCACAACGAGCAGGGAGACATAATATTTGACGACTAGGCTGGATTTAACAATTATCATCGACAGAAGTTACAATCAATTATTTTACATAATTCTCTTCATTTTTAAAATCGTTTTCTCTTCATGTCCACAACTACCCGTATCTCAACGATACTCGTATCCCAAATGCTCTCATTATTTACAACTACAAAAAGGTGAAAGGTTTGCATGGGTCCCCAGGTTTGGGAATGAAGCCTAAGTACTAAAAATCGCGTCTGAAATACACTGATGAACCAAAACTTTATGACCATCTGCTTAATAGCGTGTTGGTCCACCTTTTGAACGCAATACAACAGCGATTCTGTGTGCTATGGATCCGACAGGTCCTTGGTAGGTTGCCAGATGTATGTGGCACCAGACGTGTACACATTGGTTACGCATTTCCCGTAAATTACAGGCTGGTGGTAGTTGAGCACGGAGCTGGCACCCAATAGCATTCCAGATGTGTTGCATCGGGTTCATATCAGGCGAATTTTAATGGCCAAGACATCAACTATCATGTTACTCAAACTACTGTAGCACCATACTGGTCTTGTGATTTGAAATACGCCATCTCCCTGGGGGATGTGTTCAAACATAAAGCGATACAGGTGGTCGCAGTAATGTTCACGTAGTGTGAAGCTATCATGGTGCCTTCGCTTACCACCACAGGTTCCATGGCAGACCAGGTGAATGTCAGTCATAGCACAAATTTGCACCAGCTTGCCAACGCCTGTGGCGTTGTGCATGTTTCGAGCAACCGTTCGCTTGGATATCAGCGTATCCGGACATAACCATTAATAAGAGACGATTCAGCCAACCAGGCTACATGTTTCCATTGATCTATGGTCCAAATTCGATGATTCTGTGTCCACGGCGACAATAATAGACGATGTTGTTGGGTCGAAATGTGAGCACGTAGGGTGCGTCGTCTGCGGAGCCCTATGTTCGATGTGCGGTGTGCTCTGGAACACTTGTGCGTGCACCAGCATAGTACTCTATCGTGAGATCTGCCACAAATCGACACCTATTCTGCTTTACAGACCGGGCAGGCTTCCAGCCCCCAAGTCCTGTGGTGAGGCGTTAAAGTCCAACACCATATTTCAACAACTTTCCATAGATGCTCACCAAAGTAGGAAGCGAACAGCCGGCCAGCTTCCTGGTTTACGAGATTACGAGATTCCCGTTCCTACGCGCTGGGCCATAACATTTGGTCCCCAGACAAAGTCGCTTATGTCAGTTTATTTCCCTACGTGCTGCTCGAATCATCGCTAAACTGATTCCCCATTTATCTGTGGTCTGTTTATATACTTTCCCTGCCGCGTCATGTACCCGCAGTGTCACCAGACGGCATTCAATCTCGTGGTGGACGGTGGTCAAAACCTTTTAGCTCATCAGAGTATCTGTTCCAGCGGCAAATACTGGAATTAACAGCACGAGTTGCAAGGTCCAAAGACTGTTGAAATCACGTGTGCCCCTGTGAACAGTGGGTACAATCTGCATTAGAGTAGTGCAGCTTAGGGTCACATGCACAGCGTAAAGTCTACTATATTTTTTGCGCAAAATGCGTAAAATGGAGATTAGACTAAAGAAATCTCTACGAAGAATACGGGCTCAAAGCAGAAAATTCATATATAATGTCCTGCAGTTTACCATTCCGATACAAAAAACAGATAAGGTGAATAGTACATATTATATTGAGTGGTCGCAAGAGCAGGTTATCCCAAAATCTCCCAGGTCGACGGATTGCTGTATTTGATAATGTACATATCACATACTCCAAGAAATGAATGCCCCGTCTAACGGAAATTACTGTTACTGAAAGATGAGAGCAGTGTAGTTTGCGTCAAGTGAGTGCATTTAGAACGCATCCAAAACACAGTGGTGTTGACAGTAAGAAAGTTCATCCTTACGACATCTATGGGCTTGAAAACACACTCCTGGAAATTGAAATAAGAACACCGTGAATTCATTGTCCCAGGAAGGGGAAACTTTATTGACACATTCCTGGGGTCCGATACATCACATGATCACACTGACAGAACCACAGGCACATAGACACAGGCAACAGAGCATGCACAATGTCGGCACTAGTACAGTGTATATCCACCTTTCGCAGCAATGCAGGCTGCTATTCTCCCATGGAGACGATCGTAGAGATGCTGGATGTAGTCCTGTGGAACGGCTTGCCATGCCATTTCCACCTGGCGCCTCAGTTGGACCAGCGTTCGTGCTGGACGTGCGGACCGCGTGAGACGACGCTTCATCCAGTCCCAAACATGCTCAATGGGGGACAGATCCGGAGATCTTGCTGGCCAGGGTAGTTGACTTACACCTTCTAGAGCACGTTGGATGGTACGGGATACATGCGGACGTGCACTGTCCGGTTGGAACAGCAAGTTCCCTTGTCGGTCTAGGAATGGTAGAACGATGGGTTCGATGACGGTTTGGATGTACCGTGCACTATTCAGTGTCCCCTCGACGATCACCAGTGGTGTACGGCCAGTGTAGGAGATCGCTCCCCACACCATGATGCCGGGTGTTGGCCCTGTGTGCCTCGGTCGTATGCAGTCCTGATTGTGGCGCTCACCTGCACGGCGCCAAACACGCATACACGACCATCATTGGCACCAAGGCAGAAGCGACTCTCATCGCTGAAGACGACACGTCTCCATTCGTCCCTCCATTCACGCCTGTCGCGACACCACTGGAGGCGGGCTGCACGATGTTGGGGCGTGAGCGGAAGACGGCCTAACGGTGTGCGGGACCGTAGCCCAGCTTCATGGAGACGGTTGCTAATGGTCCTCGCCGATACCCCAGGAGTAACAGTGTCCCTAATTTGCTGGGAAGTGGCGGTGCGGTCCCCTACGGCACTGCGTAGGATCCTACGGTCTTGGCGTGCATCCGTGCGTCGCTGCGGTCCGGTCCCAGGTCGACGGGCACGTGCACCTTCCGCCGACCACTGGCGACAACATCGATGTACTGTGGAGACCTCACGCCCCACGTGTTGAGCAATTCGGCGGTACGTCCACCCGGCCTCCCGCATGCCCACTATACGCCCTCGCTCAAAGTCCGTCAACTGCACATACGGTTCACGTCCACGCTGTCGCGGCATGCTACCAGTGTTAAAGACTGCGATGGAGCTCCGTATGCCACGGCAAACTGGCTGACACTGACGGCGGCGGTGCACAAATGCTGCGCAGCTAGCGCCATTCGACGGCCAACACCGCGGTTCCTGGTGTGTCCGCTGTGCCGTGCGTGTGATCATTGCTTGTACAGCCCTCTCGCAGTGTCCGGAGCAAGTATGGTGGGTCTGACACACCGGTGTCAATGTGTTCTTTTTTCCATTTCCAGGAGTGTAGATATGCTTCAAAAATGAGATGGAACTTTGAGTTAGCAGTGCCATTTAGCGTGTTTGCTTGTAAGAAAACAGATCCTATACGAGCCATTATTCATGAACAACAACTGAATTTATTTAAACTTATTTTATTATGTGTGTATCAATGTCTAAAAATATAATTGAAATAATCTTTAATATTGATGCTAGTATGTAGAGGCTATTTAAATAAGTTAGTGGGGTACTGATTTTGTTTATTTATTTTTGCTGAATTTATAAGGTGAGTGTGGAAACAGAGGACTGAAAAATGGGAAAATGTGGTCACGAAGTAGTGAACAACTTTTGTAAATGAAAGCAAAAATTATTATACAGGGTGGTCCATTGATATTGACCAGGCCAAGTATCTCACGAAATAAACATCAAACGAAAAAACTACAAAGAACGAAACTCGTCTAGCTTGAAGAGAGAAACCAGATGGCGCTATGGTTGGCCTGCTAGATGGCGCTGCCATAGGTCAAACGGATATCAATTGCGTTTTTAAAAATTGGAACCCCCATTTTTATTACATATTCGTGTAGTACGTAAAGAAATGTGAATGTTTTAGTTGGACCACTTTTTCCGCTTTGTGATAGATGGCGCTGTAATAGTCACAAACATATGGCTCACAATTTTAGACGAACAGATGGTAACAGGTAGGTTTCTTAAATTAAAATACAGAACGTAGGTACGTTTGAACATTTTATTTCGGTCGTAATAAAAAAAATGGGGGTTCCTATTTTTAAAAAAACGCAGTTGATATCCGTTTGACCTATGGCAGCGCCATCTAGCGGGCCAACCATAGCGCCATCTGGTTTCCCCCTTCAAGCTAGAGAAGTTTAGTTCTTTGTAGATTTTTCGTTTGACTCTTATTTCGTGAGATACTTGGCCCGGTAACTATCAATGGACCACCCTGTGTCTCTGCAAAATTATTGGGATGTGCCGATTTTCGTTAATCACGTACGAGTGTACACAAAATATAGAAAGGCGCATGTTCCTGTGTACTTGTCATGACATGTGAACAGTTTTCTGTAAGAGAGTTCTTATTTATTGTGAATTATGGACGGTTTGAGGGGCATAGAAAGAAGCAAACAGTGTATATAGTGACACGCCCAAAAAGATTCTAAATAATATTGACTGTTAACTGACACACAAAGCATTATGTTCGATGAATATCTTGTGAGGCGGTGGCCTGTTTCAGGCCTTCTCCTCACACTTTCGTCTTATTTCCATACTTCATTTGCATATGAGGTTCTTCTTACCTCATTTAGCACGGTTTCGTGCTAATATTTACATTGTATTACATGCTGATGGCAAGAGTCGTTAGGGCGTAGCTTTTAGCAATGTAGATAACTCATCTCTCCGTAATTAATTTAACATTTCTTACTTTTGGTAGCTATTTCTCTTTAATGCATCTGGTTTTGTGGCTACAGGAACTCCTATCGCTTGGGACAGGCTACTGGTCAAGGCTTCGCATGGTGTCGAGGAATCAAAAATCACTAAAATTGCGGTTTCCGCGGCAGCAAACCACACACACAGCCGTACGAGCTTTTCAGCAAAAAAAAATAAAAAAATAAAAAAATAAAAAAAAAATGGTACAGATGGCTCTGAACACTATGGGACTTAACATCCGAGGTCATCAGTCCCCTAGAACTAACCTAAGGACATCACACAAATCCATGCCCGAGGCAGGATTCGAACCTGCGACCGTAGCGGTCGCGCGGTTCCAGACTGAAGCGCCTAGAACCGCTTCTTTTTTTTTATCTCATTTTGTTCGTTTTCGTTCGTTGTATCTGCTCTGTGCGGACGTCGAAAGACACCCGTTTCAGTTCGTTGTTGATCCATTAACTCAGTTTTTTTTTTTTATCACAGAGAGCAGCTAGCCCTCTGACCGAACACGCTGAGCTACCATGCCGGTGTACCGCTCGGCCACTGCGGCCGGCAGCTTTCCAGCACTAATCTTCCCCATACCCTGGACAATGTGACGGAAGGATAGTCGAAGGAGCATACAGCGCTTTCTGTAGTAGAACAGGATACCAATAGTGGTAGGAGTGAGAATTGCACCTGTTAGCAAAACTTGCGGTGGGGTCCTCAGCTGACTACTTGCCAATATCCCGTTGTGTTTGGTCTTTAGCATCCGTTCCACAAGTTAGATATACACTGATGTGACAAAAGTCGTGGCATAGCGATATGCACATATATAGATGCCGGTAGAATCGTGCACACAAGGTATAAAAGAGCAGTGCATTGGCGGAGCTCTCATTTGTACTCAGGTGGTTCACGTAAAAGGATTTCCGACGTGATTGTGGCCACGCTGCGGGTATTAAAGAACTTTGAACACGGAATGGTGGACGCATTGGAAATTTCATTTCGGAAATCGTTAGGGAATGCTGTCAAGAGTGTGTCGACAAGACCAGATTTCAGGCATTACCTCTCACCACGGACAACGCAGAGGCCGACAGCCTTCATTTAACGAGCGGTGTTGGCATCAACTCATCAGTGCCAACAGACAAACAGCGCTGCGTGAAATAACAGCAGAAACCAATGTGGGACGTACGACGAACGGATACGTTAGGACAATGTGGCGAAGATAATGGGATGTGGCAGCAGACGCGAGTGCCTTTGCTAAAAGCACGACGTCGCCTACAGCGCCTCTCCTGGGCTCGTGACCACATCTGTTGGACCCTGGACGACTGGCAAACCGTAGCCTGGTCAGATGAGTCCTGATTTCAGTTGGTAAGAGATGGAAGTTGGGTTCGAATGTGGCGCAGACCCCACGAAGCTATGAACCCAAGTTGTCAACAAGGCACTGTGCGAGCTGGTGATGACTCCATGATGGCGTGGGCTGTGTTTACATGGAATGGACTGGGTTCTCTGGTCTTACTTAATTGATCATTGACTGTAAATGGTTATCTTCGGCTACTTGGAGATCATCTGCAACCATTCATGGACTTCATGTCCCCAAACAACGATGGAATTTCTATGGGTGACAATGCGCCATTTCAAAAAATGGCTCTGAACACTATGGGACATAACTTCTGAGGTCATCAGTCCCCTAGAACTTAGAACTACTTAAACCTAACTAACCTAAGGACATCACACACACCCATGCCCGAGGCAGGATTCGAACCTGCGACCATAGCGGTCGCGCGGTTCCGGACTGTAGCGCCTAGAACCGCTCGGCCACCCCGTCAGGCTGCGCCATTTCATTGGGCCAAAGTTGCTCACGATTGGTTTGAAGAACATTTCACCAACGGCTAGGGCAACATGCAGAGGCATGGACATACACTCCTGGAAATTGAAATAAGAACACCGTGAATTCATTGTCCCAGGAAGGGGAAACTTTATTGACACATTCCTGGGGTCAGATACATCACATGATCACACTGACAGAACCACAGGCACATAGACACAGGCAACAGAGCATGCACAATGTCGGCACTAGTACAGTGTATATCCACCTTTCGCAGCAATGCAGGCTGCTATTCTCCCATGGAGACGATCGTAGAGATGCTGGATGTAGTCCTGTGGAACGGATTGCCATGCCATTTCCACCTGGCGCCTCAGTTGGACCAGCGTTCGTGCTGGACGTGCAGACTGCGTGAGACGACGCTTCATCCAGTCCCAAACATGCTCAATGGGGGACAGATCCGGAGATCTTGCTGGCCAGGGTAGTTGACTTACACCTTCTAGAGCACGTTGGGTGGCACGGGATACATGCGGACGTGCATTGTCCTGTTGGAACAGCAAGTTCCCTTGCCGGTCTAGGAATGGTAGAACGATGGCTTCGATGACGGTTTGGATGTACCGTGCACTATTCAGTGTCCCCTCGACGATCACCAGTGGTGTACGGCCAGTGTAGGAGATCGCTCCCCACACCATGATGCCGGGTATTGGCCCTGTGTGCCTCGGTCGTATGCAGTCCTGATTGTGGCGCTCACCTGCACGGCGCCAAACACGCATACGACCATCATTGGCACCAAGGCAGAAGCGACTCTCATCGCTGAAGACGACACGTCTCCATTCGTCCCTCCATTCACGCCTGTCGCGACACCACTGGAGGCGGGCTGCACGATGTTGGGGCGTGAGCGGAAGACGGCCTAACGGTGTGCGGGACCGTAGCCCAGCTTCATGGAGACGGTTGCGAATGGTCCTCGCCGATACCCCAGGAGCAACAGTGTCCCTAATTTGCTGGGAAGCGGCGGTGCGGTCCCCTACGGCACTGCGTAGGATCCTACGATCTTGGCGTGCATCCGTGCGTCGCTGCGGTCCGGTCCCAGGTCGACGGGCACGTGCACCTTCCGCCGACCACTGGCGACAACATCGATGTACTGTGGAGACCTCACGCCCCACGTGTTGAGCAATTCGGCGGTACGTCCACCCGGCCTCCCGCATGCCCACTATACGCCCTCGCTCAAAGTCCGTCAACTGCACATACGGTTCACGTCCACGCTGTCGCGGCATGCTACCAGTGTTAAAGACTGCGATGGAGCTCCGTATGCCACGGCAAACTGGCTGACATTGACGGCGGCGGTGCACAAACGCTGCGCAGCTAGCGCCATTCGACGGCCAACACCGCGGTTCCTGGTGTGTCCGCTGTGCCGTGCGTGTGATCATTGCTTGTACAGCCCTCTCGCAGTGTCCGGAGCAAGTATGGTGGGTCTGACACACCGGTGTCAATGTGTTCTTTTTTCCATTTCCAGGAGTGTATTTAACATGCTTCGAAATTCATGGCTGACAACGCGGAATGAGAAGTGGAGATTCAGGTGGTACTGAAGGAACGTACTGAAAGATTGAGGAGAAATTACAAATGACTGCTGATACCCTCCATAAACAAGTCGATCAGAATGGCAAGGGCATACAGGAACACCAGAAAACCAACGAGGTTTTCCCAGAAAAAAAAAAACAGAAAAAAATCAGTAAGGAAGTCTCAGTTGTGTTAGCCACAAATAAAGAATAACGAAAGTGTCAGAACAAGTAAAGAAATTCGAGCAAGTTGAACGGAAAGTGACTGAAATAGAACAGCATCTGGGTGTTGAGGAAGGTAGAATCGTAGACGCAGTACAAAGAAATGAAGGGGTGGAAGCAGTTGTATCTACTATTCCGGCTGAAATTGAACGCAAGGTCAAGAAGGTGGTACCGAATGTAGAGATAGGATCCGACAGGTTTCCGGCTCAGCAGAAGCGTGAGAACTGTTGCAGCGTTAGGAGACACAAGAGAACATCAACAGGGTCTGCAAGCAGCGTTAGGAGATGATTGCTGAAGAGCTCGGCAATCTGCGACTCAAAGTATCACAGGCGTAAGGCACAGGGAATTGTGCCGGCACATCCGACTGCAGCATCCTGTCTGCACTTGAGGTCAGGGTAGGAAGTGGCCAAAATAGACTACCAGCCAGTAATCGGAGCGTGCCTTAATGAACACCGACCGGCGCATTTTATGAGCGGCGCCCAGCGTTCAACAAAAACGGCAGGGCGTCGGAAGGAGAAGCCATCGACCATAACTACTTCTCAGACCGAAGTAAACTGCCTCCTGATGAGATCAGTGGCATCATTGACTTTCTGCTTCAACAAACGTTATGGCACCAGGAGTTTGTGAAACAGGTGACTGACTTCGTAAAACTGACCATATGCAAGCGTAAAGATAAGACGGACCGCATAGCACGCCCCAGAATTTGTCAGGTGGACGATAAGGTTCTCGTGCGTGCACACTGGCTATCCAATAAATGGACAAATCAATGTCAGAAATTTTTCTTTGTGTGTGTGGGTCCTCTGTGAGTGAGACATATTCTGCACCAGAACGTGCTGAATTTGGAAGTGATTAATACAGAAAATATCTATGGGTCTCACAATGTAATGCACATCAAACCTTATCTAGAGCAGGTAGCTTGATGTACATTGTACATGAAGACGGTACATAAAGATTACCGAGGGAGTTAGAAAGTACCTGAGGGGAAATATTTGGGAAATTCTTATCTAATATGTTTCTAGGATGTGTTTTTCCCTCAGTATTTTGTAATGTGTTTCTTGTTCATGATAATGGTTAACAATTTGTATTTGCATTTCGTGATGTTTCTTCTAGTTTGTTTGTGTTATAGTTTGATAAATGTGAAACCTGGGAGGAGTAAATGATTATCTTCGGCAAAGTCCTGCATGCCACACTGTCGAACGAAAGAATCTGATGACGATTTTTTTTTTCTTTTAGTTAAAGAGGTAGGATGTATTTGAGATGGTGGACCTGTGAATACGCTTTCGTCAATGGAGAGCGGGAAAGGAAGTTTATTTTTAGGGTCAGTATGCTCATAAGGTACGCCCACGTTCCAAATGTTGCAGTACGACACAATTTCGCCCTACACAATCAAGTGGTAGAGGAAAGGAAATAGAACATAGTCCTGATAAGTGGATTAGGAGGAGCATACAGTAGGTGAAGGAGATGGTAGCTAACCACTGATATCGATGATGTGTAAGAAGGGTTTTCCTTTTTTGTCACATGTATCTCAATTTGAAGACGACACGTCCATTTTGCATTTTGGTAATAAAGGTATAGTATTGGAAATTTTAGAAGAAATTGAAATACACGTTAGTAATCATGTAGACCCAGAAATTATAATAAATGAATAGACTGCAAGCAATCATAAGTGGTACCTCCATTTTTTTAATGATTTTCTTGTGGGTAGGAAAAAACAATAAGAGTCCCCAACTGGCTATTCTTTCTGGTAACTGTCTCTATGTTTTATGGAATTCTTAATGACCACATGTAATTTTATCAGCGAACTGTTCTTCTTAAGTCGTATTGCAAACGTAAAGGTGACATGTAAAACTACGTTTGTTTTGTGAAACATGCACTATTGCATTGTGTTTTAATGTTGGCTTTCATGTACAAGTGTGCTGGTAAAAACGAGATAATTATTTCATTTAATTTTATTTTAATTAATTTTGTACTGGATGTAGTGCCGTCGGCTGAAATTATGAAAAGAATCATACCAGACGTGGCTCTATATGACGTAGTTGTGAATGGAATGTCTTATACTGTTGTAATGTTTTTACGATTGGCCTTCTTGCACGTTAGAGCTGATTGAGCTGTTACTATTATTATTATTATTACTATTATTATTATTATTATTATATATCCTTCACTGGACCACTCTAGTCAGTTATACATAGGTTTTTACATGTTATTGTTATTGAGTAATATAATACAGTTCAACAGTAATTCAATAAAACAATTCAATAGTGCAGTTGTTAACAGGAATTCTTATAATTTATTATTATATAAGGGCGCTTTGCTCTTCTGTCTGCCCAATACTTCTTCTTTCTTATACGCTTATTTTATTTCTTTCTTCGTTTGAGATCACTCTGCCTGTTGCCCTTTTATAGATCTTTGTTTGTATCCTGGTTTGTGTGTCTTGCAATATTCTGGTTTTCTCTGTTTCGTTTTTAAATCATCTATTGCAATTTGAGTTCTCTTATATCTTTCTTAATTTCTGTGATATATTTAATGTTGTTCTTACTACTCCACAATTTTTCTATTATTCCCTTACTAATTTTGTTTTGTGGTGCCCTCATTAGATGTCCAAAGAATGAGATACACTTCTGCCTGATAGTGCTCATTACCGGTTTTATTTTCTTAAAAACTGTTTCATTTGAAGCTATTCTCCAATACCTATTTACTTGATATTGTTTATTTATGTATGCCCTAATTATTATTCTTTTTATCTTTAGTATTTCGTCAATTTCTGCTGTATTAGTGGTTTTGAAAATGGTTTCAGCTGCGTAAGTTATTTCTTGTTGTGTAACTGTTTTATAATGTTTTAATTTTGCGTTTATGGACAGGCTTTTTTCCTTCAATGTGTTTTTTATAATTCAATATGCTTCAGTATTTTTAGTCTATTTTACCATGATTGTATCTCATTTAGCGTATAAGTTACTGTTTCACCTAAATATTTAAATTTATCAACAGTTTTGATTTCTTTTTCTCCTATTGTAATTTTGTTTTGTAAGTGGTGGGTCTCTGTTTTTTCAAACGATATTCTGGGTCCAATTTTCTGTGTTATTTCTTGTAGTGAAAATGAAATGTCGTGTGACGAGGGCCTCCCGTCGGGTAGACCGGTCACCTGGTGCAAGTCTTTCGATTTGACGCCACTTCGACGACTTGCGCGTCGATGGGGATGATATGATGATGATGATTAGGACAACACAACACCCAGTCCCTGAGCGGAGAAAATCTCCGACCCAGCCAGGAATCGAACCCGGACGCTTAGGATTGACAGTCTGTCGCGCTGACCACTCAGCTACCGGGGGCGGACATTTCTTGTAGTGATTTAACTTGTTTCCTAGTTTCTTGCACACTTTTGGCTAGGAGAGCAAGATCATCAGCAAATCCCAAGCAGTTCAAACTTATATTATTTTTAACGTTTCCAATTTCTTATGTTCTTTGGGTTATCCTTGTACCACTCTCTCTCTATGTATTCCAGAGCACAGTTGAACAGTAATAGTTATAGACAGTCACCTTATCTTAAGTCCCTTTTCATACGGAATAGTTCCGAAATTTCTCCTCTTAACTTACCTTTCGATTTGGTGTTGGTTAGAGTAAATCCTATTAATGTAATTAGTTATGGATGGAGTCCCAGATCCCTTAAAAATTTTAGTACTGGAAGTCTACGGGGGCAATCATACACCTTCTTAAAATCTACAAAAGTTACTGCGAGAGTATTGTCCTGTTTCATGTAGTATGCCATAATCAGTTTCAAACTAATGATATGCTCTACACAGCTTTTCCATGGCTTCAAACCTCCTTGCTAGTCCCCTAACTCCTGTTCTAGTTGTCCTTTGAGTCTTCTATGAGATCTTGCATACAATCTTGTATGGGAAGTCTAGGAGAGAGATTCCTCTGTAGCTGTCTAGATTGCTCTTATCCCCCTTCTTTTGCTGTGGGTGTATGATGGCTGTGATCCAATGTTCATGGAATTGCTTTGTTATCCAAATTTTTGTTAGAGCCTTGTGTAAGGAGATCTTTATTGTGTCAGTTCAATATTTCCACATTTCGACAAAAACCTGATCTTCTCTACATGCCTTATAATTTTTTGTCCTTTGAGAAGTCTTTCTATTTCTCGGAAATTAGGGGGTTCTAATTTGTGAGGTTCGGTTTTAATTGGGGTATTTACATCGATTTGTAAGAGTTCTTGGGCTTCTTCACAATTAAAAAGTTCATTAAATGCTTTTGCCATGATTTCAGCATTTTCTTTGTTTCTGTGTGGCATTCTTCCATCTTCATCTTTCAGTATTAGCGTCGGGGCTCACACTGTTGTAGTTGTTTCTCAAAGATTTTGTAGTAGTTCCTGGAATTGTTATTGTGGTAATTATCTTCTGTAGAGTTTGTTAAGTGTTTAAGGAATTCTCTCTTAATTCTCCTAATGTTTCGCGTGAATTTTTTCCTTTCATTTTTGAGGTGATGGCAGTTTCTTCTGCTTTGTTTGTTTGAAACTTTAACCATATTTGGTGCCTTTCTTCGTGGAATTTGTCACATTCTGGAGTACACCATGCTTTTATTATTTTATATTAACAATTGGACACGAGCCTACGTTATGGGTCTGTTAGCGGTGCCTTAACACTAACTGTACTGAGCTTCTGGTTAGGTCTGCTTCTAATATACGACAGAACATGTTTTGCTTGACATTTATATGGACATTATTCAGCGTTCTTACCAAAGCATATAATGTTCTTAGTCGTATGTACTTAAATTCAAAATTGTGTACAATTAATTTCATTCGAGATTTCTCTAACCTCATTTCTATGGTAAAACTGTATTGTAAGATATTATTATTAGTATTTCTCTTGATTCTTTGTTACCAGGTCATCTGATAGCGGGCAATACCCGAAGCGCGTCATGAGCACAATAAAGAGTTCAACAGCATCTCTAAACAACACTTTGCCAAAATAATTTTATCAGTATAGAGAATACGACGCACCAGTTGTCCAGATGTGTCCAGTATTTAATTTAAAACACAACTTATTTCGCAAAGACATGATTCCATTATGACTATAGAATGGCATAACATTTTTAAGAACTTGATGATGGGGTCATATCTTTCCAAAACACGTTTTGTTTTTAAATTAAATAAAGCACACGTATTTGGACAACTGGTGCGTCTTATTTTCCTAACTGACACCTCAATACAGATGTGTTATGGCTTCACAACATAATCTTTTTAATACTCCTTCATAACTTTTGCAGCCATATACCACAATGTCAATAAAAGGATATATCCAGCAACGTATTTTAGACATCTGTTGATTAATGCTAATTATGTTGACTAAATCCAGTTAAGCTGCATTGTCCGAAGGAGACGTGGTGTCACGTTGCTAACTACAGTAGATTCATGCTAATCCGATCATTCCTTATACATATGGGTGCCAGATTAGCGGAAATACTGGATATTGAGAGTGTCTTAAATTTAGTGTAAACACACAGGGATTATACTTTTTTTAAACTGAAGATTCATTCGGATTCACAGAAAACTTTGTTCTTGAATGTGATCATATACAGTAGTATCACTCACTATGAAACATCTCAATGTCGCGATGTTGCAATGATGATATACGATGGCAGTGTGCTTTGTCACACAACGGCTGTACAAGCATTACGTCGGATTTCATTTTTCTGATTGTTGCAAGATGCACTCTAGGAAGACGTCTGCAGCTTCAGCACCAGCAGTGTGAGATATATCTCTGTTCCTATGTCCTCTTCTTCATCACTTTCATCACAAATTACCTGTACCCTTTAGATTATCTTTTCATCTGTTAAAGTTTGGTCATAAACAGTTGCTCGTACAATATTGTACTCAGCAGCAATGGCTCTCTCGGAAAAACCTCAGTTCAACTGATCTCTAATTTCGAGTTTCTGCTTGAGGTTTGGCATAATGAGTTTCCTCTTAGAAGCCACGATACTGAACTGTAAATACAGCCACAGTTTCAAAGATGTTTAACATCGTAATTACTATTGCGTAAGAAAATTCATTACTGTATGTGTCATTTCTACTTGAGTGACTGGATGCTGGATGTAGGCCAGATTACTATGAGGCTGGAATATTGAGGGATGGGTTAGCGAGAGTTTAGTGTGCTCTCACTTGCATTAGCGTCGAGTCACACGCATGACATGCCAGTGCCACCTATCTGACTGGCCATGTGTCACATCGCTCGCTTTTCACGCCACTTGTGTGTTATCCGCGTGTGTTAGCCACTTTCCTGCGCTCGTTGAAATAGCGCTGTGTGTCGATGCGTGAGGTGACTGCCTGCCGCGTGCTTCTGAATGCTCTTGTATAGTGAATGATGACTATCGAGCGCTGCTAACACGGTTTCGCCACGCGGATGCAGGGCTCTTGAGTCCTACCCGCCCGACGTCCCAACAGGGAAAGTTTGTCGGTTGGTCTTTCAAAACGGCAACACACGTCCAATTTGCCGCTCCGTCGGTTGGTGCGTTTATAGGGGCCTTTAGTAACGTAGTTTTTAATGGACTTTTACAAATATTGTTTTATTTACCAAGAATCAGCACGCTTCTACAGGCACCACATTTGTATTATGTATCTTTGCATAATGCCATTTTATAACCCTTTTTATGAGCACTGTTTTTCCATCAACAGCTATTATATTTTCTCAAAGATATAACCGGCAATTGACAATACAACAAGTTTTTATTTCACAACGTAAATTTCGGCCTTAGGCCATTATCAAGTGTTACAGCTGCAACAGATTAAATCACATCAAAGTACAAGTATCAGACAAACTACCAGAAAAATAGCAGAGCAAACAGTTAAATCAACATTTGGGCTGCGTGATTTGTTCTCTTACTTACGTATTATAAATACCAGACTACTGGACCATAATGATACATAATACGTAAGTAAGAGAACAATCATGCACCCCAAACATTAATTTAACTGTTTGTCCTGCTACACTATGTGATCAAAAGTATCCGGACACCTCGCTGAAAATGACTTACAAGTTCGTGGCGCCCCTCATAGGTAATACTGGAATTCAGTATGGTGTTGGCCCACCCTTAGCCTTGATGACAACTTCCACTCTCGAAGGCATACTTTCAATCAGGTGCTGAAAGTTTTCTTGGGGAATGGGCAGCCCATTCTTCACGGAGTGCTGCAATGAGGAGAGGTATCGAAGTCGATCGGTGAGGCCTGGAACGAAATCGGCGTTCCGAAACATCCCAAAGGTGTTCTATAGGATTCAAGTCAGGACTCTGTGCAGGCCACTCCATTACAGGGACGTTATTGTCGTGTAAAAACTCTTCCACAGGTCGTGCATTATGAACAAGTGCTCGATTGTGTTGAAAGATGCAATCGCCATCACCGAATTGCTCTTCAACAGTGGGAAGCAAGGAGGAGGTTAAAACATCAATGTAGACCTGTGCTGTGATAGCGCCACGCAAAACAACAAAGGGTGCAAGCCCCCCCTCCATGAAAAACACGACCACACCATAACACCACCGCCTCCGAATTTTACTATTAGCACTGCACACACTGGCAGATGACTTTCGCCGGGTATTCGCCATACCCAGACCCTGCCATCGGATCGCTATACTGTGTACCGTGATTCGCCACCCCACATAACGTTTTTCCACTGATCAGTCGTCCAATGTTTATGCTCCTTACACCAAGCGAGGCGTCGTTTGGTATTTACCAACGTGATGTGTGGCTTATGAGCAGCCGCTTGACCATGAAATCCACGTTTTCTCACCTCCCGCCTAACTGTCATAGTACTTGCAGTGGATCCTGATGCAGTTTAGAATTTCTGTGAGATGATCTGGATAGATGATTTACGACCCTGTTCAACTATCGGCGGTCTTTGTCAGTCAACAGACGAGGTCGGCCTGTACGATTTTGTGCTGTACGTGTCTCTACACGTTTCCACTTCACTATCACATCGGAGACAGTGGACCTAGGGATACTGAGGAGTGTGGAAATCTCGCTTATAGACGTATGACGCAAGTGACACCCAATCACCTGACCACCTTCGAAGTTCGTGAGTTACGCAGCGCCCCATTGTGTGCTCTCACGATGTCTAATGACTACTGAGATCGCTGATATGGAGTACCTGGCAGTAGGTGACAGCACAATGCATCTAATATGAAAAACGTATGTTTTTGGTGGTGTCCGGATACTTTTGATCACATAGTGTATTTTTCTGAATGTTTGTCTCATAGTTGTACTTTTATTGTGCTTTAATCTGTTCTACATCTACATCTAGATGTTTACTCTGCAATTCACACTTAAGTGCCTGGCAGAGGGTTCATCGAACCATTTTCATACTACTTCTCTACCATTCCACTCTCGATTGGTGCGTGGGAAAAAGGAACACCTAAATCTTTCCGTTCGAGCTCTGATTTCTCTTATTTTATTATGATGATCATTTCTCCCTACGTAGGTTGGTGTCAACAAAATATTCTCGCATTCGGAAGAGAAAGTTGTCGATTGAAATTTCGCAAATAGATCTCGCCGCAAAGAAAACCGCCTTTGTTTCAGTGACTGTCACCCCAAATCGCGTATCATATCAGTGTCACTCTCACCCCCATTGCGCGATAACACGAAACGAGCTGCCCTTCTTTGCACTTTTTCGATGTCCTCCGTCAATCCTACCTGGCAAGGATCCCATACCGCGTAGCAATATTCCAGCAAAGGACGGACAAGTGTAATGTTGGCTGCCTCTTTGTTGGGTTTGTCGCATCTTCTAAGTGTTCTGCCAGCAAAGCGCAGTCTTTGCTTCGCCTTCCCTACAATATCATCTACATGGTCTTTCCAATTTAAGTTGCTCGTAATTGTAATTCCTAGGTATTTAGTCGAATTGACTGCCCTTAGATTTGTGTGATTTATCGTATACCCAAAATTTATCGGATTTCTTTTAGTACCCATGTGGATGACATCACACTTTTCATCGTTTAGTGCCAATTGCCACTCTTCGCACCATACAGAAATTCTCTCTAGATCATTTTGTAATTGGAATTGATCACCTGATGATTTTACTAGACGGTAAATTACAGCGTCATCTGCAACCAATCTAAGGGGGCTGCTCAGATTATCACCTAGATCATTTATGTAAATCAGGAACAAAAAAATGGCTCTGAGCACTATGGTCATCAGTCCCCTAGAACTTAGAACTACTTAAACCTAACTAACCTAAGGACATCATACAACACCCAGTCATCACGAGGCAGAGAAAAATCCCTGACCCCGCCGGGAATCGAACCCGGGAACCCGGGCGTGGGAAGCGAGAACGCTACCGCACGACCACGAGCTGCGGACTAAATCAGGAACAGCAGAGGGCCTATGACACTACCTTGCGGAACGCCAGATATCACTTCTGTTCTACTCGATGATTTACCGTCTGTCACTACGAACTGTGACCTCTGTGAGAGGAAATGACGAATCCAGTCAAACAACTGAGACGGTGCTCCATATGCACTCAATTTGATTAACAGTCGCTTGTGAGGAACGGTATCAAAAGCCTTCTGGAAATCTAGGAATATGGAATCGATCTGAGATCCCTTGTCGACAGCACTAATTACTTCATGGGAATAAAGAGCTAGCTGTGTTGCACAAGAACTATATTTTCTGAATCCGTGTTGGTTATGTATCAATAAGTCGTTTTCTTGAAGGTGATTCATAATGTTCGAGTCGGTATATGCTCCAAAATCCTACTGCAAATTGACGTCAGTGATATGGGTCTGTAATTCAATGGGTTACTCCTATTTCCTTTCTTGAATATTGGTGTGACCTGTGCTACTTTCCAGTCTTTAGGAACAGACCTTTCGTCAAGTGAGCAGTTGTATATGATTTCTACTAAAGGCTCTATTGTGTCTGCTTACTCTGAAAGGAACCTGACTGGTATACCATCTGGACCGGAAGACTTGCCTTTCTTAAGTGATTTGAGTTTTTCGCGACACCTAAGATATCTACTTTTCTGTCACTCATGCTAATAGCTGTTCTGGTTTCGAATTATGGAATATTTACTTCGTCTTCATATGTGAAGGAATTACGGAAAGCTGTATTTAGTAACTCCGCTTTAGTGGCACCATCATCGGTAACATTTCCATCGCTATCGCGCAGTAACGCTATTGACTGTTTTTTGCCACTGTTGTACTTTACATACGACCAGAATCTCTATAGGTTATCTACCAAATTTTGAGACAATGTGGAAACTACTAAAAGCATCTCGCATTGGCGTCCGCACTAAATTTCGAGCTTCCGTGAAACTTAGCCAGTCTTGGGGATTTTGCGTTTCTCTGAATTTGGCATACTTTTTTCGTTGCTTCTGCAACAGTGTTCTGACGTGTTTTGTGTACCATGGTGGATCAGTCCCGTCTCTTATTAACTTATTCGGTATGAATTTATCTATTGCTGTCGATACTGTATCTTTGAATTTGAGCCATATCTGGTCTACACTTACATAATTAGCTTGGAAGGAATGGAGACACTCTCTTAGGAAGACAACAAGCGGATTTTTATCTTCTGTTTTAAATAGATATATTTTGTGTTTATCTATAGTGATTTTGGTTGATATGGTATTGAGCCTCGCTACAATGACCTTGTGTTCACTAATCCCTGTATCCGTCATGACGCTCTCTATTAGATCAGGATTATTTGTGGCAGCTGTAATACTTGATGCCCGCCCGGTTGGCCTTGCGGTCTAACGCACTGCTTTCCGGGCGGGAAGGAGCGCCGGTCCCCGGCACGAACCCTCCCGGCGGATTTGTGTCGAGGTCCGGTGAGCCGGCCAGTCTGTGGATGGTTTTTAGGCGGTTTTCCATCTGCCTCGGCGAATTCGGGCTGGTTCCCCTTATTCCGCTTCAGCTGCACTATGTCGGCAATTGCTGCGCAAACAAGTTCTCCACGTACGCGTACACCACCATTACTCTACCACGCGAACATAGGGTTTACACACGTCTGGTGTGAGGCGTTCCCTGGGGGCTCCACCGGGAGCCGAACCGCACAATAACGCTGGGTTCGGTGTGGGGCGGCGGAGGGGTGAAGTGGACTGCGATAGTCGTCGTGGGGTTGCGGACCACTGCGGCTGCGGCGGGGACGGAGCCTCTCTGTCGTTTCTAGGTCCCTGGTTAACATAACATAACATAACATAATAATTGATAATGGCCTCAGGCCGAAATCTAGATTGTGAAATAAAAACCTGATGTACAGTTAAATGGCGGTCATATCCTTCAGAAAATTTTATATGACTGTGGCTCCATACAAAACTAAAAAAAGTTATTGTATTTGTCTCATGTGGCATTAGCACTATTAATTTAGTGCCAGTTCAGAGTTATCAAAAACTTTTTGTACTAGTAGTCTTCCTATTATGGCATTATCAATTTACCATATTTTTATTATCTTTTATATTTCCACCCTCCTTTCAATTTTCATATTTAGTTTTAACTTCTTGTGAGCTTTCGGTCTAGTCAGTAGCCGCAGTTCATTTCCCTCTCCCACCACATATTAGCTCTTCATTCCGGGCACTCATACACTTCGCGAATTTACCTTTTACGGCACGCTGCCCGCTCGCACCACTCCGTACCACACCGTCACGTCCTTCTGTTTCATAGTGCAGTCTGGAGTCCGCGACATGCGACCACCTGGCAGCTGACTACGTGAGATCTTGTTTCTATTGTTCGAGTTTAGTACTTTCAACTTCCGCTCGGTTTTTCATTCACAACGTTTGAGGCGCCCATACATTTCATTTCCCTTTCCGGTTTCTCTCTTTTCTAAACTGACTAAACTGATCGCACTTTCTCAGTTATGTTTGCAAGTGAATAACAATCGGTAGTTACTTTTTTCACAATTACATGCGTACTTCACGGCCTTATACTATGTCACCTCCTTTGTTTCAATAAATTGGTACACCTGAAGATGGAAATATAATTTTTCCCAAACGGGTCGTTTTTATCATAAAACAAAACCATAACTCAAGCCGATATTTTCAGTCTCGCCGTGCAGCTCAGTTGAGGATGTTTTGTAAACAAAATCCCTTGCTGGAAATGACAGTTGATTGTTATCGCTTGCAGTAAAGATGCGAAAGAAATCATTTCAAAAACATGTGACTTTTTAGGAAATATTTTCACATGTAATTGTTCTAAAATAAGGAACAGGCGGCTTGTGACCAACAGAAGGCGTAAGTTACTTACATTTTCCAACTAAATTAAAATTTATGTGTAGTAGTGCGTTTTCTTCCCAGTTTTTTTTCGTTTTGAATGATTTTCCTTTGCTGGAGTGATATAATAATCGTATTTTCCTCGTTAGATAAAGTTCCAAGATTGCATGCTTCACAAAAGCTCGAAACTGAGGTAAACTTTTAAGTAATCGCCTTTGAGCTAGATTGCACTGGTACCGCTAAAACTGGTTTCAGTTTCCCTTTCTCAGCTGTTACGTAATCTACACACAATTTATGATGGCCTACACGTTTGCACCAAAATTTCCAACTCGAAATGGCACCGTGAACTGCTAACGCTGTTGCACCTGCGCCTGTGCGTATCACACAGACGCAATCGCAGGTCACCTTTCACGTAGGACTCGTTACAGTGCAGGAGAGGCAGAACAACACACAAAATACTTACAAATATTTGCTCATGACACTAGAAATTCTAGAAACACGTCATGTTAAACATGAAAAATAAATAACTGGTGCTGCATTATATTACATGAAAACTGAGTAACACTGTTGCAGGATTTCCAAAAACATCGGATATGATGAACGAAATTGAGCCAAACATTACTGCTTCCCACTTGTGATCGGCACTTCTTGGAGCAGCGGTGATACAAAATGTTAACTGGGTAAGTTCTGAATTATTCCTTACCACTTTCCTCATTAACATTTTTTTACGTATTTTGATTATTTGCAAACGATGAAAAATATGATAAGAGTTTCTCATTGCTGTTGGTAACAATAATTTTCTTGCTGATTGAAAATACATAGCCGATAATTAGTAACAATGTTAATAAACTGGAATGTAGTAAATGCCCAAACATCACAAATGCTGGAAATTATCTAATTTCAGGAAAAATTATCGGTGGTTTAGTTGGTAGGGAGTGGCTGCAATGTTTCAAGTGGTTTTGAATCTGGTATGCAGCTCAATTTCACCAATGTGTGTTACAGTATAGCACGCATATTTCTATCAATGCCACCTCCCCTCTAAATTGAACCATGTTATATGTGCATTTCGTTTATAGCAACGAGTGTAATATGTGACACACAATCATCGAAACTCGTGATCCGATCCTTGTATGGAAGAGTGAAAACTTACTCACTCTGAAAGTGAAGTTAACAGAGGATAGTGAGTTCCTTTTGCTTTCGATAAGCCAGGATTTACATATACAACACCTTTCTGGAGAAAAAGCCCTCAAGGGAATACAATTACACTAGGTGTATTAAATTTTCACTAGGTTGAGATGTGCCGTCCATTTAAAAGACTAGCAGGAATCAAGTACTCAGTTTATTCAACGAAAAAGCTACGAGACTGAACACAAAAAAATGTTTTGCGCATGTGCGGGCTTTCCTCTTTGGAGCAAGATAATTAAACGCTTTGGAATCAGTAGAAGAAATACCTCTGACTAGTCGAAAGTAGTTGCAAAAATCCATTGGCTGCTACTCGAACAATTTTCGGCCATTCACAAACCACTGGAACTGGTAGAATATCTCCGTCGGACGAATTCGCGTGATCACAATGGTTGCCGGCCAGTGTGACCGAGCGCTTCTAGGCGCTTCAGTCTGGATCCGCGCGACCGCTACGGTCGCAGGTTCGAATCCTGCCTCGGGCGTGGATGTGCGTGACGTTCTTAGGTTAGTTAGGTTTAAGTAGTTCTAAGTTCTCGGTGACTGATGACCTCAGATGTTAAGTCCCATAGTGCTCAGAACCCTTTGAACCTCTTTGATCACAATGGTTGCAATCGTTACTAGAACGAACCTACTGAACACGCGGTGAATTTCCCTACCGCCAAAAGTACGTCACAAACACACGCACGGAACAGAACGGGTGTCATGGCGAGAGTAATAACTGAAATAAAATGTCTACGCAAAAATCTTGGATATTTAGTGTCGTACGCTCCATTAGTGCTACGTTAATTCAAAAGCTAGCAAACTGGGCGTTTCGATTAGACGAGTCCATTGCCGCTTAGAATGTCTCTATACGCCAAAAACTACGCAGTATTAACAATCATTTGGGCTACATTTTTAAATTTAATGAGAACTTTTGGAGATACGAACTCAAACGAAATACACTCCTGGAAATTGAAATAAGAACACCGTGAATTCATTGTCCCAGGAAGGGGAAACTTTATTGACACATTCCTGGGGTCAGATACATCACATGATCACACTGACAGAACCACAGGCACATAGACACAGGCAACAGAGCATGCACAATGTCGGCACTAGTACAGTGTATATCCACCTTTCGCAGCAATGCAGGCTGCTATTCTCCCATGGAGACGATCGTAGAGATGCTGGATGTAGTCCTGTGGAACGGCTTGCCATGCCATTTCCACCTGGCGCCTCAGTTGGACCAGCGTTCGTGCTGGACGTGCAGACCGCGTGAGACGACGCTTCATCCAGTCCCAAACATGCTCAATGGGGGACAGATCCGGAGATCTTGCTGGCCAGGGTAGTTGACTTACACCTTCTAGAGCACGTTGGGTGGCACGGGATACATGCGGACGTGCATTGTCCTGTTGGAACAGCAAGTTCCCTTGCCGGTCTAGGAATGGTAGAACGATGGTTTCGATGACGGTTTGGATGTACCGTGCACTATTCAGTGTCCCCTCGACGATCACCAGTGGTGTACGGCCAGTGTAGGAGATCGCTCCCCACACCATGATGCCGGGTGTTGGCCCTGTGTGCCTCGGTCGTATGCAGTCCTGATTGTGGCGCTCACCTGCACGGCGCCAAACACGCATACGACCATCATTGGCACCAAGGCAGAAGCGACTCTCATCGCTGAAGACGACACGTCTCCATTCGTCCCTCCATTCACGCCTGTCGCGACACCACTGGAGGCGGGCTGCACGATGTTGGGGCGTGAGCGGAAGACGGCCTAACGGTGTGCGGGACCGTAGCCCAGCTTCATGGAGACGGTTGCGAATGGTCCTCGCCGATACCCCAGGAGCAACAGTGTCCCTAATTTGCTGGGAAGTGGCGGTGCGGTCCCCTACGGCACTGCGTAGGATCCTACGGTCTTGGCGTGCATCTGTGCGTCGCTGCGGTCCGGTCCCTGGTCGACGGGCACGTGCACCTTCCGCCGACCACTGGCGACAACATCGATGTACTGTGGAGACCTCACGCCCCACGTGTTGAGCAATTCGGCGGTACGTCCACCCGGCCTCCCGCATGCCCACTATACGCCCTCGCTCAAAGTCCGTCAACTGCACATACGGTTCACGTCCACGCTGTCGCGGCATGCTACCAGTGTTAAAGACTGCGATGGAGCTCCGTATGCCACGGCAAACTGGCTGACACTGACGGCGGCGGTGCACAAATGCTGCGCAGCTAGCGCCATTCGACGGCCAACACCGCGGTTCCTGGTGTGTCCGCTGTGCCGTGCGTGTACAGCCCTCTCGCAGTGTCCGGAGCAAGTATGGTGGGTCTGACACACCGGTGTCAATGTGTTCTTTTTTCCATTTCCAGGAGTGTATAATTATTTGTGTTTTAACCTAAGAGACCCACGCTCTGATATACTAAATAGTTTTAACGTCACAAGCAATAAAAAATTTTGCAGTTAAGCCAGAATTTGCTGAATGTAGGTACATCCATAATCTGTTTTTGTTATTTTAGAATATTCAGTTTTTCTGATAGTTATATTGAATTTATCTAAATCTGCCATTAATAGCCGGCCGTGGTGACCGAGAAGTTCTAGGCGCTACAGTCTGGAACCGCGCGACCGCTACGGTCGCAGGTTCGAATCCTGCCTCGGGCATGGATGTGTGTGATGTCCTTAGGTTAGTTATGTTCAAGTAGTTCTAGCGGACTGATGACCTCAGAAACTAAGTCCCATAGTGCTCAGAGCCTTTTGAACCATTTTTTGCCATTAATAAAGTCTTCTACCATGTGAGACTGGTGCATAAGTCCTATTGTAAATTGAGTAGATTAAGTGAAACGTTGGCAAAAGACAATTCGGAATAACTGGCCATAAAAATTATGTTAATTTATAAATGTAGTGGAGATAAATTTTTGCAGTCTATCGGGCTGTCCTTTTTCACAAGACTAAGTTTTATGCTATCCGTTGAACTCTTAACTCAATTCATCATCCGCGGATGATAGTTGTTGGCAGACATCGAGAACTTTATCTTTTGCCTAAATGATTATTAATATTGCGTACTTTTTGGCGTATAAAAACATTCTAAGCGGTATTGGACTCGTCTATCGACACGCCCAGTTTGCTAGCTTTTGAATTTACGTAGCGAATTGACACATTAAGTTTTGCAGAGGGCGCTGCAGTTCCCTGTAGTGAACTGCAGGGTCTGTTTAGATTAATTTCTCGCGAACTAGTAGCGCTAAACGGAAACTAAACAGATAACACTGAACAGTTTTATTGCCCGCCTTTCAGTGACTACAAAATTAAATAGATTTATAATTTCTGATTTTCCAGAAGTTAAGCCGCGTCCGGTCTTTGAAAACTAATCTCCCACGAGTGATGGGTTGGGTGGGGTTGTTTGGGGTAGGAAACCAGACAGCGAGGTCATCGGTCTCATCGGATTAGGGAAGGACGGGGAAGGAAGTCGGCCGTGTCCTTTCAAAGGAACCATCCTGGCATTTGCCTGGAGCGATATAGGGAAACCAAGGAAAACATAAATCAGGATGGCCGGACGCGGGATTGAACCATCGCCCACGAGTGATGTCCGCTTGGTATGGGAGTTTGCCTTGTCCAGGTCAGAAGTGCTGATATCATTGCTGCAGACATATATGAACCTATCTGACTAGGTGTTCTAGACAAAACTGTTTTACTGTGAGGTCACCATTCACTAGTGGATTCAGTTTTACTGAACAAAATGAATTTTATTCAATTTTTCGTCATTAATACATGTCTTTAATTACTTAATTTCCCTATTTTATTAATTTTATTTGCAAATGTCGCCGTATTTTGCAGTTTCATCAATTGCAAGGAAACTCAGTAAAATCTTAACGATTCTACAGCAAAGTTGGCCTAAGGGTGAAAATGGCATAATGTACAACCACCCCTAAGACAGGGTATTGACCCAAAATTCTACTAGATTGCGCATTTATCCGACCCGCTGCTATTTCGACAGCAATTTTCAACACTAATGTTATTACTCGAGAGGAAGAGGCAGCTTTCAAAGAGAGAGTTACAGAGGGAAGATGGAACTCCTTAAGACAGAAGCCACTACAAACAGTTATCGTATGAGTCCTGGAGTACTCAGACATAAGGATGGCACATTGTATTATCGTGTTACGTGATTCGGACAATATAATCGACGAGAAGTCATTTTGCAACGTCGTAATATCCGCATCTAAAGACTATATCTGTATGGCTAATTATCGGCTTTGGATGAGCCAAAAGCTCGTCTGTTTTCCCTGTTGTTGGTAGCAGTTTCTTTACTTACATATCTCTCTTACAAGCAAAACTCCCCAAAACATCAGATTTAGTGGTAAACTGACCCAGTAGATAGTCCGTTAAAAACTAAACACAGATCAAGCATGAAAACAGGAAGAAGGTGTACTGAACTGTCAAAAAAGAAGCAAAGTGGGAACAGTGAATGGTTGAAGCACAAGATGTGAAACATCGAGCGATTAGCAAGAATCACGGCGTCGTTGTGTGATCACGGTGTTTGACTGCAAAGCGGGATATCCCTGTTCAAATCTCCTTCTTGCCCTATATTTTTTTCACAAAATTATGAAGTTTTCGTCCGGTCATTGACGTGTCTTTTCTCCTTCTGTAGAGAGCAAGCGAGAAGCCGCATAGATGTCTCACAGAAAAGAAAACAATAAATTAACGGGCATGAACTATGTTACGGCAAAGGAATTCAAGAGTCAGAACTTCCAAAACGGAACGCAAGAGTCATAACATGTGGTACTTGTATAGAACAAATAGGAGATACGTACATCCTGAGGTCCCTTTCTTACACCTCGCCGGCCTGTGTGGCCGAGCGGTTCTAGGCGCTATAGTCTGGAACCGCGCGACTGCTACGGTCGCAGGTTCGAATCCTGCCTCGGGCATGGATGTGTGTGATGTCCTTAGGTTAGTTAGGTTTAAGTAGTTCTAAGTTCTAGGGGACTGATGACCTCAGATGTTAAGTCCCATAGTGCTCAGAGCCATTTGAACCATTTTCTTACACCTCGCTGTTGCAAACGGAAGTTACATTACGACACAGATACAAATTTGAATGCAGCGAACAAACATGTCAATGACCGGATGGAGAGTTGACAATTTTGTGAAAAAGAAAACAATGTGACAACACGGATCTTTCCCTTCGTAGTCCAGCATCGTGTCCACATAGCCAAGACGCCACTGTTATTCAAGTTCGCTCGATGTTGCACATCTTGATCTTCGACCGTTCACTGGTTCGATTTTGCTTCTTCTTTCACAGTTCAGTATACCGTTTTTCTCTTTTCATGCTTGATCTATGTTCAGCTTTTGACCGGCTATCCACTGGGCCATCTTACCATTAAATCTGAAGGGGTGCGATGGGGAGTTTCCCTTGTTAGAACATTACAGTAAACGGACGCATGTACCATTTCAGCCACTTTATAGCGTTGTTAACAGATCGTAGTCTCGTTATTGCATTGCCCCACAAGTAATTACATTATTGTGAATCATTAATTGCAATATTTTGCAGTAAGCTCTTAGAAGACCATATTTCTAACGGATTGTTTATTTTCTAAAATGCCGTTTGGCTTGTTTAGTTTCGTCAGTAGATTGCGCTAAAAAATCTTAATTATTTTTTAATTGTATTACTCATTGCTATTGGTTATCGTTAATATTCTTCCTACAGTTTGAAGAGCACGAGGTTAGTATTAACTGTGCTGGAACCTAAAAATAAACTAGTTGTTAAGGTTGATGTGCACGTAATATAAAGTTCAGCGCGTGACTGACAGCAGGTAATTCTGTGTACGAAGCTTTGTTGCATTTGAAAAGCAAAATAATACTCATTGTAGTGGTGTAATGAAGTGGGTTATATCAAAGAGTCTGCCAGTTTTTAACGCTGTTTCCTTCTTCCATTATCTGCTCGCAAGGTGAGCTCGATAAACAAAATCGCTTGCAGCAACACAGAGAATAAACAAGTTGAGAGAGGCTAGCCCTGTACCGGCTTTCACGACGCAGTGCCTGCGGCTGATACTGGAAAAACAGACAAGCCTTTGGCTGAAAGGAAGAAATCTCCCCATCACCTGCTACTAAATCCGTATTAAATTTTCTTCTTATATTTGCTTTCCGAAGTTCATCTCTCTGTTGTCGGTTATCATTTACAGTAAAAGTGCAGTTGCTACGTACGTTTGTTTTTAAAGGTGAAAGAACCAGCTTTGATGTTCAAAAACTTTGTTCCTGAAGCTGTTCCCCCAATGTGGTAAACAGATACTCAAAACAAATACTAAACAACTACTCTGTTTTAGTTAGCAGGTGAATGATTTGAAAATGCTTATCACTTTTCCTCCCTTTGAAATGCAGACAAGAGAATTTACGTTCCACAAAGGTTTTAGCACGTACCACCAAACAGTTGCGAAACATATCGACTGATTTGAAACAAGTGTAAGGTGGGCAACGTGAAAGAGGAAGATTGTTCCACTACTAATTTTATCTTAAACAAATGAGTGAGCTCTCTTTAGGAGTGATCTAGCATTGAGCCTCACAGCGTCGAGCTAATGTTGCAGGACACACGGCGAATTTTAATGCATTTTGCACGTAAACGACTGGGTTCGCAAATTCATCGATGTCCTATAGCCGCTTTGTTAAGTACCGACAAATATTTTCCCCACAGCGACCATTGCTACCATAAGAAACTGGTAACGGGAGTTCATCATGTCTCCTCCCTTTGAAATGCAGACAAGACGATTTACGTTTCACAAAGGTTTTAGCACGTATCGCCAAACAGTTGTGAAACATATCGACAGCTGACGTTTGTTAAAGGTATATTATAATAATAAAGTGACGAAAAGACTTTGGCTTACGTTAAGAAAAGTTCTAATAAAAAAGACGAGGATTATCTTCTAGCTGTTCGACATGACTAAAGTCGCATGTGTTATGAGTTTCTTCTTTCAGATTAATCTGTATTTTTATGTAAACGTTTGCAAGTTTAAATCGTTGTGTGCCATGCTATATAAAGAGATCTTATTTCGTTTTTCATTAGATATAGTACAGAATTTTCACATGTTTTACAAGATTGCCTAGATTGTAAAAGTCCGAAAGCAAAGGAGAATAAGTAATTTATTTAATAAATAACTTCTAATTAAATTCAGTAACATTAAACTTATGTGTATTTACCTTTCCCTTAATATTACCCTTTATTTAAGCTATGTACCGCACTTACTAATTAAAGATTATGCTGTGGAGTTGTCGTAACATCTTACGGCATTTCTCCTCTCTCTCCCTCTCCTCCCCCCCCCCTCTCTCTCTCCCTACCCAGGCCCCAGTGTGAATCACAAGAAAATACACTTTCCAAGTATTATTACAGCCTATTGATTGGCTAAGAATACCAGCCTCTGACTATCAATGCAGTCTGTGAAAACCGCACGTCAATAGCACTTTCCATTTTCGCACTATCTGCGGTGCAAGTTTTAGGTGATTCAACCTATATATCGAGGACAGCCAATGCAGATGCACACAGCTCGAACTCTTACTAGAATCGACGAAACACCACGAGTAATGAGAATAATAGGCAAAGGACATTAAATAAGCAGTGTGTGGGTAAGTTAAGAATTTGGGTCTGACGGGAAATGTAGTCCGTGCAGTTGCCATAACCAGTGTGTCCTGATGGCGTATTGGTCAGAGCATCTGCCTAGTGAGCAGGAGAACCAGGTTCGAAACTCAGTCCGCCACAAATTTCCAGCTTTCCCCATTGATTTCAACCACGCCCACTTGCACCCAGTGTCTGTAATTCCTCCGTGTTTTAATGGCATTTTCGGTCTATTCGCCCCCAAATTAATTTCAGGAACTTACTACGGTTGATTTAGGTAGTCTCAAAACTCTTCTGTGTACGAAAAAGAGATAGTATCCTAAATCTAGGCCAACAGCCTTGCTACAGTGGTAACATCGCTTCCCGTCAGATCACCGAAGTTAAGCGCTGTCAGGGTTGGCTAGGACTTGGAAGGGTCACCGTCCAGGTCTGCCGAGTGCTGTTGGCAAGCGGGGTGCACTCATCCTTTGTGAGGCCAATTGAGGAGCTGCTTGATAGAAAAGTAGTGGCACTGGTCACGAAAACTGACAACGGTTGGGACAGTGGTGTGTTGACCACGTGCCTCTCCGCATCCATGACCCCTAAGGGCTGACGATGGCACGGCGGCCGGTCGGTACCATTGGGCCTTCATGCCTGTTCGGACGGTGTTTGTCTTTTTTTTTTATTCTAAACCTAGGCCAAATTGTCAGTAATAACGTCCATGATATTGCAACATCTACCGCAATATTTGGTTAATAAAATAAAGTGAGCGACGAAGTGTGGCAGCAGTAACAGGAAATAAGGAAGGGCACGGCTTATGAAATAAAAATTGAGGTTCTCCGCTTCAGAGTAAACACAACGCTGAACTTATTCCATGGAAGATGCTGTTATTCGAGTAACATAAAACTCCAGATAATACCAGATGAGCAACTACATAATCTTTCTGCTGGCAGAACAAACAAAGCAGTTTTTATTTTCTGTGTTTGTAGGAACAGACTTCAGCTAAGGTTCACATTAGAATAGGGTTTGTAATAGTTATAAGCGTTCGCTTTACTCGATTTCGTCATCTTATGTGCTGCGGAACTTTATTTTGAATAGCCAAGTTAGAGTTCGCAACGTTAACACACGATGTACTAGGGGTAGCACATAACATGGACATCTCCGTTGTTCCAAAACAATTCGAGATGTTGAACCAAGGTTTCTGGTAACTGACTGTAAGAAAATTGGCGAGTATTTCATTGTTCGGTTAATAGGCTTGACATGGTATCTATTGAGATATTGTAGCAACTATAGGTACTTAAATAGTATGACGTACTTTTAAGTTTAAGACGGGAAATTTTGAAAAAGAAAAGGATTAAAACAATATAATGTTTGTTAAAGATTTCTGAGACTTTTTCGAAACAAAAAGACACGAAATATGCTGAATATGGAAGCCAGAACTTCCAATATGGTTTTGTTCAAGTCACATTATGTGTTGCTTGCAAGACAATAGAAGTGAGACCACGCTGAGATAGCGATATTGGTCAGCTACCTCGGTGGAAGTCTGTACCTGTGATTCCGAAGTTCGTATGTTATGAGTACTCCAGTACCTGTAATGCAGTATCCCGCGGTACCGTCATGTCTGCCGAGTTGCCTACTCTGCAGGCATCAGCAGCAAAACCCCAGTATCGTTTGCGGGCAGGCTTGCAGAAGGTGACTACTCGGAAAGGCGACGTCAATGTCATGGTGCTACTTCTTACGTCAGTCATGTGTCCGGGAAAAGAGCAGGACCAATTTCTTTCCAATCAGCTGGTAATTAGAGCGTGTATGACTCCAAGACAGGCAATTCCAGTTCCAAAGCTTCAGTGACGTGAAGTTATGATGTGAAGTTATTAGCCATGACCTCTGAATTCTTCGAACAGTTATCGATGAGTTGCAAACCAGTGGTCATCGAGTTGCCGTCGAGCGATCTTCAACCTTCAAGCTATCCAATGTGGTCTATGAGTGTCTGCAGACTGGCTGACACCCTGCAAGTCGATGCTCCTGGATTGGACTTCGAATTTGAGACAGATAACTTACTTTGTTTGGACTTTGTACGTAGGTGATCAGTAATGGACTTGTGTATTTTATATTGACACTCTTCATACGAGTTGAACTCTATTTACTATGCCTAAAATACGTATTTTATCTTTTATATTTTCTGTCACTTGTTGTTGTGTACCCACCTTCATAAACTGACATTTATTCTGCGCGCAATACAGCACTCTGTGACAGCAGTCACAGCAAATAATAAATGCTTTGCGGCAGTCTTATTCTCCATTCATGAAGAGTCCAAAGCCAAAACTTAGGTCGCGAGAACTTTTCCCGCAATCTGTCAGTTTACCGCCTCCCGTTGGTTCCATGTATCTCCTTTAGATCATTGCCGCAAAGATGAAGCAGGGTTGACTTAAAGCCACGTAAGCCACAAAACAAAAAAATTCCGGATTCCCACTGATACCATTTAATTGCTTTTAACCAACCCTTACGAGCTGCAATTCTTCCATACAACACCACCTCCAGTTAGCTAACGATTCTGCGTTAAAGTGCAGGCCTTTTCCTAAACAACCATATGCGGTATGCACATATTAACCCGCACACTTGCCTTCCAACACGCGGAAAAACTGCTCAGAACTCCACGACCGCGTATGGTAAACAAATAAGAGGGGCGTTCAATAAGTAATGCAGGACATTTTTTTCTCAGCCAGTTTCGGTTGAAAAAATGCAGAATTTGTTGTCGGACATCGATATACCCGCTTCAGCCTCTTTAGCTTCATGAGTACGTACTGATAGGTGGCGGCGCTTGGCGTAACCTTCAAAATTGGGTTTGTAACGGAGGTACCTCCCAAGCAGAGTTGTTACTGAAATTATTTTCACAGAAAACCAGAGCATCGCAGATACGAGGGTCACTTCAAAAGAAATGCACACTATTTTTTTAATACATCTCTTATTCTATATGTTTGACAAGTTTACAGTGTGTAGATACATCCTTTAGGAACAATATTTTCATTTTCCACATAATTTCCATCCCTCTCAACTGCCTTACGTCATCTTGGAACCAGCGCCTGTATATCCGCACGGTTAAATTCTGGACCAGCCTGTTGGAGCCACTGTTTGGTAGCGTGCATAAGAAAGTCATCATCTTCAAACCTTGTTCCACAAAGAGAGTCTTTCAGCATCCCAAAGAGATGATAGTCGCATGGAACCAGGTCAGGACTGTAAGGCTGGTGTTTCAGTGTTGTCCATCCGAGTTTTGTGATCGCTTCCATGGTTTTTTGACGAGCATTGTCGTGCAACAGCAAAACATCCTGCTTTTGCTGATGTGGTCGATTACGACTCAGTCGAGCTTGATGTTTCTTCAGTGTCGTCATATATGCATCAGAATTTATGGTGGTTCCACTTGGCATGATGTCCTCAAGCAAGAGTCCTTCGGAATCTAAAAACACCGTAGCCATAACTTTTCCAGCAGATGGTGTGGTTTTGAATTTTTTTTCGTGGGTGAATTTGTATGACGTCACTCCATTGATTGCCTCTTCGTCTCTGGTGAAAAATGATGGAGCCATGTTTCATCACCTGTCACAATTCTTCCAAGAAATTCATCTCCACCATTCTCGTACTGTTCCAAAAGTTCGCTGCATACCGTTTTTCTTGTTCTTTGTGAGCCACTATCAACAGTATGGACTGTGTGCAGAACGAGGGCTGCCGCTGCGAGGACAATCCTCAATATTGCCGTGCCCGCTTTCATCACGTAACCTGCTTGCCCTCCGACTAACTGTACTGCGATCGACAGCAGCATCTCCATACACCTTTTTCAACCTCTTGTGGATGTTTCCCACTGTCTCGTTTTCACAACACAGGAATTCTATGACTGCACGTTGCTTCTGACGAACGTCAGGTGTAGCAGCCATCTTGAAGACATGCTGTGACGGCGCCACTCACGGGAACAGGTTGAACTAAGTTTGAAAACAAGCGGGAAGGATGTATCTACACACTGTAAAACTTTCACACATGCAGAATGTGCATTTCTTTTGGAGTGACCCTCGTATTTATAGGCGCTTGCAGAATGTCTATGGGGAACTGACAATGAACAAAAGCACCGTGAATCGTTGGGCGAGGCGTTTGTCGTCATCGCAACAAGTCGCGCATATCTGTCCGATCTTCCGCATGCCGGCTGGCCGCACATAGCTGTAACTCCTGCAATGTAGGAAAGTGCTGACACTCTCATTCGTGGTGATCTACGGATCACGGTGAAACACCTCGCGCCACAACTGGACGTCTGTCGGTAGTGCTTCACACACTCGTCTACTAGTTGAGACACACAAAGGTGTGTGCCTGCTAGGGTTCCTCGCCGGCTAACAGAAGATTATAAAGAGCAACGAAGGACCATCAGTGCGAAATTGCTTTCGTGTTACGAGGGAAGTTGTTGATGCAGCAAGACGTTGGCTCCGACGTCAACCAATAGTGTGATGGCATTCGGGCATACAGGTCCACCCAGTAAGACGGCGTAAGGCTGTCGTACGGAACGGTGATTACGTTGGAAAATAAGGTTTTGTAGTCAAGGTTGGGGAATAATATGGTGTATTGGAATCATGAATAAAACTACCCAGCTTTTAGGAAAAATGTGTTGCATCACTAATCGAACGCCCCTCATATGCAAATTCTCCTAAGGTTACCTTGCATGGAGAAATACATTGTCGATCACTATGTATCACTGATTTCCGAACTAATCTCTATAGTCCCACTACTGCTGCAACGAGGAAAGTTGCCGACGAATACGAAGATTCCTTGGACTACCTAAAACTGTTGAAACATTCAGGCTTCTCATCCGTTCACGTACTGAAGGAGAACTCAAGCACTGCCATTGCTCGTTCCCTTCTCTTACTGACAACGCACCTCTGGAAAGTGATGCCTTGTGTTCAGAAATTCTGGAATTTTGTTTCCGTCTTAAAGAGGTCATGGAAAAATCCATTTCTAGCCTAGTAGGTTCCGACTGCCACACTTAATAAATATCGTACATCTTCCCTACAGCACACTTAGCACGGACTACAGAAAAACGAACCCATCAGTTCCAGGCAAGCAGACAGTCACATTCCGCCGGATGTCAAGTGCTAGTTCGTTCCTCGCCAACAGTCAGGACCACATCTCAACGGTGCCGCCGTCTGTTGGGTCACACTCGAAAGGAAATAAAATCCCTGGCCCAATAAACATATGAGTCAAATAACTGTTCTACCAAACAGGTCTTTCCAGCTGACATGAACTGAATCCACCTTAAACTGATATGTCATCCTTACCATGATCGACATTATCACTTTCTCGAAAACGCAGATTCTTCTCCCTGTGTCTGTCACCCAGAACTGTGTGGTGACCCATCTCAAAGTGGGCAGACAACTGCAATTATTTGTATCAGAAATTTTACAACTTATCTCGGAATATTAGTGGTACCATATGCTATCGAGCAAAGCATTTCTCAAAAAGAGAATTTGCTATCGAATGCAGCTGTAAGGCATCGATATTGATATGGAGATCAAGAGCACTTGAAGTACATAGCAAACCGTAATTCTATAAGAGGTTAAAATATCTACTTAAAATTTTGAAATATTGTACCAAACCATGTGCTTTTCACAGATAGCCTGAAGGTAGGAATCACACCGAAACAGGCCTATAGTAACAACCAATATAATCAAACACAGCAGCGCCTTTCGTCTCATAACATAATTTGATAATGTCCTTATATGACATATATGACGAAGCTATATGCGGCAAGAAATCAAGGACAAAGTCGATCCCAAAGTGTACCTCAATCAAGATATTTATCCTGCAGACTTAGACCTTAGTAATAGTATCAATCCACTTAAGTCTGATAATGTTTCAAAATTTATAGGTAAATATGTACCTCTTATTAGCCAATATGTACTATTTACAAACAAAAAGAAAATTGAAAACCTTACAAAAATTCAATATCGTACAAAAAGTTCACCACAAACACACCCATTTCGATTTTATAAAAGAATATAAAAACTGACTCCCCTAGCATCCACAAAGGACGAAGAAAATTTATTAGATAAGGTTTATAATATAATCTAGAACCCAAATTTCACAACATTATCAGGAAACAACTTGTAACAACAACTAAAATAGCAATTGATGCAGCTAATTTACCAATAAACAACAAAAACAGACAACTATTAGGACATCGAATGCAATGGAAAAAAATCACCAATAACTACAAAGACCAGAACAAAGACTGTATTATATTATGTCAAATTAATTATAAACTAACGTATAATAACGCAATGACAATAAAGTCAGAAAAGGTAATAGTTAACTCATACTAAAATGAAATGCCTGTATGTAAAATTAAATGACTTTCTCGTAGTAAATAACATCACAAAAATCAATATAGATCCCACAAACAAATATGAAGCACAAACAAAAAAAATCATCAGACAGTGGAATACTATTCCATCCGACTACGAAAAACGAACATGTTTGTTAATGACTCCTTGAATATCTAAATTACGTGGACATCCAAAAATTCATTAAATATCTGCCCCTGTCCAGACAGTCGATGATAGTATAAACAGTCCCACATATTTGCTTAGCAAAAAACGGCACATAATTCTAAAGAAACTATACAGTTTTAATAAACAATACACATTACAAAACTCTAGATTACTAGCACAAAAAATAAGACATTAAAATCCTGAAGACAGCATATTTGTCTCGTTTGGTGTCACACATCTCTATACAAATTTTGCAATCGACGAAAACATTGCCATAATAGAACACAATTTACTACGTTACAGAAAAACCACCATAACAGGCACCAATGAGATCGTTCAATTAGTAAACTTCATACTTAAGAAAAATTAGTTTCAATTCGATGGTAAATTTATACTCACGCAGATGGTGTAGCCATGGTATGTAGCATAGTAGGCTTAATAGCGTACATTTCCTTAAATAATTCAGAAGACAAATTCTTTCGCGCCGCAAACGTAATAATCGACAAAATCGTAACCAATTAGAGATATGTTGACGACATGCTAATGATTATAAATTGAAATAATGAAGACATTCAGCTAATACATGATACTCACAACAATCTGCACCACGAAATAAAATTCATTATAGAATTAGAAAAAAAACAATAAATCATCTGTATTTTACCACAAAAACATTTATGCAGACATATTCGAGATTTTTCGGAAACCGATCACAACAGACAGCATTACTAATGAACATTCCTCTCATCCAAAATCACAGAAATACCAATATATTCATGCTATGATTAATCGATTAACAAACCTGGGTTTGGAGCATGATGCTATATAAAACAGATAAATCCTAAAACAGTCACATACCTATACGATAAACGCATTAAGCCTATACAATCCGCCATACGCAACGAAACAAAGCTGACAAGAGAATTACCAACAGAACAAAAATTTATAGATGTACCCACTACATATCTAGGAACGATATCTCACACAGTTAGAGCAATGCCACAACACACTTCCATAAAATTTGCATACCATATACGACACAATCTTCGAACAGTACTTTACTCCGGACAAACAAAACCAACCATATATTCAGATCCAGGAATATATTAAATTCGATGTAAAGTGTGTGATAAATTCTATGTAGGTCAAACTGGGCGGAATTTCAATATGCGATAGCGAGAACACATTGGAGATAGCGACAGTAACTCATCAACTTTCTTCCACCACTTGAAAACAGAACGACATACAGAGTATGATATAGATCGAGCCGTCGAGGTTTCAAGCATTGCACAAAAAGTATTCTTGAAGGAATCGAAATATATTCACACACACAAAATTACCCTCAAGAGATTCTAAATGAACATATCGATTTGAAACACAAATATCTCACAGAAAATTTTACTGAAACAATACTTCCAAATAGGAGAAGAATAGAAAAACAAAATCTACGAACATATTAGATATCACATTAATGCGAAATTAAAAGTAACCGCAAAAAAGCACGCATTTACGAAAACAATATCGGAAAAATGTCACAAACCTAGCACGCCACGACACTATCTGCCATAACCAATTCCATAAAAACAATAGAATTAAATTACATACGACAGTAATACCACATAAACACGAATCACACAAGCAATGTAATACAGCTGGTGAGAACAAAGATATGACCTAGAAAATACCAAAGAATCAAACAACCTCTAACCATGTAACATCGCTGACTCAATTGTCAATATATCTATCACGATACGTCATTTTGAAATAAACTTTCATAATTCGACAAGTACATAAATAACCGCTCCAGCAAAAAAATTAACATCTGCTATAACTCCAACAGCATCAAGCCATAAAACTTATAAAATTGTGTGACAGTAATTGATACATCTACATCTACATGGATACTCTGCAAATCACATGTAAGTGCCTGGCAGAGGGTTCATCGAAACACCTTCTTAATTGTCTATTATTCCAATCTCGTATAGTGCGCTGAAAGAACGAACACTTTTATCTTTCCGTACGAACTCTGATTTCCCTCATTTTATCGTGGTGATCGTTTCTCCCTATGTAGGTCGGCGTCAATAGCATATTTTCGCATTCGGAGGAAAAAGTTGGTAATTGGAATTTCGTGAGAAGATTCCGTCGCAACGAAAATCGCCTTTCTTTTAATGATGTCCAGCCCAAATCCTGTATCATTACAATGACACTCTCTCCCATATTTCGCTATAATACAAAATGAGCTGCCCTTCTTTGAACTTTTTCGATGTGCTCCGTCAGTCCTATCTGGTAAGGATCCCACACCGCGCAGCAGTAGTCTAAAAGAGGACGGACAAGGGTAGTGTATGCAGTCTCCTTAGTAGATCTGTTACATTTTCGAAGTGTCCTGCCAGTAAAACGCAGTTTTTGGCTAGCCTTCCCCACAACATTTTCTATGTGTTCCTTCCAATTTAAGTTGTTCGTAATTGAAATTTCTGGGCATTTAGCTGAATTTACGGCTTTTTGGTTTGACTGATTTATCGTGTAACCAAAGTTTAACGAATTTCTTTTAGCACTCATGTGTATGACCTCACACTTTTCGGTATTTAGGGTCAACTAACAACTTTCGCACCATTCAGATATCTTTTCTAAATCGTTGTTCAATTTGTTTTCATCTTCTGATGACTTCATTAGTACATAAACGACAGCGTCATCTGCAAACAACCTAAGACGGCTGCTCAGATTGTCTCCCAAATAGTTTATATAGATAAGGAACAGCAAAGGGCCTATAACACTACCTTGGGGAACGCCAGAAATCACTTCTGTTTTACTCGATGACTTTCTGTCAGTTACTACGAACTGTGACCTCTGTGACAGGAAATCACAAATCCGGCCACATAACTGAGACGATATTCCATAAGCACGCAATTTCATTACAAGCCGCTTGTGCTGTACAGTGTCAAAAGCCTTCCAGAAATACGGAATCGATCTGAAATCCCTTAATAGCACTTAACACTTCATGCGAATGGGGCAGACTACCAGAACAGTGGAGATGAGACCTAAGGAACTCAGCTAGATATCTGGCTAAAACAATTAAAAATTTCAGCTGTCGTGAAGCACTGTCTCGAATATAATCAAAAAATGAAATGCGATGGTGGCGCAAATGTCAATTTTCTGGGACGGCATAATTAAGGAGTCTATCTAAATAACGACGTCAAAAACATTATAAAAAGGGACAGAGGTTTCAATTTAAACAAGCCTAGGAGTACGGCGCTCAATTTATTAAAATCTCGCCGACAATCACATCCACTTGAGCTGAGAAACGCAGAGAGAATTCGGGTTTCACGGAATATCAATGAGGGATCTGAAAAACAAAAGAGCATCAAAGGGCGTAGTGAGTGTCGGGAATCGAACACAACCATAAATAGCAGTACGAGATCAAATTAGTTCACTCTCTGGTTAGAGTCTAGGCAGAGATTAGACATAACAACAAAACTCGCAGTACATAAAGAAGACGGCTGGGTCCATCATAAAAAAGTGCTAAAATGGAAATAACATCATGACAGAACGTCCTGAAAAACAATATTAGAGCAATATTTGTTGACGATCAGCTTTTATTCGCAGATAATTAGTATCTTCCATCAGTGTTTCATTACTCTCTCGTTAACCTTAAAGGTGATTTTGGTGGGGCATCATTATAGGCTACACCATAGGCAATGTGAGAGGGTTGTCCAGGAAGTAAGTTCCGATCGGTCGCGAAATGGAAGCCACAGAGAAAATCAGAAAAGTTTGATTTGTAACAGTCAGCTATGCCTTCCAGCTGCTTCTCTACGTAGTCGTCGCTTCGGCTTAGACATTTTTCATAGCATCGTACCAACCTTCCACTACCTCGTCATAAAAGGCAGACACCTGTACTCCCGCCAATTCTCTACGCTGGTCTGCAGCTCATTGTCTGTGCCAAAATGAGTTCATAGACAGCGGTTCATGTGAGCAGCGATGAAAATCAGACGGAGCCACTTCTGAACTGTATGGTGGGTGATGAAACAATTCCTACTGAAAACGCTACAGGAACGTCTTCATTACCCCTATAGTGCGCATCCGTTATTGTCCTGAAGAAGGAAATGCATGGCAGTTACGTTATGTAAGTTGCATGATATCAGGTGAAAACTCTCGACAGGCGCCCAGGCGGAAGACACTATTTTCTCAGCAACTTTACATGTTCACTGTGCGCTCAGAAATACAACATGAAATGTGGCGCGATCGACGGGCATACTAGAGACACTGCCCAACACATCTGTGCAAAGCTTCATCGGATTTACGCTGTGGTTTCCATTTCACGACTGATTGGAACTTACTGTCTGAACACTCCCCCCCCCCCCCCCCCCCAAAGATGTATGTATGTTTAGTTAAAGTAATAAACTCATTTACACAAGTTACCTAATGTTCAGTGTACAACTATTTCACTGTTGATTTTCGTTGTCCAGAACCGTGGTTAATTTCCTGTTCCTTTACTTTTAAATGAAACTGTGTTAAACATGTGTTCATGAAGTGTAAGTGCTACTGTTTGAGACACATACTGCGGGAATTTGGTAGTGAATGAAAAGTAAGTGTTGATGTATTAATGTGGTGGCAGACAGTTAGCGTTGTAGTAAAGTAGCTTAAGTGACCGATTGTATTATACTTTGCCACGGTAACGGACAAAATTGCTGAATATTAGAGTTGAACGCCCATTTCAAGTCTTTGGAGACGCTGCATTTTCTCGGTTTTAACTTCGATGGTAGAAGAATCGTCACTGGACATGTTCAAGACTCGTGCCCCGAACGTAGGATTGTACTCGACTCGGAGATAGCAATGTCGGACGAAGACAACTGCAAAACATCTTGAGTAGGACATTCGCATATCTGTCCCAAACGCTCATTTGGTGACACTGGCCCCTGTACTCACAAAAGTGATTAAAGGAACTTATGGATTTCTCTATGACGATGTTCAGACAGAAACTTGAATTACATTCCTCAAGATTACGCAGAACGTTAACCAATGCGCCATATTGCTTGGTCTGGTTGGGTAACTACTGCAAGACTCAAGTGAGACGATATTTCAACCTACGTGCACAGGTGTTTCAATATCCCAGACAGGAGAGGGCATTTTGCCCATTCCAGTCCCGCGCCCCTCCAGAATGGCCGCAGGTCCCCTCGGCCTGCTATCAAATGACTAACGGATCTTGTCCGTGGTAAAAAGTGGTCTGTCGGATGGTCTCCCAACCCCCCCCCCCCCCCCCGCCCCCCTCCTCGACCAGCGGCGAACGAAAAGCTGCATTGTATCTCTACTTAGGCCAGAATCCCGTTCATGGGTTGTTGAGCGCCACCGACTTTACCTGTTATCGTTGTCCTTTATTTCATGCTTTGTATTTAGTAACACACGTTAATCCATTCATATAATACGAGTATCTAATTACAAATGTTTAAAAGTACACTATGTGATCAAAAGTATCCGGACACCCCAAAAAACATACGTTTTTCATATTAGATGCATTGTGCTGCCACCTACTGCCAGATACTCCATATCAGCGTCCTCTGTAGTCATTAGACGTCGTAAGAGAGCACAATGGGGCGCTCCGCGGAACTCACGAACTTAGAAGGTAGTCAGGTGATTGGGTGTCACTTGCGTCATACGTCTGTACGTGAGATTTCCACACTCCTAAACATCCCTAGGTCCACTGTTTCCGATGTGGTAGTGAAGTGGAAACGTGAAGGGACATGTACAGCACAAAAGCGTACTGGCCGACCTCGTCTGTTGACTGACAGAGACTGCCGACAGTTGAAGAGGGTCGTAATGTGTAATAGGCAGACATCTATCCAGACCATCTCACAGGAATTCCAAACTGCATCAGGATCCACTGCAAGTACTATGACAGTTAGGCGGGAGGTGAGAAAACTTGGATTTCGTGGCCAAGCGGCTGCTCATAAGCCACATATCACGCCGGTAAACGCCAAACGGCGCCTCGCTTGGTGTAAGGAGAGTAAACATTGGACGACTGAGCAGTGGAAAAACGTTATGTGGAGTGACGAATCACGGTACACAATGTGGCGATCCGATGGCAGGGTGTGAGTATGCCGAATGCCCGGTGAACCTCATCTGCCAGTATGTGTAGTGCCAACAGTAAAATTCGGAGGCGGTCGTGTTACGGTGTGCTCGTGTTTTTCATGGAGGGGGCTTGCTCCGCTTGTTGTTTTGCATGGCACTATCACAGCACAGGCCTACATTGATGTTTTAAGCTCCTTCTTGCTTCCCACTGTTGATGAGCAATTGGGAGTGGCGATTGCATCTTTAAACACGATCGAGCCCCTGTTCATAATGCACGGCCTTTGGCAGAGTGGTTACACGACAATAGCATCCCTGTAATGGTCTGTTCTGCACAGATTCCTAACCTGAATCCTATAGAACACCTTTGGGATGTTTTGGAACGCCGACTTCGTGCCAGGCCTCACCGACCGACATCGATACCTTGGGTACAGGTAAAATGTGAATATAAGAGTACAGCTTTATTGATTATGAGTTGGACAATACATTTAATTTCATTCTGTTCACTTCAGAATCCTACGCGTGCAATTAATCATTTTCGATTAATACACTTAAGCTAATTTTGTGTAAACTAACGAGATTAGGTCACCACTAGATTACACAGTCATTGACATTATTTAAATTTTGGTCGACCTAATGTTACAAAGATTGTTCAATAGGTGAAGGTGGTCCCCTCTCCTTCCCTCTCCTGCCAAATGTAGAGGTTTATACGCTTACTGATCAAAAGTATCTGGACAGCCCTACGTCATGCTGAACTGAGCATTGTATGACAAGAGAGGCGGGCCAGCGAGTATAAAAAGTGGCGAGGAGTATTGTGTTGTCAGAGGAGCATCAGTAACAGCAGAATGGGTCGGCAGAAGGGTTCACTGATTCCGCACTTGGACTAGTCATTGAATGTAGCCAGAATAACAAATCCATCACGTATAATCCATCTAAAGCGGTCCCAAATCGACTGCTGGTGATGTGGAAATGCAAAGGAATAATCACAGCTGAACCAAGACCAGGCCGACGACCTGTACTGATAGATAGGGACCGTCGAGCGTTGCGGAGAGTGGTTTTTTAAAAAAAATCACAAGAAATCAACGGAATGAATGACTCGTGAGTGCCCGCATCTCGTGGTCGTGCGGTAGCGTTCTCGCTTCCCACGCCCGGGTTCCCGGGTTCGATTCCCGGCGGGGTCAGGGATTTTCTCTGCCTCGGGATGACTGGGTGTTGTGTGATGTCCTTAGGTTAGTTAGGTTTAAGTAGTTCTAAGTTCTAGGGGACTGATGACCATAGATGTTAAGTCCCATAGTGCTCAGAGCCATTTGAACGATTTTTTTTTTTTTTTTTTACTCGTGAGTTCACTAGTGCTTTCAGAAGTCCGGGAAGCACAATGACTGTCAGTAGGGAGTTAAAAAGATGATCGAGCAGATCTTCATACGCCACACATTTCTAAAGTCAACGCTAAGCGAAGCTTGTGGTGCTGTAAAGAACGACACCATTGGACAGTGGATGACAGGATACGAGTGATTTGGAGTGATCAATCACGCTATACGCTGTGGTAATCCGATGCAAGGATTTGGGTTTGGGTTATGCCTGGAGAACTTTACCTGCCATCAGCTGTGGTGTTACGGTATGAAGGTGATTTTCGTAGTTAGGGTTTGCCCCCCTTATTGTGCTTAAGAAAACACTATCTGCGGAAGGATAAGAACGTGGTGCATACTGCGTTCGCCAACTGCCTTGCCGCAGTGGTAACGCCGGTTCCCGTCAGATCACCGAAGTGAAGCGCTGTCGGGCTGTATGGGTGACCATCCGGTCTACCGAGCGCTGTTGGCAACCGAGGTGCACTCAGTCCTTGTGAGGCAAACCGAGGAGCTACTTGATTCAGAAGTAGCGACTCCGGTCTCTGAAAGTGACATACGGCCGGGAGAGCGATGTGCTGACTACTTGCCCCTCCATATCCGCATCCAGTGACGTTTCTGGGCTGAGGATGACACGGCGGCCGGTCGGTACCGTTGGGCCTTCACGGCCTGTTCGGGAGGAGTTAAGTATTTTTGTATACTGCGTACGGTAGAGGAATAGTTTGGAGACCATGATTGTTGGTATCAGCATGATAATGGTTCAAGTTGTAAAGCAGCATCTGTGAAGTAATGGTTTGTGAACAGTAACAGTCCTGAAATGGACTTGCCTGTCCAGGATCTCGACCTGAACGCTATGGAACATCTTTGGGATGAGTTAGAACGTCGACTTTACTGCAGCCCTAGTGTCCAACACCACTAACTTCTCCGGTTTCGGCTCCTGAGGAAGAATGGGTTCCCATTCCTTCACGAAAATTCTGACACCCCAGTGAAAGTGTCGCCAGTAGAGTTCAAGCCGTCATAAAGGGGAAGGGTTGACACGCCTCATATTAAAGTTCACTAATAGGTGTCCGGATACTTTTGATCAGATAGTGTAGATAAAAACGCATCTCACACTAAATCCTGATTGGGCACGAGCTATTGTGCTGACTCACCTCGATGACGTAGTCATGCTCGTCGCACGTGTCGAATTTTCGTGAGAAAGTGAACTTCGTGACGTCGTGAGAGCTCACATAGTGGAAGTCCTTGCAGTCCTGTTGCTCGTCCACGTGAAACGCGCCTTCCTCGTCCGTCCAGGTATCCTGTAACAGATGCAGTCTCGTGTAGTGTTGCATTGGTACATTTAAAGCAGAACAATTGTAATTAGCTAATATGGTGAATACTACCAGTATGAATTTCCTTTACTTTACATCTATGGTCACAAATTGTTTGTCATCAGACTACCGGTTTCGGTCTATAATGACCATCTTCAGATCTGTTTTATAAAAATATGTCCTAATATACTGGAGCCATAGTGACATCGTCATGTGCTAAACATATAAAATCAGCGCCAGCGTCGTCAAACGTATATAAATAATGGTATATACAAGAGTCATCTTGTCAGCAGCACTACTTAAAAAAAAAAAAATTGTGACCATAGACGTAAAGTAACGGAAATTTATACCATATTCGGGTCACTGTTCAGTTCGCGTCAATGTCGCAGCTTGTGAAACTACCCGTATGCTTTCCATTCATTATCCAATATCGAAAAACATTGAGAAAAATTCTGTATAAAAATAGTGACTGGTGCAAGCACAAGTTTTGTTCCTGTGGATAACAGACCTAGCCTGTTGTTAAACCTCAGGTCTCTAATAGAATTCGTCTTGTTATTGTCTGTTAAAGCATTTGAAACATAATTCTCCTTTTCTCAGTCTACGTCCAGAGGAAAACAGTTGGAGTACACTAAGGACGGAGGATATTTTATTATTTTATTTATTATAGACAATGATGCGGTAGTACACCCAGTAAGATTTTAATGAAATTGATCGGCTAATAGATGAAACCATGTACAATAGTATATCGTTTTTGTGCCATATATGCACAAAAGTAAGATGTATTCCTGGCCACATGTCCCGGCGATATATTATAATGTAAAACGGAGCTGGAAGTTTAAGATACGTGCTTGAAAATGACCAAAGATTGAAATTTGCTAATCGCATAGATAATAAAGAATAATACAGTCTACCTGGACCATCTTTTAATTCTTAAAACACGTTGAGGCCGTGGACCCCCACAAAAATGAAATTTTAAAACTGATTCCCACAATCAAGCAGATGTGGTTACATCAAGTTTCCTCTTCGAGTGCCATCTACTGCTGCTTCATACGGAATTAATTTCAGGGCATATACACGTAGCCTGGAATTCAACGTTTCATTGTCGTGTAAAGCAGAAACTTGTATATTACAGGTTCTAAGGAACGGAACGAATAAATAAAATATTCACTTGTTCTGTAGACATTATTTCAGCGAAAGTAAGAACGCAGGAAGGAAAATAAGAGACTAATGTCCCGTCGACGTCGAAGTTCTCACAGACGGAGCATATACTCGAATTAATCAGAGAAGCAAATAAATCGGCAGTGGCCTCTCTCTAGGGATTATTCTGTGGTTCACCTGAAGTACTTTAGGGAAATCATACGTCCCAAAGTGGAGCGGCCAGAGGGAGATTCCAACACTGGCTGCGCCCCGTCGATGTCTAGTGTCTTAACTGCTACTAAATATCATTCGATTATAGTGAATTCATTTCACACGTTAGCTGCTTGTATCTTCCAATAAACATGTCAAGTAAATATTTTTGGTTTCTATTTGAAATAAGATACGCTCCTGTCGGTTTACTGAGAACTACAACTGCAGATTAAAGTGAAACGCCGCGTCTGTAGCGCGCTTGCAATTCCTCTGCTGCTCTAGCCGCTTATCTAAATGAGCGGATGTTCCTTGCGGAATATCGCTTCTAGAGAGTAGGAGAAGTTGGGACGGTGTTGGTAGTTACTTCAGATTAAACGGCAGGCCACGCTTCGCTCCCTTAGCTTATTCCCATCCAGAAGCACACGTGGTACCCAGTCCTGTCTCTGAGCTCATTTATGCGTTGTGATTCCCTTTATGCAGAGTCTGACAACCGACTACTTTAGTTTTTCTTAAGTTTCAAATTTTAATAAACATCTACATTTCACAAAAAATAGTATGCAAAAAACAATTATTGTAAGTGCTTTCAAAATTGCTGCTGTACCGCTGTACATTTCTGCCTTTGATTACATTGTTTCTTCCGAATTCATTAAATATTTTTCAGTTTCTGTGTTAGATGCACCAGTAAACGTATTTTATTTATTAATTAATTATTTATTTATTTGCTTGGAAATGAAACCATTGAAAGAACAGTCCTTAATACTACAGATTCTTGTACAGCAAATACTTTATCTCCTAGAGTATGCTTCGTTCCGACAAACTAAGTTTTAACAATATAAAATCACGCTAGCTACACAAAATTGTTGCCGGCGATTTGGTGACTTTATTGACTTCATTCTTAAGTCAGTCCTAATACCTAATCTTCTTACTGAGAATGTTCTTTGCAGAAACATACGTCAAAATGTTATACCCGACTCTCTCTTTCATCTCACTGTTTTGCCACTGAGTGACTATGCTAAACTCGATTACAATGAGTATGCATATTACTCAACAACTCTCGAAACAGAAGACATATTTTATTTATTCTTAAACGCGTATATACTTCGACAATTCATCAGTTTGTAAGCAAGGAATTTTTAATACGATAATTTTTTTCTGCTTACTTTTTAAAGGAGAGTAATTTCATATAGGTGGTAAAGTGTTTTTTTTTTATATCAAGTACAAATGGTTCAAATGGCTCTGAGCACTATGGGACTTGACATCTGTGGTCATCAGTCCCCTAGAACTTAGAACTACTTAAACCTAACTAACCTAAGGACATCACACACATCCATGCCCGAGGCAGGATTCGAACCTGCGACCGTAGCGGTCGCGCGGTTCCAGACTGAAGCGCCTAGAAGCGCACGGCCACACTGGCCGGCTATATCAAGTACACGTGATTACTATTTCATGCACGTGATTCGCCGCTGCGTCAACCTACAAACTTCCGTTCCACTTCACACCAAGGAAAACCATGTCAAAAAATCTACTGAGAAATCTTTTGGATTACATATGGCTCAAATTGATTGTACTAGCTTTACCCGCGGCAGTGGCCGGTCTCAGTCTCAGGGATCCTTGTAATAGTCCAAGATAATCACAAGAGATAATGAGCATTGTTACTGGTAAGCCGAATATATTGTGAATGATAGTATTTCTTTCTAAACGTATACGATCATTAAAAATGCTTACCATGTACGTATCTTGCTACCGAATGCGATTTTTATTTTAGCGTGAGGTATGCAGGATGTTTCACAATGAAAGTCTGTATTCTTAATAATTTGAGGTAAATGAGTTGGGAGAAAGTTTGTGACTTAGAACCGTTGAACCATGCAGATACTCCATTGCCGCCTGCAAGCACAATAGGCTCAGTATCAAGTGTACTTGTCTTTTAAACAAAAGCGTAAGCCTTCACCGAAAACTGGTCGATCTTGTAAATCGGAATTGTTTGTGTCTTATTCCTGACTGTATTCCGAAGGAAAGAGTGATAGATCAGGGCTCTCCACATGGTGAACAATAAAAAAACAACAGAAGAGAAACGTTCAAAACACATGAGAAGTCTTTTTTATCGAGTGACTGTCACAATTATTCAGCAATGTGGCAGTGTGGAAATAACACACTTCTTATCGTCCAAACAGTTTGACATTTTGTAGCAGAATAGGAGACATTTAGACTCACTATAGTAGTAATTTTCAGTACATTTAGGTTCATAGGTCTAATAGAAAATGCAGTTCTATATCAAGCAACGATCAACGGAAATCTTATGATACATTTAAATGAACGATGTAACGGAATTATCACCTTGAAGGAAATGCGCCTTCTAAACGGCCTGCGGACGAGATGCAAAGCTGGCGGTATCGGAACCACAAGCTCACTCGACGCGCTGTTTCAAGTCCACAGGTCGTTTAAAAGTTGAGTCGTGTATTCAATACAATGGGCATTTCTTTGAACATCATACTTAATGGAACATTCTGCCACCCGAACATCCATCTGAACTCAGTCAGTTATGTACAGTACGTTCTATTCACCCCCAAAACGTTGAATGTTTCTAGCTCATTACTAAAAAATTGATAGAAATTTAATTTAAATAGATTTTTAGGCACTTTGTTTAGATACGTGAGCTACATGATGGATAAAAAATGTTCTGTTTAAAAAATTGTAGCTCGGTCCTGTAACTCTGGATAATCCATGCATATTATGGAGATTTGTGTACGTGCGTATGTTCAACATGTTCTCGTAAACCACTGGACCGATTTAAATCCAATTTTGGAGACAAATCACTTTTTGTCTGGAAATAATCGTTGTAGGAGTAGACATTACCTACCTGTCAGAAGGATGGTGGGGAAGGGGGGGGGATTCAGGGTGTAAAAAGACATGTAGACCAGCATGCGCGAACGCCCAGAATTTACTCATCTAGTATTTGAGAATGAAAGCACGTCAACAAACTTTACACATAATTTCAGACCTTTAAGAAACTTTTTCTCGCTGACAAACCACACAAAATGATGCAAGGAAAAAAGATTATCGCTTACTATTTTTTCGATTTTCATGTACTAAAACTGCTGCATCAGGAACGATCTTTTAATTTATTATTTCTTTACTACAGCTGTATTAGAGACATACTTTGTAGATAGTATCACTGATTGTACCTGCAAATTATATTATTGTATGCAACATAGTTCAGGAGGTATAACGCCATAAACATTGAGCTACGTCAAAACGATACTGCAAGGTGAAATTCATTAGAGATACAGTGAAATACATGTACAAATATATGTGAAATATACGTATGTGAGATGTGCACATGTGGGCAAAGCGCTGGATAAAAAAAACTCCTCCTACACCTCTAAATATCAATTTAAATTAAATTTCTATCAATTTTATAGTAATGGGCTAGAAACATTCAACGTTCGGGGGATGAGTGCAGGATACTGTACATAATGGACGGTATTCTGATGGATGTTCTGGTGGTGAAATGTTCCATTAAGTAAGTTATTCAAACGAATACCCATGGTCCTGAACGCACAACTCAACGTCTAAACTACCTAAACTGAACTTGGTACACATATTACTTACTACGACGTCCTGTTGGTTTGGGGATGATAACGTGGAGACAGAACGAGGAGAGGAAGAGATTAACAGACAGAGAGGGGGAAGGAGGAGATGGTGACAGGTGCGTGGAGGAGGAGATTGACATGGGGAGGGGGGAGGGAAGAGAAGGAGATGGACAGAGAGAGGGGGGAAGAGAAGACGCACAGAGAGAGGGCGAGGAGGAAACAGAGGGGTAAGGAGGAAATAGAGGGGGTGAGGAGGAAATAAAGGGGGTGAGGAGGAGACGGACTTAGAAGGAGCACGAGCAGATGGACAGAAAGGGGGGTAGCAGAGGGACATGAAGAGGTGGGGAGTAGCAGATGGCCAGAGAGAGAGGCAGGGGGAGATGGAAGTGAATGGGAGGGTAAAGAGTTCACAACTCTATAGAAGGGCAACGTCCCTTACGCTTACCTACCTAAGATAATATTCCTTTCACTTATTATGTAAGTTACTGAGAAAAACGCAGTATCTGAAACACCACGTACATACTTCGCAAGTCACTAGTATGTGCTTGATACCAAAATTAGTGACTTTCTGTCAACTCCAGTGGTCTATAGATGGAGGGGAATATGACTGTCTACTCGTATATTCCTCAGTACGAGCCGTAATTCCTTTTATCTTAGGTCTCGTGGTATCTATACGCAATAGCACTGTAGCACGATCTTCTAGAACTTAGAAAACCTAAATTTACCCAATATAGTTTCGTATGAATAACGTTGCCTGTCGTGCAAACATTCTCACTTAAGTTCCCTGAACGTTTCCGTTGCACTTTTCGTATGGACTGTACCGACATGTTGAGATTGTAGGAGCGCGTCTGTGAATTATTTCGAATCTGCATTCATCCCTATTTGATCAGAACTCCAGCAGTACTCTGGATGTGTCCAAACTAGTGTCCTGAATGGAGTTTCCTTGTATATGCACTGCACTTTTCGTACTATCCTCCCTACAAATACAAGTCTTCCACTCGTCTTCCATACTACTAATTTGATGTGTTCATCCTATTTCATGTGGCATCGTACTATCATCCGTAGATGTGTAGACGATATGACTAAGTTCAGAAGTTTACCATCGCGCGTTACCGACGTCTCTCAAGGAAATGGATGCTCCCTAATAGGTGATTACCACTTAAGAGTCTTCACAGTCTATGTACGTCGAAATTCAAGCGTCAGCATACGATTAATCAGTAGACCTAAAGAAAATCACGGCGTTCTTTCTTACAAGATAGAAAGAAAGAAGATAGGACATCAGAGACGGAGCACATACTCGGATTGTACTATAATTGCGTATGAATTGGCCGGGGCCGCTTTGAATGAACCATAGTGGTATCTGCTTGAAATACTCTAGAGAAACCTCGAAATATCTACGCTAGTTGTATGTATGAAATCTCCTGTAAAACAGGTTAGTGACGCTGGCAAATTCCTGCAGTAGATGAAGTAGATCACTGACTACTCCTGCTACCATTTCTGACAATCTGTGATGATCCGAGAGGACTAAGTTCTTTATATCCTCTCGGTGCAGTAGTTTCCATGCTAGAAATTAATATTTTCCTAAATGAAGTATCTGCAACTAATACTTCACATGCATATCACACACGTACAACATTGGCATTTCTGGAGGAATCACAGGCAGATGTGACGCACATCATATTAGGAAAATTGTCCTGTAGAGATCTGTAGATGTTCTTTACTGCGTCTAAATGACGGTAAAACTGAACTGGGGGTGTCGGCGTTAGGACCAGCACTTTATCATGCTACCGATCAGCAAACTCACAGTGGAGTGGTGAGAGGCAGTAATGAGATGAAACAGATCTAGTAGCTAGAGACGCTCAGCACCAACACTCAAACCCACTTGACATTTCCTGCTTGGCGATCGTAAGACAGTCTTTCCTAAGCCCTCGTCCCACGCATCGGCTACGCAACTATCTATCCTGTGAGCTATAATCAGACGCCCTTCGTCAGAGTCCCTGTTGGTCTGCTATGAAGCCCTCCTAATGCATTAGCCTCTGAGGAATACACCAAGTGTTGGTTATTTTAGGATGTTAGATTTATTTAAATAAGAGAGTATCTCTACCGATTGCAAAGTATGTTAGTTACAGCAGTACCAACTGAAATTGTATGCAGTTAACATTGCCAGAGAAAATAAGAGTAAGAGAACAAGCGATGTATAATGCAAGTTCTTATACAAACTGTTGTGGGTTGGCAGGAGAGCCAACACCGTGTTATTAGAGGAAGCCGAAAGGCACGCGTTTTAGCTCACGCAGGCTGTCGTGAGGTCTGGAACAAGACGAGGAAATTAGAATTTAGAAAAACGGACGTAGCTGGTGGAATACTTAACTTTAATCCATTAATGATGAGCGTCGCTCTTGACTGTACATTATTCACAATATCAGTAGTAACTGAACATGGCGCCTTGCTAGGTCGTAGCAAATGACGTAGCTGAAGGCTATGCTAACTATCGTCTCGGCAAATGAGAGCGTATTTTGTCAGTGAACCATCGCTAGCAAAGTCGGTTGTTCAACTGGGCGAGTGCTTGGAAGTCTCTCTAGACCTGCCGTGTGGCGGCGCTCGGTCTGCAATCACTGATAGTGGCGACACGCGGGTCCGACGTATACTAACGGACCGCGGCCGATTTAATGGCTACCACCTAGCAAGTGTGGTGTCTGGCGGTGACACCACACAAACAATGACGTTAGTGACTGTGGTGCAGACGTAAACATCAAATTATTGTTTATACATATACATAAAGGCTGTAACTGGATAGCTATAGGGAATCAGCGGCTTCCTGTTCCAACTATTCGATTATACTTGTCTCATTGGCTACTTTCCAAATTACATTAAAAAGGGGGAGAAAAATTGAGGTTTAGCATCTTGTCGATGTAGGTTATTTGAAATGGAGCATCATATTAGAAGGATTAGGGACAGAGCAGGAAACTGCGGTAGCCTTGACTCGCCTTAAGTAATTCAGGGATACCGAGAAATAACTAAATATGGATGACCATATGCAGATTTATATGAAGCTGGTATCTGTACAGATATCATTGGTGATCTTGCAGCTCTCGAAGAATGAAGTTATAATGAAATCTAGACCTTTCGCTGCTTAAAAATATATCAACGCGGACACTGAAAAATGTGTGCCCCGTAAGGGACCTCCTGCTAACATGGCAGACGCTCTATCCCAATGAGCCAACGAGGACACAAAGGATAGTGCGACTGTAGGGACATTATCAACGCCTGTAAGCAGCGAAAGGTCTAGATTTCATTATAACTTCATATGCAGGCTTGATCTCCGTTCCTTCCGAATAGAAATCCGGTAAGTAAACTACTGTATAATCTATGTTAGTGAGATCTAAATTAGCCAAATCTTAGCTTGCAATATATCGAGAACATAAATTTCTGCTATACTGCGGCTGCAGTCTTACTCATGACATTAAAAAGATCCCTCACTTATTTTTCCAAAAATTTTCACTGAGGTATTAATAAAAGCCTGGCGGCCATGGTGCTCTAGCGGGTAGAGGACCACACGACAGCCCCGGAAGTCCTGAATTCAATTCCACATAGGGACGGGAATTTTTCTTCATTCCAGACCCTCTAGGTAGACCCCATGTCCACTCAGCCTGCTATCAGATGAGTACTGGGAGTCTCTCTCGGGGCAATCAGACCGTCACCTACCCCTTTCTATTGCCGTGGCGAAGAAAGGGTGCACCTTACGTGTAGTCAGGTAAGCAGCCCGGTCAAGGGCTTGGGCCACATACATCACGTTTTCTATTAATAAACCAGCTGTTAGCCAAGGGCTGTGCTTGAATATTAGTAGTTTTGTTATGATGAGTCATGCTGAGTAAGTAAGCTGTTGTATGTGCCATAATTTCAGCTGCCCCCACACGTCTGCGCCCCTCTGCTTCCCCCCCCCCCCCCCCCTCCCACTACTCCACCGCCTGAAAGATCGAAGTGAGATGTGGCGACGTGCGCAGCATCGCTGCCAAGTGATGCGTGCATCTATGCGTTGTGTTACTGAAGTAGCTATACTTCATGCAAAGTGGACATTATGAAACAAATTTAATATTTTTTAACGTAGTTTATGTTCACTGATGTAAGAAAAGGTGGTCCACTTCAGACTCTTAGGGGTCGACATTTTTACATTCTAAAGTAGCCTACGTTCTTCCACAGGGTTCTAGCTATCTCTGTACCAAATTTCATCGAAACTGGTTCAGCATTTTAGTCGTGAAAATGTAACAGACACAGTTACCTTCGCATTTCATAATATTAGTATGGAAGTATGGATTGAACAGGTTGAGCATTGTATTCACTACACTGAAACGTATTACGCAGAACTTATCAAGTAATAAAAGCATTTTCACAAATATGATACAGTTGAAACGCCAAAGAACAAACCGTTTTCCCAAGAGTAAATATGTTTCCCTAAGTCGCGTTATATTACGATAGCTTTCTTTTTTGTGATCTAATTTTGATGAAATAAAGCTTATATATTGCCCCATGCTAAGCTCAGGTAACCTGTGAAACCGCCACGAAACACCTAGTAGTTTGGGAGATTAGCCTGTTCAAACAGACAGGCACAACAGTTTTACAGTTTTATTATTAGTACAGATACAATAGATACAGATGGCATACCACTTTATTTCTCGTTTCTGGGTCTTTCGACCGCAGTTAACACAAATACGTAGTTCTGTTTAAATAAATATAATTGCTTTTGTTATCACCAAGTAAAAATTTAACGAGCATTAACCTTTCAGCAAAACCCCTCCCCTTACCTTTACTTGCTGGAAGCCTTATTCTGACTCTTAAAACCTTTATCAAGTACTGAAATATTTAGCGTTTCACAGAACAACCTGTAGATATAACATTAGCGTCTCGGACAGTCTACTGTTGTCAGACAGTTCAGAAACGTTACAGGATTGCCAATGATCCCAAAATGTATAAACAAAATATATAAATCAAACATAATTAGTCACTTGATATACTGATTGTCAGCTGTCTTTAAATGTTAATAAATCAAAAATATTGTCGATAAATAAGGAAAAGATGCCGACAGTATCCGATTAAAAAATTAATGATAAGTTTTGGAGCCTAGGTGGCGACCTGGAATGGAATGAACACGTGAAATCAATAGCAAGCAAGGCGAATGGAAGATTTTTGTTCGTTAGAGAGATTTCGAAAAATTACAGGTACCTATTATGAAAACTGCTTAAAATGGGCTATTCCTTCTTACTATAGAGTGTCAAGGCGGTTGTGGTTCTGCCAAGTAGGTCTGACACTGCACACCGAACGAATTTAGTGATGGCCTGTTAGGATCGTGACCTGTCTCTGTAACTCAGACGAAAAAGTAAAGGAGTCCGCCAAGAAACTTAAACTCAAATCGATACGATATTTCAGTGCCTGTGCTGTTCAGAAGTACAATGCAAAGTTCCCTCGGACATGCAATATCATATTTATCTGCAGACATCGGGAGCGCGACAGTCAATTAAAATGTCTTCCCCGTACGGGAATATAGGCCTAAATAATGACTGTACGAATGCAGGTTGTAGACACATGCTTGACGACATATGGGTGTAGCCATGAGTTCTGAGCGGCTTGCCTGATCGTACGGTGACCGCTCGCGAGAAGTGGGATATCCGGGTTCGAGTCCCGGTCAGGAACAAATTTTTGCTATCGTCATTCCATTATACAGCTGATCGTAGTCCATATTGGCAACTGTGAATACATTCCCTATTAATGAGAATAGGTGGAAGAAAGGCGAAATTTTTAGTCTTTCCACCATTTTTGAAGATAGCATCTTGGAGTCACGCAGCCAGTGTATTTTATTATATGCATAATTGCTGACCTCTTTAGGTAGCAGCTTATTAATGTTGATCATGCATGCAACATACATAATTGATATTGGAATATACAGCCCAACATGACATCTGCCTGGGAAACGAATGGCATCAGTATCGATTCAATGAAATACGTCCTTGCATGGATAATCGATAACCACCGATATCTTGCCGTACCGCTTTAAAATACAGGTAAAATTACGAAAAAGTTATGCGTTTTGTTATTTTTTATTGAACATCACGTAAAACTCCCGAGCGTTGGTTGATACTCTCCACGATTAGTATCAGTTTTCGTATGTGTTGAAAAACAAAACAAAAAATTCTTATAAGTCCGCATAATTTTTACCCGCTTGGTAAAGTGATGTGGAAGGATAATTGTGGCTATCAACTATTTGTGCACAGACGTTTTTCACTAGATCGATATAGATGTGAGGGGTTTCCCAGATATATCTGATGACGGAATATGTATTCTGCAATCGACTGTGTATGTGTGTATGTACTCGTACCACTGATAAAGTGCAGCTTGAGGAAGTCTGTAATCTTTCACATAGTAAAAGGCGAAATTGTCCTGATCAACTTCTATAGAGTAAATTTAGAGAACACACATGAGTCATATTGTCCAACAGTTCTGTTACTTACATCATAGGACCATGGTAATAAGGCAACAGAAATTACGCGCGCATGGAGTCATACAGACACTAAATACCGAGTGACGTGGCGCAGTGGTTAGCACACTGGACTCGCATTCGGGAGGACGACGGTTCAGATGCGTGTCCGGCCATCCACATTTAGGTTTTCCATGATTTCCCTAAATCGTTCCAGGCAAATGGCGGGATGGCTCCTTTGAAAGGGCACTGCCGATTTCCTTCCCCATTCACGACAGAGTCGGAGCTTGCGCTCTAATAACCTCGGTGTCGACGGGACGTTAAACCCTAAACTTCTATCCTTCTTTTTATAGACAGTAAATTTTCCATCGCTAGGTACATGCTAAGTATTTTCCGCTGTGCAATGTGCAGTGGTTAGCGAAGAACATTCGTAGCTTTTTTATTTTTAAAGTCACGTCAGGCAGTAAGTGCTTAACCATTGGTAATGCGCGTTATGGAAAATGCATTAGTATTTAATGCATTTTCCATAACGCACATTACCAATGGACGGAGGCTTCTTTACATATGCCACACAAAAACTGAAAAAGAACAGAAATCGTTAATTGTTGGTTCAAATGGCTCTGAGCACTATGGGACTTAACTTCTGAGGTCATCAGTTCCCTAGAACTTAGAAATACTTAAACCTAAGGACATCACACCCAGCCATGCCCGAGGCAGGATTCGAACCTGCGACCGTAGCGGCCGCGCAGTTCCAGACTGTAGCGCCTAGAACCGCTCGGCCACTCCGGCCGGCCGTTAATTGTTGTTGACTTATATTAAAACATACTTTTTAAAGAGATACTGATGTGTAAATAGGATTCACATCTGAAAATGTCCTTTAGCACACTCTTAGCGATATCAACATAATTTCAATAACGTGTACCACCGATGGAAGGAGGAGGTGCTTTATGTCCACGGTAAAAAATTTCCTTAATTGTTGTTGTCTTTTACTCATAGCGTACAGTTTAAAGAGATACTGATGTATAAGTAAGATCCTGAACCTGAAAAGTTTGAATACGATGTTCACTGTGGAAAGTGACATTTACTACTAAGGCTTAAATTTTTGATTTACGTTTTACTGAAAAATTTTAAAAAATGGCTCTGAGCACTATGGGACTTTACTTCGGAGGTCATCAGTCTCCTAGAACTTAGAACTACTTAAACCTAACTAACCTAAGGACATCACACACATCCAAGCCCGAGGCAGGATTCGAACCTGCGACCGTTGCGGTCGCGCGGTTCCAGACTGTAGCGTCTAGAACCGCTCGGCCACTCCGGCCGGCGGAAAAAAAATTTAAACATCTAAGGAATGTGGTAGACGAATTCATTAAAAACAATAAATATTTTTTCAAACTTTTAAAATCTAATTTAACTGACTAGATTAGAGTAATTTCAAAGGGTGGGCACAGACTACTCCCCTCACCCCCCCCCCCCTCACCCCGCCCTTGGTCTTGTGAGGGTTGATGTGTAAATAACTAGAGAACGAAAAGCATTCATCCCGGTAACAAAAATAACCATTATTTCACTGTGGGGTACGTAATACGCGTAGAAACGAGATAATAAGCAGTACGAAATGACGCCCGACTCAGTGATGGTTCAAATGGCTCTGAGCACTATGGGACTTTACTTCAGATGTCATCAGTCCCCTAGAACTTGGAACTACTTAAACCTAACTAACCTAAGGACATCACACACACCCATGCTCGAGGCAGGATTCGAACCTGCGACCGTGGCGGTCGCGCGGTTCCAGACTGCAGCGCCTAGAACCGCTCGGCCACACCGGCCGGCTCGACTCAGTGACCGTTGGTTTGTGAATAAAGACTGAGTTAACAGTACGAAGTGTATAATTGGGAACGATGGTGCAAGTAGGGGAGAGGTTCACCTGCATGTGGACGCGGCCTCGCCAGTCGCGCCACATCACACAGTAGTCGGCCGGCGCGAAGTCGCCGCGGTCCGAGAAGCCGATGGCCATCCAGTCGGCGGGCTCGCTGCAGTGGACCTCGGCGCGCAGCTGCCGGCCGCCGTAGTCGAGCGCCCAGGCCAGAGAGGCGCTGCCCGAGCCGGTCAGCGGCAGCCGGTAGACGGGCGCCGCCGTCGCCGACGCCGCAGTCGCCGCCAGTACCAGCAACAGCGCCCACATGCTTCTGCTGATCGCCGCGCTGCGCCCGCCACCCCATAAATACCCTCGCACGACACGAGCGCGCATGCGCGGGGCGCACCGCGCAGCTCCGCCGGAGGGGTGTACCACCCTCTGCCAAAGAGAACGTTTCTCCTCCTTGCAGCGAAACACCGAAGTTTTAAGGTCAAAGATGCAATTATTTTTCAAGTTGTCCGCGTTTAGATCAAAACTATTTGCCCAGAAAACACTGACCTGTATTCTTTATTATTTCACCTGCACATCGAGCAAACAGTTACCGAAACCAAAGAAAACTCAGAAAGGGTATTAAAGTTCAGGGAGAACAAATAAAAACCTTTACGTTCGCCGAAGACGTCGTAATTCTGCCAGAGACGGCAAAGGACTCGGAAGATCAATTGAAAAGGAATGGATAGTGTCTCGAAAAGAGGTTGTAATGTATCAATAGGAAGGTTAATGGAACTTAGTCGAATTGAATAAGGTCATGCCGAAGGAATATTACGCTGAGGTGACAAAAGTCAGCCGGCCGGTGTGGCCGAGCGGTTCTAGGTGCTTCAGTCTGGAACCGCACGACCGCTACGGTCGCAGGTTGTCCGCGTTTAGATCAAAACTCTTTGCCCAGAAAACACTGACCTATATTCCATATTATTTAATCTGCACATCGAGCAAACAGTTACCTAAACCGAAGAAAACTCAGAAAGGGTATTAAAGTTCAGGGAGAACAAATAAAACCCTTTACGTTCGCCGAAGACGTCGTAATTCTGCCAGAGACGGCAAAGGACTCGGAAGATCAGCTGAAAAGGAATGGATAGTGTCTCGAAAACAGGTTATAATGTATCGACAAGAAAGTTAGTGGAACGTAGACGAATTGAATAAGGTCATGCCGTTCACTAGAAGACCGAAGCAACTGCGCAAACACCGATACTGCAGACCAATAACTCTACATGCACGCCCAATACGTTTCCGTGAGAAAGTCAAATACCTCGGTGTCTGGCTGGACCGAAATTACTCTGGGGGGACCACATACAACACATGAGCAACAGAGCAGGCGCGAGGCTGAAACGGCTCTACCCTATGCTCTACAGGCGTAGCACACTGAACAGAAGGGTGTCGAGGTCCATGTACATGACACTTATTCGACCTCTGATGACGTACGCAGCTCCTGTCTGGGGATACGCTGCGCCTACACGCCTGCGCTGTCTGCAGCTCATACAAAACAAAGTACTCAAAATCATAAGCAATGCTCCACGATACACACGCATCGGGGACCTTCACCTGGAATGCCGACTTCAGACTCTCACGGAGGTAATCCACAAACTCACCACAAGACTATACAGAAACTCCAGACATTCGCAGAACCCGTTTATTCTGAATCTGGGGAACTACGACCACAACCATAGATGGAAACATAAAAGACCAAAAGACATACTTGTAAGGACCTAACATCTACGGCCAAGCACACGCAAACACAACGGTACAGGTGAGCCCCTGTTAATCAGATGCCATTACTGGATATCCAGCTGGAACACACTGCCGAATAACTGGCACCACGCAGGGAAGCCGTACCGTACACTGCATGCAGACAAGCTCCACACACCCCCCACACAGTGAGATGATCTATGGCCGATCTCCCACTACTATATAACGACCTTGATTGTTCCAGGAATGCAGCGGCTACAGCACCTGGGATACATCGCCATCGTTTGCCACGGTAATGATGCATGATACCCATACTAACAAATCCAACCCTGCATGAACTATCGCAGCTAGTAAGCCACTACTGCTCTTACTACCCATCCCCTGTCGCTGAGGTTTTTTTTCCCACGGCACGAACATTGGCATTTTTTTCCCTCTGCTCTTCAAATTGCTACCCTCATTCGCGTTTCATCCACTATCACCTGATGGACCGTGTTATTGCGTAGTCTTACCCAGACGCACGGATAACATCACAGCCCAGCATCCTGTGATCCACTTACTAGATAACTAAAATGTTGACAGAGGTGACAGTAGAACTTTTGGTCTGGTCACCACATTGGTGCGGGCGTGGAGGGGCCCCATCTCTCCACCGCTACGGTCGCAGGTTCCAATCCTGCCTCGGACATGGATGTGTGTGGTGTCCTTAGGTTAGTTAGGTTTAAGTAGTTCTAAGTTCTAGGGGACTGATAGCCTCAAATGTTAAGTCCCATAGTGCTCAGAACCATTTGACAAAAGTCAGGGGATACCTCCTAATATCGTGTCGGACCACCTTTTGTCCGAAATAGTGCAGCAACTCGACGTGGCATGGACTCAACAAGTTGTTGGAAGTCCCCTGCAGAAATATTGAGCCATGTTGCCTCTATTGCCATCCATATTTGTGAAAGTATTGCCGGTGCAGGATTTTGTGCACGAACTGGCCTCTCGAGTATGTCCCATAAATGTTCAATGGGATTCATTTCGGGTGATGTTGGTGGCCAAATCATTAGCTCGAACTGTCCAGAATGTTCTTCAAACCAATGCCGAACAGTTATGGCCCCGTGACATGGCGCATTGTCATCCATAGAAATTCCTTCGTTGTTTGGGAACATGAAGTCCATGAACGGCTGCAAATAGTCTACAAGTAGCCGAACATAACCATTTCCAATCAGGACCCTGTCTATTTCATGTAAACACAGCCCACGCCGTTATGGAGTCACAATCAGCTTGCACAGCGCGTTGTTGGCAACTTAGGTCCATAGCTTAGTGCGGTCTGTGCCACACTAGAATCCTACCATCCGATCTTATAAAGTGAAATCGGGACCCATCTCACCAGGGCACCGTTTTCCAGTCGTCTACGGTCCAACCGATACGGTCACGAGCCCAGGAGAGGCGCAGCATAGGTTTCCTACTGCCCATTATTTTTTCGCCACATTGTCGTAACGTTTACGTTTATCGTACGTCCCACATTGATTTCTGTGGTTATTTCACGCAGAGTTACGTGTCTGTTAGGACTGACAACTCAGCGCAAACGCCGCTGCTCTCGGTCGTTAAGTGAAGGCCGTCGGCCACAGCGTCGAAGGTGGTGAGAACTAGTACCTGAAATTTGGTATTCTTGGCATACTGGATTTCGGAATATAGCATTCCCTAACGAATTCCGGAATGGAACGTCCCACGTGTCTAGCTTCAACTACCATCCGCGTTCAAAGTCTATTAATTCCCGTCAACGGCTATAATCACGTTGTACACCTTTCCATATGTGTCACCTGAGTAGAAATGACAGCTCCGCCAATGCACTGCCCTTTTACAGCTTACGTACGTGACACTACCGCCATCTGCATATGCGAATATTGCTATCCCATGACGTTTGTCACGTCAGTGTATTAGCAAACGACACACTGTCAATGGTACAAGTTTTGGTATTTGCGCAGAAAAATAAAGGCGATGGTTGATGCAGAGAGAGATAGAGGATATAAAATGAAAACTGACAGTAGCAAGAAGAGCATTTCTGAAAAAGATTGTTAACACCGAGCATAAATTCAAGTGTTAGGATTTCTTTTTTGTTTTAGTTATTTGTCTGGAGTGTAACTTTGTACCGAAGTGAATCCTGGACGTTAAACAGTTCAGAAGAGAAGATAATATAAGCTTTAGAAATGTGATGCTACAGAAGAATACTGAAAGTTGTATGGGTAGGTCAAATAAAAAACGGGGATGTTGTTGTTGTTGTTTTCAAGTCTGAAGACTACTTTGATGCAGCTCTCCACGCTACCATCCTGTGTAAGCCTCGACATCTCCGAATAACTATTGTAACTTACATCCATTTGAACTTGCTTACCGTATTCATCCCTTTGCCTCCCTCTATAATTTTTACCCCCAACACTTCCATCCGTCACCAAATTGACGATTTACTTAATGTCTGGATGAACAGACATTGATGATAAAAATGAAACGATTGTATGACACTGTTGGCAGGAAGGCCCCATTCGGGGAAGTTCGGCCGCCGAGTGCAAGTCTTATTTCAGTCGACGCCACATTAGGCGACGTCGTGCTGGTGATGAGGATGAAATGATGATGACAACAACACAACATCCAGTCCACAAGCGGAGAAAATCTCCAACCCGGCCGGGAATCGATCCCGGGCCCGTTTGAATGAGAGACAAGCACGTTAACGCCCAGCTAAGCAGGTGTACAGACATTGATGACGATTGACAGCTATTCGACATTAGATCAAAATAAATTCGTTGCATGCAAATGACTTGACGTTAGGTGCGTTACGTAGAGGCGTACTACCTATTGGTGACCTAGGAAAATTTGTGCAGGTCCAGGATTCTAACCCGGATTTCCCTCTTATCGCTAGCGGTCGCCTAACCATTCGGCTATCCTTGTAAATCTGCACCTAACACAGCTGACTCCAAGTTATTCGCATGCAGCGAATTTATTTCGGTCTAATTTCGAACGGCTGTCAATCATCATCAGAGCGCGGGGTAGCCGTGCGGTCTAGGGCGTCTTGTCACGGTTCGCGCGGCTCTCCCGTCGGAGTTTCGAGTCCTCCCTGGGGCATGGGTGTGTGTGTGTTGTCCTTAGCGTAAGTTAGTTTAAGCAGTGCGTAAGCCTAGGGACCGATGACCTCAGCAGTTTGGTCCCATAGTCCTTACCACAAATTTCCAATTTTTATTTCATCATCAGTGTCCGTTCGTTCAGTCATTAAGTAAGTATTAGATGCCCAGGCGTGTACTAGATGATAAGTTCATAAGCCTCGATTCCCCGTAGTCTTATTCTCACTGGTGTGGGAATGCAGTGTTAAGCTGCGAGCATTCAGTGATGAATGTAGGAGATAATGGTATGGGATGTAGACACTGTGACATGTGGAAATTTGGATCGGTCTGCTGACCGTGCACGGATAGTATAATAGTAAGGCGATCGCTCGCTATAAGCGGGAAATCCGGGTTCGAGTCCCAGTCCGCCACTAACCTCCATGTGTCACCAAAAGGTAGTACATCTGTGCCTAACACAGCAGACGCCAAGTTAATTCGCAAACAGCCAATTTATTTCCATCTAAATCGACGATTCCTTCATCCCTCAGGATCTGTCCTATCAGTCGATCCCCTCTTTCAGTCAAGTCGTGCTATAAGTTTCTTTATTCCAGCTTCGACACAGCGCTTCCGCATTACTTACTCGAACTCTTCTCATCTCAACGGCTTATCATCCACGTTTCAGTCCCGTACAGGGCGAGACTCCATACAAATGCCTTCGTGAAAAACTTCTCAGAACTCACATGAATGACGACGTACTGAGTCAAACTGGATGAAAAAAGAAATTTATTGTCTAACTAGAGTAAAAAAGAAGATTCTGTTCATAGGACACATCCTGAGGTATTAGGTTCCAAGGAATTGTCGATTTGGTCATGGAAGGAAGTGTTTGGGAATGGGGTCGGCTGGTTAGGGTTGGGAGGAGGGGGGAGGGGGGAGGGGGGCAATTGTAGAAAGAGACGAAGGCTTGACCACAGTAAGTAGGTTCAAATGGGTGTAGACTACAGTAGTTATGCAGAGATCAACAGGCTTGCATGGGATAGACTAACTTGGAGAGCTCAGTCAGACTGAAGACTAAAACAATAAATTCTATTGGCCATATGTGATTCTGAAAGGTATGTCGTATATATACGGCTGACAAGACTTCTTGACCGATTGTAAATTACAAATTTTGTAAGTGTGAAAATTGATGAAAGTTCGATACTGCTAAACCTGGTTAAAGCGTGGATGTTCCAATGATTCTTACTTCAAATACTTCAATTTTTCCCCTTGCAAAACACTTTTTTGAGTACGTGCATCTACGTGACGGAACGTGATATTATTTTTCGCAACTTGTAACATTGTTTTTCACCCAGTTAGTGCCTACAACTACATGTACATGTACGTGTGGTAGTCACTAAGTTGTAATTTATCCCTCGAAAAGGTTAAAGCTAATTTTTTCTGGTATGCGCCTACAATATGGTACACGTGGAAAACCCCAGTTCACAGTACCACAACTCGTCGTTAGAGGTCCCAAAGTAATACAAAATACCGTCACCTGCAGGATTTGCAATACTGTATGGATGCGAAAGATTCTGGAGGAAGTATTGTCTTCCACTCGAGCGGTTGTAGTGCTGTATCGGCTTGTGGTCTAACGGATCAAGAAAGAAGCAATATTAAGCACACGTTCGCTGTAAACTATAAGAATATTCTTGGGGGTATGCGTGCGTCCGTACAGAAACACCATATTGACGAAATGCATAAAAGTAACATTTATCACGTACATATATATTGTGTATCTGAAATGAAACTAGAAAATGAGAGGCCTTTCTGGTAGAGTGGGTCATAACAAGATGTTTCACATAGCAACCCATGTCTGCATCCCTTAGCGTACGACGCTAGGCGTCGTAAAACAGCGTTGCGCAGGGCCAAGAGGGTAGGCACACAATATGCCATCAGAGCCGTCAGGGTAGCAGATCTGCAGAGCATCGATTTCAATGTATTGGTGACATCAAGATAAAAGAAACGTCGAGTTGAAGCTGTATGACATTTATTTGCAAACGCTGTAGTTGACATGGTTGCGGATATTCCAGGCGGACAACGCTACGGGTTTTCCACCTCTTACTGGGACATGGACGCGTTGCTTTTGGCTGTGCAAATGCCTGCTTGATAGGTGTTGCATAGAGGGCAGCACCTGTGACTCTCTTGTGTTTGTTACTGTGTGGAGCGGGCGGACAGGAAATGGAGCACTGTTCTTGAGAGGAAAGGTCAGACATTCACTGTGCTTATGGTGCAGCCAATGGAAATGCCCAACGTTTGCACGTTCGTCGATTTCCGAACAGCCGAGTGCCGGATCCACACACATTTACTTCCATCCTCAGGTCCCTAACTTAGACCGATTCACTTGAGGTATGTTTACCGCTGGCACGTTCTCGTAATGGCACATGTGCATTTAAGGCCTACTTCGAAACTCGGTGTATTCATTTTCTATTACAAATGTGAATGCCTGACGGACGCGGTCATCAACGCACAATTTGGCGTGCGTGGCATGAAAATGATTTGCACACCTACCGCCTCCTGAACATTCACACCCTTAACCCAGACGATTTTCCACGTCGAACTGAATTCTCCCCGTATTTCTTGCAATGGTGTGCCATCCAAATGGACTTTCCGAATCTTGTATTTTTATGGATGAGGCATCCTTTACATGAGAGGATATGTTCAACATCCATAATCAACAGGTGTGGGCACGGAAAAACCCGCACGCCGCCTTTGTCCGTTGTCACCAAGATCGCTTCGATATCAGCATTTGGGCCGGCTTGGTAGGCAATAATCTGGCCGGTCCATACGTGATTCCCCGGCGACTGATACTTAATCATTTTACGAGAAACTCTGCCAGAGTTTTGGAATATGTTCCATTCAACACGTGACAGCGAATATGATACCAACACGATGGTACACCTGTGCAGTTAGCACATGCAGTGCGAATGCATTGGAATGAAACCTTTGGTGACAACTGGATATGGTGCGGTGGGCCGGTGGTATGGCCTGCACGTTCCCCCGACTTGATGTTCACTAATTTTTTCTTCTGGAGCCACCTCAAATCTGTTATCTATGAAATACCCATTGAGACTGCTGAAGAACTGATAGCGCACATTATAGCACCCTCCGATGCAATTTTCACTTTGCCAGGAGTGTTTGAAAGAATGCTACTGTCACTCCAGCGTCGTTGCACGGCGTGCATTCCAGCAGGAAGGCATCATTTCGAGCACTTTTTGTAACTGTTTTCAAATAAAAGTTATAAAACTGTACCCACATTTCTTATTTACCTTGAAAGCACCGAAGCTGAAATCGTTATAGGTACAGAAAGCTGGCTGAAGCCAGAGATAAATTCTGCCGAAATTTTTACAAAGGTACAGACGGTGTTTAGAAAGGATAGATTGCATGCAACCGGTGGTGGAGTGTTCGTCACTGTTAGTAGTAGTTTATGCTGTAGTGAAGTAGAAGTGGATAGCTCCTGTGAATTATTATGGGTGGAGGTTACACTCAACAACCGAGCTAGGTTAATAATTGGCTCCTTTTACCGACCTCCCGACTCAGCAGCATTAGTGGCAGAACAACTGAGAGTATATTTGGAATACATTTCATATAAATTTTCTCAGCATGTTATAGTCTTAGGTGGAGATTTCAATTTACCAGATATAGACTGGGACACTCAGGTGTTTAGGACGGGTGGTAGGGACAGAGCATCGAGTGACATTATACTGAGTGCACTATCCGAAAATTACCTCGAGCAATTAAACAGAGAACCGACTCGTGGAGATAACATCTTGGACCTACTGATAACAAACAGACCCGAACTTTTCGACTCTGTATGCGCAGAACAGGGAACCAGTGATCATAAGGCCGTTGCAGCATCCCTGAATATGGAAGTTAATAGGAATATAAAAAAAGGGAGGAAGGTTTATCTGTTTAGCAAGAGTAATAGAAGGCAGATTTCAGACTACCTAACAGATCAAAACGAAAATTTCTATTCCGACACTGACAATGTTGAGTGTTTATGGAAAAAGTTCAAGGCAATCGTAAAATGCGTTTTAGACAGGTTCGTGCCGAGTAAAACTGTGAGGGACGGGAAAAACCCACCGTGGTACAACAACAAAGTTAGGAAACTACTGCGAAAGCAAAGAGAGCTTCACTCCAAGTTTAAATGCAGCCAAAACCTCTCAGACAAACAGAAGCTAAACGATGTCAAAGTTAGCGTAAGGAGGGCTATGCGTGAAGCGTTCAGTGAATTTGAAAGTAAAATTCTATGTACCGACTTGACAGAAGATCCTAGGAAGTTCTGGTCTTACGTTAAATTAGTAAGTGGCTCGAAACAGCATATCCAGACACTCCGGGATGATGATGGCATTGAAACAGAGGATGACACGCGTAAAGCTGAAATACTAAACACCTTTTTCCAAAGCTGTTTCACAGAGGAAGGCCGCACTGCAGTTCCTTCTCTAAATCCTTGCACAAACGAAAAAATGGCTGACATCGAAATAAGTGTCCAAGGAATAGAAAAGCAACTGGAATCACTCAACAGAGGAAAGTCCACTGGACCTGACGGGATACCAATTCGATTCTACACAGAGTACGCGAAAGAACTTGCCCCTCTTCTAACAGCCGTGTACCGCAAGTCTCTAGAGGAACGGAAGGTTCCAAATGATTGGAAAAGAGCACAGGTAGTCCCAGTCTTCAAGAAGGGTCGTCGAGCAGATGCGCAAAACTATAGACCTATATCTCTGACGTCGATCTGTTGCAGAATTTTAGAACATGTTTTTTGCTCGAGTATCATGTCGTTTTTGGAAACCCAGAATCTACTATGTAGGAATCAACATGGATTCCGGAAACAGCGATCGTGTGAGACCCAACTCGCTTTATTTGTTCATGAGACCCAGAAAATATTAGATACAGGCTCCTAGGTGGATACTATTTTTCTTCACTTCCGGAACTTCGATACAGTTCCGCACTGTCGCCTGATAAACAAAGTAAGAGCCTACGGAATATCAGACCAACTGTGTGGCTGGATTGAAGAGTTTTTAGCAAACAGAACACAGCATGTTGTTATCAATGGAGAGACGTCTACAGACGTTAAAGTAACCTCTGGCGTGCCACAGGGGAGTGTTATGGGACCATTGCTTTTCACAATATATATAAATGACCTAGTAGATAGTGTCGGAAGTTCCATGCGGCTTTTCGCGGATGATGCTGTAGTATACAGAGAAGTTGCAGCATTAGAAAATTGTAGCGAAATGCAGGAAGATCTGCAGCGGATAGGCACTTGGTGCAGGGAGTGGCAACTGACCCTTAACATACACAAATGTAATGTATTGCGAATACATAGAAAGAAGGATCCTTTATTGTATGATTATATGATTGCGGAACAAACACTGGTAGCAGTTACTTCTGTAAAATATCTGGGAGTATGCGTGCGGAGCGATTTGAAGTGGAATGATCATATAAAATTAATTGTTGGTAAGGCGGGTACCAGGTTGAGATTCATTGGGAGATTCCTTAGAAAATGTAGTCCATCAACAAAGGAGGTGGCTTACAAAACACTCGTTCGACCTATACTTGAGTATTGCTCATCAGTGTGGGATCCGTACCAGATCGGGTTGACGGAGGAGATAGAGAAGATCCAAAGAAGAGCGGCGCGTTTCGTCACAGGGTTATTTGGTAACCGTGATAGCGTTACGGAGATGTTTAACAAACTCAAGTGGCAGACTCTGCAAGAGAGGCGCTCTGCATCGCGGTGTAGCTTGCTCGCCAGGTTTCGAGAGGGTGCGTTTCTGGATGAGGTATCGAATATATTGCTTCCCCCTACTTATACCTCCCGAGGAGATCACGAATGTAAAATTAGAGAGATTAGAGCACGCACGGAGGCTTTCAGACAGTCGTTCTTCCCGCGGACCATACGCGACTGGAACAGGAAAGGGAGGTAATGACAGTGGCACGTAAAGTGCCCTCCGCCACACACCGTTGGGTGGCTTGCAGAGTATAAATGTAGATGTAGATGTAGATGTAGATGTAGATGCCACAAATGTATTGAAAACGTTGCCCTGCAGACCTGCTACTATCGGATGGCATGTTGTGTGCTTACCCTTTTGGCTGCACTCTGCCGCGTGGGGTAGCCGGTGTAGTGTGTAAGCCTAGGGACCGATGACCTCAGCAGTTTGGTCCCATAGGAACTTACCAAAAAAAAAAGAAAAAAAAATTCTTGGTTGCGCGTGACGCGGCTCAACGACGCCTAGCGCCGTACACTAAGGAAAGCGGACATGGGTTGCTATGTGAAATATGTTTTTTATGACCCACTCTACCAACCCTCTCATTTTCTACATTCATTTCAAATACAACCTGTATAATATCAAAAATTAACTACATTGCAAGAGTGCTGCCGATACCACAAAAGACCATGAAACGAGTCATGCCAGCCTCAAACCATTTTGTTACTCCAGAATATATTTTTAAAATGGTTCAAATGTCTCTGAGCACTATGGGACTTAACATCTGTGGTCATCAGTCCCCTAGAACTTAGAACTACTTAAACCTAACTAACCTAAGGACAACACACACATCCATGCCCGAGGCAGGATTCGAACCTACGACCGTAGCGGTCCCGCGGTTCCGGACTGAGCGCCTGAACCGCTAGACCACCGCGGCCGGCTATATTTTTAAAGTTAAGTTTGATGCGCTAATACTCGCCACAGGAGATGGAGGATTAAATCCAACAGACGTTCAAAACAGGTCACTGGCTTTCCATGTGTATAATACATACATATAGTGGAGAGCATCATCCAATAGTTTAATGACTCACTAGTTAAACTAAATAGCGCCGAGCAGTCTGCAGCCTCCCAATAATGTGCAACATATTCTGAATGACCGGTTTCATCTGAAAATCTTTTTAATTAAGTTTTGTTACATCCAGCCCAATATGCCAGAAAAGGGGCTCACGGCGGTGAAGACAATTTACAAGAAACTGATGGAAGACAAGAACAGGAACATTATGCCTGCCGTCGTGGCCGAGCGGTTCTAGGCGCTTCAGTCCGGAACAGAAGGTGTTCGAAGTGATGACCATTGGTATCAATGCAGTGCTGTAATCTTCTTATCATGGATTGAGTGGTATTCCTTATCACTTCGGCAGTTCTCGAAGCACATGCTCTGAGAGTTCTCTCTCGTATATCGTGCAAATAGTAAATATTCGCCGAGTACGGCGTATCTATCTAACGTGCCATTGACATGTAAACACCATTCGACGGTTCCGCAATACAACACTAATAGGAACTATAAGACTAGTATCGTCGAATCAAGCGAATGTGAATGATGTATTCCTTCGAAGAACAATTCGATATGCTTCTCATTTACACAGAGTGAAAAGGAAATTGAGTGAGAGCTAGAGACTTACACCCTGAAAGATATCCTCAATGTACTCACCCTACAAGTCGCACATTTAAATATATGTATGATAAATTGAGAACAACTGGATCTTTAACGCATCGGAAAAATATCAGGTAAAGTTACTAACGAGAAAACGGAAACGGTACTCTTGCCACTGTGGTTCGCGATCCTTGTATTAGTTCGCCTCAAATCGCAAGGGAATCTGACATGAGCCAGAGTAATAGTTCGTGTTCTGCATCGCCATAAATATCATCCTTACTATATCAGTCTCCATCGAGAATTAACTGGTACGGATTGTATGCGTCACATTGAATTCTGCCGATGGTCTCAACTTCAGATTCAGAGGGATGACACATTTATTATTTTGATTTTATTTACTGATGAAGCTACATTCACGAACCATGGAAATGTTAATTTGCATAACACGCATTATTGGGCAACTGAAAATCCATGTTGGCTGCGGCAAGTTGCACTCCAAAAACCGTGGTCGGTGAATGTATGGTGTGGAATTCCGGAGGACAGAATTATAGGCCCCTATTTCATCGAAGGAAATCTTAATGGTAGGAAGTACACCACATTCCTGCAAGAAACATTAAGTATTTTATTGGAAGAAATACCTTTAGGAACAAGGAACGGAATGTGGTACCAACACAATGGATTTCCGGCACATTTTTCGCTGATGGCTACAAATGAGTTGCAGGGACGGTTCCCAACTCGTTGGATTGGGCGCGTAGGAGACATGTCGTGGCCGGCTCGTTCGCCAGACTTGACGTCTCTAGATTTTTTCTTGTGAGGATTCGTAAAAGACAATGTTTATAAAGACTTTCCAACTACATTTGAAGATATGCGAGAGAGAATTATCAGAGCATGTGCTTCGATAAGTGCCGATGTCATAAGGAATACCACTCTGTCCGTGATAAGAAGATTGCGACACTGCCTTCATACCAATGGTCATCACTTCGAACACCTTCTGTAAATGGACGTTCATGCCACCTTTGTGACCTTCGTTGACCTTCAAAGGCCTTACTGTTACACATCATTGGATTCGTCTCGGCAGCCACTATCAGAAAGTAAGCACCTAACTATAGCATCCCATTTAAGAAAACAAAGTTGACGTTCATATCTCTGACGCGACCTCACCTAGCAACAAAAAACCAACGTTATATTATGGCCTCCGTTGCCCCATGCAACTTTTGTCCCACAAACTTTTCAGCTGATATAATACTTTCGGAGCTATTCTTGGTGGCAATAGTTAGTGACTCACCCTGTATAATACAATCGCAATCATTCTATTTTACTTTCATCAAAGTATCCTCCTTTGGATTTAATGACTGCCTCACAAACTCGAGGCATGCGATCAATCAGTTTCTGTAGGTATCCTAAATCTATTAATTCCACACATCCTTAACAATATTCCAGAGATGTTCCTTGCTGGATATATTAACTTCCCTGTTACGTCTGTCCACTTCATTCCAGGCCATTTCAATGGGATTACAATCGGGGCTTTGGGACGGCCATACCATATCATTCAGTACTTTCTGTTTTTCCTTTGACGCAATGTAATTCGTACAGTATGCCGACCGATGTTGTGGGTGGTTATCCTGTTGTAAGGTGAACCCTTTCCCTATTAAGAGCAATCCACTTCGTATTGTATGATACTGAAGTATGCGGTGGTACTGCTTCTGAACCATACATCCTTCTATTTTCACAATGTCGCCAATTCTATCTCCGGAAAAACATCCCCAAACCATAACAAGACCTCCACCGTGTTTAACTGTAGGTAGAGAACACTGCTGCGCTACCCTTCCCCCCACAATTCGGCGAACAAATATTCTCCTTCTGGTTCCAAAAATCTCGAACTTCGATTCATCGGTGAATAAAACCTTCGTCCACTCTTCCGATGTCCAAATACGATGTTTTCCATCCCATTCAAGTCTCTTCTGTTTATTTATGGGCCTTAGAAGGGGTTTTCTTGCTGTGACACATCCTTTCAAGCCGGCTTGAGTCAGTCTCCTTTTTACTGTTGCAACAGATATTGTTGTCGTGCTCATTTCTACCAATTCTGCACGAATTTGGAGCACAGCTTTGAATCTATTTCTCTTACTGGTGATTCTGCTATATTTATCTTCACTTTTAGTTGTTTTACGAGGTCGTCCCGGTCGTTGTATGTCCTTATTGCTACCTGTTGTCTTCTGCGGTGACGGGTGTATTGCACTCCCCCTATAGACACACTACACTGTTCCGAATTTGGCGAATAGATTAACCTGATTGGCTAAGTGCTGCAATTGCAGCACATTTTTCTATGGATATCTCCACTCATGGAGCCATACTGGCGATTTGCACACTTCAGTGTCACGAAGGAAGTGACGTGCAGGAACCACATCTTACATGCTTGCCGTTCGCTGCGGATATCACATCACTACAGGGAACAACACAGGTGCACCAAATGTGGCTTGTTTACATTGAATACAAAGAGTAAGGATTAAATGGTTTCTAAATAAATGCTTGTTAACATTGGATAGACTGATAAAGGGTTAAACGGTTTCTATACAAATATTTCTGTAGAAACCAAATGTAGAAACCAAGTAATCCTTTCTCTTTGTATTCAATGTGAACAAGCATACCTATAATACGTACAACACCTTTTAAGTATCAGTGCATGGATGTAAACGTAATTTACGGTGGAATGGTTCAAATGGCTCTGAGCACTATGGGACTTAACTTCTGAGGTCATCAGTCCCCTAGAACTTAGAACTACTTAAACCTAACTAACCTAAGGACATCACATACATCCATGCCCGAGGAAGGATTCGAGCCTGCGACCGTAGCGGTCTCGCAGTTCCAGACTGTAGCGCCTAGAACCGCTCGGTCACTCAGTTTACGGTGGAGAAGACATACATCAGGCAGCAGTATGCAGACGTCTCTACCGTCCCTGTAAGTACAATTCGCTGTCAGAAATTCATGCTTTTTAACCTAAGAAGTGCCTTTTCTACATAACAAATTTTTTATCGGTAGCAAAAGACACAACATAACTTACACTGCTCTCGCGTTCCTGCTGTGAAACAATCGTCTATATCCTTCACCATACCAGGTATATAAGTAAACAATTCTCCATCTGAAGATGATGACGTGAATCATCGAAACACATAGTTGCAAAATAAACAAGTAACAGCCGCAGAAACTGTTTTATTTGTACTTACCAACAACCGCAGCCATCAAAATGCCATCGCTTATGGACGAAATATTCATTCCTGTTACCTCAGAGTTAGCGAACAACTGCAGCATTAGTTTCACCATTATTGCCCCAGTGGTGGATAGGACAAATAAATCACAACGTAAAAGGTGAGATTAGTTGCCATTTCTGCGTGGATCGACGCTCCTGGACACAAATTCATAAACTGGTAACCCAGTGTCATGCCTTAAATGAAAGTCACTCGGATTATTCAGTGGAAATGACAAGAAAATATCAAATTAATTTAAGGGAACAATTCTGTCCTATCCAGGAAGTAACTTAACAGTCTCACAGTTGCCAAACATATCCTCCATTATTACCAAGTTTCAGTTATATTACCAGCAGGAAGAATATGTTTCCACAATCGATGTGTGTGTTGAGTAAGCTCGCGACTCGAAGAACCAGGTGCCGAGTGCCGGAATACCAAAAATATAAGTCAATGACTTTTATTCCTCTTTCTGTAACTGTATTTAGGGACTAGAACGTAATTATTAATAATACCCAGGTGCACTGACTGGATACTAAACATCATAAATAAACAGCTATGCCGGCCGCGGTGGTCTAGCGGTTCAGGCGCTCAGTCCGGACCCGCGGGACTGCTACGGTCGCAGGTTCGAATCCTGCCTCGGGCATGGATGTGTGTGATGTCCTTAGGATAGTTAGGTTTAAGTAGTTCTAGGTTCTAGGGGACTGATGACCACAGATGTTAAGTCCCATAGTGCTCAGAGCCATTTTTGAAACAGCTATCACAGTTGTATCTGTTTTTCTGTTTTAAGCGTTCTGAAAATGGAAAAGATCATTCATCAGACGTGACTCCCTTTTTTTTTGGAACAACTACAGTGCTTAAAAAGTAAACACTATTAATAGAAAACATATTTTCATCATTATAGACTTAAAAAAAGGTTTCTCTTAAGAGTGCACTGGCACTACTTCCAGAACAGAGGAACAGAAATGAAAAGACAACAATACAGCGCTGATTGAAAAATATGAACATCCAGAGAGAGACTTCATAAGCTATGAATAACATAAAATTTAGATCCAGAAAGTCTACTGTGTTAGGAAATCACGCGCAGTGACGGAAGAACCAGAATAACAAAGTTACGAAGAAAATGAAACCAGTAAATGTGTGCAGTATACGTTCGATTCCAGCTTTTGCCAGCATGAAAGGAGAAGCAGTTGTCATCAGAACATGGAACATGGAACACAAAACGATAACAGTAATGTCTAGAATAAGTCATCCTTAATTCCTTAGCCAAGAGTGTAATCCTGTCCTTAAATACTGAAAGAATGACTTATAATGATTGCAATACTTTGTCAATAAAAGTGAAAATGCCTCTGTTGAAGAGCCTTCCAATTTTCGTTGCACTTAAGAGAGAGGTAATCTGAAATAGTGTTGATTTTCTATGCAGCACCTCACAGTCGGTACAGAGTGTTATCAGGTTAGTCCCTGATGATTTAACTTGAACAATCTTCCCAGGCTACCACAATATTCATTTGCAAATGACTGAGGGAATGAGGTGATGTGAGAGTACAGATGATTCTGGAATTTTCAGAAACTATCCATATGCTGGTGATATCTGATAGCAAACAACCACTATTTTATTTTAATAGCAGTCATTATTAACCATATTATAACCCAGTCTTAATCTCTGCCTATGAAAGAATTGCTCGGAAGTTCGTGAATAGCATCAAGATCTCTACACCCCTCAAACAACACATACCCACTATAACCCAGTTAGTCGGAGCAGAATGCCCTTTGCTTGAATTTCCGTTTCAAAGACTCAGTTTCTGTCGCAGCAGACTGTCATCCCGTGTGGAGGCGATAAACAAGACACCATCGTTCCGGAGTGGCCGTGCGGTTTTAGGCGCTACAGTCTGCAACCGCGAGACCGCTACGGTCGCAGGTTCGAATCCTGCCTCGGGCATGGATGTGTGTGATGTCCTTAGGTTAGTTAGGTTTACGTAGTTCTAAGTTCTAGGGGACTGATGACCTCAGATGTTGAGTCCCATAGTGCTCAGAGCCATTTGAACCATTTTTGAACACCATCGTTCACAACTACTCCGCCTGCCTCCACCTATACCCACTATGGATGTCTCATAGATAATGACAGTGATTGTAGCACACTGTTCCGTTATTTTAATGTGGGTTCCTATTGTAGCTAACGCTGTTTAGTGAAGCAGTGTTGCTGAATTGTATGTAACTGACTACAGCATTAGTAGTAGATAAATGAAGTTGTTCAATTTGAACTCTTGAAGTGTTCGAGGTCTCCAAAGTCAATCGAAAACCTTGCAGGCTATTATCAAGGCTTAATTGTGCCTTCATGATAGTTCTTGGGCACATTTACTTATATCCAGATATTCTTGCTCATCAACTTGTGTTTGAGTTGGAAACCTGGGATCATGTGAACACTGAAAAGCAAGACAGCCAGACAGACACGGAGACTTCTCGTTTATAATTTTTTTCTGATGGAATATTTGGATGTTCTTCCACTGCTCTGTAGATCAGTACTTAAGTTAAATTCAGATGTTCTGAGTGGTGAACATCCAGTCTTTCTATTCTTCAAAATGTAAGGAAAATAAGTTCGGCCCATTTCATCAGTCTTTTAATGACTATGAAAAACTTTTTTTTTTTAGTCTACACAGCACTGCAGGAACGAATTCGAGAGTTCTTTTAGGATTCAGTTGCTTAAATTGGTTGTAGGCGACTTCAGTTACTTTAAAGAAGGAAGAAAAATATCTGACTTTAAATATAGCTTTTCCACCGAGATTTGAAGCAATGGAAATAGTTGCAGCACCACACACCTTGTGACGCACTGGTAATGTTGTTCTCTTATAGTGTTCAGTTTGCAATCAAAGCATCTGACCGTAGCATTAGTAACTAAGTTCTAGTCCCTAAAGCTAGTTTCTGAAATGCGAATAAAATCTACTGCCATGTACTATTGATATTAGGGCACTCAGCGCCTGTGTCTTTGAGTTGCAAATTTACTCACCTCCGAGCCCACTCAACATACGTATCAGTAATAGGTACTGTGGCTCCAAGCGCAATTTTGATATCAAATTTATGACAAATTGATATGCAAATTAATTAAATTGATCAATTAATTACCCACCCCCACCCCCCACAAACACGTCTACCGCCACCCCCAAATGAAGTCATGTGTTTTTCTCAGCCTGCAAGTGGGGCCCAGCCCGCTCCCCCCTTCCCACACTCCGCCTCCCTCCTCGCCCCCCCCCCCCCCAACCTGCCCTATTGACGGGAATTTATAATTTTGACGGGAATTTTAGTTGGAATTTTAGTGGGAATTTCGAATTTTAGCGGTAATTTCGAGTTTTGGGGGGAATTTCGAATTTTGGTGGGAATTTCTTTGTCCCAGGGCTGTGCTGACGCCCCACTCCAGCCCCTACCCGGGAATTGGCGGAAAATTAAAAATGGCAGTGCCCTTTCCGGGACTCGAACCATGGTCCTCCTGGACGAAAAGCCCAAGTGCACTCCCCTAACACAATTATACCACAAGAGGCGATTGGAATTGGTGCGAAATTAAAATAGTGGTGCCCTTTCCGGGACTCGAAACCAGGTCCTTCTGAACAGAAAGCCCAAGTCCAACCCCCAGAACATGGAAACTGCCCAGATGCAAGAGAAGAAGGTTAGGTTAGTGTACTTGATTTATTTTGGTTAGGAAACTAAAGTAAAAATCGATCCTAATTACGTAATTAATCATATAGATCGGTCCTAATTACACAACTATATGCATAGCGCTACACAAGGACTGAATAAAATCGCAATACAGCTCAAAAGTTGATGAAGCCATACAACTGGTGTTACCCCGCTGGGAAGAAATTTCACAGTAACACTCGAAACTAGTGGCAGGCGCACTCAAGCTCTACCCTTGACCTAGAAGCTGACGGGAAAAACGTTGGGGTGTAAGCTACTATCTTTATCTTCTTTTATGGGAGATATATGCAAGTGACGAGATGCTGGTGTTGGACAGAGAGGAGTTTAATAAGTGTATTACCTGTAAACATAAAGCCGAGGACTGTGCCTATCACTGTTTGACGTCAGAGTTCACTACAGACGCCTGTTCGACAGTCACCCAGCAGCCCAGGTAATCGAAGGCAACACGCGCTACCACAACTGATTGAAAAAATGCATCACTGTTCTAATTACACTTTGAAATTGTCGTGAAAAAACCAGCACTCATAATGAACGGGTCATAATGCAACATATCTATTGCAAAGGAGACCACAATCGCGACGATAATAAACGTCCTATTTCCACGAAAATAGGCACAGCCCATTTTCATTTAGTTTTATGAGCAACGTCGGTACACTTTTTGCGTTCGATTGCAGGATATAATTCGACCTACACATGTCCACCCAGCTTAAAATTTGGGGAAAATAGTTTCTCTATTTTGCTGTGAAAACTACCGATCACCGCAGAGTGTCCTCGTTCAATACCGTTATGAGAGTAAAGAAAAAGTGAGAATTTAACCCCTTCACGCCGGCGCAGTGATTGTTGCGTCGTGTGCTGTGAACGAGCGCCAGTCCCGCCCGGCCGTGCCCGCTGCACGGCGAGCGGTGCTACTCTCTCCTGCTTTTGCACCCGTAGTGATATCGCAATTATTGGACTTTATACTATATATTATTCGGGAAAATATTTATACATACCACACATGTTTTTGATATTCATTTTGAATGAAAACAGTTTGCTTGGAGCTTTCAGATAATTCGCGTAATTTTTTCGTACATTCTATAAGATCCGTGTTTTGGATTCAACTCTGGTGGGGTGGGTGCTTTGTTATTTAAAATGTATATTGAATACTATTTTTGTTTCCACTTATTCAGTAATATTTATTTATAATTGGTTTACATTACATTTAATAAGGATTACATTACGAGAGTATCATTGCACAGTGCTACATTTCAAAAAGGCTTTAGTGTATGGTAAATCATGAAGCAGGGAAAGGCACAAAGTGTCGTATTGCATTCCTTACAACACATTTTAGTCTGCTTCCGCTTCTTCTGTGCTCTACAGTCAACGCAAGTACTGTAGCTGCTCCACTCATCAGGCAGGTGAGGCCCTGCTGTCAGTCTCGAGGGACGTTCCGATCTTTTTCCTCTGCTACATCTTCTTTTTCCTACTTTATATTTTTTCCAGGATTCCCTGTGTGACTCCTATTTGAAAGTTGGCGTAGTTAATTTTCCTTAGCCGGCCGCTGTGGCTGAGCGATTCTAGGCGCTTCAGTCCGGAACCGCACTGCTGCTACGGTCGCAGGTTCGAATCCTGCCTCGGGCATGGATGTGTGTGATGTCCTTACGTTAGTTAGGTTAAAGTAGTTCTAAGTCTAGGGGACTGATGACTGAGACGTTAAGCCCTATAGTGCTTGGAGCCACTTGAATTTGAATTTCTTACAAATTTCTTATATAAGCAATAAGCGTTGAAAAGGGACGTGTCTATGATGTGAATAAACAGCTTGCGATACTATTTACTGGATATTCTGATGCTTTCCATGGTCTTCATTACCGTGTCACTTTTATCGACAGATCCCATTGATTTATTCAAGTCTAATATTACTGAAGGTTCCAATTGCTTCGAGTCTGTTTGACGAACCATCTTCGATGATTCCACCATTTCTACAGAGTGGACTGTTGAAAGAATACATACGTCTTTTCCGTCACGCCATGTTAGTGCCAACAAAAATTCCTATGCAGAACGGAAAGTAAGTTCTCCTTTCCTTAGTTTCTCAGGCCTGTTAGGCATATCTTTTCTTGTGTGTCTGACTGTACCGCAAGCATTTGTTGCCTGGTCATACAATCAACAAAACAGGGAAGGACTTGTATACCAATCGTCACAGTACAGGGTGTGTCCCTTCTGCAAATATGGCTCTACCAATGTAGCTGCAACATTTCCTGAAATACTGAGATGCCGGCCGGAGTGGCCGTGCGGTTCTAGGCGCTACAGGCCGGAACCGAGCGACCGCTACGGTCGCAGGTTCGAATCCTGCCTCGGGCATGGATGTGTGTGATGTCCTTATGTTAGTTAGGTTTAATTAGTTCTAAGTTCTAGGCGACTGATGACCTCAGAAGTTAAGTCGCATAGTGCTCAGAGCCATTTTGAAATACTGAGATCATAATTTTCAATATCTGTATGTGAGCCACAGTAGACAATAAGATCCAAAATATAATTTGTGTAAACGTCGCAAATAACGAATATCTTTATCCCAAAACGGCTACGTTTAGTAGGTATATACTGCTTGATTTTTAGCCTGACTCTGAATAATAGAAGACTTTCATCTATGCATAATGTTTCATTAGGATAGAAAATTTCCTCATATTGTTTTCTAAAGTGGCCAATTACTGGCCGCAGCTTCTACAAATAGTCATTGTCGTGAGGCTTTACGTTATTGGCGAAATGTAAAATCCGCAAGATATATTGAAATCGGTCTCTAGGTAGCAGTTTCGAAAATATTGATGTATGAGTAATGGTGCATAGGTCAAACTTCCACACAAGTAGTGAAGCGGAGAAATATGACGCGAGGCGGAACTGCTGAGCGGCACATTCGCTCCCCACTTCTACAAATATGTGTGAATTCCTAAGTGACCAAACTAGACTTACACACTACTTAAAGTAACTTATGCTAAGAACAACACACACACCCATGCCCGAGGGAGGACTCGAACCTCCGGCGGGAGGTTCCGCGCAATCCGTGACATGGAGCCTCAAACCGTGCGGCCACTCCGCACGCTCTACTTCTACAGAAGTTCACCGTAGCGAAAGGGTTAAACTAAAAAAAATCTATATTAAGCAATTTCTTTCAGTTTGATGGACGAATTACACGTCATTTCAGACACTTAATGTTAGAGAATGCGATCTTTCACGTGGGGAAAAAACACTATCAATTCCTCGTTCCACAACGGGCTATAATTCAAGTGGTATCTACTTTATAATTAAAGATTAGAAAGTGTGAAATAACACAGGACCTGCGGTAACATCTATTTTTTAAACACTTAGTCGTGACGATAGCCGGCCGCGGTGGCCGAGCGGTTCTAGGCGCTACAGTCTGGAACCGCGCGACCGCTACGGTTGCAGGTTCGAATCCTGCCTCGGGCATGGATGTGTGTGATGTCCTTAGGTTAGTTAGGTTTAAGTAGTTCTAAGTTCTAGGGGACTGATGACCTCAGCAGTTAAGTCCCATAGTGCTCAGAGCCATTTGAACCATTTTTTTCGTGACGATAATAACAAGAACAATCATGATTCCACGAGAATAGATGCAGCCGATCTCTATTAGTTTTGTGATCAAAATCGGTCTAATTTTGAGAGAACAACTGCATCCAAAGTTTAACCATTTATACCACTCCCTATAATAGAAACTCCTATAAGATTTTACAGCATCTCTCTCTTCCGCTATATCGAAAAAACAAATCCTGTCTGCGTGTTGACATCGAGCGTATTATACACTCCTGGAAATGGAAAAAAGAACACATTGACACCGGTGTGTCAGACTCACCATACTTGCTCCGGACACTGCGAGAGGGCTGTACAAGCAATGATCACACGCACGGCACAGTGGACACACCAGGAACCGCGGTGTTGGCCGTCGAATGGCGCTAGCTGCGCAGCATTTGTGCACCGCCGCCGTCAGTGTCAGCCAGTTTGCCGTGGCATACGGAGCTCCATCGCAGTCTTTAACACTGGTAGCATGCCGCGACAGCGTGGACGTGAACCGTATGTGCAGTTGACGGACTTTGAGCGAGGGCGTATAGTGGGCATGCGGGAGGCCGGGTGGACGTACCGCCGAATTGCTCAACACGTGGGGCGTGAGGTCTCCACAGTAAATCGATGTTGTCGCCAGTGGTCGGCGGAAGGTGCACGTGCCCGTCGACCTGGGACCGGACCGCAGCGACGCACGGATGCACGCCAAGACCGTAGGATCCTACGCAGTGCCGTAGGGGACCGCACCGCCACTTCCCAGCAAATTAGGGACACTGTTGCTCCTGGGGTATCGGCGAGGACCATTCGCAACCGTCTCCATGAAGCTGGGCTACAATCCTGCACACCGTTAGGCCGTCTTCCGCTCACGCCCCAACATCGTGCAGCCCGCCTCCAGTGGTGTCGCGACAGGCGTGAATGGAGGGACGAATGGAGACGTGTCGTCTTCAGCGATGAGAGTCGCTTCTGCCTTGGTGCCAATGATGGTCGTATGCGTGTTTGGCGCCGTGCAGGTGAGCGCCACAATAAGGACTGCATACGACCGAGGCACACAGGGCCAACACCCGGCATCGTGGTGTGGGGAGCGATCTCCTACACTGGCCGTACACTACTGGTGATCGTCGAGGGGACACTGAATAGTGCACGGGACATCCAATCCGTCATCGAACCCATCGTTCTACCATTCCTAGACCGGCTAGGGAACTTGCTGTTCCAACAGGACAATGCACGTCCGCATGTATCCCGTGCCACCCAACGTGCTCTAGAAGGTGTACGTCAACTACCCTAGCCAGCAAGATCTCCGGATCTGTCCCCCATTGAGCATGTTTGGGACTGGATGAAGCGTCGTCTCATGCGGTCTGCACGTCCAGCACGTACGCTGGTCCAACTGAGGCGCCAGGTGGAAATGGCATGGCAAGCCGTTCCACAGGACTACATCCAGCATCTCTACGATCGTTTCCATGGAAGAATAGCAGCCTGCATTGCTGCGAAAGTTGGATATACACTGTACTAGTGCCGACATTGAGCATGCTCTGTTGCCTGTGTCTGTGTGCCTGTGGTTCTGTCAGTGTGATCATGTGATGTATCTGACCCCAGGAATGTGTCAATAAAGTTTCCCCTTCCTGGGACAATGACTTCCTGGTGTTCTTATTTCAATTTCCAGGAGTGTATATACACATGTCGCCCCATTGGAGCACGTGGTCAGTGCTCGAAGTCTCTTGCAAAGATCTGCGTCGTAAAGTTTTGTCGACTATACTAGAGGAAGACCATATTCAGTATATCATCAATCACAAGAGACGGTTCCTGTACTGGTCCTTCATAAGCAGTTTAATTCATTATTTTTTTCGGCTGTAACACATCCAAGCAAGATACTACTATATTTTGCACACCGTCATACACTTTGTTTTTCTACCATGACTTCGAGATCTGTGTCAGGTGCTAAACCGATATTAACACGTTCCGATCTTTTGGCCTTCACAGAAAGCGGAACATGGCATGGCATAAACTATGCAGCTCAGTTTCCACAACTCACAGGTCAGTAGAAATAAAACACAGAGGCGATGTTTCTCATTGACAAAAATGTGGAAGTCATTACAACATACGGAAACTGGAAGAGTTTGCGACATTGTAGAGCGTTTCCAACAGCTAACCGAAAGTTAGCGGTTAATCTCATCTTCCACAGCAACAGGGTAGCGAATGTCTCGGTGTTTCATTTTGACGAGCATTGTCTCCTCATTTTGCAGTCATGTACATGATCACTGTTCCGGTGCTGACCATCGCCGGAAGGTGCCGTTCACAACATGCACGAGGTAGTAGAAATAAAAAGAGATACTATTATCTTATTGGTGAAAAACAAAAACATGTGGAGGGTAGCATTGAGGAACACTTCCAAACAACTGTCTAAACTCTAAAGGATCAATCCCGTGCTCCATAGCGACAAGTAGCAGATATCCAGTGTATCAACGGTGTACCAGTGGACAGGCGAGATGGGAAAGACACTGCTAATGCACCGTGATACACATCACAGTTGATAGCACAATCAATTTTAGCAATTTTACCAGTTGCTCCGTAATTTCAATATGAGCCAGTGACACAGTAGAATGCTTCCCATTTCCTGAAAAATCGCTACATCACCCATCCACTCGTTTTCAAGTACCATGTATTAGATAGCGAATGCAGATAGATATTAGTGCAGGATATTTGCGTGTCCTATACAGCAGCCTACTAAAAAATCCTAAGACTTCCCTCTTCCTGATGATCTACATGCATGCATTTAGGATAGGGAGATCATGAAAAGTATAGTGACTCTCGCCTTGTACCTAGATGAAACTCAACGAATGGTTCACATTGGAAACTCGCAATCTAAAGACAAATCCGTGTACTATTACATCACATCAGAGAGCTTGTCTGCAGACTCATGTAAAATGCACTTGATGCAAACTCAAAGTCTGACGTAGTTCTACATGTTCGTCTGACTTCCACTCTACCGTGCAGAGATCTGGAAAAGGGAGCTGACATGTGTACAAGTTGATTTCTGCTGCTGCTCTGATATTTTTTCCCATAAGTATATGCTTTTATTGCTTACCATATGAGCTTCGCTACATTTGTTTACACCTTCCAACTCTGATACACCCCCACAACGATGTCGGCACGTCTACAAACTGTAGATTTCGAGCATTTTTTTTATCTTAGTAATATGTTATCCGTTAGTTGATAGTGTGTCGACAGCACTTAGCATCCTGGAGCTTGAGAGTTTCCCTTCCCCGTACCTACACAGTGCGCATCCCTGGCAGCGTAATTTATAGACAAACAGTTAGCAAGTTATGCATTAGAACCGCAACCGTCCGCCGCTAACGGCTACACACACGTACAACTATGCATGCATATTACCAATCGCGAAGCCTCGATTTTAACCGCTTATACGTTACTTTCGACACTACTATAGACCCACAAATAGCGAAAAACTCGTCGTAAACCGATTCTGTGGGGGATGTAAGCACATTTAAATTCATCCTGCTAAAAAGAATAACATCTTCGATGCAGATTATATTACCGATATTTCGTAACAATATTGTCTAGGGTCTTCAGTAACAACAACAAACCAAGGCATTCTTCTGCACCTGTTACAATGTCTTTTACAACTCTGCTCACACTCGAGAGATGCGGTGTTAGGACGAAATTCCTATTTATCCTACACATGAGCAAAACTACTTAACATCAGACCAAGACGTCTTTGAGCAAGAGGAATGCTACCAGAGCAGAGGCGTTGCTTCCTAGTGAGACATAGCTTAACCCGTCAGAACCGATACTACTACTAATTGTAAGCACGACTCATGCGGGAAGTTGGATTGAGGTTACGTACATTTCCGATTTAAAAAGACGTATAAAATCCATTAATTTCCTAAGATACAGAATAGCAGTTTCCGGACTTCGCTCTAGTTGGTTTATAAGCAGCTCGAGCTATTGATATGCACTGGCAAAGCCATCCTAGGACACCAAAATAGTGTAGAAGGAAGAAGTTTTATCATTTTAAAGTTTGTCACCGTAGTGATTAGGGTAGGAAACTTGCGGGATGGTTGTATGTCTGATGTTGGACATATCCTGCATTAGAATATTAAGAGCGTTGTATTCCGCATGAGTAATACTTCGGAAACCGTACGGCATTAACAATATAGCATTTTTAGGTGCCGGCCGGAGTGGCCGAGCGGTTCTAGGCGCTACAGTCTGGAACCGCGCGACCGCTACGGTCGCAAGTTCGAATCCTGCCTGCGCATGGATGTGTGTGATGTCCTTAGCTCACTTACATTTAAGTAGTTCTAAGTTCTAGGGGACTGATGACCTGAGAAGTTAAGTCCTATAGTGCTCAGAGTCATTTTAGGTGCAGAACCACGTTACCATAGAAGTGTGTGTTTATGCTCTATGATCATATCTCTCATGCTGGTACCTTCTTGGTACTGACTCCAGGTAGTGGAATAATGCTTCAGATTTGATAGCACGGTTGATTTACGTGAAATGTTTCAAACTCCATTAGTCTGGAGCTCCATCATGCATAAACTACTACACACTATAAGAGGCGGTACCCTCCGCGACTCGCACGCTTCTGGAGAGCTCTTTTGCTTTTGGATGGGTGCCGTGGGTAAGATTGGTGCTGCAGGGAGGATTGGTCAAGGACAATGTGGGAGGGATCTGCCAGTCTCCGACTTTATCCTACGAATATGAGGATACTCCGTGACACCCATCCACACAGGGAAAGATGGCCAGTCGTAATCGTAAATTCTGCACTATGATCGATGTGCTGGAAATATGTAGGTAACCTATTTGGATCGGTATAGGACGCTGTCTCATATACTTTGATGTATATGGTCGAATGGACGTACTGCACAGTCATCTAGCTGCACTCGCAATCTACTATATTGTACTTGCAAAGTAGTGGAGGGGTGCTTTAGCGATGATACAGAAATTGGGAAGCATTCTGCTGTGTCGTTGCCTGGTGTTGAAACTTCAGAATAACTGGTGTACTTTGATGTATATGTTCGAATGAATGTACTGCATAGTCATCTAGAGGCATTCGTAATCTAGTATATGGTACTTGAAAAGTAGTGGATGGATGATTTAGCGATGATACAGGAATTGGGGAGCATTCTGCTGTGACATTGGCTGGCATTGAAATTATTGAATAACTGGTAAAACTGCTAAAATTGATTGCACTATCAACTGCAGTGTGTCTTACAGTACATTGTCCCATATAAATAGTGTCTCTCCCATCCTATCCGTCCACTGGTGTTTGTGTTGTCCTCATCGTTTCATCATCATACATGAAAGTAGCGCAATGGGGCTGAGAAAAGGTTGGGAATTTGTACGGGCACTGATAACGGCGCAGTTGAGCGCCCCGCAATCCAAACATCATCATCATCATTATCGTCCACTGGTGCGCTGTAGAGTACCGCATAATGATTAACTGACACCACTTGGTCGCGATGGAGGGAGCCTTGGTGGAACACTGGATATCTGCTACTTGTCACTGTGGAGCATAGCATTAAATGTAGAGGCCATCACCTTCAGACAGTTGTTTGGAAGCGTTCCTCAATGCTGCAGACTCGTCCTGTTTACATATTCTGCGATGACCTCCACATTTTTTTTCCACCAGTAAGATAACAGTAACTCTTTTTATTTCTGTTACCTTGCGCGTGTTGTGAACAGCACGAAGAGCGGAAGGGGAGGGATGAGGGGAGGTAAGAGGCCCTCGAATTTCGGCAGTTTGTGATCCTACATCGAGGAAACAGCATGTTCAACTACCGTCCCCTTTTGCAGTCTTTTGGAGCGACGATTTTCCCCAGTGGAGGTGTTGCATTATGACCTGTTCATTACGAGTGCTCGCTTTTTCGCGACAATTTCAAAGTTTAATTAGAACAGTGGTCCGTTTTCGTTTTTTTCCATCAGTTGTCGTATCGGGTATTGGCTTTGACTACCTGGGCTGCAAGCTGATTGTCGAGCAGGCATCTGTAGCGAACTCTGACGTCAAACAGCGATAGGTGCAGTCCTCAGCTGTATGCTTACAGCCGGCCGGAGTGGCCGTGCAGTTCTAGGCGCTACAGTAGCGGTCGCAGGTTCGAATCCTGCCTCGGGCATGGATGTGTGTGATGTCCTTAGGTTAGTTAGGTTCAGGTAGTTCTAAGTTCTAGGGGACTGATGACCTCAGAAGTTAAGTCCCATAGTGCTCAGAGCCATTTGAACCATTTGTATGCTTACAGGTAATACACTTATTAAACTCCTCTCTGTCCAACACCAGCATCTCGTCAGTTGAATATATTTCACGTAAAAATAAAGATAGTACCTTACACCACAAACTTTTTCCTGCCAGTTTGTCTGTGAAGGGTAGAGTTTGAGTGCGCCTGCCACTAGTTTCGAGTGGTACTGTGAAATTTCTTCCCTGCACGATAACACTAGTTGTATGGAATCATCAATTTTTGAACTTTATTGCGATTTTAGGTAGTCCTTTTGTAGCGCTGTGCATATAGTTGTGTAATTAGGACCGATCTGTATGATTAATTATGTAATTAGGATCGATCTGTAGAATTAATATCATGCATAAACTTAAGTGCAATATTTTGTTTCCAGTCGGGAAAATCTCATTTAAAGAAACACAGTTGTAAGAAATACAATATTGACACAGTCCCTTCAGGAATACCGCCAACAGTAATAAATAGTATAACAACAAAGTTTATTCCAAAGAGTGCTAAAGGTGAGAGACCTTTTAATGCTGTTTCTGTTGATGGTTTCAAAGATTTAATTCATCCAGATGCAAATTATCGAGGTGCCGTTGTTTCAGATGTCACCCCGTAACCCTCTGCTATAAGTAAGCATGTCAAAGCACAGGCTGATGTAATTCGAAACAGCATAATACTTCCTGTTATTACTTACTTACGATTACGCATGCTGGCCACACAAACCGCAGTCAGTCCTTGGCGTCACTCATTCCAGCCTTCCACTTCTTCCTGTCAGCTGCATCTTCATCTCCCAGACCCAGTAACTGCATGTCTCCCATGGTATTATCCTTCTATCTCGTCCTAGTGGCCTCGTTCCTTCCGCTTCTCCTTCCATCACTGCCTTTATTACCGTGTTCTCTCCTCTCCTTCTCACATGTCCGTACCACCTAAGTTTTTTAGTTTTCTCACTCGCTACGAGGTCAGGTATCGTGTATAATTGTCTGAGTTCTCTGTTTTTCCTTATTATCCACTGGTCATTTTCTTTCACTGGTCCGTATATTTTTCTCAGTATTTTATTTTTAAAAGTAATGAGTTTTTTCTCTTTTCTTGTCAAGGTCCATGTGTCGCTTGCGTAGCACACCATTTGTTTGATGATGGTCTGACATATTCTTAGTTTTGCCTGTCTGGAAAGTAACTTAGATCTTATGATGCTATGTATAGCTCTTAAACATCTTCCCCCGCCGGACGTTGTGGCCCAGCGTTTCTAGGCGCTTTAGTCCGGAACCGCGCTGCTGCTACGGTCGCAGGTACGAATCAGGCCTCGGGCATGGCCGTGTGTGATGTCCTAAGGTTAGTTAGATTTAAGTAGTTCTAAGTATATGGGACTGATGACCTCAGATGTTAAGTCCCATAGTGCTTAGAGCCATTTTAACCATCTTCCCCCTGCCTGAATTCTCGTTAGGATCCCTTGCTCTATAAGGTTTTGTTGACATCGAGGTAAGTGACTCTGTCTGTCTTCTGTATTTCTAGGATCCTGATTGTTAAATGCTTTGGTCCCAATTGAGCTCTTCTTCCTATTACAATGAACTTTGTTTTATTTTCATTTATACTTAGACCTACTTTGCCGCGCGAGATTAGCAGAGCGGTCTAAGGCGCTGCAGTCATGGACTGTGCGGCTGGTCCCGGCGGAGGTTCGAGTCCTCCCTCGGGCATGGGTGCTTGTGTTTGTCCTTAGGATAATTTAGGTTAAGTAGTGTGTAAGCTTAGGGACTGATGACCTTAGCAGTTAAGTCCCATAAGGTTTCACGCACATTTGAACATTAGAAACATTAGGCCTACTTTCTTAGTTTCTTCCATTAGCACAGTTCCCATTTTCTCCAGATCTTCCATGCTCTTTTGTATCACCACAACATCATCCGCGAAAGCCAGAACATTTATTATTTTCCCTATGGTGACTCTTGCAGACTCTTGTGTTACTCTCCTCAGGATGTTGTTGAGTGCCAAACTGAACTCCTATTTTTGATTAAAATGTTTCTGAGAATGTCCCCTGTACGTTCACTATAACTTAGATTCCGTGACACACATTTTAATTATCTTTATCAGCATGTCTTTTATCCTACACTCTGCCATTATCATCCATATCTCCTCTCTCACTATGCTGTCATATGATTTGTTGGAGTCTATAAACATACAGAAGGTATCCTGATTGTGCTCCCAGTTTTTATCTAGTATTTGTCTTAGTGTGAATATTTGGTCCATTTTTGACTTTCATTTCTGAACCCGCTTGTGCTGCGTCTAATATTTCTTCAGTGCATGGGTTAAGCGGTCCAGTATAATTCTTGGCATTATTTTATAGCACGTGCATAGTAGAGATGTCCCTCTACAGATCTGTGTCGACATTTTGTCGCCCTTCTTGTGTATGGAACAAACAGCAGCAGTTTTTTATCTCTCTGGTATTACTTCGTTCCTCCACACCTCTTCTATCAGTTCGGCTAACCGTTCATAATTCTTTTCTCCACCTTCTTTGATGAGCTCTGCTGATATCACGTCTATGCCTGGGGCCTTACCATTTTTCAGTCTTTTCAATGCCTCCTTCATCTCTCTCAGAGTCAGTTCTTCGACTAATATTTGTACGTTTTTGTTGTTTGCTACCCTGTTTTCGTTGAAGCAGGTGTCTACCCTGTTTTCGTTGTCGCAGGCGTCTACCGGATTGTTCAGCAGTTCTTTGTAGTATCTCCGCCACTTCTCTAGGTTCCCTTCATTTGTAGTGATCAGTTTTCCAATCTCATCCTTCAGTATCAAAGGCTTAGTTGTGTACTCCTTTTTGTAGCGTCTCATTGTCCTTTAAAAAAGTTTACTATTGATGTGATTGTAGTCCTCCTCTGCCTTCTCTATCTGTTTGTTTATGAATGATCTTTTCCCTTGCCTGATTTTTCCCTTCATTTCTCTCGTGGCTGTCCTGTATATTATTTAGTTTTCATCATATCAAGTGCAAACCATGGTTCAGTGAAACATGTAGAAAAGCAGTTCAGGCCAGGAAGGCAGCCAGACAGGCAATGATGAGCAATAACAGCTATGAAAACCAAAGAAAATGCTTCCGGTGGAGGAACAAGACTTCTCGTCAAGTGAATACAGGGTTATAAATACAAAATCGAATAGAGGTAGTGCAGGAGTGGGTTCAATAATGAATTAAAAAAATAGGAGCGCTGGTAAGCTACTACGAACAGCATAGTGAACACATTATTGTAGCCAAGATGGACACGAAGCCCACGCCTACCACAGTATTGCAAGTTTATATGCGAACTACACCGCAGATGATGAAGAGATTGAGGAAATGTATGATGAGATAAAAGAAATTATTCAGGTAGTGAGGGGAGTTGAAAATTTAATAGTTATGGGAAACTTTAATTCGATAGTAGGAAAAGGAAGAGAAGGAAAAGTAGGAAGTGAATATGGAATGGGCGTAAGGAATGAAAGAGGAAGCCGCCTGGTAGAATTTTAAACTGAGCATAACTTAATCATAGTTAATCTAACATTTGGTTCAAGAATCATGAAAGAAGGTTACATACATGGAAAAGGCCTGGAGATACTGGAAGGTTTCAGGTAGATCGTATGATGGCAAGACAGAGATTCAGGAACCAGGTTTTAAATTGTAAGACATTTCCAGGGCCAGATGTGGACACTGAACACAATCTATTGGTTATGAACTGTAGATTAAAACTGAAGAAACTGCAAAAAGGTAGGAATTTAAGGAGATGGGGCCTGGATAAACTGACAGAACCAGAGGTTGTAGAGAGTTTCATGGAGAGCATTAGGTAACGATTGACAGGAATGGGGGAAAGAAATACAGTAGAAGAAGAATGGGTAGCTTTGAGGGATGAAATAGTGAAGGCAGCAAAGCACCAAGTAGGTAAAAAGACGAGGGCTAGTAGAAATCCTTGGGTAACAGAAGATATGTTCAATTTAATTGACGAAAGCAGAAAATATAAAAATGCAGTAAATGAAGCAGGCAAAAAGGAATAAAAACGTCTCAAAAATGAGATCGACAGGAAGTGCAAAATGGCTAAATAGGGATGGCTAGAGCACAAATGTAAGGATGTAGAGGCATATCTCACTAGATACTGCCTACAGGAAAATTAAAGAGACCTTTGGAGAAAAGAGAACCACTTGTATGAATATCAAGAGCTCAGTTGGAAACCCAATTCTAAGCAAAGAAGGAAAAGCAGAAAGAAGGAAGGAGTATATAGAGGACAATATTATGGAAAGGGAAGAGGATGTAGACGAAGTTGAAATGGGAGATATGATACTGCGTGAAGAGTTTGACAGAGCACTGAAAGACCTGGGTCGAAACAAGGCCCCGGAAGTAGACAACATTCCATTAGAACTACTGATAGCCTTGGGAGAGCCAGCCCTGACAAAACTCTACCATCTGGTGAGTAAGATGTATGAGACAGGTGAAATACGCTCAGCCTTCAAGAAGAATATAATACACTCTTGGAAATTGAAATAAGAACACCGTGAATTCATTGTCCCAGGAAGGGGAAACTTTATTGACACATTCCTGGGGTCAGATACATCACATGATCACACTGACAGAACCACAGGCACATAGACACAGGCAACAGAGCATGCACAATGTCGGCACTAGTACAGTGTATATCCACCTTTCGCAGCAATGCAGGCTGCTATTCTCCCATGGAGACGATCGTAGAGATGCTGGATGTAGTCATGTGGAACGGCTTGCCATGCCATTTCTACCTGGCGCCTCAGTTGGACCAGCTTTCGTGCTGGACGTGCAGACCGCGTGAGACGACGCTTCATCCAGTCCCAAACATGCTCAATGGGGGACAGATCCGGAGATCTTGCTAGCCAGGGTAGTTGACTTACACCTTCTAGAGCACGTTGGGTGGCACGGGATACATGCGGACGTGCATTGTCCTGTTGGAACAGCAAGTTCCCTAGCCGGTCTAGGAATGGTAGAACGATGGGTTCGATGACGGTTCGGATGTACCGTGCACTATTCAGTGTCCCCTCGACGATCACCAGTGGTGTACGGCCAGTGTAGGAGATCGCTCCCCACACCATGATGCCGGGTGTTGGCCTTGTGTGCCTCGGTCGTATGCAGTCCTGATTGTGGCGCTCACCTGCACGGCGCCAAACACGCATACGACCATCATTGGCACCAAGGCAGAAGCAACTCTCATCGCTGAAGACGACACGTCTCCATTCGTCCCTCCATTCACGCCTGTCGCGACACCACTGAAGGCGGGCTGCACGATGTTGGGGCGTGAGCGGAAGACGGCCTAACGGTGTGCGGGACCGTAGCCCAGCTTCATGGAGACGGTTGCGAATGGTCCTCGCCGATACCCCAGGAGCAACAGTGTTCCTAATTTGCTGGGAAGTGGCGGTGCGGTCCCCTACGGCACTGCGTAGGATTCTACGGTCTTGGCGTGCATCCGTGCGTCGCTGCGGTCCGGTCCCAGGTCGACGGGCACGTGCACCTTCCGCCGACCACTGGCGACAACATCGATGTACTGTGGAGACCTCACGCCCCACGTGTTGAGCAATTCGGCGGTACGTCCACCCCGCCTCCCGCATGCCCACTATACGCCCTCGCTCAAAGTCCGTCAACTGCACATACGGTTCACGTCCACGCTGTCGCGGCATGCTACCAGTGTTAAAGACTGCGATGGAGCTCCGTATGCCACGGCAAACTGGCTGACACTGACGGCGGTGGTGCACAAATGCTGCGCAGCTAGCGCCATTCGACGGCCAATACCGCGGTTCCTGGTGTGTCCGCTGTGCCGTGCGTGTGATCATTGCTTGTACAGCCCTCTCGCAGTGTCCGGAGCAAGTATGGTGGGTCTGACACACCGGTGTCAATGTGTTCTTTTTTCCATTTCCAGGAGTGTAATTCCAATCCTAAAGAAAGCAGGTGTTGACAGATGTGAAAATTACTGAACTATCAGTTTAATAAGTCACAGCTGCAAAATACTAACGCGAATTCTTTACAGACGAATGGATAAACTGATAGAAGCCGACCTCGGGGAAGATCGGTTTGGATTCCGTAGAAATGTTGGAACACGTGAGGCAATAATGACCCTACGACTTATCTTAGAAGATAGATGAAGGAAAGACAAACGTACGTTTCTAGCATTTGTAGACTTAGAGAAAGCTTTTGACAACGTTGACTGGAATACTCATTTTAAAATTCTGAAGGTGGCAGGGGTAAAATACAGGGAGCAAAAAGCTATTTACAATTTGTACAGAAACCAGATAGCAGTTGTAAGAGTCGCGGGGCATGAAACGGAGTGAGACACAGTTTTAGCGTATCCCCGATGTTATTCAATCTGTATATTGAGCAAGCAGTAAAGGAAACAAAAGAAACATTCGGAGTTGGAATTAAAATCCATGGAGAAGAAATAAAAACTTTGAGGTTCGCCGATGACATTGTAATTCTGTGAGAGACACCAAAGGACCTGGAAGATCAGTTGAACGGAATGGACAGTGTCTTGAAAGGAGGATATAAGATGAACATTAACAAAAGCAAAGCCGGCCGCGGTGGTCTAGCGGTTAGGCGCTCAGTCCGGAACCGCGCAACTGCTACGGTCGCAGGTTGGAATCCTGCCTCGGGCATGGATGTGTGTGATGTCCTTAGGTTAGTTAGGTTTACGTAGTTCTAAGTTCTAGGGGACTGATGACCGCAGATGTTAAGTCCCATAGTGCTCAGAACCCTTTGAAACATTTTTTTGAACAAAAGCAAAACGAGAATAATGGAATGTAGTCGAATTAAGTCGGGTGATGCTGAGGGAATTAGATTAGGAAATGAGACACTTAAAGTAGTAAATAAGTTTTGCTATTTGGGGAGCAAAGTATTTGATGATGGTCGAAGTAGAAAGGATATAAAATGTAGACTGGCTATGTCAAGGAAAGCGTTTCTGAAGAAGAGAAATTTGTTAACATCGAGTATAGATTTAAGTTTCAGGAAGTCGTTTCTGAAAGTATTTGTATGGAGTGTAGCCATGTATGGAAGTGAAACATGGACGATAAGTAGTTTGGACAAGAAGAGAATAGAAGCTTTCGAAATGTGGTGCTACAGAAGAATGCTGAAGATTAGATGGGTAGATCACATAACTAATGAGGAGGTATTGAACGAAACCGGGGAGAAGAGAAATTTGTGGCACAACTTGACTAGAAGAAGGGTAGGACATGTTTTGAGGCATGAATAGATCACCATTTTAGTATTGGACGATAGCGTGGAGGGTAAAGATCGTAGAGGGATACCAAGAGATGAATACACTAAGCAGATTCAGAAGGATGTAGGTTGCAGTAGGTACTGGGAGATGAAGAAGCTTGCACAGGATAGAGTAGCATGGAGAGCTATATCAAACCAGTCTCTGGACTGAAGACCACTACAGCAATTAAGGAAGTTATTAATAAAACATGTTCTATTGCAGTTGATATCTGGACTGAATCGGGCAATAAGGTTCATCATAATTTGACGCTTACAGTACGTTATATAAACACAGACTGGTCTCTTGTGAGTAAATGTTTCATTTACAATTTAATTTCCGGACCATTAGACGACGGGAGTAAATATTATGACGGATACAGAAGAGAGAATGACTAACGGAACGTTTCCCCAGACATGCCGCACAATTTTGTGTTTGTCTGCCGATAGGATGCTAATATAATAAAACCTTTGGAAAATCACAAAAGGGTGCCTTGTGCTGCTTATTGTGTGACAGCCCTTAGCCATACTTTCGATGAAAGTAGCTTCTTGTTACACAATCCGCGAGCATCGTAGCAACAATAAACACTGCAGAATGCATTCATTGTACGGCACTTGAAGAAATGTGGCCTTCGCTCATCGCTGAAATCATGTGTGAAATCAGAGATCAGTGTAGTGGACTGGCCAGACAGCCAATCCACTATGACCGGTAGCCGAAAGGCACGCGTTTAGCTCACGCAGACTGGCGTGAGGTCCGGAACAGTTAAGGGAATTAATAGTAGCAAATAAAGTACGTAGTTGATGTAATACTGAACTTTAATCCATAATTGGTGTACATCGCTCTTGTTGATACATCAATAATAATCTCAATATAAACGTAATGGCGCCTTGCTAGGTCGTAGCAAATGACGTAGCTGAAGGCTATGCTAACTATCGTCTCGGCAAATGAGAGCGTAATTGTCAGTGAACCTTTCCTAGCAAAGTCGGCTGTACAACTGGGGCGAGTGCTAGGAAGTCTCTCTAGACCTGCCGTGTGGCGGCGCTAGGTCTGCAATCACTGATAGTGGCGACACGCGGGTCCGGCGTATGCTAATGGACCGCGGCCGATTTAAAGGCTACCACCTAGCAAGTGTGGTGTCTGGCGGTGACACCACAATCAGCACACGCTAGAACAGCTTGTGCACTATGCTGGATTACTTAAACACTCACTATAACGAAGTTGTTGCTTTACTGAAGAAAAAGAATTCCGATTTCAGACTGCATGGTTATGACAATGAACTTGCGGGAAGAATTGTAGAGTTCCCGAAACCATTTAAAGAGGGGACAGATGAATTAGAAGGCAAGAAAGAAGCAACAATCCAGTTAGCTCTTCTCTGGTTTCATAAACGTCACCAAACCTGCAATGACACAGAAATTGACTGTGAGGTGCGTTTAATTATTGCAGATACAAGTACTGTTTCATTATGATACGAGGAAAGGATAGATTTACAACTAACAAGAGTAAATTATGTATATTGGCAAATATGTATTTGTTAACAGGAGATACAAAGGATTAAAATTCGAGCTGTAACTATTCTACGTGAGAAGGTTGTAAACACTTCCAAACTTAAAATTCCATGTTCTTTTACCGCCTTGCCGATATCTCAATACGTTTGACATAAATGTGTAACAGAATATTCCTAACAGTGTACAACAGATCTGTGCTTGCTATTCAGTTGCAATAACTGATGCTATCGCATTTGTATATTTAGTGCATAGTGTCTTACAGCGAAACGGAACTGTAACAGTTGGTATAGAGGGCGATGATTCAAATTCGCGCTCGGCCAGCCTGATTTAGGTTTTCCTTGCTTTCCCTAGAGCGCTCCAGGCAAAAGCCGGGATGGTTCCTTTGACAGGGCATGGTCGATTTCCTTCCCCACCCTTCCCTAAGCCGTACCTGAGCTTCGTCTCTAAGGACTTCGTTGGCGACGGGACGTTAAACCCAAATCTTCCTTTCTGTTGTGTACATAGTTCCGCGTAGTCAGCGAGTACACAACTTTCCCACTAGAGCGCGCCCGGCACAACAGCGCATGCGCAGCGCTCGTCCGTCTCCCCACTACGAGATGGCGCTGCCTTAGAGACGGACCAAATTCTGCTTCCGCTGATCCGCGTATTAATATGTAACGCAGCCAATGACACAATGACGTTGCTGCTAACGTAGAAACTTTTCTCCTCGCTGATCACACTCGCGCAGTGATACATGAACGCACGAGGTATTATAACGTGTGTACAGACCTCCGATTAGTCAGTCTGCCTTTGTCTGCAGCAGTCTGTACCAGTCTGCATTAGTCTGTACCAGTCTATACTCAAGTTTCAGTCTGCGCCTAATAAGATTACCATATTCCTGTACATAGCCATGAAGATAAATGAATACACACTTTGTCAAGTATCAGAGACATGTGAGAATAAGATTAATGTACCAAGACCAAAGGAACTTCAGATTGTCAATTGTAAACAGCATCTAGAATCAAGTTATGTAATGTCTATGCTTTTTATTATTTTAATAAATGTGTGTGAAAATTAATCAAGTTCTGTTTAAAGTTGGTCACCGTCAATCTGCTACTCTAAGCGTGCAAGTGGCATTTCTATCGTCTGACCTAATGGCAGAAGATAAACACGCCACCATAAGACCACGAGACATATTGCTGACACTCGCCTACTTCGTTAGAGCGACGAGTCAAATAATCTGATGGTGTGTGTACCGAAGGTCTTACAGTACGCACACCACACTTTCTCTTTTTATAATTCGTATAATATTTCCACACTGTAAAATACATATTTTCCGGGTACGCTTTTATGATTTCTCCGTCAGTTCTGTACTACTTGTCTTCTTTGTTTATTAAATAAAGCCTTCAAGTACAGCATCATCGCCAGCCAGAAAGAAAGATCTTTTCAAGGACGGGAAGAATAACAAGTCCTCCGCAACAGATGAAGTATAGGTCTATCTTTTAATGTACATCGCCGATGATGGCATCTCAAAACATATCAAAAGTATCTACTAAACTTAGCTGCAGTCGAGGGACGTATTTTATGCATCCCAGCAACAAGCGCACATAGCAAACGGCGCTTTAGCAAAGTTGGCATGTTATTAACAAATTACCGCAGCCAATTAAATCCAGAACGCTTTAGTGTTCTGCTGATCAACAAAAACTATACCTTTTCTTGTCTTGCAAACAAGTGACAAGCGTGTAAAGTTACAGCTGTAAATAAACAATGTTCTACATGCTGTAAGAAGTTAATTGTGGCACGTGAGCGTTCTTGAAAATATTTCTTTTGTGGTACAAAGGAAAGAGAGAGTGAAAGAATAAAAAAGAAAGAAAAAATTAGGGAGAGAGAGGCGTTGAAATTTGCAGTGCAGTGAGGCGAGAAGTCAGCCAGGACCAGTCATACTCGGTTATTCGCATGTCCGAAGTCGAAACATCTAACAAGGAGCGTCGTCGTGACAGAGACGGGTCGTGTGGGGCAGGACACGAGCGGCTCGGTCCCTGATGTAGCAACCGAGCAGTAACCGGTCACACATAGAGCGCTGCAACACTGTTCTGAACCTTGCCTAGTTAGCGCAAACGTTACACGAAGTTTAAATGATCACGGTTCATCACGTATATCAGTTATTGAGGCTTTCTGATTGTGGAAAATCGTTGACATCAGAACGATCTTCCCTGATACAGCAAAAACCTTTCCTGACGTCATTTGTCCGATAGCACGCGCCCCACACACGATACATATGTTTTGATCTGCCTCAGCTGCCTTCACCCCTCTATTAAACCCAGAGCGAACAATATATCGGAAAGCTTTATCTACTTGTCACTCTATTTTATAACGCTTAAACAACATTCATGAGTCTTTGTTTATAAATAATTCATCTACTACCAATCACGATTTTCTTTATTTTATTTTTCGTACGACGCGTTTCCGGAAATGATTCCCATTTTAAAATGCGTTTTTTGTGTTTGTTATGTCATTCCTATGTAATGTTGTCGATGTGTGATGTTCTGCTTCATTTCGTTGACTTAACTGCAATATACAAGAAAACATGCGATTTTTAGTTGGTTGTCGATCTTTCTGTGAAGTTAGTGGCGCAATGTAGAAGACTTTGTACTTACAGTTTCCTTATGGCCCTTTTGTGCAGAGTCTCTCACACACTAAACATCACACACTGCTTGTTGTACAATTTCAAACATCGAAAACATTTTACATAAACAAAACAGTTACACGGATGCTCCTACAAGTAGTCAACAGAGATGACATTATAGGTCATTGATATGCTTTTGAAAAAAGGTTTTTTACCTTAACGATTTGGATCATAATTTAATTATGTCTATTTTACAATTGTGCTTATTTCTATGTGTTACTATTTTTATTTAAGTATACTATCGAAACAACTGAAGAAATTCACTTATTCACTTTCAAGTTTTTCGTTAAATATTTTATCTTCATATTTTATCTTCATGTTTATCTTCATATTTTCTATAATGGTATATATATCTCCAGATCTTCTAGCAAATCCATTTTACGCCCTTTATTTAGTCGGTGGAGTACTTTGACACCGACTAAATAAAGGACGTAAAATGGATTTGCTAGAAGAACTGGAGATATATTCACATTACAGGATATATGAAGATGAAATATTTAACGAAAAACTTGAAAATGAATCAGTGAATTTCTTCAGATGGTTCGATAGTATACTTAAATAAAAATAGTAACACATAGAAATAAGCACAATTGTAAAATAGACATAATTAATTTATGATCCAAATTGTTAAGGTAAATAACCTCTGTACAAAAGCATATCATACTCTGTGGAAGACCTATAATTTCATCTCTGTTGACTACTTGTAGGAGCATCTGTGTAACTTTTTTGTTTATTTGTTTATATAAAATGTTTTCGATGCTTAAAAGTGTACAACAAGTTGTGTGTGATGTTTAGTGTGTGAAAGACTCTGCACAAAAGGACCATAAGGAAACTGTAAGTACAAAGTCTTCTAAATTTTGCCACTAACTACACAAAAAGATCGACAACCAACTAAAAATCGCGTGTTTTCTTATATATTGCAGTAATGTTAACGAAATGAAGCAGAATATCACACATCGACAACATTACAAAGGAATGACGTAACAAACACAAAAAACGCACTTGAAAATTGGAATCATTTCCGGAAACGCGTCGTGCGAAAAATAAAATAAAGAAAATCGTGACTGGTAGCAGGTGAGTTATTTATAAACAAACCTATTGTTTCACAGTCGCAGACTTTCAGAACCATGGATCAAATCAGAACATTCATGAGTTTCAAGTACGCAAAACCTAATACATAACCGCAAAACAAATTCTAGAACTTCAAAACAGAAAACTGGTAAGTGATAAAAACACCCATAGCAAACTACACGTGTTGTTACTGCACAATGGTCACTCAGTTTATCGAAGTGGAAAAACAAGCTAGAATAAAAAATAATTTTATGTTTGCCTGTGTAAGAGCAGAAACGTGCCGAAAGTGCGCCGCATGGAGATCTGCTTCTTGGGTGGACGGTAACTGGTGTCAGGATGGCGGTGGCGAGTAATCAGTGGCTGGTGGTTTGCAGTCGCCGTACGGCGAGGAAGCTCTCGCGCATAAACTGGTATGATTTTCACGCAGACACGAGCTCCTTCGCGGAAATGCCTCTGCAAGGTTTTGCCATTAATAGTGGGTTTAAATTGCAAGCAAAGGCTCCACCTGACTGATGATTTTAGTGGATACCCGAAATACGGTTTAAAAAAATAAAAGAACTCGTGGTCTCGAACTTGTCACTTCGCATCTACACTGCACGACGTTCACCACTACATCACGAGTAGACACAACATTACGGCACGCCGGCCGAAGTGACCGTGCGGTTCTAGGCGCTGCAGTCTGGAACCGGCAGACCGCTACGGTCGCAGGTTCGAATCCTGCCTCGGGCATGGATGTGTGTGATGTCCTTAGGTTAGTTAGGTTTAACTAGTTCTAAGTTCTAGGGGACTAATGACTTCAGAAGTTAAGTCCCATAGTGTTCAGAGCCATTTGAACCATTTTTGAACATTACGGCACCTCGAGTGGAAGACAATACTTCCTCCAGAAAATTCTGGACCTTATAGTGCCACCAGGTCGTGCAGATTGCCGGACTTAGAACTGACGGGCGACCAGTTTTATTGGCACCTTAAGTGAATGACTCAGTCTACTCCTCTGTGGCAGATGGCCGAAGGGCAGGTTTTATGTCAAAGACAGTACCTGCAAAATAAAAATTAAAAAGTAGTTACGTGCTTTATTACGTCAAGATGATAGTTAAAACTTTAAGACTACTCCATGTACGTACAGCATGTTCTAGATAAAGTGTTTTCTCTGTAACATACCGAATAATAAGTGAAATGAATATTGTAATTTTAAACATTTTTATTGGCGGGGATCCAGCAACTGTACGTTACTTAATTACAGGATGTATGTATAGCCACCTCGGTTGCGCAAAATTGTTCTCAAACTGACCATGGTTTTGACTGCACTAAGGCAGTCTTCATCAGAATAAAAAATTATATATGATTACATGTAATCACACCATGGGTGAAAAACGTCTGAGGAAAAGTGCTCTCGTCAAATAGAAACTGTCACATTTTAGTTTTTATTCTTGCGATAGTTTCTATTTTACGAGAGCACTTTTGGTCAGACATTTTTCATCCATGGTGTGATTACATGTAATCCTATGTATTTTTATAATCTGATGAAGACTGCCTTAGTGCGGTCGAAACCATGGTCAATTTGACAATAATTTTGTGCAGCCGAGGTGGCTATACATACATCCTGTAATTGAAATGAATATGTATTTAGAGAGGTAAATGCAACAAATGTTACACTTTCTGCAGGGTTACGAATACAGATTATTTAGTTATTTTGCAGAGAGATACAGCAACGAGTATTACTTTTTTTAAATAGGAAATCATTCACTTTTTTTCTATCACATAGTTGTATTTCAGATTATAGTGTACAAAGCAGTTTAAATCAAATTTCTACCAATTTTAGTCAGGGACCTAGAAAAAAGGTTTAGGGTGGGTGCAACATACTGCACATAATTAACGGTGTTCAGATGGATGTTTTGGTGGCATAATCTTCATTTAAGTGTGGTGTTCAAAGGTGTGCTAATTGTCCTTATTGCTCAACTCACTGCGTCTTCTAAAAGACCTGCGGACTATATGTGAAGTTGCTGCTATCCCAAGCGACAAAGTTCCTCAATGTACTGTTTGCAGATGTGTTCAGTTACATTCTAGAAAGCACTCTGATCAGCCAGAACATTATGGCTGTCGACCTACTATCGGTCTAATCCCGTCCAGCCTCGCCTGAAGAGGAGTGGCTGCTAATCAGACACATGCACGGTCCATAGTATAGTGTCAGTGAGCATGCTATCCGTGTGTAGAATGGGCAAGGCGCACGATCTACCTGACGGTGACCGAAGGCAGATTGTGATGGTCTGGAGGCTTGGCACCAGTATTTCGGAATCTGCACGACTTGTCAGACGTTCGAGTAGCGATGTGGTGAATTCTTCAACAGGTGGCAAAACCAAGGTGAAACCACGTCCAGATGTAGTGGTATTGGGCAGCCACCCCTCATTACAGAAGTCGGACGTCGTAGGCTGGGCAGACTGGTAAAAAAGGGCAGGTGGCGAACTGTGTCAGACCTACACTCCTGGAAATTGAAATAAGAACACCGTGAATTCATTGTCCCAGGAAGGGGAAACTTTATTGACACGTTCCTGGGGTCAGATACATCACATGATCACACTGACAGAACCACAGGCACATAGACACAGGCAACAGAGCATGCACAATGTCAGCACTAGTACAGTGTATATCCACCTTTCGCAGCAATGCAGGCTGCTATTCTCCCATGGAGACGATCGTAGAGATGCTGGATGTAGTCCTGTGGAACGGCTTGCCATGCCATTTCCACCTGGCGCCTCAGTTGGACCAGCGTTCGTGCTGGACGTGCAGACCGCGTGAGACGACGCTTCATCCAGTCCCAAACATGCTCAATGGGGGACAGATCCGGAGATCTTGCTGGCCAGGGTAGTTGACTTACACCTTCTAGAGCACGTTGGGTGGCACGGGATACATGCGGACGTGCATTGTCCTGTTGGAGCAGCAAGTTCCCTTGCCGGTCTAGGCATGGTAGAACGATGGGTTCGATGACGGTTTGGATGTACCGTGCACTATTCAGTGTCCCCTCGACGATCACCAGTGGTGTACGGCCAGTGTAGGAGATCGCTCCCCACACCATGATGCCGGGTGTTGGCCCTGTGTGCCTCGGTCGTATGCAGTCCTGATTGTGGCGCTCACCTGCACGGCGCCAAACACGCATACGACCATCATTGGCACCAAGACTGAAGCGACTCTTCATCGCTGAAGACGACACGTCTCCATTCGTCCCTCCATTCACGCCTGTCGCGACACCACTGGAGGCGGGCTGCACGATGTTGGGGCGTGAGCGGAAGACGGCCTAACGGTGTGCGGGACCGTAGCCCAGCTTCATGGAGACGGTTGCGAATGGTCCTCGCCGATACCCCAGGAGCAACAGTGTCCCTAATTTGCTGGGAAGTGGCGGTGCGGTCCCCTACGGCACTGCGTAGGATCCTACGGTCTTGGCGTGCATCCGTGCGTCGCTGCGGTCCGGTCCCAGGTCGACGGGCACGTGCACCTTCCGCCGACCACTGGCGACAACATCGATGTACTGTGGAGACCTCACGCCCCACGTGTTGAGCAATTCGGCGGTACGTCCACCCGGCCTCCCGCATGCCCACTATACGCCCTCGCTCAAAGTCCGTCAACTGCACATACGGTTCACGTCCACGCTGTCGCGGCATGCTACCAGTGTTAAAGACTGCGATGGAGCTCCGTATGCCACGGCAAACTGGCTGACACTGACGGCGGCGGTGCACAAATGCTGCGCAGCTAGCGCCATTCGACGGCCAACACCGCGGTTCCTGGTGTGTCCGCTGTGCCGTGCGTGTGATCATTGCTTGTACAGCCCTCTCGCAGTGTCCGGAGCAAGTATGGTGGGTCTGACACACCGGTGTCAATGTGTTCTTTTTTCCATTTCCAGGAGTGTAACATCAGACTTCAATGCTGGGCAGAGTACAAGTGTGCCTGAACACACAGTGCACAGAACACATCTAACGACGGCAGCAACTTATGCATGTGCCAATGTTAACACCACGACATCAGCAACTGCGAAAGAAATGGGCACATGACCATCGGCACTGGACATCGGCGCAGCGGCGAAGCGTTGCATGGCCTGATGAATCCTGATACCTTCTTCATTATGTCGATGGGAGGGCGCGAATCCGTCGTCTTCCAGGGGAACAGCTCCTTCGCACCTGTACTGTGGGACGGAGACAAGCTGGCGGCGGCTCCATTACACTCTAGGGAACATTCACGGCGGCATACATGGGTCCAGTGGAGCTCGTGCAAAGCACTATGATGGCCAAGGAGTATCGTACACTAGTTACAGACCACGTACACCCCTTCATGACTTTCCGCCGGCCGAGGTGGCTGAGCGCTTCTAGGCGCTACAGTCTGGAACCGCGCGACTGCTGCGGTCGCAGGTTCGAATCCTGCCTCGGGCATGGGTGTGTGTGATGTCCTTAGGTTAGTTAGGTTTAATCAGTTCTAAGTTCTAGGGGACTGATGACCATAGAAGTTAAGTCCAATAGTGCCCAGAGCCATTTGAACCTTCATGACTATCATGTTTCCCAACAAAGAGGAGTTTTTCAGGAAGCTAATGCTCCATGTCGCAAGGCGAGGAGTGTGATGGAGTGGTTTGAGGAACACAGTCGCGAGTTCCAATTGATGTGCTGGCCCTCCAGTTCACCTGATCTGAACCCGATCGAACACGTTTGGCATGTGATTGAACATGATGTCAGATCTCACAGCCCCTCTCTCCGAAATTTACAGGAATTAGGTGACTTGTGTGTGTAGATGTGGTGACAACTCCCTCCAGCGACCTACCAAGGCCTCATTGCGTCCATTCCATGACGCGTCGTCGCTGTTATCCATGCCAAAGGTGGACATACTGTCTATACAGACAAGGTTCGGTGTACCACAAATACTGACGCTTAATAAACATGGCAGACACATCAGGAAGTCGTATCTGAAAGTATTTGTATGGAGTGTAGCCATGTATGAAAATGAAACATGGACGATAAATAGTTTGGACAAGAAGAGAATAGAAGCTTTCGATTGTGGTGCTACTGAAGAATGCTGAAGATTAGATGGGTAAATCACATAACTAATGTGGAGATACTGAATGGGACTGGGGAAAAGAGAAATTTGTGGCACAACTTGACTAGAAGAAGGGATCGGTTGGTAGGACATGTTCTGAGGCATCAAGGGATCACCAATTTAATATTGGAGGGCGGTATGGAGGGTTAAAAATCGTAGAGAGAGACCAAGAGATGAATACAGTAAGCAGATTCAGAAGGATGTAGGTTGCACTAGGCACTGGGAGATGAAGAAGCTTGCACAGGATAGAGTAGCGTGGAGAGCTACATCAAACCAATCTCTGGACTGAAGACAACAACAACAACGACGACGACGACGACACCGAGGTCATTAGCGACGGAGCACAAGCTCAGATGGTGTCAAGTATAGGGAAGGATATCGGTCGTGCCCTTTCAAAGGAACCATCGCGATTTAGGTAAATCACGGAAAATCTACATCTGGATTGTCGGAAACAGATTTGAGCCGTCGTCCTCCCGAATGCGAGTCCAGTGTGCTAACCACTGCGCCACCTCGCTCGGTGAACAGTGAAAATGTAGTAAGCGATAGACGGTTTTCCTTTCATCATTTTGTGGGGTCATCAGCGAGAAAAAGTCTTGTGAAGGTTTGAAATCATGTGTAAAGTCTGTTGTAAGTATCTGAGTGCTCTCATTCTCAAATACTGGACGACTGAATTAGGCGTATTCGCGCGTCGTAGGCTTATAATGTTATTTTTCATTATTTTTTTTAGTAAAGCCCTCAAATAGAAAAACAAGAGATCGTTCCATTTCGTCGCCGTGCTACGACGAAAAGAATATTCAGAGACAATAAAAGACTCAGAGAGATCTGCGAACAACGATTTTATAATTAGTAATAAAGAATATCTATGTCTTTTTGGGTACATAAAAGGAATAATGCCTTTATGATCTTATCTCATTGTTTCGTTGGTTGTCGCATAGATTAAACGTGAATTACACTCATTGTCCTCTAAGTTTTGGAAATTGGTGGTAAGGTCTTACGGGACCAAACTACTGAGATCATCGGTCCCTAAGCTTACACACTACTTAATGTAACTTAAAGTAACTTACGCTAAAGATGACACACACGCCCGTACCCAAGGGAGGGCTCGAACCTCCGACGGGGAGGAGCCGCGCGGACCGTGATAAGACGCCACAGACCGCGCGGCTACCCCGTTCGGCTGTTCCCTTAAATGAATAATAATCAGTTTCAAGTTTAATAGTGTCTAAAAACTTATTAAGAATTATCTTACATAAAAACTGAGAAGAGAAATAATCAGGTAAGGTTAAATGGGGCCACCTTTAAAACGGAATTGATTCGTCTCGAATAATAATTTTGAGTGACATTTGACTCATGTTTGTTCCCTACCATTTTAAAAATCGAACTGAAGACTTAGGACACAAAGTCTGAATTTTACCCCAAATGAGGTTTTCATGTAAAGAATACTGTTTAATAACCACGCAGACGCGAAATTATTAAACCGATCCATTCCATAAAGATTATGAGCCTAGCTGATACTTTCTAATTCCATAAAGTTGAGTAACAACCTCACTGATATTTAAAAGAAGTAATATCAGCTGCAGTCACAGCACTTAGACTTGTAGCGAAGGCTAAAATTGATTTTATTTTTTTTACTTTAATCGGTCAGCCCGTTCTGGTGGTCGTCAGAAAAAAAATTTTCGTAAAGTTTTGAAATTATGCGTAAAGTTTGTTGTAAGTCTCTAAGTGCTCTCATACTCAAATACTGGGTTTACTAAATTATGCCAGCCGGTGTGGCCGAGCGGTTCTAGGCGCTTCAGTCTGGAACTGCGCGACCGCTATGGTCCCAGGTTCGAATCCTGCCTCGGGCATGGATGTGTGAGATGTCCTTAGGTTAGTTAGGTTTAAGTAGTTCGAAGTTCTAGGGGACTGATGACCTCAGACGTTAAGTCCCATAGTGCTCAGAGCCATTTTTGAACTAAATTATGGGTAACCCCGCATCGTGGGCTACAGTTCTTTTTCACCCTCACCCCCACCCATTTGATAGGTCAGTGGCTCTTAGTCCCACAGCGATTCTTTCCAGACAAGAAGTGATATGTGTACCAGGTTTACTTGAAATCGGGCCAGTGCTTTGGGTCATTCCATAAGTCATGGCAATTATGGTATACGGTGATCAGCCAGAACATTATGACTACCAACCTAATAGCCTGTATGTCCACCCTTGGCACTGGTAACAGCGGTGACGCCTCATATTCAAAGGTCTCTGTTGGATTCCTTTCATGTTAATTTCTTAAATCTGTTGTCATTTACGGCATAAATTCGTCTTCTAAATTTACTGTGGTGTTTCTGACTATCTGGGAGGAGACTGAGCAGTGAAACGTGTTACTTTTACACATAAACAAGAACGATCTGTCACACTACTACACTTTAAAACACAGTTTATATGTAATTCATGTCACACAGTCTCATACGGAACCTACATCTGCTTTCTTTTATATACTGTATATGATAAGATACTGTCATCCCCCTTTCCTTCTGTGTGAGAGGATGAACGAGCATATGTATTTCTAGTTGCATGCTTGATGGTAGCAGACAAGCCTGTCTGCTAGAGAACAGTAGGACCAACGCCGGAACAGGTAGCTACGCATTCTAAAAGCAGAGAGGTTTCTATTCTTAGTATGGTCCTGTCCGTCCCTTGTCATGTTGGTATAGGAAGCTGCCTCTCTGGTCACTTCCGTTTGTATCGGTTAAGCACGCTCGGTAGGGGCCCAGGTCAGTCTGTCCGCAGCGAGCGTCTGAAGTGGTAAGATCTCTGGCTAAGCGCGTGTCTGCTAAGTCCGTACGACAACGGATTTCTTAAGTTCAGCCTAACTGAAAATTTAATCACCTGTATTTCAGGTTTAGCTCTTAAATATCTGGTGTTATCTTAAATTGCAACGCAGTGTAATTCGAGTGTGAAGTTCAGAATATCTTCCGGTAGTTGCTTTGTCACTACTTTGTGAGTAAAGTGGAACCACGTGTTGATCAGTAACTCTAAGATCATCAATCTTAAATGCAAATGTGCGTGAGATTATAGCGTCTCGTCTTGACAATATTTTTCAATATAGCAACTTTTCTTTATGTTCAACCCACGTGGTGTGTACTTTGTGAGATCAGTACCATGTGCTTACACAATTGTTTGACCCATCAGGCTAGTAGTAAGACGATAGTAACCAGTTCGAGGTTTTTCTTTTGTAAATTGCGTTTCGATGTAATTTATTTTAATTATCAAAATTATTGTGGAGTTTCACTCTTTGTGTAACCCAAGTTGACCACGTGAAGCATGTGGTGTAAGCATCAAAGTAGCCCTCAGCTATTCTTTTCAGGAAGATTTCACAGAGAGTTAGTATGAATTTAGTATACCAGTGTGTGGTAATTTCATGACGGACAGAATTGTGCTACGAACGTAACTTCTTTGGATGAAAATTGAATTGGTTGGTTGTGGTCAATTTCCTCTTGCATATGTTTCAACGTTCTTCGTGTGTTATTTTATGAATGTAGTGTTGTATGTAGTCTCCCAATCTTGGCTCCCTATTTGATGTGTTCCATAAGATTACAAACTCACATTTACACAATCCTAAATAAGGCACCAGTTTAGTTATGAATCAAGTTTGATATGCTGAAATTTTAACAGAACAATGATCAATGTTAAAATAAATGTCCAAATATAAACTGATTTACTTCTTTTTATTTAAATTGTCTTTATATATATATATATATATATATATATATATATATATATATATATATATATATATATCACCGGTTATCGTAAGATGAGTACTAAAAGATTATAATTGATGTTAGTCTGGTTGAGAATTTGGTAAGCTAGACTGGATACCTGGTGAAACAGTTGCGCAGTAATGCAAGGTTAACTTCCTCAGAAAGCTCACAGCTTTTAACCCACTTTTATGGTATTGAATATCAGCACTGCTTTCAGAACAAATTAATGCAACAACATTACACATGGCGACCCTGTTCTGTGATTCCACTAGATTGGAATCTCTGAAACCTTAGATTGCGAGCGTTGTATAATCTTAATTTTTTTCCCCCTGCAGCGCTCAAACAACTTATCCGTTCTTTCTGATCAGACTTTCAAAAGATTCACTGCGTTGTTGAGCAGCGTCGTGTTGTTTGTCTTGTTTTGTTTTCTATATTTGTTTGTTTTATATGTATGTGTTTTTTTTCTCGCTTGTAAATTGCACTGACTTCGATCAAAGATATAAATTTGTTTTGCGTGTGAAAAAGTGTGTACTAGGTTGGGTACCTTTCGTGCGACTGTTGTAGTTTTTGGTGGCTACATTTATTCTGATCAGTGTGTTGCATACCGGGTATAAATTGAACTAATGCAGACACGTAACCAAGCTAAAACTAGGGGGTCCAACAACTTAAACAACATGGACCAAGGGGATAATTTGATTTCGAATATTAACGCGTCAGATGGTTCCGAAAATGCATTGGGGAATACTTCAGAGGAAATGCAAAACAGGACGAACGGGCTCACATCAGAGCCAGAAATTAATTTGCCTCCAACTAACCAAATTGATTTGGCAGAACTCATGAAATCCTTATTACAACAAATAAATAAAACGCAGAGCAATCTGAAAAATCGATCCGAGAGCTAGGCGAACAAATGCCGCAGAAATCTGAAAAATCGATCCGCGAGCTAGGCGAAAAAATAGACGAAAAACTAATCCAGCAGACAAATAAAGTCGACAAGTCGATGCAGAGAGTGTCTGATGATATCTCACAAAGAATAAACAATCTGGCAAGTGAAATAAAAAGTGATATTATGAAAGAATTAGGCCATACATTTGAACAATTTGATGATCGTCTGCAAGCCTTAGAACAGGGCAAGCGGAGTCGCGATGCTGAATCGAAAGAGAGCGAGGAACAGCTACTTAGGAATTTCCAAGCGCTGAGAGAAGAATGCCAAAGAGAATACCAGCAGGTACTCTCCAGTGTCCAGGAGGCGGAAACGCATTGTCCCGCGTTTGTTAGCAACACAGTAGCGGACAAGAGTCAAGCGATTCACGCACTCGAAGAGCAAGTAGAACAATTGAAGCAGACTGGGGCAGGGGACAACAGACAAATACATGATAAGATTGCGGCATTAGCGGACATCGTAGGCACGATGAAGGTGACAGGGAGCGATAACAACACTACACCGGTAGCGGTCATAGAGACCGAAGAAGTGCGTTCGCTTCTTAGATATCAGAAGGGACAGTTCGAAGTGAACAGGCGCCACAAAGCTGTAACAGGCGAATTACAAGAACGCGTGGCGCATCTAGAAAGCAGCATGGGGTGTGATTCTGAACTCGCCAATAGCACTAAAAATAGCTGTACGAACAGTGCAGAGAGGGACTCCGGCCACGGGGGAGATTTTGACGACAGGGAAGAATGTATTTTGAGGGGCAGACATGAGAAAAATAGAAACATTCAAGGCCCTCGCCGGGAGGAAATGCGGGGATTTTATTTCAAACATTTCCTTACGTTGAGAAAGTTTGAGATATTTCGAAATTCGCAGAAAGGAATACATCCACGAGCAATTTGAGTTCTGTCTTCCCCCCGACTGGGCAAGTTCACATAAGATAGAATATATGTGTGGCTATTTGGAAGGCGAACCGGCGATTCGCATGAGGTCGGCAGCGTGTCACTGCAGCTCCACTCGGGAGTTTCGACAAGCCTTTCGGTCCGCCTATTGGTCGGAAGCGGCACAAGATAGGGTCAAGCATGGCATAATTATGCTGCCAAATTTGAACCAGTCTGGTTTCAGCAGCCCAGCACGCCTATTCGACCACATGCTGCAGGCGAATCAATTTCTACACGATCCATACGGACCTGCGGAACTAATTAGGACATGCATCACCAAATTGCCGATGCACTTGCGCCACATCATTCTTGCGGGACGATGCAAAGAGGACGTGGAAACGTTTAAGACACTTCTCCAAGAGTTGGAATACAATACAGGAGAGTGCCCGCCTAATCAGGCACAAAGTTATTACGGGGCACAGCAGTGCGACCGCAGTCGTAGCCGTAGTACTAATCAACCGCGTGGCTGGTCGTCGCGACGCGAACGGAACAGTAATCGGGACCGGCCGTATAGAAACTGGGGTAACAGTCGCGAACACAGGTGGAACAACGGAAATGATCGAGGACGTGGACAAGATCGTGAACGCAACAGGTACGGCAACCAGAATCGATACTATGCTGAACACGGAGGGAATAGGATTGTAGGCGGAGCACCACATGATTTTGAAATTCGGCCGGCTAACCCAAGACATAACCCAGCAAAAGGAAATGACAAATGATCAGCGCAGAAGGCGCCCAATCGGAACAAATGAGTGACATGGCAAATGAGTACATAGGGTGTATAGAGAGGACAATGAATTGATTGGTTTACATTTGTGACATATGCATTTTGAATAATATGTTGGTAAAAATAATGATAAAGATGTTTCTATGTGATTGATTGAAGTGATGTTTTTAGTTTTTTTTTCTCTCCTTGCGCAATTAGGATTTAGGTTGGTTCAAATGTGAAGATAAAATGTTTCTTTGTGAACGAGTGAAATGCTGTTTATGGTTTTTTCGTGTAAATTGAAAAGAGTCGCTCCTGAGAGTAGCAAGATCTGTGTTGAATTAATGCAAAACTCAGGGAAATATCCGATCTGTGGGTATTATGGGTGTGGCAAACCCAGGTCCCCAGCTGTTAGTAGCCTTGTTTCCGATTTTCTGCTTTCAGTGCTACTATCTATCTATTACTATTCTATATCTGTCAGTATAAATGAGGATCTCTTACTATAGTACGCGTGCTGTACGAATATTTTAAGATAGGAGAACTCTGAGAAAGGAATGAGTAAGTTTGGAGTCTTGAAAACAGGATGCGATAATACGATTGTTTAACCAATGGCTTCCCAATATGCGCTAATATGTTAATATTGATGATATATCTTTTTTGTTCTTTATAACTGAGTACGTAAAGTGCTGTCTGTGGATTTCGTAAGTGGATTGATTCCCTTCAAGGTGAAAGAAGAGTTGTGGTTTTTCTAATTTACGTGGCCTTAAATAGTATTATGGCAGCCAAATGATGAGCAGTTTTCCAGCAAATGGAGAATGGAACGGAAATATGGATCCTTTTTGTAATCTTGACTGATGTTGAGCCAGAGCCTGAAAAATTATTCTGCTTTAATACTTGTCCTATAAAAGTGACGTTTATGTGTTTTGCTGATGCTGTGAGCATTACAGCTTACTGTTTTCACTGGTGCGGGATGCACTGCAGCCTATATGAGTTGAACTGAAGAAATGTCCCTCTTGAAGGTAGAGGAAGATTAAATAATTTTGATTATGGGACCGAAGGAAAGCTTGGTTTAAGAATAGAGGAGACCACAATTCTGCCATTCATGAGAAATGAATCAAGAATAACCACCACAGGCGAAATAACTGATTTGGAAGCGAAAGGTAACTTAAAGAAGGAACGAAATTGGAGCAAAATGGGTAAGAAAATGTAGTATAACCTGTATGATGAAAATATTTTACCTTTCTCAGAGTCATCTGTGTGATTAATTCTTGTGATAACGTAATCTTAGATGAAATTGACTTACTGTTTTATGTATGAACATATGAGTATGATAAATGTATAATTGCGAATCTCTTATCAGGTGTGTCAACTGGTATAAATGTTTTGGCGTGTAAATAACCATTGTTCTTTTTACTGTGTATGTTTAAGGAAAGTTTCTCCATATTTATCACGTGACAAGACATATGCCGCGAGCGTCAGGAAGAGGACGAATGAGAACAATGTTGTAGTGGTATAAACACTGTGTTGAAGTAGCATTGAAGTAGCTTGTTGGATTAACTAGTAGTGGATTGAAGTAAACTTTTGAGTAATTCATGTTGATGGGTAGTTAGTTTGTAGAATAGACAACAGGTGTGCATGTGTGTGTGCAAATAACATGTGAACCCTATGCTGTCCTGACCTATACTTGCACAAGGCATAATCCTATTCATTTTAGTGTGTTAATAAGTAGCATTTGATTTATTAAAACGCAAGTGAACCACATTAGTGATGTGGATTTAGATATTATATTGTCAGTTCATTTAATTTTTATTTTTATACTTTCAAGTGATTTCACTTTTATTTTTTATATTGTCAAGTTATTTAACTTTTATTTTTATATTGTCGATTCATCTAAATTTTTTATTTTTAAAAAAAATTAAGTCTCACTTTTGTTCTTAAAAATTGTGAAAGACAATACTAAGTGCTATTATGTATGACATTTTGTAATCATATAACTATGATGAACAATTTCTGTGAATGCATTTGAGAACGTGAAAGCCAACCGGCTAAACTCTTACGAGACAGCGGGAGCAGCGAGGAGGAGGACTAGTTGTAAACAGGCAGGTTTCCCAGCAGGACACACTGTCAACCAGGCCACTTCGGGAGCGCGGTTGACAACAAAAGATGGGTACGCGGCAAACACTTTCCCTTGCACCCGGAGCTAATGGCCGGCCGCACCAGTGCGACCCTTCGTGGAAGCGATGACCTGAGATGGCCGAGCGGTCCACCGCGCGGAAATCCATCTGCTGGCAACGCACCACACGCACGCGACCGTGACGAGATGGCTGCGGTGAAACGACAGAAGACAGGGGATAAAGGAGCGTGGAGCCTTTTGACAGGTACTGTCCAGAGAAATTGTCAGACTTCAACGACGCCTATCAACATTTCCTGACGGATGCCCACTGTCAAGCGACAGTAAATCATGGTTCGATGTTCTCTGGTAGCTAAGGGTGGCACAAAGAAGAGCCATTAAGTGTCATCCTTGCCCAGGAATATCAAACCGTCGAGCCAATCGAGGATAACTCAATAATGTAACAACACAAGGGGCTTGGAGCCTTTTGGCACATACTGTCCAGAGAAACTGGCAGACTTCAACGACGACTATCAACATTTCCTGGCGGATGCCCACTGTCAAGCGACAGTAAATCATAGTTCATGTTCTCTGGTAGCTAAGGGTGGCACAAAGAAGAGCCATTAAGTGTCATCCTTGCCCAGGAATATCAACCTGGCGTGTCAAACGAGGATACCGCACGAATTTGACAACACAAACATGGAACCAAATCGAGATGTATGTGACATGGGCCACCAAGAGAAACTTCATGAGAGGGCAGAGACGGCAGGATTGCACGCAACAGACGGACAAAAATCCCTACTGACAGCTGCGGCGACGAACCCCCCCCCCCCCCCTCTTATATTGTGCCTTGGAACAGTGGAACTACTGAGTGTGCCAGTGAACAGTGATTATACGGTTCTTAGTCCAATGCATATACGTGTGTTCTTTCAGAGAAACTTTGATCGTGTACTTTTGCAGGGGTTCGAATTATTGGTGTTTTTTTTTTTTTATTAGACTGACTCTTGTATTTTGCAGGTGTTTTATTTATTGGTGGGTTTTTTTGACGTTGACTACTGTACTTTCAGAGCTGTTTTATTTCTCAATGTTCGTTTTTGTGTGTTGTATTAGATTTGTGATATTTTGTTTCGTAAATTCATTCCTGTGGCATTGCTTCGTTTATCAGTCAGATAGCTATTCATGCTCATTGGACTGTGATCGATTAGCCTTTGCATGGGGCATATTTATAGTGAGGAACCCCTTAAGGGTAACAATCACATAATTAATTGTAGTTTCAGTATAATGACACAGTGATCATTGTTTGCTAACTAACTGAAATATAGTAGAGTGATTAAATTAGTGCCACAAAGTTATTTTAATTCTACAAATTATTAGTTTTATAAGATATAGAATTTTTTGCGATAACCACTTTGTAAAACATGTTTTTTTCTCTTATCTTTTTTTTTCTTTGCTTTTGCGGATTGTGCATTGTAATGTTCTGCTTTAAAATACTGATGTTATTTTCATATTTTTTTAATTGCTGTGGCCCCTTTAACTACTTTCATAAATTTTACTTGTCAATAAACAGTCATAAATTTTCCTGTGATCAGTTGGCTCTTGCAATAAGCAAATACTGGTGAACTCCATAACGGTAATAACCAGAAATTGTTTTCATATTAATGACACAAGGACCATTGTTTTTACTTGCTGACCGAATTAGGTCTACACTATCTTTTAAATAGGAGTCACAGATTGTTTTTTCTCTTTGAAATTGGTAGATTCTAAAGATGTGTTGAAATTATTGTGTTTTAGCAAGTAGCTGGTGACCTTTTGCCCTTTCTTTACATTTTTGGTTTAAGTTGGGTGTGAGAAGCCTGCTTGGGAATGTCCTAGCATGGCCAGAAAATTCCCTGCATAGTCTTTTCCCAGAGCGTTGGGGTTATGAAAGGTCTCTGTTGGATTCCTTTCATGTTAATTTCTTAAATCTGTTGTCATTTACGGCATAAATTCTTCTTCTAAATTTTCTGTGGTGTGTCTGACTATCTGGGAGGAGACTGAGCAGTGAAACGTGTTACTTTTACACATAAACAAGAACGATCTGTCACACTACTACACTTTAAAACACAGTTTATATGTAATTCATGTCACACAGTCTCATACGGAACCTACATCCGCTTTCTTTTATATACTGTATATGATAAGATACTGTCATCCCCCTTCCCTTCTGTGTGAGAGGATGAACGAGCATATGTATTTCTACTTGCATGCTTGATGGTAGCAGACAAGCCTGTCTGCTAGAGAACAGTAAGACCAACGTCGGAACAGGTAGCTACGCTTTCTAAAAGCAGAGAGGTTTCTATTCTTAGTATGGTCCTGTCCGTCCCTTGTCATGCTGGTATAGGAAGCTGCCTCTCTGGTCACTTCCGTTTGTATCGGTTAAGCACGCTCGTTAGGGGCCCAGGTCAGTCTGTCCGCAGCGAGCGTCTGAAGTGGTAAGATCTCTGGCTAAGCGCGTGTCTGCTAAGTCCGTACGACAACGGATTTCTTAAGTTCAGCCTAACTGAAAATTTAATCACCTGTATTTCAGGTTTAGCTCTTAAATATCTGATGTTATCTTAAATTGCAACGCAGTGTAATTCGAGTGTGAAGTTCAGAATATCTTCCGGTAGTTGCTTTGTCACTACTTTGTGTGTAAAGTGGAACCACGTGTTGATCAGTAACTCTAAGATCATCAATCTTAAATGCGAATGTGCGTGAGATTATAGCGTCTCGTCTTGACAGTATTTTTCAATATAGCAACCTGTCTTTATGTTCAACCCACGTGGGGTGTACTTTGTGAGACCAGTACCACGTGCTTATACAATTGTTTGACCCATCAGGCTAATAGTAAGACGATAGTAACCAGTTCGAGGTTTTTCTTTTGTAAATTGTGTTTCGATGTAATTTATTTTAATTATCAAAATTATTGTGGAGTTTCACTCTTTGTGTAACCCAAGTTGACCACGTGAAGCATGTGGTGTAAGCATCAAAGTAGCCCTCAGCTATTCTTTTCGGGAAGATTTCACAGAGAGTTAGTATGAATTTAGTATGCCAGTGTGTGGTAATTTCATGACGGACAGGATTGCGCTACGAACGTAACTTCTTTGGGTGAAAATTGAATTGGTTGGTTGTGGTTAATTTCCTCTTGCATATGTTTCAACGTTCTTCGTGTGTTATTTTATGAATGGAGTGTTGTATGTAGTCTCCCAGTCTTGGCTCCCTATTTGTTGTGTTCCATAAAATTACAAACTCACATTTACACAATCCTAAATAAGGCACCAGTTTAGTTATGAATCAAGTTTGATATGCTGAAATTTTAACGGAACAATGATCAATGTTAAAATAAATGTCCAAATATAAACTGATTTATTTCTTTTTATTTAAATTGTCTTTTTATATATATATATATATATCACCGGTTACCGTAAGATGAGTACTAAAAGATTATAATTAATGTTAGTCTGGTTGGGAGTTTGGTAAGCTAGACTGGATACCTGGTGAAACAGTTGCGCAGTAATGCAAAGTTAACTTCCTCAGAAAGCTCGCAGCTTTTAACCCACTTTTATGGTCTTGAATATCAGCACCGCTTTCAGAACAAATTAATGCAACAACATTACAATATCATGGAAGCAATGAGGCATTGGTCGGTCTCTGGAGGGAATTGGCACCACATCTGTACTCACAAGTCACCTAATTCCCGTAAATTTCAGGGAGAGGGGCGATGGGTTCTGACGCGACGGTCAATCACATCCCAGATGTGTTTTCGGTTCAGACGTCGTGAGTTGGAGGGGGGGGGGGGGCAGCAGCATACCAGTTTCATTTCGCCATTGTGTCTTCGAACCACTCCATCACACTCCTGGTCTTATGATATGGAGCATTATCTTGTTGAAAAATGCCATTGCCATGGGGAAACATGATGAAAACGAGGGGATGTACGTGGTCTGCAACCAGTGTACAATACTTCTTCGCCGTCATGGTGCCTTGCACTAGCTCCACTGGACCCATGGATGCCCACATGAATGCTTCCATTTTCCCCAGAGCATAATGCAGCCGCCGCGAGCATGTCTCCATCGCGCAGTACAGGTGTGAAGGAGTTGTTCTCCTGGAAGAGGACGGATTCCTGTCCTCCCATTGGCATGATGAAGAAGGTATAAGTATTCATCGGACATGCAACGCGCCGCCACTGCGCCAATGTCCAGTGCCGATGGTCACATGCCCATTTCTGTCATAGTTGCCGATGTCGTGATGTTAACATTGGTACATGCATGGGTCGTCGGCTGCGGAGGCCCATCGTTAGGAGTGTTCAGTGCATTGTGTGTTCAGACACACTTGTGGACAGCATTAAAGTCTGATGTCAGTTCCGACAGAGTTCGCTGTCTGTTCTGTTTTACCATCATGCCCAGCCTACGGGGGTAGCCGTGCGATCTGAGACGCCCTGTCACGTTTCGTTCGGCTCCCCCCGTCGGAGGTGCGAGTCCTCCCTCCGGCATGGGTGTATGTGTTGTCCTTAGTTTAAGTTAGTTTAATTAGTGTGTAAGCCTAAGGACCGATGTCCTCAGCAGTTTGGTCCCATAGAACCTTACCCAGCCTAGAACGTTCGACATCTGTTATGAGGGGTAGCCGCCCAACACCACGACATCTGGACGTGGTTTCACCTTGGTTTGACCACATGTTGAAGACACTCTCCACAGCACTCCTTGAACACCTGACAAGTCGCGCAGTTTCCGAAATGATCGTGCCGAACCTCCGGGCCATCACAATCCGTCCGCGGTCAAACTCAGGTAGATCGCGCGCCTTCCCCATTCTACACACGGACAGCACAGCACACTCACTGATACTACACGCACCGTGCATGCGTCTGACTGGCAGTCATTCCTCGCCAGGTGAAGCTACTATCGTCTGGATCGGTTTATATTGATAGTGGGTCGGTGGTCATAATGTTCTGGCTGATGTACACTCCTGGAAATGGAAAAAAGAACACATTGACACCGGTGTGTCAGACCCACCATACTTGCTCCGGACACTGCGAGAGGGCTGTACAAGCAATGATCACACGCACGGCACAGCGGACACACCAGGAACCGCGGTGTTGGCCGTCGAATGGCGCTAGCTGCGCAGCATTTGTGCACCGCCGCCGTCAGTGTCAGCCAGTTTGCCGTGGCATACGGAGCTCCATCGCAGTCTTTAACACTGGTAGCATGCCGCGACAGCGTGGACGTGAACCGTATGTGCAGTTGACGGACTTTGAGCGAGGGCGTATAGTGGGCATGCGGGAGGCCGGGTGGACGTACCGCCGAATTGCTCAACACGTGGGGCGTGAGGTCTCCACAGTACATCGATGTTGTCGCCAGTGGTCGGCGGAAGGTGCACGTGCCCGTCGACCTGGGACCGGACCGCAGCGACGCACGGATGCACGCCAAGACCGTAGGATCCTACGCAGTGCCGTAGGGGACCGCACCGCCACTTCCCAGCAAATTAGGGACACTGTTGCTCCTGGGGTATCGGCGAGGACCATTCGCAACCGTCTCCATGAAGCTGGGCTACGGTCCCGCACACCGTTAGGCCGTCTTCCGCTCACGCCCCAACATCGTGCAGCCCGCCTCCAGTGGTGTCGCGACAGGCGTGAATGGAGGGACGAATGGAGACGTGTCGTCTTCAGCGATGAGAGTCGCTTCTGCCTTGGTGCCAATGATGGTCGTATGCGTGTTTGGCGCCGTGCAGGTGAGCGCCACAATCAGGACTGCATACGACCGAGGCACACAGGGCCAACACCCGGCATCATGGTGTGCGGAGCGATCTCCTACACTGGCCGTACACCACTGGTGATCGTCGAGGGGACACTGAATAGTGCACGGTACATCCAAACCGTCATCGAACCCATCGTTCTACCATTCCTAGACCGGCTAGGGAACTTGCTGTTCCAACAGGACAATGCACGTCCGCATGTATCCCGTGCCACCCATCGTGCTCTAGAAGGTGTAAGTCAACTACCCTGGCCAGCAAGATCTCCGGATCTGTCCCCCATTGAGCATGTTTGGGACTGGATGAAGCGTCGTCTCACGCGGTCTGCACGTCCAGCACGAACGCTGGTCCAACTGAGGCGCCAGGTGGAAATGGCATGGCAAGCCGTTCCACAGGACTACATCCAGCATCTCTACGATCGTCTCCATGGGAGAATAGCAGCCTGCATTGCTGCGAAAGGTGGATATACACTGTACTAGTGCCGACATTGTGCATGCTCTGTTGCCTGTGTCTATGTGCCTGTGGTTCTGTCAGTGTGATCATGTGATGTATCTGACCCCAGGAATGTGTCAATAAAGTTTCCCCTTCCTGGGACAATGAATTCACGGTGTTCTTATTTCAATTTCCAGGAGTGTATATTACGATAATGCGACAACATGAGAATTCCACGATGTGCATTGAACTGGTACAGCGGTGTGTATCTGAATGCCAACATAAAATAGGGTTCCAGGATATTAGATCACGGTAAAAGTTGAAATGAAACACGCACATTGGAACGCTGTGTAAATTTACTGTTCACGAGTACAAATGGAACAAAAATGAATCGAAATTAAATAGTGTGCTCCAAAATAGTCTCCCAGTGCCTACGCACAGCATTGCCAGCGACGAGGAAGACGCTGTATGCCAATGGCATTTCCATCAATGTGTGCCACCTGTCGCCGAAGTGCAGTGAGTACATTCGCACTGTTAGCAAAGCGCCTCCCACGTAGTGGTTTCCTTAGTTTTGCAATGAGGTCGAAATAGCGTGGACTGAGATCTGTGAGTAGAGTGGGCGGGGGAAGATCCATTTTGTAGCACGGCCAATCTCACACTGAATGTTTCAGGCCCTGGTACCGAACTATCCTCGGATGCGGTCGCAATCTGTCGGTTGATTTCAGTAATGTTTGCCGCCGGCTTTCGGATGTATTTACTGCGACTACGGTGCTGCCACACGTTCACACGATATACCATAGTTGCCACGACTTACGGAATGACCCTCGTACATACGTAGATAAATCAATGATAGGAAAAAATCGCAACACCAAGAAGGAGTTGTGCGATATAAACGGAAGTTGGTAGGCGTGTTCCTACACCTGAAAGATGATTATTCAGATTTCGGGTCAGTCGCATAAGAGTGCTGTTAGCGCCACTATGAGGATACGAATCAGGTTTGCTTTAAATACACGCTGTAATGGTCGTGAACGCTAGTTACCTTTGAGGTTGACATGGTGAGTTGATGTTAGTCAAGAATGCCTTTAAGGCGACAAAGACGCCATTATCAGTGCCTCACTGAGTTTGAACGAGGTCGTGTAATAGGGTTAAGAAAAGTTGGATGTTCCTTCTGCGATACTGCAGACAGAGTTCTCAGGAAAGTACCCACTGTACACGAATGCTGGCAGCGGCGGTCACGAGAATGTACAGTAGCAAGCAGATCGGGCTCCGGACGGCCGCATGGCGCTTCCGACAGGGAAGACATTGTGTTCGGCGTGTGGGTCTGGCGCATCGTACTGCATCTGCAGCAGCAATTTGAGCAGCAGTTGGCATCGCAAAGACTCAACGAACTGTTACCAGCGCCGGCTTTAGGGTGGGGCGACTCGGGCGGTCGCCCAGGGCGCCGGGGCCCAAGGGGCGCCACGTACTAAACGCATGTAAAAAAAAAAAATTACAATTTACAATCACCCATTTCGCGAAACTAAAATATTATTCAGTCTCATTCAACATACGTCGGTAATCTCACGAATGCGCGATGAATTCGGGGTAGCAGAAGAGAAATCATGCTGAATGCAATCTTCGTATTGTCTGCAACCATCCATGTTTGACCCGGGCTAGCACGGGCTCTACCAAAGCGCCTCTCTTATTTGTTTCAAGAACTGCAACAAGAAAGAGCCCATGCAGCCGCACCATCTCTCGTTTACAACAGAAACTACCGGTCGCTCCAAATAAAAGAAAATACAGACTGTGAAATATACATTACATTATGATTTAATTAATATGTATGTATTTATATCGAATATTTGTGACTTAATGACTCATGTACATTAATTAATAGATCATGCAATGCGTGCACTGCATTCATAGAGAATTCTCCCCTAACTTACTGAAATAATACAGCGCCACACAATGTTTGTTAGACTGCATATGTTGGCAGCGCTACGATTTGCACCCGCATGTCAGTAATTGTCAGTAAGAGTCGGAGGCAGCGGTCATGTTTTCGTGGCTGAATAATTGTGAGTGAAACGAGTGTCATGACTGTGTCAACATTTTAATTTTCTGGTAGGTGCGAAAAACATTTTTATCTTTCAGTTCAGGTTTTTTTCTAGTTACGTCTACTGATAGGTGAATTTCTTTATTTGTTATAGATCGAATATTGTGGTCGCGAAATAGAGCAGTGTCCAAGCAATAATTTGTCAAATTATTAAATCATGCCAGAAGAGAAGGAAATGATTAAAAAAAAGCTTTCTGGTTCAGAAAATCGGAAAAGAAAAGCTGAAAAAGAAAAAGTTCTTGAAGAAACTAAAAAGCACATGAATATTTATAAGTACCTTAAAGGAAATTCTAAGGCAAATACTTCAGATATTGAATCAAAAGTCCATGTATCAGCAAATATTTCTTCAGACTGTGAACAATTATACACAAAAAATATACAATCACCTATTGAAGGTGATCAAATTGACCAGCGCAGTACATCTTTGCATGAATCCTCTGATATTTCTCCAAGTCAAAATCAACACATGACATCTGTGGTCGATGAAAGTATCAACGTTCTTGCAATAAAAGAATACAATGTTTCTGATGTAGGTACGTGGCCAAAAGTACTTAATGCTAGAGATATAGATCGCATTATAATATGTGGACCCTCACAAGTATGTCTAAATAACTTTCCAAAAGATGAAAATGGGCGTCATTTCTCTTCAACTCATTACACAAGAAAACTATCAAACGAAGAAACTATCAGACGACGGTGGCTAGTTTATTCTGTATCAAACGACAGTGTCTTTTGCTTTTGTTGTCGACTGTTTGATTTAAAGTCAACTACTAATTTGACTACCACTGTGGGTTTCAGAAATTGGAAACATTTAAGTGAAGCTCTGAAACTGCATGAAAATAGTCCTAACCACAAAAAAGCATTTACTCAATGGACTGAAGCTGAAATCAGGTTTAAAGCTGGATTAACTATTGACAAGGAAGAACAAAAGCTAATTTCTAAAGAAAGTTTACGATGGAGCAATGTGCTTCAAAGATTGATGCACATTACTTTGTATTTGGCTGAAAATAATATGGCATTCAGAGGGTTATCAGATAAATTATTTACCCCAAATAATGGAAAATTCTTAGGTCTTGTGCAGTTATTGGCAAAGTTTGATCCAATCATGGAAGAGCACGTCAGACTGGCATTGAATGGTGATTTGGCTGACCATTATTGCGGCAAAAATATACAAAATGAATTAATAGAACTCATGGTATCACACGTTATGTCTACAATCGTATCCCGCTTATAGGATTCAAAGTATTATGCAATCATAGCTGACTGTACTCCAGATATAAGCCACAAAGAACAACTTTCGATAACTTTAAGATGCGCCGACATAACAGAGGATGGCGTAAGTGTAAAAGAACATTTCATCTCATTTCTGCAAATAGATGATACAACCGGTGAAGGCCTCACAGAAAGCATTTTAAAAACATTGAATGATCTTGACCTTAACATTAATGACTGCAGAAGACAGGGCTACGATAACGGCGCGAACATGAAGGGGAAAAACAAAGGCGTCCAGAACAGAATTAAGAAGTTAAATCCACTAGCTTTTTTTGTGCCATGTGGATGCCATAGTTATAATTTGGTATTGTGTGACGCGGCAAAATCATCAGTAAAATCCGTGACACTGTTCGGAATGTTACAAAAAATGTTTAATCTATTTGCTGGATCGGTAAATAGATGGAAAATTTTGACCGACCATTTGAAGATATACACCCTGAAAAATGTAAGTGACACACGCTGGGAAGCTCGAATTGATAGCGTCAAAGCGGTTCGTTATCAATTATGCGAAATGCATGACGCTTTGGTTTCCTTGGCCGATGCTACTGAAGAAAGCGATGCTGCGGTGTCACACGAAGCGACAACACTAGGAGGACAATTAAAAGACTTCAGCTTCATTGTTTCTCTCGTGACATGGTATGATGTTCTGTTTCAAATCAACGTTGTGAGTAAAGCAAGTCAGTCACCCACAATCAACTTTGTCGAGTTTATGGGAATCCTTGACAAATGTTGCTCTTATTTGGAAACATATAGACAAACAGGTTTCGAACAAGCTATTGTAAGAGCAACTGAATTGGCTTCGGATCTTGATACGCAGCCATTATTTAAACCACTAATGCGATTAAGACGTATTAAACGCAGGCCGGGTGAAGAGGCTGTTGATGATCAAATAACTGACCCAAAAAAGAAGTTTAAAGTAGAGTTTTTCAATGCACTGTTGGACACCGTGCACATATCCATGAAAGAAAGATTTGAACAGATGCAAGAATTTTCTGCGACGTGGAGTTTCTTGTTTGACATTTAAAAGAATCAAAATAAAGAAGAACTAATACAATGCTATTCTAAATTACAAGAAAAGTTAACTGTCAACATGAAGTCAGATATTGATGGAAATTTGCTGTGCGACGAAATTTTAGGCCTGCAACACTATCTCAAAGACAGCCAGGCAACGCCTATTGAAGCATTAAACTTCATAAAAAAGCATAATCTTCAAGAGTTATATCCCAACATCTGGATAACGTTACGTATTTTGCTAACAATACCAGTGACTGTCGCAAGCGGCGAACGCAGTTTTTCCAAACTGAAGTTGATAAAAACGTACTTGCGATCTACAATGTCTCAAACGAGACTAACCAGTTTGGCCTCACTGTCCATTGAAAATGAAGTTGCAGAAAACCTGGACTTTGCTAATCTGATCAGAGACTTTGCCGACAGAAAAGCGAGAAAAGTAAAATTTTAGTCGTTTATAATTGTTTTTCATTAGGCGTAATATGTTTTGTGTTCAGATGACTGACAGAAAATATAGGTTTATGGCTTACAGTTATATTAAATTCAATAAAAATATGGTACCCAATTCAAAATTAGTGTTTTTTCGTTATACATATTACCTCCTATATATAAAAATCAATTGTTGTGTGTTAGTCTCACCAAAACAAAGAAATGGCTTGACCAATTTGAATAATTTTTGTTTTGTTTTGTTCGCTTTAGTACAGGGGTGCTTCAGAAAAGAAAAGAAATATTTGGGATATACGAGCCTGTTTCAACCACATTTTACGCATCTTTTCTTTGTTTGGAACACGCAAAAACAATTTTCTGGAGTTGTTGTAGATGTACAGTGCAGTACTACGCAATATTTTTAGACAATTTCCCAAAACGTGAATGCCCAAACAATATATCACTGCTATACTGACTGTTACGGCAGCGACAGCAGCATGCTGGACTGACGTCACAGGCTACACAAGACTCACATGGAGCGTCTTAGCGGGCTTTCAGATTATTTGGATTTCATTTCCATTTAAAAAAATAAAATACTCAAATTTACGATGGAAAAAACCATGTTATGATCATAAGATGACGCCATTAACCACTTAAGACGATTTCTAGAAAACAGTCAAATACCGTGTTGCAAAGCACTGCCAGGTTCGCTATTTATACAATAAAGGGCGCCAACTGGACGACTCGCCCGGGGCACCTGGATGGCTAAGGCCGGTCCTGACTGTTACAAATAGGTTACTATAAGGAAAGCTCTGAGCGTTTCACTGACCCCAAACCACAGCCATTTGCGATTTCACTGGTGTGAAGCGAGAGCTCACTGGAGGACAGGTTGGAGACTTGTTGTGTTTTATGATAGAAGCTGGTTCTACCTCGGGCCAGTGATGGCCGTGTGTTGATAGAAAGAGGCCAGATGATGGCCTGCAATCAACCTATCTGAGTGCTAGACACAATCGACCTACACTTGGAGTTATGGTGTGGCGTACGATTTCGTATGACAGCAGGAGCACTCTCGTGGTTATCCTAAGCACAGTGACTGAAAATTTGTACGTCAACCTGGTGATTCAACCTGTTGTGCTGCCAGCCATGAGCAGCATTCCATGAGATTTTTTCCAACAGGATAACGCTTGCCCACATACCACTGTCGTAACCCAATATGCTCTACACAGTGTCGACATGTTGCCTTGGCCTGATCGATCACCAGATCTGTCTCCAAACGAGCACATATGGGACGTCATCGGATAACAGCTCCAGTGTCATCCACAAACACCATTAACCCATCCTATATTGACCGACCAAGTTCCACAGGCATGAAACTCCGTCCCACAAACTGACATCCGATACCTGTACAACACAATGCATGCACTTTTGCATGCTTGCATTCAATATTCAGGCGGATACAAAATGATTCACATGGCTCTGAGCACTATGGGACTTAATTTCTGAGGTCATCAATCCCCTAGAACTTAGAACTACTTAAACCTAACTAACCTAAGGACATCAAACACATCCATGGCCGAGGCAGGATTCGTACCTGCTACCGTAGCGGTCGCGCGGTTCCAGACTGTAGCGCCTAGAACCGCTCCGGCCGGCTGGCGGCTACATCCGCTGTTATTATACCAGTATTTCACATTTGCAATGGCTTATCTCGCACTTACATTAACCTGTGATTTTGCAATATTAATCACTTGAATATGTTACCTAGACAAATATATTCCCGAAATTTCATTTATCTACATCAATTACATTTTGGTGCTGCGACTTTTTTCTGTCAGTATATATATATATATATATATATATATATATATATATATATATATATCCATTTTTATAACTTGTATTGACATATAGAGTTCGTATGTGATTGCTGTCAGTCCCGCGTGTCTTCTTCCGCCCTCGCTGCTACAAAAAAAGTGAGGAAAATTGTTGTTTAATGTCCCATCGAGCATGAAATCATTAGAGACGGAGCACAAACTCGGACTAGACAGAGAGAAGGAAAGAAGGCGGTCATCTTATTTTCAAAATAACAGTACTGGCATGACCCTTCAGCAATTTAGGGAAGCTATGGAAAGCATAAATCAGGATGATTAGATCGGAATTAGACCTTGTCTCCTTCCACTTTGAGTGCACTGTCACGACCACACACCACCACTTTCGTTTTTAAATAAAAAAGATGAGGCAGAATAAAATCCTTGACCACCCACTCGGATGTAGGCTTTTCGACGGTTAACTGGATCACTTCATCAAATGTTCGTAATTTCTTCAGCAAAACCGCGGGCGCTTTCTCTCCCCCACCTTGGCAAAACTAAATTAGTACCTCGCGGTCTGATGATCCTGTCTTCAATTAGTAAAAGAATATATCTGACAAAATTGCTTTTAAGGCAGTATGCCAGTAGTTTACCAAACCGACCGACGAATTTATTACCAAAAACAGTAAATTTTAAACTTACGTCATTCGTTACGTTTCGATACACATTGTCTTGTGCACCCACCTTTTTAAGGAAATGTAGTTGAGCTGAAGATTTTAAGAGTGGAGAAGGAATGAAATGGAGGGAAATAAAGGGAAAGAATGAAATCGAAGAAAAGTGGAATAAATGCCTTTTGCCACCGTCACACTGGTGGGAGGATTCCGGTTTAATAATGGAGAGGGGAGCTCTGTGCATTCCAGTGCAGAAGAATTCAGGGGCTGCAGGAATGTCGTGATGAGGTCTCCGATATTGAACTGGATGCCGCCACACATATTGAGCGTCCTCCTACGTTCTGCACATTCACTGGCGATTCACTCCTTGCACGCAGACAAGTCTTTGCTTTGCGAACGTGTCTTTATATCTTAGCTGTTTATCTGATGAGAAAAGTGCTAGATGTCGTAGTGTCATCCAAATGGACCGTCATACAAATGCAGTGGTATTTCAAACAAGGAATTGTTCTCATTAAGAATGAAACTACTGGCATACAGTGTACCCTTATTTTTTATTTTACTCTCTAGAAAGTAGCATCAGCTATATTACACATTAGTATTGTGGTAAATAGAGAACAAATATACTTTTTATAGATTTTGGTGGTATATATTGCGTCATCTTAACAGAGAGTTCGCCGGCCGAAGTGGCCGTGCGGTTAAAGGCGCTGCAGTCTGGAACCGCAAGACCGCTACGGTCGCAGGTTCGAATCCTGCCTCGGGCATGGATGTTTGTGATGTCCTTAGGTTAGTTAGGTTTAACTAGTTCTAAGTTCTAGGGGACTAATGACCTCAGCAGTTGAGTCCCATAGTGCTCAGAGCCATTTGAACCATTTTTAACAGAGAGTTCCATTGAAAAAGCGATTATTAGAGTCTAAAATCCCGTCAACGACGATATCATTAGTGACGGTAGTTCTGTTTTCCGTAGCATGTATTACGATCATCTTCTTCCATGTGACTCACTTCTCTTGCCTCTAGCACGTCTTTTTCCGCTCGGCGGCCTTCTTTTAATTTATCTAGAGTCATCCTTGGCAGTATACTGTTTACTTTCCTAAATTTTTGGCAGTGGATAGTACCATCGAGTCACACTGCAGGATACTGCATACATACGCTGAAGAGCCAAAAAAGCTGGTATAGGCATGCGTATTCAAATACAAAGATATGTAAATAGGCAGAATAAGGCGCTGCGGTCGGCAACGTCTATATAAGCCAAGTGTCTGGCGCAGTTGTTAGACCGGTTACTGCAGCTACAACGGCAGGTTATCAAGATTTAAGTGAGTTTGAACGTGATGTTATAGTCGGCGCACGAACGATAGGACACAGCATCTCCGAGCTAGCGATGAAATGGGGATTTTCCCGTGCGACCATTTCACGAGCGTACCGTAAATATGAGGAATCCGGTAAAACATCAAATCTCCGACATCGCTGTGGCCGGAAAAAGATTCTGCAAGAACTGGACCAACGACGACTGAAGAGAATCTTTCAGCGTGACAGAAGTGCTACCCTTCCGCAGATTGCTGCATATTTCAATGCTGGACCATCAACAAGTGTCGGCGTACGAACCATTCAACTAAACATAATCAATATGGGCTTTCGGAGCCGGAGGCCATCTCGCGTACTCTTTATGACTGCACGACACAAAGCTTTACGCCTCCCTGGGCCCGTCAACATCGATGTTGGACTGTTGATAACTGGAAACATGTTGCCTGGTCAGACGAGTCCCGCTTCAAACTGTATCGAGCGGATGAAAGTGTACGAGTATGGAGACAAACTCATGAATCCATGGACCCTGCATGTCAGCAGGGGACTGTTCAAGCTGGTGGAGGCTCTCTAATGGTGTGGGACGTGTGCAGCTGGATTGATACGGGACCCCTGATACGTCTAGATACGACTATGACAGGTAACACGAACGTAAGCATCCTGTCTATCACCTGCATCCATTCGTGACCATTATGCATTCCGACAGACTTGGGAAATTCCAGCAGGACAGTGCGGCACCCCATACGTCCAGAATTGCTACAGAATGGCTTTAGGAACACTCTTCTGAGTTTAAACACTTCCGACGGCCACCGAACTCCCCAGATATGAACATTATTAAGCATATCTGGGATGCTTCGCAACGTACTGTTCAGAAGAGATCTCCCCCCCTCCTCCCCCCTCCTCCTTGTAATCCTACGGATTTATGAACAGCCCTGAAGAATTCATGGATTCATGGTGTTAATTCCCTCCAGCAGTACTTCAGGCATTAGCCGAGACCATGCCACGTCGGTTGCGGCACTTTTGCGTGCTCGCGGGAGCCCTACACGATATTGGGCAGGTGTTCTAGTTTCTTTGGCTCTTCTCAGTTTATTAGTGGAAGACCGGACAGTAAGGACAGTAGATTGTATCGGACAAAAGCTGCTTGTAAACTCTAGCGCTAGTGAAAGTAACAAAAGTGCTGCCACAGTTGAACTGTAGTAGAACAACACTGCTCACGCGACTCTGAATAAAAACAATAGTCCATTTGGGAATGACAACAAATTATCTGTTCTTGGTGAGTTTTTCTGTGAACTAACTTAACTCAGGAGTATTGTGCTTTATTCTATATCTTTAGATACAACTGACATTATTTTCTGTGTTGTAGGCTGTGACAAAGTCTACCTCAAGCAGTACAATGGGGATGTTAAACGACCGCTAGGATACGTTCGTATTGTATCGGACAAAGCAATTTCGGGTTGCACTGGAAACGGACACATTAAAACATAAATCGTTGGCTTTTTGTTTCCTTTCAAGACAAATATGGACAAGTCACAACATGAATGATATGGAAACAACATGAAGAAAACCGTGGAAAAATCCAAACATCATGTGTGAAATGTTCAATTCCAAGGAGCACATTAGGTGACTGACTTAAAACTTAAGAGGAAATGTTTTAGAAAATAAAGGTTTCTCCCGAGAACATTCATTGATGAACAAAAAAATTATTGTACGATTAATGAAACCTTCGAAGGAACCTGGATTCAGTCCTACATACGTGAGGCTTGCACACATAATAATTGTTCATATATAGAGCTGAGAAATCTTTTTAAGGGATAACTTCACCGTAGAATTTTCAAAAAAATCATTTTTATTGGCTTAAAAGATGCTTTGAACCTTCTAAAATAGGAGGCAAAAAGTCTAATTCCTGCAAAAAGATGTTCATTGAATTTCGAGCTCCTCCTCTAGAGCCTCGGATGCCCCGGAACGGCCTACCTGCGACAGCTTGATACCTCTTCTAATGTCTGGATATAGTTAGAAGGATTTCAAAATAATAATACATTAGCGGGCAGCAGCCGGCCGAGACACAAGCAGCAACAGAGAAATAACCGATTTTGTGACATTTTGCGAGTTACTAGCAGGGAGCGAATTATATTCTTTCATCTGTGTGCTTTGGTAGATTAACTTCTTCAATTTCTGCGTGTTAATTTAATATTTAATAGACACAGTTCTCGCGTTTTCGTTTGTGTCGGAAAGTAAACCGATTTTGTGAGATATTACAAGTTCCTAATCAGGAGCGAATCATTTAGTCTCATCCGAGTGCTTTCGCAGTTTAGTTTTCGAATCTCTGCTTCTTAATCTAATTTATTAGGCACAGTTCTGACATTTTCGTCAGTGTCTGCAGTAGAGTTTCGCAGCACGTGTTGATAGTCCTTTGTTTGCCTGTGTAGTGTAGTTTTCCACGATCTTTAGTATGTATGAGGACTGTGACTGCTGTGTGCAGATGCGAGCCGAGTTGGTGACACTTTGCTCACAGTTCCAAGCTGTGATGGCTTCGGTTACACAGCTAAAGGTTGAAGTGAATTGGCATCACCGTTGTTACCCTGCCGTGGGGTTCTAAAGGCTGTTCAGCACGACCCACGAGTCCACCGATCGATCCGCACCAATGCCCAGCCCAGTTACTGCTCGCATTGACGTTAACCAGTCGAAGGTCGCCTCGAGGCGTACCAGGCAGCGAAAGACTTCCCAGGGGATCGAACATAAGGCCTCCCCTGTTAGGCTAACAAACAGGTTCCAGGTGCTGTCTGTGGCTGACACTGTCCCTCAGCCGGATGCAGTCGCTTGTCCTGTTTCGTAAGGCGCGTTTACACTGAGTTCGCAGCATTGTTCACAACATTGTTCGCAACATTGTTCGTGGCTAGTAATGGACTACCGATGTTCGCAACATGTTGGCAACATCTTCGCGACACAAAATCAGTGTTCCACGGCTATGTCGGTAGAGATCAAAGAAACATTGTTCGTGGCCTGCTACCACTAAATTCCGCTACGCAGCGCTACTGTTCGTTTGTTTTGGTGTTTGTTTTGCTGGAGTGTAGTGGTGCGTTTGTTTCATGTCCCTTCATTTTTATTTGAAATGGAGTGGTCACGAGACAAAATTTTCCAGCTGATGTCGCTCTATGTGGCAGAGGACTGCCTGTGGAATGTGCGTTACGCAGGTTACAAAAATACTAAAATCAAACATGATTCATTACAAAAAGTTGCTGCGGCACTTGGCACCAGCAGCAGTGACGTGGACAAAAAAAATTAAATCTGTCTTGTCTCAGTACCGACGAGAGAAAAAAAAATAGAGGAAAGTAAAAAAAAACTGGATGTGGTACTGACACACTTTACGAATCGAATTGGTTTAGATTTAAATATCTACGTTTCCTGGATGATATGGAACTATTTGGAACTATTTGAGATATGGCTGGATTTGATAGGAGTCTCCTGATTCCAGAAAACGAAGAGTAACAGCAAGTCTTTGGTTCACAGGAATTGCTTTTCTGAAATTTGTGACTTTCTTTGAAACAACTGGTCCTATAATATTCAACAACATTTCAAAATCTGACGGCGACATCGTACTGAAGTTGCGAAAGCCAGAACCGTCTTCCAAATTCAGCTCACAAAGCATGTCATTCCCCCCACGTCTTCTATAGTATGTTTTGGTCCACCTACGACGACTACATTGTTTTCGTCGTCTGTTTATTTCGTTAAGTATTATTAATGCAGCACCAAATGTCATTAATTCTTCCTCTTCACTTGACATTGCGTATATCGTGATGTGAATACACAAAGTAACTTATCGGTTCACCGCGGCAGACTGTGCGAATACGTAGAAATGTTGGTCGCTAGTGTAAACGGGAATGGGAACAACCAACAATGTTGCCAACATGTTGAGGGAACAAGTTGCACACAATGTTCCGAACAAAAAAATGTTCTGAGCTCAATGCAAACGCGCCTTTAGGAAACCTCTCAGCCTGAAAGATCGGGGCGATCACAGAAGTGAGATTATTGGTAGTTGGAAGCTCCAAGGTTAAGCGAATTATGGCGGCCCTTAGGGACGTGGCTGCCAACGTGGGGAAGAAAGCCAATGTGCACTCCGTGTGAGTACCGTCTGGAGTCATTCCAGACGTGGAACAGGTTCTTCTGGATGGTATAATCAGCACAGGTTGTTGCCAACTGCAGGTGGTGGCTCACGTCGGTATCAACGATGTGTGTCGCTTTGGATCGGAAGAGATTCCCTCTGGTTTCGAGCGGCTATCACAAGTGGTAAAGGCTGCCAGTCTTGTTTGCGAGATGAAAGCAGAGCTCATCATTTGCAGTATAGTCGACAGGACCAGGTGCGGACCTCCAGCACAGAACCGAGTGGAGCGTCTGAATCAGGGACTCAGACAGTTCTGTGATCTTGTAGGTTGCAGATTCCTCGACTTGCACCATAGAGTGGTGAAGTTTCTGGCTCTGCTAAATAGGTCAGGAGGCCATCACACGCAGGAGGCGGCTACATGGGGCTTTGTGGCGTGGACTGGGCGGTGTTTCAAGTTAGAGGGTCTCTGGGAAACACAAAAAGGACTCCAGTCTCAAAGGGTGCAGGTGGAACACAGGAAGAACCGAGATCTAGAAACCATCGGTGTAGCAGTTGTAAATGGCCATAGCTGTGTTAGGAAAGTACCAGAGCTCCAAACGCTAATAGAAAGCGCTGATGCGCCAATCGTTAAAGGCAGTGAAAGCTGGCTAAAGCCACAGATAACTTCAACCGAAATTTTTGCTGAGGACCTACCGGTGTTCAGAAGGGATAGGCTACATACAGTTGGCGGTAGCGTGCTTGTTGCTGTTAGAAGTAGTTTATCTTGTAGCGAAACTGAAGTAGGTAGTTCCTGTGAGTTTGTATGGGTACAGGTCTTTCTTGGCAACTGAAATAAAATAATAATTAGATCCTTTTACCGACCTCCCAACTCAGATGATACCATGGCTGAAAGGTTGAGAAGAAACTTCAGTGTAACTTCTAACACATACCCGACTAAAACAGTTACAGTCTGCGGTGACTTCAATTTACCCTCGATATGTTGGAGAAAATACATGTTTAAATCGGAAGATACGCATAAAATTTCATCCGAAATTGTTCTAAATGCATTCTCTAATAATTATTTCGAGCAAATTAGTTCATGAGCCCACTCGAGTAGTAACCGCTTGTGAAAACACACTTGATCTCTTAAAAAAAATAAGTAACAAGTAATCAAGACCGTATACAGGGATTAGTAAAAACAGGGTTGTGATAACGAGCCTGAATACTGCAACTCCCAAATCCACCAAAAATTAACGGAAAGTATACCTATTCAAAAAAGCAGATAAAAATTCACTTGACGCCCTCTTGAGAGACAATATCCAGTCATTCCGAATTAACAATGTAAGTGTAGACCAAATGTGGCTTGAATTCAGAGAAATAGTATCAACAGTAATTGAGAGAGTTATACCAAATAAATGAACAAACGAAGAGCTTATATCCATTGGTACACAAAACAGGTCAGAACACGGTTGCAGAAACAACGAAACAAGCATGCCAAATTTAAACGAAAGAAAAATCTCAAAGATTGGCTATCTTTTACAGAAGCTCGAAATTTAGCACGGACTTCAGTGCGAGATGCTTATAATAGCTTCCACAACGTTGCTTTATCTCTAAGCGTGACAGAAAATCCGAAGAGATTCTGGTCATAAGTAAAGTATGCTAGCGGCAAGACACAATCAATGCCTTCTCTCCGCGACAACAATGTTTACTATCGATGCCAGAGATGGTAAAGCAGAGTTACTAAACACAGCCTTCTGAAATTCCTTCACCACAGAAGACGAAATAAATATTCCAGAATTCGAATCAAGAACAATTGCCAACATGAGAAACTTAGAAGTAGATATCCTCGGAGTAGTGAAGCAACTTAAATCACTTCATAAATACCGGTCGATACTGTGTACCAGTTAGATTCCTTTCAGAGTATGCTGATGCAATAGCTCCATTCTTAATAATTATATACTCGTACAACTGCTCGCTCGACAAGAGATCCATACCCAAAGATTAGAAAGTTGTACTGGTCAAACCAATATTCAAGAAAGGCAGTAGGAATAATCCACCAAATTACAGGGCCATATAATTAACGGAGAAATGCAGCAGGGTTTTGGAACACATATTGCGTTCAAACATAAGAGTTACCTCGAAGAGAACGGCCTATTGATACGCAGTCAACACGGATTTAGAAAACATCATTCTTGTGAACGGTTTTTGGGTGCTACGGACAAGGGACATCATATTGATTTCGTATTTACTGATTTCCGGAAGGCTTTTGACAGTGTACCTCACAAGTGGCTTCTAACGAAGTTGCGTGCTTACGGAATATCATCTCAGTTATGCAACTGGATTCGTGATTTTTCTGTCAGAGAGGTCACAGTTCGTAATAACTGACGCAAAGTCATCGACTAAAGCCTAAGTGATTTCTGGTGTTCCCCAAGGTAGTGTTATGGGCCCTCTGCTGTTCCTTATCTATATAAACGATTCAGGAGATAATTTGAGCAGCCGTCTTAGGTTGTCTGCAGACGATGCTGTTGTTTATCCTCTAGTAAAGTCATTAGAAGATCAAAACAATTCGAAAACGATTTAGAAGAGGTATCTGTATGGTGCAAAAATTGGCAATCAACCATAATAATGAAAAGTGTGAGATCATCCACAGGAGTACCAGAAGGAATCCATTAAATTTAGATGATACGATAAATCAGTCAAATCTAAAGGCCATAATTTCAGCTAAGTACCAAGGAATTACAATTATGAACAACTTAAACTGGAAAGAACACGTAGAGAATGTTATGCACAAGGCGAACCAAAGGCTGTGATTTATTGGCAGAACACATGCAGAACAGATGCAGTAGATTTACTAAAGCGACTGCCTACACTAGCTTGTCCGTCCTCTTTTGGAGTACTGCTGAGTGGTGTGGGATCTTTACCACACAGGATTAACGAAATATATCGTGAACGTTCAAAGAAGAACAGCACTTTTTGTATCATCGAGAAATCGGTAGAGTGTCACTGACATGATACATGACTTGGGGTGGACATAATTAAAACAAAGGCGTTTTTCGTTGCGGCGCGATCTTCTCACGAAATTTCAATCACCAACTTTCTCCAACAAATCCGAAAATATTTTCTTGGTGCCGACCTACATGCAGAGAAACGATCATCTTAATAAAATAAGGGAAATCGGAGCTCACACGGGAAGATACAGGTGTCGTTTTTTCCGCAAGCTCTTCGAGAGTGGGCTAAAAGAAAATTATTATGAAGGTCGTTCGATAAACCCCCTGCCAGACACTTAAATGTGATCTGCAGACGATCCATGTAAGATGTAGATGTAGATGTAGCTTGGCGTCAGCAAGTGCACGAAAAAGACAGTTCTTTCGCTTCGAATCTTGAATTTTATGTGCAGTATTGACTTTCGATAGTATACAGTTTTGTATTTCAAATAAGATTGAGTGCTAAGAAAGTATACTTTGGTATAGAAGGTACGAAAACATCGTATCCAACGCTGTGTCGAAGCAGTACGCTATCAAAGAGTCCGAGGATAGATATGAGGCTGAGAGCAGGCCGGAAGAGACAGTGCCTCTGCCAAGAAATTGAAAGACAGTGGCCAGGATTTTGATGAATTACGGATTGGGCTATAGGATTATAAATTATCATGGCGTTTTCGATGTTTTTTCTCAGCACGTGAAATGTAAAACTTGCAATGCTGACATCACGTTCGGAGAACAAAGTCCTCGAGGCTTAGGCTTCACAATAATTATTGCTTGTCCAAACTGCCCGGAAGCTGTTACATCAAGTAGTAAATTAGTACGGAACGCGTATGAAATCAATCGTCGAATCGTTCTCGCAGTGCGTCTGCTTGGAGTATTGCCAACGGAACTGTAAAGTTTAGTGCGTTCATGGAATTGCCATGACCGACATTTCAATCGTTCTATGATGAACTGGTGGATATGATTTCGATCCCAACGGCAACAGTATAACAGGGTAGTCCTGGGATAGCAGATTAATGGTAAGAGTTTTCTAAAAGTAGAATTTTTTTGTTTGGTCATGTCTATAGCACATTTGAAATCTCCAAACACGTTTTTCTCGGAATATGATTTTTCAAAACGGCACGCAGCGTAACTCCAACAATTTTCAACTTTTTATTTGAAAATTTAACTACAACTTTGAAATAACATTTCAAAGTGAACCACTTAGGAGATTTTCGATTAGATAATCTAAACTATATTTAATAACGAAAGACTCTCTTTATGTTGAAAATTGAACTACTTCATTCAAAAACGTGTCAATTAAACAAAAAACAATATTTATAAAACCCTCTATGTGGTTCACTAGCTATACTCATGCAGATTACATAAATTATTTTCTTTTTTCCATTTGCAGTGCGTGCCGCAAATCGCCCCAAATTCAACATGACTCGGGAGAATTTTGTAACGTTTTCCTACAAAATTTTTTTGTAATATACTTAAATATATGCTCAATAACACCCCAAATATTATTTCTCTCCCACTTTTCCTTCCGCCCAAAGAAATTGCCAAGGAAACGCTTTTTTTAGGCCATTACAGTAGCATTACCCCTAAACATAGCGTTACCTCTTTTTTGTGTTCTTGTGACACTGTTAAACTAGGTCATTATCTCGTAGGAAGCAACACGAAACTGTGTATAATATCTTTATTTTAATTGCCTTCAGTTATCTTGTGATCTTATGTGTGAAAATGTAACTAAAAAAGTTATGTAATTTGATGTTGGTATTTGCGTTATAATATTATTTCAGTGTAATGTCTACAACTTCTCCTTGCACTTCTAGAAGCTTTACCCCGTAGAGTGTAATCTATGAATTATTTTTTGCGAGAGGAAGACGGAGGAAGGAAGAAGATGCGAAAAGACATCACACCTTCCAAAATCTGTAGTCATCAGGTTGCAAGAGCATAAATCATTCAGGCAGCAAAACAAGCAATTTGCGTCATCATTGAAGCCAAAAGAGAGATAAAAATTTTGGTGTTCTTCCACTTTTCATGTGGAAGCAGATCTATAGCTCCATGTGACTTGAACTATGTATTGTCTTCTTTAAACTGTATTCTAAACGTTAAAGGCCCTAGCTTCCCATCGCTAATCTGAACGTTGTATTAAACAGCCGATCTGTCATACAAAGAGCTATTAAGTAGCCATCCATTGACAGAAGTGAGTATCTGTGTGCGTCACCTTAACTCGACATCTGTCGGTTGCGCTCCTTCAGAAACAATCTAATACTTTGTTCACAGTGTTTTCGTTAACGGACGACGCATCAGAGCGGCCTAAAAGTTTTTGTTTTCAGCTTTGATGAATATTTTGGAAATCGACGAATGGCCTTCGCCATTTTATCAGCAGCTCAGTGATATTCCCACAGCAGCAGAGCGTCGACTTCAGAGACCACATTGCTGTCATCACAAGTCAAGATGTATCCGAGGTGACATCTGTGAATTCAACTACCCACAATCCGCAATCATTTGTATTCCTGGACCATACAAAAATAAATCTGTTTACCTAAAATCAGACTAAAGAGTACTGTACAGTAAAACAGTGTTTATATTACTTAAGATATCTACCGGAACTCCCCCGTTTAAAACATAGTTGTTGTGAAACATATCATTGCGCTCTGCCATCAGCTACTTAAAACTAAAATTGCATAGTAAGGTACTTTAGTCCCTATTTTATACAACTACTAGTCAGTTTCACAAATCATTTAATTCATGTTACAGTTTATATTGCTACATACTTTCAGCCGAAGAAGCAATTAACATTTATTGTCACGATTGGTCTGAATACTTACGACACGAATGTGTTAACGCACGACAGCAAATATGAGCATTCTGTTCACTTAGTCTGTGAAGAACATTTACATAAAGCGTATTTGCATATCTTGTCCACACTCTGATTTACGGTAACTAACAGTTACACGTGAATAATCACAACTACAGCAGCACTTGTAGATGTTGTGTATTTCTATCTATTTATAAATTTCGTCAAACGCAATGGTTGTAAGTGTGAGTGTGGGAGTGTAAGTGTGTCGCACGTATCAGTTCAGTCAGGTGCAGGAAGAAAAACAAGCTGCTAGATATTTGCTGAAAAGTAATGTCTCCTAAATTTTCTGAAAATTCTCATAGCTCTTTAAATAAAACAAACGTTATTAACATTCAGCATCTTTATTCTTTATACCTACATATTTATTTCTCAACATAGTTACCCTGGCGACGAACACATTTCTCTCAACGACAGACCAGTTTGTTGATAGGGTCACTGTAGAATTGTTGACATTGTTGACTTTTTGACAGGATGACAACCTCACCTCTGCTTGTCCCGCTTCATCACTATCAAAATGAGGTCCTCCGAGATGTTCTTTAAGTTTTGAGAACGGACGAAAGTCGCATCGGGCCAAGTCGGGACTGTATGAAGGTTGATCGATGACAGTGAACTAAGGCGTCGGATTGTTGCGGATGTCACATCACTCGTGTGTGATCCGTAATTTTCATGCTGAAGGAGAGGATGCTCCATGTATAGACGAACTCTTCGAATTGGAAACTCGATTACAGCACGCTGTTTTTCCACACACTGGCATAGTTAGGTTACACACTGCCACGTTACGTGCTACAGTTGGAAGTCCTCTTGCGACAAAGGGCTGCAGATGCAGAACGTTAATAACGTTTTTTTTTATTTAAAATTCCTTAAGTGTTTTCACATAAAAAAACTCGGAGGCGATACTTTTCATCTCGCCCTCGTACATTCACTCAGGTTAGAAGCATTCTGCACTCAACTGATTTTAAGAGAAGGGGCGTGTCGTCTCAAGTAATATTTAGCCATACAGGTGTTGTGGTGTCTATATTCTGTGCTGAGCTATTACATGTTTCTGACAGTATAGTGCTTGTAGTTGCCTATGGAACCATGTTGCTCGTCCTTACGTAGCCAAGGATGTTTTGACTATGTTGCGGATGTTTCTCTGGGAAGCCCTAAACATCCTCCATTCAGTCCCGATCTCTCCCCATATGATTTCCATATTTTTGGAGCCCAGAAGAAAGACATTCGTTGCCGTCGATTTGTTTCAGACGAAGAGGTGCACTCCTGGGTACAATCACATGGTTCTGTAGGCAACCGCAGACATTTTCCCATGAAGGGATTGACCGTCTTGTCTCACAGTGGGAAAAAGTATTAACAGTTATGGCGATTACTTTTGAAATGATAAACAGTTTACTTACTTTTTTCTCCATCCGTCTCGCTTTCCTTTGACTTCCACTTGTAGATAAAGTTTTGATAAGGAATCCATGTCCCGAAATGTGCAGGTTGGGTGTAAAAGAACTTTTAAGATCGGATAGCTTTCAGACCACGCGCTTCATGGTACACACACAGCAGACATAACCTCTGTGCTGCAGAGTAGGTGCTCCACATAGCAATCCTGCTGTTCGTTGCACAAGGTATGTCTGCGACATATGCTTTCAAACACAGAGTCCACAAACCCTGGTGTGTGGTGAATAATTTCTGTTGCCGCCAGAACTCGTGCAAAAGAATCTTCTTACAAATTTACTGGAGTCTCATACACAAGACTCTTCATATGATCGATCCCACGAAAAAAATTTGAGAGGAATTAAACCTGACGACTGTGGTAGTGAAGTTGTTGGTCCTCTTTGACCTACCAAACAAAACAACCAATCAGAGTTCAGTATTTTACCAACCATTAAAACGAAACAGCCAATCAGTGTGAAAATGCCAAAAGATCGGGTGATGCGTCACTCCCAATGAATACTCTTTCCAAAATACCTTGACAGGCATCAAGAAAAGCTGCAGGGTCTCTGCAGCCTGCAGTCATGTTATCGATACAGGCTTGTGATATGATCATGCTGCAACTGATAAGCAGTATGATAGCAGTGGGCATTCAGGAACATTCTGTTCTTATCACTGATAAGAACACTAATAAGATAAGAAACCATCAGCTACATATCGGGAGTTTGCACACTTGGGCGACTTACATTCAGGATCAATCTCCACTGCCCTCCACCAGGTAACCACTGGTAACTGATCAGTGTCACCCAGGATAAACCTCCACACAACTTAGGCAATTGTGTGAGTTACATTCTAGGTCAAGACGTAACTCAATAGTGGTCACGTGATACAACATTGATGGGGAAACCCCTCGCATACCCCTACCCCTCTCAGCTAGCGGGGGTGCAATAAAATGGTGGGAAACTCAATAGGCCAATAGGATTCGAGATCGCCCTATATATATATATATATATATATATATATATATATGTGTGTGTGTGTGTGTGTGTGTGTTTTATTTGCAAGAACATTTTTTCTGATACATTTATTTACACTAAGGCTAGTATAGAAAAGGGAAAACTAAATACTACACTGCCCATTTTTCCTATATATAGACTTGTTACTCTTTTATATGATACTTAAAATTTCTTTCTGATCATTTTGTGTACAATTTCTTTCTGATTATTCTACATATAATATTTACATAATCTTTATAACCATTCTGTTTCCCAGTACATAACATTTATCTGAGAAGAATGGTTGTCATTAAAGGAATTGATGACCTTCAACAGGCTGATTTAACTGAGCTGACTGTATATTTTCAGTACAATTCAGGGGACAAATATTTATAACAGTAGTTATATATATATGCATAGGCATATATATGCATATATATGCATATATATGCATAGGTTGCCACTGGAAAGGCTACAGCTGGCACTGAGATTGCAGATTCACTTAAAAATATTCTGGGGATGTAATAGGGTTCTAAATTATTTACAAAACCGATCCAGGTAAGGAATTTTACAACACTTATTTTGGGAAGTTAGTGCAAAGACATAACATTAATCAGTACTTAACATTTTCCACACTGAAAGCTTAAGTTGTAGTGCAATTCAACAGCTCTGTTAAAGATAAGATATTCAAATGTTTCACCGCACAGGTTCTTTCAAATGCATGTATATGGTGTAAGATGCAGTAAGTCAGTATAATAACATAAAGTCTCCAACAATTTATGCTAGACTTGTTGATGTGATAGATAATAGCTTCTAGTCTAATGTGTGTAATAAGATGAATATGATGGATCCACAAGAAGCTAAATTCAAAGTTTGCGATTTTGTTAGAATTAGCAAATATTAGACAACTTTTGAGAAATTTTCATCTCCAACTGGTCTACTCAGATGTTCAGGATTCGATCAATTCAGGAAACCAACTTAGGTTTGTATCTGCTGGAAGATTAACTTTCGTGACCTGTTGCAGAATGTTTCTATGGCAAAGAACTACAAAAAACCAAATACTGATCTATATATCTACCTGAAAAATTGTATGAAGAAAAGGAAACAAAACTTTCTTAAAATGGTTTGGTTTTGACGAAACACACAATTTCTGGACTACATTGTAAGAGACTACACATGTAAGTACTAACCTATATGCAGACAAACCTGTACAGATGTTATGCAATCTGCGTCAAGTTTCTGAGAAGCCATACAAGTCCAGACTTGATGAAGCTACTGCCAAAGCATGATGCTGCTCTCCTTGTCTCTGCCTGCCACTATTAGCTTTTGTCAATCACTTGCAGATAAGTGTGTGTGTGTGTGTGTGTGTGTGTGTGTGTGTTTGTGTTTACGTATTTTCTGATAAATAATTCAGAGTTTGGTGCTAGTTTATACAGTTCAGGGGAAGCATATGTATTTTTTTTCACATGGAAATAATTCAGGTCATTCAGATACTTTTGAACATGGTAGCTATATCTTGACTGGCCATTTCATTTGAATGGCTGGTAAAATACTGGGCTATGATTGGCTGTCATATTTTAATGTATGGTAAAATACTGAGCTGTGATTGCCCGTTTTGTTTGATTTTTTAAATTTCCCAAACTTGCTCTCTTGTATTATTTAAATTTCCTGCCCAACATAAATTAATTGACACTCAGGCACTGTATCTCTTAGCGATTATGGCACAATATAACAAACAAATGAATGAAAACTGAATTAAGTGCGCTTTAGACACTGAAAGAGGGGATTCTTGTTAATGGCAGAAACATCCAAAGACTCACTGTAAACGTCTCCCATATAGTGGCATGTGGTGTAACTACATTTATAAAATCACAATGATAGCCAGTGTCAGAACGGTACAAGCTATGATATAGTTGACGCTCCAAAGGACTACAGATTTGGCTGTCAATTATTAACGAAATCTCGATCAAATGAGTAGTTCCACCTTTCCAGGTATTCAGTGTTGTTCATAAACGACTGATGAATGTTTCTCAAATAATGACTCAGCCCAGATGAAGTTTTCGGTCCTGGTAAAGGTAACTTAACTGTGAGCATTTTGTTTTTCATTTTAGCAATTACATTTTTATTGACTTTTGTGGCCTCTAAAAATGGTATAAACTACTTTTTATTGATAAACACACTTCAAACTAGCGTAATAACATTTACTTATTTCCAATAAAAATTATACTCCCTATGAAAAATACTCTCACAAAATTATTTTCATTTATACTGTTGTGTTACTGATATGCTTAAGAACTTTACAGTACATGCATTTGCTTGAACCAATTACAGTCAACAAAATTACAAGATTATGATGTATGCATTACTCATGAAACTGACTCTGTTATTGGTTTCAGCTTTACATCGATGCCTAAGTGGTACGATTTCTTTTCTAGCCTGATGCATCATCTTCACAGAAGCAAAACATAAAAATGACAAAACCCAAAGCACCACTCAAAATTTTTTCTTGAAGCACTTCTTGCAGAAATTCAAGAAAACATTGTTTCAAGAAAAAGAAACAGAAATGTGGAGTCACAGAACGTAAGTAAGAGAAAAACGCAGAGGAATTTGGACCAAGAATACACCTCTACGACAGGAAAAATTATGCATACAAGAGTCAGTCAGGCATTTCAAGATATCTGCCAATATAAATGCAAGATTTTCACAGAAAAAAGACGAAAAATTATCCAAGAAGAGTATTGGAAACTAGTTCTTGACAACAACAAACATCGATCATAATAAAATGTTTTTCGTCTGCCAAACCAATACTCCCGAAACTAAATTGTAAGAACTCAGAAACATGGAGTACTGTGATTAACCTGGATGATAAGCTAGTCTGTAAGGTGTTACTCCTGAAGACGCTAACCATAAGTAATCGTCGGTGTAGACATGTTCCAGGAAATAACATGTCAGAAAGTCGCCTCAGAACCATAAGAATCCACATAAAAAGCTTACGTAAATACACAAGTCATCGTCGTCGTAAACATAATCCTCACAGGAAATGTCTGTCACCTGAGTTACCCATCTCAAAAACGTATAAGCTTTATACTGAGAAGTTTGAAGAAGAAAATCTTTTGACAGTGGACGCCAGCATTGACCATAAAGTCTTCAGTTCAGAATATGATCTGTCATTTTATAAGCTAAGAAGTAACACCTGCAGTAACTGTAGAAGATTAGACAATGTAATCAAGGCAGAAGTAAGCACCAGTAAAAGAAAGACCTCCTCTTAAGGAAAGTTGATCATCCAAGTATCACTAAGAAATGAGATGCACACAAGCCAGAAGAAAGCTGAGCACATGCAATTACTTTCGATCTTAAAAAAAACTGGCAACTCCAATACTGACAACCAATGTTATTTACTACAAGAGACAGCTTTGGAGATTTAAGCGTGGAATATACGCATGCAGCACAGATCACGCTTTAATGCATATGTGGTCTGAAAACATTGCCTCACACGACTCTCCAGTAACTGATTCATGCTTATTGAAGTTATGTAGTAGATGTAGATATGTATTCTTGGTCCAAGTTCCTTAGTGTTTTTCTTTTACTTACTTTCTATGACTCCACATTTCTGTTTCTTTTTCTTGAAACAATGACTTCTTGAATTTCTACAAGAAGTGCTTCAAGAAAACACATCTGAAATTACACATGTTTTTGCCTACAGTGATGGTCGTGGTGGGCAAAACAGAAATTAAACAATCGCCCGACTTTGGCTGTATATTGTTGCTCATACACCTACTGACACTGTTGATCATAAGTTTCTCATTCCTGGTCATGGTTACCTTGATAATGATGTTTATTTTTCTCACTTTGAGAGTAAGAAAAAGGAAACTCAGTTTACATGTCTGCCACAGGATTGGATGAAGCTTGCAGAAAATGCATGGACCACATTTTGTGTGAATGGAATGATGCAAGATGATTTTCTTTTCACAGAACAAATTGCAAAAATTCAGATCAGTAGAAGAATAGATACTCAGAAGCAAAAGATTAACTAACTGAAAATGAGATGTATGAGGTACAGGAAAGCTAAAACAAGAGCTTGCTTCTTCAAGGAGATGTTGAATAAAGACAACATGGTTTATACTTTCTGAAATACATTACACAACCAAATGATTCTGTACAGTCACGTGTTGAAGAATGCTACCCTGATAACTGTGAAGGTGATGAAGTGAATGAAAGTACACACACAGAAAGGGTATATTCTTTGAAGGCATAGTGATATGAGTGACATTTTATGAAGACCTCTTGAAGGCATAATGCTATAAGTGACGAATTTTTTTAAAGAACACCCAAGACCTTCAGCTTCTTATCTGATATATGTACCTTAAGTGAAAAACATTGTATACATTTTTGGTTCATTTTGTATAACCTGCGACTTTACATAAGGATTGTAGTGTTTAACATCGTTTTCCTCAGAATAAACTCTATACTGCTTATATCATTATGACTTTCATCCATTCAAATGGCATTAAATGCTTGTGAAACAGAGTGTTTTATGCACTAAATGAATAATTTCAGTGTTTGTAGGCAACTATTCTCACCATATGACAACTACATAGTAGTAAAAGGAGGCTTTTTTATTCGTTCATATGCTACCCACATACACATTTGACGCTCCAACATTGACAAGTCTTGGAAAATGAGATACAAGGAAACGTTATTGGTTAGACATTAACATAACTGATGACATGTCGCAAAACAAAATGTGTACTTCGCACAAGAACAGGTTATTTTGTTGTTTTCCACAAAACACCTTTAAGACTGCTATCTTCCAGGTTAACTTTAACTGCTCAAACCCCACATGGGGTCTCAGCCAATCCACTGTTTGTGTCTTCCTTCACTTAAACAGTGCGACCGTGAAATTTGCCACAGAACAAAGATACCGGTATGTAGTTGTTCGTACTTCAGTGCCCTGAGGGCAATGGTGAAAACTATTGTTCGCTTTTACCTAAACTTTCTTCTGGAAACGCAATTTTATCTGCACTCAGCAGCGTTATTTATGTTATCGTGATGTTTATCACATTCTAGTATTTTAGAAATATTATTGCCTAGTGGTAGGAGTAGAGAAGTGAGTAGGAGATAGTCACTTGGGGTAGTTAAATGGAAGTTGCAGTTGCATCAATCAATCGAATATCGACCATCGACTATCTCATTATGGAATCACACAGTATCGATTCTGGACGTATGTGTCATCCGTCAACTAGAAGAGTACTGTATGTGCGTGTTCGCATATTTCTTATACTCAGTGATGTCTCGGAAGTGTGTTGATTCACAAAATATTTTCTTTTATGTGTATGGCGAGGTTACGACTAAATCTCAAAGACATTCCATTTCACTAACAGTCAAGAAGGCATACGAGCTGTATTTTGAATCATAGGTAGATGAGGGTAAGTGTTGGGCACTGCAGAACTGTAGCTCATGTTGCACCCGCTGTTTAAGAGGCTGGTTGCATGGAACCCACCCATCTATACCATTTGCCGTACCACATTTGTGGAGGCGACCTAGACATTATTTTACAGACTGCTACCTTTGTTTAACGAAAGTGAAAGGAATCTCAAGTAAATCATAACACACATTTTCTTATCCAAATCTGCAGTTTGCCCAGTTCCACACATTGATTCTCTCCTAGATCCAAAACCACCAACAGTGTGCACACTGGAAGATGAAACACATGATGGTAGTGACAAAACTAACAGATAATGAAGAGCTTGAGTACACAACATCCACAACACAGCTACAATCACAGCCATTGTCGCATGCAGAATTGAACGATCTTGTAAGAGATCTAAATCTTTAAAAGAGACAAGCGGAATTACTTGGGTCTCGTCTTCAAGAAAAGAATCTGTTACAACCAAATATTAGTATTACGTTCCATAAATGACAGCTTGGTTTTATCACTTCTTTCTCAATGGCAGAGAGTTTTGTATATTGCAATGATATAAATGGCCTGCTTACAAAATTCGGGATAATTCACAATCCAGAAGAATGGTGCCTGTTTACAAGAGGGTCGTTAAATAAGTAATGCCCCACATATTTTCTCGGAACATATTTATTGTTAAGAGTCAGAATTTGGTGAAAATATACATCAACATGTCTTGTCCATGCCCTATTTTTCTATGAAGTCTCCATCACGTTCTATGGCCCTACGCCAATTGGTGTGGAAGAGCATGTAATCCCTGCTGGTAAAAGCTCTTGTCCTGTAGGCATAGCCATGTTTTCACTGCATGACTGACACTCTCATCATCTTCAAAATGTGTTCCCCATAGGGTATCTTTAAGCGGCCCAAAGAGATGGAAGTCCGAGGGTGCCAGGTCTGGGCTGTAGGGTGGATGAGGCAATGATGTCCAGTGGCTGTGAGAGGACGACCCGAGCGTGGCTGATCATGGAGCTCTGTTTCTGCATTTCCTGAGGCTGTAACTTTCTTTACCCATCGCCCGGCTGTACTCCTGTCAACTGCAGCATCGCCATACGCTACACACAAACGTTTATGGATGTCCACCACGGGTTCTTTCTCTGAACACAGAATTCAGTGACAGCACACTGCTTGTAACGTAAGTCGTATGAAGACGCCATTTTGACGCTGTACTACCGCTCTGCCATCTGGTAGAAGGGTTCGAAACTTCGCCGGCGCAAAGAGCAAACATCAAATGTGAAGCACCAACAAGGATGTTTGTCTATGTATATTAACGGCCTTTTAAGTTTCAAAGCTGTTCTCTTACATAACTGAAATAAGAAACCTTTGATATCAGTGGCCCATTTCGTTTTTTTAAAGGAAACCTTCCAGAAAATGAGGCTACTCCTTAAGTATTCGAATCACAAATGGAAAATATGTGGTGACCTCAAAGTGCAGACTGGTTACACAAAATATTGCTGTTTCTTGTGTCGTAGGGATTGTAGGGCAAGTAACGACCGTTATGTAGTTTTCAATACTGATGAAAAAAATGTGTCGCATTAACGCCTTGTTGGCAAAGACAGTGTGCTGTTACCACCACTTCATCTGAAATTGTACTTTCTGAAGAATTTGTGAAATAAATGTACAAAGATGGCCAGGGTTTTCAATTTTTAATGTCTACATTTCCTGCGATAAGTACTCCAAAAATTAAAGAACGAATTTTCAGTGTGCCTCAGATCTCTCATTTTATGAAAGATATTAACTGTTGCAATTGTTGTTTTGATCTATGGGCCAGGCATTGTAGTAAGGCAGATTTGGCTGTTGTACGTTTATTGTGCACAGGGGTGTGGGGATGACGTCGCTAAGTACGTCGGTATGTTCATCCAGATGACAGATCAATGTGACTGATCTGGAGTCATCGTCCAGGATTCCCAATAATGTGAACATGCATTCCTCTGATGCAGACAAAAGCGTCAATTGTTCCAGCAATGTGGGAGGTAGTTTAGATTGGTTAAAAAGACTTCAGAGGACAGACATGGTGTCTATTTCTGACGGTCTGAAGAACGTGTAAGGCAGTACGATAACAAAAGTTTCCTGTAACACTCAAGACGAGGATGCTGAAAACACATATAGCGTTTGGTAACCTTGTATTGTTCGAGGCAGCAGAATTTGCGGCTGGAGATTTTGGCACAGCTGGCTTAGTTGACGGGATTGGCCAAGAACTGGTTGGAATTTTTTAACATCGAGTATTGAGCGCTTGGAGTAAGATGTGTGGTGCTAATCTTGTCCACAGTCAAGTAAGAGCTGTTGTCAACCATTGTTGTGAAGTAGCAGTTGCAATAGCTTTGGGCGGTACTGTTTGTACAAATGAACACGGCTCTAGCTTAATCGCTGTATGTTAGTTAAAGCACTGATAACAATGATGGCGCTCATAGTGAGGCAGAATCTATACAGCATCGTCACGTGAATAGTAGATTTGTCAGGTGTAACAAAAGATGGCTGCATTGTTAGTGTGTAGTGGAATAAAGCTAGCGAAATCCCGCCCAGCGCAACTGTCGCGTGAGTCATGGGTCACCAAAGTGGTAATCCTCCACTAGATATGCATTGAAATACACTAATAACGTAGGCGAGATGGCTATGATTAATAGCACGTGATTCGGATAAAGTACAGTACAGCACGACTACACAGCACAGTGTTCTAACCCGAACTGTCCTACCGATTTAATCTTGCAGATATCGCACCCCACAGCTGACGCTCCTTAGTGAGCGATATCGTTGGCGCTAGTGACCCCACAGATTTTTACATCAGTTTTTGTTGACTAAAATTTGATTGATGGGAGATTTAATAAATCTCATTAAGATGACTGCTTATGTAATTTTTAAGAATAATAAAGAGCAGTGCCAAAGTGGTCCGCTATTAAATGTAAAAGCTCTTGTGGCGATGGCTTCAAGTCTCTAGTGTTTCCAATAACATTGTGCAACAAATTTGACCTTTATCTTTTGCCACTAGATGAAATTAAGTTTTCTTTACTACATCACATATGCAGATTGTGAAAATGAAATCAGAAATGTCCCATCATGTACCAATTTTTCTGGAAAAGATACGCCACATGTACCACTTTCGAGAAACTTGAAAACAACTCAGTAACAATACAGGAGGAATCTGTAGTTGAATAATATACAGATCAGGCCAGAAAAGTAACTGAATACCCAGATGCAAAAGTTACAAAAGGAACTTTTTGTCGATTTTGAGTTCGGCACACCACAGTATAGATTTTTTTACATGATGTAATAGGTTTCAGGGCGCAATACCCGCTATAAACCGTTGAAAATGGCTGTAGAAAGTCTTGTTCTGTTGCAAAAGATGCTAACTGCTCTTTGTCTTTGGGTGCAAAGCCCATTAAATGTCCAACGTTTGCAAAACGAGCCAAGTTCAACAGGTATGGCAGTCGCTGTGTCATGTCCTTATGCAAAACACGCTAGCTGACACCAAACTTACTAATCTAGACATTCAAAAGTACCTTTCAGTATGTTACGATTAGGAGCCATATTTCTCTTATTCAGAGTTAGGTTGGCTGCACTGTAGCGAATGCTTGCACAGCAATGTAGCTCTCGCTGCTGATGCACTGTTAAAATATACACCACTGAGCACAGTTTCAGCCTATCAGCAAGTTGTTCGTTGATGTATCTGCATGAGTATTTTGAAGAAAATGAGTGATTTCGTGGACGATTTAAATGCAGAAGATGGTACAAACGAAGTGGAAGTAATTGAAATAGTAGGAATGCTGAAAGAATCGAACCCATCGTAGTAGCAGCAAATGACCAGATCAAGACCAAGAGTGATGGCCCCTCCTGGAAAAGGAGCAGGCGTTCTGCTCAGTGGAAGAGAAATGTTTCCAAAACAGAAAGGTAAGAACATGAAAAGTATTATTAAAGTAATATTATGGAATTAAAATTGTGTTGACACTAACTGTTATGACATAACCTCAACAAATTCGGGGTACGATATGTGCTCCCCTCTGCAAAATGGCGTAGTTCGACCAATTTAATGGGTAGTTCCAGCAAAACTGAAACTGGCAACAAAGTAAGAGTGTAGAGAATAGCAAAACTAAAGAAAATTTGTGTTAAATAATGCACAAGATCTTGGAAGGGGCAGCAAGGAGTGTGCAAGGTGGCGCGAAATAGTTGTGCTGCGCACTACACTTACACTGTTGCCAGAGTGCTCCCAGTTTCGGTTTCGCAGGATGATTTTAAGCAACCACTGGGGGAGTGGGTGTTGGTAGAAAAAATAAACTTTTTCTACCAATCATACGGTTTAATCACGTCTTTTATATACACATCAAACATAGTTTTGCATCACCTTGGTTCCGAGAGTTCTGGAACCCGTACAGAAAATTGGAATAGAGATCAACATAAACATCATTTCCGCCCTTTTTTTGCTCATGAAAACCACACATACATAAAATCATCATACAGCGAGACCTTCAGAGGTGGTGGTCCAGATTGCTGTACACACCAGTACCTCTGATACCTAGTAGCACGTCCTCTTGCAATGATGCAAGCCTGTATTCGTCGTGGCATACTATCCACAAGTTCATCAAGGCACTTATGGTCCAGATTGTTTCACTCCTCAACGGCGATTCAGTGTAGATCCCTCAGAGTGGTTGGTGGCTCACGTCGTCCATAAACAGCCCTTTTCCATCTATCCCAGGCGTGTTCGATACGGTTCATGTCTGGATAACATGCTGGCCACTCTAGTCGAGTGATGTGGTTATCCTAAAGGAAGTCATTCACAAGACGTGCACGACGGGGGCACGAATTGTCTTCCATGAAGACGAATGCCACGCCAATATGCTGCCGAAATGGTTACATTATCGGTCGGAGGGTGGCATTCACATATCGTACAGCCGTTACGGCGTCTCCACATAATGCCACCTCAAAACAGCAGGGACGCTCCACCTTGCTGCACTCGCTGGACAGTGTGTCTAAGTGATCAGCCTGACCGGGTTGCCTCCAAACACGTCTCAACTTCAGAAGTGAAGTTGCGTATCATGCAGCCTACTGTGCACAGTTTGAGTCGTTACACGACGTCCTGTGGTTGCACGAAAAGCGTTATTCAACATGGTGGCGTTGCTTTCAGAGTTTCTCCGAGCCATAATCCATAGGTAGCGGTCACCCACTGCAGTAGTAGCCCTTGGGCGGCCTGAGCGTGGCATGTCATCGACAGTTCCTGTCTCTCTGTATCTCCTCCATGTCCGAACAATATCGCTTTCATTCACTCCGAGACGCCTTGACACTTCCCTTATTGAGAGCCCTTTCTGGCACAAAGTAACAAGGCGGACGGGAGCGAACCGCGGTATTGACCGTCTAGGCATGATTGAACTACAGACAACACCAGCTGTGTACCCACTTCCTGGTCGAATGACTGGAACTGATCGGCTGTCGGACCCCCTCCGTCTACTAGATGCTGCTCATGCATGGTTGTTTACATCTTTGGACGAGTTTAGAGATATCTCTGAACAGTCAAAGGGACTGTGTCTGTGATACAATATCCACAGTCAACGTCTATCTTCAGGATTTCTGGGAACTGGGATGATGCAAAACTGTTTTTGATGTGTGGATATGCTACTTGCTTTTTTAACTTAGCATGCCGTGCTTACTATCCCTTTTGTCTTATCTATGTGTACAAACTTCTGCCTACTTTGCAAGACCGTGGTGTGGTTCCTCCCCCTCCTCCCTGCCCACCCCTCATCACCAACTATTGCTTCTACACGAGCATGAGACTATGTCAGATACAAACACAAGGCCTTCGCAAAGATGACCGATAGTAAACATCCCCTCCGAAAACTAAGATGTAATGAACTTACCATGCAAGACGTAAAGAACGAAAATTCACCAAACGTTTTACCAGAAAAGAACCATGGAGTGACAGAGCAACTAAGCAGCTCCATATGTCTCTACCACCTCCCCTAGAAGAAGACCCGGCGAGGATGAAAAAAGGAAATGAAGCATCATCATCCATTTTCCTTTACCGAAAAAGAAGTGAGAGGAGATCGAAAATGTTTTTGTTTGTAATGCGTCTTTTGTCAATCTAACGAATTAAGAAAGATAGGGTTACCGAGCTGTTACAAAATTTTAGACTACGATGAAGTTCCAAGACATGAGAGGAGGTGACAGAAGAACCAAGTTGTATGAAGAGAGAAAAGAGTGTGTGAAAAATCACATTACGAATTTCATCCACTTAGAACGTCACCACTGGCGCGAAAGCAAATTGTTTTTACATTTACTTAATTGGTTTTTACTTTATTTTTTAATTTTTCAGTTATAAATTTTATGTACACAATATTTTTAAGGTTTAGTTAGTGGTAGAAATATTGTAATGATTATAAAATACAGTTAATGAATTATCAAAATCATTCGAAGATAAATCTTTATCTATATTTTTACCAATATCACCCTTAGTTAAGGATAAATATACACTCAAAACTATGTGTTTCGTGTTTGTTTCCAGTCATAAATCTACGTTTAGTTATTTGTTTATCATATTCCTTACTTTTTAATGTATTAAATTTATCTAAAGCATAACTAAGTGATGAATTGATGCTATTTATCTTTTTATGATAATCTTCTACAGCTTTCTGGTAAATTGTATTACTTATATTACAAATTGTTAAAATATTATTAATTCTTTCTCCATATAGCTTTTACTAACAAAATTTTTAAAATTATTTCAGTACAGTTTTGTATGTTTTAATTAAATTCTTTTAAATGTTTTGTATATTCTTCTTTGGTAACTAGTCTGCTTTAGCTGATGCTAATTTATTTTCTAAATATTTCTTTGTGCCAGCTCTGTAGCTGCTCTATGGATCAGCAACATCAACTAGTATTCTAATTTTATGATCACTGTAACAGTTACTAATCTTACAGATCTCACACAATTCCTTATTAATTTGCTTTCTATATTTTATCTAATTCAAGTTTATATATTTTTATTCTAATTATTTATTTATTTATTAATCTAAATCTTTATTAATTTTTGATTCAATTTCACCTAAATTTATTTTTTTACAAATTCCTGAGTCAAAGACTTTTTCTAAATCTATGTATTTTATTTTTATTTTATTACGAAAAATTTTCATTTATTCGATTCAAAATATGTTTAAAGTTAAAATTTTATGCTAACAGTCTTAAAACAAATAAACACAAATGGCCACAAATAAATTCCTCGAAATTTTATATTCTTTTAACATTATAATATAAATAATTTATTCTCAAATAAGTAATTCATTCTTTTGGTATACTGTCTGCAAAAACGAATCAATACAAAACAACCTTTGTATGCTGCATTTTATAATAAGCAATAAAATGAGTACCAACATTATCAGAAACATTTCAACTAACTTCACCAAATTCAAAAATTTCTGTTTTATTAGATAATTCATCAATCATAAAAATCTCTAAAATTTTTAATTTTTAATTTATTATCTATTTTTTCTATATCAAAATTACTTAATGCATTTGATATATAGTAACTCTTTTTTGGAAATTTCTTTTGTAGTTTTTTCAATACAGTGCCAGGTGAAGCCAGCTAAGGATGTAGTTCTGAGCATGTTGTTTCCATTGCAAGACTGTGTCTCTCTTGGTCTTTTAATTTTTATCACCTTTTGTCTTTTTATTACTGTATTTGACAGAGCTGTAGCTGCTGCACCAGCAGAGGTTAAAAATGGGAATGCAGCTAATAATAACTAACTCCTTCATGTTTTGTTAATCTTGAACCTACAACCTTTTTTGTTAGATAAATAGTAATTATTTCAGAACAGGTGTGGCTAATGTTATGATTAGTTCAATACCTATTTTCTTGTCTCATTTCATTTTCTGCCACCAGTTAAAAATTATCAGATCTATTTAGTCGATCGTTATTGGTATTAGCTTCAGGTTTAATTTTTCCACTAGGTATCAAAGTGTAATCAATGCTCACCTTATTCATTTACATTGATTAAAATTTTACAAAAGTTTAGAAAAACTGATATTTAAGAAATTTATAAAACCATCTTCTTTAAAAAATTTGTGAAGTTAGTTTATCTAAAAAATTTATAATGCCCAACTGTTTCATCAAGAACCATACCCAACTTTCTTTTAGCAAATATTATTCCTCTTAGTGATGCTGCATCTAATTTTTTTCTGAATGAAGCATCTTCAGCATACATTCATTTAATTGAAGTTCATCTGCTTCATGTTTTTTTCTAATTCTTTATTATTTCTACAGAAATATCATGTTTTTTACAAGTTTTGTTAATCCATTTACTTTTTAATCAGCTCTAGCTAATCTTTCCTTTAATTTAGCTCCTGAAACACGATAATTACAACCACATAGGAGCATTTCAAAAGGTAATTTAGTAATTGATCTATTTACTAAACCTTTATCTTATTTTACTGATTTCCAAAAAGTATGAGGAAAATTGTTAAAAATCTAATTAAGTAAGATATTGATTGACTGATTTTGACAGGAGAGTTAAAACAGCTTAGGTCGACCCACCACTGCCCACACCGAAACTAGGTTTATTGTGCTGTATCACTCCCTGTATATCTAGTAAAGCCAACCAGTGCCCTTAAGTAGTGCAAGGAGTCCCTCTACCAGTTTTTTGTTAGGCACTATTTCTTCAGGTCTAGTTGTCCCGAAGATTCTGTATCTTTTACTCTCCAGTTAGGTGTGATGCAGTTTCTTCAACCTCTTCACATATCATGCATTTAGGGTCCTCTTCCGTTATACCCATTGTGTGTAGGTGCTTTTTGAAGTTCCCATGGCCAGTCATCAGTCCAGTCATGAGTTTGATGTATTTGCTGTTCAATCCCAGGATTACAGAGCTTCTTTTAAAACATGGCGTGGGCATCATTACCTTACCATGTTCTTAGTTATGGACCTTGGTCCAATATCCTACATGCTGTTTCCTAAGCCAGTTCTGTAGTTCTAATTTGATCATAGCCTTGGTGATTGTCAAGACAGGTTCCGGTCCAATAAATGGAGTTGTTGCCCCCATCCTAGCCAATCTATCGTCTTGTTCATTGCCACAGATTCCTGAGTGGCCAGGGACCCACACTAGGTTCACCCTATTGCTTCCCCCTAGCTCCACCAGAGCCCTGTGGCAGTCTGCAACAATCTTAGATATTGTTGCAGGAGCTGCCAATGATTTCAGGGCTGCCTGGCTGTCTGAATAGATGTAGATGCTACGGCCATTGTAGCACCTACACATATTCTCCTCCACACATGCCCTGATTGCAGTAATTTCGGCTTGGAATACAGAGGCCAGTTTCCCCAGAGAGATGATGCTCTCCAATCTTGGTTGAACCCCGTACAACCCTGTCCCAACGCATTGGTCTGTTTTCGACCCATCGGTGAACCAAGCAATGTCCCCTGCATAGTGTCCAACTGTTTTCGCCCACTGCTGCATACTTCCAATTATTATATTGTAAGGCTTGTCGAAATAGTTGGGAGTTATTATATAATCGGCAGGCATTTCCCCCGCCAACCCTATATTTACCTCACTCACTATGTTAGTGTGTGATTCTGGATGTCCGATTGAGACCCAGTTTTGGCCAGTTTTAAATCTGTATGCCCCAGCTGCTGCGTCCATCTTAACCCAAAGGTGAAGTGGAGGCATATCCAGCATGGCTTCCATTCCAGCGGTTGGTGTGCTGCTAATTCCTCCTGTTATGGCTAAGTAGGCCAATCTCTGCACCTTAGCAAGCTCTTTAGCAGCAACCCTCTATTCTACCTTCTTCCACCACATTACGGCCCCATAGGAAATCCTAGGTCTAACCACTGTGGTGTATATCCAGTGCATACCCCTGGGGCTTAGGCCCCAGTTTTAGCCACAAGTTCACCTAGTACTCACTAAAGTATTTTTTGCCTTGGTGCACTTACTCTTAATGTGAGGGGTCTAAGTTAGCTCCTCATCCAATGTTACCGCTAGATATTCCACTGTCCCCTTTGCAGGTAGAGTTTCATCGAAAAGCTTTAGATTCCAACTTGCATGCTGAATATGTCTCTTCGTAAATGGCACCATAACACTCTTCTTAAGATTAAATCTCAAATCCTGTTTAATGCACTATTTTTGCACAATGTCCAACTTCCCTTGTGCCATATCCTGACTGTGCCAGTGAATTTGCCAAGTATTACTATAACAAGGTCATCTGCATATCCTTGGCAGAAGCATTGTCTGGAATTTAGCTCCTCAATGAGTTCGTTCACCACTAGATTCCACAATAGAGGAGGCAAAACTCCTCCTTGTGGGCAGTCTCTAGTGGTCTTAATTACCATATTTTCATTCATCATAGTAGTCTCTACCTTCCTTCCACTAAGCATGGCCCTGCTCCACCTACATATAGTGGTCCCCAGGTCATGCACCTTTGCTGCCCTTACCATGGAATCGAAGTCGTGTTACTGAAGGCCCCCCCCAATATCCAGGAAGATGCAGAGGCCTATTTCTTGGAAGTGAAGTGCTTTTTCCACCTTCCCAACGAGTTGGTGGAGAGCTGTCTCACATGATTTACCTGGTTAGTATGCGTGTTGGTTCAGGTGTAGAGGGACCCTACTTACCCTCCTCTACCCAACATATACATTAACCAGTTTTTCCAATGTTTTGAGAATGAAGGAGGACAGACTGATTGGTCTCATATCCTTGGCCTTGGTATGAACAATTCTCCCTGGCTTTAGGATGAAGACAACCTTCACTGCCCTCCAAGCATTGCTACTGCTAAGCTAACCCTGAATAGCCTGCACAGGACTCTTATAAGCTTTCCTCCTGCCTGTTGCATGAGAGCTGCAAAAATTCCATCTGGGCCAGATGACTTGAACAGTTGGAATGTTCCCACTGCCCAGTGGATTTTGTTGAAGTTCACACACTCCTTGGCCAATTCCCAGTCCTCTCTTCGAGTGCCTGAGAACCATTGTCTCTCTGGGGTCACATCCTGGTCTGTGTTATCTGGCAGAGCATATTGAGGAAAGTAAGTTTTGAGGAGCAATTCCAGCATCTCGTGCTGTGTTTCTATATTCCCCATCCTCCTCCCTCAACGTACGTCCTAGATTAGTTGGTACTCTAGTGAGAATCTTGTGAAGTATGGCTTGTGCAGCCATGCCCTCCACCTCCTCACAGAATGCCTTCCAGGATGCCTCCTTTGCTTGTCTTATTGCAAGATTCTAATTGACAAGGGCCTCACAATATTTAGCCAATTGTCCTTTACGTCTCGCAATATTAAACAGTCTCCGTACCTGTTTTCTTTGCGTTTCCTGTTTGTTATTCCACCAAGGAACACTCCTATTTGTACACTTGCTGATAATTGTGCAGTTGTCCTGATATGAGGTCACTATGGCAGAGGTAAAAGCCTCTGCTACTTCCTCAAATTCTACTGGCTTCCTTATCATGGTTTTAATTTCCGATAAGCCTAAGTCTAGGTCCCTCCTATATGTCTCCCAGTCTGTTTTCCTAGGATTCCTATAAGTCATGGTCTGTCTGATTCCCATTTCAACCTTGAATTTAATGTACATGTGGTCGATGAGGATGGCTCCAACACCACATGTCATTGTTTGACATAGCTACCCATTGTCATGGAACCACATGTCATGTCAATTACTTCTTCCCTTCTGCTATTCCTGAATGTAGGTTCATTGCCCCTATTCAGGACCTCCAAGTTGTTAGCTAAGAGAAAGTCAAGAAAGTACTCACCTCTAATGTTGGTGTCCATGCTGCCCCACACTAGGTTGTGGGCATTGGCGTCGCATCCCACCGGCAGTTGGTCAACTTGCCGATGGCAAGTCTCTACCAGTCTCCTCACCTCCAAGGGTGGGGGAGAACTGTCTTCATAAGGAAGGTATGCTGAGGCCAAAATAATTTCCCTTGTGACACCTTCCTCACATTGGAAGGTCATAGGTCATAGGTTGTGTTCAAAAAATGAACAGCGTAGAGACCTGACCATCATTTTTCAGGACAATGTTCAAGCATGTACAGTGCAAGCTGTTACTGCTTTGTTTGACTGATGCGGCTGCTAAGTGCTATACCACCTACTGCACTCCCCTGACTTAAGCCTTCGTGAGTTCAACTCGATTTCTAAACTTAAGGAAACACTTCATGGCATTCGCTTCAAATCTGCTACAAATTCGTCGGGCAATAGACCGTGCCATTTACTTTGAAGGTCAGTGAAACTTTGAAACATGTATCTACACTCCTGGAAATGGAAAAAAGAACACATTGACACCGGTGTGTCAGACCCACCATACTTGCTCCGGACACTGCGAGAGGGCTGTACAAGCAATGATCACACGCACGGCACAGCGGACACACCAGGAACCGCGGTGTTGGCCGTAGAATGGCGCTAGCTGCGCAGCATTTGAGCACCGCCGCCGTCAGTGTCAGCCAGTTTGCCGTGGCATACGGAGCTCCATCGCAGTCTTTAACACTGGTAGCATGCTGTGACAGCGTGGATGTGAACCGTATGTGCAGTTGACGGACTTTGAGCGAGGGCGTATAGTGGGCATGTGGGAGGCCGGGTGGACGTACCGCCGAATTGCTCAACACGTGGGGCGTGAGGTCTCCACAGTACATCGATGTTGTCGCCAGTGGTCGGCGGAAGGTGCACGTGCCCGTCGACCTGGGACCGGACCGCAGCGACGCACGGATGCACGCCAAGACCGTAGGATCCTACGCAGTGCCGTAGGGGACCGCACCGCCACTTCCCAGCAAATTAGGGACACTGTTGCTCCTGGGGTATCGGCGAGGACCATTCGCAACCGTCTCCATGAAGCTGGGCTACGGTCCCGCACACCGTTAGGACGTCTTCCGCTCATGCCCCAACATCGTGCAGCCCGCCTCCAGTGGTGTCGCGACAGGCGTGAATGGAGGGACGAATGGAGACGTGTCGTCTTCAGCGATGAGAGTCGCTTCTGCCTTGGTGCCAATGATGGTCGTATGCGTGTTTGGCGCCGTGCAGGTGAGCGCCACAATCAGGACTGCATACGACCGAGGCACACAGGGCCAACACCCAGCATCATGGTGTGGGGAGCGATCTCCTACACCGTCCGTACACCACTGGTGATCGTCGAGGGGACACTGAATAGTGCACGGTACATCCAAACCGTCATCGAACCCATCGTTCTACCATTCCTAGACCGGCAAGGGAACTTGCTGTTCCAACAGGACAATGCACGTCCGCATGTATCCCGTGCCACCCAACGTGCTCTAGAAGGTGTAAGTCAACTACCCTGGCCAGCAAGATCTCCGGATCTGTCCCCCATTGAGCATGTTTGGGACTGGATGAAGCGGCGTCTCACGCGGTCTGCACGTCCAGCACGAACGCTTTTCCAACTGAGGCGCCAGGTGGAAATGGCATGGCAAGCCGTTCCACAGGACTACATCCAGCATTTCTACGATCGTCTCCATGGGAGAATAGCAGCCTGCATTGCTGCGAAAGGTGGATATACACTGTACTAATGCCGACATTGTGCATGCTCTGTTGCCTGTGTCTATGTGCCTGTGGTTCTGTCAGTGTGATCATGTGATGTATCTGACCCCAGGAATGTATCAATAAAGTTTCCCCTTCCTGGGACAATGAATTCACGGTGTTCTTATTTCAATTTCCAGGAGTGTATTTTGTATGAGCTGTAAAGAAATAGTTGCCACTATTAAAGTTCCAACCCTCGTTTTACGGTCACCTTCGATGTTACATTCCTCTTCCCAGTGGTACCACTAGAGGACTCCTTGAAACTATTGGAGAATCATTTCAACGAAGACATTATTCCGTCATACACTCACAACCACGTATTTCCAGTACGGGTGCAAGTTTTACCAACAGGTGCCATCGTGTTCGAGATCTTCCAGCATCACCATGATATCCTGCTAACGAGCCTGTTTCGCCAAGTCGCCAGTTAATTGCTGAAAACGTTTGTGGGTGTGGGTGGCGTCTTGCTGGGTACCGTTCCTCATACAGCCATCGAGCTTCATGCGCACTACCGTTGGCTAGGTCATAAACAAAAACCATATCTCATTGTTCTTCAAACGAATACTGTACCGCCATGCTTACTGTATGACTAAATCGTAGGTGATGTGTGTGTGCTACGAAGTAAAGCTTATGTGTGAATGCCTCTGACCTGAGGTGGAGACAAACAGCAAGATCTATTCAACATGTGTGCGTATCACGTTGGGGCAGTGATGGGGCGAGGGACGTTCGTATGTGTGAACTGACACCCTTAGCGCTGCCCATCAAGCGACGAACGGCAACAGGGCAATCCCACGACCAATCAGAGTGTGTGGCGCCAAGTTTCCGCAGTTTAAAAATGGTTTATTGCCGACCTACACAACATTAGTAATTTTGGTTCCTGCTGGCATCAGCTATTCAGGGTTAAAAGTTTGTGATACAATTTTTCTCAAGTATATATTAGCGTTTTTAACACTTCCTGCGACTTTCTTATGAATACAAGTCTGTCCTACAATATCTAATGTTATTTATATTTCCGTCTGATTAGATGATTACAAAACGAAGGGTAAAATAAATGTCTGACTGTTTATTTCCGAACATGTAGCGATTTCTAATGTATAATTACGCAAGAACTTAAGAGGATTGCTAAAATTTCTATGGGTGAAACGAGCAGCAACGAATTTCATGTTCTTCCGGGTAACAAATATTTCGCTGTTTATTTCCCAGTATGTGGAGATTTCCGAGCCCTTGGCTAGATAGGAACATAAGAAGACATGTTAAATTTCTGCGAGTGAAACGAGGAGCAAAAACATTCCTGTTCTTCCTTGTCAGATGTATATGGCTACTTACAAAGAAGTGTAAAATCAACACAGGTCGTAGGTTTATTTCCAGGCATACACAAAGATAGTTAGAACAGTATGTGGTCAAAACTATCCGGACAACCCCAAAAACATACAATTTGCGTATTAGGTGCATTGCGCTGCCACCTTCTGCCAGATATTCCATATCAGCCTTCTCAGTAGTTATTAAACATCGTGAGAGAGCAGAATGGGGCACTTCGTGGAACGCATGGACTTCGAACGTGGTCAGGTGATTGGGTGTCACTTGTGTTATACGTCTTTACGCTAGATTTCTACACACCTAAACATCCTTAAGTCCACTGTTTCTGATGTGATAGTGAAGTGGAAACGTGAAGGGATACGTACAGCACAAAAGCGTACAGGCCGACCTTGTCTGTTGACTGACAGAGACCGCCAACAGTTGAACAGGGTCGTATTGTGTAATAGGCAGACATCTGTCCAGACCATCACACAGGAATTCCAAACTGTATCAGGATCCACTGCAAGTACTATGACATTTAGGCGAGGGGTGAGAAAACTGGGATTTTTTGGTCGAGCGGCTGCTCATAAGCCACACATCACGCTGGTAAATACCAAACGACGCTTCCCCTGGTTAAGGAGACTTAAACTTTAGACGATCGAACAATTTAAAAACGTTGTGTGGAGTGACGAATCACGGTACAGAATGTGGTGATCCGATGGCTGGGTGTGGGTATGGCAAATGCCCAGTGAACGTCATCTGCCAGCGTGTGTAGTGCCAACAGTAAAATTCAGAGGCGGTGGTGTTATGGCGTTGTAGTGTTTTCCATAGAGGGGGCTTGCACACCTTGTTGTTTTGCGTGGCACTATCACAGCACAGGCCTACATTGATGTTTTAAGCAGATTCTTGGAACACTGTTGAAGAGCAATTCAGTGATGGCGATTGCATCTTTCAACACAATCGAGCACCTGTTCGTAATTCATGGCCTGTGGCGGAGTGGTTACATACATAACATCCCTGTAATGGACTGGCCTGCAAAGAGTCCTGAGGTAAATCCTATAGAACAGCTTTGGGATGTTTTGTAACGGCGACTTCGTGCCAGGCCTCACCGACCGACATCGATACCTCTCCTCAGTACAGCACTCCGTGAAGAATGGGCTGCTATTCCCCAAGAAACCTTCCAGCAACTGATTGAACATATGCCTGCGAGAGTGGAAGCTGTCATCATGGCTAAGGGTGGGCCAACACCATATTGAATTCCATCATTACCAATGGTGGGCGCCAAGAGCTTGAAACTCATTTTCATCCAGGTGTCCGGATACTTTTGGTCACATTGTGTACTTCAAATGTTACAACCAATGGCACTGGAGATTGTTATCTTTCTGCCATTATCGTCATTTTCTGATCGACAGCTGCAGTATCTTATGGAGCATCCACATGTTACAACCAGCGGCACAAGCGATTGTTATCTTTATGTCGTTATCGCAATTTTCTGTTTGACAGCTGTACAATATTGTCGGGCGGCTTGTGCAAGTAAGCTGCTAGGTACCCTGAGACAATACCAAGGACAAACTACAGAGACATCTATCCGTTCGCTGTAAACCAGCCAACTGTTGTTCGTATGACATGAAGAACTTTAGTCGCGAGCGACAAATCTGATAATCTTTGGAAATGAGTTGTTTTGACAGCGGCGTGTGAGGGTATGGCGCGCAGTGTGATCATTTGTAGGTGTACTTGTTTGTAGGGTATTGTGTTGTGTTCTTATTTCAGTGTTACTAGACTGATGTTTACATCTCAGGAACAATGTGAGCATGTTGTTTCAAAATATTGTTAAAGAAGAGATAGTTGTGAATCGTTGTGCTTTATCATATCATTGTGATGGGTAAGCAGTTGACACTTCGAGAGAAATGGAAACGGAAGAGACGCCGTATTGTAACAATAAATCAGTGTAAGAACGTGTTCATTGTGGAAGGACAGTTCGATACAATATGTCAGATGACATAAGTTTGCTGGATGAAGATCATGATATATTACTGGAAGCCCTCGAGGGGATTGCGGGCGGGTAAGCGGTCTAATTAGACTTACGAAACCAAATTTGAAGCTGTGTGTGCCTTGGTCTGTTTCTTTTTATCAGTATTACATCCTGGTTTGAGCAATACAATAACTTCACAAGGAAAACTGTTTCATTTTCCTTTGTTGTTTAGTGTATAAAAACCGTGCCAACCTCATGATGCATTGCTATTGCGGGATGGTAAACTCGAGTTAGTCTTTTGAAGCATCCCAATGAATTGTAATATTAAGTTTTTGCAAAAGTGAAACATTTTGAAACACCTTAGGTAATATCATATTACATACACAGTTTTTATGTTGTTAACCATTTTCATTTTCCGCTACTTCAGTTTCCTTCTATACACAACTTTTCATATCCAACCCAGCATGTATTTCTGACTTTTTATTATTTCTAAACTATTTCAGATTTTATTTTTACTTCTAACTTCTTCCTCTTTGGCTGTATTGCAGTTAAAGAGTATTGGGAAAGTGAATGAAGTCTGTCACTCTGCAACAGAGACTAGACACCTAAATAAAGTCATTAAATTTAGTGGTTTCACTGTTTTCAAGTGAAACATTTAGGGCTAAGTTGCAATCATAATTTCTTCTTACCTTGGAATTCTAAACATCATTAGCCATAAACAATTTGGTCTCCAAAAAGGGATTTTGACATATTGAGTTGTTTTTGCAGTGATTAATAATTTGTTGTTCTGCAAAAAGTATTGAGTCATTATTTCATGTATTCATTGTTGCATTCAAAATTCAGGTGATGGAGAAATTATAAATGTAAAGTCCATCCACAACTTCTGCCAGACCCATTGGGACCAACCAGCCACCATGTCATCCTCAGCCAGTGGTGTTATTGGATGCTGTATGGAGAAGTATGGTGTCAGCTGGCCATTGTCCATTTTCATAACTTGGAACCATTACTACTCGGTCAAGTAATTCCTGAGTTGGCATTGTGGGGCTGAGTACACCCCACTCCAGTCCCCTCAACAGACAGTACTGGGAGTCAAACCCGTCTCCTCTTTTAAAAGCTAGTTACATCTCAAAAAGTATTATATTGTGGTATTATGTTTTGGCTTAAAACACTACTATAAAACAAAAAGTTAAATATATGTGGGTTTCGTGTTGCAGAAGAGTGCAGTGTGAGCACAAAATGGCATTGTATCACAGTCCCTCTTCTTACGTAGGTTTCAACAGCGGGCATTTAAGTCTTATAATGGCTACTCTACAATAGTTTAACAGTAGTCCAGCCAATTGTGTACATAGTTGGCAACTCACATCAAGCAGTACTGTACACAATACAGACTGCTACTTCAAAGGCTGGTTGTAAAGCTATGCCGAGGACAGAATCCTTACCTCTATTAACAAGATTCATCTACCATTGTATCTTATTGTAACCTTAATAATGCTGCCTCAGAAACCATTAGTTGAGCAGAGGGCAGGTATCTGTTCAAAATCGAACATGTTATTTTTCATTAAGCTCTTGTTGGCCAGTGCAGGTTTATTTTCCTGCTCTTGTTTTATGTTGCATGTATGTTCAGTGCAACATAGGAAGACACAGCACTGTGTTTGTCCATTGTAAGATTTTACACATTTACATGGAACGTAATAGACCCCAGATGTACAAAGACTGGGGTTATCTTTTACACAGGCCAGAAGGTTCCTTACTTTTGCAAGTGGTCGAAATATGGACTTCATGCCTTATTCAGACAGCACTGCATGGTCAGTGCTGTCCCCTTGAGTGTTGTTATGTCATTGTCGAGGGAAAGAGTTGTGTGTTAGAGGGAGAATTTGTGACTGGAGGTACAAGATAACCACCTACACCCAGTGAAGCCTACAGTTTTGCCACGACAAATATTTTTCCTGTCTCACAGATCAAAAGAAGTTGCTTTGACATGCCCCCTGACACACAGGCATGTTATCCAGCAGGAGACTCTGCCAGTGTGCATAGCTTGTGACACACTAGTGTCAGTACGAAATATCTCATTTGCATTTTATATTCTGACAAGACAGGCAGGAATTTTTCTTGATTATAATTTGTTCACTGTTTCCAAATTGTAGCGGAGGTTATTTAAATGTGCTGTTTCCCAGAATTGTTAGTTCATCCTTCTTTAGTCAGTGATCAAGCCATCCACAATTATCTGAATAAGTTTTACAAATGTGACTGCATGTCCATTTTTCTGTTAACATATATTGGTAAACTGAGACGCAGGTTTTTACTTAAGCACTTTTAACATCTGTATATGGAACTGTTACCAAACATGTACGTGGCCTCACAGAGGCTGACTCTTTCTATCTTGCTGTAAGTGGTCAGCCAGCCACATGTAGGCCTACAAGTGAATAACTTTTAGTACTTTCTTCAACTTATTCTCATTTATTTAGTATTTCATATCATGACTACATCATTCGTTTAAGTGTGAGCAAGGGGCATGAACATGCATGTAGACTTTCATGCCCTATTTTAATATGTACATAAGCAACTGCTCTTTGTGTTGTCATTACCAGTCAGATTTTCAGCATCTAGTATGTGTCCGTGTTCTATTGTCTCAAGAAGATTGCTAATAAGGAAAGACTTTATTACTGATCAGAATTTAGTTCATATTTTGCACTGGTGCTGGTAAGCCATGCTATTGATTTCTGTGAAACCAGCCTCATCATCATAGTCGTCATCATCATCATCATCATCAAGTGTGAATATGGAACCTTGGTTTTGATCGGAAACCAGTCTGTTGCTTAGCACAAGGTCTAGATTTGTTTTGTAATCATTTCAACCATTTGTAAATCTGAACAGAATTGCCAGTATATGCTCTATATTAAACACTCTTTTTTTTACATATAACAAAAATTGAAGTTTAAATTAAGGAACTGTGATGCATAACAGAAAAGAGATTATTTTGGCATGCATTGTGTATATATTTCGCACATTAACTCCAAAAAAAACTAAGTGGTGGGTGCTATAATGTGATTTATGCCAAATAAACATCCAAAACATCCTTATGTAAACAAATACAAAACAAGACACAAGCTATCTTTGCATAAATATATTCTGCAAAATACATAAGAAATCAGTATCAGTATGAGACAGAATATTCATTTAAAGTGTAAACATATTTTGAAGTAAAATAAAATGTGTTTCTCAGTAATATACTGAGAAAACTTGGATGCAATAGAATCAGTTGAATAAGTAAACACAAGTATCTTCTCCATTGTGGAGATATCAAATGGCTGAGGGACACAAACAAGACTTACAACTGGAGGCCACAACGTTGGAATCACAGATTTACTTCAAACTTTGTACACCTTTAGCCAGCCATTAAAACAACAAACTAAATATAAACAAATTTAGACGCCTTGCGTAGCTACAACGTGTAAGTGAAGACAGCCATGCATGAATACCGACCCACCTCCCCAGGGGTCGTAACCCCTGCAACCCATAGAAGATAAAGATGCTTCAGTAGCTGATTAGTGTTTTTTGTCTTTTTAAAAAAAAAATCTCACGGGATAGAACGAACAGATCAAAGATAAATATAATAAACTAAAACAGAAATTCGAGGAAACAGATAATTAAAATAAGTAATAAGTGTTTTTAAATTTTAAAAAAAATCTCACGAGATAGAACGAACAGAACAGAAAAGTAAATAAAATAAGATAAAACGGAACTGGAGACAGCCACACTCAAACCAAACTCTGCGCCGTCATGATGTCACACACAACACCCTTACGTCACGGGTCAAAGCCGACGCATTGGATCGGACGCTTCTGTCGACCCGTTCTTAGCATTTAATGGCAAGTCATCTAGCACAGGGTTTCCCAAACTGTGTCCCCCAGAATGCTGGTCTCCCCCGGAACACTGGTGTTCTGCAAGAAGTTAAATATTACCCTGTGAAAATCTACTAATAACATGGTGTTTTTTTCAACATTTTCACAATGCTAATTATTTGTTGAAAATTTTATTATGATTTCTATGTTATTAATTATGATTTAAAATTGAAGTTATCATTGAATAAAACAAGTTTTTCTTATTTTTAAAAAATTTTGTTAACGTGCAAAATAAACAAGATATTCAATCAACGTATCAGAATTATCAAAGTGTTACATTGAAAGAAAAATTTGAGAACTCCTGGTCTACTGAAATAGGAGTGATATCTGATTTAAACTGACTCCTACTATGTTGCTGTTATTTTATAGGTTTCTGTTATTTCGTCAGTGCCACCTAGCTACTTGCTTGAAAGTCAGGTTGATTACTAACTTCCAGGAGTCAATAATTTATTGAGCATGATATATTTATTGTTCCCAGTCTCTTCATTGTCATTGTAGTGGTGTGTGCCAAAGAGACGTAATTCACATGTACATTTTGGCTAAATGTCCGGTCATATCAAAACAAACAGAAAACTGGGCCTCTCCAGCTACCTGTGAACTCATTCTTCCTCACTTCTGTTCTGTGGCCTGTGCCTTGATGTTACCTTGTAACCTATGCTTGCCTGGTCATTTCTGCAGACAACTGAAAATGTTTGCTCATCTGTCTTCACTTCATCATACTGTTTGTTTGCCGTCATGAGAATGGTGACCACTAAATGAGGTCTTGAAGTCATCTGTATGTATCCAATTTCCACACAAATAGATGCGGAGGTAATGTTAGTTTTGCTTGTAGCAAATGGTAAGTTAACCAGTCCTCTGAGTGATGGAAAATGGCAATACATTAAAGAGCTTCATCCTCTCAAGCTAATTTTAGCTTTGGTGTACATGGGCTTCCTAGGCAGGTGACTGGCTACCGCAGGCAGTCCTTTACTATGTTAGGCCCTTTCCATTGCTCAGTGTCCACTATTTAGAAACAATGGACATTCATTTGTCACAAAGAAGGGCTCCTGAGCTTCACTGCCTTGATCACAACAAAGATGCAAACATCAATATAGGTATTGTACTTATGAGGTGAATGGGTATTGGAGCAAATCATTGTTAGCACTTCGGGGTCATTTACTGGATCTCCATTTTATAAGTGTTACTTAGGAAGTTAGCAGGATATTTGGAGAAAAGAGATGGAACCTTCAAATTCAATTTCTGAAATGTGTAGCAGGATGGATGTGCCGTTGGTCGGTTCTACTGTATTATTGACCCATTGTACATTGAAAGAACAGTTATGAAAGCTGAAGTCCTAAGTTTGAACTACCTATTTAATGTTTTCTCAACGTTTGGAATAAGAATTGGATTCCAGGTACATGGGTAAAAAAAGGTCCCTCTCTTCAAAGTAGGGAGCAGTATGGAAATTGCAACAGTATGTATTTTCTGTCTTATATCTTAAAGATACCAAAGGAGTTATACAATGCAGTTGAATGATAACTAAAGGAACAGCAACCTATTTTAAAGAAAGAAACACTATTCACATTTGCTTTCAAAGAATGTTGGTGTGAAAATACTGAATGTGTCAAAAAAAGGTCAGATGTGTGTGAATTCCTAAGGCATCAAACTGTTGAGGTCATCAGTCCATAGACTTACACACTACTTAAACTAACTTATGCTAAGAATGACACACACACACACACACACACACACACACACACACACACACACACACACACACACACACACACACGCCCTCGACTTCTGCCCAAAAACGGAAACTTGACCAGCCACCAGTGACAAAAGTACTACTGCCTGCCCCAAAGTTCCTCGTAGTTTCTAGATCTGAGGACGGAAAGGATTTTTCATCTGTCAACCCTTTCATTATTCAGAAGAGCGTAGATGCCATAGCCGGACCTGTCAAGTCTTGTACCAGGATACGTAACGGTACCTTGTTGTTGGAAACTGAGAGCGTCTTTCAGGCACAAAAACTCCTTTGGGCCACACTCCTGTACATGTTCCCTGTCCGGGTGGAGGCTCACCGCACTTTGAATTCGTCGCGTGGTGTGGTATCTACTAGATCACTGGACGGATTGACTGACGAGGAGATTCAGTCTTTCCTCGCTGAGTTGGGCGTGACGGCTGTCCATAGGGTCATGAAAAAGGTTGACAATGACCTTGTACCGACCCGGACACTTTTCTTGACCTTTGATAGTGTTCAGCTGCTGTTGCGCGTCAAAGTGGGCTATGAGGTTATTTCTGTTCGCCCCTATGTCCCGACACCTACGTGCTGCTACCAGTGTCAGCATTTTAATCACACTCGCCAGTCTTGTTCTAATGCGGCTAAATGCGTCACTTGTGGCAGGGACGCCCATGAGGGTGACTGTCCACCTCCGTCTCCTCGTTGCGTGAACTGTCAGGGTGACCATGCAATGTCCTCCTGTGACTTCCCATCTACAAGGATGAACGCTGTATACAGGAAATTCAGGTCAAAGAGAAAGTGTCCATCTCAGTTGCTCGCAAGCTATTTGCTAGTAGGAAGCCCATGCTGCTTCCAGCAGGGAAATACAGTACTGTCCTCGCCTCTCCTCAGCCTACCAGGGAGGTGTCGACACAGACATGCGATCTGACCTTTAGCGCTACGGTCGTCCGTTCGGCCAGTGCTAAGATCGCCCAGTCAATGTCTCCTCTTCCTCCCATCACCCCTAAGACACAAGCACCTTCATCAGCTTTTGCCAAGACTAAGACCCAGAAGTCAGATGCACGGGCTTTCAAGAAGGAACCGTCCCGTAAAGACTTCCTACATACCCCAAACTCCCAGCCATCGACCAGTACTTCGACTAAACGACGTTCCAAGAAGGCTCATAGGAAGCAAAGTTCTCCTTCTGCGCCACAGCGCATTTCTTCTCCTGCGCCACATTCTGTGCGTTTTGACCTACCCCCTGTGGCAGGTATTCCGGCTCATGGAGGGGTTATGTTGCTGGTTCGGGATGATATCTACTACGATCCCATCACATTGCACACCAATCTGCAGGCAGTTGCCATCCAAATTACTCTCCCCACTTTCACATTTTCCATTTGTACCATTTACACTCCATCATCGTCTGCCGTTACTAGGGCAGACATTATGCAAATTGTTGCTCAGTTACCTGCACCATTTTTGTTGACTGGAGACTTCAATGTCCACCATCCCCTTTGGGGCTCTCCAGCATCCTGCCCGAGAGGCTCCCTGTTAGCAGACCTTTTCAACCACCTCAATCTTGTCTGCCTCAATACTTGCGCCCCTACTTTTCTTTCGAACACAACTCACACTTATTCCCATTTAGACCTCTCTATATGTACTACCCAGCTTGCATGCCAGTTTGAGTGTTACGCTCTTTCTGATACATATTCTAGTGACCACTTCCCTTGTGTTATCCATCTCCTGCATCATACCCCATCTCCATGCTCAACTAGTTGGAACATCTCCAAAGCAGACTGGGGGCTCTTCTCTTCCAGGGCGACATTTCAGGATCAAAACTTCGCAAGCTGCGATAGTCAGGAAGTCATTCTCATTGCTGCTGAATATTCCATCCCTCATACTACTTCTTCTTTACGTCACGTACCTGTCCCCTGGTGGACCGCAGCATGTAGAGACGCTTTACTTGCTCGTCAACGTGCTTTACGCACCTTTAAATGCCACCCTACCATGGCGAATTGTATTAACTATAAATTATTACGTGCGCAGTGTCGTCGTGTTATTAAAGGGAGCAATAAAGCCAGCTGGGCTGCTTTCACAAGCTCCTTTGACAGTTTTACTCCTTCTTCTGTTGTCTTGGGGTAGCCTGCGCCAGCTATCTGGCACTAAGGTCCACTCACCAGTTTCTGGCTTGGCGGTCCGCAAATGACGTCCTTGTGGCCCCTGAGGATGTCTCCAATGCTTTCGGCCGATTTTTCGCAGAGGTTGTGAGCTCCGCTCATTACCACTCTGCCTTCCTCCCCCGAAAACAGGCAGAGGAGGCAAGGCCACCTAACTTCCGCTCCTCGAATCATGAAAGTTATAATGCCCCATTCACCATGCGGGAACTCGAAAGTGCACTTGTCCGGCCACGGTCCTCTGCTCCAGGGCCTGATTCTATTCATATTCAGATGCTGAAAAACCTTTCTCCTGTGGATAAAGGTTTTCTTCTTCGTCCTTATAATTGCATCTGGATTGAGGGTCATGTTCCCACATGCTGGCACGAATCTATTGTTGTCCCGATTCCTAAGCCTGGGAAGGACAAGCACTTGCCTTCCAGTTATCGACCCATTTCCCTTACCAGCTGTGTCCGTAAGGTGATGGACGAATGGTTAACTCTCGTTTGGTTTGGCTGCTCGAATCTTGACGCCTACTTACCAATGTACAATGTGGATTTCGTAGGCGCCGCTCTGCTGTTGACCATCTGGTTACCCTGTAGACCTTCATAATGAATAACTTCTTGTGAAAGCACCAGACAGTGGCTGTGTTCTTTGATTTGGAGAAGGCTTACGACACCTGTTGGAGGGGGGGCATTCTCCGCACCATTCATACATAGGGCCTTCGCGGTCGCCTCCCTCTTTTTCTTCGTACATTTTTAATGGATCGACAGTTCAGGGTACGTGTGGGTTCTGTCCTGTCCGATGCCTTTCGCCAGGAGGATGGGGTGCCACAGGGCTCAGTTTTGAGCGTCGCTCTCTTCGCCATAGTGATCAATCCAATAGTGGATTGCCTCGCAACTGATGTATCAGGCTCCCTTTTCGTGGACGATTTTACCATCTACTGCAGTGCGCAGCGTACATGTTTCCTGGAGCGCTGTCTTCAGCGTTGTCTTGACCGTCTTTACTCCTGGAGTGTCGCCAATGGCTTCCGTTTTTCTGCCGATAAGACGTTCTGTATTAACTTCTGGCGCTACAAAGAGTTTCTCCCACCATCCTTACATCTCTGTCCCGTTGCTCTCCCATTCGTGGAGACAACAAAATTTTTAGGTCTTACATTTGACAGGAAACTTAGCTGGTCTCCACATGTGTCATATTTGACTGCCCGTTGTACCCGTTACCTAAATGTCCTCCGTGTTCTCAGCAGTATGTCGTGGGGAACGGATTGAACCATCCTACTTTGCCTTTATCGGTCGATCGTCTGCTCAAAGCTGGATTATGGGAGCTTTGTATACGCCTCTGTATGGCCGTCCATCTTATGCCGCCTCAACTCTATACAACATCGGGGGTTACGTCTTGCGATCGGAGTGTTCTATACTAGTCCCATCGAGAGACTTCATGCTGAAGCCGGTGAATTGCCACTAACCTACCGGCGCGATATACTGCTCTGGTGGTATGCCTGTCGGCTATTATCATTGCCTGACCATCCATCTTATCGTTCCTTTCTTGATGACTCTCTCGACCGTCAATACAGGTTGCATCTATCTGCCCTGCTACCCCCTGGAGTTCACTTTCGTCGCCTCCTTCAGCACCTTGATTTTTCACTCCCTGCAACTTTTAGTGGGCGAGGGGCAAATACCATCTTGGCTCTAGGCTCAGGTTCGCATTCACCTTGACCTCAGCTCGCTCCCAAAGGAGGTGACCCTAGCTTCGGTATACCGCTCGCAGTTTGTCGAACTTTGTTCAAAGCTCATTAATATGATCTTCATTTATACAGATGGCTCTAAGACCAATGACGGTGTCGGGTGTTCTTTTATTGTCGGGGCACACAGTTTCAAATACCGGCTCCATGGCCATTGTTCGGCCTTCACAGCTGAGCTATTTGCCCTCTATCAGGCTGTTCTTTACATCCGCCACCACTGACATTCTGCTTATGTCATCTGCTCTGATTCCCTGAGTGCCATCCAGAGCCTCAGTGATCCATATCCGGTTCACCCTTTCGTGCACCGGATCCAACACTCTCTTCAGCAGCTGATGGACGACGGTTCTCTGGTTACCTTTAATGTGTGTTCCTGACCATGTCGGTATCGCTGGGAACAAAGCTGCAGATGCTGCGGCCAAGGTTGCGGTCCTCCAGCCTCGGACAGCTTCTTGTTGTGTGCCTTCATCTGATTTTAGCAGGGTCATTTGTCAGCGCATTTTATTGCTGTGGCATGCCGATTGGTCTACACTTACTGAAAACAAGCTTCGGGCATTGAAACCTTTCCCCATGGCTTGGACGACCTCTTCACGCCCTTCTAGGTGGGAAGAGGTCGTTTTGGCCCAATTACGGATTGGACACTGCCGGTTCAGCCACCGCCATCTGCTGGTGGCTGTGCCGGTGCCGTTCTGCCCATGCGGGCAATTGCTGACGGTACACCACATTTTAACATCCTGTCCGAATTTTAATACACTGCGCATTGATCTTGGCCTGCCATGTACTCTGGATGAAATTTTAGCAGATGACCCAGGAGCAGCTGCTCGCATTCTTCGTTTTATCCACTTGACAAACCTGTCTAAGGACATTTGATTATGCTGTTTTCTTTTAATCCCTTGCCTGTTCATGTGCCTTTTATAGTGTTGTCCTTTTTGCACACACACGCACGCCCAGCGGGAGGGACCGCGCAACTGTGTGGCCACTCCACACAGCCTTAAAGTTTCAATTGGACCTTACAGTGATATTTGTGGTTGTGGGAAAGGGTTACAACAGCATACACTGCAAAAACTCAAAGACTGCTCAGGCGAGTTTAATATGACAAAATTCTTAGGTATTGAACTAAAAAACACATTATGTTCTGGAATATTAGTTCTGTCTGGGTAGAAATTGATTGATTACAGTAATTTTTATAAGAAAACAATTGTACAGTTTTCTCAATCTGTATTTTGAATTTTATGATGAAATTTATGGAACAGTACTGAAAAAGCATTATGTTTCTTCACTTTAATCTGAATAATTTTCTGGGGCAGTAAAATACTTGTGAACAAAAAATTAACTACATTGAATACACAGAGTTTGCCAGTCCTGCATGGAAAAGGAAAGTTGTGTTAGACAGAATTAGAAACAGTGTCCACATGCTTGAAAGAAATTCTGAAACCTTGAGTCATTATACTTGGAAGGATAAAAATCAGGATCATGAGGAGTTAAAAATAAATGAGTGTTAACATACTCATTGATCTTTCAGATAATCATACATTTTAGTCATAAATTGTTCTGACAACACAATGCCAAAAAATAGTGTTCTGCAGAGAAATACAAAGAAAAAAATCAGACATAAAGAAACAATTCCTGAATAAGGTGTACACCTGGGTAATGGGAAGAGACCTGATATCTCAGTAAGTCTAGGGCTATTCATTTTATAGTGGTGGAAAGAAATGGGTAATGCCTGTAACACTCATGAAACAGGAACCAACGAGATTGAAGCAAAGTGTGTGCAGAGTATTGGTTAATTCTTAGTAGAAAACACTTGGCAGTTCCACATAAGAATAGGCAAAAGTGGTGGAGAATTCAGTCCACGATACAACAAAAGCTATTGAGAAAACCACATGAAATGGAGTCTACACCCAAGAAAATGGATTGGATGTAGAGGGAAGCAGATGTTTTTTGACAAGAAATAAACCAATGGAAAATAAAAATTACAACTCTGAAGCAGTAGACCTTCATATACAAACTTTTATTCATCTACTGCGCTGAATGAGTACTCAGTATGAGCGTACCTCTGGGTTATATACTTATAAGCAGATGATCATAAGCAATAATTTCAGTTATTATTTTATCCATAGTAAATAGGTAGATTTCTAAAACTGTTTGTGAAATAGGCAATTCAGTAGCAGTAGTAGCCAGTCAGTAATTAAAGGTGATTTTATTTCACAGAGCTGGTTTCAGATATGCCATCCATCAGTGGCATGCTCATACTGGAAGCCCCCTGTATGAGCAGTGGATCTGAAACCAGTTTTATGAAAGAAGACTGGTGGCTATCATAACTCTTCCATAAATTTAATAATACTCACAACCACCTGTAGTTACACCGCAGCCCAGCAGTCAAGTGACGAGTGACTATAAATGTGGGAGTTATTGTTACACACTACTTCCCCCCTCACAGGGCTCATGACTCTTTTGTGAGTACATGGGTGGTGAGAACAGAGTCCCAAGCTTTTGCAGCTCCTTCTTCCTTTCCTTTTCTGTACTGCAAGCTCTCATCTGTGACTGTTTTTCCTTATCTTACTCTCTTACTTATGGTGACAGCCTTTTATATTAACTTGGCTATACCGTAGGTTCTGCCTTTCTTTCTAGGTTTGATCTTCCTTTCCAAATTTTTTGTAGTGTAGTCTGACTGGGTAAGAACACCTTTAATAGTTATATGGACATATAGTGTCTGTTCTTTCGGACATGCGGACAGGTGGTGCTAGGTGGGAATGTGGGTTGGCCAAGAGTCTTGCCGAGGTAGTCCCCACAATTGCAGTAAACACAGTGTCCAGGTGGTGCAGTGCTTAATGCAGATGCCTAGTAAGCAGGAGATGCTGGGTTCAAATCCTGGTCTGGCACACATTTTCATTCATCCCTGCCGATTCCGCATAAAGTCCCAAGGCAGCTGGCATCATTAGTCCCTTTCCTCCCCTTCCATTTCCTCCCCCCCCCCCCCCTCCCGTCCACCTTAAATTTCTTAAATTTACCTTTAATAATGCCTACACCATGCAGTGTTAAGGTTCATCTGTGCACAATACATGCATAGGCTCTTATTTGCACTTCAAAGCCAACACAGTAGCCAGCCCGACATAGTTCGGTCGTTATGTACCTTTTGGTTGAGCACCCAGACAACACGAGGATTGCACTGCTGATGCCTGAGCTGCTAGCTCTCCATGTATGCTAAGGATTAGATGACTGTCTTTTTGGTGCATCAGGACTCCTGGCAATGGTCATCATGCCAGATGACCATTGCTGCAGCTGGGTAGTGATATGGGGAGAGTCCTTGATTGGAGTGGGTCGCATCAGGGCAGACATTTGAAATTAAACCAATACAATGACCATTCTGATGTGGCCGTCTCATTAGACAGGAATATAAATTTCAATGTAAGCAGTTATAATCCTACAACTTTCGCTACCCTGGCTACTCTATGGGAAGGAGTAACTGTTTATCCAATATTAAGTATGCTTTTTAACTGATGCAGGTACTCCTACTATGACAAAGCCAGTATGTTTTGTGGAACATATTGAAGGTAAATTGGGAAAAATGCACAGAATATAATTCAACACATCATCTTTTACAGAGAACTTATGCTCCAAACAAACGAGGAGCTCAACGCTAATTTTGAGCAGTGAAGTGTTCATTTTGTTCGAAATGTCTGAAAAGATCCCAAGCTTAATAGAATAGATACAGGTGCCTTTATCATACGCTGTGAAGGGAATTTCCTTCTGGAAAACGTACTTGTCCTACCATCCACAAGGCCTTCTGATGCTTAAGTCTGTGTCATGTGTCATCCCACTGTGGAACCAAAATGTCGTAACTGCAGACGATCACTCCATGAAGGCAGTCCTTGTGAACAACCACCTTTGTGTATTACTTGGATGAAACACCACATAAACCACCAGATTGTTCTGTCATTAAGGAAGAAAAGAAAATACAGGAATATAAATCTGTTGGTCAAGTGTTGTATAGTGGGGCATGGAAAAAACGTGAATGCCTACAGCCTGTTGACATGATGAACAATTATGCAAAAGTCACAACCATCACTCCCACTACCTCCATATTTTCGAAACTGGTTTTCCTACTATCCTCTTCTCTTTTGTTTTGCATGGCATTGTCTTCGGGAACCAGTTCCTTCACCCAGCCGAGGAGCAGCTTCCTCCTCCGGCATCTACCAGTGATGGGGCTCCCTTGCAGGACACCTTTCCCTGGAAACCTACTGATCAGAAGCCTGGTACCAGTCAGTGACTGAAGAAACCATGGTCTGTGGGTCCCACGGCCACCGGCTCTTCATCCATCCCCACCCACATCAAAGATGGGCTATTGACAGGATGTCTGCCGCAAAGGAAGAGGAGGAGTTGAAGAATCTGGACAAGGCTACTCCTCATCCCCATACACCCCAGATTCTGAACAAATGCTCATTGATGTGGTTCCATCTTCATCAGTGATGGGCAGTGATTCTGGGGTGATGGGCAGTGATTCTGGGGTGTGACCAGACCACCTGGTCCCTTCACGCCTGTTTTCGACATCTGTAAGGTGATCATTCAGTGGAAGTTTAATGGATATTACAGTCACCTGCCAGAACTACACCACCATATTTCCTGCTCTTTTACCCCCAGTAAAGGAAAAACCCTACACTGATGACCATTCCTCAATGCAGTGAGGTTATCATGCATTGTTGGAACTGTGCTGGCCCTGTGAGGTTGTCTGGAGGGTCTGTACATTGAGTAACACAGATGTGGTAGTGAGTGGATTCCCGTTTGTACTATATCTTACTCCCCTGGAATATATGCCTCTTCATCCCAGGTGTGGGCCAAGCTCTGTACTCTTCCACCGGCCACCAATGGTCAACAACTGGTTCATGTCATGTCCTTTAGGGTGGTCTTTGTATCAACATGCTGGTTCTTGTTTAACACCTTGCAACCCACTCTGCAACAGCATCAACATCCTCTTTGTATTCTGTCACTTTTCTACTGCAGAAACTATTGGCTGAAGATGCCGTCCCCCTCCCCCCCCCCCCCCCCCCCACCTTCTGATTTTATCCCACTGGTTGTTCTGGGGCAGAGTTGGTGCTTCACTCAGCTCTCTACTGGTCCAAGAGAATTGTGTCCCACAAGACTCTTTACTGAGTGTCATACACTGCCTCATCGCCATAAGTGGGTTAGTGATTTCTGTCGGGCTGCTGGTCACACCTGCGCTGTATGTCAATGACTTTTGCGCTTGGTACAGATTCCACTCAGCAGTCTCAGCTGAGCACCAGCTACAAGGCACCATCAAAAGGGTTTCCACTCGGACACCTTCCATGGTTTCCATTTCTATTGTATAAAAACATGGGTCACACATTTCTGTTGTGCCATGGTCAATCCTGACCCACAATTCTACTAGGATACCCAGCACTTGTGCGTTGTTGCACAGTCCCTTTTTGTGGCCCTCGTTTGTTATAAAAAGCTTGCTTGTCTTCTCCATATTCACCAGCAAAAGACTAGCTACACGTGGAAACTTAACTCTCTGTGCTTCCATGTCCACACCTCTTAGGATGTGGATCATGCTACTCTTCTCCATATTTACCAGGTGCTGGTCTCGTGCCAACTGAACTATGGTTACCAGGTTTACAGCTCGACAACAACTTTAAATGTGAAACTGGTAAACAGTCCATTATTGTGGAGTTTGATTGGTCTCTGGCACCTTTCGGACTAGTCCTGTAGACAGTCTCCTTGTCGAAATGGGGATCTTCCCTCTTCAGTCCCAACTCTTGGTCTTCTGTGCAATCACCATTTGATAATTCCCTGTTTATCCCATGTATCCCATTCTTTTTGTGTACAAGTTGTGTTGACCCCCTGATATGTGCCCTCAGATGAGATTACCAAATGGAATGCACCTAGCATCTATCTGCTGTGTTTTCTCATGCAGATGCGCTTTGTGATATGTGTGATAGGAAACATGACAAGCAGCACCCTTCCTTTTGGTCCAGTTAACAACAAAAGATTCTTGATAGTCATAGTTGTCACTTTGGACGTAACACTGGTCCTAAATTTTACTGCGGTCACTATGTGATTGTTGTAGTTTAGGCATGAATTTTTGTTCTACTGTGATCCAGTACTACATTGACAAGGAAGTGAACTTACCTGAGACTGTTGGCCTAACATGCTCCCAAAAAGTTAAAAAGTTCTGTGGAAGGATGTCTACAATGTATATGAAACAATGACAAGGAAATAACAGACCACTCTTCAGCAAGTCGGATACAGTTGTTGGGTGCTCAGTGTAATGACAAGGGAATAACAGACCATTCTTCAGCAAGTCATATACAGTTATTGGGTGCTCAGTGTATTCATTCTCAGTATTCTCAGTATTCATTCTCAGTTCCTATTCAGTATAAAGCTTGGATCAACAGTGAAGGCCTTCATGACCGGATTTTTTAGTTGCTGATGATTTTCCAGCCTGTGTGGCCGTGGCCGTAGAAACTTTTCAGTTCCTGACATTTCGCCCCGACCTGCACTGTGTTTCTTCGGAAGTACTAATGGTGACATTGCGTCATGCCGACTGATGAATTGGGTGTTGGAGAGTGATGTAAATACTGTGAAAAGTCAGAGGCAAAACTTAACTTTCAATTGTCACCTGTCAATGATAAAAACAGTGATAAAACTTAGCCATGGAACAACACAGTCTCTCTCCCTTTTATCAAAAAAAGTATCTGATCTGGTCAACAAGATTTTACAGAAACATGACATCAGGCCAGTTTTTAGACCAACTAAGAAAATGTGTCAAACACTTCAATGTGTAAAGCTCAAACGCCCTCCTTTGTCAGCAAGTGGAATACATAAGATTCCATATACTTGTAGAAAGGTCTACATTGGAACAACCAAGAGAAGCATGAATACGAGGGTGAAAGAACATAAATCTTTGCCAACTATAGAAAACAGAAATCTCAGCTGTAGCAGAGCATGCTCTTCAGTCAGAACACAGTGGAGTGGAGTTTTCAGAAACCAAAATTTTATCTACAGTGAAAAACTATTATCCTCTGCTATATAGTGAAGCCATTGAAATATACAGGGTGATTCAAATGTAAGTGTACACACTTTGTGTGTGTAATGTATGCATCAAAATAAGAGTAAAATGTTAAATGAAGTTCTGTCTGAAATTGCTTTACTTCAGAGTTATCATGCACAGTGTCATTCACGGTGGGCATTACATCGTGAGCTACTACGCTACACACACAAAGTATGTAGAGCTTCTTTTGAATCCCTCTGTATAATCATAATGATAATTTTAACAGAACAGAAGCAGCCATGAAACTCAATGATATTAGGACAGTGGTTCTGTAGAATCAGTATATAAGTTTTTACCCTTGAAAGGTGACAGTTGATAGCTAAGTTTTATGTCTGACAAAGATTATCTCTGCTAATCATGTGTAAACTTGACCACACTCACTACTCACAATATTTATGTTGCTCTCCGATGTCCAATTCATCAGTTGCCAAGAGTCAAAGTCACCAAGAGCACCTCTGAAGACGTCCAGCACATCTCTGAAAAAAACATCAGGAACCGAAAAGTTTCTTCAACCGTGGCCATACAGTCCGGAAGGTACATCAGCAGCAATAAAGCTTGGAAATTTAAATGACTGACTTTAAAGCCCTCTACCTCCAGCCCAACCAAATACAAGTTTTCTACATCATGACTTCAAAGGTGTTAATTTTTCATCCACTAATTTAGATGAAGGCTAAGTAGAAAGGAGGTATATGGCTGTGTGGGTGGTAATAAAGAATGTGTAGGTAAGGAGATGTAAAAAATTTAGAGCTTGTTCTCCCTGAATAATGAGAGTATGTCCTCACTGTGGTATGATAAAATAGCATCCAGTTCCCCAAAGAAAAAAATTTATTTATATATTTTGGCCCATTAGATAGTGTTGAATGTAGGTATAGAATGTGTGAGCAGCTTGTGTAACAAAATTACAACAGTGCTGTTGTTTTATGTAGTCAGATATACTGCATTTCCTGTATTACTGTTCCATTATTCTGGGGTTATGCTATTTTCATTCATTTCACTGAAATTTTGAGGAAATGTAGCCCTATATAAGGCTACTTTTCTAATAAATACTATATAAGAGGACTTAACCTCTTAATTGGGTTTTATGGTGGCTACGTGTTTCCTTTAGCATTGTCATCATTCCCATCTTTTACAGCTAGCAACTATATCTCCTCCTCCCCCTCTCCAGTCAGCACAATTTTACACAGAAAATGTCACACACACATTCTTCAGTTCTTTGCAGGTAGGAATGGTTCACTAAACTGGAACTTACATAAAAACAGTCATATTACCCCATCTGCACTTCATATAGAAATGCTTAAAAAATATGTCTTTTAACAGTACACCAACATTTTTGAAAATTTCAACGTCAGGAAAGAACAGCATGAATGAGCCCTCAGAGCCTCAGCATTCATTTGCTGAGTACGGGCTTGGTGACCCCGGGGTTCTGGAACGGGGGCTGGTAAGTGCTGCTAGTCCTCTGTCACCATAATCTCTGGGCATGCTTCAGTGACCACCGAGCAGTGCTGCGATGGAATGTTGTGTGTCTCAGGGAACGGGGATCTTGGCTTGACTGCCCAGATTGTGAGGATGAATAAACCTCTATAATAAAACCCTCAATCTCAAGGTGTGCTGCGCACTGAGGAGATGCATGGCTGTTGAGGTGGAACAGTCATCAACGGGCAACCTCTGGGGAGCCTGCCGCACCTCAGTTGTATAAGGCTTACTCAGGCACACAGGGCTCTGTCTGAGTGGACGCATATTTTCCTGGCTGCTCATGGGACCAAGATGAAACCCATGCAATCTTCTTCTTCTTGTCCCGCCTGGGAGTACCCACACAGAATCCTCAAAATGAATGAGGGAGGCTAGCCCTCCTGGTAATCGGAATCAGTTGAATTATAGTAACAAGGCTCAAGGAGTCATAAATCAAAATGTGTTTTTTATGATTAAGAGGAAGGACGGGACGTTTGAAAAAGTGTCCCCCTTCTATATCCATGAAGGCTTGAAAGGGTTTGCTGGAAGCCTGAAGCCTGTAAAGCGGCTGAGGAATGGTTCCCTCCTGGTCAAGACTAACAGGGCAAAGCAGATGGAACTCCTTAGGAAGTCTGAAAAATTGGATAAGTATGACATAATTGTTGAATTGCGTAACTCCTGCAAGGGTGTGGTCATATGCTGTGATATTATGGACACCGACATAGCCGAACATCCAGCATCTTTAAATAAGATGGTCTTGCAGACCCATACATCATGCACCCCTAATCTAGCCAAGATCACACAAATTCCCCGTAAAACTGCAGCAGGTAAGTCCTGACTGCTCCCCATGTATTATGACTAAGACATTTTAAAATACATACAGCCTTAAGGGACCATTTCTTCAGATCCTTAAGATGTGGCAACCATGTACATTTACAGTCAAATACAAGGCCCAGAAACCTTGCTGTGTCGATATCGAAAATAATGTGGTGAGAGAAAGGACCAGATAAAAATGGGAAGACTGCCACAAAAACCCCATTCGTGATGCTGCTCAAGGATAAGACACCTCCATGTAGTATCATAGGCCTTGTCGATGTCAAAAAATATACCTAGAAGGTGATGCTGGTGTAGGAAATCCTGTTGTATAGTCGCCTCTATGAGGGCCAGGTTATCAAAGGTGGAGTGGTACCTCCTGAACCTACACTGAAAGCACCTAAGGATTCTAAGATCCAGACAGGGAGGAGGTTGACCACACACTCCTACATCTTTTCCATACAGCTAGTGAGGGCAACACTATGGTAACTGCTTGGGCATGTACGGTCTTTCCCAGGCTTTAAAAGACGAATTAAAATTGTCTCACACCATGAGTCGGGAAAGTGACCTGACGCCCAAATGGCATTCAAAAGTACAAGGAGTGTATCTTTGTTTCACCTTGTGAGGCGCCAGAGCATACTGTAATGGATTCTGTTGTGACCAGGGGATGTGTTATGAGCTGTAGACAATCCAGAATCCAGCTCCCACATGGAAAATGGGCAGTTGTAATCTTCATCAGAGGTGGACCGGAAGTCAAAACTACACCTCCCAGCAACTGCTCTATGGCGCTGGAAACCTGGATCCTGACTGACTGTTGCAGTAAGTGTGGCAAAATAGGCTGCCATAGTCTGGGCACTGTCTTGTGGACTGGTTTGGAGAGTGCTGTTCCCATTACAGCAGTTATGGGACACCTTCCTCCTCTCTCAGAAATTCTCCTTATGGTCTCCCATACAATGGAACTCTTGGTGGAACAATTAATGATGTTCAGGAACTGTTGCCACAACTTCTTCATGCTCTTTTGAATAACCTGGCGACACTTGCCCTTGCCACCCGAAAGGCTGCAAGATTCTCTGCAGCTGGCCGACACTTGAACCTACACAGAGCTGCACACCTAGTCCTGACTGCAGAGCACCATTTGTCACTTCACAGAAGGACAGGTTGCCTCTTCTGTTGTCCCGTGGACTATGGAATGGATGCTGCAGCAGCACAGTGAATCATTTTGGTAATATGATCCACTCATGCCTCAACATTGGCACAATGTTCAAACTGGGCCAACTGGCTATAAAGTGTCCATTCTGCTCTACCGAGCACCCATTGCAGCAATTTCCTTTCGGGCTCCACTCCATCTGGCAGGTGAATCCAGATCGGGAAGTGATCACTCCCGTGCAAGTCATAGACCACTTCCCATTGAGCAGTGTGAGCAAGAGGTGGAGAACAAAGTGAGAGATCAATGGCAGAGAACGATGCAGCTGCTGTGCAGAAATATATGTTCTGTCCTGTATTTAGCAAGTATGCGCATGATGACAAGAGAAGCCTCTCAATTTCTCTACCCCTTGGGCAGGTAGTTGCAGAGCCGCAAAGTACATTGTGTGCATTAAAATCACCGCAGAGGATGAAGGGGCATGGGAGATGTATAATAAGGTCAGTCAGGTCCTCTTCATCATGTGGGAGCAAGTAAAGGAATTGTTAATGGATGATGCACATGCACTGATCTGGCAACTGCTTGTAAAGTAGCTGTAAGTGAGAGAGGTGAGAAGTGGTAGTTGGTACTGACGAAAATACCTATGCTTCCTCCAGCTCTCTCTCCACTCAGGCCATCCTTTTTGAGGCGTACATAGCCTTGTAGCTCAGGGGTGTATGAGTGATGGAAATTAGTCTGCTGGAGACACAGACACAGTGGTCTATCCTGAGATAAGAGATGGAATTTCTCCACATGCGTCCTGAACCCCTGCAAGTTCCACTGTAGTATGGGTGCCATTTCATCAATGTGGTTTTAATTTACCCCTATCTTTGCACCGTGGAGGTGAAGCACTTTTAGAGCGAGGGGGAGTGGAGGGACTACCTGGATCTGAGGCATCTGATTCCATGATGTCCTCCTCATCAGTCAGACGTGAAAGAATGATCGCTGATGACGCTCACAACAGCTTTTGACCCAAACGTCATGAACCTTTCCCTGTACCTCCTTCCTTTGAGGATGAGGGGGAAAGGGGGCACTGAGAGGTGTCTGCTTGTCGTGTGCCTTCTTGACACTCACTAAGGAACTGTTACTGGTCTTTTCTGTGCCAGCTGTTTGGATTGCTTGATCCTTACTCACTTTGTCTTGGCATGTACACATGCAAGTACAGGTGCTGGTGGTGGATGGTCGTTCACTGGACATCATCTGCATCAAAGCATCAACCTTAGGAACAGGTTTCTGCACCACAGAAATGCACAAAGTGGTAAAGACGAGAGGTTTTGTTGCCTTATATTCCTTTTTGGCTTCTGCATAGGGAATCCTCTTAGTGACTTTCAGTTCCTGAATTTTTTGTTTCTCTGCAAAAACAGGGCACTCTTGGCTCCAGACTGGGCGGCTCGCAGAGCAGTTAACGTAGACTGCTGGAGATAGACAGTCAATCCCAGCTTCATCGGCTACCTTTCCACATTTCCCACAGGTCGCTTCACCCCCACGACTCAGCATTGTGTGACCAAAATGCTGGCATTTGTAGCACCGCCTAGGTTTAGGTACATAAGTCGGAGGAAACCTGCCATGATAGGCCATGCAGGGCTATGCCATGAAGGGACTCGGTTGGCCACTGGGGCGTTCAAAACAAGCCCCATACCGAGCGTCTTTGCAGATGCTGGTGAACCACCACTTTACATCAAGTGACAGTTATTTACTGTGCGCCAGGCATATAAAACACTGTCCACACCATATACTCCTGCATACCACATTGTTGCTTGGCCTCCAATGGAAAGGCTTTTTCGTAACCAGCAACAGGCAATGAGGCCCTATGAGGTTCGTGCACAGGGTTGCCATCTAGAGATGGATGTGGTCGATCTTCATGTTCTACATCGAGGTTTTTGCAGATTTCCTCCTTGGCTCCTCCAGAGGGCCTGACTTATTTTAGCCTTGACCAATTTTAAGAAAGATCATATGTGAGATTTTACATTTCAGTCTCTGCTTCTTAACATTTTAAATATGAATCACAGTTTCACAGTAGTGTACACTGATGGCTCCAAACAAAGGAATTCCCTTGTCTGCTCTGTAGTGTTCCCTGACCGTGTCACAAGGATTCTCCTACCTGTTGAGTATACCGTTTTCTCAGCGGAGCTCCATGCGATCCTGAAGGCACTGGAGCAGATGCTTCATATTCAGGGCAAATGGTTTCTCATCTACTCAATTTCCCTCAGTGCCTTAAACTTTTTACAGAGTCTGTACACAGCTAAGGAGTTGGCCCAACTGATATATGACCAACCATACTTGCTCCAGCAGCAATTAAAGCAGGTGTCATTCTTCTGGGTGCCAGGGCCTGTAGGAATACAGGAAAATGCACAGCCTGATTGGGCTGCCAAGGAGGCCTACGGAGAACAAGGTATGGCAAATTGCCCTATTCCCTTGCAGGCTGTCAGTTCTGCATTACATAGGAAGTTCATGCAGGTGTGGGGTGAGGAATGGCTGGCAGTGATGGACAATAAGCTGCAGTAGGTGAAGTCAACTATCCAGCTGTGGCGTTCCTCCTCCCAATTGTTCAGGCGGGATGAAGTGACCCTTACACATCTTTGCGTCGGGCACTGCCCTCTTACATATGACTTTTTACTACGGCGAGAAGATTCCCTGTGATGCTTGTGGCATACACATCACTGTATGGCATGTTTTAACAGAGTGCACTTCACACCATGATGCAAGGGCAGATGATGATGAGATTAGTGTGACTAAAGTTTTAAAATTTTGTGATGTGTCTGGACTCTGGCGTAAGCTTTTAGGCTGGAGGTTTTACTGTGTTGTGGAGTGGCTGGCTCTTCTTCTTCTTCTTCTTTTTTTGTGGTCAGCCAGCTGCATCCATCTGACCTGATTGTTTTAACTCCTTGTGTTACTTTCTTCTGTTTTGTTGTTGTTTTAAAATTGGTATGATACTTCGTTTTGTGCTTTTGTGTTGGTACACACATTGTTCTAGACAGTGTGTTCCTTTCAGTTTCTTTGCTGTTTTATACTCCTGTTTTGAGTCATTTTCTGACACTTGTCTCAAACTCTTTTCGCATGGGTGCTGAAGACCTTGCTGTCATGCGTCCATCCCAACATATCCACCACCACCATAAATGAAGCCAAACTCAGTGGGTTTGTAGAACAATTTACCAGTTTCCCTGAAAGGGACCACACACATGACCTCAGTAGGGCCTTCTTTTGTACGACCTAAGTGATCAATTTAATGCCTACAAGAACTATTTAGGATATTGAAATGAAATTGATGTTTCATACTACCGTAACATTTCGGCTGAAACTGTGTATGCTTCTAGGACTTGCATACAAATGTCATGAAAAGAGATTCCTCAGACACATTCCTACCCTCTTTGATCACGCCATGACATTTAGAGGTTGCATTGATAGAATGTGTGACCTTTACAATATTTAATTCTCAAAATCAGATGGAACATCATTTTATAATTTTAATTGTTTGTATGTAGCCATTTACCTGATCATTTGTATGTAATTAGTTTCAGTCACGTGTATATTTATTGGTGCATTTTTCACAATCATTAATGTATGCTGATGTAACACAGGCAGGGCAGTTTCCTCATGAAATTCTTTGCTACATCAACTCTGTATTGTGCTCCGAGTCTTCTTACTCCTTGTATCTGTTTTCATAATTTATGGTATGTTTTCCAAAGTTAAAAGCTATAGTATTGCTTAAACCCCCCCCCCCCCCCCCCCTCTCTCTCTCTCTCTCTCTCTCTCTCTCTCTCTCTCTCTCTCTCTCTCTCTCTCTCTCGCATTGAATTGTACATCTCTGTCTGCACAGTAACTATTTTTTTTAAATGTTATCTTTATCTTCTGTTCCAGTGTTCCCGAATCTTCTTCACCTACTGAAGAATGTCGTGTTGAATTTCCTGAAAATATTGTTGGGTAAGCTACTTTTTCAGAACATACACAATTTTTCAACATGGAGCTAACATTTATGGACGTATTGCCACACTGGGTTTCCCAGACCTGTATAGTCAAAATTAAATAAATAATGAACTCTCAATCCCCTTACTTAAAACACACACACACACACACACACACACACATACACAAATAATAAGAAATATAAAGTAATGGTAATTCCACTGAGACAGGACCTTTCTGCCCCACATGATTCTGAACTTATGTTTCCCAACCAGTATTGATTTCACAGTTCGCTCTTCCAACCCTGTTACCACAACACAATGGTGATTGCACAACAATATTGGTTGCAGTAATCAGTTTACAGTGTTGTTCTTGCTCCCTTATCACCATTCATTAGACAAACCATGACTCTTGGCACATCATGGGATGCCACTTTTGCAGCCTCTCCTTCTAGAATAATTGGTAATGTCCTCAGAGGTTTCCATGGTGCCATCACCCACACCTCTGAAACAGTGCCACCCCCTCTTCCCCTATCTGCTGTTCTTCGTCAAAGGTAGCTGGTCCCATTATGGTCTGAAGAAATTGTGGCAGGAATCTAAGATCACTGAAGAGATTGCCAGTGTTATAAAAGGCTGCTCCCATCAGTGGCCAACCTCATAACCTTTGAGTGTGTGTGTGCAAGGGCTTGTTTTTTAATCAAGCAAAGGAAAGGAGAATGATGGAAATGATGTATCTCAGCTTTCGGAATGCATGCATCGCCCTCCGAGGTGCGGGCCTAGCTGTTTCTACTTTGGACATTACTTGCTCATGATTTTCTGCGATATATGGTTTTGGGGATTGAATTCTACTTGCAGTGGCTTGTCAGTGACATCATCCCATTGTTTGAGCGAGGTAAAAATTCAGCTTTCATTTGTGTGTATAGACCAATCAGTCTCATCAACAGGTTATGCAGATTGTTGAAGAGGATGGTCGCATAGCAATTGTGCTGGATCCTTGAATCGCAAGACCTTTTGCCCATTTATCAGTGTGGCTTTCTGGTCCACAACTTATTACCTGCTCCATTTGGGAATGGCAGTTCAGCAGTTTTTTTTAGAAAGCATTAACACCTTATCACTGTCTTTTATATTTGGATAGAGCACACTGTACAAAGGGTAGTCATTAAGTTTTGATTATCACCTCAAAAATAATAAAGCTGTGACCATAGAACTTGATAACTGTGCTAATCCTTCTCTACACATTTATCCTTCAATGCACAACACTTTTCTGAACCACAAATGACTTGGCAGAGATCTTATTTGCTGAAGTCTGTGTTTTGCTATTCAGAAAGTGCCCCACTTGAAAATAACATTTTATTCCGGAAGTACCTGCTACAGATGGTTTCTTCATCTGAGGAAAGAGGAAGAAATCAGTGGGTGCCATGTCAGGAATAGAGAGGGGTGGAGTAAAATTTGATAGCTCAAAGAAACAGTATATGTCCTGTGCAGAATGAGCTAGGATGTCATCATAGAGCAAAACACCCGCTTGGCCAGAATCCGCTGATGCTTCATCTTGATAGCCTCATAAGGAGATTCTGGTAGTATGCTCCTGTAATGATATGCTCCCTTACAAATGTAACCTGGTACCACAACAGAATAGCATTCCCGAAACACTGAGATGGTCTGCCACTTCATTCATCATCATTCAGACACAGAAAATGTCTGTGCCAGATAAATATTGTGTCATATGATGGTGCTTTGTTGCTTCACACTTTCCCCAGCTCAAGATGGACTGACCCAGTGTTACTCCACTTTATCGATGGGCTATGCTCTTTGGTTTTGGCTCAGCTAGTGGCCTTCTACAGTACTGCAGCAAGGGTATTTCACTGTGCACCAGGACTGCAGACGTGTACTTGCAAGCAAACAAAAAATTAATAATATAACTTTTTCTGAGGTGATAATTAAAACTTTCACTACCCCTTGTATTATCTGTCACAACACAACTTTGCCATACTCCATGATTGGGGTTTTCAAGGTGCTTTTGTTCTGGTGTAACCACAAGTGCCAGAACAAAGATGCAGAATGCAAAACCAGAGAAGGTGGTGACACGATGTCAGCCAGTAGCCTGCTGACGAGGACTGCACCACGACAGGAGAGCCCCCTGCAAGAAGTGAATATAAGCGCCACTCCTGCCAGCCTTGCCCACTGAAATTGACTTCGTGTACAGACATCAGTGGACGGTAGTAGACCGGCACTCGCAGAACAGATTGTAGTGATCCATATCAAGTGCTTACTTGGATTTCTTTATAGCAAAGACTATTACTGTTTGCATGTTACTTGCGACAACGATGTACCTCCAAAGTTAAGTATTGTCAGTTTGCTTTATAGCAATAAAACTACTAATGTTATTTTCTTGAATTGTTGTACAGCATTCCGAGAATGCCGCATCCTTCAGGCACACTATACGAGACGAGTAGATGAGACCCAACAGCTTTACTGATTTTTATTTGCAGCATATTGTCATCCCTATGTTGTTAGTTAGTCTGTTCATTCCTGAGCTCCCTGCAAGTCCAAGAGAATTCTATCACTCAGAGCTCAGTGTTGAATGCTACACTTTTCCTTAGACCCACCAACAAATTTTTTGCACCATGGGTCTGGTAGTTACTCCTGCTGTTTATGTAGATGATTTTTGGATTTTGCACAGCTCCCCACTCTGTGCCCTTACCGAAGATTATAGTCATCTTCAAGGAACTGTGAGGATCGCCTTTTCTTAAACCTCCTATCATTGCTACCAATTTTTACCTGACCCAGACCTCTGCTTGGGGAACCATTATTGTAAGGTACTCTCACACAGTCTTTTTTTTTTTTTTTTTTTTTTTTTTTTTTTACTGTCTCTTCGACAATAAATTGACATGATCACCAAGTATCCACCAACTTAAAACAAGTCCCACATGTAAGCTTAACGCTTACCACCTTCATATCCATATCTTGTGGCTTGGTGATTGTACGACCCTCATATGCTTCTGTAGGTCACTGGTCTTGTCACAACTTGACTACAGATACCAGAGATATGGTTCAGCAGCACTGTCAGCTTTGTGACTGTTTGATACAATTAGTTATTCTGAGGTAAGGCTAGTCACTGGTACCTTTTATATGAGCTCAGATGGCAGTCTTCTGGCAGAAGTGGGAAGCCTGTCTCTGCAGTTTCCATGCTACAATTTGCTACTCTATTATGCAACTATCATCCAACAATTGCATAGGTGTTTTTTTGGCCAGTCAGGAATGTAACACCCACTCTCCAAAAAAAAAAAAAAAAAAAATCAACTGAGGATAGGGCGCCAAATTCATAGTGACTTTCACCTCCCTCCTCTTGAATGTACCCAATGGGTGACCGCATGTTGTGCCACAGTATGTAACCAGACCACAGGTCCATTTAGACCTATTCCAAGGGTCTAGACTCTCCATCATCCATATTGTCTTTTGACATAGTTTCCTTTCAGTCCTCTAAGAAAATCGAGGCAGTGAAATAATTTTTACCGATTGCACTAAAAATACAGAAAAGACAGGTTATGCTTTCATCAATTTTGAGACCAGGAACAACACCCTTTTACCAGATGAGTCTTCATGATGGAACTGAACTGGTGGCTATTGCTAGATACCCCAAATTCATCAAGAAGAAAACCCATGATAGCTTGCAATGATTCTATGAGCTGTCTGCAGGCTATTTTGCTGTGCTACCTTCACCACCTAGTAGTGTCTGCTTCCAGTGACCTTCTTTATGATCTCAGCCATACTGCCCCCTGCTGCCTCCAGGCATACAGGCCCCCATGTTGGGCATTCTGCAGAGCCAATTGACCTTTATATACGTCTGCTGTGCACTTTGACACCTCTCTCTCGGATTGCATTGATGCGGTCTTGTAAGATGTCTGACATTATTCTTCATGCCGCTGGTACTGCTATCCCCCTATCCATAGGTCTCCCTCATCATCGACCGGTATCGTGGTGGACCAAGGACTCAGCAGTTGCTACCCAGGGCCACCAATTGGTGCTGCAACGATTTAAACAATGCTCTTCAGAGACTAACCTTATCACTTTTAAGAGTCTCCATGCTAAGGCTTGCTACCTTGTTAAGCAGAGTAAAAAGGAATGCTTGAAACACTATGTTTCCTCCCTGGGGATGTGTGCCTCTTCAACCCATGTTTGGTCCGAACTCCGTAGCCTTCTGGGCTGCTAGCGACAATCAACTGTCCAGGATCTTATACTACATGGTGTTCTGTGCACTGATCCATTGTTCTTTGCAGAACACATCGCGAAACACTTTGTGACAGCATTGGCATCCTCTCCCTATCCTGCTGTCTTTCTCTGGCAGAAACAAGATGAAGAAACCCCCCTCTGTTTCAAGCCCCATCAAGCTGAATCCTGTAATGAACCCTTCACTGAATGAGAATTCTTGCAGACTCTTACCTCTTCATGTGACTTGCCCCCGGCCCGTATTCCAGCCACAACCAGATGATCCAACAATTGAATGTTTCCCAGAGGCAACATCTACTCAGGGTTTTTGTAGTAACACTGTTCACGTTTTACGTCGCACTTCACTTGGTGTAGACGGGGACTGTGTCCTAGGCATGCCCGATGTTAACTGACTGGGCACGGCCCGTGCTGCGTGAGTTGTTGTTATTCCACCGGCAGAGGTCGCGTATGATTTCTCGCGTGCCCTCTGGTGGACGGGACTCTACATGCGGCAACTACCATCCGTGGCGCGCCGTGCCGATGTGCACCTCCCGTGATCTGTCTGATGGCTACTGCACTCCTCCTCCTTCGGGGGGGCGGGGGGGGGGGGGGTGAAGCCACTGTGATCCACTGCGTCCGAAGGTGGAGCGTCGGGCAGGAGCGATGACCTCCACATCCATTGGAAGGCTGGAGTCGAGGGGATCTGCCAACCCTCGAGCCAGAACCTTCGAATATGGCTGGAAGTGACCCACACGAAGAGGCCCCTGTCGTCCCACCACCGGAGCCCAGGACAGAACGGGAGACAAGCTGTCGAACTCCGGATCCTGGTCCAGCTCAGGAGGGGCAAGACTCAGTGGCGGGGACGATGGGGAAGGGACGACCACAGGTGAACCAGCGTCCTGAGAAACCGGGCATGCGAGGGGGGCCGGCACTCGCTGGGGCATCTCTAATGATGGCGATGCCGGTGCTGGAGCTACTGGAGGCTGCCAAGGCTGAGAACCATCGCAATGCGGCGGAGTCACAGCTGGGAGAGGCAGTAACGTCCCCTGAGAATCCAACACGGGTGCCGGCAATAGGGAAGCCGGTGCCCGAGAGGTCGGAGGGTGGGTGCCCAAACGTGGACGTAGCTGATTTTGGTGACGATGTACCATCCGGTCCCCCATCTGCAAGGTATAGAGCCGGCGGCCATTTCGGCGCAGGACCACCACCGGTATCCAACGTGGATTGTGACCAAACCCACGTGCCCAGACCGACATACCCAGTGGAAAGCCAGGTACTCCGTTTTGCGAAGACTGGCGAGGACCAGGCCGGAGGAGGTGCAGCAGAGTCCTAGGTTGGCGCCCGTGGAGGCGCTCTGCGGGGCTGCATTCTCCCATTGGTGTGGTCCGGTATGCCGTCAGGTAAAACGTCAATGCCTCCTCCACAGAAAATTCGTGCACATACTTTTTCATCTGCTTCTTAAATGTGCGCACCATGCGCTCGGCTTCCCCATTCGATTGTGGATGAAAGGGGGGAGAGCAAACGTGCCGAATACCGAAGCGCCTACAAAAATCCTAGAAGGTCTGCGAAATAAACTGAGGTCCATTGTTCGAGACCAGGGTGACTGGCAGACCTTCCACAGAAAAGATTTTTACTAGTGCCTGGATTGCAACTTCTGAAGTGGTTGAGGAGCAGCTAACCACATATGGGAATTGGAAATAAGCATCAATGACAATGAGCCAAAAGCCATTGAGAAACGGGCCCACAAAATCGATGTGAACACGTTCCCATGCTTGGGTTGCCAGCGGCCATGAAGAGAACGCTACCTCGGGAGATGCCGGTTGGCTCGCACACTGGGAACAGGCGGCTACCAAGTGCTCAATTTCTCTGTCAACACTGGGCCAGTACACATGTCTGCGAGCCAAGGTTTTAGTACGGGAAACACCCCAGTGCCCCTCATGTAATAACATGAGGACCTCCCTTCGTAAACTTGCAGGAACAACCACGCGAGGAGCTGTATCATTGGTAGCCAGAAGGAGAACTTCCAAGACCGAGAGGCGGTCGCGTAGAATAAAATAATTACGAAGAGGGTCCGAGGCCCGGCTTGGAGGTCGGGATGACCACCCCTGCTGAATGAGATGAACTACTTGCCGGAGAACCGGGTCAGCTGCCGTTTCCTTGGTGACTCTAGAACTAGTGATCGGGAAGCCATCAACCGCTTGGCGGGATGCCACATCCAAATGAAAACACATAATCTCCTCTCGATCGAACTTAGGATCCGGGCCCACCGGAAGACGGGAAAGAGCGTCGGCGTTGGCATGCTGTCCAGTAGGGCGAAAATGAATGTCATAATTGTACTTAGAGAGGAACAAGGCCCAGCACTGTAGTCTGTGGGCCGCCCTATCCGGAATCTGAGAGGCGGGGCCAAATAACGATATTAACAGCTTATGGTCAGTGATTAACTGAAACTTCGTGCCATACAAGAAAGGGTGAAACTTGGTAACAGCGTAGACAATAGCCAAAGCCTTTTTTTCCACCTGGGAGTAATGGGCCTGCGCGGGACTAAGAGTTTTAGACGCAAACGCCAGTGGTTGCTCGGAACAATCCGCGTTGCGATGGGCCAGGACCACCCCCACCCCATGCTGCGAAGCATCTGGAGCCAGGACCAATGGCTTATGGGGGTCAAAAGTAGCCAGACAAGGCGCTGATGTGAGGAGGCCCTTCAACGAGGTGAACGCTCGCTCGCATGCAGGGGACCAATCAAAAGGAACACCCTTGCGCAGAAGGCAGTACAGGGGCCGGGCTATGGTGGAAGCCCTGGGAATGAACTGGTGGTAATAGGCAATCTTGCCTAAAAATGCTTGTAACTCGTTCAGCGAAGCGGGCCGAGGAAGGTCGACGATACCTTGGACCAAAGTTCCCAATGGCTGGACGCCGTGCCGAGAGATGGTGTAGCCCACATACTCAATGGACGGTTGGAAGAAGTTTGACTTACGCAGGTTGCAACGCAAGCCCACGGACCTGAATTTCAGAAAAAGGGTGTGAAGGCTGTGCAAGTGTTCCTTCGTGCTGCGGCCTGTGACAATTATGTAGTCCAGGTAATTAATACAATGAGGGATTGTCGATGTGACGTGCTCAAGATAATGCTGGAATATCGCCGGGGTACTGGATATTCCGAAGGCCAACCGCTGATATTGGTAAAGGCCAAACGGGGTGTTGACGACCGCCAGCCGTTTGGAGTCCTCATCAAGTGGTATCTGATGATAAGCCTCCGAAAGATCGATTTTCGAAAAATATTGGCCTCCCGCCATGGCGGAGAACAATTCATTAGCACGAGGCAAAGGATAGGTGTCCACCACCAATTGGGAATTAATGGTGGCCTTGAAATCGCCACAAAGACATAATTTTCCCCGACGATTTCCTGACAATAACGAGGGGCGAAGCCCACTCACTATAAGAAATGGGAAGAACAACCTGTAGGGCTGTCAGCCGGTCTAGCTCTTCTTTTACCTGAGGGCAGAGAGCCAAGGGGGCCTGCCTCGCGCGTAGAAAACGCGGGCGAGTCGATGCCTTCAACGTTAAGTGAGCTTCAAAGTCTGAAACGCGCCCCAGGCCCTCCTCAAAGATATCTGGAAAGTCTGAGATCAAAGATTCCAATGATTGATAGGGAACGTCTTCGGAGACCAACTGTATGGTGTCAGCGATAGAAAAACCGTAAGCTTGAAAGGCATCCAGGCCAAAAAGGTTAGCAGAGCTCACATCACTGACAACAATAAAAGTAATAGGCCGAGTGACTGATTTGTAAGTCACGTCGGTAGTGAATTCACCCAGTAGGGGAATGAACTGTTTACCATAACGGCGGAGACGCCGGTAAACTGGCGCCAACGGGGGCGATCCAAGGTCAGAATAAGTTTTTGCATTCAACAAAGAAACTGCCGCGCACGTATCTACTTGCAGTTGTAATCGGCACAACCGAACCGACACCTCGATAGAGTTTGTGTGCCGATGCGTCGGGAGCCTGGCCCGATGAAACTTCCTGAATGTCAACGTCCATGTCCTCTGTACCTGCTTCCTTCGATTCTTTTGAGGCTGAGCGGCAGACTTTAGCAATGTGGCCTTTTTTATTACATTTACGACAAACGGCCCAAAGCTGGGGGCATTCTGACCGATCATGATGTATATAGCACGACGCACAGGATGGGAACAGGGGCCGGCGGCCGGAATTCTGTTTATGCGCCGTGCGGGAGCGGCCGTAAGGGCCGGATTGTACCGCTCGCACATCGTCCACCCCAGATGCAGTGGACGCAGCCGCGCCGTCCTGAACCGCCGCGATGTCGCACCACGCTTCCAACTGTTGACCTGCGGCGTGAGAGACTTCATACGATTAAGCAATGGACAAGACTTCCTCAAGGGAAGGGTCTTCTAACTGCAGGGCCCATTGCCGGACCTCCCTGTCAGGCTGAACGAACAATGACGTCGCGCACCATAACATGGGCATACGACTCTTGCGACCGCTCCGTGACAAAATGACACTTGCGACTAAGACCGTGCAGGGTAGCGGCCCACGCCCGGTAAGACTGATGGGGCTGTTTCTTGCATTGATAGAACTCGACCCTAGCCACCACAACATGTGTGTGGCGGCGATAATATGAAGACAGCAATGTACACAATGCGTCAAAAGACAAGGACGAGGGTTCCTGCAACGGCGCTAGCTGCCGCAAAACTTGATACAGCGAGGGAGATACCCAAGACAAGAAGAGAGCACGACATACCTCCGCATCGGCAACATGAAACGCCTGGAAATGCTGCCGAAGGTGATGTTCTTATGCGTCCCAATCCTCCGCCGTCCCGTCATACGGGGGGAAGGGAGGAGGGGACGGCGCTGGAGCAGACTGCGTGGAGAGCAATGCCGGAAGCACTTGTTTCATGGTGCCCATGAGCTCCGTCTGCTGCTCAACCAAAACTCGCACTAAATCCTCCATGCCGTGGATAAGCTGCGAAACCGGAACAACGACGCAACATGCGAAAGAACGACCCTACTCGTCGCCAATTGTGTAGTAACACTGTTCACGTTTTACGTCGCACTTCACTTAGCGTAGACAGGGACTGTGTCCTAGGCATGCCCAATGTTAACTGACTGGGCACGGACCGTGCTACCTGAGTTGTTGTTGTTGTTCCGCCGGCAGAGGTCGCATACGAATTTTCGCGTGCCCTCTGGTGGACGGGACTCTACGTGCGGCAACTACCGTCTGTGATGCGCCGTGCCGATGTGCGCGTCCCGCGATCTTTCTGATGGCTACTGCAATTTTCAACCACATTTGGCTCACTGGTGTCTTCCCCTTGCAATGGCAGGAGAGCATAGTTATCCCCATACTTAAGCATGGGAACAACCCAACATCTCTCGACAGCCACCAACCGATTAGCCTGTCCAACTTACTTTGTTAACTGCTCAAGAGGATGATTAGTTTCTGGTTATGTTGGATACTGAAATCTCAGGCCCTTTTGTCCCTGTATCAGTGTGGCTTCGACGATCTACAACTGACCATTTACTCAGATTGGAAACAGCAATCCGACAGGGTTTTGCTAAAAGCTGACACCTTGTCACGATCTTCTTTGACCTACATAAGGTATATGACATGGCTTGGCACCATCACATTTTAGTTACCTTCCATGACTGGGGTTTTTGCGATCTCCTTCCAACTTTTATCTGTGATTTTTTATCCCAACAGCTCTTCCGGATTAGAGTTGGCACTTCACTCAGCACCTCTTGGATCCAAGATAATGGTATCCCAAAAGGTTGTGGGTTAAGTGTCACACTCTTCCTTGTCGCCATCAATGGACTTGTAACCTTTATTGGGCCTCTGGTTACCGCAGCATTGTATGTCGATGGTTTTTGAAATCTGGTGCAGGTTTGGTCTCTCCAAAACACGCATTATGCATTTTTGCTGTTGACTCACAGTACAGCCCAATCCAGAAATTTATGTATGCACCCATTGCCTAGATGTTGTAACACATGCCTGTTTCTTGGGCCTCCTTTTTAATAAAAATTTACGTGGCTGTCTCATATTTGCCATCTGAAGACTACTTGCATGCGGACATCTTGGGTTCCAGACCGAGCTGCTCTTCTCCCTCTTTACTGCACTCTGGTTTTGTCCAGACTAGATTATGGTTGTCAGGCTTATGGCTCAGCGGCTCCTTCCATTCTGAAACTACTTGACCCTGTTCATCATAATTGGGTGCATCTGGCTATCAGTGCCTTTTGCACTAGTTCCGTCGACAGTCTCCTCGCAGAAGTGGGGATTCCCCCTCTACAAATATGATGGAGCCAATGCCTTGATACCCGCCTTCAGATGGGGTTGCTGGTTTTTTATTATATTTATATGCCCAGTTCGGTAGGTCCAAATTGAGGAGAAAATCTCCAAGGTCATGGAACGTGTCAGCACATGAAATTACAACATAAAAGTAATAACAGATGAAATAAAATGTTGTTATGAACCCAAAAAAAGTCAAGTCATAAGTTTAAGTAAATGCATTCAAGAGTATAACATAGGAATCAGCTTAATTTTTCAAGGAACTCCTCAACAGAATAGGAGGAGTGACCCATAAGGAAACTCTTCAGTTTCGATATGACAGCATGTGAATTACTGCTAAGAATTTTGAATTCTTGTGGTAGTGTATTGAAAATGGATGCAGCAGTATACTGTACACCTTTCTGCACATGAGTTAGGGAAGTCCGATCCAAATGCAGATTGGATTTCTACCTAGTATTAACTGAGTGAAAGCTGCTAATTCATCGGAATAAGCTGATATTGTTAACAAGAAACGACAGTAAAGAATATATATATTGAGAGGCCAGTGTTAAACTACCCAGACTAGTGAACAGGTGTCGACAAGAGATTCGCGAACTTGCATCACTTATTGCCCAAACTGCCCACTTCTGAGCCAAAAAATCTTTTTAGAATGGGAAGAGCTATCCCAGAATATAATACCATATGACATAAGTGAATGAAAATGAGCAAAGTAGACTAATTTTCGTATCGAACAATCACTTACTTCAGATACTGTTCGAATAGTAAAAATGACAGCATTAAGGTTGCATTGGTTTGAATGCATCTCACTTCACACTGTCGGGATCTCCATCCTATTCACTGGAATGGGCCCTGTGTATTTCCTCCCTCACCACTTTCCCTCTTGGATGGTGCCTAGATCATGGATTAGGACCGCCCTATTCCAGGTTCTTAAGGTCTCTGTCACACCTATGATATTCTGGCATCTTCTACATTCCATCCTTGAAGAGTTCCAGGGTGTTACCATCTTCTACACTGATGGTTCTAAAGCGATAGATAAGACAGGATATGCTTATATATCTCCTACTGGCATGGAACACCATTTACTGTCGATGATCATGTAGTGTGTTCACAGCAGAGCTGCTAGCCATTAACAAAGCTGCCCATTTTATTACTCAGGCTTCCCTTCACAGTATTTTAACGTGTACCAACTCAGCAACCTGTAAACTGTAGACTGATGCTACTCTTGTCACACTTTGGTCTCTGCCCTTGGCTGTGCCACCTGCTCAGTTGTCTTTCTCTGGGTCCCAAGTCATGCAGGCATCCCAGGGAATGAACTGGCAGATCATTTGACCATAGAGGCAGATACTTGCCCCCATTCTCTTTCATGATTTCAGAGGCAGATATGCAGATACACGTCAAGTCTCTCTCTGCCCAGAAGTGGAATGACATCTGGGGCACTACTGCTCTCAGTAATAAACTCCGCGCAACCAGTGAGACTACTGCAGTTTGGCACTCTTCCTTCCACTCTTCTTGGAGTCCACTGTGTTATGCCATATACACATTGGTCATACTAGGCTCACCCATTGTTTTCTCTTGTGTAACGAGCCATCCTCACAATGTTGCTGTGGAGCCAGACTGACGGTACCCCAGGTATTGGTGGAATGTCTCATTCTTTTGGCCCATCCGCAGCACATGGTCCAGTGGCTAGCGTTGCTGCCTCTGGATCGCGGGATCCCCGGATTTGATTCCCAGCCGGATTGGGGATTTTCTGTGCTGGGGGGACTGAGTGTTTGTGTTGCCCTCATCATTTCATCATCATCATTCATGACAGTGGCTAGATTGGACTGTGTAAAAAATTGGAGCATTGTTCGGGCACTGATGACCGCGTATTTGAGCACCCCACAAACTAATCATCATCATCATCATCATCATCATAATCCTTTTGGCCCTTTATACTAAGTATAGCCTTCCAGATTCCTTAATATTAGCAGACAATTCATGGATGGTTGAACTGGTCCACAGTTTACTACCTGAAAGTGGTTTTTACTTTCAGTTATAAGGTTTTGTTTTACTCCCAGAGTAGGGACAGGGACAGGTTGGTTGTTGTTGGGGCCTCTCTTTGTGGTTTCGGTTGTGTTGGCTGAAGAGCTAACACCGTGTTACAACTGGAGGCCGAAATGCACGCGTTTTAGCTCACGCAGGCTGGCGTGAGGAGGGAAAAACTATACTGACATGAGGTCTGGAACATGACAAGTAATGAGAGTTCAGAAAGCGGACATAATTAGTTTGATACTTAACTTTAATCCATTAATGAGGAATGTCGCTCTTGACGGTACATGATTCACAATATTATCTGTTCAGAAGACATATAGTAACTGAATATGGCGCCTTGCTAGGTCGTAGCAAATGACGTAGCTGAAGGCTATGCTAAACTTTCGTCTCGGCAAATGAGAGTGTATGTAGTCAGTGAACCATCGCTAGCAAAGTCGGCTGTACAACTGGGGCGAGTGCTAGGGAGTCTCTCTAGACTAGACCTGCCGTGTGGCGGCGCTCGGTCTGCAATCACTGATAGTGGCGACACGCGGGTCCGACGTATATTATGGACTGTGGCCGATTTAAAGGCTACCACCTAGCAAGTGTGGTGTCTGGCAGTCACATCACATTCCTTCCCCGCAAATCGGCGGACGGTTGTGGTATAAGGCCTCCGCCCGCCGTGGGGAGGACTGCATGTTGACATATGCGACGAGGTGGGGAGCCTAACAACAGGCGAGGCTGTGCCACCCGCACCCTGCGATTCGGACCGAGGGGAGCTAGGGAAGCTAGGGAACGCCTGAAAACCTACTCCAGGGTGCACGCCAACATGCGGTGTATGTGCCAGTAGAGAGACAGGAGGGACGGAAGGGTCGACCTCCATCGGGCCGAGCCACCCGACGGGCGAAGACAACATATGGTCCGGAGCGGGGAAGAGTTCCATGTCGGAGGACAACTGGTCCCGGGGAGTGATCGGTGGCGCGTGACCCAGGGGGGCGCCCGGCGGCTGCAGCGATGCGTCCACTACGGGCGGCGGCGGTGGGAGAACACGCGGCGGTGGTGGCGGTGCGGCGCGATGGGGCAAATTTGGAAGGCAGCGTCAGTAACACCTGGGGCTGAGGCGAGCCAGTAGATGGGTCCCCAGGGCGCTGACCGGACGGCACCGACGCTGAAAGCAGACAGTGAGCAGCAGATCCCGTGCAACTATAGAGGCGCAGCTGATTGGGATGCCGGCGCCCCTCACCAGAGGCCCCCAAAACCAGATACAAAGTGCGCCTGAGGCAGCGAAGAATGCGCCCTTTGAGCCAATGCCGTGAACCTCGATAGTGGCGGTAGTAGGCAACGTCGCTGCACAGGAACCTTATGCGGCAGATGTAGCAAAGACATCAAGGTTTGATGATGGCGACCGTGGAGCAACTCAGCCGGCGAGCGACCATCTCGGGGCTGAGATCGATACGAGGACAAAAAGAGCAATAATGCGTCCTCCCGAGAATGCGACTCTTTCAACTTCAACATCTGTGACTTGAAAGTCCGGACCAATCGTTCAGCGGCACCGTTTGACTGTGGCGAAAATTACGCGGACGTCAGATGTTGAATACCATTGGCCTTGCAGAATGACTGAAATTCTGCGGACATGAATTGTGGGCCATTGTCGGAAACAATTGTCTGTGGAAGATCTTCAATGCAAAAGATAGCAGATAAAGCTTGGATAGTGGCGGATGATGTCGTGAAAGACATCCGGACAACAAAAGGAAAATTACTGAATGAATCTATCACAACCAACTATCGAGCATTCCAGAATGGACCAGCAAAATCGATGTGTAAGCGTTGCCAAGGGAAAGTGGCTTTTGGCCATGCAAAGAATTTCTGCGGTGGTGCTGATTGTTGTTCGGCACACACCATGCAAGAAGAGCACATATTCGTAATCGCGGCATCGATTCCGAACCAAGTACAGTGCTGAAGAGCAAGTTGTTTTGTTCTCACTATACCCCAATGTCCTTGGTGGAGAAGCTTTAAGACAGAGGACTGTAACAAACGTGTGACCACGACCCTGGACTGATCATTATCAGAACGCAAAAGCAAAACACGACATCGAACAAAAAGTCTCTCCTTGTGAGCAAAAAATCGGCGAACCAACGGGTCCCCGATCCATGACTTTGACAAGGGCCATTGTATAGCAACAAAACTCAGAACGGTAGCAAGGACAGGGTCGGAAGTTGTCGCTGTAGCTACACAACGAAAATCAATCGGAAACGATTCGACCACGTCATCGGTTTCCGAATCAATGAACATGCAAGCAAGTTCGGAGGAATCAAATGCCCTATCCTCAGCAACAGGCAAACGGGACAATGCATTGGCGTTTCTGTGCTTAGCAGTGGACCGATACAAGATATCGTAGCGGTACTGCGAGAGGAAAATAGACCAGCGAATGAATTTCTGTGCTGTATGTGGAGGTACAGGCTTGTTCGGATGAAAAAGCGATGTCAAAGGTTTGTGGTCTGTGATGATGGTAAAGAGACGACCATACAAGAAGTCATGAAACTTTGTAACACCAAATACGAGAGCCAATTCTTCTTTCTCGATCTGTGAATAGTTTCTTTGCGCAGACGGACGAGAGCAATTTGGACGCAAAGGTAATAGGGCGATCATGCGAGCCATCTTTGTACGCAAGCACAGCACCGATCCCGAAATCCAATGCATCCACCATCAACAAAAGGGGCTTCTGGGAATCGAATGGCGTAAGGCAAGTATTGGAAAGCAACACCGATTTCAACCGGTGAAAGGCGCGTTCGCATTCCGTCGTCCAGACGAACGGAACACCTTTACGGCGTAAGCGATGAAGCGGAGCTGAAATGGAAGAGGCATACGGCACATATCTATGATAATAGTTGATTTTTCCCAGCACACACTGTAGCTGCTTCAAATTCTGCGGTGAAGGCAAGCCTTGTATGGCACGGAGGTGCGTGGGACTGGGATGTATGCCTTGGGCATTGAGTACATGTCCCAGGTATGGCAAGTCACGAGCAAAAAACACACATTTGTCCTTCCGTAAGCGAAGACCATTATGTCGCAAGACCTGAAATAATGCTCAGAGATTGGCTAAATGTTCTTCTTCTGTCTGTCCGGTGATCACAATATCGTCCAGACAGTTTGCAGCAGTAGGGACCGATGCACAAACAGTTTGTAGATATTGCTGAAACAATGCAGGGGCGGATGCACACCCGAATGGCAGTCATTTGAATTGATACAAACCAAGATGCGTGTTAACCACCAAAACGCGCTGGGATTCTTCGTCCACCGGTATTTGCAAAAACGCCTCCGCTAGGTCCAACTTCGGAAAATATTTGCCCGGGCACAGGTTGTCAAAAAGATCTTCCGTGCGGGGTAAAGGAAAAGTTGCAACCACTAGTTGTGGATTCACTGTTGCCTTGAAGTCCACACAAAGTCTCAATTTTCCCAAAGGTTTTGGTAAAATTACTAAGGGTGATGCCCAGAGAGAAGTATGCACACGTTCAATTACACCTTGTGATTCCAAATCGTGTAATGTTTTTGCAACCTCATCAAGCAATGCGTGGGGAACATTGTGCGCTCTGAAAAATTTCGGTTGCACGTTTACTTTCAGTTCCAAATGTGCTTTATAGTACTTAGCACAACCGAGGCCCCGGTGCAAAAATGTCTGCAAATCCGCACATAGACAAGAAACACTGTCTGAAGGCACAGTCTGGTTCACTGATAGGACCTGATTTACTATAGACAAGTTAAACAACTGGAATAAATCGAAACCAAACAAGTTCACTGCAGAAGAAGAACGAAGGACGTAAAATGACACAAGTTGTGTTTGTCCTTTGTATGTTGCAAGAAGGGTGCACTGTACTAACACAGGGATCTCTTGACCTGAATAGCTAGTTAACATTTGCGGCACGCAACGAAGGTGTGCCCAGCTGTTTGTAAGTGTCTTGATTGATCAGTGAAACTGCAGCTCCGGTATCGAGCTGGAATGGTATCACTTTGCTGTTAATGTCCAAGTCTACAAAAAGTTTATTGTCCTGCTGACGACAAGAGCGACTGTCTCGTGCAACGTGAACTGACACTGGTACAAAATCATGTGTGACTTGATGGGAGTTCCGGCAATGTCGACGCACACTATTTGTGGGACGAACACAGTCACTATTAGAGAGAGTGGCACTGGGCGGAGTGGAATGGACTATATGAATTTCCATGGGCGAAGTTTCGCGAGCCTATGAGTCCTTGGTGCGATTCCGATTCTGGCGCAAAGAAAAGGGCCTGGAATGGTTTTGAATTTCCGATCTGAGCTTTTTCTGGCAAACACTCTGAACATGTCCTTTTTTATTACAGTAAAAGCAAATAGCTTGGCGTGGCGAGCAATTCTCACGCGAATGTTTAGTAGCGCACCGCGGGCATGATTTGAGCACTGCATTTGCTTGCCGGCACGGCACACGTGGCTGAGAGCCTGGCGGTAGCGGCGCGGCCGGGCGCGAGGGCTGTTTACTGCTCCGTGCAGCTCGCCCGGCAGGCTGGTTAACCTGACACACGGCTGGCGAAGTTTCAAATGATTCCTGAGCAAAGTCAAGTGTCTCCTGCCGATCCAATATGTCCAGCACTTGTTGAAGGGAGGGATTGACTAGTTTCAAAATCTGTTCCCTTATACGAACATCAGAAACGTTCTGTGCAATTGCATCACGTACCATACTATCTGAATATGGGAGTCCACATTGACACTCAAAAGCACAATCCCTAGTAAGGCCTTGCAAGGTTGCAACCCACTCCCGATCTGTCTGACCTGCCGTACGTTTGGTACGAAAGAAGGTATACCGTTTCACAGCTACATTGACTGATTGTTTGAAATATGCATCTAAAGCAGACAAAATTTCGCCATAGGACAGAGTTGCTATGTCGCGTCGGGGAAATAATTTGACTATCACACGGTAGGTTTGCACTCCTACGGACGACAAGAGAAAAGGCTGCCGCTCATTACCTTGAATTCTGTAGGCGGCGAGATGGAATCCAAATTGGCATGACCACTCCGTCCAGCTTTCCAGTGCAGCATCAAAAGGTCTGAAAGTCGGTGCAACGGCATGTTGTGGCTGCGTTAGCGGTGGAGCGGCGGCTGCCGCATCGTTTTGCATTGCACGTTGACCCTCGACAAGCTGTCAAAGGGCATCCAGTAAGGCCTGCGTCTGCTGATTCTGTAAGCGATAAAATTCGGACAGTACATCTGGAGATTGTGCCGAAGCCATTACACAAGTAAATCAGGGTAGTATAGATAAGAACACCGTTTTGACTCGTCGCCAATGTTGTGTTGGCTGAAGAGCCAACACCGTGTTACTAGTGGAGGCCGAAATGCACGCATTTTAGCTCACGCAGGCTGGCGTGAGGGGGTAAGAACTATACTGACGTGAGGTCTCGAACATGACAAGGAATGAGAGTTCAGAAAGCGGACAAAATTAGTTTGATACTTAACTTTAATCCGTTAATGAGAAACGTCGCTCTGGACGGTACATGATTCACAATATTATCTGTTCAGAAGACATATAGTAACTGAATATGGCGCCTTGCTAGGTCATAGCAAATGACGTAGCTGAAGGCTATGCTAAACTTTCGTCTCGGCAAATGAGAGCGTATGTAGTCAGTGAACCATCGCTAGCAAAGTCGGCTGTACAACTGGGGCAAGTGCTAGGGAGTCTCTCTAGACTAGACCTGCCGTGTGGCGGCACTCGGTCTGCAATCACTGATAGTGGCGACACGTGGGTCCGACGTATACTACGGACCGCGGCCGATTTAAAGGCTACCACCTAGCAAGTGCGGTGTCTGGCGGTGACACCACAGTTTCTGGGTCTGAGACCCATGAACAGTCCCCTGGCAAAGACTGCTCTGTTATCTCTCTGTTTTTCCAGTTTTTGGATTGTGCATGCTCTGTGCTCTTTTATGCCTTCTACTGTGTTTGTTTTTACCTTCTTTGCTTTATAGTTTGACTTCTCTGACTAGATTCGCCCACTTTTAGTGGACACCTTTATCTTGTGCAACTAACTTCTGAATTGCGGGACTGGTGACCTTGGCGTGTAGTCCCAAAAGCCCCCTCAATAAATCAATCAATCAGCCATACTGCATGCTCAGGTGTTTTTCTTGACGTTCTGAATCATGTGGGAATCCTGGGAAAGAGACAGCTAATCACTGTAACGTGATCACATTGCCGACATTGGCAGTGGAGATACCAAGCACTTGTTTGCAAACACAGGTGAGACTTGCTATCAGTTGCAACTGGAACAGGGAATGGTGGGATAATTCTCACTCCAACAAAATGCTCACCATCAAGCTGACCACTGATGTATGGTATTCCTCCTACTGACTTCATATTGGTCGTACATTTATGACTCACAGTTTTATGATGCACAGTGAGACATCCCTACAATTAGACTACAGTGCTTTGCTGAGAGTGGCTCACATCCTCATGGAGTGCTATCTCCTTACAGCACTGTGACAAATCCAGGTTCTGACAGACATATTATTCTTAGTATTTTGCCGATTACTAAAAGTGCTTTTTTGTTTTTGTTTTGGTTTTGCTGCTGGTGGTAAGAACCATGAGACATCACTGATCCAGCTTAATCGCTGTTTCTGTGGAGTTTTTGCCATTCTATTCCTAAAGAACATTGCACCATCAGAGGACTGAAAACATCTGTGGCATTTGTAGACTTGGATAGTCTTAACAGCTGCCTATGATACAGTGTGGTTAGATGGACTTAGTCTGAAACTGAAGAAAGTGAGTCCATAATTTCAGCTTACAACGCTCTTAAAAGACATGCTCAGCAAGTGCAATTTTAAAGTGACTAGGGGAATGGATATTACTGAGTCATATAAGTTTGAGAATAGGCTACTCCAAGGTTTAGTTTTGGTACCATTATTATTCAGTCACTATGCTAGTCATATGCCTTACACAGTTATAAAAAAATTCAGGTAAGTGAATGATGTGGACATAGCAGGGCAAAGTAAATTTCTGGAGCCAGGGCCAAGGACTCTGATGATGATCTTGAGACCCTTATGGAAGATGATGTTTGTGTCTGAATCTACATAAGATTAGAGTTTATGGTTTTTACCTCAGCAATGTCACCAATAAACAGCTTAAGATATTACTTAACATCTGGACATTATGCTGGAGAGGCCCTTAATGTATACGGAACATCCCAAAAAATGTTGATCAGAACCAGAAGACATGTTGTTCAGAACCAAATGACACAAAATAATATTATAAAAAAATTGTCTAGCAGTTCCCAGGGTGAAAATTCATCCACATTGTGAACGACAGCAGTGTAAATAGTCTTCACCATTGCTGAATACTGTGCTCCAGTCTGGCAAGGTAGTCACCATGCCAGCATGCACCATGAAATAATACATGTAATCACCAGTACATTAAGGCTCAACTTCAATACTATGGCTCTTTGTCATCAGTAACATAGCTCCACCAAAGCTAAGATGACAAAAACAACCATTAAAGAGTGGGGAAAAATACTACAAATAGACCACACAAATAATTTACCTATTTAATGTTTAGTAATGAATTTGCCAAATACACACTTGAAATCACAGAAGCCAGTATGGAACAGCAGGTGTATAAGGAGACAGAACACATTTAACAGAATAGACATCTGGAAAAATGACTGGGAAAACTCAGTAATCATTATCTCATAAATTATCCCTCAGAACCATATCAAGGGTTCAAATTCCCAAGAAACAACTGCACTAGACTCAACTGTATGTGAACAATGATGTGCATAATTACAATACGAGAAAAAAATTACATTAATTTCTCCACATTAAGATTGCAGAACAAAAAGGAGTGTAGAACCCTGCAACAAAAAATTTTGATGAGTTCCCCAGTGCTTTAAAATTTTGACAGATAGCAAAGAAAAAATTAAAAACAAACTGAAAAAGTTTTCCTTGGCGACTCTTTCTATTCTATAGCAGAATTTCTGTTATTGTAATGTGTAAAATATAATAATAATAATAATAATAATAATAATAATAATAGTAATTATTATTATTTCCTTCACTTTCTCAGACGTTAAGTCCGGTTAAAAATGGAGTGACACGGACCTTGATCAAGCGTCACTTCCTTTTAACTGTACGGTATGTGTTATATTGCATTTAGGAACTTTCGGGTAATTGAACATGTATCAATAATTACGGATTTCTGTAGCTGTATATATATGTTTGGATGTAGCTGTATTGCATTGATGTACTGGTGGATATTGTGTGGTATGACTCCTGTAGTTGATAGTATAATTGGTATGATGTCAACTTTATCCTGATGCCACATGTCTTTGACTTCCTCAGCCAGTTGGATGTATTTTTCAATTTTTTCTCCTGTTTTCTTTTGTATATTTGTTGTATTGGGTATAGATATTTCGATTAGTTGTGTTAATTTCTTCTTTTTATTGGTGAGTATGATGTCAGGTTTGTTATGTGGCGTTGTTTTATCTGTTATAATGGTTCTGTTCCAGTATAATTTGTATTCATCATTCTCCAGTACATTTTGTGGTGTATACTTGTATGTGGGAACGTGTTGTTTTAAAAGTTTATGTTGTAAGGCAAGCTGTTGATGTATTATTTTTGCGACATTGTCATGTCTTCTGCGGTATTCTGTATTTGCTAGTATTGTACATCCGCTTGTGATGTGATCTACTGTTTCTATTTGTTGTTTACAAAGTCTGCATTTATCCGTTGTGGTATTGGGATCTTTAATAATATGCTTGCTGTAATACCTGGTGTTTATTGTTTGATCCTGTATTGCAATCATGAATCCTTCTGTCTCACTGTATATATTGCCTTTTCTTAGCCATGTGTTGGATGCGTCTTGATCGATGTGTGGCTGTGTTAGATGATACGGGTGCTTGCCATGTAGTGTTTTCTTTTTCCAATTTACTTTCTTCATGTCTGTTGATGTTATGTGATCTAAAGGGTTGTAGAAGTGGTTATGAAATTGCAGTGGTGTAGCCGATGTATTTATATGAGTGATTGCCTTGTGTATTTTGCTAGTTTCTGCTCGTTCTAGAAAGAATTTTCTTAAATTGTCTACCTGTCCATAATGTAGGTTTTTTATGTCGATGAATCCCCGTCCTCCTTCCTTTCTGCTTAATGTGAATCTTTCTGTTGCTGAATGTATGTGATGTATTCTATATTTGTGGCATTGTGAACGTGTAAGTGTATTGAGTGCTTCTAGTTCTGTGTTACTCCATTTCACTACTCCAAATGAGTAGGTCAATATTGGTATAGCATAAGTATTTATAGCTTTTGTCTTGTTTCTTGCTGTCAATTCTGTTTTCAGTATTTTTGTTAGCCTTTGTCTATATTTTTCTTTTAGTTCTTCTTTAATATTTGTATTATCTATTCCTATTTTTTGTCTGTATCCTAGATATTTATAAGCATCTGTTTTTTCCATCGCTTCTATGGAGTCACTGTGGTTATTCAATATGTAATCTTCTTGTTTAGTGTGTTTTCCCTTGACTATGCAATTTTTCTTACATTTGTCTGTTCCAAAAGCCATATTTATATCATTGCTGAATACTTCTGTTACCTTTAGTAATTGGTTGAGTTGTTGATTGGTTGCTGCCAGTAGTTTTAGATCATCCATGTATAGCAAATGTGTGATTTTGTGTGGGTATGTTCCAGTAATATTATATCCATAATTTGTATTATTTAGCATGTTGGATAGTGGGTTCAGAGCAAGACAGAACCAGAAAGGACTTAATGAGTCTCCTTGGTATATTCCACGCTTAATCTGTATTGGCTGTGATGTGATGTTATCTGAATTTGTTTGAATATTAAGTGTGGTTTTCCAGTTTTTCATTACTATGTTTAGGAACTGTATCAATTTAGGATCTACTTTGTATATTTCCAATATCTGTAGTAACCATGAGTGGGGTACACTATCAAAGGCTTTTTGGTAATCAATGTATGCGTAGTGTAGTGACCTTTGTTTAGTTTTAGCTTGATATGTCACCTCTGTATCTATTATCAGTTGCTCTTTACATCCTCGTGCTCCTTTGCAGCAGCCTTTTTGTTCTTCATTTACAATTTTGTTCTGTGTTGTATGTGTCATTAATTTCTGTGTAATGACTGAAGTTAATATTTTGTAGATTGTTGGTAGGCATGTTATGGGGCGATATTTAGCTGGGTTTGCTGTGTCTGCTTGATCTTTAGGTTTCAGATAGTTTATTCCATGTGCAAGTGTATCAGGGAATGTGTATGGGTCTGCAATGTAACTGTTAAATAATTTAGTTAGATGTGAATGTGTTGAGGTGAACTTCTTTAGCCAGTAATTTGCTATTTTATCATTTCCAGGGGATTTCCAATTGTGTGTAGAATTAATTGCTCGGGTGACTTCATGTTGCAAAATTATCACTTCAGGCATTTGTGGTATCATCTTGTATGTGTCTGTTTCTGCTTGTATCCACCGTGCATGCCTGTTATGTTGTACCGGGTTTGACCATATGTTGCTCCAGAAGTGTTCCATGTCTGTTATGTTTGGTGGATCGTCTGTTTTAATGTGTGTGTTATCTATTGTTTGGTAAAATCTCTTTTGGTTTGTGTTGAATGTTTGGTTTTGTTTCCTTCTATTTTCACTTTTTTTGTATCTTCTAAGTCGTTTGGCCAATGCTTGTAATTTCTGCTTCTTTTCATCTAATTGCTCTATTGCTTCTTGTTGTGAGATTTTACCTAACCTTTTTCGTTTTTTGTCTGATATTTCATTTCTTATAAATTGTGTTAGCTGTCCGATGTCTTTTCTCAGTTTTTCTATTCTGATCTGTAGCCTGTGTTGCCATGCTGGTTTTGTGGGTTTCTTCTGTGTATTGGTTTGTTCTGATCTCTGCCTAGTGTGTATATTTAGTGTAGTGAGTGCTCCTATATAAACCAGTAGTTGTAACTCTTCCATAGTTGTGTATTCATTTATTTTGTTGTGTATGATTGTGTTAATAGTTTTTATTGTTGTTTCGACTTGTGGGTTATTTGGCGGTCTATGCAAGAATGGTCTGATGTCTGTATTTGTGTCTTTGTATTCTATATATGTCAGCTGAAATTTCTCTTCTATATCTAACACGTGTGTCTCTTCGTGTTCTATTTGTGCTTGTTCTGGTGGCTGTCTTAAGATTTCGTTTTCCTCTGATTGTTTAATTGATGCGTGTTGGTCTTTGTTTGTTTGCTCTGGGATGTTTGAGTCGATTACTGTATTTTCTTCTTCTTCTGATTGCACATTATTTTGTTCCAGTATTTCTTGTACTTGTTGTTTGATGTTATCTAATTCTGACTGGGGTATCCTGTTATTTTTTATTATTACACGGATCTGATCAGCTAGTCGTTGTTCTGTTAAAAATTTTAATTTTGGGTATCTGGTAATAAATGTTGTGTATACTTGTGATCTGTATCCAGTTGTGTTGGTTCCTAGGTTTGTTGCTTGGTAATAACAGAACATGAGGTGTCGATTAACTTCATCTGACCATCTCATCCTCTGTCTTTGTTTTCCTTCTAGGGTGGTTGCAGGAAGCATATCCTGCAAAACACCTCTATTTGGATTTAAATCATTTTCCAGTTGGCTAGCAGTGTCGTTACCATTGTGGGCAGGCATAGGGTTCAAGCGTCGTCCCCGACCATGACGGCGCTTGTCCGAGCCTTCATTAGTTCTGTCCTGATCCAAGTAATCACACTAAAAGGGGGGTTAGCTCTATTAGTGGTTTGTTCTTTTCGTCGCCTTTTACGACTGGCAGAACATACCGGAGGCCTATTCTTTTCCCGGGCCTCCACAGGGATTATTATTATTATTCTTTCCTTTCTCAGACCTTAGGTCTGGTTCGGAATGAAAGTGACGCGGACCTTGATCAAGCGTCACTTCCTTTTAACTGTACGGTATATTTTACATTGCGTTTAGGAACTTTCGGGTAATTGAACATGTATCAATAATTACGGATTTCTGAAGTTGTATATATAAGTTTGGGCGTAGCTGTATTGCATTGATGTACTGGTGGATATTGCGTGGTATGACTCCTGTAGTTGAAAGTATAATTGGTATAATGTCAACTTTATCCTGATGCCACATGTCCTTGACTTCCTCAGCCAGTTGGATGTATTTTTCAATTTTTTCTCCTGTTTTCTTTTGTATATTTGCTGTATTGGGTATGGATATTTCAATTAGTTGTGTTAATTTCTTCTTTTTATTGGTGAGTATGATGTCAGGTTTGTTATGTGGCGTTGTTTTATCTGTTATAATGGTTCTGTTCCAGTATAATTTGTATTCATCATTCTCCAGTACATTTTGTGGTGTTTACTTGTATGTAGGAACGTGTTGTTTTAAAAGTTTATGTTGTAAGGCAAGCTGTTGATGTATTATTTTTGCGACGTTGTCATGTCTTCTGGGGTATTCTGTATTTGCTAGTATTGTACATCCGCTTGTGATGTGATCTACTGTTTCTATTTGTTGTTTGCAAAGTCTGCATTTATCTGTTGTGGTATTGGGATCTTTAATAATATGCTTGCTGTAATATCTGGTGTTTATTGTTTGATCCTGTATTGCAATCATGAATCCTTCTGTCTCACTGTATATATTGCCTCTTCTTAGCCATGTGTTGGATGCGTCTTGACCGATGTGTGGCTGTGTTAGATGATACGGGTGCTTGCCATGTAGTGTTTTCTTTTTCCAATTTACTTTCTTTGTATCTGTTGATGTTATGTGATCTAAAGGGTTGTAGAGGTGGTTATGAAATTGTAGTGGTGTAGCCGATGTATTTATGTGGGTGATTGCTTTGTGTATTTTGCTAGTTTCTGCTCGTTCTAGAAAGAATTTTCTTAAATTGTCTACCTGTCCATAATGTAGGTTTTTTATGTCGATAAATCCCCTTCCTCCTTCCTTTCTGCTTAATGTAAATCTTTCTGTTGCTGAATGTATGTGATGTACTCTATATTTGTGGCATTGTGATCGTGTAAGTGTATTGAGTGCTTCTAGGTCTGTGTTACTCCATTTCACTACTCCAAATGAGTAGGTCAATATTGGTATAGCATAAGTATTTATAGCTTTTGTCTTGTTTCTTGCTGTCAATTCTGTTTTCAGTATTTTTGTTAGTCTTTGTCTATATTTTTCTTTTAGCTCTTCCTTAATATTTCTATCATCTATTCCTATTTTTTGTCTGTATCCTAGATATTTATAGGCATCTGTTTTTTCCATCGCTTCTATGCAGTCGCTGTGGTTATCCAATATGTAATCTTCTTGTTTAGTGTGTTTTCCCTTGACTATGCTATTTTTCTTACATTTGTCTGTTCCAAAAGCCATATTTATATCATTGCTGAATACTTCTGTTATCTTTAGTAATTGTTTGAGTTGTTGACTTGTTGCTGCCAGTAGTTTTAGATCATCCATGTATAGCAAATGTGTGATTTTGTGTGGGTATGTTCCAGTAATATTGTATCCATAACTTGTATTATTTAGCATGTTGGATAGTGGGTTCAGGGCAAGGCAGAACCACATAGGACTTAATGAGTCTCCTTGGTATATTCCACGCTTAATCTGTATTGGCTGTGATGTGATATTATTTGAATTTGTTTGGATATTAAGTGTGGTTTTCCAATTTTTCATTACTATGTTTAGGAACTGTATCAATTTAGGATCTACTTTGTATATTTCCAATATTTGTAGTAACCATGAGTGGGGTACACTATCAAAAGCTTTTTGGTAATCAATGTATGCGTAGTGTAGTGACCTTTGTTTAGTTTTAGCTTGATATGTCACCTCTGTATCTATTATCAGTTGCTCTTTACATCCTCGTGCTCCTTTGCAACAGCCTTTTTGTTCTTCATTGATAATTTTGTTCTGTGTTGTATGTGTCATTAATTTCTGTGTAATGACTGAAGTTAATATTTTGTATATTGTTGGTAGGCATGTTATGGGGCGATATTTAGCTGGGTTTGCTGTGTCTGCTTGATCTTTAGGTTTCAGATACGTTATTCCATGTGTAAGTGCATCAGGGAATGTGTATGGGTATGCAATGTAACTGTTAAATAATTTAGTTAGATGTGAATGTGTTGAGGTGAACTTCTTTAGCCAGTAATTTGCTATTTTATCATTTCCAGGGGATTTCCAATTGTGTGTAGAATTAATTGCTCGGGTGACTTCATGTTGCAAAATTATCACTTCAGGCATTTGTGGTATCATCTTGTATGTGTCTGTTTCTGCTTGTATCCACCGTGCATGCCTGTTATGTTGTACCGGGTTTGACCATATGCTGCTCCAGAAGTGTTCCATGTCTGTTATGTTTGGTGGATTGTCTATTTTTATGTGTGTGTTATCTATTGTTTGGTAAAATTTCTTTTGGTTGGTGTTGAATGTTTGGTTTTGTTTCCTTCTATTTTCACTTTTTTTGTATCTTCTAAGTCGTTTGGCCCAAGCTTGTAATTTCTGCTTCTTTTCGTCCAACTGCTCTATTGCTTCTTGTTGTGAGATTTTACCTAACCTTTTTCCTTTTTTGTCTGCTATTTCATTTCTTATAAATTGTGTTAGCTGTCCGATGTCTTTTCTCAGTTTTTCTATTCTGATCTGTAGCCTGTGTTGCCATGCTGGTGTTGTGGGTTTCTTCTGTGTGTTGGTTCGTTCTGATCTCTGTCTAGTGTGTATATTTAGTGTAGTGAGTGCTCCTACATAAACCAGTAATTGTAACTCTTCCATAGTTGTGTATTCATTTATTTTGTTGTGTATGATTGTGTTAATAGTTTTTATTGTTGTTTCGACTTGTGGGTTATTTGGCAGTCTATGCAAGAATGGTCTGATGTCTGTATTTGTGTCTTTGTATTCTATATATGTCAGCTGAAATTTCTCTTCTATATCTAACACGTGTGTCTCTTCGTGTTCTATTTGTGCTTGTTCTGGTGGCTGTCTTAAGATTTCGTTTTCCTCTGATTGTTTAATTGATGCGTGTTGGTCTTTGTTTGTTTGCTCTGGGATGTTTGAGTCGATTACTGTATTTTCTTCTTCTTCTGATTGCACATTATTTTGTTCCAGTATTTCTTGTACTTGTTGTTTGATGTTATCTAATTCTGACTGGGGTATCCTGTTATTTTTTATTATTACACGGATCTGATCAGCTAGTCGTTGTTCTGTTAAAAATTTTAATTTTGGGTATCTGGTAATAAATGTTGTGTATACTTTTGATCTGTATCCAGTTGTGTTGGTTCCTAGGTTTGTTGCTTGGTAATAACAGAACATGAGGTGTCGATTGACTTCATCTGACCATCTCATCCTCTGTCTTTGTTTTCCTTCTAGGGTGGTTGCAGGAAGCATATCCTGCAAAACACCTCTATTTGGATTTAAATCATTTTCCAGTTGGCTAGCAGTGTCGTTACCATTGTAGGCAGGCATAGGGTTCAAGCGTCGTCCCCGACCATGACGGCGCTTGTCCGAGGCTTCTTTAGTTCTGTCCTGAACCAAGTAATCACACTAAAAGGGGGGTTAGCCCTATTAGTGGTTTGTTCTTTTCGTCGCCTTTTACGACTGGCAGAACATACCGGAGGCCTATTCTTTTCCCGGGCCTCCACGGGGTTTATTATTATTATTATTATTATTAAATCTTATAAATGTTCAGTTTGTAGCCACATTTATAAATTAATTTGTGATGTTGCTTAAAATGACTCGTCCCACATCATTACGATTTATCATGGAAATGGTACATAGAACACGAAACTAACAAAATGCATGGCCATACTTAATATATGGGGACTTGGGGACAGCCCAAGTTATGATTATAAGACCTAAGCAGACTCTGGACCACATCATAAAAGTTGACCCTGTAAGAAAATACAGTGGATCAGATGAGAACTTTGTTTAAGCTAGACCTCATGCTATGAAGTGGATACAAGATCTAGACATCAATGTGTAGTCAACAACTAGTATCATGTGCTACATTTCTTAATTATTAATGTTTGTTGGCTGATACATTATGGTCTCTTACGTGTGTTGCACATTTGTATTCTTGTCTATTATTGCACTGATATTTGTATCTGTGCTACTGCCATGTGCCATATGAGAAATAACTTAAAAATGCAGCCAGATGGATCTTACACTTTCCCTGAGGGAGTGGCTTTTATTCTCAGCTATAATGAATCAACATTACTTGGGTTAGGAGTGAAGTGTTTATGAGAAGGATGTCTCCTGCTGCATGCTAAGCTTCATGGTGGTCCTTGGCTGTGTCCTTTGTGCCTTGCTTTCATTACCTGTCATGTCTTGTTCTGATATTTGCTACACTCAGTCCCCTTTCCCGTTTGACTTGCCTTGACTTCTTCTTTGTGTATTTGGAAGTGAGTTGTATATTATATCGTTGTTTTACAGTTTTCTCATGCCAGCTGAGGGGTTGAACTTAGAGAAGGATGGGATTTCACTGCAGATACATGCATTACAGAATAGCTATGTAGATGTAGATCTCCCACCTACCTCTATTAAAAGACTTGCAGAATCCATTTCTTTGTTGTTATGCCAAAGTGCTTTATTTGCTCTGTTCTTATATCGTTTAAGCCAGTTGCTTTTCTATTCTTATATTGTTTAATAGCCTTATCTAATTCTTCCATACTGAATGATGATGTAAGTAGATTGTCCTCCTCTTGCTTTTCTCTTTGCAGCTGTTGTAGAAGGATCATTACTTAGATGTTTCAGGAGCCTCCAAGCTTTTTGATTGTCCCTTTTTAGATCTGAGTTTTCTATGGTTTTGATCCCTTGATCCCTTTTTATCTTTGTTATAGAAGTAGTGAGTTTGTTCCATACTTCCACAGTTGCTTCACTGAAAGGATCTTCTTCAAATAAGTTCCTGTATTCTGTGAGTAGGGTGGCTTGGTCTGATGTAAGTCCAGAAGTGTAAGATAGTCAACAATTGTGAGGAATTGACATTCTGGAACAGCTCTTTACAGCAGCGGTGAAGGTGTCATCTTGTTCTGGTGCCGGTTCTATTTACGTCGCTTCGATGTCGAGCAATTCTGAAAATCCCAACCAGTCTGCTTTCCTAAAATTAAACCCTCTTCGAAAAGATGCTTTGTGAGATATAACAGCAGAAAATATGTCACAGATTATTCCTCTTCGAAAAGGTGCTTTGTGAGATATAACAGCAGAAAATATGTCACAGATTATTGGTCTGTGCTGCGAATTAAATATTGGGGGACCGACAGATTTTACACGTTGTTGGCTGATACTGTTGTTACTAAATATGAGATCAGGATTATAGCGTCGCTACCAGCTGGCACTGTTGAATGATGCTGGTATATTTGCATCATGGATTAGATTCAAATGATTTAGTTCTGTCCATTCTTGTACTGCGGCCCCATTCTGATCTTCATGATCGTAGCCCCAAACATTACTATGGCTGTTTAAATCACCGATCACAATCTTCACTCTTTTATTATGAAAATTGGAGGGTTTATTAACCATAAATTTGGCAGTGGGTGGTTTATAAAGGGATGAAATGGTACAGTTGGTTGTTTCTGGAGTGAGAATTTTGATATTTTCCTTGGTTAATGCTATGGACAGGATCTGAATGTCTGGATGAACAAAAATAGCGCTTTCATATTTATTATACAGTCTTTCAATGGTGAGGCGCATTCCATTTCCGCAGGTCGCAACTTGTGTGTGTCTCTTGTATGCACAATACGTGGCACTGGCATTGACTGCGTAGACCTTGTGGCAGCTCTTCTTTGGCTGCTGTTATGCCTTCTGTGTTAACATATATAATGGTTAACTGTGAGCCTGAAAAGGTCTCAGAATATCCTTGAAAATCTATCAAGATACTGTGGCACAAATCAGTTTAAACCCTACCCTTCAAGGATTCAAGTGTGTGCTTTTCATTTGAGAGATAGGGAAGCTACTTGTAAGTTGATTATAGCATGGTCAGGAGTTGAGTCTCAACATTGCTACACTCCAAAATACGTAGCAGTGACACTGGACAATCTCTTACTTTCAAGAGACACTGCATGAATTGCAAGTTGGAAGTTCCCACCAGGAACAATCTGTTAAGAAAATTGGCCAAATCACAGTGGAGCAGTCAACTTGAAACCATCCGAACCTGTGCACTTTCATTAGCCTATTCTACAGCAGAGGTTGCTCTCCCTGTTTTATGTAATTCATCACATGCCAAACAGGTAGATGTAGCTCTCAACACCTGCAGAATTAATAACAGGTTATTTGAAATCTGCTCCTGTCGAATGGATATACCATCTTGCAGAAATAGCACCACCACCCAATCGAAGAGAAATTGCGGCAAATAAGGAATGAAAGAAAGGGGAATAAGAACAAACCTATCCCCTCTATGGGCATAAACTGCATTCACAGCAACTGAAGTCAAGGAGGAGTTTCCATAGAACATGATAGGTACTTACTACCACGGCAGAAAGTGCCAGGGTGCAACTTTGGAAGGATAGACTTCCCTTCCCTCTGGTTGGAAAAAGAGTTTCTGAGACTCTGCCTCCAGAACATGACAAGTAATGGATGACCTGGAAACCTTTGAATAGGCTGAGATCAGGAGTGGGTAGATCAGTGTTTAATATGGCAGGCTGGGGCTACAGTACAGAAAACAATATTAAGTGTGATTGTGGAGAAGTCCAGACTGTCCAGAACTAGGCCAAATTTTTTGTAAAAGACTATATGACATGTTAACTGTGCACCAATATAGGTTTCTGACATGACAAAACTAATTATAACTCTGACTTTTATGCTGACCAAATTTTATGCCTCCTGTTTATATTTCCTGTAATTGCTTTTACCTCCTCCATTATCATTGTTCCAGACAGCTCTGTCCTACTTAACCCTCATCCATTTACAAAATTGTTGTTTATTATATGCACCCCCCAACAAGAAAAGTGACACCAGTCAGGAAACTGCATCTTTAGTTTATGTCACTGTAAAATATGTCTGAAGTGCCCCAGTGTGCACGAAAAATATAATGGAATTTACTGGCAACAGTACTTACTTGAAATTTAAAAGCAGCTTATACTACTTCAGTATGATTTTTATAGAATTAATTCTGTAAGTTTAGTTTTCTCAAGTACTGCATTTTTCAGTTGTATCACTGTTCTTGCCGGGGTGTGATATATTATTTTCATGCATATCTCTTGTTGGCCACCTGCGGATCTGGGGGTGGGGGGTCTCACTGCAGATGAACCCCGGTGCATTGATACTGGCAGTTTGCACTTCAAACAGTTGTTATGCACTTCTTTTATTGCTAGAAAATATAAGTTGTTTGTATCAATAAAAATTCATATCCAACCACTAGCTCCACATCTCAAAGTACACAGTTTAGAATTCTCTGCCATCTGTGCAATTTTGAAACTAAAGATTTGGACACCCTATATATACAAATGTTCATATCTGGTGTTGGAATATTCCATATTTAATACCCTTATTGAGATTTTTAGTGAACCATAAACTATAGTTAATAATATTTCACTCAGTCTGCAGTGCAGCACAGAGCACATTAGTCCAAAAGAAAAAATTTAAGAGTAGAGCATTGTATGAGCTGTGAGTAAACTATAGAAAACACTCATTTTGGTTTATTTTATAGGGAACATATGAAAAATTCAAACAAAAGCCTTAAAGTGCCATCAAATGAATGAAACTACCTACTGCTAAAAAAAATTGCAAGATAATTAACATTATACTAAAAACCACTACGGACATGAAGAATACAAATTGTGACAAAATTTCAGAGATGACTTTGTAGTTGAAGATTGCAGAAGAGGGATTTAAGAACTGGAACATGAAGAAAACTAAACAAGCACATACACTGTGGCTAAGAGAGATGGTGCAGTAATATGACACTAGATTTGTATTAGATAGGGAGGTGGTTCAAATCCCTATCCACACATCCTGATTGTTGTTTCTATGATTTACCCAAATCCCTTAAGGCAATTGCCAGAGTGGATCCTTCAAAAAGGGTGTGCCCAATGTCCTATCATATCCTTTCCTAATCAGAGCTTGTACTCCATCTCTAATGACCTCTTCTTTGATGAAACATTGAACTCCAGTCTTCCATCCATTTTACTTACACAGGGTAGGCATCATAGTTCATTAGTCAGAATGTCAGGCAACACTGGTATGTACTATAGAGAGACAATACTAAGTGTCTTAACACATTAAGAAATAGAAACAATAATAGGGTGTGTGTGTCATTACATTCTTGAAACATTGTTGGAATAAGTAGATACAGCAATTCAGCACATACAAAAAGGAAAAATACAGTGTAGTGATGGGACAATAATAAGTATGATAAAATGGATAGAAATTATAATCTTGCAGAATTATTTGCAGAATATCTGTGTAAGAAGACAAGACAGTACCCAGAATTTGTCACAATATCTTGATATTTATCTTGAACATTTTATATTCCGTGGAGCAGCGTGCTGTTGTGGAAATTGAGGGTAATTTTAGATCAAACAGCTACCTGTTTAAACTACGTAAAATCAGCTATTAATGTTATTTTCTCCAACACGTTTTGAGGAATGTGGGCAGCAGCCCTAGCTGTGTTTTCATCTTCAAGGCAGAGGGCATCCATCTGTTTTTTAGATAATCATGTATAGTTTATTCTTATTTATGTTTTTAACCCTTATGTCCACACTAAAAAAATTATACTTTGTCCTATAACCAGGTTACCAGTGTAACCTAATGAATTTATTGTCGTACCGTCACTGTTGGCAACACTCAGCTCAGGGCATATACGAAATAGTTGCAACAAGGTGTTCTAGTTATTGCTGGCTACTGTTGCACAACATTATGAATTGTTCATTATTGTTTGTACCTCAACTCTGGATTCTTATGGGTGATCAGCTGGAATTATCTAAATCTGAATACAGCAGATTAAGCTATGAAGTAAAAGAATAGTATATTAGAAAGTTATGGTCTATTGTTGAGACAGAAGAGGATGACGCTATAGATTTCAGTGACAAATATTCTGCATACAAATGGACTTCATGTAAGAAAAATGCTGCTGCTTCAGGTAGTGAAGATACCATTGGTACTTATAGTGATATTGAAGTTGAAAGAGAGACATATGATAATAGTAGCGATGAAAATGATGGAGCTGTCAAAAACAGTGAATCAGTTGTATCTTCTGCAGGCATTCTATGTGATACAGATGGAACTAAATGTCTTAAGGAACCTGTTGGGACAAGAAAGTTGCTGAAGCATAATATTTTGCAGGAAAGGGCTGGTCCAACACGTACAACAAAGCTTCTTTTTATAAGGACCTTCAAAAGTATATTTGCTAAAGAAATGTGTGATATAATAGTATGTGAAACCAGTAGGAAGCCAAATCGGGTATTCATCATTTCAGAAGAGGAGTGAAAGAGTGGAAGCCATTGACACTGGAAGAATTTGATGCATGTCTTGGTATATATATTAAATCTGGAGTAAGATTTTCTTATGCTGAACACACGAAGGAAATGTGGAAAACAAATGCATTCCCATTGTATTGTGCAAGCTTATTCCTCAACAGGTGACCTTGGCAGTTGAGCAGATTTATAAGATTTGATAATGTGATAACTAGGGCTGAGCATTTGAAAAGTGACATAGCTGCTGCAATATCTGCCATATTTGAAATGCTAAATTCAAATATTCATAAAATCTATGTGCCCTCTGATTGCCTCACTGTTGATGAGCAGCTTTTTCTGTACAAAGGAAAGGCAAGATTTACTAAAATCTAGTCAAACATAGCTTGAAGATTTGGTGGGTTTGTGATCCGTGAAATTCTTATCCAATAACTGGCCAAATTTATACAGGTAACTCTGCTTCCAGAAGAGAAACTAATGAAGGAGAGAGGGTAGTAAAAGATTTATGTTGCCATTTCAAAGGTACTGGCAGAAATACAGTCACTGACAATTTTTTCACAACTCTACCATTAGCAAGACTGTTGATGATTTGGTATTTGTCCATAGTTGGCACTGTGAAAAGAAGCAAGCCCTATTTACCGCCAGAAATGCAACCTTCCTCTTCACGCCAAGAACTGTCATCTTTATTTCGATTCAGTGAAGATAACATTTCTCTGTGTTCATATGTTCCAAAGAAGGAAAAAGCAGTTCTAGTGTTACCCACAATGCTTTATGATGCATCCACTCCTGGCCCCCTTTCAGAGCCAGATGTTATACATTATTATAACAGCACATAAGAGGGTGCTGATAATATGGACAAGTTGTGTTCTCATTACAGTGTAAAACGGAGGACAGAGAGATGGCTGCTAGCATTTGCTTAGTAGCATACATTATTTAGACAGAAAACAATCCTCAAGCAAAAAATGAGCCTGTTTCTACTGGATCTGGGAAAACATTTGGCAATGCCTCCTATTATCTCTAGATATACAAATCCTAATTTCCTGAGAAATTTTTTCCATGAAATCAGGTATTAAGTGCATGATAGGAGGACCTCTAATTCTGGTTACTGAACGAGTGGAGGTTCAGCTAAAATGAGATTCTTCTGAATGGCTAAAAATCATTGGTGATTTTTGTATGCAAATCTCACTCAAACAAAAAGAAGAGGAAAACAAGAAAAAGTTGCAAGACATGTAAAAAACCAATATGTGATGAACACTGCACTGCAACAACAGTGTATGGATGTTGTGAATAAGTAATAATTCCAAGTTTAACTATCCACAGTAATGAACAGCAAACTTTAGTAGCCATATAATATCATGTAGTGTACTCTGTCACATATAGTAAAACTTGATATATTTTGCCCAAGTTTATGACTGTATTAGTTGTATTATTACTTGGTTGTCTAATGAATAATAAAAATATGAATGTATTATATAAAATGAAGTGTTTCATGTGCGAACTTCACACCTGTTCTAATGGAGTTGTGTGCTTACCTGGCTAACCCAAATATAGATTAGAAAGTGCATTATTTTCCTTCTCATTTAAATGCTCTTCTTTGAAAGTATTTAAATTTTGCTTTTATTATGAATTTTATAAAGATGCAAATGAGGAATAATCTGAGGCTTGTGTACAGTACTTTCAATACACCCGAAAAATTGTGTGTTATAGTTATAAAGGTTATCCGGGTAAACCAATGTGGACACAAGGGTTAAACTGAACACAGGAGACATGAGCTTCATCGTAATTGTGACTGTTTGCTATTTCTTCTATAATTATTCTCTTTGCCTAAATAGAATTTATGCATAAGAAAGAGAGCATAGAGGCCGCAAAAACTGTAGACATTTAAGGATTTCATCAATGGGAGAAGTTCTTACTGCCTAACTAAAAAAAAAAAATGTTAGGCTTTAATCATGGCTGGGGATGAGCTGCTCTCTCTCTCTCTCTCTCTCTCTCTCTCTCTCTCTCTCTCTCTCTCTCTCTCTCTCTCTTTCTTTCTTTCTACATGGACACCTGCTCAGCCATGTTGTGCGGGTTAAATACACAGTGCCAGGACTGCAATTTGGCAGGTAGAGGGAGCTGTGCCAGATGGAATGGGTGAGGAAAGAAAAGAGGCAGGTAGTGGGTGAGAGTGTTTGGGGGAGGATGGTTGACTGCTTAGAGGGTGATAGGAGGTGTGCATGATAGGAGGTTGGGGATCAGGGCAGCAGGTGCACAGAGTAGAAATGTGACACATATGCACTGGTACCAGTGAGTTTGTGCAGTGCACAATGTTCGTGATATGGGGAAGTGGATGGAGAGGGGAAACAGAGGAAGAGAGAACTGCAGAGAAGAGGGTGTTAGTGCAGCAGGTTAACTGAGACTGGAGCCCAGAGGATTATGGGAATAAAGGATGCACTGTAATGATAATCCTCACCTGCATTGTTCAGAAAAACTGGAGCTGGGGCAAGAATTCAGATCTTACAGTTTATGAAGCAACCATTAAAATCAAGCACTTTGTGCTCAGCAGCGTGTTCTGCAACTAGGTGGTCAACTCTGCTGTTGGCGAATGTTTGATGGTGGCCATCTACTCTGGTTGATAGCTGGATGGTCATCATGCCCACATAAAATGCTGTGCTGCAATTGCAACAGAGTTGGTGGTATATGACATCGCTGAATTTACGCATGGCCCTGCCTGTGGAGGCATAGAATAAGCTTGTGATAGGATTGGAGTACTAGGATGTGCTGGTTGGATGAATCGGACAAGTCTAGCACCTGGTTATTCCACAGGGATGTGACTCATTTGCCTAACGGTTAAGAGTGGGAGTGGGATCGGCATGGACCAGGATACTGTGTAGAGTGGGTGGGTGGTGGAATACCACTTTAGGAGGGGTGGGAAGGATTTTGGGTAAGACATCCCACATTTCCAGGCACAATGATTAACAGCTAAAGCCCTGGTGAAGGACATGGTTCCAATACAAGGTGATATTGGGTGATGAGGAAGTGCTCCTTTGCGGTTGGACTTGAGGGTGGTGGGAGGATTAGGGGTTTGTGAGAACGTGACAAGGGAAATGTGTTTGCAGGCTAGGTGTCGGGTATTAGTACCCCTGTGAAGGCCTTAGTGAGACCTTCAGCATTCTGGGAAAGGGAATTATTGTCACTGCAGATGTGCTGTCCGTGGGTGGCCAGACTATGTGAGAATGATATTTTGGTGTGGAAGGGATGACAGCTGTCAAAATGTAGGTGCTACTGATGTCTAGTGGCCTTGATGCAGACAGAAGTATGAATGAAGTCATCAAAGAGGTGGAAGTCAACGTCCAGAAGGGTGGTACACTGGGCTGAGGAGGAACAGGTGAAGTGAATGGGAGAGAGAATGTTGATGCTGTGAAGAAAAGAAGATAGTGTTTCTTCACCCAACGTCCAGATCGTGAAGATATTATCAAAGAACCTGAAGCAGACCAGGTGTTGAGGTTTTTGGGAGGCTAAGAAGGCTTCCTCTAGATGGCTTGTAAACAGATTGGCCTAGGGGGTGGCCTAGGGGGGTACCATGTGGGTGCCCATGACTGTTCTGTGGATTTTCTTTTTATATATCTTTCCCTCAAAGGAGGAACAATTATGCTTGAGGATGTAATTAAATGTATGAGGAATAAGAATATGGGTTTGAAGTTAGGACATGAGGGGAGAGTGTTGGACAGCGGCAAGGCCATGGGCCTGGTTGATGGTGGCATATAGAGATGTGGCATCAGCAGTAACGAGTAGGGATACAGGTGGTAATAGGTCAAAATTGGCATGGTTGTTTACCTGCTTTGTGTTTTTTAAATTTTTTGTGGTGGTCATAAAATCAGTAGTACACATTATTGATATTGCTAAGAGTGAATTGAAAGGTATTTTCAAGCTCTGAACCCTATTACACATTGGTATTTTTTAGAAACTACATTGTTTATATAATTCAACAACAATTAAAGATTGGGTGTTGTAGCATTATGGAAAATGCCTTTGTATTGCTAGGATTGATATGAAAGGCTAGGCTATGGGAGGTGGTGGTCAGTCAGAGTAGATGCATTCTGTCATGCAGTCACTGTGATTCTCACAACAATGGTAGAGCATTTGTCTGCGGGAAGCCTGTCTTGAGGATGCAGATGGTAGTTCTTTCTTTCACTGAGAAGTGTGTATTCGTGGGAAGGCATCAAGGAAAGGATGGTGAGGCCGAGTTGGAGCTAAAGAATTCCTGGAAGGTAATTTGGTGGGGGGGAGGCATGGAGGTGGGAGGCAGGGAGGGTCACATTTTAGATGTTGATGAGAACTGGTAGCTGGTAGAGAAAAGATTGAATGTTGGGATTAGGTTGACATTGGTTGGAGGGATTGGTAGCAAAGACATGTTTCCATTGTAGGGATTGAGGGGGGGGGGGGGGCATAGCAGCAGGTATTTGACGAGTCCAGCATGGCTGAAATTGGGTGTGTGGCTGAAGGTCATACCTTTGGATAGGACTGAAAAATGTATAAGTGGAGTTCCTAGTGGACAGGTTGACAAAACCCTAAAGGATTTGTTTAGGTTCTGGGTTTTTGTGGGAAGCAGTTTTGGGGAGTGTGGCATTGTCTTAGTTTTTTTGAGGGTTTGAAGGGGGGGGGGTTAGTGGGGGTAGGATAGTTTTTTATGGGTAGTGGTGCTCCGATTCAGTAATAAGGTGTCAATAAATTGGATAATTTTTGGAGATGGTGTATGAGATGTTCTTCCAAGTATTGGAGGGCAGGGGTTTCCGATTGGGGAGATATGGTGTAGGTAGGTCAGATTGCACAGTAATGGTATCTTGTGAATTGAGCAGAGGTGCTTGAAGGATGCCTATGCCATGGTGATTTGTTTCTGTAGTACCAACTTTGTGAGGAATACAGATTGGTAGAATTGGAAAATTTTAAGCTAATTGTGAAAGGAAGAATGGATTCCATGGCTTAGGTAGGAACAGGATTTGGGACTGGATTTTAGCTGGGAAATCCCCCCATGAACCATGGACCTTGCCGTTGGTGGGGAGGCTTGCGTGCCTCAGCGATACAGATAGCCGTACCGTAGGTGCAACCACAACGGAGGGGTATCTGTTGAGAGGCCAGACAAACGTGTGGTTCCTGAAGAGGGGCAGCAGCCTTTTCAGTAGTTGCAAGGGCAACAGTCTGGATGATTGACTGATCTGGCCTTGTAACAATAACCAAAATGGCCTTGCTGTGCTGGTACTGCGAACGGCTGAAAGCAAGGGGAAACTACAGCCGTAATTTTTCCCGAGGGCATGCAGCTTTACTGTATGATTACTTGATGATGGCGTCCTCTTGGGTAAAATATTCCGGAGGTAAAATAGTCCCCCATTCGGATCTCCGGGCGGGGACTACTCAAGAGGATGTCGTTATCAGGAGAAAGAAAACTGGCGTTCTACTGATCGGAGCGTGGAATGTCAGATCCCTTAATCGGGCAGGTAGGTTAGAAAATTTAAAAAGGGAAATGGATAGGTTGAAGTTAGATATAGTGGGAATTAGTGAAGTTCGGTGGCAGGAGGAACAAGACTTCTGGTCAGGTGACTACAGGGTTATAAACACAAAATCAAATAGGGGTAATGCAGGAGTAGGTTTAATAATGAATAGGAAAATAGGAATGCGGGTAAGCTACTACAAACAGCATAGTGAACGCATTATTGTGGCCAAGATAGACACGAAGCCCACACCTACTACAGTAGTACAAGTTTATATGCCAACTAGCTCTACAGATGACGAAGAAATTGAAGAAATGTATGATGAAATAAAAGAAATTATTCAGATTGTGAAGGGAGACGAAAATTTAATAGTCATGGGTGACTGGAATTCGAGTGTAGGAAAAGGGAGAGAAGGAAACATAGTAGGTGAATATGGATTGGGGGACAGAAATGAAAGAGGAAGCCGCCTGGTAGAATTTTGCACAGAGCACAACATAATCATAGCTAACACTTGGTTTAAGAATCATGAAAGAAGGTTGTATACATGGAAGAACCCTGGAGATACTAGAAGGTATCAGATAGATTATATAATGGTAAGACAGAGATTTAGGAACCAGGTTTTAAATTGTAAGACATTTCCAGGGGCAGATGTGGACTCTGACCACAATCTATTGGTTATGACCTGTAGATTAAAACTGAAGAAACTGCAAAAAGGTGGGAATTTAAGGAGATGGGACCTGGATAAACTAAAAGAACCAGAGGTTGTACAGAGATTCAGGGAGAGCATAAGGGAGCAATTGACAGGAATGGGGGAAAGAAATACAGTAGAAGAAGAATGGGTAGCTTTGAGGGATGAAGTAGTGAAGGCAGCAGAGGATCAAGTAGGTAAAAAGACGAGGGCTAGTAGAAATCCTTGGGTAACAGAAGAAATACTGAATTTAATTGATGAAAGGAGAAAATATAAAAATGCAGTAAGTGAAACAGGCAAAAAGGAATACAAACGTCTCAAAAATGAGATCGACAGGAAGTGCAAAATGGCTAAGCAGGGATGGCTAGAGGACAAATGTAAGGATGTAGAGGCCTATCTCACTAGGGGTAAGATAGATACCGCCTACAGGAAAATTAAAGAGACCTTTGGAGATAAGAGAATGATTGGTATGAATATCAAGAACTCAGATGGAAACCCAGTTCTAAGCAAAGAAGGGAAAGCAGAAAGGTGGAAGGAGTATATAGAGGGTCTATACAAGGGCGATGTACTTGAGGACAATATTATGGAAATGGAAGAGGATGTAGATGAAGATGAAATGGGAGATATGATACTGCGTGAAGAGTTTGACAGAGCACTGAAAGACCTGAGTCGAAACAAGGCCCCCGGAGTAGACAATATTCCATTGGAACTACTGACGGCCGTGGGAGAGCCAGTCCTGACAGAACTCTACCATCTGGTGAGCAAGATGTATGAAACAGGCGAAATACCCTCAGACTTCAAGAAGAATATAATAATTCCAATCCCAAAGAAAGCAGGTGTTGACAGATGTGAAAATTACCGAACTATCAGCTTAATAAGTCACAGCTGCAAAATACTAACACGAATTCTTTACAGACGAATGGAAAAACTAGTAGAAGCCAACCTCGGGGAAGATCAGTTTGGATTCCGTAGAAACACTGGAACACGTGAGGCAATACTGACCTTACGACTTATCTTAGAAGAAAGATTAAGGAAAGGCAAACCTACGTTTCTAGCATTTGTAGACTTAGAGAAAGCTTTTGACAATGTTGACTGGAATACTCTCTTTCTAATTCTAAAGGTGGCAGGGGTAAAATACAGGGAGCGAAAGGCTATTTACAATTTGTACAGAAACCAGATGGCAGTTATAAGAGTCGAGGGACATGAAAGGGAAGCAGTGGTTGGGAAGGAAGTGAGGCTGGGTTGTAGCCTCTCCCCGATGTTGTTCAATCTGTATATTGAGCAAGCAGTAAAGGAAACAAAAGAAAAATTTGGAGTAGGTATTGAAATTCATGGAGAAGAAATAAAAACTTTGAGGTTCGCCGATGACATTCTAATTCTGTCAGAGACAGCAAAGGACTTGGAAGAGCAGTTGAATGGAATGGACAGTGTCTTGAAAGGAGGATATAAGATGAACATCAACAAAAGCAAAACAAGGATAATGGAATGTAGTCTAATTAAGTCGGGTGATGCCGAGGGAATTAGATTAGGAAATGAGGCACTTAAAGTAGTAAAGGAGTTTTGCTATTTGGGGAGCAAAATAACTGATGATGGTCGAAGTAGAGAGGATATAAAATGTAGGCTGGCAATGGCAAGGAAAGCGTTTCTGAAGAAGAGAAATTTGTTAACATCCAGTATTGATTTAAGTGTCAGGAAGTCATTTCTGAAAGTATTCGTATGGAGTGTAGCCATGTATGGAAGTGAAACATGGACGATAAATAGTTTGGACAAGAAGAGAATAGAAGCTTTCGAAATGTGGTGCTACAGAAGAATGCTGAAGATTAGATGGGTAGATCACATAACTAATGAGGAAGTATTGAATAGGATTGGGGAGAAGAGAAGTTTGTGGCACAACTTGACCAGAAGAAGGGATCGGTTGGTAGGACATGTTCTGAGGCATCAAGGGATCACCAATTTAGTATTGGAGGGCAGCGTGGAGGGTAAAAATCGTAGAGGGAGACCAAGAGATGAATACACTAAGCAGATTCAGAAGGATGTAGGTTGCAGTAGGTACTGGGAGATGAAAAAGCTTGCACAGGATAGAGTAGCATGGAGAGCTGCATCAAACCAGTCTCAGGACTGAAGACCACAACAACAACAAGGGAAATTTTTTGAACTGATGCAGATTGTGATGTTGCTATAGGGAGGAGGAAAGTAACGTGACATCAGTGAGTGTTGGGCAAATGCTGGGGAATATTAGAGGTAAAACTGGGTGGTGTTTTATTGGAGGAATGAAGTAAAGATGTGACATAGATATGGAAAATGAACAGACAAAAGCATCAGATGGTTATAAATCATTATCTTTTATTTACTGATTTCCAGAAAAATAGGAGGTAATACTTATCATGTCTGTCATTTGGTAAGGCACATATTTGAGTTTGGTGATAACTGGGTCCGCAGCTTTAATGAAATTTTTAAATGAAGCCATTCCACTTTTGTTTTCTGAATGCTTGTAAATGACCACATGTTAAAATTTCACTACTAATCATTTCCACTCACGAATAGAGTGAGGGAAAAATGACTATCTATAAGCCTCCATACAAGCCCTAATTTCTCATATATTTATAGTTTTATTTCGTTTCTTCAGCCTAGCAACATTCACAACTTTTTTCTGCCTGTAATGTGTTAGCTCACTACTGTCAAACTATGAACTCATTACTACTTTCCATTCTACAGGGACAGAACACATGGTTGTTAAGTGACACCAGAAAAATACTGGAAAAAGCTGTCCTCATATGACTTCCTCCTGTAGGCTCCTTTCAGGTGTCTTACTGCAACCTCTCTGTTGCTACAGCTCTGTAACACAAGTTCTTTAAAGGAAGGAAAAACACTTTCTACCAGTTATTCTAACACATTTCTGTAGTAAAATAACTGTCTCAAAAATGCTTAAAGCACATTCACAAAGACTAAGTCCATCACAGTCACAGTGTTTGGTTTAAAATTGCTTTAATTTTCGTTCCTTCGTAATAACTGTCTTTCAGATTTCCCTAGTGTCACAGTTTAAGTAGATCAGAAAAGTTGTCTTGTAACTTGCATTCAGCCAAGTTTCATCATCATTATGCTTATCCTGAAGTGAATTTCTGAAAACTACAGTTATACCCTAAAACAGTTCTTCGTGTATAAATAAATCTTTTTGCCACGTGATATTTCATGTGGATTGCATTACGGAAAACAGTTAATGGAAATTCAGTGTGATTTCCTCATTGGTAGAACATTGTTAAAAACTCAAAATCCCATACTGCACACAACAAAAATTTTACAAAGTTTTAGACATCCAAGGCAGAGTGTGGAGAGATTTTAAGAGTGTGTTGTGCGTGGACCTGACTCCTCTTTTAGTGGTCCACAGGGGCAGATGTCATTCATGGCTGCGCTGTTGTAGGTAATACTCACCACTTAACAGCTAGTGCCTGCATCTCCTATAACCATACCAATTTTTTATTGAAAGTGGTCATTGCCTTTACATTTAAGACTTTGTGGTCACCTAATAATTTTCTACTTATAGTAAATCTTCTTTTGAGTGAAGTCAAATAATATGCATCACCCTCTCCTGTAAAATAAAACAAATAGAATTATTGAAAGACATGACACCAACACCTGTCTCCTCTGAAATAATCATTTAAATGTGACTGTGGCTGAAATATTTAGCTTACAGTAGCCGAAAGACACATCATAACATTAAATTTTAGACTCTTTCACATATTATAATTTCTGAACTGTAAGCCAAACCCAAGAGGTAGTTAATATACAAAGATCCTACTCCATTTTGTATAGCATTTGTTTTTACTAAAATTATTCTGTAAATGTTGTAAATAAAGAAAAAATCAGCCTAATGAAAGAATACCGCATGTAAAATTGCAAGTGTCTGCCAAATTTGAACTTCCTATCTATCTTCCCTACCATTCATGAAAACATTGTGTAATAACTGCAAAAACATTTACTTTGAATTTTTGAAAATGTGTCAAGTTCTGTCTTCTCCGTATGCTAATACTTAGTGATATTAAGGTTATTATATAAACATTTATTACAATTGCAAAATGGAAGTGATGTCATGCAGGAGAACTGGGTGCAGATGGCATAAAGAAATGCCTGCAACCAGAACACGTCAGCACCACGTACCAATTATAGAGCCATTAGCAAGTGAGATATGGAAGGCAGTACATGCTTCCCCACAAGTCTCTGTCTCATCCACAAGTGTCTTGACAGTAATTTTTGTGTAACTGGCAGACTTAACATAAAATCAATTTTTTTTTCAATGTGTGTATCTTGAGATTTATACTTAGTTTTGTCTCTTCCGTGTAGTTGGCACTGTGTCTTAAGAAGTTTTCTGATATTGCCAGTGTACCAAGGAGATTATTCATCTGGATTTGAGTTATTTTTGCTCTTTTTGTTCACTGTCCAAATTAAATAATTTGAGTTTTTGTCTGAGAAATTAGATAACCTCATCATTATCAGTTTTAAAGAACATACAGAATTTTATGCTTGCTTTTCTGTCTCTTTGTACCGCGGTATTTATTGTGTACACAACTGCTTTGTGGTCACTGATCCCTGATCACAAAGAGGTCAAGTCAGTTTATTGCCATCAGGTCTATTCCATTTCTCTCATGGTTATTGTGCCAAACTACCTGTTCTAGGTAATTTTCATAGAAAACTTTTATGTCTGTCTACCAAATTTTAACAATCAATGTGGAGCCATTAAAATCTCCGAAAAGTATTATTGCATGATTTGGAAACATAAGTTGTGAGAACATATTTTTTTCTCTGAAGTTCTCAGTTCTGCAGCTGAAACTGCTACATGATAGTGGCTTACATTTTTAAACTATCACTGTAATCTCATTTGTGATTGTTGTTCATACCCAGACCATTTCACATGCAAACACTTAGTTTTTCCATTGACATCTCAGTGGTGTCAGTTTCTCACTTTAGTCAACTTTCAGTGCTAAGTTTTACTTTGGGTTCCACAGCTTTTCAGTTGGGGCTCAAACACTGAGACTTTTTTGTGAATCATTATAAGTTTATCACTAATTTTTTATATCTTCATCACTTTGGGGTATTTTTTCATGTTTTATGTGAGTATTTGGTAACTCTTTGCAGCAATATTTATTTCACATGGATGAAAAGCCTCCTACTAAAAAAAAAAATGCAAGCAATATATCTTTCCAGATTAAGGCCGATCAGTGTTGTTGTAAAATGGAAAACTAGGGGATCAATAAACCCAATCAAGACTCTGGTAGTCTTAAAAAATTTATTGGTTGGAGCTGACAAACTGAAAAGTCTATTGTGCAAACTTATTTTACATCATTCTCATAAACTACTGTAGTAGACTTCCCATGTTGCTCAGGTACAGAAGTTGGTATCTGAATGATGTGTCCAGATACCTTTGCCTTCATGTTTTAGGTGAAGGTAACAAGAAATAATGTAAGAGAATTATGATGGAAAATAATGAAGGGAAGAGGACTTGAAGTTGGAATCAGCTAAGACGTACAGCCGAAAATGCATGGGTGTGAATTTTAGTTGCAAGTCTTTATAGGAATCCATAGGAAAGTATGTAAAGAGGAAGTTCCTACGCACTGTGTCAAGATATGTACTTTTTAATACCAATGAAACAAGAAAATTGAGTAGTTGAACAGATAATTACTCGGTGTATGCTGTTAACATTTATTTGTAATACTCTCTCTCTCTCTCTCTCTCTCTCTCTCTCTCTCTCTCACTCACTCACTCACTCACTCACTCACTCACTCACTTTGAATTAACTTATATTTGCACTTGTATTTCAGACATCTGTATATGGGAGAAGAAGCTCCAGGCTTTGACGTTAGTGCAGGGCGCACGTGGAAGTATCCAGTAGACATCCCAAAACGTGATTACCAGTTCAACATTATTCAGAATGCTTTGTATCATAACACACTTGTCTGTCTACCGACAGGTGAGTCTCAAAATTTTTTAATGGTATCTTTTTCATTTTGTGCATGTGACCTAGTGTGCAGATGAATTTACCTTCTAAAATAGCCAAATATATGTCAATAGACTGTTGCCATCTAAGTCATATGTTTTAGTAAATATGTTGTGACAGTGCCACGACATTTAACAGTGCCGCCACATCAGTACGCGCAAACGGCGATAGAGGCGCTCCGCAACTCGGCTGAGCGCGGGAGCGCCACCTAGCTACGGTGTCACGGCACGGCAGTCGAATGACCGATACGGAATTGGTAGCATGTAACCAGCTATTGTTTCTACGTTTATATATCCGCGCAATTTATTAGTGATTAAAGGTTATAACACTTTTTGGCCACTAGGTCAGATATTTTTGTTCCTGCGTTGTGGATTTGTGTGTTCGTGTCAGGGCAGACATGGAACAGCTTATGCAAGCGCTCATTGAACAACAAACACAGCTGACAGCTGCTATTCAGGCGTTGTCAACATCGCTTTTCATCGTCTGTCTTCCTCTTCTCCGCCTCCGTTCCCTCCTTATGACGAGGCCGCTGAAGACTGGGAGGATTATGAGAAGCGTTTGCGGCAACACTTCTTGGCTTTCGACGTTGTCGACGCTCCTATGTGTAAGTCGTTATCTTGGATTTCCCCATGGATCTATCAGCTGCTATCTCAGTTAGCCCCGCTGCGGGAACCTGCCTCTCTGTCCTTCCAAGAAATGTGTCACTTATTGTCTAACTATTACCAAAAAAACACCCACGTCATTGCCGCCCGCGTGGCGTTCTACTGATGTCGTAAACAGCCCCATCAATCTTACCGGGCTTGGGCGGCGGAACTACACGGTCTGAGTAGGAAATGTCAGTTTGTCATGGACACTCATCATGAGTCTTATGCTGATTCAATGGTTAGGGATGCGATTCTACGGCTTGCTCTTGATAAAGAAGTTCGGCAACGTGCCTTACAACTGCCAAACCCGTCGTTGTCGGAAGTTCTAAGCATCGCTCAATCTTTTGAAGTGTCTCACGCTGCTGGTGCGCAAATAGACTCGTGGTGTGATGTAGGCGCTATACAGACCACTTTCGACACGGTCAATTTGCCTGTTTCCCAGGGGACCAACGATGTGGCGGCGGTTCACTCGCGTCAACAACGTCGCGTTGGGCCGCCACGCTCGCAGCAAAAACAGCAACCACAGAAGCAGGTTTGTTCCGCACTTCCTTCTTGTCCACGTTGTTTCGTACAGCATGACAGGGCCGCGTGTGCAAAACGTTGGGCCACGTGTAATTCATGTAGGAAAAAAGGCCACATTGCTTCTATGTGTCAGTCCCCTAAAGTTCCTCTCGACGAGGACGAGGCATCGGACATGGATGTTAACTGTGTGCTTTCTCAAACAAATAAGTTGTTTGTTACTGTTCGTGTTCTGGATAATGACATTCGCATGCAAGTGGACACTGGCTCTGCAGTAACTCTCATTAATTCTTGCACGTACTTGGAGTTGGGCTCCCTTCCCTTGTCTCCAGTTACGCGAAATCTGAGAACTTATAATAAACAGAAAATTCCTATCGTTGGCCAGTTTGATGCTTCCACTGCCTACAAGTCTGTTGTTAGGCCCCTCACGTTTTATGTGGTGGATCATGCGGGCACTGAAAACCTGTCCGGTTATGATGCTTTCCAGTTGTTCAGGATCTCCATTGATGATGATGTGCACCTCATATCTGAGGATATTCCGTATCAACAGCTGGATGGATTGTGTTCTGCATTTTCGTCCGTGTTCTCTGCTGGTCTGGGTCGTGCCAAGGATTTTGAAGCCCACATTACTCTTAAACCTACAGCTCGCCCTATGTTTTTCCGGGCACGCCCTATTCCGGTGGCGTTGCGTGCACCTATCAAGGCTGAGATAGACAGGTTAACAGCTTCAGGGATTCTCCTTCCTGTTAAGTCCAGTGAATGGGCATCGCCAATCGTGGTGGTTTCTAAACCAAACGGGAGTGTGTGATTGTGTGGTGATTTTAAAGCCACTGTCAATGCTCAGAGCCTCATTGACACTTATCCTCTTCCCCGTCCTGAGGAGTTATTTACCAAGCTCGCTGGGGGCCAGTTCTTTTCCAAACTTGACTTATCGGAGGCGTACCATCAGTTGCCGTTGGATGCGTCTTCCAAGGAATTTCTCGTCATCAACACTCCTTGTGGGTTGTATCAGTACCAGCGGTTACAGTCTGACGTCGCTAGCGCACCGGCCATTTTTCAGCGGTTTTTGGAACAGCTCACGGCTTCCGTTCCCGGCTGCATAAACTATCTGGATGACATTGTTGTCATGGGGTCCTCCACTGAGGAGCACCTTCGCAATTTGTGTTCACTGTTTCGGGTTCTGCATTCGGCTGGGTTGAAGTGCAGTCTGGACAAGTCACAGTTCTTCCAACCCTCCATTGTGTATCTTGGTTTCCACTTGTCCCGTGAGGGTATACGTCCTCTACGTCAGCATGTTGCGGCCATTACCGCTCTACCCTGGCCGTCTACGGTCAAAGAACTTCAGGCGTTTCTAGGCAAGATTGCTTATTATCACAAATTCATTCCATCCGCGGCGGCGGTAGCTCATCCTCTGCATCAGCTGTTACGCAAAAACGTTCCTTTCTGTTGGACCGATGAGTGTGAGCAGGCTTTTGTCCGCCTGAAGGCTCATTTGCAGTCGGCGCTTTGTCTTGCCACATTCCGTCTGGGTCAGCACTTGGTTCTGGCGACTGACGCGTCCCAGTATGGCCTAGGGGCTGTTCTCGCCCATCGGTGTGAGGATGGGTCAGAACAACCCATCGCCTATGCTTCCAAGACCCTCAACGACGCGCAACGGCGTTAGTCTCTAATCGAAAAGGAGGCGCTCGCTATCATTTATGCTCTAAAAAGTTCAGCGTTTTTTTGTATGGTTCTAAGTTTCACCTCATCACTGACCACAAGCCACTGGTCTCTCTGTTCAGCCCATCGGCGTCGCTTCCGGATAAGGCAGCTCACCGCCTGCAACGTTGGGCCTTATACTTGTCTCGTTTTCATTATGAGATTCACTATCGCCCCATGGCCCAGCACGCCAACACTGACGCGTTGTCGCATTTGCCGATGGGCCCCTACCTGGTTTTCGATCGAGATGAACTACTCTGTTTCCGCATTGATGAGGCAGAACGTCGTGCAGTCGAGGGTTTTCCGCTTACAGGTTCGCAGGTCGCGTCGGCTACTGCGCAGGACCCGGTCCTGCGTCAGGTGATCAGTTTTATTCAACGGGGTTGGCCGGACAGGACCAAGGGCCGGGCATCGGATCCCCTTCGCAACTATCATGCCTTGCGCCTTCGTCTGTCTGTTCGTGATGGTGTTGTTCTTCTGGCCACGGATGGCGCATCTCCACGGGTCGTGGTGCCAGCCTCTCTTCACAAAGATGTTCTCAAACTGTTGCATGAAGGCCATTGGGGGATTTCTCGGACTAAGTCCCTGGCCTGCAGGCACGTTTATTGGCCCGGTATTGATTCGCACATCGCCCACATGGTCGCTGCGTGTGGTCAGTGTGCTCAACAACTGGCTGCACCCCGTACAATGCCCTCTCCGTGGCCTGACCCGGCGCAGCCATGGGAACAGGTGCACGCTGACTTTGCCGGCCCCTTCCTCGGCACTTATTGGCTGCTGTTGATTGACACCTTCTTGAAGTTTCCGTTTGTTGTTCGATGTCCGTCGCCCACCACTGCGGCGATGACGCTGGCTTTGTCCAAAATCTTTGCGCTAGAAGGTCTTCCATCCACGGTCGTCACAGACAATGGCTCTCCGTTCTCTTCGCAGGCCTTCCGTGATTTTTGTACTGGACACGGGATTCATAATGTTACAGCACCGCCCTTCCATCCGCAATCGAATGGGGAGGTCGAGCACCTTGTCCGCACTGTCAAAAGCCAGATGAAAAAATTCCTTAGTGCTTTTTCCATAGATGACGCTCTGTTGCATTTTCTGAGTTCTTATCGCTTCATGCCTCTGGGTGATCGCAGCCCTGCTGAACTTTTGCATGGCCGCCAACCGCTCACTCTACTGCACCTGCTTCACCCTGTCAGGCCTTGTACTGTGTCCCCTCGTGCGGGAAAATACTCGGTGGCCACCGACGTGTGGGCACGAGGGTATGGATCTCGCCCTAAATGGATTCCAGGGCTGGTCAAGGCTCTTCGCGGCTGCCGGCTTTGTGAAATACGTACGGACGACGGCATGGTTGTTCGCCATTATGACCAGATGCGCCCACGAGTGGTGGCTACACCGGTGCCACCGCCCCTTCCTTCTCCTCCACCAGCCCGAGAAGCCAGTCCTGTCGCTGCTGCCGATCTCCCGTGCATGTTGCTGCAGCCGACGTCGCTACCGCTTCTGAGTACGCCGGAACCGGCCCCAGTCGCGACGCTGCATTCTCCGGGACCCATCTCGCTGGAGCACATTCCCAGGTCCATGACACCTACGGATGCTGCTCCGGAGTATTCACCCATCATCTCGTCCAGGAGGCACGTTCCACGCACGAGCTTCCGTCCTTTCGACCGTACTCTCGTGTTTCTCCGCGGGATCTTCTCGGGGCCTCCCAAGAGGCCATAGATGTCTCCGCGCTGTCCGTGTCTCCCAGGAAGTGAGTGTTTTTTTTTTTTTCAAGGGGGGAAAAGTGTTGTGACAGTGCCACGACATTTAACAGTGCCGCCACGTCAGTACGCGCAAACGGCGATAGAGGCGCTCTGCAACTCGGCTGAGCGCGGGAGCGCCACCTAGCTGCGAACGGCACCGGCCGCATGTCACGGCACGGCAGTCGAATGACCGATACGGAATTGGTAGCATGTAACCAGCTATTGTTGCTACGTTTGTATATCCACGCAATTTATTAGTGATTAAAGGTTATAACAAAATACATGATTGATATCAATTGGCAGTGATTACTGAAACTGGACATTATGAAATAGTCAGACCACTGTGAACTAACAGTATCGGTAATGTTTTTTTGTACAAATAATGCAATGTAAAATATGAATTGAGGAACCTGAACAAAAGTATTTAATTTACTTATTTCTGAATGCAGGGAACACAGATGTCTACACTAAATGTTGTCAAATGATCATTCCTCTACAGACAAGTATTTAATTTACTTGTTATGTCTGAATGCAGGGAACACAGATGTCTACACTAAATGTTGTCAAATGATCATTCCTCTACAGACATATTACAGCACTTAAACAGAGAGTTAAGGAATGCAGAAGATGGGTTAGGCTCATTGTATCAGTACAACCCTAAATTACATCTATCTAATGATTGCTGTGAAATGGGTAGCATCTCACTGACATTAGTTAACAGTGGTTGTGCTTGATGTTGGCAAGGCTGGTCAGTGTAACCTGTAGTACTCTATTAGTATAAACGCTGCACATGCTTCAGTGATGACAGTTCAACATGAGCTGGAACGTGGCATGTAGATAGAGACGTAATTTGGCTGAACCACTCAAATCATTAGCATAAATATGCTATGGAAAGTTTTGGCATAATGTGAATAATTTAGTAGTAAAGGTATCAACTCACCAAACAGTAGAGGCGTTGATTCATTGACAGGCACACAAACAAGACTGAAAACTTCGTTAGCTACTGGATGGATCATGCTCATGCAGAAACACACACACACACACACACACACACACACACACACACACACACACACCTATACAACTTCATTGTGCAAGCTTATTGTGCAAGCTGAATACACATTTTGGGACTGTAGTTCTGCCGGTTGACTGGAGTGAGGGTGAGGTGAGAAACAGGAGGGAGAGTTGAGGAAGGGAGGAAGGGTGATGGCTCAGATGAAGGCAGCAGGTGTAAAGTATATGCAGTAGTGAGAGGCAACAGGTGCACACCAGCACTGATGAGTTCATGAAGTGCATGTGGAAGAGTAGATTGGGAGATGTTGATTGAGCAGAGGAAGGAGAGACTGTGAGGAAGATACTGTGGGTGTAGGATGAGTGAAGTCAAGATTCTGGAGCTGTGTGGAAGTGTGTGTAGGATAGAGGTTGGTGGAGATTGACACCTGGAGGATTACAGGAATGAAGGATGTGCTGCAAGGACAACTCCTGTCTACATAGTTCAGAAAAACTGATACTGGGGAGGAATGGTCCAGAAGAGATGGGTTTTGAAGCTGCCTTTGAAGGAGAACATGCTGTGCTCAGCAGTGTATTTGGTCAGTGGAGGATCAACTCTGCTCTTTGCAATCGTTTGAAGGTGACCATTCATCAAGGTGGATACATGGCAAATGGTCATGACCACTGCTCCACAACATGTGTGACCTGGATCCTACATCCCAGCACGAGTTTCTCTAAACTACGTAGATGGGAAATCTCATGGCATCCTAGCAACACACCCTTTATTCCCATAATTATCATGGCCTCAATTTCCACTAACCCATGCCCAACAATATTTTGCACTTGATTGTATGGAAAGTATCCATTAAATCTGATCAGTTGACCCATTGATGTCAGTGTCAGTGTCATTGTCATAGACCACAGTTTTGTGGTTGGTATCATATCACATTGATTGAGCTTACATCTTGGTGCTTAGTTCTTTACAAATGAAATAGGTGTTCACATTATGTTTGTATATACAACTGCCAATCTTGATGAAAAATTAAGATCTTAAAAAAAAAAAAAAAAAAAAAGGCACTCCGTCTTCAGGCCATGAGTGGCCTACCGGGACCATCTGACCGCCATGTCATCCTCAGATGCGGATAGGAGGGGCATTGGATCAGCACACCACTCTCCCGGTTGTTATGATGGTATTCTTGACCGAAGCCACTACTATTCAGTCGAGTAGCTCCTCAGTTGGCATCACACGGCTGAGTGCACCCCGAAAAATGGCAACAGCGCATGGCGGCCTCGATGGTCACGCATACAAGGGCCGACCCTACCTGACAGCGCTTAACTTCAGTGATCTCACGGGAACCGGTGTATCCACTGCGGCAAGGCCGTTGCCTAAGATCTAATTCTAACATTAAATAATTATCAGTTTTCAGTATCACTGCAAAGTTTCACATTCCATTAAACTACTATTTCATTATAAACTACCAATTTCGTAATTGGATGTTTATGATTTAAATAAAATTTTCATTATTGGGATCACATAACTGCATAGTGTTTCAGAGGATGAAAATTGTCCTAAATTTTCAACTTCCAAAATGCTCGGCTTTTTCTGTCAGTTTGTCCATAATGGATGACTTATGATGTCGCAAAAAGTTAAAGCATTTAAGAAGGGTATCATGGTCACTGCAACAGCAACAACACGAAGCTACACTCATTGACAACAAGTCTTCACATCCAGCCTGTCCATTCCTTGATTTCCCTAGACATGACAGCAAGCCAGCACACATGAGCAGATCAGTGACCAGAGCAGCACTGTATTACATGCCATCCCTTTACATGCTACAACCATCTTCTTGAAGGGAAACCTGATGTACATGAAAAATATTTGCAGTTGCAAATACAAACAACCATCAGCTGTATAAGGGAATGACAATAATGAAAACTGGTGCTGGACTGGGACTCAAAACCGTATTTCCCACTTTACACAAGAGGTCATTTTAACTGCTTTGGCTGTCAGTGCACGATCCACAGCCAGACCCAAACTTCCATATGTCATCATTCCTGCTTCACAGCCTGTACTTGTACACACATTATGTAATTCCTATACAGTGGAGAACATTTTAATTGAAAGTTGCTGCCTGATATTGTCAGATAAATACCATATTATAAATACAATAATCAAATATTATAAATGTGACAATATCCTTTGGACATGCATACATGTCCAGAGGAACACTACATCATTTTTCTTAGCAACATAGGCATTGCAACATTGTATTTATTCGCTGATACCAGCCAGTGACTTTCAATTAAAATGTCCTCTCCTGTATGAGAATTACATAATGTATGTACAAGTACAGGTTGTATACATGGAAGTTTTGGTCTGACCATGAGTTGTGTGTGGATAGCCAAAACAGTTCAGGCAACCACTCATGTAAAGTGGAAATTCAGGGTTCGAGTCCCGGTCCAGCACAAAGTTTTCATTGTCATCATTCCCATATACAGCAGATGGCTGTTTGTATTAGCAAGTGTGAAAACATTTCATGTATTTCATAATGGCTGTAGTAGCGCCTGTTCCTTCTGACATGTATGTATGTCCAGAGGAACATTGCACTGCTCTTCTTAACTGTATAAGTACTGCAATATTCAAAGTTAATGTGTCCTTGGAGGGAGGACAAGTGGTTGTAGATCAAACTAAAAAATAAAATAAAAATTCGCAGGTTAAGTCAATAGCCATGTTTTTACAGACATCTCTCAACTCATTTGTAATTATTAAATTTCAAAACAAAGTATAGTATTAACAGTAGTTTATAATCAGTGTTAAAACAATATCACTAGAAGCTTCTGTAAAGTTTAGAAGGTAGGAGACGAGATACTGGCAGAAGTAAAGCTGTGAGGACCGGTCGTGAGTCGTGCTTCGGTAGCTCAGATGGTAGAGCACTTGCCCGCGAAAGACAAAGGTCCCGAGTTGGAGTCTTGCTCGGGCACACAGTTTTAATCTGCCAGGAAGTTTCATATCAGCGCACACTCCACTGTAGAGTGAAAATTATCATTCTGGAAATATCCTCCAGGCTGTGGCTAAGCCATGTCTCCGCAGTATCCTTTCTTTCAGGAGTGCTAGTTCTGCAAGCTTCGCAGGAGAGCTTGTGTAACGTTTGGAAGGTAGGAGACGAGATACTGGCAGAAGTAAAGCTGTGAGGACCGGTCATGAGTCGTGCTTTGGTAGCTCAGATAGTAGAGCACTTGCCCGCGAAAGGCAAAGGTCCCGAGTTCGAGTCTCGGTCAGGCACACAGTTTTAATCTGCCAGGATGTTTCAAGTTTTTATATTATTGTAATGTGTAAAACATAGTAGGTAGGAATTTCTAACTCACATCTGTATATTTAATAATAATAATAATAATAATAACAATAACTAAAACTTATAAAGGTCCACCACGAGCCCATATTTACAAATTAAAGTAAATTTAAAATGATTCATTCCACATCATTATGATTTATCATTCAAATGAGCCATGGAGCATGAAACTAACTAACTAAAATTGACCTGTAAGCCAAAACATAGACAAAAATTGTCTTTTCTTTTGTAGTTATTTACAATATTTCACAAAGAACCCACTGACAAGTCAGTTAAAAAGAAAAAGTTGTATTTTTAGATGTGCATTTTCTTTCTTTTTTGTACTCCTTAGTGATTGTAAAGTATTCATTCACAAAATATAGATTTTCCAGAATAACACCAGATTGTAAGTATTCAATTTACAGTAGTACAAGTATGTAATTTTTTACTATGAAGATAGAAAACTACTAAAATGAAACTTGTTATTCAGTTCTCTGCTCTTAAAAGAATTATTTCAAAGTGTGGTAGATGTTAACTGATTTGCAGTGAGATTAAAAACCACTCAAGAGTACTATGATTGGTTAGTATTAATTTTTTTGTGGGTGTCACCTAAATTGTGCTTAATAATGATGGAAATTTTTATTGTTAGTACAGTGATATAAATCACCAGGTATTGTAGTGTGCTGTTTAACGCTAGAACCATGGAAGCCGTCAAACTGACCATTGTGAAATTTTGTCTGTCTGTAACTACAGCAGACTTTTTTTTATTATAAATATTTGAAATTTTGTGACTTTTACTTCATTTCAGCAGAGATTGCACTATAGATAATACAGACTTCTGGGTTTATTCATTGCTTTTATTTCTCACTGTATGTCTAGCCATACATTTCTTTCCACATCTGTGTCACTTGAGAGTACTGCAAATGTTAAGTTACACTGCACATGACTGTGATGTGATGCCACAACCCTTGCTGAAGCTTCTGAGCTGATTATTTTGTCTCAGTTTACCTAAAGCACTTGGTTGTGTGCAAGTTGTAATACAGATATTGAAAATAGCTTGCAATTTGTCACACAAGAAAGTACTAATTTTTGCACTTTGGCATCAGTGAGCAGGTCAGTAAGACTCAAAACCAACATTTTCTTTGGTATCAAAAGTTTTGAATCATCTCAGTGAAAATTGTTCCATGCTTTACAGCATAGAACAAAGCATCACAATTGATAAAAAAAAAAAAACTGTTTCCCATTAAGGCCAGAGGCAGAATTACCCAATACATGTCTAGTAAGATAAAATTTGGCAAAAAATTTTGATTAGCAGCAGATACAGATACTAAATGTCTGTTGGATGCATGAACATCAACCAGAGAATTAGATCCTTTCCAAATGTGTTGTCATGAAGCTTAAAGTTTAATTCCTTATTGACGGAAGGAATGTGACAACAGATCATTTCCTCACTTCTTAGCATCTGGTCAAAATAATAAAAACTTGCATCCAGGGCTCATTTGAAAATGGACTCTCAGACCCATTGCACTCAGAACCAAAGATCCGAGTGACCTCCCAGCAGTAGTGTCCCATACTAGGAGTAATACTCTCCCTTACATTCTACAATATTTTTTCTGGTTGTGTGATTAGCATACTGGACTTGAAATCAGGAGGATGAAAGTTCAAATCTGGGTCTAGCCATCCAGATTTAGGTTTTCTATGAGTTACCTAAATCGCTTTTGACAAATTTTCAGGACAGTTTCGTTGAAAGGGCACAGCTGATTTCCTTCCCCATCCTTGAAACAATCTGAGTTTGTGCCCTGTCTCTAGTGACTTCAATGTTGATTAGATGTTAAACCATAATCTTCCATCCTTTCTTTCTAGTTGTGTCTGTTCATCTCTACAGCCAGTTCAAATCCTTCATGTCTTCAGTAAATTATTTGATAGCAAATTTCATTTCTTTTTGTAACACCCTTTGTCCCATGTTAAAAAATACCTAACATTGCCAAGAATGTTCCTCTCTAAAAACATTCCTGTGTAATCTTGAGTAGTGTTTAGTTTTTTGATATCTACAAGATTTAAAACCCTGTTGATACATAAATAGTATCAAATTTTCAGCAGTCCCCTCCATTGTACTGTTATCTTGATGTATAGACAAAACCACATGCAGGGTGCACATTTCATATATCTCGGATACAATCGTACAGTTCCTTAACACTTACTAGTAAAATATTCTGTGTATCAAATTCTCATGTTAACTAATGACTAATGAGAACATTTCTGTATTTCAGGCATGGGCAAAACATTCATTGCTGCAGTATTGATGTACAATTTTTATCGTTGGTACCCTCAAGGAAAAGTTGTTTTTATGGCCCCAACTAAACCACTTGTTCATCAGCAAGTAAATGCCTGCACTAATTTTACTGGTTTACCTAAAGACTCTATAACTATTATGACAGGTAAGTTCTAAGAACTAGAAGAATTATTATTTTTTATTAAGTACAATATTATGTATTATTTGTATTTTTACATTTTTTCCCATCTCTTCTCATATATAGTATTCTTTTCCTCCTTAACTTTCTACTTCTTCACTGATTTCCACTATTCAGTCCTAATTCCTATAGCTAAGCTAAATTAGGATCTAGGTGAGGAGATAGTATACTGTGTGTTAAGCCCGTGTGACACTCATGTATACCTGGTAAAATAACAGCACCTAAAAAACTGGGAAAACAGAAAATTAGCTATAAAAACCATTTAACATAGAGGATCTCAGCAAAGCAATAAACAATGGTAAAAATGGTAAAGCATCTGGCCTCAATAATATTTAGGTTGAGCAATTCAAAATGTTTGATAGCACAGAATGTAAGTGATAAGTGGAGTTCTTGAACAGCTACACCAAATCTCACAAGCTACCAAAAATCTGTAAAACTGTGGGAGTTATCACCTTTTTAAAACCGTGCCAGAGTTACATGCTCATCTCACTGCTCTGGCTTATGTATAAGCTGTTCAAAAGAATGATCCTCCACAGATTAATAGGTACCATTGAGCCATATTTAATGCCACAACAAACCATGTTCAGAGCTGGTGAGAGCTGCACATCCCAAGTTCTGAATTTGACACAGCATATTGAGAATGGTTTTGAAGAATGGAAAATTATGGGGACAATGTTTATAGACCTGACAGCTGCCTATGATACAATCAACCGCAGAATACTTTTTTAAAAAGTTTACCGAATAACTTAAAACTTTAAATTTACCTGCTTTAAAGAAAATCTTTTCCAGAAGTGCAGATACTTTGTGGATTTTAAATGACATATACAAGTCGATGAAGGATATATAGAAATAGACTGACTTAAGGAATGTACTGGCTCCGACACTATTTAAGATGTATACTAATGACTAACCCCTGTGAAACAAGACAGGGAGCTTCATTTATGCAGACAGTGTTGCTGGGCACAAAATTTCAGGAGTGTCAAGAAAAATCTGTCCAAAGCCTTTACAGGACTGACAGCTATTATTATATTTAAAAAAAAAAACTCTTCCTAAATCTTGCCAAAAACCATACTTGTCTGCACCTTCTCCCTAAAAACATCAAGCATAAAAAACTCTGCAGATTGAGTTAGGGGGATCCAGTTAAAACACAACCCCGCACTAAAATACCTGGTAGTAACACTAGACAGGGCACTCATGTATATGAAACATTGTTACAACACAGTCACACAATTCAGTATTAGACTTCAAATTTATGTTTACTGTTGTTGTGGCTGCTTTTGAAAATCAGGACTTTCCAAATTGTGGTTATTTACTCAACGATGTTAATGTGATCTGACTCTCCACATTTTCGAATGCTTCCAGTATTTATAAGCTTCCTAACAGCTAAATATTTAATTGGTGGTGCAGTTTAAAATAATTGTTATTTTGAGATACTGCTCTGTTGTTAGCGCACAAAAAGTGAGCATTGTTAAGCTGAACTTCTGTGGGTACTGATTTATTTATGATACAAAATAAGTAGACACTATGACCGTGACTCTTGTGTACATTATTGTATCTTGTCCATCTAGTTACACAGCATACAGTTCTCATAGTTCTTTCACGCAACAACTGTGTTGGGATCGACATATTGAAAAATTCATACTTGTCCTTTTGGATCCTGTGACACTGTATCAGAATAAAAATTTGATGTAGAAGACAGAACAGGATTTTGAAGAGATGTATAAATATTCAAAGCATGTAATGAGAAGGGTGTCACTTAGAAGCACAGTGCTGAATAAATAAAAAGGTACAAACTAGGAGTCTAAATTAAAACAGTTATCTCAAATTCCAAAGCACTAGTGTTGAACTGTAGCCTATTAACAAGTGAAAGGTGGAAGCCAAAAACTGGAAACACCCGTAAGATGCAAGTGGTAAAATTGTAAAATTAAGAATAAAACAGAGAGAAAGGGGAAGAAAACAGTGGAGGAAAATAGGTGACAAGAGTTGGAAATTATTAAATAGCAATTTTTAATAGCTATGTTTGCTAGTTGATGGTTTTGTGGCTATTTACTTTTCGTATCCTCCTGATACTGCCAATGTGATTAGGAGAGAAGCATGTCATGTACTGACTGTGGCACATTTGCTTTAGAATAATGTTAAGTAGCTGAGTAGGCTGCTTTGCTTCTACTCGGAATTGATTCTGATATTGTTAGCTTTCTTTTTTCAAATCTATGCATTATTGCCATAGGTGTGTGTCTTATTTTTCAGGTCAAACAAAGCGAGAATCACGTGGAAAAGAATGGGAAGAAAAGAGAGTAATTTTTTGTACCCCACAGATTTTAATGAATGATGTATCAAACAATATATGTCAAGCTGGGGATTTCAAGTGTGTGGTTGTGGATGAAGCACACAAAGCAACAGGAAACCATGCATATGTTCAGGTAATGTCTCTTTTTGTCCTCTGAAAGGTTTGACCTACTTTTATGAGAAACACTTGATGTCTGCCGAATCACTAAAGGGGCACATATCGAACATTTGTGAATGCCTAAAAAAACTTTTTGAGTTTTTGTATGTGTGTGCAAAGCATTGTGAAAATATCTCAAATAATAAAGTTATTGTAGAGCTGTGAAATTGCTTCAATCATTTGTAATAACCCTGTATTTGAGGGCAGCGTGGAGGGTAAAAATCATAGAGGGAGACCAAGAGATAAATACACTAAGCAGAGTCAGAAGGATGTAGGGTGTAATAGTTACTTGAAGATGAAGATGCTTGCACAGGATAGAGTAGCATGGAGAGCTTCTCTCTCTCTCTCTCTCTCTCTCTCTCTCTCTCTCTCTGTGTGTGTGTGTGTGTGTGTGTGTGTGTGTGTGTGTGTGTGTGTGTTGTTTCACACTTCACGTCTTCAAATACAGAATGTCATTTGGGATATTATGTATCATTCACATAAGATGCCTACCATCCAAGCAATCTCATCACTCAATTTTGTTGCATTTCCTCCAGAATAAACCTCAGTTAGGCATCTGAAACAGGTCTTGTATGCAGTACTAATTTGCCATCTTTGAATTCATAGATTCAGCAATAAACAAGATCATCAGAATATTTCTCGTTTCAACCTGTATTTGGCCTGAGGCCGCATTTTTAGAATAAGTATGTTTTATCAGTGCCCATTCCTTACATACACTGATGAGCCAAAACATGACTGCTGTCTACTGTTAGAATGAATGACACCTGGTGTTGTTGTGGGCATGTAACCTAATAAGGAAAATATGTATATAAGCAGAGCAGAGATGAATAGGGTATCATTCTAGCATCGATATGCTCTGCAAATTGGGAAGACCACTGGAATAAGAAACTACAAAAAGGCCAGATTGTCATCATCCAACATCTGGGAACAAGCATCTTGAAAACAGTGAAGCTGTTTGCATGTTACTATCTTGAGCATCAATAAAAACTGGTGGAATTACAGTGAAACAATGAATGGGTGACAAGGTGTTGGACGTTCACATCATAACAGAACATGGGAGTCAGAGACTGTAAAACGTGATAGGTGGTGACATGTGGCAGATCTGACAGCAAAGTACTGTGCTGGTGCAGGGATGAGTGTTTTAGAGGACACCATTCAGCAGACATTGTTGAATATGGTGCCCTGCAGCAGATGACCCCTACATATTTCCATGTTGACTTAACAACATCATCAGTTATTGCAATGGGAGTAGGACATCAAGATTGGAGTGTGAATCAATGGGAACATGTTGCCTGGTGGGATGAATTGCATTTCTTGTTACATCTGGTTGGTGTTCCTGTCTGGATATGCTGTCATACAGGCAAAAGATTTGCTCAACCATACATTGTGCCATGAAAGCAGGTCGATGGGGGCATTATTATTCCATAGCAGACATTCACCTGGGTTTTCATGCAAGTTATGGTTGTAGCTGAAGGCACTGTGGGAGTTGTGGGCTACTTGGACATTATTGTGACCCACCTGCATCCCATTATGCTTGATGTCTACCCTAGTGGTAATGGATTCTTCCAGTAGGGTAGCGCCAATGTCACAAGGCCAAACTCATGCTTCAGTGATTTAAGAGGCATGATAGTGAACTTGTGTTTATGTCTTGGCCACCAAACTTTCATGATCTGAACCTGATGGGACATATCTGAGATTCTATTGAATGCCAGCTCCATTCTCTCGGACCACTGGTCTATAATTTATGTAAATAACATGTCCTGTGCATAGACAACAGTTGCTTCATAGTTCCAGGGGCTTGTCGAATCCATACCACACAGAATGGTTACTGTATTCTATTTACAAGGTGGACTAATACACTATTAAGCTGGTATTTGTAGTCACTTGGCTCATCAGTTTTGTTTATTTCTATGAAATGTGACACCGATTCCTTAACATATGCAGTGACAAACAAATGCCTGTGACAATTGGTTGGCAGTTTGAACAAATTCATAATAATGATTAAGCTTACAGATGCCGCTTAACGAAACTTGGCATTATTTCAGGGAAATTTACCAGACTTGGAAAATCTCTATCTTTTAGTTACAAGCAGTGTTGACTACACTTACACTGCTGACCCTCAGGAGTTGTATATAATAATGATAATAATAATAATAATAATAATAATAATAATAATAATATTTATTCAACATCGAATAATCAAATACAATCCCTAGAAATAATACAGTTTCAGGACATCATACAGATTTTTCTTCTGAATACGTCAGTTTATAAATTACAAACTAAAGATTTATTTGTATTAATAAATTTTACATTTTGATGGATTTTACATTTGGTAGTACACAATCACGATATTACAAATACTGTTTTTATCAACATTACATTGGTTGTAGGTTACTTAAAACTATGAGCTTGACATACTTACGAAGCACTTTTCATATGGATATAATACTCGTCTAGGGAATAAAAAGGGTTTTCAATTAGAATTCTTTTTAGCTGATCTTTTAATTCGTTAGTAGGAAGGCCTGTGAGACTTTTTGGTAGGGCATTGGCCAGCTTCAGCCCAGCATGAAGTGCATTTTTTTCATATAAAGCTGTTCTGTGGCTATTTACATGGTATCTGAACTTTTGCCTTGTATCATACTGGTGCAGGTCACAATTGAAATTTGGATTTATTGTTTTCACAAGCAATATAACTTTCAACAGATTCCGACATGATTCTCGAGGTTTGGCACCACAAATAATTCTGATAACTTTTTTCTGTAGTATTAATGATGTACTTAGGTTGCCTTGAGTTGTTGCACCCCATATTTCTACAGCATAATTTAAGTTTGATGAGAATAGGGCATGATAAGCAGTTTTTAGTTCACACATGTCCTTACAATATTTGCTATTCATATTTATAGCAAACACATTCTTCGACAGCTTACATGCTAAGGAATAAATATGCATGTCCCATTTGAGGCTGTCCTGGATTGTAATTCCCAAGAAATTTGTCCATTTTTCCTTTTTTACAATGTCATTTCCTATGGATAATTTCATGTCAAATTCTATTTGTTTCCTTGTGTTAAATTCCATCATTGCAGTCTTTGAAGCACTTACATTTAGGTGGCTTTCATTAAAATACTTGACTATTTCATTAGTTACACTGTTGCACTATACCTCCAGACTCTCATAGTCTTTGTGTTTACACACTATTGATGTGTCATCTGCATACAATATTTTTGTACAGTTGGGAGAACAATACTGTATATCATTGACATAAATCAAGAAAAGAAGAGGTCCCAAGACAGAACCTTGAGGCACTCCATATTTGATATCAGTAATTTTAGATTTGTAAGACCCACTGTTTGTTTTAAGCAAGACAAATTGTTTTCTATTGCTCATATACGATTTTATTAGCTCATAGCCAGTTCCTCTGATACCCAGGTTCCACAGCTTGTCAAGTAATATGGCGATGTTAACACAATCAAAAGCTTTTTCTAGATCAAGGAACACTCCAGTTACATACTCCTTGTTCTCTATGGCCATTATTATTTTGTCTATTAATTGTGCTGCTGCTACTGATGTTGACTTGTTTTTCATGAAGCCATTCTGATTTTCAAATATTGAATTGTGTTGACTCAGGAATGTCATTAGTCTAGTATAAATAACTTTCTCAACTACCTTAGAAAATGCAGGTAAGATTGAGATGGGGCGGTAGTTTTCAATTTTAGATTTATCACCTTTCTTGTGAATCGGGGTTACTTGTGCTGTCTTTAGACTATCTGGGAAACAACCTGATGCAATTACATCATTTACTGCTGTGGCCATGGCATCAGATATGTTGTCTATGCATCTTTTCAGTGTACTGATAGACAATCCATCATAGCCTGCTGATTTTGTATTTTTTAATGACATTACTATGTTTTTGACTTCCTTGTTATTGGTTGGGGCCAAGTATGTGGTTTGTTTGATTGGAATGCCCCTATATCTATGCTGAAGATTCTTAAAATGGTCATTGACAGATTTTCCAACAGAAGAAAAGTACTCATTAAAAACATTTGCAATCTGACATTGATATTTCATGATATGCCCTTTATGGTTTATAGTAAAATCACTTGTTGATCTGTCCTTACAATCCCTAAAGCTATTTATTACTTTCCAAACAGCTAAACATGTGTTAGTAGAGTTTCTTAACATTGTGGCTACATATTTACTTTTAGTTTCTTGCAGAAGATCTTTATAGTAATCCTGATAGTTCTTAAATTCTACCTTTAGTCTATTATTATTGTTATTATTTATCACTGCATATTGGAAAAGTCTAAGTTTATCTCTTGCTGTTTTTACTTCTTGATTTATCCAGTTATTTTTTTGTATCTTTTTGCAGTCATTTACTGTAAAGGTCATTTCTGGACATGAGACACTGAAGCAATAATAAAAATCTGATGAAAACTCACTGAAAGTAATGCTGTTTTTTTTTCACCCCATTGTAGGCTTTTTAGCAAACTGTTGAAATCTTTAACATTGTCATCATTGGTCATTCTTTTTGTCACATATTGTTTCTCTTTTCTATTGACATGAAGATTTTCAGCTTCTATCAATACCTGCACTGCATACCACATTAAAGAAGATATCCAGAAAACACCGTTAATGGAACATTCATTTCATCTGTTCAAGAATATGACAAAATCTGCAGTACAGTTGCCTTTTTATGTTAACAGGAACAGTATGTAACTTCTTAGACTAAATAGCGAGACACTTTGTGATAAAGACTCATTTTCTGGTGACTGAAATATTTTGTGAGACTATTTAAGTGAGCTGTCAGTTTATTGAATGATCCACATGCAAAAACTTTCTGTGGCATTATATAAGTAAAAAACAGTGCTATAATTTTGATTTTCATCATTATATCTGAAAAATTTTATTCACTGTGTTACTGAGGCAGGTGGTACAGTGATTAAGGCACTGTACTTGCATATTCTGAGGCATCAAGGGATCACCAGTTTAGTATTGGAGGGCAGCGTGGAGGGTAAAAATCGTAGAGGGAGACCAAGAGATGAATACACTAAGCAGATTCAGAAGGATGTAGGTTGCAGTAGGTACTGGGAGATGAAAAAGCTTGCACAGGATAGAGTAGCATGGAGAGCTGCATCAAACCAGTCTCAGGACTGAAGACCACAACAACAACAACAACTTGCATATGGGAGGTGTATAATTGAGGATCAGATCCTCATCCACTTATGGATTTTTTGTGATTTCCCTAAATGGATTAAGGCAAATGCTGTGGTGTTTCTTGTGAAAAGGCCAGAGCTAATTTCATTTGTTATCCATGTGTGGTCCAATATTGTGTTCCATATCTTATGCCATATTCATTGAACATATGTTTACCCTTAATCTTCCTTCCATAATTCACTATACATAATGCAAAACAAATTAGTGCATCAAATTATACATTGATGCCATGCACAGAAATTGAAACAAAAACATACAATCGTTGAGTATAATTAAGAAACTTCAAGAAATAGTAAATTATGTTTCAGAAGTCAGTTATCAATTTATTTTGAATAAATCATCAATAAATGCAGCACTGTTGGTAGTGACTTTGTTACCATATGTGAATTGCTTTCTGCAGAAAGGCAACTAATCCAAAATTTATGTTTCCTTTTTTTCATGATTATGGTTCTGAGTGGATCAGTGCATTTTTCACCATGAAAAGGAAACCTTTTTGCTCGTTAACATGGGTCTGGAAATGCCGTCAATTTTCCATGTACTGCAGATAGGGAACTAGTCCAGGACATGTTGGTGGAAGAAGGAAAGGTACTATACAGTGACTGACATTTTTGAAGCCATGAAACATTCCTCAAAAAATGATAACATGTTTTCCATTTCTCAAATAAAAATGTATTCTTTTATCGACTACTGTTCTTGGTGGCCTACCTTTTATAAAAGAACCTGGCTGAGCGATTATTCATATTGTAAAGTCATTCCTAGATGTCAGAAATGGATTCTCATTATTTTGAAATACCATGAGAAGACCTTTTCAGCTGAAAATCCACGTAGAGTTATGTGTGACATGAATATTGCTGGGTTGACAATGGACAATTTTAGGCTGAGAAAAAGCTGAACAAACTTTGAAACTTCCTTCAAAGAAAGCCAACAGATCCGTACTGCCTATAAATAAGAAAATGGATGATATCAAGAAACCTTTGGTTTATATCCCTCAAGACAAGATGCAGTTTTGGAATTCAGTCACATTGTGGCCAGAAACAATAGCATCTCATGATGTAGATGAGAATAAATGAGTAATACAACCATACAAAATTCAAGTATTATTCAGAAATATGCAACAAACAATGTTTTAAAACAAGTAACTTAACTCGAAAATTACCTGAAAATCCAGTGTACTGCAGAAGAGAACCTGTCCTACACAAACAAAGTCGTTCCCCTCTTTCTCCATACATCATACTTGACTTCTACCTTTGTATAATAAACAAGTATACCTACATCAAGAAACCAGAAATTCATGTCAGGAGAGAAATTGCACTAAATTGATTTTACACGATTTTTTTTTCTCTCTTCTGTAGAAGTAGGAAATGTGGACATACTGCCTTTCTACAGTAAGTGGTTCATATATTCTATTACACAGACAGCTTCTCAGATCCTAATTTTGTAATAATGCTTGCCACATCTATAAACTTTATACAGTTAAGTCTTAAATGATGCTAAATAGTGACCTCCAAGCCATTATTGTCTTTTTGATGTCTTTGCACAGAGTGTATACACCGTGGTACAATGAGGAAATGTGGAGAAAATGTGGGAATTCTTTCATCGAGGAGAAATCCGGGAAAAACCTGGAAATTTTTTAGAATTCTGGGAATTTTTCTTTACTTTGGTTTTTAGTTAAATTTTTGTAAGCTTGAGTGGTAAGAACTGATATTCTAACAAAAAAGTTTTACTTTGCCCCGCTACTGTGGTATAGTACTATTGCAATAAAACAAATGAGAGGATAACACTAGAATAAAACTTCAGTTGTAGAGAAAATGCGCCATTTACAACAACAAAATGCAGTGTACACACAAACATCTGCCGACAGCAATATGCAGTACTTCGTAAGAACAAACTGCTTTCAATGTGTCTTTCTGGCGAGAATTGTTTCAGTGAACATGATGACACAACTGTGTACATTTCTAACAGGTCATAGGAAAATATTGTAAATGGTGGTTTGAGAAACGTTACTTTCAAAGTAAATTTCTTTTACTCAAGATGAATTATGTTACATGTGGGAGTGTGTGATGAATTTCTTGAATCATGGAACATTAGACTCTCATTCAAAACTTAACACTGATGTATTGTATTGTATATTTATTGGTCCTGTGAATCATACACTGTACAGGGGTACATAATGATACAGGACAAGTCAAATAATTTGCAGTAAAGTTTAACAGAAAAAAGCTGTTGTATGGTTTTCAGTATATAGCAATATAACTCTAACATATGGGAATAACATTTCACAAGTAAATTTTACACGCACACATTTCATACTTTTGGCCTTGATTATACAGACACACACATATATGCAATAGACCACATACAATACACAGATAAATCTAATGTACACTTTTCTTATTTTGGCCTTAATTGTACAAACTATTTACATTTTTCACATATTTACATTGTAGATATAAATTCATCAGCACTATAGTAACAATTCTGTAGCAAGTAGTCACTCACTGCAGTTTTGAATTTATGCATGCCAGTTATTGCCTTAATTTCTTTAGGTAGTTTGTTATACAGTTCTTTTTCCTGCTTCCAAGGGTCCTTTTTGTTTTAGTGTTGTATGTGAAAACTGCATATGTAAATCTTGATTATTTCTTGTGTTGTATGAATGGATATTTTGGTTTTTTGGAGCAATCTTGTTATTTTCATCAACGATTTTCCTTATAAACATTATTGTTTCTAGGATATATAGGCATGGTAATGGAAGGATATGAAGCTTTTTAAATGAGGGTTTGCATGAAGATCGAGGTGCTAAGCCTTCTATGGCTCTTATAATTCTTTTTTGTGCAATAAAACAGCTTTTGCTGGGTGGTGAATTTCCCCGGCAAATTAAACCATATCTTAGTAATGATTCTGCTTGGGCATAGTACACATTTTTTGTGGCTTGCATAGATGTGCATCCAGCAAGAATTTTTATACTATAACAAATGGTATTTAATTTACTACATAGGTGTTGTGTGTGTTTCTGCCATCTTAGGTCATCTTGGATCCAAACTCCCAAAAATTTGGTGCTATTTACAATTTCAAGTCTTTTGCCTAACAGTTGTATGGTTGCAGTTAAAGGCTGTTTATTCTGCACTGTGTGTAGATGCATAGTGTTTGTTTTATGTGTGTTTGTTATTAAGTTGTTCATTGCGAACCATTTTGATACATGTGTAGTGCTCTTTTTTATTTCATTTTGGAGCTCTTCTTGGGCACACCGTATTTAACACACTGTTTTTCTGATTGATAGGAGGTTAATTTTTTTCCTTCTTTGTACAAGACTTCAACTATTTGGTGTCTGTTTTGTAGATATGACTTTACCCATTCATAGGCTTGGCCTCAGACACCAAGATTTTCTAGCTTTCTAAGCAAAAGACCATGGTTAATGATGTCAAATGCTTTTGAAAGATCTAGGAATATTGCTGCTATGTGTTCTTTTTTATCTTTAGAATGCATTTAAAGCTTCATTTAAGAAATCGATAATAGCTGTCTCAGTGGATTTACATTTTCGGAAACCATGCTGTGTAGAGATAAAAGTTTATTTTTTTCAATGAAATCTATGAGTCTTTTATAAAAGATTTTTTTCAATTATTTTAGAAAAAACAGATAGTAGAGAGACTGGCCTATAGTTTGTTATATCTGTTTTTTCACCCTTTTTGAACTATGGCTTCACTTTAGCTATTTTTAGCCTTTCTGGGAAGATTCCTTGAGAAAGTGAACTATTGCATATGTCTACCATGGGCTTAACTACTAAGGGTGCACATTTTTTAATGATATGGTCTGGTATGTTGTCAGTACCAGAGGAAAATTTTGATTTTAGCTCCCCTATTGTTTTTAGCATTTCCTGTTCATCTGTTGGGTGTAGGAAGAGAGATTTGTTACTAAGGATAGTTTTAATCTGATTTGCAGTGACAGCATTTTGAAAGTTTTGCTTCACCAGAATCTCAGCTGCCTCAAAGAAATATGAGTTAAAATTATTTGCTATCTGCTGGGGATCAGATATTACAGAAGTGTTTTCATTCAGTTTGATATTATGGTATTCTCTCCGTTTTACTCCTGTTTCATGCCTTACAATCTCCCATATGGCTTTCATTTTATTTTGTGCATTTGCTATGAAGGAACTATTTGCCCTTTTTTTTTTTTTTTTTTTTTTTTTTTTTATGACTTTAGTTAAAATCTTTTTGTAATTCTTAAAATAGGAATCAAATTCTGAGGATGTGGTGTGCTGTCTAGATATTTCATGAAGTAGTCTCTTTTTCTTCACAGATATTTGTATCCCTGTTGTGACGCATTTTATTTTCAGATCCTTTTTTGTGACTGTCTTTTTATGGAGTGGAAAGCAAAGTTCAAAATAATAGGTAAAACTATTAAGGAATTTATCGAACTTATCATTTGTACTTTCACATTCATAGATGTCTTCCCAAGTTTCTTTATGCAGATAGTTAAGGAAATGTTGTATATTCTGGTCATTATATTTCCTAGATGTAGTAGTTAGACATTCAGTTGAACTAAGCGGTTTTCCTAATCTTATACTAATTTCTTGGGCTGTGTGGTCCCCAAAGCCTGTATTGTGGGTTTGTGTTGTATGTTTCAAGGGCACATTTGTAAATATTTGATCAAGGATTGTGGCTGAGGTTTTTGTGATGTGTGTTGGCGTTTCTATAGTAGCCTTTAAATTGAAAGTTGCTAAGAGGTTCAGTAAAGCAGTTTTTTGATTAGACTCACTTGCAAAGTCAATGTTGAAATCCCCACATATAATTAGTTTTCTATTTTTTTTGTGTAGTCTTGTGTAAGATATTTTCAAGATTCTTTAACATAATGTTAATATTGCCAGTTGGCACCACGTATAGACAAATTATAGCAATTTTTTCGTCTGTGATTTCAATTCCATTTACCTCAATATCTTTCTCTATGGATAATTTTTCTACATACGGAATACATTTAAAATTTATGCTATTTTTAACATAAATGCAACTACCACCATGTTTATACAATTTACGACAAAAATAACTACCCAATACAAAATTTGGAATGCGTAGTATATGAAGTTTCTCTTTGTCAAGCCAATGTTCAGCAAAAAATAATACAGAGGTGTTTTTCATGTCACTTTCCAACAAAATTTGAAATTCGTTTACTTTGTTGGATAGGGATTGTACATTTTGATGAAATACTGTCAGGTTTGGAGTTAAACACGAGTTCTGAAACTTACTATCCTTAGTACTTATATTTATATTGAAATTTCTGCCTGGACGATATTTTTTTATTTTCACTTTTGAATTTTCACCCCCTCCACACGGTATCAGTTTCCCTTGTTCTTGATGATTTTACAGATGTCTGTAACCATTTTACTGAAATTCATTGAGCCTAGTCTGTTTAAATGCACGCCATCCTTTCCTAAGCATTTGTCACTCAAAAATTTGTTGGTGTCAACGAATATTGTCCCAAGTTCGTCGCACTGTTCCCTGATAGCACTGTTTATGTTGCTCATATAAGAACTGCTTACTGACCTTCTGTGCAGAATTCCACTTATAACCAGCCTTGAGTTTGTGTACAATGCTTTGGCTGAAAGAATGATGTTTTTCGTCTCACTTACAATTTCTACCTGACTGCTGCATTGTATTGAATTCGTCCCAGAATGAATAAAAACACCTTCGTAATTGGTCTTTGGATCGTTTGCATTTTTAGTTGTAGACTGTTTTGCACTTAAGAGATTTTTAAAATGTTTGTTGAGCTGATGAGGTCGGATACCAGGGCGAACATCTATCTCACAGTTTGCTGAAACTACATTTTTTAATATAGAATCGCCAATAACAAAGAACTCCTTTTCGTTATTCTGCTTTTGTGAGGCAATTTCACGTTTCACCCTTTTATTATATGTCACTTTTTTCCAGCTGTATTTACTTACAGATTTTCCACAGTTTAAAAACCCTGCGTCTTTTTCAATTGTATTTTGCCCATGATAATTTTCACTGTTCCTTTCCACACTAGGCACAAGATTCGTTGATTGCACATTAGAATTTTCACAGTTTTTTTCCGTGTTTAGTACTGGATTCCCACAAATACAGGGTGCCAAATCACTTTGTAACTTCGCATTTACTTCCTTAAGAGAGACAATTTCACTTCTAAGCCATTTAATATCACTTTGCAGCAGTCTGATTATTTCGTCCTTTGATTTGATCATATTTTTTAGGTAGATGGTTTCACTTTGTAAACATACTGTGCACGTCCACGGAGAATCGTTGTTTATGAGTTTTAGACTTACTTTCGTGCAGCCAGAAATTGCACTTTACGCATAAGATACCTTTCATTACACGCTTGTTGCACTGTTTACACAAAGAACTGATAGTTTTTTTCCTTTTTGTGGCAGAGCGATGTGTCGTTACACTGTGTACCGGGCGCCATCTTTTCTAAGAGAGCCACTTAGAAAAATTTCAGGCCCTCAAGATGAGCCATTTGTGCCATTATTTAAAATTTTACTGGCACATTTTTGTTTGATGTATCTTAAAGAGTAACACCCACCAAAATGAGAAGTGAGTTGTTGAGCAGTTTCACTCGTAATTTGCTTTTCTTTGGAAAAGTGCTTGACAGACCAAATGTTCAGCCAGGTAATTCATGAAATGTGCGATGCACGGTGAAAAGTGATAATCTTGCTTTCAGAAATAGTCAGCTGCTACAACTTAAGCTGTGCTCGTAGGATCCTGTGTAACCATACCCCCTGAAAAAATATCAAAAGCTTTTGATGAACAATATTATATGTGGAAGCTTAGCTTTTCTTGTAACTATACTGTATGTATATTCATTTAAACCATTAACTTTTACTATTTGTGTGTTCGTGCTTCTTAACAGTGATGTTGGCTGACAACATCATGTGTCCTATGCTCTGAATGTCTGCTGTCTTTGGCTTGTTAGGTCATGTGACATGAGCTATGATTGGCTGACAAAAATGCATCACAATCTCAGTTTCAGTGCTTTGGAAGCTACTGTGCTGTATTGGGTGGAACTCATGTTTATATTTTCATAATACAAAAATATGCAGTGTAAATGTTGCTGCACATCAGTGACCTTTCCAAAACACATAGTTTTTTGCTTGTTTTCATTTCCTAAAGTGCCAGGAAGTTCTATGGTGGTGTATAAAACATTCACCATTAAAAGGATTAATAAGGTTTACAGCTGTGAGGGAAAGTATGCTGTCACTTAACACATAACACATAAAAAATATACTTTCAGCTGGGGTAAAGTCCATTTTCACCTGAGAAAAAGTGTATTTATAACTGGGAAATCCAGGAAAAACCTGGGATGCCTCATATGTGTATTGGTACCTGGCACCTCGAAACTCTTCTGTGGCAATGGTCAGGTGTCAGACAGATCCTGCACACCTAAGTGGTGAGAGAATGTGTGTGCAGTCTTAGCTTGAAAGGACTCTTTGAGGCATGTTAACACAATGGACAGTGCATACAAGCCGCATTGTCACATTCATGATTGGAGTCACAGTGTGCTCTATTGAACTGCACTGGGAGGGTACATTTATTTTTACCTCCTTTACACTATAGACTGTACATAGAGATTTCCTGTGCTCAAAAGAGAATGGAGAAGAAGTTTCCAACAAAAAGAAACACATGCTATGCACGTCTTGACAGTGGTGGACAGCTTTTTTAAGCAGTATACGTAACTTGACCTGTTGTTGAAAACAAATTGAAGGATGACTCATTAGATTTGTGTAGTCTCTTGCAGCTGTCATTGGTCAAACTTGTTAACATCATGGTTATTTATTACTGAGTATCTAAGATTAGATAACTGCCACAGGGTCATATATGGCAGTCTGTACAGCCTTCTATTGGACTATGATTTCAGCAAGAGGTTCATTAAATTGTTAATTGAATGAACTCCCCCCCAACCCCCCCACCCCACTCCTGCCAATGCCACTTGTGACTTGTGTTGGATTTTCTCTCTTGTTCCTCGGTATTTAGTGACATAAGAATTGGTTTCTGCCAGTGTTATTTTTCCCCCTGAATTGTGGTTGTCATTGTCTCTGTAAATTTTTGCATTCAATAAACTCATCACATGGGTAGTCTTCAGTAGACCTATTCCAACAGATTGCACTCCAACAGTACACCCTCATCAAAACTTGGAGAGGTCTCCCATTTGGTCTCACACATGTGGTAATCATCTCGGTTTTTTCTTATCTCTTGGAATCTTGCCAGGAACTTCCTTATTGCACCTACCCTCCATTTGCACAGTTATCTGTTCTGTGCAGATATGCTTTATTTCCACTTTGGTTTTAATCATGTCTTACTTTTCAGTCTGTTACCTGTTCCAATTGTCCATTTTCCTGTCTCTACTAGTAAATCCCAACATATCTCTCCAATGATTACATAGCGACCCTTTGTTTATGATTGGTTTCCATAAAAAAGGGCATGTCTCACAACCACTAGTCAGAATTGGAAATACATGCTGATTGTAAACTTCCAATTTCATACACAATGGCAATTTAGTTTTGAAACTATATTTAGTTTACCAGAAACACTCCATATTACTTTTACTTGTTTATTTATTTCCTTTTCTGTTCACTCTGTTGTCTTCAAGAACTCTAATTACAAAGCTCATCAAATGATTGTATGACTTCATTGTTGACTTGTACTGTTCCCCTTTCAGAGTACTCTGAGGTGACAAAAGTCATGGAATAGCAATACGCACATATAAATATGAAGGTAGTATAACATACAAAAGGTACAAGGGTGAGTCAAATGAAAACCTTAAATATTTTTTAAATATTATTTATTGTGCAGAAGTGGTACAAAGCTATATCACTTTTCAACACAATCTCTCCCACGCTCAATGCAAGTCCTCCAGTGCTTACAAAGTGCACAAATTCCTTTAGAAAAAAATTCTTTTGGTAGGCCGCACAACCACTCATGCACCGCGTGGCATACCTCTTCATCAGAACAGAATTTCTTTCCTCCCATTGCGCCTTTGAGTGGTCCAAACATATGGAAATCACTTGAGGCAAGGTCTGGTGAATATGGTGGATGAGGAAGACACACAAAATGCAGGCCTGCGATTGTTGCAACTGTTGTACGGGCAGTGTGGGGCCTTGCATTGTCATGTTGCAGAAGGACACCTGCTGACAGCAGTCCACTTCACTTTGATTTGATTGCAGGCCGCAAATGATTTTTTAGGAGATCTGTGTATGATGCGATCTGTGTATGATGCACTGGTGACAGTAGTCCCTCTAGGCATGTAATACTCCAAAATGATGCCTTTTTCGTCTCAAAAGAGAGTCAGCATAACCTTCTCTGCTGATAGTTCTGTTCGAAACTTCTTTCGTTTTGGTGATGAGGAATGGCGCTATTCCTTACTCGCTCTCTTCATTTCTGGTTGGTAGAAGTGAACCCAGGTTTCGTCCCCGGTAACGATTCTTTCAAGGAAGCCGTCATCTTCTCGTTCAAAGCGCCGAAGAAGTTCTTCACAAGCATCAACACATCGTTCTCTCATTTCAGGGTCAGCTGCCTTGGCACCCATCTTGCAGACACTTTGTGAAACTGGAGCACATCATGCACAATGTGGTGTGCTGACTCATGACTAATCTGTAAACATGCTGCAATGTCATTCAGTGTCACTCAGCGGTTTTCCTTCACTATGGCTTCAACTGTTGCAATGTTCTGTGGAGTCACAACTCATTGTGCCTGACCTGGGCGAGGAGCATCTTCCACTGAAGTCACACCATTTGCTAACTTCCTACTCCATTCGTAGACTTGCTGCTGTGAGAAACATGCATACCATACTGAACCTTCATTCATTGATGGATTTCAATAGGTTTCACACCTTCACTACGCAAAAACCGAATAACAAAATGCTGTTCTTCCCTGGTGCAAGTCGCAAGTAGGGCGGCCATCTTTATACTGATACTGCGATGGTATGTGTGCATCTGCACTATGCTGCCACCTACAGGCCATTCTGCATGCTGTTTGTAGCACGCATACCAACTTACAAGATAATGGCGCGAAATTTCGATTTGTTATTACAAATTTAAAGTTTTCATTTGACTCACCTTCGTATAAAAGGGCAGTGCATTGGCGGAGCTGTCATTTGTACTCAGGTGATTCATGTGAAAAGGTTTCGGATGTAACTTCGAACATGGAATGGTAGTTGGAGCTAGACACTTTGGAGATTCTATTTCAGAAATCATTAGAGAATTCAGTAGTCTGAGATCCACAGTGTCAAGGGTGTGCTGAGAATACCAAATCTCAGGTGCTACCTCTTGCCACAAACAACACAGTGGCTGATGACTTTCACTTAATGTCTGAGAACCACAGCATTTGTGCAGAGTTGTCAGTGCTAACAGACAAGCAACACTGCATGAAATAATCACCGAAATCAATGTGGGACATACGACGAATGTATCTATTAGGACAGTGCAGCAAAATCTGGTGTTAATGGTCTGTGGCAGCAGGCAACCAGTGCTAGTGCCTTTGCTAACGACACAACATTGTCTGCAGTGCCTCTCCTGGGCTTGTGACCATATCAGTTGGACTCCAGATGACTGGAAAACTGTGGGCTGGTCAGATGAGTCTCGATTTCAGTTGGTAAAAGCTGATGGTAGGTTTCAAGTGTGGCGCAGACCCCGTGAAGCCATGGACCCAGGTTGTCAAAAAGGCACTGTGCAAGCTGCTGGTGGCTTCATAATGGTGTGGGCTGTATTTGCGTGGAATGAACTGAATTGTCTGGTCCAATTGAAGTGATAAGCCACTGGAAATGGTTATGTTCAGCTATTTGGAGGCCATCTGCAGCCATTCATGGACTTCATGTTGCCAAACAATGATGGAATTTTTATGGATGACAATGCGCCTGGTGACTGGGCCACAATTGTTCGCGACTGGTTTGAGGAACATGCTGGATGATTAGAGCGAATGATCTGGTCCCCCAGATCACCCAACATGAATCCCATTGTACATTTAAAGGACATAATCAAGAGATCAGTTTGTGCACAAAATTCTGCATTGGCAACACTTTCACAATTATTGACAGCTATAGAGGCAGCATAGCCCAATATTTCTTCAGGGTACTTCCAACGACATGTTGAGTCTGTGCCACATTGAGTTGCTGCACTACACCACGCAGGAGGAGCTCCAATACAACATTAGAAGGTATCCTATGACTTTTGTTAACTCAGTGTATTAATGTGTTGAGTGTATTCTATTACAGGGTTAGAATAATTTATTTTCAGACCTACTTTCAAACTTACACTATTAAGTTCTTCCATAGCTCATGTGTACTACAGGCAGACAGTACAGTTCCTTCCGTTATTCCTTCTTCATTTTTCCAACTTATGGATCTGAAAACCTCCTGTAGTATTTTGGTGGTACCGAATCCCATGGACTTATTACACTTTCAGTTGAGTTTCCTTTATGCTGAAATGTGATGGAAGCTGGAGCATTAACATGTATATTCTTCGGTACGCTAACATTTGTCAGCTGTTAATACAGATTTTGTTAAAACTTAGAAGCTTTCACAAAATTCTGAATCCCATATAGAGTGGCAATTCGTACTCGTTTCTCCATTCAGCAATTTCATTCACATCACGCAAGTGTTCCATTGTGCTGTATTCATTTCTAAAGCCAATTGTTTCTATATTCAGTTGGTGGCAATTTTAGTGTTTTATCTTATTCATTACAGAAAAGAAGCTCATGTATGTATATTTTTATCTTTCCCACCTAATTTCGTGTGCAGTAGATTAGTTACAGTATTATTAAAATTTTGGATAGTTTCCTTCCTCCACAATCATTCTGTAATTATTTCTTCATCATCTGTAATAGCCTCTACTGAATCTGAGAACTACACCTTCCCTTTCTTTGTATCTCAAATAGATCTATACACATCATCTGTCATCAATTGTGGATTGTTATTAATGTCATTATTAACTTTTAAATAATGTATGGAAAGTTTTGTATCTGCACAGGCATGACAGTACTGTGAAACCCTCCTGTCAGCACAATTGTCACTATTGTAGCGAATGTCGGGTGCACAACATGGAAGCTGGGGAGTTAGATTCCATAAGAGGAAAAACTCGATGTATGTGTTAAACTACGGAGTAGCAGAGAGTCTTAACATCACATAGAGCCTAGCATGGAGAAAGCACAGAATGCAACCTATATCTATGACCAAAAGACACTAAGTGATCAAAAGTATCGGGACACCCCCAAAAACATACATTTTTTTATATTAGGTGCATTGTGCTGCCCACCTACTGCCAGGTACTCCATGTCAGCAACCCTAGTAGTCATTAGACATCTTGAGAGAGCAGAATGGGGTGTGTGGTCAGGTGACTGGGTGTCACTTGTGTCATACATCTGTATGCAAGATTTCCGCATTCCTAAACATCCCTAGTTCCACTGTTTCTGATGTGATAGTGAAGTGTAAACGTGAAGGGACACGTACAGCACAAAAGCGTGCAGGCGGACCTCATCTGTTGACTGACAGAGACTGCCGACAGTTGAAGAGGGTCATAATGTGTAATAGGCAGACATCTATCCAGACCATCACACAGGAATTCCAAACTGCATCAGGATCCATTGCAAGTACTATGGCAGTTAGGCGGGGAGGGGGGGGGGGGGGGGGTGAGAAAACTTGGATTTCATGGCCAAGCGGCTGCTCATAAGCCATACATCACGCCAGGATATGCCAAACGGTGCCTCGCTTGTTGTAAGGAACATAAACATTGGGTGATTGAACAGTGGAAAAACATTGTGTGGAGTGACGAATCACAGTACATAATGTGGTGATCTGATGGTAGGATGTGAGTATGGCGAATGGCCAGTGAATATGGCGAATGGCCAGTGAACATCATCTGCCAAATTGTGTAGTGCCAACAGTAAAATTCGGAGGCGGTGATGTTATGGTGTGGTTGTGTTTTTCATGGAGGGGGCTTACACCCCCTTGTTGTTTTGCATTGCACTATCACAGCACAGCCCTACATTGATGTTTAAGCACCTTCTTGTTTCCCACTGTTGGAGAGCAATTCTTTCAACACGATCGAGCACCTGTTCATAATGCACGGCCTGTGGCAGAGTGGTTACACAACAGTAACATCCCTGTAATGGACTGGCCTGCAGAGAGTCCTGACCTGAATCCTATAGAACAGCTTTGGGATGTTTTGGAACACCGACTTCATGGCAAACCTCACTGACCAACATCGATACTTCTCCTCAGTGCAGCACTACATGAAGAATGGGCTTCCATTCCCCAAGAAAACTTCCAGCACCTGACTAAACATATGCCTGTGAGAGTGGAGGCTGTCGTCAAGGCTAAGGCTGGGCCAAGACGATATTGAATTCCAGCATTACTGATGGAGGGCACCACAAACTTGTAAGTCATTTTCAGCCAGGTGTCTGGATACTTTTGATCACATAGTGTAGGTAGCATGCAGAACCAAGAACGCGGTGTGATATGAAAGCTATGTCTGTGTTAGTACATCTCTGCATAAGAACTGACTGCACAGATCTAGAGCTGCAAGCAAGTAAACACCTGAAGCAAGTGCTCTGCCCATACAACACTCTGTGCATGCTGTCCTTGTTATCTTTTCACATTACTTTGCCGTGAGACCCATGCCAGCTCATTTGTGTCCATACGTACGTCCCCTGATGCGGATCTAAAGAAATCTTTGTAAAGATAACAACTCACTAGATAGTAGAGGTGGTGTATTACAGAAACAAGACTGAAAACTTCCCTAGCTTTTGGACGAATCCTCATTTGAGCACACCCACACACGTGTATGCGCCCTATCCTTCACCCCCCTCCCCCACCTGTCCCCTCACACTCACCACCCCACTCCCACACACACACACACACACACACACACACACACACACACACACACACACAAACTTGTACAGCTACATTGTAGGAGATGATTATTAACTTTTACATATTTGTGATTTAGTTGTTGAACATTTAACAGATCAAGGGTAGAAAGGAGGTCAGCATCAGTCTTAATATCACCTTATTTTGTTGCAGATCTAGAATTCAGCTAGCAGCGCAGCTCTGATCACTATTATAAATAGGAAAATAACACAGGAATCAAACATTGACAGAGCACAACCGCCAAGAACCATGCCACAGTTGCACAAAATACTGAATGCACTACTACATGGCTGCTGTTTAAAGACCCGTACAGCTAACCTTGGTTTACACCATATTGTATGGCCAACACCCTCTATTTCCATTATCTATATATGAAAAAGTAGGTTAAGATAAATTGATACATAAGAAAAAAATGAATCCAAATAATAATTATAGCAATATACAGTTTTTTCAGGAGACGTATAAATAAAAATAAGTATTGCAACAAATGTCACTTATCATGAAGTACATTAAAATGCAATAAAAAACCTTATTTCTTAAATTATTAAATCAGAAGTTACATACTTGTGTACAAATTATAATTGACGACTCTTTTTTATTTTATAATCAAAAAATATAAAATATAATCGCCAACACAAATGTATGTAGAAACTAGATAATGTGATTTTGAAGTCAGCATCATAGCCACCATTCAAAAGTGTAATACAATAAAATGTTTATAATACACTTGTTAGCAAATTTCAAAAAATTTAAGCAGTGTACATTGTCGCTAAAAAAACTGCTTTACAATGTGTACAATTGTTAATACTGGAAAGACAACTTCAATTTTTAGTTATGCAATTTGTATTCATATGGTACACTGTCAAACATTACGACATAGAGGTGGGTGCACTAGGGTGAAAGTGTTCCTCCTGGGTTGCCACCACGTCTTCTAGTAAGAAGGTAGCTTTCAAAAAGCTCCAAAAAATGGGTGCTTCTCATTGCCACTTGCCCATTGAGCAAGATGGTTCAAGATCTCTGATGGCAAAAAATCTTTATATCCTGAAACAAATTCAAAAATCGGCCTTTCTCATCTCTGTGGAGCAATTTCAGTTGCGATGTCAGATCTGCAACACTGTCTGCAATCTAAGGATGATGGTTCAAATCCGTGTCCGGCCATCCTGCTTTAGGTTTTCCGTGATTTCCCTAAATCGCTTCAGGCAAATGCCAGGATGGTTCCCTAGAAAGGGCACGGCCAACTTCCTTCTCTATTCTGATGAGACTGATGACCTTGCTGTTTGATCCCCTCCCACAAACCAACCAACCAACCAACCAATCTGCCGTCAATCATATGGGTGGCAAAATTAGATTTATCAGCCCTGTTCCTTCTTTCCAGCACTTTTTGGAATTCACCTACTTGATATAAGGTATGGTGGTGACCCAGGAGGTATGGATTCACCCTAGCGGGACCTAGCCCTATGTAGTAATTTTGGCTGTGTACCAAATGAATACAAACTGTATAAGTAAAAATCTAAGTCATACATCCAGTATATACAGATTGCACACTTTGTAATGTAGTTTTTAACAACAATGTATGCTATTTATATATATTTCTTAAATTTGCTAACAAGCATATTATAAACATGTTATGGTATATTACTTTCAACAGGCAGCCATGACACTTACTTCAAAATTCATTTGTATTGGTGATTATATTTAATATTTTTAAATTATAAAATAAAGAAAAGAATGGCCAATTATAATTTTTACATCAGTATGTTACTCCAGATTTAATAATTTATGGAATGAAGCTTTTTAATAAATTATAATGTACTTCATAATAATGGACTCAATGTATTGCAATATTGTCACAATACTTATTTTAATTTATGTGCCTCCTGACAAAATTGTGTTTTACTGTAATTGTTATTTGGATTCATTTTATTCTTATGTATAAATTTTATCTTAACCCACTTTTTTTTATACTGTGGTAACCACATAAAACTTGCACTGCAAATATTTCAATAATGGAAAGTGGCATTGATACGCAGATTTCACAGATTGGAATTGTAGGCAGGAACCCACTTTTGCAGCCCATACACAACATTATGAGTTTCAAATGTGTGTCTATTTACATAGGGTACAAATATTTCAATGCAACAGTGTGTGTTTACATTACCATAATCAAAGTAGACTAAGTTAATGTGTCAATAGTATTTGTTGCATGACTCTAGTGCAAGTAGTTTATGAGGTACTGTAATTTGGACATTGTAAACAAATGTGAATTTCATGTAGGTGCTTATGTGCAGCCCTACACTGATGTTAATACATCTCTGGAGTAGTTGTGTCGTGAAATGGGACATTACCTAGGACAAACAGAAGACAGTACATCTGTGGGGTCTGACACATAAAGAACCAGTACCCTCAAAGCCTGACCTTAAAATGACCACCATCAGCATTAATACAAACTTGCAGTGCGCCATGCAATGACTGCTGCACATGTTCTAGCATTTCAACAGAAATTGCAGTGCAGGCAGCAGTAATAAGCCATTTCGTATAATTTGTAATTGTTTGAAGAGGTTGATGTCTATTGGGATACCTTTTGGCATACACAGCACAGGAATGAACGACATACGTCCTACATTCACCATAAACCATGAGCATGTCCACCAAGCATGTTGTTTTAGCATGTCCTACTATGTCCACTATTACACAATAAGTGACAGGACTGTCCCAATGCAATTGCAGTGTACACACACCACAATGTTAGCAAACGTAACGTAGTTGCCTAGCATCTAAGCAATAAGGTGAAACAAACAGCTGTCAGTGTATACAGTGGTCACAAAACGATAACTCATAAACTACTTGCACTGGGTTCCTGCACAGGCACCACTGACATTTTCATTTACACTACTTTTAGGATATTACTGTTAATAGGCGTTGTCTCATTTAAAAATTTCTAACTGTTGTAAAAAAACTGCACTTTCGTCAATGTCTTAAAATCTGTGTATTGGTTGCTATTGCTTACAGTTCAGTTCTGTAAAAGCAGCGCATAAATAGTACCTTCCATGTCCAAAATATTTGCAATGCAATTGTTAGGTGATTCATCCTGTATATGGATAGTGGAAATAGAGGACATTGGCCATCCAGCATGGTGTAAACTGATGTTAACTGTATTGGTCTGTAAACAGCAGCCTCAGTTTGACTGATCGTGTGCATATCAATGTTATCTTGTAATATGTCTTGTTATAACTACACTGAGTCTACATGACTACCTATAACAGTATATAGTAGTGCAGTCGGCACTTTGTACAACTGTGACGTGCTTCTTGGCTCTTTTGCTTTGTCAGTGTCTGATTCCTGTGTTATTTTTGTATTTATAGCACTGATGAAAGCTGCACTACTAGCTGAAATCTAGATCTGCAGTAAAATACAGATGATGTTATGATAGATGCTAACATTCTTTCTGTCCTGGATTACATCATGGTCTTGGGGCATAATTATTCCCATGGAATCACACCTAATTTAAAGACTGCTTGGAATGTTTGCACAATTTTTCCTTTGTTATAGTTACTATGCCATCTGCAAATATTCAATAGTTAAACTTCCTGAACGGAAATAACAAATGCCAGTAACAGCACATGAATTATCAATGTTACCACCCAAAAATATATTCTGTTTTTAAACATGGCTGTTTGTGTTATTTTGATAGTCATCCATACTTCCGGCGCAAAGTCAAATATATACACTCATGTTAATTTCCCTACAACCCTGGTGTCTCACAGGGAATGTTTTTAATGTTGCCACTGAGCAATGTTGTCCGATGCTGCATCATTATCTAACTGATTAAGTACTATGTCCCCAACAACATCAATGCTGACTTGTTGTTGTTTTGATGTTTTCTTCCGTTTTTGAATGTTTTCCCTCTCTGCTGAGGTCATAATAGCATAATAGCTACTGCACAGCTATGTTAAGTTTTCATTTTGTATAGGTGACATATATTCTCTGATCTTCCTGCAGTTGGTTATCAACCCATTGGGAAAATGACAGGAAGTACTAGCTCCAAGTTTTCTTTTGAACAAAAAATTCTTACATGATTCCAATTATTTGTGTCATATTTTAACATATCTGAACCCCACAAGCAGTAAATCATTTTTAGTGCAAAAACTGTGCAAATATAGTGTCTCTTGTAAAAAAGTAAATAAATAAATAAAATGAAATAAATTACAAAATCTTTTATTTGGTGAGTTGAAGTATGATTTCTGAGGCGGCCTATGTTGCTTGAAGCACTTCTGGGGATTGACTTGAAAAATTTATATTTAAACATGTTAACATTCTACACTGTATTTGTTCCTTCCTGGCATGTTATAGTGGGAAAGCATAATAGTTGACAAGATAGACACGTGTAGCAATCTAGATACTGTTCACTGAGATGAAATTACTGTAGTCTCTGTTGCCTCCTGAGCCAGACCTTTACCTCTGTCAGATGCTGAGGCTGTTGATCACATTCTGTCGTCTTCAGGTAACAATCTTTAAAATTTCTTATCAGTTTTCTAACTGGAAACAGAGAACTTGTAGAAATGTGATCCAAACTGTGTCTTTTGAAACTAACAGCATATATTAACCGTTTGAGCCAGAGTTGTGGCAGATTTCAGTCCCACATGGCTCTGAGTTGAGGATATTTTTCATTGTGCTGGTATTTATCCTCACTCATCTTAGGATTTATAGACAAAATGATTGTGTGGTGGAGTTCGTTTTCAAGATATCTTGAGTAGCTACTGTCATGGAAAACATGTCGTGCCTGTTTTGATACTCTTGGTACTGTAAAATCCATATGCATATGATCTCAACAGCAAAAGATGTTCAAATTCTTAAAGATGTATATAAGCACCTGTTGATTCGAAGAAATGTTATGTAGGTGCCAATAAACATGGTAAAGAAGGCAGTGGTCACAGCATTTGTGGAATGTTGTGCAACATACATTAGGGCACAATATACTACTATCATACATGCAGTTGATTCATAATTGAGAAAAGAAGTCGTAAGGCCATAAGAAGAGAATTTTTTTGGAATGTGAGAACAGTAGATTGCAACAAAAGAAAAAAACCTGTGTTAGCCGTGTTGATTTTTAGTGCTACTCAGTTGGAACAAAGTGAGCTTAACATGTCTGTTCAGAGCAGTTTCCAATTTTCGAGATACATTACTGTCTCATATGGTGCAAGTCACAGTACTTGGATCTTGCAGTGTCCACTTTTAGTTAGTGGACTCCAAATGGATATATATATATATATATATATATATATATATATATATATATATATATATATATATATATATATATATGATGTGACTTACCATACGAAAGCGCTGGCAGGTCGATAGAAACACATACATACACCCAAAATTCTAGCTTTCGCAACCAATGGTTGCTTCGTCAGGAAAGAGGGAAGGAGAGGGAAAGACGAAAGGATGTGGGTTTTAAGGGAGAGGGTAAGGAGTCATTCCAATCCCGGGAGCGGAAAGACTTACCTTAGGGGGAAAAAAGGACAGGTATACACTCGCACACACACACATATCCATCCGCACATACACAGACACAAGCAGACATTTGTAAAGGCAAAGAGTTTGGGCAGAGATCTCTGCCATATTCTTCTTCAGGGCTTTGATTATCGACCATCATGGCCTGAAATGAGGAACATCCTATGTAAGATGCTTCCCACCTCTCCTATAGTGGTGTTCCATTGCCCATCCAACCTCCACAACAACCTAGTCCATCCTTGTGCCACACCCAATCCCATCCCCTTGAAACAGAGATCATATCCCTGTGAAAGACCCAGGTGCAAGACCTTCCCAGTCCACCCACACAGCACTTCCTATTCCATTCCTGTCACAGGCTTACCCTATCCCATCACGAGCTGGGCCACCTGTGAAAACAGCCATATCATATACCAGCTCTGTAGCAGTCATTGCATAGCTTTTTACATTGGTATGACTATCAGCCAACTGTCCATCAGAATGAATGGCCATTGTCTGACTGTGGCCAACAGCAGTGTGGACCACATGCAACTGAACATAACATGCTTGATTTCAGTGCTATTTCACAACCCAGGTCATCTGGATCCTACCACCAGTTTTTCTGAATTGTGCAGAAGGCAGTTATGCTTTCAACACATTCTCCGCTCTTGAAATCATCCTAGCCTCAACCTATGTTAACTTAATGTCCGTACACCCTCTACTCAACATTTTCCGCCCCATATGTCCTATCACCTCCTCCCAATTCATGTCCCCTCATGCTCATTGTGTGTCACTCTCTGCCAACACACCCACCTGCCTTTTCCCCTTCCCTGCTTCTCTCCTTTTCCACTTCCCATTCCCCACCCCTTTCCCCCACCGGCCCTCCACCATAGCCTCCCAACACTGCGTCTGTCAGCCTCATTCTGCCCGCTAGTCGCTGCACACTATGCCAGGCAGTGCTGACCACTCTCCCCCCATCCATACCTTACTGCCCCCTCCTCCCATCACCCCACCCCACACCATCCCACTCTGGATTGCTGCTTTCGCACGACATGACACAGCTGCATTCTGGTTAGAGTGGCCAGAGGTAGCAGTCGTGTGCAAGAGGTGTGCATGCTTTTTTTGTGTGTGTGTTTCCTTTCATTGCACCTATTTCTGCAACTCAGCGTGTCATCTTTATGTTTATGTAATTTACAAGTTTGTTTTTTTAAGGATTCGAAAATCTCAGCAGGAACTGAAGAGACTAATTAAAAGTTTGGTAATTAATTAACATATAAGTTGGTAAAATATGACAGCTTGTCACACTGCTTTGATGCTAGTTACTGTAAGGATTATATTTTCTGTATTGAAAGCTTTGCTCTGAATTTTTTTTCTGTTTTATTTTCAGGTCATAAAACAGCTTAGAAGTAAATCAGCTGTTTTCAGAATTTTGGCATTATCTGCAACACCAGGAAGTAATTTTAATGCAATACAAGAGGTATGATGCTTTTTACCATTTGTCCTAAGTTTAAAATTTTGCTTGGGTTATAGGGTAATAATTTTATTTCTCAATATGTGAGGCACTTGTTTATACTCATCTGGTGATGGTAATAGATACTATATTGGAAGCCAATATTGATATACATGGTTTAGTTCTGTAATTCCTCTTCCAAAAGGCAAATATCTTCAAAATATCTCCTTGTCAACTACTGTTAATGCAGATTCCAAAGCCACTTCTGCAGATGGATACATCGTGTATACTACTATGCCAAAATGCAAAATAAACAAAAAATTGGAGATGAATGAAATGTTGCCTGTATGTAATCTACGATGGTAGAAGTAAACAATTAAATGAAGAGTTTAATGAAAAAATAAGTAATTGGTGAACTTGGTAATGATGCTACGATAATAGTATCTATCCATCATGATATTAATTCAAACAATCTCTGATTGTCACTCAGCAGTGCCACCCCAGACAACTTCAACCCGAATCAGAAGTGCAGTTGTAGTTGTTACTAGATAAGCAACATGGATGATGAGTTACTGATTGACAAGAATTCGAGACAAGTTTAGTGCACAGCATGCCAACAAAGACAAACAAGAAAAAAACAATATATGAATTGCACAGTAGCTGTGTGGAACAGTCCAGGAAACTTGTGTGAGTGTAGTCTTGTTAGAAAGCAGTTCGAAGAATACACTGAAGGTTAACTGTTCAAGCTCCGTAACTTTACTGATATAGCAGTGACTGCTGAGAATGTCTACTGTCATTTAAACACAGCCATCACAATTTGAGTGAGACTCATTGGAAAAGATGGTTTGGTGGCAATTGGCCAGCCGATTGCAGCTCATTGTGTCTGTAGTGTAGCAGTTGAGCTGTTATCTCTAAAAGAATGTGCATACATCCCACAAGGTAGCAAACATTGGTGAACTGTGGATGCACATTGGTGAACTGTGGGTGTAAGCTATGACACTTCTATAACATTGCTTCAACATTATGCCAACACTTAAAATTGATTTTTACAAAAAGTTTACAAATAGAGAAGAGAAAGAGCTTCACAAATTGAGAAATGAGTAAAGCTTTGATCTACCTCTGGCCCTGATGCAAGCATTTATTTAGCTTGGTATTGATTGATAGAGTTGTTGGATATCGTCCTGAGGGATATCGTGCTAAATTCTGTCCATTTGGTGCATTAGATCATCAAAATCCCAAGATGGTAGGACGTCCCTGCCCATAATGTTCCAAATGTTCTCAGCTGAGTAGAGATCCAGTGATCTTGCTGGCCCAGGTAGTGTTTGGCAAGCACAAAGACAAGCAGTAGAAACTCTCATCCTGTGTGCGCAGGCATTATCTTGTTGAAATCTTGAAGTCCAGCGTAGCTTGCCATGAAGGGCAATAAAACAGTGTGTAGAATATTGCTCTAGAAATGAATGGCTATGGTGAACATCGTATACTCTCTGAAAAACACAAACAAACACACAGATGTTCAAGCATTGCAGTGAGATATCCCTAAAGTACTCCTGACTCGGCTACATATAGTAAAATGGCCAGAATCCTGGACGAATAAGTATTGAACCTATCTTGCGACGCTCCAAGAAAATGAGAGAGATGCTGTATCTGGCAAAAGACATAGTGGGTCACAGGATTCTTTGAAATTAATAAAATTTATTCCGATTGCAGCAGCAATTGTAGAACTGCACAGGACATGCTGCTATATTCCCTAATCTATTTTACTTAGGCTTTTTTGACTCTACCTTTCATATCCCTTAGGTGTGAAGTCATAAAAATGAAAGTCCAGAGACCCCAACAATTTTTTACAACTATCAAAAGACGTATCCATAATTCCGGTAAAATTAGAACAAGATGTGTGTGTAACGGAACAGAAATATTTGTCAGTACAAAATATATATAGATATATCTTGCCTATGTTACATCCTTATAACAAAAAGTTGTGACTGATGTAGATTGTCAGAACATCATGCAAAAATCCAATGCCAGATTAAATGTATTGATGTGGACCAGTCAGTCGTTGCAGAGCAAAACCTCAAAAACAAATATATAAATATTTTTGAAGAGAGAAAACTTTTGTCCCATGCATCAACTTACTGAAATTCTGTCATCAAAGACTCCAGTGAAATAAGGTAGTGTACTATTCCTTTAACTAAACCATTGGTTATAATCATAGTGGTGCTTGAAGCAAGTGCACTATGCTCTGAGGCTACAGTAGAAGCTGTTTACTTCCAAACATAATTGGTGATGCTGTTAGCATCCACCTGTCACAGACATCAACACAATCTGTGGTAGAATATTTAAATTGGTTAGTCTCTGCATGACTTCTCCATCAAATAATTTGATTGACTGTTACACATGATTGTGGGGGACGTAACCATAATCTTCAGTTATCATTTAAACCCAGCACAGTATAAAAAAGGCAGAAAGTTTATACAGGAATGTTGACATGAGAAACTGTATTCCTAACTTCGAACTTCACCGATAGACTGCTATACATACTACATTGTAATGTGAATATGTTCAGGATGCCTGTATAGAAATTTTAGAACCAAGTATGTATGAGTAAGACCAAGATACTTGTGTCTATGGGAGGCATACTTTAAGTTATCTGAGTCTCCTGTCCTAAGGGGATAGTCTGGCAATGAAAATGATTATCTTAGTGATGGAAGGGCAAAATGCCAGTGAAAGAGCACTGCCAGTCAGTGATTTTAACAACTCCACAACTTCCAGTTACTGCAATGATACATAGCTGTAGGAAAGTTATGGTGTACTCTGTATTTTTCTCACAGAATGTGAGGTATCTTAAATGAACTCTCACATCCTTGCCATCTAGGACACTTCAAGAGTCATAATCCTCTATTGGGACTCTACTGCTGCATGTCCCAGAGACTGAGTAAGAGAAAATCCCATACAAGAAACAGACATTCGTCTCCTGAATAAAGTGTGTAAGACACTTTTTTTTCACTGATTCAGGGTTTCTAGGGCATTGTGGACTCTGTTTAACATGATGACGTATATAATTGCCAATCATGTGACCAATCTACGTGGATATACTAGACACAAAATCTACATGTGCATCTTCGTCTATACATCTTCACCTATACTCAGCAGACAGCCGTACAGTGTGTGGCAGCAGGTACACTGTACCGCTACTAGTCATTTCATCTCGTGTTCCACTCACATGCAGAGCAAGGGAAAAATGACTGTCTGTATGCCTCCATATGAGCCCTAATTTTTTATCTTATCTTCATGCCCCATACACGAACTGTAGATTGGCGGCAGTGGAATCATTCTGCAGTCAGCTTCACATGCCAGTTCTTGAATTTGTCTCACTAGTGTTCCTCATAAAGAAACATCGCCTTCCCTCCAGGGAATCCCATTTGAGTTCCTGAAGCATATCCATAATATTTGTGTGGTGTTCCAACCTACTGGTAACAAATTTAGCAGCTCGCCTCTGAATTGCTTCAATGTCTGCCTTTAACTCGACCTGGTGCGGATCCCAAACACTTAAACATATTGCACTAGCACCCAGTATGCGGTCTGTTTTACATGTGAACCACACATTCCCAAAATTCTCCCAACAAACCAAAGTCTACCATTTGCCTCCTCTGCCACAGTCCGCGCATGCTCGTTCCATTTCATATTGCTGTGCAGTGTTACAGCCAGAGATTTAAATGATGTGACAGCATCAAGCATGAGACTACTACTGCTGCATTTTAAGATTAAGGGTTTGTTTTAATATTCACCCCAACTAACTTTCTACATTTAGAGCTAGCTGCCATTTATCACACAACTAGAAATTTTGTCTGTCATCTTGTATCCTCCTACAGTCACTCAATGGTGACACCTTCCCATACACCACAGCATTATCAGAAAACAACTGCAAATTGTTGCCCACCCTGTTGATCATTTGTGTGTATTGAAAATAATAGCAGTTCTATCACATTTCCCTGGGGCACTCCTGAAGATAACCTTATCTTGGAACACGCACCTTCAAGGACAATGTACTGTGTTTTGTTACTTATGAAGTCTTTGAGCAACTCACATATATGGGAACTTACTCCATATGCTGGCACCTTCTGGACAGTATGGTCTGTAATTTTGCAACACCATTCTTTTACCCTTCTTGTATACAGGAGTCACCTGCAGTTTTTTCCATTCACTTGGGTGAGAGATTCGGGATAATTTCAAACAAAATAATGGGTCAGTGCCATAAATTAGTCTTTGTTAAACCAAACTGGGTTTCCATCTGGACCTGGTGACTTATTTGTTTCCAACTCTTCCAGTTGTTTCTCTACGCCAGAGGTGCCTATTACTACATTGTTCATACAGGTGTCTGTGTGATGGTCAAATGGAGGTATGTTAGTATAATTCTCCTGCATGAACGATTTCTTAAATGCGAAATTTAAAACTTTGGTTTTTGTTTTGCTATCTTCTACTTCCACACCAGACTGGCCAATGAGTGACTGGATGGAAGCCTTAGACCCACTTAGCAATTTTACATAGGACCAGAATTTTCTCGGGTTCTCTGGCAGACAGTGCTTGTTGTTGTATGCTTCACACTTAGGTATTTTTACAGATGCACAAATCTCTGCTAACCTCTGCCTGATGTCATTTTACACATTCTCTTCTGAACCGAAGAAGCAATAGCCTTTGCTCCCTCAGCATTTTACAAATTTTGTTGTTAAACCACTTTGGGTTAAGAGGGGCTGACACGGCCAAAGATGGTGTATGTGAATCTGATAGTGATTCCACTGAACACTGGAGCATCTTCTACTTTGGAGGACTTCAGCTGTTTCTCAGCCCCATGGACACAAATATTTATACCATTCATCTTTGCAATGGTGTGAGGATTAAGCCAGGGCAGTACCACTGTAATTTACTTTGTAAAGGAACATTTGGGAACTGGATTCAGTATTTCTGATTTTGCTTTGCTACCTTTGGCTTTAGGTCCTATGTCATCATAAGTGTGTGGACACTTAAGAAGAGGTTCAGAACTTCCTGAACAGCATGACAGCGAGCTGGTATGACATGGGCATACGAAAACTGCCACAGTGTCTACAAAAATGCATCGACAGAAATGGTGATTATGTCAAAAAATAGCTAAATGTTCAAGCTGTAAACCGATGTAAACCATTGTAGAAATAAACAGGTCTATGTACTTATAAAAAAAATAGGAGACCTTACTTTTGGGATTACCCTCGTATGTTTTATCCTCCCTTTCTGGGTGGTTGTCAGTTTTTTCTCACACAGGATGCTGCTACTACTACTACTACTACTACTACTACTACTACTACTACCACCACCACCACCACCACCACCACCACCACCACTAGTGTCACATTGTGACCACGACCAAACGCATATATGAAAGGAGGGTCACTAGTGAACTACACCACTTCACTGGAAGCATGTTTGTTACAAACATGAATGCACTGACAGAACAGCATTCCTGAACAGTGTGCTCCTGTTTATACAAACATCAAATATCGCAGAATATACAAGCATAAGAAATGATAAATACTAAATGACAAACAATTGGTAATAGTTGGGCACGAACTGATGATCCACGACATGTCAGCCAGGGTTATTGACCGTTTTACCGTACTGTGTTCAGCAGAGCTCGCAGCACTGCTTCCTCTCCCAGAGACATGGTGACCTGCTGTTTCAGATGTTGTCATTGGACCTGGCTACTGTACCCTGGATCTGAATTCTGTCACTGATCCTCTGTATGGCAGCTCTGGCAGTTCCTTGTAGTCTACTTGTGTTGCCGCGTCCTCTTCAAGAAGATGAGCATCGAAGGTGGCCCATCCTCTCGAAGCTTTGCAATTGTTGAGAATTCTTCAGTTTCCTGTAGTAGGACTTCATATGGAGGATATCAATAATGCTTTTGAATGTTTATCTTCTTGACAAAGTTCTGTTTTGTCACTCTCGTCGTACAATGCAAGGACTTGAGATAATGTGCCTCCTTAAAGACAAAAAAAGATCTTTCTATCTTTCTTGCGCCTTGTTCCAGGAAAATTTGCCATCTATCTGCAGTACTTCTTGCAATGAACATGTGGCTTGGTACAGAAGTTATTTATGAATTCAAAGAAAGGTCTCGTGTCATGAGTTTGCCGAGGAGTCAGATAATCTGAGACTGCTCTTATTTTCTCTGGAGTCCATCGCCATTAACTAGGTGTTCCAACTTTTATTACTTGGGTGATGAAGAAGCACTTTTTGTGACTTAGGCGAAGGCCTGTAGTCTGAATACACCTCGTCGTGGTTGTCAGGTGGCTTCGACATTCTTTGAATGTTTTAAGAGAGACCATATCATCCAGATAGCAAAGATACATTGAAACAAGTTGTCTATCCTTCATTTGAAGGTGGCTGTAGCTTTACATAGTCCAAACGGCATAACTTTGAAGGCTGTCAGGTGTTATAAAAGTAGTCATTTCACAGTCAGCTTCTGATTTTCCAGTAGCCTTGCTGCATGTCCATAGTTGAGAAAACTTGCTCCTTTCAAGCAGTCTAGGGTGTCATCAATGGCAGCACCACACCAACACCTTTCTTCGTGAAATTGTTCTGTCATTTGTAGTTGATGCAGAAATGTCACATACCATCCTCCTCTTTCACAAGAACCACTGGAGAGGATAAAGGACTCTCTTAAGATTCAATGATGTCATCGTGCAGCATCATCTCCATGTCATTGTGCAGGATCGTCTCCACTTCTTCCCACATTGTTCGTCATTTCTGCCAGTAGCACTGTATATGACGACTGGCTAATTGGTTGACTAGCCTCGTCAATCTGGAGCTCTGATCATCCACAGTCTATGACTGCTTGTGATGGGTGCAAGAAATTGCATCTGAGTGACTATATTCCATAAAAATAACAAATTTGAAGGGCTGTTTTTTTCATTGGTAGTTATTTTTGCAGTACGTGTTCCTATCAGCTGGGCGTTTTTCCCATTTGAGACTCAGCACAGTTTCTTTCATATCATGAAACATTGTTTTTTTAGTTGGTGACAACAAGCATTCAAAATTACAGAAAAGGAAGCCTCTTAGTACCCAACTAGCTCCCAGACAGGTGTGCTGTCAGTGATGACATCTATGAGATCTCCTTACATCACGGTAACTGTCGTCCACGGAAGATTTTTTATCTGTAGCGGCCTCACATTCGTAGATGGTTGCTCACGTAGTTTTCATGAATTTGGCAGCTAGATGAGCAGCTGATATCTCTGTACAACAACAGGGAACTACTATGGCATGTTTAGGAACGACCTTGTGCAGGATACAGCAACAGGCTTAGTCCCAGAGATCGACTATAATCATGTGCAGTTGTCTGGCATGAATAGAACTTTGTGATAGTTGATGTCTGGCAGCATAGTAGTAGTCAAAAACTTGCCTTCTTTCTCTGCAATTGTCCATCCAACATTTCCAGGGCATCCACAGTAGAAACATATCAGCATGTTGTCATCTGTCCTCTAAATATGCGTTCTGCTGTGGGACACCATACTTAGCAGCAGAGTTGTTTGTACTTGCTCTGGCTAGATACTGGCTTGTTGTTTGATGACAGCGGTGTAAGTCGTAAGTTGGCCAAGTCCATTCTACCTGGCACACTCGACTGGTGGTAGAGATTGGTGCTAAGGATCAATACACTACTTCTACAGCGGTTACCTTCTGATGTATAGGGTCAACATTTATGGCTGCTATCTCTTGCCTACTTGGTTTGGCTGCCATAAACTGCTGTATCTCTTCCCCTACTACCCAATGTATGAGAGAGGCAAGGTTGTGGTTATCTTCCACAACTGCCATCGAAACCACATTTGGGAGTCGATCATAGTTTTTTTGTCAAAGTATTTCCTGTTGCATTTCCTCATTGTTCTGGCACCACTTGATGAATTCCCTTGTTGTTATGACATCCTTACCAGAAGAGCTTGGTACAGATCTTCGGTGATCCACAGGTCTTTGGTGACTCCTTTCATCAAGTGTGAGATTTTGTCAGCTTCTGGGAATCTGAAACTGACAATGAGGCATAGGGCCAAAACGTTCTGTATGTAATCTGTGTAATTTCTCCATGACACTGGGCCCTGTTCTTCGTTTGTTCTTCTGCTAAGCGGACTTGCTGCTGATTGACACCAAATGTCACATCTCAAAAAAAAAAAAAAAAAAAAAAAAAAAAAAGTTAATGGATGCCTGACATGCAACTGGCTTGTTTCTGCTTTGAAATCCATTGGTTTTCTGAACACACAGACCTTGGTAACGATATTCTTTTGTATTCTGGTTCCTGCCCATATATATGACATCTTCTACATAGTATTATTTGGACAGGGTTATGTCAATGGTTTGAAGTACCCAGTGTCTCCACCAGACAGACACACCAAACAATGTCACATTGTAGCCTTATCAAGTCCAGATACAGAAGCAGGGTTATGAGTGAAGTACAGCACTTAGCACTGAAAGCACATTCATTCAAAACACATACATACAGACAGAACAGCAGTCCAGGATGGAGAATGCTGCTATTTACACAAAAATTGAGTATTCTGGAATATAAAACATAAGATATTTTGAGAACTTTCCAGAAATGATAAATACTAAATAACAGGCAATTACTGGTGTTCAGGTTTGAAGTGACAGCCTGCAGCACACCAGGCAGCGACTCTTTAACAGCTACGCCACTTTGCATGCAGCACAACTCGCGTTATTGTGAGTACTACAGTCGCCACAAACACCACACTGAACAGCACACTACTGCCTATAGGTATCTGAAGTTTTAACCTTTTTCACTCATGTTTAGATTTAGATATATGATTTTTTAATAAAATAAAAAAAAAAAACAGGAAAGAAATCAGAAATGTAAATAATAGACAACTTATTTGAATTGATAAACCTCAGTTGAGATAAGAGTTGAACATATTTGTAACTTTTTATTATATCTTCATTGCAATAATGTTGTTGCATGCAATAATTCCTAGATTGGTGTAAACTGGTTTTAATTGTTCTTGTTTACTTTTTATTATTATTTCAGGTGATAAACAATCTCCAAATATCACATATTGAAGCACGTACTGAGACATCACCAGATGTTGCGCAATACACACATAAACGTAATATTGAAACTGTCATTGTTAAGATAACTGGCTACCTGAAAACTGTTCTTGACAAATTTATGAATGTAAGTCAGTATTGACATATATGTTTATTTGTATATTTAAAATATGTTTTGTACTTCAGTTTTGCTCCAGGTGTAAACAGCAGCTTATAGTGGCATACAAAGTCATTTCTAAAGCAAATTTTATATTTCATGAGTGCATCTGGTTACCAAATTAGTGTATCATCCTTGTTGATCACTTATAAATGTTATTTACGAGAGCTGATGAACAAAGACTGAGACTGATTTTTTTCACAGATGTGTATTACTTCATTTCAATGTTTACATGATCTTTTCCGAAGTACTTCCCCCTCCTTGAATGCACTTTTTATAGCATCTCTGCCAGTCCTTGAACACATGGTGCAGGCCATTCTTTGTTAGGTCCTTGAGAATTGTCTTACTTTCCTTGAGCAGTGCATGATAGTTCTTAAATTAAATGCCCCAAAGCTTTGCCTCTAGTGATGGGAATGAAAAGCAATTACAGGGTGTAAGATCAGGGCTACAGGGCAGATGCGGTACACAGTTAATATGAAACTGAGTCAGAAACTGCATGACTTGATTTGAAATGTGAGGCCAACCATTGTCATGGTGAAATCGCCACCGAGCTCTGGTCATTTCCTTGCAATGTGCCTCCTCAATACTGACATGTAATATGCTGCTGTAACAACAATGTAGGGGATCTGCATGCTGTTAAATCATTCCGTGACAGTCAAAATATGTGATCACCATTACTTTCCCTGCAGATGGAACAACTTTCGCATTTTTTCTTTTGGTATTGGAAAACATGGCAATTTCCATGATGGCTTGTTTTCCTTCAGGATCATAATGTTGCAGCCGTGACTCATCACCATTGATAACTGATTCCAGAAACAGATGCCCTCCATCAGCAAAGATATGCAGGACCTCGCGGCTTGGCTCCATTTGCACAGCCTTTTGTTCGGATGTCAACAGATGTGGTACCTTGTGCACAAACACTGTTCATAAGGAGATGATTGTGCACAATTGTAAAGACACTGCCATTTGAAATTACCAACATTTCACTGAGGTTAAATAATGTTATCCATCAATCTTCATGGACAATCACAGCAGCTGTGTTCATGTTGACTTCAGTCACAACAGAAGCTGAAACACCAGGCTCAACTTGCTTAACACTGACAAGTCAGCCTTCTTTGAAGTCCTTGAACCACCTAAACACTGTTGCATGAGGTAGTGAATCTTCACCATACACTTGCTGCAGCTTTTTGTAAGCTTCAGTGGCTGTATGGTGTAAATGAACACAGAATTTTGTTGCACCGTACTGCTCCGCTTGCATCACCTCCATTGTTCAGTATGCAAAATGCAAATAATGTTTACAAAATAGAACATTACCACCAACCTACTAATATGAGAGTGCTGCTAGCTAAGGACATTATATGTAAAAAAAAAAAAAAAAAACTCTCATTTCAAATATTCGTGGTACATTAGGAAACTATCACAGAAGCTACAGGAAAAAAATCAGTCTCGGTCTTTGTTGATCAGCACTCATACTTTCAAGTCAGTTAATTTACTCTGATATTTTGTTGTTAGTAAACTTCAGTTTATCAGTTACTGATACAGTTAAAAGACTGTAGTACCACTGACAGTGGAAACATCTTGGTTGCCTTAAGGAACTCCACATGTTATTTTGAGTTCATAAGCAGTTTCTGTAATTGTTGCTACAAATGCTGCCATGTAGGTTTGTTTGTCCTATTGGCTAGTCTAAACGTTGATGCTTTGGAAGCTATTTGATGATTGACTTGAGAAAATTATTTTACAGATTATAGAAATATATGTGAGACCACTTATACAGAGCAGATTACTGTCTGGCACTGTGCGATCGCTGGCCAAATATAAGGTATAGTTAATACTACTCTCTAACTTCTTTCCTTAATTCCTCTTCTTTATTTTCTTTCTTTCTTTTCTTTTCAGTTTATTTTTATGGAAGAATGAAAAGAGACATTAAAGGCTAACAGTATGATACCTTTTTATTTAGGTTTTGAAGTCGTGGGAATACACCCGCTCACATCCTCCACAACACATTTCACCTCACCAACTCGCAGCAGCAAATGCAGATTTTGCAGCTTCAGTTTCGTTATTTCATGCGCTAGAGCTTCTGACATTGCACGGACTCCGATCATTTGTGAAATTTATTAATGGTATGTATTTTGTAATATATGTTTACTATTTGACACAATAAATGTTTCAAAGAGAATATAGGTTTTAATATGTTCACAAAGATGCAGGCAGGAAGATGTTGCACATTGAGTTATTTATGTAATGTTAGTCACAGTTACCAGTCACATGTCACCTTGTCATGTAGAAGGGGCAGTCAAATGAAAACTGAATGGCACCACAATGGGACCATGGAATGGTTCCATTCAAAAGTAATCACCACACACATTAAGACATTTATCCCACTTTGAGATGAACCGATCAATAACTGTTTTGTAGAATGCACTGATGGATCCATAACCCCACCCTCTCTTGCACTTCCTCATCCTACTGAAACCAACATCCATGCATGACTTTCTTCAGTTCATCAAAGTTGTGAAAATCTCATGGTGAAAGATACAGGCTGTACAGATGGCGTTGCAGTGTTTTGCAACCAAATCACAGAAGTCTAGCCTTCGTCCGATTGACAATGAGGTGGTGGGTGTCATCATGCAACAGGACGATTTCCTCTGACAGCATTCCTGGGTGTTTTGACTTTATAGCACATAGGAGTTTCTGCAAAATGTATTCATAGCACTGCACAATTATTATGGTTATGCATTTGATTAACTCCATGAGCAGAGGACTCCTGCAGTTGAAGAAGATGGTCATCATGACCTTACCAGAACTTGTGTGAACAGCTTTGGATTTCTTTGGTTGGGGAGATGGGGGATGTTTTCACTGTTGGCTTTGACATTTGCCCTTGGGCTCTTGGAATGCTGCTGGACGGAATCACCCAGTCACACGATAACACTTGCCACCACATTGCAAGTTGGACGAAGGCTATGCTTCAATGATTTGGTCGTGAAACATTGCAACTTACCCCACACAGCCTGGATCCTTCACCATGTGATTTTCACATCTGTGGTGACCTGAAGAAAGATACATGTGGACGTTGGTTTCCGTCGGACGAGGAAGTGTAAGAGTGGGTGCAGTTGTGGATCCTTCAGCAGCCGACTGAATTCTACAAAACAGGGATTGATCATGGATTGATCATCTCATATTCCAGTGGGATGAATGTCTTAACACTTTTGGCAATTACTTTTGAATGGAACCATTCCATGATGCTGTTATGGAGGGTGTTCAGGTTTCATATAATTGCCCCAGATTAACAGCAATTGGAGATTTAGGTTTGGGAGCTGTAATGTTCAGAGGACTCTCGTTTGTAATTCTTGGAGTAAAAACTCACAAAATATTCACCAGTAACAGCCATTCCTTGTTAGATGGGCTTAAAAAATATTTGTTGTCATTTGTCAATATAAAGACAACAAATCAGTAGTTTGACTTGCATACATACAGTTGACTATTAAAACAGTGGAAACACACCATCATTGTGAAACAACGAACCACATCACTAGCATGCTGTGGCTGTAATTTGTTATTGCAGTGACTGTATATGATAAGACTGTTTCACAGGGGGCCATACCTTGGATAGGTGGCATAGGGCTAGATTTTGTAGATTTGATGGATGGAAGATTACCACTTTGGGAGCAGTGGGGAGGGTTGTGGGTAAGATGTTCATTATTTTCAAACATAATGATAAGTAGTCAAAGCTTTGGTGAAGAATGTTATTAAGCTGTTCAGTTCATGATGAGATTTGGTGATGTAGAGGGGTGCACCTTTACAGCTGGTTCATGGAAATGGTGCATTTGTGGATATGGCATGAAAATTCTGTTTATGGTATAGGTTTAGAAAGGGGGGGGGGGGGGAGGATGCGTTTCTGTCTGTAAAAGCATAAGGCCTTCAGTCTACTGGTTAAGGGATTGCTCATCACTGCAGATATTCTGTCCATCCATGATGAACCTATATTGGACAGACTTTCTAATGTATAAGAGATGGCAGCTTTTAAAATGCAGGTACTGTTGATGAGCAAGGGTATGATTGGGCAGATGTCTGTAGTGTTTGGGATTGTCTATGGCTAGGAAGATTTCCTCTAGATAAATCATGATGGATGGTGCTGTGTGGCTGCCCATGACCATGCAACAGGTATCTCTGTATATATTCCCCTCAAAGGAATAGTAGTTGGTGCATAAGTATGTAGCTTGTAGGTTTACAACAAATGATGTGGTGGGTATGGAGTCTGTAGGCTGTTGGAGGGGAAGGGGGGTGTTGAGAGAGAGAGAGAGAGAGAGAGAGAGCAGCAAGACTGTGGACACAGGGAATGTTAGCGTGTAGGAAAGTGATGTTGTGACATCATGGGATCCAGGTGATATTGGTGTGGAAACAGTTAAGAAATGTGAGTGTGTGTGTGTGTGTGTGTGTGTGTGTGTGTGTGTGTGTGTGTGTGTGTGTGTGTGTGTGTGTGTTATTTGAGAAGTTAGGATGTTGGCAGTGGGTTGGAAGTGTCAGGCAACAAGAGCTGAGATTCTGTGATAACATTGTAACCAGCTTTGGTGCATCCAGGATGGCTAGGTTTATTTATTTATTTATTTTTGGAGCATATAGTATGTGGAAGAGTGGATGACATTGGGGTGAAGAGAGAGATTGACTCAGGCAAAAGATACTGGGATATACTATGGATTTAAAATTGTTCTAGTCTTCTGGAATGGATTCTCCATAGCAAGGCTCATAAGTAAAACAGTCAGACAGTTGGCTTCTGTTAGGCAGTTAACGTGATGATAGAATCTTTTTTTGGTGGTTAAATTTGAATCTGTCTTTCTTGTAACATACAACCCCAGTGGGGGAGTGTCACTATGTGCTTTCCCAGGGAAACAGTAAATGGCCAAAAAAGGCCAGGTGGATGACAGCTAATCGTACACAAATCTGAAAGGACACACCGAGAGGAAGTCAAATGTCAAGCCATAGAATCTTCAACAGTGTACAAACAAAACCTGAGTAGCAAACCAAGACAATAATCTAGAACAAGTGTGTCACTGTGTGTGAATAGTAATGTCAGCAGTGGAAAGCTTCAGATAGGTAAACCCAACTAGCTGAGGATCATGCACCATTTTTCTTCATTGCCTATGCTGCCAGTTATTGCCATCTCAAGCGATGTCCACACAGCCCACAGCCCAACCATGAAATCTTACAATTCTGAATGGCCGGGGCTGGAGCATTCATCTCAGGCATGCGAGACACTGTGATGTCATCTGTTCAATATGGGCATCCATGCCCTGCCAAGTACAGTGCCAGCATGCTAACTGTTTAGTACGAACAATTCCCCAATGACTTGGTGTAGCAATCGCAACACATCCTTTTGCAACACTTTTGGAATGAGCACACGTGATTATCCACTGTCATTTTGAACTAGAATCACACCATGTTGAACTAGAATCACACCATGTTGAACTAGAATCACACCATGTTGAACTGAAAGGCTATGCCGATGTGCAAAGTATTGGTGCATAACTGAGTTCTGGATACTGTTCAGTGAACGAGGTCAAGACGTGTGAATGTAATGCAAAGAAAACTTGAGATCTGGGTCGGCTTCTGTGGCCTGTGCAATTTTTCTGTAGTGCAAGGAAAATATTCCAGCAATTCAGAGTCTTGGGTATTGATTTGGCAACAAGATGTGGCAGATGTATAAAAATCAGAGTCTGGGCCAATTGGAAGGGGAGATAGGGCATCTGCATTGCCATAGGTCTGTACACAATTTCATACTGATACTGTGAAAGCAGCAAAGCCCAATGCTGCAATTTTTGAGCAGTGCGTGTAGGAACTGGCTTTGACCAATGAAACAAGGATTGCAACAGCTTGTGATCTGTCACTAAATAGAACTTCCGACCAAACAGAAAGTGATTAAATTTTGTCACACCATACACAGTAGTGAGAGCCTCTCTTTCTATTTGAGAATAATTGCACTGAGTTTGAGTTTACAACTTTGAGGCAAAAGCAATAGATGTGTCTTGTGCACTAGTCCTGTGTGAAAGCACTGCGCCGATTCCATAGGAAGAAGTGTCGGCTTGGCATGGTCAAAATGCACTAAACATCTGTCACTGAGCAAAGCATTTTTGAGTTTCTGAAATGCATCTTGACAGTCTTTAGTCCACACAAAAGCTACATTTATGTGACGCAAGCGATGCAATGGAGCTGTGATCTGAGTGGCATTCGGTATGAATGGCTGCAGTTTAGACACATTGCCAGGAACAGGCAGGCCACGGATTGCAAGCAAATGAGATTGTAGAGGGTGCACATCCTGACTGTTTATCACGTGACCTAAGCATTGCAGTTCAGTTTTAAAAAGTCACACTTTCCAAGATGACACTTGAGTCCTGCTTCTAACAACACTCAAAAAAGAGCACACAAATTGGCAATGTGTTCCTCTGGTGTGTGACCTAAGACAACAATATCATCAAGGTAGTTTGAACAAAATGACACTATTGCAGTCAGCTGTTCCAAGCAATGTTGAAAAATAGCAGATGCGGAAGCACTGCCAAAGGGCAAAAGCAAATACTTGAACATTCCTAAGTGTGTATTTACAACAGACACTTTCTGTGATTCTTCATCCAGTGGAATTTGCAAATAGGCATCATGCAAATCTATCATAGGAAAGTAACCTCCTGCACCAAGCCTGTCCATGAGTTCCTCAGGGCAAGATAATGGGTAAGTGTCAACTACTGTCTGTGGGTTGCCTGTAGATTTGAAGTCAACACAAATGCGAATGCGACCAGAAGGCTTAGGCAACAAATCTAGTGGACTTGCCCATAGACTAGCTTGAATGGGAGCAATTACACCATTATCTTGCAATTCTTTCAATCCATTGGCTACTTTGTCTCTTAAAGCAATTGCAATGGGGCGGGCCCGAAAAAACTAGGCTGTGCATTGTCTTTCAATGTAACATGCACTACAAAATTATTAGCTTTTCCCGTTCCTTTGGAAAATAGTTCAGGAAATTCTTTAACCAAGCTAGCTACATTGTCTTTTGGCTCAAAAGCCAACACTGAAAGTACATTGTCTTGAATGCTAAGGCCAAACAAATCAAAGACACCTATACTCAATATGTTCTCACTGTCTTGATTTCAACACAGTCCTAGTGTGAGATTTGTACGGGGCACGCAAACTATACTGTCCAACCTCTGGAACTTCCTGTCCCTTGTAAGCAATGAGGTGCTTGCTAGTTTTAGAAAGGCACGGTGAGCCTAACTGTTTGTACGTGGCACAGTTAAGCAAAGTTTCTGTGGTACCTGTGTCTAACTGAAAGTTCACACGACGGCCAGCAATTCGTAATGAGACAAATAGTTCTTGAGAATGTCGTTGCACAGCGCCAGGGCCAGAAGGAGGCACAACCTTAATCTTACTTTTATCAGAACCTGTTGTAGTTTTAGAAAACCTGCTTTCACTGCATGTGCATGAGCCTGTTTTTTCTGAGAGCGGACAGAATTGGTGTTTTTGTGCCATTGCAAACAAACTGCTCGGACATGGCCTTTTTTTTTTCCACCTGTGTTACACGTTGCGTTACGTGATGGGCAATCCTGTCTTGAGGAGCAAAACATCTACATCAAGACTTCACTAAATTCACAGGCCTGTTTACATGTGTACGTGGCTGTCCACACAGCTATGTACATGCTCATTGTTGTGGCTGCTTGGGGCTATCGTGAACAAGAGGCGACTCAGCATGACAAATTGATTCCTAGTCAAATTTATTGGTCGACATGGCATCCGAATCTTATAGCTGTAAGATTTGGCATCCGAATCTTATAGCTGTAAGATTTACAAAACTTGGGGAAGTGATGGATCAGAGTACTTTAAGATCTGTTCCCGTATTCTATTATCTGGGACACTGAATGTTACGGTATCCCTAATCATTAAATCACTGTAAAAGGTGCCACAACTACACTTATATTTACACTTCCTTGTCATACCCGTTAATTCTGTGCACCACTGGTGATACATCTGTTCTGGATTTTTCTGCAAGCAAAAGAACTTATATGTAGCTGCAGCTATTTGACTTGCTGGTCATAGTACTGAGTTAATGCAGCGATTACTTTGTCATAGCTGAGTTTGTCAGGAGACACGGTTGGGAATAGCTTTTGCATTAACCTGAACACTGGTAACTCCGCAGCTGAAAGAAAGTATTGTAACTTTACAGTAATTTCAATATGATGAACTTGACAATGTGCTTGGAAATGTGTCCAGTATTCAAGCCATTCCTCCTCTGTGTCGTTAAATTGTCGGAACGTTGGTATACTGGTCGGCGGCACTCGCTGGGCTGGTTGGTTGGTTGGTTGGTTGGTTGGTTGGTTGGTTGGTCTGTTGTGTGGCCAACACAGCTTGTGCAGTGAGTAGTTGTTGTACCATCATCAGTAGGATACCAATTTGTTGTTTCTGAAACTGAAAAACTTGTATTAGATCCATCTGCAGCTGTAGCACGGGGGCAGGGGTTGGAGGGGGTGGGGTAGCCATGGTTTACACAAATACGTTATTGCAAAAAAGCAAGCAAAGCCTCCGCAAAGAGAAATTTGATTAGTTCTGCTGCTCCCCTCCTGTAATACGTACAAAAATACGATGACAATTGAGGAAATAGAAATGAGTACCCCTGCAGGCTAAAATACAAGAGAAGCAAGCAAAATCTTCAGCCAAGTTGATTAACTTTGATCGCAACTGAATTATCCTTGTTGCCACTGTTATATTCTTGTCACCACTGTAGTGTCCTCATCGCCACGTACCATAGGAATCGAGAGAGAGAGAGTTGTTTGGTGGCTGGTATCCTCTTTCTACAATACAATTGCACACATGTATTAACAGGGTTCTTTATTTACTGAAACAGATAGCTGCTACTTAACTTTGTGTCCATGTGTTAAGGTACAAGCTCTTCAATGTTAGCCCACATCAGCCTGACTGCTGGTGAAGCACAAGTCACACTATGCGATGAATGACAGATACCAAACTGGAGTGCGTGTTGGTGCGTCAGTGACAGAGCTAATGACGGAGCGCCTACTATCGATCTTCTTGCTACATCTTTTCTGACCAGTGTGCTGGCGACAGCTTATGCCATCACAACTACGATGACTCCTTTGATCACCAGTATGGGGTGTGTCCCTCTTCCCCATTACCTCCTTGAGTTTGCCTCCGGCTCTTGCTCCGCCAGCTTTTGAGCTGCCTGCAAATTTCCCGTTGGGTGTGAACCCTTCACCACCTTGGCTTCATGTGGCAGCCCGTTCCACCCAGGCCTTCATTCACTTTCTAAGCACACTATTCCAGCCTCACTCTATTGCCATAAGTTTCATGACCTTTGCACGGAACTCCGCGATAGTAACTTTGTGTATACTGACGGCTATCAGACTGACTGTGGTGTCAGGTGTGCCTTCATTATTTGCACGAACGTTTTCCTTTTTCGACTTATAGAACACTGCTCAGTATTTACAGCAGAGCCCTTTGCCCTGTATCAGGCCACACAGTACATCTGGCAACACAGGCGTTTCTATTGCATCATCTGCTCTGACTCTGTCAGTGCCCTTCAAAGCCTGTCTGCTGTACACCGTCCATCCTTTAGTGGAACGGGTCCAGGGAAGCTGTCACTTGCTCACTCTTGATGGAGCCACTGTGATGTTTATGTGGGTCCCTGGTCACATCAGTCTGACAGGAAACAAGACCACTGATGCTGCTGCCAAGGCTGCAGTCCTCATACCTAAGCCTGTTTGTTCTTACATTCCCTCTGATGATCTCTGTGTTGCTATCTGTCAGCAGATGATGTCACTTTGGCATCACCACTGGTCCTCCCATCATAGGAACAAGCTCCAGGTAATTAAGCCTCTCCCAGTGACTTTGACAACCTCTGCTTGGCCCTCTCACTGTGAGGAGATCATTTTAGCTGGGTTGCATATAGGGCACTGTCTTTTTAGCCATCGCCATTTGTTAAGTGTGTTCCCCACCACTTTGTGCTCATTGCACTCGACCTTTGACAGTCCATCATTTCCTGATGAAATCCCTTTTTTTTAACCACTTACATTCGTATTTGTGTTTGCCTTCTGAGTTATCAGCCTTTTTAGTGAACAACGCGTGGGCTGTTGACTGCATTTTACTTTTTATCCGTTTTAGCAATATGGCGAAGGCCATTTAATTTTTAGTTCAGGACCTCCATTGCTCTGTGGCATATTTTATAGACTTTTCTCCACGTCCCTGTTGTTAGTTGTCTTTTCTTTCATCAATTGGGATTAACATGTAGTAATTTTTAAACTCCTCTCTTTGTCTTCGTGCTCTACAGTTCTGACATGGGCACATAGGACCCTAGTTGTTTTTGTGCCCCAAGACAAAAAAAAAAAAAAACCTCCGATACATATCTGTGTAGCCTCTTTCAGGGGGAAGGGATGAACTTTTTTTATAATTGTCAATTTCTTCATTATTGGCAATGATAAATGTTATCTTTACAATGCACATTATATGTTCAACATCTATATAGGGTGTCCCAGGAGTAATGGTTCATACTCAGGGATATGACAGGAACAGCCATTCAATGCAGAAAAGTCTACTAAATATGAGCTCTAAAATGGACAGTATTACTGCTATGAGCACTTGTTCATCTTCACTGCTATGAAACACACATCTTCTGGTAAAGCTACTGTGAAACACATCTCTTCTACTGAACAAGTGCTTATAGCTCTTAAGATATAGTGTATATTTTAAAGTCCATGCTTACTAGACCTTTTTGCTTCCAATGATTGTTCCTGTCATATGCCTGAATATTGACCATTCTTCCTGGGAAACAACTGTATGTACTTAATAGACTGCAAAATATGTTTTTCCTGCTTTACAGAGGATAAAATTTAATTTTTTGCAATTTCCAATTTTTATTGTTTCTACTATAGTTTAGTACAATTGTTCATCAAATTTTAACTATGTTTGTCCAGTAATGTATTTATTTATTTACTCATCCAGGGTTCATCTGACAATGATATAAGATTTGTCATCATAAGACAATGAAAACAGATAGTGCAGAATATGCATGGACATCGATTATGTTTTTATGAGGATAGGACAGGTGATCAGCCATGGCCTTACTGAAGAACCCATTCCACATTTGCTTGAAATGATTAACGAAAACCTAAATCAGAATAGCCAAACAGTGCAAACTGCATCCTTCCGAATACGAGGCCAGTGGTCAAACAACTGAACTGTCTCATTCGATTACTCCATATTGTACAATGTTCTTTTGATCATATACAGTTTGCCCCAGATACCTAATAATATAAAATGTGGTTTATCACTACACAAATTACGGCCACCCACTGGTGACTCTTGCACCAGAAATGTGCACTCCTTACACTCCCTTGAGTGACTGAGGGCAATCAAGACCCCTGCTGTTCAACTAAGGAATTCTACCAGCAGCAGTAGTGTCACAGTCAGCCACTGACTCGCTCACTCTCTCATCTACTTCCTTATTGCCATTCTGAATGCAGATGCATCAGACCTGGCATGAAAATGTGCTGCATTTTCCATTATACTCGTTGAAATGAAAGTGCCCCCTTACACACATGTGCACCCCCCCCCCTCACACACACACACACACACACACACACACACACACACACACACACACACCAATCTTTTCCATGTTATATCAGATCTTGTAGTCTTCGGTATACAATTATGAGCAGTAAATTTGAAGACATCTTGCTGTTAGAAAATTTTGCTTTAAGCACTTGTTGTATACAGTCATCACCATCTGTTTCAGGAATACTGAAAGAAGACAAAAGCCAGCCACTTGTAAAAACAAAGCTCTCAAAATGTGATGCTTTGATTTCCTTAATAGAAGAAGTGGAACAGGGTCTTGGTGAACTCAAAATGCTTGATCCTAATTTACCAGCTTCCTCACAAAATGTATGTTTCCTTCCTCAAAATCAAAAGTACCAAATAAAGATAAGTATCAGTTAATCATAATACTAATTTCTAAGTACGTAAGAAAGTATGTTCAGCTCCATTCATAAGATGTCATTGTTGATAACTAAAGTAACTTGTTCGAAAAAGTGTGAGGCAAAAAGAAACCAGAATCTCAAAACAGTAATATTGCAGAGTAATGCAATTGGTGCCTATTGAAAAGTGAAGAATGCCATATGTAATTCGTCTGCTGTAGTGTTGATAGATGTTCATGAATGTTTCCATGTTTCTAAACTTCGTTTCTTTCATTTCAGAAACAAAAAGCACTACCATCACATCCAAAGTTTGAAAAATTGGAAGAATTACTTAAGGAGCATTTCTGTAAAACTGACAATACTGATTCCGACAGCAAAGTAATAATTTTTTGTCAGGTATGATCTCTCTCTCTCTCTCTCTCTCTCTCTCTCTCTCTCTCTCTCTCTCTCTGTGTGTGTGTGTGTGTGTGTGTGTGTGTGTGTGCGTGCTGGCAATTTAGTCTGCTGAAACTGTAAGTAACTGATGGCTTACCATTATCAGTTTCATATACACAGTGCGTCATTCTATTACTAGTGATGTTAGCATCAGTAGAGAAAATATGTTTCTTGAGGCTCTTCCAACAGATTAGTCATAGAAATTGTTGTTGGGCAAGATGTCAGATGTCGTCATGAAATTGCCACAATATTACATCAGCACAAGTGACCAACATATTCAGGTGTGATGAACATACTGCTGACTGTAACTGAAGCCTGACACTACCAAGAAGACCAAGTGGGAGACTTGCTGTGGTGTCACCGCCAGACACCACACTTGCTAGGTGGTAGCCTTTTAAATCGGCCGCGGTCCATTAGTATACGCAGGACCCGCGTGTCGCCACTATCAGTGATTGCAGACCGAGCGCCACCACACGGCAGGTCTAGAGAGACTTACTAACACTCGTCCCAGTTGTACAGCCGACGTAGCTAGCAACAGATCACTGACAAATAAGCTCTCATTTGCCCAGACGATAGTTAGCGTAGCCTTCAGCTAAGTCATTTGCTACGACCTAGCAAGCCGCCATTACCAGTGTATATTAAAATCGAGATTATATCTGTACAAGAGCGATGTACACCAATTATGGATTAAAGTTAAGTATTCCAGAAGTTATGTACAATTTTTGGCTACTATAATTCCTTGTCATTTTCCAGACCTCACGCCAGCCTGCATGAGCTTAAACACGTGCCTTTTGGCTACCCGTCCTAGTGGATTGGCTGTCGGGTCAGTCCACTACACTTGCCATACTCATACATGGGCACCAAAGATCAAAGACAGTATCTTAACTACAGAAAGGTCAGCACTTCTTTTCCTATGAGAGATTTCTGATATTATGACCTTAACAGCAGATAAAGGCAACACAACTGTCATCCTCTCCAAATCGATGTGCTTCAGCAAGATGAACCCACTATCAGATGGCTCTGCATATTGCGTACTAAATAAGTGCCCCAATGAAGAGCTTGAGAACTCCAGAAGAACATCTCAATCTCCAATGTTGTGACCAAGAGACTATGTACTCGGGCACCTGCCCTCTCAGACTCGAAGTATTCCTTAAACTTCATGAGCATGGCATACCACTTTGAACAATTGTGAGTAATGTTGAGGCTCGAACATAGTATGTGGCAAAACATCTGGCAGTGCAATTGAGCCCTTTTAGAAGGAAAATGCGAGCACCACATACAAAACTTCATTCACCACCTCTAGAACTTATGACTCACACCATCAGAAATATTCATAATTTTTGTTGTGGTGTCACTTTTCACTCGAGTACCATTCCAGGAATTGCTGCTGTTCATTGAAAAGAAACTGGAAGAGGAACTTCTAGATTTGTGTATATATGTACTCACTTCAACCTATTTTTTATTCAGTGACCAATACTTTGAACAGCCTAACAGTGTCACAGTGGGTCATCCTTTGTCACCTATTGTGCCTAATCTTTTTATGAAAGATTTTGAGACGAGAGCACTCTTGTTGGTGACGTTAAAACCTATGCTCTTTTGGCAATCTGTGGACTTACGTAATCTGGACCCACAGCACTGCATGCTCAAGGTGTTTCTAAAACATCTAAAATCTGGTTATTCTAACATAAAGTTTACATTTGTGATAGAGAAAAATAGTGAACTACCTTTCCTAGATGTGTTGGTGTGGAGGAAAGAGTCCTTGTAGCTGTCATACATCAGACAAACTTGTCACACCTTAAAGACAGAAGCATTGGACATTGACAGTACACGCATCTGGAGCAACCAGAGAAACCTGCAGTGGCCAAGCATTTTCTCAATGTGGGGCGCACTGTGGACTACAAAAGTACCTAAATTCTCTCATTGACCTCTTCGTACTGGGACAGCATACTTAATGAAGCAGCAAATTCACAGCTCGACAAATCTTGTGAATGAAGATACAGGTTTTCAACTTTGCTTGGCATGGGATACAGCAATGGCAATATTAATGTTGCAGCTACCACAGAGAGGAAAGCTTTAGTCAGCCAAGAGATGACACTTTGGTGGTGACTTAAATGTTCAGATTGCAATGACGAGAATAGTCACACCCCAGTGTGGACCTGTATTTGGGCATGCAGCTTCTGACAGAGGGCACTGGGGCAACCGACAGTGGTGCACAGTAGGAACAATAGCCTTTGTATCTGCAGCAGAGTCCTTGGTTCATCGTCTGACAGGTGGCATAGCTGTCCTTCTTGCTACTGATCAGGAAAACTCCTCTATTGGGCACTGAATTTGGTGCATTCACACCTGTAGCTTTCCTGCTTAGACTCACCTAAATAGAAAGCCAGTAGTGTGTTCCTCACACCTGAAGATTTCAATTTCTTGTGGTGATGAAATATTGTGTGAATTTCTCGAGGACATCCAATGTCTTGCCCAAGAACCATTTCTGCAGAGAAAGTATAAACTGAAAGAATTTTTTGTTTGATATGTAATGTGTGGTAAAATTACAGTCATATCATTGTTCTCAATAAAAATGTCACACTCAGTATGAAGTACTTACAGTACATTGTTGTGAAAGGTGAATAAAACTACGCATGCATGTGCATGCACTGTTGCACTCTGTATGAAGTTCTTATAGTACACTGTTCTACACATGCGTATGTGCATGCAAACACACACACACACACACACACACACACACACACACACACACACACACACACACACACTATTTTTCACCCATAATAATCACTACAGCAACACAATACCTATCATTGTATTTGCTCTGACGCAAAATGTTAACATATATGCCAAAATAGTTGCAACAGATACATGTGGTATAATGACATTTTAGGTTCACTTATCATGTGCTAAACTGCCTCCCCCGTCTGCATATCAACCCACCACTTGCTTTGCTGTCTGCATATCACTCTAGTGTTCAGTCATGAGAAACCAGAAGATGTATGTATTACTGACAATGAAGATATTTAGGTCAAAGAATCTATAACTATAAACCAGTATTATTTGCAAAAATTTACAGTATACATAATCTCATTAACAGCCTTTCTCACTTGGCTGTAATAGCAGCCACAATGGTGCAAAATAACAAATGCCATGGACACTAATGTGCTTCAACCAGTGCTTGTGCCACGAAGAAAAATTCTGCAATTAAATGTAAATATCGACATTTTTCTGCACTCAAGATAGCAGAAATAAGCTTAAATAACAAGTCACATAGACACTGACTTTTATTTTGAAAATCTAGAATTATTGAAACCCTACAAAGCTAAATTTTCGTGCGGGAATAAATTTAATTGCTAATATTTGTGGTGTCAATATTTAAAGGTTAAAATATTTATAAGTCTTGTTGTTTTAGTGACTACACACAGTTTCATCTTTCTTTACACATTGTATCTTCTTTTGACAGTACCGAGAAACAGTTATTGAAGCATTCAACTTGGCAAAGGTATTTGAACCTTTGATGAGACCAACTCCATTCATGGGTCAGGCAACTACAGGCAAAGTGTCTCATGGTATTACTCAGAAACAACAACTGCAGGTGTGTACACAGGGTATGTAAGCTATCCTAGAATATTAGATCATTTTCAGATAGATAGCTAATTTCTAAGTGTCATAATGGATGTTTCGTGCCATGTGTAAGTGATCCTGACTTTCCATAAATTAGAAATTTCAGACTGTAAACAATTTTCAAATGTCATTCCAGCCACTGCAGTATGTACATAATTTAGGGAACTGCAATAGCAAAAGTTGTAGTGAGGTGAGAGACAAAAAGAAAAAATTACTCTGAAAAATTCGAGGCATGGAGAGAAAGTCAGCAAAGTGAATTGTCATAAGGTGTATGTACATAAAAGTACAAAGAAACAGCAGTACGATGTCATAAGCGCCTTTTCTTATCCATTGGTGAAATGTTATTGACATTTTTAAAATGAAAATTTAAAATTATATTGACAATAGTGTGGTCAAGATTGCAATGCTTGTTTGGAGAAGTGTGTTAGCGTCCTCAGTAGTTATTAATTTAGACAACCACATGAAATCCACAGGCTGTACTTACTTGATTGCAATTCTCACACGATGGAAATGTGTCACAGGGTGCTGCATATGGAAGACCACACGGAACTGTGCAGTTTCCACTTGAGTTGCTATTAAGCAGATGTCTTTGATCTCTATTGAAGACTTCTGCTTTCATTGACCCTGTATATGGTTGTGCTAATCAAAATATAACATAGCAGTAGGTATTTTTTCACTACCTAGACCCTGCAAAATAAATAAATAAAAATATTAAAAAGTCTTCATGATACTGTAAAATTTAAAGAGGATTAACATTTCTGACTGTAAGATTAACATTGTTTTTTTTTTTAACTTTTTTTTTATTGTGTAATATGGAAATGTAATCGAGATCTGATCCCAGTGTTGACTGACGTGCTGCAAAATACTAGTTCTGTAATTGTACACTCTCAAAAGCCTTTGGTTGATATTACGTGACAATGTAGATGGTGGTTGTTTTTGCAATAAATAATAATTTTACTGCATTCCATTTTATCGTAGAGTCCCATAATTCACTAAGACTCTGGACTTGAATGTGGGTGGACTAGGGTCCAATTCCCCATCCAATCATCAGGCTCCCTGTGGTTTCCATAAATCACTTTCTGATAATACCAGAATGGTTCCTTTGGAAATAATTTCCTTATTCAATTATAATTTGTGCTCCATGTCTAAGGACCTCATTGCTGCAGGAACATTGAACTCCAGTCTTCCAGTCTTCTTCACTCAATAAAATCAGAAAAAGAAGTATGGACTGTGTAATCAGATATATCATGAGTGAATTAATATTCTTCAGTTACCTATCAGAAATGTCTACACGTTGATGTGATCTAAACTGCAATAAGCTCATAATATAAGTAAGCTAGTGAAGGAAACCATCCACAGAAATCATACCAGTGGTCTGCTGGAGATTACTGCCTTCTTATGTTTGAGAATGTCCTCCTGTTAATCACACAGCCTGTGGTTAAAAGCTTGCTCATGAGCATCCAGACACGCTGTTTCATTTGGTGCGGCCAGTGCTTGGTTGCGGAAGTACTGAAGGAAATTTTGTTTCATTGACAGTATTTTTCTGTGTTTCTGTTGGGTTGATCATTCAGTTTTGTGTACAAAATGGAAGTGCCAACTTGGTTATAATCCTGAAACCATAACATCAGTCAAGTGCGCCAAGAAAATATCCACAATCTTAATATGTCACACATAAGCAGAATGCTACTCGTGTGTAAAACTTCAAATCCAGTTATACAAAATTTATTGTTCACATCTCAATTTCTTTATCTATGTACAGGGTGTCCCAGGAGGAATGGTCAGTATTAAGGGATATGACTGGAATGATCACTTGAAGGAAAAAAGTTTAGTGCACATGGCCTCTTAAATGCTTACCTTAACAGCTATGAGCACGTGTTCATCTTTGCTAATGTGTCGTTCTACTGAAAAAGTGCTTAGAGCTCTTAAGTTATGCATTGTAGAGGCCTTGTTTACTAGACATTTTTGCTTTAGAATATCTGTCCTGTCATATTCCTGAATACTGACAGACTGCCATTGTTGAATCATAACACAAGGGAAAAATTAATAAAGTGTATCATGTCAAAAATAGGACTTAAGCATACCAAGCAATCATTGTATGGATTTTAGCCTTGTGTTTTGATCTGATGATGGGAGCCTGTTGAAATGCAGTATGTATGTGGACAAAACAAGTGCGACCCAGACAGTTAATTTTGTGTAAGCACTTCATCGTGGTCACCAACAAATTTTTCTGTCTGTCTTTAACCTAAACGTCATCTCACAGTGATGTGGGGATTCACCAGGAATGACACGTGGTTCAGATTCCACATTAAACTGTAAGTTCCCTTTCCCTATTAGGATTACTAAGGAAAGTTAGAGGCACACAAGTTACCAGAGTGCTGCCCAGTTGAAAGACTTGCTCCAGGATATTGAGTCACATGGAATTATTATTGTCCTACTAAAACAATGACTCTGATCAATAGATAAAAGGGTTAGTATAACAGAGTCACAACAGATTTAGTTTTCTATCTCTCATATTTTTGAGTAAGTACATCATTTATAACAGACTTTCTCTGGACACCAACTCCAGAACAACCCCCCTTTCCTCTGTCAGGATCTTGCTGTTCTTCATCCCTCCCTCCATCTTTTTTATGATTGCAGTAGAGTTTACCAATTACAGTTCTGTAACCCCACTTTGATTATTTTCCTAAACTTTATGTTTCTACTTATGCACCCGTCATTTATCTTCCTGTGTAACACTTGGAACAGAAATATACACGGTACATTTCCATCTACAAGCCGCCACTCATTCAAATCCTCTAGATTTCTACCCTTACAATCTGAATAGATCACATTATAGAATGAGAGTATTCTAGTTATTAATTAAGTTGAAATTTATTGAAGTTAAATTACGTGATTATAATTATTTGATTTTGTACTCATTGTTAAGATTATTCCTAAAGTATTACATGCATGATTCATTTATTTTATATGTATTCCATAAATCCATAAAACATTCTCACATTGGATGTGGAACGTGCTGTTGCAATTCTTATAAATAGTTAGTTGTACATCACATAATAGTGAAAACTTGACCAAACTACAATGACGAAAGATGTCATCTGTAGTACAGGTTATTGAGCCCACTTGGCATCATACAAAAAGGTTGATACCTATTAATAATTCATACACAAACTCCTCAATGACTAAATGACAATAATTATATTTCTGTAATAGTTATAATAACTTTCAAAAAAACATTAAACTGTTTGAGAACGCCACTTATTTGATAAACTTGCATGAGCAGCCTCTATTAATGAGTAGAAAATGTATCAGAATCTGACTTAATTTACTTTCAATACTCAATTAAAAATTTTAGCTGCAGTGTAGTTTACACTTTATTGCACAGTGGCAGGTTTTATTTTTGTCAACTCAATTTATATTATTATCATGTTTGGAGACAGGTGGACTTTCACATGCTTTGCAGAGAGTAGGTTTCTTTAGAAGAAAGCATATGAAATAAAGTGTGTATAAGGAAGCACTGCCAAGTATTCCCAACAGTCCATACAATTGGAAATAAGATGCTCTTGGACTTATTCACAAATGATTGTAATCTCTCTATTCTGGGCAATGAAGATATTTTGAGGGTTGGGGTTGGGTTTGGGTTGTTTGGAGGAAGAGACCAAAGAGCAAGGTAATCGGTCTCATCAGATTACAGAAGGACAGGGAAGGAAGTTGATGATGCCCTTTCAAAGGAACCATCCCGGCATTTGCCTGGAGTGATTTAGGGAAATCACGGAAAACCTAACTCAGGATGGCCGGATGCGTGATTGAACCATTGTCCTCCTGAATGCGAGTCCAGTGTGATAACCATTGCGTCACCTTGCTCGGTTAAGATATTTTGAGAAAGAGGCAACTTATCCTTGGAAATAAATTTCTAAGACATATTAGTTGAAAGGTAAATGATAGTAAATTAGTTGATGACTTAGAAAACCAGCTTATTGGTGTCTGTTGTAATGATATCTGTTAAATATTAGCTTCTCATCATCACAATGAAAGACATTTGTCAAATCTTATAAGAAACCCCCTTGGAAAACAGTACTTGTGCAGTTGTTTGTAGAGGTCATTTACAAATGTGAAAAGAGGCTGTTCAGTTATACTTTTTGTAGAAACCCAAACCACCTTTTGTTAATAATGCCTAAATAGTTAAGATGTTTGACAATCTTTACAGGAAATAATTTTTTGGAGTTTTGAAAGCGCAGCTGAAAGGGAAACTGGTCTGCAGTAGTTTTATATTTGTGGCATCACTTTTTGTGGAAAGAGGTTTTACAGTGGAATATTTTGCTCTCTCATAAAGTCTATCCTATGCCTACATATAAAGGGTGTCTTTCCTAAGAATCATCAGACGCATTTTCTCTGGGGTTTCAACAGATATTTGCAATTCAGAACTGCGCTGCTGCTATGGTCGCAGGTTCGAATCCTGCCTCTGGCATGGATGTGTGTGCTGTCCTTAGGTTAGTTAGGTTTAATTAGTTCTAAATCTAGGGGACTGATGACTTCAGATGTTAAGTCCCATAGTGCTCAGAACTGTTTGAACCATTTTTTGAAAGTGTCAGTTTTTTCCCGTTAGAAACAAAATTATTTTTAAAGTGGAATTTTACTTGCCCATTCAACAGAACAGTCCCAAATTAGTCCAGTGCAATATTAAGAGGGACAGTAAAATGCTACTACCACGCAGAAGCGCACTACTCAGTCACTGCTGGAGTACTGCTTATTCCTTGTGTTTTACTGTTCCTGTTAATATGTATGAGTAAAATGAATATTCCAGCAGACTAATGTGGTAGTGCTGAATCGAGTAGGTGCGTAAAGTTCCGATTTAAAAATTAGTGTTTGAAACGAAACAAACTAATGCATTCTGTTGATGCTGGGGGTTCTATGAAAGACATGACAAGCAGGATTTGTTTGGGCAAACAGTAACTACACTTCACAGAAATGAAATTGCAAATATCTGCTAAAATGCCAGAGAAAATGCACTTTACGACTCTTATGAGACACCCTGTATATTCCTCAATCCATGCACGGCATAGGGTACATAGTTCCAAGATTATTGATATCCTTTCCTATTGTACATGCATACTGAAAGAGGAAAACATGACTGTATATATGCCTCTGGACACACTCTAACCTCATTCTTATGATCACTGTGCAAGATATACAGTGATGGCAGCAGAATGACTACACAGTCTTTGAATACAAATTCTCTAAATTTATTCAACAGTGTTTCATGAGAATTACATCATCTTTCCTGCAAGTATTCCCATTTAACTTCTCTGCACATTCCTGTTGCACTTTTGTGTGGCCTACACTGACCTGTTACAATCCTAGCAGTGTGTCTCTGAGTTAGCTTGAAGCCCATGTACTCACACAGTATTCTATTTATTTCTCTAGATCAGGTTTTCAGTGGGTTATTTGAGATATTGTCAAATCAAATACTAGGTCTCTCTCCTATAGGTTGTCGGGTGCATTTTCTGTGGTGTTAAGCCAGATATGTGTAATGTAGTTTTGGCACTGTATAATTGGAATCAGCCGAAACAAATACTGCTCATCATGTCTTTCATATGATGCCTAGTGTTGGCAGAAGGCATCAGTTTGTTTCTCATTGTGAGCTAAATGATTTTCAAAATGGAATTATACTTGCCCATTTGATTAAGTGGTCCAAGATTAGTCTAGTGCAATATTCACGATATCAGTCTGTATTAACAGGGCAAATATACAGGGTGATTCAAAAAGAATACCACAACTTTAGGAATTTAAAACTCTGCAAAAGGCAGAGCTAAGCACTATCTGTTGGCGAATTAAGGGAGCTATAAAGTTTCATTTAGTTGTACATTTGTTCGCTTGAGGCGCTGTTGACTAGGCGTCAGCGTCAGTTGATGCTAAGATGGCGACCGCTCAACAGAAAGCTTTTTGTTTTATTGAGTACGGCAGAAGTGAATCGACGACAGTTGTTCAGCGTGCATTTCGAACGAAGTATGGTGTTAAACCTCCTGATAGGTGGTGTATTAAACGTTGGTATAAACAGTTTACAGAGGATGGGTGTTTGTGCAAAGGGAAAAGTTCTGGACGGCCGAGAACGAGTGATGAAAATGTAGCACGCATCCAGCAAGCATTTGTTCGCAGCCCAGGAAAATCGACTCTCAGAGCTAGCAGAGAGCTGCAAATTCCACAATCAACTGTATGGAGAGTCCTACGAAAAAGGTTAGTTATGAAACCTTATCGTCTGAAATTGGTTCAAGCACTGTCTGCAGCTGATAAGATTAAAAGAATCGATTTCTGTGATTTTATCCTTGCTCAAATGGAAACAGATGAATCTTTCGTTTCAAAGATTGTGTTTAGTGATGAAGCAACTTTCCACACTAACGGGAAAGTCAACCGTCACAATGTCTGTGTATGGGGCACTGAGAATCCGCGGGAAACAACTCAGTATGAACGTGACTCGCCTAAGGTGAACGTTTTCTGTGCCATTTCAGCCAATAAAGTTTTTGGTCCCTTTTTCTTCGAAGGTGCTACTGTAACTGGACTACAGTATCTGGAGATGTTAGAGAATTGGCTGTTCCCTCAGCTCGAACAAGAAGCACAACAATTCATATTTCAGCAGGATGGAGCGCCACCACATTGGCACTTATCTGTCCGTAACTACCTGAACGTCAACTACCCGAGGCGATGGATCGGCTGCCAGGCAGCACATGACAGAGCACTTCATCACTGGCCTCCAAGAAGCCCTGATCTTACCCCCTGCGATTTTTTCTTATGGGGGTATGTTAAGGATATGGTGTTTCGGCCACCTCTCCCAGCCACCATTGATGATTTGAAACGAGAAATAACAGCAGCTATCCAAACTGTTACGCCTGATATGCTACAGAGAGTGTGGAACGAGTTGGAGTATCGGGTTGATATTGCTCGAGTGTCTGGAGGGGGCCATATTGAACATCTCTGAACTTGTTTTTGAGTGAAAAAAAACCTTTTTAAATACTCTTTATAATGATGTATAACAGAGGGTTATATTATGTTTCTTTCATTAAATACACATTTTTAAAGTTGTGGTATTCTTTTTGAATCACCCTGTATATTAAAAAACAATGATTCTCTAGAGTTCTCTAGTGGTTATGGGATTACAGGTTATAAGAACTTGTTGCTTGAAGATAACTGTTGCCTCAGCAAGAACTGACCTACAACCTGTCTGCTTAGTTACACTTACAAAGTGGTCATTAAAAATCTTTGTGATCTCCTGCTTAGTATTCATTTTATTATTACTAATTGTTAGAACTTCTTATACACTACTGTAATATCTGTAGGTCACTCAAAAACAACATATCCCGTGTTTCTTTAAGTTTTCCTAGCAGATCAAATACTCATTAATCTTTCAGGCATGCATCTGAAATATTATTAATTTTTGCTCCAGTATTTTGGCTGACAACTTCTCAGCCATTCTCAAGGCCAGTCACTTGCAAGTTTTTTTAATCACCTTACACAATAATGTAAACACATGTGTCAGAGATAACACTGTTGGTAACAATGGGCATAAAGTTTTATCTATGACTGATGCTCTGTCTGCTAACAGTGTTATCCCCGACGCATGTACGTTTACCCCACAGTAATGTGTAGAGTTACTTAATATACTTGCAAGTCACTCACCTTGAGAACTGCTGAAAGATTTTTGGCCAAAATATCGGAATGGGAATTAATAATATCCTGAATGCATATCCGAGAGATGGTGGAAAATCTTTTGTTGTTAAAAAACTAAACTAAACTAAGCACAACACATCTAATAGAGTGCCTTCATACATAACACAACAAAAGCTCCCCAGATGACTTTGTCGCAACTTAAGTGTTATTAGGATTTATCACAATATTGAAGGCTCTATAGAAAGTTACTCCTGTGTCACTTCTTATTACATCCCGCATACTTTTGACTTTATTGCCCAAACTCGTAATTCTGTCAGACAAACTCAAGAACTGTATTTAGAATTATACTGTTGTTTTTTATGTCTGTAGGAATCTGTGCCTCTGTAACCTGTTCCTTGAAGTGCATGCTGTACATTCTTTTTGGAAATACCTTTTTTAAAATGGGTTGCAATGTCATTACTAATGAGTTATGTTTAGAATTTATATTGAGTTCTAAATAAATGGACTTCCAGTCAACTTTCTGAAAGCGCTGTTTAAATCTTTGAACTGTTAATTATTTATGAACCTACTTGTTCTCTGAGCAGTCCATTGTATTTGCAGACACATTGTGAATACAGTCGTGGCTGTGACCATTCGTCTGACATATCAAAAAGACCATTTATAACTTATCTGATAGCAATATTGTTTTAGTATCCAACAGTTATTTGGATCCGTGTTGGATACTAAAACAATATTGCTAGTCTGCCTACTTGGCTGAGTGTTAATGTGCTTGCCTACCATGCAGTAGGCCTGTGCTCAATTCCCGGCTGGGTTGGAGATATTCTCCGCTTGTGGACTCAGAGTTGTGTTGTTCACAGTATCATGTCATCCTCATCACCAGCACGCAAGTCACCCAGTGTGGCGTCAACTGAAATAAGACTTGCAACTCAATGGCCGAACTATCCCAGTTGGGGCTTCCCGGCCGACAATGCCACATGATCATTTCATTCCAGTGATTTGGATTCTGCACCCAGCCTGTGTATCAATTTGGAGGAAAAGTTAGACATACTCAGACTTCATAGCACAGCTGTAGCTCACTCCACAGCCACTGTGGGCATATCATATGAACAAATCCACTGATGTGAGAGTACCAGTAAATACCGCAACCCTGCACCTGTCCCTCAATTCCTCACAGTTCTCTGAACCCTTCAGTATGCACCACTGATAGCAGATTGACTTACCTTGCCTGTGTTTACATTTTTTTTATTTGGTATTGCTCCCTGGACTGTTCTGTGCATGCATACAATGACATTTTCTACTTTTTGGACTTAGCATCTGGCCAGCTGTGTGCTTTGTGAACTACTCAGTCATCATCCACAGGAACCACTTGTTTATTACACCAGTCTCTGTGTCACCATTAGTGCAAGTGATCATGAACTGTCTGCCTCATAGACAGAGTATGAAAGAAAGTGGTGACAAGGAAGTTGTGGCCACATAAGTTGAAGTTGCAACAGAAGCAGCCGGGAGAGCAACAACAGCAACAGCAAGAAAAACAGTGAGAATTCCAACACCAACAACACAAATTGCTGTGACAACTACTGCAAAAACAGCAACAGTTTTCATATGCAATATCACCACCACCCCTCAGCCATCCGCTTACTTTGACACTGCAAATGATAGTTGGGAGATCTATTTACATTGTTTTGCTTTTCACAGCAAGGCAATTCAAATGACTGACCTACAGTATAACATCAGAGTGCATTTTTACTATCTTCTAGTAATAAATTGTTCGAAGTGATGCAAACACTATACTCACTCACAGACCCCAGCAGTTTGAGCTTTCTGATGTTTTTGGTTTGCTGACTGACTAATACGGCCATGAAAAACCACACAGTTGTGGCTAGGCTCAAATTTAATTAAGTTTTTAAGTGATGTAAGCAAACATATGCAGCATGGGCAGCTGACTTATAAGGCTTAGCACACAGCTGTGATTTTTTTCCTGTAAACAATGTGACTCAGTGTATGCGGAATTATTAGAGTGTGATGTTATTATGCTTCTAGCTCCTGATGGAGAAGTTAATGTGAAGGGTTTAGAGTCCTGTAGTTCAACTCTGAGTGATGTACCAAAGCTCACAAAGTACAGCATCAGTGCAAGCAATGTTTAACAATACTACCGGTGTATTTCTTCTTAGCAGTAGTAGTAGCCATTGTGCTATATAATCAACTGATGACAACCAATCAATGTTGTCATCTGATTTATTGATCACCCGATCGTCTGGTAGTACGACGAGATGGTATTCAGTAGTCAGAGTAGTAGTTAACAATCCACCATCGTCATTGTTGGTAGATGTGCACAAATGGAAGTGCCTTAACCACTGTCAGTATATTCCATAGTGAATGGAAACTCATACAAAAGTTTCCTCCATGTCTTTACCTTGTCCCAGAGCAGTTAGTATAATCAAATTATGGTAAGACTGTGGCTCAAGGTATTGACAACATCACTGCCTGTTTTGTGATGCATACCACAAACTAGGGCATTAGCAAGACCTGTCTTGGCTGGTGGGCAAAACAAGCAACAGTTGCTAGCACATTGCACTCTTATCTTGCCAGTGCCAATGTCTCCATGGTACCAAGTTTCACCGATCCCAAGCCCCTCATTTTACTATTCGGTTCCCGCTTGAAACTTCACTGTAAGGTAGTGCAGCAGCTGCAGTGTTTGGACATTCTTCCATAGTAACTGTAATTGTGATATGCATAATAGGCCCACTATACAAATGTGAACACACGTTTGCACTTCCCTTGTTGCCCAGCTACACAGTCTGACATGCACAAAGTGCTTTGTTGTGCCATAGGCACCAATCAGCAACACACCCTCAACAAATTCCCAGTTATGGAATGTGAAGTAGCAACAGAAAAATGTTGTGATCTGCTGTTTCACATGGTGGTGTCTGCTGTGCACTGGGATTGGCCAGAGCACTTGTCTAAAGGCGAAGACCTAGCATGGCACAACATATTTGTATTACGACATTGGATTAACATAACTAATGGTGTCTTATGATTAGCTGTGGTCAGATGTTATCGCGGGGTGGTAATTCCACCTGCACTTCATTCCCACATACTGAAGCTACTCCACATGGCACATAGAGGAATTTGCAGAATGAAGACAATGGTGTGATATCTCGTGTACTGGTCCAGCATTGACACCACCATAGAAGACACAGTCCAGAACTGCCAGGGTTGCACCCACAACCAATCAGCCCTGGATCAGCATTTCAACCCTTGGCTCCACCCTGATCACTGTTAGGACTGTAAAGATAGTGGTATTGAGCACCTGACAACAACACTGTTCCACCAAGTCCCAGATTCTGAAACCAAACAGATAGCCAGGATCTTCAAAACCCAAATACCTGAGATAATGATTACTCCTTCCGATTTGGAAAAGCACTTACCAGTTTCCTTGCAACATACCAGTCAGCTCCTGTAAATGGATGTCGTCGAACCAAAATATGACATAGATGCAGGCCTTGCACACTCTGTGACCTGCTGTGCCTGACCCAACAAGCCCACCGGACCATGCGCACAGTCTTATTACTGCGGGGTATCCCGTGTGTGGGTTTGCACAAATGTTTGATGTTTCAACTGGCCAGGACCAATAAGCAGACATCGAAATCAGTTCCAGTTGCATCGAAACGTATTTTGTCTTTAACAGATTGTAATCCATTGGGTTCACAAAATTTTCATCATTGAAATATAGTGTTAATTTTACTTTCATTATTTTTAGTGATCTTTCCTTTTTCATTTTGTATTAGTAAGTCTTGCATTATCACTGCTATTTTGAAGTTGTGGAAAGATTTTTTTAAATTTTTGTCCACTTTTATATATATATTATCTGTTTATACTATAATGTTTATTAATTACTCTGTCTCTTTATTCTGTTAATCAGGTGATGGAAAAATTTCGATCAGGTAGTTTCAATATCCTGATTTCTACATGCGTAGGGGAAGAAGGTTTAGATATTGGTGAAGTGGACTTAATCATATGTTTTGATGCACATACTTCTCCTGTTCGACTTATGCAACGCATTGGAAGAACAGGTCGTAAAAGGGAAGGGAAAATAATTATGCTCATAACTGATGGGGCTGAGCTACAGGTCAGTGTGAACTTTTTAAAGCAACCGCTACATGACTCTTCCTACTGAGCCAAGTTTGAACATACGTTATTCACACCAGTCAGATATTTTTCTTCATGTTGTGTTTCTGTTGTTGCAATTTTAGCGCTACAAAAGAAGTTTGCATCAACAGGATACAGTAAGTAAACACATAATAGACAGCCGAATGGTCTTGTGTCCCAACAGTCCACGTATGGTGCCTACAGGTAAATCTATGTAGGAAATAATTTATTATTGTAACAATCAACTATTAATTTTACCTGATCAATTTCTAGTATTGTGGGTATCTTCTAACCATAAGTAATGACATGCACTCCTTAACAAGAGGTATTGTATCAAATTACTGTCTTGTAAAGTAGCTTACTGAGGAATCTTTTAAATGGAATAAATAAAAACTTGTGAAATAAGTTTTTTTTTGTTTGTTTAATACATTATATTAACAGAATGCTAGCGCTATATGTAAGTTTTAAATCCAATTTAAACAATTCATGTTTATTGTTGCAGGTCTGAATCCTAAGTGCCATGAAATTATAATAAGAGTTAACCAGGTAGATGAGAAAGTAACCGAGAAAGCTGTGAAGAAGGGAAAAAGAAAACCAAAAACAATGGACCTGAAAACTATGTGGGCTAAATCATTCAAGAAATTTGGAGGTGTGTTAAGAAGTAAAGCATTAAAAAATTATTATTATTATTATTATTATTAATTCATTCAGGTTTGTGTCACAGTTGTATACAATTTCTTGGTGGTAACTGGTTTTGAATGTTAACATTCATTCTCGGTCATTGCCTGCTTTTTAAGTGTTTGTTAGGGCTCTATTCCACTGATAGACTCGCATAACATCTACATGTTACAGATCCACATAACAATAGTGGTCCTACAATTTTTAGTATTGGCCTTTGATGTGAGATAGTATGTTGACTGTACTGTATAGTCATACCACTGTTGTTATGTGGATCTTTATTGTGTAGATGTTACACAAGTGTATCAGTGGAACTGTGCTCTAAGAAACACTTGAAATGCAGACAGTAGTTTGAAGTTAATGTTAAAGTTCAAAACTAGTCACCACCAAGAAATTATACACGACTGTGAAAGAAATCTCAATAAATAATAATCAAATTTAAATTTATGGTCATTTTACTTACAAAATATTGAAATTTACATAAAATAATAACTAATAGCATTATGCAGGTGTACTCCGTTAACTATAGTTTTTTGACTGATTAAAAAATTTGAAAGATGGGATTGTGTGTGATGCACACAATCAGTACCTGTATGCCTTTAATAGCTGACAAACTGCAAAATGCTAAACATCCACCTGATGCCATGGAAGCTTATGATTCTCCACCCACTTCTCCATGTTAAAGCTATTAGATTGTCAAAATCACCAGACTGGAGGCCAATCAGCACATTACCTGCGATATCTAATGTTGGAGTAAACTGTTCATGAACAGCTGATGGATTACCTGGAAACTTTTCATATCCATACTAAATATCAATCAGTCTTCTGAAAACACCATAGCATGGCAACTGCATCAATCAAACTGATTGAAGACATCCAGCATGCCATGGACAGAGATGAAGTGCCCATTTTAACACTGCTTGATTTCAGCAAGACTTTTGCACTATTGATCTCAGTGTGAAAGTGAAACAGGTGAATTTCTCAAACAGTGTAATTCTGTGGGTCAACAGTTATCTCAAAAACAGATGTCAGTCAGTCATCTGTGATTCAAAGAAGTCATCATGGAAGCTTGTGCTGTCTAGAATCCACCCATGTTAAGTCCTTGGTACATAGCTTCTCTCACTGTATATCAAAAATATTTCATATATTCTTCATCCTTATAACTGCCACTTATACATTGATGCCATCCAGGTGTATCAAAGCTCTAGCCCTAAGAAATTGTTGCTGCTCAGGTGTGAATGACAATCTTCATTCAGTATAATGATGGCCACCAAACCTGCATCTTAAACCAAACCTTGAGAAGTAACAAGTCATCCACATATAACATTAAAAGTCTGTAAGCAGACATTTTTGTGAAACATTAACTCCAATACTTCTTAATGGTATACAGCTACCATTTAAAAATGGGTAAAGACCTCAGTATCATCTAGGATAAGCATCTACATTGGGAAAACAATCTATTCCAGCATGCAGGACATCTGTCTCCTGCCTACATGCAGCTCAAAAATTTAAAACAGTATCTCCACGTCAAATTAGACAAAAACTGGTTCAGTCTTTAGTACTACAAATCTTTTCTGCTGAGATGTAGTTCAACATAGCACAAATTGTGAAATCTCTGTATGACTGCAGCTAACTATGAATGCTTATATAAGATATATGTGTAACATTTTGGTAATTGATTACGTAAGCCCTTCCTATGTTCAGGTAGGTTCAACGAAACTGGATAGGTGACACGATTTTCATGTGCTTCGTTTACGTCATCAGCTTCTTAGTTGCTTGTGTTCTCAATACATCTCTTCACAAATCAAATACCTATGATCAGTCTGTAACTGCAGTACCAGATTGCATACATCCAACATCTTGGCTGTACCATTGCATAACATTAAGTCTTTATGTATCTCGATATAAATAAATAAATATCAGTTACATGAACCACACTATTCTTTCCAATGAAAATAATTAATTATTGATAATATAATGTAAATGGATAGATAAAAAATCTACTCATCAAGCAGTGGCAGGGAAGTACACATGTGCAAAAGGATTTAAGTTTTATAAACTTTCGGAGCCAGTGGCTCCTTCTTCTGGAAGAAGAGTTGAAGGGGAAGGAAGAGAGGTGAATGGAAAGGTCTGGAGAGGTTTAGGGAAGGGATACAATTCAGAAAAGTCACCCAGAACCCCGGGTCAGGGTACTGCACCAGTACGGTATTCTTTCCGTTATACAAGAAATACAACCTGATCAGTTTCAGACTAGGTGCCCCAAATTTTAATATCTGCCAGGTTTCAGATATTAAATAAAGGAAAAGCCAGCTTACAAGCCAGCAAGCACTTAATCACATGATTCTCATTTTTGTGCGAGCTCTAGTTACAAAGTTAACAGTTCAACAGTGTTTATGCAATCAGTTATTAAAAATATTACATTTATAATATTATTTGTTGACAGTGCTTCATAACTTTCTTCATATTAAGAGAAATTAGTATTTGGAACACCAGTAAGCTACTTTTTGAGTACGATGTTTATCAGTCTCAGGTTTGTCATCATACCATTCTCAAATCAACATATGAGTAATTATTCTCAAAAAACCTTATAAGGATAATTTGTTATGTGTCATATCCGGTCTGGTAATCTTTGTGTTGTCTTCCACATTGTTGTTTGTGTAATTAATATGATAATCATGATTAACAAAGTGCTTATCACTCATATCATGCCGATGTACATCCATATGTGAGGCTCACAGGAGTGGGGCCTGTACCAACAGATGTGGCTGCCCAGATACCAATTGCCTGCTGTCTGACTTCTTAAATGATATCCATAAGCCAATTCCTTCATTGCCTCTCCACCATCCCTACCCCATTACCACCTAGCACCCTACTTGTCACTGCTGTTGCCACTTCCCTATACACACACATCTCTTATGCTCTTGACCTTCCCAACATCAGGCGCTACCTCCCCGAACTCCCTGCCAACTCCAAAAACAATACTTCATTTCTGATTTGTGTACACATAAGCATCTATATCATTACCCACGACTGCATCTCGTGTTAATGGGCCATATAAAGAAATCCTTCCTAGCCACCAAGATCCTAAGTCCCTAATACTATTGAGGTTAATTGGTCATATTTTAATGAGTTGCATCCACGGCAAGGACACTGTATTCTCATTCATTAAAATGTTCTGTCCCATGTACTTTACCTGGCTGCCGTCCGCCTACTTAGCTGGCTGGTAACGTACTCGCCTCCCATGCAAGCGGACCCTGGTTTGATTTCCAGCCAGGTTGGAGATTTTTCTCCACTCAGGGACTGAGTGTTGTGTTATTCTCATCATTATTTCATCCTCATCTCCGGCATGCCCAATGTGGCATCGGCTGAAATAAGACTTGCACTTGGCGGCTGAACTTCCCAGGATGGAGCCTCCCCCCGGCCAACGATGCCATATGGTCATTTCCATTTACCTTGCTGGCCTCATCCCAGTGTGACACCTTCCAGGATGTTGGCTCCCCTCTGGGTAGCTTCATAAAACCTCCATCCATATAAAACGTACTAACCATCAATAATACCACAGTTTGATACCTTCCATCCCTCTTACACTAAAAAGTCTCTCGCAGTGCAGTCACTCGCAGAGGTACATCTTCAGTGATGAACAGTCCTTTGCACATTCTGACTGACTTAATGAATCCTTCACAGACAGCCACTATCCTTCCTCCTACACCAAACTTAATACAGAAACAGCTCTATCATGCTACATTCATGAAACCTTTTGTTCCTCCAGTCACCCTCGCTTATCAGCTTAGATGAACTGGTCCAGAACAGCTTAACTAGATGCTCCGCCAGGCCTTCAGCTACATTTTGTAATGTCTTAAAAGGAGAAACATGCTTCTAGAAAATGCTTTCCGTGTTTCCAGAAGTGCTATTATGCCACCCAACAATCCATATGACATACCTGGCACCAGCCTTGCCTCACTGATTATATCCTTGTGAAAGATTTAGGTATAATACCTGTTACATCCACCTACTCATTACCATATGTTATGGACTATAGGATGCTATGTACTATAACACACACCTTAATTTTTCATCAATTTCTTTAAAAAATAATATTTTTAACATTTTTATTATTAGATTGAAAAGACAGACTTAAAAAATTCTTTGCTTATAAAATCAAACTGACCTTTAAAATCTCTTAAAATTGTCATGTGAACTTTCTTTTTCTTCTTCTTCTTCTTCTTCTTCTTCTTTGTCGTCATAGTCTTTACTGCCATCAAGAGTGTTACTTATGTCAGACTTCTTGAAAGATTTAACAATAATGTCTTCTCTCACTCTAGATCATGACTGTTTTATCCAATGACACACTTGTTTGATTGTAGGTCATTTTAAAGCTCCATTCAGCGTGAATTCATGTTGGACTTCGTCCATCATCCATTTGTTCCATTCCTCTCTCATATACACTTCAGATGGTTTATTTGTCGAGATATCAAAAGGTTGTAATTGTGAAGTAAGTCCTCCTGGAATAACAGCAAGTTCTGTATTTCCCCTGTTCCGCTGTCTCTATTACTCTTTCACATAATTTTTCAAATGAATACTAAACTGATCTCAAACAAGAAGAGAACTCTTCTTCAGTAAAGCACCTTTCCTTCTCTCCCACACTCAGTTAATCCATAATTTGATACCAGCCTCGTCTACCCACCCCTTATCATGTAAGTGAACACCACCACTTGGCAGTATTTCAGAAGGTTTTGGCACTGTTTTGTGCATGAAAATGATCACTGGATTAAGTTTAGTACCACCAGCGCAACATGAAAGGACAACAGTGTAGTGGATTTTTTCATGTCCACTTGTTTTTACACTTACAGTTTTAGCACCGTTCATGGCAACAGTTCTGTTACTCGGCACATCAAATATCAGAGGAGTTTCATCCATATTTGTTATTTGGCTTAGTTCCACACTGATTTTCTTTCGATGTTGAACAATAAAGCGATGGAAAGATAATATTATTTCTAATATTTCTTCATACTCTTGTGGCATTTTCTGAGATATTTTCATTTTGGGTTGCATGGTAAGTCCATGACACTTCACAAACCTGTAGCACCAGTCAACTCCACCCTTAAAGTCTATTAAGTTACTCTGTAGTGCTAGCTTATGAGTATGTATTTGAACCATTTTTGTCTTAATTCCAATGCCATTTTGACGGTGTCCTTGAATCCATGTCCATACGTCATCTTCTCATTTTGGTCATTTTACATTCAGAACTCAATTTGCACATGTAGTCTTCCTCTTTTTTTTGCATTCACTAGCCTGCTAATCGCTGTTTCCATGTTCTTCTGCCTATGCTATTAATTTCAATTTGTAGCCCGCTTCATATGACTACCTTTATTTTTTTCCATTACGAAACTAGCTATTAACAAAAATATTGTCCTGTTACCGATAACGCAGATAACTTTTAATTAAAGTTCACTGACACCGTAGACTATAGTGACGCATCATAGGCTTGACAGTATTCTGGGTTTATGATGGTGGGGCGGGAGGGAGACAGTGTTAGCAAGCTTGTGTTCGTCGCATTGGTGCACTACTGCTGTCAGCTGAATCCAATATTGCCAGGTAGAGATAGGTTTCTTGTGACATTGAATAGATGGCCATTTTTAAGACTGGCAGGAATTTTAAATCAAAAATGAACATTTTTATATTAATTTCGAGTATAAGACACACCTGAATTTTGGAGGCAATTTTTCCGAAGAAAACAGTGCATCTTATATTCTATAAAATATGGTACATCCTGTTCCATCCTATCACAGGCGTATCTTACTTTTAATAAGACAGGTACCCTATGAAAGCGTCTATGTCACTTAGCAGTCTGCACAGAATTTCATGTGGGTGTGCACACCAGTAAGCTGGCCTCATGAATTAGCTACCACTACCAAACTGGCTAAGAGAAAAGTCAGTTATCCAGTGGTACATTATGCTGCTAAGCAAACATGGGCAACTCCAGTGGCAACCTACAACCCATGCCACCTGGATCCCCCACCCCTCTCCCAGTATGAACTTCGCTTAGTTGTATAGATGCTAGTTTTCTTACAACACAGCCTTTTTCTCTGCAGTCCCCATGAAATCAATTTCTTCTGTCCCTCATCCACATCCACTCCTGTCTACATACCTTTCTCCCCACTCCTCCCCCTCTTCTCTCTAGTCCAATCAGTTAACCTTCACCCACATTGTTTCCCCAGCATAATTTCTCCACATGCAACTTCCCCTGCCTACATCAGGGTGAGCTTGACTCTGTCACATTCCTGTCCTGTTACCAAACTGCTTCTCCCTCTCCCCCTCCCCCTTCCTCTACTAGAAGTCCACTTTGCATGTCCACCTCCTCATCCATCACAGCTACCCTTCCATACTTTTCTTGCATTGCTTCTCTTGTTTCATACGTCAGGCAGCTATAAACCCTCCTATAAATAACACTGCAACACCAGACAACAGTTTGAAACTGCCTGTTATGTGCTCCAATAGTATTTTGTTTCGACTAACTGTTGATTAAAATGTCATGGCATAAAATTGTAAAATATTTAATTAAATTTAGGTACTAAGAAATTAAATCTGTTGCACAATTACAGTTTGCACTTTTTCCATGTGGACATGCAGAGAGGTTGTTGTAAAAAAATCAACATTTTCTTCCAGAAACTGAAAAATGTGAATCTGCAACAACAGAGATCTTGGAATCAGCTTTACTCCGTGACAATGAGAAAGGTATGTTAAGTTTAACATTTTTGTATGAGAATATTGATGTTGCATGAGGAAAAAACTTGAATCGGCCTCAAAGTAATTTCTTTGTATCTACAGGGTGTAACTAAATTCCCCCCTTTACAAATTTTGAGAACTTGTTGTGGGGACCAAGATGATTAATTTTAGCATAGGAACTCCTGTCTGGAAATGTATTGTGGTCCTGCTACACACAGCACATGTCGCTCTCCGACTTCTGCTGCTTGTTGTCTGGGTCCACTTAGAAGTAAGGCTTGAGGTGATGACCACTAACGTTAACACAGATATGGTATCTCCATACCATGTTCTGGTACACCTGATCACCAGTCCCTGGTCCTCCATCATCTGTCACAGCCACAACCCGTACCAGTAGGTCTTTGCCAGATGCCACAAGGATCTTGTAAATCAATAATTTGATGTTACCCCACAGGTAGCTGGTTAAAGGTGGGAGAATGTGCAAGCCAGGCAGTCGGGCCATCATGACCCATCCACTGTTGTCCAAATCGATGGTCAGATGATCTCAGGCTGCATATGAAAAATGAGGTGGTTTGCCATCATGCTGCAACCACACATTTTGACACACGTGCAATGGCACATATTCCAAGAGCCTGTGCAGTGCACCAACAAAGAATTGCAAGTAAGTGGCGCTCATGGAAGAAGGTATGACCCAATGACACATCCACCCAGAAACTCAGCCCAAATGTTCAGATTGTGTTGTTCCTGCAACCTGTGGGCACACAGTAGGCAGGTTTTCATCAGCCCATACATGACTGTTGTGAGAACTGAGAACACCTTCCCTGATGAACTTGGTTTCATCCATGAAAAGGACCTACCATGAGAAGTCAGACTTGTCCACACAGTGGTGCAAGAACCACCCGCAGAAGTGGACTTGTGATGCAAAATCCTGTGGCTGCACTGCTTGTATCTTCTGGGGATGGTATGGGTGTAGCTGCTGTTCATGCAGAACACACCAGACTGTATGGTGATTAAAACTCAGTTTAGGTGCTGTGTTGCTAGTACTCATTGTCATGTCTTCTTCCACTGCATGGGATGCAGACTTTTCAAAGTTGGGTGTGCGGCACCGCTGTCTAGCACCACAGTCGACTCTGTTGGTGGTGAATGTACCCATACCTGAGGCCCACTGTCCACCGCCGCAACGAGGGAGTGCGTAGCTGTTAGGTGGCGTGGAAAATGCTCTGAAGACAACTAATAAGCAACCCTCCTACTGCACCAAGTTAACCATACAATAAGATCATATTGGCGTATTCCACAAATCTGTACTTCACCATGATTAACAGCAACACACTAAAAATGAAACGTATGTATAGTTTGCATTCTGTTCTGTAGTGAATGATGACTACTAGACAGTAGTACAGTATGAACAAAGACAATAAGAACAGCAACAGGTACACACATCTCTGGGCAGATCACAAATGGCATGTAAATAAACATATAGTGGCCATGGGACATCAGTCTGACTCCAGCCATAACGTTTGACACATCTCCAGTGCAGCAAGTTCCACATTTAGCTATTCTTGTGTTTTCTTAATAGTATGTATTGCTTAAATTTTGTGCATGTTTTCATTTTGTAGAGGCTTAATCTCACATTTTGTAACAGTACATTTAGGCAGTCAGTAGCGCTTTACTTGATCATTTGTTTGTTTCGAAGACAAGTGACCACTCACTGCAGCCTAGTTAGCCAGTCAGTCCGGCTCCATCTGTCACTTGTGACACATCTCCAGGGCACCAAGTCACATATTTATCATTTGCTGTGTTTTCTTAATAGTATATACTGCTTAAATTTTGTGCATGTTTTCGTGTTTAAGAGATTTATTACCAGCATCGATTGGTGACAGGTCAGGAGGGTAACAAGTTGTATATCTAGGTACCTGTCAGCATTTATAGTTCCCTTCTTCAGTTAGTGTTGCTAGGATGGGTAGGATGTATGCATGCTGTATACTGATGCAGGAGGAGCTGGCTGCAATTCGCAAACAGCTTAATGTGGTTTTGGCTATGGTCAGCCCTCTCAGGCTGCTGCCTCAGGGTGTAATGGTGGCAGAGAATCTTGTACATCACGCGAGACACCTCAAATATCACTTATTACACCCACAGGCCCTGCTGCCAATGCATCTCCTAGTGTATTTGATGCATAGATCTGCCCTCAGAGCAGGGTGAGTGGCAGGACATAACGCATTCGTGTTGCTGGAGGCAGAGGGCCAGTGTGGAGGCTTGGTGTCTGGCCCCATCTATTCATCCTGTGAATAAACAGGTGGCCATTCCCTGCTTGTTATTGGGAGCTCCAACATTGAGTGATTTATGGATCCACTTAGGATAGCGTTCATGGGTGGAAAGAAAGCCAGTGTGCACTTGATATATCTGCCGGTGGGCCTCATTCAAGATTTGGAGGTGGCCTTACCTGCAGCTACTGAGCATGCAGGGTGCAGTCGTCTGCAAGTTGTGAAGGATCAACAGTGTCTGTCAAATGGGTTCTGAGGTCACCTTCAGTTCACACAGGTGTCTGGTGGAGGTGGTGAAAGCAGCTGGCCTCGCACTCGGGTGCAAGCTGAGCGTGCAATTTGCAGCATTGTTCCCAGAGCTGATGGGGGTCCATTGGTTTGGAGCTGAGTGGAGGGTCTCATACAAAGGCTTCATTGACTCTGTGGCAGTCTTGGCTGTGGATTTCCTGACTTGCATTATCAGGTGGGGAACTTTAGGACTCTCCTTGACAGGTCAGGGGTGCACAACACAATGGTAGCAACTACTCAGGTAGCGGAATACTTGTTGAGTGCACATGGGGCTTTTTTAGACTAGGCAGTAGTTTGAGGTACTCACCAGTTGATACTCAAATTGGGACATCAAACAGCGTTCAGAGTAAGGCACTTCAAATATCAAAATTTTATCAGTAAATTGTCAAAGTATTCATAACAAAGTTCCTGAATTTACTGCCCTATGTGAAATTAATCACACTCAAATTATTCTTGGAACAGAGAGCTGGCTAAAGTCTGAGGTAGAAAACTCTGAAATATTTAACAAGTAATGGAGTGTTCATTGGAAGGACAGAATAGATGCCAAGGGAGGTGGACTGTTCATTGCAGTTGACAAAAATATTGTCTCTATTGAGGTTGAAGTTGAGTGTGACAGTGAACTTACCTAGTTGCGTATAACAGGTCCAGGTGACACCAAGTTAATTATTGGATGTTTTTACCAGCCACCTGATTCTGCTGTGACATTTCCAGAGTCATACAAAGAAAGTCTACAATCAGTAGTGTGTAAATACCTAGGTCATGCAATACTAGCTGGAGGCGACTTTAACCTAAGTACTGATTGGGACCTCTGTGGATTCGTTGCAGGGGGTGCGGACAGTCAGTCTTGCATAGTACTTCTGATCACGTTTTCCAAAGACTGTCTTGACCAGCTACTTCAGCAGCCCACACACATTGGAAGTATCTCAGACCTTGTAGCTATTAACAGGCCGGACATTATCGATGTTGTCACTATGGAGACAGGTATTAGTGATCATGAGGTCACCATAGCAACTCTGGTTACAAAAGTTAATAAATCAGTCAAGAATGACAGGAGAGTGTTTCTCTGAGTAGATGAGCAGTTGTTAGCATCTCACTTAGACAATGAATTGCAATCATTCAATTCCAGTTTGGTGAACATAAATCAGTTATGGACAAAGTTTAAACAGGTTGTAAATTGTGCTCTGAACAAGTATGTGCCAAGTAAGTGGATTAAGATCCACCATGGTTTAGTAATGAAATTCAGAAAATGTTGAGGAAGCAAAGACTGTTGCACTCGTGGTTCAAAAGAGAAGAAGCAAATGACAAAAGGTAAAAGTTAGTTGAGATTTGTGCATCTGTGGAAAGATCTATGCATAAAGCGTACAACTTCTACCACCGTCATACCTTAGCAAAAGATCTGGCTGAGAACCAGAGAAAATTCTGGCCTTATGTAAAATCGTTTAGTGGGTCGTAAGGCTTCCATCCAGTAACTCGTTCACCAGTTTGGTGTGGCAGTTGAAGACAGCAAAATGAAAGCCGAAGTTTTAATTCTGCATTTAAGAAACTGTTCACACAGCAGAATTGTAAAAACCTATGGTCGTTTGACCATCGTACAGACTCCGATATGGACAGCATAGTGACAAACAACAAACATCCCTAGTGTAGAGAAACAACTGAAAGAGTTGAAAACAAATAAATCACCAGGTCTGAATGACATCCCAATTCAGTTTTACAAAGAGTACTCTATGGCATTGGCCCCTTACTTAGGTTGCAGTTATTGTGAATGTCTCACCGAAGTGCGAAGTCAGAAATGACTGGGAAAAAGTGCAGGTGATTCCCATATATAAGAAGGGTGAAAGAAATGGCACCCAAAATTACAGACCAATATCGTTAACATTGGTTTGCTGCAGAATTCTAGAACACATTCTGAGTTTGAATACAGTTTGAATACAATAAATTTCTAGAAACCCAGAAGTTTAAGTCTGTGATTCAGCATGTTTTCAGAAAGCATTGTCTGTGTGAAAGTCAGCTTGTCCTTTTGTTACATGATATACTGCTAACTGTGGATAAAGGGCAACAGGCAGATCCCTTATTTCTAGATTTCTGAAAAGCATTTGACACAGTTCCCCACTGCAGACTTAATGAAGGTACAAGCATACTGAATAGGTTCCCAGCTGTGTGAGTGGCTTGAAGATGTCTTAAGTAATAGAGCCCAGTACGTTGTCCTCAATGACGAATGTTCATCAGAGACAAGGTCTTCGTCAGGAGTATCCCAGCAAAGTGTAATAGGAGTGCTATTATTTTCTAAATACATAAATGATCTGGCTGACAGGGTGGATAGCAATGTGCAGTTATTTGCTGATGATGCTGTGGTGTATGGGAAAGTGTCAAAAATACGTGACTGTAGGATGATACAAGATAATTTGGACAAAATTTCTAATTGGTGTGATGAATGGCAGCTGGCTCTAAATGTAGAAAAATGCAATTTAATGTGGATGAGTTCGGAAAAAAAAAAAAAAAAAAACCTGTAATGTCCAGATACTGCATTAGTATTGTTCTGCTTGACACAGTCATGTTGCTTAAATATCTGATGGTAATGTCTGCAGTATGAGATGGAACGAGTATAAGAGTGGTAGGGAATGCGAATAGTCTACTTCGGTTTATCTGTGAAGGAGACTGCATATAGGATGCTAGTGCAACCTATTCTTGAGTAATGTGAGGGTGTTTGGGATGCACACCAGGTCAGATTAAAGGAAGACATGAAGCAATTGAGAGGCAGGGTGCTAGATTTGTTACCGGTAGATTTGAACAGCATGCAAGTATTACAGAGATGCTTCTGGTACTCAAATCGGAATCCCTGGAGGGAAGCCAATGTTCTTTTCGAGGAATGTTATTCTGAAAATTTAGAGAACCAACATTTGCAGCTGAATGCAGGATGATTCTACTGTTGCCGACATACATTTCACATAAGGACCATAAAGGTAAGATATGAGAAATTAAGATTTTTATGGAGTCATACAGACTCATTTTTCGCTCGGTGTGTCTGTAAGTGGAAGAGGAAATGACATGACTGGTGGTGGTACAGGGTACCTTTCGCCAAGGACTGTACAGTGGTTTGTGGGATATGTGTGTATGTAATACTGTAGTGGCTCTGAGCACTATGTGACTTAACTTCTGAGGTCATCAGTCGCCAATACTGTAGTCAGTGGCACAAAAATGCAGGAGATTTGAACATGTGTTACGATATTTTGCATGTAATGGGAAAATACTATGTTTCCGTACAATAATTTCTGATGCTAAACTTAACTGTCTTGGTCCCCACTAAAGATCTTCAACACCTGTAAAGGGAATTTATTATACCCGGTATAAAATCCATTATGGATTACGTTTTGAGGACTGTGATTGTCATTTAGAATGAAGAAACACAAAATTCTGTGTCATTCATGAAGTTTTACTTTATTTACTATGTGTTTTGATGGTTAACCATTATCAGGTGAGAGGCATCTTCTACATGGCTGTTACTAGTAGTAAGCATTGGTGATTTTGTGTAGCAGCATGTGAGATGGCCAGGGGGCTATGTTGTGATCAATGTACAAGCAATTTCACTTTTCAGTGGAAGAATGTAGCACACATACTGCTGCATTTAAACTTGCAAATTACAACATAACGTCTTGGTCACATCTTGTATCACTGCACAAAATCATACTAACACCCACCGTGTATAACATACCTTCCATCCAAAAGAGGAAAGGCCACTGGATCTGATGGAATACCAGTTCGATTTTAAACAGAATACGCTAAGGAGCTTGCCCCCCTTCTTGCAGCGGTGTACCGTAGATCTCTAGAAGAGCGTAGTGTTCCAAAAGATTGGAAAAGGGCACAAGTCATCCCCATTTTCAAGAAGGTATGTCGAACAGATGTGCAGAACTACAGACGTATATCTCTAACGTCGATCAGTTGTAGAATTTTGGAACACGTATTATGTTCGAGTATAATGACTTTTCTGGAGACTGGAAATCTACTCTGTAGGAATCAGCATGGGTTTCGAAAAAGACGATCGTGTGAAACCCAGCTCGCACTATTCGTCCACAAGACTCAGAGGGCCATAGACACGGGTTCCCAGGTAGATGCCATGTTTCTTTACTTCCGCAAGGTGTTTGATACAGTTCCCCACAGTCGTTTAATGAATAAAGTAAGAGCATATGGATTATTGGACCAATTGTGTGATTGGATTGAAGAGTTCCTAGATAACAGAACGCAGTATGTCATTCTCAATGGAGAGAAGTCTTCTGAAGTAAGAGTGATTTCAGGCATGCCGCAGGACCGTTGCTATTCACAATATATATCAATGACCTTGTGGATAACATCGGAAGTTCACTGAGGCTTTTTGTGGATGATGCTGTAGTTTATCGAGAGGTTTTTGAAGTGGACTGACAAGGCAGCCAGTCCACAGTGACGGGTAGCCGATAGAAAGGCACGCGTACACACTCACGCCGACGGGCGTCAATTCTGGAACAGGATAACTATTGAATGGTAGCAAGAAAAGTACGTAGCTGCTTTATACTTAACTTTATTATTTGATGACTACAGCATTCTTCTTGAGACATTTATACTATAACTCTCAAAGTAGGTAAGGCTAATGGCGCCTTGCTAGGTCGTAGCCATGGACTTAGCAGAAGGCTATTCTAACTGGCTCTCGGCAAATGAGAGGAAGGCTTCGTCCGTATGGTCGCTAGCAATCTCCTCATACAACTGGGGCGAGTGCTATATCGTCTCTCGAGACCTGCCTTGTGGTGGCGCTAGGTCTGCGATCACACAGTGGCGACACGCGGGTCCGACATGTACTAAATGGACCGCGGCCGATTTAAGCTACCACCTAGCAAGTGTGGTGTCTGGCGGTGACACCACATTCCTCCCCCGCAAATCGGCGAACGGTCGTGAGATAAGGCTTCCGCCCGCCGTGGGGAGGACCCCATGTTGACGTATGCGACGAGGTGGGGAGCCTAACAACAGGCGAGGCTGTGCCACCCGCACCCGGCCATTCGGTCCGAGGGGAGCTAGGAAACGCCTGAAAAGCTAGTCCAGGGTGCACGTCAACATGCGGTGTATGCGCCCGTAAAGAAACATGAGGGGCCGAAGTGTCGACCTCCATTGCGTCGGGGTAGCCGACGCGCGATGACGTCACGTGGTCCGGAGCGGTCGGGAGTTCCATGGCGGAGGACAGCTGGTCACGGGAAGCGATCGGCGGCGCGTGACCCTGGGAGGCGCTTGGCGGCTGCAGCGAAGCGTCTAATGCGGGCGGCACCGGCGGGAGAACAGGCGGCGGCGGCGGCGGCTGCGGCTGCAGCTGCGGCTGCAGCTGCGGCGGCGCGTCGCCATGGGGCAAATGGGAAGGCATCGTCGGTAACACCTGGGGATGAGGCGAGCCAGTAGATGGGTCCCCAGGGCGCTGACCGGACGGCACCGTCGCTGAAAGCAGACGGGGAGCGGCAGAACCCGTGCGGCGACAGAGGCGCAGCTGATTGAGATGCCGACGCACCTCACCAGAGGCCCCCAAAACCAAATACATCGCGCGGCCGAGGCAGCGAAGAATGCGCCCTGCGAGCCAACGCCGTGAACCGCGATAGTTGCGATAAAATACAACGTCGCCTGGAGCAAAAGCAGGAGTCTGCCGCTGCACAGAAACCTGATGCGGCGGATGCAGCAAAGACATCAAGGTGCGATGAGGACGACCGTGGAGCAACTCAGCCGGCGAGCGACCATCTCGGGGCTGAGAGCGATACGAAGACAAAAAGAGCAACAATGCGTCCTCCCGAGAATGCGACTCTTTCAATTTCAACATCTGTGACTTGAAAGTCCGGACCAATCGTTCAGCGGCACCGTTGGACTGAGGCGAAAACGGCGCGGACGTCAGATGTTGAATACCATTGGCCTGGCAGAATGACTGAAATTCTGCGGACATGAATTGTGGGCCATTGTCGGAAACAATAGTCTGCGGAAGACCTTCAATGCAAAAGATAGCAGACAACGCTTGGATGGTGGCGGAGGACGTCGTGGAAGACATCCGGACAACAAAAGGAAAATTACTGAAGGCATCGACCAGAACCAACCATCGAGCATTCCAGAATGGACCAGCAAAATCAATGTGCAAGCGTTGCCAAGGGGAAGTGGCTTTTGGCCATGCAAAGACTTTCCGCGGAGGTGCGGATTGTTGTTCGGCACACGCCATGCAAGAAGAACACATATTCGTAATCGCAGTATCGATTCCGAACCAAGTACAGTGCTGACGAGCAAGTTGTTTCGTTCGTACTATACCCCAATGTCCTTGGTGAAGAAGCCGTAAAACATAGGACTGTAACGAACGTGGGACCACGACTCGGGACTGATCATTATCAGAACGCAACAACAAAACACCACGTCGAACAAAAAGTCTCTCCTTGTGAGCAAAAAATCGGCGAACCAACGGATCCTCGATCCGAGACTTTGACAAAGGCCATTGCGTAGCAACAAAACGCAAAACAGTAGCAAGGACAGGGTCAGCAGCTGTGGCTGTAGCTACACGACGAAAATCAATCGGAAACGATTCGACCTCTTCATCGGTTTCCGAATCAATGAACATGCAAGCAAGTTCGGAAGAATCGAATGCTTTATCCTCAGCAACAGGCAAACGGGACAACGCATCGGCGTTTCCGTGCTTAGCAGTGGACCGATACAAGATATCGTAGCGGTACTGCGAGAGGAAAATAGACCAGCGAATGAATTTCTGCGCTGTACGTGGAGGTACAGGCTTGGTCGGATGAAAAAGCGATGTCAAAGGTTTGTGGTCTGTGATGATGGTGAAGTGACGACCATACAAGAAATCATGGAACTTAGTAACACCAAACACGAGAGCCAAAGCTTCTTTCTCTATCTGTGAATAAATTCTTTGCGCAGACGAGAGCAATTTGGACGCAAAGGCAATAGGGCGATCATGGGAGCCAACTTTGTGCGCAAGCACAGCACCGATCCCGAAATCCGATGCATCTACCATCAACAAAAGGGGTTTCTGGGGATCGAATGGCGTAAGGCACGTATTAGAAAGCAACGCCGATTTCAACTGGCGGAAGGCGCGTTCGCATTCCGTCGTCCAGACGAACGGAACACCTGTACGGCGTACGCGATGAAGCGGAGCTGAAAGAGAAGAGGCATTGCGCACATTCACGCACACCTTGTGACGCTAAATCGTTCAATGTTCTTGCGACCTCATCACGCAATGCGTGGGGAACATTGTGCGCTCTGAAAAATGTCGGTTGCGCACTTACTTTCAGTTCCAAATGTGCTTCATAGTTTTTAGCGCAACCTAAGCCTGGTGCAAAAATGTCTGCAAATTCATCACATAAGCGAGAAACACTGTCTGAAGGCACAGTTTGATGCACTGATAGGACCTGATTTACAATAGACATGTTAAACAACTGAAATAAATCTAAACCAAACAAGTTCACTGCAGAAGAAGAACGAAGAACATAAAATGACACAAGTTTTGTTTGTCCTTTATATGTTGCAAAAAGAGTGCACTGTCCTAACACAGGAAGTGTCTGTCCGGAATAACTTTTTAACTGAACATTTGCGGCACGCAACGGAGGTGCGCCCAGTTGTTTGTACGTGTCGTGATTGAGCAATGAAACTGCAGCTCCGGTATCGAGCTGGAATGGTATCACTTTGCCTTCAAAGTCTAAGTCCACAAAAAGTTTATTGTCCTGCTGACGACAAGAGCGACTGTTTTGTGCAATTGGAACAGACACATGTACAGAATCACTTGCTAATTGACGTGATTTCCGGCGACGTCGACGCACAGTTTTTGTGGGATGAACACAGTCACTGTTAGAGAAAGTGTCACTGGACGAATCGGAATTAACGACATGAATGTCCATGGGCGAAGGTCCACGAGCCTGAGTGTCCTTGGTTCGATTCCGGCGCGAAGCAAAGGGCCTGGAATGGTTGTGATTGTCTGAACGGAGCTTTTTCTGGCAAACACTTTGAACATGTCCTTTCTTATTGCAGAAAAAGCAAATAGCTTGGCGTGACGGGCAATGTTCACGCGAATGTCTAGTAGCACACCGCGGGCATGATTTCACTGCATTTGTGTGCTGGCGCGGCACACCTGGCTTAGCGCGCGGCGGCAGCTGTGCGGACGTACTCGAGGGCAGTTGACCGGGCCGCATAGCGCGAGCGCGCCCGGCGGGCCGGTTAATGTTACACACGGCTGGCGAAGTTTCGAAAGATTCCTGAGCACAGTCAAGTGTGTCCTGCCTATCCAATATGTCTATCACTTGTTGAAGGGAGGGATTAACTAGTTTCAAAATTTGCTCCCGTATGCGAACATCAAAAACGTTCTGTGCAATTGCATCACGCACCATTGTATCTGAATAAGAAAGACCACAGTCACAGTCAAAGGCACAGTCCCTAGTAAGTCCTTGCAATGTTGCTACCCACTCCCTATTAGTTTGACCGGCCGTACGTTTTGTACGAAAAAACGTATACCGTTTTGCAACCACATTAACTGTTTCTTTGAAATAGACATCTAATGCAGACAAAATTTCCTCGTAGGACAGAGTTGCTACGTCTCGTCGGGGAAACAATTTCACTATCACACGGTAGGTGGACACACCGACACAAGAAAGCAAAAACGGCTGCTGCTCATTACCTTGAATTCTGTAGGCAGCGAGGTGGAAGGCAAACTGGCGGGACCACTCTTGCCAGGTCTCTTGGTGCGGGTCGTAGTGCCTAAAAGGCGGTGCAACGGCAGGTTGTGGCTGCGGTAGCGGTGAAGCGGCGGCGGCCGCATCGGTGTGCAGCGCACGTTGACCCTGGACGAGCTGTCCAAGGGCATCCAATAACACCTGCGTCTGCTGATTCTGCAAGCGATAAAATTCGGACAGTACATCTGGCAAAGCCATGACACAAATAAATTAGGGCAAAGCAAAACACAAGATCCTTTGTAGACTCGTCGCCAATGAAGTGGACTGACAAGGCAGCCAGTCCACAGTGACGGGTAGCCGATAGAAAGGCACGCGTACACACTCACGCCGACGGGCGTCAATTCTGGAACAGGATAACTATTGAATGGTAGCAAGAAAAGTACGTAGCTGCTTTATACTTAACTTTATTATTTGATGACTACAGCATTCTTCTTGAGACATTTATACTATAACTCTCAAAGTAGGTAAGGCTAATGGCGCCTTGCTAGGTCGTAGCCATGGACTTAGCAGAAGGCTATTCTAACTGGCTCTCGGCAAATGAGAGGAAGGCTTCGTCCGTATGGTCGCTAGCAATCTCCTCGTACAACTGGGGCGAGTGCTATATCGTCTCTCGAGACCTGCCTTGTGGTGGCGCTAGGTCTGCGATCACACAGTGGCGACACGCGGGTCCGACATTTACTAAATGGACCGCGGCCGATTTAAGCTACCACCTAGCAAGTGTGGTGTCTGGCGGTGACACCACAGTTTTAACAATGGAAAATTGTGCTAAAATGCAGGAGAATCTGCAACAAATTGACGCATAGTGCAGGGAATGGCAATTGAATCTCAATGTAGACAAGTGTAATGTGCTGTGAATGCATAAAAAGAAAGATCCTTTATCATTTAGCTACAATATAGCAGGTCAGCAACTGGAAGCAGTTAATTCCATAAATTATCTGGGAGTGGGCATTAGGAGTGATTTAAAATGGAATGACCATATAAAATTAATTGTCAGTAAAGCAGATGCCAGACTGAGATTCGTTGGAAGAATCCTAAGGAAATGCAGTCTGAAAACAAAGGAAGTAGGTTACAGTACACTTGTTCACCCACTGTTCGAATACTGCTCACTGGTGTGGGATCCGTACCAGATAGGGTTGATAGAAGAGATAGAGAAGAACCAACGGAGAGCAGCGCGCTTTGTTACAGGATCATTTAGTAATCACGAAAGCGTTACGGAGATGATAGATAAACTCCAGCGGAAGACTCTGCAGGAGAGACGCTCAGTAGCTCGGTACGGGCTTTTGTTAAAGTTTCGAGAACATACCTTCACCGAAGAGTCGAGCAGTATATTGCTCCCTCCTACGTATATATCGCGAAGAGACCATGAGGATAAAATCAGAGAGATTAGAGCCCACACAGAGGCATACCGACAATCTTTCTTTCCATGAACAATACGAGACTGGGATAGAAGGGAGAACCGATAGAGGTACTCAAGGTAACCTCCGCCACTTGCAGAATATGAACGTAGAAGTAGATGTAGATGATGACTAGCCTTTGAAACATGTATTGGATAAAATAAAATTTCATGAATTTAGCTATGGTAGTCATTGATGCTGAGGAACAACAGAAATATGCTACTGTGCCTGTAGATGATCATGTCAGTTACCAGTGATAAATTGTTTTGCTCTATGTCAAATAGAACAGAACTTTTTGCGTTGAATTTTGGATGTTTCATTTCATATACTGATGTGTTTCAAATTGATGCTGATAGATATTTTCTTACATGTTTTCTGCATGTGATACTTTATTGTCTACTCTTCATAGAAGAATTTGCTTGCATGTCGGTTATTAGTGTTGAAACATTAGGTGATCCTCAAAGAAGTGTAGTGGCGGGCATTAGTGACCACAATTCAGTTAGGATGGAAATTAGGAGTTTAGTTACAGGGTCAGTAACAAAAAAACAGAAATGATATTACAGTTAAAATTTAACATAGGTAGCAGAACTAAAAGCTTTTGTAATATAAAACTATGTGAGGTGGGTAGGAACTGGGATAACAGTAAATGACAAGTGGAGAAAGTCTAGGGAATGAATAAAGAGTGGACAGGAACAGTGGATACCGGAAGAAAGCAAGAGGTGGCCGTATCCAGCATACTGTAACAAAAAAAAATAGGAAGATTGTAAAGTAAAATGTCAAAAAAAAAACTGTCAGAAACACACATCACTTAAAAAGAAATAAGGAGAGAACTAGTAGCAAAACAATGATTGAGTCAGACATTATATAAGAAACAGTAACTCACGAGGTAAATATTACGTATTCCTCTAATTATGTAAGTTATGTAAAAGGAACTAACAGCTTTCCATCTCTGGGAGGGATGTAATATGCAGCACAACACAATGGCTCAAGGAAACTCGGGAACTCTGAATGGATTTAGGGAACAAGTTACTTGTGAATTGCAACTTCCAGGAGGATGTGGAAGTCACATTACATGAGAGGGGTGAGGGGACAATTAGTGACTATCGCTGTAGATGTGTCCCCCCCCCCCCCCCCCTTTCCATGAACCATGGACCTTGCCGATGGCGGAGAGGCTTGCGTCCCTCAGCGATACAGATAGCCATACGATAGGTGCAACTACAACGGAGAGGTATCTTTTGAGAGACCAGACAAACGTGTGGTTCCTAAAGAGGAGGAGCAGCATCCATTTCAGTAGTTGCAGGGGCAACAGCCTGGATGATTGACTGATCTGGCCTTGTAACACTAACCAAAACCGCCTTGCTGTGCTGATACTGCAAACGGCTGAAAGCAAGGGGAAACTACAGCCGTAATTTTTCCCGAGGGCATGCAGCTTTACTGTATGGTTAAATGATGATAGCGTCCTCTTGGATAAAATATTCTGGAGGTAAAATAGTCCTCCATTTGGATCTCCAGGCGGGGACTACTCAGGAGGACGTTGTTATCAGGAGAAAGAAAACTGGCGTTTCATGGGCCGAAGCGTGGCATGTCAGATCCCTTAATCGGGTAGGTAGGTTAGCAAATTTAAAAAGGGAAATGGATAGGTTAATGTTAGATATAATGGGAATTAGTGAAGTTCGGTGGCAGGCGGAACAAGACTTCTGTTCAGGTGAATACAGGGTTATAGATACAAAATCAAATAGGGGTTATGCAGGAGTAGGTTTAATAATGAATAAAAAAAAATAGGAATGTGAGTAAGCTACTACAAACAGCATAGTGAACACATTATTGTTGCCAAGATAGGTACAAAACCCCTGCCTACCACAGTATGCCAACTAGCTCCACAGATGATGATGAGATTGATGAAATGTATGAGGAGATAAAAGAAATTATTCAGATAGTGAAGGGAGACAAAAATTTAATAGTCATGAGTGAGTGACTGGAATTCGATAGTAGGAAAAGGAAGAGAAGGAAACATAGTAGGTGAATATGGAATGGGGTTAAGGAATGAAAGAGGAAGCCGCCTGGTAGAATTTTGCACAGAGCACAACTTAATCATAGCTAAAACTTGGTTCAAGAACCATGAAAGAAGGTTGTATACAAGGAAGATGCCTGGAGATACTAGAAGGTTTCTGATAGATTATATAATGGTAAGACAGAGATTTAGGAACCAGGTTTTAAACTGTAAGACATTTCCAGGGGCAGATGCGGACTCTGACCACAATCTATTGGTTATGAACTGTAGATTGAAACTGAAGAAACTGCAAAAAGGTGGGAATTTAAGAAGATGGGACCTGGATAAACTGACAGAACCAGAGGTTGTAGAGAGTTTCAGGGATAGCATTAGGGAACGATTGACAAGAATGAGGGAAAGAAATGCAGTAGATGAAGAATGGGTAGCTTTGAGAGATGAAATAGTGAAGGCAGCAGAGGATCAAGTAGGTAAAAAGATGAGGGCTAATAGAAATCCTTGCGTAACAGAAAATATATTGAATTTAATTGATAAAAGGAGAAAATACAAAAATGCAGTAAATGAATCAGGCAAAAAAGAATACAAACGTCTCAAAAATGAGATCGACAGGAAATGCAAAATGGTTAAGCAGGGATGGCTAGAGGACATATGTAAGGATGGAGAGCCATATATCACTAGGGGTAAGATATATACTGCCTACAGGAGAATTAAAAAGACCTTTGGAGGAAAGAGAACGACTTGCATGAATATCAAGAGCTCAGATGGAAACCCAGTTCTAAGCAAAGAAGGGAAAGCAGAAAGGTGGAAGGAGTATATAGAGGGTCTATACAAGGGCGATGTACTTGAGGACAATATTATGGAAATGGAAGAGAATGTAGATGAAGATGAAATGGGAGATATGATACTGCATGAAGAGTTTGACAGAGCACTGAAAGACCTAAGTCGAAACAAGGCCCCCAGAGCAGACAAAATTCCATTAGAACTACTGATAGCCTTGGGAGAGCCAGCCATGGCAAAACTCCACCATCTGGTGAGTAACATGTATGAGACAGGCGAAATACCCTCAGACTTCAAGAGGAATATAGTAATTCCAATCTCAAAGAAAGCAGGTGTTGACAGATGTGAAAATTACCGAACTATCAGTTTAATAAGTCACAGCTGCAAAATACTAACACAAATTCTTTACAGACGAATGGAAAAACTGGTAGAAGCGGACCTCGGGGAAGATCAGTTTGGATTCCATAGAAATGTTGGAACACATGAGGCAATACTGACCCTACGACTTATCTTACAAAATAGATTAAGGAAAGGCAAACCTACATTTCTATCATTTGTAGAGTTAGAGAAAGCTTATGACAGTGTTGACTGGAATACTCTCTTTCAAATTCTGAAGGTGGCAGGGGTAAAATAAAGGGAGCGAAAGGATATTTATAATTTGTACAGAAGCCAGATGGCAGTTATAAGAGTAGAGGGGCATGAAGGGGAAGCAGTGGTTGGGAAGGGAGTGAAACAGGGTCGTAGCCTATCCCCTATGTTATTCAATCTGTATACTGAGCAAGCAGTAAAGGAAACAAAAGAAAAATTCAGAGAAGAAATTAAACTCCATGGAGAAGAAATAAAAACTTTGAGGTTCGCTGATGACATTGTAATTTTGTCAGAGTCAGCAAATGACCTGGAAGAGCAGCTGAATGGAATGGACAGTGTCTTGAAAGGAGGATATAAGATGAACATCAGCAAAAGCAAAACGAGAATAATGGAATGTAGTCGAATTAAATCAAATGATGCTGAGGGAATTAGATTAGGAAATGAGACACTTAAAGTAGTAAAGGAGTTTAGCCATTTGGGGAGCAACATAACTGATGATAGTCAAAGTAGAGAGGATATAAAATGTAGACTGGCAATGGCAAGGAAAGCGTTTCTGAAGAAGAGAAATTTGTTAACATCAAGTATAGATTTAAGTGTCAGGAAGTCATTTCTAAAAGTATTTGTATGGAGTGTAGCCATGAATGGAAGTGAAACGGGGGCGACAAATAGTTTAGACAGGAAGAGAATAGAAGCTTTCAGAATGTGGTGCTACAGAAGAATGCTGAAGATTAGATGGGTAGATCACATTGAATAGAATTGGGGAGAAGAGAAATTTGTGGCACAACTTGACTAGAAGAAGGGATCGGTTGGTAGGATATATTCTGAGGCATCAAGGAATCACTAATTTAGTATTGGAGGGCAGCATGGAAGGTAAAAATCTAAGAGGGAGACCAAGAGATGAATAGACTAAACAGATTCAGAAGGATGTAGATTGCAGTAGGTACTGGGAGATGAAGAAACTTGCACAGGATAGAGTAACGTGGAGAGCTGCATCAAACCAGTCTCTGGACTGAAGATAACAACAACAACAACAACAACACTATAGATGTATCAGAGACATTTGATAGAGTCTATCATGGGCTCGTTTTAATTACGTTACGAACTACTGGAGCAAAAGGCAGAGTAGTATGTGGGATACTGGCATACCTGCAGGGCAGGACCCAAAGGATAAAAGTAGGAGAGATGTTTCAGAGAAAATAGAGCTAGAGCCAGGGGCTGCAAAGGAAAGTGTGTATAAAATAACATAGTCACAGAGATCCACTCTAATATCCGACTGGTTGCAGATGATCTAGTAGTATGTTGCAGAATTTGGCAATTACAGAACTGTGGGACTCTCCTGGATGACCTTGCAAAATTAAAAAACATGGTGAAATAGAATGAGTATTAATGTAAACAAGAATAAATTATTTAGTTTCTGCGCCAGAAAATCTGTGACAAAATTATAATATAAGTTAGCAGGGGAGGGACACACTGTATCAACTAATTTTAAGTATCTGAAGAGTGATGGCAAAGTGCACTGAGATCCTCATATAAGAGGGATACTTTGCCAAGGCAGGCAGTGTCCTCTTCCAAGTGGTGAAAATCTTGAGGGGCTGCTCCAGGGAGGTGAAGCAAGAGGCATACTGTGCCTGGATAAGGCCTCATCAGGAGTACTGCAGTTCTGGATGAGGAATATACGAATCATGCCTGATTTCAGTCCTGGAAAGCATATAGAAAAGGGTAGCCAGATTTGTCCAGTGAAATTTCAAAATATGCAGCAATGTCACTGCCATGTTAAAGGAGATGATATGAAACCCATTGGAAAGCTGGAGAAAGGTCATAGATTAAGTAGCAAGTGTTGAGCTGTTGCAAGTTGTTATATGTGGACTGATATTAAAAATGATTTGAATGTGGAAGGAGGTTAGAGAAGCCAAAATTTTATACCATTTCTGTAAAATAAATGTGCTATCCTGTATTGTGTCTGTGGGTTGATTTTCTTTCATATGTGATGAGGAAAGTGGAATATTTTACTGATAGAAAGCTCTTGAATCCCATACTTGAGACACTACAGAGTTTCAGATAAAGTTTGGAACTGAGTATGTTGAGGAACTAAATGAAATTCGGTGATTGTGTACATAAATATATATGTAAACCAAGAATGTACAAGGGGTAGTAATAAAATTCTATTTTATCACATTTAAAAAACAAAAAGCTGAAACTACTAAACTTGTTAATGATGTTAGTTCTCTAGATATTCACCCTTCAGTTTAACATATTTATACCAATTATGGATGGCTTTGCAGAGCCCTTTGTCATAGAAGTTTGCAGTTCAACTGTTCAGGAAACGTTCCACCTTGAAAATCATTTCATCGTCATTATGAAATGGCCATCCCATGCAGTGGCTTCTTCATCCAAGAAAAAAGGAAGAAGTCACTGGGTGCATGCCATGAGCATACAAGGGTGAGGCAAAATTTGATAACCTGAAGAATAAACACTTGTGACGGTGTCCTGTGCAGAATAAGTTGACTTGTTGTCATGCAGCAAACCCATCCCTTAGATAGCTCCCACAGTGCTTCCCCTTGACAGGCTCATGGAACCTCATCGGGAGATTTCACCAGTATGCTCCTGTGACAGTTGCCATTTATGAGCATCAGACTATGACAGTCCCAAAAAAAAACACTTAATGTAACCTTGACCAATAGTGGTTAGCTTTTTTTACCTTTTTTGGCAATGGTGAACCACATCTTTTCAGTGCTTGGTTTGCTCCTTTGTCTCAGATTATAGTGTTACACCCAGCAGTCATACATGGTGACTAAGTGAGTGGGTGTGAGCAGCTGCAGAACCCAGAAGAAACCGAGCTTTTGCAATGTTCAGAATGTCATGCTAGATATGGAAAACTGATCTATGACCGATTTTCACTTTTTCCAATATCACCTTGGTGATTACACCCCGGTCTTTGAGCACCAGGACCACCACTTCTCTTGCAATTCCCAGTTTTTCACAGGGAAATGGTCTGTCACTTTATTTTCATCATTCAGACTTGTCTGATCACATTGGAAGCATCTGCACCACCTAACTATTATATGTCATATGATGGTGTATTGTTGTACACCTCCATCAGCTCAGCATCAGTCGTTACATTATTATTCCTACTTAAATGTAAAAAATTAATTGCTACACAACACTCCACTTTTTCAATGGGCTGTGCCATTTTTTTGCTCTTCTAGTGACATACTGTGGTACTGCGGCATGAGGATTTCAGTGTGTGCCAGGACTACAAGCAAGTACCTGCAAACAACATAAAATTAATCATGTAACTTTATCTTTTTGAGGGGATTCATAAAACTTTAAGAGTACTTATCATGTGTTGCTAAAGAAGTAGTAAAGCTTCGTTGTAATGCAATATAGTAGTAGTAGTAGTAGTAGTAGTAGTAATAGTAGTATTAATAGTAATAAAATTTTCTTCCATATGGCATTTCCACAAGAGAGGAAAGCATTCTCATTATTTATGATTTATAGGTTTTGTGTGTACAATTTTTGATTTATAACTGGGTAATAGAAATTTACAATATATCTTACAGAGAGTGGAGATAAATGCACAGTTACAGCAATAAGGCAAAGACTTTCAGTTCATCTTCCTATAATGGATCCAGCTTTCCTGTACGGTGCAAAAAAAGGTACGTTAAATAATTACAAATATTTTTTGTTGTAAAATATTTCTCCAGATGACAAGAGAAAATTTCATAGTTGATTTGAGTTAAGAGTGTGAAACATGCATAGATGTTCGGTATCACTGTTTTAAATTGATGCCCTCATTCGGGTACGACCACTAACAGCAACCATTCCACCATCACCAACAGTAATTGTTCATTTTACTGAATCCAAATTTTTGAGACATTTCTTCATGTGAAAATATTTTATTAATTTCTCCATCTCATTTTAGGGAATAAAGATGTCACCAACTGTACCTAAATGCAATGTGTATGATAATTTTTCACACTTCAGACGCATTGTCATTACATTTTAATATTGCAATACTGAGAGCATATTCTCATCGTGTGTTGATTACTTCTGATTATTATTGCCACCATTTTTGTTAAAATGTTGTAATAATGAAGAGCTTTAATATATGATAACCCGTACTTCACAACCTCAGTGGATGGAATGTCATTGCTGATGAAAATTTTATACAGCCTCACTTTATACCATTAAATTTATCAAACTTGCTGAATTATCTGAGGTTCTGATCATACAATGTAAGCTTTCACGGCTGGTACTGACTTCACTTAAAACTTTCAGTGTACTAGGCAAAACTTCCAGTCTACTAGGCTGTCGTCGATTTATAAAAGTTTCTCCTAATGTTTTCTCTCTGACTGCAGGAGAGATCTTCAGAGGTAAAATGTCGAACTGCAACCACAACTCGTGTGGGCGCCGATTACATAGGTGGTATAATGGGCACCACAGTGTACATCAAGTGATGTCGGCCATGAGACTATCACTGGTATTGCAAAAATTCTAGATTGAAAGTAATCAATCATCATTCGTACGTTGCAGCGTTGACATCCAAATTTTGTCTAATTTAACACCTTCCTCTTTTCTGTTAAAATTATTATAGCGTTTATAGATCTCGATAGTGTCTCTGTACATACGTGCATGATAATGCGATGTTTTCGATATGACACTCGTCTCAGTGAATTTTATTTCGTGATCAACCTGTTTGAGTGTTGAAGACTAATTTATGATATGTAGTTACATTGTGATGCTATAGAGGAAATGCAGGGGAAAATTAATTTTCTTGAACATGTTAATATTTCACTTTGATCACAGAACAAAGCAATCAAAAACCTATCACTGTAAATTTTGATGAACTGTATTGGTGTTAATGAGTATGATCTTGTAGTGATTTTGTTGAATATTCCTAATAAATAGTGGATGCAGTATGTGGTAGTTTGTTGATAACCATCTGAAGTGACCAGTGTGATGTGTTTTGTGAAAGATGGACAGTTTTTTTAAATACAGTTCATAGTCATTTTCATTTGAAGGGTTCAACAAGTATGTAGATCAAAACCAAACTGAAAAAACAGTCTCACAAGGGATGAGAAGATAAAGCATGCTATAGTGGCCAGTTGAGACCACCACAAATATTCATACTATGGTAATGACTTGAGTGGATGAAATTTTTGTCAAATACTTGCAGAGTCTAATAAATTACACTTTTCTGAAGGAATGGCAAAATTAACAGTCTGCTGGATCATGTATGTAACTGTAAAAGAACATTATTTTTAGAATTTTTTTTTCTTCAAATAACTACCAAATAAAATTCCCCCCCCCCCCCCCCCCCAGGTCTTTTCTAACTGCCCTCAATTATGCTTTCATTCAGTTCAATTCTCATTATGAATTCATATTTTAATGATCATGGCCTATATGCTACAAAGTCCGTGGCACTGAGGGAAGTGGCTTAATGGTTAAGAACAACATCAAAGAAACTGAGGAGGGGATGATTGTCAGATCCCTGTTCAGCCATGAAAATTAATATTTTTTGAGATTTACCTAAATGATTCCTAGGCTGAGACCTTTACATTTCACAACTGAACTAGTTTTTTGTATCTAATTATCTAGGTGATGATGACATGGTAAATTCTTGACATTCCTGCAAGAAATTCATTTTTAAAATTACGATTCCCCTATCGTAAGGGACTACACATAAATGGGGCAAAAGTTAAAGGTGAGGTAGCTACTTTTATTAATTAACAGTATCAGTTCTTGTCTTTCTCACCTCACTACTGTGTTAACAGTTGGTAACCTAATATGCTTACACACACACACACACACACACACACACACACACACACACACACACACACCAGCGGTCAGTGAAAACACAAGTTAAAAGAAAATAGCAAATACCTTTGTGTGCTGTTCAGGGACGCTGAATTCCAGTAGTTCCTGACAAAGTACAAAAGCAGCAGAAAAAGTATAGGGAACCCCTGAAGACTCTAAAAGCACATTATTATGCTGAACAGATAAACAAATCTACTAATGTTATTAGAAGACCCTGGAATATAGTAAGCATTGATGGTGAAAAGAGAGAAAGTATCCAGGTCACAGTAATACAGCACTAGGAGAAAATGGAATGTTGATTAGTGAGCCAAAGCAGTATGTGAGGTCTTCGCAGGACATTTTAGTTAGTCATACAGATAAGAAATTCATGAAACAGCACTAGAAATAAACTCAGTTATAGTGAGTAACTCATTTTCTCTAAGGAGTGTAACAGAATGCAAGGTAATGAGAATCATCTAAAAACTCTAAATGGAACATCTTGTGGCTGGAATGACGTATCATCTGCATTATTTCAAGAAAATAGAAATGTATTAATAAAATCACTAACACATTTAATAAGCAGTTGAAATTGCCATAGGTTTTTCCAAGCCTGTTAAAAATCACTCAGATATGATCAGTGTATAAAAGAGGTCAATTACTGATATAGATTATTTATTGGCCAATTTAATTGACTTCAGTGTGTGACAAGTTGCTTGGAAGAATAATTGCAGACCAATTGGAATCTTTCTTCTTCAAATACAACCTACTAAAGAACTCGCAGTGAAGGTCTGAAAAGGGTGATGCACAGTAACAGCAGTAGCAACTTTTCTTCCATGAACTGCTAAGCAGATTGTATGAAGGAAACAAATTCATTTGGTCTTTTCTGGACTTGTCTAAGATCTTTTAGTCTGTGAATCATTCAGTAGTTTTATCCAAACTTGAAACTTCAGATAGGATTGACACTGAATTTCCTAAGGTTTTACCTCCGAGATAAAAGACAACATGCTAAAATAAGTCAGAAGAGTTATAGTAAGATCCTAATAGTAAAATCAACATGCAAGACTCTCAAGTATGGAGTCCCACAGGATAGTATTCTTTGGGCTATTAGTAATGTAACACAACCTCATTACTCAAAGCTAGTGAACTATGCTGACAATACAGCATTTATTAGCTGGGGCTGTACTGAAAGACAGAATTGCAAAACAATGAAGAGAATTTTGGCCTTATCATGAGTAAACTTGCATTGAATATGGACAAGGCTGGTGTTCTGGATCCATTGCTTTTCTTGATATGTGTTAATGATCTGCCACTACACATAACAGATGATGTAAAAAATGTTCTGTTTACAGAAGACACATTGTGAAAGACATGGAACATAATATAAATGATGTAGCTAATAGCGTATTCAGTAACATCAGTGCGTGACTTTTGGAGAACAGATTAATGCTTAATTGTAACAAAACTCTGTGAATACATTATCTGACACAAAAGTCTTGCAGAAGCAAAATTCTATGGTCCAAAGATAGTCAAATAGTCAGTGAAGTAAACAATTTTAAATTTTTAGGATTGAGGATAAATGGGAGGCTTTCTAGGACATATAGCTTTCAGGCCTTCGCGAAGAAAGTAAATGGTACTGTCTTCACTATAAGAATGAGCTCCACTGTCTTTGACACTGGGACACAAATGCTTTTGTTTACTTTGCTTACTTCATCTGTTATCTCGTATAGTATTATACTCTGGAGCAACTCTATACTCTTTATCAAGAATATTCTCAGCCCAGAAATGAGCAGTCAGGCTATTAAGCTGTGTCAATTCATGAACTTCATTTAGGCCATTATTCAGGTATCTCAGAATTCTAACTTTCCCGTCCCTGTACGTATATTCCAACCTGGGGTATATTGTTTCAGAAACTGCAACTTTCGTTCAGTGAACAATAGACGGAAAAATTATATACATTTCGATAACACTTCCTTACGCTTTGTACAGAAAGCTGTGTACTATTCAGCAGGTTTCGTTTTCAGTAGAATTCTAGTAGACTGAAAAAAAAAAACTGATTGATAAATCACAAGTGTTCAAATCCAAATTGAAAAGTTTCTTTGTGGCACAGTCCTTCTATTTTGTACAAAAGTTCCTTGCTTTAGTTGACAGCTTTTCTCTGCAATTGGTCACTTGTTCACATACTCTCTGTTTTTCATATTTTATTAATTCTTTTATTATGTTTTATAAGTTATATAATCATCATTCTGTAAATTATACAGGATGTCCCAGGAGGAATTGTCAGTATTCAGGGATGTGACAGGAAGTATCATTCAAAGCAAAAAAGTCAAGTAAACATGGTCTCTAAAATAAATACACTTAAGAGGTCCATGTACTTCATCTTCAGTACTGTAAATACAATGTCTTCTACTGCAAGCTCTTTGCTTTCTATGTTTTGAGTATGGGCACTATGGACCAAAACAACAAAAAGAGTCCAATAAACATGGGCTCTAAAGTACGAGGGTACTCCCAAAAGTAAGGTCTCCTATTTTTTTATAAGTACAGAACTCTGTTTTTGTGGAAGCTGGTCACACTGTTATGAAGAGTGGTTCACCCGCTGTGTGTAAACATGCGCACGCCGCGCTGAGGCGCTCAGTCTTGGCTTGGCAGCCGTTGAGAATGGTGCTCCCCTTGGATGTTACTGCCAAGTGCGAATTGCGCGCAGTTATTCAGTTTTTGAACGCAGAGGGCACTGCGCTGATTGAAATCCATTGCCAATTGACGGAAGTGTATGGTGAGTCGTGCATCGATGTCAAAATGTTTGTAAGTGGTGTAGAGAGTTTGCAGCTGGTCAGACCGAAATTCACGAGTAACAAAGGAGCGGGAGACCGTCAATTTCTAAGGAGACAGTGTTGAAGGCTGAGCAAAGCATGCATGAAGATCGGCGAATCACCCTGGTTGATCTCTGCACATTTGTTCCTGAGGTTTCCCGAAGCACCGCTCACAGAATTTTAACGGAAACATTGAACTACCGGAAGGTGTGCACAAGATGGGTGCCACGCATGCTGACTGAGGACCACATGCAGCAATGAGTTGATGCTTCCTGCACGTTTCTTCACCACCTTGCAGCCGAACAGGACAACTTTCTGGACTCAATTGTCACGAGTGACAAAACCTGGGCATACCACTTTACTCCTGAGACCATGCAACAATTACGCCAGTTCATAACTTTCTGAACAGCATGGTGGTGAGCTGGTACAAAAACACATTGACAAAAATGGTGGTTATGTCGAAAAATAGCTAAACGTTCAAGCTGTAAACTGATGTAAACCATTGTAGAAATAAAGAGGTCTATGTACTTGTAAAAAAAATAGGAGACCTTACTTTTGGGATTACACTCGTACGTACCTCAAGAGCTGTGAGCACTTGCTAATCTCTGCCACTGTGCAACACATCTCTTTTACTTGACAAATGCTCATGGGCGTTGGGGTATACAGTTTAGAGCCCATGTTTACTAGACTTTTTTTATTTAAATGATCATTCCTGTCATCCCTAAATACGGATCATTCCTGCTGGGACATCATGTATGCTAACTCATTCCATGACCAAATAACTTTGGCTTCCATGGCCCCCTGTAATATGATAAATAAACAAATGAAGTTTGGAATGTAGGAGACAAGGTACTGGCGGAATTAAAGCTGTGAGGACGGGGCATGAGTCGTGCTTGGGTAGCTCAGTCGGTAGAGCACTTGCCCGCGAAAGGCAAAGGTCCCGAGTTCGAGTCTCGGTCCGGCACACAGTTTTAATCTGCCAGGAAGTTTCAAATGAAGTTCTTGTTAAATTATAACCAGTCTAAAGTGGACACAAATATTGAATCACTGTCTACAGCTGAAAAATATTATATACATGAATTTTTAGTCATTGTAATGGATGAAAAGTCTTATGTGGAAAGGACATGTCAGATGCATCTGTAAAAATATTACCTGCAAAATTTCCTTACTGAAATGCCTCACAAATATAACTACTCCGGTCGTAAAGCAAATACACTAAGTATTAATCCACTTGCATTTGCAATATACTGTAGGATTGATTTTTGGGGGTGTGACACCCATAATCTATATGGGTACAATATTCAGACTTCAGAAGAGGCCAGTTAGAAGAAATGCTAATATAAACAAATACCAGTTGTGTAGCAAATACTTCATGAAGTATAATTTGTTGACTGTGTTAGCAGCATGCCTTTAAGACAATTGTATTTCTAAAAGAGAATGAATAAATTAGGGTAATGACTAGAGACAGACATAAATCATTACAATACACAAACAAAATGTGATTATCATAGGATTCTGAGTAACAAAAGAGCTACAGGTCATAGCCCACTTGCTGCTGGAAGACAAATCTATAGCAGTAGCAATTTCATGGAAATCATCTTAAGGGCAAGCTTGAAATAGTTAATTAAAAGATTTTTATATCCACTCAAAGGTTTCTGAATGCCGTTATCAACAGTACTATTTTTGTATACATACATACACATACAGGGTTATTACAAATGATTGAAGCGATTTCACAGCTCTACAATAACTTTATTATTTGAGATATTTTCACAATGCTTTGCACACACATACAAAAACTCAAAAAGTTTTTTTAGGCATTCACAAACGTTCGATATGTGTCCCTTTAGTGATTCGGCAGACATCAAGCCGATAATCAAGTTCCTCCCACACTCGGCGCAGCATGTCCACATCAATGAGTTCGAAAGCATCGTTGATGCGAGCTCGCAGTTCTGGCACATTTCTTGGTAGAGGAGGTTTAAACACTGAATCTTTCACATAACTCCACAGAAAGAAATTGCATGGGGTTAAGTCAGGAGAGCGTGGAGGCCATGACATGAATTGCTGATCATGATCTCCACCACGCCCGATCCATCGGTTTTCCAATCTCCTGTTTAAGAAATGCCGAACATCATGATGGAAGTGCGGTGGAGCACCATCCTGTTGAAAAATGAAGTCGACGCTGTCGGTCTCCAGTTGTGGCATGAGCCAATTTTCCAGCATGTCCAGATACACGTGTCCTGTAACGTTTTTTTCGCAGAAGAAAAAGGTGCCGTAAACTTTAAACTGTGAGATTGCACAAAACACGTTAACTTTTGGTGAATTGCGAATTTGCTGCACGAATGCGTGAGGATTCTCTACCGCCCAGATTCGCACAATGTGTCTGTTCACTTCACCATTAAGAAAAAATGTTGCTTCATCACTGAAAACAAGTTTCGCACTGAACGCATCCTCTTCCATGAGCTGTTGCAACCGCGCCGAAAATTCAAAGCGTTAGACTGTGTCACTGGGTGTCAGGGCTTGTAGCAATGGTAAACGGTAAGGCTTCTGCTTTAGCCTTTTCCGTAAGATTTTCCAAACCGTCGGCTGTGGTACGTTTAGCTCCCTGCTTGCTTTATTCGTCGACTTCCGCGGGCTACGCGTGAAACTTGCCCGCACACGTTCAACCGTTTCTTCGCTCACTGCAGGCCGACCCGTTGATTTCCCCTTACAGAGTCATCCAGAAGCTTTAAACTGCGCATACCATCGCCGAATGGAGTTAGCAGTTGGTGGATCTTTGTTGAACTTCGTCCTGAAGTGTCGTTGCACTGTTATGACTGACTGATGTGAGTGCATTTCAAGGACGACGTACGCTTTCTCGGCTCCTGTCGCCATTTTGTCTCACTGCGCTCTCGAGCGCTCTGGCGGCAGAAACCTGAAGTGCGGCTTCAGCCGAACAAAACTTTATGAGTTTTTCTACGTATCTGTAGTGTGTCGTGACCATATGTCAATGAATGGAGCTACAGTGAATTTATGAAATCGCTTCAATCATTTGTAGTAGCCCTGTATATGTATATACTCCTCAAGACACCACATGATGTGTAGCAGATGATATCTTGTTCCACTATTAATCATTTCCTTTCCTGTTTCACTTGCAAATAGAGTGAGGGAAAAATGATGGTCTGTATGCCTCCATATGAACCCTAATTTTTCTTACCTTCATGGTTCTTAGACAAAATGTATGTTGGCACAGGAGAATAGTCCTGCAGTCAGCTTCAAATCACAGTTCTCCAAATTTTCTCTAAGTGTTCTGCAAAAAGAATGTTGACTTTCCTCCAGAGTTCATGAAGCTTCTCCGTAATACTCATATGTTCTTTGTGCCTACTGGCAACAAATGTAGCAGCACGTCTCTGATTGCTTTGATGCCAACGATGACATCTCCGTGCACACCAAAATGTCCTCAGCAAACAATCACAGATTACTGCTCACACCTGTATGTCAGATTAAAAAGAGGCTTCAGACCATTCACATATATGGGAACCTAATCTGTGCACTCAGAGCTTTGTTAACAGTTTGCAGTGGAGCAACATATTAAATGCTTTCCAGCAATCTAGGAATTTGGAATCTGCGTTTTGACGTTCATCCATGGTTCACAGGATATCACATGAGAAAAGGGCAAGCTGAGCTTCACACAAGTAATGCTCCCTAAATCATGCTGATTTGTGGACAAAAGCTTTTATGTCTCAAGGAAATTTATTATATTCGAAATCAAACTATTGTGAAGAATATGGCAGCAAACTGATGTTAGGGGTATTTGTCTGTAATATTACAGATCCATTCTTTAACCATTTTTATATACAGGAGACACTTGCACTTTCTTCCAGTTGCTTTGGACTTTGCGCTGGGTAAAAGATCCGCAATAAATGCAAGCTAAGTATGAGGCCAGTGCTGAGGAACACACTCTGCAAAACTGAATTTGTATTCCATCTGGAGCTGGTGACTTGTTTGCTTTCAATTCTGTCATTTGTTTCTCTGCACCAGGGATGCCTATTACTACATCTTCCATACAGGAGTCTGTGCAACGATCAAATGATGGTGTGTTTGTATAATTCTCCAATTTGAATGATTTCTGATAAATGAAATTTAAAACTTCAGCTTTCCTTTTGCTATCTTCTACTGTCGCACCAGACTAGTCATTGAGAGACTGGATAGAAGCCTTTGACCTGCTTAGCAATTTTAAGTAGGACCAGGATTTTCTCAGGTTCTCAGCAAGGTCTTTTGCTAAGGCATGACAGTGAAAGTAGTTGCATGATTCACATGACATTCTTTTCACAGGCACGCAGATTTCTAATAACTTTAACCTGTTGTCATTTGCACATTCTTGTTTGAACCGAGAGAGCGACAGTCTCCACTTTCCCAGCATTTTCTGACCACGGTGGGTCTTTTTTGTTCTTAATCCGCTTACTCAGCACATGCTTCTCCATAATGCAGTTCACAATTTGTAATTCTTCTATGTCCTTTGTATCAGAACAAAATGATGTTCATTTTTGGGTAAGTGGCTTGTTAACAACTCCTCATTTGCTCTTTCTAGTAAAAATTCTCTTCTAGTCTTCTTGATGGATTTATTAACTTTAGTAAACATCATTCCTATGATACCATGATCACAAATCTCTGTCTCTATGGTAACACTATTGATAAAGTCAGGCCTATATGTAGCTACAGAATCTAAAATATTTCAATTGCGTGTGGGCTACTGAACTAGTTGCTTAAGATGGTTTTTTGGAAAACGTGTTCAAAACTACTTCACAAGACTGTCTGTCTGTATCACCTGCAATGAACCCATAGACGTCTCATTCTATGATCAGCAAGTTAAAGTTGCCTCCAAAGAAATTTGCATGATCTGGATATTTCTTCGCTACTGAGCATAGACTTTCTTTGAATGAGTCTATAGTAAAAACAGCTCATAATTACCTTGAGTTCACCTTGGCCTTTTACTCTTGTCTGGCTAACTTCACAGTCAGTCAGTGTCCACCTCTATAGATATAATATTTTTCTCAACTGGAATGAACACACCCCCTTCTATGACTTCTAATCTGCCTTTTTGGTAAAAGTTCCATGTCTTGCTAAATATTTCAGATATTTTCACTTTAAGTTTCAACCAGGTCTCAGTTCTGAGAATAGTTTGAGTGCAACAACTTTTCTAGAAGGTAGTAAATTCCGGACTTCTGTTACAAGTATTTTTTCATTTTACTATTGAAATTTTGACAGCTAGAGTGTCTTTATTTAATACACAGTCTGATTTCACTCTCTTTGTATCAACTGGCAAGTGTTCATCAAAAGACCTCAGACTACCACCTTACCTAAAAATCCAAGTGTGCACTCCACAAGTACTCTGCTACCATAGTAGCAGCCTCCTTTGTGTATTGCACCCCTGACCTATCAAGGTGAGTCCTACAATAAATTCTCATTCACATAACACAGGGTCATTAATCTGTAGGCAAGACCGTCATAGAATCAATAGATCCTGTGGTTGAGACCTTCCACTTCAGTCCAAACCAAAGGATGCTAATCAACTCTGGGTATGATGCTGCAAATTGTGAGCTCTGTTTGCAACCAGCGAGTGAGACCAACAGCCTTCACCACTTCCGTCAGTCACCCATACGAACTGAGGCTGGCCTCAGAACCTAAGCAACAGATGCCTTTGGAACTGATGTGAGCCACAACTCACAGACGACTGCATCCTACCCTCTTAATAGCTGCAGGGAGGGCCTCCTCCACATGAAGCCCCATGACGGACAAACCGAGCACACCCTGGATTTCTTTCCAGCCTTGAATACCATTTTCCTAAGGGACCGTGGAACATGCCTAACACTGGAGCTGCCAATAACTGGCAAACTTGTGTCCTCATGTGCCTGCCTGGACCCTACTGAAAGAGTGGCCACCTGTCCACTCACAGGGTGAATGGATTAAGCCAGACAACCAACCTCCACATTGACTCTCCGTCTCAAGCTACATGAATGAGGACGGAACCACTACATCGTGTACACTGCTAGGTACTTCAGCAGCAGGACCATTGATTGAAACAAGCCAACCTCAGGTTGTCCAGGTGATGTACCAGATTCTCCATTACTGCTACAACCTGAACTGGCAGTTTGAAGATGGCTGACCACGACCAAAAAGTCTTCACCTGTTCACAATCTTCGGCTGATTTCTCTTGTGTCCAAATCCTGTATGCACACATCCTATCCATCCTAATACTACTAATGTGTGGAATTAACTATAAAAGCACACAGAGAAAGCTAAATATCAACTTGCTATGCTCCTGGTGTGTCATCAGTGGAGGGTGGCTCCTTGCTGAGCTGTGTAGCTGGCTGTTCTTAAGAAATGACAACTGCACTACTGACTGTACGAATTTACTCTTAAATGTTACTAAAAGGCGAGATGACACATTTTATGTATTGCAGGATATTAGTGGTGGTAAAAATTTGTGTAATAAAATGTAAAATGCTACTCTTTGTATGTATTCAGTATATTTATGACATAATATTATTGTTGTAGACGTACAAAAAAAGTTATGAAATCCAAGTTCATCAAGTTATTATGAACACATAAAAATTGTTGTTGTCATTGTTGTTAAGCTGCACAGCTAACTGAAGCTCTTTGAACATCAAGCCAGTGACCAATAATTAATAGATCATGGCACCACACCAGTTATGCATCAGTGCCTCTGTGTGGAGTGATGCTGTTGAATAAAGAACGAGTAGAGTGTCACAGTAAAGATTCAGGCATAAATTTACTGTTGTAAACATCATCTTCAGGATAGTGACAGTAACAGATTGTAAATTACTGAAGCGAGAAATGCAACATCATGGCAAGAATTCTTCGAATGAATTATTGAAGTTATTTCACAGATGTGCTGTAGATTTATTATTTGACATATTGTCACAGGGCTTCGCACACACATAGAAAAACCCAAAAAGTTTTTTTACAAGTGCTTCATATGTGGTTTCATACTGATTCTGCAAATATGAAGTCAATAATCAAATTCTTCCCATGTTCAGTGCAGCATTTCCCTATCAATTTGTTCAAAAGCGCTGTTGATACAAGCACATAGTTCTGTTAGTAGAGGAAGCATAAACACTAAATCTTTCACATAACCCCACACAAAAAATCACATGGGGTGATTGGGAGAGTGTGGAGGCCACGAAATGAATTGATGATCGTCAACCCCACCACAACTGATCCATTGGTTTCTCAATTTCCTGTTAAGACTTCACGAACATCGAGTTGGAAATGAGGTGGAGCACCAGCCTATTGGCGGATGAAGTCCACACTGTTGGTCTCCAATTGTGGCACGAGCCAATTTCCTAGCATGTGCAGATACATAGGTCCTATGAAGGTCTGTTTTTGCAGAAGAAAAAGAGACTGTAAACTTTAAATATTGAGACTCCACAGTAGACTAACTTTTGGTGAATGTAGAAACTACTGCACAATAGAGTGGGGATTCTCTTCCCCCAGATTCGCACATTGTGCCTGTTCATTGTGCCATTCTCAAAAAATGTTACTTCATCACTGATTGTGAGCATCTCATGAAACCCTTCCTCTTCCATAAGCTGTTGTAACTGTGTCAAAAGCTCAAAAGTCTAACTTTGTCATCGATATTCAGGACTTGCAGTGATTATAAGCAGTAAAGCTTCAGCTTCATTCGTTTCCTTAAGATCTTCCATACGGTTGGTTGTGGAATGTTCAGCTATCTGCTTATTCTGTTCATCAACTTCTGTGAGCTATGTGTATTTCAAGCATAACATGTATTTTCTCAATGCCTGTCGCCATCTTGCCTGACTGCTCGCTGCTGCACTCTTGTAGCAGAAATCTGAAGTGCAGCTGCAACAATACAAAGCTTTTTGAATTTATTGCATATGAGTGTTGATTTTCATGATAATAGTCAGTAAACATAGCTACAGTGAAAAAATCGGTTTATTGCATTTAATAACCTTGTACTTTCAGAAGGAATTTATAAGGAATAGGAGGTGAACTACGGGTACTGTAATGAGAACGAAAGTATGCACAAAAATTAGGGAGTTATTAATCATCACAAGGCCGAGCTTTGGCTCAAATTACTGCTAATAACAACAACCTGGATTTAGCTTTTTGCTGATTCAGTAGAGTCATAGAAAGGAACAGTTGTGACCCCAATTCCATCAGTAGCAATGCTTCCAACTGCCCATTCTCTATGTGGGAGTTAGATCTGGCACTGTCTGAGGCTTGTGATACGACGCTGAATCATAATTGCACAGTTCTTTATAGCTTGTTGAGGTTTCTTACAAAAAGAAAGAATCATATGGGAGATGCCGAGGGATAGGTTCAGAGGCCTAATTAGAAAGGCTTTTCTTCCTTCACACACAATGGCTCCTTTCCTTGCGATGTTTGAGAGCTGTGTGTGGAGTGTATGTGTTGAGTGTAGGTGACAGTAATGAATGTATTTACAGCATGTTGTACGGGGTGAGTAAAATTAAGCTGCCCTGCAAAATATTTATAAGATTGGTGGGGTAATGTTTGTTCTTAATGAACATTAGAATTGCCCATCACAGGAAATGGTGGAAACACTGACTTCAGTGCACCAATTGGTTGTTGTCACAAGTCTGCACCTGCGCATCTCCTGCATCCTGTATCCCATGCTGTTCCAAGTCAGCTGCATGGGGCATGGATGTCAGTGGATGCTCATGGGCTCACCCAGTGAACAGATGCTAGGGGGTAGGTCACCCGCAAGGGTCCATTTCACTGCGCATGCACACAAGTGCAATATGTGCTCATTGCTTAGTCATGTCTTGTGCTTTGTAGTGGACGTAGTGATGACAATGAGTTCTAGAACCAGCCCATTGCCATTTTTGCCAAGTTGGGAAGAATGGTTTTTGTTGAGAAAGATGGGTTACCTCACTGTCCTGTGTATCATAAAGTTCTAAATACGATGAATAAGTATGATATAGAGTGTCAGTACATGTCTCTTCATGCGATGCAGTACAATAAGCTGGACAGTAACGCAAGAAAGAAACTCATTGTCACACTGAAGGGCGAAGTTCAGCAACAGGTAAATCTGATACCAAATAAATAAATATAACAAATGAATACATACTTCTTCTGCACACTATGTATATGTACTGATTTTGTTTATTGCATATGTTGTGTGCAGTTATTGTAGATTGCTGACATCAAAAAAGATACATCTGATGCGGTCCTTCAAGTAAGCTACAAAGTCGCACACATCATTGCAACAACCGGAACACTTTCCTCAATGGGTCCCTTGGTCGAGTCATGCCTTCTCACCATTGTAGAGTGCTTAGCACCAGCAGACATTACAAAATACGAGGGCTGTTCAATAAGTAATGCAACACATTTTTTTTCTCGGCCAATTTTGGTTGAAAATACGGGAAATTTCTTGTAGAATATTTTCAAACATTCCCGCTTCATCTCGTATAGTTTCATCAACTTCCGACAGGTGGCAGCGCTGTACGGAGCTGTTAAAATGGCGTCTGTAACGGATGTGCGTTGCAAACAACGGGCAGTGATCGAGTTTCTTTTGGCGGAAAACCAGGGCATCTCAGATATTCATAGGCGCTTGCAGAATGTCTACGGTGATCTGGCAGTGGACAAAAGCACGGTGAGTCGTTGGGCAAAGCGTGTGTCATCATCGCCGCAAGATCAAGCAAGACTGTCTGATCTCCCGTGTGCGGGCCGACCATCAAACAACTCAGTGCTCAACTTGACATCTCTGTGGGTAGTGCTGTCACAATTGTTCACCAGTTGGGATATTCAAAGGTTTGTTTCCGCTGGGTCCCTCGTTGTCTAACCGAACACCATAAAGAGCAAAGGAGAACCATCTGTGCGAAATTGCTTGCTCCTCATGTGGCTGAGGGTGACAATTTCTTGTCAAAGATTGTTACAGGCGATCAAACATGGGTTCATCACTTCGAACCTGAAACAAAACGGCAATCAATGGAGTGGTGCCACACCCACTCCCCTACCAAGAAAAAGTTTAAAGCCATACCCTCAGCCGGTAAAGTCATGGTTACAGTCTTCTGGGACACTGAAGGAGTTATTCTGTTCGATGTCCTTCCCCATGGTCAAACGATCAACTCTGAAGTGTATTGTGCTACTCTTCAGAAATTGAAGAAACGACTTCAGCGTGTTCGTAGGCACAAAAACCTGAACGAACTTCTCCTTCTTCATGACAACGCAAGACCTCACACAAGTCTTCGCACCCGAGAGGAGCTCACAAAACTTCAGTGGACTGTTCTTCCTCATGCACCCTACAGCCCCGATCTCGCACCGTCGGATTTCCGTATGTTTGGCCCAATGAAGGACACAATCCGTGGGAGGCACTACGCGGATGATGAAGAAGTTATTGATGCAGTACGACGTTGGCTCCGACATCGACCAGTGGAATGGTACCGTGCAGGCATACAGGCCCTCATTTGAAGGTGGCGTAAGGCCGTAGCATTGAATGCAGATTACGTTGAAAAATAGTGTTGTGTAGCTAAAAGATTGGGGAATAACCTGGTGTATTTCAATGCTGAATAAAACAACCCCAGTTTCAGAAAAAAAAATGTGTTGCATTAGTTATTGAACTGCCCTCGTATGAAGGAGTTTACCTCTCCGAGCAAACAGTATCTCATCGGATCCGAGATATGGCCACAGATTTGAAAAATCAACTGAAGCAGACGTGCTAGACCTATCTAACTTTTTCATTAACCCTTGATGGAACCACAGATGTTGCTCAGCTTGCAGTCTTTGTGAGGGGTATTAATTTGGAACTACTGATTATTGAGGAGCTATTAGACACGATACTGATGGAATACTTAACCACAGGTCATAAAACATTTGAGGTTGTTTGTGAGTGTGTAGAAAACGTGTGCTTGCCATGGGAAAGGCTCTGTTCTGTGACAATATACAGTGCACCCCCAGATGGTTGGGAGCCAACAAGGTTTCCTGGTTTGTCTGAAGGAAAAAATGAAGACAGAATTATGGAAACAAACATCACACATACACTGTTTTGTGCACCAGGAAGCCCTTTGTGCTGAAAGTGTGAAATGTGCCAACATCACGAAGGTCATGGTGAAGTGTGTAAATTTTGTAAGGCACCTTGGTGTCACCTGTTGAAAGACTTTTTGCACAACCTGGAAGCAGTCTGTGGTGATATTCCTTACCACTGCAAAGTACGGTAGCTTAGCAGAGGCAAAGTTCTCGATGTATTTTTCTCAATTCAGAAATAAATTCCATTGTTTGTGGAAATGAAAGGAGAGGGGCAACCATCATTCAGTGATGAGACATTGGAAGCAGATTTGGCCTTCCTAACTAACAACACAAGACATTTAAACAGCTTAAATATGTCACTTCAAGGAAAGGATCTGTTAATTGTTGATATGTGCAATAAAATTAATGCATTCATGGAAAAACTTTGTCTATTTGAAAGGCAACGTGGTAATGGAAATCTAACTTTTTTCAAGTGTTTTTCATCTCATCAGTTGCCTGAAGAAACAAGTTTTGGTGATTATCAACAAATTATCGCACAACTTCCTCAAAGTTTTGAGGTGAGATTTCAGGACATGCAATGCCTACAAAGTAAGTTAAACCTGTGTAGCACTCCGTTTCCAGTCGTAACAGATACTGTTCCTTCAGAAATGCAACTAGAAGTAATAGATTTGCTAAACAGCACACTGCTCAAGGACAGACATTACAGCACCATGAATTTGGTAACATGGTACCATGATCTTCATGCAGAAGACTTTTTCAGATTACACAGGAAAGCAGCTGACATAATCTGCCTCCCTGAACATCATGTGACCACTGGTATAGAACTTTCAAGTGTTACAGGATTTAGGTTAGCACCTCACTTCTGTAGAGCAGAAATGGATAAAGGAGGAGTTGCCACATTCATCAGGAACAGTCATAAATTTAAGAACATAGACATTCATAAATTTTGCCTAGAACAGCATATGGGAGCATGTGCAACAGAAGTAGAATTTCATAAAAAAATCTTCATAATATTAAGTGTATATCAAGCACTTGCAGGTAACTTTAATCTGTTCATAAACCACCTTGAAGCTGTATTGACCTATTTAACAACAGAAAACAAAGACATAGTGGTTGCTGGTGACTTCAATGTAGATTTCCTTAAAGACTCTCCCAATAAGGACTTATTTGAGTTAGTAACACTATCATTCAACTTAATTCCCACTGTAAAGTTCCCAACTAGGGTAGCCAATTGCTCACAAACAACCATTGATAATATCTTTATAGAAAAGTCCAGGGAACAAAATTATACGAGGTATGTCCACACAGTAAGTTCCATTTGGTTATGTAAAACAAACATGTACAGATACAGAAAAAATACTTATTATACAAAAATCTACAGCTGTTAAACTACTTTTCTACATAGCTTCCGAAATTTTGTAGGCACTTCTCATAGCGTGGCACAAGTTTTTATATGCCTTCTTCATAGAAGATTGCTGCCTGTGTATTCAACCATGTGGTAACATGTTCTTTCAGCTCGTCATCATCGTTGATGTGTTGACCACCAAGGACAGATTTTAGGTGTAAGAAGAGATGAAAGTCACTAGGAGCGAGGTCCGAGCTGTATGGAGGATGATCAAACCCATCCCAGTGAAATTCCCGTAAGAGTTGGTTGGTCACATTTGTCATGTGAGGTCAGGCATTATCATAGAACAAACAACACCTTTTGACAGTAATTCTCGGTGCTTGTTCTGTATTGCGTGGCACAATTTCTTAATGGTCTCGCAGTAACCATGTGCATTGATTGATTGGGCTCGTGGTAAGAAATCAATCAGCAAAATGACTTTTCTGTCCCAAAATATGGTGCACGTGACTTTTCGAGGTTTCAAGATTTACTTAGGCTTAACCTTCATTGAGGATGAAGTGTGCCTCCATTCCATTAATTGCTGTTTTGTTTCAGAGTGTCATACGATACCCAAGTTTCATCCCCTATGACTATCCGAGAAAGAAAACCATTGCCTTCTTCATTGTAGCATGTCAAAAACTGATGTACACTGCCCATCTGTTGTGTTGTTCAGTAAGAATTTTGGGTACCCAACATAAGCAAAGTTGTATATATGGTTCTTGGGCGAGACGTCGGATGTCATAGTGACAACTCCACAATATTTCGTCAGCACAACTGGCCGACATCTTCAGGTGCGATGGAACACACTGCTAAGGCAGGACCAGGGCTCCCCATTTATGCCAGTTTTAGGAAGGAAGTGCGCATGCGTGAAGGCGCCAAATTCGATGGCCAATAGCGACGATATCAACTGATAGCTGGAAGGACAGTAACGCCACCTACAGAATGGAGAACCAAATACTTCGGCGCACGCGCGGAGACTGCCGCCGCTGCTCTGCGCTGCCATCGGCAGCCCCAGCGACCTCTGTCGGAAGCCGCAAGCAATACTGCGCGTCCACGTAGGGGCCTTGATTATCCTCCCATTGTCAACAGAATATTAATGTTGCTGGCGAATCGTCGTCCGTCTTATGACCAATAGTATTCCTCTCTGCTCGAAGCAACTTCAATATGGACAGTGCTGGATCCCATGCTGAACTAAGCTGAAAGCCCGTGTGTCTGTTTACAAGATTCGTCGAGCTACGTATTTCCACTGCTTCCTTAATAACACTGTCCCAGTACGAACTCGTCGATGCGAGAATTTTTGTATGTAGGTAATTCATAGAATGGCCTGTACTGAGACAATGCTCGGCCACTGCAGACTTTTCTGGTTGCTCCAGACGAGTGTAGCGTCGGTGTTCAGTGCATCTCTCTTCTACAGTGCGACAAGTTTGTCCGATGTACGACATGCCGCAGCTACAAGGAATCTCGTAAACACCGGGTCTTCTTAGGCCAAGGCTGTCCTTAGATGAGCCCAAGAGAGCTCTGAGTTTTGCCGGCGGACGAAAAACCACATTTAACTTTATGCCTCTTCAATAGTCTCCCTATTTTTGAAGAGACACCGCCGATGTATGGCAAGATGACCATTCCCCTTTGTTCTTCACCTTCTTCCACTTCCTCACGTTGGGTAACCCGCTTTGGATGTAAGGCATGGCGAATCTCCCGTTCGGAGTATCCATTTTGTTGGAAAATGGTACGCAGATGGAGTAGCTCATTGGATAAGCTGTCTGAGTCTGATATGGCTCGTGCTCTGTGGACCAAAGTCCTCAGTACACCACTTCGTTGCGAAGGATGGTGACAGCTGGTAGCCTGTAAGTATAAGTCCGTGTGTGTTGGTTTACGGTACACTGAGTGACCTAATGTGCCATCTTCTTTTCTCCGTACCAACACGTCGAGGAATGGAAGTTCGCCGTTTTTCTCCATCTCCATCGTGAACTTGATGTTGGGATGAAGCGAGTTAAGATGCTCAAGAAAAACATTCAGCGATGCAATGCCGTGAGGCCAGATAACAAAGGTGTCGTCCACATATCGCCAAAAACACGTAGGTTTCAAATCCGACATCTGGAGCTCTCTCTCCTCGAAGTCTTCCATGAAAAGATTAGCCACAATGGGTGACAGGGGACTACCCATTGCGACGCCGTCAGTCTGTTCAAAGTATTGTCCATTAAGTAAAAAGTATGTCGAGGTGAGCACATGTTGGAATAACTCTAAAAGTTCCCCATCCAGCTTCTCGCTAATGAGCAACAACGATTCCTGCAATGGTACACGAGTAAAAAGTGAGACTACGTCAAAACTCACGAGTATATCTGATGGTGCAAGTCGTAAGTTCTTGAGCCGACGAATAAAGTCTTGTGAGTTACGGATATGATGCTCACACTTTCCTACTAAAGGGCTCAATTGCGCTGCCAGATGTTTCGCAAGATTATACGTTGGTGCCCTGATATTACTCACAATAGGCCGCAGTGGCACATGATCTTTGTGAATTTTGGGCAATCCGTATAGCCTGGGAGGTACGGGCGCCTGTGTACATAGTCTCTTAGCAACCACATCGGAGATCGTGCTGTTTTTGAGGAGCTCCAAAGTTTTCCGCTGAAAATTTTTGAAATTTCAGTTTTTCCGTAACAATTTCATGAATTAGTGATCGTGAGATTTCTGAAACTTCCATAGCAAGGGCACTAAGTGTAAACTTAGGGTTGTGCTCAATCTTCTCTTCAATTGTGTGAACCAGTTCATCAGTAACCACAGACAGGTGTCCACTTTGTTCTTCATCGTGCACTTGATCACATCGTTCATTGAACAGTCTGACCCATCTTCTTACCATTGATTCACTCATAGCATTTTGTCTGTAAACCTTGCAGATTTGCCAATGAATTTCCTTTGTTTAACTTTCCTTGCATTTAGAAAACGAATCACAGATCTGATTTCACATGCTGTGGCATTTTCAATTACGGCTGACATTATAAAGAAGCACTACAAAGCACACGTCAGCAGCAGCAATCTGAAAATGGAGTACATGTCTTCTCCTTGAGTCAGAGTAACTGCCGCGCGTGCTTGGAACTGCGATCGTAGCACTGCTGCGGATAGAAATATAAAGGGGACTTACTTTGTGGACGACCTTCGTATTACAAAACCAGTAGTCAATGGCCTCTCAGACCATGACATGCGGTTCCTTCAGTTAAATGTTAATACTGAACAGGATATAAAATCTGTTAAATCTCAACTCAAGAGAGTAATCAATAATCCAAAAATTGATTATTTTAGGACACCCCTCAGAGGCATTCACTGGAGTGATGTTTACAGTGCTAATGGCATGAATGAAAAATATAACACTTTTGCTAATAAAGTGCCTACCTTATTTGAACACTGTTTTCCTCCAAAACTAACCAAGGTTAGAGCAAAATTTACGAAGAAGCCATGGATTACTCAAGGAATAGAGGTATCTTGTAAAACAGAAAAAAAACTGTATCTGTCAATCCAAAACTGTTCTGATGTTGATGCTATAGCACATTACAAGACATACTGGAAAATATTAAAGACTGTAATATGGACATCAAAGCAAACATATTACAAGGAAAAGATTGTCATATCAAATAACATAAGAGTAAATGATACATTGGTGATAAATGTTTATAGTGTTGCAGAACTTATTAACAAATTTTTTTTAACTGTTACTGAAAAGATGGGCTTGTCATGTTCTGTAGATGTTGCCTCAGACCAGATATTTCAAGTAACTTCCATAATATGAATTTGACCCTCACTACCCCAGCAGAAGTAATGTCCATCATAAAATCTTTAAAATCAAAAACATCTAGTGGGTATGATGAAATAGCAACAAAGTTAATTAAAGAGTGTGATTCTGAGTTAAGTAACATATTAAGCTATCTGTGTAACTAGTTATTTATCAGTGGAATATTTCCTGAATGGTTGAAATATGCTGAAGTTAAGCCACTGTTTAAGAAGGGAGATAAAGAAATAGTGTCAAATTTTCATCCAATTTCAGTTTTGCAGCATTCTCAAAAATTTTAGAAAAGGTTATGTACAATTGGCTTTATAACCATCTTATCACAAATAACATACGGTCAAAGTCGCAGTTTGGATTTCTAAAGCATTCTGATATTGAGAAGGCTGTCTGCACTTACAGTGAAAATGTACTTAATTTATTAGACAAAAAATTGCAGGCAACTGGTATATTTTGTGATCTGTCAAAGGCATTTGACTGTGTAAATCACAATATCCCTTTAAGTAAATTAGAATATTATGGTGTAACAGGAAATGCTGCAAAATGGTTCAAATCTTATATCTCTAACAGGAAAGAAAGGGTGTTATTAGGAAAGAGACATGTATTAAGCTATCAAGCATCATCCAACTGGGAACTAATTACATGTGGGATCCCACAAGGTTCCATCCGAGGGCCCATACTTTTCTTGTGTATATCAATGGCCTTTCCATCAGTAACATTACCAGATGCCAAGTTTGTTTTGTTTGCCAATGAAACAAACATTGCAATAAATAGCAAATCAAGTGGAGTCTTAGAAAGATCGGCTGATAAAATATTTGTGGACATTAATCACTGTTTCCTAGCCAATTCCTTGTCACTAAACTTTGAAAAAACACACTGCATTCATTTCAGAACTTGTAAGGGATGTCCCACGAGTATATGCCTAACATGTGATGACAAGCAGGTAGAAGAAGTGGACAGTCTTAAATTCTTGGGATTACAGCTTCATAATAAATTCAACTGGGGGGAGCACACCACAAAACTGCTGAAGCGTCTAAACAAATCTCTATTTACAATGCAAATTCTGTCAGACAGAGGGGGTATAAAAATGAAAAAGCTGGCATACTAGGCGTACTTTCACTCCCTAATGTCATGGGATTATTTTTTGCGGTAATTCATCAAGCCAAGCTAAAGTTTTCTGGGCACAAAAATGTGCAATGAGAGTTATATGTGGTGTGAACTCAAGAACATCCTGCAAAGGCCTGTTTAAGGAACTAGTGATACGAACTACTGCTTCCCAACATATTTATTCCTTAATGAAATCTGTCATTAAAAACATATCACTTTTTCAAACCAACAGCTCAGTTCATGGACTCAGTACTAGAAATAAGAATAATCTTCACAAGGATTTAAAGTCACTTACTCTTGTACAAAATGGTGTACATTATTCAGAAACACAAATTTTCAATAACTTGCATAAAATGCTCAACAACCAATGAAATTCAGTTTAAGAAAAGCCTAAAAGATTTATTGGTGGCCAATTCCCTCTACTCCACTGATGAGTTTCTCAGTAGAACCAACTGATTTTGTGTGTGTGTCTTCTGCACAATTTCAATGCAGTAATGTGTTCATGGTAAATAAGTATTGTAGTAGTTCTATTATATGTTTATTAACTTATAAAAAAAAAATATTTTTTTAAATTCAGTACATTAATGTGATATTAGTAAATGAGTGTTCATTAAAAAAAAAAGACAATCATTCCACTTGGGACCTGTGGAGGGTACATTAGCTTATTTGATTTAGTTGTAAATATTTGTCATGTGTTATTGTTTTTGTGACACGTTCTATATCCTGTAGGGCCTCCTCACTATGAATCAGTTGGAATGAAAGTAAATCTAATCTAATCTATGGTTGTGAACAACTGTCTTCTATAATGAAGAGAATAAAAACTGCAGAAAGATCCCAGCAGCATGACCCAATACTTAAGAGTATTGTGCATCTTGTGGCAGCTCAAGAACTGACACCCAATATTTCATCAATCATGAATAAACAGAAATGTATTTCTAAAAACTAAATAAAATGTTCATACGTTTGGCTAATATTAATGTTTTTGTTAATTATAATCAGTTACCCAGTACTGCCTTATACGTGGTCTTCTTCCTGGCTAGTGTTTTGTGCAAAGTGCTTCATGAAAGCTGCTTGCCCAGCCCTGTCCACCTGTGACATTGTGCAGGAGCTGTTTACTCATTCCTGTCTGCTGGTGCCCAGTTGCCCACAGCAGAGCTCTTGGGCTGGAACAGCCTGCTCTGTCCCAAGTACTTCACTGTGTCATTACTTTTGAGTGAGTAAAAGGAGCATATATATTTAGTGACCTGTTGAACGCAACACAAAATGGTGCTCGCAGTGAAACATTCATTGTCGATTGTTACATAAAGTGCAGTTAATCAAAAATTTGTGCGGAACTGTTTGCTTAAGACTTTAAGTGTTTTGGCAAAACCTCCAGAAAAGGTCTGTAGTGCGAATCTTAGTGGCAAAATAGTGTGAAATGGGCTCTGTAGCAAATAAAAACTGTAACTATCCTAAAAGAGTTCAAACACTAGAAAACCTTGCTCAAGAGTATCTGTGCAAGTGAGAAATAAGAGATAATTCTGTCCATACATTATCAAAAATGACCTGCATCTGTATCCCTACAAATTTTACTGCTATGCACAAGTGAAGTGTCGTGTCAAATTTTTGCCCATTGAGTTCTGCCAATGGCTTTTAGTGGAATCAGGAGTTTTCTGGTTCTTCAACATCAATGGTAGCCATTTCGTGCATCTTCAATGATGTTAATTAACAAGGGTCAATCCAACACTAGTCATATTTACAATATTTGCTGGGCTAGTTTTATTTTGCCAACCCTGTATGATGATGATGATTAGAGAAGGAAGAGGTTGATGCCCAGTGCTGGTGCACAAGCCACTCCTCTTGAATAGCACCAAGTGGGCAGCCGAGCTGAACATATTCATCCGACAGATGGATCACTATCAACAGTCACATGCAATCACTCCGTGAGACACTGCCGGGAAGTTTGGAATTTAATCCAGTCATTGGTGCAAGATCTGGTGATCAGGAAACATCTCCCATGATGCTATGACCTCTCCTCCCTTTGTCAGGGTAATAATAGTGATAGTTTCCACCCCCTTGGCTGTTATCTGAAGTTGCTTCCTCCAAAGTTAAGTCCAAGAACACAGGCATGCGTTAGCATCCTCAGCTATGAAGATGGCTCAGGTTCTTCACAAGGGCTACTAAAGAAATTGACACTGCTCTTTTGATATTAATATGAGAGACAAGGCAGCTTCTTACTTTATTTCAATATGACTCCATGAAGCCTGTAAAGGACCAAATCTCCCTAAATAAAGTTTTTTTTTTTTCACAAGTCATGAAATGGAGAATTGGAGGAGATAATTAACACACACTTGGGAACATAGCATCTTAGAGTGTGAGTTCAGTTCCACTGTGAATTATCTGATGCTGCTGAGTATTCTTGCTAAGGACCAAAGTAGATTTAATTTGGAGATATTTTAGAAAAGAAACCACTCTTAATTTTGTTTTCATGTAAGTACTTTATAATATTTTACAGTGTCGGCACAGTTTTGACATTTTCTTATGAATAGGGGATCATTCAGTTGTTTTCTGTGACAACTTCTTCAGGAGCCTCCCCATCAGTGAATTAATAATCTTTGCTGCAGAAATGTAGACACAAGAGCAGATAAGATGTGAACAAGGAAGTAGTTTCTCTCCACCAATTATGTGGGGCGTTCCATGCTCGTCAGTAAATGTACCACCAAATGAAACAGCCCAAAATGTACGACTCCCATTTCCTAGAGGAAAGACAGGGAAGCACATTTCATTCAATTGCGTATCAAAGCATGCTGGCATTCAGAGAAATGAAAAAGTTGACATTGTAGCAAAAGAGATCTTCACGGGATACAAAGTTGAACAAAATGCTATGCCTCTTTTTGTTTCCCATCTCATTGTTGAGTTAGATCATGAGTGACTCAGAAGAGGGATGGTTGAAAATAAAACAGGACATCTGCAGACAGTGGGAGTAATTGCCCAGGTGTTGCATTCACCAAGTTAGAATGAAATGACTTTGATTTATCACTTGTATAGTGCTGCGATCTGGAATGTGGCATTGTATTCTTACTGAAGGGTGCACCATTCTGTTGTGTTTATGACATAAATATTTCGCTAAGCTATATTTTAACTGAGTGGATGTCCTATTCTGACTGGAGGGCAGCTGCTCGTTGAAAGGGAGGATCTTGATTTTATTTTAACTGTTGCTAAAATGAATGAGGCACACATTTTAAAATTCCATGGTTTGTCTAGGCTATAGCCTAAACTTTTAGTTCTAAAATTTCAACATGTTGCCAAGTGGTTGGCTTATGCTGGTTTGAAGGAATATTACAGTACTGATTTTGGGCAGATTTTTTTCTGCTATTATTTTAAGTTACATATCAGTGTAATCTAATTATTTTCATTCACAGTACAAAAAAATTCTAATGTTTGTTTCCAGATGAACTTCAAGATATATTTCATCATCCAACCACACAATTACCTGGAAACAAAAGTCCGGTAACAGAGAGACTCCTGATGCATCACCAATGGACTCCACAGTTTCAAAAAACATTTCTAATTGGCCACTCATTCCTCACAGATGATTTGAAATCTTTGTTTAACCTCATTGAATCAAAGCAACAAAATTTGCCACAAACACAAACTGCTGGTAAGCTTGCTTGTATTCAATTTGGAGGATGTAGAAATAGTTGCTTGAAAATAGTTGAGGACTTCTGTCAGACTTTGTGTGTAAAATCATAGTGCCATTTTTTAAAGCATGGGAACAATATCAATCTTTATTTGCTGTCATCACAAATTTACGTACACTTTACCTTTCTTCACATAAAAGCTAATTTAGTATTAAATCAAAGTAAACTGTTAAATTTTTTTCAAATAATTCTTTTTTGCAAGCCATAAAAGAGTACAATTAATATGAAAATACTAAACAGTGAAATTAATTTATAATTTTAACATTGTTTTCCAAATCTTCTAGTTCCAGTTAATATTACGTAAAATAAGGAAAAGGCAACCACTCGCCTATACCAGTCCAACATGTGAAACACAGAAATGCACAACAGAAAAGAACATTCACAGTAGCTTTCAAGCACTACCTCTTTCTAGCAAAAGCACACATTCACCCACACAATCCCACAGAGACCCAAATGCACACTTCTGTGACCATGACAAGACTAATTACTGATACTCACTTACTGAAAGCATTTGCCTGAGCTGATGGAAGTGGGGAGAGGGTAGGGGCGTCACAAGGAGAGAGTAGTAGGAAAGAGGCAGGTGACTCCATGGTCGCACAGCAAGACAAAAAGAGTAAAGAGTAGAGAGGTATTGTTCCATTCAGGAATTCCCATTATTGTTATAAATGTTAATATTGCTAACCTACTATACAATGTCCTCCTTCACATATAACTAATACAAAAAACACAAACACACACACATTTCAATGGCTGCTTCACAACCTGTGCCAACATGAGCTTCTCTTCACCTGTATGTAGATGACCTGCTAGGTCCTGTCCCACCTCCATCCATTTTCCCATGACTCTCATTCACTCATTCTACATTCACACACTCCTCTCCTGTCACTGTCTTCCTCTTCTTCTGTTCTATTTCCCCCGGCCAGTCAACTCCATCAGACTGCAGTCGGCAGAGGTGTGTAACCAGATGACATGTAGGCAGTCAGACAGCCAGAACGCAGCCTACGCAATCATACTGCGATGGGTGAGCACCTACAGGCAGAGGTGACCAATTGGCTTGTGTATATGCAGTAAGGACACCTAACAAGTAGCCTACACTACTTGCACATGCCCACAGGTGAGCTGATGGGCACTGGTGCCATATGGGGCAGTGCTGGAGCACTGCCCCGTATGGCACATATGCCTGGAGCAACCTGCCTTCCACTTTTATTCCTTCCATTATTGGTTTTCCACCCAGGGTGTTCAATATTCATATTTAGCGTCTTTCATTTCTAGGCTCATTTTCAGCATGGGCAATCGCAGTGACATCAGAAGCAACACAGTGATTATTTATTGTTGTATTCTGTTGTAGAAAGTGTTGTAATCTTATTCTCTGATGTATAGTATTTTCTGAATTAATTTTTACTTCCTATATAAACTGCCTAGAAAGTCAGTACAATGCTTTAATCAACTGGCTTCCTTAATACCAATAGTTAAAGTCTTGTCTGTAGCTTTAAATTAATTAGTTAACATGATATTTGCTAAATTATTGCACCCTTCCACAGAACTGGCAAAAAAAATGGACAGCGCAAACCTTCAACCAAAAACCAGGAAACGAAAGAGGGCAGCTGAAGCAAAAGGCCTACAAACAACAGAAGCAAAAAGGAAAAAACTTGAAGATGCATCACTATTGTTCGACAAAACGTTCAAATTGCCTGTGGGAATACCCTCAAGTAGAATAAGAAAGGTTAGCTTTTTGTTGTGAGTAATGTTTTGGTGATGTGCTTTAAGTTACATATGAAGGTCATTCCAAAAGTAAAGAATGTTTTGATTTGACCGTGCTGCTCAATTCTCATACCACCTCCATTGCCATATGATAGACCTTGTGAACTGTTGGTTCCAGTATGACGCTAATAATGAGCAGCAGAAGTCGTTTACTGTTTACAGGGAATCCAACAGTCTGGGAATTTTTTAGAGTTCAAAACAAAAATTTTATTTGTTTTTCAGTGTTTTACAACCAAGCTCTGTTGTGAGGTCCTGTAGCATCTATGAACTTGTGAGAACTATAGCATCAACATCACACATTTCCAGTACTATGTTGAGTAAACAAGCGTCATGCCACCACTGTACTGAATAAACCAATCCCACGTGTCTGCCAATAAGAGGCGTGAGAAAGGGGTCATGAGGTTTGTGTTGCTAGCCGTATCCTGGGTAATAGAACACAGTTGAGTCACTCTATTGTACTTCAGCTTCCAGACCATGCGGACAGCTTCCTGCAGCCTACCTCTCTCCGTGCTCTCCCTGACCCATCACCAACTAGCTTGATCGTGAACCACCTACTCTAACTCTTCCTATCCCTGTTTCCAACTCACACTCACACTGGCAGATGACCTCACAGTCTGTCGTGGATGAGCGCTTATGTAGCCTGTAATTTCAGAATACAATCAAAATTCAGTTTATTTCTCTTCTTTATTTTGAACCTTCCTTTCAATGCCGTCGCTCTCCCATCTTTGACCAGGCCATCACCTCATGTGCTGGGTAACTGTTTATTTGTGTGATTTTTCTTTGTTTTGTAGTGCAATATAGTTTCTGAATGGAAAAAGAGTTCATACTGCCAAATTTGCTAACAGATAATTCAGGTTTATGGAAGTCTGAAGAGTGTAGCTTCAGTTTGAAAATAATGTGCAATGTTTAATGGCAGATTAGTGAATATTCTTGGTAAATAACAAATAGGCTGACCTTCAGCTGTGATTGATGAATTCAAATCAATGATTGGGAACAAAATTTCATGGGATAGACATTTTGCTATTTATGTACTAAATGCATGCTTTCCTAAAACTTAATGTGATCAGTTTTATATATATATATATATATATATATATATATATATATATATATATATGGAACAGGAAATGGAGCAAGAGAAAAATGACTGTGTATATGCTTCCTTACAAACCCTGATTTCTCTTATCTTGTCCTTGTGGTTCTTTTACGCAGTGTGTGTTGATGGCAGTGGGATTATTTTGGAGTCTATCTCAAGTGTCAGTTCTATTATCTTTGTCAATAGTGTTTTGTGAAAGGAATGTCTTCTTCCCTCTAGGGATTCCCTTTGAGTGCATGGAGCATTTTGCAATACTACCTTGTTAATTAAACCTACTGGTATCAGTTCTAGCTGTATGCATCTTAATTGCATCATTAATCTGAGCTATGAACGATCCCAAACTTTCTGGCAATACTCAAGAATTTGTTGCACGGGTGTTCTGTAAACAGTCTACTTTATAGATGAGCCACAATTTCCTAGAATAGCTCCAATAAGCTGAAGTCTACCATTCACCTTTCTTACAAATGACCTTATGTGCTCCCTCCAATTCATATCGTTTTGTAATGTTATGGGTTGATATTTAATATACACTCCTGGAAATGGAAAAAAGAACACATTGACACCGGTGTGTCAGACACACCATACTTGCTCCGGACACTGCGAGAGGGCTGTACAAGCAATGATCACACGCACGGCACAGCGGACACACCAGGAACCGCGGTGTTGGCCATCGAATGGCGCTAGCTGCGCAGCATTTGTGCACCGCCGCCGTCAGTGTCAGCCAGTTTGCCGTGGCATATGGAGCTCCATCGCAGTCTTTAACACTGGTAGCATGCCGCGACAGCGTGGACGTGAACCGTATGTGCAGTTGACGGACTTTGAGCGAGGGCGTATAGTGGGCATGCGGGAGGCCGGGTGGACGTACCGCCGAATTGCTCAACACGTGGGGCGTGAGGTCTCCACAGTACATCGACGTTGTCTCCAGTGGTCGGCGGAAGGTGCACGTGCCCGTCGACCTGGGACCGGACCGCAGCGACGCACGGATGCACGCCAAGACCGTAGGATCCTAAGCAGTGCCGTAGGGGACCGCACCGCCACTTCCCAGCAAATTAGGGACACTGTTGCTCCTGGGGTATCGGCGAGGACCATTCGCCACCGTCTCCATGAAGCTGGGCTACGGTCCCGCACACCGTTAGGCCGTCTTCCGCTCACGCCCCAACATCGTGCAGCCCGCCTCCAGTGGTGTCGCGACAGGCGTGAATGGAGGGACGAATGGAGACGTGTCGTCTTCAGCGATGAGAGTCGCTTCTGCCTTGGTGCCAATGATGGTCGTATGCGTGTTTGGCGCCGTGCAGGTGAGCGCCACAATCAGGACTGCATACGACCGAGGCACACAGGGCCAACACCTGGCATCATGGTGTGGGGAGCGATCTCCTACACTGGCCGTACACCACTGGTGATCGTCGAGGGGACACTGAATAGTGCACGGTACATCCAAACCGTCATCGAACCCATCGTTCTACCATTCCTAGACCGGCAAGGGAGCTTGCTGTTCCAACAGGACAATGCACGTCCGAATGTATCCCGTGCCACCCAACGTGCTCTAGAAGGTGTAAGTCAACTACCCTGGCCAGCAAGATCTCCGGATCTGTCCCCCATTGAGCATGTTTGGGACTGGATGAAGCGTCGTCTCACGCGGTCTGCACGTCCAGCACGAACGCTGGTCCAACTGAGGCGCCAGGTGGAAATGGCATGGCAAGCGGTTCCACAGGACTACATCCAGCATCTCTACGATCGTCTCCATGGGAGAATAACAGCCTGCATTGCTGCGAAAGGTGGATATACACTGTACTAGTGCCGACATTGTGCATGCTCTGTTGCCTGTGTCTATGTGCCTGTGGTTCTGTCAGTGTGATCATGTGATGTATCTGACCCCAGGAATGTGTCAATAAAGTTTCCCCTTCCTGGGACAATGAATTCACGGTGTTCATATTTCAATTTCCAGGAGTGTATGTAACTGCCACATGTAGCTTACCACTAATGCTGTATTCAGACATTATGGGATTGTTTTACCTACTCATCTTCTTTAACTTGCATTTTTCCACATTTAGAACAAGTTACCATCTATCAGACCAAATAGAAAATCTGTCCAAGCCCACTGTCATCAGCAAAGAGTAACAGATTGCTGCTTACTCAGTCCCTCAGATCACTGAAGTATATAGAGAACAACAGAATTCATGTTGCACTTTGTGACGTATCTAGGAGTCATATATATATATATATATATATATATATATATATAAAAATCATAAGATTAACAGAATGGAGTACTCTTGAGTGAATCTCAGTGGCATCTGTACTGACAAATTATAATTAATTTTCATTTCCTGCATGAGGTTAGTGTGAGATGTAAATGTTGGAGTTGATACATAAGAATCCTGTAAGTAACAAGTGGTGCAAGTTAGTTTACAAGTAATGCTAGCATCTGCTGGGTGGCATTTTAAGAATGCTTTACTGAGCTAGAGAATTATCAATTGTCATGGCGTTGTTAGCGTGCTTTACAGCTATATGAAATTACGTAATGTCAAATATGAAATTTTCTTGAATGTAAATGATAGTATAAGTATTTCTAATATTTGTAAATGTTAATGGTAAATGTCATTATACAGTTGTATATATAATGATCCACTGTGTTTAGAGAGAGAGAGAGAGAGAGAGAGAGAGTTCAAAGTATTGTTGTTTTCCGTAAATGGAATAAGGACATACAGACATTACAAAAGACAGCAAAAGGTCATTATTCACAGTGTTGAGAATGACTGTGATGCGAGGTCTGTGTGGGATACAGTCAAAATCGGAAGTGCCGCAGGGATCAGTGTTGGGGCCACTCCTGTTCCTTATTTATATAAATGATATGCCCACTAATATTATGGGTAACTCTAAAATATTTCTGTTTGCTGATGACACTAGCTTGCTAGTAAAGGTTGCTGTGTGCAACATTGGCTCTGTTTCAAATAGTGCATTTCATAACATAAGTTGATGGCTTGTAGAAAATAAACTAATGCTAAATCACAGTAAGACTCAGTTTTTACAGTTTCTAACACACAATTCAACAAAACCCAACATTTTAATTCCACAGACTGGGCATATGGTTAGTGAAACTGAACAGTTCAAATTTCTAGGTGTTCAGATAGATAGTAAACTCGTGGAAAGCCCATGTTCAGGATCTTGTTCAAAGACTTCTTGCCGCCATTTTTACTGTTTGAACAGTATCTGAAGTAAGTGATCATTCAACTTGAAAATTAGTCTACTTTGCTTATTTTCATTCGCTTATGTCATATGGTATTATATTTTGCGGTAACCCTTCCCATTCTAAAAGGATATTTTTGGCTCAGAAACTGGCGATTCAAGCAATAAGTGGTGTCAGTTCGTGAACCTCTTGTCGACACCTGTTCACTAGTCTGGGTATTCTGACATTGGCCTCTCAATATATATATTCTTTATTGCCATTTTGTGTTAACAATATCAGCTTATTCCCAAGAATTAGCTGCTTTCACTGAGTTAATACTCGGCAGAAATCCAGTCTGCATTTGGATTGCACTTCCTTAACTCTAGTGCCGAAAGGTGTGCAGTATACTGTTGCATCCATTTTCAGTAAGCTAGCACAAGAATTCAAAACTCTTAGCAGTAATCTACATGCTTTCAAATTGAAACTTAAGAATTTCCTCATGGATTACTCATTCTATTCTGTTGAGAACTTCCTTGAAAAATTAAGCTGATTCTTATGTTATATTGTTGATTAAATTTGCTTAAAGTTATGGCTTGACTTTTTTTGAGTTCATATACTTTTATTTGTATCTGTTATTACTTTTACGTTGTAATTTCATGTGCTGACACGATTTGTTTAAAGCCCAGAAACCTGGAAATAATTGATAACAAAGTCTCCTGTTTGGCTGTGAAAGGTTATGGTGTACATGGAAGTTATGAGGGCCTCTGGCATTGATAATTGATGAACTACAGAACTCAGTTTTTTAAGCACAGTGGTAACAGGGCTGTTGAACACAGAATACACTGTTATTACTTGCTATTCTAACAGTAAAGCTATCACTGAATCTTACTGTGGGACACTCACAGAATTATCTTAGAAGTGCTTAAAAGAGAACAGTTAGTGAATTCTATGTTTTCCTCAATAAATGAATCCTTGAACTTATTCACTTATTAGCCAAGTTGTTTTTCTTTAATTAGCCAAGTTGTTTTTCTTTCTCACCTTAGTGTTACATGCGTGTGATGTCAAAGGACCTATAAATTACAAGGACTAAAACAAATAGTGCTACATGTTGCATACTACTAATTGTTTCACCAACAAAAGTAGATAACTGTATTTTTGCTTTGGCCACTGACTTGTAAAAGAAACTTTTCAGGACAAGACATTACTGTTGAATGCTTAAGTTTTTTGTTGTTTGTGAAATTCAATGGCAATATGTAATACACCAGTCACAATACTGATGTCTTATTCCACAAGATTTACGCGGGTCACCATTGTTTGTAATCTTCAAATCATTTCTAATTTTTAAATATCTGTGGCATGAAATTGTACACATTTTTCTTTGAGTAAGTTAGAAATATGAGTCTTTTTCATATACAAATAGAGATCTTTTGGGATAGCTTTCTTGTACTAAAGACTGGCTGAGGTATTACAACTTCCCTGGGGCACTCCTGATGATACCTTTGTTTTGATGACCACTTGTCATCCAGGATAACAACTGGTTTCTGTTACTTAAAAAGTCTTTGAGGCAGTTACATATCTGGAAACCTATTCCACATGCTCAGATCTTCATTAACAACCTGCAGTGCTGCACTGTGTCAAATGCTTTCTGGAAATGTAGGAATATGGAATCTGCCTATTCCCCTGATCCATGGTTCACTGGACATAATGCGAGAAAAGGGCATGTTATGTTTTGCATGAGCACTGTTTTTTAAATTCATATTGCTTTGTAGAAATAAGCTCTTTTTTCTCCCTCAATGAAATTTATTATATTCAAACTTAGAATATACTCAAGAATTCTGTTTCAAACTGACATTAAGGATATTGGTCTATAATTTTGCAGGTCTGTTCTTTTACCCTTCTTACATGTGGAAGCCACCTGTGCTTTTTCCAGTCACTTAGGACTTCGTGCTGGGTGAAAGATTTATAATAAACGCAAGCTAAGTATGAGGCCAGTGCTGAGGAACACACTCTGTAAAACTGATTTGGAATTCCATCTGGACCGGGTGACTTATTTGTTTTCAAATCTTTCAGCTGTTTTTCAATGCCTTTTATGCCTGTTTTTGTGTCCTCCATAAGAAAGAGTGTGTGGTATTCAATTTTGTATGATCCTCTTGCTTGAATGATTTTTTATGAGAGATCTTAAACTTTTGTTGTTGTTTTGCTGTCTTCTATTGCCCCAGCTGACTGGTCTATGAGTGAGTGAATATGAACCTTTGACATGCTTAGTGATTTTATATAAGACCAGAATTTTCCAGGATTCTCAGGAAGATCTTTCTGTAATACCTGACAGCAGAAGTTGTTGTGTGCTTCGCACATCTCTTCTTATGGATGCATGAATTTCTAGTGAGTTTTGCCTGTCAACATTTCTGTGTTTTTTGAACAAAGAGTGCAAAAATCACAGATTTTTCAAAATTTCTTGCTTACTCAGTGCGTACTTCTCCTCATACTTGCCCATAATTCCTCTATGTCCCATTCATTGTTTAAGCAGAATGCTAACAGCTGTTTATGTGCACTTTCTGGCATTATCCTTCTTGATGGAATTATTAATGCCCTAGTAATTTTCATGTCTGTGATGGCTTCATGATTGCTGATCCCTGCCTCTGTATTAACACTGTCAATAAGGCCTATTTGTAGCTACAAGATATAAAATATGTCATAGCAGTTAATGGTGAAAACATTCAGAACTTTTTTGCAAGACTATCTGTCCATACCACCTGCAATGAATCCGTAAATACCCGAGTTTAAACTCATTAGGTTAAAATCACCTCCACCTAATATGTAATGATCAGCATTCTTCCGCACTAGTGAGGAAAGACTTTCTTTCATCGATACTGCAATTGTTACATCAGAATTGGGTGGATTTTCAAAACATCCAATTATTAATTTTTGTTCACATAGCATTATTACTCACATCCAGATAACATCACACTGAGACTCATTTTATACCTCACCAGATGTAATATTTTTGGCAGTTGCAATGAACGCATCCCGTCCTTGCGGTGTTTAACATATCTTTTTGATATGCATGCCATGTCTCATTTAATATTTTGCATCTTTCTATTTCAGGTTTCATCCAACTCTCAGTTACTAGTATATCTTGAGTCTAATACCTTTCCAGGAGGGCAGTAAATTTAGTGAATATGTTTCAAATGATTCAGCAATTTACTGTTAAAATTTTGACATTGGAAGTGTGTCTACCTTATATGTCATCAGATTTCGTTCTGTACGTATTGACTGGGGAGCAAACTAGGACTGTTGATATTTTTAAAAATCAGGAATCCAATATATTGATAAAAATGTCAGCAGCACATTGTAAATATATTGCCGGTTTTAGAGCTGTATATTTAGGTATTGATTTATTATTGATATCCTGTACATCAACAAGTTAGCAGCCTGCCTATCCCTCTTAGAGCAAGAATTGAAAGGAAAATGATGCACATTCACACTTTGCGTTAACAACTTTGCTGATGATGGTAACTGCGTGGAAGTGGCACAAAAAACTTTGTCTGATGGGTCTGTCATTTGGTTTCGTCACATGTCAGATTTGTCCGAAACATCTCATGTCAAATTCCCAGTTTTTTAATTTCTGTACACACCAGAAAACTAGCAGTTGTAGTGTCAGAATTTTGTGGTGAAGTTGAACATTCCAGTTTCTGCTGGTAGCAGCAAGTGCTGATTACCTCAGCATTTCGCATCACATGTCTCAGCTCACCGCAAAGACTAGTCTTGTCATTTGGGGTTTTGTTCATCATTTTCAGCAACTGTTTTTGAAGAATGTTGATGTGAAGAAATAGCACACTAGACACATTAAAAAAAAATTTAATGCAACTGGTGTGCTATGTTTTCACATTGGAAACCTTGTTATTCCATCCACATCGCAAACCCGCAGTGCAATTGGACTTCTTCTTTGTGCTACCTATACTTGCTTCACAGGGTCAAATAGAAAGACCGGATGTGATAAAAGCTCAAAAAGTAGTAAAACTCCTTCACGCAGTGAAAGTACAATTATCTACAACAGTTTCAAAAGAACAATTTCAAATATTCACCAAAAACTGCGAAAAAAATTATATAAAATAAAAATATCGGCACTCAATATTGATATATCGCCAATATATACTGATATTTTTTTGAAAAAATATCGATATTTAATCAAGAGCCCTACGTCAAACTATTGCCTAGCCTGAAAAAACAAACGGGGGGTGGGGGTATGTGCACTCCATACGTATTCTGCTACCTGAGTAGCTGCTTCCTTTATGTAGTGCACCCCTCACCTACCAAGGGGAATCCTATAGTCCTCCACCTCATAATGCAGGAAAATCTGCAGCAAAGACTGTCACAAAATCAATGGAGCCTCTGTTTGGGACTGTCCTCCCGACTCCAAACCAAACACCACCACTCGACACTGGAAATTTTAAGCTCTGCCTGCACCCCGCAAGCAAGGCCAGTAGTGTTCACCACTTGTGCCAGCTGCCTGTGGGGAATGAGGATGTGGAGAAACAAAGTTCCAGTCAATGGTATGGTATCATTCACAATCCCGAGCAAAATCAAAAAAAGCCAAACAATATCTGAGGACCAAAAATGTTACGGCCACAGTATTTTGGTATCAAAGGGCATACTATTCGTTGACTTAAGACGTAGAGAAGATACCATAAATGTAGTGGGCTATTGTCAGAGCCTTCACCGACTATTATGCACAGTTCAAAACAAACGGCAAGGGCTGTTGTCCATTGGTACTGTGGTGCTTTTTTGCAATACTACTTTCCTGCTTTCTGCTGTGTTGTCAAAGGATTTTCTTTGGCAGTTTGCGGCCGAAGTCTTTGAGCACTCCTCTTACAGCCTGGACTTGACCCTGAGTGATTACCATCTCTTTTCTAAATTAAAGGGTTTTTTTTTTAGGTAGAAAGCACTATGAAAATGACAGTTAACTGAAACAGGAAATTCAATGTATCCCAGTAACAGAGGCCTATCTTCTTGCTGCAAATAATGACAAAGCCTGGCATGAAAGCAACTCTTGATGTTGTTGACACTGCAATAGCTGAATCCAACTGCCTTGGCTTTCAATTTTGTACACATTTCTCAACTACTTTTGAAAAAAATTTTAATGCCAACATTACAAGTGTTACATCACTGTACCTGTCTTCTTAAGAGTTTTCAAATGCCTTTGAAATACATTGTTGCATAAAAAACATACTTGCTTCACGATCTTATTTGATACAAAATTTAGAGTATTAACTGTGCAACAAGATCACATGCCCCTCTGCACATTGTCAATTGCTGAAAACTTCCATTTCATTACCTTGCACTATACAGGAAATAAAAGGGATGTTAAGTCTTATGTGACTTGCCTTGTATATATTTTCACAGATGTACTATTGGAATAATTTCTTAAATTGTGTACAGAAAACAGTAACTTCTTTTGTTTCTTCCAGGTTGGTAAAAGTAATGTCACTCAGGACCACAGAAAAGATGAAGATGAGACCATCATACCAGTTGATACAGAATGTTATTTCGTGGCACCCAAATGCAACGAATTAGATGATTTGAAAGAAGAGACAAGAAACTGCTTGAAGAAAGTGCAAGAATTGAGTAATATGGCGAATTTATTTATAAAAAGTTTCAAATTTCAGAACTGTTGCTATTCAGAACCGGTGATATCTTGCACAAAACTGCAACAGCTTTCAGTTTCTGTTACAGATGTAACAGAACCTCCTCTCGTCCCTGGTGTCCTAGACAGATTGTGTGCAACTTATGAGGAACCAGTTAGTGAGAATTTCAATTATGTTTTAAGATTCAATTTGGTCTGCAACATAGACCAGTTTTTATCAGACTTGCATTTATCACCAGAGTATGAAGACACAAATAAAAGATATTTTCATGATATTAATTCTACACAATCTCATTTTCATGAAATTAAACTGCCGTGTCTTTCAAATATTAGCAGTCACACTGCAATAGATTTAGAAGTCCCTAGTACATCAAAGGCAGCTTTTGAAAATATTTCATATACACAAATTAAAAGTAGTAATGACAGCATAAACTGTAACAAAAATTCAGATTTCAAAACTGCAGAGGAAACATCAGTTCACGTAAGCCCCTTAAGTGATAAAATATTTAATTACTCAGATATAGGTTCAGATATAGGTGATTCATCCCCAGTACTCTCCCAGAAGGTACGAAAAGATCCAGTCTGTTCCACCCCAAAAATTAGTAAGAGAACATTATTCAAGATAGAAAATCCTACTCGCACTTTTACTAGTGGTTCAAAGCTTGCACTGAAAAGTAATCACAAAGATACGAGTACAAGAGAAGAAATAAAAACAGAAAATGCTTTAGAAGTACATGACTCTAAATTAAAGGATGGACTAAATTTCACGTTTAAATTAGTCCCAGAGGAGGAAGAATTACTTTTCAGTGGTATAGACAGTGACAGTGCTGATGAAGAATTAGTAACTCAACAAACACAGCAGTCTAACAGCCAACAAGCCCTTCCTGATGAAGAATCCATAACACATTGCACAAAACAATCTAAAAGCCAAAAAGTCTGTGCTGATGAAGAATCAGAAGCTCAACACACAGATCAAGCCAAAAGGCAAGAAGTCTTTGATTCACCTTACAGAATGGTTACTGAACATTTTGTTGGAGGAAGTGGAATGGAAAAACCTGAGACAGAACCACAAAAATGCATTTCACTCTCTTCAGATTCTGGAGACAGTGAAATATGCAAGAAACCTTACAAAAAAAACGTTGGGTGTTTTCGTAGTAGTACTTCACTTAGTGAAACTGAATCAATATTTAACTGGTATTCGAGCATGCAACATGAAGGAAACAAGGCAGAGCCTAAAATTTCTCACCATAAGTGGTGTCCTGGAAGTACTTCACCAAGTGATACAGAGGCAATAACGGACAAATATTCTAATGCACACCAGGGAGAAAAAAAGACATCAACTAAAATTTCTCACTATAATAAAAAAACAACTGCTAATCAGGAAACAAAAACAAATCCTTCTACATACATGAAGAGGTGTGATACAGAGAATGAAGATACTTCTGCATCACATTCTACACATGACAGTAGTGATTCATCATCGTTAGATGTTGTATTTGTGTGCAACAAGCAAACCAGCACAAATCATCGAAAGACACTCTCAAGAAAAACAGCTGAACTAGAGGATAACCAGGCAAAAAATGGAAAAGAGAAACATAAGCATGTAAGTTTCATCCTATTTTTAGTTAATGCTGCTATTCACCTCAAAGTCAAACTCTAGAAATCTAGACATCTTGGGTAGTAGTAGGGACACTCATATTATTTTAAAATGTGTGAGAACTATTTCGTTACAACTAGTGTGTAAGTGCAGCAGACAGTAAACAGCTTATGACCATAGCGTGTATATTAATTTGAGTTCAATTATGTTATTTAAGTCTAAAGATGCATTTATAAATTTAACATTCAAATATATGTCCTGTTTTACTACTAGATCTGTTCCTGAGAAAATGTTTACTGGTATATGTAATCTCAATACTGTTCTGTTTCCACGGCAATACCTAGTTTTATAGTTTCTAAGTTATTATTATTACTTGTGGCTTTTTAAAATTTGTTCTATCATTTTTGCAGTTCTGATTAATTCTATTGTATACTGGATGAAATTATAAAACTAGTTTTTGTATTCTTTTTTGTCCATTGGCATTACTTAGTATGATACTTTTGATGGTTAATAATTACGAAAAAGGAAGCAGATATCGGTGTAGGCACTGCAGCCTATGTGATGTAGAGAAAAAATCTCTCAAAAACAGATATGAGTAATGAGAAAACCACATAGAAATGACCTTGTCGTGAAACAGAAATGTCATTCCTTAATACTGCATGTGGTTGCATTATAAGTTGACCAATCACCAGTTCACTATCATCCAACGAATAAATGAGTATGCCAAAATTTTGCAGGTGCATATGTGTGGTCATTATTCACCTGATTGCTGGACACTATACGCTAGGTACTAACTGACTGACTGTGAAGCTAGGTGAATGAAACTGTATCTCAACTATGCATTATATTTTGTCCAATATCCCAATTTTATTCATGATCTGATCAAATTTCTGTCAGACATCACTAACTCCAGATGAACTACTACTTGACCAAGGGACTGATGACTTCACTGTTTAGTCCCTCAACCACCAGCCATCCAAGCTATTGGCTCGACACAAACAGTAAGAGAACCAAGCCCAACTCGGACTATGTCACAATCATAATCTAAAGCACACAGAGAGAGCAAATATTGCAAAACCAGGGCAACACTTATAACTCATTGCCACACAGCGAATGGAGTCATAGAAAGGAGTGCAAATGGTGCAGTATGACAGCATCCAGAATGTCATTCTGCAAACTCTACAATATGGACTGATGACATGTATCATCCTAACAATGCCGCTCAAAGGCATTCTAGTACTGATGGGGCAGAGAAAAATGGTGCAGTATGACAGCATCCAGAATGTCATTCTGCAAACTCTACAATATGGACTGATGACATGTATCATCCTAACAATGCCGCTCCAAGGCATTCTAGTACTGATGGGGCAGAGAAAAATGTCCGTAATGGAGATATCACGGTGTGGACAGGACTGCTGACACCTCTGGTTAAACAAGGGCAAATGGCCACCTACCATGCTATAATGATGGTTCAGTGATGTCCTGACATGATGTTCGGAATTAAATACCCCTGCTTCAGATGTCTTGTCCTTAGTGCCTGGACATTCTATCTGTGTCACCAATGCCAGTGGAATGACTGTCTTTCTAGTTACAGATTAACTCTATAAGCGAATTGTGTTGTGCTGCTTGCTGTCTGTTTCAAGACTCTATCTACAAGACTGCAGCCTGCCACCTGTGGTTGGACTTCATTGCTCCACACTGCCATTACAGATGGATCACAGCTGTGACTGATGGAAAATGCAGACTTGCTGGGCATTCCTCTGGTGAAAGGCCAAACCAACTGACTGCATGCAGCCATGTTCTTGCCAGCCTCTATCTTCTGCTTGCTGGCCTCCCAGGTTGTATGGCTACTGCCTTCCTGACTATATGGTGTATGTGCTTAGGGAGCCTGGAGCCTTTTGCTTCTCTTTCACAACAGTGGCCATCCAGAAGATGCTGTGGGTACAGGTCTAAGTGTGCATCATCTACGAGAGTGCTGAGACCCTTTGTCTCAACAGAGGCATGTCCATAGGTTGTCCTGCTAGCCCCTGTCACTGCACCCCACTGTCAGGCATCCTGCCTGACAAGCTACATGAGCTGTTGGACTGCTGACTGAGCAGCCCCCAGCGAAGACTGAATTCATTGGATGAATCACATTAATAAAATGTTATTACAGGTACCAGTGTTTCACTGCTGCCTTCAGCTGTAAGACATAACACTCACCAGCCCTCAGAGCTTGATCTCAGTCACTTGTAATATTACCGCCTCACCTGTTGAACCTCAATTCCCACTGACCTCCTGACCTGAGGTCAGTACAGAAATGGGCTTCTCGACAACTAGTGAACAGAAATAGGAGTCTCACCATCTGTCGTCATCACAACCTACGTCCAGGAGTGGTCTTCACAACACCAGACATTGTCATCACTAGTCATTACATGAACATCACTGCAGTCAACTTCTCTCAACTTGTAACCTGCAATTCCAAATGAAGGGTGGTGATTGAAAGGTGTTTTTCTCATTGTATAATTTGTTGGCTGTGGTAGATCCCAAAGACATTCATTTCAATTTGAAAGTAACTCTGGTACAGTATCGTTAACCTCATGACCTCTCCAAGTTCAGAGGCAACTGTCACAAAATATATTTGATGCCTTTTAGGTGAGCATTTTGTAATCTTCCTGGGCACAAGGTGCTGTGTACCAAGGCTGTTCCAGTCAGATGTTTTACTTGATGATGTTGGGGTCCTTTGGCATGGGATTGTAACAAATGTAGATGGGCTATGATACACCATAAGAATTAGAGTAACTCCTTTTGTATTATGTACCTTACATTTGAACCTGGTGTTAACTTCCCTTGTACAATATTTTGGCTTGGCACTAATAGCATAGGCAATATGCCGATGGAAACGTTTTCCACTAATATGAGTGATTCTCTTACCACGATGACAGAACAGATTGTTAGATAACAAGCTGCACTAGAGCAGAAAAGTGGGGAACTGGGACATTACGGAACCGAAGCAGTACCACTGCAAGCTGACAAGGAATAGCCACCGGGACAATTTCAGAAATTAAAGTTATGCAGAGTGTGCCCTCTCCTCCTATCAATCCTGTGGTAGCAAATTTAATAACATCTTTTTTTATCAATGTACCAGAGGACACAACTGTATTTCTCAGTGTTAGCTTCAGCCAAGCTGGGTGTTGGTCTGAAACATGCCTTTGTATAACCAATTTACAACTGATTGGGGAAGGTAAAGCATATGTCACGTACCATGAAACTTTGAGGGGTGCACAGATATCTACACCTACATCTACATGGAGACTGCAAATCACACTCAAGTGTCTGGCAGAGGGTTCATCAATCCACCTTCATAATAATTATCTATTATCCCAGTGTTGAACAGCGCGCAGGAAACACGAACACCTAGATCTGTGCATGCAAACTCTGATTTCCCTTATTTTATCGTGATGATCATTTCTCCTTATGTAGGTCAGTGTCAACAAAATATTTTCACATTCAGAGGAGAAAGTTGGTGATTGAAATTTCGTGTTGTTTTAATGATGTCCACCCCAAATTCTGTATCGTTTCAGTGACACTCTCTCTCTTATTTCATGATAACACAAAACGTGCTGCCCTTCTTTTAACTTTCTCAATTTACTCCATTAATTCTATCCAGTAAGGATCCCACGCCACACAGCAGTACTCTAAAAAGAGGATGGACAAGCATAGTATAGGCAGTGTCCTAGTAGATCTCTTACATTTTCTAAGTGTTCTGCCAATAAAATACAGTCTTTGTTTTGCCCTCCCCACAATATTTTCTGTGTGTTCTTTCCAATTTAAGTTATTTGTAACTGTAATTACTAGGTATTTAGTTGAATTTACAGCCTTTAAATTTGACTGATTTATCATGTAACACAAGTTTAACTGATTCCTTTTAGCACTCATGTGGATGACCTCACACTTTCTGTTATTTAGGATCAATTGTCAATTTTTGCACCATACAAATATCTTTTTTAAATCCTTTTGAAATTTGTTTTGCTCTTCTGGTGACTTTACTAGACAATAAACGACAGCATCATCTGCAAACAACCTAAGACAACTGCTCAGATTGTCTCCTAAATTGTTTATATGGATAAGGAACAGCAGAGGCTTATAACGCTACCTCAGGGAATGCCAGAAATCACTTCTATTTTACTCGTTGACTTTCTGTCAATTACTACGAACTGTGAACTCTCTCACAGGAAGTCACAAATCCAATCACGTAACTGAGACGATATTCCATAAGCATGCAATTTCACAACATGTGTGGTACAGTGTCAAAAGCCTTCTGGAAATCTAGAAATACCGAATCAATTTTAAATCCCTTATCTGTAGCACTCAGCACTTTGTGCGTGTAAAGAGCCAGTTGTGTTTCACAAGAACGATTTTTTCTGAATCTGTATTGACTGTGTGTCAATAGACTGTTCTCTTCAAGGTACTTCATAATGATTGAACATAGTACATGTTCCAAAATCATGCTGCATATCGACGTTAATGATGTGGGCCTGTAATTTAGTGGATTACTCCTATTGGTGTGACCTGTGCAACTTTCCAGTCTTTGGGTACAGATCTTTCGCCGAGCAAGCAGTTGTATATAATTGATATACAGTCTGGACTGGAAGACTTGCTTTTGTTAAGTGATTTAAGTTGCTTCACTACTCCGAGGATATCTACGTCTAAGTTACTCATATTGGCAACAGTTTCTTGATTCAAATCGTAGATTGTTTATTTCATCTTCTTTGGCAAAGGAATTTCGCAAGGCCGTGTTTAGTAACTCTGCTTTGGCACCACTGTCATCGATAATATTTCCATTGCTGTCGTGCAGAGAAGGCATTGATTGTGTCTTGCCGCTACCATACCATACATACAACCAGAGTCCCTTTGTATTTTCTGCTACATTTAGAGACAAAATTTCATTGTGGAACTATTATAAGCATCTTGCATTGATGACAGCATGAAATTTGGGGCTTTAGTAAAAGATCACGAGTCTTGGAGATTTGATATTCATTTAAATTTGGTATGCTTTTTTCATTCTTTCTGCAACAGTGTTATCACCTGTTTTGTGTACCAAGGAGGATCAGCTCCATTGTTTGTTAATTTATTTGGTATAAGTCTCAAATTCAACCCACATCTGGTCTACACTCACATTGTTAGTTTGGAAAGATAGAGATTCTCTCTCGGAAAGACAACAAAGGAATTTTTATCTGTTTTTTGAATAGGTACATTTTTTGTGTAGTTTTGGAGGATTTGGGAGTTACTATATTCCAGTCTCACTACGACAACCCTGTGTTCACTAATCCCTGTACCTGTTTTGATGTTCATTATTAACACTGGTTTATTTCTTGCTAAGAGGTCAAGTGTGTTGTCACAACCATTTTCTATACGCTTGGGCTCAAGAACTAACTGCTCGAAATAATTTTCAGAGAAGGCATTTAACACAATTTCAGATGATGATTTATGCGTACCTCCTGATTTAAACATGTATTTTCGCCAAAATATCAAGGGTAAATTAAAGTCACCACCAAATGTAATTGTATGAGTCGGGTAGGTGTTTGAAATTAAACTCAAATTATCTTTGAACCTTTCAGCAATTGTATCACTTTTGTTGGCAGGTCAGTAAAAGTATCCAGTTACTATTTTATTCTAGTTGCCAAGAATGGCCTTTATGCATGCTAACTCACATAAACTATCTACTTCAATTTTGCAATGAGATAAACTATGTCAAACAGCAACAAACATGCCACCACCAACTGCGTTTAGCCTATCCTTTCAGAACATCATTAAATTCTTTGCAAAAGTTTCAGCTGAACTTATTTCTGGCTTTAGTCAGCTTTCAGTGCCTGTAACAATTTGAGCATCAGTGCTTTCTATTAGCGCTTGGAGTTCTGGCATTTTCCCAACACAGCTCTGAAAGTTTACAATTATTACCCTGATGGTTCCTTTCTCTACATTCTTCCTTTGTTCCACCTGCACCCTTTGAGACTGAAGCCCTTTTTGTGTTTACCCGAGACCCCCTAACCTAAAAAACCACTCAGTCCATACCACACAGCCACTGCTACCCATGTAGCTGCCTCCTGTGTGTAGTGAACTCCTGACCTATTCAGCAGAACTCGAAACCCGACCACCCTATGGCGCAAGTCTAGGAATCTGCCGACTACATGGTTGCAGAACCATCTGAGCCTCTGACTGAGACCCTCCACTTGGCTCTGTACCAGAGGTCCACAATCAGTCCTGTCGACTGTGCTGCAAATGGTGAGCTCTGCTTTCATCTCGCAAGCAAGACTGGCAGCCTTTACCACTTCTGTCAGCTGCTCGAAACCAGAGAGAATCTTTTCTGATCCAAAGTGACACACATCATTGATACCAATGTGGGCCACCACATGCAGTTGGCTGCACCTTGTACTCTTAATGGCATCTGGAAGGACCCATTCCACATCTGGAATGATTCCACCCAGTATGCACCCAGAGTGCACACTGACTTTCTTCCCCTCCTTGGCATCCATGTACTTAAGGGGCCCATAACATGCCTAACATTGGAGCTCCCAACTACCAATAATCCCATATTCTGTGATTGTCCAGATCTTGCAGGCTCAGTTGTTCCCTCTGAAACAGGAGAGGTGACTGCATCTGCAACTGCGGATATTCCTGTGTAGATACACTGGACCTCAGCACTCCCAAAGATGACGTGTTCTTAGACCTGTACCCGCAGCTCTTTCTGGATGGTGGATGTCATGATGGCAGAAGGGCAGGGCTCCCTCAGCGTACAGCAAGGAAGCCAGTACACATACAACCTGGAGGCCAGTAAGCAGAAGATGGCTGTTTGCTCTCAGTTGGTTTCGCCCCTTCGCCAGAGGAAGGCCCATCAAGCCCACACCTTCTGTCAGTCACAGCTATGATCCATCTTCAGTGGCATGTGGAGTGATGAAGCCCAACCACAAGGGGCAGGCTGCAGTCTTACAGATGAAGCCTTCAAACAAGCAGCAGAGAGCACATCACAGTTTGCCTGTAGAGTTAATCTGTAACTAGTGAGACTGTCATTCCGTCAGGATCAGTGACACAAATAGACTGGCCAGACACTAAGGACAAGATGTCTGAAACAGAGTTATTTAAAGCCAGACATCACATCATTGTTGAAGCGTTGTAATGGCAGAGTAACAGTATTAAATCATAAGTGAATTTTATCATCATGTTTTAAACTTTAGCTTAAGAAATGCTCTATTCCGTATACTGACTAGGTGCTTCTAAGTAGAATAAATAAGTGAAATAGAGATATGTTCATGGAGAGGTACAGTGTGTAGTGAATTACTTTCATTGATGAATTATCGTTTCAGAAGAATCAGAAAAAAATTCTCCTTTAGAAACAGCAGTTTCATGTTATCTATGGATCTAAATGCCAAATTTGATCCGTTCTTAGCTTTTCATATGGATCGGACTAAAAAATCTTGCACGGGGAAATACATAGTGTCATTTAACACACAGAGATAATTTACTGGCACAATGGGAAAGTCTGCAAGGCAACAGATATTCAAGGACATAAGTGAATCTAAATATTTCACAATAATTGTAGACTCAGCTGCTGAAGATTCAGACTGCAGTAAATTAGGTTTTACCATTCATTTTGTGGGGAAGACAGTGTACCACAGTTTACTGTTTCCAGGTAACCTCCGTGTTTCATTTTCTGAAACCACATGAATTATGTATGTAAAACTTGTGTTACATATACATTACATTATTTCTATTCATGGAGCTGTATCACGTGTAGAAATTCAGTGATGTGGAAGGAAATGAAAGGATGTACACCTTATTAAATTAACCCTAGAAGTGTACATCTGAGTCAGTCTGACCCTGTAGTAGTTTGTTTGTTTCTCTGCGTGCACCATTGCACACACACAGCCTGCTGCCACCAGTATAATTTCAGCATTGAGTGAGGCCTAGTTGAGGTGAACATTCGAAGTTGTGAGACATTGTTATTTGATTAATTTGTGGAGAAATATTTGTTGTAGAGTCATTGTGACCCCAGAGTACACATCGTGTAAGTATTCAGTAGCTGAGGATGAAGAACATTTGTGTGAAAATGGCATGTAGAAATGACATTTTACTAACGGAATATGTTATACAGGAAGCATTGTTAGTTGTAAAAGTGGCGTAAGAGACTTTCATGATGAAAGTGATTCTGAAGCTGGTGCTTCTGCAACAATTATGGACAATTGTGAAACTGGTCAGTCTGCTGAATTTCAGACAGTGATGAAGAAAATACAGTCATCCACAGTCATTGTTTTAACATGGCTTTCCCTAATAGGAAAGGCCTGCCAGTTACCCGTAACATTATAGTCCAAATTCCCAGAGTGTGGAATGAATAAATTTATGAATAAGTGAGAACACTTAAAATATTTGTGTAATATGTACCTTTAATTAAAAGAATAGCATTTTCATCTAAATAAACTGCAAATAAAGTCTTTCCGTCTGGATCACTTTTAAATTACATAATTGAAAAGCTTCCACGGCAGTTTTACTTATTCTCTCATTTTGGATATATCTGTCCTAATATTGATCAAAAAAGTACATGACAGAGTTGGAATAAAATGCTTTTATTATATGAGAGCCACTATTTCAATATAAAATATTCTACATTCAGGCTGTTTCTCTAGCAAATAATTGAGGGTCACTGTGTCCCTGGTATACCATTCGTGTGACAGATTCAGAGGGTTAAATGACTACGTTGTGAAAACATTAATTATAAGAGTTCCTGTAAAGGTACTCTTCAGTGGAGTAGCAGGAGTTTCCCCTTCAGAATCTTCTTTAATTCAGTCCTTCACCACATTACCTATAAAATATTAAATATTCTCTGACTCATGTTTGAGTTCATGTGCACCCTTGTATCTGCCAGCCTAAAGTTCTACATTTTAGATGGTTTACTTCAAGTGTAAGAAATGGGCAACTGAATTTAAATATGAATGTACTTCTCCTAAGGGTGACACACATGAAAGATCTACCAAAACTGCAACCATAGATGAAAATATCATAAGTCTACAAATGGTACTGATTGATCAACAGTTATAGGTGTGTCCATTATAATTATCCAGGCTGTTATGCCGTGGTCGGTTGACGAATTCTGTGTCGATTCCCAACGTTTCGTCTCCGACTGCGGGAGACATCTTCAAGGGGGTCCGTAGCTCAATGGAAGGTCCAACACACCCACTGGCTCGCTACTGACTGACAGTAGCGAGCCAGTGGGTGTGTTGGACCTTCCATTGAGCTACGGACCCCCTTGAAGATGTCTCCCGCAGTCGGAGACGAAACGTTGGGAATCGACACAGAATTCGTCAACCGACCACGGCATAACAGCCCGGATAATTATAATGGACATGATATTTCCGGCCGTGAAAGTCTACATTTTAGTTATAGGTGTATTAAATAGCAGACTCCATAATCATATTAGAAGAAAGAGTATGGTATATTTCACACAGAGAATCAACTATGACAGAGCTTTTAGCAAGATGGGTTCTGTATTTGTTGAAGGCTAACAAAAAACAAATATGAAAAGTAATGTGTGTTTTGGAAAATGCAACAGAATTTGTGTACTGGTACTATGAAAAAGATGTGGGTCCACAGCTTCAATATACCGTACATAAATCAAAGCAGGGATTGGATGCAACAGAAAAGGCGAAGCCTATATCATCTGCTAGAAAATCTGTGGCTAATATTTTCTTGGATGCAGAAGGGATTATTTTTGTTGATTACCTTAAAAAGTGTAAGACAGTAACAGATGAATACTACACAAGTCATTTGGATCAAATGGATAAATAATATAGAGGATGAACCAAACTTCATGCGCTCAAATTCCACAGCGTTGTTCCTTGTGTACTAAAAATACAGAAAAAAGTCTCTAACAAAATTTTGTTGTGTGCATATTTTCAGTAGAAAATGGACATCAAACAAAGGCATTTTGGCATCACTGTAATAACATGTGTAGCAGATATCCTGATTCAATACTGTGTGACTGTGCTGTCCAGTTAGTGCAGTGGGTAGAGTTTTGCATTAGAGTACTCAGTTTCGATTCTGTATCTAAGGGTAATTTTCTAATTTTATGCTGTGTCATGCGCTATCTGAAATCTTAATTGTTATACAGCATGTACTGTGTGTTTTATACAATAAACACAAAATTATACAGGGTTATTACAAATGATTGAAGCGATTTCACAGCTCTACAATAACTTTATTATTTGAGATATTTTCACAGTGCTTTGCACACACATACAAAAACTCAAAAAGTTTTTTTAGGCATTCACAAATGTTCGGTATGTGCCCCTTTAGTGATTCGGCAGACATCAAGCCGATAATCAAGTTCCTCCCACACTCGGCACAGCATGTTGCCATCAATGAGTTTGAAAGCATCGTTGATGCGAGCTCGCAGTTCTGGCACGTTTCTTGGTAGAGGAGGGTTAAACACTGAATCTTTCACGTAACCCCACAGAAAGAAATCGCATGGGGTTAAGTTGGGAGAGCGTGGAGGCCATGACATGAATTGCTGATCATGATCTCCACCACGACTGATCCATCGGTTTTCCAATCTCCTGTTTAAGAAATGCCGAACATCATGATGGAAGTGCGGTGGAGCACCATCCTGTTGAAAGATGAAGTCGGCGCTGTCGGTCTCCAGTTGTGGCATGAGCCAATTTTCCAGCATGTCCAGATACACGTGTCCTGTAACGTTTTTTTCGCAGAAAAAAAAGGGGCCGTAAACTTTAAACCATGAGATTGCACAAAACACGTTAACTTTTGGTGAATTGCGAATTTGCTGCACGAATGCGTGAGGATTCTCTACCGCCCAGATTCGCACAATGTGTCTGTTCACTTCACCATTAAGAAAAAATGTTGCTTCATCACTGAAAACAAGTTTTGCACTGAACGCATCCTCTTCCATGAGCTGTTGCAACCGCGCCGAAAATTCAAAGCGTTTGACTTTGTCATCGGGTGTCAGGGCTTGTAGCAATTGTAAACGGTAAGGCTTCTGCTTTAGCCTTTTCCGTAAGATTTTCCAAACCGTCGGCTGTGGTACGTTTAGCTCCCTGCTTGCTTTATTCATCGACTTCCGCGGGCTACACGTGAAACTTGCCCGCACACGTTCAACCGTTTCTTCGCTCACTGCAGGCCGACCCGTTGATTTCCCCTTACAGAGTCATCCAGAAGCTTTAAACTGCGCATACCATCGCCGAATGGAGTTAGCAGTTGGTGGATCTTTGTTGAACTTCGTCCTGAAGTGTCGTTGCACTGTTATGACTGACTGATGTGAGTGCATTTCAAGCACGACGTACGCTTTCTCGGCTCCTGTCGCCATTTTGTCTCACTGCACTCTCGAGTGCTCTGGCGGCAGAAACCTGAAGTGCGGCTTCAGCCGAACAAAACTTTATGAGTTTTTCTACGTATCTGTAGTGTGTCGTGACCATATGTCAATGAATGGAGCTACAGTGAATTTATGAAATGGCTTCAATCATTTGCAATAGCCCTGTATAATACCAACACAGAAATAGGAGTACAACCATGTTTATTATTCCACTTTTAAAGATGTATTTTGCCTTGAAATGTTTTCTCTTCTTCCAAGCACATCACTATTCCATGTTTTCCAGTCCATTGCCAGCATTGCTTCCATTTTCTTTTATACCCTTTCCCACAAAGTAAAAAGAAAAAGAAAGTGTCGTGCCGCCCTTTGACTTCTTGGTCACTGCTTCCTGTATCCTCAGTAATTCTCTGGGAACCATACAGATCACATATCATCATCATCTTAATGTATTCTTTTGCAAAAAAATGTTGTACCAACTACCATGGTTACCACTTTCATGTCCATTACATTTCTTTAAGATATTACATCATCAGCTACAGATAATTACCAAACTCTGCTACATTTATTCTATTACGCTGATGAATGTGGAAGAACTCGAAGGATGCTTCCAAGCTTCTATTGTGAGCACGGATGCACCTATGCTTTGAAGAATTTAGAGAAGCATGATCCAGCAAGTCACAAATGTTTGGAGATAGAGGAGATCTGATTGAGCATCTGCTCTGAAGACTCCATGTGTTTTGTGGAAGGCACTGTCACTGATAGTGTATTTAAAATATTACAACTGCTTACTGTAACTGAATGTAGTTCATGAATATTTTTGACATGTCCAATCTGTAACTGTTGTGTTCAGCATTAAAGATAAGAAATGTAGTTGTAGGCTATGTATTGTTAAAGAAACACAGTGTGCTACTGATTACTGAGCAGATCAAAGTTTAAAAAATTACACCTACACATAGAATCAAACTTGAGTACACAAACACAAAACTCAACCCTTTGCACTAACAGGACAGCAGAGTTAAACAGTATTGGATCAGTATACCTTTCATACATGTGATTTCAGTGTTGCCTTCCTTTCTTATCCCAATCTTGCCGAAAATATACATGGAACAAAATTTTGTTAAACTTTTTTGTTCTGTTTGTATACAAGTAATAGACCTATAGCATCCAAGTGCATGGATTTTGTTTCATCCTGCATGAGAAGAGCAGGATTGGAAAAGGATGATGACAAAATTGTATTAGTGCACTTGCTAACAAAATTACTTTGGCATTGGAAAAATTGAGGGATTTGAAGTACTAGATCTTGTAACATCCACCCTGTTAATCAAGTTTGGGACCTTCTGACTTTTGCCTACTCCCACATGAAAAAAAAGAAAAGAAAAGTGATTCAAAAATATTTGGAGGCTAGAAAGAAGGTGTGTGTGTGGTGGTCTTCAGTCCTGAGACTGGTTTGTTGCAGCTCTCCATGCTACTCTATCCTGTGCAAGCTTCTTCATCTCCCAGTACCTACTGCAACCTACATCCTTCTGAATCTGCTTAGTGTATTCATCTCGTGGTCTCCCTCTACGATTTTTACCCTCCACACTGCCCTCCAATGCTAAATTTGTGATCCCTTGATGCCTCAAAACATGTCCTACCAACCGATCCCTTCTTCTAGTCAAGTTGTGCCACAAACTTCTCTTCTCCCCAATCCTATTCAATACCTCCTCATTAGTTACGTGATCTACCCACCTTACCTTCAGCATTCTTCTGTAGCACCACATTTCGAAAGCTTCTATTCTCTTCTTGTCCAAACTGGTTATCGTCCATGTTTCACTTCCATACATGGCTACACTCCATACAAATACTTTCAGAAACGACTTCCTGACACTTAAATCTATACTCGATGTTAACAAATTTCTCTTCTTCAGAAACGATTTCCTTGCCATTGCCAGTCTACATTTTATATCATCTCTACTTCGACCATCATCAGTTATTTTACTCCCTAAATAGCAAAACTCCTTTACTACTTTAAGTGTCTCATTTCCTAATCTAATCCCCTCAGCATCACCCGATTTAATTTGACTACATTCCATTATCCTCGTTTTGCTTTTGTTGATGTTCATCTTATATCCTCCTTTCAAGACACTGTCCATTCCATTCAACTGCTCTTCCAAGTCCTTTGCTGTCTCTGACAGAATTACAATGTCATTGGCGAACCTCAAAGTTTTTATTTCTTCTCCATGGATTTTAATACCTACTCCGAATTTTTCTTTTGTTTCCTTTACTGCTTGCTCAATATACAGATTGAATAACATCGGGGAGAGGCTACAACCCTGTCTCACTCCTTTCCCAACCTCTGCTTCCCTTTCATGCCCCTCGACTCTTATAACTGCCATCTGGTATCTGTACAAATTGTAAATAGCCTTTCGCTCCCTTTATTTTACCCCTGCCATCTTCAGAATTTGAAAGAGAGTATTCCAGTTAACGTTGTCAAAAGCTTTCTCTAAGTCTACAAATGCTAGAAACGTAGGTTTGCCTTTTCTTAATCTTTCTTCTAAGATAAGTCATAAGGTTAGTATTGCCTCACGTGTTCCAACATTTCTATGGAATCCAAAGTGATCTTCCCCGAGGTCCGCTTCTACCAGTTTTTCCATTCGTCTGTAAAGAATTCGCATTAGTATTTTGCAGCTGTGACTTATTAAACTGATTGTTTGGTAATTTTCACATCTGTCAACACCTGCTTTCTTTGGGATTGGAATTATTATATTCTTCTTGAAGTCTGTGGGTATTTCGCCTGTCTCATACATCTTGCTCACCAGATGGTAGAGTTTTGTCATGACTGGCTCTCCCAAGGCCATCAGTAGTTCTAATGGAATGTTGTCTACTCCCGGGGCCTTGTTTCAACTCAGGTCTTTCAGTGCTCTGTCAAACTCTTCACGCAGTATCTTATCTCCCATTTCATTTTCATCTACATCCTCTTCCATTTCCATAATATTGTCCTCAAGTACATCACCTTTGTATAAACCCTCTATATACTCCTTCCACCTTTCTGCCTTCCCTTCTTTGCTTAGAACTGGGTTGCCATCTGAGCTCTTGATATTCATACAAGTGGTTCTCTTCTCTCCAAAGGTCTCTTTAATTTTCCTGTAGGCAGTATCTATCTTACCCCTAGTGAGACAAGCCTCTACATCCTTACATTTGTCCTCTAGCCATCCCTGCTTAGCCATTTTGCACTTCCTGTCGATCTCATTTTTGAGACGTTTGTACTCCTTTTTGCCTGCTTCATTTACTGCATTTTTTATATTTTCTCCTTTCATCAATTAAATTCAATATTTCTTCTGTTACCCAAGGATTTCTATTAGCCCTCGTCTTTTTACCTACTTGATCCTCTGCTGCCTTCACTACTTCATCCCTCAGAGCTACCCATTCTTCTTTTACTGTATTTCTTTCCCCCATTCCTGTCAATTGTTCCCTTATGCTCTCCCTGAAACTCTGTACAACCTCTGGTTCTTTCAGTTTATCCAGGTCCCATCTCCTTAAATTCCCGCCTTTTTGCAGTTTCTTCAGTTTCAATCTGCAGTTCATAACCAGTAGATTGTGGTCAGAATCCACATCTGCCCCTGGAAATGTCTTACAATTTAAAACCTGGTTCCTAAATCTCTGTCTTACCATTATGTAATCTATCTGATATCTTTTAGTATCTCCAGGATTCTTCCAGGTATACAACCTTCTTTCATGATTCTTGAACCAAGTGTTAGCTATGATTAAGTTATGCTCTGTGCAAAATTCTACAAGGCGGCTTCCTCTTTCATTTCTTCCCCCCCAATCCATATTCACCTACTATGTTTCCTTCTCTCCCTTTTCCTACTGACGAATTCCAGTCACCCATGACTATTAAATTTTCGTCTCCCTTCACTACCTGAATAATTTCTTTTATCTCGTCATACATTTCATCAATTTCTTCATCATCTGCAGAGCTAGTTGGCATATAAACTTGTACTACTGTAGTAGGCATGGGCTTTGTGTCTATCTTGGCCACAATAATGCGTTCACTATGCTGTTTGTAGTAGCTAACCCGCACTCCTATTTTTTTATTCATTATTAAACCTACTCCTGCATTACCCCTATTTGATTTTGTATTTATAACCCTGTAATCACCTGACCAAAAGTCTTGTTCCTCCTGCCACCGAACTTCACTAATTCCCACTATATCTAACTTTAACCTATCCATTTCCCTTTTTAAATTTTCTAACCTACCTGCCCGATTAAGGGATCTGACATTCCACGCTCCGATCTGTAGAATGCCAGTTTTCTTTCTCATGATAACGACGTCCTCTTGAGTAGTCCCCGCCCGGAGTTCCGAATGGGGGACTGTTTTACCTCCAGAATATTTTACCCAAGAGGACGCCATCATCATTTAATCATACAGTAAAGCTGCATGTCCTCAGGAAAAATTACGGCTGTAGTTTCCCCTTGCTTTCAGCCGTTCACAGTACCAGCACAGCAAGGCCGTTTTGGTTAATGTTACAAGGCCAGATCAGTCAACCATCCAGACTGTTGCCCTTGCAACTACTGAAAAGGCTGCTGCCCCTCTTCAGGAACCACATGTTTGTCTGGCCTCTCAACAGATACCCCTCCGTTGTGGTTGCACCTACGGTACGGCCATCTGTATCGCTGAGGCACGCAAGCCTCCCCACCAGCGGCAAGGTCCATGGTTCATGGGGGGAGAAAGAAGGTATTGGTGGAAAATTAGTGCAATATTTGCCTAAAATTACCATCTTCAAGAGCCAGGCCAAAATAATTTCCCATGTCTTTGAACAAACTAAATATGACAGCCAGCCTTATTTTCTTCTGATTCTGTTCTAACTTGTTACATTGTTTACTTATTATGGCTAACATTTACTAACTTTGAATCCAGTTTTATTTACACACACATCTGTGCCACTGCTGCTGCTGCTGCTGCTGCTGCTACTACTACTACTACTACTACTACTTCTATTTCTCCTCCTCTCTGTCTCTCCTCCCTCCCCCCTTTCCCTCTCCCTCAGGCATGCCAAAGACGACTTTATTTGTGATGTGTTTTGTTCGTTCCCGTTTGTTAGCAATTTATATCAGCAAAAATACTGGGATATGTGCAGCCACCCTCCTCCTCCTCCTCCTCCTCCTCCTCCTCCTCCAATGTTGGCCCCTCATGAGTTACATCCATTATCCTTACTCACTGCTTTCACATAGTGTAGTGCACTCATCAGATTGATCAGGATGGGTGTCCAATGCGCATTTGAACTGATGATTTGGCTGTGTACATTCCAGACAATTTGTCACTGAGTCAGAGACGCTCTTAAATACCTAAATTTATGGAAAATGTGCTTGCAGCCATATACATTAAGGCATGCCAATATTAACATTAATTGTCAATCATGTTGTAAGTAGTCTATGCATAGAACATATGAGTAATAGTAGAAAGTGCTTTGTCAACAAATGGAGTTACATGTGAACCAATTAAATGTTGGTTCAGTTTCCAAAATGTGTTGAAACAGAAGCAGCCATTGTTAAAAATCCAGCAACCTTATGTCAACAGCTTTTTGATAAGTGTCCTAGGAAGATGACTCAGTGGCAAAGATTTTAACATTACATTTGTCCATGCAGTGGTCAGTAGCAATTAATATTTTGCTACGATAATTTATTAATTTTAATATCTGTGGCTGTATGCACTTTTTTTACTGACTGCAAATATTAAAAATAACATCTTGAACACAGACATTGGTGAGAAGGCACGCAGCTGAAATATCAGTAAAATTAAAACCAGCAGTCCCTAACTGCTTGCCTCCAAGCAGATCCATTGAGGGAGTTTTCAATTCAAGTAAATGTTAGCTTTTTTTTAAAATATTGTCAAAAATTTTTTGTAGAATCTAGATACTTTTGGATTAAAGGATACTACTCACCGATAAACTGAAGCTTTACACACACACACACACACACACACACACACACACACACACACACACACACACACACACCTATGCCCCTACATAGCGCTGCTGAACTAAAGATTTTCAGCAAATGGACTGGTTGTTGTGGGGGTAGTCTTGGGCAGCTTGGGTAGAGGGAGAAGGACTGGGAGTGAGTGACTAGCAGCTCGGAGGGAGGCAGCCAGTTTGCTGGCTTGGAATGTAGGAGGAAGAAATGGCATGTGTATGGACTCAACACGTAATGAACTATTGTAAGCCCCGGTGGGGAGTGGCGCACACTGACGGCAGTGTGGGGATCTTAATTGGTATATGGTATGACTGCTTTCACAGATATCTCAGCCTATCAAGTCTGGAAACATTGCACAGCTTTTTATGTTGGTGTGACTACCAACCAGCTGTCCACTGGGATGAATGGCCAACACCAAACTGTTGCCAAGAACAGAGTTGACCATCCAGTGGCACAACATGCAGTTGTTTCAATGGCTGCTTCACAACCCAGGCCATCTGGACCCTCTGCTCCCACAAGGCCACTACATTTGTGCATTAAATGCCAAGTTCACATACTTACCACCCACCCCTCCCAATTACTAGTCAGCATACAGTCTGTCCCCTCCGAGCTGCTATCCATTCACCCCCAGTCCTGCTCCCAGTCTCCCACCATCTCCCTCTCCATCTACCCCCTTCCCCCCCCTCAACGCCCCCCCCCCCTACCCTTACCCCCGCCACAACCAGTCCAACTCACACCAGCACTATGTAGGGGCATAGGTATAGGTGTGTGTGTGTGTGTGTGTGTGTGTGTGTGTGTGTGTGTGTGTGTGTGTGTGTGTGTGTGTGTGTGTGTATCATTTAATCCAAAAGTATTTAGTTTTTCTAAATATTATTTAAATCATAACAATAAATTTTTGCAGATGAAATTGTCTTTGTGCTGTTAGGTTTCCTTTTTGTGTTATCAAATCAGAGATATTAGCCAGCACATAAAACTGTGTACTGTGGTGTATTAGTTGTCTTATTTCATGTAATTGAAAGAATTATGGAATTATACTGTGTTTGTTTATAATTTGTGTGTATGAACTTTCAGCATAAGATCAAATTTGTTGATGATGAGTGTAAAGTGTCAATCGCCTCGCTTACAATATCAGAGGATGAAGAATCGGAAGGTAACAGTGAATATGAAGCCAGTTTCTTGAATGAGATTCCATCAGAGGATTCTGATTATATGGTTGGGAAGTATTTAGAATCTGTCAGGTAAGTTATGTTGTTAATAGTTTAGTATTTTAATATAAGCCTCTTCTTTTTTATTTTATTGTTTGCTTATTGTTACTACAGGGTGTGCTTAAAAGAAGGCCCCAATTGTAAATTTCACTAGTATGAACTGTAAGCATTGTAGAGTGTTGGTTCAAGGTCTCAGTTAATGAGTAACTCAAACAGTTTTAGATAAGTGCATGCACAAGTACTGCTTTGTTGTTTTCCCACTTATGGTGCCACATAATCAAAATGTGGACTGCTGAACGTAAAGTGTTTTGTGTTCTCCACTTTGCTGAGAGTGAAACCGTAGATTCAGTTCAATTTCCATTTTGTTTACAGTTTAATTGTGATACTCCGTGTCCCAAAAACATCAGTCGATGGTATAGTTAATTCGAAACAAGTGGTTGTATGTGTAAAAAGAAAAGCTTGGTATCACCGAAAGTGTCCGAAAAGGATAATGATCATGTTAGGGCATCTTACCTTCATAGTCCTAAGAATTCTGTTCAGAAGGCAAGTCTTGAATTTCTGTTACCAAGGATGACATCATGAAATGTTCTAAAGGAAGATTTACACATGCATTCTTCAGTTGGTACATGTTTTAAAGTTTGATACATGCTTTAAAGTATGTGTGTATATTATAACTTTGCAAGTGAAGTGTTGTAGTGGGAAGATAACTTACCTGCTCATGTGAAGTTCAGCAATGAGGCAACTTTCCATTCAAGTGGGAAGGTAAGTACACACATTGTTCATATCTGGAGGGTCAGAACAACATCATGAACCTGTACGGTATCAAAGGGATTCCCAAAAATTTAATGTTTCCTGCATCGTGTCCTATTGTCAAGTGTATGGATGCTGACAAATTCACGGCTTTGTCTACATGGATGTTAGGATTTTCGGCGGCCCAGTAGATGCAATTGTGGCAATTTACTATACCATTGAGTGTGAACTGTGCCTCATCAGACCACACAATCATCTCTGCAAACTCTTCATCGTTGCGCACCATGTTAATAAACGACTTGCAGTACTCCATTCTACAATCTGGGTCGTCCTCGTTCATTGCGTGTAGCAATCGTGGGATGTAGCACTTCCACTCTGCTGTCTTCAAAATTCGTAGAACACTTGAGCGACTCACTCCAGTTTCACGGGCACACTGTCTCACAGACTTCTGTGGTGAGCGAGTGAATTGTTGTAACACACGACGGGAGTTAGCTGGACTTGTTACTGTTACAGGTTGTCCAGATAGTTGTTTGTGCACATCTTTAACACAGCCTTCGGCTTCAAATTTGTCTCGAATGCGACGAGCTGTTAAACGTGTCAGTGGCTCTGTTTGACTCATTTCACCATTGCTGTTGAACCTCATTAATGTTTTCATACTTAAAATACCACTTCAAATCTGACTTCCTTTCATCGAATGTAAGCCTTGCACCAGCCATGTTTACTCGAGTAACTAGGTGCAACTAAGAACAAAACACTGACTATCTGGCGACTGTCATCTGATAAAACAAAACAACGCAATACAACACTTGTGTGGCGATTGCCGGAACTACAAACTATTACACTACCAAAGATGAGACAACTCCGTCAATTAGTCTGCCAGTAATGGACTTTTAAACAGTGGATACATTTTTCGGACCCCTCTGTATATTTGTTATATCACCTTCTTACTATTCTGGGACACTTGTTTCATATAATTCATCTCACACTGCTCATAAAGCTATCAGGTTGGCTTGCTATCCTGCATGTCCACTTATCTCTTTGTAATTTCATCCATTTTCCTGTTTTATACTCAGCAGGAAGTTGAAGCTTCCCACCTCTATCAGCTGCTCCCCACACTGTGTTGTGTTTATAATACCTGTATCGTTCTTTCTAGTTGTGACCACTAGCTCACACTTATTTTCAATAAAATTGCAGAAATCCTCTTGCACAACTTATTTCCAAACACCTATTTGCCTTCGTACCTTCTCCTTCAAGTTCCCCCATATTCTCATATCATCTGCACACATCATTGCTGTCATCCTGTCTCCTGTCTCTCTTGCCACTTGTATCATTGCATCACCAACCACCACTATGAAAAGTAATGAAGACAGTATATTTTCTTGTTTTAGACTGTGTCAGCTATCCTGTTCTCTCTCTTCCCATGCCTGAAAAACTTACACTTTATTGGTACAATTCCTTTATTTTCAATACCCACTGATGCACCTCATTCCTTTTTTATGCCTCCCACACTTTATTTTTGGATACAATGTTATATGCTTTCTCTGAATCCAGGAAAGCCATTGATAGATCTCTCCCATAATAATAATAATAATAATAATAATAATGATGATGATGATGATGATGATGATGATGATGATTCCAGTCTTCCACAGTTTGCAGCTCATCCACCAGAACTGTGTTTCATGATTTCATCCGATATTATTCCTTCAACTCTGCATCTTTTAGCTTCTATACTATTATTCACCTTCTTGGTTTTCTACTCTTTTTCCTACCTTTATTTTTCTGTTGTTTATTACCAGTCAGTGGTCTCTATCCAAGGCCTCTGATGGTAATACATTAATATATGCTATTTTTTTGCATCATTTGGTGGTAGGGTGGGATCTTACCTCTGTTGCTCTACTAAAAGTCCACATTTGGAGTTTTGGTGCAGAAATTGCACTTCACCTTCCTTGATAGGCTTCTTGAAGTCCATTCCCTTCATTCTTTGATAATATTTACTGTAACTGTTTCAGCCACTGAAAAGCGATGTTGAAAAAATGTTGACTAATTACCTACCAAACAATGCCACATATCTCAAGATTGGAGGCAGCATCAATAAGTTTGGAGAAAATATCTGGTGTTTGGGATTCTAATAACTTGGGTGAAAGGTTTAAAGTTCGATTAATTAGGTTCTATTTCCTCTGAAACAAATTTTAAATTTCTTTCAAGTCCACATTTACTGTCAAAGAACATTAACATTGCAAGTTTTGTACTGTTTTAAAACAAGTCTTCACATGAAAACAGACAGAAGTTTACAAATCTAATCAGAATAAACTCCACGTTTGGCACAGCCACTGACCCACAGCTATTCCTGAGTTACTGTTGACCCACAGCTATTCCTGAGTTACTGTTTCAAGTCATTCAGTGGTCTTCTTAGAGGAATTGCTTGCCATAATATTTGGAGAATGTTCACAAAACATGCCATGTGGAGTTGCTGTACAACAAGAACGTTCACACTCAAATAGCTTCCAAACAAAATCATTTAAAATTTCCGAACTTTTGCTAACAGGCATAAAACTGTAGTTGTTTCATAATTATGATAAAAGAACAAAATATTTCCTTCATCTTCGCTGAAATTTGTGTGGCACATTTCCACATGTTCTTCACAGTAAGGAGCTTAATGAGCAACTCTTTGAGACACAGAAGCACAGTACAAAGTCCTACACTAAAATGCAGGAAATGCCAAATCTTATTGGCTAATGATTTTGACAGACAGCCAGAGAAGCTCCAGCCCTCAAATACTCATGGTGATTCCCAATTCATTCAACAGGGTTACAGAAAGCAAATTATGAAAGAACTTTTGGATTTATGAAACAAATTTTAAATAAAAAAAAACAAAGTTTGAATTATCCCAAAAAATTATATATAAATTGATTTAATACCTAACTTTCTGTTCTGGCTGCTCTTACACAAAAGATGCACACTGGACATAAGTTACACGACTCATGATTGGACAAAAATTTCCCCACACATACTTACTTTTTATGTAGTTTTCAATAAGATAAGACATTCACACACTCCACATATGTCTTCCATGCCCTCTTTCACACTCTCTCACACTCTCTATGTCATGCACACAGTCGAACATAATTAGATTATAATTTAGAAATGATTACTTTTAATCATCCGGCTCCTGTAGGGGAGGGGGGGAGGGGGGGGGGAACTATGACCTGAATCCTTGTTTGGTTATAGTTTTAGATGAGACTATTAGTGAATACATTATAATGATCTCATGTGTGTTCCATTACCAGATGCAAAGTTTGTTTTGTTTGCAGATGATACATACATTGCAACAAGTAGTAAATTAAGTACGGTTTCAGAAACGGCTGCTAATCAAGTTTTCACTGACATTAACAAATGATTTAAAGCCAGTTCACTGTCATTAAACTTTGAAAAGACCCACTATATGCAGTTCAGAACCTTTTGGAGATTTGCTTCCACATATGTATAACATATGAAGACATACAGTTCGAAGAGATTGACATTATTAATTTTCTGGGATTACAACTCAATAATAATTTCAACTGGGAAATGTGTGCAACAGAATTGTTGAAGCACCTAAACAAGTCTGTATCTGCAGTGAGAATGATGTCAGATGTAGGAGATTTATTAAAAGAACTTGCATACTTTGCTTACTTTCATTCTGTTATGTCATATGGGGACATATTCTGCCGTAACGCGTCAAACCGAGAAAAAGTTCTTAGCATGCAAAAGCGTATAATAAGAATCATTTGTGGTGTACATTCGAGAACATCATGTAGAAACCTGTTCAAGGAACTTCGTATTCTGACCACTGCTTCTCAGTATATTTATTCCTTAACGAAATTTGTTGCTAGTAATATGTCTCTGTTTCCAACCAATAGCTCAATACATAGTATCAGTATGGGAATAAGAACAATTTATTTAAAAAAGACAGTTTAGACAGAGTTTGAAAGGCTTTTTGTAGGCAACTCCTTCTTCTCTATAGGCGATTAACTTAACAAGGACTGTTAGACCAGCTTTAATAAAAATTACTGTTAGATTGCAATTTTGACAGCACTTGGTCATAACAGTCAAGATTAGGTATGTTTTGTATGATAAATTTGTTAGAAGTGCATAACTGTATTTGATTCTGACAATGTATTAATTCTGTAAATACTAGCAGTTCCACTTCACTGTAATGCATTCACATATTTTGAAAATCTCCTGACAGGGTAGTGAGTATTATACTCAAATGTTTTATGTTTTTATTTTAGATTTTCTTACTTGTCCACACCCATGAGAATCATCTAATTTCTGGGTCTATGCAATAAAAACTGAATCTAATCTTATCTGGAAAACTGTCTGTTTGAAAGTTGGAAAATACTTCTTATCATGCACTTTGTCATGTGTAGACATTTTAAGTGGTGTAACAAGACAAGTTAACTTGCTAATAAATCCTTCCTCTGCCATGGAAAACAATCATCATTATGTATGGGTGAACAGGCCTCCAAGTATGGATCCATAATCAAATAGCTCAAAAATGCATCTCCATTGCACTAATTGTGCTAGAGAATACCATGAAAATATTCACCAGTCTATGTATGGGTGAACAGGCCTCCAAGTATGGATCCATAATCAAATAGCTCAAAAATGCATCTCCATTGCACTAATTGTGCTAGAGAATACCATGAAAATATTCACCAGTCTATATTGCTGCTCCTGGCAAATTGACTTCTTCAAGGGATGGGCACAATTCACTTGTTTTCAAACTTACACCAAAGTACAGTACATCTGCTTGTGAAGCTGAGGTAATGGCACATCAAAAAAGGCTACATGCCATGGATTATTTGCAAGATTGTTATGTTACACTCAAGTACTGTTACCTCCTAGTTGATATGGTCAGTGAACTATTCCATAGTGTGTTTGTTGGCCCTCACACACTTTTATAGTTGTGTTCACATTGTCCTGCTGTCACTAGGCTACTCGCAACACATGTTCACTGCAGGGGCTTGCTAACTTGCCGTTTCAGAAATTTGATTTAAGGTCAAGGAAATGTGAAGTGCAAAAATTTATAAACTAGAACTTAGGTTATAAAGTTTGTATGTATGGTTACAGTTTTCATTTATAATCTGAGATTATAGTGAATTACAGTGCTGTCAACAGGTACTTTTTCCGTTTACAGAAGCCCAATGAAAGGAAGAGGCCAATTCAAAATACCAGAAATAAAACAACATAACAAATTAGATACATCATCAGATGCAGATGAGTTCAATGATACATATGCAAGGGTAAGTTATTGTCAATGACATGGTGTAAATGCTGCATGTTTACAGTCTCATCTTAATAACAAAGCTGAGTTTCAATTAATAGTGAGAAAGAAAACAAAACTCAGAACGGCATAACATCAGATATGGGCTCCTCGATGATTGATTGGTTGTTAACCTTGTTCAGTTCACAACCTAAGTGTTAATCTTACATATATCTTGCAGTTTCAAGCAAACCAAAGTCACTTACAGATTCCATAAATATGCAGTTTATTGTAGAATGGTTGTCTGATATCTTTGGGAAAGAAATTTGTGACACATGAGAGTATTGGTGATGAGAGTGCACCTAAAAGTGATTAGAATTTGACACTTTGTGACATGTGTGGTCTGAGTGGGGCACAGTGAAGTGGGGGATGCCCCAGGGATCAGTGCTTGGGCCACTTCTGTTCCTTATTTATATAAATGTTATGCCCTCTAGTATTACAGGTGATTCGAAAATGTTTGTGTGTGCTGATGACACTAGTTTGGTAGTAAAGGATGTTGTGTGCAACATTGGCATTGTTTCAAATAGTGCAGTTCATGACATAAGTTCATGGTTTGTAGAAAATTAACTAATGCTAAATCACAGTAGGACAGTTTTTACAGTCTCTAACACACAATTCAACAAAACCCTATGTTTTAATTTCACAGAATGGGCTATGATTAGTGAAACTGAACAGTTCAAACATCTAGGTGTTCAGATATATAGTAAACTTTCGTGGAAAGCCCACATTCAGACTTAATGCTGTCATTTTTACTATTTGAATGGTATCTGAAGTAAGTGATAGTTCAACACAAAAAGTAGTCTACTTTGCTTATTTTCATTCGCTTGTGGCATATGACATTATATTTTGGGGTAACTATTCCCATTCTCAAAGGATATTTTTGTCTCAGAAATGGGTGGTTTGGGCAATAACTGGTGTAAGTTCGTGAACCTCTTGTCGACCCCTGTTCATTAGTCTGGGTATTATGACATTGGCCTCTCAATACATATGTTCTTTACTGTCATTTCTTCTTAACAATATCAGCTTATTCCCAAAATTAGCAGCTTTCACTCAGTTAATACTAGGCAGAAATCCAATCTGCATTTGGATTGCACTTCCTTGACTCGTGTGCAGAAAGGTGCGCAGTATACTGCTGCATCTGTTTTCAGTGTGCTACCACAAGAATTCAAAAATCTTAGCAGTAATCCATGCACTTTCAAATTGAAACTGAAGAGTTTCCTCGTGGATCACTACTCCTATTCTGTTGAGGAGTTCCTTGAAAAATTAAGATGATTCTTGTGTTACATTGTTGATTGTGTTCACATAAACTTATGGCTTGTCTTTTTTTGGGTTCATAAACATTTTATTTTATCTGTCATTACTGTTATGTTGTTGACATGTTCCATGATCTTGCAGATTTGCTCCTCAATTTGGTCCTATGGAAATAGACGTGTAAAACAGTAAATAAGTAAAATTGAACTAAAGAAACAAGCAGCTAAAATATGTCTTCACATCTCCTTTGAAAAAACTAAAATATTGACAATCATCAAGCACTCATGTAAATACCTCAAAGTTCAAGAGCAAAAGATTGAAATAGTAAAAGAATTCAAATATCATGGAGGATGGATTAGTTGGAATGCTGGAGAAAGCAAAGCAATGGAATCCAGAAAAAATAAACTTTAATTTACCTTCCAACTAACAAAAAATACACAACAAAAAATCCCTTCCATGGGGGTCCAAAATTACACATTACAAGACAGTGATTAAGTCAGAAGCACTGTATGCAGCGAAAACACTAAACATGAATTTCAAAGGCCAAATGGAGAAACTTGAGCTAAAGGAAAGAAAAATTTTAAGAAAAATCGTAGGACCAAAATTTCAACACAATAAAATTATATACATCAAAAATGAAACACTCTACAAGAAAACTGAAAAACTTTCAGATACTATGCGAGAAAGGAGGATAAATTTTTATCGTATTCTTCTCAGAATGAATTCCAACAGATTAACCAAACAAATCTTTGACTTTTCCTGTAACCGCAAAACAAAACCCAACTGGTTTAAAGAAGCTGAGAAAGGCCTAGTAAAATTAAAGATTTCAGAAAATTCACTTATCAATTGAACAGTTAAATTAATTACTAAAGATGAAAACATAAGGTTCCAAGACAAATCTACACAAAAGTCCAAACCCTTTCATCTCAGAAGAAGAGAGGAAAAGAAGATCAGAAAGAATGAAGAAATACTGGACCCTAAGAAAAGAACAATGCACAAAGAAATTATTTATCCAGCATACCTCAAAGAAGGTGAAACAAAAGAAGAAGAAGAAGAAGAAAGAGGTAGTGTTTGACAGCAGTAAAGCCATGGCTAGAAATTTATATGGATAAGAAAAATAGTACCCCACTGTCCTTAATCTCTATCTACAAGTCTTTGTTATTCATCTTTAGATATTAAAGTTTTGGAAAGCACTTTCAACCATTCGGTACACCTTTGCCCCTGTTTGGTACACCATATCTCTGACAACAAGTTTCTGTCAGTCCCTAATTTTTGTCTGCTTAAGTATGCACTCAGCTTTGAAGCAAATTATTTTTGTTCCTTATTAATATTTAAGCCCTTCTGCTGAGATGAAATTTTGTAACCGGTTTCATCTCCAAGTTTCATACCTTCCACACCTTTGATTTTCTCCTTCCCATAAAAAATTTAACCAGATTTCCTCCAAATTGATGATATAATTTCTATTTCTTTTCTTGCATTAATCTGTAGGTGTCTTGCTTCACCTCAAATGACATTATGTTTAGATTGTAAATTTTGTCAAACCTCTCAGTAATGTTTTCTACAACTCTAGCTAGAAGGTAAGGAAAGAAACAGATTTCCACCAAACCTAAGCCTTGTGGACAATCCAAGGATGCCCACAGACTGCAAGTTTTCAGCTAGTCTTACAATAGATAGATGTATGGTGCTGTTTCATGCAGTCACATTTGTTGGTTGCTGTTAATACAATTTGACAAAAATTGATGATAATATTGACACTGCCTGTAACTTTTCAGTAGATTATTACAGATACGCTCTGAAATGTCCACAGATATCAGAATTCTCACAACCTTTTATCAACAAAGTAACTATTACTGTAAACATTCACAGATATATCCACATGAGTGCAGACTTCTAGCCATGGCCATGGTAATAGGTGGGTAATAGGTGCTGTATGGGAAGTGGTGTCAACAGTGACGAGTAGGATTCCAGATGGTAATAAGATTTACTAATTTCCAGCATTCTGGAAGTCATGATGTCAGCAACTGTATGATTTACCAAATTATGCAATAAATTGTGGAGAACTGTTGAAGTTGCACTATTAATTTTCTTTATTACTTGATAACTAGTTTCAAACCTAAGCTCATTATCAAATAATTGGATAAACTATGCAATAACACCCATTACGACAGCTTCATGACTGTTCATTCTAGTAAAACACAGCTTGTAAAGCATCGCAGGGCTGAACTTCATTCAATAGATATTATTGTGTAGCTTATTGGATAATTTGATAATAAGCTTAGTTTGAAACTTGTCACCAAGTAATAAATAAAATTAATACTGCAGCTTTGATGGTTCTCTGCAATTTATTGCATAATTTGGTAATGAGATTTATACTTACAAATAAAAGTCCTTCTACATCTTAAAAACAGTACAACAACCACATCACAAGGTTTGAAGATATTTCCACTTTACTTTTCCACAATATTTTGAACTCAAAATTGAGCTCAGATTATAGTATAAGTAACTCTCTCCAAATAAGACAGAAAAATGTAAATATACATATGTTCAGCTATTAGTTATAACGTATATTCTTAGTAACAACTCTTATAAATGTTCTGAAAAACATTTTTTGTGTATTATAAGCCTCCTTGCATGTACAAAGTAATCTTTCTGCTCAAATAAATCTTTGTACTTAGAAAAATATTTTCATTAGCAAAACTGATAAACTCACATTCATGTGAAGTATACACTTAGGAGTAAACAGCAGATCAACTGTGTAACTAGGATAAACACAAGGTGTTTTTCTTTCACCAATTACATTTTAGATGGAATGGAGTCAGCACTATTTGTGAATAACAGATTCAGTTACAGTTGCCTCACTTCACTAATATAGGGTGTCACAGGAGGAACGGTCAGTATTCAGGTATATAACAGGATCAATCATTCGAAGCAAGAAAAAACTAATAAACATCGGCTCGCTCTAAAAATGTGTACCTTAAGATTGAGCTATCAGCACTACTTCACCTTCGATACTGTGATACAAATCTCTTCTGCTGCAAGCGCTTATCTTTCCATATTTTGAGAGGTGGTAGTGTGGACCAAAACAAGGAATAATGTCCAGTAAACGTGGGCTGCAAAATGTGTACATTAAGAGCTATGAGCATGTGGTCGGTAAACGAGATATGTTTCACAGTAGCGAAGATGAGCAAGTACTCATAGGTCGTTGGTATCCACTTTAGAGCCCATGTTTACTGGACTTTTTTTTTTAAATTGGGTCCATACTACCACCTGTCAAAATATGAAAATGAAAGAGCTTGCAGTAGAAGAGATTTGTTTCACAGTATTGAAGATGTAGTAGTGGTCAAACCTCTTAAAGTATGCATTTTAGAGCCCATGTTTACTAGATCATCCCTGAAATGTGCGTGAATATTGACCATTGCTCCTGGGACACACAGTATATTTTTGATTATTCCACATTTGTACTATGATTGTTCTCATTTGTGATGTGATGTATGGAAAATGCATGGTGGGTCAGACATAAACTTTATTAATTTGCTATGAAACTGTACATTTTATTTGTACCTTTTCAGGATTCCTTTTGTGTTGATGACATGGAGGTGGAGTCACTGCATTCTGATAAAAATGAATGTGATATTGAGGAATCGAGACGTTATATAAGAAAGAGACGCAGAAAAGTACTCAAAAAGTCATCTAAAAGATGGAGACGTATTACTGGTTGTCATGATTCTAATACAGATGAAACTGATTGAGAAGATTTAATCTGGAAATTAAAATAAACATCTAGTCTTTACTCACTGTGTTGAGTTTTTAAATAAATGTTAAAAATTACTATATTTGATGTTGTTTATGGTAACAAAAGACCTATCTTACTACCTTCAATCTTTACATGAACCATGTATTAAAGTGTCATAGTTCTAAGATGCTGGTGATACTATTTTGATAGTACCTCCCGTTAATTTTATAGTTTTCTACTGCAGTCTGCAGATGTTAATGCATCATTACTCACCATCCCTTTGAGCTTTGTTGCCAATTTTCATATACTCTTTATACCCCTGCCTCCATCCTCTCTATTCTCCCCCTTCTTCAGTCCCCATTTCTCCTACACACATCAGCCACCTAACCTGCACATCCCTCACTTCACCACTTCTACCTCCTCCTCCTCCTCCTCCTCCTCCTCCTGCTCCCCCTGCTAACTAGCTCACATTTCACTTCACCCACAGAGACCCCTTACCCCTCATCCTCTCACATCCTCCTCCTCACCTCTGACCTGCACCCACTTACTGTTCCACCCTTCTCCATTCCCTCCCCACCTGCTCCAACTCCACCCTCACCTTCACCCTCTCCACCTCCACCTCTCCCATCCATCCCTCCACATTTGCTCCACCCCACACTACTTGCCCCACCCCACGCCACTTGCCCCGCCCCACGCCCCTTGCCCTGCCCCACGCCCCTTGCCCCGCCCCACGCCACTTGCCCCGCCCCACGCCACTT